>NC_140589.1:868140189-870640189 GCF_964204655.1 Triturus cristatus
AGCTGAAGAGATTTATCAACTATGCCCGGAAAACCCGACAGATCGTTTGGAATGGACACAAAATAATCTTCACACAGGACTACTCTAAACCCACTGTGGACATAAGGAAGGACTTCCTTGGCTTAAGAGATAAACTAAGAGAAAGGAATATCCAGTCTTCCTTTGTGGGCCCATCCAAATTTAGACTCTTAGTCAATGGTCGCAACCTCTACTTCACGGACCCTGCGAACTTGGCGAATTTTCTTGAAGGTTCTCCTACTCAGGACATGCACTCTTCTCAGTCCTCCTCCAACAAGAGGAAATCTTAATACATGCATGCTGTATTTCTTTCTGTTTACAAGTCTAATGTTCCCCTGGGATCTTGATAGGTATTTGCACTAAATACTCTAATCGCATTGATCATTTCTACTTGTACTATGTGAGTATTGCTGAATCTTTCTGTTCCTATTGGGGATAGTATGACCCATGTTCTATTTTTTTTACATAAGGTATTTATCCATGATGATGGATATATGCTATATCCTCTGGAATATTTACGTTCTTAGCTTAAATAATTCTCTGTTCGACGGTAGGATGCTCTTGTCGTCGCACCTCCTATATTCAAGGTTTAAAGGGAAGGGCGGTGAGGGAGGGGGGTGTGGGGCGGTTGGGGAGGGATACCCAGAATATGAGGATGATCACTAGGTGTGCAGTGTTTTGTTTTTTGGGTGTACCATTTTGTTTATTATTATTATTCTTTCATTTTTCTTTTCTTCTGTCTTCTATTATTTCTCCTGTTTTTCCGCTTCCTTTTCCATTTCTTTTTCCTCTTCCTCCTCTTTTTATTGATCTTTCTCTGATGTCAGTCGGAATATTTCTAGATCACATTAGACAAGAGTACCTATCTATAGTTCATATTTGATCATGGTTGGCCTTTACAGCAGATTCCTTGCGATAACTTGCGATGTCTATTAGGTGCCGGTATTTATGGACAAAGTCTTAGTTGTCAGGGGTAACTCAGGTATGATTTTTTGGTTTATGAGTTTAGAACAACTTGTTTTCTCTCATACTCATGATGGTACAACCTATGTCACGTAAGATTGCAGAAGATCTCACTGTTGTATCATTAAATGGTAAAGGGGTCAACCATCCAATTAAGCGCAGGAAAATATTTGACTATCTAGCTAAAACCAAAGGGGATATTTTCTTACTACAAGAAACCCAATTATCTAAAGAAGATGCCACTTTCATTAAGAATAATTGGCTCTCACAAATTGCTGGCTTACCGGCAGATCATAACAGGAGGGGGGGTGATCAAATTGATAGCTAAAAAAGCAAATATTGTATTAGAATCACAAGCTCATGACAGGAATGGAAGAGTATTAGTTACTCACTTAAAGAAATGTCAAGATCTTATACATGTAGTGAATATATATGGCCCCAACACAGATGATCTAGAGTTTTGGGAGGGTATTTCTAAGACTATTTCCCCAGGAAGATCTTATCATTGTTGGAGGAGACTTGAATATGACTTGAAGAAAGGGTTAATGTATCCTGATTATGATGGTTCAGATGAAGAGATTGATGAATTTGACGCAGCTATCGCTCAACTTAACAAGTATTTTGCAAAATCAAAAAATCTGGTTGTTCATTGATTTAAGTTCTTTACCAGAGTACAAAAACCTTCGGAGAGTATTGATACTTATGTTGCTGCTTTGAAAGTGCTAGCTTCCACATGTGAATTTGAAGAATTCACTTCTCAGTTGATTAGAGATCAACTTGTCGTTAGATGCAGTTCTAAAAAAATCCAAGAGCGGTTACTCACCTGCAAAACTCCTTCCCTTGACAAAGCCATTGACATAGCCAAAAGTATTGAGGGATCTTGTCAAGACTTAAAGTTCCTTGAAGAATCTCTCAATAAAACTAGTGTTTCAGGTGCTGTTGTCAACAAGTCCACTATTTCTGTTGATCCTAAAAAGATTACAACTCCAGCCAAACCTGCTGTTCAAAATGTTCCGCAAAGAAAAATATTCTGTTTCAGGTGTGGTTCACCAAATCATGTTTCCTCCTTTAGATATTGCCCAGCGCATGGTCAACAATGTAAAAAGTGTAACAGATTGGGTCATTTTTCAAAAGTGTGTAGGGGTGGTAGATTTAACAATCCTATTCGCTCGTTAATAACTGAAGATAGTAATGTAGAGAGAGACAATCCTAGTACCAACAACAAATTACTTTTAGGTGTTAGATGCATAAAAGAACTTAAATCCTCTTCAGTTAGTGACCCAGAAATCGAAGTCTGGATTGACGGAATCTCCATCAAACTCCTTGTAGACACAGGTGCTCGCATCACTATCATAGATCATCAAAAATACACGTTTTCTTGGAGTAAACATTCTCTGCTTCCTCCGGATGTAACTACTGTGGCATTTGAAGGCGGCAAAGTGGATTTGCTTGGGTATTTTTCTACTAATATCAAATTTCTTGATTCTTACATCAATGGTAAAGTCTATGTTGCTCGTAAAGGCATTAACGTTCTAGGATTAATTCATCAAGCTGAATTTAAATTAGTCATAAGGCCGGGTTCGTGTAATCCGGTTACTATTGAAAAAATGGAAGCCTCTAGCAACTGTTGTTCTATTGATCTGTCACAAGATAACAAGATACAATTTGGCCCAGATTTTGATTGGGAGAAAAAATTCAAGAAGGTTTTTCAAGGGGAGGAGCCTAGCGCGCAACCAAGATGGCCGCGTAGGCTTACGGCTCTCGAGGGCCTCCGCAACCTCCCACGTCTATCCTGACTAAATCCTGGTAAATTTGACGGGCTTTTGCTGATGAATTTGCGCTGAGGTGCCACCCGTTTTCCAAATTCAGATCGGACGCCGGGAACCCGAATGGTTGCCCTCCGAAGTTTGAGGCCTGCTATTGCCTTGGTCCCGATCTCGAGTTGGTGAGGTGCCCGGGTACGAAGTGAACAACAGCGGCATGCTGGGCTTGACTTGACTTGCCACGTACCCCGCACTTTCACTTTCGTTTTCAAGTCTGTTTTCTGAGACCGGCTGAGGGACCTTGGTGTTTCAGAGGAGCGCGGATGGCGGAGTGTCTGGCCTGATTTTCGGACTATACACGGGCTTCCTGTCTGCGACTGCTGTGTTCTATTGAATTAGCTACCTGGTCCTTGTCCCTGGTGCTGGCGGGTGCCAACCTTGGTGGCCTCCGGACGATGGCGGCGAGACTAGACGGAGACAAGTCGAAACCCAAGTCAACCCGGAGGGGAGCCTATACTCAGGTCAACAACATGGATCGTTATGCGCAGACAAAGGGATCCCCTAGTGGCTCGCATAAATCGCCTGAGAGGTCTAAAAAGGTCTCGGGCCCATCGTCAGAATTGACCCTGCAGGACGTCATGGGCGCCATTGAGGAGATGAAGGCTGCTGTGGGTCAGCGGTTTGATACCCTGGCTCATAAATTGGACGCGGTCCTGATCGATGTGAATTTGGTCAGGGCAGACCTGTCCAAAACCAACGTGCAGGTCGACTCCTTGACTCAAGCGGCGTCGAGCCTAACTGTGGATGTGGCCGCCCTGCAGACGGAGGTCCGTAGGTTGCGGCTAGCCAGTGACCTGACGGATCGTCGACTTGAGGACTCCGAAAGCAGGGCTAGACGGAACAATGTTCGTATCATTGGAGTGCCGGAAGATCGGAGGAATCTGCTGCTGATCTTTTTGTGGAGGATCTGATGATCAATCGTCTCGCGCCCAAGGGATTGAGCAAGTTCTTTGCGGTGGAGCGGGCCCACAGGATTCCGGGTGGTGCGCTTAAAGTGGGTGCTCCCCCGCGGCCTATAATCGCCCGACTCTTTAACTTTCGGGATAGGGATGCTATCCTTCAGGCGTCAAGGGTGGCCGGGCCGCTGAAGTTTGAGAACTCTAATGTCAGCTTTTACCCGGACTTCACGCAAGCGGTCCAAAAACAACGGCTGGGATTTTTGGGCGTCAAACGGCGCTTGAGGGACATGGAGCTGAAATACGCAATGGTATTCCCGGCTAAGCTGCGGGTTGAGTTCCGGGGTCGCTCACACTTCTTCGACCGGCCGGAGGCGGTTGGAGACTGGTTGGATGCCCTGCCTCGGGGACAGGATCGAGACACTCGGATGGCGGAGAGCGGAGAGGATTTGGTGGAGCAGGGCTAGAACGTGGTCCTTGGTGATGGACTAGACTGGTGACGTTTGGTACCTTGGCTCAACTGGACACTAGTTTGACACAATATGCCCTTCAAATGCCTGGAGGTTGTGGGGAGCTTATTGGGGCCCTTTCCTCCTTCTGGGGTTCTTTTTGTGGTATATGTTAGGGCGACAGGCACACTGCGAGTTGGGGGGGCGGTTCGGGCTCAAGCAGGGGTGCAGGGAGGGGGGAGTTGTGATTTTGGGATTGTGGGGGAGGGGGGTTGTTGGGGACTGTTTGTTTGTTTCGCAAGGCAATGTGAAGTTCTCTGCTGACTTGTCCGGGTTGTGCTTTCCGGGATGTGGGTATCATGCACGGGAGTGGGGTGGGGGGTAGGGGATTGAGAATCCTTTCGTGGAATGTGAATGGATTGGGGGACAGGATCAAGCGCGGGGTGGTGCTGCAGTTTTTTAAACGGATTTCGCCCGACATTGTTTTCCTGCAGGAGACACATTTGATTAGGAACTCCTTCCATGCCCTAAATAGGAGGGGCTATCGCCTCGCCGCTCACTCTGGTTTCACTTCTGGCTCTAGGGGAGTGGGCATTTTGGTTAGGGCCTCTCTCCCATTGGAGGTGGACGAGGTGTTTCACGATGATAGGGGGCGCTATGTGGCACTGGTGGGGAGATGGGAGGGTAGGACTGTTTCGCTCGTTGCTGTTTATGTGCCTCCGGGGTTACAGATGGCTACATTCGCTGATTTGGGGCATCTGGTCCTGGGACTCCCTGGGGGGGTTCTGGTGTTGGGGGGCGACTTTAATGCTGTTGTCTCCGGGTTGGAGGACCGTTGCCCCCCCAGGGATCTCCCTAGGGCTCAGGCCTGGTTGGGTGGCTTTTTGGACACTTTGGGACTTGTAGATTGCTGGAGATTGATGCACACGGGACAGGCGCAATACACCTTTTACTCGGGGGCCCATGGGAGTCTCTCGAGACTTGATTACATGCTTATGCCGGCGATCCAAGCTGGGATGATTGGGGAGGTGCGTCATTTAGCCCGAGGTATCTCTGACCATTCCCCCATATGGTTGCAACTGAAGGTTGTCCCTGGGGCAGAGGGGAGAGTAGCACCCATTAACCCCTGGTATCTACGTAACCCTAAGATCCGCGCGGAACTGGTCAAGTCCACTGATCACTACTTTAATGATAATGTGGGGTCGGTGTCGTCGGCCGTCTCCCTATGGGAGGCTTATAAAGTGGTGGTCAGGGGGCAGGCCTTGTCCCTTATCTCCCATGCTAAGAGGTGCGACAGAGCAGAGGTGGTTCGCCTGGAAACTGAAATAGCTGAAATGGAGGAGGACTTGGAGCGGGGAGTTACTGATGAGAAATTGCATGTTCTCAGCCTCAAACAATCTGATTATAGAGCGCTAGTCACGGAAGCCGCTAAAGGGATGAGTAGAGAGCAGCAAGGACGACTGTATGATGTGGGGGATAAGGCCGGAAAGTTGATTGCCTGGTTGGATAAGAAGGAGAGAGCGAGCAGGGTGGTGCCCGTGGTGGAGAGAATGGATGGAGTGCGTGTGACTGACCCTGTGGAGATCGTTGACTGCTTCGCGGATTACTTCCGCGGGGTATACTCTCCGGTTTCTGTGAGTTCGGAGGAGGATTCTCATCTGTTGCTTAGAGACATTGCATTGCCAACCCTATCGGAGGCTGATGCAATATTGATGGAGACGAAGTTGTCGTCAGATGAGATCGCTCTGGCCATTCGCTCGATCGCATCTGGTAAGGCTGTGGGTCCTAATGGTCTTCCCATTGAACTGTATAAGTTGCGACCCGATAAGATAGCGCCGTATCTTCGGGACATGTTTTTCGCGGCACGTGCGGCGGGTTTCCTTCCCCCTGATCAACGTCTCGCCACCATAGTTGTGATACACAAAGAGGGGAAGCCGCGAGATCGCTGCGCCTCCTATAGGCCCATTTCGCTGTTGAACGCAGAACCCAAAATCCTGGCTAAGGTATTGGCTAATCGGCTGGTTCGGGTCGTGGGTGACCTGATTCATCAGGATCAGTCCGGTTTTATACCCCATCGGAATACTGCCCTGAATTTGAGGCGGTTGCACGGTGTGCTTACTAGAGCGGAGTTTATACGTGAGCCGGCCATCTTGGCATCTTTAGATGCCACTATGGCGTTCGACACTTTGGAGTGGCCGTATATTTGGGCCGTGTTGGCGAAATTCGGGTTCGGCCCTGAGTTCATTGGTTGGGTAAAATTATTGTATGCTGACCCATTGGCTCAGGTTGTGGTGAATGGTAGGGTGTCGGCTCCCTTCGCACTGGGGAGAGGTACGCGGCAGGGTTGTCCGTTATCACCCCTTCTTTTTGCACTTTCTTTGGAGCCTCTCGCCGCTTGGTTGCGTTGGGAGCCGTCGCTGCGGGGTATTAGATGGACGCCGGAGTTTGAGGACCGTGTCTCCCTTTACGCGGATGACATCCTTCTGTACCTTACCTCTCCCCGACAGTCGCTAATTGTATTGGTGGATGTATTGAATTCCTTAGGTCGCAACTCTGGCCTGGTTATTAACTGGCCAATCAACAAAAGGGGGCCCCCAAAAAACAAAAATAGAGGTAGAGACAATGGGGAGACTAATTCAGAGCAAACGGAGAAGAACTCTACCCTATTTATCAAGAAAGTACACAGTATCAATAAATATCTTTAGATGCCAGCTAGAGACACACAAAAGAAAAAAGGACAAAGAACATACAATTGTATACATATATAAGTACACATACAGCAATAATTGAGATTTTATACAAATATTTATTGCATTGCTTTAAATAAATGTTGTAAATAGATATGATACATTAAAGGCTATTTAGTAAGACAAATTCAGAGAACAGATACAAATGCAAAAAAACAAATTAAAAAAACACAGGTTCCCACTTCAGAGAAGAAAAAATCTAATCATATACACATTCATTCACACCCAATCACACACATTCATCAAGATATATATAACTGTGCTGTTAATGCAAAAACTGAATGAGTGGTAAACACCAAGGACCCAGCCCTCAAAGAGGTCTTCACAGAATTACTCGAACACAAATGAGTATGGAAATTCTGGATGGAATAAAGATTTCAGAGGAAGACAATATGTCTAGATGTTGAGTCCAATATAAAGGATCAAGAGGGCGGGGCTCTTGGGAAAAACGCCGACGCGCGTTTCGGTGAAACAACTCCGAGGAGCGGAGAACCACCTTCTTCAGGGCGAGAAACAGAACCACACAAATCAAAAACGGGACCTGAAATAAAAACAAGGGAAAATAACGTATGTACATAAGGAAAAACAGAAACATACCAATGAGAAATATTTCCAGTATGTGATTCTCACAAAGAGTATCTCTGCTGCATCAAAGGAATGATATATACAATAATGCTATTAAAATCAGGAGATTAAGCGTGCGCACTGAAGGTAAAAACAAAAAATGGAAAATGAAACAGATGAAACATAAAAGGGTGAAAGAAAAACAAGAAGAATGTATGTACAAATAAAACAAAAAAACAGAACAAAACGAATCTTCAAATGAACAATATGCAGACAAACATATATTTAGAACAAAAGATTACCTGCGTTGATAGAAGAAACAAAAATCCAGAAGATAAACTCTACGAGATTTAGGATGACTTTAGCGATTGCAGGCTGGACCAACAAAGAAATAAAGGTAAATGTAGACAGCGTATATATATACTGACGGACTGACAAAGGAATGGATACTGAAGGTATTTACCAGGAAAGAATACAAGTCCAGGAAAGCTCAAGGGTAATAACACCGCTAGAAAATCTACACGCCAAGAGTTTCAAAGATTCAATGCAGGCGGATGAGCTGCAGCGAAGAAACCTGTTGCTTGTCGAGTCGCCGCTAATGTAGAAAAAAGAGAGAAGAACAAGATAGAAAAATCGTAAGGTCAAAAGTAAAATCCAGGTCTAGAGAATCGGGAGGGTCTGAACTCACCTATATACAAAAAACACCAGGGAACGTCATTGTACTCCGTGCGAGAGAAAGCAGAAATACTAAACGGTGTGAACCAGATTCATCAATGGATGCGTGAAGCTGGCGAAAACGGCCAAAAGCCGATAATAGACTAGAAAAATAAAACAAAACGAACACAAATCAAGAACATTACACAAAAAGAGCCCTCTGAGTACTAGCGCCACGCAAAGGGACAAAGAGGAGCTAAAAGGAGCAGCAATACCTCAGTTCTTCGGCGGGCGTCCCAAACGGATAGACCAACGTCTCTGAAGCGGCGTCCGGAATAAAGCAGTCGCTAACGAGTGAAAAAACCGGCAACGATCAGGTAATTTAAACCCTCCAATCGGAAAGGCATCAATCGGGGGTGTGGACAAAAAGACTATGGCCTCGGATTTAAAGGGGAAGGATTCCTAACAATCAAAAAGATAAAGATAAAAACGAAGAAAAAAGGAATACCAAGCAAAACCAAAACTACAAGGGAATAGGTAGGAGCGGACAAAGGGCTAATTAAAACAATTAGAAACCCAAAAACCATAAATGGATAAAAGAAAATCAACAGAACAAAGAAACCCAATTTTGCGATTAATGCAAAATTTCGCACATGTAAACCCCAAAAAAATACAGTCAAAAATAGGGAAGGCCAGATATGGTTACAGAAGCGCATTCTCCCATGGAAGGGACTCATTTAGTCCCTTTTCCTTTGTATTAAGGATAAAAATCCAAAAAACTTCGCGTTTTTTGCGAACGCTATCTGGGTTATATCCCTTTTGGGGACGAATTCTTTCAAGGATAGACCAGCGTAGCTCGCTTTCTGTATGATTTTTCTCCATCCAATGGGTCACAATAGGTGCAGTATGTTTGGAACATCTTATATTGGATTTATGTTCCCCTATTCGAACCCTGACCTCTCTAGAGGTTTCACCCACATAGGAGAGTGGACAAGGACACTGAATCACATATATGCAGTTAGATGTTCTGCAATTAGTCATCTCCCTCAAGTCAGCGGTATAGCCATTGATGCATATGGAGGTACCAATAATGGCATTAATGCATGCATGGCAAGAGCCGCATTTGTGGTTGCCTTTTACTGGCGATGGGCCATCAATGGATTTTTGTATCCAGGTGTTTTGATCTGAATCTTTAGCTCTCACCAACAGATTTCTGAGGTTTTTGTTTTTACGAAATGCAAAGATCGGTTTCGGGATAGGGGTAGTTTGCTCACCCAAATTTAACAGATGCCACTCTGAGTTAATGATTTGCCTTACTTTGTTATTGAGTGGAGAATGTTTAGTGACACAAACAAGTTTGTCAACTCTGTTTTGCGGTTTGGGTTCAAACATGGCATCGCGGTTGTAAAAACGCGCCCTTTTGGAGGCATTTCTCACCATTCTGGGAGGATAGCCTCTACTGATGAACTTAAGCTTCATCGTTTCCGCATGGATAAGATAATCTTTGACGGTAGTACAATTTCTGCGGAGGCGCAGAAATTGACTGAACGGAATCCCATCTTTTTGACTCCTAGGATGGAAGCTTTCGAAATGAAGCAAGGTGTTTCTCGCTGTGGGCTTCGTGTATAGCGATACAGTAAGTTTACAATTGTGATGTTCAATCCAGATGTCGAGGAACTCAAGCTTGGTAGTGCTGACATGGGCAGTGAACCTGATGTTATGGTCCGCCGCATTCAGCCATTCAATGTAATCATTCAGAGATGATTGGTCGCCTGTCCAAATGAAAAAAACATCATCGATGTAACGCGACCAATGTCGGACGTTCTCGAAAAAGGGGGCTACTTCGTTAAAGATGTTGTTCTTCTCATAATCGCCCATGTACAGGCATGCAATGCTCGGTGCACAGGCAGCGCCCATGCTAACTCCCTGCACCTGTTGGTAGAGTTGCCCGTCAAAATCGAAAAAGTTTTCCTCCAAGACAATCTCAAGGCATTGTGTCAGAAAAAAGGCGTTAACCAAAGAAGAATCGGTGGCAATGATGTTACTAACCACTCTACAGGCCTCCCTTTGGGGAATATTAGAGTAAAGCGATTCGACGTCCAAGGTGACTAGGATATCTCGCTCTGGGTCGTAATCAAGGCCCTCGATCTTAGATATAAAATGACCGGTATCCTTCACATAAGACGGTAAACTTCCCACAATCGGCTGAAGGAACCTATCTAAATACTTAGACAGAGGTTCCGTCGCCGAGCTGATCGTAGAAACAATAGGCCTCAGGGGCGGGTCGAGTTGGTTCTTATGGGTTTTAGGTAGACCATAAATAATAGGTATACGGGTATAAGTTGGTGTAAGAAAAAGGGCCTCTGACAAGCAAATATCACCTTTTTCAACCGCTTGTTCCACTGCTCGCAGGATACGACGCTTAATCCTGGGTTCAGGGTTCGTCAGAATCTTACAGTAGTGTCTTGTTGAACCAAGGAGGTCAAGCATTTTTTCTTTATACCTGACAGTGTCAAGAAGGACAATGCCACCTCCCTTGTCACAGGGTTTAATCGTAAGTGCTTTGTCATTTTTCAGTGCCTTGAGAGCAAGGTTTTCTTCCCGAGTGGTGTTATATGCGGGCTTAGGAACATATTTAACTGCCTTTTGGATTTTTATTAAGGACAGCCCTCTCAAAAAGGTTAACTTCCGTGCCTACAGTCTCTAAGGACGGGGTAAAAGTGGACGGAGGCCTCAACCCAGATAGGTTGTCTTGATTAGTATTGGGTTCTTCATTCATAAAAAACTTTTTAAGACGCACTTTACGGAAAAATGCATGTAAGTCTTTCAAAAGTTCGAATTTGTTGATGGTAGTAGAAGGAATAAAGGACAGACCCTTGGTGAGAAGGGTCACAACAGGATAGTCCATAACCCTTTTAGACAAATTGAAGATAGGGATGGTATTCATGTCCTCCAATACTGGTGCTGGCGGGTTTGAATATATCGTTGAGGCTGAGCTTGGCCCTGGTATTGACCTCTCTGTTGAAAGCCCTGAGAGCGGGATTGAAAATGATTTTGGTATCGCGGGCGATAGTTGCCCCGTCGGTTGCCTAAAAAACGATTGCCCTGCAGAGGGCGTTCAAAGGAGTGTCCCTGTTCAGAATTACCAAGGGCCAGTCCTTGTGGTGGATTACCATACGGGGAACCCTCACTATCTGAGTCTGTAGTGTCAGAGAAAGTGGTGACACGTCTGTTGCCCCAGTTCGAAAAGTTGTTGTTAGATGTATTTTCACCACTGTTTGCATAGAAGTTTTCAATCAGAAAAGGATACACACGCTCCTGGGAGAAATTACGAATATCCTTTCTTAGTTAATCGGTCTTTCTCTTAAGGAGGTACTCACTGAAAGAGTTAAGTTCAGTGGTAATATCCTCCAATTTCTTCTTACAAACTTCTACACTGTGTAGCTGTTTCAACTTTTCTTCAAGCTCTTGAATTTCTTTATTTAAGAGTTGGATGACCTCTCTAGCTGTTTCGATAATGAGGATCATCCAATCTCTGGAGCACCTGTTAGAAATGAGCGCCCACTTTTCAAGAAATTTTCTGATGTCAACAAAAAGTCCTGGTATATTTCTCACACGAAGACCGATAGGGATAGTTCCTGCCCTGAGGTATTCCAACATAAAGTTGGCATGGGATTCTGTACGCTTAGTTTTCTTTTTAAGGTTGAACAGTTTGGACCAATCCTCGTTCGGGCCCTGCAATAGAGAAAAAGAAGAAAGCGGGCGATCACCCTCTAGGGTTTGACCTAAAAGGCGTGCAAAATCCTCATCGGAGAATCCAAAAGTCTTAATGCTATCCATGAAACAAAATGAGATAACAGAAAATCACAAAAAAGGAACACCAAAGTGTTCCTAAGATTGAAATGAAAAACACGTGATTTTCAACAAAGAATTAAGTAATCCGGAAAAGACAAATAAGAAGAATCAGAGAGATGTAACAAGAAGACAAAAACAAATGGTGTAATAACCGAGGTAGAGAACAATAATAAGTGCAAGCACGAAGTCTCCAGAAGAAAGAACAACGAACAACGAACACCCCACGGCACAGGGCCGGGAAATCGAGCCAATCAACAAAAGGGGGCCCCCAAAAAACAAAATTAGAGGTAGAGACAATGGGGAGACTAATTCAGAGCAAACGGAGAAGAACTCTACCCTATTTATCAAGAAAGTACACAGTATCAATAAATATCTTTAGATGCCAGCTAGAGACACACAAAAGAAAAAAGGACAAAGAACATACAATTGTATACATATATAAGTACACATACAGCAATAATTGAGATTTTATACAAATATTTATTGCATTGCTTTAAATAAATGTTGTAAATAGATATGATACATTAAAGGCTATTTAGTAAGACAAATTCAGAGAACAGATACAAATGCAAAAAAACAAATTAAAAAAACACAGGTTCCCACTTCAGAGAAGAAAAAATCTAATCATATACACATTCATTCACACCCAATCACACACATTCATCAAGATATATATAACTGTGCTGTTAATGCAAAAACTGAATGAGTGGTAAACACCAAGGACCCAGCCCTCAAAGAGGTCTTCACAGAATTACTCGAACACAAATGAGTATGGAAATTCTGGATGGAATAAAGATTTCAGAGGAAGACAATATGTCTAGATGTTGAGTCCAATATAAAGGATCAAGAGGGCGGGGCTCTTGGGAAAAACGCCGACGCGCGTTTCGGTGAAACAACTCCGAGGAGCGGAGAACCACCTTCTTCAGGGCGAGAAACAGAACCACACAAATCAAAAACGGGACCTGAAATAAAAACAAGGGAAAATAACGTATGTACATAAGGAAAAACAGAAACATACCAATGAGAAATATTTCCAGTATGTGATTCTCACAAAGAGTATCTCTGCTGCATCAAAGGAATGATATATACAATAATGCTATTAAAATCAGGAGATTAAGCGTGCGCACTGAAGGTAAAAACAAAAAATGGAAAATGAAACAGATGAAACATAAAAGGGTGAAAGAAAAACAAGAAGAATGTATGTACAAATAAAACAAAAAAACAGAACAAAACGAATCTTCAAATGAACAATATGCAGACAAACATATATTTAGAACAAAAGATTACCTGCGTTGATAGAAGAAACAAAAATCCAGAAGATAAACTCTACGAGATTTAGGATGACTTTAGCGATTGCAGGCTGGACCAACAAAGAAATAAAGGTAAATGTAGACAGCGTATATATATACTGACGGACTGACAAAGGAATGGATACTGAAGGTATTTACCAGGAAAGAATACAAGTCCAGGAAAGCTCAAGGGTAATAACACCGCTAGAAAATCTACACGCCAAGAGTTTCAAAGATTCAATGCAGGCGGATGAGCTGCAGCGAAGAAACCTGTTGCTTGTCGAGTCGCCGCTAATGTAGAAAAAAGAGAGAAGAACAAGATAGAAAAATCGTAAGGTCAAAAGTAAAATCCAGGTCTAGAGAATCGGGAGGGTCTGAACTCACCTATATACAAAAAACACCAGGGAACGTCATTGTACTCCGTGCGAGAGAAAGCAGAAATACTAAACGGTGTGAACCAGATTCATCAATGGATGCGTGAAGCTGGCGAAAACGGCCAAAAGCCGATAATAGACTAGAAAAATAAAACAAAACGAACACAAATCAAGAACATTACACAAAAAGAGCCCTCTGAGTACTAGCGCCACGCAAAGGGACAAAGAGGAGCTAAAAGGAGCAGCAATACCTCAGTTCTTCGGCGGGCGTCCCAAACGGATAGACCAACGTCTCTGAAGCGGCGTCCGGAATAAAGCAGTCGCTAACGAGTGAAAAAACCGGCAACGATCAGGTAATTTAAACCCTCCAATCGGAAAGGCATCAATCGGGGGTGTGGACAAAAAGACTATGGCCTCGGATTTAAAGGGGAAGGATTCCTAACAATCAAAAAGATAAAGATAAAAACGAAGAAAAAAGGAATACCAAGCAAAACCAAAACTACAAGGGAATAGGTAGGAGCGGACAAAGGGCTAATTAAAACAATTAGAAACCCAAAAACCATAAATGGATAAAAGAAAATCAACAGAACAAAGAAACCCAATTTTGCGATTAATGCAAAATTTCGCACATGTAAACCCCAAAAAAATACAGTCAAAAATAGGGAAGGCCAGATATGGTTACAGAAGCGCATTCTCCCATGGAAGGGACTCATTTAGTCCCCTTTCCTTTGTATTAAGGATAAAAATCCAAAAAACTTCGCGTTTTTTGCGAACGCTATCTGGGTTATATCCCTTTTGGGGACGAATTCTTTCAAGGATAGACCAGCGTAGCTCGCTTTCTGTATGATTTTTCTCCATCCAATGGGTCACAATAGGTGCAGTATGTTTGGAACATCTTATATTGGATTTATGTTCCCCTATTCGAACCCTGACCTCTCTAGAGGTTTCACCCACATAGGAGAGTGGACAAGGACACTGAATCACATATATGCAGTTAGATGTTCTGCAATTAGTCATCTCCCTCAAGTCAGCGGTATAGCCATTGATGCATATGGAGGTACCAATAATGGCATTAATGCATGCATGGCAAGAGCCGCATTTGTGGTTGCCTTTTACTGGCGATGGGCCATCAATGGATTTTTGTATCCAGGTGTTTTGATCTGAATCTTTAGCTCTCACCAACAGATTTCTGAGGTTTTTGTTTTTACGAAATGCAAAGATCGGTTTCGGGATAGGGGTAGTTTGCTCACCCAAATTTAACAGATGCCACTCTGAGTTAATGATTTGCCTTACTTTGTTATTGAGTGGAGAATGTTTAGTGACACAAACAAGTTTGTCAACTCTGTTTTGCGGTTTGGGTTCAAACATGGCATCGCGGTTGTAAAAACGCGCCCTTTTGGAGGCATTTCTCACCATTCTGGGAGGATAGCCTCTACTGATGAACTTAAGCTTCATCGTTTCCGCATGGATAAGATAATCTTTGACGGTAGTACAATTTCTGCGGAGGCGCAGAAATTGACTGAACGGAATCCCATCTTTTTGACTCCTAGGATGGAAGCTTTCGAAATGAAGCAAGGTGTTTCTCGCTGTGGGCTTCGTGTATAGCGATACAGTAAGTTTACAATTGTGATGTTCAATCCAGATGTCGAGTAATTCTGTGAAGACCTCTTTGAGGGCTGGTTATTAACTGGGCCAAGTCATGTGTTTACGTCCTCTCGGGCGAGGCCCCCCTCCTACCGCGGGATTGTCCTATCCAGATTGCTACACTGGGGTTCAAATATTTGGGAAACTTTATCTCTCTGGATCCCGCGGTCCGCTATGAGCGAAACCTTCTCCCTCCCCTCCAGCGATTGAAGGCCGACGTCGCGAGGTGGCGACGACTTCCGCTCTTGCCGCTCGGACGGGCGGCATTGTTTAAAATGATGTCGCTACCTCGCTTCTAGTACGCTTTGCAAAACACTCTAGATTTCGTGCCAGCCCGTTATTTTCATGAGGTGGAGGGTCTTCAGCACCAACTGTTTTGGGACGGGCGGCCGCGGATCGCTCTCGCCAAGTTGACGCTCCCTTGGTACGATGGGGGGTCGCCCTCCCCGATATTAAAAGATACTATTGGGCGTCTCAATTGGCGGCGGTGAACCACAGGATATATGGTCCTGCCTTAAACCCTGCCTTCGAGATGGATAAATTACTGCTTCCGGGCGGGGATTATAACAGGGCGCTGTATTCGGTGACCCCGGATGTGCGGTTGACGGGACCCACGCGGGTCGCGGTACGTGTGTGGCATGCGGCGAGTGCTGCGATGGGGTGGAGGGATCGCTTGACTCGGGCGACGCCGTTGTATGCCTCCGGGCGGCTGGGTTGTTTGTGGAAAACGAAAGGCTTTGAGAAATGGGATATGATTGGTATATGTAAGGTGGGTGATCTTTGGGCAAAGGGGTCTTTCAAAACGTTTGAAATGCTTAAAACCGAATACAAATTAAATGATAGAGAGTACTTCCGGTATGCACAAGTCTACCATGCGCTGTGTTCCGTCTTCCTGGACGCTGCTGCTATCCCCGAATATTCCCCGCTGGAGGATAGAGTGTCGGATGGCTATGTGCCTGACAGCACTATCTCTCTGATCTACAAAAAACTTATTAATGATCGCGCGGACTTGCTGATCCGTCTCCGGGAGGCATGGACGGGCGACGGCTTGGAACTGGACGATGAGGACTGGGTATCGGCGGTGGCCTCCCCGAAAGAGGTGGCGATCCCGGCCCGCTTACGATTTGTACAGCTGAAGATCCTCCATAGAGTGTATGTCACGGGGCCCGGTTTGCTACGTATGGGTTACTCGAGGGATGAAATGTGTAAGCGTGGATGTGGCCTGTCGGGCACCTTTCTTCACATCCTATGGGAATGTTCGGAGGTTGTGCGATTTTGGAACGGTATCCACGCCGTAATGGAGGAGGTCACGCATGTCGCTCTGTCGCCAGAGGCTAGGAGGTGTTTGTTGAATGTCTGGGAACCGAATGACTATAATGTGGCACAGACGCAGTGGGTGACTCTGGGGTACATGGTGGCTAAGCGTAACATAGCACAGCTGTGGGGTTCCCCGAGGCCGCCCACGATCGCGGTATGGAAGGAGAATATGGACTGGTGTATGTTTAGGGAAAAGACGGTGTATGTGGCGAGAGGCAAGCCTGGGAAGTGGACGAAGGTATGGGGTCCATGGAATTCCTATCGTGGACATATCTGCACCCCGCCTCTGCCGTTAGAGGTCGATATTGCTTTGTCCCCCTAGCCACGCATTCTGCGGGATTGTGTGAAGTGTGTTCTATGTTTTGTCTTCCCGTTGCCCCCCGCTGCCACTTCCTGTCAAGAACTGCTTTGGATACTATACGTTGTCCCCCGCCATGGGAAGCGCACGCTGCTATTTCGGACTCTCATTGCCTTGAGTGTGTTTTGCATTTAATAGAAAATGAAACTGTTTTTTCCGATTGCTCTTGGCCTATGGCCACGGCCGGTTGCATGTGCTCACGAACTACCGGGAGCTTCGCTTCTGGTTCATTTGAATGTGTGGCGTTGCATTGCGGGCCCTCGGGCTCTGTAGCGGCCGGCCTTGGTGGTTGTAGGCCCTTGTATGTATTTTATTGTGTAATAAAGGTTTCTAAAAAAAAAAAAAGAAGGTTTTTCAAAACCAACTAGGCAAAATCTCAGACTGTCTTTTCGATAAAGGTTAAACATCAGGTTACCCCAATTAAACATAAATTACGCAACATACCTTTAAGCATCAGAAAAGAACTTTCTGATATGCTTTTAGATTTATGTAAACAAGGCATCATTGAGAAAGTGGAGGAAACTCTTTGGTTGTCTTCCATAGTTCTCGCAAAGAAAAAAAATGGCGAACTTAGGATGTGTGTTGACTTAAGAAGTGTCAACGAAGCGATTTGGGTGGATAATTTTCCTCTACCAAGGATAGAGGATCTTATCACCAAAATTGGTCATTCATGTTGGTTTACGAAGCTAGACCTTAGGTCAGCTTATCACCAAGTTGTTTTAGACATATCCTCTCGCCATTTAACTGCTTTTGTCACTCCTTAAGGAACTTTCCAGTTTTGTAGGATGCCTTTTGGCATTACATCTGCGGCAGCAGTCTTTCAGAGATTGATGTCTAGCATGTTTCATCACTTATCTCAAGTAGCAGTTTTTCAAGATGATATATTGGTATTTACAGAAAGTGAAGCTGAACATAATATTGTCGTGGACAATGTTTTGAGTATATTAGAATCAAGAGGTGCCACGTTAAGGAAAGACAAATGTATTTTTAAAACAAAAGAAATAGAATATCTCGGTCACGTTTTTTCAGCTGTAGGTGTTAAGCCTAAACATTGCCTTGTAAAAAGTATTTTGGATGCTCCAGCCCCGAAGAACAAAGATCAACTACTTTACTTTTTGGGTCTTTGTGAATTTTATGCAAAGTTCTTAAAAAACTTTGCAAATTTAACTGAATGTTTCAGACCTCTACTAAAGAAAAATGCAGATTTTACTTGGTCTGACTCTTGTGATCAAACTTTCAAAATTATCAAAGAAAGAATTGTTAATGCTCCTGCTCTTCAATCCTTTTCTGAAAAAAGAGCCACTGTCATTACAGTTGATGCATGTGAATACGGCATAGGAGCTGTTCTCACACAGACTGAGAATGGACATGAGTTCACCATTGGTTTTGCTTCTCGTACTTTAAGAAATCCCGAACGTAAATACACTGTAATTGAAAAAGAGTTACTAGCCTGTGTGTGGAGTGTAGAGAAGTTCAAAGCATATGTTTGGGGCAGACATTTCACATTGAAAACTGATCATTGTCCTTTAGTGAATATTTTATCTGGGAAAAAAATCAAACGAACTACAGCTAGAATTTCCAGACTTGCCACCAAATTGTTAGAATTTTCATTCACAGTGGAGTACATTCCTGGGGGAAAAAACTCCAGTGGAGATGGTCTTCCTCGACTTCCCATTGATGAATCTGACAATCATGATTGGGAAGCCGAGATTGAGGAATGTTTCATTGCATATATAGGGGATGCAAGTTTTTCAGAAAATGACTGGATCTCTGCCATCCAATCAGATTACATTTTAAACGAAGTCATCACATTACTAAAATCTGGTTGGCCCAAAGAATCACAATTAAAAAATGAGTTGCAACCCTTTTAGAAAATCGCAGATGGATTATCTTTAGAAGGTAACCTGCTAGTTCGTGGAGAGAAATTGGTGGTACCTTTTTCTCTTCGTCAACAAGTAAAAAAATTGGCACATAGTGGTCATTTAGGCTCTACTCTGTCTAAGAGGAAGATCAGAGAAAGATTTTGGTGGCCTTGCATGGATTCAGAAATTGAAGATTTTGTATCAAATTGCATTAAATATAAATCAAGTGACAAAGTGTTGATAACCAAACATCAAGTGGAGTCATTAAGTCTCTGTCTAAAGAAAGCTTGGCAACGCATCGGTGTTAATTTTTTTGGTCCGTACCAAATTTTACCCTACAATTTAAGATATTTTATTGTAATGGTAGATCATCTCTCCAGATGGGTTGAAGTCGAACCTGTGTCGGAACCCACCACAAAAAAAGTGCTTGAATGTTTTCTGAAAGTGTTTTCCAGAGAGGGTTTTCCAGTAGAATTACTCACTGATAATGGGGTGCAATTTGTTTCCTCTGAAATGTCTTCCTTTTTAGAAAATTGTAAGATTAAACACCTCTTTATCATCCCCAAAGCAATGGAAAAGTTGGACGTTTTAACAAAGTATTAGTTGAGTGCATTCAAGCTTCGATCCAGAGTAATATGGATGTTGCCCAATCAATTCATGAGCTAGTTTGGTCTCCTCGCACTACACCACACTGTCACTGGCAAATCTCCTTTTGAACTTATGAGGGGTAGAGAAGCTGTTACTGAATTATGTCCATCTTGGATATTAAAAGTGTTGCCTAAACCAGGGGATGTCAGTAGCTGGTGCAAATCTGCTGAATCTAACTCTAATATTTTCAATGTAAAAAAATTTGCAACCAATAATTATTCCTCTACGAAACCTTGAAGGCCAAAAATAGGAGACTGGGTTTGTGTCAAAAACCCCATCATGGTTGGGAAAGGTTTTTCAAAGTTTAAGGAACTTGTTCAAGTCTGTGAGATAGGGAAGAACTCTGTGAAACTTTCTGATGGAAACTGGTGGGGCATTTCGCGTGTAGCCTTAACTCCACATAACTTTTCAGTCCCGAAGAGAGTTGTAAATTTTTCAAGAAACAGTCCCGGTCCTGTTCCACACAGGAGTGATCGTATTCACCGGAGACCCAAAAGATTTAATGATTTTGTTCCTCGTTAAAGTTTTAAAGAGGAGGGGGTGATGGTTGGTGTATTCTAACTTGATTCAATTTTCTGTTTCTTACGTAATTTATTCCTCTTTCTAAGTGGAAGTTTTCATTGTTTTATTACATGTACTGTTATTTTAGAAATGTATGCATTTAGAAATGTTATAGTGTTTTATTTCTTCTTTGCTGTTTTTTATATTTTCTTTTTATCTTCTTTAAAAAAAAAGGGAGATGTGTGGTAATGTGCTTTCACTAAGCCTGTGGCTTAGAATGTAATGAGCTCATGGAGCTAGTGTTCTGTATTCCCCTCTCAATATTCTTGTAGGAGTTAGTTGCTCCAGAGCCCCTTCTTGTATGGATGTACTCTCTATATTGGATACATACTCGCAAGACTCATCACTATAGGCAGTCATAATGAACCTTGTCTAAAAAGATGGCGCTTTAATAATGATGTCTTATCAGACCCTGAGGATAAAGAGAAAATCGAAGAGGCTATAATAGATTATCTTAAACACAATGACACTGCGGCTACTAATGTTACTACTCTGTGGGATGCTTTGAAAGCCACCGTTAGAGGTGTGGTCATCGAAATAAAAACGAAATTAAACAAACGCATTAATGCTGAATTAGTCAATATCCCTCATTAATGTAGATTGTAAAATGTATTCAAAGATTTTAGCTGCAAGACTCAACAGTGTTCTGCCAGATTTAATAAGCACCTCTCAGGTAGTTTTCCTTAAAAGTCGTATGTCTAATGATAATATGCGTTTGTTGTGCCATGTTCTAGAAAATGCTGCATTTACACTAGATCCTGCTATTGCTATCACACTGAATGCAGAAAAGGCTTTCAACAGAGTCTCTTGGGCCTTTTTAAAGCAATGTATGCATTCATTTAACTTGGGAGACTAATTTATAAAAATGGTAATGTCCCTTTATTTAGCGCCATCGGCTCGTATAGCGATTAATGGGTCTCTTTCTGAATCTTTTACCCTTCATGAAGGGACTAGACACAAGGGTGCCCCTTGTCTCCATCTTTGTTCTTACTGGCATTAGAGCAGTAAATTCAAGACATTAAATTAAATTCGGATATAAAGGGGGTAGGAATTAATGATGTACAAGTTAAATTGGCTACCTATGCGGATGACAATAATTATGACTGAAAATCTGGATCCTTCAATTACAGCTTTGATGGCCACAATTGCAGAATACTCCGTACACTCTGGCTATAAACTTAACAGGGATAAATCGGAAGTTAAACCTCTGAATGTGCATTGTACAAGGGACATTTTAGGTAATTCTGGATTGGCTCGGCAGTCGGGATACATAAAGTATTTAGGGATCTAATTTAGTTGCAATATTATGGATACCCTTCATCACAACAAGACAGTAACTGGAAAAAATCACAAATCTTTTGGATTCTTGGTCGCCAAAATTCATAACATGGTGGGGAAGAATAGAAACCATAACAATAATGATTACACCTCTGGTTAACTACCTTATAAACATGCTTCCTCTTCTCCTGACAGAGGACTTTCAACATAAACTAGACATTATTCTCACAAAGTTTTTATGGCGTGGTAAAAAAGCCAGAATTGGCATTAAAAAATTGAGACTTGATAAATCCTTGGGGGGAGTCAATTTAGAGGATTTTAAACTGTATCAATCGGCTTTTCTCGCAAAACAGGGTTCTTATTGGATTTCGCCTCCAGCTCACTATAACCCCGTGTGGTTAGATGTAGAAAAATCATTCTTGACAACTTAAGTCCTCTGGTATTACTTACCTCCAATCAGCTTTACCCAAACAGATCTAAATCTATTTTCAAGAACACAAAGCTGGCACTTTTGTTGATTGATAAGAAATTGGATGTAAGTATTAGAGGTTCCAAGATGAAATCTCTATGGCTCAATCTTAGGGTACTTTACAAAGGGAAATCATTCGTTTTTGATGATAGGATTAAAAAAGGTATTTTTTTCCCTTATCAGTTGGAACGCGCCCAATATCCAGTGACCTTTGTAGATCTTCAAAATAGTTATAGATTAGATAACATCGAATTTTATTAAAAAAATTAAGTGAGAGCGGCAATAACTAGAGCCAAATTTCATAATATGCCTCCATCCTTACCTATGTTTGTGGCAAGGATTAATAAACTAGGTCACCAAGTGTCACATCTATATCAACTACTTCACCCTAAATCCTCTAAACTTAATGATAATTTGGTCGCTTTTTGGAACTCTCATTCTTCTCTGTCAATAACGGACTCTTAATGGACACTAAGGTGCCGATTCCGATCCTGGAAAAACTGGGTACGAACCGTCGGTCGGAGCGTTTTCTCCGTCCGACTCGTACCCGGGAAAAAAACATTACAAACATGCAAGTACGATTCGCATGGAAACACCATTTCCGTACGAATCGTAAAAAACACCGACCGACGAAAATATACATACAAATGTGATCCGGGAAAGCGCCGACATGACGTCGGGACGCATTCAGGCTGCGTTTCACGAACCAGGAAGTACGATTCGAACCGACAGCAGTCCGGACGGCAATATTTTTACGGCACCCAAAAAGTGCCGGAAAAGCGAAGTACGCCGCGATGCGAGCGGAATTGGGGGCCCGGTACGTGCTGTACCCCCCCCAGCCCCCGTATGTATGCACCATCCCCCCCAGCCCCCCGTATGTACGCGCCGTCCCCCCAGCCCCCCCGCGCATGGACGCATCGTACCCCCAGCCCCCCCGCGGATGGACGTGCCGTACCCCCAGCCCCCCTCCGTGTATGTCTGGTGCGGACCCCCACCCCCGAATGTACGGAGCGTACCCCCACCCCCGTATGTACGGCACGGACCCCCACCCCACCCCCCGAATGTACGGCGCGGAACCCCACCCCCGTATGTACGGCGCGGAACCCCACCCCCATATGTGCGGCGCGGAACCCCACCCCCATATGTATGGTGTGGACCCCCACCCCCGTATGTACGGTGCGGACCCCCACCCCACCCCCCGAATGTACGGGGCGTACTCCCACCCCCGTACATACGGGGGTGGGGGTACGCTCCATACATTCGGGGGTGGGGTGGGGGTCCGCACCGGACATACACGGAGGGGGGCTGGGGGTACGGCGCGTCCATCTCCGGGGGGGGGACGGCGCATACATACGGGGGGCTGGGGGGGACGGCGCGTACATACGGGGCTGGGGGGGCGGCGCGTACATACGGGGGCTGGGGGGACGGCGCGTACATACGGGGGCTGGGGGGGACGGCGCGTATGCGGGCGCATGTCTCCATGGTTGCTATTGAGGTTCGCTCCGTGCGGTGTTTTTTCCATAAGGTTGTACAATCGGATGGACGGGATGGATCGTACTTGCGCGCTCGGACTTCATTTTTACGATTCGTACGTAAAATCGTCTGACCCGAGGACGTGTGGGGGAATTTTCCCAATGCGATTCGTATGTATTTTTTCCCATGCGAATCGTACTTGCCAGTTTGTACGGTACTTGTACGATTCGGACGGAAAAAAATCTGGATACGATTCGTACGGAGAAAATGTTTCCAGGATCGGAATCGGCCCCTTATTTGGAACTAGATAACATCAAATAAAATATCCCCAGTGTTATCTCGAACTAAATATTGGCTTTTGTACAAGGCATTTTGGACACCAGCTAGATTAGATTCTCTTGGTATTTGTGAAGATCCTTTATTTTGGAATTGTAAAGAGGAAACTGGATCATCTAATTTTAAATTGTGAAGCTGTATCGTCTTTTTGGGACAAGGTTTATGCTTTTCTCTTCAAAGTATTTAAATGTGAGTTAAAAAGAGAATTTGCTGCTTTGACTACTGTTTTTTTTAACAAATGATTCATGTAATGACATGGACAGAGACCTCTTGGACCTTTTACTTACGTCAGCGGTAAAGATGGTTCTCAATAATTGGAAAGACACTCACAAGACTTCATACAGAGGATGGATAAACTGGGTTACTCACCTCAGAGGTGCTGATAATATTGCACTACAGAAACCCTTGTTTAGATCACTATGGAAATCCTTGGACATTTATTTCAATACACACAGACCGCCATGATTAAACATATCTAGTTTGTACTTTCTGTAATAATTTTGCTGATAACATGTAAGCTTTGATGTCATTATTTTTACGCTCCATCTACAGCGAATCCTCCAATGTTTATATACTAATAATACTAGTTATTCAATATAGGTTTCTCTTGGTGTTTATCAGAGGGTTTTTATTCTTTCTCTCTTTTTTTGTCTTTTCTTTTCCTTTCCCTCTGTTCTTTTGTTTCTCTAAAGTGTTTATTTCATCTCCTCTTCCATTTTCTCTTTTTTTCTCCCTTCTCTTTTTTCTTGTCTTTTTTCTGTGTTCTGCTCATTGCTTATGTTGAGTTTATATGGTTTGGATTACTAATTTAGTTACTCTACAAATGTTTATGCCATACTATTTTGTAACTTTAGCTCACTTATTAGGCCTGTACATTACTACAAACTTGTTTTTTCTTTTTTGGTTATGTTGGTGTATTGTTGAAAAATTCAATAAAGTATTTGAAATGAAAAAGAAAGAGCAAAACACCATTAATAATTGTTTATGTGCAGAAAGGTGTGCCTTCCTGCACATAAAAAATCATTCCCTGCAACACAAACACCCTTATACTATGGTGGAAGGGTGTCTGTGTTGGCGCAAAGAACTATTTTTAGCGCCAGTGCTATGGAAAACACAGGTATATGCTGTATTGTTGTAAATTCGGCGCATCTCTGCGTTTTGGAAATGGTGTAGTGTGGCGCGGTGAAACTTGCTCTGCTATTTCAATGCAAATCTGACCAAAGGATTGCACTTTGGTGTCAAACAGAAGGAGATATCCATCCAGTGGCTATTGTACAGTGTTTTAATAGGAAACCTGGAAACAAATTCTCGCTTCCTCGATTGAAAAAAATTAAGTGACCCTAGGCAATTACTTCAGTTCACTGTGCCTCATTTTCCATGATCATCGCATTAAAGAGCTGCTTGAAATCCATCAGTTCAGGATGTGCATTGTACAAAAACCTGCTTGCATATGCTTTCATTGACTATCATGTTGCTCAATCTATAATAACAATATTTGCCATACGTATGGGGTCACAAGACAATTGACTTGCCTGTCGGTTCACAAATGACGAAGAAAAGGGGTGGAGGAAGTGGCAGTCCATGAATACTTCTAAGTTCATATTTAGAAACTGTTTTAAGTATCACTCAAGGCAGTGATGAAATCTAATGTAGTAAATTGAAATGTGCACTTGCAATATTCCAAATAATATTTCAAATTTCACAACAAACTTACAATGCACTTCTATCTGGATAAAATGCGTTTAACGTTCAAGTAGGTGATTACAACCAATAACAAGATAATGCTTGGTGCCATCCTAAATAAAATATACTTTTCAGGTATCATCAGATTTTCCATGGTGTACGCTAATAATGTCATCAGTATTATCCATGAAGCGACTCAGCTGAGGGATAATCGAACATGACACGTTTCAATGATCAGAATCCAATAGACAAAGCATCAGTCACATATACGCTGAAAAATTACCTAATAAAGGCGTAAGTGCAAAATATTCAAGATCCGCACGTCCAGGTGTGGTGTGTAATAAAGAGGATTGAATAAGACCACTGTTGACATTAATGTAATCTAACATTATAAAACTGATAGAAAAAAGGCAGAAAACCAGAACCAATAAAACAATTAAAAAGGGAGAGGAAAAAGGGACAGAAAGAGACAGTGCTATCTCCAAATCCTGTAGATAGCTTAGGGTATTATCCACCAACAACAGTTTGAGTAGCCATTTCCACTAAAGGGTGCTCGAGGCTAGTACACTTTTCCAACAAAAGGTATCCACATGGAAACTTTCACATTTTAAAGACAAACTTTATAACTTTAAAACCGGTATCATATTTTTGCACAACGTTGTTGCGTAATTTACATACTGAATATTGTGATGTCTTCGACTCCCACCCACACTCCCCTGCTCAGCTATCCCTATTCATTTGTTGACTTGCCCACCTCTACACCCGTCGCAGTACACGAGGGAAAGCAAGTATTTTACATGCCCGAGTTGTGAGCTGAGAAGCCTAGCAGGTGCTGCCTGTACGCTCAGGGCCTTGGTCAGGCCCACATGGCTTTCAGGAAGGGCGAGCAGCATTTCTTGATAACAGCCGTCTGCTTCCGTTTGTCATTTCCGGGTTGTAATGCTCAGTGGGACCTGAGAGCAGCATGTAGGAGGCCTCATGCAGAGTTGCTCATAAGCTGAAATTTTTCTAATTTTATCACCAGTGGCTTACACTGTGGCGGCTTGCCAATAGGGGTGTTCCGGCAGATCTCACCCCACCCCTGAGTCACCACACAGTACTCTGTTTTTTATTTTGACCTGTAATCATCTACTAGTGTCCAGGGGTGCTGCACTCCACCAGAGGAGTGCCTGTATGCCACACTAACATACAGAGTGCTATCTAGACGCTAGTGCTCATGCCGGAACTTGTAGCTGAAGTGGGCCGGCTTGACATCTTCACAAGTCTCAGCAACCGGCACTTCCCCAGAGACCAGGGGACAGATGCCACAGCTCCCAGGTATCTGATGGAACGCTGATTTGTCTGCCCTAAGAACTCAAGCCAATCCCAATGCTGCATTGGGGTTGGCTGGGCCGGTTCCAGGCTCCAGAGTTCCTTGTTTCTTGCCTTCTTTGATGCCCAAATGAGGGACACATATTTTGCAGGGCATTTCTCTTTCATTCCACCCTTTTTCCAACCCATGTGAGGCACATGGGTGATGGCACAATTGACCCCAGTTTTGCATACGTTTTCTGGAGATGGAAAACAGGGCAGTTCCCCTATCTCTCGCGGACATTGGGCAAAACCAAAAAAAAGCTGAGTTCACTAGATGTCCTATTTGATATGTGATTAATCACTGTGGTATACTAGACAGGAACTTTGATTAAAATAAATACATTAATAATTGTTCAATAAAAAAATGAACATCCATGATGATCTTGCACCGAGTGGCTATCTCTATGTACTTTCTCAGTCCTAGCTTCAGGCGTGCGTCCTGCAGCTGCTGCCTCATGCCAAAGTCAAACAATCATTGCCAATGCCAATAGGTCTGGCTTTTAAATGCACTGTCAAGCCAGATCTTAAAATCCAAGTAGGTTAACAACTGACCTCCTCCCAGTTCTGCTGCTGACGGAGAAAAACACTATACATTATCTAGGTATCTAAGACATTACAGTGTTGTGTGTGCCCCTGTTCAATCTAAGGCAGGTAGATAAATAAACAAAATTATCACTGCTTTGTAGAGGGCAAGCACTTTTTTTTGTGGAAGCACACAATTGCTGCCCTATAAAAACATGTACTCCTGGCTCTCCCAGCATGTGGGTGGAGCCAAAGGTCCTCTCTAGTGATGCTCACATAATTGTCTGGCGACAGCTATACTGTCAAGCAAGACCATAAAGAAATTAGGAAAATTAATGAGCTCCGTCTCTAACTCGGCACACCATTGTAGCTTAGGGTAGTTAATGATCAGTAATTAAATATTGCCTGTTTGAATAACAAAACGCTTGTGTTTGTCAGTCTTAATTAATACTGTCATGTGAAGTACAGCTTCGTGCTCATAACATATTAAAATGTGAAGTAGGAGCCCTGGCGCAAATTGGCAAAGGACTGCCTCTGCCTCACAGGGTTTTTGGAAGGGGTCACAGAGGATCACGTAGTGGATAACATAGGTCACTGGGTTATCTGGGCATGCGCAGAGGGATTAATATCCCTTGATATGATGCGAAAGTAAAGATCATAGGTCTGGGGCACATTACAGCAGTGGTGAATCTTGGCAGTTGAGGAAATCTTGAGATTGATGAGGAGGCAGCTGACCGCTTACGCGGGGTCCCACCCGGTGGCAGGACAGAGCAGTAGGCCAGAGGGAGTCAATCAGTCAATCAATCAGGCATTTGTTAGGCGCAACTACTCACTTGTAAGGGTCTTAAGGCGCTGGAGGGTGGGGGAGTGGCAGGTTCCAGTCCATCAAGGAGGGGGTCTGTCAAAGAGCCATGTTTTGAGGTTTCTTGTGAAGATGGGGAGCGATGTTGTCTGTCTGAGGTTGAGCAGAAGTTTGTTCCAGGCTTTAGCCGCGAGGAAGGAGAAGGAGCGGCCTCCCGATCTGGTCTTTCTGGTGCAGGGGACCACGGCGTAGGAGAGCTGGGCTGATCGTAGAGTCCTTTGAGGTGCATGGAATTTGAGTCGGCTGTTCAGGTATGCTGGTCCGGTGTCGTGGAGGGCCTTGTGTGCGTGGGTGAGCATCTTGAAGGTGACTCTATCCTCGATGGGGAGCCAGTGGAGTGTGTGCAGGTGCTTGGAGATGTGGCAGTGTCTTGGCAGGTTGAGGACCAGTCTTGCGGCAGCGTTCTGCATGTTCTGTAGCTTGCGGGTGAGGTTTTAGTTTTTTCCGGCATAGAGTGTATTGCCATAGTCTAGTCTGCTGGTGACCAGGGCGTGAGTGACGGTCTTTCTGTGTTCAAGGGGGATCCATTTGAAGGTCTCGCGTAGGAGGGTGTGGAAGCAGGAGGACGAGACGAAGTTGATCTGGCAGTCCATTTTGAGCTTGGAGTCCAGGATGATTCCCAGGTTGCGTGCATGGTCCGTGGGGGTGGGCGGGCTTCCGAGGCCGGGCGGCCACCAGGTGTCGTTCCAGGCGTCGGGGTTTAGGCCCATGATGAGTACTTCTGTTTTGTTGGTGTTTAGTTGTAGGCAGCTGTTTTTCATCCATTTGGCGACGGCTTCCATGCCTTCTCGAAAGTTATGTCTGGCGGTGTTGGGTTCGTGGGATAGGGAGAGGATGAGTTGGGTGTCATCTGCGTATGACACAATGTTGAGTCTGTAGGTTCTGACGATGGGGGCGAGTGGAGCTATGTAGACGTTGAAGAGCGTAGGGCTGAGGGAGGACCCCTGAGGGGTCCTTCCTCAGCCCATCCACATGGGTACCCCTGAACGTAATTGCTTGTGTCTCCTTCCCCATTTCATGACTTTCAATTCACTTGCATTTGGCAGGTATAACTCTTTTTGTTACTATTTGATATACAAAATGCCTCCACTGACTGGAGTCACCCACTTTTTAAACCTATTTTACCATCTTAAAAAAAGGGATTCATTGCCCATTATTCTTAACTAGATCATCCTGTTAAACACCTGATCTCAGCTGCATTTTTGAGGCAAGAGGTTGCAAGGTATGCAGTTAAGTGGGGGAGGGCAGTAGGCCCATAAGGAGGCCTGGATGCCCTTCTTCCGTGCTCGGACAAATAGGCAGAGGGCAGGTTATGAGGAGGGGACAGACAATCCCCCTACCCCGAAACTGAAGGCCCCTAGTACAGACCAGAATGGTGGATCATGCTTGAACCCAGGAGCAGTGGAACCACAGCCTCCCAGACATGGGCCAGGATGCAAGAGTCTAGCAGCCAGGCCTTCAACAGTTAGGACTATTGGCCCTTACGGGATCAAAATGAGGCCAGTGTGGCTGACACTGAAGTATGTGGAAGGCCCCTGGAGCGTCCCCGTAAAGAGAATACAGAATGATCACCGGCCCAATACTGATGAAACAACAATGAAGCTTCAGACCTGGATGTGCACCTCTTTTGGAGTGCATCTTGGGTTAACTGGTCATAACAGTATGTGGGAGCAGAGTTCCGAGGGCGGATGCCACAAACAAGCAAGAAGTGTGCTGAGGGTGGCATGGTTTGGTGGCCCACGTTGAAGGATAAATGTAAACAGGGATTGGAGCACCACAGCCTCAAGAGGAGACAATGGGAAGATACAAGTGTTGGAAGTGACAACGGTAGGGCATATGGGGTGCATTGGTTAGGAAGAGGGGCTAGATGTCTAAGAGGAGTGGTAATGGAAATCCATAGAGTGTGTAAGGTGCCCGAGGCAAGGAGTCAGAAGCCAGGTGTGGCTGGAAGGGTCTTTAGAAAGCTAAGGGGCTACATGATGATGAGGATGAAGGAATGGTGAAGTTGTAGAGCTCAACACTGGAAGATGAGACAACAACAAAAATTCACAGCAACATGAAAGAAACATGAAAGTATGATTTACCAAAGGCTTGCACATTGTCAAACAAAGGGATGCGTCAAACAGACAAGATTTCCAATTTGAAGTTAGTAAAAAGAACACTGGCGCGTGGTGTGAGATACTGATGAATGAGGGTGAGAGGGGATGATAGGACCCCGTGGGGCACTGTCCTCTAGAACTTGATGCAATCACCATTTTAGTTATAGCCCAAGTAGTAAGAAGGGAATGTGTGTGGCTTTTGCTCTTATGTTGTTCAGCAGAGAGGTTTTAGACTAGTATATAATGAGAGAATGCCAAGTTGTTACAGAGGCATCGAAGAGGGAAACGTCCTGGTGTGGAGTTGTGGGGTGGGGCAGAAAGGGATAGTCAGCTGCAGAGGCATCCATTTTATATAGCTTAAGTTTACAGTTCATGGAGGATGTTAAAGCCACACCCACGCGGTGGGCAGTAGCCCAGGTGAGCCTGGGACATTAAGTAGCTTCATGAGATGTGAGAGGCATGGTGGGGAGGCTTGAGAGAGTGTGGCAAAGACTGATGACTTTTCCTTTGTGATCTGAGCAGGAAGCCAGAGAAAGATGGTCGATTGAGGACGACAATGTGATGGGTTTATCTGAGATTGGGGGGGGGGGGGGGTGTCTTTGACACATGATAGGATGGTTGAGCTGTCTTAAGTGACCTTCAAAAGTAGAGTGCTTTAAGGGGTAGTGATGGGGAGGTGCTTCTGGCAGACAAGCGGGAGTAGCAGAGGATGGTACTGCGCATAGTGGAATAATTGGGAGTTTGGAATAAGGCAGTACGTTTGGGGGATTGGGGATATGAGACCGTTGAGGCTGGCAGCAGGCTTGCTGGCAGTGAAGATGTGGTATGAATACAGGCAAAGGTAGACAGACCTCATTGGGAGCAGTGCCAAGAAAAGACAGGTAAACTTATTGAGGGGCAGGCTTTCAGTGTAAACACGTTTGCAGCTCATAGTCTTAAAAAATACATTAAGTTGAATTTAAAAAAGATGATAGTTTCTAAAAGAGGCTTCTAGTATAAGATGAAAGAGTAACAGCAATGGTAATATTGTCAATAAAAAGAACTGAAGATACTTCAGTTCAGAAACTATAAGACTGTGAATTAAACATTGCTTAGGTCCCTGGAAGGGGTAGTGGACTTCAGAGTATATCATTCACTCCTGTTTTCCTCTTCACGCCACTTTTCTCTGCAACCTTTCACTCTTAGACAGTTACACCCCTTTTCTCTCCATTGCATCCTGAACTCCTCCTTCTACACATTTCATATGTCATTTCCTTCATTTTCATCGCTGTCTTTTCACTTTCTCCTGCCTGTAATCCTTTTCACCACCTCCCCTTCATCATACACCCTCTGTCTCTTACTCTCTATCTTTCTATCCCACACGCACACACACTCCCTGTTCTCACCTTTAAAAAAATTATTTTATTTTGATAGTGACAATATTTCACAGCAGTGTGTATTTTTCACACTATTTAACATAAAATGGTAATTACAACTGACATGTATGTGACCAAAGCTATTTGTGCTCTGCAGAGAGTCCGAGGACTTGATGTGCATGTATTCTGCACACCTTTAGATGACCCATTGACAGCGACTGTGAGAAACTCGCACTGCCTTCAACCTACACTCCAGAGTGCCCACTCATGAACTTTAATGAACACCCTCTCACACCCTGCAACCACAGACACACCTATGCGCTATACAAAAGTAGTATGCTGCATACAAAAAAAATATAAAAAAACTTACATGAATAAATCCTTGGAAATAAGCATATACTTTGATGGTTTGCAAGACCAAGCACAACCTGAAATATAAACAGGGACATCATCACTGACCAGAGTTAGCTTAAGGGTTAGCTTTTACAGTCATTGTTCCATCAGTGCCCTTAAAGTTAAACATATGAATATATAGTCCGGTGGGCTTCGTTTCAAAGTCAGTTTTAATTATTTTCAGGACAGCAAAGAAACATTGTCTTATTAAATTGACCAACAGTAAGGCGATTTTAAAATGAATAATAAAGCATATGAATAAAAAGTGGCACTTTTTTGCCAGCAGCCCAGGCAGGGGTGGTTCCTTCTAAAGGGCAGAGGTGTGTCGCCCTCCTGGTGCGAGCGCAGCAGGTAAACACAAATAAATAAAACGGCATAGTGATACCATTTTAATTTGCCACTGGCTCGCGCTGTGAACAGTGTGAGTTTGAGGGCAGGGTGTGGGGCAGAATCCTGCAATTGCAGGACGACTTCTGGGTCTACAGAGTGCATGTCGACTTTGCCAGCTGTATTGCGACGGCCAGTCCGACATGCGCACTGTAGACCCAGCAATCCCAGGGCTGTGAAACAGCCAGGGGATTGTTTGGACAGGCCCTTGGTCTCAAAATGAGTGCTGGTTTAGCCTCCTCCAACCAATCCGGGAGCTGCTATCATTTTGAAAACAGCATGAGTGCAGCTCCAGGATTGGTGTGAGTCACGTTCCACTGGGCGGGACTTAAGTTCTTCCATTCCCTGCCTGTGGACACCAGTTTCAGGAAAAAGAAGTGCTACAACTGCGGGAACAGCATTAATGGCGAGTTGTGCACCATCGTGCCTCACCATAGTTTTGCATTGCTATCGGCCACAGAGCCCAGGGAAGCATCTTGAATGTGTTTTTAACATTAAAAAAACATCACTGAGCACACAAAGTCAGCATTTTAATGGCATTCATGCACGTTTAATGTATAAAATAGTTTTAGTTAATTAACAGATCACTAGACATTGCACTTTCCTTTATAATAGAGCTAGTTTTAATATTTAAAACATTTAGTTCTATGTCGATACTAATGGAATATCAAATAAATTAACAAGTAGGGCTCTACTTTTCTATGCCAGAAGACCGTCACAGTGGTGGTGTGGCACTGTGGATTACTTCCTAAGTTAGGATGAAGCTTTATGTTAAGGAAAGCAAGTAGGTCTGTGGTGTGTTTTTGCATACTAACTACCAGACTGACATCTTCCAGCATCAGTTAATGCACAAATTTAAGTTCGGTCACGTTTTTGTGGCCAATATTTATTCAGTTAGTTGAACGTATATGGCTTATAATGAACCTCATTGGGCAGGTGCAAATAAAGTTGAGATTTTAAGATTTCGATTGGATTTTCTCTACTGGGAGTTCCTCATACTCCTTTTAATTAGTAGTCTTTTTGGCATGTGATAGACACCATTTACGGAAAATGGGATGTTATAAGGGATGTCCATGCAAATTTTTAATAACTCCCACTAAGTTATACATTTGCGGGTATTCAAACGTTTTCTGTTATATTAGCAAATGAAAAGGAGCGTTCAATTCTATACAAAGATTATCTGTTCCAAAATTAACAGTTGGTTAAACCGTTCTCCAGCAATAGATCAAGTAGTCATCATGTGACATATAAAAGTTATCCAGAAGTCTTGCGAATTGCTTTGAATCCAATTTTATTAAACAAATGCATAGTACTTAACAATATTACATTATATGTTAAACTTTAACAGGGTCACATAAAACAGGTTTACTCGTGACCCCCAAAAATCTTAAAATGACAGGGGTACAGAGACAGAGTCAGAGGTAGTGGTAAGCAGAGATAGAGAGAGTTTTAGATAGAGAAACAGGATAGACCGATTTAAAATAGAGGGAGAGTTCCCATTCCAAGGAGTCCCCTTGAAGGCGGGGGTCCTGGGCAAGTGCCCACTTTGCCAATACATTTAAACGTCTCTAGACTGCTTTTACGAAAGAGAGGAGACCAATATAGGTGCAACACACAGCCAGTTCATTATTAGTGTCTGTGTGCCCCGATGTTCCCTCATGCGTGTCCAATCGCCGTTCAGGATGGGGGCCAGCAATAGAAGGGGCCTTGGTGCAAGCAGGCAATTAACACAGTCCTGTGGGCTTCGTTTCAAAGTCAGTTTTAATTATTTTCGGGACAGCAAAGAAACATTGTCTTATTAAATTGACCAACAGTAAGGCGATTTTAAAATGAATAATAAAGCATATGAATAAAAAGTGGCACTTTTTTTGCCAGCAGCCCAGGCAGGGGTGGTTCCTTCTAAAGGGCAGAGGTGTGTCGCCCTCCTGGTGCGTGCGCAGCAGGTAAACACAAATAAATAAAATGGCATAGTGATACCATTTTAATTTGCCACTGGCTCGCGCTGTGAACAGTGTGAGTTTGAGGGCAGGGTGTGGGGCTGAATCCTGCAATTGCAGGGCGACTTCTGGGTCTACAGAGTGCATGTCGACTTTGCCAGCTGTATTGCGACGGCCAGTCCGACATGCGCACTGTAGACCCAGCAATCCCTGGGCTGTGAAACAGCCAGGGGATTGTTTGGACAGGCCCTTAGTCTCAAAATGAGTGCTGGTTTAGCCTCCTCCAACCAATCCGGGAGCTGCTATCATTCTGAAAACAGCATGAGTGCAGCTCCAGGATTGGTGTGAGTCACGTTCCACTGGGCGGGACTGAAGTCCTTCTCTTCCCTGCCTGTGGACACCAGTTTCAGGAAAAAGAAGTGCTACAACTGCGGGAACAGCATTAATGGTGAGTTGTGCCTCACCATAGTTTTGCATTGCTATCCGCCACAGAGCCCAGGGAAGCATCTTGAATTTGTATTTAACATTAAAAAAACATCACTGAGCACACAAAGTCAGCATTTTAATGGCATTCATGCACGTTTAATGTATAAAATAGTTTTAGTTAATTAACAGATCACTAGACATTGCAATTTCCTTTATAATAGAGCTAGTTTTAATATTTAAAACATTTAGTTCTATGTCGATACTAATGGAATATCAAATAAATTAACAAGTAGGGCTCTACTTTTCTATGCCAGAAGACCGTCACAGTGGTGGTGTGGCACTGTGGATTACTTCCTAAGTTAGGATGAAGCTTTATGTTAAGGAAAGCAAGTAGGTCTGTGGTGTGTTTTTGCATACTAACTACCAGACTGACATCTTCCAGCATCAGTTAATGCACAAATTTAAGTTCGGTCACGTTTTTGTGGCCAATATTTATTCAGTTAGTTGAACGTATATGGCTTATAATGAACCTCATTGGGCAGGTGCAAATAAAGTTGAGATTTTAAGATTTCGATTGGATTTTCTCTACTGGGAGTTCCTCATACTCCTTTTAATTAGTAGTCTTTTTGGCATGTGATAGACACCATTTACGGAAAATGGGATGTTATAAGGGATGTCCATGCAAATTTTTAATAACTCCCACTAAGTTATACATTTGCGGGTATTCAAACGTTTTCTGTTATATTAGCAAATGAAAAGGAGCGTTCAATTCTATACAAAGATTATCTGTTCCAAAATTAACAGTTGGTTAAACCGTTCTCCAGCAATAGATCAAGTAGTCATCATGTGACATATAAAAGTTATCCAGAAGTCTTGCGAATTGCTTTGAATCCAATTTTATTAAACAAATGCATAGTACTTAACAATATTACATTATATGTTAAACTTTAACAGGGTCACATAAAACAGGTTTACTCGTGACCCCCAAAAATCTTAAAATGACAGGGGTACAGAGACAGAGTCAGAGGTAGTGGTAAGCAGAGATAGAGAGAGTTTTAGATAGAGAAACAGGATAGACAGATTTAAAATAGAGGGAGAGTTCCCATTCCAATGAGTCCCCTTGAAGGCGGGGGTCCTGGGCAAGTGCCCACTTTGCCAATACATTTAAACGTCTCTAGACTGCTTTTACGAAAGAGAGGAGACCAATATAGGTGCAACACACAGCCAGTTCATTATTAGTGTCTGTGTGCCCCGATGTTCCCTCATGCGTGTCCAATCGCCGTTGAGGATGGGGGCCAGCAATAGAAGGGGCCTTGGTGCAAGCAGGCAATTAACACAGTCCTGTGGGCTTCGTTTCAAAGTCAGTTTTAATTATTTTCGGGACAGCAAAGAAACATTGTCTTATTAAATTGACCAACAGTAAGGCGATTTTAAAATGAATAATAAAGCATATGAATAAAAAGTGGCACTTTTTTTGCCAGCAGCCCAGGCAGGGGTGGTTCCTTCTAAAGGGCAGAGGTGTGTCGCCCTCCTGGTGCGTGCGCAGCAGGTAAACACAAATAAATAAAATGGCATAGTGATACCATTTTAATTTGCCACTGGCTCGCGCTGTGAACAGTGTGAGTTTGAGGGCAGGGTGTGGGGCTGAATCCTGCAATTGCAGGACGACTTCTGGGTCTACAGAGTGCATGTCGACTTTGCCAGCTGTATTGCGACGGCCAGTCCGACATGCGCACTGTAGACCCAGCAATCCCTGGGCTGTGAAACAGCCAGGGGATTGTTTGGACAGGCCCTTAGTCTCAAAATGAGTGCTGGTTTAGCCTCCTCCAACCAATCCGGGAGCTGCTATCATTCTGAAAACAGCATGAGTGCAGCTCCAGGATTGGTGTGAGTCACGTTCCACTGGGCGGGACTGAAGTCCTTCTCTTCCCTGCCTGTGGACACCAGTTTCAGGAAAAAGAAGTGCTACAACTGCGGGAACAGCATTAATGGTGAGTTGTGCACCATCGTGCCTCACCATAGTTTTGCATTGCTATCCGCCACAGAGCCCAGGGAAGCATCTTGAATTTGTATTTAACATTAAAAAAACATCACTGAGCACACAAAGTCAGCATTTTAATGGCATTCATGCACTTTTAATGTATAAAATAGTTTTAGTTAATTAACAGATCACTAGACATTGCACTTTCCTTTATAATAGAGCTAGTTTTAATATTTAAAACATTTAGTTCTATGTCGATACTAATGGAATATCAAATAAATTAACAAGTAGGGCTCTACTTTTCTATGCCAGAAGACCGTCACAGTGGTGGTGTGGGACTGTGGATTACTTCCTAAGTTAGGATGAAGCTTTATGTTAAGGAAAGCAAGTATGTCTGTGGTGTGTTTTTGCATACTAACTACCAGATTGACAACTTCCAGCATCAGTTAATGCACAAATTTAAGTTCGGTCACGTTTTTGTGGCCAATATTTATTCAGTTAGTTGAACGTATATGGCTTATAATGAACCTCATTGGGCAGGTGCAAATAAAGTTGAGATTTTAAGATTTCGATTGGATTTTCTCTACTGGGAGTTCCTCATACTCCTTTTAATTAGTAGTCTTTTTGGCATGAGATAGACTCCAATTTTATTAAACAAATGCATAGTGCTTAACAATATTACATTATATGTTAAACTTTAACAGGGTCACATAAAACAGGTTTACTCGTGACCCCCAAAAATCTTAAAATGACAGGGGTACAGAGACAGATTCAGAGGCAGTGGTAAGCAGAGATAGAGAGAGTTTTAGATAGAGAAACAGGATAGACAGATTTAAAATAGAGGGAGAGTTCCCATTCCAAGGAGTCCCCTTGAAGGCGGGGGTCCTGGGCAAGTGCCCACTTTGCCAATACATTTAAACGTCTCTAGACTGCTTTTACGAAAAAGAGGAGACAGGGATTTCTAAGGAAGGGAATATTCCCCAATTTGAAGAGAAGGGGTATTTCACCAGGGGAAACTTCCTTGGGAGATTTTTTTTAAATAAAATTGCAAAACATATTGTAATATTTTTTATAGAACTAGTTAGGTTTGGGGTTAGGAGATTAAGGGCGTGATTTAGAGTTTGGAAGACTGGTAACTCTTTCAGAAACTTGATTGATATCCCATCTACCTTATTTCAAGAACATTACATTCTGTGGTACTTGTAATGAGGCAAGCGGGATATCCGTCACGTTTGTCACAAGGTACCCGTCCACCAAACTCTAAATCACACCGACAGAATTTACACCTGAAAATCTACGTATATTTCTGAGTGCAACAATATGGAACTCCGTGAACTTCGATATAAAGAAACCATCTAAGACTAACACAGATTTATACCTGCTCATCAATGGTTACTTTTTTCATTTGCGAATGAGCCTTATTGTGTTCTTAAAAGCCTAACTGTAGTCAGTATGGGAACCTACTCTGGGGATAAAGCATATTGTCCTCCCTTATGCTAAGTTTATAAAGAAGGTAAAGAGGGATTAATTGAGACAGCCTTTTTTTTTTTAAATTATCAGATAAGATTACCAAAATGAATAGACCTATATTATTGCCAGACTGTGCGCTTCTTTACAATGTCCCCATTATGAAAACCTGTAAATCCACCACCTGTACGTGCCAATACCAGGGCATAGGCAGCTCTGCCGGGTATTACAAGTCAGACAATAGCCCCTGCGGGGGCCCCGATTTCCAGGGCCCCCTCCTGTACTGTGCATGGGAGGCAGGCCCCTGGCCTGAGAGCTCCTGACTGGGTCCAGAATGTGGGGGCCCCCTCCATGTACTTTGCAGGATGCCCCCTAAGGTTTCGTTATGCCACTGGTTAGACCCTTGGAGTCATTTAAAAATGAGGAATTACAGGGGGAATACTAATTCTGGTCCTATTCTTCCTCCAGTAAAATTCCTCATTCATTCACTACATTTCACCGGAACCACCTCTTTTGGCTGATGGAGTGTCCAGATGAATTCACTATACATCCATGGAGTTACCATTCTAATCCTGTTTTGACTTATAATAGGGATTACCATATACCTCCGAATGAAGCCCTTTCTGTTAACTGCTGTAATGGTTTGATCATGTGGATTAGCAGAACAGCTGGAGGATATTGATGTAATGCAGTTGCTTGATTCCATGGACTAGAATATGCACTGAAGGTTTCTTATTACTTTGTCACAGGTATGACTGGCATGCAAGTGGTTCAACAACTAGAGAAAGGATACAGAATGCCTCAACCGCCCAACTGCCCAAAGGACTTGTACGACATTATGCTTGAGTGCTGGAACAAAGTCCCAGACGAGAGACCAACTTTTGAAACGCTGCAGTGGAGGATGGAGGATTTCTTCGAATCAGATCCTAGCTCCTATGCGGATGCAAATGCATTTGTGAAATAAGCACCTAGAGGTGTCATCCATTTTGTGATTATGACTTGAACAGAAACTGTGAAATGGGGCTTGGCGTTTCTGTCTAAAAGTAAGGAGAAATTTAGTGGTGATAAGGGCAAGTGAAAGCTAAGAACAAGGCCAATACCCACTCCCGCTGATCAATCAGGGATGCCACAAGACCATACTTCGGGTTTTAAAAATGATTGGACACTTTGTACCTGCACTGATTTTGGTGTTATTTTCAAGATTTTTTTAACCTGGTATGTTCCAGAACGGATTGAGAAACTCCAATATATAATTCTACTTTTTATTACGGCTTTGTTTCCCTTTCACCACTCTTTTTGTTTACAATTTTCAAATGGGTATTAACCAAGATGCTGAAATGCATAATCTTTTTAATATGAAGGAATCACTTGCATATAGTTGGGCCACACAGCAGGACCTGTGTCTTTAAAACATGCTATCTTTTACTCTCCAGTGACAGTACAGAGGTATTAAATTACACCTACATTTATGTAACGGTAAATATGTTTCACAAGCATTGTCATTGCACTTTTTCTTTTCTTTAAAAATAACTCCGGCTTATGAAGACTATGATTGAAGTTTGAAATCTTTCCTCTGTAATCCTCCTTTCACCATCTCTCAACAACCTCCACTACATACCCCGCTCAAGATGTGGTATTGTCTTATAGGTATAATTCTATATGTTTAACCCGCACCATGTCCGTCAATGCAAAGGTAAATGCACAATGACGTCATGCCCAGAGAGCAATCTATTTATTTGTAATTATTTCCTGATGTGTTATTTATGTTCTATTTTAATCTGACTATACATTTTCTAGAAACCCACCAATTACTCAATAAATCTACTCTTTAATTCCTGGATTTTGCAGAGTGAATGAGCATTTCACAATCTGACTCGCGTGGTTTGTTTTATTTTTCCACCTGAGGCATAGCTGCTAAATGAGGACAATTTACTTGTTCTAAGTTGTGTTGCATTTGTTTTCAATTTAGGAAATTCACCAGAGTGAGAAATTGAGTAGAAAATATCTCAATTGATGACTGCTTATTTGTCAGGAATGAAATGGCAAAAGTGTGTTCTCAAGAACACAGGGCATGCTGCCACAGAAACAAGAGGTGTTATCACAATGGAAGCACTGACAAAGTCAAGAGATTGTCCTTTTGAATTGCAAAACATTGGTGTGTGGATTGTTAAGTTGTTGGATGTTCAGATGTGAGATTGAGGGCCCCATTCAGTGTCCTGCTGCGCGATGGCTCCCCAGAATATACCACCCAGCTAGACTCAGAGTTTTTGGCAGGCACGCGCCTCATCAAATCAACTGAATTTCCATGTAGAGTTTCTGTAGAAAGCAGATGGCAAATGTGAGTGGAATCCAGAACCACTTGAGATAATGTACTACGTAACTTCAGGTAACTTGTGAGGGCCGCTAACTGGGATAAAGATACGAGCAGGTGCTGGAGCGGGTAGTACAAAATGTTGTATACCCCCCCCCCCCATTCTGCATGTGTATATTAATTCGAATAATCAACTAATGGTAATATTATTAATTTGTTTGAAGTGAAAACTCACCAATTATATTAGCAAAAACAATTACACGTGGGATTTGCATTTTGCATGGCTAAACTAATTGTATACTAATATAAGTACGCATACTAATGGTAGAAAATTAGAATATTGCATGATATATGTTGCTTTTGTGATGTAATTGTAAGTTGCACCAGATGACATCACTGGGTGAATATAAACGCTTTGAATGTTGCTATTATGCTAGATAATTACTTACACATTGGGGAATTAGTGAGGGTTTAACATTTTATTAGCCATTTCAATGTTTTAATTACGTTTTTGTGTTTGTCTTGCTTAAGTTGACCATTTGGGCCTTCATAAAGATGGCTGACTGAGACGTACGACGTGACTGTTACTGTCCCACGAGGTTTTGAGCAAAGTGCGCATGCGCCATCGCCAGCAACAATGGCCCTGTCCTGACCCCAGGGGAGATGTACCCACCAAGGTCATACTGGGAGAGTTGCCAGGACCTCAACAATGAGCTGTCTTTAAAACCGGAACCAGCATGTGCGATGACTTAATCTTACGGACTATGTGAGAACTTCACCGAGTGACCCCAAAGTCACCAATCAGGACTGTCTAAAACTCATTCTTGATAGATTTTGACATTAAAATCATTATAAAAGACAGTAGAATAGTGGGTTAAGGAGCTGGTCATTCGATTTGTCTTGCTGCGAATTTCCTGAGGTTATGCTGACGGAGAGGACGGTGACACTGCTGGACAGCTGTTATCCTGAATCTTTGAGAGACCGATTTGCGGCCTGACTTTGATGAATTTAAAGATTCTTTTCTACGACTTGACTGACTTAGAGGACGACTAATAGCTAGATTAGGTAAATATGATGTTCTGCGGTTTGGACGATGATTTAAAAAAATTTGCAATTTAATATGTTTTGATTAATTGACAAACGTGTTGTGTCGATTATTTGAAGAAATTAGATTAAGAGAAAAGTATAAATAAATGAATTGAATTACTAAACCATAAAAACAACTAACTCATTCATCACCAAATGAGGGGAATATCACGAGGTTTGAAGTTAATAAAGTATTCAATGCGCATTAGGGTTTAGGTAAAAAGATATTCCTTTCATGTCAGCGTTTGGAAACTTATCCCTCTAGAGAAACAGATCAATGAAGTGTGAGTGTTGGTGTTATGGGCCCCACCAATGAATGTATTTGAGTGAATGTGTTATTGCTATATTTGGTCTGTGACGAAGGGGCAATTTGACATTCCACGCTGCAGCAGTTTTTTCTGGTAGCAGGATGATGGTTGTTATTGTTTTGGTTTGGTGAATATAGCTTGTAAATTGCTTATTGATTATTAGTTATTGATTGATATTGGTTTATGTACTAACACTCTGTTGAGTCGCGTCGAGTTTTATGTTGTTTGCACGGCTTCTGGGATGTAGGAAGTCGGAAGTTTGTAACGGTTCCGTAGTAGAGCAGAGGTAAGTACTGCTCTCGGAAAAGATGGAATTGTTGTTGCCCTGTAGGTACACAGGGAGAAACGTGTAACGATTGAAGTTGCACGACGCATTGTCTGGGCTCGATTCGGTGACATCGTCGTGTGTTGCTATTAGAGACATTTTCTGTGTGAGAAAAGTGTGTATGATAGCAAAGGTCATCTGTGAAATTTTGGTCTTAGGTACCAGGAGTCCAAATGGCATTCCGATAACGCTTATCACTGGAAAGGTAACTGGTGTTCTCTGAGCTTGCTAGAAGGATAAAGTAGAGGGAAGTGCTACTTTGTTAACGTATGTCATAATTCTGTAGTAGGACAGACTGTTCACTGTTCTCGGGAAAGACAGGATTCTGTGTGAATGTACTACATTTTCTCGTGTGAAAGTGCGTGAATGTTTAGGCATTCGGGTTAATTGTGAAACTCTAGTTTTATTTCTCAGGAGCATTGGGTCTCCAACTATGTGTCTTTATTCTGGAGAAATGGATAGCTAATGCTTGTTAGAAGGGTAAGGTAGAGGGATGTGCTACTTTATCAACGGAAGTAACGATTCCGTAGTAGGGCAGAGGTAAGCGCTGCTCTCGGGAAAGACGGAATTCTCGTGATTAAGGTCTATTGCTATTCCTTGGTTAGCGAAGCGGGCAATGGTGGTGTTTTTGTGTTGTTACTAACAGAATTGTAAATCTGAAACAAAACTTACCAAGTGGAGTTTGTAAAGGAGGGGTAGACAGGAGCAGGAGCTGCGGCAGCGGCTGTTGACGTCAGAACTACTGCGCTGGGATTGGCCAATCAGTCGGAAACGTAGAATGCTCCGGATTGGTGCGTTGGTATACGCCGCGCTAGGATTGGAGAAGCACAGGGTGACGTAGACGCTCCGGATTGGTGCGTTAGTGTGCGTCACGCTACGATTGGACAGAGTAGCGGCACAGTTGTAAGGAGAGACTAGCGATACACGGAAGACAGGAAAATGTATTACGATCCACCAGAAAAGGAGAAAAAGTCCAGGATTGGTAGAATTAAAAAGTGGTTTAAAAAGGACAAACCGATTGTAACTAGGGAAGGACAGTTACTTCCTCCTCAAAAACCCCCTCATCCTTTATGGTTGCGAAATATGGATATCACACCTGTATTTGGTTAGACAATTGGGTCAAGTATACTGAAAAAGACGCAGTGTTGGCTTTTCCAGAACATGGTTCATTTAATTTGGCAGTTTTGAGAAATTTAAGAGAGAAAATGATTAATTTAGAACCAAGACCTAGACCGACACAATTTGAAGCATTGACAGAATGGGAAGATGAGATGCATGACCGAGAAAGACAGAGACATGGCGGAAGGTATAGGTACATGTTTGGTAGGTCCTACAGACAAGCGAATCATGATGATCGAATGAGAAGGTGGCGGAACGCGAGTATGACTGAGTGTTTGTTTCCCGTTAGAGCTGCACGAGAGAATGAAGGAAGAAAATGCGTAGAAAAGAGACATAATGTGGAATCAAGAGGGTATGGAGTGAATGAATCAGAGGATGATGTTCTTGATGACATGTTCTATGTATGAAATATTAACCCCAAGTGCCCCAATGAAAGAAACAGTACGAATCATAAAATCGGAACCAGAGTTCCAAGATTTGGGAAAAAACAATTCCATTAGAGAGGTAGAAAAGAAGTCCGGAGGTAAAATAAACGATGAAAATTCAGCAGAACTACCAAAGGCGACCCTAGAATTAACAGAGAAAATAAGAGAATTGACCAAAAATTTGGAAGCTGTAACAGTTCCAGTAACGATAGGTCTAGTAATGCCTATTTTTGATAAACAGAAAGATAGCGAACATTGTTTGACGGTCCCTTATAAAAGTAATAAGCAGGTTGACCAACCAAAAATGAGTCAAAATGATAATCCATGGAGACAGACAATAAGTATGATTGAACCAAATGTTTCAAATATTCCATTTATTGGCCAGAACTGTGCAGAAAGGCGTATAACAGTGGAGTCAATATTAGAAACACAAAAGGATTTTGGACAAGGAAATGTAGAGAAGTCAGTAGTGCCATCTACAGAGGAATTAAGTGAATGGTTGAGAAGCTTGCAGAAGAAAGACAAAGCATCTCAGTCAATAGATGTGGCTAAACTACGAATGGCATTGGAAGAGTGAATAGTAGGAACTATCCCTACAGAGAAGTTAAAAACCTACCAAGATGAGGAGTTATTTCTGTGTAAAAGCATAACGTGGAGAGCAAAAAGTCTCCATGAAAGATTAGAAGAAGTGGCAAATGAAATGGGTATAGATATTGAAAAGGTAAAAGCACTACAGAAACCATATCGGGTAGATTTCACTGAAAAGGACATTGAAAATATGAATACCACAGGACGAATAAGTCAGATTAAAGAAATAATTATTTTATTGAGAAAATGGGGAGATGTGGACAAATGGAAAAGTAGATGGTATCGAAAACGAGATGATGTTTCAGATAAAACCTTTTCAGCTTTCCCTGTTAGAGAAAAAGAGAAGGTCGTGACAGAATGCCCTACGAGAGAAATTCCAGGAGGAGGATATGTACATGTCCCATGGACTAGGCAAGATATTTTGTCATTTACAAATGACTTCCCTCGACTCCGTGAAAAACCCGTCGAGTGGTATAGACAGGTGGACAGATTTGTAAAATTGTCCAAAGTATTGTGGATTGATCTAAATAGCTTGTTTGACATTATACTACCAGCAGATCGATGGACAGAGTGCAAAATCATGATAGATTGGCCGACACAAGAATACCCAAGGGATCCAAAAACAGGGGCTCCCGACCCCGAGGTAATGAAGAGATACCAACAGGTTATTGCGTTTCTGAAAAACAAAGTACCTCCTAAAGAGACAGACTGGGTAAAAATTGACAGAACACATCAGGAAAGCAAAGAGTCAGTACACGCATATTATGAGAGGTTAATTTTGGCCTTTAAACAATTTAGTGGGGACGAAAATCTGAGTGAAAAGGATCGAAGTCATTTTGTATACAGGTTTGTATATGGTCTTCGTCCAGAAATCAGTGAGATGATAAAACAGCATACCGTAGACTGGCAAAATAAGAAAATAGACAAAGTACTGAGACATGCTAAATATTTCAGTCATGAGATTGAAGCAAAACAGTGAAAATTGAAAGAAAAGGCTATGTGGGCACAAGTAAAGGTAGCGGAGAGACAGGAAGCTCAATTAGCAGAACAAGCAGGATCAAGACAAAAATGTAATCCTGGGAAAGGTAAAGGAAATATCGAGGAAGCTAAGAAGAAATTTCCGTGTCATAATTGCGGTAGGATAGGGCATTGGAAATCCGAGTGTAAATTTCCCCCGAGTACTAACGATGAAAATGCATCATTGAATCCACAGGTGCAGAATGAGGTGAGTGGTCAACCGCATCGACAGCAGCAGGTTGTAACACAACAGAGTCAGGTGCCAAAACCACCTTTTCCACAGAGCAAAAATTCCCAGAAGTATAGTAAGGAAACGGGATTCTACAATGAAGAACAGGTAAATAAACCGCCGCGCGCTAGCGCTGCTTCGCAGTATTGGCTGCAACGCGATGAAAGTGATTCAGAAGAGGGTTATTGACGGTGCCGAAGGGAGGAAGAAGAGTGCGTACTTGGCGCAGCTCTAGAAGTGCACCAGACAGGCCCATTTGTAGATGGAAAAGTTAATAATGAAAATATTACTTTCCTAGTTGATACTGGTGCTACTCGATCAACTGTTAGATCAGCTGATGTCCAGAATCTTCCTCTCTCGGATGAAACGATCCAAGTAGTTGGTGTATCCAACAGGCAGATTAAAACTTACCTTACAGAACCAGTGATAGTTAGCATAGGGAAATTTTCTGAAATGCACCGCTTTGTCGTGTGCGACACTAGTCCTGTGAATTTGTTAGGTAGAGATTTGTTGTGCAAGATGAACTGCACTATATTTTGTACCCCAGATGGAATAGCTTTTGAAACCCCAGATGATGATGTGCTGTATAAAATGACAATGGCAAACAGGGAGAAGGAGGTTACTGAAACCTATGCTGTATTTAACCCTGACGAATTACCTAAAGAATTAAAACAATCTGTTAAGGCAGTAGTTTGGGATTTCACCGGAGAAGACGTAGGATTAATGAGAAATGTAGATCCAGTAAAAATAACAGTAAAAGAAGGAGTAAGTTATCCAAATGTCCCTCAATATAAGTTGACACCTGAAATGATCGAAGGAGTTACTCCTGTGATTGAAAAAATGATAAAACAAGGTATTTTGAGAGAAATAATGATTAGTTCATGTAATTCGCCAATAATGGGACTGAAAAAGCCTAGTGGGAAGTTCTGGATAGTACAAGATCTGAGAAAGATAAACAAAATTGTTGTCATGCTGTCCCATTATACCGAATCCATCTGTGTTTTTATATCAGATTCCCCATGACGCAGAATGGTATACAGTGATTGATCTATGCCATGCTTTCTTTTCCATCCCATTGCACCACGACAGTCAGCAAATGTTTCCATTTCGTTTTGGTGAGCGTATTTTGGCCTGGTGCCAAATTCCCCAGGGGTATACAGAAAGCCCCTCAATATTTAATCAGCTATTGAAGAAGTCCTTGGAAAATCTAGAAATGCCAGAAAATTCAGTTTTAGTTCAATACATCGATGACCTACTTGTGGCATTGAAAACCCGTGAAGCTTGTGAGGTAGACACAATAGCCTTGCTGAATCATTTGGCAGATGGAGGACTAAAAGTGTCGCCATCGAAATTACAATTTTGTAAGAAGGAAGTACAATATTTAGGACATAACATTGAAAAAGGACTGAGAAGAATAACAATAGACAGAATCAGGATCATAAAGAGAATGAGTCCACCTATGACCCAAAGAGAAGTGAGAATGTTTCTGGGAATGGTTGGATATTGTCGTCCATGGATCAGCAATTTTTCGTTGATCGCAAAACCTTTGGTACGACTGACAAGAAGTGATGTGAAAGATCCCATTGATTTGAACAAAGAGGAATTGGCAGCATTCAAAAGATTGAGAGATGGGTTGTGTGAAGCACCTGCATTAGGTATGCCTGACTATGAAAAGGAATTTGAGTTGTATTGCAGTGAGAGAAATTGATGTGCACTCTCTGTTCTAGTACAGAAGCATGGAAAACTAAGGAGACCAATTGCATATTTTTCATCAATGTTGGACCCAGTAGCTGTAGCCCTACCTGGGTGTTTGAAAGCAGTAGCTGCTACATGTCGAAGTTTGGAACAGAGTGAGGGAATTGTGATGGGATATCCTGTGAAAGTGTTTGTACCTCATGATGTGGCGATCCTTTTAACAAGGAGTCATACTCAGTATATGACACATAGTCGGCTGACTAAGTATGAAAAGGTCATATTAGGTGCAACAAATGTACGTCTTGTAAGATGCTTGAATGTGAATCCTTCAACATTGTTGCATGATGCAGAGAATGTGGAAGTAAGAGATGAAGCAGATCATGACTGTCTGGATGTACTTGATTTCTGTACGAAACCATGACCTAACATAAAAGATTAACCCTTACCAGAAAGTGATTTTGTTATGTTTGTTGATGGGTCTTGTTTGAGGACAGATGATGGAGTGTTAAGTGCAGCATATGCAGTATGCACAGTCGCAGCAGTAATGAAAGCATCCTATTTGAAAGGAGTAAAATCGGCCCAAGTAGCTGAACTTGTTGCTTTGACGAGAGCATGCAAGATTGGGAAAAGTGTGAGAGTGACTGTGATAACTGATAGCCAGTATGGCTATGGAGTTGTCCACGACTTCAGCCAGATATGGCTGCAGAGAGGATTCTTAACCTCAAGTGGAACTCCCATTAAGAATGCTGAAGTGGTTGAAAAGTTGCTTGAGGCGATACAGCTGCCTAGGCAATTGGCTGTTGTAAAGTGTGCTGCCCATAGTCTGTGTGATTATATCGCTACTGGAAATAAATTTGCAAATGACATGGCGCAATACTGTGCACGAAATCAGAATTCAATCAATCGGGCTAAGGAAAAAGAGGTTATTTCTTGCTCTTTGATGTTTACTAACACTGTGGGAACATGGGAAGAAGTAAGACAATTGCAGGAAGAAGCAGGAGAGGAGGAAATAAAACCGTGGGTAAAAGCAGGATGTGCACCAAGAGAGAAAGATCATGTGTGGGTCTATCGAGATGGAAGACCAGTCATGCCTGATAGCATGATGTCTGCCATGGCACGGATGTATCATGGACAAGGACACATAGGGAGAGACGCTATGATCAGGTCCTTTAAGCAAACCTGGTATAATGCAAAGTTATGACTTGTAGCAGAAAGTCTTTGTCAGAGATGCCTAATATGTCAGCAATACAATCCAGGAAGAAAGACAGTAGTGAGTCTAGGAAAATAGGTCGAGAAGGAGGGCCTTTTACCAGAATGCAAGTGGATTTCATTGAAATGCCTCCCTGTAACAGGTTGAGGTATGTCTTGGTTATGGTCTGTCTATTTTCCAGATGGGTAGAGGCATTTCCAACAAGAAGAAATGATGGGATGACAGTGGCAAAATTACTTTTGAGGGAATTTATCCCAAGATTTGGGTTCCCAGTGACAATTGAATCAGACCGAGGAGGACATTTTCATTTTGAGATCATAAAACTGATTTGTGAAGCATTGAATGTACGACAAAAACTACATTGTGCCTACCGACCAGAGGCTTATGGTTTGGTGGAACAGATGAATGGTACTATCAAAAACAGGATAGGGAAAATGTGTTTAGCCACAGGTATGAAATGGCCTGATGTCTTGCCTCTAGTACTCATGACTATTAGATCAATTCCAGACAGAACTACAGGGTTAAGTTCTCATGAAATCATCATGGGACGAGCCATGCGCCACGTGTTTATACCAGTCAGCAAGCTGATGACTATAACTGATGACATGGTGTTGGAATACTGTAAAGGCCTGGCTGACGCAGTTCATTCTGTGTTTCATCAGGTTGGAGCGGATGCCACCACCCTTGAAAAGAAGCCAGCCCATGATCTAAGCCCAGGGGACTGGGTAAGGATAAAAGTCCACAGAAGAAGAAACCGTTTGGTTCCCAGGTGGGGAAAACCAAGACAAGTCATCTTGACCACAACAACAGCTGTGAAGTCTGCTGGATTGAAGAACTGGATCCATGCAAGTCATACTTTGAGAATTCCAAATCCAGTAGACAGCACAGAAAAGGAGTATTTTAACTAATCAGAATCCAGTACTGAGTCAGATGACGGAGAGCCAAAAGACAAAGAAAACCCTGAAAGGGCGGAAACAGAACCAAGTTTAACTTTTGTCCCCAGAAGTAATTCCCTGAGGAGAAGGTTACAGATTTCTGATACCAGTTCAGACTCAGAGACAGAACAAAGAGCACAATCTTCCAGGAAAGAACAAGGAAAGAACAAAGAAAAGGACAATGAAGAGACGATAAAAGAGATTCATGAGAAGGAAGTGCCAGATGAAAGATTGAGAGTAATTCCACCTGAAACAACACATTTAGATGGACAGGTGCCAGATACAGAGAGAGAGGGAAAGATTATTGCGGAAGACACCCGAGGAGGTGTAGGGAACTCCAACATTCAGTTAGAAGCAGGGACAAGTAGTCAGCAGGAAGATTGCGTGTCGGAGATTCGAGGAGGGACAGAAGTAGGGAAAACTAAAGAAGTGCTGAAAAAGAAACTGTTGAGAGTAAAAAGCAAGTTGAAACAGAGTCCGAGGAAAGCGAAGATGAGATACCTGAAGGTCGAGTTCTAAGAAAGAGTGCTTGGAGAATTGAAAAGAACGATAAAGGGAGTCAATTGAAAAGAACTGCAAAAGACGACATTTGGCCGAATAAAAATAAAAGATTGAGATATCGACTGACACGAGTAAATTCACCAAGGGCTGAACAGGTAAATTAAGTGAAGAGTCAGGAGAAATCAAAAGAAGAAGAAACGATTGTAGTTAAAGAAAGTAGAAGAACAAGGAAACCTAACCAGAAGTATAAATCACCGGAATGGACGTATGTGGCCCTGCCTGAAGTAAAAGAAGAGGCGGATAGCCAAGGAAATCCAGAGGTGGTTGTACCGGAAGTGGTTGAGGAAGACGAAGAATCGGAAATCCTGAGAGTTATCTTGTCCGATATTGGAGAAGAAGCGGATGTTCAGGACATTCTGTATACCGAAAACGAAGGAAAAGTGAAGAATGATGAAATGCCAAACTGAAATGAGACAAGAACCCAACTGAGAGAAAGACAATTAAAATATTGGAAAAGACAAAAACTGGTAGAACCAAGTAGGTGCTTAGAGCCTTGGGTTAGAAAAACTAGTTGTGAAGTAGAAAAGGCTAAGTCAAAAGACACGGTCCATTTTAGCAAAGATGGCAAACATAGATAGTAGCAAAGGTAGATGTACATTTTTGAGCAGATGGTGTAAAATGTGGTGTTGTACAGGATTATTAATGCTTCTATGGAGTATACTTGCTCTACTGATCTCATTTAAGGTTACTATAGATACATTAGAAGGACATAGTGAAAACATAACTAATATAGGGAAGATTCAAAAGGTAGTTCCGACTAGAATAGATAAAAATGATTTACATAAAGGCAGGTCTATAACAGATTTTTCTAATAATGTGTTTTCAAAATTGTTGTATAGACAATGGACGTAAGGGACAGCTACGTGTGTATGCAGTTACCTGCCTCTGGATCGGAGGGAGTGACTTATCACCACCTTCCAGTAACTTATGGAATAACATGTAGTGTAATAGCTAGTTTATTTTATCAAACAGGTAAATTAGAGTATTATTTTTCAGATGTAGATACTATATTTTCACAAGTACCGTCAGTTAACAAGCTAAACAAGGTAAAACCTGCAGAGTTATTAGGTGAATTTTTCTTAGAGACTAAAGAACTAACATTAGAATACATATTTAGAAATAATTTGACTTGCAGTTTAAGAAAGAGGAAAATACATTTTTAGATATGGTTGAAGAAAGGAGATTGAAAATGCAAAGAAAGACTTCAGAAAGAAAAGTGGAGAAGACAGTCTGGGATGTAGAAATGGAAAAACATTTGAAAGGGGAAACGAGTCCAACTATGGCTTTAGATTGGCCTCAGAAAGGGAAATTGTGTATTAGAAGGAATCAAACAGCATATGATAATTATTTTGTAGGGAATAGCGAGTGCCATGATACATACCGAATCATGGGTGGATGGGGATTTAAAGGTGGAAAAGATCCAGTTTTTCCTGGACTATATTTCATTTATGGGAACAGGGCATATTATCTTCTGCCAGACCATTGGTATGGCACATGTTATGTAGGCCTGGTTTTCCCAAAGATTTTTCATATGGATAGAGGAGAAGATGGTGTACATAGTTTAGGTAGTTATTTAGCACGTAGTAATAGAGAATCTTGGACAAAAATTGTGGGTGATATTTTTGGAGCATTGATACCAGCAGTGGGAATATCTCTGAATGCAAACAAAATTAGAAGACTTTCAACAGTAGTGGATCGCTTGTCAACAAGCACCGCTGGAGGTTTCTTATTGGTAAATACTGAAATGGTTGCCATGCGTGCTATGGTAATGCAAAATCGACTTGCCCTTGATATATTATTGGCAAAAAAGGGAGGAGTCTGTGGAATGCTAAAAGTTCAACACTGTTGTACTTACATTCCTGACGAAAGTAAAGATTTGAAAATATATATTAAAAATATTACAGAATTGCATGACGAAATTGCACCACTGGAGGTTGAAGGTGTTTGCGAAAAGATTGGAAAGAAATTATCAGCTATTAAAGATTTCGTAGTAAAACTAGGTAGTACATTTTTAGGTAAGATATTATTTCCATTAACATGTGTGGTTTTCATAGTATTAATAATTAGATTAGGGTGTATTTGTCATAGAAAGGATAACAATCAGAAAAGGTTAAAAAGAGAAAATTTAAGGAAAAGAGATAAGAAACAAGAAAGAGAATTTGAAGAAATAGAATTGGAGGAAATCAAGCAAAGCATGTATAAATCAGCAAAAAGCGAAGAAACAGGGGAAACTGAAATGTGAATAAAAACAAGAAATCACTTTGATATTCCGTAAAAGGGATACAAAATTTTGTTGGTGTGGTGATATAATCACCAAAGGGGGGATTGCTGGAGCGGGTAGTACAAAATTGTGTATACACACCCCCCCCCCCCATTCTGCATGTTTATATTAATTCGAATAATCAACTAATGGTAATATTATTAATTTGTTTGAAGTGAAAACTATATTAACAAAAATAATTACACGTGAGATTTGCATTTAGCATGGCTAAACTAATTGTATACTAATATATGTACGCATACTAATGGTAGAAAATTAGAATATTGCATGATATATGTTGCTTTTGTGATGTAATTGTAAGTTGCACCAGATGACATCACTGGGTGAATATAAAAGCTTTGAATGTTGCTATTATGCTAGATCAGTGTTTCCCAAACTGGGGTCCGAGGACCCCCAGGGGTCCGTGGCACATTCCCAGGGGGTCCTCAGCAAGCAATTTTAAAAGCACTGCAAAGTTCTTTGTAAAATTAGCAGTTTTCGAGCAACTATAAAAGTGTCAAGAAAATCACAGTGATTAATGTTCCTGCTGGAGAGAGATGAGAGTTTTGTCCAGTAGCAGCTTTGACTTATCTAATGTGACACAGAGAGTTAATATGCCGACTGCAAAGAACGTGTACAATGCATTTTAAAAAACAGTATTTTATGTGCATAGGTCAATGGGTTACTGATTTTGTCATAGAGATTCTTTCGTCACTGTGCAATTCATAAGGGACAATCGTAATTTAGCAGTGTCCTATAAACCGTCATCAAAGAGCTGCTTGCAAACTGCATGGTAAAAGTTAGTAACCTATGTTTATTCCCAGTCTATCATTATCCTGATGCTGCTATGTTCCCACATCCTGCACATGAACAACTTTGTAATGCTGTTTTGTCACTTCTATGTGTGCTGCCTAATGCAGCACACATGAAAGTTACAAAACGTCATTTTTATTAAAGAATGTTTATGCGCAGGAAGGGTCACCTTCCTGAACATAAACAATCAAAGGTGTTTTGCTTTTTCCGTTGGAAAAAGCAAAAACGAGGAGAAATAAGGCATTTCTCCTCATTTCGCCAAGTTAAGACCAGGTTTTTCATGGTCTTAATTTGGGTGCTGTCTCCTATTTAAGCTGACCTTGTAAATAGAGGGCAGCGTCAAAATCAATGGGTGTTGGAATGAAACGCCCACTGTAACTCCCACTGCCCACCTTTTTCACGCTAAGCATTGCATGAAAAGGGGCCTTATTTACAAGGCACAATAAGTGGCTTAACGCTGCCTTGTAAATAAGGCGAAGCCCTAATGCCACAGGAACATCGCTAAAAGTGACGTTCCCATGGCGATAGGGACTTGTAAATATGCCCCTGAAATCCTTAGTAATTCGAGTACTTGTTTTGTGTGCACACGTGTGTTTATTTTTATTGAATTACTGTTTTAATGTTTGAAATTTAAATCCTACAAATTGCTTGGGGGTCCCCGGCTTTCAGTGGTGACTCAATGGGGGTCCTCAGGAGTGAAAAGTTTGGGAACCACTGTGCTAGATAATTACTTACACATAGGGGAATTAGTGAGGGTTTAACATTTTATTAGCCATTTCAATGTTTTAATTACGTTTTTGTGTTTGTTTTGCTTAAGTTGACCATTTGGGCCTTCATAAAGATGGGTGACTGAGACGTACGACGTGACTGTTACTGCCCCACAAGGATTTGAGCAAAGTGCGCCTGCACCACCGTAAGCAACAATGGCCTCGTCCTAACCCCAGGAGAGATATACCCACCAAGGTCATACTGGGAGAGTTGCCAGGACCTCAACAATGAACTGTCTTTAAAACCAGCAAGTGCGATGACTTAATCTTACGGACTGATGTGAGAACTTCACCGAGTGACCCCAAATTCACCAATCAGGACTGTCTAAAACTCATTCTTGATACATTTTGACATTACAATCATTATAAAAGACGGTAGAATAGTGAGTTAAGGACCTTGATGAATTTAAAGATTCTTTTCTACGACTTGACTGACTTAGAGGACGACTAATAGCCAGATTAGGTAAATATGATGTTCTGCGGTTTGGACGATGATTTCTAAAAATGTGCAATTTAATTAGATAAACTATGTTTTGATTAATTGACAAACGTGTTGTGTTGATTATTTGAAGAAATTAGATTAAGAGAAGAGAATAAATAAATGAATTGAATTACTAAACCATAAAAACAACTAACTGATTCATCACCAAATGAGGGGAATATCACAAGGTTTGAAGTTAATAATGTATTCAATGCGCATTAGGGTTTAGGTAAAAAGATATTCCTTTCATGTCAGCGTTTGGAAACTTATCCCTCTAGAGAAACAGATCAATGAAGTGTGAGTGTTGGTGTTATGGGCCCCACCAATGAACGTATTTGAGTGAATGTGTTTTGCTATATTTGGTCTGTGACGAAGGGGGAATTTGACATTCCACGCTGCAGCACAGGAATCGGTGATTTAGGGCCTGGTATCTCACAGTCATTTGATACGATGAATAAGGCACTTGTTCTGATTATGGAAACGAGTTGCCATTGTTATTTATTTGTACCTGTTTATAGTTATCAGTTCATTTGAGATTTCCAGAGATGGGAGGTAATGTTTGCCCTGCCCTCGGTACCTCTTGCCGTCTTATAGCTACCCCTGGTAGCCACCCACTTCTTCCCACTTCCTTAGCTCTTCAGTAGCAAACAGAAGACTTAAAGAGTGAAAGGAAGAACTACTAGCGGACCCTGTGATGTCAGTGTGGGTCAAAGGGTGTGTGATGTCACTTCAATGGTGAATCATCCTTGATGTCTATATTCATATACATACTGTAATCATAGTGTGGGAACATCTTCTGGCCTAGAAAATAGGCCTGAAGAGTTACGCGAGTCTAGATTAAGGATCCTTTTCCATCACTCTGCTTGTGTGCGATGTGCCCCTTGTGGCCGCTACTGCTTGGCCCACCCCAAATGAACGACATCAGTTTACACACGGATACAGTTCGGGACAGACCATGAGGGGGTAGCTCCCCCTTTATTTCTTGGCTCGGACGCTCCCGGCCGCACCAGTGCATCCAGACATATTCTGAGCTACGGGGTCCCCGCAGCTCAGATAATTCCATTCAACCTCTAATAATTATATTACCCAGTCTTACATACATAGACCCTCAGCCGCTGGCTGGGTGCTGGATTAGGCCACAGCCCGGCAGGTCGACATCGTCCTGCTCTCACTCCCTGAGGATCCTCATCTCTAGGCTGGATGACTCTCATTCAGTCATCGGGGATACCAGTTCCTGGCTCTGGAGAGTGAGGCCTCTCTGGTCCTGAAACTTGAGCATCCCAAATGTCCAAATAGTCACCCACCAGCTCATCACTAGTAGGGGTGCATTCAACACCCCTCCATGGTCTCCCTCCTTCTACCTTCTGAAACCAGGATATGTTGTGAATCAGTCTCTGATCTACGGCAAGCTGAGACCATCAATCCCTGAACACTTGTGACCAACCAGACCCCTCTCTCAATCAGGTTCCTAAAGTTCCATCTCGGATGGTGAATCTTTATCAGTACTCAATAACCTGCTCCCAAGCTCTGGGGTACTGCTCTTCTGTCCCTACTGTCCTGTTCATTGATTTGCTTCCTCCTTCTCGGAGTTCCCTCTAGGTCCACGGGACCGGGGTCCACACTGGCTCAGTGGGAATGCTGTCTTTAACTGGTCTCTGAAAAAGCAACTGTATTGAGGTGCACTGGGTGGTGCAGTGAGGCGTATTGCAATACATTCGCAGGAAACGTTGTAAGCTGCATTCCAGTTCCTTTTGCTGATACACTGAGACCGTGAGCGCCTTATTTAGAGTTCTTGTGAACTTTTCCACAGTGCCATCCGCTTGTGGCCACTGTGGTGTTATTTAAGAACTTCTAGAATTCTGCACCTTAAATCGAGGCCCATTGTCAGTTTTGATAATTTCCGGCAGCCCATACGCTGCTATTATATTCTCCAGCAAAGGGCGCACATGAGAAAATGCTGTGGTCGCCACAGCATTTTCAGTCTGTATTTCGACTGTTCATCCACTATCACAAGGGTAAGCTGCCCATCCGGGAAGCTTCCAAAGTCCAGATTTATTTTTGTCCATGGAGTAGTGTTCTTTTTTTTTTTGTGGCTGGTAGGAGTTGCACCATGGTGCTCCCCATGACCTGACAGGTCATGCAACTCTTCACCGTCTCCTCCACTCGCAAGAGTATGCCAGGGAACCACAATTTTCCACTTACCTTGACTTTAGTTTTTTCAACGCCTTGATTCGCCTCATGTACCAACTCCACCACTTGACTCTCCAACAATTTGGGAATCACCATTCAATGCCTCCTCATGATTATGCCCTCATCCATAAAGTATAGCTCTTCCCTCACTTTCCAGAACTCCAACAACCATTGTTTCTCTTCTGGATCCCATTGATTGGCATATAGCAGGAACAGCTTCGACCCCCTTGCAATGGCCTCCACCAAGCCCATCAAATCATCATCTTTTTCAGTGGCACATCAGACCTCCTCCACTGTCATCTCCTTTTGGCAGGCCGCAGCCACCACCATATGGGCTAGCTCTGCCTCATTCGGCATGTCCACCTCCACCTCCACCCCTTTTTCCACTGCCTCAGAGGGCTGACAGGACAAGAAGTCCACTGGGTTGCCAGTGCCAGGTCTGCACACAACATTGAATCGGTAAGGCAGTAGCTGTACAGCCCAACACTCAATTCTCATTGGCAGATGGAGTGCTGTACACGCAAACAGACTCACCAGTGGTTTATGGTCAGTTACTACTTGGAACTCTCTGCCATACATATAGAGATGAAAGTGGTGACAGGCCCACTTAATAGCTAGAGCCTCCCTCTCGATTTGCAAATTGCATGCTTGTGTCGCTGTTAGAGCTCTGCTCGCAAACGCTTGAGGTGCCCACACTGTAGGGGTCTGTTCCTGGATCAAGACTGTCCAACTGGGCAAGCATCAACCACCAATTCCGTGGTTCTATCGGGCTTGAAATACGCCATTGTGGCTTCGGTCGGTAATGTCCTCAAATGCCTTCTTCTGATTCATAGGGTCCCACACCTATTTCACAGGAGTCTTTGTGAGTGCTCTCAAAGGTTTGGACAGTGTTACTAAATGTGGTAAAAACCTTGCACAACAATTGAACCATCCCCAGGAAGCACTGTACTTCCGTAGGTTTCTTTGTGGCCGGTGCCAATTTGATGGCTGCTGACTTTTGACAGTCTACCTGCAAACCCTCCCTCAAGAGGATGAATCCAAACAACTCAATTTGAGGCTGGAAAAATGAACATTTGTCTTTGTGGCATCAGCCCTGCATTACTCAGCCTCTGTATTGTTGCTTTGAGCCACCCTCGGTGTTCTGCCAGACTGGACGAATAGATCAGAATATCATCACTGATATTAAGGACCCCTTCAAGCCCCAACAGTGTTTCCTGGATGGCATTTTGAAACACTTTGGGGACCGGCAAAATCCAAAAACGTAGTCTTTCATATCACCTTATTCCCAGATGCCCTGAAATTGTGGTTATGTAATGGCTGCCCAGGTGCAGTTCTAGCTGGTGATAACCTGCATTTAAATCCAATTTAGAAAATGGCCTTGCTCCGTTGACGTACGCAATAATATCATCCACTGTCCGGGTGATGTGTGGTTCCCAACTGATGACACAGTTGGGCAGCCTCATTTCTACACAGTCTTTTTGCCCCCGGCTACTTGGGCTTTTCCATGTTCACGAGGGGGAGGCCAACATGGAGTGGGTCCTGACACACTTTCAATAACGTCCATACGTTCAGGTTTCTCCAGCTCGGCCTCCACCTGAGCTCTCAGATTAAATTGTATGCATCTGTGTCTCAGTGCAGTGGCCTTCACAGTAGTGCCTTACTGGGGCCCTCTTTTGACACCCCAACCCTTTGAACAGCTGCAGAAACGCATCCAGGACGCAATCCACTTGCATGTCATGAATCACCTTAGCAAAAAACACCAGTCCCAAGTCTTCTGTCATGCTGTAGCCTAGCAATATGCCTTGACCCTCCATGGTCACATGGAACAACGTCATGGCCTCTCAGTCCTCATGCTTTACTGCCACATCCATGGCTCCCAGAAGTGGAATAGGCTCTGTGCCACCATACGCATAGATCCTGGTGTGGGACAGACGGAGCACCAGTCTGGGACACAGTCTCAGGTACTGCTGTTGGTCGATGATATTAACTGATGACCCAGTGTCAGAGCACGCACCTTCGTGTTCATTATTGTGCCATCACACATCGACTGGGGATGCCTCCTGCGCTGTCCTAGTGCTGCAAATGAATTGAGGAGCACCTCCTCATCAGGATCCTCCCTCTCAGGCCGATCTTCGTCCTTCCTTTCACATTTCTCTACATCCAGCATTGAGGTATCATCCCGAGACAGTTGCCTTATGGCCCTCGATAGAGGTCTGCGGCCTTGTGCTGGGCACCCCCTGTTACTGCTTCGACACATCCTGGTGAAGTGATTCTGCCTATGGCTTGCTGAGCATGTGCGTCCAGTTGCAGGTCATCTCTCAGCAGGGTGAGCTTCTCACCCACAGTTTCCACACGACGCATCCATGTACAACCTACCTCTGCCCCTCTGGAGTGCTGTTCGGGGGCACAGTATGTAGATGAATTCCACCTTGACCTGTACTCTCCCGCTGCCTGAGGGCTGTCACATTGCTTGATGGAGGGCCACTTCCACCTCATCTGCTCAGGCGCTGGATAGATCATATGTTCGTGCCATTACTAACATTTCCTCCAGCTTGATCCCTCGTTGACAGAGAATCATCCTCCTTAGGGTCGCTGACCTGTATTTTCAGTGCCCTGACCACCTTGGGTTGATCATCATCAGTGCAGGGGCTTGGCCGTGTCCTGAGACAGGCATAGAAGGAATCAATGGACTCCCCTCGCTTTGCCTGGCCTGTCTCCGCTTGAATCTTTAAAAATTGGAGTTCGTCTGTGGATCAAAATGTGCATTGAATGCCATTATTGCAGTGCCGTAATCCCCAACACCCTCAGTGTTGGAGAGATGCTCAAACAGATTGTATATCTCATCCTGAGAAAAGGTAGCAGCAGAGATCTTTTTGCTTCATTGTCCCTCTCTTTCGTGGACCTGAAATAGTTCTCTAAACAACCTAGCCAAGTCTTCCACCTCAGTGCCTCAGTTGCTGGGTCTGCCAAATCGCTGACCGGTGCCAACGTGCCCACTGCCATATGTGTGGTTGTGCCACCTCCTACTGCGATCTCTGGAGGACCCTGACTCGCACTCTGACCCCCTGCGCCTAAGCACCATCTGCTATCCTCTGATCAGGGCCATCAAGTAACACTCAGCGGAGCATGTGTTTTTCAGCCGCACTGCCGCCTTGCTGCCTCATGCCTGGGCCTACAGGCCTTTCTGATGGGTCATGTGTCAATTTCCGTGTTCGACCCTAATGCGCTACTGCTGCGGCAGTCCCAGTCCCTTATAGCGAAGGAGGGACTCTCCACTTTACTTGTTTATTACTACTTCTTTCTTTTCCTCTTATTTTCTTAAATCTCTTTGATTTCTGCTGATTGTCACAGTGTCCGCCCGCCCGCCTACTTTTTGGGGCCTCCTCACCTCCTTGTATGCCCCGTGGGTCGCCTTTGTGCCTTGAGCTAGCACTCTCCTCGCCAATTGCTGCGGCATCTCAACTCTCCCTCTCTCTCGTGCTGCCAGATGTGCGCAGATATTCCACCTCCTCCCTCCGCGCAGCACTACAGCCACAATTCTGACCGTTTCAGGTGTCGCACGATACCGATCACAGTTCCAACATGGTCTCCCAACCACCCATGTCGCCAGTGTGCTATTGGCCCCCTCCCCGTTACTACTAGGCCCCAGCCCCCAATGAGCTCCGCTCACACAGTTCGGGGCTGACAACAAGCGGGCAGCTCCCCCTTTATTTATTGGCTCAGCCGTGCCCGGCTGCACCAGTGTGTGCTGATGTATTCTGAGCTACAGGGACAGTACATCTTGCATTTTCTGTAACGGTCTGGAGCTGGTGTCTTTCATGTCACTGAGACCCATCTCTGTCTTCATTTAAAATATCAGTAATAGTCTTAAAAAATTGGCACCCGTTGAAACCTACAGCCGTGCCCCCTATCACAGTAACCTTTTTGTGTAATCCCAAAGATTTATCGAGATCCTCCTTGTTTTGGGAGATTGCAACATTTTCCAGCTATCGCGACAAGAATTTTTGATTCTATTAAGGACACGGAGGCGAGGATTATGCGGTCTTAATTTCTTTACTGACTCACATCAGCCAATGAGAAAACCGTAACATTAGTAAAAACTACATTTCCCATGAGGCTTTGAACCACGCCTCCTGTAACAACCAATAGTCACACATTACATTCTACAAAATAATGAGACACCATCTTGGCTTCCTTTTTCTTTGCAAACCAGTCTTTAAATGTCCGAAAACCAAATAACAGTCCTGACTCTCAACGGAGAGTACTAACACCAGGGTTCGTTCTCAACGGAGAACACGATCCAGGATCCTGGAAACAGAAGACATCATCCGACAACAGGAAGTTCCATGTCTGGAAGCGCAGGATATTAAGCTTGTTTAGAATCGGTTCCTGAAAACAGAAACAGTCATAAAAATCTGGAACCCATAAAAGGTTCAACATATCAGGGAGGGCAAACATGTTCAATTATATGTCATGCATTATGACAATTTACATCATACATGTCCCATCGGGTGCGATAATCCTTGCCTCCGTGTCCTTAATAGAATCAAAAATTCTTATCGCGATAGCTGGAAAACTTTGTATTCTATGGCAGGACCGGAGGCTTCAGATTATGCTGGTTCAAAGCTTACCAACAACAACAGAAGAAACATGCTAAATCGGTTTGTAATAAAACATTTTGAACATAGAATCTGTAGACCAATCCGCTCCCTTAAGGATGTCTTCTAATCTGGAACCCAAATTATATGCTTTAGAGGCCATAGCGCCTCTGGCTGAATGAGCACAATACACTGAAACATCAATACCAGACTCTGCCATAACCCATCTTACCCAACGCGCCAACTTGGCTGCGGAAACAGGTCAGAAGGGCTTCTGAATTGCTAACAACAATTGACCCAAGGGATCAGATCTCTGAGCAAGAGTACGTTCTTCATAAGTCTTCAAACATTGTAAAACTCATAATTTAGCATTGTGTGGAAAAGCAGGATACTCAACCGAACGTGACATGGTCTTGGTGCATCTGGAGATGACAAAAGAGACACCCTGTGGAGAAAATATTCGCCCACTCAAATCAAGTGCACGAACATCTGAGACACTGCGACAGGAGATCAGGCACAAGAGCATCGTGAGCTTGGCCGATAATTGTTTTAAAGACAGATCCTTATTCTCAGGCCAAGATTCCAACAAAGACAAAACCTTATTAACATCCCGCAATGTGGTATAACGAGGTCGTGGTGGTCCAGCCACCCTAATGCCTTTAAGAAGCTTACACACTAGAGGGTGCATCCCCACCGGCTTACCATCCACATGATTATGTCCAGCTGAAAGGGCAGACCTAAAATTATTCACAGACCTATAGGACAGGCCAGATTCTGCACATTCTGACAAGAAATGTAATACTTCCCTTAAATCCATAGTTTCCATGAAGCTGAATACAGTTTGCGGGTGGATGGAGCCCAAGCTTGATGTATAAACTCGGCAGCTGCCGATGAAAGGCCCTCAATTTGCTCATGTCACCTGAGAGCGACCAGACCATGAGGGACAGCTGGTTCTGCAGGACCAGCGGATGAGGAGCTCTCACTGGGTTGTGGGGAAGCATCGGGAGCTGAAACGGTAAAGCCACCGATAACTCCAATAGTGTCGGAAACCAAGACTGAGCCTTCCACAAGGGTGTGACTAACATCATTGACGCGCTCTGCCGGCGAACGTGCGCCGCCACCCTCGGGATCAGAGCAAATGGTGGAAAGGCGTAATTCCTCTATGGTCCCCAACATTGAAGGAACGCATCCGTTCCTTTCGCAATTGGGTCCCGCCTCCAGCTGAAGAAAGTGGGAAGGTGAGTGTTGAGGCGAGAGGCAAAAAGGTCTATCAGACCACGGACCTCACATAACCATGATCTCTGCAAACAAAGAGGGGTGAAGCCTCCAATCGTGGAAATCTCTCAGGAATCTGGAGTTCCAGTCCGCTACGTGATTGAGCTTCCCCAGCAGGTATTCCGCTACCACACTGATCTTGTGGTCCAGGCAAAAATGCCAAAATTCCTTCACAATGTTGGCCAACATCCGTGATTTTGTCCCGCCGAGCCTATTGATGTATCGTACCGCAGACACATTGTCCAACCGAACGAGGATACAGCAATTGCTCTTCAATGGGGAAACAGACTTTATGGCGAAGGAGCCCGCCAGTAACTCCAGGCAGTTGATGTGCAACTTTAACTCGTCAGTGGACCAACGTCTGCAGGTGGCAAAGTCTCCACATCATGCACCCCAACCCCAATGGCTGGTGTCAGATTCTATTATGACGTCCGGAGAGGCGCCAAAAATGGCTCTTCCGTTCCATGCTGTCATGTGTTCCAGCCACCACTGAAGCTCTTCCCGAGGTTCCGGGGATAACTGAATCAGATGGTTGTAGGAAAACCTTTTCTGTAAGTAAAATATCTTTAGCCTCTGTAAGGCCCTGTAGTGGAGGGGACCTGGAAAGATTGCTTGGATAGATGATGCCAGGAGTCCCACAATCCTCGCTAACACCCTTAAGGAAATCATCTGTTTGGACAGGGTGGACGGAATCTCTCTTCTGATAGACCTGATTTTCGATCATGGGAAGCAGAAGCTGAGCAGAAACTGAATCTATCTGAAATCCCAGGAACTCTATCTGTTGGGTCGGGGTCATCATGGACTTTTTGGTATTTATGACAAAGCCTAACTCCTGAAGCAGGGACATTGTCCACTCCAAGTGGGTGAGGAAGATGTACTGATCCTGAGCCAAGATCAGCATATCGTCTAGGTAGATTATTAATTTCACTCCCATTTCTCGCAAGCGTGTTGTCACAGGTTTTAGCAGTTTGGTGAATACCCAAGGTGCTGAAGACAGACCGAAGGGAAGTGAGCGATAATGGTACCATTGCTCCTTCCATGCAAATTGCAGAAATTTCCGATAGGAGGGGCAAATGGGCACTGTGAGGTAGGCGTCCTTGAGGTCTAAAAGTACCATCCAAACCTGTTCCAACAGAAGATCTCTCAATAGATGGATCCCCTCCATCTTGAAATGTCTGTACACCACATAGGGGTTGAACTCCCTGAGATTTAGCACCAATCTCTGGCCTCCTCCCTTCTTTTGTACCAAGAAAACATTGCTGCAGAAACCTCCAGGAAAGAAGGGTCCTGCGGTAATGGCTTGTTTGGTCAAAAGCTCTCGCAGCTCGCAATCTACAAAAGCTTGCTCTTGTAGGGAAAAAAGGAGAGGACTTGGAGGGGCCAATTGACACGGGGATTCCATCAACTCTATCTGAAAACCCCGAACCGTGTGGAGAACTCCAGATCCGGGATCTTGATGGGTAGAAGCCCGCCTGATCGGGCTCTTGTGTATATCTCCTGCGCCGAGTGGCGAAACCACGTTGAGGACTGGGGTTGGAGGAGCGGCCGGTCGAGCGTCCTCTGCCACGCCCGGCCCTACCAGAGACCTGATGAAAAACTCTTTTAAGAGATGACTGGATTTATCCAATGAGGCGAAGGTACTAACAAACTTGGTAATGTCTTTCACAAATGTCTCGCCAAACAATTGCCCCTCCACCAACGGGCCTGGTTCAGCCGTTGCCAATTCAACAAGTTGAGGATCAATGCGCATTAAGACAGACTTCCGTCGCTTCAAAGCCAGGGCGCAATTGGTGTTACCAAACAGGCAGATGGCTCTCTGAGTCCATCCCGTTAGAACTTCTGGGTGGATGGCAGCACCCGTCTCTTGAGCTTGTAATGCCAACTCCAGGATTTTTGCCAGAGGGCCTGAGATATCTAAAACCTTGTCTTTGCACGCCCGAAGGGCCCGATCTATACCCTTCTTGGGGTTCTTTTTGTATTTCTTCAGAAAGGTGGTCATTGAAGAGTCTTTGTTAGGGGTAAGCGCCACTTTATGAGCTAGGTCAGGACGAGGGCATTTGGATTTCAAGCGAGCTCTCACCTCTTTGCCAAAACCTTTCCTAAGGTGGAGTTGCATATATTCCGCCACTGTAGGGATGGGACCCAGTCTGCGTAACTTGGATGGATAATGTCAGAGGAGTCAAAGGAGAAGGGGGAGGGGTGGTAGGAGAGTTAGAGTGTTTGTGCTTCTTGGCGCGCTTACGAGGTTTGGACTCCTGCGAGGAATCGGTATCAGTACCTGCGTCCATCGTGGTGTCAGGGACAGTGCTAGGAGGGAGGAGCGGGAAGGGAAGGCAGGGCCGCACGCGCGCAAGGGCACGTGCAGGCTCGCGAGAGACGCACGCACAGATCTGGCCGGACCCTCCGTGCGCGTCTCGCTCCTTCGCGGTGTCCCAGAACCCGCTAGCGCACACCAGAACAGGTCGCTCGGCTCCGCGCTGGAGTCGGAGCGACCGGGGCAGAAAAATAGCAAGAAAAAAAGGAAAAACAAACACAAGAGAGGGCAATCGGAACAGCGCAACACGCACTGTGGGGCAATGTAGTTAGTGAAGGGGCGCGGGCGTCGCCACCGCTATGAAACAAAGCGAATCATTACACTCACAAAGCAATACCAATTAGCATGCTAAATACAAACATGTAATATCAATAAGCAAGTCGGGTAAGAGACAAAATAATGAGGCACCTATCTTGACTGCGGAGCAGCAAAGAAAGAGGTAGCCAAGATGGTGCCTCATTATTTTGCAGAATGTAACGTGTGACTATTGGTTGTTACAGGAGCCGTGGTTCAAAGCCTCATGGGAAATTAAGTTTTTTTACTAATGTTACTGTTTTTTCATTGGCTGCTGTGAGTCAGTAAAGAAAATGAGAAAGCATAACCTGAAACCTCCGGTCCTGCCATAGAATCCACTTTTATGCTTATTTTTTCGTTTTTGTTGCATTATATACCCAGATAACCCAGGAGATGGCAGTAATTCATTAAATTGTTTCATTATTATTTAGGAGGTATTGAAAATCATTGCGGCATGCTGTGTGTATGGTTCCCTGGAACGTTTTCCTGGCATTAACCTCAAGTGGGGAAATTATTAGGGCTTTGTGCTGCTGCAAAGTGATGCAAAGCTGTGCAGAGTCTTCGAAGAGTATTTACTTTCCAGTGAAAAACCTTTTTTGCACTAGAAAAGTGCCTTTTTTTTTTTTTTGGCACAAATAGTGATTTGGCTTATTTGAACCACATTGCTTCAAGGTATCATTAACATAGGTGGTAATTGAGCATTCGAGCGCAATCCTCAATTTTTTGTGACCCCAAAACTAAAATTGTCAGGTCTGGGTTTGTGTAATAAACTCATTGAGGTATGAGAAACAGAGAGAACGGAGAGTTGGAAATATGAGAGGGGAGCAGCACACACGAGAGAGAGCAAGAAACACATGCTTATAATGATGGTAAAGTAGCTGTGCTCTAGGGGTCGGACAATACATAAGAGGAAGGAAATCCATTGAGTAAGAAGCAAGCATAGAATAACAAGATATCTAGCCAATTCTAAGCAAAGGCCTGACTCAAAACCCACTCCAAGTATTTGGTATTGTCCACAATATGTCTTCAACAACAGACATTTAAAAGCTGTCTGCAGAAGAGACCAAAAAAGGATAGATACACCGTGTAAAAAAAAATAACCTCTGAAAAAGATTAAATAGAAGTACATATTCAGAACAGTTAAGTAGAGCCAGGACTTCATTAAGATGGTGGCATGTAGTCACATAAATCCCCATCTTGAAGGTGGGTTCTATGGGCAAGTTCACCCTTTTCTTATGCTTTACTTCACAGAAGTTCAGACTGTGGCTGTGCTGCTCTAATTTCAAGCACACTCAAGTTTCCAAAAAAGTGATGGATGGAATGCTTGAATTAATTTCAGCCAATGATAATCATTCGGGGCTGCATCCCAGTCCATCGTTATGTTGCACACCATGATACCTCACTTTGGACTCAGCTACATGCAAATCAGTTTTGACCCTGCTCCGTGGGAACAGCCCAGCCTGAATAGCCAGGTACTTCCTGAACTGGAACATAAGCAACCCAGGGCTGCTTTCACCTAGTTAGGGCTCATGAGCAACATATAGCTTGATTCGAGTGAGTCTGTAATTTGAAGCCCAGCTCGACAGACAAGTCGTGAGAGTTTGAAAGTGAAGAGCCTTTGAGGGCCACGGGTGAGAATGCAAACTCCTTGATATGATATTGATAGAGCCGCCACTCCCAGCTAGGCCTAGACTGCTAGTGCTGCATGGTACTCATCAAACCAAAGGAGAGGGGGGGCGGCTTGGCACATACCCTCTATAGCTCCATATTGTGATGGTGCATGGTACTCAGCCTGGCGTGCCTCAGGTACTAGGACCTGCCTCGGCTCTTTCCTTAAAATGGCCACATTTATATCTTCATGCAGACCACAGCCTACAAATAGCATGCGATACTTTGCAGCTATTCTGTCCCGTTCCAACCAACCAGTTATTTCAGTTTGTGCAGCTGACTGCAGCCAGAATCTTCTCTTAGTTTATCACTACCCGGTACTACAGCAGGCCCTGCAAGGAACATCGCTCTGATTGGTGCATTGTAAACTAACCAGGTCAGTCTGTTTACGATGTTGATACTAAGTAGTGCAGTGTCCAGTCGATTTTTGGTGAGTTGCCAAAGTCCAGGTAGTACACAAAGATACCTTTAAGGTCTATATTTATCATGTCATATTGCCTGCGCTTCAAAGACAGAGGTTAAATGTCAGGCTATGTCTTCTGCTGCTTATGTTTTTAAGGTGAAACCTGTGCTTAAACCGGTTTTCCCATGGGCAAGTAGCCCACTGGTAGCCACACCTCTAGGGTGGGCTACCTTGCTCCTGACGACTGAGGAAGAGCTGTGCCATTTTGAAAGGGGCAAGAATGGGGCATTCTGGGATAGCTAGATGCCACACATCAGCGGAAACTCATTACTAGGTAGAAGGAGACTGTTATGCCCTGCATGTGAGAGTACAACAGAGACCTAGTAGCCCATTGGCTATTGACTGCGTTGTCCCTTCAAGACTCTTTCCTGGGATAAACATGGCACTCTGCCCCTTACTTCACATTGGAGAAGAAGAAAGGACCAAAGAAGGATTTCCCTTCTGCCCTTGACCCGCACAAAGAAAGGCTGCACCATCGAGAGGACTGCACCTGCTGCACTTTGGGCTAGTGAGACTGGAACTATGCCTTCAGTTTCTGACATGGGGAAAAGTTTATTTCCCATCTTCACCCTCAGTAGTGACTCCAAGGATCACTCACTGATCCCCTGATCAGGCTACGAGAGCTAAAAGAGCCCAAACCGACAATTTGATAGCACAGCAGAAGTTTTGCTGCCACCAGTCGTAGGGCACGACAAGAGACAAATCTGACATAGCCAATTGCACCCGTGTCTGCCGGATTCGGGCATGCTATCAGAGTCCGGATGTATCACACCAAAGGGACACCAGCCCCCACCAAAGAGTTTGCACCCAACTGCGGTGCAGTGAGACCAGTAGTGCAACATTGGCTGTTTGACTACTGCAACGTAGAGGACTTTGAGGGACCCCCATCTCCGTGGCCTAAGTTGCTCCATATTACCCGTGGACTGTGGAACCACCACAGAGACACCCCCATCGACTGCACCAAAACCGGAGCATCCTTTGATCATCCTTTTCCTGTATCCTCAACATCAGGACCACTCCATTGAAGTCTACGACAGTCGTCCTGTAAGGTTTGGAACTTGCTTCAAAAACGCTCTGGTGGCCATGTAACTGTCCAGACTAACCTCTCTGACCCCCCTAGAACGTTTCCCTGCCTGATTTGGTTGCCCAACCGAGGCCTGAGTACCAGTACTAAGTCTTTCAAACTTTTGAAAAGTTTACAAACTTTTTGTTGACCGATGCTTTTTGCGGTTGTATTAAAAACTGAAAAAAACATCTAAAATCTGTATCTCTGAGGCCCTCTGGTAGATTTTGATAAACAAGGTCTATAAAATTTCATAGAAATTTACTTTAGTTTTATAAATTGTTGTTGTATCTCTATTGGCATGTGACTTTCTTATTATGTTGTTTGGTGCTGTTAAATGCCTTACACTAAGTTCCTCTGCCATGCCTTACTGCTCGCAGCCACAGCTATCCAGGATTGAGCTAAGGTTCAGTATGCGACTCTGACTCGACCCAGGACGGTATTTGTGAGTGTACTCCATGATAAGGCCCCACAGCCATATCTTGTAGTAAACCCAAATCTTCACAATCGTACCTAGCAATAGGATCCAGATCATGTGTTTAGCTTGCAAGACATCTAATAAGTTGGTAACCACTGAAAGGAGACTGCCAAGTTGACACTGAGTAAAAGTTTACAAAGTTGTCAAGTTCTGAAATTCCAAAGGCACCTTTTCTCTAGAAGAAAAGTTCAGAAGTAGTAGATAGTTTTTCCTAAAAGTCTTCAAAGATAGAGAGCAGGGGAGTCAACTTGTCTGCCCTGTCCACACTGGAGATTATAACCCTGGGATCACTGTGCATGGAGATAAAAAGTTTACCAGGTAATATTGCATCCATGGAGGATCTAGAAAAAGCCGTTGAAGCTTGTGAGGAATCAAGGAGGGCACACCTACAGCTGGAAGAGATCACCCCCACTTACAGTAGAGAAGAAGGGGATGATGTGGAATTTGAGGACCTTGATGGGGACAATGAGAGTGGAGTCCCCAAAATTCGTTCCAGAGTAAACTTCCTGTCTGAGTGAAAGGAGCTCTTACTCGGCGAGTAGACCACAGAACCGGTCAGCCAAGCTCAGCCTCCTGGAGATCCAGGAGAGGGTCCTGACCCTGGAAGAAAAGAAACTGACCCTGGAAGAGAGAAAGGTCAAGATGGGATGAAGCCCCAAGATAATGGTAGCAGCAGAGAAGCAGAGGTAAACACAGGCGGTGCCAATGATCCCAGGTTGCCCAAGAGTATTGCTCCTAAATACACTGAGGGGATGACATAGACAAGTGGCTAGCATCCAATGACAGAGCTCTTAGGATGAGAAGGGCAAGTGCACACATTGGGGGTGCTTATTTTGGGAACTGATACCTACAATAGGGAGAGATAGACTACTTACACTTGAGGTGAGGTGACAGAGTGTTACACCCACATGAGAGAGACACTCTTTGAACTATTTGGTCTAACCCCTGAATATAGACAAAAGTTTAGGAGCATGCGCAAGGGAGCACCACAGACATGGGTGGACTTTGTGGGTGCCTCTGTTAAGTCACTGGAGGACTGGATTAAAGGTAACAAGGTAGATACCTGTGAGGACTTTTATGGTTTAGTGGTAGAAGAACACATACTTAGCAATTGAACCTCGGAGAAGTTACACCAGCATCTTGTAGACTATATGCTATCTAACCAGAGAGAGCAGGGGAAGATCACTGATGAGTGGGTACACACTAGGGTGCTAAAACGTCCCAAGCTGGTAAACATGAAAAGGTGAGGCAGGCCCCTTTTCAGGGGAAAGATGGGGACACGTTTAAAAAGACTGTGAAACCCAAAGAAGCCCCAAAAGATGCTCAAGGTGGGGAGCCCAGAGCCACACCCCAATTCCAGATAGGGAGAGGGAATAAGGGAAAGGATTTTGACCCATCAAACGCTGAGGTGTGCTATGACTTTAGACAGCCAGGGCACAAGAAAGGTTATCCTGCATGCGCAAAGAAATCCCCCACTGGTGATAGTTTCATGGGAACTGCCAGTGTAGGGATTGGGGTGGAAGCTGGCCCTGGGGATTGCGGGCCTGGAGGGATACAGTTGCCAGCATAACCATGGCTATAGCCAAGCTAGTTTGCCAATCCAAATCTTACCTGATGAAGTGCATGAGATTGTTAACTTGACAATGTTACAAAGTCACATCCCATAGCTGTGGGAAGGGATTGCTGGCCCTAAGAAACTAGCTGTGTCCCCTGCCAACCGGGTGGGGTGTCTATTAAACAATGATCATGAAACATCTGCCTGGGCAGTGGTGGAGAGAACGACTCATGAGGCAATGCTGGGTCAATTCAATCAGTTGCAAACTTTATTTCACAAAAAATATGCATAAAAGTACATAAAAGAGCAAATTCATTATTTACAAATAGATTTAGTTACAGTTCAGTCTCTCCACATTGTTTTTTTTAAAATCTAAAACAGTCCATGTGTATCTATCAAAATCTAATAATAATAATATCTACTCTGCTCAGCCTCCAATAATTTAAATCATATTGAAAATACCTTTAAACGACAAATAATTAAAATAAAACTATAAAAAAGTACTTTAAGACCTTTTTCATCATGTACAAGACCTGGATAGTCTAGATTTCCACCGTTAGCCTGTTAATAAACATGGTGCCCCTCGAGTCTTCATAGCTGCCAATAGCAAACATACAGGGTTTCTAACTATTGGAGGACTAATTATGCTACAGTTGGATCTCGGAGACCAAATTTCTTCAATAATGGGACAATAAACTTCTTCCTCTCAGCTAGATAAAATGAACACTAAAACAAGATATGAAGGATAGATTGGTTTGATTTTTCATTATACTCACAAAAAAGTATCGGGATGTTGTCAATTATATCTAATAACTGACCAGGGTGTTAGTGTAGGCAGAAAGTATAGAAATAGAGGGCGTTAGTCTTATAAAGGCGAGAACCCTCACTCACCCAAATGTGACATGCTTCATCATTGGGTTCCCTCTTGCACACTGTGACCGCAAGGTTCACAGTGTGGGCTACAACTCTCCCTCAGGAGAGGAGCGTGAGGTGTTTTGTTTTTAAATCATCCAATGGAAGTCGGAGTGAGGGGCAGAGTGCAAATTAAGTGAAAAAGTGTTTTAAAACTAACTCAAGGGAGCCAAAATTAACTTTAATCGGTGTCCCAAATGGTTAGAGCTAAAAAAGCTAAGTGAAAAATAGGGGTATGGATATTCCCTATTGAAGTAAGGTCAACATGTTTCTGCCTGTGTGACCTGCTGGTTCAATTTTCTTTTTGGGAAACTTTCACAGTGAGTTGGTATGTAGGAGAGATATGTTAAACCCAAGGAAATAAGGGTCTGTCTCACATAAAATAACCAAGGAATTTGTAAAACATGGTCTAAATGCATAATAACTTTTGAGATAGATTGATTAAGTGGACTGTATTTCTTTTCCAAATCGATAGCCACAGTAGTAATGGGGCCAATTTGATGGAGTCGTTAATATAAGGCAGACCTAGCTTGTGAGATATAAAGTTTGAACATCCTCCTGGGACTGACAGAAGCCTCTTAGCAAACTTATCCTCAATACGCTGTATCGCCTCCACATCTGCAGTCCCCCAAATTGCTGCCCCATATGTAGCTATTGATGCCGTTTTCGCTGCATATATTTTTTACCATTTCCTGTACTGGTTTAGAGCCCAGTGTTTTTGAAAATCTAAAAATAGTGGCTATGCTTTTACACATATGGTTAAGACTATTTAACACCATCTCTCAATTTAAATTGGAATCAAAGAGAATGCCTAGGTATGTAAAATGATTGACACATTCAATTTTCCTTTCATTTAAGTGGAATCTCATTGTTCTCTTTTTATCTCCCCCTACTGCCATAAAAAAACGACTTCTGTTTGTTACTATAAAGGTCTAAATCAGCCATAAAGGGCAAATAATTCTTTATAAGGTTTTGAAGGGCCATTAGTATCCTAGCCAGCAAGAGACTACATCTACTATAGGGCTAATCCCTAGGTCCAACCTAAGCGGTGTTAATGGAGAGCTAATAGGAAGACCCAGCAATTGCCTAAGAAATTGGTTCTCTGACATTGAAAGGGAGGCAACTGGATGGTGGCCCCATAGTTCTGCCCCATACAGTGCCGCGTCCCTAGCCTGTGTCTTATACATTTCTGCAACAGGACCTATTACTTTGTGTGTGCAGCTTGTGTAGACTTTTGTAATGCCTCCCGTGGATTGGGTTAGTTTTAGGCTAGCTTTCTTTGTTTGTGTCCCCTATTGCATTTTTTCAGTGAGAGTGATTCCTAATAGTCAAAAATGGACACCCTCTCTAGGGCCCTTCCTTCCATCTAATCGGTGGTTTGGGCAGTTCGTAGTGTTGGCGTTAAAGACCATATACTTGGTTTTTTGAAGATTAATCTCCAATCCCCGATTATTGCAGAAAGTGCTGAACGCATCGAGCACCCTCTGTTTATGGCCTATGGCCGAAATAAAACTTTCTTTGACTGACCTAGCCAGCAAGACAGCATCATCTGCATTAGCAGAATCGGAAGAAGGGTTAACTCTACACTAGGAATATCTTTAGAGTTTTCAATCAAAACCTCATTTAGCCTATTGGTGTAGAGAGTAAATAAGAAAGAAGCAAGCACACACCCTTGTTTTACTCCTTTTTCACTTTTGAACATTCTCCTTGGTTCTCATAATGAACTACCCCAGTTGCATCTGTATAGAGTTGCCGTATAAACACTAATATCGCGGCTTCCACTCCCATAGCCTCCATGGTGGCCTATAATTTACTGTGGGCGACACAGTCAAAGGCTGCTGATAAATCCATGAAGGCCATGTAAAGTTGGTCTTTCTTTACTATAGAATATGTTGCTGCTACTAAAGTTAAATTGAGGCACTGACTAAATGCAATGCTGGGTCTCCCTGAGTGGGTTTGTGTGTCCACTAGAGTACAGGAGGCCGTAAGCGATAATCAAGGGACTATGGATCCTGAAAGAGTGGACCAGGGTCCTTGTACCAAAAGGAGAGGGAGGAAGCCGGGAAGGCCTCTTCCACGAGTCCACAGAACAAGGAGGAGCCTGAACCTGAGGGGGAGTGTCTGGTTTCTGCTGAGGAAGGTGCTGCCTTGATGGACTGGCCTGACCTGGCTGAACTTCAGGGAGTAGGTGGTCCCTCCAGAGACGACTTAAGCCACGGACAAAAGACTTGTCCCACTCTTGAAGGCCTGACACAGTTGGTTGTCAGACAGGAGGAAGGATATGTCAGTGGTAACCATAAGTTATACTGGGAGGAGAGAAACCTGAACAGTGAGACAAGGGACCCCAAACCAGGGGCAAACAGGAAAGTGGTGATACCTCAACAGTACAGAGTGTTCCCCCTTTAACCTAGCCCACGACATCCCCTTAGCTGGACAAATAGGGCAGACCAAAACCTCGGACAGATTGATCAACCACCTTTATTGGCCTCAGATATCAGAAAAGGTGAACAAGTTCTATTGCTCCTGTGTTACCAGTCAAGCCAATGACAAAACAGGTAGCAAGCCAAATGCTCCCCTCATACTACTTCCAGTGGTGGGGACTCCCTGCTACAGGGTGGGGGGGATTGACATAGTTGGTCCCCTAGACCCACCTACTGCCTCTCGGCATAGGTGTATCCTGGTGGTAGTGGGCCATCCCACTAGATACCCAGAAGCCATACCCTTACCAGAGTGGTTTTCCCTAAGGAGGTCATTTTAAATAGAGGCACAAACATCATGTCTGCTTATCTAAAAGCAGTGTGGGATGAGTGTGGAGTGACTTATAAGTTCACTACCCAATACCATCCCCAAGGTAATGGACTTGTTGAAGGTTTTAACGACCATGAAAGGCATGATCATGGGTTAACGTGATAAACTCAGGAGGAGATGGGATATTTTCCTCCCATGCCTGTTGTTTGCTATCATGCACTCACCTGGTTCCAACCAAGGAGACAACAGTGAAGTCAATGCTAGACCTCCTATTGCTCTCAGAAAAATGCAAGACCCAGGGATGAGACTACTAAAACATGCACTGTCCCACGGGGGAGGACAAAATAAGAAAAGAGACTTGCGGTACTGGATCTGCTCTGCGACGATGCACACTGCTTAACAGGATGCGTTGCTTCCAAGACCTTCTGTGGTTGCGAAGGTAGGGATGTTTGGTTTTGTGAAGAGGCAATACTCTGGAAACAACAACGAAAGGTAATTGCTATAAGTACACTAGCTGGCCTTCTTATACACTGTCATTGTATTAACTTTAGTGACATTAACTTACATGCTTCTTCTACAATATGGCATGAAAGTAAGATAACCAGATTCACCGATAGGAATCTCTGAGACCCAGGAGGAAAAACTCAAAATACTGATTGGAGCCTCTGACACTCCCATGATAAAACACGGAACATGAGATGGAGATCTGGCACTCCCAAGGTTTCACTTGAAACATGGGTTGGAGTTTCTTGCACTCCCAAAGTTACACTCGAAACCTGAGTTGGAGTTTCTGGCACTTCGAAGGTTAAATTCAAAATATAGGTTGGCGTTTCTTGCGCTCCAAAGGTATACGAGGAACACAGGTTGGAGTAAGACACTCCAAAGGTATACTAGGAACACAGGTTGGAGTTATAACACTCCCAAGGTATAACTCAGAACATAGATCTCGGTACAAGGGTAACACGTGAAACAATCACTCAGGAGAATTCTCGTGGCACAGCTGTTTGTAAGAGAAACACAGAGCAAAGCCTTTAGTCCTTGTATAACACAGTTCAAAGGCCAATGTTGTAGGAAGGGTCTAGAGCAAGAACAATCAATATCAACTGGAGAAAAGTCACTTTAAGGAAAAAATGAAGACAAATCTATAGTCTTGAAGATTCCAAATACTCTGGCATGCTTACTACTATAAAAAGAATCGTGCACACTAATCTGATATCAAGTACTTCGCCTCGTTCTTCAACTTGTTCCAAGTTTGAAGAAGATCTCGAAGTTTTGACTCAGGAAGCCACCGGGGAGCTGGAGTAGCTGAGCAGGAGGTGGAGACGAAGGATGCATTGCGGGAGCTGGAGCCAAGGGAATCACCCAAGTACTTTGAACTGCAGCCGAGAAGAGCACTGCCCAGCCTGGTCGATTCATCAGGTGAGTGGGTAGGAAGGAAGCTTGTTCCGCAGGGAGCATAGGCCAAGCAAGGGGTACCGGGTTTGGGCGTGGTTTATATAACATTCTCACAGTCCAGTGGATACAGTGGGATCACGTTTGGCATGTGGAGCACATGGCAATCTGGAAGGTTCTCCAACACTCCTGAAGGAAACACGTGTATGTACACTGACTTTGACCTTACACGAATAGCAGGTCCAACTAACGGATGGAATCAAAGAACAGGAAACTAATGTTGCATCTTTTCTAAACATGCACAAGGGAAAAACACTCCAAGACCCTAGTAACAGCAGGAGCAAGGCAAGCTATTGGTTAACGTGTTCAGGGAATACTTGCAAGCTCAGGCAGAAAGGAATCGGGTGGGGGGGGGAAAGCTTAGGCATGGCATCATGGCGTGCCGCCATAAGGCACCACAGAGTTAACACAACACAGAGTCAAGGGTAAAGGACACTTGGGGTTTGGGGAATAACACTACTCGGAATCAAGGGTAGTGGAATCAATGGTGTAGGAGAAGCTCGGGCAAGTTATCATAGCGCACCATAAAGCACCACAGGGGTAGCGCAACATGAGCCCTGTGCGCTAGGCCCACTGCACAGAGGGGTCGTGACATTTGTCTACAGGGAGGTTCCCCAGAAAGGAGAACTGCTTTTAAACACCCTGTCAGAGGTCCCTTAAGCTTGGTTTCCATCCAAAAAGTGACAAAGTCCCATTCTGGGTTGGGACTTGGAAAAACATTCAACTTTTTCCATCCAAAAAGTGACAATGTCCAATTTCAACTTTTTTTCATAAAAGTGATATAATTCCATTCTGGGATGGGACATTAAAAAAAATCTGCCTTTTTCGGACTTTAGAAAAAATAGAAATAAGCGTATTTCATCTAAAAAGTGGCAAAGTCCAATTTCAATTTTTTTGTCAGAAAAGTAACTCCACTGGAAAATTCTACATTTTGCCACTGCCCACACACATGCCAAAAGTTCTCTTTTGATTACAGAATACTTCAGTTCTGGTTCCTTCAATTTGCGTGAAGCAAAAGCAATTAGTTGCCTACCCTGCTATTTGATTTGACTGCACCAAGTCCGATTTGGCTAGCATCCACAGTCACAAGTAAGTGAAGGGACTCATCAAAAAATTTAAGAGAGAGAGCATTTTGTATTTCTTTCTTTAACAATTGCATACTTCTATCACAGGCAGCATTCCTGACAAGCTGCATTCCTGGAGCAATCCAGCCAAGCAGCATTACAGACATCTTTAAGTAAAAGATGCATTGGTTCTACTTTATCTGGTTCACATAAACCCAGAAAGGCTCTTAGTACGTCCTTGGTTGTAGGTCTGGAAGAAAAAAACAATTGCTGGGTTTTGGTTTGACACAATCTGCACATATGACATACCCCAAATATATCACTTCACTTTTGGAAAATGTCAACCTGCAGGACTGTATGCCTGTTAGTACTTCCTTCTAAATTTGTTGGCGACTTTTGTTATCCTTGGAGAAAATTAAAACTTCATCTTGAAAAACTCTAACTCCGCTCTGGATTTTGTGTCCACCACAGGCTCCTGGCGTAATTCTACTTGGTTGTAATACTTGTTTATCAGGAATCCGGTCATATTCTTTTCTTGAAATAATCGTGACGCAGGATCCGGTATCAACTAAAATCTCCAGTGGATGTTCATTCACTCATACAGTGCACCTGGGTTGGTCATGTTGATCAGACTCATTGGGGAGGGCTAACAGCAAAACACACAAGATGATGGACGGAATGTTGCACATTGGCAAAACATTCACCTCCAGTCACAGATCTGGGTTTAATCCATCGTTATTTTGCTCATGCCACCCCAGTTCAGACATGGCTGTATGCAAATCAGTCTTGACCCTGTGCCTCATGGGAGCCGTCCAGCCCGAACTGCCAAGCCATGTCGTCCCTGGACCGGAATCAAGCATCCTAGGACCGGTTTCGGGGTTTCACCCCTCTTCAGCCAGGACAGCTTACCTCCAGTGGTGTAGTGAGCACAGGACCCACGTTTGGGCATACCCTTCCCACATAGGGTGAACAGCAAAACACACAAGATGATGGACGGAATGTTGCACATTGGCAAAACATTCACCCCCAGTCACAGATCTGCTTATCAAGCTATCCTGGCTGAAGAGGGGTGAAACCCCGAAACCGATCATAGGATGCTTGTTTCCAGTCCAGGGAGGACCTGGCCTGGCAGTTCGGCCTGGACTGTTCCCATTGGGCACAGGGTCAAGACTGATTTGCATATGGCTGGGTCCAAACTGGAATGGCATGGTGAGCAAAAAAACGATGGATTTAGGCCCAGATCTCTGTACTGGAATGAATGTGTGACATTGTTCTGCATTCTGTCCATCAACAGTTCTTTTTTCATTGGGGAGGCATACCATTAACACTAAGGAGGTGATTACGATGGGGGGCGGACTTAAGTCCATCCGCCATCGTCCCTTGAATTTGGACTGGCCGCCTATATGGCAGCAGTCCCGCACATGTAATTACAATGCGACTGCCACTGTGGCGGCCGCATTGTACATTTTTACTATTGCGGTGGGTGCTGCTGGCTGCAGCATCCGCCACAATGATAAAAATGCATGGTGTGCATTTCCCTGCACTATGTGGCAGGCACCACACAGTGCCTACCACCTAGGGTAGTGAACTGTAGGGGGTCATCATAGGTGCCCCCCAAGTGCACAAGTTATATGCCCCTGCAAAAGGGGGGCCCGCAGCAAGCCCCCAACATACATCCCGCCAGCCTTTGAATGGCGGTTGAACCGCCATACACAGGCTGGCGGGGATGCAGCATCCAAATCTAGCGGGTGGTGCCTGCTAGGCACATCCACCATTTTGTGGATGCGGGGTGTATCCTACAGGCATCGTAACGATTGCCTGTGGGGACCGCCCATCATCCTAATCTGGCTAGTGGAGAATGGATGCACGATGGCGTTGAACCCGCCACTAGCAGGCTGCCGGTGGTGGGTTCACCACCATCATTACAACCCCCTAAGTCTTCTAGTTGTTCCTCAGGGTTGTTACTTGCATTGACTTCTCCTTGGACTGGAAAGGTGTATACTCAACCACATTTTCGACAGTCCTTGCCTAATGCTGGACAGTTGTTGTATGTGGCAACACGACTATTTCATCCATAACGTTAGCAGTCTGTCTTGATTTGTTCATTACATTTTTGCGCAGGCGAATCTGTCTTGCCTTTTGTTCTAAGATTCTCACTCTTGTAATTTTGGAGCATATCATATTAATTTCATTTGATGCAGTTCCAGGTTTCCGTAACATTTCAATGCCTTTTGCTTTCACACCCTTTAATTGTACTTATGACCTTATCTAAAGTTGAATTTTTGTGGCATAACAAGTATTTCTCTGCTTTTATACAAGTTGTATGCATAACTAATTGGTCCTGAATCATTTCATCTGGATTCCGGAAAGCACATGACAGAGCGAGCATACATAAAGTAGCAGCATACGCTTCAACAGGTTCACCCTGGGGTTGGTATCTACAGTAAAGGCTGTGTCCCTCCATTGTGATGCTTAGGGTTGTATCAAAGTAATCTCCTATCCTTTTCTTAGCCTCTGTATATAAATTTGCATTCACCTCTCCTTCAGATTTTTATGCTGATCTCACATTATCGAATAAATGTCTAACTTCAGAGCCAAGACTATTGTATAAAATGTCTGTTTTCCAATCTGCACTATATTTCAAACCATCAATTGCCACCAGGTGCATTGCAAAACTTTTTATCCATTGACACCTTTTTTCCCTTGGTGCACCCGGTACATTCAGGAAAATGTGCAGGCATTGCAATGGAGTTTATGACTCCAGACATATTGATCAATGTAGGTAAGGAACACTGCAGTACAGTTGGAGTCATAGTTAATGTAGATTTAAAGGTTTTTAATATGGTACTGTATGTAGCCATTTTTTATCAATCTGGTATATAACATTCAGGTGTAGGTTAAATGCACAAAATTTAATGTATATCCTTTCATTTTTACTGTTCTCTGGATGATCCACAGTGCCAACAAATGATAAGGAGCTAGTTGACAGCTTTAACGCAGTAAAGATACTAACATTCCAGTTGGGATTCTGTGGAGCGACAACAAGATGCCTGGGAAGGCGTGGTAGACTGCCGAGTCAGCAATGAAGGTGGATCTGGGTGGGGAATTCAAGCGCAGTAAACAACCGCTCCAGTGCCGACCCAATGCGTGAAGGAGGAGGAGCAACATTTAGAGGAAGAGCGGAGGCAGGGTCGCACAGGAGACACACTTTGTTCGTCAGGCTGGGCGGAGGTACCATGCTGAGCCTGCCAAGGTGCCAGCTGAGTCTAAGGAGCACAAGTGCACGATAAATGGAAGGAAGGAGGTGAGCCATGCAAGATTTGAAGAGACAGTGGTATACCAGCAATTAATTCCAATGTCTTCCTGGCCTTGTTGTCAAAGGCACAGCGGGGTCCTGCCCTATCACCACTTGTTATGTAGTAACAACAGGAACCACAGTAGGTGGTATGAATATTTATTGCTTGTTCCTTGTACAACGTCCCTCAGAATGCCCACTGCCTACCTCCCAGCTGTGAAAGCCCCTGAACATTCTATATCCCGCATGTGGAACCCTGATGCACAACAAAACAAATGGAAAGGGGAAACATCAAGACAATGGCAGATCATTTACAACATAATGGAAACTATGCTTAATAAACATCGCAGACACTACAATAGGGGAGACGGGAAACCTGTGTACTTCAAAGGGAATCCTCAAGAAGCTTCTCACACTTCAAAGGATGCATCTGGTATATATATTGGACCTCAGGCACCATCTCTTCAGTACACTTCTGGATCTGTGGAGACTCTGTAAGGAAGAAGTAATGATGTGCTTCTGAAAGGGCTGCCGCTCTGACTGGACTACTGCCTTGCTGGATTCATGCCCTGAAACCCTCCTGCTTGAGAGATTGGACCTGCACCTGAAACCAGGACTCCCAGAGTGACTTCATGGGCTAGACTGCTGGACTCCTCTTCAGAGCCACAGGGACATAACTGACTCCCGACCTAAAACAGCACCCACATCGAGCTGGAGCAAGTCCCTAAACCCCAAGTGGTGCCCCCAGGTCCTGGACCCTTGGTGTGGCCTGGATTGAAGTTGTTGGGCTCATCAAGACTCTGAGCAGGCCCGTTGGTGCTAAAACCTTGTTGTACGCACTGCCCGCCAATGCGAAGTACCGTCAACCCAACCCCTCGCGCTACAGCATCAACCACTTTAGGGGAGCACCACTGCGAAGCTTCGGCCCGACCATTTGCAATGAAAACAGGATCTTCATGCTAAAGCAAAGACCAACTGCATGCCTGCCTGTCGCGCTACATCGATACGATACGATCGATACGATACGATACGATACACTTCCCTGCTCCTTGCATTTACCTTCACCATGAGCGTAATTTTTTTGCGCTGGACTGAGAAGGTAAATTTTCATTGGGATTAACCTGGTCCTTGTATCCAACCCACGTTCCATCAAGGGGACAGCCTGGACTTTTCTCCTGGTCTTGCGCAACCAGATCGCCAGGAGTGGCACTTTGGACGTTTAGGCGCAATTTTCACTTACATCTTTAAAATTGCATATCTCTGGTTGTACTGGTTCGATTTCTATAGTTTTGGTTTTGCTTTATTTATTCAATTTTGCTACATTTTTCTAAATAGACGTGAGATTTTACGTACGATATTTTTTAACTTTCTTATTGCAAGAAATGATGCATAAATACTTTTCACATTGCCTCTAAGTTAAGCCTGTCTGCTCTGCTCCAAGCTACCAGAGGGTAGCACTGGCTAATTTGGGGTTTGCTTGTGCCTCACCTTAACAAGGATTGTGGTTATAGCTTGAGTAGGGTTTCACCCTCCTCAACCAGTAGTCCAATTTCTCACAGCAAGCAAAAAGAATTTCAAATTGAAATTACCAAAAATAAATGTTGGTGAAGATGACTGCTATGGAAAGACTTTTAGAGTCAGGAGCTAGAGACTACTTAAGTATTTTATCAACAAATTAATGTCTGGTAATGTGATGATGAGGTAATCAGATATATCAGTAGGGAATGAAATAGTAGTCATCTGGGAATTTCTGCAGCACAGCTCATCTACAAGACACTTTCAATCCTTTTAGCCTATATCGAGATTAGTTAACAGTAACGTCTTTAAGAACCATTCATATACCCATATATAGTCAAGAACTGCCCAAGATCAATTGAGAAGAATATGATTATATGGCAAGGTTGATCTGGGACATATCTCCGTTTCATATATCTTTAATTGCAGGCACATCATTTCGAAATATATCCAGTTACTCCTAGGGTTGCTTCTGCTTAGATAACACAGCAGTGTAAAATATCGCAAATGGTAATATAAGTAGTAAAAACTATATCAGTATCTTCAGCTCCACAGATAAACAGTTAATATCGCCAATAAGAATAATAGGAAAACTAATGCATGTTTCAGTCAGTGCATGAAAGAAATCGATCACCTTTTCAGCAAAATGTTTATGAAAATGTTTAGCTAGGGTGAAGAAGCCATTTACTAAAAGAAAAGGTGCAAAGGGCAGCCTATTCGGAGGTTCCACCAAGGCAGCCAAACACGTTTATAGGTTGAAAGAGGTAAAATAGAGCCAGTCCACCCAAACAGAAGACAATCCTAGCAATAAAAACACCCTTCACGCAGCCATTAATAGAGAGCTCAGCTTTCAATGCAAAAATAATATAACCATCAAAAACAAAACAGTGAGACGCCAAGATTTCTACAGACACGCAAAATGACAGGTTAGCAAGAAATCTTCTAACCAATCCATATCTAGCAACATTCCAGGAGTATATACTATAACTGATAAATACGCTCCTATGGGCTTCCCCTTGAGTTGTTCAAGGATAGCCCCAACCTCTGGGCGCCTCGTCTAACAAATATCTTTAGGGCTTCTATTAAAGGTCCCTTGCCGGCTTCATGGAAAGACTCTACAGTGGTCCCCATCTTTAAAAAAGAGGACAGGAATGATCCGGCCTCTTACAGGCCGATATCTTTAATAGAAGCAACAGCAAAAGTCTTGGGTAGGGTCCTTTTGGCCTGGCTAGAAGAGTGGACCTCTACAAATAACGTGCTTTCTAAAACACAATATGGTTTTAGGTGGGGAAGGGGCACTACGGAACAGTGCTTGAATCGGTCAATGATTTTCAGTAAATACACCAGGTTCATGAAGTTCTCTTTACATCTGGCCTTCATTCACTTATCTAGTGTGTTTGATACGGTCAATTGTGACAGATTGTGGAGTAAGATAGGATATATGGGGGTGGAGGAACCCCTTGTTGTCCTGCTGCGTAGGTTACATTGTAATACTCCAGTTAAAATCCACTACTGCAATAACGGTGAGAGAACAGATTCAATTGCGTCGATGGAGCGGGTCCGCCAGGGCTGTATATTAGCCCCATTTTTATTTATTATTTATACAAATGGCTTAAAGCGCATTTACTGCAAAGGGCTCTAGACTGCCTAAAAATTGGCCATAATTTTGTTACAACAATACTCTATGCCGATGATGCTGTCCTTCTTGCCAGGACAGCTATGAGCCTTGAGAGATCATTAGATGCCTATGTAGACTTCATGTCTTCTTTGGACTTAAAAGCAAACCCTAAAAAGTCTTACGTTATGGTATGTGGCCCTAAGTCAACAAATCTTTTTCTGTCCAGGGCAATCGGATCGAGAATGTTCAGAATTTTTCCTACCTAGGGATTCTTTTTAACACCCAGCTATCGTAGGATCCCTTGTTGACCCTCCGGGCACAGCAAACGAGGGGAGGCACTGTTTCACTTTGCAGCAAAGCAAAATTGGGCCATAAGCCTACTAAAGAAGTGACCACATTTTACAAAGCCAAATGCCTCTCAATTGCCACCTATGGGATTGGAGTGTGAGGGATTAGCAATTGAGGAAAGCTCCAATTAGTGGAAACTTTTTTTTATTAGAAAGCTTTTGGTGGTCCCTAAGAGTACATCAACATCTTTTTGTCACTCGGAACTGGGCATGGAGTATATTGTGGACCGTATTGGACATGCCCCTTTGTTATTATGGGTGAAAATCTGGCATACACCTGAGCTAGATTTCTCAAGATCTTTCCATGGTCAATACTGAAAGGATCACTGGCTTGGTTATCTGAAACGTGCATATACCGAATTGGGTGTGATAGAGTTTTTTTAACGATCTTTTCAAAAAGCCTCCTCAAGCAAAATTCTTAATAAAGGGGCATATTATCAAGCACTGCATTAACATTATCGCCGCTTTAGCGGCAGAAAACTGCCGCTAAAGCGGCGATAATGGGCTTGATAATATACCGCAGAGAATTCCCATAGAAGCCCATGTTGACACCAGAACATGGGCTTCTATGGGAATCTCCAAGGCCATATTATCAAGCCCATTATCGCCGCTTTAGCGGCCGGCAGTTTTCTGCAGCTAAAGCGGCAATAATGTTAACGCCGTTTCTTGATAATATGCCCCAAAGTCTTTATATTATTCAAGTGTCAGTGAATGTTATAACCAGCAATTGAATCAGCGAAGTGCCTTGCGCATGGGCAATGCTAGTTTTTCTACCTATCAGATGCAAGCTCATTTATATCTTCTTCTTGAGTCTCAACATAGATTTTATTTAATGAGATTTCGTTTGCGCACGCTGCACTTTCTGGTAGCTTGTCCTGGCCTGCCAACCTCCCCCCCCTGCTCATGTAATAACGTTGCTAAACAATCTACTTTGCACTTTTTTCTGCACTGTACAAAGAAAGTTTTGCTTCTGATACTGAGGCCTTGTCGTCCTTGTTCTTATACAGAAGGTTTTAGTTATGTACAGTCGCTCTACTCTTTTGATATGCGTTGCTGTTTTCAATTTTATAGGAGGAGCCCTCATAATACGAAAATGATATAGATAAATGAGTGTATTCATTTGTAGTGCATGCTATAATGCATTTTATTTCTTCTCCTTTTGTGCCCCATGATCAAAAAAGTATGAAAAGGGAATTACATCAGAAATTTTGCGTGTGCACTTTATTTTTCTTGCAGGGTGGGAATGTGATTCTCTTGTATTTATGATCGAATTGGCAGGAAACGTACAATGGAATAGATTTATTTTGAGATGCTCTTTTGCTTCCTAAATTACTTGGTAGCATTTCTCATTGCTTCCATTGGATTTAGGAACCCTTTTATGAATCTGTGTATTTTACTCAAGTTATGTACTTTTATTCCGTGACACATTTTATTGAATGAGTTGTTATTTATGTGCTTTCGTGATGTGCCGGTCAAATCAAAAAATGTTTATGATTGATTGAGAACTATGCTTCTATCTCATAATCACGTGGGTACATTTTCAAACGTACAAGAATTTAAGAAACCACCTATTGTAGATTTGTGTGACTGTGATTCAATTCAATATGTAGGCTAGCTACCTTAATTTTCCACTGATCTACAGCATTTATGAATATTGTTAATCAATTGTGTTATGGGAAGTGGTAAAACGCTCATGCAGTGTATATTGGTGTCGTATTTCTACAGAATCTAGATGACTGGAATTAGCAGGACGAAAACATAAAGGTATGGGGTGTCATATCGAGGTTAGATTTCAATTCCCGCACGTAAAAATTATGCGGTATAGAAATACGGTGGGCATTATTAATTTTGGTGGGTAGTTTTGGCTTCCGGAAACTCTACTCTTTCTATAAGGCACACATTTAAATAATCAAGACTGCCTATAGAATGTATTTATTTTAGCAGGGTACCCCGATTTAAACAGTCATGGGAACCTGCAGACTGATATGTGTATGATACTTCCCACAGGAGTGTGAACCTTGTGATGTCCCTGGGTGGTTAGGTTCAGAGTAATGCCCATCGCTATCTGTGGGCGGAAGCAATTCTCAAGATTTAAGGTTTCTGCATCCCAGGATGAATAACTAGGAGAGCAATAGGTGACCTTCTCTAAGATGTACAAGTATCTGTTTGCTTACCTTAATTCGTTCCGGCCCCATTCAATCAGGGACTACAGGACTTCGCACGAGGGGCAAATATTAGGCCAACTTTCATTCGTTGTGTATTTTTCCTTTTAAAAAAAATAAAAATATATATATACTGTAGCCTGCTCTAGTGAGGTATTCTGTTGGATGTTGCTGTCAATAGAACTCTCAATATCCCTTCTAATAGTCAAAGGGGGAGAGGTCATAGGCTCCATCACCTCAGCAGAAATGAGAAATGAGGCAGGAGACAGCACAAGAGGTGGGTGATTAGGCAAAGCCATTAGGCTTATGTTCTTTACTGTTTTTTTTTGTTTTTTTAATCTTCCTTTTGGAAAGTATCGCAGCCCATTTCCTGGAGACGCCTAGCCCACTTATATAATTGTCTTTATGATTGGAGTGTCAGCACAAGCTCTGCATCCCTCTCTATAGCATTCGTGACAACATCATAGTCAACTACCTGTGCTGGCATTGGCGGGGTTTCATCATTCATAGCAAGGACAGAGGAGGTGGTTTCCACTGGAGCTCACAGTATCACAGATAGTTTGCAGAGGTGAGACACTAGCTTGATGTACTGAAGCATCCTTTTCAGACTTGGAGGCGATATGGGTGTTGGTTCAGTAGCGTGAGTGTTTCATAATAGAGTTACACTTGATATACTATTTGGAGGAGTGTGGCTCAATGGTTAGAGCGGCAGACCCTGAAGCAGAGTTCTGGCCAGGGACCAGGGTTTGATTCCCGCCTCGGCAGGGCTCGGGCTCAATTTCCTCGGACCTGTCTATTCTCGCCTCGGTGCCTATTCTAATCACGGGCTGCACGCTGCAACTCTGGGCAATAGCTTGCTTAGCCTCCACACCGGCCCCAACAGCGCTAAGGATGCCTGGCTTCACCCTGGGGGTGCCCAGGAGTGGACACTTCACAGGGAAAGTCAGGAGGGGTTCCACAGCGGTATGAGTATCAATGCCAGGAAACCGCAAAAGGCGCCACCGCAAGGTGGCCGTCTGGTGACAGTGCGCTCTATAAGTACCTTGACATTTACATTTATTTGGGGTGGCATTTAAAGAAAAGGAAGAAATATAATTATTGGCACCTTAACCCCTTCGACGCTTATGACGGAACGGTTCCGTCATGCACGTCGGTTGGGCTGTGCTTATGACGGAACCGTTCCGTCATGGCCCCGCCCGCGCTCAGAACCTTCAGCACTGCGCGGAAATCCGCGCAGCGCTGAAGGGGTTAATAATTATATTATGTATGCCCGAGGCAGCCAAACACGTTTATAGGTTGAAAGAGGTACAATAGAGCCAGTACACCCAAACAGAAGACAATCCTAGCAATAAAAACACCCTTCACGCGGCCATTAATAGAGAGCTCAGCTTTCAATGGAAAAATAATATAACCATCAAAAACAAAATAGTGAGACGCCAAGATTTCTGCAGACACGCAAAATGACAGGTTTGCAAGAAATCTTCTAACCAATCCATATCTAGCAACATTCCGGGAGTATATACTATAACTGATAAATACGCTCCAATGGGCTTCCCCTTGAGTTGTTCAAGGATAGCCCCTACCTCTGGGCGCCTCGTCTAACAATATCTTTAGGGCTTCTATTAAAGGTCCCTTGCCTGCTTCAAGGAAACACTCTACAGTGGTCCCCATCTACAAAAAAGGGGACAGGAAAGATCAGGCCTCTTACAGGCCGATATCTTTAATAGAAGCAACAGAAAAAGTCTTGGGTAGGGTCCTTTTGGCCTGGCTAGAAGAGTGGACCTCTACAAATATTGCTTTCTAAAACACAATATGATTTTAGGCGGGGAAGGGGCACTACGGAACAGTGCTTGAATCGGTCAATGATTTTCAGTAAATACACCAGGTTCATGAAGTTCTCTTTACATCTGGCCTTCATTCACTTATCTAGTGTGTTTGATACGGTCAATTGTGACAGATTGTGGAGTAAGATAGGATATATGGGGGTGGAGGAACCCCTTGTTGTCCTGCTGCGTGGGTTACATTGTAATACTACGGTTAAAATCCACTACTGCAATAACGGTGAGAGAACAGATTCAATTGCATCGCTGGAGGGGGTCCGCCAGGGCTGTATATCTTCCCCATTTTTATTTCTCGTTTATACAAATGGCTTAGAAGCGCATTTACTGCAAAGGGCTCTAGACTGCCCAAAAATTGGCCATAATTTTGTTACAACAATACTCTATGCCGATGATGCTGTCCTTCTTGCCAGGACAGCTATGAGCCTTGAGAGATCATTAGATGCCTATGTAGACTTCATGTCTTCTTTGGACTTAAAAGCAAACCCTAAAAAGTCGTCCGTTATTGTATGTAGCCCTAAGTCAACAAATCTTTTTGTGTCCAGGGCAATCGGATCGAGAACGGTCAGAATTTTTCCTATCTAGGGATTCTTTTTAACGCCCAGCTATCGTAGGATCCCTTGTTGAGCCTCCGGGCACAGCAAACGAGGGGAGGCACTGTTTCGCTTTGCAGCAAAGCAAAATTGGGCCATAAGCCTACTAAAGAAGTGACCACATTTTACAAAGCCAAATGCCTCTCAATTGCTACCTATGGGATTGGAGTGTGAGGGATTAGCAATTGAGGAAAGCTCCAATTAGTGGAAACTTTTTTTTATTAGAAAGCTTTAGGTGGTCCCTAAGAGTACATCAACATCTTTTTGTCACTCAGAACTGGGCATGGAGTATATTGTGGACCGTATTGGACATGCCCCTTTGTTATTATAGGTGATAATCTGGCATACACCTGAGCTAGATTTCTCAAGATCTTTCCATGGCCAATACTGAGAGGATCACTGGCTTGGTTATCTGAAACGTGCATATACCGAATTGGGTGTGATAGAGTTTTTTTAACGATCTTTTCAAAAAGCCTCCTCAAGCAAAATTCTTAATAAAGGGGCATACTATGAAAGCACGGCGTTAACAGTATCGCCGCTTTAGCGGCAGAAAACTGCGGCTAAAGCGGCCATAATGGGCTTGATAATATGCCGCAGAGAATTCCCATAGAAGCCCATGTTGACACCAGAACATAGGCTTCTATGGGAATCTCCAAGGCCATATTATCAAGCCCATTATTGCCGCTTTAGCGGCCGGCAGTTTTCTGCAGCTAAAGCGGCAATAATGTTAACGCCGTTTCTTGATAATATGCCCCAAAGTCTTTATATTATTCAAGTGTCCGTGAATGTTATAGCCAGCAATTGAATCAGCGAAGTGCCTTGCTCATGGGCAATGCTAGTTTTTCTACCTATCAGATGCAAGCTCATTTATATCTTCTTCTTGAGTCTCAACATAGATTTTATTTAATGAGATTTCGTTTGCGCACGCTGCACTTTCTGGTAGCTTGTCCTAATCAGGGTGGTTGGCCTGACAACCTCCCGCCCTGCTCATGTAATAACGTTGCTAAACAATCTACTTTGCACTTTTTTCTGCACTGTACAAATACATTTTTGCTTCTGATACTGAGGCCTTGTCATCCTTGTTCTTATACAGAAGGTTTTAGTTATGTACAGTCGCTCTACTCTTTTGATATGTGTTGCTGTTTTCAATTTTATAGGAGGAGCCCTCATAATACGAAAATGATACAGATAAATGAGTGTATTCATTTGTAGTGCATGCTATAATGCATTTTATTTCTTCTCCTTTTGTGCCCCATTTAATTTAATTGTGGGTTTATATTGCGCTAGAATCGACTCCCGGAGGAGTATCTCTGCGCTTCGACCGCTGGGGAACCCGTCCTGGCTCACCCTGAGAGATGGTCCCTAATGGGTATCTCTAAGGTGCGACCAAGCATCCCCGGCGGTCTAGGGGGGGCCGTTGTGAAGATGAGGCAAGCTAATGCCCAGAGTTGCCGAGTGTGGTCCCTGACTGGAGTAGGCACCGAGGCGAGAATTATCGAGCCCGCTGACCCTGGTCCACCACCCTGCCGCGTCGGGAATCGAACCCTGGTCCCGGGCCGTCCTCTGCTTATGGGTCTGCCGCCTCTAACCAGTGAGCCACACCACTCCATGATCAAAAAAGAACGAAAAGGGAATTACATCAGAAATTGTGCGTGTGAACTTTATTTTTCTTGCAGGGTGGGAATGTGATTCTCTTGTATTTATGATCGAATTGTCAGGAAACGTACAATGGAATAGATTTATTTTGAGATTCTCTTTTGCTTCTTAACTTACTTGGTAGCATTTCTCTTGGCTTCCATTGGATTTAGGAACCCTTTTATGAATCTGTGTATTTCACTCAAGTTATGTACTTTTATTCCGTGACACATTTTATTGAATGAGTTCCTTTTTATGTGCTTTCATGATTTGCCGGTCAAATCAAATAATGTTTATGATTGATTGAGAACTATGCTTCTATCTCATAATCACGTGGGTACATTTTCAAACGTACAAGAATTTAAGAAACCACCTATTGTAGATTTGTGTGACTGTGATTCAATTCAATATGTAGGCTAGCCACCTTAATTTTCCACTGATCTACAGCATTTATGAATATTGTTAATCAATTGTGTTATGGGAAGTGGTAAAACGCTCATGCAGTGTATATTGGTGTCGTATTTCTACAGAATCTAGATGACTGGAATTAGCAGGACGAAAACATAAAGGTATGGGGTGTCATATCGAGGTTAGATTTCAATTCCCGCACGTAAAAATTATGAGGTAGAGAAATACGGTGGGCATTATTCATTTTGGTGGGTAGTTTTGGCTTCCAGAAACTCTACTCTTTCTATAAGGTACGAATTTAAATAATCAAGACTGCCTATAGAATGTATTTATTTTAGCAGGGTACCCCGATTTAAACAGTCATGGGAACCTGCAGACTGATATGTGTATGATTCTTCCCACAGGAGTGTGAACCTTGTGATGTCCCTGGGTGGTTAGGTTCAGAGTAATGCCCATCGCTATCTGTGGGCGGAAGCAATTCTCAAGATTTAAGGTTTCTGCATCCCAGGATGAATAACTAGGAGAGCAATAGGTGACCTTCTCTAAGATGTACAAGTATCTGTTTGCTTACCTTAATTCGTTCCGGCCCCATTCAATCAGGGACTACAGGACTTCGCACGAGGGGCAAATATTAGGCCAACTTTCATTCGTTGTGTATTTTTCCTTTTTAAAAAAATAAAAAGATATATATACTGTAGCCTGCTCTAGTGAGGTATTCTGTTGGATGTTGCTGTCAATAGAACTCTCAATATCCCTTCTAATAGTCAAAGGGGGAGAGGTCATAGGCTCCATCACCTCAGCAGAAATGAGACAGGAGACAGCACAAGAGGTGGGTGATTGGGCAAAGCCATTAGGCTTATGTTCTTTACTGTTTTTTTTTTGTTTTTTTAATCTTCCTTTTGAAAAGTATCGCAGCCCATTTCCTGGAGACGCCTAGCCCACTTATATAATTGTCTTTATGATTGGAGTGTCAGCACAAGCTCTGCATCCCTCTCTATAGCATTCGTGACAACATCATAGTCAACTACCTGTGCTGGCATTGGCGGGGTTTCATCATTCATAGCAAGGACAGAGGAGGGGGTTTCCTCTGGAGCTCACAGTATCACTGATAGTTTGCAGAGGTGAGGCACTAGCATGTTGTACTGAAGCATCCTTTACAGACTTGGAGGCGATATGGGTGTTGGTTCAGTAGCTTGAGTGTTTCATAATAGAGTTACACTTGATATACTATTTGGGGTGGCATTTAAAGAAAAGGAAGAAATATAATTATTGGCACCTTAATAATTATATTATGTATGCCCGAGTTTTGAGCAGACAATAGAGGCCTATGCTCAGAAATTGCTTGCAACATGGTGATTTCAGAATCAAGTTTAGAAGAGTGCCAACCTAACACGTTAATTATAATTAGTGATTGTTGGACTTGGCCCTATCTGCAGGATCCCCCCCAAACTTTCTGCCTTCACCCCTCCTAATTTCCTGATTTTTTTTTTTTGGTCTTGCCACCGCTAACCAGTGCTAAAGTGCTTGTGCTAGCTCCTTAAAACATTGAAAAACTGGCTTAATCCTAATTGGCATTTTTAATTTGCTTATAAATTCCTAGCAAAGTGGTATATCATATATCCAGAGCATGTGAATTAAATGCTACTAGTGGGCCTGCAGCACTTATTGTGCCACCCAATTGTTTAGCAAACATGTCCCAGGTCTGCCGTTGCAGCCTGTACGCAGTTTTAAACTGCCAATTCGGCTTAGTGATATATAACCCCTTGCCAAGCCTACAACTTCCTTTTTATTACATATTAATTGCCCCTAGGGTATGCCTTATGCAGCCCATAGTTTTAAGTGTTCCATGTCCTGGTAGTGAAAAACTCAAGAATTCGTTTTCACTACCGTGATGCCTGCCTCACCCATAGGATAACATTGGGCTACGTTAGTACATTTAATAACTGCTAACTTTTGTTTGGAAACAAGCAGGAAAGTCATGTTTGGTAGCTGAGAAATTGTCATTTAAAATCCTCTTTAATGGGAGGCGGGGGCGCTAGGGGGCGGGCTAACAAGATGGCCGCACTGTAGTGAGGCTTTGTCCGCCCGTGACTTCAATCCATAAATATCCTGTGACTGGTAAATTTAATCAACTCAAACGTACAAAAAAGCGACAGCGGAACGAGAGAGGCGGCATCGTACCTGATCGAAAGCTGGCAAGAGGAAAAAGTGATTGAGAAACAACGTGTGATGAGCCGCGGCCTGCCGTAGGACGTACAAGGCCCGCACGCGCGCGTCGCTGGCGACGGTGTGGAAATCTGAAATAATTTCCGTTAGCATAAGCTGAAGCCATTTTGGTTGTGGCATCCATTTTGTTAGCTATGTAATTCTTCCGTCTTCACTGTTGCTTGCCCTTCTATTCTGCTTGAGTCATCAGCTTTAGTTAACTCCTTCTGTACTGGGCCAAAGCAATGTATGTGCTGAGCAAAGGCTTGTAGCTGCTGAAATGCACCTGGTTAAAGATGTAACTGTCAACTATTTTTTTCTGTTGTAAACAGTTCTGTTCCCCCTCTCACTTTGCTAACTAAGTGATCTCCCATCTGCCCATGTTTGTCAGTAACTATTCCTGTGTAGGCCTGTACCTTCTATTTGTATCTACATGCTTACTCTGCAACAAAGTGTGTATATAAGCACCATGGTCTGTGTATTTAATGTACTTCTTAGAGACGCTGTAACCATCTAACGTGACTGCAGAAAGACTCGCTGTAAGGGGCAGAAGTACGTGCATTTAACCGGGGGGTGTTGACTCCAGTGTACAGTTAGCTTGGCGACAATCTTTTTAAAAATTTAATAAAAGGAATTTTTGTGACTGATATTTTATAAATAACTGTGTCCTCATACCTGCACCATAAAAATATTCCCTCACTTCGCCCTTGGCGATACCTCATCACAGTAGGGACATACCCGGGCGCCATCTTTGTTCGCGCTCTAGCGGCCTACGGTATTTAAACGGGAGGAAAGCAGCGCGCAGTATCTTAGAGACGCTGTAACCATCTAACGTGACTGCAGAAAGACTCGCTGTAAGGGGCAGAAGTACGTGCATTTAACCGGGGGGTGTTGACTCCAGTGTACAGTTAGCTTGGCGACAATCTTTTTAAAAATTTAATAAAAGGAATTTTTGTGACTGATATTTTATAAATAACTGTGTCCTCATACCTGCACCATAAAAATATTCCCTCACTTCGCCCTTGGCGATACCTCATCACAGTAGGGACATACCCGGGCGCCATCTTTGTTCGCGCTCTAGCGGCCTACGGTATTTAAATGAGAGGAACGCAAGCGCGCAGCGCCCGCGCGCAGCGGGCGCGCCGATGGCGCGCCGGAGGCGCGCCAGAGGCAAGCCCGTCTGCGCCCGTCCGCGCGCCGGCCGTGCCTAGTGCCACCAACGCTGCCCTAAAGGGATCAGGTAGGCGTTGTTATTCTCGAGACACCCTCCTTAAACTGGGCCACAGGCAAAAAAAGGAATTCCAGTATGTTTTGTCTTGTGGATTGATTAACAGCAGATCTCTCGTGAAACACCACCAAGATATCTATAATCTGCTGGAAGACCTTAACTTGGATTTGCTGTCCATAACTGAAACATGGCTGAACCCGAACTCTAGTGTGGAACTAGGATTGGCATGTCCTGCAGGCTATAAGATTCTTCACAAGCCTCGTTTAACGGGGAAAGGAGGCGGGGTAGGACTTATCTTTAAGCAGAAGTGGGATTGTGCCCTATTTTCTATCAACGATATAGTGGGCTATGAAATCATGGGTTTTACCCTTCAGGAGGCCAAAGGGAGAATGCTGACAGGGATGGTCTGTTACAGACCCCCTGGCTCGGATGTTAACCATCAGGCACTACTGGACACTATTGTCGCCTTGGCAGCTACTCACTCTAGACTGCTGATCCTAGGGGATTTTAATTTGTGGGGAACGGGAAGCCTTGGAAGCTATTTGCAAACCCTAAACCACACTTGCGAGAATTGTGGCCTTCATCAACTTATTCAACAAGCTACGCATCAGGGAGGTCACATGCTCGACTTGGTGTTTGCAAATGCATTGGAGACAGAGATACTCAGTATTTCCCCTCTAAATTGGACAGACCACTTCCTAATTCAATTTAGGCTATCTTTACGTGAAGGAAACCTGGTAGTAAATAAAGCTGTGAATTTCAGGTGGGGAAGGGACTGGGCCAAGCTCCTGGGGAAGGATAATGTCCAACTCCTTTCCAAAGGGGATCGGTTCGACCCAGGAAAGACACCTGGAGAGAACTATAACAGCTATAGTAACTCCATCCATCTAATACTGGAGGATCTCATTCCAAAAAAAAAGCTTTGCATGCGCAATACTCCATCCGCCCCATGGTTCAGTGAGGAGCTCAAGGCACTACGATTAGTGCGTCGTCAGGCAGAAAGAAGCTGGCGCCGACGGTATCTGGATACAGATAAAAAAGAGCTAAAAATAATTCAACATCAATATAAAAGGGCTATCTGGGAGGCCAAGTCCCAATTCTTTGCCAATTCCATTCTGCAGGCATCCAACGGAACCAGGGCTTTATTTAACATCGTGAAAGATCTTAGCAATCCAGGCTGTCTGGCTAGTACTGTCCAACCCTCACAAAACCTATGCAATGAAATTGCCACCTTCTTCATTGACAAGGTTAATAACATCGTAAGCGGGTTTGATCAAGATGGTCCTGAGACCTCCCCGATGTTAGAAGTCATCAGGAAGGTTCCCTCCCTGAGCAGGTTCCAACCTCCTACGGAGGAAATCTTCATCAACATTGCGCGGGAGATCTCGTCCGGGTCACCTCTTGACCCCCTTCCACATAAGATCTGGAAGGAACCTGGCCTTAACCTACTCCCTGAATTGTGGCATATCTGCTGCCAATCATTGACGGAGGGTACCGTACCTAGTGTCTGGAAGCAGGCGATGGTCACCCCGCTATTAAAAAAACCCTCGTTGGACCCCTCACTGCCAGCCAATTTCCGCCCAATATCCCTTTTACCTTTTCCAGTCAAAATTCTGGAGAAATTGGTCAGTAAATCCTTGTCCAATTTCCTGGAAGAACATCAGCTCCTGGATAGAGACCAATTTGGCTTTAGACCAGGGCATGGAACAGAGACCGCGTTGGTGACCGTTTTGGACAAACTTCGAATGCGGGCCGACGGCGGCAGCTCCTCAGTTTTGGTGCTGCTGGACATGTCGGCCGCTTTCGACACGGTTAGCCACTCGGTGCTACTGGCAAGACTGGAAGGACTAGGGATCACGGGCGGGGCTTTGAAATGGCTGAAGTCCTATCTGTCTAATCGTCAACAGGCAGTGACCCTGACACCTTTCGTCTCTCCTTGGCTCCCGGTTCACCATGGAGTACCTCAGGGCTCAGCCATCAGCCCAATCCTCTTCAATGCATACTTGGGACCTCTGATCCCCCTGATAAAATCTCATGGGATCGAGGTAGTTAATTATGCGGACGATATACAACTGATGTTCCCCCTGGAAGGAGAGCAGGCAGTCTCCTTAAACTCGTTCCAGGTTTGCATGAGGAAGGTCTCTGATTGGCTGAAGCTCAATTCGCTCCAGTTGAATGCCGGGAAAACGGAGCTCTTACACTGCGGCGCAGCTAGAATTTCAAAATTTCCTCTGTCCGAGTTTCGACTACGGCCGGAGGACCCTCCCATAACTGCAGTAAAATCAGTCCGCAACTTGGGGGTTATGATGGACAATGACCTCCAGTTGCAATCCCAGGCCAATAAAACTATTGGTTCCTGTATCGCTTTGCTGAGAGCTCTTCGCCAAATCCTCCCGCTCCTTCCAGATGAGACTAGGTCTCTGGTGGTCCAGAGTGTGATCCTGAGTAGACTGGACTATTGTAATTCTCTGTACTTGGGTGCTCCCCTTTTTATTGTACAGGGATTACAAAGAGTTCAGTCGATGGCAGCAAAACTGGCTCTCAGAAGGCGGCGTGAATCATCTGTCACGCAGGCACTAAAGGACCTCCATTGGCTCCCGGTTAAGAGGAGGATTGAGTTCAAGTCGCTAGTTATGGTTTATAAGGCCTTACACAATCTTGGCCCGCTGCCTCTGCGAGATAGCTTCTCCTGGTACCAACCAACAAGGTCCCTCCGCTCCGCTAGCCAGAGTCTGGCAGTTGTTACTAAAGTAAAGCGTGCTAGGATGGGAGGTAGGGCTTTCAGCACGACGGCAGCTCGTCTGTGGAATCAGATGCCTCTAGAACTGCGCCAGGCTAGTACATTGCTGGGTTTTAGGAGGCTTCTAAAGACCTGGCTCTTTCGTCAGGAATAGTATGGCACAAACTCTGACTCCTGGCTAGCAGTCTCTGTATTGTCCTTTGTTGCTGTGTCTTAGAGCGCCAGGATACCCGTTGGGTGGCAGACTCGCGCGTTACAAGAATTTATACAATACAATACAATACAATACAATACTACCTCCTGGAACACTTGAGGGTGTTGTATGGACATGGTCCCACTCGTGAGTGATTAATAAACTTGTTATTTGAATTCTAGCTTCAGTGTTGTCGTATGAAGTGATCAATACCACTCACTTCAGTCACACAAGTAGGTAAAGAACCATAGGGATAGGCTGTGGTTAAGTCTTTTATTTTGGTTGTACAGGAAAACAAACAAGGTCCAATGTGATGCTGTTCCTCCTGGTTGGGCTTCCCCTGTCTTCACCAAGAGTCCCGTCAAAAGGAGGGAGTGGAGTTGCTGTTGTCTTGCTTCTGCCATCGTCCCAAGTCTCGCAACCGAAAGGGGAAACCAAACAAAACAATACAGGGTCAGTCCTACGGAAGGGTGATGCTTCCTGGCAGTGGGAAAGGGTGTGAGGGAAGATTCACCTACAACCCGGCAGCATGTGAGCCTTAGCAGGTCCTCCCTTTATATGGATTCCCTCCCCTGCCCGGAAAACCCCTGGAGTTTCGCCCGTACCTTGTGAAGCCACCCTCCTCCAGGAGAGTGGCGGGGCGAGGAGCAGTCTCGTTGGCCTCCTGGCTTGACGTCCGCATCAGGGGCAGCGTCTTCAGTCTGCTCTCTCTCAGGCTCCTCCGGTTCCTTTGGTTTTCCGCGTCTCTGGGTCCTCTCCAACTGGGAAACTCGCTTCCGCCTCCGCCACGGCTGCCTCTCCTCTTGTTGCGCCGTGCGTCTTGTCCGATAGGACGGCTGAGGGACGGGTCATCAGCCCCTGCCCTTGGAGTTCTCCGGGAACGATTCCGTTAAAGGGCTCCAGGCCAGCCTGTATATGGGGTGACAGTATGCTGGCAAAAGTCTCACTGGGGAAATACGGTAGCTCAATCTGGGATTCGTCATCGGGATCCTGACAAGTGCCAATCTATATTTTGCTGGCCTACCGACCCGTGGACAGAGAAGGGTGACCCCTGCACCGGTGTGCCCATTAAAAGGCACATTTCCACAGTTGGTGCCCGACACGTGGTGCCTCATCGGAGACGTGTTCCGTCCAAAGGAGTGATCTTGACGGAAGAGTGGAATAGTACTGCAGAGACGTCCTGCATGAGGAGACCCTTGTCTTTGCAGACCGAAGTGACTTTTCTGTTTTTTCGATTTGGCCCTCCAGGTCGTGGCCGGTCCCGACTGAGGTATCCTTTGGCGTAATATTGGCAGTGACCATTAGGTCGACTAAGAGATTAGTAGTTGGAGGTTGGAGACTCTTGTTTGGTAAGGTCGCTGAAGCGACACTCTTGATTTGCTTGGCCAAGAGTTTGGTTTTGTTTGTTTGATTTATTTTTTGCAAAAGATAAAGGCAGGTAATGTGGAGATTTTTCTCTACTTTTGAATATTTTGGAAAAGTATTATTTTACAAAAATGTGGTAGCATGCCTGTTTCCAGCACACTCTGTAGGCTGTGTTGCTGTCTTGGTGGTACCAAAACGGATTTAGAAAGAAGTCAGCCGGCTCCCCCAGAGGGGACACCTAATAGACATATGTATGTTAAATATGGTACTTCTTCCATAATGTATAGTACACTGTGGAACAAATATACATAAAAGGATCCTGATCTCCAATGGCCAGTGAATGGGTCATTTGACTTTAAGAAGATTCAATATGTACAGTGTTTGTTTAAAAGGAAAAGTCGACAAGATATGTTTGATTGTGTACGAATGTGGGAGAAAGAAGTACAAAAGAGAGTGAGGAAAGAAGAAGCTATAGCAGAAAAAGAACAGCGAAAAACGATATATCAAAAGCATTGGAATTAAAAAATAAAGAGATGAAAGCAATAAAAGAAAAATAGGAAAGGGAGCGTTGTTTAGAGGTAACTTGCCAGTACCTTATTGGGCGCCCCATTTAACCCATACTTAATTAACCTCAGGATGATTCCATCTTGTTAGATCGACCTCCGCCCCGTATAAGTTTCCCTCTGTCCCTGAGAATGATCTTTCTGAAGAATATTTTTCTTCAGATGATAAAGATAGATAAGCAAGATGAGCTGCAGACTCGTTCTACTTTGACTACTGATGAAAAGGCCTCTATTAGATCCACTGCTTGCAAAGAAGCTCATGGGACGACTTCTGCTCTCGACCTTGTAGCAATGGTTCAGCAGTGGAAAGATTTAGAGCAGTTCTGTTTTGCAGAGAAGTTCAACTAGGAGGTAATACCTGGTTTTAGAAACGTGTCTGAAAACTTAGAGCCCACTGATCTCAATTCTGATTATAAACAATTAAGTGATGGAACTTTCCTTTTTTCAAAATATACCTGATCTAATTAGGCGAGTAGTTAAATTAAGACATGATACACTACGTTTACAAGCGGAGCAAAAATCAGCTAGTAAAGTTAAAACTGCGCAAACAGTTCAGACCCCAGCCCAAAAAAAAGAACTTTTGGAAACAGTCAATGACCCTAGTGTTACTATAGTTACTATGAAACCAATGCGTGAAGCTGCGCCTTTGTATGTTCCTCGGAAGGGTGCGGGAACAAGTGCTGATAAAGATTCAGATGATGCAAAGGGATATTATGTTTATAATTGGGTCGATACTCCTTGGAGTAGAGCAGACGTTATGGCTCTTAAGGCTGCTTTGCTCGATCTGCGGAAAAATTCGTCCACTTTCTATGAAGAAGTGGAAGGAGCTATTAGCTCCTGCACTATGACCTTGCCAGATATCGATATTTTTTGGGACTTATTTTGCCCCCTGATATGTGGAGAACAATTCGGAAAATCGATGATAATGTAGCATATGGTGATACTTTGGTGCATTTAGAAGAAATGGATGCGGCTTGGGAACCTGCGCAGAAACCACAATAGGAGATATTAGATCTTCCCAAAGCTATTGTGACTGAGTTGAAAACTCTCATACCCCCTAAGAAAATAGATTGGACAATGTTAGCATCTTGTAAACAGAAAGCGGATGAGTCAGTTTCTGATTTCTTTACACGATTTGAAGAGAAATTACATGACTTTAGTGGGCAGTCATTGACGGATGACACGGGTAAGCATCTGTCTGTCGACAAATTTGTCGCTAACATGTTGCCAGAAATAGCTAGTCGCCTTAAGGCCAGCGAGAGTTCGTGGACTACGTCTTCCCCAGTCTCCCTTTTGACTATGGCCCAGTATTATGAGCGTCAGGAATTGGAAGCAAAAGGCAAAGAGGATAAGAAGGTTAAGGATTTAAAGACGAAAGTTATGTTGGCCCAAGTATATGGTCCACCATTCAGAGGTGGTGGTAGAGGTGGACATCCAGTATATACCCCTGGTGTACCCCCTTTCTCTCGATCAACTTTGTCTTCTGATCTGTGTGCTTATTGTAAAGAGATTGGACATTGGCGTTCTGAGTGCCCCCTTTTGGGAGGTCAGCAGTTTCAACAGGGTAGAAGTATGAGAGGACGCACAGGGAATTCAGGACATAGGGGAGGAATAGTAAATCGTACCAGATTTGAGCCAGTTGAACACGGTTGAACATGGACCGAATTATTCTAATACATTTCATAGACGGAATCAATATCAAATTATTCGGCTGATGGTCTTGAAGATTCTGATTATGCATAGGAATGCCTAATATGGGGTAAGGAACCGGTTGAGGTCCCAGTAGATCAGAAAGATCCTTATGTTGATGTAAATGTCTTGGGCTCTACTGATCGGTTTCTGGTTGATACAGGAGCTACTTGTAGTGCTTTGTCTAAAAAATTGGTTCCGAGTGCTCCCCTGTCTGGCGCAATAATAACATTGATAGGATTCGATGGGACACCCACATCTAACCCACTGTCACAGCCACTTGCATTTAGTCTTGATAAATTCACTGCAGCATGTCCATTTTTGCTTTCCCCTACCACACCGGATAATATCGTGGGCATTGATATGCTTAAATATTTTCGTGCTACAATACGTTGTTCCCCAGAAGGTGTACGTGTTATCTTAAATGATAACTATCCAATGGTTGAGAGGTCTTGTCTCATTAAAACAGATATTGCTCTGGCATCTACCTAGTACTTTGTGGGCTACATCAGATACCGATGTGGGACAAACGGTTATTCCACCAGTACATATTCAAGTGAAGGAAGGGGCTTCATTGCCTCGGCTGCCCCAATATAAAATATCTCGGGAAGGTGAAGAAGCATTGACGCACATTGTTCAGGATTTGATCAAGGTGGGGGTTGTGGAAGAAGTCCCTTATAACATTTGTAATAGCCCTATCCTTCCTATTTTGAAAAGAGACACTGATACTAAAAGTTACAGATTCATTATTGATTTACGAGAGGTTAACAAAATTGTGATGCCCCAATACCCGGTAGTCTCTGACATCACAACACTTCTTACTATGGTTCCTCCTACTGCCACTACATTTAGTGTAATTGATTTGAAAAATGAATTTTTTTCAATACCTATTCACCTTGACAGCCATTATTTGTTTAGCTTCACTTTGAATAATAGATCATACAGATTCTGTAGAACTCCACAAGGGTATACAGAGAGTCCTAGCATTCATAGTCAGGCATTGAAAAGGCAGCTTGATTCTTTTCCTGTGCCGAAAGGGGTGGTTCTTATTCAATATGTCAACGACATCTTGTTGGCTGCCGATACCCCTGAACAGCGTAAAGAAGGAACACTGTCTTTATTATCATTTCTTGCCTCTCATCATCACAAAGTCTCTCGGAAGAAATTGCAATTTTGTAGACAGCAGGTTACCTATTTAGGTCACCTCCTGTCTAAGGAGAGACGTGCACTCACACCAGACAGCATTCAGACCATTTTGGATACTCCTGTGCCCCATACTCAGAAGGATGTTCGTCCATTGATTGGCCTTACTTCTTTCTCTAGGCAGTGGATCCCTAGCTATTCGTACATTATTAAACCCTTGTTTAAATGAAAGGGTTGGGAATTAAGCAGAAGTTTCACGCTGCTTTTCACCCACAATTAGCAGGACTAGTGGAACGTTACAACTCTACCCTGAAATTGAAATTGGCTAAGATACAGGCTTCCACATCTTTGAAATGGCCTAATGCACTTCCTCTAGCATTGCTATCTATTAGATCGATACCACATACACGATCTGGCCTCACAACGTATGAGGTGGTTTTTGGAAGGCCAATGAATATTTGGGGGATTCCTAGGCCACGCCCTATACATGATGTACCCTATGTATTGCTGAATGACTGTTTGTCCCAGTTGACTGACAGTTTGTCTTCTTTTTATCAACAGGTTCGGGAGACTCTTCCAGACAGGTCGCAAGGTGAGGGCTACTGCTTGCGCCCTGGTGACTACGTGGTGATTAAATCCTTCCAGAGGACCAGCTCGCTAGCACCGAGGTGGCGAGGCCCCAAACAAGTGCTACTGGCTACCAGGACTGCAGTTCAAGTGACAAACCAGAAAAACTGGGTCCATGCGACACACTGTCAAAGTGCTGCAAGACCTAGTGAGCCCAGCTGCGTTGGCGGATCACTGCGATATCCTGGTCACCGAGAAAGGACAAGCTGTGTCGCCTGAAGGATCTGAGGAAATCTTCCCGGACCACACGATTCCTGGAACATCCCGATATCAGCTGCGACCTAGGAAGAAAGACACTTTGTCGCTGAAAAAGACTGTTTGAGCCACTGTCCTGGGTGGTTAAAGACTATCTTCAAAGGGTGTAGCCTTTTAGTGACTATTCGTCTCAATGTTAGTGAAGAAACCAACGCCTGCCCAGGACCTTAGGGTACCATCTGTTTTGTTGTTTGTCGACAAAATGAATATGCCTAAGGAAAAGAAACCGACTGTTGCAAGAGTTTGTAGCAAAAGAACAATAATTGTTACTGGACTTACTTTGACTGTTGTTATTGTTGCTATGATAAAATGGGTTGTGGAGGAAGTAGCTCCTGTCCTAAATCTACTGACTGCTACTACTCCTGTCCCCATTGAACACCATTACTTCACTCTTCCTTATCATGAGCAAAAACATAGAATGTCCTACCTCAATAACATTTTCATTCAAATTTTGCACCATACACACAATGCCACGAACGTTACCAACTGTTGGGTGAACCAGTTCCTCAGGAGCAGTACCCTCAAGAAACCCACCTCCAGGCAGCCTTGACTCTGCGCTAAAAAAACACCAGAGTATCAAGATGGCCAGATGGGGGAAAGGGTATTAGGAAGAGTACTGCAGGGAGGGAGATCTGGAACAGAGATAAAATATATGCTGAGTGAAAGTCTTCAATCTCTAATTCTATTCTCAGGCATAATATAACATCAAATGTTTGTTATTCTATTAGTTAGTCTGTAACAATCTTTACCTGAAAAGAAAAAAATCAAACGAACTGTTGCTGTAGTTATTGTAGATTATGGCGCTTTCAAGGTGATGAGTTTATATGCACATATCTTGATTTTGAATTTTAGATTAAAATACTTGAGGATATTTATAACTCTCTTAGGAAGGTTCCCAAAATGTGCTCTCATCTAATATCCAAATCTTCCCTGAACTATGGCTTTTTCAGGGTCACAAGGCGCATAAATACACTTATAATTAAGCCGAAGGCGCATAAATACACTTATAAATAGGCCCAAGAAAGATGATCAAGTACCAAAAACAATATACACTTTTCTGTGTAAATAGTTCTCAATAGTTTTTGTAATTGCTGAAATGCGTAGATAAAATGTCTTGAAATAATAGTTCTTAACAGCGTAGATCAAATGTCTTGAAATAATATTTCTTAAAAGCGTAGATCAAATGTCTTAAAATAATAGTTACTAAATAATATGCTCCGTGATTCTAAGAATACTTCTGCCAGAAACACACGTTGACATTCAACAGGATTTATGACTTCCTTCAACTGGAAAGGCTGAGAAGAATGCACGTTAAGACTTTAACCTTGACAATTTGAAGAGCTGCCAGGAAATGCTGTCACTAAATCAAAAAGGAAACTCAGTTCCTTACCTGAAGAAGACAGCTAACTTGAACTGGAGATACCGGCTAATCTTACCGGTAGAATAATGTCTTCTCTTTAACAGGGCTGGGAGCGCAGAGACACGAACAGGCAAACACCCTTGATGAGATACTGGAATAACCTGCAGGGTGTGGTAGGGCGCGGTCGCCTTAAATAGCAAGAACACAAGTACGGCGGCCGCTGAAGGAAGAAATAGTACAAAGGCAGAAACGCATTGGAGCGTAATTAGCATGTCAGCATATGGAGCACGATTATTATATATACAAACAGAGCGCTTTTATACAATAAAGACAAACAGAGCGTTTTTGCACATATGGACATATTCTGCTACTATTTGAACTAAATAAAGAAATAAGAGCAAAAGAATGGATATGATAATGCAGTCATACTTTGATCCAAAATAACTTGGTATTTCCTCGTTACTAAGTTTAAATAAAGCAGTACAATAGTGATATCATCAGTAGTTGGCTTGAGTAGGAAAGTGTGTGACAATCTCAGTAAACCTATTAATTGTTATGAGTAGCACGTCAGAGTTTAGAGGAACATGACAGTCCTCCCCATCGAAAACAGACTCAAACTTTTATGAGCGAGGTGCCGTTGGATTTCGAAGGTAAAACAGATGAAGTAACCATGGTGCATGAATTGCATCTTTAGGTTCCCACGAATCTTCTTCAGGACCATATCCTTTCCAGGAGATCAAATACCAAAGTGTGCCTTTCCTTCGTTTGCAGTCTTTTATTTGTCGTATTTCGTATTCCTGTTGGTCTCCAACTATCACAGGAGGAGTTTTTGGACAAATAGCAGTAGTAGCTGGTTTTAATAATGATGTGTGAAACACAGGATGTATCCGCATTGATTGTGGAAGTTGTAATTTAAAACACACTGGGTTAATGCATTTGAGAAGCTTAAATTGTCCTATGGATTAAAAGGATATTTATGTTTAAATTGTAAATTCCGAGTAGATAACCATACTTTGTCTCCTGGATGATAGATGGGACCTGGTCGTCTTTTTTTATCAGCAAATTTTTAGTATGTTGCTTTAGCCTTGTTTACATTTTGTCCGAGGGTTAGCATTAGTTTCTTCATTTGTTGCAATTTTGTGGTTATATGAGGAACTTGTGTTGTATTTTGATCTAAAATAGGCAAAGACCTTGGGTTCCATCCATGAGTAGCGAAAAATTGTGACATTTTAGTAAAAGAATGCATTAAGTTGTTGTATGCGAATTCTGCTTCCCATAATAAATACACCCAGGACTTTTGGGAATGAGCTAAGTAACATCGAAGATATTGTTTTAGTATTTAATTTATTCGTTCGGTTTGTCCGTCTGATTCAGGATGGAAACTTGTGGACAAGTTCAGTTGAATTTGTAAGGCCTTACACCATTCTGTCCATAGTTTGGAAGTGAAATGTGATCCACGATCAGTGGTTATAGGACATGGTAATCCATGTAACCTTACTACATGATTCAATAAGAGATCCACAAGGATGGCTGCTGAAGGTATTTTTTCACAAGCTACAAAATGTGCCATCTTGGATAAACGATCTACAATAACTAAAATTACAGTTTTATTGTGATCTTTTGGTAAGTTTATGATGAAATCTAAAGAAATGTCTTCCCACACATGAGTCGGTGTAGGTAAGGGTAGTAAGTATCCCTTTTTAAGTGAATGATCAGTTTTTGCTCTTATGCAAGCTTCACAGTTTTTTACATAAGTGATAACATCTTTTTTCCAACTGGGCCACCAGATATTTCGACTTACCAGCTCTAAGGTTTTTGTGCACCCGGGGTGACCAGCTAAAGGATGAGTATGACACCACTGTAAAACTTGCTTTTGTAGTGTTTTTCTTGGTATGTACAGTAAACGGCCCTGAAAAGGAAGCCCATCAATCATAGTTCTCTGTTTGTCTAAGGCATTCCAAGACGTGAGTTTATTCATAGGCATGATTTCTCTGATTTTGTTCAAAAACTGTCCAGACATGGTTACTCCAATGATATGATTGCTCGGTATTATAGATCTAGTTTCCTGTTGAGAATTAGATTGAGTTACTTCTTCATAACGGGATAGAGAGTCTGCTTTTTTATTAGTACTTCCAGGTCTAAATGTAATGGTAAAATCGAATTCAGCAAAAAAGTGTTCATCGTAACTGCCGAGGGGTAAGGGCTTTTGCACAACGTAAAAATTGTAAGTTTCGGTGGTCAGTGTATACAGTGATGGGATGATTAGCACCTAACAAATAGTGTCGCCATTCCTTAAAAGCCAATCTTATAGCCAGCAATTCTTTTTCAGCTATAGTATAGTTTCTTTCAGCTGGTAGATACTTTTTTGAGAGGAAGGCTACTGGATGAAGATGGTTGGTACCTTCTTCTCTTTGTGAAAGAATAGCCCCTATAGCAGTATTGGAAGCATCAGCTTCCACAATGAAGGGTCTTGACATATCCGGATGTTTCAGTACTGGGGCCGTCATGAAGGCCTCTTTTAACTCTTGAAAGACCTTTTGTGCTTCCAAAGTCCATTGAAAAGGTTGATTCTTTTGTAGTAGCTTTGTTAATGGAGTTGCTTTGGCAGAATTTTTTTCGATAAATCATCGGTAGAAATTGGCGAGTCCTAAGAATCTCTGTATATCCTTGATTGATTTGAGTTCTGGCCAATCTTGAATGGCCTGTACTTTTCGATCTGCCATGATGATTCCACGAGAAGAGATTATAAAACTGAGGAACTCTACTTTATTAACGTGAAATTCACATTTAGACAATTTACAGTAGAGGCCATGTTTTCTTAGTGTGGTTAGAATGGTCTTAACATGGAGCTCATGTTCAGTATTTGAGTTAGAATAAATAAGGATGTAATCGATATATCCGATGACGAACCTGTCTAAAAATTCTCTCAAAACGTAATTCAAAAAGAACTGAAAAGCTGCCGGGGCATTACATAAGCCAAATGGCATTACGCAGTATTCAAAGAGGCCGTACCTAGTGCGGAAAACAGTCTTCCACCCATCACCAGGACGAACTCTGACCAGATGGTATGCCCCTCTTAAATCTAATTTTGTAAACACTTGAGCTGTTCGAACCTGATCAAGTAGCACTGGAATGAGTGGTAAGGGGTATCTGTTCTTAACCGTGATGTTGTTTAGTGCTCTATAATAAATACAAGTGTGGAGATCGCCATTGGCTTTAGGCACGAAGAAAAGAGGAGAGGCGGCGGGCGATTTAGATGGTCTGATAAACCCATTTTTTAGGTATTTATCCAAATAATCCCGTAAATGTTGGTTTTCTTTTTCGGTGAGTGCGTATATTCTGCTGCAAGGTATCTTAGCCCCAGGAATCAGTTCAATTTCACAATCGTATTCACGATGTGGGGGTAAGATTTCCGTATTCTTTTCACAAAAAACATCAGCAAAGGAGACATATTGTGTAGGTAACCCAATTGTTTGTTCCGCAGCAGTCGCTATGAGATGTGCTCCTGTTTGACTATATTTAAGCATTTGAAACTCCTGAATTTTGGGTTTCAAAGACGTGAGACACTCTTGTTGACACCATTCTGAATTAAATGTGATATTTCTCTTGGCCCAGTCTATGGTGGGATTATGTTGGGTTAACCAGGGCATACCAAGAATTACCCCAAATTGTGGTGCATCGATCAAATCAAGATGAAGAAGTTCCATATGTTCATGTTCTGTGGATTGAATGATCATGGTTAAAGGAACAGTGGTATGAGTAATCACTCCAGAGGTAAGTATAGAACCATCAACTGCAAGAACAGCTTCGGGTTTGTCTTTTTTGATGGTTGGAATTTGTAACTTTGAACAGAATTTGACATTGAATTTGTGAGACTCGACTTGCCAAGGTGGCTGTTTCCAGTCTAGCTGCAGTCAACTCCTTTTGCATATTGCCTAACATTTTGCACAGATCGTCTAAAGTGGCCATCTTGGCGATACTGCTTGGGAGGAACGATCTTTCGTGGGCAGGTTATTCTGTCAGAACCGGTCCCTCAGGAGCAGTACCCTAAAGAAGCCCACCTCCAGGCAGCCTTGACTCTGTGCTCAAAAAACACCAGAGTATCAAGATGGTATTAGGGAGGGTACTGCAGGGAGGGAGATCTGAAACAGAGATAAAATATATGCTGAGTGAAAGTCTTCAATCTCTAATTCTATTCTCAGGCATAATATAACATCACATGTTTGTTATTCTATTAGTTAGTCTGTAACAATCTTTACCTGAAAAGAAAAAAGATCAAACAAACTGTTGTTGTAGATTATTGCGCTTTCAAGGTGATGAGTTTGAGCTTTATATGCACATATCTTGATTTTTAGATTAAAATACTTGAGGAGATTTATAAGTCTTTTAGGAAGGTTCCCAAAATGTGCCCTCATCTAATATCCAAATATTCATTGAACTATGGCTTTTTCAGGGTCACAAGACGCATAAATACACTTATAAATAGGCCCAAGAAAGATGATCAAGTACCAAAAACAATTTACACTTTTCTGTGTAAATAGTTCTCAATAGTTTTTGTTATTGCTGAAATGCGTAGATAAAATGTCTTGAAATAATAGTTCTTAAGAGCGTAGATCAAATGTCTTGAAATAATATTTCTTAAAAGTGTAGATCAAATGTCTTGAAATAATAGTTCCTAAATAATATGCTCCGTGATTCTAAGAATACTTCTGCCAGAAACACACGTTGACATTCAACAGGATTTATGGCTTCCTTCCTTCAACTGGAAAGGCTGAGAAGAATGCGCGTTAAGACTTTAACCTTGACAATTTGAAGAGCTGCCAGGAAATGCTGTCACTAAATCAAAAAGGAAACGCAGTTCCTTACCTGAAGAAGACAGCTAACTCGAACTGGAAATACCGGCTAATCTTACCGGTAGAATAATGTCTTCTTTCAACAGGGCTGGGAGCGCAGAGACATGAACAGGCAAACACCCTTGATGAAACACTGGAATAACCTGCAGGGTGTTGTAGGGCGCGGTCGCCTTAATTAGCAAGAACACAAGTACGGTGGCCGCTGAAGGAAGAAATAGTACAAAGGCAGAAACGCTTTGGAGCGTAATTAGCATGTCAGTAAACAGAGCATATGGAGCACGATTATTATATATATAAACAGAGTGCTTTTATACAATAAAGACAAACGGAGCCTTTTTTCACATATGGACATATTCTGCAACTCAGTACTATTTGATCTAAATAAAGAAATAAGAGCAAAAGAATGGATACGATAATGCAGTCATACTTTGATCCAAAATAACTTGGTATTTCCTCGTTACTAAGTATAAAAAAAGCAGTACAATAGTGACATCATCAGTAGTTGGCTTGAGTAGGAAAGTGTCTGACAATCTCAGTAAACCTATTAATTGTTATGAGTAGCGCGTCAGAGTTTAGAGGAACGTGATACCCTTGCAGTTTTCACATAATAGCTCCTGCAGAGCCTGGTTTGCACTCTTGTGGGCTTCTAAAATTGCTAATATTACTTATGCTGATGTAGGAGGACTAAAAGCTCAGTTGAATAAAGTTTGTTACACTGATGAGGAAGGAGATCCAAGCTAAAGGAACTTTATGGGAAATGGAGGAGTATCATCGAGGAAATTGCTCTGCGCACTATGTTTTCCCTAACACTCGAACAACCAAGGGAAATGGGCCTCCTGTTCTCGCTGTTACTAGAGCTCGAGCGGATCTCTGCGTGAGCAGTATTGGCAATATTCCTGTGGAAAAAAGTGACTGTACTTCAGTGTTAAATATTACTGGAATGAACAATAGCAGTTTTTTGTCCTCACACAATACCTATTTCATTAGCGGAAGTAAAGGTTATTATCATCTACCAATTGGTTGGTCAGGTAGCTGCTACGTATCCTTTTTGCTTCTACCTGTGTTTTTGGCACCTGCATCCTACCATAAAGACTATAAACTATATAATGACATTTCCAAGACCAGATTCAAGAGGACAATAAACAATGATGAGGTGGATCAAACTGATACTGCACTACAGCAGTATATTGACTTTAATTCGGGACTATTCTTCTTTGTTGGTGTGGCCTTAAACTGTAGAAAGATCAGACGCTTGACACGTGTTGTAGTGGCTCTAACCAATCAGACAGCAATGGCGCTTGGAAACTTCACAGAAGAACTACAAATTGCGAGAATTGTGAACCTCCAAAATGAGAATGGTCCTTGACGTCATCTTGGCTGACCCTGGTGGAGCATGTCGCATCATCGGGAGTAGCTGCTGCATTTACATCCCTGACCACACCCCTTCTGTTTTTGATGCAATTTCCAAGATGCATAAAATAGCCTCTGAAATCCATCAAGATTCTGGCACATGGACTTTGACTGGATGGCTATGGAACATGTTTACTGTATGGGGTTGGCAACTATTGTCAGCCCTATGTATATTTCTTGCTATTCTTTTCACTTGTTGCCTTTGTATTCAATGCGGCCCAATGCTTTGTTCCCTATGTGTGTTTCTACTTGTACCTCGTGTATACCGACTAAACAAAATGTTAAGAATGTAAATGCCCGACTGGCAAGTGATCAAGAAATTAATGAAAATGTCTTCAGCATATGCTAAAAAGGTCTTCTGTGGAAATCTGAAATAATTTCCGTTAGCATAAGCTGAAGCCATTTTGGTTGTGGCATCCATATTGTTAGCTATGTAATTCTTCCGTCTTCACTGTTGCTTGCCCTTCTATTCTGCTTGAGTCATCAGATTTAGTTAACTCCTTCTGTACTGGGCCAAAGCAATGTATGTGCTGAGCAAAGGCCTGTAGCTGCTGAAATGCACCTGGTTAAAGATGTAACTGTCAACTATTTTCTGCTGTTTTAAACAGTTCTGTTCCCCCTCCCACTTTGCTGACTAAGTGATCTTCCATCTGCCCATGTTTGTCGGTAACTATTCCTGTGTAGGCCTGTACCTTCTATTTGTATCTACATGCTTACTTTGCAACAAAGTGTGTATATAAACACCATGGTCTGTGTATTCAATGTACTACCTCCTGGAACACTTGAGGGTGTTGTATGGATGTGGTCCCACTCATGAGTGATTAATTAACTTGTTATTTGAATTCCAGCTTCAGTGCCAATCTCTATTTTGTTGGTATACGGACCCGTGGACAGAGAACTTTGACCCCTGCACTGGTGTGTCCATTAAAAGGCACATTTCCACAATGGTAAAGAGCTGCGAGCAGAAGCGGAAGAAAAGCCGCTACGCAAGACACCTCGAGAGGTGGAAAAGATAGGCCACTGCAGCACGTCCTGACAATCGGCGAGGGGCTGGAGAAAACATCACACACCAAGTAAGGCGCATAAGTAATTAAGGCTGAAATGTCAATGGAGACCCCTGGTGCTGAAAACTCGATCTGGACAATGTGATAACGGGTCACCAGCAATGTTCCCTCTAATTGTTTTCCTCTTTGTGCGGCAGTGGAGGGTCTTTGTGCGCTGCAACCATGGCTACGTGTGCCAGGAACTAGACCGCGCGTGTGTGCAGCGCCAAATATCATTAAACAATTACTTAAAAAAGTGAAAAGATGGTGCATTTCCACACTTACAGCGCCACATTAAGGGTCTTAAAGGAGGTTTGCAAATTGGATAAACACGCCATGACATGAATTGGTTACACAGACATGTACACTTCAGGTTTAGAAAAGCACAAGACGCCAACGGTGGTACCATCATAAGATTTTACTAAGTCAGAAACGCCACCTTTCTCTACTCCGTTCTGCCATAACCCTGATTGTTCACTGCTGTATTCATGTTAATCACAGCCCCTTCATGAGCTGTGATTAACATGAATACTTAGACAAAAGCACACAATGTGCCCCGCACTGCGCTTTACTAACAAAACAAACGAGTACAGCAAGTTTAAAAGCACAGCGTGTACTTTCGGAATAAATTAAAAGTACACGCTGTGTTTTTAAACTTGCTGTACTCTTTTGAGTAAAGCGCAGTGCTGGGCAGATTGTGTGCTTTTATTTAAGTATTCATGTTAATCACAGCTCGTGAAGGGGCTGTGATTAACATGAATACTTAGACAAAGGCACACAATGTGCCCCGCACTGCGTTTTACTCAAAAGAGTACAGCAAGTTTAAAAACACAGCGCGCTGGAGGTTACACGAAGATCTCAGTAACAGGAGCATCACATTAAACATGGCTCCATGGGCACTTCACAGCACTAAGGTGCAACCGACGGGCTCAGCAGTCAATCACAGTGCAATAGATACCGACATTAACAGCATCATTTATGTGCATGCCTGCCAAGTGCCACACATCAGGCGTAGGTCTAACGCATTTCAGTGTGGTGACCCACATCACCGCACTGAAATGGAAAGTCACGCATTTTAGGTACAGCGCTTGGCTCGGTAGTTAAGCCGTAGCGCTTCTATGCTGAATGAAACTATCGGGGAGCAATGGTGGTGCCAGCTGATCCCGCCCACCCACAGTGAATCTCGGGTGACACAGGCCAGAGCACCACTAGGTTACCCGTTGCAGGACAGAGTTTGCAGCTGTAAAGTGAATGCGCACTACACAATTGCAGCAGACATTCAAGCACTGAGAGGAGCAGATTGCTCCTCCTGACCCCAGAATTGCACAGCGAGGAAGCCTGTGCCCTGGAGGGTGAAAGGGGTTGTGTCTCGACTGGCCACAATTAGAGAATCTATAGCTAACTTTGCGCTGGACGGGTGGGCTGCCCGGAGCTTCAATGAAGCCTACACTGGCCTCAAGCTTTATGTCAGCGTACGAAGGGTAGAGCTGAGACCATGGCGATTTGCCCCCTGAGATGAGGCTGCATCTATCTCTTTCGTTGCTGTTCTGCCACCAGTGCTTTCCGATCTTGAGGTGGCTGGTCAGGTCAGGTCAGTGTTTTGTCTGTTTGTGAGATTTTCGAGCTAGGGCTGGACTGGACTGAGGATTTTTCTGAAAAAACAAAACCCCTGCAGTAAGCTTAAATGGACAGAATCTGACATGCAAAACACGTACATAGCTATGAGGACACCCTGAAATCGTGTTTGCTGTGGTGTACGTCCTGATCTCCTACTGTTGCACTGACTTGCTATGCTATATAAAATTGTTTTTGGTGTCACAGTCACGTTGCTCAAATGGGTGTAGTTTCTGATATTTATGTTTCCCGCATTTTCATTGCTTGCAAAGAAAGTGTCACTCATAGTCGTTGAAATATTACTCATAATTCCACTAGAATTATAAAAATGTCACACATAGCGATCTGAAACCTTGGCTGCTATGGGTACCTGAACCTTAAACTTGCCTCCTTTTTGCGACATAGCGCTTTACTCAAAAGAGTACAGCAAGTTTAAAAACACAGCGTGTGCTTTCAATTTATTCTGAAAGTACACGCTGTGTTTTTAAACTTGTGGTACTCTTGTAAGTAAAGTTCGGTGCGGGGCACATTGTGTGCCTTTGTCTAAGTATTCATGTTAATCACAGCCCCTCACGAGTTGTGATTAACATGAATACTTAAACTAAAGCGCACAATATGCCCCGCACCATGCTTTCCTAACCACCCACAGCCCCAAGCCCCAAGCCAGACAGCCAGCCTTACCTGCACTCCGGAGTCCAAACGCCGCATCCAGGAACTCTCTTGGGATGTCCGGTGTGTATGTGCGCTCCACACGGCAGTGCGCGCTAGCAGGAAGAGAGGTGCGCAGGTGCGCGCGCGCGCACACCTTAAAAGGAACACTGGTCACCAGCACTCTTACTGGTGAACACCACTAGCGGCAAGCAACAGACTTGAAGCACAATAATGGCCATATACATATATTGTACAGACAAAATGAAGGTCAAAGCTGGCCAAAGGAAAAAACTGCAGTGTAGCACAGAATACACAACACAGGATGCGCCCGCCATTTTGAGCCGCGTATAAAGTTTCAGCGTGCACCTGCCACTGAACAGAGAAAAGTGCAGAAAAGATACACACTACAAAACCCTCAAACAGAGCGACTCATAAGACTAAAGGAGCATTCCCCTCATAATGTGGAAGAACTGAAATCCAAATTCATGACTCAGTGATTGGGACTAAATAAAGTCCAGGATACGTAGCGCCATACAAGGCATAGCGAAATATAAATTCACGCATCGCACTAAAGACGCGCCTCATGTACACCTGATACCTAACACTGAGGAGCGGTAGGCAAGGGCACACGGAGACACACAGGTTGCGTTAACTTCATTCGTACATCGTAGGTGAGGCCCCATCAAGAGGCTGAGCAGATCGTAAGCGCTGTACACCACCCCTGACACAACACCAAGGATAAACAAAAATGAGAAAAACAGATGGAAAACAGGCCAAGCTGCTGTTCGAGGCGTGAAAAACGCTGAGAGTACAAGCACTAGACCCTTAAGCGGAAGCAGGAGACCAGATGACGCATAACTCAGAAGATATGGATTGGAAAGCACTGCTAATAACAATGAAAAGTAGCCTTTAATCAATTGAAGCCAAGATGGATGGAATGTGCACCAGGGTGGATTTTATTACACAGAAACATGAAAAACACGATGGGAGACTGGGGGAAGCAGAAAACAGGTTATCGACTCTGGAAGATGATCAGGCGGAACAAACAGAACAAATGGCTGAAATGGACAAACTACTCAAAGTGATCGCTGCAAAAAATGAGGTCTTTGAAGCAAGATCTCAGCGGAACAACATAAGAATTCTTGGAATTCCAGAATCTGCCAACACAGGAAGATTACATAGAGAGATTTCTCATCACGTGTTTTGGCAGGGACAGCTTCTTCGGCTTAGTGATTGTAGAGAGGGCAAATAGAACACTAGCACCAAAACACCTGCCTGGTGCTCCGCCAAGACCTACAGTGGCAAAGATACTAAACTACAGGGATCGTGACGCGGCGCTACGAAGGGCCAGGGAGCTGAAGACAGTAGTGTTCAACAACAACACAATAGCGCTATTCCCTGACTTCATACTGGCTGTTCAGGAGGCACGCAAGAAATTCCTGACAGTAAAAACAAAATTTGAAACAGGCGGGGATAGAATATGCCATGATGTATCCCGCTAGACTCAGGCTAACCCATAACGGCAAGCACCACTTCTGCAACACTCCGCAGCAAGAGGCGGAATTCCTTGGAGCAAATACAAGCCAAACATACAGAACATTCGCCCACAGCCAGCAGCGTATCATCGCTCGAGCATGAGGAGGAACAATAAACGCATAAGATTTAAAAGCACCGTACAAAAAGAGCAGATTCAGAAATCGGAGAAGTATGATGCGGCGAAGACCGGCGTACAGATTCCTCCAGAGGAAGCCGGGAATTAGCCTCCAAAAGATATTTGCTAAGAGCTACTGCACAACGTTAGAAGACTACAAACGTATACAAATGGACACAGAGACTACCAGACACTGAAATTAAATAACCTGGGCACCTGCCTGTGCAGTGAAAGCTGGACGGGGGGGCTCAGCCTCGCCCCCTAGAAAACACACCCCAAAGGGAATTCCCCCAGTTCTCCCGCTATGCGGAGAAAGACAAATGTTTGTTCTAGTTACTCTCATAAAGAGGGCCTGTTGATTGTGCTGTTAGTAAGCCACATATTTAGTATGCAAAATGCGCAATCTAACCACTTAAAGGCCAATATCTCATATCGTCAAAAGCATCACATAATCAGAGAATATATTGAATATAACGAATGGGGAATACGCCGAAAGTATGGGAAAGAGACAATGCTAATGACACTGGCTTACAAGTTTGTTAAAGGGAGTTTGGGGAGAGAGGGCACACTGCTCGGCAATTTGGAATGGCCGTTGTGGGAGGGGGGAAGGGGAAAGGCGTTAGACAACAAAAAATTAAGCAGAGAAAAGGGACATGGCATTTGCAAAAATCAAGACCAGACCAATACAAACTAAAAGGCTGAATGTACATTCTAATAAGGAGTAATGACGTGCAATAGTACCCACAACGATCAGGCTATGGGAATAGGATTGTGTTATAATCTTCCTTCTCTCAAATGTTACTGTCACCCTATTAAGTAATATTTATTTTAAGTCTCCCAGAGGTACTCTTCATGGTGACAGGGCATACAGTTTTACCCCTTCTGTACACCAATTTCCTGATTACATCCAGGACATATCCCTGGTCTGTCACTGGCGCGGTAAGACTTTAACAGCAGCACTGTGTTATTATTCCTCTCAATTTATCCTTTCTGTGGGGTATTTTGCACTGTGTTCTGGGAGGGACAGGATTTGTGCGTTTCATGGCAAAAAATGTAGCCTTGTTCGCCTGGTTATCCTTTAAGTGGCACTGTGCTACCTTATTGTATGTATCTTTTCCATCTACGTGCATGGTGAAAGTGTAGCACCTTTCTCTTACCTCATTTTCCCTATTGTGGGGCGGGAGAATTCTGCCTTATCTTTCTGCCTAGGGAAGCAATTTATGTAACTCTGCTTGCCTGTGTCCTCCATTATGATGGCTGCCGCAAGCATGAGCCAACCCCCGGCCTTCCTAAATGAAATTGGAGAACCTGAAAAAAGTTGGAAAGAATGGTTCAAATTGTTCCATCCTACATAATTGCCATTGGGGGAGAACGGTTCACTGCATTACGCAAGCAACATATTCTACTTCATAATTTGGGTGTGTATGGGTGCAAAATATACAAGACTTTACCAGAGTCGGAGAATGAAGCAGGGGAACAAGCAGAAGGGGTAGATGTGTTTGCAAATACTATGCTTAAATTGGAAACACATTTCGGAGACAGAATAAATGTCGTTCTAGAGCGCCATAAGTTCTTCACACGGTCACAATGGGAAACAAGCGACAGTAACAAATTATATAGCAGCCCTTAGAGGCCTTAGCCAGTTATCTGATTTCGGCAACCTCACTGATTCCCTCATAAGAGATTAGTTGGTACGTTGCACTAACAATGTACGCATACAGGAAAAACTACTAATAAAAAATCCCAACCTTCGAGAAGCTGTTGCCATTGCCCAGTCAGTGGAGTACACAGATAAATGCATCAAAGAGATGAAGTCCCCCACTGAGCTGATAGCCAAGGTTCAGGAAGTAGAAGAGATAAGTAAAGTCTGTAAAGTAAAAGGGAATGAAAAAGTGCAAAACACAGAGCAAGATATGGAAAAGAATTTCAAGTGTTTTAGGTGTGGCAGCAGCAATCATTTAGCCAACTATATACAATGCCCAGCCAAAAGTGTCGCATGTAAGAATTGTAACAAGAGAGGGCATTTCGCTAGAGTGTGCAGAGAGAGGGGCCCACAGAACAGAGAGTTGGGGAACAAAGAATGCTCAGTTAAAGAAGTTAAGTCTGTCATTCCCAATGAGACGAAATATGTGTTCCAACTTAAAGATGAGGATGAGAGTGTAATGTGATCTACCCTAAATGCGAAGTGTTACTAAACAGTAAATCTGTCTCCATGTTTGCTGACTCGTGTTCCCCCTTTACGCTATTGAACCATAATGACTTTAAATACATGCATACCAAGGGGGATGCTTGTTTAACAGAAACTGACATATTGCCTACTGGCTACACCAAGGAGCCCATACCCCTACCAGGGTTGAAAGAAATGCAGATAGAGTTCAAAGGGAGGTGTACTAGGGGCAAGGTTTACATAGTAGAGACAGGATCGAATCTATTGGGATGGCAACACCAAAAAGAAGTGGGAATAATTCTTGACCCCAACAACCAGGACCAGGTTCTTCTTACTGAAGATGCCCCATCAAGCAGTAAATTATGTGAAGAGTTCCCCAAGATATTTGAGGGTAGGTTACGTATTCTCCACGACTTCCAACATAAGATAAAACTCAAAGCCAATGCAAAACCTGTTCTGCACAAAGTGCGTCCTGTGCCACGCCTCATGAGAGAACCATTGGAGAAGGAACCTAATCGGTTGAGTAACATGGACATCATACAACCCATTGACACATCGGAATGGTTGGCACCCATTGTGTTTGCTTCCAAGGCCAATGGAGAAGAAATCCGCCTATGTGTAGATTTGAGGAGTTTAAACGAAAATATTTGGGTTGTAAGGTACCCGTTACCCAATATAAACGAAATGCTCAGTACCATGAGTCAAGCAAAATACTTCAGTGTCATCGAGCTCTAAATGGCTTATCACCAGGTAGATCTACACCCCGAATCAAGGCCCCTCACCGCTTTTATAACTCCGCGTGGTGCATGCATGTTTAAGAGGATGCCGTTCGGCCTAGCATCGGCCGCTGCGGTTTTTCAGAAGATCATGCACCAAATTCTGAAAGATATGGACCACACTATGTGTTTTCAGGACGACATCCTAGTCTATGGGGGTACCGCTGAAGCTCATGACCACACCTTGAGAACAGTCTTCAAGAAGTTAATGGATGCGGGGTTCACAGTACAAGAATCCAAATGCCGAATAAGAGTGACATCAGTCGACTACCTAGGACATTCCATTTCGGGAAAAGGTTTCCGTCCCAAGCCTTCTGAGTGCAGTGAGAGATGCCCCATATCCGAGGAATAAGGAAGAGTTGAAGTCCCTGTTAGGGCTACTGGAATACATGTCTAAGTACATTAAAAACTTTGCTGCAAAACGCGACCTTCTACGAGAACTAGTAAAGAAAAACCAGGAATTTGTATGGCAGGATCAACACAAGTGTGTGGTAGATGCACTCAAGGAAGAGATCGTGAATTCACCAGCTCTTGGTACATTTGATCCCAGGAGAAAGACCATCCTCACTACTGACGCTTCCAACAAAGGGCTAGGAGCAACACTGTCCCAGAGGGATGGGAAAGAAGAGAAAATCATTGCGTTCGCGCCACGTTCTCTGTCCAGAGCCGAAACCAACTACTCGATGATTGAAAAGGAAGCTTTGGCGTGCTTCTAGGCCGTGAAGCATTTCAGGTTTTTCCTGTGGGGTACCAACTTCACGATTCGCACTGACCATAAACCCCTAACCTACATATTCACTGTAAAAGGAATGGAAAATAGTACACCCCGTATAGGTAAATGGATTCTAGAACTAGAAAACTTCTGCTTCAAACTTGAATATGTCCCAGGCGATGACAATAAAATAGCTGATTTCCTATCAAGCGCACCATTGCAATCAGAACCTCAAGAGGAAGTACTGGATAGTCCCATCATGGTATTGACGGACCCGGCCCTCACTGAAGAAGAATGGAGGAGAGGCATGGAAGAAGACGAAAGCATGTGCAACCTCAAAGAGTTGATGGTGCAAGGGTGGCCCAACAAACGTAGTGAAGTTGGAGAAGAACTAACTGACTTCTGGGAGGTCAGGTAGATATTGAGCACCATAGGAGACAAAGTTAACCGTCAGAACAAAATTGTACCCCCAATAGGTCTAAGGAGAAGAATTGTGGAGTTAGCACACGAGGGCCACCTGGGACGCAGTTTGACAAAGAACAGAGTTCGAGAGAATTTCTGGTTTCCCAAGATGGATACCATAGTGGAACAGCAAGTTAAAGACTGCATCAGTTGTGCCAGGAGCAACAAGTCAAGGACTACACTCAGAGCTCCTTTGTCTCCTGTAGAAGTTCCACCCAAACCATGGAGTAAGCTGGCCATGGATATAATAGGACCCATGGAAAACTTGGGAACCCACAAAAAATACATGCTGGTCTTAGTAGACTACACATCCTACTGGGTTGGGCAAAGATTTGTACATAGCACAAACAGTCTTAGATTTTCTCAAGGAGATGTTCGCTAGGGAAGGGATGCCATCTACCCTTGTCACCAACAACGGTGTACAATTCACATACCAAATGATGAGACACTTTTTAACTAACTGGAACATTAAATATGAGAGGACGGCCCGGTATTGCCCCAAGGCAAATGGCCTGGTCGAGCGGACAAATAGACTCATTAAAGAACACATCCAATTAGCCATAGTGAATGGCCAAGACATCGAAGCGTCCTTGCATGACTGCCTATGGGCATACCACACCTCACCCAGTCCTATATCAGGGGTTTCCCCATTTGTCACACTCAGAAGAAGAGAACCCAGCACCAAACTAAATCCCAATTAGTTGAGTGGGGGAAGGGTTGTGGGTTTTGACACCAGGGAGGTTGCTAGTAAGGGTGAGCGCCACCAAGCCAAGTACAAAAACTGGTACGACAACATGCACGGGGTCAGAACACCAGAGTGGAAGGTGGGAGACATGGTACAGGTTAAGAGGTGTGTAAAAGTTGTGCACAGTCAAAGCAAATGGTACCCTCCATGTCGGGTGTCCAAGACTTTTAACAATGTGGTACAGCTTGAAAATGGTCAGTTTTGGAGTTGCGACAAGATTGTCAAATATAACGATGTTTTGTTAGATAGGTAAGGGAGGTGTGTTATAACCTTCCTTCTCTCAAATGTTACTACTTGGTACATTCCTTGCACCCCCCTTCTTCTCTTCCCCTTTGGACTGTCCCCTCTAGAGTTCACTGTAGAATGTTGGTAGACTCAGGCATTGAGGAGAGTGGATGGCCAAATAAACGAGTACTGAACTTACCTGATCACATGTGTGAATTCTTCTTTACAACAGATTGTTAACATGGAATGTGAGAGGGCTAGGAGACCACCGTAAGAGAAGACATTTATTGGCATATATGCATAGTCATTAGGTGAACATCGCTATGATTCTGGAAACACATACAAATCCGTCTAACGCGGTTACATTTGCCGCTAGATGGGCCTCGCATAGATATTTCTCCTCGTATTCAACATACTCGGGAGGTACTGCTGTACTTAAAAAACACGCCATATGTTCGGAAGGATCACTATGTGATCTGCAGGGATGTTATTGTATTGCATGGGGCAGACTGGTCTCATAATCTGTCACATTAGTTAACAGATATGGACCTAACATTGATGACGAAGATTTCTTCATTAGAATATGGGGACAGATAGTAAGTATAGGCTCTACACATATAATATGAGGGGGATTTTAACCTAAAACTCTGCCCTTCTCAAGATCGATTGCATCCACAACCTCACCACTACACTAAAGCACAACAGCAAATACAACAGATAGTGGCTGAAAATCAGCTCATAGATGTTTGGCGGAATCATCACCCTAATCTGAGGGAAGGAACATTTCATTCAGCAGTACACAGTAGCTGGTCTAGATTAGACATTTGTTTAACTTCCAAAGAATTAGCGACTGACATCACTTCTGCGCGCCATATGGCACACACGTATTCAGACCACGCCCCAGTTTACATGCGACTGTCCCCCCCCCAGAGGCTGGAAATAGATATATAGAATGGCGTTTACCTGCCATGTCATTATTAGACTCAGCTTTCAAAGCAGAGTTGGAACAGGAGCTAGAAGAATTTTTAAATAATAATATAGTCTCTGGCCTTCTATTAGCAACAGTCTGGGAAGCATTAAAAGTTACAGTCAGAGGCATATGCATATCTAAAGCAGGAGGCTTATTGAGAGATATCAGAAAAACTATACCTCAATTGGAAGCTAAACTAAAAGACCAAGAGAGACAACTACAGGAGAATTAGGCAAACAACACCGTGACAAAGATCAGGAAAGCGCTCACAGAATATCAGGAAACAGTGGCAAGGGAGTGCCTATTCCGTGGAAAATACAATAAAGCTAGAAAATATGGGGAAGTGGAAAGACCTGGGAAGGCTTTATCAGAGCTCACACGCTCCGCCAAATCCGCAAATTATGTCTTGGGACTCCTAAATGAGGAAGGCATAGAATGCAAAGACACGTTGGGAATTGCAAGCATCTTCACTGCACACTATAAAGCACTATATACTTCACGCAGCTCCAAACAGGCAGACACGAGGGAATACCATGAGAAGAAAGAGCTAGCATGGCTAAGTAATGTGCATAGAGAATTTTTGGCAGCTGAGTTGGAAGAAGAGGAAATTAGAGTAGCAATAATGCATATGCGCAATGGAAAAGCTCCAGGGCCTGATGGGCTGACGATTAAATTTCATAAAGCGTATATAGATATATTGGCCCTATTCCTAAAAAAAAGTATGAAGATGCGGTGCAAACAGGTATTTTACCACAATCAATTCGAGAAGCCCAAATAGTTTTGCTTTTAAAACCAGGCAAAGCACATAACAGTACAGACTCGTACAGGCCACTATCCCTTATAAACTGTGAAGGCAAAATTCTGGCCTAAGTGCTAGCTAATTGATTAAGCTTATTAATGGACAAACTAATTTAGCCCGACCAGGCAGGATTTGTGCCGGGGAGAGCCACCTATCACAATTTACGTACCCTGTTCGTTGTCATGCAAGGCATAGATCAGGATGAAAAAGCAGTGGCGGTTTTCGTAGATCCTACAAAAGCATTTGATTCTCTCGAATATATGTTATCAGTTCTGATACACATGGGGTTCCCACCGGGATATCTGGCATGGGTAAAATTGCTATACAATAAGCCAAGAGCATCGTTGCTTGTAAATGGAACGCGCACTCCTACACAAGAAATATCCAGAGGTGCCCCCTGTCGCCCCTGTATTTTTGCCATAGCAATGGAGCCGCTGGCGGCCATGCTCCCGCAACATCACAAAGAACATGCGCTAGACTATCCCACCAGGCCGGTGCTGGATTCGCTATATGCGGACGACATCACACTATATGTGCAAGAACCAGAAATAGGATTAAATGGCATTATTCACGAAATCATCAAATTTGGGGCATATTCAGGTATAACAATAAACTGGGGTAAATCCCAGATCTTCCCGCTCACCCAAAACACTCCAAAGACCCCACTGGAGTTCCCTCTACAATGGTGACACAGAACTACGAATAAATATTACTAAAGACAGGGAAGAACTAAGGAAAGCAAATTACGCAGAGTTCTCAACTCGATGGAAGAGGCTATCACTAGATGGATTGCAATGCCGCTATAATGCGCCGGGCGTATTGCGCTAATGAAGATGATAATATTGCCCAAATTTCTATATTTATTTATAAATATACCTTATGCACCAAGCCGGCCTTTTTTTGTCAGACTTAAAAGCCAACTAATCAGACTAGCGTGGGGAGGTAAACAACCTCGTAGAAAATGGAGCACCCTTGTGCTGCCGTTTGCACAAGGAGGCTTTGGATCCTGAAATATATTCCCTCCGCGCACAAGCTCAATATGCTGCATACTGGTTTAACACAAAATATCAATGGGGAATGGATCACTTGTACCTGAGTAACCAGGGTTCAATGTATTTGCCGTCTTTCAATAAAACCCTCATTCACGTACACAGGCCGTGAGGCAGTTTATCTTGGTTCTCCGCCTTGTTAAAAACGTGACAGCAGCATCACTGGGTTTTTATGTATGCTTCCTCCACCAGGAGGAGAAGCCACTGGTTAGTACAGTAGTGATCAGTGGTGAAAAAGTGAAAGTGCTCAATTGAGGTGAGTTAAAAAAGACCCTAAGTTACCTAAACTGTTCCTTTATTCATTTCGGAACGGAGGCAGATAAAACCAGTGATGTGCGTGGGAAGACATGTTATCGGTCTAACGCACTGATATGTCCATGTGATCGTCGACGTGTTTCAGCCCCAAAGAATTGCCCTTACGGGTCAGGGGGCCTTCTTCAGGACCTAGAAAAGTGTAGGTTGCGAGTTGTCACAGCCTAGGTGAGCACGATATTTGTTCAACTGATTAGACAAAGGTCAAAAGGTACCTTTCAGTCCCTTACTAAGACTCCCTCGGGGCACCGTAAGGAGAGCGAGCACAAGTCGTGCGTTGTATCCAAACAAGGCAAATACGCCCGCCGGCAACCAAGATATACCGCCTCACGGCCTGTGTACGTGAATGAGGGTTTTATTGAAAGACGGCATGAACATTGAACCCTGGTTACTCAGGTACATGTGATCCATTCCCCATTGATATTTTTGTATTACGACAAGGAAGCTGAATGGATCACAGCTCCTTCTTTCTCCCCCCTTTTTGATTAGATATAGCATACTGCTTTAAGCCACCGCCGTGGAGCAAGGATATATGGCACCCACCCCCATGACAGGGTTTTTAGGTACAGAGGGACATGCAGCATGCAGTAGATATACAACAGTAGCATGCACAAACTGCGCATGCAAAAAGATTGCATAAAAAGCAAAAACCCCAATGATATACTCACCATTACTTCCGGTGGCATGCCAGCAGGCACTCCCAGTTACGCAAGAAGGGATATGCAAGCGCATGCTTTTAAAGTATGGAATACACACATGGAGAGACATGTAGGACAAAGGAGAATTTAAGCGAGAAAATACATTATTTGCAGACAGCAAACCCACAGTCATAGATCGCTTTGTGTATACAAGGCTAAGACAAAATGTTAAAGCAGCAACATCTAAATTTCCAGGAGAACCTCTCACTCTGTTAACTATGCATCTGTTGCTGAGTGGCGGGATATCCCATGCAGTGTCACGCATATATAAAGCGACTAACGTGAAGGAAGGGAGACACAGTCTGAAGGCAAGGGTGGGATGGGAGCAGGAACTGGGACATCCTATAACAGAGGAAAAATGGCTGTACTGCTGTCTACAAACTGAGAGAATCACTGCAAGTAGTAGATTAAGAATCATACATTTTAAATGTTTACACAGAATGTACTAGACATCGGCAAATATGCACAGACTCAGACTGAGAGAAAATTATGCTTGTGACAGATGTGGGCAGAAAAGTGCTGATTTCCTGCATCTGGCGTGGTCGTGCCCCAGGATAGCCAAATACTGGGCAAAGGTAGGCCAGGCACTGAACGAAATAGCAGAAATGCGCTTTGACCTAACTCCAGAGGTGGGATACATGGATAAACTAGAAGGGCAGATCAAACGACTGGTTGCGCTGGGATTACTACTAGCAAAGTGTAGAGTAGCGTGTAGATGGGGAAGAGGCAGAGTCCCAAAATTCAAGGACTGGCTTGAAGATATGACCTACTGCCATGATACAATTGTACATATGCAGAGCTTCTCCCACCTAGCTCCAGGCCACAAAATATATGGGAACCATTTCAAACGTACCGTAGGCATTTGAAGAGTACTGAAGAAGGACCATAGATGCCCAATAAATAACTAAAGAGTAGGAAATATAGAAGATATGATTGAGATGCAACATAAGATTAATGATAAAAAAATAATGATCTGTATGACATGCCAATAAAAGTTGCGAAGACAAAGAAAGTATGATCATGAACCCAATTATATGTATGTACATAGTATACCTGAAACCCCCCCCCCCCCAGAAAAAATATAGAATGATGTCAAATGTATGCAAATTGTACCATGCAAAGCTCAAATTAATGGTTCTGAAAGCTCTGTGACAGTAAGAAGATAAGTCAAGTAGATATAACTTGTGTTGTCTGTATTGTACAATGGAAAATGCAACTAAAGTTTTGAAAAAAAATCCTCTTTAATGGTAATGTTGGATTTTAAGTCACAAATGTGAAAATGCCACTTTTATACAGCTACAGCCTGTTCCTGAATCATATAACTAGGTGTGAGTGGTAGTTGGCCTATGTATACTCTTCCCAGGCAGCCACACTATAGAGGGATTTGGTGTGCCTGGATGGGCCATGGGCGCAGGCACACACACACTTCAATAGGATAAGGCCTGCTCTCACACAAAACAAAGAACTTTATGCAAGTCTATTGTGCCTGTTGCCAGGGCAGGAAGGCAGGAAATTCCAAGCAACTTAAAAGGGGAGCTTCTAGAAATTTCGGCCACCTCAAAGAAGGCACCAGGTATAAAAGGGACCCACTCTTCAGTTCACTCTTGGACCTGCAGAAGGACTCTCAGAGGACTGCCTGCTACTGTGGCCTGCTGTGTACTTCAGAGGGACTGATTTGCAGCACAAAAAGGGCTGCTTTGCTACCTGAAGCCTGCTCAGAGCCCCAGAGGTTTGGCCTGTAGCTTGAGCCCTGTTCTTCTCCATGAACCCAGGACTTCCAGAAGTGACTCCAATGGCTAGTTTTCTGGCCTCCTGACCAGAGCCTAAGGCAGAGTTTTTCAATCTGTGGGGCGCGCCCCCCCAGGGGAGCGCGCCACCATCTCAGGGGGGACACGCACTCCACACTAAGATCTTACCTTGTTCTTTTACTGTCCCGCGTAGCATCGCAAGTCAAATCAAGTCACAGTAACAGAGGGTTGGAGGGGGGAGGGAGGGCAAATAAATAAGGCAGGACGTGCGCTTTTGTCATGTAAAGAGCTAACAGTTAACCTTCCCAGGAGGGTGTTAATTGGTAGAGCTGAAATACTTCAGCTGCAGTGGGAGGCAGGGTCTCCTCTGCTAAAACCGAAAGCAAACGAACAGACAGTCCTATTCCTTTGCGTGCGATTTCATAGCAGAGGAGACTCCTTGCCTCCCAATGCAGCTGAAATGACTGCCTGTTCCTTTCTTTCAGTTTTAGCAGAGGAAACATCCTGCCTCCCACTGCAGCTGAAGCGTTTCAGCTTTACAAGTTTAACCCCGTCCTGGGAGGGTTAGCTCTTAGCAGAAAGGAGACAATGTTTATTCTAAATTGACACTATATATGCTTATAAATAAAGAAGTATGTATACATTTGTAATGTGACTTTTCTGTCTTTGTTCCATTTTATTATCAGCCATGGATCATTCGGCGGCCCTAGAACACAATTAAAAGTGCTACTATTTATATTTGCTATTCAAAGTATGCATAGACAAGTGCTGACAATACAGCTTTAGGTGACTGTTTATTTTTGTACTGCCTGGGACATCAAAATAATGAGCTGGCAACCCTAATCATAAAACTGGAAGTTTGTTGCAAGATCAGCACATTTATTTCCTCCACCCTGATCCCTGGTTAATGCCATAATAGCAATAGTTTAACATATCTGAAACCCTACGCTGCCGTCAATAACCTGCTGAGTTACTTCAAGTGTCTGGGAATGCACCCTACATTCACCCAACTCGCTCCTCATTCTCGCCCTTCACTTTCACGCTCACCCTGCACTCACAGCGATCACAATGCACTCATACTGATCACCATGCACTCACACTGATCACCATGCACTCACACATTCACCTGCTCACCCTGAATTCACAGTGATCACTCTGCACTCACAATGCACTTGTGCTGTTCACCCTGTACCTCACCCTGCTGTCACACAAGCACACTACTCACCCTGCACTCATGCGACACTTCACTCACATGTCCCCCTTACTGCTCAATCTGAAAACTCACTCAAATAAGACCATCACTAACCATACATTCATTTGTCCCAGTCTGCACTTACATCCGCACCCAAATTCATATGGTCACCTCACTCACCTTGCAGTCACTTCTCTTACCCTACTCTCACACTGTTGCATGTTTCACCCTGCACTCACATGGGTACTGCTGCCACTCACACAGCACAGAGGGTTAATATGCCTGCTACACAGAACGTGTACAATGCAGATCAAAGAACTGAGTGTAGGTAAACTATGAGTAGCGCTATAAAAAATGAAATGTTTGCCAGAAAGGTGCTATAGAGAGATTGGATGCATTGTTGGTGAGTGGCAGTGAGGAAATTCATGGAGAAGGAGGAAATGGGGGAGGGGAGCCAAAACAGACCGTCGCACTGTGTGCGACCATTGCTAGGGCCAGCCCTGGATGGGAGTGTTAGCCCCCACCCAAAGTTCTGGTCTAGTTGCGGCCCTGTACCCAAGTGTGGGCATGTCGTGCTCCATCAAGGTTTTGTCCTAAATTACAAAAGGACATATTTACATGCACTGCAATCCAGCCTTTCAGGGGCCCCTTGATAGAGGCAGCTATGTTTTTGCCCTGATGGCCTGAAATAATTCCTAAACAGATTCTTGTAAATACTGGTTTGTTTAATTTCTTTTTAATGTGATTGATGTGAGAGAGTCTATTACTATTTGCAGAGAAATGTTTTTGTTTCATGCAACAACCATAAAAAAGTTTATTTTAGATCGAAGCGGGTCCTCACATATGAGAAATTGGAGGATATCCCAGATATTATTTGCTGTAAAATTAGTGGGCTGCTGCTTTGTTACAACAGTGAAAACACACATCACTACCTCTGAATATTAGATGTAAACACTTTTAGAATTTCGACCATAGCGCCTGTGCACCGTTAGTAGCCTGGCTAAAGAGGGTATGGCAGAGCTGAAAGTGAATCATTTAATCTCAAAGCTATTCTAAACAGGGGCCCCCAAAATAGTATTGGCCCAGGGCACCCAAAATCCTTAACATGTTCCTGCCACCACAAAGTCTGTCAGAAAACATTGCTCTGAAGTAAAATAGGCAACATCATTAATTTATTATCAGTTCTATTTTATTAAACATAAGCCCGACGTGTCCTAAACCCCCACTGCTTCAGGCAAGCAACTTATGGTACCACTAAGGAATTCTCAATTAGGTGTTCGTTCAGCGCCCTCTCTGTGGACTTTTACCTGTCTCTTCAGATCCATAACTGGTTGGTGGGCAATTATCCCATTATAATGCTGCCTAAAAATTTGTTAATGGTTTCTAGAGAAGAATTGTTTCTCGTGTACCAACTCTGAGATAGGGAGCGCTCGAAAAATCTGATAACACTGTCTCCCTTACAGTCACTGTTTGGCTGAAAATGTCTGCAGAATATTCAGCTTTGAGAGAAACTGCTATCAAAACTCTCTTGCCTTTAAGCTCATCCTATTTATGTGAGATCGGGTTCTCAGCACTTGCGGTATTAAAGACTAAGTACTGTTCAAGGCTGGATGTGAAGCACAACCTGAGGATGGCAGTAGCAAAAATCCATCCACAGATTGACAGTCTATGTGGCTAAAAACTGGCACACCCATCACATTTATGTTGGTGGTGTTATTATTAATCTATGTCATGTGTAAAACAAAGCATCCTTGTAAAAACAATTTGCACACATTTTATCTTAGAAAATTGTGTTTTGAGCTGTGTAATAAGCCTCTGTCATTTCACCACACTCACTCACAAACCTGCATTTACTAAACACTCTTATTGTGTTGAACATTATTTGCTGGATTTGGCCCGTGATATGCGCATGGCGGTTGATTATGTAGTGTACCAGATTCCAGAAATTTCTGTCAGGTTGTGGGGGGACCCAACATCGAATCAGCTGGGGGGACTCAACGTACAAAAGTTTGAAGACCTCTGGCCTAAGAGATATAAAAGGCTCCAACCATCTTGAACCCGCACCTGGACCCTGCCTGAGTCCTGACTATCCAAGTGGTGTCTCTCAGTCTGGAAGATTAAGTGGTGCTAAAGGTGCCCAGATAGCCAAAATCCAAAACTTGAGACTTAGAAAATGTTTGGCTATAAAGGGCTCTGTGAACAGAGAGGAGACCAGGACCTACTGCTTATCAATATGCCCAAGGTGCGTCAACGGTCAGACTCACTTTGCGGCAGCTTCAGATACGCTCCTTTCCACAGTAGCAAATCCTGTTCAGCGGCTCCTCACAGGAGTATCCGGCCTCTTGGAGCTTTCATTGGCTACAGCCTGCAGCGTCATCCCGCTTGAGGTTTTCGACTTCGAAAAAAGGAGACTAAGTCTGAACGTAAGAATCTTCACCGGGACTTCGTCCAACGGCTCCTCGATGGCGATGCCTCCTCTTCTGACACTGCCAGCTATCTTGCCCCACTGAACTGTACCTTCTCAGGCATTTTTCTTCAGAATTTCTTCCAAGTCTGAAGGTAAAGCAAGACTGGGCCTAATCCCCTCTTTGTATCCGAACAGTGCTCCATCGCAGCCAGCCATAAGTTTCGACTTTGCCCTGGTCTCACGCAACCAAATGCCCACTGTTGGTGCTTTGATCTTTTTGGTGCTAGTTTTCACTATAAACATTACAAATTCATAACTCTGATTCCACTGATTTGATTTGTGTCGTTTTAGTGTCAAATTATTTATTAAAATCTTCTGTATTTTTTTAATGGGTATGGGAATTTTCCTGTGCTGCGTTTTCAATGTATTACTGTTTGTGTGCTGCATAAATACTTTACACATTGCCTCTAAGTTAGGCCTGACTGCCCTTGTGCCAAGCTACCTGAGTGTTAAGAACAGGTTAATTTAGTGACTTTTTGTGGTTCACCCAAACAGGGTTAGTGGCTGTTGCTTGAGCAAGGTTTCACCCCCACTTAACCAACAACCCAATTTATCACAGTGATGATATGGTCATGTTGTCCAACACAGATAGAACAGAGGTCCCCTTGTGTTCTAGAGGCACTTCGTAAGGCCTTTCAGCAGTTGAGGCCTCCAGGTGTTCTGAGGTGGCCACATTTTTCAGTCAGATCCCTCATTAAAGCAACATAAATCAGCAGTAGCAATTGTTGTATTGAGAACTCTGGTTGTAGTGTTGAGAACCCTATCAATCGGTCCAACGCTGAAATTGACAGAAGCAGCAGCATTGGTTGTTCAACTGGATCCATGGGTTAAATGATTATTCTCAGTTGGTGTGATAGAAGAAAATGTATAATAATGCTCAATTAGGCTTTTATATCAGGCTGAGAAACAGAAGAGGACTTCTACTACTTTCTGACAGTTTCAAATCAAGCTCCTGTGCAGATCATTTTTGGCTCGTGATGATCCATTGCTCCATCATAACTATGGAATCTGAATCAACTTATAGAAGGACAGAAGTTATGTTATCCAAAGTCCTATCATGTTCCATGTGATCTAATTTAGGTTCGATAGATATGAAATAAAAGCTGCAGTCAGATCCAAGGTCGAGGCCTCCAAGTCCAAAAAGGAGGCAAAGAGATAACACCAGATTTACATTTTAAATGCATGCAACTCACCTTAACCTTCTCCAGCTTTCTACAAACTTTTCAATCATTTGGATTAGTTTGCCAGCAGTCACCTTTGACTACTGCAGAGAGCCAGTAAAAGAGAACTGCAGAGGAAGGGCTGTTGGGCCACAGTGCAGCAGAGGGTCAGCGGGGGACCAATAGAGGGCTTGCCATCTGACCAACCCACCCTAGCTTTATAGGAACATGAACAGTGCAGTGGTGCCAGGGGCCCCTGTATCCTTGCATCCTAGTGACCTCACAGTATCGAAACAGCACCAGATGTAATGGAAAGCACCAACCCTGCTGGTCAACGCTGTAGCTGTCCAAGGACACTGCAACCAGGGACAAGCAACACATGAGAACAAGTGGGGATAAGAGGTGGAGAAATGGAATAAAGGGGAGCAAGAGGACCAGGAAAACAGAGGTCCCATGCTGTAATGCCACACTGATAAAGGAAATGCTGTACACCTCAAGCCTGCCTGCTGACAGTTGTTAAGGGGTGCAATACAACAACAGTCAACAAAAATAAGATGCTTCAAAAAAACAAAGAGAACAAGAGACAAGACATCCCAAAGAACATTGACACTCGGCACAATCTTAGCCCCAAAAGGAAAAGGGGACAAGCACTCCTTGAAAGGGGTGCAACACAAATAGTGCACTCCAACGTGCATCTCACTGTGCCCCAACTACCCCCCTGAAATGACTCCCAAGGAGACAGACAATTGTCACTAGAGTGGTTTGATTAAGGGCATAGTCTTTTATTCACAGTCACATCAGTGATGAATGCTAACCATAGGTAAGAATACGTTATTGTTATGAGAATACAGGACTTAATATCGGCCAAAGACATTATCGTTATAATATTAAAAGAAGTAAGATCAGCAAAATAGATCAAAGATTGTGCAAGCAATAAAACGGTTGTCTCCCCCCAATAAGTGAACACTTCAGAATACACTTGTAAAATCAGTCCAAGCCATTATTGTTCTGAGAATACAGTACGTAAGATCAGCAAAACAGCTCAAAGATTGTGCAAGCAATAAAATAGTTGGCAACACTTCAGAATGGAAAATTGCCAGCCAGCCACTTTTCCATATCCATCGCCCACACCCTTAACCAAGGGCACCCGGGGCACAACTTAGTGGCAACTTCCCCTCCATCACTCAGAGGGGTGGATAATACCTGCAGTTCAACATAGACCAGGGCACCGCATAGTGCTTCGTCCCTGCTGGGGCACCTGTCATCAGGCAATACCCCTCAAAATGTTCAATTCCAAACATCCCGGGGCAGGGCAGAAAGGTCCAGGACCACAAGATGGTCAGTCCCCCGGCCCGGCATGCCCAGTGCCCACACAGAACAACAGCCCTCCAAGGTGTATGTTCAGTAACTCAGTCAAAATTATCAGTAACCCCTTTTTCCTGCTGCAAGAAATTCCACCAATTCCTCCTTCCTCCAGGAGTGGGTGGGTTTTTGATGCAGTTTGTTGGCTGGTGCGTGGTGGAGAGGAAAAAAAGAGGCATATCCCTTGCTGCACGATGCCTTATATGTTGCCGCCCCAAACAAGGTGTCCCTCGCCAGGACCCACAGGCCAATGGACCAGGGATCGCGAGGAGACCTCAAGCTAGTTTGCCAAGTACCAGCCCACAGGACACTCGGTGAGTGGAGGCCAGATATCTTCGGTGCAAATACTGCTCGGGGTCAGGACTACATGGAGTCCAATGCACAAGCTCAGGAATTGTCAACAAACACATGCAGCTGCAAATGTACGCGGGCACAGGGGTTCAGGTTGCACGGCCCCCACGAGGGATACTGGTCTCAGAATCGCTGAGAGGTCAGATCTACCTCAGGGACCTTCGGGAACCCACCTCCTGTGTTGCTGAAATCTTCAGAGTCCTCAGGAGCTTGGGAGAAGCAAACCGGTCAGATGCGTTTAGGTGCCTGCTTTGGCAGGGGAGTAACTCCTCTACACCAAGGGAGATTCTTCAGTCATCCAGCATCGTGCAGGCAGCCGAAGTACTTGGGGGCAGATTTACAAGCCCCTTGCGCCACTTTTGCGTCACTTTTCCCATGTTAAAAGTGACACAAAAGTGGCGCATGGAGCTTGTAAATCTGCCCCATGGTTTCTTCTTAGCAGAATCTTGTCCAGGTAAAATCTAAAGTCCTGCAGTCAGATAACCCACTTTATACCCATGGGAAGGGGTTGAAAAGATTCTGTGGACACTCCTAGGGGAGGGGCAGGACAGAGGAGTGGCTACACCCATGTCTTCTGTCCAGTTTTGCACCAGAGCAGGAGCCAATGGCTTGAGCTGTACTATGCACAGGGATACCAAATGTTCCCACAGTGCAGAATTTCTGGCACTCTCAGAGTGCACCCACCCAGCCCCAATACACTAAAACCTGTCTTGGAGGGGGTCACACCTCTCTGTGACAGGATGCCTATTGTCATGTCTTCCTCTGCTCGAGCTTGGCTCAGCAGCAGGAGAGCAGAATCGTGTCTGTGGCTGCCAGCGTCCATTTTGTGCTGCCCAGGTCCAGAAAGCAGGTACCGGGTAGACTGGTGACCCACATATGTCCCTTTGGAAGGGTGGAATCATACCTCCCACACCAGCTCCGGATCAGTCGAAGAGCCAGGTCTTGAGGTCCTTCCTGAACGTGTGCAGGGTTGGGGAGCGTCTGATGTTCATGGGGCGCTCGTTCTAGGTCTTGGCTGCGATGTAGGAGAAAGCTCTCCCGCCTGTTCTGTTTCTGCGGATGTGGGGGGCTTCTGCCAGGGCGACGTTGGCGGAGCGGAGGTTCCTCTTGAATACGTGGAAGGATACTCTCTTGTTGAGGTATTTGGGTCCGATGTTGTTGAGGGATCTGTAGGCGTGGGTGAGGAGTTTGAAGGTAACCCTCTTCTCGACGGGGAGCCAGTGGAGGTCTCGTAGGTGTTGGGTCATGTGTTCGTGACACGGAGTCCCGAGGACGAGTCTGGCAGCGGCGTTCTGGATGGTCTGGAGTTTGTGTAGTAGAGCTCTGTTTATTCCGGCATATAGGGTGTTGCCGTAGTCCAGTCTGCTGGTTATGAGCGCGTGGGTGACGGTCTTTCTGCAGTCGGGGGAGGTGTCCATTTGAAGGTCTTGCAGAGGATGCGCATGCAGTTGAAACTGGTGGAAATTAAGGCGTTGATCTGGCAGTTCATGGAGAGAGAAGGGTCGAGGATGATGCCGAGGTTTCGTGCATGGTCTGTGGGAGTGGGTGGATTCCCGATTGTGGAGGGCCACTGGATGTTGTCCCAAGCGGAGGTGCAGGGTCCGAGGATTAGGACCTCGGTTTTCTCTGAGTTGAGCTTCAGACAACTGTCTTTCATCCAGGCTGCCACGATCTTCATTCCTTCCTGGAAGCAGAGTCTAGTGTCTTCAGGGTTCTTCGTGAGTGAGAAGATGAGCTGGGTGTCGTCAGCATAGGATACAATGCAGATCCCATGCTGTCTCACAATGGCGGCAAGGGGGGCCTTGTAAATGTTGAAGAGCGTGGGGCTGAGCGATGATCCTTGGGGTACTCTGCAATTGATATCGGTGGGGTCAGAGAGGAAGGGAGGGAGTCTGATCCTCTGGGTTCTGCCAGAGAGAAAGGATCGGATCCAGTCGAGGGCGGCTCCTTGTATCCCGGCGTCGTAAAGTCTGGCTGCGAGAGTACGATGAGAAACGGTGTCGAATGCTGCGCACAGGTCTAGAAGGATGAGGGTCGCGGTGTGTCCCTGGTTGAGTAGAATGCGGATGTCGTCGGTGGCGGCGAGGAGAGTGGTCTCAGTGCTGTTGTTGTTGCGAAATCCAGACTGGGAGGCATCTAGGGTGGAGTTCTCTTCGATGAAGGTGGTCAGCTGGGCGTTCACGAGTCTCTCGGTGACTTTGGCCGCGAAAGAGAGGAGAGAGATGGGCCGGTAGTTTCTCAGGTCAGTTGGGTTGGCTGTGGGTTTCTTGAGGAGGGGTTTGACCTCCGCCCGCTTCCAGTCGTCTGGGAAAATGCCGGACATGAAGGAAGAGTTTATGGTCAGTCCAAGTTCAGGTGCGATGGCGGCGGCGAATATGTGCGGTGGGCAGGGGTCTGTTGGGGCTCCTGAGGGGGTTTTCTTCATGGTGATGTGTTCGATGGTGGCGGGATTCCAGGTCATGATGGTTGGCATGTCGGCGGCGTGGGGGGGGCTGGTGTTCAGCGTCTGTTTGCTGAAATTGTCGTAGAGGGCCTTGATCTTCAGATGGAAGTATGAGCTGAGCTTGTCACTGGGAAGGTGTGATGTCCATGGCTTCGCTGGGGGGTTTTGTGAACTGCTGTATGATGTTGAACATTTCCTTGGCGTTGGTCACGCTGGTCTGGACTTTGTCTCTTATGAAGGTCCTTTTTGTGTCTCTTATGCGCTGGTGATATTCCTTCAGGGCACTCCTGTGGTTGTTCCGTGCTTTCGTAGTTTTCTGGTTTTGCCAGATTTTCTCTAAGCATCTGCAAGAGCATCTGGCTTCATGTAGTTCTGTGGTGAATCAGGCGGCATTCCGAGGGTGTTGTTTGGCGGGGTGGTAGAGGGGTACGAGCTTGTCGGTGCAGAGGGATATCCAGCGGTGAAATTCTGTGGCTGCAGAGTTGGTGTCGGCCGTGGCACTGGGGGTGTCTTGGAGGAGGGTGGTGGTGAGGAGTTCCTCTGTGACCTTGCTCCAGCTCCTTCATGGTGGTCGCAGATGCGGCTTGGGTGCGATGGTGGTGTTGGAGGTTAAGTGGACGCAGTGGTGGTCCATCCAGAGGGGCTGGGTGGTGTGGCTGAAACGGATGTTTGTTCCGCCCGCGAAGATTGGGTCGAGGGTGTGTCCAGCTCTGTGTGTGGGCGTGTTGACCAGCTGCTTCATTCCGAGGTTGTCGAGGAGAGTGGTGGAGTTGGGGTCGTTGCGGTTGTCGAGGTGGAAGTTCAGGTCCCCGAGTAGAATGTAGTCCGTGGAGGTGATTGCGGGGTGAGCGGCGAGCTTGGTGATGTTGGTTGCGGCCTTGGAGCGTAGTCCCGGCGGTCTGTAGATGAGGGTGCCGCGTAGCGTGGTCCTGGGGCTGGTCTGGATCTGGAAGTTGATGTGTTCTGTGTTGGAGTGGGGGTCACTCGTGCTGGATGTGGAGAGTCGGAGGGGGGTCTTGTGTGCAATGGCGATTCCTCCTCCTGGGCGGTGGGGGCGGTTCTTTCTCGGGATCTTGTAGCGTTCGGGGATGGCAGTGGCGATGTCGGAGCCGGAGGTGGCGTTGGTCCAGGTTTCTGTGAAGAACGCAACGTCGGGTGAGAGGGTGTCGATCAGGTCCCAGATCTCAACGGCGTGTCGGTGCAGGGAGAGCACATTGAGGAGGATGCATGTCAGGGTATTGGTGGTGCGTGCATCCGTTGGGCCTTCGGCGGTAGTGGCAGCCTTGTCGATGGAGAAGGATCTGCGGCAGGGTCTGCACGAGAACTGTCCATTGGTGGTGTTCGGTGAGGATCTTACGCAGTCGGTGTGTCTTCCGGGATTGAGTGCGTGGAGGGTGGTAGAGTCGTAGCGGTGGGGCCTGGGAGAGACTAGTCCAAAAACAGTGTGACATCAGCAAAAAGTGAGGGTAACTATAAGAAGCAGATACTACTTTCCTACATAACCCCCTTCCCAAACGCAAGGACATTAAACTAACCTTGGCCAGTTTTGTCTTCATGTTCTAAGTGGAAATATCTGGAGAGTACATCTGCATTGGCATGGTTACTCCCAGGTCTATGTTCCACTGTATAGTCCATCCCCTGTAGGGAAATGGACCACCGCAAGAGTTTAGGGTTTTCACCCTTCATCTATTTTAGCCATAAGAGGGGCTTATGGTCTGTCTGAACAATGAAGTGAGTGCCAAACAAATATGGCCTCAACTTCTTCAGAGCCCAAACGACAGCAAAGCCTTCCCTCTCAATAGCTGACCAACGTTTCTCACTGGGGGTCAGCCTTCTGCTTATGAAAGCTACTAGCCGATCCTGACCCTCTTCACTCAATTGTGATAACAAAGCTCCTATCTCCAATTCAAATGCATCTGTTTGAACGATGAATTGTTTGGAATAATCTGCACTTTGCAGAATGGGAGCAGTGCACATTGCCTGCTTCAGGTCATCAAATGCTTTTTGACAGCAAACTGTCCACTGAACTTTCTTAGGCATATTCTTGGAAGTTAAGTCATTCAAAGGGGTCACTATGGAGCCATATCCTTTGACAAGCCTCCTGTAGTACCCAGTCAGGCCCAAGAAAGCTCTGACCTGAGTCTGGGTAGTTAGAGCAACCCAATGATGGTTTTCGATTTTTCTCTGCAATGGTTGAACCTTTCCTCCACCCACATGGTAGCCAAGGTATACAACCTTACTCTGCACTATCTGGCACTTGGTGGCCTTGATAGTGAGGCCTGCCTTTTGAAGGGCCTCCAGAACATTTCTCGGGTGGACCAGGTGATCCTCCCAGGTGGAGCTGAAGACAGCAATATCATCTAGATAAGCTGCACTATAGGCTTCCAGACCTGTGAGAACTTTATTCACTAGCCTTTGGACTGTGGCAGGTGCATTTTTCAAGCCAAAAGGCATCACCACAAATTGGTAGTGCCCACTAGGGGTTGAAAATGCTGTTTTTGGTTTAGCACCCTCATCTAATCTGATTTGCCAGTAACCAGCTGTCAGGTCAAATGTACTTAGAACTTGGCTGAGGCCCAAGTATCAATTAGTTCATCTGCCCTTGAAATTGGATGAGCATCAGTCCTAGTCAACACAAAACCTCATCTCTCTCTAACCAACCTGGGTGTGAGGTTTTTGTACCAAGACTACTGGACTAGCCCACGGGCTATCTAAGGGCTCAATCACTCCCAGTTCCAACATCTTCTGGACTTCAGTCCTGATACAGTTCCTGACATGATCAGGTTGCCTGTCAATCTTATTTTTAACAGGCAGACTATCACCTCTGTCCACCTCCTGTATACACCAGGTAGTCTGACTTGACGTCAGTGAAAACATGTGTTTGTACTGATTGAGGACCTTCCTACAATTAGTTTGTTGCTGTTCAGTGAGGCTGCCTGCCAAGGCTACACCATCTACTGAACCATCATCAGGGTTCTGTGAGAGGAGGTCAGGGAGTGGATCACTCTCTTCCTCCTGTCCCTCATCAGTAGCCATGAGCAAGCCCATGTCTACCCTGTCCACATATGGCTTGAGCCTGTTCACATGGAGCACCCTATGGGGGCTCCTGGGAGCTCCAAGGTCCACCAGGTAGGTAACCTCTCCCTTCTGCTCAAGAATGGTATTAGGTCCACGCCACTTGTCTTGGAGAGCTGCTGGGGCCACAGGCTCCAACACCCATACCTCTGTCCTGGCTGAAAAACAGTTAAAACAGCCTTTTGGTCATGCCAGGCCTTTTGCAATTCCTGGCTAGCCTCAAGGTTATTGGATGCCTTCTTCATGTACTCAGCCATCCAGGAGCAGAGACCAAGTACATAGTCAACTACATCCTGTTTAGGTGGTTTGAGTGGTAACTCCCAGCCCTCCTAAACAAACATAAGGGACCCCTAACTGGATGTTCAAACAGAAGTTCAAAAGGGCTGCAACCAACCCTCTAAGGAGAAACCTCTCTGTCGGCAAAGAGAAGGCAGGGCAAAAGGATATCCTATCTACGCCTAAGCTTTTCAGGGAGACCTGTTATCATGCCCTTGAGGGTTTTGTTGAATCTCTCAACTAACCCATTGCATTGTGGATAATAGGGTGTGGTGAATTTGTAATTCACTCCACACTCCTTCCACAAAGCAGTCAGATAACCAGACATAACATTTGCACCTCAGTCTGATACTACCTCCTTAGGGAAGCCCACTCTGGAAGAGATTCCCAGGAGAGCTCTAGACGCAGCAGGCGCTGTGGTAGTCCTAAAGGGAATTGCCTCTGGATACCTAGTGGCATGGTCCACCACCACTAGTATGAATCTGTGTCCAGATGCAGTTGGAGGATCCATGGGACCAACAATGTTAATCCGAACCCTCTCAAAGGGAACCCCCACCACAGGTGTTGGTATCAGGGGGGCCTTTGTAGTACCACCTGCCTTACCACTGGTGGTTTGGCAAGTGATACAGGAGCGACAAAACTCCTTTGTCTTCTGACATGTGACGCCAGTGAAAGTGAGGGACAAGCCTGTTCCAGGTCTTTGGCCTAAGTGTCCTGGTAATGGGATGTCATGTGCCAGTGTTAATAGGAAGCCTCTAAACTTCAGAGGTAGAACCAACCTCCTGGTAGCACCAGGCTTGGGGTCTCATCTCTACCCTCTGAATACAGAAGTCCACCCTCCCAGTAGATTTTGTGGGACCCACTGGCACTCCCAGCAACCTCAGTAGCAGCTTGCTATCTGAGGAGTTCAAGAGAGGGGCAGCTCAGCTGCTCCTGGCTCATATCTGCCCTGGAAGGGCCCCCTGTCCACAAGAACTCAACCTGGTCAGGTTCAAGTTCCCTTGAGACAGTTCCTTCACAGGGACTGAAATCATCTCCCTCAGGAGACTGATCCTCACTCTAAGGCAGGGGAGAAAACACTGTCTTACCCCTTCTGCTCCTTCTCTTGGAAGGCACCTGGTCCATCTTTTTAGGATCCAGGGCCTGTTCAGTGGAAGACATTTTTGCCTGTTATGTTATGTTATGTTATTTATATTTTTATAGCGCACAGCTGCCCCAGCAAAGGGGCGTCCTGGCGCTGTGACAGATGCTACAACATAACACACAATAAAAGAAAAGGAAATTAACCAGACACGGGAAACAGTAAAGTTTTAATCGCCTGCCTGAAGGCGAGCAGGTCTTCAAGAGCTCGGATGTGTACCGGGAGCGAGTTCCACAAACCTGCCGCGAGCACCCTAAAGGAGCGGCCACCCATTCTACTCAATTTAAAGCGCGGACAGACCGCCAGGTGAAGCCTCTCCGATCTCAAGGATCTCAAAGGAACATAGGGCGTGAGTAGGTTAGCAAGTGCCGGGGGCGAAGAAGATTTCAAAATTTTAAAGGTCAGGCATAGCGCTTTGAACTGAATTCGCTGTCTGACCGGGAGCCAATGTAAGGCCGCGATGGTACCAGACACTGAGCAATGTCTAGGGAGGCCCACAATGGCCCGAGCCGCGGCATTTTGCACCCTTTGGAGCCTAGAGGCCTCCTCTTGATTCACCCCTAACAGCAGTGAACTGCCGTAGTCCAGCCGAGATAGTATAGAGGCCTGGACCACAAGCTGTCTGGTGGGGGGATCAAAATACTTTAAGACCGGCCTTATTCCCCGCAGAATGCCATAGCACGTGGCAGCCACCTTCTTAGTGTGGTCCTTGAAGGTGAGCGCAGAGTCCAACCAGATGCCTAAATTTCTCACTCCAGAAGCTGGAATGGGAGTGACCCCCAACTCTGATGGCCACCACTGGTTACCCCATAGCTCAGCATGCTTCCCTAATACCAACACCTCTGTTTTGGTGGCATTTAACTGAAGGCAGTTGGTGCGAAGCCAGCTTGCTACTGCCAACAAACCCGCTCGAAATTTGGGGGCCTCCACCTCAGGGTCTCCACTAAGTGTCACCGCTAGCTGTGTGTCGTCCGCATATGAGGCCATCGTAAGACCCCACTGTTTAACGACACCAGCCAACGGTTTCACATAGAGGTTGAACATAGTAGGGCTCAACGAGGATCCCTGTGGTACCCCCAGCTCCAGGGGATAAGTGGCAGATTGGCCAGGTGGTATGGCCACTTTAAAAGAACGATCTGATAGAAAAGACCGAAACCACTGGAGAGCGAGATCAGTCACTCCCGCCTCCTGTAAGCGTTGGATCAGTATATGGTGGGACACAGTATCGAAGGCAGCGCTTAGATCTAATAGTAAAAGCGCTGCAGTGCGACCTGAATCCAGAACCTGGCGTAGATGTTCCGTGATGTAAAGTAATGCCGTCTCGGTACTGTGTCCCGACCGGAAGCCGTTCTGACTGGAATCCAATATCTGGTTGCGAGCCAGATGCTCAGACAGAACAGAGTTGACATGGGCTTCTGTTACTTTGGCAATCCAAGGCAGCAGGGATATGGGTCGATAATTCTCTGGCAGCCGGGGGTCAGAGTTGGCTTTTTTTAGTATAGGAGTAACCACTGCCTGTTTCCAAGCCGTGGGTACCATTCCGCTGGACAATGACATATTGATAAGATTCAATATGGGGTCACGGCAGAGTGGGGAAAGTGTGTTAATTAAGGCTGGCTTTAACGGGTCCGAGGGAGAACCTGACTTGACCCTGAGGCTAAGCCTATCAAAGGTCTCAGTAGTCAGTTCAGGTAGCATTGCAAGAGTCTCATATCCCAACGTATCGGGGACAGTAACCTCTCGGTTCTGATGGAGTGTGTCAAAGCTTTGGTAGATTGTTTCCACTTTCTCCACAAAAAAGGAGGCCAGCTTATCACAGTGGGAATCTGTGCAAATCACCTCTGAGGTGGATCTGTTTTTCATAAGATCCTTCAGTATCTTAAAAATCAGTTTTGAAGGGTTAGGGCTGGTGGCAAATTCTTGAGCGTAAAATGCGGCTCGTGTTCTGCAAATAGCTCTATGATAGAGCTTCAGCTCAGTAAAATACCGAGTTTTCAGAGCAGGGCTGTAGGATCTTCTCCATTCCCTCTCTTTTTTTCGGCAGGCTTTTTTTAGTTCTGCGAGTGAGTCATTATACCAAGGACTAGGTGTTTTTGTCCGGCCTTTCGACCACCGTAAAGGTATGAGAGAGTCCAAGGCATCGGTGATCCAGGCGCAGAACTGTTGGTAACCTTGTTCCACATTAAAAAAGATGCTCAGAGGTTTCTGTTCCAGTATGCTATAAAACTCCTCAAGCCTAAGCTTATGCCAAGGCCTTTTTAGAATAGGTCTGTCAACAGCTTTAAAAGGCTTATCGTGAACCGGACAAAAGGCTTCTATAAGCAGATGATCAGTCCACCCCATCAGCTTCGGATCTGACAACCTTACCCCCTCAAGTGTGGAAAAAAAGGGGTCCAAAATATGGCCCCCTGAGTGGGTTGGAAGGGTGACGAGCTGAGTGAGTTGAAGAGCTTCGAGGTTCGCCAGCAGAGTGCTCACCGTAGTGGATGACCCATTATCAAAATGGATGTTAAGGTCCCCCACGATGTTAAAATTGGCACAATCAAGTGCTATAGGACCGATCATATCGGCCAGTGCGGACCTGAAGACAGAATCATTGCCCGGAGGACGATAAATAAGCATACCACTGAAAGTGAATTGGTGGGAAAGAGCAACTTTAAAAATAGCACTTTCACATGCAGGTAGCCCCGACGGTTTCCAATCAGCTGGAAAACAGGATTTGACTGCCATGGCAATACCACCTCCTCTTGTGGTTCTATTGGAAGTGAAGACGGTATAGTTCTGAGGGAATGCAAGATTCAATATGGCAGAATCCGAATCCTGCAGCCAGGTTTCTGTCATTAGAAAGACATCGGGGTCCTCTTTCTCTAGCAGATCATAAATGGACAGGTGATGTTTTACCAGCGACCTAATGTTTAAGCACCAAATACGAAGATCTCGAGATGCAACACACGGTCGCGTGACAGGAATAGCATCTTCCAGGGAACGGATTTTAGTAGGGCTCTTAAGAGACCAGCCTTTGCAGGCACAGCTATAAGGGCCGACTAGAGGGTCCACAGGCTTGCAGGCACTTCCTCTGGACAATCGCCTTATGGACAGCAGCTCGGACCGTGTGTAAAACACCATACCTACCGGAATCGGCGATACAACACCACGACGAGAAACCGAGCCTGCCCAGCCTTGCGCTGCCTCGACGCGGACGAGCGCAGACGGGCAGGACTCTGGCACGACTCCGGCTAAGCGACGGCGTCCACACCTGCGCGTCCCGCTGCGCGGGAGAGGGGAGCTTTAAGTAGGCTCACCAATCCCAGCGCGAGCGCGAGGACGCTCCAAGATGGCGCCCAAAGTTGCAATTACAGCCCTACCCAAAATGGCACCCACAGTGAACCACCCCCGAGATCCAGGCCCGCCAAAACGGCAGTGAGGGAGCCAATTATGTGCGGAATGAGGAGGGGGCAAGACCCAGCTAAAAACAAGGGAGAAGTGCAGCAAGGTAAATTAAAACAAATAGACAAAAAACGGGATTTTTAAAAAGCAAAGCGCCAGCAGCAGCGCTAGCAACAGCAAGTGCGCAGTAGAGTAAGCATCTGTCAAGGCCGGCTCAGAACTGAGTCCGCCTTAAGTAGGCTCACCAATCCCAGCGCGAGCGCGAGGACGCTCCAAGATGGCGCCCAAAGTTGCAATTACAGCCCTACCCAAAATGGCACCCACAGTGAACCACCCCCGAGATCCAGGCCCGCCAAAACGGCAGTGAGGGAGCCAATTATGTGCGGAATGAGGAGGGGGCAAGACCCAGCTAAAAACAAGGGAGAAGTGCAGCAAGGTAAATTAAAACAAATAGACAAAAAACGGGATTTTTAAAAAGCAAAGCGCCAGCAGCAGCGCTAGCAACAGCAAGTGCGCAGTAGAGTAAGCATCTGTCAACCTAGTCATGGCAAACACATCTGCAGGGATGCCCAACATTTCTGCATGTGTCCTGAGTTCCACTTCAGCCCAAGCTGAAGTCTCCAAATCATTGCCCAACAAGCATTCCACAGGGAGGTCTGAGCTAACCACAACTTTCTTAGGGCCAGTTATCCCTTCCCAGGTGAAATTCACAACTGCCAAGGAGTGGTCTGTCCTGACATTAATTGCATTGGTCCCTTGGTACATCTCACCAAGTATGATCTGTTCAGGGTCCACAAGATCTTTTGTCACCATTGTGACACTTGCACCTGTGTCCCTGTATGCCATGGCCTACTTACCATTAATCAAAGGCTGCTGTCTGTACTTGCCCAGGTTACTGGGACAGGCAAATAAGGAGCTAATATCCATGCCTCCAGCACAGACCAAAACAGCCTGAGTTGGAAATCTGACTAGCCCAGAATCCATCTCAGATCCCAAGGTTAACCCTACTATACCCTTGTTCTGTAGACCACCACTTGGAACTGAGCTAGGGGGAATAGTTGCCTTAGGGGCAGTGGTGGCTGGAGTAGATTTCTTGGCCCTTGGACAATTGGCATCCTTTGTCCAATGTATCTTCTCTCTACAGATATGACACCAAGGTTTCTTTTTGCTTATTCCTTTGTTAGACTGTGACTCCCCCACCAGATGCAGGTTTTTGGGGCCCTTCTGAAGACTTCTAGTCTTTACCCTTCTCTCTACCCTTATATGACGTTTTATCATCTTGCTTCTTTTGGTTGCCACCTTGATTCTGAGTTTACTGCTTCACCCTGGTTCTGACCCATTTGTCTGCCTTCTTTCCCAATTCTTGGGGAGAGGTCAGATCAGAATCAACCAAGTGCTGAGGCAACAACTGATTTTGGCAATTATTAAGGATCTGCTCCCTCATAATTAAATTGTACAATCCTTTAAGATCATTCACTTTACTGCCAAGTAACCAGCCTTCCAGAGCCTTAGTAGCACAATCTACAAAGTCAACCCAGTCCTGTGTCTGTGTCTTCTGGGTGTCTCTGAACTTAATCCTGTACTGTTCAGTGGTTAAGCCAAACCCATCAATGAGAGCGCTCTTCAGGACTGAATAATTGTTAGCATCCTCTTCTCTGACAGTGAGGAGCTTATCTCTACCTTTGTCAGCAAAGGAGAGCCACAAGTTAGCTGCCCACTGCTCCCGAGGGACCCTCTGTACCTTACAGGCCCTTTCTAGTGCAGTTATCCATTTGTGGATGCCATCCCCACTCTGGTAGGGAGGGACTATCTTGTTCGGGTTCCTATGATCATGAGTATACTCCTTAACCCTAGGGACACTGTTGCTGCCACCATGGGACTCTAGTCCCAATCTTTTTGTTGCTCTATGGAGCTCTAGGGATTCCCTGTCTAGGGCCAACTGCTCCTTCTTGAGCCTAAGCTTGATTTTCTCAGGCTCCAGAAGTTGGCACTGTCTATCATAAGAGGATTCCCTCTTATTTGATATGGAAGTCCCTACAGAAGTTCCTGAGCGATTAGATTCTACAGAGGGAGTTCTGGATCTCCTAGGTAAATTCTGTACTCTGCCTGGTGGAGTAAAGAGAGGGCCACTGGGGCCTTCTCCCCCACCTAAAGGAAGATCTATGTTGCTCAGGTTAGAATCATCTTGATTCTCCTGGTCAGGGTTTGAGTTCAGATCAAAGAAGGCTTCACTTCTTGGCCTTTCCTCATTCCCTGCCCCACCCACCCTATCTACCTCATCAGACCCTGGGGTCTTCCGAAGGTCATCTAAGAGCAAAATCTCAATGAGACGTTGGGTGTTTGCTGTTCTCCCTGTCCTCAACTTCCTAGATGCACACATGGCTCTCAATTCTGGGAATGAGAGGCCATTGTATCTAGTTGGCAGAGAGCCACTGGATTCTCCTCTAGAAGACATACTAGTGTAATGTGGTGTAGGCACCTACTTTACCTAGTGGAGACTAAACTCTCTTGAGTTGGAGAAAGGGTGTGCTAGACCCTTGGCTTACCCGACTCCAAGTTCAGTAGAACTTACTTATTCTAGTCTTGATGTATTATATGTGCCTAATACTTAGTGGTTTTCAGTTAATCATTCAATGAGATGTATCTGGTTAAACATTAGCAAGCTTGAATTCCAACCGCTGCACATCAATGTGATAAGGTGGCCTGGTATATGCTGTCCACTAATTAAAGTGGGCACCCTGTACCAGTCCACATGACCCTTATGATGTATGAGGTCAAAGATAACCTTTAGAAAGCTATCCTAGTGGTAGCTGTGGAGAACAGCCTTCAGGCTTAATCTTAAAGAAATGTAAAGCAGCTTGTTTTACCAGACTATAACCTCCTAAATGACAAAATAAAAGGAGAACCACACAGTAGTTGTATAAAAATATGTATTTATTAATATAACACTCTCTACTAGTCTCTAAACGAGACTAGGGCACAAAGCACACAATACTGAATAGAACATTCGTAAGTAGCAAATTACACAGGGGGAGACCGAACCATATACTAAAAGAATGGTACAACAATAACGACTTGACTAGACACAGTGCCTAGAGCATGTAGAATCGCTGGGACCCCAAGGAACCACACAGAGGAGTGACACAGGGAGCCCACGGAGGACGGGTGCAGTGAGGAAACATGTCTGTGTGTTCCGTGCAACTCTATGAGAAAGTCGCAGTTGTAAAGTTACAAGTTAAGGACACCTCTACGAGGACTTCGAGCAAACCCTTTGGAACATAGGAGGTTCTAAGGCCAACCCACCAGTGAGTACCGAGGTACCCGTGTTACCTATACCAGAGGAGCCGGGTGCATAGGGGTCAAGGGGTGTCAGGAACCTTTGTCGTTTTCAATGGAGAGTTGCAAAGAAGTAATGTTGCCAGGAGGGCGAAGAGTGTCTGTGGAATCCAAGCCTGGATTCTAGGTGAGAAGAACCTGAAAGCAGAGGGGACAGAGTCTGGGTCACTTCAGGTGACCAGGGGCTCAGTAGTCGAATGCCCACCGATGTCGAGTGCTTCAGGTGCGAAGAAGGGATGCTTGACTCTGCAGCTACGGGGACCAGGAGATGTTGAGGACAACCAGGATCCGGAGGTGAGCTGTCCCACGAAGGATGTCGAGTGCTGAGGGGTCGATGTCTAGCTGGAGCACCAAGAAGCCTTGGCATATGCAACCCACACGGTCAGAGTAAACAGGTTACGGGGTGGACCAGCAAGGTCTTGGGGACTCCCCAAGCAATGGAGAGTCAGGGCACGTCAGGAGCAACCAGGTAAGCCCAAGAACAAACAAGGTGACCCTCGCCAGGACCCACAGGCCAACAGACCAAGGATCGCAAGGAGACCTCAAGCTAGTTTGCAAAGTACCAGCCCACAGGATACTCGGTGAGTGGAGGCTGGATATCTTTGGTGCAAATACTGTTCGGGGTCAGGACTACACAGAGTCCAATGCACAAGCTCGGAAATCGTCATCAAGCATATGCAACTGCAAATGTACGCTGGGCACAGGGGTTCGGGTTGCATGGCCCCCACAAGGGATACTGGTCTCAGAATCGCTGAGAGGTCAGATCTACCTCAGGGATCTTCGGGAACCCACCTCCTGTGTTGCTGAAATCTTCAGAGTCCTCAGGAACTTGGGAGAAGCAAACCGGTCAGATGCGTTTAGGTGCCTGCTTTTGCAGGTGAGTAACTCCTTTACTCCAAGGGAGATTCTTCAGTCGTCCAGCATCGTGCAGGCAGTCAAAGTACTTGGTTTCTTTTTAGCAGAATCTTGTCCAGGTAAAATCTAAAGTCCTGTAGTCAGGTAACCCACTTTATACCCATGGGAAGGGGTTGGAAAGATTCTGTGGACCCTCCTAAGGGAGGGGCAGGACAGAGGGATGGCTACGCCCATTCCCTTTTTCCAGTTTCGTGCCAGAGCAGGATCCAATGGCTCCCAGAACTGGTTTGAGCTGGACTATGCACAGGGACACCAAATGTGCCCCCAGTGCAGACTTTCTGGCATTCTCAGAGTGCACCCACCCAGCCCCAATACACTAAACCCTATCTGGGAGGTGGTCACACCTCCCTGTGACAGGATGCCTATTGTCATGCCTTCCTCTGCTCAAGCTTGGCTCAGCAGCAGGAGAGCAGAATTGTGTCTGTGGCTGACAGCGTCCATTTTGTGCTGCCCAGGTCGAGAAAGCTGGTACTGGGTAGATCGGTGACCCACATATGTCCCTTTGGAAGGGTGAAATCATACCTCCCACGCCAGTTACTGGTGTGGAGGTATGATTCCAAGGTGTTTGACACCAAACACGACATGTTTCTAAGCAGCCGTTCTAAAGTTAGCATTTACCGCGAGGTTATAATGCACTTAAACATATATGTCTGGCTGCATCACAGACAACCGTGGAGAATGGTCTCCGAAGGCTGCAGAGGCACCCTCTAACGTAAAACCCAGCACCATGCTTTCACGATTGATAAGGCCTGCCATAGGGGTGACTGATAGGTTTTTAAGTGTAGTGATTTAGATATAGTGAACCTATATCTTAAGTAAGTGGTGCAAGCACCAGCTTACACAGCAGACTTGTCGTGTCAATTTGAATGACCTCTCATGGGTGGCATAATACATGCTTCAGCCCATGGAAGGCCTCTGGGGTACCTATGCCCCGGGTACATGGTGTGCCATAAACTAGGGACTGATAAGGGTACCCCAGTATCTGGAGAGTACCTAAAGTGCATACATATCAATTTAAGGGAGAAAACAGATAGACTGGGGTCCTGAATGTGTGACATCAGTAAAAAGTGGGGGTAAACATAAGAAGCAGATACTACTGTCCTACAATTGTGCAAGCACTAAAACAGTAGTCTCCACCCATTAAGTGCAACACCTCAGAATGTACTTGTAAGATCAGTCCAAGCCATTATTGTTCTGAGAATACAGCACATAAGATCAGCAAAACAGCTCAAAGATTGTACATGCAATAAAACAGTTGGCAACACTTTGGAATGCAAAAGTGCCAGCCTGCCCCTTTTCTGTATTCATCGCCCACGCCCTCAGACAAAGGCATCCTAGGCCTAACTTAGTGGCATCTTCCCCTCCATTACTCAGAGGGATGGGCAAAACCCACAGTTCTACATTCACCAGGGCACCACATAGTGCTCCGTCCCTGCCGGGATGTCTGTCACCAGGCAAAATCCCCCAAAATGTTCAACTGCAGGCATTCTTGGGTAGGGCAGAAAGGTCCAGGACCACCAAAAGGTCAGTCTCCTCTCCTGCCTAAGCAGTGGCCACACAAAACAACACCCCTCCAAGGTTTAAGTTCAGTAAATCAGTCCAGTTTTGGGTAGCCCCCTTCCTCTGCTGCAAGAAATTCCACCAAAGGGTGAAGAGGTCACTGGCGATCTCACCCTTCCCCCAGGACACTGCTAGAGGGCCTCAGTACTAGCCCCTAAAATAGTGATACTGCTGATGCATCCATTTTATGGACTGAGTGAATAGCCCTGTGTTGCAGTCTACCCCTTGAAAAGTGTCAGAACAAGAGTATTAATTGCGCCTGGAGCTGATGGAACACCTGTGCGATGACGAGTCCCCTACTCTGTGTTTACCGAAAATAGCCAGCCTCACAACTTGACAGAGGCTGCTCTATATGGGGGAGGTGGTGCTGTGTCCTTTCACATGTAAGATTCACAATCAGAGGTCCCTCCAGGCTATAGAAATGTGTGGACCCCCCCATGATAATGTAATGCGCGTTGCATAAAATATCCAGCACCTGAGGTGCAGCCTGTAAATTATACCTCCACCCCCTCCACCACACACCACTCCTGTGAGGCCGGACCACCTGTCCAACCTAAAACAAATCCTGATACATCCAGCTAATGTGTTCAAGACTGGGTGACTCAGCGTGGCCCTTTCTAAATCATCCACTTTGTTCGCTATTTGATATTCTATTTCAAAGTTGTCTGCCGACCCTCATGCCATCTCCTATGCATTTTTTCCCTGCCACACTTAAGTACCCTACCCTATCCTATTTCCTGGAACCTAAAATAAAATGCAGACATCCCCCCCCCAGGCTTGTTAAGTAGATGAGTGTGAGCAAACTGGAGACTGTCCCCCCGACCTACTTGGCATATTAAAAGATGTAAACAGTGCCATAAACCCCTGATTACACATGCTTTCTAAGTTACTCCTGGGACTGCTTTAGTTTCATAATTTTGTCTTCAGCCATGCATAATCAGTCAACACTACTACATAATGTGGTCTTTCCCCTGTCCAGTCAGCAGCACCAGATATGTGACTGCCTCTGCCTCAGCCCTACCAGCCTTAAAGACAAGAGGCTTCAACGCATCCTGCCCCAGCTTGCAGACTTCACCACATTCCAATGTCTGTGAGAATCCAAAGAGAGACCCTCTCTCCCTGCCATAATCTATCCACTCTCCTTGCCACCACCCATCACTATGGTTAGACGTAAACCTAAATGTGAAAGCAGGGCACGAGTCAGGGGTACAAGCAGATACACATCGTCCACCCACTATTTTCACAGGGTGGACGCCATCCTCCCTGCCAAGAACTTGGACACCACAGAAATATGCTGAACTTGTCCCGGTGTAATTTTCAGACACAGGGACACGTTCAGCAGGGCCTGTACATTGTCTACTTTCAAATCTCAGCAGCAACGTGCAGGCGGCGAGGGAGCTTTTTTTTCACCTCCAGCTGGGCCGAAGTTTAGGGGCCATTAGGCCTCCTTTTGTTTAAATTTAGTGACTGGGGGTGGCTTGGAACCGCAAACTTAAATGTAAATGCTACAGAGGGGAAACAAAGGCACACAGCTTGTGTTATCTCTTCACGGGTACTTAAGAGAGGCATGCTTTTGCCTTCGTTCAGTCCTTGTATGTAAGAGATGCAGCACCCTAAGATGTCAGGTGTGTTAATCCATCCCAGTATTTACACAAATAACTATTTCAATAGCACTAGTTTATTTCTTTTATAGCTCTACGCAAGCCAATGCGGGTTGTCAGAGCTCCTTAAGTAGCACACATTATACATTGACAATAAATCATGTACATGTGTAAATCAATGTATAAAATGAGTTAAATGAGACAGGGTTACAAGGTGTTGGAGTCACATGTCCTTCATAGCTCACTGTGCTATATTACAAGGATTACAATGTATGAACTGCAGGTAACAAAATGATCTGTGTTCAAAGCAGTAACCCACTTTACTATCTACATTAAATAAAAAAGCTGTCATCTGCTTGCTGCAGATTGTGCTTTGCAGGAAATACATTAACTTTCTACACTACCTTGATTCAAATCTGGGACTTCACAAAACACAGATCTTTCCAGCAAGGGCATTAACCTCCAGAGTTATCTCCCAATTATTAGTATTCCCAGAGATTTAATGGGCACCTTTACAGCAGCTGCCTTAACCCATAAAATATTTTAAAATGCAGACTTAGGAACCAATTAAACAGAACAGATCTACTGCCATACTTCTCCTTGTTGTCAATTTCTTTGTGACAGGGTTTAAAAAATATATATATATTAGTTGAGGCCCAGATTTTGTGTTGGGATTGCGCCACTTTTTTGGCACAACTCTGACACCAAATCTAATTTGTTAAATCTCATAATGTGCCTAAATGTACTCATGTTATACCTGATAAACATGTATGAGGACTTAATATCTGATGTCACTTCTTGTGATGTCACAACCAGTGAAGTCACTTCCTGTTATGTCACGTGCAATGTCACGTGTTGTGACCTCATGCGCTGTGATGGCATGCACATGATTTCACTTGCATACTGCCTAACCTAGTTAGTCCACCCACAACTTTTTTTAGGACTTGTGCCGTGTGCGTAAGTGACACAAGGTAGATGTTCCCAGGACTGGACAAAGCGTAATGCTTCTGGATAACCATAACTCGACAGAATCGACAACTGGCTGCTGGAAGTTAATTATTGCTCAAGAGCCTGGCACTGTGCAAAACAATTAGGGTTTGCTGCTCTATCTGCATCTTCCTGTTGTTGGGAAAAATAGTCATCATTGCGACTGGTGGGAGGATTTGGACCGAACGTAAACTAAATAACAGTGACCAACAGAAGATCTGATTATCGCTAGAGCTCCAGGCCCTGTGGGAAATAATTATGGCTCTCTGCACTTACTGCATCTACTTACTCTTGGGGAAATAGTCATCCGTGCCCCTGCAGGAGGGTTTGCCCAGACTTACTCTAAATCAATGTGGCCAACTGCTGATCTGAGTGCAGCATGGCAAACGCCACAGACCATGGAATACTAGGAACACGGTCTCCTTCTGTAACATGACGGACTCCATAGGTACTTGCAGGTATACCCGTGTTGGTGTCAAGGGGATGTCAGGGCATAAACTTGCTGAATTCAGGGAATGCTACACTGCATGAATTTTATGTTATCCCTAAAAGCCCCTGTGGTCATGCCTCTCTCACTGGCTGGTACCTGAATATCATCTGGCATATATCACGCTCTACATAAGATCTGCAAAATCATCTGACATACCATCTGACATGTACCATGCACAGAGAAGTTTAATAGTAGAGACATGGCACCAAAGGAAGGACATCTTACTAAAAGGCACTAGGGCCACCCTCTGCGTCACACGGTATTCCTGAAAGCGATGTTTTCGGGAACGTGCCCATGGTACCTTTATTCAATTACTGGCCCACTGCATGAGTTTTGGGGAGGGTCTGGCTGGTGACCAACTACTTTATGTGAATTCCATACCAACTGTAGAAACAATACCCTAGCCTTGGGACGAGAAGGAGGGAGATCAAAAGACAACTTAGGAGCCAGCATATGGCTTCCATTGTTGGAGTCAACCTGCATCAGCCAGAGAGCTCAGTGCTAATACAAAAACATAACATTATCAGATATGGAGCAATAGCCAAATTGAAGTTCAATCATATGCCATCTGAAAACTTGGCAACTATGTTGCCCGTTATCCAGAACGACCTATTTTCTGCTCTCTTTCGAAGCGCTCTAATACCTTTCAGCCGAATTCGCGCAATAAAAATAGCAATAATAAGTCAATAAAAGAGGGTTCCTTCTGGATGATTCGTCCCGGTTATTGGACCTGAGTGTGAGCATACTGCGCAGCGCAGATATAGAGGATGTTTACAGCTTTACAATTATGCACGTCACGTGATAGTGAGTCGGTTCTAACTGTCATTCCTCTAACTAACAGGAAGTAGTCTAGTACAGCCGATAGCATGCTTGCTGCTATGCCTTTCCTCAATGGCAACTAGCAGCTCTCAGCCACTGCCCTTGGGCTCTGATGGCCACCCGGGGTCGTCAGACTCCGCTGCTAGCGGAGGGTCCCTCCCGCAGAACGCGCCATCATCGGAGAATAAGGTTGGAAGCGGCTCGCCCCGCTATTCTTGTGTATCCACAGTGCCTTTACTGGGCTTTTCTCCAGTGTGATAGCAATAGGAAGGGGTACGAGGTGTCAGTGACAGTGGGAGGTGGCTTTTGTGGGAGGAGCCGGGGAGTGGGGTTAATAAATGCGTGATGCCGAGGCAGTGCTTGTCATTATCTTCACACTAGCTTGTATTTTTTTGCCTCGCACCCCCGTAGATTGTGTTTGTTTTCTCGTTACACCCAGGGCTTTCGTCGAAATAACTATTGAGGTTATTTTCATTTTCCTCGCAATTTCATTGTTAAGATGCCTTAAGACTGTTTTTAAGGTGACATTTCCGTGTCTGGAAGTAAAGGTAGCTAGTATTGGAATAACATTTGGTCAGCATGCATGCAGTGAGAAATGTACAGAATCATGTAGCTACAGGATTACTATTTCCTGTTTAAATGGCCGGTCACTTGGAACTTTAAACAGGACCGCAAACGTGAATAAAATACTTATGGACTAAAAAACAAAGACCCCCCATGCCGCTATTTGCGTATAGGGTAAATACACATGATTTCTGTGAAATATTTTCCAATATTGTGTAGAGCTTGGACTCGTTATGTATTCAGTTCAAGCGTCGTCTCCCACCTTAACAAAACCCCATAAACGTGTTTTTCATGCATTGCTTTCTCTAGGGTACTACGTGTTTGTTGAAGATGAGATCGGTGTATTTGGGATTATGTCATTGAGAAAATGTAATCTGCATTTTTGGTGAGTGACATTTAGCCAAGCAGCCTATTAGTGGTCTTTAAGGGACCCATTCACAAAGTCTTTTTCATATCTAAGTTCAGTTTATACTCGCAAATTTTATCAGTTCAGTTCAAGTATTTCACAGAAGGTGAATTTTCATTAGTGACTTGACTTACACAGGTGTAATATTACACTAGTGTAAGAAATTGGGTTATTAGTTGAGAGAGGTGGAAGCTCTAGTCAAATAATTGTTGGAGCTCAGGTCGGCCATAGGACCGTATTCAGCCCAGTGGAATTTGTACCTTATGTATTTCAAGCGGGGTCTGTGGCGCATTGCGAGGCTTTGTGTTTCTCTGCATTGGTTTCACTGAGGCTTGCAGCTGTGAAGCAAGGCTTTACGGAGGCTTAGCGTTGATCAGCATCTGTTGCGATGAACCTTTTAAGTGGACTGTGAGGCTTTGTGTAGCTTTGCATCGCTTGGCTTTGGTTCCGATGAAGCTTTCACCTGTGCGGCAAGGCTTTGCGTTGCTCACCTTCAGATTTCATGCCGCTTTCAGCTATGTCGTGACACTTTGCTGTACATCGCAAGGCTTGGTGTTGGATCTGATAAGTTTTCAATTCAAAGCTACTCTTCTTTGCGGGGCTCTGCATCGCTTTGTAGCGAATTTGGTGGATCCTTCGGTTAGGCAGGTAGGAGTGCTCACTAAGGCCAATCAAGAGTTCTGGGGGGCACCTCTTGGTGATCAGGACTTGCTCAAGGAGAGGCCAACCCAGGGCTCAGGCAGGTACCGTTGGTTCTGGTAAGCTGAGCAGTTGCAGGAGAGGCCTGTGGAAGCTTTCTGTGTCCTTGTAGCTGAAACAGGAGGCCAGTCAAATGACCCATGGAGTCACTTCAGGTACCATGAGATTAAGCAAGCAGGTCAAATCTTCCTTCGTCAGACAGCAGGGCAGTCCCTCCTCTGAATCTTCCACAGGCTCAGGATTGTTCTGATGAATGATTTTAAAGGTCCTCTTTTTATACCTGGGCTTGCATTTGTGTGGAGGCAGTACACAAACACCAGAGCCATTCACAGTCATGGGACCCAGGACACTGGCAGAAAGGCACGGTTGGTTGCGACAAGAAAATGCCAACTTTCTAAAAGTGGCATTTTCAGAATTGTCACTTAAAATCCAACTTCACCATTGAAGAGGATTCTGTATTACAATTAATTTGTTTGAGTTTAAACATTCTATTTCTGTATCTGAAATTAGCACTTATTAAATGTGAAAAGGTAACACCGTGTTATTCCGTTTGATAGATGGGCCTTACAAAAGTGGAAAAATTACTTTAGGAGTTTTTCACTGGCGTGACATGTCAAGCACACTTGACCTACTTTTTTTTTTTTTTCTTATTTTATTTCTCATTGAAATAAAGACATGCAAACCCATACATCAAAAATCATATTACATACAATGAAAATTATGAATCACAAAAAAGAATACCTTCAGCAATATTGTACATTTACCATAAAACAAAAATGAATTACAAACTAAACTCAACTAAAAGTAGACGAGAATCATGCGTGATCACAGTGCGAGACACCGTTACATAATAGAGCGGACATGAGAACACAGTAAGCATTCTAGACAGGGACTGGCAAGAACCAACATTTCTATCTTGTCCTGTTTACGTTATTAGCCAGTACGTTAGACCCTTAATTCTGTGTTTCGACGTAATTATTATATAGATTCCAAAAGTTTTTAAGACGATTTCTAGGGGGGAGCAGCTTGCTAATTCTTCAGTTTGTTTATTACAAAATATCATGTCTCTAGACCATTGGGAAAGAGGGAGTGGAGAACCACGGGACCAATGCATAGCTACTACTCTCTTCCCTACAAGGAGTCCCATGTCAATCAAGCGTCTGAGGTTTTTCCTCAATTTTTTAGAGTAGCCCAATATAGCCAAGAGCGGGTCAGGTCTTATCGCTGCTTTAGTGATATCACTTAGCTTGGCGAACACTTACGACCAGAAGATGGCGATAGGGGGACAAAGCCATGCCAAATGTAGGAGGTCTGCTCCACCCATTCCACTTCTCTCGCAATTGTTTGTGTCGCACAGCCCAAAGCGATGTAATCTGACAGGTGTGTAGTAGATTCGGTTGAGGAATTTGAATTGTATGAGGCGATGCCTGCCATTCAGGGAAATGCGCTTAGTCAACTCGCGACAGTAGCACCACGTCATCTATAGTCAGTTCTAGATCAACCTGCCAGGCTAATCTAGCTTTGATATAGTGGTTGTGGCGTAATTCCTGAGTTTTCTTATAGATGTGTAAGACTAGCCTGTTGGGAGAGGAGGAGTGAAGCATGGTGGAGAGAGGAAGCATCTCTGGAGGTTCTAGTAGCTCTTCCCCCCAGCAGGGCTCGGAGTGCGCTTCACGCCTAAAATAGTGCAATATTATTAGAGGGGTAGGCAGTGGTTCGGTCGACATAAATTCCTCCCAATCTTTCCCCTTCCCATCAATGAAGAAAGCGCCAATATTGTCTATTCCTAATGAATGCGGGGCTTCTACCATTTCGGGTGTAGTGAGGACTGGAAGCCATGTGCACCATGCAGTAGGAGTAAAGGGGGAGTACAGTATTGAAAGTACCTGGCAATTTAGGAGGTTTTGCCAAGCATGCGTAGTAACATTGATCGAATCAAGGATTCCAGTGCTACGGCGTGCAGCACGAAACAATGCAGTCACTAAAGGCACAGGAGCCAGCACAATTCGTTCTATATGGAGGTGGGGAGGGGGTGACTGTTGATGTAGCCAATAAAAAGCATGCGAGGCCTGGACGGCCCGATAGTAGAGGTCCAGGTCCGGGGCGCCCAGTCCTCCCATTGAATATGGGAGAGTGAGGAGATCCCAACTGGTGCGCGGCTGTTTATCATCCAAGGCTAGTTTTCTTTGCGGCATTTTGAGATGTTTAAAGAAGTGTGCCGGGAGAACAATTGGAATATTGGCCAACAGAAAAAGGAATCTAGGGTGGACCACCATTTTCATGATGGAGATTCTGCCGAGAAGTGAAAGGGGAAGGCAAATCCATCTGTTAATGTCATCTTCTAATTTAGCAATGGCTCTGCCATAATTTTCTCTGAACACCAATTCGGAATTTGTATGTATCTGGGTACCCAAGTATCTCACCGTATTTGTGGACCACACCAAGGGAAAGTCTAGGTCTTCGGGTAGCGTCGCCGGGGTGAGCGGGAATATGATAGATTTCGCCCAGTTCATTTTCAAGCCTGAAAATTCCCCAAATTTTACCACTTCGCGTAATACTGGGGACAGGTTCTGAGCTGGGTCTCGTATGTAAAGAAGAGTATCATCTGCATAGGATGAAACTATGAGGTTATACCCAGGGAACCGAATACCCGGTGGCCATGGTATTCTCTTAGCGCACAAGCCAACGGTTCTGCCACAGGGGCGTAAAGTAGCGGGGAGAGCGGGCAACCCTGGCGGGTACCTCTAGAGATCAACAATGGAGCGGTAACAGCATTGCCCACCCACACTCTGGCTACGGCGGCCGTGTAGAGTGGAGATCAGTCGTAGGAGGAGGGGTCCTAGCCCCATACGTTCAAGAATTAATAGCATAAACTTGCACTCCACTACGTCCAAAGTTTTTTTCTGTGTCTAAAAAGATGGCGGCGACTTTAGTGTCTTGCTTTGTATGTTGAATTGCCCAAAATACAGTGTGAATGTTATGTGTAAGTGTGCGTCCTGGGACAAAACCTGCCTGTTCCGGCCCGACAAGAGAGGGCATAAGAGGGGCCAAGCGGTACAGCCAAAATGTTTGTGTCCACAGTAAGTAGAGCGAGTAGACGATAAGAGGAGCAATCATGAGGGGACTTCCCAGGCTTTAGGATAACAACCAGGAGGGCCTCCCGCATCGTGGGGGGCACGGACCCACCCTCGGCCATTTCCTCAAACAACGTTATTAGATGAGGGGTAATTAAGTCCTTAAATACTTTATAAAACCCCACCATTAACCCATCCTGCCATGGAGCTCCTCCAGAGCACATTGTAGACAAAAGCGCCTTGTATCTCCCACGCCTCTATCGTTCTCATCAAGTACTGTCTCTGTCCGTCTAAAAGCCAGTATTGTATATAAGCCAGCCTCTCAGAATCAGTGGCATGGGACCTTGACTTCTACAAGTTAGCGTAATAGCTCCTAAAACATTCAGCGACTCTGTCGGGGTCAACAACCCGCTCAGCAGTGTCCCAATCTATTTCAATGGTCTGGGCAGCAGTTCGGCGCCACTTCATAAGATTAGCTAGTGCAGTGCCAGGACGCTCACCCTCTCCATATGTTCTTGCCACTGCATATTTGCCCAGTAGCTTAACCTCTCTGTCTGCCTCCAAAATGGATTTAAGGCCTTCAGCCAGGTGGGCATCATCCGTGCCAGCCATGTACCCTTCTAATTTCGCTATGTTTTTCTCTAGTAAGGCCAGTCGGCCCCTGATTGACTTCAGTACTCCCGAGTGTTTGGATATTGCAATGCCACGTATGTAGACTTTACAGGTCTCCCAGACCATGGCGAAATGTGGGACCGACCCACGTTAGTGGTGAAAAATGTCTCAATTGCTTCTAGCATTTCTGCTTTAAAAACCTTGTCAAGCAGGGCGTATGGGCAAAAGCGCAAGGTAAATGGAGGGGGTCGCTTAGTGGGAGTCGCTAGTGTGAGTAGTATTGGGGAGTTTTCCGAGTTAGTGCGGGGAAAGATCCCGCAGCTCCGGATACCGGGTGTAAGTGCACTTGCCACCAGCCAATAATCAATTCTAGTATGTAAATTGTGCTGGGCTAAATAATGGGTGAAACCTCCCTTCTCAGACAAGTGAGAGCGCCAGACATCCACTAGTCCCATTTCCATCACAGCACCCAGAATAGCCTCAGCAGCCATAGAGCGACATCGTGGCGGGCCTCTGGAGCGGTCCAAATCTGGATTGAGGACGCAACTAACCCCCCCCCTATTTCTGTGACAGGTCAGGCAACTTACGAACTAGGACCAATAGATCTTGAAAAAACTGCAGGCAGTCGTAATTAGGGCCATACACATTAATCAGTATACATTCCATGCCTTTTCCTGTACACTTAGATATAATATATCGACCATCAACATCCGTGTGCAATTCTTCTAGAGTGATTTGAGACTTGGGGTTGAGCCACGTAAGGACTCCCCGGGCATGCGTAGTAAAACCTGCAGCGTGGAGAGTGCCCCTAATCTTACCACGGGTCAGCGGAAGTTTTGCCAGTGGGTGGTGCGTTTCCTGTGGTAGTGCTAGATCGATATTATGTCTAGTGAGATATGCCATAGTCTTCCTAATTTTACGTTGATCATTAAGCCCCCCCTAATATTCCAAGTCAGGAACCTCAATCTATCCTCCATATTCTTGTGAGTGAGGAGAGAGAGCTCCAGCTATTTTGTCCGTACATACTCTATTGATAGTGTCTGTGACCATAATACGGTAGCCTACACTACTCGCTGTGTGTATCATATGCAGAAACATCATTGCAGACTTAAAAAAGAGAATAGAAACCATTAAAGACAAACCCACATTCACAAACAGTTCTCCACCCCCCCCTCCCAAGCCATGCCAACCCAAATTGAGCACAGACAACATCCTCCCCGTCCCCTTCCCCTAGTGAAAAATGGCAACAATCCATGTGGTGTGTAACACACAGGGTGGATGTTACCTAAGCACTACGACTAACCTTCAGCCTTAAACTACACTATAGTGAACATGTTAAGACAATTGGGCCTATTTAAAGAAAGAATATTACTTGCAAATGATTATATAGAGTAGTATAGTCAACCTCAAAGGAGTATTCTAGAAGGCCGCCCATTATAGGGCCCACATACACATTAGAGTCTCTGTTCATCATGAAACCAAAAAGCAAGCATCTCTGCCACTGCATAAAGTCTACAAATACTTGCAAGAGGTCTGGGCAGCCACTTTGCTCTGCAGGCTGCCCACAGGATCCAGCAGAGGTCAGGACACGAGAGCACCTCGAACTCAGGATTCGTTAAAACAAAACGGCATCAGATAAGTGCAAGCTTGTCATATCCCAGGGGTAGGCACCTTCAGTTCTGGTGCCTTAATCGTCATCGTCCATGCGGCCCTCCGGCGGGCCATCTGTCGATTCGGGTAAGGTCTCCCCCACCACATCTCTCTTTGGCCGCTTGGAAAGTTCCTTTAGTGCCTTCTGTAATGCCTTCGGGTCTGAAAAGATTCGGGATGAGCTGTCAAATTTGACCCTTAGTCTGGCCAGATATAACATGGCATGGGTGATATTTTTTTTTTTTTGAAACCGTTTATTACAATCTCGAATATATACAGGTATGGGCCTACAACCTTCCGGCCGGCCGCTAAAGTGACAGCAATTAGTGACATATATACAATAAGGCACTTGGCGTTACAGAGACGCTAAAGCAGGAGGTATCAACAACGTGGGCCACATGACTCTGAGCCCACAATACGGTTTCGTTTTATACAACACTAACAACATAAAACCACACCCGCAAGGCAACCCGAGAGCAAGAGTGACAACATATGCTCCTCAAATGGGGGGACCCCAACCATACACTAAAATCGAAGGAGGGGAAGGGAAATAGGTCCGGGACTGGGAAAACACTGTGCCCGGGATTGGGGGAGGGGGTCATCTAGGGGGACAGAGCTGGTGAAGCGGGAGGCAACAATGGCGGCTCGCAAATACCCCCGCGGTAGGCGTTCCAGGGGCCCCACACCTTCAGCCACGCCCCAGGCTTACCCCGCGCCACATACACCACCTTCTCTCGGAACATGCACCAGTCCATGTGTTCTTTCCAGGCCGACACTGCCGGGGGCCTCTGGGATCCCCACAGTTGAGCGATGTCACGTTTAGCAATCATATAACCCAGCGTCACCCATCGCGTCTGTGGAACCGAGTAGTCGGTTGGTTCCCACACATTCAGCAGGCATCTCCTTGCTTCAGGCACCAGCACGACATGCGTAACCGCTCGCAGGACCTCATGCACACCACGCCAGAATCGCTCCACCCTCGGACATTCCCACAGAATATGTAAAAAAGTCGCCAATGCACCGCACCCACGCCTACACAGTCCATCCTCGGCATAGCCCATACGCAGAAGCCCTGGCCCCGTCATGTACACCCGGTGAAGTATCTTAAGCTGGACGAAGCGAAGGCGAGCCGGGATGGCCACCTCCTTCGGGGAGGCCACCGCGGAAATCCAGTCCTCGTCGTCCAGCTCCAACCCATCGGCAACCCAAGCCTCGCGGAGCCCAGTCAGTAAGCCCGAGCGGTCATTAATCAACTTCTTGTAGATGAGGGAGATCGTGCTGTCCGGAACGTGGCCATCTAGCACTCTATCCTCCAATGGGGAGGACTCCGGGATGGCGGCCACGTCTGGGAAGACTGAACCCAGAGCGTGACGGACCTGCAGGTATCGAAAGTATTCACTGCCCTGCAGCTGAAACTCCGCCTGCAGTGTCTCAAATGTTTTGAATCCTCCCCTCGTCCAGAGGTCCCCCACTGTACTAATGCCTATCGTGTCCCACCTATCGAAGCCCTTCGAGGTCCATAGGGAGCCCAACCTCTCAGACGCATACAACGGTGACGCCCGGGTCAAACGGTCCTTCCATCCCATAGCTGCATTGGCCGCGTGCCATACTCGCACCATGACACGCGTGGGTCCCGTAAGGCGGGAATCGGGCACGCTAGTGTAGAGCGCTCGATTATAATCGCCACCGGGCAGGAGCATCTTGTCCATTTCAAATGCCGGGTTTAAGGCGGGCCCGTAAAGGCCATGATTAATTGCAGCTAATTGGGAGGCCCAGTAATACCGCTTAATATCCGGGAGGGCAATCCCTCCGTCATACCACGGGAGCGTCAACTTTGCCAGGGCTATACGCGGCCTCCCGTCCCAGAACAGGCGGCGCTGCAAACTCTCCACCTCACGGAAGTAACGCGCCGGGACCAGATCCATCGAGTTCTGGAGAGCATACAAAAAGCGCGGCAAGGACATCATCTTGAACAATGCCGCCCGGCCGAGCGGTGAAAGCGGCAAGCGCCGCCAGCGCGCGACGTCCTCCTTCAAGCGCTGGAGGGGGGGAAGCAAATTCCGCTCGTAGCGGGCCACCGGGTCCAGCGTAATATAGACGCCCAGGTAACGAAACCCCTGCGAGGCAATCTGGATCGAGCAGCCCCGCGGGAGAACAGGAGCCTCCCCGGAAAGCACATAGATACAGGATTTAGCCCAGTTGATGACAAGACCTGAGTTACGGCCGAAGGAGCGCAGAACATCGACCAGGACAATCAGTGATTTACGCGGGGAGGCTAAGTACAACAGGATGTCGTCGGCGTAGAGGGACACGCGGTCCTCATACTCAGGGGTCCAACGGAGACCACGGATAGAAGGGTGCCACCGCAGCCACTCCGCCAGGGGTTCCAAGGCCAGTGCAAACAGGAGCGGCGACAGGGGGCAACCCTGTCGCGTGCCCCGTCCCAGCACGAATGGGGCCGAGACTCGACCATTCACCACCACCTGCGCCAATGGGTCAGAGTACAACAATTTGACCCAGCTGATGAATCCCGGGCCAAATCCAAATTTCGCCAACATCGCCCAGATGTACGGCCACTGGAGCGTGTCAAACGCCATGGTGGCGTCCAAGGACGCCAAGATGGCCGGCTCCCGCACGAATGGAACACGCGCGAGCACCCCGTGCAAGCGCCGCAAGTTAAGAGCCGTGTTGCGATGGGGAATGAAGCCGGACTGGTCTTGGTGGACCAGATCGCCCACCACGCCGACCAGCCGGTTGGCAAGCACCTTGGCGAGGATTTTAGGCTCCGCATTCAAGAGCGAGATCGGCCGATAGGATGTAACCCGGTCTCGCGGTCTCCCCTCCTTGTGGATAACCACGATGGTAGCTAGACGCTGGTCCGGCGGGAGGGAGCCCCGCGAGTGGGCCGCAAGGAACATCGCACGGAGGTGAGGTGCCAGTACATCCGGTCGCAGCTTATACAATTCGATAGGAAGGCCATTCGGGCCCATGGCCTTGCCCGAGGCGACCGAGCGTATGGCGAGGGCGATTTCATCCGAGGTGGGAGCGGCATCCAACGAATCCCTGTCCTCCACTGAAAGCGAGGGCAGCGCGATGTCCCGCAGCAGGGCATGGGAGTCCTCCTCCGAGCAGGGAGAGACCGGAGAATATACCTCGCGGAAATAATCCGCGAAGCAAGAAACAATGCCTTCCGGCTCAGTAATTCGTACACCATCCATCCTCTCAATCAGCGGGACCACACGACTAGCTCTCTCCTTCTTATCCAACCACGCAATCAGTTTGCCAGCCTTATCACCCACATCATACAGTCGCCCCTGTTGCTCTCTGCTAAGGCCCCTGGCCGCCTCCGTGACGAGGGCCCTATAGGCCGCCTGTTTAAGGTGTAGAACATGCAGCGCCGCGTCAGTCACCCCACTCCCCAGATCACCCTCCAATTCAGTAATTTCGGCCTCCACCCGGGTCACCTCCTCCTGTGCGCGTCTGCGGGCATGGGAGATAAAGGAGAGGGCCTCCCCTCTGAGAACTGTTTTAAAGGCTTCCCACAGGGAGATAGCCGACGGAACGGACCCCACATTCTCCTCAAAATACCGTTGCAATGATTTAATCAGGTCAGCACGAATAGTGGGGTCACGCAGGTACCAAGCATTTATTGGGGCTACCCTGCCCTCTCCCCTCGGGAAGACACCCAAGTGCAACAGGAGCGGGGAATGATCTGAAATACCCCGCGCCAGATGGCGCACCTCTCCCACCCTCCCAGCATAGGCCGCAGGGACAAGGACATAATCAAGCCGCGAGAGGCTACCATGGGCACCCGAATGGAAGGTGTACTGCAGCTGGGTGGGATGCTTTAAACGCCAGCAGTCCACCAATCCCAGTGTGTCCAAAAGGCCCGCTAACCACGCCTGTGCCCGGGGGAGGTCCCTAGGGGGATGACGATCCATAGTCCCAGAAGCCACCGCATTGAAATCCCCCCCCAACCACCAGAAGCCCCCCCGGGAGGTCAAGAAGGAGGCGTCCCAGATCTGCAAAGGTGGTGGACTGTAGCCCCGGTGGGACGTACACAGAGACAAAGACAACTACCCTGCCCTCCATCCTCCCCACCAAGACAGTGTAGCGTCCCCTCTCATCATGGCGCACCTCGTCTATTTCTAGCGGGAGCGAGGTCTTGATCATGATGCCCACCCCCCGCGAGCCTGATGTGAAGCCCGAGTGGGCCACCAATGGGTGATATTTTGATCACGGAGTTGTCGCTTGAGGGTGTTCAAGTGACGTCTCGTCTCCTGCACTTTCGCCATAAAATCTGGGTAGAGCGAAAATCACGGACCCTTTATATTGAAGCTCACCTATTTCGCGGAATCCCTATCCCGGTAATTCAGCAATTTGGCTATCATCGGGCGTGGAGAGGCGCCCGGGGGCGGGCGCGGACTCAGCAAATGGTGGGTTCTTTCGATCACAAAGATATCTGAGAAGGTCTCACAGCCTAGTAAAGTGATGAGTTTTTCTATGAATTGTTCAGCGTTGCTCATTGAGGAGGATTCCGGAAGGGCCGTGATGCGAATGTTGTTCCGGCGGGAGCGGGCTTCCAAGTCCTCTGTCTTATCCTGAAGAGATGTGAGAGCCTTGGCCAGCTGTTTGTGTATCAAGTCCGTTTCGGTTTGAGCCTCTTCAACCTCTGTAATTCTGCGCTCCGACATATCTATCTGCTCCACATGCTTATCCAGCCTTTCCGGCCTCCTATCCATGCATAAGACTAGGGAGTCAATTTCTCCATCAATCACTGACAGGCTCTTTTGCAACGTGGCAAACATTTGTTTGACCTCACCTGGTTCTACCTCCGTGTTTTCCACCTGGGCGTCTGCGGAACGCCCCCCCCCCCCCCCATCTCTCTAGTTCTAGACCTCTTTGAGTCAAACAGGCGCTTCGTCTGCGTTTTGTCGCCCTAGCCCATTGTGTAGACCGCCTGGGGGATAACTGTGCCATTGGAGCAGTAGTATCAAGGGAGGGTAGCCACCGTACCAGCTGACCACCATGCCAAGTTCTCAATGCACGTTTCGTCGGACCTCTGCTGCCCAGTGTCAAGGGTCTCTCCTAGGCGCGTAGTGCTGTAGGCTGCCTCGCGTGACTAGTGAGAGAGATGGCGGCCCAGTCAAGGTGATTATGGTCCCTCCGAGCGTGCTTGGAGTTAGGCCCATTGTGCAATAAGGTGTCTGCGACGTCCCCCCCCCCCCCCAGAAGCAGTGCTCCCGGCAGGTCACAATGCTGAGGTGGAGCGCAGCGCCCACTGCCACCAGGTACCAGAAAGGTGGAAGTATCACGGGAGCCCTCGCCACAGTCCCACAGCGCAGGGGGATCAATAGTGCATGACTCTAGTACAGTAGGTGCAGTGGCGCAGCAAACTTAGTTGTCCAGGTCTACGTGCAGAGGCCAGGCATGGGAGGACTCAGCACCACGAGCTGCGTCGGGTCCTCCGCATCAGGAGCATCCCTCTTCCAGCAGATCGCCAGGCCCCAGCTAAGGCCTTTACCCCCGGCACTGAGACCGCGGCTCTCTGCCCGATTCCCCACAGCAAGGGCGCAGGACTTATCCAAGTCACCAGGGGGCTCTCGGGTCGTCCAAGTCGCCGCAACAGGTCAGCAGAGGGGCACCCCCAAGCAAGAGCAACAAGGCACCGCAGCTCCGGCGCCAAGCTGAGGCAGTCAGTGAAGCGCCGGCAGTAGTGCGTCGGGGGGTGCTACGTCCCGGGGAGCCCAGCACGAGAGTCCTCCACCCCCAAACGGGCCAGCCACAGCAGCTCACCGTGAACACAGGCACAGGCGGGATCTCAAGTTCTGTTTGCAGAGGCCGCCGATCTTCCCCTGCCGCCGAGGCGCGCACCAGGCCATCTCCTTAGGCCTCCGCTGCTCGTCCCACAAAGATTGCGAACCACCGCAGGAGCCGTTGATAGTAGGCGGCAGGCAGAGGCACCGGCACCGCGGTGATCCCCAGCGAAGGTAGGGACTCAGCCCTGCACATAGGAGGGATCCACGGGCACCACCAGGCAGCCGCCACCAGCACCATGATCACGGGCAGGGGAGCCTCTCTACGCAGCGGAAGACCTGTGGTGCGCCGCGTCCGTTCCGAGGCGACCTCCGATTCAGGAAAGGTGTCGGCGGGTAGCTCTCATGTAGCACTATTTAGAGCTGTGCAGATCGTTCGGGTAGCGGCACCGATGATAAGGATTACTGACGTTTCGAGCTGATGGCTCACAGAGCTCTGCAATTACGGGGCCATTTTGCGCGGCGGCAAGCTCTGCCCCCCGCCCCCCATTTGACCTACTTTTTAAATACAATGCTCACTGCTCTATGAGCCTTTAGGGCTTACCGTAGGGTTGATTATAAGTATTAACAAGCATTGGCATAGCCAATAGGTCTTGCTTTTGGGACCTTATAAGTATTTAGTTATGCAGCACAATATCCTTGGTGCAACAACATCAACTGTTGCATGGCTAAACACTTATAAGGTCCCAAAGGCGAGACCTATTGGCTACGCCAATGCTTGTTATGTTAGAAGACACTATGTAAAGCATATCTGATTCATATCTCTGGAACTACACTTCCGTTTGTCGTGGTTTCTTACAATACATAGCAATGAAGCATCACACCACCTGATCGTCTGCTCAACCACAGCTACCACTGTAGAATTAAGGAAACTGAGGGAGCCTTCACTAACCTTTAGGAGCAGATGGAACAAGGACAGCAAGGTGTTCAATGAACTACAGGAAATGCCTGCCAAAAAGTGACAAAATAATCAGCAAGGAAGAAAGATTGAGTGACACCTCTATGGATGTCAGTGCAGGGGCTGAAAATTTAGAAAGATGGGAAACAAATGGATGAGAGAGAGAAAGGAAATAAAATCATGTGAGAGAGAAAGGAGATAAAATCATGTGAGGGAGAAGGGATTGAGAGTGATGTGAACACGGAAGGAGCTGAGAGATATAACGAAAAGGATATAAGTGACAAAGGAATGAGATTATTTTTTTATTAACAAGTCGTGTGTTTAAACTATCATTACTTTAAATAGCAGGTGCAAAACATGAGAAGTAGAGAAATCGAGAGTGAGTGTCCTTTAACAGGATTTAACCACAGAGCTTGGTACCTCGTTATTTATACACACACACAAACATTATGAAAATCACACTTAAGGCGCCAAATGGTTAAATGTTAGCATAACTAAATGTCATCACCAAGATGGCACCAGAGCGGTATTTAAAGTACAGAGGCTCTCCATTGAGATGTTTGAGTGTAGCTCGCCTGCATCTATTCCCCGGTAAAGGAAGGAGTCGCAATAGAGAACAGTGACAGGGAAAACTGTGAGGCATATTCAATGGATTGTGCTGTCCGAAACAAGCAAACCATAGAAAAGGAGCCCGGATCAAGAATGGCCGCAGGGAGATTTAGGGATGGCAGACAAAGCAGCACAATGCCAGCAAAAGCACACGGACTATCAAGAGTTTACAGGAAGCTTGAAAAACAAGACGCGCGGCCGCGAGACGAGCTCTGTAGTGGGGGAGGGGGAGGAGCGTTGAACGACCACAATTTGTGGTGGCAAAAGAAACACGATAAATCTATTTGTTTATATGAAACTAAGAGTATAATTGCCTTGAGGAGAGAGAGACTGTACTCTCGGCCGGCTGCAGTGTCTGTACAAACAATACAAGACGATAAGCAACAGTGATCGGTGGGTTATCACTAAACTAGGCCATGAGCAGGGAAACCATCATTCCACCTCAATGCACACTTTTTTCTCTTATCTGTAGATGAAGCTACACCAATCTCTTGTAACACGAGCACCGATGTTCTGTGCTGCAGCTCTGAATACAGCATCTGCGAGCTGCAATAAAAAGGCACGGGCAAGGAAACGTAAATTACTCCCTGGTACTTTACAGCCCTGAAGAGATCTAATCACATTCGAACTTCGGCCTATTTGGTATAAATACAAGAAAGATCGCTTTTACGGCATGGCAACTCTACAACCGCTTTAACCATATGTAGGACAACCACTTTCTCAAACGAGAAGACGGGAGAAGGTCAATAGCAGAAGAAAATATTTTGAGATGCCTAAATTCCAGGTTGCTAAGCATGGTCTCTGCTTAGCCACGGAACCAAATGCCAGAGGTGTGCCGAAAGTTTCATCTGCTCAATAAACCAGAACTGAAATACTTTACTCTCTCTAAAATTGTGAGTTCAATAATTCTATTAATATTGAATTTAAAACAGTGTTGAATAAATAGGGATGGCAGGCAAAGAAGTACAATGCCAGCAAAACCGCAGGGACTATCAAGAGTTTACAGGAAGCTTGAACAAGCATTGGCCACGCGCGTGAAACTGCAATAAAAGTCTGGCCGTTTCACTTGCGAGAGCGAGCAGCACCAGGAGCGATAATTGCTTCCATATGGCGTCGAGCGCTCCCGCAAGTGAATCTCCACACGTGCACGTGTTGCCATTGAAGGCAATGGAACGCGTGCACGTTTTTGCCTGAAAAGACAAAGCTACGGCTAAAGGTCTTTTTGCCTACGCAACGCATGTGCGCTGCTAGGCGAGACCTAAAAAGGAATGTTTAAGCCTGGCGAAAGGGTTATTTTGCCAGGTTGAAATGGCAGTTTTAAGCTGCACACACAGGCTGCAGTGGCAGGCCTGAAACATGTTCTACAGTGCTATGTTAGTGGGTGGCACAATGAGGGCTGCTACCCACTAGTAGTATTTAATTTAAAGAGCCTGGGTACATGTAGTACCATTTACTAGGGATTTAAAAGTAAATTAAATGTGTCAATTAGGTGTAGTCTAATTTTACCATCTTTGAAGGAGAGAACACAAGCACTTTGTGCACTTTACCCCTGCTAAGTAGTGCTAGAGTTCAAATGCCAAAAAAAACGAGCTCAGCAAAAACCAGGGAGCGAAGGCAAAATATTTGGAGGAATACCACACCAAGGATGTTAGGTCTAACACTTAGTAAGGAGAGCTACTGCACACTCCAGGCAGGGGATGCCCTGGAAAGTGTAGGAACACCAACAAACTCTTAACTTTGTGAGTGTTCCTATTCTTCTCTGCATCTTGTTTCGACACTGGGATCAAGGATATTTACTTCAGTAAAATGCATGAATAAATCTATTTCCATTGTGGGGCGGGGGGCTGTCATCCCAGGAGTGAAGACTGTGTATTGCTCCACTCCTGTGAAATCATGATCTTGGTATGGGCAAGAAGTTGTAATGTCTCTTTAGTCTGCCAGACAAGTAGACCTCTTCATTTACCCTCTTGCAGCTAGCGTAGCTGCATTGTCTGGTATTTGAGATTGCAATATTGAATGTTTGGTATTGCACCTTTTCACCTGTAATTAAGGTAATAAAACCGAGGGGCCTGGGTCTTGGCATTCTGGTACTTACAGCCAATCAGAGATGTAGAACTGGAACACATCAGTGATGTAAATGCTAGGTGGCATGCTGTTGGTTCTGAAAAATCTTCACTGGCGTTCATTGGCTGAAAGCTTGAGCCTGCACCTAAGGCTGAGATTGGCTGAGGGGGTCTTCAAAATAGTGTGGCCCAGAGATGAAAAGTGTTGCATTCTGTAAATAAGTCAATAGGTGTATTTAGGTGAGATACTTGTCATCCACAAGCGGGCGGGAATTCCCTGAGCCATACAAATGTTTCTCCTACACTGTGGAGGAAAATGATGTGACTACCCATCTACAATCGTTTCCATTTCATCTGACAATCAGACAGCAGGGGCCCAAGTGGGAGATGTTTCAATATGCTCCAAAGTCTTTCCTTTGTCTCTGAGAGCGGCCGAGTTCTAGACACACTTGTAGTGCAGTCTGGTTCCATCATTCCTGTTATTCCGTGCTCTGACTGTTCTTGTTCCATGTCTGCCCCTCCTCCTATCTCTGTCTTTCTCTTCCACCTTTCCGTTTAAAGCAGGACCTAGTCTGATTTTGGGTCTTACATCCACTTACCTTACCTTGGAGTCTTGATCCTCTGCTGTAGCTGATTCTAGCCTGTCAAGGGCATGTCAGACTCCCACAGCAATCTGCCAACAATCGCTGTCTGAACTCTGCTCTCACCTCTCCCTGCCACACTCACCTCAGGTTTCTGCATCCTGTTCTCCAACTATCCTGCCCCTTTCTCGAAGAGATGTATGCCCTACCTTAGACTGTGCTGTTGTCATACTTTCGAGGAGGCATACCGACACAGAGCACCCCAATGCCCCTTTAATGATGGATGCATTCAGACTGCGCTTATATCAATGTACTTTTCCTGGTGGCCCACATATCTCCGTAGTACCCAATAAAGTGGCTTAACCTTTGACATCCCCATGCCTGCTATTACAGTCTTCTACAGCAACCTTCATTTAGCACTTTGTGCATATGAAAGACTCTAAATATAAATTATCAACCAACGGTTAATTACATTTAAAATAACTAGAAAAAGATGTGCATTTTTTTTTATGTACTTGAGTAGCTGCTGTCTGCAGTGAACGTCTATAAAACAAGTGTGTGATTTTTGTACTGGAACAACTGTCCTTTTTAGTTTCTGATTGCCTTTTACTCTTTGGTGTTTTCTCGCTGAATGTTTGAGGCGAGACAGTATCTGTTCCTTTGTGACTACGCACACCCATGCCTTTGGCACGTGTTTTGATTTCAGAGGGGACTCCTTTGTTGTAGGCCTAAGGGAATGACTTGTTTCTTGTTTATTCTGCACTCCTCAGCCTGCCGTGAACACACAGGCTCCTGCAACCAGTGATCCTATACTGAGCTGCGCAATGATGCATTTATAAACTGGAAAATCATGGCTAAAATCTCACTACTCTTCTCACTGCCAGGAATAACCTGGGCCTAGAGCTCTTACCAAGAAAAAGGGGCTTTTAGGATTAGGAGGGAGACATTGTGCCGCACCATATAAAGATGCTTACCTCATCCTCTTCCCCTGATGCTCCCCTTATGGTCGTTCCTGCCCATCACTTTTGACCGTCTAGTCTCTTCTCACCTGTACCGTTGTTCGCCACTGCTCATTTCGGTATAGCTCCTCAATCATGTTTTACACTTCCAATCCCCTCCTTCTCCTCGGAATCATTTTCGTCTTTCTGCAGTGCTACTTCATCACTGTCGATCCCTACTTCAGTTGCACATGGCTCCTTATACACCTGCTGCACTCCCCATTGGTCACCTTTCCCCCAGTTTGTTCTTTTTCGCCCCAAGTCAATAATCTCTGTATTCATGATTGCACACTCATTGAACTGTTACCATTCTCGTCGACCTTCCATGCAGCACCTCTATGCAGCCAAAATGTCTCTTCTGTCCCCAAACCCGCCATCCTCTCGACCCAACTCATTTTAATCTTTCCTCTTAGTGCTTTTCCAAACTCATATTTGACTCTTTCACTACATTTTACATGTATAGCTGTGGTCTACTCCAAATAAAATCTCTATCCTTTCTGTTCTAATTCCTTGGCCATAACCACTGTGCCAATCTGTCTTAGCTGCTGCTGCACCCTTGCCCTCCTTGAGTTATTAATAACTTCCTTGTAAATACAGTGCTTAATAACACGCCTCTACCAGTTCTAACCGCTTTAAATACCATATTACTATTTCCAACTTAATAAGCACTTCAAATAGCATGATATTTTGAATGTAATGGTTCTCTAAATACTCCGCTTAAAGGATAGAATGTAGTCTATCTCTCCGAGATGTGAACTCATAACTGGCAGATAACACAAGATGTCATCATGCTTTAATCCATTCTGCCTCTTCCCGCCTCTGTGCTGCCTTCTCTGGTCCTTGGTACCCTGGTCCAGTCATCTGCTCTCCTACTGTCCTGAGATAATCTGACTTCCCACATTTCCCCTATACCCAGCACTTTATGATCTGCATGCATTCTTTTTTCCATCTTTATTTGCCCTATGTTATCTGGTATTTCCGTTGCTGCCCCAACTCTAAGGGCCTCATTACGATGTCTGGCGGAAACTTTCCACCCCACACCGTCTCCGATTTGGGAACCAACATACTCGCGGTCAGTGGTTCCGCCCAACAGGTTACGATGCGACCGAACACTGTTCAGTCGGAGTCTCATTGACTAATATGGGAGCCCATGTTCCGCCCAACAGCACAGGCTCCTATGGGGAAATGGGGTGTGGCCGGAAAACCATGATCTCTGTTGGAGGCACCCCATTGTGCCTGCCACACAGTGCAAGGTTTTACAGGGTGGTCCCTTAGGTACCCCCTCAGGCCCAAAACGGAGGCTGCAGGATAAAGGGGGGCCTGCCAGGGGCCCCTAAAGCCAGTGTCAGACAGCCTTTTCATGTCAGACTGGCTGACTTGAAAAGGCTGTTGGAAATCGGCATCGTAATCGCTCGGTCGGAAACACTGTCCGTAGATCTGTATGTTGCAGTTCTGACCGACACAAATTCTCCGAGAGCCGGTCGGAACCCATTCTCGAAGACCCTGCGGGTTACAATCCGACCGCGAACATAGTAATTGGTCGGGCGGATTGTAAACCGACGAGTCTGTCGGAAGCGTTCCGACACGGTCAAGGAGTTTTTGAGTGTCGGGAGGAGGCTTTCCACCGACATGGTAATCGGGCCCTAAATTGTGTAATTCCTTCACTATCTTTCTGACCTTCTCCTTTTTCAGACCCATTCTATCTGAATTCATTCCTCACTGTTAACTTGTTTTTAATATAGCACTTCATAATACACTTCCCCATTCTAAGTGCCATACTTAACAGATGTTACAGCTGTTTAATATATATATATTACCTACTGGCGGTCGCCAGTAGGTAGTTATAGTTAGGACCCTGTTTCCATAGGAAAACCGCAACATTCTATTTTGAATAACTTTGGCGCCGGTCGACGAATCCTTGCGAAATTTTCAAAATAGGTGGGGCGCTACGCTCCGCTCCTACCCTGAAAGTCTCGGGGGGATTCATCAAGCGGGGGCTGAGAAAAAAGGGGGGTCCCAAAACGCGTTTTTCCCATGCATTTTTCCATAGGACCTTTAGACACAGCTACAGCCCGAACGGCTGAACAGAGTTACTTGAAATTTGGCAGAGAGGTAGTCCTCGGGTCAAGGAAGTGCCTTTTGTAGGTCTGGTGTAAATCTGTTCAGTAGTTCCTGAGAAAATAGCATTTAAATCAATATATATATCTGTGGCAGCTTACGGTGCACTTACCGTGCGCTTACGGTAAGCTTACCGTACGCGTACGGTGCCGTGCGCGAGCGCGAATCTGATTGGCTGTTAGATCTTAGTAAACATTCGAATCGGTCGAAACCAGGAAGCGGCGGCCGCCATTTTCTCTCTCGCACTCTGAGGGGGGGTGGAAAAACAAAGGGAAAAAACATGTAAAGGGGCTGTTTAGACACCTCCTAACCACCTAGCCTTGATGAAGGTGTCCCCCAAGACCCCACAAGGCCAAAAAGTCAATTTTAATTTTTTTTTAAATTTCGCCGATTATGCTTACCGTACGCATACGGTAAAAATGTTATAAAAAAAAAAATTATCCATACTCACCCCACCCCGTGGGCAAATTGTGCCAGAAGGGCACAATTTGTGCATGGCATATTTTAATCGGTAGAAATGTAAAAGTTTACCTTTCACAACGAAGCGCATAATATGTCCTCCATGTGCGCACAGTGCGCGAAGCGCATCGGGCGTACATGGCCCATCTAGCGTAACGTGGGGACGCGGTGCGCATAGCGCACCGCGTGCCTACCGTGCGTGCACGGCACTAACTGCGTAAAGTGGGCGCGCGAAGCGCACCGCGTGCTCGCGCACCGTGCGCGCATGGAACGAACTGCGTTAAGTGGGCGCGCACGCCACGAATGGCGTAAAGTAACTTAGCATTTAAAAAAACGTACAAATTCACTGAAAAAACCATAGGTTTCACACACGTTATAGTTAGGAATTAGCATTTAAAAAACCTTGCAAATTCACTGAAAAAACCATAGGTTTCACACATGTTATAGTTAGCTGGACATTTTACTGATAAAAAACCATTGAAATTCCCCCGTTATAGTTAGTGCAGGCAACTATAACTCACGCGACCGCAATCCTCTGCTGATGCTAATACTGTATTTAGACACTTATTTGCCCATGTCTTCTTCCATTAAATTTTAGCTATACATATATTACAAATATTTTTTTTTCATAAAGACACATATGTCATCAGCAGAGGATTGCGGTCGCGTGAGTTATAGTTGCCTGCACTAACTATAACGGGGGAATTTCAATGGTTTTTTATCAGTAAAATGTCCAGCTAACTATAACATGTGTGAAACCTATGGTTTTTTCAGTGAATATATATATATATATATATATATATATATATATATTCAAAACACAGCTTTTCGAAAGTCACGAAAAGAAATCCAGGACACCCAGGAATGCTGTTCACCAAGTTTTTAATCCAGGCAAGTGATAGCCTTCACCAACGCGTTTCGCAGTAAGCTTGTTCACGGTGTGATTACAATACAAACACGTTCTCTTTACATATGCGCATTCAGTGGCATAGAAATGGGACTGATCAAAGATATGCTGTACAAAGTATGGGCGCCATTTTGTAATGGTTTAACAATACCCATTTAGAAACGATCCGCGTACATTATATCTATTTAACAATTGAGACTTTACCATATCATTTCATCAAAACGGTCTTTGAATAAACAATGTATAAATGCCCCAGTGGGCCAAAGTTAAATGCAAATAAACACCGTGAACAAGCTTACTGCGAAACGCGTTGGTGAAGGCTATCACTTGCCTGGATTAAAAACTTGGTGAACAGCATTCCTGGGTGTCCTGGATTTCTTTTCGTGACTTTCGAAAAGCTGTGTTTTGAATGTTTGGGGCCACCGGAGCCCATCCAGGACCGCCGTAACTGAAGCTCCGCACTTCCGGGATTCGTGTTTGTGATATATATATATATATATATATATATCTCTATATCTATATCTAATCTAATTACCTACTGGCGATCGCCAGTAGGTAGTTATAGTTAGGACCTATTTTCCATAGGAAATCCGCAACATTCTATTTGGAATAACTTTGGCGCCCGTTGACGAATCTTTGCGAAATTTTCTAAACTTTAGGCCAGCTCCGGTCCGCTCCTATCCTGAAAGCCTCGGGATGATTTGTGTAGCGGGGGCTGAGAAAAAAGGGGGGTCCCAAAATGTGTTTTCCCCATAGGACCTTTAGCCGCAGCTAAAGCCCAAACTGCTGAACGGGATTACACCAAATTTGGCAGAACGGTAGACCTTGGTTCAGAGTCTTGCCTTTTGCTTAAATGGTGTAAATCCATTCAGTAGTTCCTGAGAAAATCAAAATCGCGTATATATCTGAGCGGAGCCTAACCACACATCTCAACTTGAGATCTGATTGGCTGTCAGTACTTCATCCAAGAAGTGTTGGCAGCCATAGCACCTCATTAAAAAGCATTGCAGTTAATAGAAGATTTTAAGACTTTAGTTACATTATAAATCATTTGTTGATGGTACCATACTCATTTTAGGAATTGTGGTGTGTTCTAAGGTGATTTTACCATGTGAAAAAACCTTCTGCTGTGATATCATGAATCATGTTTGAGAGAACTATTTTCTCATGCTTTTCCCACAGAGGTTTGGAAGGTGATCTATAAGCTAAACTGAGAGCATATTTTCTGTAAATTCACATTATCTTTCTCAGTCATGTGAGAATGAAGTCTGACATTCTCAGTAAAACATGTACATCCAACAAGGGCAGAGACTGTCAGTTGATTCCTTTGTGTTCTACTGCAGCTTCCCAGAGTGTTCTAAAGAACAACGTGAGCGCTAACAGTCCTACTTATGACAAACGTATTGCACACCTGAAGCAATCTTGATTGGAATAAAGTGGTAACTCTTAAAACATTTAATTTAAAAAGGAACAAAATGAGGGGGTTCATTTTGCCATAGAAAGTATGATTAGTGCTGCAGAAAGAAAAATTAGGGCACATTTTGACTTCTCAAATCCTTTTCTATGTCATAAAAAAATTCTGACATGCAGACTCAAACATGCACTTTGAATACCAGCAGCAGACTTCCCTGGTGAGCGGTAACTTTACTACAGTGATCTAATGAGCAACTAGAGTGCTAACATTCAGAATTTATGGCAAATGTGTGACACATCTGAATGCCTTCTTGATGGAATCAAAGTAAAAAACTGAAAGTATTTCCTACTGAGGAGACTGCAGTAAATGAAGAAATTAGGAAACTTCATAACAAATAAGTCTCCCAAGATGGCCACCAGAGACAGAAGAGCCCAAATGTAGCCCAAATATCACCCAGATGTAGCCCAAGTATAGCCCAATGACAGAATGTCCCAGAGTGTTCTTAAGAACAACTAGAGCGCTTACTGTCTTACTTAGGACAAAAGTATGGCACACCGAAGGCATCTTGATTGGAATAAACTGGTAACACTTAAAACATTTAATTTAAAAAGGAACACAATGAGGGGGTTCGTTTTACCATAGAAATTATGATGAATGCTGAAGAAAGAAAATTATGGCACGTTTTGAGTGACTTCTCAAATCCTCTTCTATTTCATTAAAAAATTCTGACATGCAGACTGAAACATGCACTTTTAATACCAGCAGCAGACTTCCGTGGTGAGCAGTAGCTTTACTACAGTGATCTAATGAGCAACTAGAGTGCTAACATTCAGAATTTATGGCAAATGTGTGACATATCTGAATACCTTCTTGATGGAATCAAAGTAAAACACTGAAAGCATTTCCTACTGAGGAGACTGCAGTAAATGAGGAAATTAGGAAACGTCATAACAAATAAATCTCCCAAGATGGCCACCAGAGGCAAAAGAGCCCAAATGCAGCACAAATATCACCCAGATGTAGCCCAATGACAGAAGTGTGCAAAACACTTATTTTTTGTGTTTTTGCAGTTTTATATAGTGCAGACTTGTCTGGTATTGGAGTGCTTTACATGAGCATTGGTTACATCACACAAGATCAAATTCATTTTGGTTGTAGACTAAGGGAGATTAAGTGATTTGACCAGAATCACAGAATGTTGAGCGGAAGCAGAAACTCCAACCTGGTTCCCCAGTTGCAAAGTCTGCAGCTCTGGAAGTAACACCACATCCTCTCCCCTAAGTGCAACATTTAATCAAGTGGTCAACTGGATAAAAAAACATAAAGATAACAAATAATTTAAAAGTGCTTTGTCGCTATTTGAAAACTCAGAAAATATGTCCTCATTTTAGTTTTTTAGAGCACTAACCATAATTTTGATGCAAATAAGACCCTCTCATATATGTAATTTATAAAGGAAATGCTCTAGGTATTACAGTTTTGATTATATCAGGCGTTCCACACTTTTGTAATAAATATAGAATGTTAGCAATCTAGTTGTTCATTAGGATACTGTTGAGAGGCAGAGGCCAGGGGCACGGACTCTGATAATTGAAGGCAGGTAGGAGGGTGCAGAGGCAACAATTTGACCACACTGGGCAGGCAGGAAGGGCAGTGGCAGCACAACAGACTATGGAGGGCAGTGGAAAGGGGGGCAGGGGCAACAAACCAACAATACAGGACTGGCAAGAGAGGCTGTGGCAATATAATAGACCATTGTGGGCAGAAGGAAGAGGCAGTGGTAGTACAACCATACATGCCAACAGACCCGATTCAGCCAGGAAACGTTCAATGTTTTTAAGCTCAAATTGGCTTTATTTGATCTGTCTCCTGTCTACAATCTCCTCTTTTTCAATGTAACTCAAAGGGGAAAATCAATACCCCAGTTTTTTTTCAAAATCTCCCTCTTACCAAGTTCAAAATGTTCGCAGGTATTGTACATTGGATCATGGAAGGCAGGAGGAATTGGGGTAGGGACATGGACTCTGATAACAGAGGACAGGAGGGACATGGATAGTGCGCCAAACTGACCCTACAGGGCAGACATCAGGGTTTGCAGCAGCACAATACACCACACAGGGCATGCAGGACCGGAGTGCAGCACAACAATCCATAGAAAGCAATAGGGAGGGGACAGGACCATGCACATGGACAACAGAGAACAGAGGGGGAAGAGGCAATGGTAGCTAGCTGACCATAATGGACAGACAGGAGAGAAAGCTGCAGCATAACAGACCATAAAGGGCAGGAGGGACGGATCAGGGGCATTACAATGGAAGAGACAAGCCAGGAGGGAGGGAATAGGGGTCTGCACATGGAAACAGAGGGCTGGGGGCAAGGGGGCAGGGCAGGAGCAGCAAGATGACCATGGAGGTCAGGCAGGATGGGCACTAGAAACAAGACACACCATGGAGAGCAACAGTTAGACTATGATGGCATACACACAGACCATGGAAGGAAGGTGGGAGGGGGTCAGGGGCAGCTATCTAACCACACAGGGAAGGTGGGAGGGGCCGTGGCAGCACAGAAGACCATGCATTGCAAGCAGGAGGGTTAGTGGCAGCACAAAGGCTATGATGGGCAAGAAGGAGGGTGTAGGGGCATGTACAAAGGACCATGTAGGATAGAAGGGAGGGTCAGGACCTGGGCACAGACAAGAGAGTTCAGGGGAAGGAGGCCTCACAACAGACCGCGCGGGGCAGGGAAGAAGGGTGTGGCAGTAAAATGGACCATGGAGGACAGGATGAAGGGGATAGGGGCATGGCATGTGGACAGGCAGGGTGGAGGTGGCAGGGACAGGTTACAGTCATCTGACAATGCTAGGCAGGTGGGAGGGGAGTGGCAGCTCAACAGAACACTCAGAGTAGATAGGAGTAGCAGGTCCATGGAACATGGTGGGCAAAAAGGATGGAGCAGAGGCATGCACAAAGACATCGCAGGGCAGGGGGAAGGAGAATAGGGGCAGCAAGCTAAGCACAGAGGCTAAGCAGGAGGTCCATGATGGGGCATAGAATTGGGCAATGGATGGCAGGAGGAGTGGACTGGTACATCATGCTAAATGGAGGGCAGTGGCAGCACATCAGACCATGCATGGCAGGAGGGAGGAGGCTAGTCCATGGATTCAGACAACAGAGGATAGGGAGGAGGGGGATGGGGCAGCAAGCTAACTGTTCAGAGAAGGTGGGTATTAGGAACTTTATTGTTTTTAAAATGTGTGTCTGTGCGTACTACTTAAAATATGAACAAGTATGCAGCATAATCTCACTTTTATTCAGGAAGAAGAGGACGTTTGTGACTATGACTCCGGGCTGACTTTGCAGAAACACCACCTGACCCTCCATCCCCCATCGCAAAATGTAATGCCCGTGAAAAGGGTAGGTGAACGCAGTGTTATATAGAACATAGTCCTGAGAGCACGATTGAAAATGAAAACTTGATATAGTGTATGGTATAAACTATGCACCAAAAAGTGTGCTATAAGATGAACCGGGCGTGAAATATAATATGCAATACATTGTGCGCAATGACAGATTCATTGGAGAGCGCGAGATAGCACAGGCACTAGCGCATGCTATGCGATATGCGCCTTGGAATGTAATATGCACAGGGCAGTGTTGTGTAACCTAACTAGTCTCCAAAGTCGTAATTTAAAATATGTGCTGGTGAGTGTAACGTTGCATATGCACTGTGACAAAGATATGGATCCCAGATTGTAATATGTATGGCATAGCGCTGTGCATTATAACATAGGCATCGAGGAAGGCACGTTAGATGGGGCAATATAACCCGTGCGAAGGCAAGTGTGGCATGACATATTCACGCGGTGGTGTTACAGTGCACATGGGCTAGAGAGTGTCATAGCATACGCACTAGCTGGTGGAATACAACACAGAGGTGTGTGGCACTCGGCGGGCACTGGTGGGTGTAACACAGCATTGGGCTCAGCCAGGAGCGCTCTGTGACTCTCAAGTGAGGTTCGTCTCCTTTCCAGAGAGTAAAATAAAAAGCATTACACATCCGGCGGTGGATGTGTGTTTTATTAACCGTGAGGGGGGTTTCTTGCATAGTTTTGGTCGAATTTTTGTCGAATCCCCTTTGAATGGCTTGGTGTTCATGTGTATTAAATGTGCCCGTCAATAGCTACCCAAGTTTGTATAAATAAACGACAAGGGTGTCTACTTGGAGAGTACCCACCGGCGGGGGCGCCGGGATTAGGCACGGTAGGGCGTCAGACACGTCAGAGGTCCGATTAAGGCCTTGGGAGGGGGACCACGCGGCCCCCTTCCAAATATAGTTTTTTCAACAAAAAAAAAATTAGGGGGCAGGCCCTGGGGATGCGGTCCCCAGGGCCAATAAATAAGAAAAAGAAGGGGGGCCACACAGCTCCCCTTCTTAAAAAAATAAAATAAATAAAAGACCGGCATCATGCCGGAGGCCACGCCCCCTCCTTGCAGCACTCTGCAAACGCCCCCTGGCCAGTTGTAAGTTGGGGAATTAATTCCTCTTCAATACTGAGGGTCCCTGAGGGCCAACTAGCCCAACGGGTATCTCCAGTATGCGCCAGGGAGCTGCGTTGCAGACAGGTGTTCTGAGGCCACGCCCCTTTTTTACACCTCTCTGCAACACAGCTCTGTGGCGCTTCCTGGAGGTACCTAGTGGGCTAGTTTGACCCTAGGGACCCTTTGGATTCAAGGGGACTTAATCTCTCAACTTAGAACCGCCACAGGGCGTGTTTACACAGTGGTGAAGGGAGGGGACGGGGCCTGAGGTGATGTGTGCAAACACGCCCTGTGGCGCGTTTTAAGTTGGGGAAATAATTCACCTTCAATCCTGAGGGACCCTGGGAGCCAACTAGCCCACCAGGTGCTTCCAGTAAGCACCACTGAGCTGCGTTGCAGAGAGGTGGTCCAGGCCATGCCATTTTTTACACTTCTCTGCAACGCAGCTCTGTGGCGCTTACTGGAGGTACCTAGTGGGATAGGTGGACCCTAGGATCCTCAGGATTCAAATGAACTTAATCCCCAACTAAAAACGGCAACAGGGCGTGTTTACACAGTGGTGAAGGGAGGGGACGGGGCCTGAGTTCACGTGTGCAAACACGCCCTTTGGCGCGTTTTAAGTTGGGGAAATAATTCACCTTCAATCCTGAGGGACCCTGGGGGCCAACTAGTCCACCAGGTGCTTCCAGTAAGTGCCACTGCGCTGCGTTGCAGAGAGGTGGTCTAGGCCGTGCCCCTTTTTACATCTCTCTGCAACGCAGCTCTGTGGCGCTTACTGGAGGTACCTAGTGATCTAGTTGGACCCTAGGGACCCTCAGGATTCAAGGGGACTTAATCTCCCAACTTAAAACGGCCACAGGGCGTGTTTACACAGTGGGGAAGGGAGGGGACGGGGCCTGAGGTGACGTGTGCAAACACGCCCTGTGGCGCGTTTTAAGAGGTAGTTTTAATCCCCCTGCCCTATTTTATATACTAGGGGCTTACAGAGGAGGTCATGCTAATCACAGGGGGACCCCAACGCATAGTGTTCCCTAGTGTATGTAAGTGTTTTCACTGTATCCTGAGTGTCTTTTAACATAGCACTGGCTCTAGGACTGGTTAGTCAGACTCAGTTACCACCAGTATCCGTCTGAAAAAGTTGAGGGTACAGGATGATTTTGCAACAAGGCTTCTTTTTGCTCTTCTGTTTGTTCTTTCTGCACGTTATCCTTCTTCCTGTACTTTTCTTTGTCTTTGAGGACTTCTGTTGCTTCTTTCTGCATTTCTTTTTTTTCTTTCTGTGCGTTTTTTCTTCTTTCTTCACATGTCCTATCTCTGTAGGCATAGTTAGAAATTAGCATTTAAAAAACCTTTGAAATTCACTGAAAAAAACATAGGTTTCAGGCACGTTATAGTTAGGAATTAGCATTTAAAAAGCCTTAGAAATTCACTGAAAAAACCATAGGTTTCAGGGGCGTTATAGTTAGCTGGACTTTTCACTCGTACAAAACCATTGAAATTCCCCTGTTATAGTTAGTTCAGCTAACTATAACTCGCGCGCCCGCAATGCGCTGCTGATGACGTCACATATTACATCACTCATGACATGGTCAGTGACATCACTCATGACATCACTGACCTCTCAAATGACATCAGTGATGACATCATCCTTGTGATAGAGTGGCAGACCTCCTCTCACCCTAATATAACCTTTGATACACACATTCAAAAATAGAAACTAAAATTTTCAAAACAATGTACATACCAATACCAGTTACAACAACCTGTTCAGTAATTCTAAGATCCCCATACACATCCACTCATTCACCAACAGTCCTATACAGTCACTCATGCATGTACTCACTCATCATATGTACTCATACACCTATACATCCTGCTACACAAATCCAATTGGTCGCACACTGCTCGTCCTATCAGCGTGTTACCCCAAAGCATTATGGTTCATGAAGTAAGCATCAGCAAGTGCGCCTCTGCCAGAGTATTAAGCAAAATTAAAGTCGCGTTGGCCATCCCTGGACACGTGTTTCGAGTTTATTACCTCTCGTCAGCAGGGAATAGGCATGTGTGTAGGGTTACTGCGTAGGCTGCCAAAAATTGTTCTCATGTCCAGTACCGCTCGTGGCATTCAGGTGCGTAACCATGAGCTGGATTCAAGTGGACTTAATCTCTCAACTTAGAACGGCCACAGGGCGCGTTTACACAGTGGTGAAGGGAGGGGACGGGGCCTGAGGTGACGTGTGCAAACACGCCCTATGGCGCGTTTTAAGTTGGGGAAATAATTCCCCTTCAATCCTGAGGGCCCCTGGGGGCTAACTAGCCCACCAGGTGCTTCCAGTAAGCACCACTGAGCTGCGTTGCAGAGAGGTAGTCCAGGCCATGCCACTTTTTACACCTCTCTGCAACGCAGCTCTGTGGCGCTTACTGGAGGTACCTAGTGGGATAGGTGGACCCTCAGGATTCAAATGAACTTAATCCCCAACTAAAAACGGGCACAGGACGTGTTTACACAGTGGTGAAGGGAGGGGACGGGGCCTGAGTTCACGTGTGCAAACACGCCCTTTGGCGCGTTTTAAGTTGGGGAAATAATTCACCTTCAATCCTGAGGGACCCTGGGGGCCAACTAGCCCACCAGGTGCTTCCAGTAAGTGCCACTTAACAATTGAAAGTGGATTTTTAATAAATATTAAAAACAGTCATTGAACAGTCTCTGTAGCACAATCTTAACCAAAAATGCAGAATTAACATGTTAACTGTACTTTACTTTTTTCTTCGTGTAGCCAGATACAGCTCTTACAGTGAAAAATAGTTTTTAGAGGTTGGTCACAGTGGGAGCATGCAAACATTAAATCTGTACCTGTTCCCCTTTTGAATACTAGGCAACCTACCTTTAGGGCTTCAAGGCCTTCTTAGAGGTGACTTACCTAATCAATCAATAAAACTTGTATTTGATTTTCCTAGAAAATCATACAAGTATACAGTAAAAAGTATATCCATACTAAAACAAGCAGACTTGTGTAGAAAGACTGACATACCTTAGGAAGATTTCCTTTTGACAGGTCTGTATGTAAGTTTAAAAGTTGCAGGAGTTATGCTACACATGTCGCCCTGGAGCCATGTTTTCTTTGTCAGCCTAGTGAATGGCAGAATAGTTGTTGCAGCCCACAGGTGCCAATTGACATTCTATGCCCTTTTTTCATTTTCTTACACAATCTGCTTCTGCGTTTCTGAAATGTTAACCCTGCCAATTCAGAATTAGCCTTATTTTCTTACATTTAAGGGGACATAGCACAAGCACTGGAGCCCAGACAGCAAGTACCCCGACACGCAGAGTTAAAAAACCAACAGCATCATTTCACAAAAAGGGGATGACCAGGCAAAAGGAAGCACTCTCTCATTCAAGTAAATCAGTTAGAACATATAGGCTACGTTTTAAAAATGTAGCCAAAACTGCCATGAACTACACAAAATTTGGTACATTTAGAAAAATATAATACAAAGTGAAAAGATTGTTTTTAGGGACTCATTTGTTTTGAGAACTTGTAGCAGCTGAGATAAGAAACATTTTACATATTCAAACTTTGATGCTTAATGGAAGCAGTAACTTTGTTGATTGCTACAGTTGTAAGTGCTTACTAATCCTTTTACAAAATGTGTTGGCTTGCAGAGTGAAAAGCTGGGGCACAGTTATGATAAAGTTCTGTCTGTCAAGCAGAGTTGCACATTTGATGATCTCTGCCCAGCCCTACAGCTCTGTTAGAGCCACCAGGCTGTTACCAAATCTCTAAATATCCTTACAAGCCAGTTTGGCTGTGTGAGGTCGTTCTTAGTGTACCATGGCGTTCAAAGGATGCTGGATATTACTTTTTGGGGATAAAATAATTTACCTATAGTGTCCCCATGGCACTATGCATTTGCACTTCAAATAGAATAGTATAGAGACTCCCTTTAAGTGCATGAGGCTCTCACTTGAAGACTGCACGCAGTTGAGGCTTACTCTAGGCGATAGAGGAGCTTAATTCAGAATACAATATACCTCCGCTGATATCACTTTTTTTCACTTAGTATTTTACTTAATTAAATTGAGGAACTGTATTAAAAGTTAAGTCTGGGGTGTAGAATTGTATAGAATATCTACGTGTCTAAGGGACAGTATGGTTCAGAAATCTAATTGTGTTGGTAAAAGAAATCCATCTGTTCCATTTAGTGCTATGGAACGAGGTGACCAATTATGGCAGCATTCTGATTAAATAGGAACTGTGACGATATATTTTCCCATTATGCTAGGGCAGGTCAGGTTTTGGATTCTAACAAGGCTCTGATTATTCCAGCTTTCTGAATATACTGGGCTTGGAAAATACCAGCACTCCATTTGTGTCAATTCTTTGAATAGTCAGGCACTCTGCATATACAAAGGCTCTGTTTATGAATGGTATTTCTTAAGGACAGCTTTCTAATCACGATAGGGTCCTAGATATGCCAGCACCTTGATTTTGATAGAATTGCAATTATGAGGATATATATGTTTTCTCATTGTACCATTGCTCTCTTTTCTACTTTAGTTTCGGAGAAAGCATCCTGTGAATTGTTCTGACACATTTACTTTTGAACATTCATTTGATGTATTTGATTTCACAAAATGTTTCGGGGAAATAAACCCACACTATTCTTGCCAACTGAGGATCAACCTGACCTTCTCCACTTGACTTGAATCGTCACACATTACATTATTTCTCTAATGTGTGCAATATATGCAGAAAGCAGTTATTTTAGTTTTTTTCACTTCCCCAGGTTTTTTGTTCTTCATATTTTAGTCCGCACTCGTGTGCAAGACTGAGATGGAGATGGCTACCTTGTCATGTTGCTCCTCTCCGGATAGGGAATGCCGGACACCAAGGCGACTTCCCTCAAAGTCTTGTGAGATCAGTAACAAAAGCTATGATCTTGCAAGCCTTTGGGGTGGTGTCCATCTTGGAGCCCGTCATTCAACCATTGCCTAGTCACAGCTCTTCACTGCTGCTATAGTGCCAATGGTGGCTCCTCGTCACTGCCGCTGTGGGCGCTGCTCGAACACTAAGTGTGCCTGCCAACTCCTCTCTCCTTCCACAGTTTTTCCCTTCCACTGGAGTGCTGATCACTGAACGAGTGTGCCCAGGGGCTTTACTCTCTTGCCACCGGGGTGCTACTCAAACAGTGAGCATCCCCGGCAGCTCCTCTCTCCTGTCTCTGGAACACTGCTCACAAAGCTTGTTTGCCTGTTTCTCTCCCCTAATTGCTTTTCCATACCTGTTGTGAAAGTCTGAGTAGGTTTCAATGCCCTGACGTCTGCCTCTAATTTTCTTTTATCGTGTTTATTCTTGAAACCAAGATCACTCCTCATCTTATGTCATTCACCATACTCAGTCTTAATTTTTAGCAGTCCCCACCTGACTGTCCTCTGAATTTATCAGGCATACAAGTGTAATAATCCATTACCTTAATGCTGCTACTGTAGAATCCCGTTACAACAAACAAATGATGGACGGAATGCTGACAATGCAGACATTCTCCCCCAGTCAAGAGATCTGGGTTAAATCCATCGTTCTTTTGCCCACTACGCCACCCCAGTTCAGACATGGCCATATGCAAATCAGTCTTGACCCTGTGCCTCATGGGAACAGTCCAGCCCGAACTGCCAAGCCATGTCTTCCCTGGACCGGAATCAAGCATCCTAGGACCGGTTTCTGGCTATCAGCCGTCATCAGCCAGGATAGCTTGACTCCAGTGGCGTAGTGAGCACGGGACCCACGTCTGGGCATACCCATCCCACTTAGGGCGAAAAGCGTTATCTCTTGACTGGGGGAGAATGTATGCATTGTCAGCATTCCGTCCATCATTTGTTTGTTGTAACGCTACAGTAGAATCCTGCCAGTTCCCCTGGGCAGTAATCTACCCCAGGGTTCATCCCTCACCCAGCACTGTTACTGTGGAGGCAAGGTTAGTTCATCCAAAGACATTTACACTCTCAGGAACCTGTGATATTTGTCAGGATGAGCCTGAGAGGGGTCCCGGGTGATTCCCGAAATACGACACTGAGGGCTTCGTGTACTAAGGCTCCTGTCTAAATGACCTGATTCCAGTTAGTGTGCCTGCCTGCCATTCATCCCTTCCGAGGTCTATTGACTCTGCGTCCTCCTCCCTGCAGTGCTCAATCGTCTGACACTGCTTCTCCTCAGCAGCAGCTCCAGTGTGCCATTAATGATGACAGTGGGGCTTCCCCTCTGACTGGCACATTCTGCACAACATTGCACCGACACTCTTATCATACAGAAGAATAAACAGTGGAAACCCCCGGGGGAAATGCCTTTGCCAGAATGCTGCTGTCATTCAATACTGCTTGGACTGAATAACATGTCACCACTAAGCATTACTCCTACTGAAGCAGTCATTCCTTTCCTGGCAATAGATTCCTCATCCTCTTGGGTACTATCATGTTTTTGTTTGATCAACAGAAAATGGCAAGTTGTCATTTTCTATTTTATTTGACAATTTAGTGAGTGAAGATGGGAGAGTTGCGAAAGTGAGTGAGTAGAAGTAACTGCGAGGGTGAATGTTGGACGCATGAGTTGATGGAGGGGTTGGGTGTGGATGAGTGTGCGGGTTTGGATCGGGGTTCACAGTGGAAAAGGTAAGAGAGCTAGTAAAGGAATGATCATTTATTGGCAGTAATTAATGCCTCAAATGTGAGTTATGTTTAGTTATATATGACATGTCTTTTTCCCTTTTTCGTTATTTTCTCATTCGAATCCTCTATAATTAATTTCCCCTAAAAGGCTTTATTGCCCTCTCCGCTTTTTGGCTTGGGAGCTATTGACTTTTAATGAAAAATAAATATTCAGAAACCAACGGAGGTGAAAGTGCACTACTGCCTTTAGTCCCTCTTTGTCATGTCAGTCTGGACTTGCTGCTTTGTCCTTTCTGTTAGTTTAATGAGGCCAATAATGCCAAGCCAAAACAAAAAATCTGGACCGGATGTATTACTCTGTGTTGCCTGTGAAAGAACTGCAGGTGAGTCTTCCGACACAAATCAAGCAATAAATAGGTGAACCAGAACCAATGTGCGAGAGTGCATTCAAAGGTGGTGTACGCCCCTTTCCCTTCCCTCCACCCCCTCTCACCACCACCTTCACTCCCCCTCCCTCCCTGCACCTTTACTTCCACCTCCACTCTCTCCCTGCACCTCCTCTCCCCCTCCCTCCACTCCCACCTCCCTCCACCTCCACTCACTCCACCCTCCCACCTTCACTCCACCCTCACTCCCTCCACCTCCCTCACTCACCCCCTCCCTCCACCGCCTCCTCGCCCCACCCCCTCCCTGCACCTCCACTCCCCCCTCCTCCCACCCCTCCCTCCCTGCACCTCCACACCCCCCTCCCCCCACTGCCCCCCTCCTCGCATAAACAAAAAAACTAAAACGCATTTTTTGGTGTTAATTCTGGTTTTTATTAGGATACTTCAGTTGTACATAATGTTTTCTAGGTTATATATAAGGTGACAAATAGTTATAACACTTTTTTAATTATAACTTTTAAACATGCTGCACAACATTCACAATGCTCTGCAACACATATTCAAAACGTTAACAAAGCCAATAGGTCTCTCTAAACACTTATAAGGCCCCAAAGGCGAGACCTATTGGCTATGCCAATGCTTGTTTAGTTTTGTCATGAAAGTCAGCAATAGGAATATAAGACCGTATTCAATTAGTGCTGTCATATATGCGTAGTTTAAACCATTCCTTGCGTATTTGATTAACAAAAAACAAAAAAGACTGTTCAATGTATTTTTTCAAACTTACATTTTCGTGTATCTAACCTGTTTGAAACTGAAGTTGCCACTAAGTTTGGCATCCCTGTCCGTACTAAATGTGTCCTGAATCTGTTTTGTTTTACAGTCCTTTAAGCTCCTAGGATTCCTAGATGTCCAGAACACTCCTTGTGCCCGGGAATCTATCCTTTATGGATCGTTGGGATCACTGGTTGCAGGCCTTGGACATTTTTTGGCAACAAGTGAGTTAAATTTACAGTCATTTTCATTTGTCCTCTTTCTCGGTGGAAAATATTAAATTGTTCTGATAGCTGGTATTGCTAGTCTGAGACTGTTAATATGATCTGATGGAGCGTGCACCTACAAAGCATCGTTCTCTGTGTTTTAAACTCACACCTAGCTGCTCTTCCGACTTGCTTGTTCGCCAAAGTCTCCAGTTGGCAAAATTACAATTTAAAGAGGCGATTATATACTTAAAGTGCTGGATCAACTCAATAAATTATTTCATGCCATTTACAAACAAGCATTGGCAAAGCCAACCGTTCTGGCATTGACTACCAGCATATTTGGCTTTGTAAATGCTTGTTTGTTTTTTCATGGCTTTTACAAAAGTTTGTTTGGTAATCTGCTGGGCGCTCTGCAATAAAAAAAAAAGTATTGGCTTAGAGCAAAAACATTTTTTGTTCTCTGAAAGCCCACATTGCCATGATAGTCCCACATGCTTAAGAGAACTATTTTGCTATTTTGTGTGTGCATGTCCTCCTTGTGAAAGGGAAGAATGCCCTCAATCACAGTGAATTTAGCCAATGGCTGAAGTAGGCTAATTCATTGCCCCGTGATGTATGCTGTAGTGGGTACAAGAAAAATGTGAATAGCAAAATAAGAGCCAGATGAAGAGGGCTAGCTGAAAACTCCCTTAAGTAAGTACGTTATAAACATCATTTCAGTAAAATCAAAAGGACGTGACTAACATCAACCTAAAAAATGGTACAATATACAGCTCTTACTTGAGTGATGCATTCCAGTGGGATTATCAGTATTGGTTTCCTTACATTCTTAATAAAAAAAATGTTTTGGTTGGGTAACATTTGGAATATAAGGGGGCGTGGCTAGCGGCCGAACTTGGCGAACGCAAGCTAGAGGAGCTCCAGAGACCGAGCCGCTCTGCCCCAATATCCGACCAACATCTGCTCCAAATTAAGGGGAGAAACGGTACCCTTAGCTTCCCCTACCTGATCGGCTCTTGTTGCTCTGATTTGGCGTCGATAGGGATGGTGGTGGTGAGGAGAGACCGCTCAGCCTTTGGTGCTGGGAGGCCACTGGGTCTGCTGCCGGCCAAAACGCAGAGAATGGCCTGAGATGTGTGGGGCCGTGGTCGACCAGCCGGGGCGTAGAGGTGCCACCCGCGGCAAAGACAAGTGAGGAGAGAGTAGAGACCAGCAGTTGGCCTTGGGGCTCAAGGTAAGGTTCCGTGACACACCGGCGCCGAGGACTGAAAAAAAAAAAAAGAGGTGAGCGGGCTGAGGAGGCGAAGACGTAGTGAGGCCCGGGCATGCCTTGTGCCTGGGCCTTGATCGGGGGCCGTGAGAAGACTGTGGTGTGGAGGATGCAGATCTGGGGGCGGGCGGCGCTCCTGGCCCTACCTCAATTGTGACACATACCCAGAACATTGGCGCGTCTCCACTGCGACCGGGGGCCAGTGTACTGCCCCGGGGTTCAGGAGACGGCTCCGGGACATGCCACGCAAGAAAGGAGGTGAGCAGGCTGTGGAGGTGAGATTGCAATGGGGCCCGGGCGCACCTGGCGGTTGCGGTCGGCCTGGAGGCCATGTGTGGACTCGGGCCTGGGAAGCAAAGACTCTGAGACTGGTGGTGATTTGGTCTCCCCACCCTCAAAGAGACAAATCTGGGGCGCCAACTAGTTGCGGTGAGACCCGGGAGTGGGGGGCCTAGTCACAACCAAACCAGCAGCAGCCCGGGAAGCACCATAAGAAGCGGGGTCGGGCTGGCGTTCCCATCCCCCCGCGCTGCTAGGCTCTCGAGAACTGAATAATCTACAAAGGCCTGCCAGAGATTATACTTAAGATACAGTCTGGGGCCGGCTAGTGGGGCCTCCGCGATGAAAGGCCGTGCGATAGGGACCACAGAGGGGGACATGGGTCCCCGTACCTACCCTCCTCGCTCCTGGGGTCCCCATCGCGGCAGGCAGCAGTGCGCAAGGTGGCAGACTGGTTCAGGACGCAGTTGGCAGCCGAAGTGGCCCCAGAGCCCCGCTCTCTGAATATGGCTGGGAGGAAAAACGGGAGGAAAAAGCCCCAACAGAGCAAAATAGAGCGTTATGTCCTCCCCCCACACACGCAGTCTGAGAGTGGGACTGGCGGAAATCGCACACCAGTTGGGTGAAGAGGCCCAGGAACCATCATTGAGCGACATCATGTCGGCCATTCAGAGTGGCAAGGGAACCCTAGAGCCTAAACTAGACTCAGTAGTTGCGGAAATGTCATTGATAAGAGTGGAGCTCAATAAAGAGAAGCAGAGGCTCTGTGAGACTCAACAACAGGTCACAGGCATCAGTGAGACAATCTCTCAACTAAAGAAACAAGTAGCCTCTTTACTTAAGGACAATGTCACTATACAAGCTCGATTGGAGGACATGGAAGGTAGATCGAGGCGCAGTAACCTGCTCCTGATGGGGATACCTGAAAAGGCGGACGAGCCCTGTTCGAATATTTTTGTGGAACGCTTCATAACCACTGTGCTCCAGCCAAAGGGACTCTAGAAGTTTTTCTCGGTTGTGAGGGCGCACAGAGTACCCGCCACCGCCCCTAAACCACATGTGCCCACTCGTACCATTGTGGCTCGCATTTTCTACTACAGAGACGTAATCCTGCAGGCAGCTAGACGTGCCCCAGATCTAAAATTAGAAGGAACCTCTGTGGCCCTCTATCGAGACTACACCCTCAAGGTCCAGCAACTACGGAGAAGCTTCACGGAAGTAAAGAGTGAATTACGGAGGCGCGGTTTCATTTGGTGGAACAGAAGCGGCGGAGTAAGAGGCGTGTACGTTACCTCCCGTTTCATTGGATGAGTGAGTGGGGATCGAGTGGAAGAATTTTAAGCGACCCCTTAACGTTTTGAACCAGACGTACGGTGACGTCCACATGCTGAGGCAATGGACCAGATGTGGAAAAGACATTGAGTTTGCGTAACGCTACATGAGAGGTCCGCCCGGACCAGAACCAGGCAGTAGACATTTGAGACGCTGAGAAGACTTTTTTGCGTAACTGCTCCTGCGATACCCGCCTGGACTTTAACCAGATAGTTTGTTATCCCCGTCCTGAAGAGGCCAAATATTTGGAGGCTGAAACGCGAACGCGTCGACATATTGACGTAGGAGGAATCCACTGATTGTGTTGATCCAAGAATTATTTTGTTTGGCAGACACATAAAACAATAGGAGAGGAGTAATACCTCGGATGCCAAAAAGGATTTCCTCCAAATGTATTACTGTAAATAACAAGTATACATTGATTTGGAACCACGATTAGGGGAATTGACATTTGATAATTTTCTGTGTACATAAAGTGTATGTGTATCTGTATTCATATGATTTAATGAAATTGTAGATAGAGGTTTTTGTTTTGTTTTGTTTCATGTCTGTTCAAATTTGTATATATTATGTGTTGAAGTGTTCTGATGTCCACCAAGAGATATTCGTCCCTGATAAATAATGATGAATACAGTTTTTTATAAGAAATAAGTAATTACCGAGAAAATTAATTGTTTCTTGAGTAAAAATAAACAAGAGATTGATCCCTCTTAGCCAAGTTTCTTTATTCTTATTAGATGTTCCTTACCCAGGCGTGGGAGGGTTATTTGGGTATGCCCCATTAGACTTTTTTGACACTCGTACCATTGTGGCTCGCATTTTCTACTACAGAGACGTAATCCTGCAGGCAGCTAGACGTGCCCCAGATCTAAAATTAGAAGGAACCTCTGTGGCCCTCTATCGAGACTACACCCTCAAGGTCCAGCAACTACGGAGAAGCTTCACGGAAGTAAAGAGTGAATTACGGAGTCGCAAAATCAAATACATGATGCTGTTCCCTGCCAAGCTCCGAGTAATGGCGAGGGGAAGACCTGTTTTTTTGACTCCCCTGACCTAGCAATGGACTGGCTGGAGGGTTGGCGGGTGGCAGGAGGTGGAAGGCAACACCGGATGGCAAGCCCAAGTTTCACGGAGGGGAGGAATGGACACGCCGGGGGCAGCCGGCCACAAGACGATTCAGATAACGCTGCAAATAGGGGCAAGGGCACCAATGAAGGTCGAGAGCGATCGGATCCCTGAGCGGGGTCAAAAGTCACTCTACACTCCACCACTAGTGCAAATTGTGATGCAGTTATGATGTCTGATGACCATGTTTCATGAGCTGTAAGAGGGGTCCCTATTGTCCACACCAAGAGGAGAATATAGAATGGTAAATAAATAGCAGGAAAATTGATAATGTGATCGTAATAAACATTCCACGTTAGCTTCACCTTTCAGTAGACAACGCTTTCTTCTTGAAATCTAGTCCTCTTCCAGGGCAGAGCTGGTTGGAACAGCTTGGTCGCAGCCTTTTCTCTATCCCTCCAGTTGCTAATTAACTAACATGTTTTTTCTTTTTAGGGGAGACAGGCACCTTGCCAGTTTGGGATGGGTGGGCAGTTCAGATACCACCGGGCAGGGTGGGGGGAGTTCTTGATATTATGGGGTTAATTATAAGAGCAGATACGGTCCATCATGAGATTTTGATGGACCGTATATCAGAAGCAGGGGTTCAAGGCAATGCCTGGAACCTTCTGAAATCCTTTCTTGCTGATCGAATCAAAACGGTTGATTTGGATAAAAATAAGTCTGAACCTTTTTCTCTACCATGTGGAGTTCCGCAGGGGTCGGCCCTTAGCCCCACACTTTTTAATGTATATGTGTCCCCTCTGGCAGCCTTAATAAGATCTTATGGGTTTCAACTGACGTCCTATGCCGATGATACGTAAATAGTGCTATCCCTCCAACATGGCCAGGAAGCAGAAACGGAAATTAGATGCCACGATTGCATGAAAGCCATCGCAGGGTGGATGTCATTGAACTGTTTAAAACTACATTCAGGAAAGACAGAGGTCGTTATATTTGGGAACAAATTGCACCTCTGGGCACCTGACTGTGGCCGGAAGAAATGGGGACTCTCCCAGTTCATGCCAAGAAAGTGAAGAACTTGGGGGTCATTGTTGATGACAGACTCACATTTGTAGACCAGATAAGCGTGGTTGTCTCTGCAAGCTTTTTTCTTCTCAGAATTCTGAGAAAACTAAAGTTCCTTCTTCCGAAAAACAGCCTTAGGACAGCAGTCACTGTCGTTTGGACCACTGTAATGGTCTCTACTTGAACATCCAAAAAAAAGACACATGAACAGGCTCCAGACAGTGCAGAATGCGGCCGCTAGGCTTCTGATGGGTTTTCCCAGGTTTGATTTGGTAAAAAAGGGTCTCCCACATCTCCACTGGCTCCCAGTTAAACAACGGGTGCAGTTTAAAGCCCTTTGTACTGTTTTTAAGACCCTAAATGGTGCAGGCCCCGACTATTTGAACCAAAGGTTCAATTGGTACTTTCCTGGAAGAACTCTGCGCTCTATGGAAGCTAAACTAGTGATTGTTCCCCCAGTTAAAAAAACTAGCTGGGGCAGCAGGAGTTTTATTACAAGTGCCGCAAAAGATTGGAACAATTTACCTTTTTACTTGAGGAATACAACCGAACTCCTTACTTTTAGGAAGAGGCTGAAAACCTGGCTGTTTTTGGAATAGTCTTCTTCTATTACAAGCAACCAATTAGGCAGTGCTTAGCGCCAGGACACCTTAGTGTAACAGTCGCGCTTTTGAAATTTTAATAACATAACATACAGACACTTGGAGATTGAAGTCAAAAACACCACATTGGGACACTATCCGCAATGGGGCGGTCCTCGCCCTCTTGTTTGCCTCACGCCATGCCTCCCCAGGTCAGATCTCGCCTGTCGGTTCTCTCATGGAATGTGAACGGGCTTGGCAACAAGATCAAACGAAGTATGGTTCTTAAGTGTATCCGCAAGCACACCCCCTGACATCGCGTTATTGTAAGAAACCCACTTACTAGGCAACACTTGCAGAGCAATGACTAGGGGAGGCTATACAATGGTGGTACATTCAGGATACACTACTGATTCTAGTGGGGTTGTGATTCTCATAAAAAAATTCCACCCCCTTCATTCTTCATAAAACCTGGGTTGACCCACAGAGAACCTAAGGCTGGCACCTGGGAGGGAATCCCAATTAACTTGTGCTTTGATTATATTCCTCTGAGACTACACTGCATCACACTCCCGGTGTTGAGCGAGGCGTTGCTTCAATTGCCAGAGGGGGTTTTAGTTCTCGGGGGAGACTTCAATGCACTGCTTTTGTCAGGATTGAACAGACATTCTGGATCCCGTCTTACCCACTGGGTCCCAACACTGTCCAATTTTGTCACGGCTCTTGGCCTAGCAGATACCTGGCGCATGCAACATCAGACAGTTTGCCAATGCACCTTTCTCTACGGTGTTCATCTGAGTCTCTCTAGACTAACTATTTTTACACAGGTTGCTCACCTTGCAAAGGTAAAAAGAAAAAATTGATAGACCGAATGCAGAACAATGTCATACATTCACCCCAGTTCAGAGATCTGGGCCTAAATCTAGGTTTTTTGCTACCCATGCCATTCAAGTTTGAAGCCAGCCATATGAAAATCAGTCTTGAGCCTGGGCCCAATGGGAACAGTCCAACCCGAACTACCAGGCCAGGTCCTGTCTGGACTGGAAACAAGCATACTAGGACCGATTTCGGGGTTTCCCCCCTCATCAGCCAGAATTGCTTGACTCCAGTGGCATGGAGAGCACAATACCCACGTCTGGGCATACCCGTCCCACTCGGGGTGACAAATGCAAAAAGAATAATTGATGGGCTGAATGCAGAACAATGTCATACATTCACCCCAGTACAGAGATCTGGGCCTAAATCCATAGTTGTTTTTCTCCCCATGCCATTCCAGTTTGAACCCAGCCATATGCAAATCAGTCTTGACCCTGCACCCAATGGGAACAGTCCAGCCTGAACTGCCAGGGCAGGTCATTCCTGGACTGGAAACAAGCATCCTAGGACCGGTATCGGGGTTTCACCCCTCATCAGCCAGGATAACTTGACTCCAGTGGCATGGAGATCACAGGACCCATGTCTGGGCATACCTGTCCCACTCTGGGTGAAGGCAGAGGCGCGACACTTGGCCAGAGGAATCTCAGACCATTCCCCGGTGTGGTTAGAATTATGTAGACGCGCCAATACCACTCATGGACCGCGGCCCATCAACTCCTAGTATCTCCAAGATAACAAATTTGTTGGAAAGTTAGATCAAGCCACCTCCAATTATTTTGAACTCCATGAGGGGTAGGTGGCCTCCAACTTAACACTCTGGGAAGCTTATAATGCATTTATACAGGGAACGGCTTACTCACAGATAGTGGGGCAACATAGAGCCTGAGGAAAATCTCTTCTTGCTCTAGAGAACGAAATACAGGCATTAGAGGGGGAATGAGTTAACACCCTCATTGAAGATCAGACCCATACTCTTCGTCTCCTGCAAAACGAATATAGAGATTTAATGGAACATAGGGCGAAAAACTCCCATATTCTGTCCCAACGGCGCATATACGAGGTGGGCAACAAAACGGTAAAACTGCTTGTGTGGCTCGAGAAAAGAGACCGTGTGGGAGGAAGGGTACCTAAATAGTGACAGACCTAGGAGAAAGTATCTCCGACCCTCGGGGGATATCGGAGGAATTGGCAAAATATTATGAACAACTCTACTCCCCCACTACACAATGGTCCATCGAAGAGATCCACAACTTTCTCAGAGACATTAAGCTCCCGACCCTCCTGGAGGAACACCAGGACTATCTAGAGGGGGACATTAAGTCGTATGAGAGAGAGCAGGCGATATGGGTGCTGAACTCGGGCAAGGCGATTGAGCCTAATGGCCTTCCTATTGAACTGTACAAATGTCTGGCATTGAAGTTAGTGCTAAATACAAAGAAATCCTTGGGTCTAATCATATACCAATAGTGTATATAAATTAATAATACTCCTTCAAGAAGAATGTATTAGATAAACATAAGAGATGTGCTCATAGGATCATCCAAGGGCAGATCCCTTTCTAGGACGTAATCCCTCACTCACCAAAGGTGACATGCTTCATCATAGGGATTCTCCTCCGAAAGGAAACACCTAGTTCCTTTGAGGGCTACAACCCCCTCACTGTGAGGGAGGAGCTCTGGGATGTTTTGTTGGAGTGTGAAGGGTATCCTAAACCCACCTATGATGAGCCAAGCGTATGAGTGAGGTCGCAGTGCAAAGTAATTAACAATGTGAAAGAATTGTGAAAAAGTAGGTGAAATCTAAAACTGGCTAGTGTGCATAGAACAACAATTTAATGAAGATATGCCTACTGTCAGGATTAAAAAAAGCAGTGCACCAGCGGTATGGATTTGTACCGCTATGGTGTGATGATTATTGGTCAACATGTTTCAGCCATAATGATCCATAATCGGATCAGGCTTTCTTCAGGACCTTAACAAGTAATTCTGCTGCTGAAATACAGTGAATGGAACAAAAAAGTCTGTCAATAACAAGGTGTCATGATACCTGCAGACAAAGAAACATAATAAGTGTCAGATATGTAAAGTGAACAATATTATTCAAAAGACGTAATTAAAGGATCCACAAAGGATGAATACATTAAATGAAAACACCTTACCCGCTATTGCTGGGTACAAAACCTCACCTCTACCTGGCAACCGCTCAGGAAGGGAGCACCGCTCTACAGAAAACGAAAATTGTAGAGTGTGAGTGTCAATAAATACACCAAAATATAACCTACATGTCTATCAATCATAGTAGCCTTCTATGTGGACATGAGGTAAACCTGTTCGGTCTCGAGGATTCAGATACACAAACAAGAAGCTTCAAAAAACAGAGGGAGGAATAAAGAAATAGCTCAAAATCATTTCATATGCGAGGAAATATATTCAGAAGGGTTATGTTCTAAAAGGTTTAGCAGAGCCCTGCAAAACCTAACCCTCTCTTATGTTCGCCATAAAGAATCATGCATAGAATAATGCCTTAATGGGAAAGCAGACACACAATGCTGACTATTGCCAATTAGCAAAGCCAGCAGCTCATAATGTTATGTCATTTATGTTAGTAAACACTGCCGTGATAAAGTAAGTAATGTGTCACTGGTAGCGAAAGTCTAAGGGACAAAATACTGGTCCTTATAAGGAAACCACACCCCTGCCAACACCACAAACACTCAGTCAACAAAAGCCTCATTGTAAATTAATGGACCTGAGACACCAAGTAAGCATTTCTACCGCATCATAACAAAGTCAGTGTAAATTGGGCACTTACAACAATCACAAAGCAAGAAACAACTGTCGAGAGGGTACTATTGAAAAGAACGACGAGGCTTAACCAAAGGTTTAAACCCGCATCATCCAGCAAGAAGACTCACCTATCCGTCGGTACTGCTTGGCAGGGAGAGCCTGCTGCCGGAGTTAAGCGCTGGGTTGTGGGTGTGGTCTTTTTATACCTGTCAACACTTTCTGTTAATAAGAGTTGTGTGGTGCTCATAGGCCGTAAAATCATGGCAACAGCGCAAGCTCCATCCTGAAAACACTGCCAAATAGCGATGCGCATGTCTAATGGCGAATACCTATCTTATGCGCATGCGTCTAGCAAAACATTACTCCTTAAACAGCACCGCGAGGAATGATGTCAGCTATGTGAGCCTTTTGCAAAGAGTATAACGGATGTTAATTTTGTTATCGCGTCGATATGCATATTGCAGCTTCCAATCACTGTATTGTAATACAGCACATTTATGCTGGAAAGTGCAGCGCATGCGCCTAACGCATTTATCAAAAGCAAAACACAGAGTAAAAAAGAAATCCTTCGGTTGTTTGTAATGATTCCCATTGAATGTAAGGGAATTCCTAATAAACTATGTATACAAAAAAAGGGGGTTACCTAAAGAAGTAAATCAACACCTAAAGTGCTCTAGTGTGTAGATTCCCTTTTAGAAAGCTTGTTTACATCACATCCTTGAAGGAAAGGAAGCAAGTGTCCATCCAATAGTTTACCAAAAGAATAGTAGGAGTTAAACAGCGACATGTTACTCAACCACTCAAGGGTAATGACATTTCGTAGAGGTGGAGTTCAATGTTCGCTGGTAACATAAGAGGAGCGTCACTGTCATCCTACCAACATCGTACATGCCAAACACTATTACAGGAAACGTAATCCAAACAGTGAGACTGTTTCATAGAGACACCCAAGGGATCTCCTCATTGAGACCCGTTTGGGAACTGTTAAGCTTATGTACCCAACGCTGTTCTTTCTTAAATAGAAAAGCGGAGATATCTGTAATATGTGTGGGGCTGAAAGGTTGTTCAAGCACTATCCGTTTCAATTCTTGAGGGGAATGTTGTGCTGTAACAAAGTGTTGAGTTAGTCTGGTGGAGGTCTTCCTGCACCGAATCGTGCTCTTATGTTCCAAAATTCGTGTTTTGACTTGTCTAGTTGTCATCCCCACATAACGAAGGGAGCAGGGGCAGGTAATGAGATAGATTAGGTTGCTGCTGTTACAGTTGGTGTGATTCGTCAGAATCCAAGGTCTGGATGTCCCAATGTCGATTTCAGTGGTATGTTTGGTGTGTGCACAGGCAGCACAGCTGCCGCAGAGAAAATGTCCTCGTACTGCCGGTAAACTCCATAGTGTATCTTGCTGCGTATTGGTAACCACACGCGGGCGAGTATGTACCAATCTATCTCTGATGTTGGAACTACGTTTAAAGGAAAAAGGGGACGAGGAAGAGGTGTTGTCCCAATGCTCAAAATCTTCCAATTTGATAAAAATACTTTTAAAAATCTGATTGGAGAAAGTACAAAAGGTGTTTACACAGGTAAGTCTGTTCAAAGTCTCTTTAGCGCATTTTGGTTCAAGTAGGGCAGCTCTATTATTGTTGGCTGTACGTTTCAATGACTGTTTAACAAGTTTCTTGGGATAGTGTCTTATTATCAACTGATTGGCTAGCTCTTTCACATGATCTTGATATTTCATCATCGTTGTACAATTTCTCTTAATACGCAAGAATTGTCCATAGGGCAAATTGTGGCGTAGAGCTTTAGGATGGAAACTATCAAACAGTAAAAGAGAGTTCTTCGCCATTGGTTCTCTGTAGATTTCAGTACTGAATCCTCCGTCTACCGGGGAAATCAGAATGTCAAGAAATGGTAAGCATACCTTACTGAACTCACATGTAAATCTCAAGAATGCGTTCTGGTTATTGAGCCAGATCTTAAACTCATTTATGGAAGAAGCTGAGCCTGTCCATATCACCGAAACGTCATCGATATAACGTTTTCAACAACGTATGTGATGTATGTATGGGTTGAGAGTGCTGAAAATATGTTCTTGTTCCAAACTATGTACATAGAGGTTCGCCAAACTGGGGGCGAACACACTGCTCATTGAAGTACCGGACACTTGTAAGAACAATTGTTCTTCAAATTTAAAGAAATGTTCTTTCATTGCAATCCGGGCGCAATTGATGACAAAAGAGACTGGAGTAATGGAATCCGGAACTTTCTCCAACAGCAGAGTCTCGATTTTGGACAGAGTTTCGTCCTGGGGAATGCATGTGTATAATGATTCCACGTCAAATGAGACGAGGAAATCATTATCTACATTGAACTCAATATTCTCAACCAAATTTAAGACATCTTTGGTGTCTCTTAAGTAGGTGGGAATATCCAGAACCAAAGGATGTAAGAAATAATCCACAAACGTGGATAAAGGTACCAGCAGGGACCCAAGTCCACATATAATCGGACGTCCTGGAGGCGGTCTTTGACTCTTCTGCACCTTGGGTAATGCATAAAAGTAAGGGATGATGGGGTAACTCTTAGTAAGAAACCCAGCTTCTTGTCCCGTAATCCAACCGTTGGAAAGTGCTTCTTCAACCAGAGTCTTAATCTCTAGTTCCAATCTCTTGGTGGGATCCTCACGCAAAGGTTTATAAAATTGAGGGTTTCCCAATTGTCTGAGACATTCGGAGCGCTAAGAAGAGGTGTCCATTACCACAATGGCACCGCCCTTATCGGCCGGTTTGATTGTAATAGTGCTGTCTTTAGCTAAAGACTGCATGGCAAGTTGTTCTTTCTTGCTAAGGTTCTGATACTGCTTGGTCTTTTTGGTACAGATGTTGGAAACTTGTGTCGTAACTGCCCTCTCAAAGGTTAAAACCTGAGGTGGAATTTGATTAGGGATGGGGTTAAACGTGGATTTATTTTTAAGACCCGTATTGGTGTTAGTCTCCTCAGGAGTGTCTTTCGGTTTGTCTCTAAAAAAGAATTCAAGCCGAATCTTACGGAAGAACTGCACCAGTTCCTGTCTAATCTGAAAAGTGTCACCACTGAAAGTCGGAACAAACCCTAAACCTTTAATAAGGAGGGCCTATTCATCCTCGTTCAAAGCGTGACTGCTCAGATTAATGACTATATATCGTCTCGTTGATCGAGCTCCCTTGTGCTTCCGTCATACTCCTGGTGGAGTGGGCAGGTGGGTTGTCTGCCCAGTGGATTTGTGCTCTTTGGTTCCGACGTTTGAGGTTAGTGCCCCATTTGCTTCACATGTGAAGGGAGGCGAGAGATGAGCATTTACTTCCACCAAATCAGCGCCTAGATACGATAGTTTTCATTCACAAGGCCGGGAAACCGACAGAGCGATGCACCTCATATCGCCCCATCTCCCTTCTTAATGTGGAGGTTAAGGTCCTTGCCAAGCTGCTGGTGACTAGGTTACGCAAGGACATAACTACTCTAGTTCATCCAGATCAGTCGGGCTTTATGTCTAACAGAGGAACCCGTTTCAACTTGTGCAGATTATATGGAGTTCTGTCAATGGATACCTCCATGCATTTGACACTCTCGAATGGACATAAATGTTCGGAACACTTGAATGTATAGATTTTAGACCAAACTTTTTTGGTTGGATGCGACTACTATACACAGCCCCAATAGCCCATGTTAAGGTAAATGGTATAACATCCCGTAGCTTCCCTCTAGGTAGAGGGACCAGGCAGGGCTGCCCTCTTTCCCCCCTAATATTCGCACTAGCCCTGGAACCCCTAGCAGCATGGGTTCGACAGATCCGATTGTAAGGGGAGTCACATGGGGAGAATCCTGGGAAGAGCGCATATCATTATCTGCAGAGGATATCCTTTTCTATGTGTCCAACCCCCCGCTACGATTACCTGCCTTACACACATTCTTCGCACCTTTGATCAGTATTCCGGCTACAGAATAAACTGTGGCAAATCCCTCATGCACCTCATAACCGGTCCTATGCCCACACTACCTAGAAGTGTGGAGCTACCTTTGTCAGCTGGACATTTTAAATACTTGGGTAGTAAAAAAGGGCAAGATCCATGGTGACGTGAAGTCCTAAGTTTAGCTCCCCTCCTGGAATGCTTTAAGGCACATCTGGAACATTGGAAAACTTTGCCGCTCTCATTATTAGGCCGGGCGGCGATGTTCCAAATGATGACACTACCCCGAATGCTTTATATTTTGCAGAATACCCCTCATCAAGTGCCAGATAACTTCTTTCAATCCATTGAATCCCTTCTCCATTCATTGTTGTGGAACTCTGCCCCGCCACGGATTGCTCTTTCTAAGTTAGTATGTGGAGTATATGATGGAGGTATCAGCCTTCCAGACATAAAAAAGTATTGCTGGGCAGCGCAACTAGTGATAGTGAACGATTGGGTTTTTGCCCCCTGGGACGACCCAATCTATAGACTAGAGCGACTTTCCATGGGGCCCGGGGAACTTCAATCCATTCTTAACAGTTCACCCAAGGGTAAAGACGTACTTCCCCCAAACATACACAATAACTCAGATATGGCGCACTGTCACGTCCTTCTTGGGATGGAGGGGGAAGCTTACTAACATGATCCCATTTTGGCATAGTGATGCACTCTCCCAGGTGTGTGACCTTCGGGGTTTTAAAACATGGGACCTAATAGGAACTTCGCCATTGGGGGATGTTTGGAGGAATGGCAATATGTTCACTTGGGAAGAGTTACAGGCCCAGTATGAACTGACTGACACTGAAGTCTTTAGATACCTCCAACTTTGACATGCCCTTGGGTCACATCTCTCAGGGGAGACTCCCCTATCAGAATCCTCCCCCCTGGACAGAGTCCTGACTGAAGCATTACCTAAAAAGACAGTCTCACTGATATATCAAAAATTACTAAACAACTCTCCCGACCTCCTCACCACATTGAGATCCAAGTGGGAGGTGGACATTGGAGACTGCGACGACGGAGAATGGGTGGAGGCGTTGGGGACATTTCAGGAGATTGCAATACATACAGGGTTTAGATTGCTTTTTCTGCGCATACTGTATCAATCCTACTATGCACGCACAACTCTCATCCACATGGGGCACACTTCCACGGACTTATGTCTGAGGGGCTGCGGGACCATGGGAACTTTCTTCCACATGCTGTGGATGTGTCCAGTGATCCAAATTTGCAGAAAATAATGGGGGAAGTGACTAGGGAACCTCTCCCCTCATACAACAGCAAAGAAATGTATTCTGCATATCTGAGAGAGGAGCTGCCACCAAAATACGCCAGGATCGGGCTCTCACTGGACCTTATAGTAGCTAAGTGAAACATAGCAGGACTGTGGGGATGGGTTGGGGCTCTGGGGGTGGGAGATTGGGAGCGAGATTTAGATTGGTGTATGATCAATGAGAAGGCAATATATCAGGGATGGGGCTGCCCACACTAGTAGGAGAAAGTTTAGGCAAGATGGCGATCCTATCAGGGCGTCGATATAGAGCCCACCCCAGGGCAGGACAATGGTGAACTTGACACACTGTGTGCCTACAAAGAATGAGACGGTAAAAGATTTAGACTGCCTTCACTCAGTTTATTTCCCATATGTGAGTTCTGGAGGTCTCCACTGCTAACATGATGTATCAAAATTGGTACCTAATGGTCTCTGTATGCTGCTTTATTTTGTATACATTTGTATTTACTGTTTGTATTAAAATCAATGAACAGATTTAAAAAAAAACATTTGGAATATAAATGCTTAAAAATAATAATGGAACGTTCATATAGGTGTATCTTTTTTTAAATTGTCATTCAGTGTTTTAGAGGCTTGAAGTGCTTCTTCAGTTAATAGTCAAAACTTTCTTATGTTATAGGCATTGGTTTTAGAGACAAAGTGAGAAATAAAGCTCACCCAGCAACTGAGAGGCTAGGAAAGTAAGAGGTGATAGGAATCTAAAGTTGGTCGCCCTCAGTCCCATCATTCTGGTAGATATAAGCTGTCGCATTCCACCTAATTCTTTTTTTCAAAGCCAGTTTTATACCTATGGTTTAGGGTTCTGGCTGCATGCTTTAGTCACCCTGATTAGTACTTTAACTACTTGATTCAGCTTATTAACACATTCTCTATACAACTCAAATCGAGAAACACTGTTGATGAACTGTGTATTAAATTACTAAAATTGTGCAACATCCCCATCCCCACTAAACACTCAACCACAAAGTCAGCTCAAATACAACAACCATTGTGTGCTTCCAATATAACTCTATGCACCAGATAGGAACCACAAAGCTCTGGCACATGTATCAAAGGATATAAAATTGAAGACCTTCTTAAAATCTCCCCCAGCCCATTATTCTTATAAAAAAAAAAAAAAGAAAGAAAATGGATGCATTAGCACCTACCACTAAAGACAACACCTCTTTTGTACAAACAAATGCTTGAAACACAAGTAGCCTTCTTAAAAGGCTGACAAGTCACTTAAGCCATGACCGCCAATGGCTCTGTAAATTTATTTTCTCAGTTATCCATTTAGTCTGACTAGAATGTGCATCCACCCTTTTCCAGACTTCTTTTAGACCTGTAAACATCTAGTTCAATACCATAATAAAATGCACAGTGTACCTGAGTCATAACAGTTGTTTTTGCCTCCCCATGGCTCACTCAAAGCCCCCAAACCACTGCTTGCTCTGCAGAACACTTCCATGACCAAATCTTCAAATAAAGGATCATGCTTTAACTCTGTTCTTGAGTTCTCAACTTGACTAAGCATCTGCTAATCTACTTTAGCACTCCTATTCATAAATATAACTTGCAACAGCATTTTGAAATGAAAACATTACACCCAAATACAGCTCTCCACCCTTTCAAATTTAACCGTTTCCCATTTTTGCTCTCAGGAGAAAAGACTGCATAAAAGAGGCAAAACTGTACAACAGATCCACAGTCCTAGTTGAAGGTCATCACACTAAAACTCAATAACCTGTTCTCATGATACTACTTGGTTAACCTCAAAAACATTCCTTCATAAAGTTAACGGACTCAAAAATACAAGGATTCCCTCACCACCAGGTCAAAGCAATATGATTGCATGATGGAAACTGCCAACTCCATAATTTGGAAACCTGTTTTAGCAACTTTCATGGTATGTTTATCATCATAGCTGACAGATCCTACCTTTGCTTTGCAGAAGAACATCCCACTAATTCCAAAATCCATTATGCCGTCTTTGTCTTATTATATTGAAATGTGTTCACAAATATCTGGACAAGCATTCTAGGATCTAGTCACAGGATTTAATAACATTGTCATATTACACAACAAACCTGGAACATCACATTCATGCTCACCTCATTCCCTATCTTCATTAGTTTATTGCAGCGGTCATGGAGCATTCAACCCATCTACCTCAAGTCTTGTCAAAGCTTCACTTTCAAGAGTCGCCCCACAAATCGGCTCAATACTGAGTACATCCCTCCTAGTTTATGGATAAATGCATAATCATTGGTTCTCCCCTCAAATAATAGTCCTAGCGATTTACTTCATAGACCTACAAGTTGCCTTGAGCCCTTCTTCTTATGTTCTGAATGTTCTGAGGTGGCAGTGCTCAGTAGAGCATTTCGCCACTCCTGAGCCCAAAACCTGAATGATACCCCATTACTTCCATGGCCAGACTGGGAACCAAAACCAGCCCTGGCAAAGTGCTCACATGCACCCACCGCCCCCCCCCCCCCCACCAGCCCCCCCCCCCCCGCAAAAACGACCCTGTGACAAAAACGGCCCCCACCCATGCAGCACACCGGTGAATTGCCCGGTGCCCGCTACGGCCAGTCCGGCCCTGATTACATCTCAAGCACTGTTAGTTATAGAAGAGGTACAGAGTGCACATAGTCTATACCAAAGTAAACAGGTTGTGTGTGATTTCATAGAAAAACGATTTCATGAATGACATTACTGAGAAATCATTTTATCTAAACTGTTTAATGGATATTTTCAGAATGAATATCATTTACCTTTTCGTAGAAACCAATTCATAGAAAGTCTTTTTGGTCAAAATTGGCTTTCTGAATGCTTATTTATTATGTGTAAATGCAAGGGTTGTAGGTCTTAATTTCAGAAACATGTTCGTCAGAGAGATTTATTTCGGTGCTTTACTTCAGGGGGCATTATTTCATATTTATATTGTCTACATTGTCAGACAATTACTTTGGATGCTTTTAATTCTCTGACCCATCATATCCCGTAAACACATCCATCTCTGACCCCTCACAACCCCTAAACATTATCAATCCCTGTTCCCTAAAACCCGTCATCACACGTAAACAACACTCCTCCCTCAAGCCTGAAAACCCTTTCTACTCCAGAAATCCACCATTCTTGAACCCTAAAATCACTCACTGCTCTTAACCCCACCCATTTGTGAACCCTGGAACCCCTTTCTACCCTTAGACCCCACCTATCCCATACCCCCTTAAAACACCTCAGCACACTCAAACTCCAGCCTTCCTTGAACTGTAAAATACCCTCACTGCCCTTAAACACCAGTCATCCATGACCTTCTCAAGAAGAAGTGGGCTGAAGGGGCACTGGATCATTAATGATATTATGCTATGTAATGAGGATGCCATTCTGAACAACAATAATTATGTATTCAGGTTTAAGTGTTCTATAGATATGGTCTCCTTTAAAACGTTTTGAAAACTTAATAAAGTTCTGTCAGTGAAAATCTGTATCATTGCTATAGTTATGTTGACCTAACATTTGTACATTCTTTTCTTTGAAGAATGTAATTGCCATCTCGTATTCGAAGAAGGGACTAGGCTGCCAACCCATCACTTAAATGTTCTCTTAATCAACATTGCTGCCATAAGACTTCCAGTCAAAATGTCTATTTGTTTTAAACTTGAATAACAGTATTACTTGTTACTTTTCTAAATGGGCATGTTAATCTATCCAGTTTATTGGAGAATATATTTGTTTATATTGAATGACTATGTATTCATCTTATCAGAATTTATAATTTAAATGACTGCATGATGGCTGTTAAATCATTGTAATTATGCCTACTGTACTCTTTCGAATACGTTTTTACGTGCCTCCGCGGCATCTTATTATTCTATTTTATTTCTTTTAATACATGTGTACTTTTGTGATATTGTTTTTACATATCGAATAAAGTTTATAATTGATTGATTGATATTAGTTTATATTGAATGACTATGTATTCATCTTATCAGAGTTTATAATTCCTGAATTGCAGAAACTAAACATAAAATCTAGGCCCAGGTTAAACAGCAAGAACTGGAGGCTGCAACAAGCTAACATCTAAGCTCAATAGCCCCATGTAGCAATGTTCATCCTTTGCACGGTGTACCCCCATATTTTTGCCTTAACTGGTTTGGCAGACTTTAGAACTCTGTGCACATTACCCCTGCTAACCAATGGTAAAGAACATGTGTTGGACCTTTTAACATGATAAAATTGGCATATCCCGAATTGGCGTATTTAAATTACCTGTAAGTCTCTAATATATGCTACAAAGTGTACCCTGCGCCTATATGTTAAATGTCAATAGTAGGTTGCAGCACTCCGTTTGCCACCTACTGCAGTTTACAACCCCAATAGATATCTACAAGAGAATGCCTAGGATTTGGTTGAGTGTCCAGGGGACTTAAATAAGAAACAAGAATACGTGCCAGATAATGATAACAACAAAAAAGCTACCAGGTGACGGACAAAATTGGTGGCACCTCACTCTTCAAATGCCGCCTTGTCAGGCCGTTAATGCACAAAAACTCCAGCACCTGTCACCTAATGGTGCCTCTGCAAACAGATTCAAACCATTTTTTTCAAAATGGAGGTGCACTGAACGTGAGACACAAAAGTCCAAAATATTTATTTATTTTCTTTTTTTAAATTTTATTTCATAGTTGTACACAACGACAACGTGTTTCGTTCCTGTATAAATAATTAACGGAACTTCTTCAGGGCTGTAACAAACATAAAAACATTTATATAAGATACATTGAAATGACGGACAATGACATATATTACAGAACTAACATAATTTAACTGAACATATCTTTCCAAACATAAAACAATTAAAGAGTTGTTTTTTTTTTACACTATAACATAAACTGAAAGTAATTATAACAACATGTAATTTTAAGGATATGTTCAGAGGAAAGGACAAAACATTCAATACCTAAAGAATTTGAAAAAGACAACAACAAGAGACATATAAAGATTAAAAAAGACATACCCATTTTAATTTTTAATATTGATTGTACTATTGAAGAAAATAAAAAGGGCAAGGCAAGGAGTACTCCTACTCTATACTTCCGACTCTATTTAATAGATCTGAGAGTACTAGTTGTAACCTCACCTTCACTTTTTATATGTAATATGGATGTCATCTGGTACCAATATGTAGATCAATCTGACTGAAAAAAAAAGGGTGGGGGGGAAAGCAAGGGAGGCCGGTTAAAATATAAGATCCCAAAAAATGCCGGTCAAAATTATTTCTTATATCATGATGTTTCTCACCTCGAATTATAAATAGATAGACCGTAACGCTATTCAAGGAACATCTTTTCACCAGGAGAGGTGTAAGACAGGGATGTATATTAGCCCCCTTACTTTTTTCACTCTATATAAACTCTGTTGGTCACCATCTCAATAGAACTTACCACGACTACCCCACCATAAACGGGAAACCAATACCGATACTTCTTTACGCGGACGACGCAGCAATAATGTCACAGACTCGTATGGGGCTACAAAGGGCAGTAGGACAATTCACCGACTTTATGTCACAAAGAGTATTAAATGTCAACGCCTCCAAAACCTTCACCATGTCTTGTGGCTTAGGGATCGGAAAGAAACCATGCTCCATTTTTTTAAACGGTAGAAAGTTGGAAAGCACTGATAGGTTCCCATATCTGGGCATTATTTTCGATAAGAGGGGCTCCTGGCGGGCCACCGCCCAAGCTAGGGGAATCGCGTTCTCTAAAGCTATAGGTGCGTTGACTAACTTCTCAAAAAAGTTAGGGGGACGTCCGATTAACCCCTTATTACAGATCTACAAGGCCAAATGCATTTCGACCGGCACTTACGGATCTGGGATTTGGGGAATTGAGCTCGTTGACCATATTCAACGTTCTGAGAACTCTTTTTTACGCTACCTCCTGGCTGTCCCACGCGGTACATCTACATACGTGGTACATAATGAACTCGGTCTTACACATATCACGGACACTATAAATTCTTCCCCCATTATCCTATGGCATAAAGTCTGGACCAACCAAGAGACCAATCTAAACAGGGAAATCATCACAGACTGCCTTAGCCTGAATGAGGTTGACAACATCAAGTGGCTGAAATATGTAAGAAACCTGTCATCTGACCTAGGGCATCCTGAATTTTTTTCTGATCCTTCAACTCTGAATAAAATCCCTAGAGTTACACTAAAACGACTAGTCTTAAGCCATCTGACTAGCCGACGCTGGTTATCTGAAAAACATAAGAGCACGGTAGTTGACTACCAACATTCTACCATAACACAAGGGACCCAGCAGTATCTACTGTTAATACCATCTCCTTTTATCCGTATGCTCGTAACTCGTTTTCGTACTAATACTTTCTTCAGACTACTAACATTCCCCAATCAAAATTGTTGGTCCAGCAACCTGGAGAAATGCCCTTGCGATGGTCTGTCAACACAATCTAACATCCACTGCATTTTGTTTTGTAGGTTTTATCAAATGCCGAGGGCAACCTATTTGAAACCCTTACTTAAATCATGGGGACTACAATCTTGTAGGGCAGCCTTTTACAAATTAAAAACATTGGACAATCCCTTAGCCATTGCTGTTATTTCCTCTTACTTAAAAGTGATCGTGAGAGTGAGGGCTTCAATGCAACCTTAGATGATATAAGACCCAACGCTTGTTGTGTATTTCTTACTTAAATGACTGCATGATGGCTGTTAAATCATTGTAATTATGCCTACTGTACTCTTTAGAATACGTTTTTACGTGCCTCCGCGGCATCTTATTATTCTATTTTATTTCTTTTAATACATGTGTACTTTTGTGATATTGTTTTTACTTATCGAATAAAGTTTATAATTGATTGATTGATATTAGTTTATATTGAATGACTATGTATTCATCTTATCAGAGTTTATAATTCCTGAATTGCAGAAACTAAACATAAAATCTAGGCCCAGTTTAAACAGCAAGAACTGGAGGCTGCAACAAGCTAACATCTAAGCTCAATAGCCCCATGTAGCAAATGTTCATCCTTTGCACGGTGTACCCCCAGATTTTTGCCTTAACTGGTTTTGCAGACTTTAGAACTCTGTGCACATTACCCCTGCTAACCAATGGTAAAGAACATGTCTTGGACCTTTTAACATGATAAAATTGGCATATCCCGAATTGGCGTATTTAAATTACCTGTAAGTCTCTAATATATGCTACAAAGTGTACCCTGCGCCTATATGTTAAATGTCAATAGTAGGTTGCAGCACTCAGTTTGCCACCTACTGCAGTTTACAACCCCAATAGATATCTACAAGAGAATGCCTAGGATTTGGTTGAGAGTCCAGGGGACTTAAATAAGAAACAAGAATACGTGCCAGATAATGATAACAACAAAAAAGCTACCAGGTGACGGACATAATTGGTGGCACCTCACTCTTCAAATGCCGCCTTGTCAGGCCGTTAATGCACAAAAACTCCAGCACCCGTCACCTAATGGTGCCTCTGCAAACGGATTTTTTCAAAATGGAGGTGCACTGAACGTGAGACACACAAGTCCAAAATATTTATTTTCTGTTTTTTAAATTTTATTTCATAGTTGTACACAACGACAGCCAAAACGGAACTTCTTCAGGGCTGTAACAAACATAAAAACATTTATATAAGATACATTGAAATGACGGACAATGACATATATTACAGAACTAACATAATTTAACTGAACATATCTTTTCCAAACATAAAACAATTAAAGAGTTGTTTTTTTTTACACTATAACATAAACTGAAAGTAATTATAACAACATGTAATTTTAAGGACATGTTCAGAGCAAAGGACAAAACATTCAATACCTAAAGAATTTGAAAAAGACAACAACAAGAGACATATAAAGATTAAAAAAGACATACCCATTTTAATTTTTAATATTGATTGTACTATTGAAGAAAATAAAAAAGGGCAAGGCAAGGAGTACTCCTACTCTATACTTCCGACTCTATTTAATAGATCTGAGAGTACTAGTTGTAACCTCACCTTCACTTTTTATATGTAATATGGATGTCATCTGGTACCAATATGTAGATCAATCTGACTGAAAAAAAAGGGTGGGGGGAAAGCAAGGGAGGCCGGATAAATTATAAGATCCCAAAAAATGCTGGTCAAAATTATTTCTTATATCATGATGTTTCTCACCTCGAATAATAAATAGATAGACCGTAACGCTATTCAAGGAACATCTTTTCACCATTTCTTCAAAATTGTACAGCTGAACACCTGCAGCAACATATCTTCCAAGAAGGGATGTATTAAAAGCTAAGCTCCAAATTCTAAGAATCAAGTTGAAACAAATGAGCAATATTTATAATAATTGCATAAGCCCTATAAGGCTGAGCTAAAATTAAATCATTATATATCTTACCTATGTATATGAAATAGTATGGACCTCAATTTATTCTTTTGAAATTATATTCACAACTGTTGCAGGTCATGCCAATCCTATTCACTGTATTGGTACCATCTACAAGGATCAAAGCAGAATTAATCATTATATTAAGTCAAATATGAGCGCTACAAGCACTTTATAAAGTTATTCTATGTGGCCCAGCTTCTTTTTGAGAATTTTAGTCTCACTGGTTTAGTTGCACTAGTGTATCAGGATAGAGTGGTTTCAAATAGGTCATTACCCCAGATTGCAGGCACTTTTTGTATCACTCGGCTGCCTATACACAATAGAAAAAATTACAATGTCAGCGATAACGGCATTAATAACCCTCGAGCGATTTATTGTCAATAGACAGATCCACAATACTACATCCAGTGGCCACATTGAAAAAAAGCAACATTTAAAAGAGAATATATAAATACTCATCTCATTCTCTGCAGACTAATTATTTTATCACAATGGTGCCATCCTTAGCATCAACTGTACGACAGTCGTATTTTAGAATATTAAAGACCCCATTTATCACGTTAAGAAAATCATCATCACTAATCCATATCTTACATCAGGATACATACGAATCTCTACAACCTTCATGATACCTACGTACTTCATGGCATGGAAATTTGACTATCTACATTGAAAATACCACCGAGGTCTCATAGATCATAATGTGCAGCGTTTTCCAACCTACCCCAGATATTTTTTTTTTTTTAAACGTTTGCTCATACATGTAAGTTACACTCTTTAATCCCCACTCAAAAAGCGCTTGAACCTGTTAAGATCTCAGTTTAATACAAGTACTCTCTCCCCGCATTAATAACATTCTTCAGTCAAACTTCAAGAGAATCTTCTGTGTAATACCTTAATAAGCGGTTTCCATCTGCCTCGATAAGCGGTTCCGTCTTCCTTGATAAGTTGCCAACAGACGCCGCAAGAAATTGAAGCCATATTTATACCACAAACCCATTTCTCGAAATAAAGAACACCTGGTCTCAGTGTTCGACACAGGCTGATGACATCCTAAGGAGTCAGACACTTAGATCATGTCTATTCACAATACGGACGTAAGGAGTAAAGTGTCGGCAATTTTGTAATTTCTTTTTATTATATATATATTCAAAGAAAATGCGATCCCGCATCTTACTATAAAGCAATAAAGATTTCATTTATACCAAAAATACATATTTAGCAATTGTGTTTTCTCAATCTTCTACAGAGAAAAGGGCCCGTTTCGAAAAAATATGTATCTTTAAACATCACTGCGGTTATGTTCTCGTATCGATTTAAAATTTTCAGCAGCACCCTCGTAACCCTCAAGAAATTTCGATCCTGCATCTTGCTAGAAAACAGTAAAGATTCAGTTATAACATAAGACGGATTTTAACGGCAGCCATATTATGATGGTGTTTTCTCAATCTTCCACAGCAAAAAAAGGGTCCCATTTCGAAAACACACAACCCCGAATATCACTACAGCACTGTTCTCACACCGAATTCAAATCTCCAACAATATACTCGCAACCCTCAACGGCAGAACTAGTCGCGTTCCGGAGTGCCCATCGGCAATCATCAATACCATGCTACACTCGCGACGGTCTCAAATCTCCAATGGCTACCCAGAAATATCCAATTTAATCATAACAAATGTCAACCATAAGGCAATCCCATATTCAGTAGATCTACCACGAGGGATACTCTCCTCATCACTTTCAAATAGGCAAAACAGACCATGCCTCACATCAGTACAAATTTCATCCTGAGGGCAATATTGCATTCAATAAATCAACCACGGAGGGCTCTCTTCTTGCCACTTCCAAAAAGGCAAAACAAACCATAACACTCACATCAGTACAAATGATATCTACATACTCCAAAGTCCACATATTTAAATGCGGAATCTTTGCATTGTGCTGCTATTAGGCACAATAAGTCAGCATTTCAATGACAACTAGACAACATATCAGTATATCAGAAATTCAGTTATTCTACCAATAATAAGATAGTATATATGCAGTAATTGATCTCAGACCTCATTCGTATATAATTCTTTTGGATCAAAGAACAAAGAACATTTTTTATGAAAGAAGACGCACCAATCCTTCAGAAGCAAATTCAGGTGGACAAGCATAAAATTAAAAAATGAAGAAAGAATACCTCATTTTTAAGGCTGCAATCTCGGAACATATTAAATGAGTTGAGCTTTAAAAAAACTAAAATTATATTTCAATTTAAGAAATGATGAAGTTCACTATCGGTATTGTGGCCATATTTTATAGTCTGTAACCTACAAATCCACTCGGCCTCCCGTTGCCATAATGTGAGTGCTCGGTCACCTCCTCTTTTGCATACCGCCTTATGTTCTATCCCAAAAAACCAAAATGTATGATCGGTGGCATGAATTTGTTTATAATTTTCGGCAATTGGGTACCTTGGCCCCCCCCCCCCCCCAACTATAGCTCTTCGATGTTCTTGTATTCTTAATTTTAAACTTCTTGTTGTGCTTCCTACATATATTAGGTTACAGGCACAGCCCAGAATATATATCACATAACGAGTTTTACAGTTTATAAACTCATTAATAGTGTTTCTGAGTGTTGAATGCAAATTCCTTCATTTTGTTTTTTCCAAATTCACACATATTGCATAGGTTGCATGTGAAAAAACCCAAAGATTTCGGTGGTAACCATGTTTCTGAATTTCTAGATGAGGTCACATAACTTGGGCATAGTTTATCTTTCAATGTTGTCCATTTCTTAAATGTCACACTGGGATTTTTGGTAAGAACCTTTTTTAGAGATGGTACCTCTAGTAGCATATGCCAACTGCATTTGAGAATTCTGAAGATTCTATTACTATGTGAGGTATACTTTGTTATAAATCTAGGTTTCTCATTTGGAGTTGTGCTCTCAGAGTGGCTGCTTTTACTTCTTTTTAGGTCGAGGACCGTCCGGTCTGCCGAAGGCAGAACCGGAAGTCGGAGATTTAATGTTTCTGAGAGTGGCTCTTTAGCCCGCCTCTCTTTTTGCCTCTCCTCCATTGGCTGGCTTCCTAAATGGAGGCCAGCCATTGGAGGAGAGAGCCGTCCCTCCAATTAGGCTCCGTCTTTTTCAGATTCGGGGGCGTGTTCCGTGCTGTTCTTTCCACTTTTTAGCCACGCCCTTTTAGAATAGCAGGAACACGCCCCCGAATCCGAAAAACGCCGCTGCCTTTCTCCGAGGCATTTCTGCTTGACCTCGGAGAAAGGCAGTGGTGTCTGGACTGAGCTCCAAAGCCGCACCGCCATTACCCACTCTGAAGTTGTCCTGCTCCGCTCGACCCTCCCCACCCCCCTTGAGTGGGCTCCTCTCTCCTCACACCTCTTTCCTCGGCTCGGTGCTCGGCGCTCTGTCCTGTGTCCGTCTGCGCCAAACGTGATTTGCTCAGACCCCGAACCTTCTTAATCCTCCATGACATGGGTCCATATTTAAGCGCTTGTTTTTTTCTGTCACTCTTCCTTCTCTTTGTCTGTTTCCCCTTGCTCTCGTTTTCGATCCTCTCGACTGTCTTTCTCTCTCTCTCTCTGTCTTTTCTCCTCTCGTTCTCCCTTTCTCTAACTGATGTGAAGACGGTGCTCCCACTGCCAAAATACGTAAACAATGCAGCTGATCTCCTGAGATTAGGGGGGCATTACCTGTCCCGTGATCACATCACACAGGCTGATGCAGTGTTTAAACTCCGTGCTCTTGCAGTGTTTGCCTAACGCCATCGCTACAGAACAGAATAATGGTGCACCAGGGAGACAGATGCACCGCCAGGAAGATGGGTCTCACGTTACCATGTTCCTACTTCATGCAGAGCCCGAGATTCTGTTCCCGAATGAATGGTTGTTACAGCGGCGCAGGGAAGAGCCTGGACCCTTGAACAGAAGGCTTGTTGTTGCGGGGCATTACAAGCTCCTCCTGAAGTAAGAGTACGCTTGCTGATGGTCCAGCCTTGTAGGTACAGGGCCTGTTCTTGAGGCAGTAGGTCGACTCTGTTGCATTTCGCTACATAAACAATCGCCATGCGCGTGCCCCCTGGATAGAGCAGCCCCGTCTTAAGTGTGCAACACATGCACAGCAGACCTATCCGTTCGAACCCGAAAATCAAGCTTTTCTCCCAGCAGTACTACTGTGGACGTCAGTTGACCCAAATGCCAGGCATAGCGGAAGTGACATCACATGCCCGTTGACCACCAAACCCTGAATGACATCGCAAGTGACCTTTAACCAGATGATATCACTGGAGTTGACATCATGAGATCTAACATGCTGATATCACAGCAAGTGGTATCACAGAGATGGATGGAATATTGCTAATAACCAGGGCTTTAAGTGGGATTAAAAAACTGGGGGTCTCTCAAATGGGCGTGGCCAATGTAATTAAGGGCGTGGCTTATAAACACAAGCTAAAGATTTGTGCTTGGCATAGTGTGTCGCACAACTTGTATTTTTGCTTTTTGTAAGTGCATCCAGATATATGATACAACAAGTAACATCATACCTACAACAAGTTAGGACTATTGGCTTTGTCAATGGTTCTTAGTTGCTTAAGATAAATAAGCAGCAACTCTGTCTGGCTTGTTGTATTTAATATTGAAACAGCTTCTCCTCAAAGCCCTGGTGACACCACGACAATGTTGCTGCTCCTGAGTTTCAAAAAGAGAAAGGAAATCCAGAGAGAAAATGACTCTCTTTATAGGATTTCCCTTCCCTACAATGCTCACCTGGCATGACGTCATGCCTTAACTTCTCCACTAGTGAGAAGTGAGCAGTGTGAGCAGCGCACATCGATGTGCCTGCTGTCACTGCAGTCTGGAAAAAAAGACCGCCTGTGCCAATGGAAATGACAATGCCATTTATTTAGGGATACAAAAATGATAAAAAAATAATGAGCAATACCAATAGCTCTACCTATAATATTGCCGAGACCATTGCATTGTAAATGCTTGTTTATCATAGCCCCTTTGTAAAAATCTGGAGCTCGTATCTGAAATATTTCTGTCAAAAGTTGTTGTTTCTGAGCAGTTCCTTTTTACCCTCTCCCTTTCACCGTAAGGGATGTTTTTTTATCACAGATCGAGAATGTGCGCTCGTGGCATGGAGTAATCCTTTGCAAGACGTCTCTTTTTGATATAAGGCACTCTGTACTATTCCATCTTTCACATACAAATGTAAGTCTAGAAAGTCGATTTCTTTCTCTGTCATAAGTCATTGTAAGTCTTACGTTATATGGGTTATCAATGAGGTAATGAAAATAGTCTTGTAGACACTCTACTGTTCCAGACCATAAACAGATAATATCATCTATATACCTCCCCCAGAACACTATATGTTGTGTCCAGGGGGAGGCATCATGACCCCATGCATGTACCCCCTCAAACCACCCCATAAAGAGGCATGTGTATGAGGGAGCAAATTTAGTGCCCATTGCTGTACCGCGTAACTGCAGATACCATTTACCATCATGGAGAAAAACATTGGTCGTCCAGATTAGTTCCATCATATTCAGAACCATCCTATTATGTTCAAAAGTATCTGCTCCATCTTTATCTAAATAGGACTGTGTTGCCAATAGACCGAATTTATATTCTATACAAGTATAAAGGCTCACCACATCCCATGTAACAAAAAGGAGCTCTTCTGACCAAGCAAAATCTTTCAGTTTTGATAAGACATCTTTGCTATCTTTTGTAAAGGATGGCAGGTTAAACATGTACTTTTGTTGTTTTTTGTCAACATACTCAGACATTTTTTCGGTAGGTGAGCCTGGCCTCCCTGGTGGAAATTGGGCTTTTTTGAGAGTTTTAGGTAGTATATATATACAAGGAAAACTAGGGTTTACTACCTTTAGAAATCTATTTTTCCAAGTCACTAAAAAGACATATATCTTTCCATTCTCCAAGTCTGAGATTGATCAGAGAGGTAAGTTCTGTAATGGGGTTCCCTTTTAATGTCTAATAACAGTTGTGATCACTTAGCTGTCGATCTATTTCTCCCATATAATCTACTTTATTCATTATGACGACATTGTTGCCCTTATCGGCTTTTCTGATGACAATATCAACATCATTCTCAAGTCTCTTCAGTGCCTCTCTTTCTCCCTTAGTTAAATTTAACTTATCATGTTTTAAATATGTCTCAGAACGTTCTAGGTTGTATAGGTCTCCAGTCACTTTTTCGTAGAATTTATTAATATTTTGATGGTAACCACTGCTTGGTAGAAACTTAGACTTAGGTCTTAAACCACTGTCTGTGCTAATGTTTTCAGAGATATCAAGATCTAATAAGAGAGATTCCATCTCCCTTTCTTCCCTTTCCTCAATAGACAGAAGACATTGTATATTACGTACATCCTTAATACTATGTGTGAACATCCCCCTGCTCTCCACATTGTTTGACACAACACGTTTTTGATCATTAATGTACTCTTTTAATTTCAATGTTCTTATGAATTTAAATAGATCCATGTGTACATCAGATAAATCACCAGACTGAGTGGGGCAAAATCCCAAACCTTTACGTAATAGACTTTATTCATCAGTGTCTATACATCTTTGTGACAAATTAACAATTTCCAACTCAGAATATTGTGCAATAGCATCAGGTAAATGTACAACATCCTCATTTCTTTCCTGGACAGCACTCATGGTTTCGTGGGTCTCAATATCCTCTTTTCCTGCTCTGTCTGACCAACGTTTCCCTTTACCTCTTCTCCCACCTCTCCTCGTTTTAGATTTGGTTTTTTGCGTTGGTTGCTGCTGATCTGCAGTGTTGCTAATTATTTTTGAAACGATGAGGCCCCTTCCCCTAAAGGGGCTTCACTTTGAATACTACCAGATGCAGCACTACTATGCGATGATGCATATTTTTCACAGTTTTATTTTGAAGAAAATCATGACTTTATTAAAGGCACAGAGGCTAATATTATGCATAAATCCTTTATTGCCCTCATACACAGCAGCGCAACAAGAATATTAGAATTAGAATACAATAAATTCTAGAACATAAAACATGCATATAAACCCTTCCCAAGCAGCCATCTTCCTTCTTTTACTGCTGCAAATTAACTCAAAGTCCTTCTTTATGAACTCCATATTCCATACTGCAGAAAACTTGCTCCATATTCCCGGCATTCCACGCTGCCGTTCAACTTCTTAACTTTGACCTAATTAATAAAACGATACACAAAAAGGTTAAAAGGGCTGGGCACGCCATGGGAGGGATAATATTCGCCTCTGTGCCTTTAATAAAATTATGATTTTCTTCCTATTAAAACTGTGGAAAATCTGCATTTTATGGCAAGGCCTGGAGGCCAATATTATGCATGTTCGAAGTTCTTCTCTTACTCTTTCCAACACATTCTCCACAGGTTTAAAGTAGAAATTCTTAAAAGTTGTATCATTAGACCAGTCTGCAGCTTTTATTATACCACTCAAACTGGATCCCTTTAAAAAAGCTTTACTAGCCACAGCCCCCCTTCCCGAATGTGCACCAAAAACACTTACATGAACACCTGCTTTTCTCTTCACCTTTCTCACCCATCACTCTAAAGACGGTGACGACACAGCCCTAAATGGCTTTCTGAAAGAGATTAGAAGCTGTATACAACCACACTCCCTCAAACTCTCTGTTCTTTTCTCATATTCCTTCAAACACCGCACCACACACAAATTACTATGAACGTCCAAATTGGGATAAAAAAATTGTCCTAGACATAGTCTTTGTCCTTTTCTTTAGCTCAAAACACACACCTTTTTGCTGGTAACTTTGTGAAGACACCTCCAAAGCCCTAATATGTAACACCCTCCTTAAAGAAACCAGACACAAAAGAATTGCCAACTTCCAGGATAACAACTTTAAACTTAAACCAGAATTTGACACCCAGCCATCCAACTCACTCAACACTACTGACACATCCCAAAGAAAAGCGTACTTTGCCCTTGGTGACAACTCTATATGAACACTCTTAATTATTCTTGTCACCAAAGCATGCTGACCAACTGGTACCCCTTCAACCAACACATGGCTAGCCAAAATGGCCTATCTACTCAGATTTTTCAAACTATATGCAAAACCTCTTTTAAATAAACTTGTCAAATAATTCACCACCTCTACTACAGGGGCTGAAATGGGATTCAAGTCCCTCTCAACACACCAACCACACCATCTTCTCCACGCTGACCTATAGACTTTAGTTGTATCTGGTGCCCAGGACACCTTGATGAGTTCTGAAGCCTCCTCTGATAATCGAAACCCCTGCCATACTCTCCTGAAATCAGCCATCCTAACGACCTCAACTGACCCGTCATTACCAGATCGTGACAGTTTCCCTGCGCATCCAACAGAACCTGTGGAAAGCTCGATAGCAACACAGGATCTTCCACCAACAAATTCATCACATCCGGAAACCATACTTCGGCTTGCCAAAACAGCGTAATCAGCGCCATCTCTGACTTCTCTTTCCCCACCTTCATCAGAAAGCCTCTGAATCATCAAGAACAGAGGAAAAGCATACAGCCTCCCCGTTGGCCAGTCCTGCAGAAAAGCATCTATCTCTTTTGCTTCTGGATCCGGCCTCCACCTGTAAAACTCCAGCAACTGAGCATTCAACCTGTCCACAAACAAAGTCACCTCCACTGGGCCCCACTTCTCCTGTAACTTCGAGAATACCCCCATGTTCAGTTTCCAACTGCTCACATCCATCAGGAACCTTGAATTCCAGTCTGCCTCTAAATTGCTCTTCCCCGGAATATACTGTGCCTGCACCATTATTTTTCTGGCAAAACAAAACTTCCAAAACTCCTTTGCCCACTCTGCTAAACCCCTTGAACGATTTCCCCCCCAAGTTTGTTGACATAATGTACTACCGACATGTTCTCCACCTTCAACAAAACATATTTGACCTGTCCTTTCAGGAAACTTCTGATTGCAAAAGACCCAGCCAGGAGCTCCAAACAATTTATATTTAAACTCTCCTCCTCTTGCAACCGCTGTCCCCCAGTCATCAAAGCACCACACCTTGCTCCCCAACCATACAGACTCACATCCGACTCTATCACCACTTCCGGAGCCTCCCCAAAGATTGCTCTCCCATTCCAGGCCTCCAAACTTATCAACCACCATTCCAACTCCTCCTGAGTCTCCTGATTCATTCTCACCGTCTGTGAATACTTCGCTCCCTGCCTTAAATGATACGCTTTCAGTCTCTGAAGCGCCCTGTAGTGAAGCAGTGCTGGAAGGATTGCTTGAATTGATGCCGAGAGTAAACCAAGTAAACTCGCCAACTGGCGCAATGTTATCAATTACACATTCTTGACTCTCTTTTCTTTCCTGCGAATCTTTTTCACTTTCTCCATAGACCACTTCAACACACATTCTAAGGTCTGTATCTGAAAACCTAAAAATTGCATCTCCTAGGCTGGTTCCATACACGATTTCCCTCTGTTCACAATGAACCCCAAATACTCCAATACTTTCACGCTGAATTCTGTCTGCTCCAATGCCATTAGTTTCTCCTCTGCCATTATCAAAATATCGTCAGGGTACACAATTAACCGAACACCCCTAGATCTCAACCATGCCACAACTGGTCTCATCACTTTGATAAAGGACCATGGTGCTTATTTCAGTCTGAACGGAAGACTCTTGAACCTCCAACGTCTGCTGTTCCATCTGAATTGGAGATAATCCCTGTGCTCCACCGACACCGGAACAGTCAAATAAGAGTCTTATTTCCCTGTTCACTCAACCTCTTTTCCACACTACACTCTATCTTTTTATCCAGAGTCAAATGCCCAAACATCTTGTCCATATACTGTGTAAACTTGTCTTCAAAACCAGATCTCTCATTTTGATTCATAGTAATCACTCTCCTACAACCACGCACTAATCTTCCCAAACTGTTTTTTTGTCAAATATATATATTTTTTTATTATTGTTCTTCACCCTAATGTGCGCACCATCCGAATGTCCAACCCCTGACTGAACTGGAAGAACTCTTCAGTCAGGCAAACAATGGCGCTATATCCCAAAACATGGCTGTAGCTTAGCAATGCTCTTTCTATTGCATTTCCCGATTTTCTAAAATGGCCGCCGTATGTCGAATTAGGTGTACGGCAGCTTCACACTGACAAACAAAGGAACCTGTCCTTCAAGACTCCAGTGCAAGAGCAGACCCGAATGTTCTGCTCCCGCTAACCAGATCAGCCCTCCTAGCGAACAAAGGATCTGCACTGCACACTAGCAGTGACGATCTTTCTGCTCCGACTAGTATGTGCAGCCCTGCGAGGCACGTGCCCCCTTACCGCCTGCCTAACACGCGCTGCCAACAGCTTCCGACCAACGGTAAGAGCCGTCCTCATTCATTAAATTAACCTGATCAACCCCAAACCACTTCGGGTCTGTAGGAGAGTAGGATCTGCACCTTATGTTGCCCCCACTTTTTTCTGATGTTTACACTGGTTTCTGGCTATAGTCTGGCTGGGACTCTGCTAATCAGGGCCCCAGCCTCTCTGTTCTCTCTAAACAACTTGGAGTGCATATTAGGTGCACTAGTGATTGAATACTATGGTAACCTATGAGCCCCTAGTATATGGTACCTTAGGTACCAAGGGCGTAGGTACTTCACAGGCCTACCAGGGACTGAAGCATGTATTATGCCACCCCTGGGAAGCAGACTAAATCTGACACCACAGGCCTGCTACTGCAGCCTGGGTGAGGTAGTGTTAGCACTCCTCACTGAGATATGGGTTCACTATATCTCTCCCTGCACACACATATAAACCTATCAGTCACCCCTAAGGCAGGCCCTATCAATCCTGAGGGCAGTGTGCTTCGTTTCCATGTGAGGGGTGCCTCTGCCTGAGCAGGGCCCCTCTGCAGCTCTCAGAGTCCATTCTCTGGGGCTGTTTGTGAATGCGGTCAAACCATATACTCTTTAAGTGCATTATAACCTCACGGTTAATGCTAACTTTGTAATGGCTATCTAAACATGTCGTGTTTGGTGTCAAACGCTTTGGAATCCTACCCCCACGCCAGTAACTGGTGTGGGAGTATGATCCCACCCTTCTAGAGGGATAGACATGTACCTACTGTGGAAACACGGTAGAATCCTGAAGAGCCCTGGCATCACAAAATGGATGCCACCAGTCACAGACACTGGGCTGCCCTCCTGCTGCTGACCGAAACTCGCAGTGGAGGAGGCCCAACAATAGGTATTCTGTCACAGGGAGGTGTAACCACCTCCCAGACAGGGTTTAGTGTATTGGGGCTGGGTGGGTGCACTCCTAGAGTGCTTTGAAGTCCTGCACTGGGGGAGCAGTAGGCTCCTCTGTGCACACACCAGTTCAAACCGGTTCAGAGGTTAACTGCCCCTGCTCTGGCGCAAAACTGGACAAAGGGAAGTGGTTGTAGCCACCCACTCCCCTGACCCTCCCATAGGTGTGGTCATAGAGCTAGTCCCTCCCTTCCGTCTAGTATAAGTTAGGGAACCCTTGCCATTGCAAACTAGATATCCCTGGACGACGCTCTGAACAAGAATCCTGGACCTTCGACGTTCCATTACCTCTGGAAGATGGAAGAATCTCCCTTGGAGTCTAGGAGTGACTCCCCTGCTTGGCAGGCACCCAATCATGCAATCAACGGTCGCAAACATTCCCGCTCCCGCCGGAGTCCGAAGTCCCTGCAGCCCAGGAAGCGGATTTCCTGACTTCTCCAAGGCCATCATGAGTCCCCAGCAACGCTGAGGCAAGTGGACCCCACGAGTGACGAGGAACCGCAATCCCTGGGTACCGTGCACTATTTTCGAGTGCAACCCCTTCACGACGTTCTACAAGCTTGTGAATTGGACCACGTGTGGTCCAAGCCCCCAGCAGGGTTTCCACCGAAGATCAGAGGCCTACCTCGTCCCGAGTGACCGTGGGCGCCTGTTGAGTGAATCCTCCCGAGGCGTCTTCGCGATCCCTTGCCGGTTGGCTTGTGGGTCCCCAGAAGACTTTCCTACAGTTCCAAAGGGCTCCCCTGGTTGCTCCAGGCCTGTCCTGACTTACCCTCGCTGGGTGAGTCCCTCAGACCTTGCTGGTCTGCACCGCTGACTTTTTGTCATTTCCGCGAGTCTTGCTGTTACCAAGGCTTGGTGGCTCCAATCTGGTTACCGACACCGTAGTAAGCTGCAGACTTCGTGGGACATGCCGAATCCAGCTCCTGTTTGTCGTCGACGCCTCCTGGACCTTGTGGCTGAAGAGTCAAGACACCTGTGATCACCTGAAATCACCCAACGTCTGTGGGCAGCCATCTTCCTTGCCCCTGGTCACTGCCAAGTGACTTTGAACACTGTCTCCTCTGCTTTCAGGTCTTCCTTCTTCTGAATCCAGCCTTGGATTCCACCGGACACTTCTTCTGTCTTCACAAGCAGCAAGTCTTCTTTGGCTCCCATTGAAAACGACGCCGCGACCCGACACCAAAAAACACCTATGCACTCGGCTTCCCTGGGTGAGGTAACTCCAGCAACTACGGTGCTCCTTTGGGTGTTGGCTGTAGAACTACTTACCCTGTAAGTGACTTGCTTGTAGACTCTGCCGAAGTATCCTTAAACTTTAAATTTCCAACCGCGACTTGCTCCATAGAAGTCAATTGGGATCCGCGGCTGTGTTCACACTGCGTGCGTCTCCCGTGGGTCCTTTACTTACCTGCCTTGGGTGGATTAGTGAGGCCCCAGCGGTTCTGAAGGCCTTGTCTCCTCGCAAGTCGTTATCTCTAAGTCTCTTTTTTAGTATATGGTCTGGTACGCCCCTAGGGTCCCAGCCATATTTGTGCTTAACTTATTGTGAAATGTTGATTTGTGCATATGTTCCTGACTTCTAATCTCATAAAGAGATTAGTAGAGTGTGTCTAGTAATAAATACATATATATTTGATATATATACCTGTGTGGTGTCCTTTCATTTAGTAATTCAAGCGATTATAAGGTAAAACAAGCTGCTTTACATTCCTCTAAAGACTTAGCCTGAAGGCTGCTCTCCACAGCTACCACTAGGATAGCTTTCTTTAAAAGGTTGTCTTAAACCTATCTACCATAAGAGTCGAATTGTACTGGTGCAAGGTGTCCACTTTAACTAGTGAACAGCATATACCAGGCCAACTTCTCACAGGGTCTCAAATGAAAAACCCCGGCTGAAACCTTTATCTTTCAGGCATACGCTTAACACCAGATTCAAACCGTTAAATAAAAAGTATACCTCTAGAATCAAAGCTTTAAATAAAAAGATTAAAATTGGAATTGTAAGACATTAAACCTTAAGATCCTCATACCCCAGTCCAAACATAAGCTTCTTCCACTCGAATAATCACTTAAATCATCATTAACTTCAATAAATCATTTAAATAATTAATATTGACCTCAAAACTCTCATACCCAAAATTAAGGATAAAATAATGTACTTATCAGTGTATAGCGGCAACAAAAGAAGGAAGATGGCTGCTTGTGAAGGGTTTATATGCATGTTCTATGTTCTAGAGTTTTATTGTATTCTAATATTCTTGTTGCTGCTGTGCATGAGGGCAATAAAGGATTTATGCATCATATTGGCCTCCGGGCCTTGCCATAAATTCAGGTAGTATTGATGAGATCTGCATTTGAACTGGTACTTCAGATAAAGAAGGTGCTAAAGTACATGACCCCAATTCTTCACTGAACTTCTAGACGTCCACTTTGTTAACTTCTTGCATGCTGCACATAATGTTGCTGATGCAAAAAAGTCTGCAAGGAAATTTTGAAGTTATAGTATTAAATAATGATGTTTCACATTTGCAGGTACTTGCCTCAGGACTAAAACCAGCTAATACCTGTATGCCATCATTAGTGAGACCAGTTGACGATAGGATGAGAATATATTGCAGTAAGGGTCAGTGGCGGATCCCACAGAGTTATTAATAAGGGAAGAATCCCCATCAGTTTACACCGCTATATGGCCGATGTTAAATAAAAAAAGGGGGTCACACTTGGATTATAAAATTTACATTGCATTTACCAGGAGAATTGACAGGAGAATAAAAAGATATAGAAAGCACAATTTAGAGACAGGAAAGATAAAATACCCTACAAGTGAAGAGCAAAAGGAAAAGTCCAATTGAATGCAAATGCCAAAAAAACATCTGCAGTAATAAGTAATCAAGTAAGCAGGAGTGCCAATTGCCTTCAGGGCAAGGTACGTCGAAAACTGATATTAAAATCTCCCCAGTTTTCAAAAAAATAGGTAGAAGAGAGATATCGCATGGCTCTACAGTTAATAACTAAGATTTCAAGGAGCACGGGACAGACGTAAGAGAGACTGTAGGAAAAGTATCAGATAATGAAATAGGGGATTTGGCTAAATGAACATATGGGTCTTTGTAGAGCCCCTTCAAAAAATGGTAAAAGAATTAGAAAATGACATCCATTAAAAAGGTCACAATTCCTCCATGACATTTCTAAATACCAAGCCAGAAACCACCCTCTTCAAATGATGTAAAACAGGTGGGAGTAAAAAAGGAAATGAGTTTACAAAGGTTTTATTGTTCTTTAGCAGCGACAAATAGTTTTTGCCCTAAAATGAAGGGCTGTCATATCACCTGCCTTTTATATGCAGGCAATATTGTCATTATGGGTATGGAGCATAGAGGCGAGATTGGAGGTGCCTCAAGGAAGACGCAATGAGAAGGAGGGTAAAGGTATTACACTCTTGGGTCCCGCTGGGAAATCTGAATAGTATTCCCTAAGCAGTGCTCTGATAGGAAAAAAGTAAAGAGATCTAGCGATTCTAGTGGTACAATAGCTTCAGGTGTGAGGCGTTTGCAGAATTGCCCATTGGGAAAGAAACCATTCATCTCAGCTATACCCCATTGCCTTACTCGTTGGACAGCCAGTCCCTCCTGCAATATACAAGAGAGTAGGAACTGCAAGACCTTCTGCGCAGGAGAATATAGTACCTTGAAACCAAGTTTATCCTAGAGGCGGATCCTGGCCTGTTGCGTACATGCTACTGTGTCAATTTTGCAGCGCAGTTAGCTTGACATCTGGCCAGTAAGAGCTGGGAGTGGGGTAGGGCACACCTGGTCATTTTTAGGATCATAGTGCGCCAGGTAGGGGGGAGGTTGCAGGCAATAGTAGGCAAAGGAAGCCTGAGAACAGAGGAAGTAAAGTTCAAAATCAAGGGCTGTAAAGCTACCTGATCATACAGTAAGGTTAGTGTTTCCCAGCAGAGTGGGGGATGCCCCCCCCAAGCAAATTGCACCATATGGGCGTGGAGCATACAGCGAAAGTGGCGAGGGGAAGGAATAAGTATGCTTAAGAAAAGCTAGAGTAGCCGCGGAAGTATGACCATTTTTATTATGGTGATACGTCCCATCAATGAAAGGGATAATGTAATGCAACAGTGGAACTTTTCTACCAATTGATGAATCACTGCTCCATAATTCTCAAGTAAAACATCACATTTGCTAGCACTGGCTCGGAACCCTTTGTATTTGAGAGAGTCGTTACCCATTGTAAAGGCAGCAAAAGCGGGCAAAGTTTAGTGGCGGGTGAGGGGGGAAATGTAGGATTGTCCAATTGATAGCTAGGCCGGCTACCACCTGGAACAAAGAGAATTCTCGTATGACGGGATCAAGATTCTCCTCCGGGTTACTCAAAGGGTGATGTCATCTTCATATAGAGAGATCACTAAATTGCATTGCGAAAAAGCCAGGCACCTACTCTCATGTAATTGTCTAACGGCGAGGCCATCAGCTCAGTCGCCAAGGTGTAAAGCAAAAGCGATAGAGAGCATCCCTGATGAGTTCCTCTGCTGATTAGAATGGGGACCGACAATAGACCATTCACCCGGATCAGAGTCAGAGCTATGGTGTAAAGTAGCCGGATCAATCGCCCAAAAAAGGATTGGGGATCCCGATTCTACAAAGAACCGCGAACAAATATGACCATTCTAGAAAGTTCAAAGCTTTAGTGGTGTCAAGAAAGACAGCTAGAGCCTTTTCCTCAGGTTTTAATTAGTGCAAAAGGGCAAAAAGCGTCCCGAGGTTGTGGGAAGTGGAGCGGTTTGGGATTTAGCCGGCCCGATCTGGCAAGATAAGGCTATCACTCCCTGAGGATTTAGGGGTGGGTAGTCTACTTACTGCTGTAGTTATCTCATCCAGGGTCAGAGGCTCTGCTAGAGAGGCACGTCGGGGTCCTTCTAGCCATTCCAGAGTTAAGCAATCGAAATAAGCAGTGTAGTTCTCTCCATTATATGAATGTCGAGAAGTATATAAATGAGTATAATAGTCCACAAAATCTGCGAGTATATCCTCAATATCAAATATCAGAATATAGTCTTCTCAAGTCAATTGAGTAATGGCCTGGGGACCCCAGTGGCGATTTAACAGATGGGCTAGAGTCTGGCTCAGCCTATCAGATTCCCCGTACACATGCGCCCTGGAGCAGCGAGACAGATGCTAGCTTTCAGTGTCTGCCAATTTGTGGTACTCGGGTAAAAGAGAGTGGAGCTCTGCTACTCGATACGGATCTTATGCATTCTCAGTGTTGCGCCCCTGGTGTCTAAGTCGCTGTTCCATTCATTCCAACGGACTTGTTTACGTTTTCCGAATCAAAAAGTGTTTAGACACATACATACCACGTTATGTAAACCTTAAAGGTTGCTCAAACCTTGCCCACTGAGTCCACCGAGCCTTCGTTTGTCGTAAAAAAGTCAGTAATGTCATGGTGTATGCTCGAGCGAAAGATTAGATCCAACAACGCCTGAGGGGAAAGCTTCCAAGAAAAAGCTGTGTGTTTGGAGGGAGAGATAACATGGGCAAGTACGGAAAAGTCCTTGGCAGGTGTTCATCGCGTGTGGCCCAGCCGCAAATATCAGGGGTTCCCAACCAGTAATCAAGCCTAGCCCAAGAATCATGGACAGTAGATACATGTGTACAGTGTACCCAACAACTAACAAGAAAAACCTCTGGACTGACCTATATTACTCTTGAAATGGCCAATAATGGCTCAAGACTAACGCAAACCCCAATGTCTCTATCGTACACCACAATTAGTCAAAAATATATATATTTTTTATTTAGTTTTTCTCAATACATAGTTATTTTGTGCTTTTTTATGTTTAAAATTGTTTTATCATTGTGCAGTTGCTTAAACAAGGCAAATACAAAATTATCTACACATACATATATACGAGAATTGAATGCAACAAACAGTTACCTAGAAAAGAATATCATCACAACAATTTAGATGTGCTGTAGTCACATATCTTTACATCTCTGAGGTTATCAGTTATTTGAATTGTTTCATATATTCTTTCTACACATAATAGGTAATCACGAAAACATTTTTTTAAAACAACGTGTAATAGCTAAGAGACGCAAATCAATACATGAATAAGAAACCCCACAAACACCATCCACAAGTCTCTCATACCATTCGAACTTCCTCATTCACACCTACACTCACACAAAAAGAGATTCAAACAGTGGAGATCCCATGACACTCTAATAGCGACAGACTCTGTAGTTGTTGGTGATGTAAATCACACCCATCGGATATCTCTGGTGTGTCTGTCTCAAAAGGAACTCTCCACATGTGAACCAATGGTCATGTGTACCCTCTTTACTCCCAGGATGGCAGGCCCTCCAGATAAAGCCCCCCACCGAGTACACTACAGCAGTGCCTCCAGGTTGCGCAGTAGAAATATGGAACATCTGTGTTTGGCCCATAGGTATTGATGATGACGATTAGAAGATGTTTCCCCTGTATTGTTAACTGCAGGAAAACAAACTTCCCTGGGTATCGGTGATTTCAGCCAGCAGAAAGACCATCAAACACTTCTTAATCAATAAAAACACCTCCCTAACCTCTGTCGCGTAACTGGCATATAGTCTGCGAGAGGCCCAGTTATTAGTGAATGGTATGTCTGCTGAGGGCTTTAGATGCGTCTCCTGCAGGACAGCAATTTGAATATTATGACATGTCAGATACAACAGTAGATTCTGCTTTTTTCGAGGGTCATAAAGACCCGGCACATTCCAGGAGATGAAATTGAGGCCAGAGATCATAGATGTGTTATGCGCCATGTAACGCAAGGCATGGTGCCGGTAGTACAAGTGATGGGAAGACAAACCTGTCAGTTGCATTACAACCAAAAGCAGGCTGATAGACAATGCTCCTTGGGTGGTAAGAGAGCAGCAGCTAATACAGTGAACAGCGCAGTAAATAGAACAACCCCTCCCAACCACACTGATTACAACCATGTCAGTTAAACCCCTGTAAACAAGAACAGTACCAATAATGAAGTAACAAAGTTAAACCGCAACTCGTTGAAGAGACCAATAAATATAATATGCAGTGCAGTGGGGGTGACCTCAATACAGTCAACCATCCGAACCACACAACCGAAGAGGAGGGCCAATCACCATAATATAACATTGAGTACTTAAGAGCGATGTCTAGGAAACAATGATCATCCATACATTAGTATCCAAGTGTGCTCCACTGGCACATAGCCATCGACCCAAGCATGCCCAAAAAAGAGCAGTAAGCAGGCAGCTGTCGAAGTTACATGGAAACAATATAGAAGCCAAACCACACACCCAGAGGGACGGGGAATAGCACCTTCCCAGCGAAGAGGAGGATAGGAATGAGGGTGCCTAAGGCATTAAAGTGTCAAGCCCAATAACATCTGAGAGGCCAATGTCACTGCCAGGGATGGAAGACTGTGTATTGCGACGTCGGCAAAAACACCCCCAAGGGTTCACTTGATGTTATTTAGACCCTCAAGAGGAGATGTAAAGACAGTCACCTTGCCATTCAATTTGCAGCGGAGGCACGCAGGGTACAACATGGCATAAGGTGTATCGTGTTTTTCGCTAAAATGCCTTCACCTCCTGAAAAGCTTGCAAGGTCTCCTGCACCCACAAAGTGAAATAGAAAGCTTAGAACCCTGGTACAGAAAGGCCCCCTTTTCCCAAGCCAAGCGTAGCACTGTGTTACGGTCCTGATAATTCAGAAGCCCGGCGATGATTGGGCGCAGTGTGGGTGGAGGGCCTCCGGCACGAATTGGGGGCCCAGAGAGCAATGAGCCCGCTCCACCAGAAGCATTTGGGAAAAGAGTCTGCATTGCACAGGTCACATAACAATTTCTCAACAAAAGGCTCCATCTTTCCGTTGTTGGCAAACTCCGGGATGTCCATCAGACACAAATTGTTGCACCTAGAGCGGGCCACCAAGTCCACATTCCTGGCTGCTTTATTGAGGAGTTCAGTGCAGAGCTTTTGATAGTTGAAACTTAAGGCGGTGTGATCCACATCCATGGTGGAAATACGTTGTTCTACATCAGTGGTTTGTGTTTCTTGCTTCTCAAGACGAGAATTATGTTTTTCCAGTCGGTCTGTTAAGTGGTTAGTTTTAGAATCAATACCATGAAGGCTGATGTTCATCTGCAGCAGCAATGCATGAGTATCTGGCTCACCGAAGACACTGTAATTCTTTCCTAGCTACACCCTCTCATCCACTGACTTGCAGGTCGCGTCCTTATGGGGTTCAAACCCTATCTGGGGTTGTATTGGATCCGTTTAGTCCATGATGGGGGAGCTCAACTCAAGGCCAATCCAGCGTGAGCTCTGCCATATAGGCCCGTTGAATCAAGTGAATAGGAAGCACAGCCGCAGGTGACACCTGACTTGAGTTTGAATCCTCAGCTCCGCAAAGACTGCAATCTGCCAGAGGCCCTAATCGCAGGAAGACAAGTATTCAGAAATCGCCAAAACTTCCGCAGACAGCAGCAGAATTCAGTTGCCACACACTCACGAAGCCAGCAGTCCGGCAAATGCAAAGGGCAGTAGGTGTATGCCAAGCCGACCTTCCAGTCCGAGACCAGAGGCCAGACCCCCGCAAACCATGTAGCAGAGGAATGTAAGGCCGGACTCCAGCCCAGCAGCCATAAGCCGAACCTGGGAGCCATCCCCAGCCCACCCGATGCAGTTGAGAGGTTTAAATATTTAGGGATGTGATTTGGAATGAAGTTGCAGTAGAAAAAGCATAACAAAGTCCTACAAGCAAGAGCCCTTTCCTCTGTGTATGGGCTCAAACAATTTAGTAACAAATATGGTGAGCCATCTTTAAGACCAGTGTTATCATCCTGCCTTGCTATGATGCACCCTCAATTTCAAAACTTGATTGGATTTTAGAGAGGGCAAATGTTTGAAAAAGCTTTGGTCTCTACCGTCTTCTACAATGATCTAAGCCATAAGAACGGAAACTGACCTAACTGCCTGGAGCTACTTAGCATGTGCCGATGTGATTAGATTTTGGAGTTGTATAGGAAATGGTGCAACCCAAAAAACTACCACACCATGTCAAAATTAGATAATGTATAGTGAATAAAGATGGGTACACAATGTCAGAAAAACTTTCTGTGAGATATGTAATAGTATATCGGTAATAGCAAATACTAACTTACAATTAAGGCTATCCACAGTCAAGCTGCAAGTATTGACCAAACTTTGTGCCAGAGAACACAATCTGAGGTATCTGAACAATAAAGTATCTAGTCTGTTTTTGAGACCTTCTTGGCAAAATAGCGAGACGTTCCCATATATTAACGTTCAACCAAATTCCGCCGGGAGTCGAGGTGAATCCAGTCCTTCCTTGTTCTTCTGCAAAGACGGTACTCTAAAATAACAATAGAAATTGCACATGGGGTTTGAATGTACATTGTAATGCTTTACATATTACATTAGGTAGTTTGTGGTTATTATCGGCACGAAAAGCACTTTTCAGGGCTATCTTTATGAAATACTGGATCGAAGACAAGCTGCTCACTTTTTATTAGCTATGAGGTATCTAGATGTGACTTGTGCACTAAGGAGATATTTATTAGCTGTGAAGGGATTTTTATAGAGGTTTAACTACTTGGTTTTTAACGATTATGTACTGATGAGTTTGTGCAATAGGATGACCTTCATTATCTAGGAAATCTTTTACTGGTTGGTCTTAATGTTTTATATATTGGGCATGTATATTGGGATTGGTTAAAGACTACAGTTTAAATAAACAAGTTTCTTGACGGACTGACCACTGCAGTGACAGTGCAAACAGACTGCAAGCCTACCATTCGTGGCCTGGCTATGCAGTTCTAAACTGCCAATTCAACCTGTCAAAATAATCCCTTTTGGCAACTCAAAACCTTCCTTTGAAATATTAATAAGTCAATATAACAAGTAGGCCACAAGGCAGGGTTCATAGTATTTAATAGTAGGGCATGTAAAAGTTTCATGTTACCCATGTCCTTACAATGATAAAGCCCCTAAAGCAATTTTTACTGTAGCAAGACAAGCTGTTCCATAGGAGAGCACTAGGTTACACTGTTACTTTAATAATGCTATATTTGACCTGGAAAGAGCTGGAAATTTCATTCTTTGACTCAGTGATATTTATTAAAAGCCAATTCATTGGTGAAGTTGGATCTTTTATAAATATTAGGGAAGAGGGTGAGGCTCCTTTACACGGGACCCATGGCTCAAGTGGTGGTGAATGGGCGGGTCTCTCGGCCCTTTGCCCTCGGCAGGGGCACGAGGCAGGGGTGCCCGTTGTCCCCGTTGCTTTTTGCTCTCGCCCTGGAGCCACTCGCTGCCTGGCTCCGTTGGGAGCCCTCGCTCAGAGGGATCCGGTGGGGCCCGGGCTTTGAAGATCGGGTCTCGCTGTATGCGGACGACATTCTCCTGTATCTCACCTCACCGCGGCAGTCACTCAACGTCCTCTTTGACGTTCTGACCTCCTTTGGGAACAATTCGGGTCTCACGATCAATTGGTCTAAATCCTGCGTTTATCCCATCGCTGGTGGTCCTCCTCTCCTGCCGCCTCGGCTCCCGATTCAAATATCTCTGAGCGGCTTTCAGTACCTGGGGATATACGTTTCGCTGGACCCGGTGGCTCGCTACGAACAGAATCTTCTGCGTCCACTTCGGCGACTGCGTGAGGACACGGCCCGGTGGTGCAGGCTGCCCCTGTCCCCGCTGGGTCGGGCCGCGCTGTTTAAAATGATGTCCCTTCCCAGGTTCCTCTATGCACTCCAGAACTCCTTCGACGTTATCCCAGTGGCCTACTTTCGGGAGGTGGAGAGCCTGCAGAGGAGACTGGTGTGGAACGGCCGGGCGCGTATTGCTCTTGCCAAGCTCACTCTCCCCTGGTATGACGGGGGCATCGCGCTTCCTGACATTCGCAGGTACTATTGGGCCTCGCAGCTATCTGCCATTAACCACGCCACGTATGCGCCCGGCTTGAATCCGGCGTATGAGATGGACAAGTTCCTGCTTCCCGGCGGGAACTACAACAGGGCACTTTATTCCCGCCTGGCTGACCGGACCCTTACGGGTCCTACTAAGATTGCTGTGCGGACCTGGAGGGCTGCCACTGCGGCCATGGGCTGGAGTGAGCGAATGACATGTGCTACTCCCTTGTTTGCCTCCGACCGCCTGGGCAGCTTGTGGACCACCAAGGGGTTTGACCAGTGGGACACGATTGGTATTAGCAAAGTGGGAGACCTGTGGCACAAGGGCGCGGTCAAGACTTTCGCGGTGCTCCAGGCCGAATACGAGCTGACCGACAGGGAGTTCTTCCGCTACGCCCAGGTTCGACACGCCCTGCTCTCGGTCTTCGGGGAGGGGACCAAGATCCCTGTTTCCTCGCCCCTCGAGGACCGCGTACTTGACGGACATGTCCCTGATAGTACTATTTCTTTAATTTATAAAAAATTGATTAATCACCGGGCGGATCTCCTGGTGCGCCTTCGGGAGGCTTGGACTGGGGATGGGGTCGAATTGGACGACGAAGACTGGCAGTCTGCACTGTCGTCCCCCAAGGAGGTTGCCATTCCGGCTCGTCTCCGGTTGGTACAGCTCAAGATTCTCCACCGGGTGTATGTTACGGGTCCGCGCTTGGTCGCGATGGGATTTTCCGACGACGGGCTCTGTAAACGAGGCTGCGGGCTCAGCGCCACCTTTCTTCATATCCTTTGGGAGTGCCGCGAGGTGGCGGACTACTGGCGCCGGGTCCACACGGTTATGGGACAGGTCACCGGGGTTGTGCTGCTGCCGGAGGTGCGTCGCTGTGTCCTGAATGTGTGGGAGCCCAATGACTACAACGCGGCTCAGACTCGGTGGGCGGCCCTAGGGAACATGATTGCCAAGAGGGATATAGCGCAACTTTGGGGCGCTCAACGGCCGCCCACCGTGTCAGTATGGAAGGAGAATATGGACTGGTGTATGTTTCGGGAGAAGACAGTGTATGTGGCCCGTGGCAAGCCGGGGGCATGGGGTAGAATTTGGGGTCAATGGAATGCGTATCGCGGAGGCATCTGTACGCCCCCCCTGGTAGACACTGATATCGCCATGTCCCCCTGACCCTTGACGGCTCCTGGCGCTTTTTGTAACAACTACATATGGACGTTCATCTCCCTTGACCCCCTTCCCCCCCCCCCCTCCCCCTCCGTCCCCGGCCCCCCGGTACTCCTCTCTTTAGCGGATTGCTCAAATGTTCTGACTGGAGTTTCCCGGGGGGAGCCTGAACCGCACTGGTATCCCTCGTAACTCGCCTTTTGTTTTTATTGTTTTTCCTTTTGTTTCTGTTCTTGCTGGACTGACACTTGCTGTTCTTCGAGAACTATCTTGAACCACTGCGGGGCAGTGCCCTGGGAACGGACTGCAGCCTTGATATGTGTATATTTCCTTATGTACCTAGCGGCCGGCCCGGGTGGTTGTAGGCCCATACTTGTAACCGAATTATTGTTCAATAAAAACTTTTTCAAAAAAAAAAAACAAAAAAAAAAAAAATATTAGGGAAGAGTTACTTTTAGAAAGTTAACTTTTCCCTGCCTAAAGCTTCTGGGGGCTAATTTACATTGGCCTCCAGCTGCAGCCCTCTGAGTGCTTAACCCCAAATGAGTTGTAAAAACTGCTCCCAGAGCAGGAGAGAAAGCTTTGGGTGTGTGAGGTGTTTCTGTTCCTCTGGCAGGATGGCCACTTCGGCACTACCCAGGATCTTAGTTTACTTCAAAGGGCCCCCCTTGTCACAGGCTGGTCTCAGATGACTGGACAGACTCATTCTTTGTTCCCCCAGTCACCCATACTTCAATCACAGTGGGGAGGGAGCAGCCCCCAGAAATGATTTGAAGTGATCTCAGAGGAGGGGTTGCTCATTTCCTCTGGGGTGGTCATGCAAGCTTTGCATAAGGGGGGGAGGGGTTACATTTTTATTTAAAACTTTAAAAATACATGTCTCAGGCAGCACTTATAGTATTTTTGTTGTTTTGATAGCATAGAGCCTAGAAAAGCTGACTCAATATTAATGCAAAAAAAATGTATGCTCACTGGCAATGTTTTCAATTTAGAAACAGTGTATTTTTCTGACAATGTTCAAACGAACAAGGCAGAGAAGAGAAAATTTTCAGTTCCCTGATACACATTAGAAATGCAGCGGCAAGGGAAGATTGTCTTGTAGAGAGAAGTCGTGGAAGGAAGAAGGAAAAGTAGCATGAACTTCCGTATGCTTTTGTAAAAATGCATTTTTTGCGCATTTTTGTGGCAAAGCAGAGCTGAACAAAAAATACCCCTCTTTGCTCCACAGTACACTATTGGCAATATAAGTAGGTCTACAAGGTACCAGTGCAGAGATAGGGTTATACTAATAGACCGGCTGCTAAGTGGAGATGCTGAAAGGCTGAATTCCGACAGCATTAGGTGTGTGGAGAAACTGTACTTGGCTTGGCATAATAAATCATAGAGAACTGATATGGTAGTGTGGGTTGGATTGGTTAAACAATAATCAATACTATAATAGATACATTGGGAAGGGAATAGACTAATAAGTTAGAGTGTGTTGAAATATGATTGGGGCTTTTGTAACCTTTAACCCTAATTTTCATATCCTCTCCTGAGTAGTTTATAATAATACTTGTGATAGTTCTGATACACTCTGTAGACATGTATTGCTTAATAAATAATTATGTAAGTGGAAAATGCCAATCGTATGTACGTCCAAGGCTAGAGCTCTGCTTTATCAACTCCTGCACATAAAAGATTATCTGACAAGATTCATTTTCAAGTCAAAGATGTTCATTGGTACCCAAGTCATATCCCTTCTCATTATTATCAAATTAGTTTTACTAAGCTTGGTTCTTTCTTGATCGTCTCCAGCACCAACTTTTCCAGTATCGATGCTTTGAAGTCAACACGTTTTGTTTTAGCTGGCAGATAGGTGCCTAATTGGTTTCTCTTGTTTGTTCTACATTAAGTTCTACATGGGGTAAAGATATGATTGATACAAGTATATAATAAGCCACATGTAGCACAACAATAACCAGCTGGGTTTGCTGGAGCCCCTGTCTGGAGGATACCTAGTAGCCCAGTGCTCACTGTTCCTCCTGGAGCAGGAGCAAGAATGATTTCCATTTGGTTGGTCTTATTCTACTGAGGCATAGTAGGCTAAAATCGATGGACGGGAATGCATCCCCAAGTGATCGCTAGTAGCTGAAAATTATTCAGACATTCCTTCCATCCCCTTGGTTTTTGTTCCTTCCATTCATATCATGGGTGTCTCTCTCTAGTAATCTCATATCAAATACTAAATGAAGGCTAAATACTGAGAGCTTATTTGTAGTTTCTCACGTAAGGAAATTTTGTTTCGAGTAAAAATACTGTTTGCTAAATCATTCTAAATAAAGTTTCTGGACTTTGCTATGCTCTAAAATATTGCATTGAAGGTGTAATAAAGTGGGCTGTTTGTGTTTTGTTTACAAATGGCCACACTTTAGAAGTAGATTTGCTCTAGGCTGTGCCATACATCAGGTTTACTTATCCCTCTAATATGTTACTAGATTGATCATGGAAAAGTGATGAATATGATTAATTAAAACAAACTAGATTCTCTTTCCTCTGTGCCTCATTTGCTATAAATGTTATGTTGCTCTACTATCAAATCAATACATAAGATGTCATTAAAAGAGAAACGTGCTAGGCAAACAAATGATGGACGGAATGCTGAATAAATCATACATTTTCACCCCCAGTCAAGAGATCGGAGTTAAATCCATCGTGCTTTTGCTCACCATGCCACCCCAGTTTAGACCCAGCCATATGCAAATCAGTCTGACCCTGTGCCCCATGGGAACAGTCCAGACCGAACTGCCAAGCCAGGTCCTCCCTATACCGTAAACAAGCATCCTGGGACCGGTTTCTGGGTATTACCCTTCATCAGCCAGGCAAGCTTGAATCCAGTGGCACAGTGAGCAAGGGACCCAGGTCTGGGCATACCCATCCCACTTAGGGTGAAAAGTGCTACGCAAACAAATGATGGACGGATTGCTGAATAAATCATACATTCACCCCCCAGTCAAGAGATCTGGGTTAAATCCAGCATTCTGTCCATCAATTGTTCTTTTTGCATTTGTCACCCCGAGGGGGACGGGTATGCCAAGACGTGGGTCCCGCGCTCTCCATGCCACTGGAGTCAAACTATCCTGGCTGATGAGGGCTGAAAGCCCGAAACCGGTCCTAGGATGCTTGTGTCCAGTCCAGGGAGGACCTGACCTGGCAGTTCAGGCTGGACTGTTCCCATTGGGCGCAGGGTCAAGACTGATTTGCATATGGCTTGGTCCTAACTGGAATGGCATGGTGAGCAAAAAAAGATGGATTTGGGCACAAATCCCTGTACTGGGGTGCATGTATGACATTGTTCTGCATTCTGTCCATCGATTGTTCTTTTTGCATTAAAAGAGAAACGTGGCAGAACTTCATGCATTTTGTAGATGTGATTATTCGAGGCAAAGACAGTTTTGTTCTGACCCTGAATCTTTGTTGCGTGACAATATGGGAGTCTGAAATGTAGTTCTAATTGCTTTGAATTCTATTTTACAGGCCGAGTCAGACGATCCTGCGATGTTGGCGTTGGAGGCTTTATTTTCACAACATTCGCATGCTGGTAGGGAATGGTTTGTTTTTCTGTTTTGTTTTTTTATTCAGCAGAATATGGCCCTTCGTAATGGACATGTTTGTAACACAAAGTTTTTTGTGAATCTAAGGTTTTTGACGAATCATAACATTTGATTGTGTTCTTTTATAAAAAGTCATCAAAGAGCGCAAGAGTATTTTACAACTACTAGTGCCACCCCCAAGCAGAAGCTGTACCTTTCAATATAAGGTCATGTGCTGTCTACAACTGGGGTAAAAGGCTGTGAGCAGATTGCGAGCAAAGGCATTTTCATTCATATGCTCCTGAGTGGGGCTGCTTGTCCACCTCAACCAGGTATCTGAGCACCAGTAGCACTGTCCCTAATAAAACACAGATTAAATGAGCCTACTGAGAACTTATAATTCACCCGGGGAACAAAGAAGAAATATTCATTTTCTAATGCAACAAATATCCTGTGGTAAAGGGTAGTAGACAGTAGTGGGCAACACAGTGCTGATCTTCCCAGACTACCCTGCTTAGGTACAGCAACATCATTCTTCTTACCTGTTCTGAGGATTTGTATACTGCGCTGTCAACCAGAGGGGTATTCTGGCGCTGAGCAGGTATGAATCAAGTCATGCCCAGCGCAAGCAGGGAGCTATTCGAAGAGCCAAGTCTTCAGACTTTTGTGGAACTCAAGGATCAATAAGTCTCTGATGTACAGTGACAAGTCGTTCAATGCTTTAGGAATGATGTAGGAAAATGCCCTCCCACTATATGTGGTTTTGCGAATGTATGAGATGTGTACAAGTAGGAGTCTGGGCAGGTGGAGATGTCTGGATTGCGTGTGAAAGAAAATTTAGTTGTTTAGGTATGCTGGACCCATGCAGGGGATGAAATGGGTCAGTGAGACAGAAATATATTGCGTGCTGCTATTGCCTCCCAAGTTAAAATTGATGACAGATGGAAAGAAGACTTTCTTCACTGACCCCCAAGAAATATGGGATTGGTTGGACCTCTACCTGGCTAGAAAGGATGAGGCTCCTCTGGTGAGCACCTTCAGCCACTGAATCAAAGGCAAAAGGAGGCAGTTCACACAACACTGCACTAAACAGCCTTCACACACACAGATTAGAGTAGGAAGGGCTGCTGCAGTTGAGGTTTGCACACCGGTCAAACCAATCCCTCAACAATACCAAAGCGATCTCTAGGGTCTCTTCTGCCTCATACTCAGACATCGTACAGCCTTTACAAAAGGGGGCTGACTTGCAAGCATGGACTCCGGGAATGGCAGACATAAGAGGCACCGTCCTAACTACTTCCCGGTACTCCAGCGGATGACCCCTGTCAAAGGGTAGTCTAATGTTGTCTTTATGTTTTCATGGACAGAGAGTGGTTACCCTGTCTTGGGGATCGGTAGCTGGTTATGGAGCTTTTAAAGTCTTATCAATGATGTGCCCTGTGGGAATGATTACAAAAAGGAACAGAGTGAATGCACTCCAAAATAATCACAGTAGTGTGTAAGTTAATAAGGTCGTAGGTGCAATTGGGCAAATCCCCCTGAGTAGGGATCCCTACTCAGGGGGATTCACCCACTTGCACCTACGACCTTATTAACTTACACACTGCTGTGATTATTTTGGAGTGCGTTCACTCTGTTCCTTTTTGTAATCATTCCCCAATCTGAGTGACGCACAGCACGCACCCACAACAACCAATGGATGAAATCGCAAAAACAACTGAATGCAGAGCTGACACTTTCGTTTACACTCGGGAAGAAACACAACGCATATACGCTTTATTTCAGGATACAACAGGAATCAGCACTTGTACTACGTCAATTCGATCCAACATCAAACAACTACTCTACATTCCAAAAAGAGCTATTAATCAAAGACTCCACGCCAATACCTTGATCAGGTACCACAAAGTACAGCGCATACCGAAAGGCTTAAGAATCGCTGTTAAATCACTGAGTGATGGGAAGCTATTTTAAATAAGTGCTCATTGGACCTCATCTTTCTTATGGTGAAGAACTGTCTAAATTACTTGACGTTCTTAACAGTGAAATCACTGAACTGCAACAAGAGATTTCCACAAAACCTACGAATGAGGATTGGAACGCAACATTAGCAGATCTCAACAAACAATTAGAGGAATACACTAAGGAAATCAACGAAAGGAAAATTAGAAAATTCAAACGAGATACAGTCGACTACAAGTTAGGAGAAGTATATACCTGGGCTGAGGTATATGCTAACAAAAGACAACAACACAAACAGACTGGATGTTCATCGGATACAGACGCCACGTCCTCAGATGATTCCCTAACTAGCAGTAGACCGTCCAGAGCACCAATTGATCTACGCACCAAAGGTACCCGTTTAAGCACGGGTGGCTTACAAGAACCAGCCCAGAAGGTCCTTCTACTTCTGCGTACAACAATAGGCAAACATTTTTAGGGTCAGGCCCAAAGCCACAAGAAGAGCCAGGAGGAAAAGCAATACCAACAAAATCCGTTGCGAAGAGCACCCGCAGTCAGAAAATCTTATGATAAACATCTCAAGTCACCATTTAACGGATTTTCAAATTAAAACCCTACAAAAAGGAACATTGTTTGTCCCTACATACCATTCCAATTACTTGGACACAGAAATTAGTTTTTTCAAATTCATGCGTTTACTCAGATTGAAATACTTTTTTCAAAATGTCATACATGCCTCCTACAAACCTCGAGACAACACACTAATGGGACTTCGCAACAAGAGTACATATATGGCTCCAACCAGCCAAAAAGTATTAGATGCTTTTGAAACTATCGTGTGTAAAGAATTGAGAAAAATATCTTACCATAACAGAAGCAAAAACAACAACATCACTCAAAAAGAAAAACTAACACTCCGACAAATAGCAGCAAAGTCAGAGATTACCATACGGCAAGCAGACAAAGGCGGAGCATTGGTTATTATGGATTCAACATTCTACGACCAAAATGTTAATGATCACATTCAAGATTCAGATGATTACATGCCTTTAACATTTGACCCTACCAAGGATTTTACTAACATCCTACAAACAATTTTACAAACCGCAGTTGAAAATGGTACCATAAATGAGGATGACAATAAATACCTTATTAAAATCAACCCTTCGATACCTTATATTTATATGATACCAAAAATTCACAAACATGCCACCAAGCCACCGTTTAGACCAATTGTCTCCACCATTAATTCACTACATGAACCCATTGGCAAATATTTAGACAAGCATCTACAGCCAATAGTACAATCAATGACTACATATATTAGGGACACAACCGATTATTTTTTTTAAATATCATAGAATCAGTTCAAGACAAGGTGACTCCGAACACAATCCTTTGCACTATAGACGTCAAATCTCTATACACGTCGATACCCCATGATAAAGGAATGGAGGCAATAGAATCTTTTCTCTTGACTACGGACAAACCCAATGACTTAAAATAAATTCTAATGGAACTTGTTCACTTCACGCTTTATCACAGTTACTTTGAATGGTCTGGAAAATATTATATCCAATGCTCTGGCACTTCTATGGGCAATTGTGCTGCCCCCACGTATGCCAACCTGTACATGCACCGATTTGAACTGTATGACATCTTAAGTAAACTGGAATGGGTTGAGAACCTAATCCTGTACAAGAGATACATTATGACATTGTTATCCATTGGCAAGGTTCTATTCACATTCTAGAAACCCTAATTGAGAGACTTAATACCGTTGATGATCGCATTGAGTTCACCCACACCATAAGCAAGGATTCTATAACATTTTTGGACACTAAAATAACGAATAATAAAGGTTGTCTCATCATGCAAATATACACCAAACCAACAGACCGTAATAACTTATTACGCTTCCATAGTTTTCATCAACCTTCTCTCAAGAAGCACTTACCGTACTCTCAACTACTCAGACTCAAAAGAATATCCAGTACCAATGAGCTATATGAAGAAAGCAAAAGAACGTGCTTTGAGAAATTCAAACAACGAAAATACCCCACACAAATCTTGGAGAATGCCATCTCAAAAGCAGATAAACTCACACTTCAGACATTACTTCAACACAAATTAATACATCAGACTGAATCTCGAAGTGTGTTTGTATCTAAATTTTCGACCCAAAGTTACCAAATCAAAAAAATCATTCTAAGATACTGGCCAATGCTAGGCACTGAAGCCGACTTTAGAAATGTCTTTGCACCTCCAAGATTTGCTTACCAAAGATCAAGAAATCTGAAACAAATCTTAACCACTCCTACAGATCAAGAAAACACTGGTTTCAAAGGAACAACACCATGCTACAACTGTGGTAACTGCAATTCAATAATAAAAGGGAATACCATTCAACATCCCCATAAAGGAAATACCATCAAACTCAAAGTAACAGCTACCTGCAACAGTCAAAACGTGATCTATTTGCTTAAATGTCCTTGCAGTTTAGTTTACGTGGGTAAAACGGAGCGAAACATTCGCACGAGACTCAATGAACACAAAAGTAATATCCGCACTCGACAGGTTAAATCTCCAATTGCCAATCATTTTCAACTCTTTCAGCACAACATCAGCCAATTACGTTTTTTAATTCTGGAACAGGTACCCATTTTGAAAGGACACAATAATACTCAATTTATGTTACAAAGAGAAGTATACTGGATCAACAAATTGGACTCCATCAGTCCCAAATGTTTGGATGAACGTTACGACCTTTGCTGTTTTTTTTTAATTAGTCACAGTTCATGGACACGGAAAAGGTCACCCTCTCGGAACTGCACTTTTTGATACCTGACCTTAACCTACTTGTAACATGCGCAGGATTTTTTGACCTTGTACTTATTATGTTTATTTTGTTATACTTAATACGTTGTACTCAATGTATACACTAGCATTTTAGCTACATTAATTTTTATTTGTATAAATTGTATAATTGGTATACAGTTTCTTGTCACAAGATGATGATGTTGCATGATATATGGTTTTATCCCACGTGCAAAACATGGTGTTCTTCACCTTCAGCCTTCTTCACACAATTTTTTTCATCGCTGCACTTTCGTTGCATTTCTCATTTTGTCGCTTAATATTCAAACACAATTTTTCTACCGTGTTTCTTTTGGTTGTTTAATATTAATTCCCTCACATTCCGTAGTTTTCAACTCGACCTAAATCGCAAGCGCACCAACAATTTTTCACCGCGTTTACTTTGAACTACGAGTCTTTCTTCATTGTAGTTCAAACATTGAACTCTCACTGCGGTCATGCGCTGCTCACGCGCTGCTCACAGTATATACGGTCGTAAGTTCTTCACTTCTACGAAGACCTGAGCCTGACACGTTTACCAACAGAGAGATCCACATTGCAGTAAGTTCTTTCTGACTTGCTCGTTCGGTTTTAACGCTCTTAAAACCATTCACGTTTTATACGCATTCATGTTAACTAGGTTCCTGGTTAATTCTTATAGACATCAGCCACCAGGTTGTCATCAGTATGTGAGTACTTTGTTATTACATACTCACGAATACACTGGGTAGTTTCCGGTATATTTTTAAACGTAACAACTTGCCAGTCACTCATATTCACGATCCCAATTACTAAGCATACGGTTTTATTAGTGAACCATTCTGAAATACTCACATCACCTTTATTGGTCTCTTCTCGCACACGGTGTTAACGTGGTAAAACTTCACATTCACTATAGGAGTTACTCGCCAACTCTTTTATGTTTACTCTTCATTGCGCGAACGCTACATTGGACCACGTTTGAGCACAGTCATCACAGTTGCTTTAGCATGACAGTCATATCACCGTCACCACCTGTGCACATTTTATACACTTTACATCAAGCACCAGGCTGATTCCTTGTCTCCTTCTTTACAGTTTTTCCCCTGATGAAGGGCTCCACAGCCCAAAATGCATTGGGCAACTGGGCAACTTGAATAAATGTGTAACTCAAGCATACACATGGGATCAATAAATGCAATCATAAGACTGGAATACATTTTTGCGCAGATAAATAAAAGAAGATACTTGTGAAAAATCAACGTTAAACTCGTTTATTCTGACATGAGATAAAAAGATTGAACATTCATTCTTGAGTGCAAAAGGGAGACACACTCCTGAACCAGGAACGTGCATTCACCCTGTGGGAATGACTCAATGCATGACTGGGGGAAGGATCTTATAATGACGGTTGGGGCTGTGACAAGTGGGAAGGCGCTGGGACAAATCAAACCAGTTGGTGCATGACCATAGCTTACATCCTCTCAATGAAGAAACAACTCAGTTATACGTTGCTTAACTGAAATGTTAGGGGTATGGGCATGGTTCAAACTGCCGGGGAGGGGGCATCACTATGCTACTAAATACTCCTCATACACCGAGGTGTTCTAATTTATGTGCATAACGTGGGCTCTTTTATTGCACCTGATATCAAAATTGAAAAATAATATAGTCTTGTACTAGCCAGAGCCATGTTGGGTGGCTCAGAAGTGCTCCTGTGCTGTGTACATACATCTAACAGACCAGTTGGTCTGTTTATATATACCACTGACCGAATGGCCCAGTGTCTGCACCTCCTGCTGATTCTGGGGGATTCTAGCTCTGTTTTAGGCACAACCTCCACTGCTCACAGCCACCTTTGATATTTACGTTTGAGAAAGGGCAGCCTGAAGTGTTGGTCACCTGAATGACAAGCTGGTGACAGCATCTTCACACTGGCATTAGGGAATGTTAGACCTGGCACCATTGGCGTGGGTCTCCCTTCCATTTTTCGCTGTTGTCTCCTCTGTTTTTGCTGGTAATAGATGCTCTGGGCGCTGTGCCACTGCCATTCAGTGCCACAGCGCGAATGCTCCCTGTGTAAAGATGACATGTGAATTGGTATATCCATGATTGGCTTATTTGATTTGCCTGTTAGTCCCTAGTAGCGTGGCCTGTGTGTGCCCAAGGCTGGTAAACCAAATGCTGCTGGTGGGCCTGCAGCGCTGGTTTGCGCCACCCACAGAAGCAGCTTGTAAAGTGTGTCTCAGACCAGCCACTGCAGTGTCTGTGTGCAGTCTAGAACTGCCATCTTGGCTGTGAAGTGCACCCACTTCCCAGCCCCTGAACCTTCCCTTGGCATCATGTAAGCCACCCCTATGGTAGGGTGCATTGTATGTGTAAGGTAGGACATGCTCTGATGTGTGTAGCATGTCCTGATAGTGAACTACACCCAATTTCGTTTTTCACTACTGTAAGGCTACCTGTTCTCCACAGGCCAGAATGGGAGGTTTGGCTATTACATTCTATAGTCCTAACTGATCCACAGAACATGGTAGAAAAACGAATTTAGTATGCTTGAGCTCAGAATATTAAAATACATCTTTTAGTGAAGTTTATTTTTATATTCTGTGTTTGAAAATACCACTTTTAGAAAGTAGATATTTTCTTGCCTAAGCCTTCCAGTGTGCTCTGCTGTTATGTGTATTGGCTGTCTGGTTTTGGAGGGACATGGCAGGCTGAGTCAGACCTGGGTTGAATAGAGAGATCTGCATTGGAGTATGGGGAGGGGTAGCTCCTGGCCCTGAATATGGCTGTGCCTGGCAAGGTGAATGCTGGCTCCACCTCCCACTGTGCGTCTGATGGCAGACCCCCTCTTTCTGAAAGGAAGGATGCAGCCTGGTAAACAAAGTGCTCCAGGGCTGGGCAGAACTGGTTCTGGCTGGGTTCAGTGACTTGTAGCTTCTGAGAACAAAGGCTGCGTTGTAGAGAGCTGTTCCAGGCCATGCCCCTTTTTACACCTCTCTGCAACACAGCCGTGTGGCGCTTACTTGAGGTACCTGGTGGGCTAGTTGGACCCCAGGGACCCTCAGGATTCAAAGGGACTTAATCCCCCAACTTAAAACGCGCCACGGGGCGCGTTTGCACAATGGTGAAGGAAGGGGGCGGGGCCTGAGGTGATATGTGTGCAATCACGCCCTGTGGCGTGTTTTAAGTTGGGGAATTAATTCCTCTTCAATCCTGTGGTCCCGTGGGGGCCAACTAGCCCACAAGGTACCTCCAGTAAGCGCCACGGAGCTGCGTTGCAGAGTGTTGTAAAAAGGGGCGTGGCCTCTGAACACCTCTCTGCACCCCAGCTCCCTGGCGCATACTGGAGGTACCCGGTGGACTAGTTAGCCCCCAGGGGACCTCAGGATTGAGGAGGAATTAATTCCCCAACTTAAAACGTGCCACAGGGCGTGTTTACACACATATCACCTCAGGCCCCGCCCCCTTGCTTCACCATTGTGCAAATATTCCACTAAAATCAGTCGAACTACGAATTCCGATTTACTCACCTGTTATCAGGAGAGAACCCAGTGCTGCATCTTTTAGCCCAGCACTGACCCTGGAAAGTAATTCTAAGCGTAATTACCAGTAACTTGTATTTCCTTCCATAGGAATCCATAGTGTGATTTTCAGCAGAAAAGTTTCGGTGTCCATTTTTGAAACATACAAATATTCATCTAAAATCAGCCGAACTACGAATTTCGATTTACTCACCTGTTATCAGGAGAGAACCCAGTGCTGCATCTATCTGAATGAAACACGTTCGTTAGATTCCTCACCTTAGAATATCCCCAGGCGTCAGACTGGATCCGGAAGATTTTTCGTCAGCAATACCCCTTGCGCGTCGCTAGGCGTCGTCTGCGGCTCCGCGTCCGTCGTCGGCGTCGTGCGCCGGGATGACGTCGTCGGAGTACTTAGACGCCGCCCTCGCGCGCTGACGTCAGTTCTTCTTTTTTCCGCGCCAGTAAGCGCAGATCCGGGAGAGCTACCCCTTTAGTCAATTTTTGACTAACTTTTTTGATCCTTTTTGATCGTGTCTCGACACCGGTGCCGGTAGGATGTCTGGGTTTAAAGCCTGTACGGACTGTAACCGATTGATGTCGGTTACGGACCATCACCGCCGGTGCCTTTACTGCTTGGGCCTCAATCACGACGCGGAGTCGTGTTCGGACTGCAAGGCCCTGACCTCGAAGGCTAGACGGGAGCGGTCCCGTAAGCTTCTCGAGATTCGCCACTCGGCTCCGCGCGCCTCTCGATCCCGGTCCAGGAGGAGGCCCAAGGATCGGTCGCGGAGCCGCAGCCGACGTCACCATCGGTCGTCGGGATCCAAGTCTTCGGGTAAGTCGAAGCATTCCAAGAAGTCCTAGAGGCGACATCGCTCTTGGGACTCCCCTCGCCGGTCGCGCGACTCGGCCGAGGGTCAGGGTGGTTCCACCCCCGCGGCTCTGGCGGAGCCGCAGGCGCCGCGCCCGTCCCCATACCCTCCGGTCCCTGGGTTTAACGCGACGCCGGCGGAAGTCAGTGCCTTCCTCTCGGCCATGAGGAACCTGGCTCCGCCGTCGGCGCCCGCTGGTGCGCCTTCGGGCCCCGCGGACCCGACTGGGCTGCCTTGCCTGCCGGCGGCTCCGGCCCCGGCGCCGTTGACGGCTCCGGCCTCGACGCCGCAAGCGCCCGAGGGACCCGTTCTCGAGTCCCCGTCGACGCCGGTCGACCTCGTCACGCCTCCTCCGCCAGCGTCGACACCGGTACCACCCCCGGCGCCGACGTCGACTCCGCTCGACGTCGGGCCCCAGTTCAGTCCCGCTCCGGGCCCGGCGCCGGTCTGGCGTCGATGGACGCCGAGATCGGCGCCGCTAGAGACACATTATGTCTACCGCCCGGCTCCGTTACTTTCTCCTCTATACCAGGAGTCGGATGATGGGGACAACTGGGAGGGATCCGAGGATCCTATGGCCGCTCAGGCTCAACTGTCCCAGGACTGGGCAGATGAACTGGGGGAGGCCAGTGGCCTGGATACCTCTCCAGACACTGGATTTGTCTCTCCTCCGACTGTGGCTTCGGAGGAGGGCGCTGCTTTCTCTGTGGTGCTGCGCAAGGCGGCCGCAGCCCTTGGGCTCGAGCTGCCTGCCGTGGCTGTGAGGACTAACGTCCTTACTGAGGTGCTTCAGTCTGCAGCAAGCTCCACTGAGCCTCTGCTGCAATTCAATGAGGCCCTCATTGACGTTCTGCAGGGCACCTAGCCCAAGCCCTCCACAGTCCCTCCTGTGGACAGGAACTTCGCCAGGCGCCACCGCCCTGCTCCGGGCGACCCCAGTTTTCTGTCCCAACACCCTACCCCTGAGAGCCTGGTTATCCAGGCCTCCACCTCCCAATCCTCTTTCCCGACCGCCCCGCCGGACCGGGATTCCAAGAGACTAGAACGGTTTGGCAAGAAGCTGTTCTCTTCCCTTAGTTTGGGCCTGCGGTCTTTGAACACCGCTTGTCTCTTGGACCGTTATTCCCACTCTCTGTGGGATGCGGTGGAGGACGCGCTGCCCCTGTGTCCGGAGGAGGTCCGGACACGACTTACCCAGGCTCTGGCCGATGGGAGGGATGCCGCGCGACATGCTATACGTTGTGGGCTTGACACCACGGCCTCGCTGGGTAGGGCCATTTCTACCACAGTGGCGCTTAGACGTCACGCCTGGCTGCGGTCCACGTCATTTTCGGGCGATGTCCAGAGCACTCTCATGGACATGCCGTTTGATGGCACTCGCCTGTTTGGCGAGAAAGCGGACAGTGCGCTGAACCGCTTTAAGGACTCCCGGGCTACGGCCAAGTCCTTGGGCCTCTCGGCCCCGCGGTCGCAATCTTCCGCCTTTCGCCCCTTTCGTGGCCAAGGAAGGGGTGCCTCCTCACGTGCGCCTAGCCACCAGCCGCAGAACCAACCTGCGCGCGGTCGCGGACGTGGTTTCCGCCGAGGCGGTTCTGGAGGACGACGAGGTCAGCCCACATCCACCCAGGCAGCATCCGCCTCAAAGCCTTCCTAGTCCGAGCTTTCAGGCCCATTCCACGCCAGTGGGCGGCAGAGTTCGCCATCACCTGCTCCACTGGCGGTCCATCACATCAGACAGGTGGGTGCTGCAAATCGTCCGAAGGGGCTACTCCCTCCCCTTCGAGACGACCTCTCCAGCCATGCCACCACAGCACCACCGTATCTCGGGGGATCATTTGAATCTTCTCCACGAGGAAGTTTCGGCCCTCTTGGCCAAGGGGGCCGTCAAGCGCGTTCCGAGTCCAGAAGTAGGTCGTGGTTGTTATTCCCACTACTTTCTGGTCCCAAGAAGGGCAAAGGGGGCCTACGCCCTATCTTGGACCTCCGGAACGTCAATGCCTTCCTCCGGAAGGAAAGGTTCAAGATGTTGACTTTGGCTCAGGTTCTAGCTGCCCTAGACCCCGGAGACTGGATGGTAGCGTTGGACTTGCAGGACGCATATTTCCACATCCGCGTCCTGCCGGCCCACCGGCGTTACCTGCGGTTCACGGTGGGCCAAGAGCACTTTCAATTTACCGTGCTCCCCTTCGGCCTCACCAGTGCCCCTCGGGTGTTCACGAAAGTGATGGCGGTGGTCGCAGCTCATCTGCGCAGATCAGGGATTCCAGTCTTCCCCTATCTCGACGACTGGTTGTTGAAGGCGGGCTCGCCCCAGGCAGTCGTCTCCCACCTCCAGACTACGGCGGATCTCCTGCATTTGCTGGGGTTTTCCATCAACGTGCCGAAGTCACACCTGAGTCCCTCTCAGAAGCTCCTTTTCATCGGAGCGGTTCTCGATTCAGCGTAGTTCCGGGTCTATCCACCGGAACAGCGGGTCCGGGATATACAGGCCCTGATTCCCATCTTTCGGCCTCTATCCTGGGTTTCGGTCAGGCTAGTGTTGCGGCTTCTGGGGCTGATGGCCTCCTGCATCCTACTAGTGCATCACGCCAGGCGGCGCATGCGGGCTCTGCAGTGGGACCTGAAGTTTCAGTGGGCCCAGCATCACGGCAACCTGTCCGACCATGTCTTGATCTCGGAGGGCACTGCACAGCAGTTGCAGTGGTGGCTCACAGACCGCGATTGGGTCATGGGCAGAAGCCTCTCCCTTACCCAACCGGAGCATGTCGTAGTGACGGATGCGTCCCTCCTGGGATGGGGTGGCCATATGGGAGAGGCGGAGATCAGAGGCCTCTGGTCTCCGGCGGAGTCTCGTCTCCACATCAACCTGTTGGAGTTGAGAGCGATCCGACTTGCACTGAAAGCCTTCCTTCCCTCTGTCAGGGGAAGTGTCGTGCAGGTGTTCACGGACAACACCACCGCCATGTGGTATTGCAACAAACAGGGCGGGGTGGGGTCGTGGACCCTTTGTCAGGAGGCTCTGCGCCTCTGGACTTGGCTGGAACACCAGGGCGTCACCCTAGTGGTTCAACATCTGGCGGGCTCTCTGAACGCCAGAGCAGACGAACTCAGCCGCCGGTGCCTGATGGATCACGAATGGCGTCTGAACTCCGAAGTGGCGCAAGGTCTCTTTCAGCAGTGGGGAGAGCCTTGGTTAGATCTATTCGCCACCGAAGAGAACGCGCAATGTCAGCAGTTCTGCGCGTTGGAATTTCCAAGGCGGCACTCGCTCGGCGACGCTTTTCGTCACGAGTGGAGTTGCGGTCTATTGTACGCCTTTCCGCCTATACCACTTCTGCCCAGAGTGCTGAAGAAGATCAGGCACGACCGGGCCCAAGTCATCTTGGTGGCTCCGGATTGGGCACGGAGGTACTGGTATCCCGAGCTACTCAGTATGTTGACCGATCCTCCGATACGTCTGCCCCTTCGGGAGGACCTTCTGTCGCAGCAGCAGGGGACGGTCCTCCACCCGAACCTGTCCAGCCTCCACCTCCATGCGTGGAGATTGAGCGGCGACATTTGATGCCATTTGACTTGCCTCCTGAGGTCTGTGATATCATTCTGGCAGCCAGGCGTCCCTCCACAAAGTCGGTATACGCCTGCCGGTGGAACAAATTTGTGGCATGGTGCACAGCAAAGGCTGTGGATCCCCTTTCCGCCCCTCTTTCTGAGGTTCTCCTCTTTCTTCTCTCTTTGGCCCGGCAGGGCTCTGCCCTGGGCACCCTGAAAGGTTATCTTGCTGCCATCTCTGCCTTCTTGCGGCTTCCTGATCAGCCTTCTCTTTTCAAGTCCCCTGTGGTTACCCGCTTTCTAAAAGGCATTACTCACACGTTCCCTGCTGTCCCTTTTGTAATGCCTCAGTGGGACTTGAATCTTGTTCTCACATTTATGTGTGCTCCCTTTGAGCCTCTTCATAATTGTCCTCTTAGTCTGCTGACGCTTAAGACTGCTTTTCTGGTAGCCATCACCTCGGCTAAACGGGTGAGTGAGCTCCAGGCTTTATCTTCAAAGCCTCCTTTTCTATCTTTTCATCCGGACAAGGTTGTCCTTCAGCCTCGTCCCTCCTTTCTTCCGAAAGTGGTGACTCCATTTCATCTTGGGCAGTCTGTCACCTTGCCCACCTTCTTTCCGCCTCCGCATCCTTCCAAAGAGGAAGAGAGGCTCCACCGTCTGGACCCAAAACGTGCTCGCTCCTTTTATTTGGACCGCACAAAGCAGTTCCGGGTGGACGACCAACTTTTCGTTGGATACGTGGGTGCTAAGAAGGGGAAAGCTGTGCACAAACGGACCATCTCTCGGTGGGTCGTTTTGTGCATCAAAATGTGTTACTCCTTGGCAAAAAAGGACCCTCCTGCTGGGCTGCGCGCCCATTCTACTCGGGCCACAGCGGCTACTACTGCTTTGGGACGGGGTGTCCCTTTGCAGGATATCTGTCAGGCGGCGACGTGGGCTTCGCTACACACGTTTGCCAGGCATTACTGCCTTGACAGCCAAGTCCGGAGGGATGGCTTCTTTGGCCGTTCTGTCCTCCAGGACTTTCTGGTGTGATCTTGGTTCGCAGACCCACCACCGGGGATGGTATTGCTTGGGTATCTATTCTAAGGTGAGGAATCTAACTAACGTGTTTCTTTCAGATGAACAAGTTACTTACCTTCGGTAACGATGTATCTGTAAGAAACATTAGTTAGTTAGATTCCTCACCGACCCACCCATCCTCCCCGTTCTGCGAACTGACATCTAGGGTTAAGGTTATCCTTTTCAGGCCCCTAGATTTTATTTTTGGCACCAGTGTCGGTCTTTGCATGGCTCTGCGTTCCTGGCGCGGAAGGCTGTGTACAAGAACTGACGTCAGCGCGCGAGGGCGGCGTCTAAGTACTCCGACGTCATCCCGGCGCACGACGCCGACGACGGACGCGGAGCCGCAGACGACGCCTAGCGACGCGCAAGGGGTATTGCTGACGAAAAATCTTCCGGATCCAGTCTGACGCCTGGGGATATTCTAAGGTGAGGAATCTAACTAACTAATGTTTCTTACAGATACATCGTTACCGAAGGTAAGTAACTTGTTCTGTTAGCCCAGCACTGACCCTTGAAAGTTATTCTAAGCGTACTTAGCAGTAACTTGTATTTCCTTCCATAGGAATCCATTGTGTGGTTTTTAGTAGAAAAGTTTGAGTGTCAATTTTCACAAACTAAAAATATTCCAAAAAAATCATCTGTATGACTTAAACACATTCTTTCAACTGTTTATAGGAGATTCACCAGTGCTGGATCCAGGATCCACCACTGAGTAAGAAAAAGTATCGATAACACTACTTACCTGCTAAGTGAATTTTCTGCCATAGGATAACATTGGTGATTCTATGTGAAAAATACTTACCTGCTAAGTGAATTTTCTGCCATAGGATAACATTGGTGATTCTATGTGAAAAAATTTCGAAGTGTCAACTTTTAAAATACAACAATATTCCTTAAAAATCACTACTGTAACCAAAACACTTTTACTCAACTGTTTACAGGAGATGTCCAAGGACTGAATCTAGGATCCAGTCCTGTGATTAGAAAAGTAATCCATAAAGTAACTAATTGCATTTGACTAGAAATTCACATTGAGCTCAATGTTGCATTGTGTTTGAAATTGTGTTGCCCATTGCAACAATTGTAACTACTGTACTTAAAAGTCTATTGCCTATTTGCAAAGAATGTAAACTAAAGTAATTCATTCTGAGAAAGTAAATTTTGTATTGTAATATATAATGTAGTTATAATGTAATTAAAAAATAAAATATCTAAAAATAAATAGTTTAAAAAATGACGGCATCCCGCTTTTTTGCATCAACCAGCACCTGTGAACAAGGGCGTGGGACGCCCGAAACGCGTCAGGACATACTGGTCGAGATGAATTTCTGTGCCTATGATGGTGTGCGACGCTGCTGCCGGACAGGAAATAAATATGGCACAAGGAGCGAGGCCTTCCAAGTCTGGTGTTTCTTTATATATATATATATATATATATATATATATATATATATATATTCACTGAAAAAAACATAGGTTTCACACATGTTATAGTTAGCAGTACATTTCACTCGTAAAAAACCAATGAAATTGCCCCGTTATAGTTAGTGCAGGCAACTATAACTCACGCGACCGCAATCCTCTGCTGATGCTAATACTGTATTTAGACACTTATTTGCCCATGTCTTCTTCCATAAAATTTTAGCTATACATATATTACAAATATTTTTTTTTCATAAAGACACATATGTCATCAGCAGAAGATTGCGGTCGCGTGAGTTATAGTTGCCTGCACTAACTATAACGGGGCAATTTCATTGGTTTTTTACGAGTGAAATGTACTGCTAACTATAACATGTGTGAAACCTATGGTTTTTTCAGTGAATTTGTACGTTTTTTTAAATGCTAAGTTACTTTACGCCATTCGTGGCGTTGCGCGCCCAGTTAACGCAGTTCGTTCCGTGCGCGCACGGTGCGCTTCGCTTCGCTTCGCTCACCGTGCGCGCACAGTGAGCACGCGGTGCGCTTCGCGCACCGCGCGCCCACTTTACGCAGTTAGTGCCGTGCACGCACGGTGGTCACGCAGTGCGCTGCGCGCACCGTGTGCCCACATTATGCGGGATGGGCCATGTACGCACAATGCGCTTCGCGCACCGTGCGCACATGGGGGACATATTATGCGCATCTTTTTGAAATGTATTCTTTGTTAATTTTATATCTGTAATAAGTCATGCACAAATGGTGCCCTTCGGGCACCATTTGCACACTGGGTGGGGAAAATGTGGATTATTTTTTTTAATTTTTACCGTACGCGTACGGTAAGCGTAATCGGCGAATTACCGAAAAAAAAAATACTTTTTTTTTTGGGCTTGTGGGTTGTTTGGGGACCCCTATATCAATGCTGGGTGGTTAGGGTGTGACGAAACTGCCTCTTTAGCCATTTTTTGGCTTCGTTTTTGCTGCCCAACTCAGAGAGCGAGAGAGAAAATGGCGGCCGTCGCTTCCTGTTTTCGACCGATTCGAATGTTTACTAAGATCTAAGAGCCAATCAAAATCGCGCTCGCGCACGCCACCGTACGCGTATGGTAAGCGCACCGTAAGCGCACCGTAAGCTGGCTCAGATATATATATTGATTTAAAGGCTATTTTCTCAGAATCTACTGAACAGATTTACACCAAACCTACAAAAGGCACTTCCTTGACCTGAGGACTACCTCTCTGCCAAATTTCAAGTAATTCTGTTCAGCCGTTCGGGCTGTAGCTGTGTCTAAAGGTCCTATGGAAAAATGCATGGGAAAAACGCGTTTTGGGACCCCCCTTTTATCTCAGCCCCCGCTTGACGAATCCCCCCGAGACTTTCAGGGTAGGAGCGGAGCGTAGCGCCCCACCTATTTTGAAAGATTCGCGAGGATTCGTCGACCGGCGCCAAAGTTATTCAAAATAGAATGTTGCGGATTTCCTATGGAAACGTGGTCCTAACTATAACTACCTACTGGCGACCGCCAGTAGGTAATATATATATATATATATATATTAAGGACCGTGTTTCCATAGGAAATCTGAAAATTCTATTTTGAATAACTTTGGCGCCGGATGACGGATCCTCGCGAATTTTTCAAAATAGGTGGGGCGCTCCGCTCCGCTCCTACCCTGAAAGTCTCGGGGTGATTAGTCAAGCGGGGGCCGAGAAAAAAGGGGGGTCCCAAAACGCGTTTTCCCCATGCATTTTTCCATAGGGACCTTTAGTCCAAGGTACAGCCCGAACGGCTGAACAGAATTATTTGAAACTTGGCAGAGAGGTAGTCCTCAGGTCAGGGATGTGCCTTTTGAATATCTGAAGTAAATCTGTTCTGTAGTTCCTGAGAATATTTCAATTAAAAGTACATATATATCTATAAGCGCGCACCGTGCGCGTACGGTAAGCATACCGTACGCGCACGCTGCCGTGCGCGAGCGTAATTCTGATTGGTGGTTACATGACAGTAAACATTCCAGTCGGTCAAAATCAGGAAGTGTCGGCCGCCATTTTGTGTGTCTCACACTAAAAAACAAAGGTGGAGAACGTGAAAAGGGGGCAAGGTAGAGAGTTGCAGACCCCGTAGCCTTTGTCAGGGGGTCCAAAAAGGACTCAGAAGTGTGAAAAATACATTTTTTTTTTTTTTTTAAATCGCGGGGTACGCGTACCGTGCACGTACGGTAAGCGTACGGCGGGAAAAAAAAAAAAAAAATAGAATTAAAAATCAAAATGAAAAAAAATGTGAGGTAGAGTGGCTCTTAAAAGAGCCCTTGTGTTAATACAGGGACAGAGGAAAGAAAGAATGGGAATATTAGAAGGAGCCGCACTTGTGCTGCTCAATCTTATTATCTATTAGAGGAATACTAGATTCCCCCACAGCAATAAGAGTAACAAGCGATGCACCTTATTTGTACCCTCTGAAACCGAGGGTAAGATGTCCAGAGGAGCAGAAGAGGGTGATGTTCCCACCGCAGAGGAAGTGCTCGGCTGAGCTGCCGAAGATGTACTCGGCTGAGCTTCTGCTGATGTGCTCGGGTGACTTACTGAAGGGTTTGCTTCAGTATGTCGAGCAAAAGTCCTGGGATGTACATCCCTAATGTGTCTCAACATAGTGTGATTACCAAAGGAATACTTCTTCCTTGGATTACCTCTAGATACGACACGCTCACAAAGTGAGCAGGTGACTAATGGAGCATTTACCTTTTTCTGCCCCTCTGGAAAAGTGAAATACTCCCAAACAAAAGAATTCTTCTGTTTCCTCCTTCTCTGTCTAATGATGCTGCTGCCCTGCTCACTCTCAGAAGAGGACTGCTGCTCTGCCATTGTATCCCAAAGACAATTCAGCTCCTTCTCCTAAGGAATCACAAGCAGTAATGAGGGGAATGGGTGTGGTGTTGGAAGTTTCTGGAAATGAAACAAGTTTAAACTAATGAAAAGTGTTGTTTCTGGATCACATGACCTACCGTGCGCGCTCCGTACGCTTACCGTACGCGCACGGTAAAAGTACGCATGCGCGTACGTAAGACGCGCACACGCGCGCATGCGCATTAGACCTGCCTGAGCCCTGCTGGCCTCAGATGGAGTGAGTCCCTGATCCCCTAAGAGTTGCCTCCCTAGGTCCTGGACCCTTGAATGGTATCAGTCTACTCCTCACTGCCCAACTGAAGAATCCATCAAATATGTCATGAAGCGATGTGAAGTCCCGCAGAGCCTTCCCACACACAACAATCTTCTTCAGATCGCCAAGTGACGCAAAGCCTCGCTGCACAGCTGAAAGCCTCTTTGGAACGGACAATGAGGGATGCAATTCTACGCAAACTCTCGCCACACAGCTGAAAGCTTCATTGAAACTGATGCCAAGCGTCGCAAAGCCTTGCCACACAGCTGAAAGCCTCATCAAACTGACGTGCAGCTTGACAAAGCAATTTATTGCAGATCTTGCACCAAGGATATAAGGTTCAACTCTCGGAGGGCCAAACTTGCATTCTATCGGGGTCAGGCTGAACATTTGACTTTGCCCCAGACCAGCAAGATCAGATAACTTTAATTGGTGCTTTGTGGTTTTAGGCGCTATTTTTACTTAAAACTTTTGACATTCTAGTATCATTTTATTTAATACAATTTGCTTTGTTTTTTAGGTCTTGCCTAGCGACGCAGCGCGAAGCGCTGTCGCTAGTGAGATCTATTGTTACTGACTTGCTTCGGAAGGGAGACCGGAGATGTGCACACGCAGGACAGACTGCAAATGTGAACGTGCCCGTGAACATGCACATACAGACACGCGCGATGTGCACATCTCCTGTCGACCTTCCGTCCACGCAAGCCAGCTGCATGCAGTAACTGCGCCAACAAACACACACACAGGCAGCAGCCGCCCCCACGCACGCATGGCGTGCTTTCGCTTTCCCTCACTCCAGCGTTTCAGCCCACGGTCCGCCTTCTCTCACGGACTCTGCGCTTTATTTATTTATTTTTTTAACTTAAAGACTGAGCGCGGCGCCAACTTCAGGGACACCGCGCATGGTTAATTTATTTATTTTTTTAAACTGTAACACTTCCCTGCTCAGTCAGGATTTATTTAGTGGGGTTAGCTGTTGTGACAGCAAAATAGTAACTATCCGCATTGCCATGTTACGCAGAAGACACTGGTTTCCAGAGAGCTTTTTTTCCCTGTTTGTTTTGTCATCCCAACACGTGCTCCAACCTGTGCTGCCCGTGGAAGGAGGCATCTCTGCGGCTGGCTTGGTACACTTTGGGCCCGGCCAAGTGCGAGCAGACTGCCCATCCGTGGCAGTGTGTGTTTTTGAACCCTGCAGATTCAGTTGAAGGAACTGTCACCAGGTTCCAGAATCCAAAAGCCGTGACCGGACATCGCTTAGTTTGGTTGCCTGTCTGTCTCTGCCAAGCGAGTGCCAGGCCTGAAGGTAGCGCGGGGACCTTGTCCACTCCAGGGCCAACGTACTTTGCTGTTTGTAGATAGCCTGTGGCATTGCGGCCCTGGGATGAGCACTTTCCTTCCTGCCTGACTTCCCACAAAGGGGCACATGCTTCAAGAAGCAGGGTCTTACCCAGGCTCTCGGGGGTCCGATAAGATCCTCGTTCCCCCGTGGATAGATGCATGCTGCAGACCTTGGACTGGTTTCTATTGTGCGGAGTTGAAGATGGAGGAACTACCGGCAGACGTTGGGGCTTCGTTCGGACCTTACTGTCTCTGGTAACTGGACATCGAGGAAGATCGCCGATTGGACAGAGTTTGGAAGTCTCGCTTTTGCACTCGGGGCAAAGTTTTCCATTTGTTTGACTAAAACATGTTTTAATGCAAACATTTGTGAGATTGTTTCTTGTTTGAAGTGGCGTGGGGGAGGACTTCCGCATTTCCGAAAGGGAAAGGAACGTACGAGCTGAAGACTGCAAGGACAAGTGTGCACTCCAGCACAGCATGGATGGTAAGGAGGAGGGCGGGCACTGTAACGCGTCGATTGTGTGCCAAGGAGTAGCCTCCAATCCGCCCACTGCTTCTAAGACCACCGTCTCTAGCCGTAGTTTTGAGAAGTAGGAACTAACCTTCCCCGCTTGCCTAGCGCAACATGATAATAACGTTGTTCGATTTTAAGGAGTACGAACACTTTCTTACGCCCATACGAGTTTTTGCTTCCTCTGTGTTGCTTACTCCTCCCCACTCCAAGTGCCTCATGTCATAAGGCTTACATTCCAGATTTAGATGAGAATACACAAAGTTAAATCCAGTTCATACTTGATGTGAGAACTATTTCAAAAGGAACTTAATACGCTTTAAGTAAAAGGAATACTCGGTCCCGTAGCAACCTCCAAATGGTTGACCCCGTGATCTGCTTACAATGCTGGAACTAGATCAGCATATGTATGGACCTTCACACACCTAACAGTTGTATTTGGGTCTGTAAGAACCCCTTTCCAAACGTATCACAAATACTTAGTGGGCTGAGGGTTGGTAATCAATCTTGTTTATTTTGGGGATGATCCCCCAATAAACTTACAGTAGAAAAGCAAGATTATCATTTACATACTTTTTTTGTGCAAAATGACATTTGTGCGCAATATACAATAACTAGCATATAAATGTTAAAATATCAATAAAATAAAAATGCTTTACTATTCAGGTCTGATTAAATGTATTTCTATAGGTAGTCACTAAGGTCTAGTTATTGTATCCTCTATATTGTACTCCAAAACGGGGTGATCCTTTTTTCATATAATTCGTAACGGTAGCCCTCAAACGCCATGCAGAATATAAACATTTAGTCTGACCAAGGACAATGACATTTCTAAGATCTGACTTCAACATTCTGAATGCTGTGGAACAATGCCTAACTACCATTCTAAATGACAATGCCTTTTATTTTATCTGTTTTTAAAACCAACACATAGATAAAAGGTTTGTCATTTGCAATGCCACTAGCTCAAAGTCTAGCAAATGCGAGACCTATTGCATTGCAAATGCTTGTCTAAATTTGTTTGGGATTTTGTCTTGTGTTGTGTCTTCACTTTATTACTATTTGTGTGCTGCAAAAATGCTTCACACATAAGCCTGACTGCTTTTGTGCTAAGCTAAGAGAGTGTGAAGCAAAGGTTAATTTAGTGACTTTGGTGGTTCACCCTGACGAGGCTTGTGCCTGTGGCTTGAGTGGGGCTTCCACCCCCTCAGCCAATACCCACATTTCCAATAGAGACTCAGTCCCCATCCTGAAAAAAGGTCAAAAAAGCATATAGGGAACAGCATAAAGGAAAGCCCCCACCCAGGCTGCACCCACTATATAAACACAATACTTTAACTCCTGGACCATTAAACCCTATGATCCAGGCTAAGACAAAAACATGAGGGCTCCTATCGGTGAATGCCAATCTCCACGATAAGGTGAGAATATGGTGCAGTGGCAGCAACTGCATTGGAGGGAAAATGCTCAAATGGGGTCCCTGGCACCAGGTGAGGATCCCCTTCCTGAATCGCATAATAGTTCAGGGGGCACTCAAGCCCTTTGAGACACTCAGAGAGGAATTCCTTCTATACCTCCCCGCCCCCTCCAGCAGTGGAAATATGCACAACTACACCACTGTCTCACTCTAGACTAGGCACTTAACCCTGGGTCATTCTGTCCTTCCCGGTGCTCACATACCTCAACACCTGGGGACAATTCAGGCAAGTGCTGTCAGGCTTCAATAATCTCCTGATCCATCACCTGGATTTCCAACCGCAGGCAGGTAAATTGCACGACAAGTGGCAGGATCGACACTAGGTAGAATATGAGGCAGAGGACTGGGCTGACCTTCTGGACAATCTGAAACGTCGAACGAGAGAGACTAGGATGAAATTCCGCCTCTTTAAAATGGTACAGGAAAGGAATGACCGTGGACTCTGACTAAACTCAACCCGCAGGGTTACTACATCACTCTAATTGCTTGCGCTGTGGACATACAATCTGCACAATACTACAGACTCCACCTCACTGTCCCACCATGAACACAGATTGCTCAACACATCATTGACGGCAGCCAAGCTCTGAATACTTTGTCGCAGGCGCTCTCCACCCACCCTTACTCACAAGGAATGGCTCGTAGAAATGTATAAAACATCCTCCTATGAGTAACGTATCTATAATTTACAAGATTAGGCTGAAACATTTCTCCTCATATGGTCACCCTTTCTTCAGGGCGATCGGTGATCTTTGATCATTACAGGGACAGTGGCCTCAGCTGCACAAACTCTTCCCCCCCCCCCTCGCAGTAGTGCCATATATATAAACGCCACAGCCTCAACTGATGATTGGGGGACCACCCTTGGCCTTCTGCCCTCTCCGGTGCCCATCCCATTAACCTTCCCCGCTACCCCCTTTGTTTAATCTTTCTCTTCTCTTAACTCTTCCCTTCAACCTTATATCTTTCCCCTCCCCTTGGAAGTGTGCCTCCTCATTACCTCCTACCGTTCCTCATCTCTCGTAACCTGGCAACTAGGTCACGCAAACTTGTGCAGTAATGTGTATTTTATTTGTACAGTCTGCAACAAATTTAAACTGGATGCACGATCACCTTTCTTGAGACATCAAGGTCAGTCACATACATTGGTACTCCGAAGAGTAGTTCATATGCGATATGACCATCTAGTACTTCTCTTGGCAAGTTATTTAGTTCCTTCTGAATGGCATAAAGGCAATGCAGAAAAGTCAGTCCTGTAACCAGTACCCTAGTGGCAAAGGCTTGTTTAAAAGTACTATTAGCTCATTCTACTACCCTGTTTAATTCTGGGTGGAACGGTTGCAAATATAGCAGTTGTGCCCTGAGAGCAGACATAGCATCCATAAACTCCTTAGCTCCAAACCCACTATTATTGTCTAAATGAAAGGGCTGAACTGCTCCCATTTCCTCTAGACACTGTGCCTGTCTTTCATGACCGCGCGAGCAGTTGTGGACAAACACAGGCGGAGGAGCGTCGCACCACTGCTTTCTCGCAGTGCGAGAAGCAAAAACATAAAATGGTAATAACTTTTTGTTATTAGCATTTTATGTATTTTTTTGCGGGTGGGCAGGCTTCTCTGCTTAAGCGGCAGAGGAGATGTGGTTTGCCCACACCTGAGTGCGCAATGACTGTTTGGTCAGCACTCTCTGGCCGCCCAAACCAGTCATGCGCATGCCCCTGTTCTCCTTGCAGGCTGCATTTGGGCCCTAGAAGGTAGGTCTATCTGGCTGATCATCTGTTAGCCTACCAAATACGACTGGTTAATTATAATTAAGGCACCCTGTTTACCGTTATTACAGATTTTTGCAGATAAATACAGACAGAAAATCATTTGTTTTCTGTCTGCTTTTTTTTTTTAAAGTGGATAAATACAGAAAAGTGTGCTACTTTTAAGTGACTCTCCCTGCCGTCTTTCATGACTTATAGGCCAGCAGCTGAGCAGATGGACAGCATGGGAAATTAAAAAACAGGATGAAGTTTCTCTAAATAATAGCATATGTCAATATACATTTATGTTATAATGCTAGTATTTACCAGTGGATGTGTTATGTAATATCTGAAAGCCTAATTAGCTAAAACACGACAGATATCAAAGCATGAGTGTCTCTATCTGTTAAATATGGAAATGTACAGTTTGACAGCTTCATTTATGCGCAAAACACAAAATAAATGTGGATAAATACAGATAAAAGGGCCAAAATAATAAATATGTATAAATACAGACCGAAACGTTAAAAAAATAAATACCATTAAACCGGGAGCTCAAATTATAATCATAACTGGGGACTTTAATCAAAATCTTTGGCATTTGTCTGTTCATGCTCTTGGGCCTGAGGAACCGGAGTTAAGCTACAATATTCCCCTTCCCAATGTTACACAGGAAACAGTACACACTCACGTCCATTGACCTATATCCTGCATATAGGTATATCTGATCAATGGACTTGAGCCTCAACCCAACGGCGCCGTGCCTAATAGGTGATTGCTCCATTATGAATGAGATTAAAAACATGAGACTCAAAACAGGAAAAAGCCATCATAAATCAGGCCCCTGGAAAACCAACAGCAGAAATGATATGTCTATATGAACTAAAGAAGGTAACCAATATTACAAGGAACATCTGTAATAGTAATAGCCGTTATCTTGAGTGTGTCATCCAAAATGACTCAAAGATATAGAAGATTGAGCACCGCTCTGGGCACCATTGATGCGTTTTCTGGATTTCTTCTAGCATGTGGCCCAGTATTGAGTTTTCTAGACCCTCTGTCATCAAGGACTTCTTCAATGTCACAACCCGAAACAGAAAGGCCGAAGGACCACAAGCACTCCGCAAGTCACTAAGCATTATATGAGATGTGTTCTAGGTAACAATCAATCCTGTGAGATATCACAAGGATAGTTAGTGGAACCAAAGCCCTTTTTCATCATGGAAAGGCGCACTCAACACCATGAGGAAACTTGGAATATCTTTTCAATATTTACTTAAAATCAAAACCTTATCCTAGTGGATACAGTGAGGTTAGTAACTGTTATAATAAAAGCAAAATAGTGGTAATAATACTTATCAGAAAGGTGAATAATAAATATTGTAACATTGCGAATATATTATAAAGTTTATTTATATTGATATTTCCCACCTCATCTTGCTTTCAGCTAACTAAAAGCGGCCTACTTCTAGTTTCAACGATGGTTCACACCTGCATAACTCTTCTGAACAATAGGCTCAGTGTTCAGCAAAATAGCAGCATCTGCTATTCACGTCTGCATCAGCAGGCAGGCAAACAATCCCATAGAGTGGAGGCGGGATGCACCTTCCTGTAGCCTTCAGCGAAGGAAGTGGTGACAGCTCTGTATGGCACTCTGTTCTCAAGTGTCTGGTGTAAAGTTCATTTCTATCTCATTGCACTTTTTGTAGTTTATATATTGTATCTGAGCATTGTTGAAGATTTTTAGAATAAACAATTAACACCAAGACCCTGGCAGCCTTTAACTTACTTACATTGTGTGAAACCTTGCCTATTGTTTAAAAACTATAAACGAGACGTAATGTTTTCAGCATGTTTTCAGCTTTTATGAAACCTTGTTCATGATTTCAAAAACAATCACTTGAAAAGAAAATTCAATCCATACAGAAAAATAGGAATATATTCAAGCCGACTTAATTTTCACACTGCTAAATATCATACTTAAGTCCTAAGTACTGATATTCATTTTGGCTCCAGACTAGATTCCTGGGCTGCTCAATTGGGCTCGCTATCCTTGTTTACCTGTAAGACAACAGAAATGTATTTAGTATCTGTTAATGGATTCAGATTGGTACCTATGTACTGCATCACCCAGTGTGGATGGCTTACCGCTTGGTGGCTCCTTTCTGGGGCAATAGGGAAACTTCGGATTCAGTAAACCAAATTCTGTGGGCCAAAGCAAAAACATTCAGTTAATGCTACTTTGAACATCAAGAAACAAAAGCTTATACAGCACACCCATAGTCTGTATATAGAGGTCCTGCTTAATAACCAGTAATGAGGACCATTAGTAGTTTGAAGTCAAAGAGGCAATTTCACAACTTATGAGATCATGTATGGCAATCCAAAATCCAACAAGATATGATGAAAAGTCCACGTGATGTCAGTAGAAGACGTTCTTTTTATTTCTTTAAGAAACCAATATCCAAGATAGAACGCAGCCAACACGTGTTTCGTCAGTATTGTCCGTACTAAAGACTTTCTCAAGGGTGTAAATGTAAACCTATTTATCATCAATAAAATCCATAAACAGATATAATTCCTCTTATTACATCATGCCTAAAAGGCATAAATTGTGGACTAACAGAACATTATAGTATCAGTAATTAAGAGAAACCCAAGGCAGTGTTTAGACACCAACTCGTGTCCAAGGGAAATTCCCAAAAGAGTGTGGAATAACAGAAAAGAATTTGTGAAGCAACAAAAACGTTCAGAGAAAACAAAGTGCCCAAAAAACAAAATGATGTGTCAAAAATCATTAAAAGAAAAGTGTGAAAAACGAGAGAAATGTAGATACACCTTTAAAAGAATCACTAATGTGCAAGTAGGAAACTCCATATGTAAAAGAAGTGATGATCAACTATGTCAAAATTGCAAGCCTTACAAAGTGACGAGTGAATAGTGAACAATGAAGGCAGAGCAACAACATAGCTAAAAATGATAGAGTAACATACCTATCGATTAATATTATACATTTTTATAAATTTTGTAGTCTGATGAAAAAGTCCTGAAGAGTCCGTGCGTATAGAGTATAAAATCCACACCATGTAAATGACTATAGTCAGGGTAATCTAGTAAGAAAGAGAAACATAGACAAGGCGATGTAAATCAATACTACCCACGGTCTATATCCGTAATGATGCCCGTCAATGGTGGACAACACATGTACCCCACCTGTGATCTGCCTAATATTAGCAACAACATATTGTCAAGCCAACAGCGTTTGTTAAATATATATAAGAAAGAATATGGCTTGTGCATATAAAAAAGTATACGAGAATGTACAGCCTATTCATAAGTTTGTATCAAAAATATATAGCTCCCAAACATTATGGCAAGGATACAGGGCAGAGAAGACATTGATCACCACTGATAAACCATTATACTGACCAAAATTGTTGTTCTTGATGTACTAAATAATAAGAAACAGATGAGTGGTATCATCACCCGTACTCAAATAAAAAGCAAAATAACCTATAGAAATCCACATTAATCTATTCCCACTAGTACCAGAGAGATGAGCAAACAGCATCCAAAAAAATAGTATTAAAATATTCCTTATTCAGAATTTTTTTGTTAAAAGCAGGTATCACCCCCATACAGTACCCCAAACCCCATCCTCATAATAAGGATTAGTACAAAAAGCCAAATTAATAAAATATGCAACATTATATGCACAAGCCATATTCTTTCATATATATATTTAACAAACGCTGTTGGCTTGACAATATGTTGTTGCTAATATTAGGCAGATCACAGGTGGGGTACATGTGTTGTCCACCATTGATGGGCATCATTATGGATATAGACCGTGGGTAGTATTGATTTACATCGCCTTGTCTATGTTTCTCTTTCTTACTAGATTACCCTGACTTTAGTCATTTACATGGTGTGGATTTTATACTCTATACACACTGACTCTTCAGAACTTTTCATCAGACTACAAAATTGATAAAAAATGTATACTATTAATCGATAGGCATGTTACTCTTCATCATTTTTAGCTATGTTGTTGCTCTGCCTTCATTGTTCACTATTCACTCGTCACTTTGTTTGTAAGGCTTGCAATTTTGACATAGTTGATCATCACTTCTTTTACATATGGAGATTCCTACTTGCACATTAGTGATTCTTTTAAAGGTGTATCTACATTTCTCTTGTTTTCACACTTTTCTTTTAATGATTTTTGACACATCATTTTGTTCTTTGGGCACTTTGTTTTCTCTGAACGTTTTTGTTGCTTCACAAGTTCTTTTCTGTTATTCCACACTCTTTTGAGAATTTCCCTTGGACACGAGTTGGTGTCTTCACACTTTGTCTTGGGTTTCTCTAAATTACAGGTACTATAATGTTCTGTTAGTCCACAATATATGCCTTTTAGGCATGATGTAATAAGAGGAATTATATCTGTTTATGAATTTTATTGATGATAAATATGTTTACATTTACAGACTTGAGAAAGTCTTTAGTACGGACAAGTACTGACGAAACACGTGTTGGCTGTGTTCTATCTTGGCTATTGGTTTCTTAAACAAATAAAAAGAACGTCTTCTACTGACATCACGTGGACTTTTCATCATATCTTGTTGGATTTTGGATTGCCATACATGATCTCATAAGTTGTGAAATTGCCTCTTTGACTTCAAACGACTAATGGTCCTCATTACTGGTTATTAAGCAGGACCGCTATATACAGACTATGGGTGTGCTGTATTAGCTCTTTTTCTTGATTTCTTAATGGGCACATTGTTCTTTCTATCTGCTTAATAAGCACTCCTGGGTGGTGGGTGCTTTCAGCTAGCCAAGCACCCCGCTGCATCTATAGTTATATTTCATTTTATTGTTTCACGCTATTGACTTTTGGCCGTATATCAAATATTATATTAATGTGCAGGTTTTTCCCATTAGGGAACACTCCTACCCTTTTGTACAAATTCTACTTTGAACATCAATCTCCTGTAAGTGAGATGGAGCAGATTAGTTGTTTACCAAAAATTGGGGCTTGTTATTGTTCCATATGTTGCCTTTGAAATAATAGCTGTGCCATAATTTAGTTCCAGACTGACTGGCAACCTTCCACATCTTCTCTGCTTATCGTTTACATGACACCAGTCTTTTTCACACCATATTTGAATAATCCCAAGAGTTGTGTTGTTGTCATGGGAGGACGTCCAAGACACCCTGATGAGTCTTTTCTCATTTGTTGCCTTGGTTATGCTTTGAGTCTCACCAAAGTAGATCTATGCCAACACTCTTGAGTCTGTGTTGTTAAATACAGTGGCCATGTGTTGTACATGTCTCTCCTGCATCTCTTTAGCTTTCCCACATGCTGATATGGTCCCTTGTTGTGGCAGACAGCATAACTCATTGATGTTGTCAAGGTTTTGGTTTGTGGTGTTGTAGTCAGCCTTTGGTGGTAAAGCTGCATGCTGTTGTTTGGATAATACTTAACCAATGGTCTGTGGTTCAGATAGTTTCTTTAACCAGTTCTCTAAGGTCTTAAGTTTCACAACCAATCTTGCTTCTTTCTCTTGGCAGAAGTAATCTCTCGGTTTGACTTCCTGCACGTTTTGACTGCACCAGTTCCAATGCAGTCCACCATAGCTCATTTTCAGAATGGCCATTGTTTATGAAGTGGTTTAACAAATGGATCATTTTTGTTGTGTAATTGTTTTCTGTTCTCCTGATTTGGTTTACCAACCTGTGCATAATTTCAAGGACAAACAATTACATTTCGGTGTTGCATTTAGTGAACTTGCTGTGAAGTAAGGTAATCCGTTGGTACGAGAATGTATCTCCTATCACGGCTTGTAGGCACACACTACAGTTACCACACTTGTGGTTTCCTCTTATAGCCAGTAAGAACAACATGGATTGAACAGTGTTAATCAGTTTCTTCAAATTTGGACTAGACTAAATCATATTTTAAATTACAGATCCCTTATAAGGCGAAGATTAGTGTTTCTATCTTAGTAGGCAGGATCTCCAAGATGTGCCAGTTTTACTTTACTGTTTTTTTCCACTCCATTAATGTCTTGTTTGAAGGTGGTAACAGATGCGAGTGAGGGGTGCTTTCTTCGTTTACTTTTTTGTCAATTTTGTGTTTCACACTTCATTACCAGGCTCTTTTTATTGAATACTCAACTCGGTTTTTTTCGAGCATCCTCTTGCGATTCATTTCATCATCAGGTACTCAACAATATGGAAATATTTTTTTTTACTGCAGTTACGTTGTAATGTGACGAACTAGCTGGAAAGTAATTTGTCTTTCAGGTTTTGTAAATGGAAACGAGTGTACCGAAAAAATGTATTGCCCGTCTGTACCTTTTTAGTAAAACAATGTGTATATTATTCCATCTTCGTGTTCTATTATGAGATCTAAGAAGCTTATGCTTTGTTTTCATAGCGTAAGGCCAAATGAATGTATCTTCTTGTGTGTAATCATTGGTGGAACACAAATAAACCCTATCTTCAAACCTGCCATATTAGGCTGACGTCATCTATGTAGTGTTTCTCTGCTTTAGGTCAAGCAATATTATGATCTAGTAGCAAACCAGCCACCAAACAGCTTTGAATCCCATTGAATTAAAATGTAAAGCTGCAGTTTAAGCCCTCTTTGGATGAGTTACAATTAAGTCATTGTGTCAGGTAACTGCATGTGCCTGTTACTGTTCACCAACAATATATTATCCCCAACAGTGTAGGACATGATCCCCACTCACACATATAACTAGTAGGGATGAGGCAATTGGTCAGAAATACTTTCTACTGTTGTTACTGGGAAATAAGTGTGCCTGGGTCTTGTAGGTTAATCTCACTCACTCAATGTGTAATGTGTATTAAAAGCAAACTAAAGAAGTGGTATACATACTTGAAAGACACTGTATGCTACCAAAATAAAAATGTGCAATCCTATGTTTCTTTATTTTAGGATGTATTGCAGAGTCAATAATGCCAAGCTGAGGATGCAGCAAAAAATGATCCAGGAAGGATTGAAAAACAGAGTCTTGTACGAAGGCAGTAGCATAGATCCTACCAAAAAAGACACCAACAGTAATCAAGGAAGCAGGAATTAGCATTAACATTTTAGTGTGGCTGAGGATATCCTAAACTGAATTATGCGTCAAAGTATAGTCTTTAACAAATGCCATTCGCTGATGGTCCTTCATTATTTCTATTGTATTTGCTGCTCATGTTCATTTGGAAATGTTTCCTCACTTCTTTATTTTTGTTTAGTTTTTAACTGTTGCTTAATTGTATTTATATCATGAAATGCCAGTTTGATTCTTGCAATAAAGTGACAATTGTAATTACATCAATAAATGGGTTTATTTTGTAAGCCAGGCTTTTTTTTTTTTTTTTTTTTTTTAATTTTTAAAAAGTTTATTGAGACAATAAATCAGTTACAAGCATGGGCCTACAACCACCAGGGCCGGCCGCTAGATTCAGAAAGGATCGCACATTAGTCCAGGCAGCAGGCGACACCTGGGGCCCAGCCCCGTAAATGGCTCAGGATAGCTCGAGAAAGGCAGGAGACATACATTTAACATAAATAACAACAAAAAACAAAAGGCGAGGCATACGGGCAGAAAACGTGGGTCAGGCTACATCCGGGGGACCTTTACTCCAAGACTTCAATTAGCTATCAACAGGAGGGAGTACTGAAAGATCGGGGGGGGGGGGGTAACGGGAAAGGAACATCTATATTCGATTATCACAATCAGTTGCGAGGAACCATCAAGGGTCAGGGGGACAAGGCAATATCGGTGTCCACTAGGGGGGGCGTACAGATACCCCCACGATACACGTTCCATTGCCCCCAAATTCTACCCCATGCCCCGGGTTTACCGCGGGCCACATATACAGTCTTCTCCCTGAACATACACCAGTCCATGTTTTCCTTCCATACTGACACGGTGGGTGGCCGCTGGGAGCCCCAAAGCTGCGCTATATCCCTTTTGGCAATCATGTAGCCCAGGGCCGCCCACCGAGTCTGCGCCGCGTTATAATCATTGGGCTCCCACACATTCAAGACACAGCGACGCACCTCCGGCAGCAGCGCCACCCCGGTGACTTGTCCCATGACCCCATGAACCCGACGCCAGTATTCCGCCACCTCCCGGCACTCCCAAAGGATATGGAGGAAGGTGGCACTGAGCCCACACCCCCGCTTGCAGAGCCCATCTTCCGAGAATCCCATCGAGACCAGACGGGGGCCCGTCACATACACCCGGTGGAGAATCTTTAACTGGACCAGGCGGAGACGGGCTGGAATGGCAACTTCCTTGGGGGACGATAGTGCGGACTGCCAGTCCTCGTCGTCTAATTCCACCCCGTCCCCCGTCCACGTCTCCCGAAGGCGCACCAATAGGTCAGCCCGATTATTAATGAGTTTTTTATAGATTAAGGAGATAGTACTGTCGGGAACATGACCATCAAGTATGCGGTCCTCGAGGGGCGAAGAGGCCGGGATCTTGGTCCCCTCCCCAAAGACAGAGAGCAGGGCATGCCGAACCTGGGCGTATCGGAAGAACTCCTTTTCCGTGAGTTCGTATTCGCTCTGGAGGGCCGCGAAGGTCTTAACCGCGCCCTTCATCCATAAGTCTCCCACTCTACTGATGCCAATCGTGTCCCAACGGTCAAACCCCTTCGTTGTCCAGAGGCTTCCCAGTCGGTCGGAGGCAAATAAAGGAGTAGCGCATGTCAGTCGCTCACTCCAGCCCATGGCTACGTTGTCCGCCTTCCAAATCCGTACCGCGATCTTAGTAGGGCCCGTCAGGGTCCGTCCAGCCGAGCGGGAGTAGAGCGCCCTGTTATAGTTACCGCCGGGAAGCAGGAATTTATCCATCTCATACGCCGGGTTCAAGCCAGGCGCATACGTGGCGTGGTTAATGGCTGATAGCTGTGCGGCCCAGTAATACCTGCGAATGTCGGGAAGCGCGATGCCCCCGTCGTACCAGGGGAGAGTGAGTTTGGCCAGGGCGATACGCGCCCGTCCGTCCCACACCAATCTCCTCTGCAGGCTCTCTACTTCCCGAAAGTAGGCCACGGGAATGATGTCGAAGGAGTTCTGAAGTGCATAGAGGAACCTGGGAAGGGACATCATTTTAAACAATGCGGCCCGACCCAGTGGGGACAGAGGCAGCCTACACCACCGAGCCGTGTCTTCCCTCAAACGTCGAAGTGGAAGCAGGAGATTGTGCTCATAGCGAGCTACCGGGTCCAACGAGATGTGTATCCCCAGGTATCTAAAGCCGGACAGAGATATTTGGATCGGAAGCCGAGGCGGCAGGAGAGGGGGGCCACCGGAGATAGGATAGACACAGGATTTAGACCAGTTAATCGTGAGACCCGAATTTCTCCCGTAGGAAGTCAGAACATCGAAAAAAACGTTAAGCGACTGCAGCGGCGAGGTAAGATACAGGAGGATATCGTCAGCATATAACGAGACCCGATCCTCAAAGCCCGGGGCCCACCGGATCCCCCTGATCGAGGGCTCCCAGCGGAGCCAAGCGGCGAGTGGCTCCAGGGCGAGTGCAAAGAGCAGAGGGGACAACGGGCACCCCTGCCTCGTACCCCGACCAAGAGCGAAGGGCCGAGAGACCCGCCCATTAACCACCACCTGAGCCATGGGTCCCGTGTAGAGAAGCTTCACCCAGCCAAGAAATCCCTCACCAAAGCCGAATTTGGTCAAAACAGCCCAGAGGAATGGCCACTCGATGGTGTCAAAGGCCATCGTGGCATCTAAAGAAACCAGCACGGCCGGTTCGGAGAGGTACTCTGCCCTGGCGAGGGCGCCATGGAGACGCCGCAAGTTGAGGGCGGTGTTGCGATGTGGGATGAAGCCGCACTGATCAGGATGAATCAGATCGCAGATGACGCTCAACAAGCGATTGGCAAGGACTTTAGCCAGGATTTTAGGCTCTGCATTTAGCAGTGAGATAGGCCTGTAAGAGGCACAGCGGTCCCGTGGCTTACCGTCCTTGGGGATCACGACTATCGTGGCCAGTCGCTGGTCGACCGGAAGGGAACCGGCCTCGAGGGACTCCTGAAACATACGACGGAGGAAGGGCGCTAGTTTATCCGGGCGCAACTTATATAATTCGATAGGTAGACCATTGGGACCCATGGCCTTGCCCGAGCGAAGGGACCGAATCGCAGTCGCGATTTCATCTACCGACAAGGGAGCGTCCAGCTGCTCACGGTCCTCGGCAGAAAGGCCAGGCAAAGCAATGTCCCTAAGGAGAAGGCGAGAATCTTCCTCATCCCTATCAGTCACCGGGGAGTACACAGTCCGGAGGTGGTCGGCAAAACATTCCACAATCTCACCAGGCTCAGTCACACACACTCCATCCGAGACACGCAACTCCGGGACCACACGATTCACTCTCTCCTTCTTATCCAGCCACGCAATCAGCTTTCCCGCCTTGTCCCCGGCATCATACAACCGACCCTGTTGCTCCCTATACATAGTTTTGGCCGCGTCAGTGACAAGAGATCTGTATTCAAACTGTTTCAGGTTAAGGGCATGGAGCCCGTCCGGAGTGACACCCGCCTCCAAGGCCGACTCCAGCCCCGAGATGTCAGTCTCCAGCTTCACCACCGCCTCACTCCTGAGCTTCTTAGCCACCACTATCTGGGAGAGGGCGTGTCCGCGGATTACGGTTTTAAAGGCTTCCCACAGGGACATTGCAGACAACACAGACCCCTCGTTTTCAAGAAAGTATTGGTCCATAGCTTTAACCAGACTCTCGCGGGTAGTAGGGTCTCGCAGGTACCACGGGTTAATGGGAGCTATCCGCCCTGCGGACCGCGACTCTGTGTCAAAGAGAAGCCACAGTGGGGAATGATCGGAGATACCCCTCGCCAGGTGCCTGACCTCTCGAATTCGACCCGTCTGCGCCGCGGGCATAAGGAAATAGTCTAACCTAGAAAGACTCCCATGTGCCCCAGAGTGAAAGGTGTACTGACATTGGGTCGGATGCATTAATCGCCAACTATCCACCAGGCCGAAGGTCTCCAACAGGCCACCTAGCCAAGCCTGGGCAGCGGGGAGGGCCCTGGGTGGGTGACGATCCAGGTGGAGTTCTGGAGGCCCGGTGGGACGTAAATTGAGACCAGGGCAAGGGGATGCCCCTCCCACCTCCCAGTCAGACAAACATAACGCACTCTGTCATCTGAGACCACCCTCGTGATCTCCAACGGAAGTGAGGATCGCAGGAGAATGCCCACCCCCCTGGAGCCAGTTGTGTAACCAGAGTGAGCCACGAGGCGGTATCCCCCCCTATTCATTGCATGGCAGACATTACCAACCAAATGCGTCTCTTGGAGAAACACCACATCAGGGGTCAGACGACGCAAATACTGCAGAACTACACCCCGTTTGATACGGTCCCCCAACCCATTGACGTTCCATGACATCAGCTTCAACCCGTCCCCCCCCCATCCCCTCCAATAGATCAGAGGTCCCCCCGCAAGCAGCACAAGTCCCAAGAGTGGAAGAAAATCAATACCTCGCCCTGCAAACAAAAACCACACTACAAAACAACCCCTCCTTCCCCCCCACCCCCCCCCAACACCCAACTCCCCCCACCCTGCACCCCTGCGGGCCAAAAAACCCCCCCAAATTGCAGTGTGCCTGTCGCCCAACTAACCCCAGTCTACAAAAAGACCCCGGAGGAGGAAAGGGACCCGTCCCCGCCCGCCCCCCATACAGGTACTAGCAAAACACACTGGACCAAAGAAGTACAACCCAGCTGAGCAATGCAAATTGGCAAAATCAAGGACCAAAAATCACTCCAAAGGGGACCCGTCACCATTGGCACCCGCAGAGGGCCCGGGGCGGCCACCTCTGTCCGGCAGCGAGTCCAACCAGTCACTCACGGCCACAGGAGAGTCAAAGAAGGCAGTCCGATCCTCATGTTCCACTCGGAGTTTGGCAGGGTAGAGCATAGAGTACTTTAGGCCCCGCTCACGAAGACGACGTTTCACCCCCTGGAATCCCATCCGCTGCTTCTGGACAAGTTGAGTAAAGTCCGGATAAAAGTTAATGGATGAGTTCTCATGTCGAACCGGGCCGTGGACCCGCGAGGCCTGCAGAATCGCATCCCGGTCTCTGTAGTAAAACAGTTTGGCCACGATAGGCCTTGGGGGGGCCCCCGGCCGTGGCCGCCCGCCCGGAACTCGATGAGCCCGTTCAACGGCAAAAAATTTACTCAAGCCCGCAGGGGTCAGCTGTTGGAGGATGAGTTCCTCGACCAGGAGGTCAACCGGGCGGTCGTCGGAGGACTCCGGTACGCCGATGACACGGATGTTGTTGCGTCGGGCCCGTCCCTCGAAGTCCTCCAGCCGCCGGGCCATCTGCTCATTGACCACCTTGATGTCGCCAAGCGCGGCCTGCAGGTCCGACACATCCGCGCCCAGGGTGGAGGTCCGCGCATCGAGAGTTTGAACCCTCTCGTTTGTTTTGGAGAGGTCCGCCAGTATTAAGGTGACATCAATCGCCACCGTATCGATCTTGCGTGCCAGGGCCTCGTATTGCGTGGCGATGGTCTCCCTGATGCCATCAATGGCGCCCATGATGTCCTGTAGGGAAAGTTCCGAAGAGACGGATGTGCCACCACCGGCGACGTCTGAGGGGGGACCGGCCGTTCCAGGAGAGCCTCTGCCCTGAGTGTAGCGGTCCATGTTGTTGGTCTGGACCGATCCTCCACGGAGGGAGGATTTAGTCTTACGCCCCTCAGGGCCCCCCTTGCCCCCCATGCGGCCACGGACTCCGAGGGGGACCGCCGATCAAAAGTAGTTGGGGTACCGGCCCTGGAAACCAGCGCCTCACCCGAGGCCACAATATGGCGGTGCGGGGGGACCCAAGGCGAGAGGCACTCTAGTGGCAGGTGGAGACAAAGCTTTGTGCAGAGCTTAGGAAAACACCCCGCCACCTCAATCGCCTCACCGGCCAGCCCCCTGAGGTCTGAAAGTGAAACCGAAAGTGGCCAAGCGGCCCCTGGCACCGCGCCACAGCCGTTGTTGTTCAACTGCGACACGGCCCCACGGCTCACCTTCGCCCCGGGCACCTCCGACGGGTGGGTCCCAAAAGTTCAAACAACGATATTTCAGGATTCCCTGGTCCGATTAAATTCCTGAAAAGGGATACGTGCTCAGCCGGTCGCCATCTCCCAGATTCCATAAACCAAATCAGGATATTGTCAGGATAAATTCCGAGGAGCAGCGAGGGTCCGGGGAGCCCTGTGCTCACGCGACCATCTTGGATGCGCGCTAGGCTCCTCCCCAAGCCAGGCTTTTTAATCAGTTAATTTGTCCTATTAGTAGGAATTACATTTTGAATGAGAGCTGCTCTTGGACACAGCCTTTGGAAACTATTTGTTCGAGGCATATGAGCTGCAGATCACACACTTAGGATAAGATCGCTATCTGGTGTTGGGCTCGGATGATTGCAGGTTGTTGTTGTCTTCGGAAGAAGCCTTTGGTCACGAGACAGGTGACTCCTCCTCTGGACAACAGTGCGCATGGGCATCCACTCCATCCTCAGATTGTTTTTTTCCGCCATTGGGTTCGGATGAACTTTTTTCCGCTCCAGCAGAAAACTTCTAGCAATCACAACAACTCTCCAAAATTTACAGCTCGACGTCGAAATCCCATCGGACCGGCTCCGGACGCGGCTGATGGAAAGGACACCCTTTAAAAAATGCCCCCAATGTGGAGCAAAGTCCCCCCACAGTGATCACCACGAGGTCTGTAACCTGTGCCTCTCGCCGGACCACAACAAATCCAGCTGTCCAGCCTGCGCCGCATTCCGTTCGAAGAAAACCATCCGGGACCGAAGAGCTCGACGCCATATCATGGCCAAACCGGCTCCAGAACCAGACGACATCTTTGCCCAGGATGTCCCTGACGACGATTCCGAAGACCTCCAGATCGTGTCCGAGGCCGACGATTCTGATGACCTCATCATTCCGGGGCAGCGTGTGAGTACCAGCTCCCCTACCCCAACCCCACCAAAAAAGACATTGGTCAAGACTCTGCCAGCTGGGCCCAGTCGCGACCGAAAATCATCTTCAGAAGCCCCGCCCTCGGGCCCGGCTCCGAAGAAAAATAAGCCTGCAGGTGGCTCGGGCTCGAGCAAACCTCATATTATTGTGCCTACAATACCTTCGGCACCGAAGCAGGCTCCGAGGCCGAAATCTCCATCGGCACCGAGACGTTCTTCGGCACCGAAGTCTCCACTGGCACCGAAAGGTTCGTCTGCACCGAAAGGTTCTTCGGCACCGAAATCTCCGCCGGCACCGAAAAGTTCTTCGGCACCAAAACCATCCTCAGTGCCGAAAAAAGTCCACAAAGACTCTGCCGATCTCCCAGAATCCAGATCGGAACCCAAAAAGTCGGGGCCAAAGCCACCTTCGGACACTGAGGAACTTTTTCGCCCAGATTCTACGCAAAAACGAATTTACATCAATCCTAAAACCGGACATGTCACAGCTGTGCCATACAAGAAAAGGAAGCTGGACACAACAACTCCTCCAGCTCCTCTAAAGAAGGACTGTGCCACTTCACCCATACGTCCTTCCTCTCCTATCTTACCTCCCATCCCATCCCCCCCCACCCCCACCTCCTTCTCCTCTACCATCTCCTTCTCATACACCACCTCCACAGGATGATTATGATTTAGGGGGAGGGGGAGACCCGGATTTCCTTAATGATCCTACTGATCCTAATGATCTCTTTACACTCCCGGACACGGCACCCATAGATGACTGGGCTTACCCTATGCCTGACATGCCTGATCCCACTCCATACCCCTCCAAACCCTCCCCTCCGGATGACCATTTAGGGTTTGGTCAGCTCATAAACAGGGCGGCACTGTTCCATGGCGTCACCATGCACACAGACACACCTGAAGAAGACTTTCTCCTCGACACCTTTGAGCAGTCGCAAAAAACCGTTCACATTCTGCCCATGATTAAAGGAGTGATAAAGCACACTACTGAGGTTTTTAAAGACCCTGTTAGGGCCAGGGTTCTTAACCCCGGGATAGAAAAAAAATATAGACCGGCCCCACAGGATCCCGCGCACATCAAAACGCAACTCCCCTTAGACTCTTTAGTCGTGTCAAATGCCAGAAAGCGGGCGAACTCCCAAACAACTGGAGACACACCGCCCCCAGACAAAGAGTCTAAGCTCTTGGAGGCTTCCGGCAAAAGGGTTGCCGCACAAGCTGCTAACCACTGGCGTATTGCCAATACACAAACCCTATTGGCTCGATATGATAGGGCTCATTATGATCAGCTAGAGGACCTTTTGCAACACTTGCCTGATCAATACAAATCCCAGGCCAATGACCTCATCCAAGAGGGCAAATTAATATCAAATGCCTCAATCAAATGTGCATTAGACGCAGCGGACACCGCCTCTAGGGCAGTCAACACAAGCGTATTACTTAGACGCCACGCATGGCTCCGTATTTCCGGCTTTAAGCCGGAAGTACAAACAACCATTCTTGCTCAACCCTTTAATCAGGAGCAACTATTTGGACCCGCAGTAGACACTGCATTAGAAAAGATGAAGAAGGATAATGAGACTGCCAAATCAATGGGAGCATTACAGTCTCCTCAACCCAGAGGCTCCTTTCGACGCTGCTTTTATAGGGGAGCCTCCAAAAATGTGGGAACAGACACCTCTTCCACCTTCAAAACATCGGGACAAACATCCCCTAACAGAGGATATTTTAGAGGAGGTTACAGGGGAAACAATACCAAGGGCCGAGGGCGGGGCAACACCAACACCCACACCTCTCCAGCCACTAAACAGTGACTTGCCCCCACTCCCCCCAGACCATTCCACTCCGGTCGGGGGAAGACTCCAACAGTTCCTACCTGTCTGGAATTCCATCACAACAGACAGGTGGGTAAGACAAATGATCCAGTCTGGCTACTGCCTCGAACTCATAAACACCCCCCCAAACATACCACCCAAACACCGTCCCATGTCGTCTCACCACCTCACGCTCCTCAAACAGGAAATTCGGTCTTTGCTTCAAAAACACGCAATAGAACCAGTTCCACTCCAACATCAGGGCACAGGAGTATATTCTCTATACTTCCTCATTCCCAAAAAGGACAAGACCTTAAGACCCATACTAGACCTCAGACTACTAAACCAGTATATATAGGCTGTCCGGATTTCGGTTAAAACCGACTCTGACTGAGATTACCCTACCGATTGCAAATCAGCTGACCCAGTTAAAACCGAGTATCGCTGAATTTTCCAAATTGGATTTACCACTTGGCCATTTGCACCTTTTGGCCACTTGAGGGAGCCAAAGCAGTACATATCGAGATCCCCGCTTTGGGAATGCCGGTTTGCCCTAGTTAGCCCTGCAGTGTCAACTACTATCTTCTACGGAGGCACCTAATGGCTTTCGGGCAGGATACAACAGCTGGCGGATCGGCCACAGACTTTCCGGCGTGATGGCGGCAATATGACTCACTGATACAAGCGCAAGTCCTTCAACTCTGCACTAAACAGAGCGGATCTGCGAACATAAGCGCCCGCTCGCAAGGAGGAGAAAGAACACAAAGGAATGTAGTATTTATAACCTTACAGGCGTTTAAATGTGAACCGGCTCACTATCAGCGTCTCTACATGGGGTCACCCTGAGCCAGTCCACTGCCACCTTTCTGACACCAAGAAGCCACAATGGATAATCCAAAAACAACAGACTGTGGCGCACACACAATAAAAACTAGCCAATCACAAGTGCAGTTCGTGGCTGAAGTAGCCCTTTCTCCTTTTCTAGTTTTGCTTTGGTGTATGGACCTCATGCTTCAGATTCAGATCATTGTTGTGACATCACTGCACTAGAACCCAGAGCCGGCCGCAAAGCCGGGCGAGAGGATGCAAATGTTGGGATTGCAGATGGTGCTGCAGGTTAGCCTTGAGGCGCTCTCACAGGGCTGAGTGTGGGAGTTATTGCTGCAATACCAGAAGGCCTATAGTTGAAGACCGACATCCCCTATCAGTTCTAAGATAAATAGCTCTGCAGGACAGGGTGCAGGGTATCCTCGGAGCTCTCAGGGTCGAGACTGAAGCGCACTGGCCAGGATGTTGGAGGTTTGTAATCCAAGTCAGCTTGGTATAAGGCAGGCCACGATTGAGGTGCACCGTCAGAGCTGTGTGTATTAGTCCAAGAATAAGAGGCAGTGCTGTAAGACTGGATTGATGTTCACATGCCGAGCTGTGGGCAGGTCTCTGCTGCAGGACAGGTCTGTGGTACAATGGCAGAAGAGTAGGACAGTCTCAGTGCAAGATTAGCAGGGGGGCTAGTAAGGCAGGATCAAGGTGCACTGGCAGAGCTGTGTATGCTGAGGTTCAGGAGTAGCAGCAGGAAACATGCATGGAGAAAGAACACTCCGGGAGACGGCAGATAACTGCAGGCACTGAGGCCGCGGCAGTGCGAGAAAACCGTATTATTGTTGGACCGCCCTAATCAGAGCGAAGCTCTGGGAAAGCGGGATATCGTGAGCAGATATGCCAACACTCCCTATTCAGGCGGGAGACTACCGATTTCATGGCTAGTCTCCCGCCTCCCGATTCCTGCAAGCAAAAACCCGATTCCTCGGGGTTTCAGCAGACAGGACTTGGTATTGTGTAACTGCTAATTCTTCCAGCAATAGTCAGAATGGCAATGCAGGAGGTCTAGAAGAGGTGAAGAACCAACAAAGCCTCATTAACAAGTGAATGGTCTGTGAACTACTGGGGGGGGGGGTGGGCGGCGGCTGTGTGTGTGCCCGAAGCTGTTTCAGGCCGGGCTGAGAGGGGGGGGGGTGACCGCAGCCTGCCAGTGCAAACTCTTGCATCCCCCTCTTTCTCTGCCTGCCATTGCGCTCCATGCTTCTGAAAGGTGATTAAAAAAACACGTGAATTTGCTTTCTAATGTCCGATCCTGCAGCAGCACACTTCCAAAGTCCATACATGACAGAAACCCGATTGAAGGCCCCATTCTCCCGATTTTTTTTTTAATTTTATTTTAAATCTCCCGCTTTGCTTTTCTGAAATGTTGGCATGTATGATCGTGAGGCACGCTGAAGAAACCACAGACTGCTACTGAGTGAGCTGTGAACTGGCACAGGAGCGTGCAACACGCGTCTCTACAGATCGGATGTAACAGAGAAAGCAACTGTATTAGCCCAGCCAAGAGATTACTGCAAGCAGGATTAAAGTATATTTAAGGCACACTGATGATGAGGCAAAGCAGTATGGACACTGCTGAGCATACTGCTGTTTAACTAACCTCAAATTTGTCGTTGTGGAGGTTGTGAGGCCTCTATTCATCCTCCCACTGCACCTACACTATCCTTCCACAGTAAAGCTCAGTAGGTGCTGGATCTGGGCCCTTTAGCAGGAACGCCGCATTTTGCCCAGAAGGCATAAACAGGACACAGTTTAGTGTGCAAGCGGACTGTGCAGTGAATCCCTGACCAGTTTAAGCTTCACTGTCACGATTAAAAGGTCATGGAACTATAAATCACTGCTTCCTTGAAATTGAGAAGGCACTACTCTATGCAAAGGAGTAATTTAAGGGCAGGAATGAACACCTGGGCAGGTGAACCTTGGCACGGGAGGATACCCGCCAGTGACTTCTGCCACTGCTGCTCCAGGACGTGGAAAATTGCGAACATGGGGGAAGACTGACACAAAACAAACAGGGGGATGGGATTGTTATGACTGCCATGATTGGGATGCTTCAGTGGGAGGGGGGAGGAAAGGGGGATGTTTTACTGTTTATTGATATGCAGCACGACAGACAAATATATGACATTTTGGTACAGGCTACACGCAGGAAGCAAAGTCTGCAAAGAGTACATTAGTGTAAGGTTACCCGATGTACCCATGGCACCGGGGACATTGCTCTCCTCGCTTGGATGTAGTTCAGCAACCTAATGCATTCTGGGACGTGTAGTCCTCGTTCACGTCCGTGGAACTAACGAACCAGAACGCAGAAAAAAGGCCCAGGCCTGGAGCACAGCACTTTTGGTGACCTGGGTCCTTGTGCATAACGCACTTTTATCATCCCCACGTTCGACCTTAGGCGAGCGAGGGAATACTCGACGGTAGCTCAGGCAAAAGCAGAGTTGTCACGGGACTCCTGCAGCTAAAAATGTTTGAAAAACACGACGTGAATTGTGCTACGTAAAACAACATTTTTGAATGTCTGTATAATTTATTTATGAGGCGATTAAAGAGGAACACACGTTTTATGTGGCCAGGACGTTGGAGCCTTGGTTTCAAATCCAAGACAGATGATACTATGTCGTCTGAAGCTCCCAGTGATATTGTAGGGTAAATTATGAAAAATGATCCACACTGTGAGACGTTGCTGGCTGCCACAAACGATTCTCTGTAGTTTGTACCTATATACACTGCTTGGTCTGGTCAGATGGTGACATTCTGGCATTCATCTCTTCAGCACACATCATGATCGCCCTCTTATCCACTTTAAATGTCATACAGTGTGGTCCTTACCATGGCTGGGGCCTGATGAAGAAAGCAAGCAATAATAACAGCAAAGCGTTCCATAAACACCGGTAAAACACTGTCTCAGTTGTTTTTCATGGCGCGAAAATGAGTAACCACTGAAAAGCACTGTTTTTTTGAGGTATTGAAATCACTGGAAAACACTGAAAAAACACCACCAGAATTTACCAAAAATAGAAACTTGAAACAGGAAAGCCTAAGTATATACAATCTGATCACTTCCACATGATCACTCTCCAGCAAGTCCTTCCATTACTTCAACAAGGCGACTTCCTTGCCACATTAGACCTCAAGGACGCATATTTTCACATCCCTATGCATCCCGCGCACAGGAAGTATCTACGATTTGTGGTAGACGGTCAGCACTATCAGTTTACAGTTCTCCCATTTGGAGTAACAACCGCACCCAGGGTATTCACCAAATGCTTGGCAGTTGTGGCAGCATATCTCAGGAGACAACAAATCCATGTCTTCCCCTATCTGGACGATTGACTCATAAAAGCCAATACTCTCGACAAATGCGTTCTCCACACTCACCGCACTATTCAAACCCTACACAACTTGGGATTTACCATCAACTATCCCAAATCTCAACTGCAACCCTCCCACGTACATCAATACCTGGGAGCCACCATAGATACATCCAAGGCCATAGCTTATCCCAACACAGCCAGGATAGCCAACATACAAAATCTTAAACAGGAAAGAACAAACGGCAAACCAAGGTCAAGCACTTCCAGTCCATGTAAAGTTATAATTTCTATAGTGGTGCAAACTCTTCCCACACCCGCCGTCCAAGGGTGTTATATAGAAGCCAAAGATAGAGAAGTTGGAAGGTGCACTCGTTTCGGAGTCAATGAGGTAAAGTAAATCGCTTATTCCTTGTAAAAGTCCTTTTATTCAACAATTTGGTTCAAAAACTGGCACACAGCCAACGCGTTTCGTTCCCATTACATTGCCAGTGGGAACTTCGTCAGGGCTGCAATGTTATAAATAAAAAACGACATAAATATCACATAACATTTTGACAACACAAAAATAAAAATTACCACAAAACATAAATATCCTACATATAGATGACCCAACAACAAAAGAGCACAAAAAACAGTTTTATGTTTCATACCTGAAGAGTGAAATAGTATGTATAACGTATGTAACAGAACATAAAGGACAATAATATAAAGGATAATTATTTTAAGACAAACATGTAATAACTGACGAATACAAAATAATTCAAATCAATTACAACCATGTTAACATAAAAACGAAAACATGGAATATTAATGCGAAAAATGGATAAGCGCTCATCTGTGAGTGATGTGACCAATCAAACAAAATTAGATAATATCCCATACTCTGAATACCATGTGGGACAAAACCTAGACAACAAAAAGTATTTTGAGGGTGATGGTTATATTCCAACCGGCATATCACCAGTGATTGTAAAAGGGGGGGGGGGGGGATAACACTTGAATTCACCAAAAATACGCTAAGTTCTTTCAAAGGGTTCTCACCTCAATGAAGATTTTAAATCCAAAGTTGGTATCGAATAAGAAATGCAAGAGTACACGCTGTTTCAAAATGGACAAATCCCAATCGAGTTGTATAAGCGGACTAAGCAAATCACCATAATAAGGTGAGGCCAAATATCTAAAACCAAGAAACAAAAGAAACGTAAGAAACTACAAAAGGTAAAAAGTAGTTTTAAAAGAAGACATAGGGTCACTCTCAAGGGACCCATGTTCTCACCTATTGAATCCTAGGTCCCTAGTGAATACAATGCACTTTCAGTCTGGAAAAGTCCAGTCGAAATACTCGGAAAGACTCGCTTATATTGAGTGAAGAAGAGTATCTAAAGCAGAAAGACAGAAGAAAAAGAGAAGGAAAAGGGAGAACATTCCAAACATATTGAATGTAATCATAAAAATATATATATGTGCTTAATAGGAAGCCTAATCTGCTAAAAGCAATATCATAGATTCGTCACTAGGACACTCCCAAGCGTGGCATGCTGGTGATGTATCTGCAATAAAAAGTAATTCTAATAGCCTAACTGTCATGTTGTTTAGAAAAGACGTGGTAAGCGAGAAGCATAACAAGGCATAGCGTGTACTTCATATATGAAAGGCTGTCATGGACCCAGTTCTAAAAGTAATAATAAAGATAGTCATTGACAGTAGTAATCATTTCCTGACTGGCGCATTCATTTCTAGAAATGACGGGCATAACAAAACGACCATAATGCTTGATAAGCAACATGAAAAATGTCATAAGTTAAGAGCAAAAACCATTAAGGGCACAGAGAGTTTTTGCTAAAAGATATGTTCGCTAAACATTAAAAAACAGCGAAAGAATAAATATTCTCAAATGTATGAAAAAAAGAGAACCCAAGGTAAATATTGGAAAGCGAACAAGCGAGCGTAAAGCTAAATGCTATTTAAAAAGTCGCGAACCAGCAATGCAACCAAGAGTAATTAATTATCTTGTTAAGGCTACCTTTATTTTGGCAGCCTGTTGCCCATTGGTCTTCTCTCAGACCACGTGACTCGCCGATTTCGGTCCAATACGACTGACGGGTTTAAAAGAAGAGCGCGTCTTTTTCTACTCATTACTGCCGGTTATCATGCCGTTTGAACTCCTATTCGTTACAGGTAAATTATACTCTGCTACACTTCTGGTTAATTAATTACTCTTGGTTGCATTGCTGGTTCGCGACTTTTTAAATAGCATTTAGCTTTACGCTCGCTTGTTCGCTTTCGCTAGCAGAACACCTCCCAGGGGTTCAGAACCAGGTGGCCGACCTCCTAAGTCGCCACACACAGCAAATACACGAATGAGAATACCCCAAAGTCCTACTCCCATTCTTCCAAAAGTGGGGACAACCAGACATAGACCTGTTCGCCACACAAGAAAACGCAAAATGCCGCCAGGTTTCCACACCCACAGTCAAAGGGCAATGCAATATGGATGAACTGGTCAGGCAGATTTGCGTACGCTTTTCCGCCTCTCCCACTCATTCCATTTGTGGTACGCAAACTGAAACAACAGTTGCTAACCCTCATCCAAGTAGCTCCCACTTGGGCACGTCAACCCTGGTTCACCACACTTCTGGAACTATCTCTAGTTCCACATCAAAAATTGCGTCTCTCCCCGGCTCTATTAACCCAGAACCATGGAGAAATCAAACACCCAGATCCTCAAACACTGAACTTGGCAATCTGACTCCTGAAGTCTTAGAGTTCGGGTACCTCAACCTTCCTCCAGACTGTATGAATATCATAAAAGAAGCCAGAAGACCTACTACTAGGGCGTGTTATGCGGCAAAATGGAAAAGATTTGCCATTTACTGCACTAACAATGACATACGTCCACTGGATGCTTCCATCCAAAACATCATTTGCTATTTACTACACTTGCAAAGATGCAATTTAGCGTATTCCTCTATACGTCTACACCTAGCGGCATTAGCAGCCTACTTGCAAAATAGACAACACCTGTCCCTCTTTAAGGTACCAGCCATAAAAGCATTTATGGAAGGTCTTAAAATAATTATTCCTCCAAGATTACCACCTTCCCCAGTGTGGAACCTTAATATTGTTCTAACAAGACTCATGGGTCCCCCATTTGAACCAATGCACAAATGCGAACTGCAGTTTCTAACATGGAAAGTGGCTTTCCTTGTCGCAATCAGATCCCTGCGAAGAGTAAGTGAAATACAAGCCTTAACTCTTGAAGAACCCTTCCTACAACTACATCGTAACAAAGTGGTTCTTAGGACAAACCCAAAATTCCTCCCTAAAGTCATCTCCCCTTTCCATCTAAACCAGTCAGTCGAACTGCCAGTCTTCTTCCCTAATCCAGACTCAGTAGCTGAGAGGGCACTTCATACCTTAGATGTTAAAAGAGCCTTGCTTTATTACATCGATAGAACCAAACCTTTTCGAAAAACCAAGCAACTGTTTGTTGCTTTCGCTCCACCACATAAAGGCAACCCTATTTCCAAATCAGGTATAGCCAGGTGGATAGTTAAATGTATCCAAATATGTTACCAAAAAGCTAAACGTACTCTTACAGTTCCCCCTAGGGCGCACTCCACGCGTAAAATAGGGGCTTCTATGGCATTCTTAGGGAACATCCCCATAGAAGATATTTGCAAAGCAGCCACATGGTCTACTACACCCACCTTCACTAAGCATTACTGTGTTGATGTGCAATCCAAACAACAAGCTTCAGTAGGCCAAGCTGTCCTAAAAACTCTATTCCAAACTGCTGCAACGGATACAGGTGACCACCGCTAGGGGAGACACTGCTATATAGTCTATCCTAAGTGTGTTATCTGCAGCTCATATGCCTCGAACGGAATATGCTACTTACCAGTATGCATCTGTTCTTGGCATGTAGAGCTGCAGAGCCACACACGCCCACCCGCCTCCCCGGTACCTGTATCTGTTACAGCATTGTCTTAATTAGACACTACACATGGACATCCTTTCTCTTTATTTCTTATACACTCCATTTCCCATCATGGCGAAAAACAATCTGAGGATGGAGTGGATGCCCATGCGCACTGTTGTCCAGAGGAGGAGTCACCTGTCTCGTGACAAAAGGCTTCTTCCGAAGACAACAACACCTGCAATCATCCAAGCCCAACACCAGATGGTGATCTTATCCTAAGTGTGTGGCTCTGCAGCTCTACATGCCAAGAACAGATGCATACTGGTAAGTAGCATATTCCTTAACCTTTCCACGAACACCTTCCACACTAGCATGCTAAGTGGAGAGACTGTCCCTGAATAACATCAGTACGCTTTAAGGGTGCCAGAGGTATGGGGAATAAACATTCCAGTCCTTCCGAAATCACTTACACAAAGTTACAAATTGTTTGAACTTTGTGGCCGGATATTCCCTGATGGTATCCTTACCTCTCTGTTTAGGCATTTAGGCCAGATCTACAAAGCTATTTTGCGTTTGCAAACTATTTGCGAATGCAAATTGGCATTTTCAAATGTACAAAGCCCAAATTGCATTTCGGTAACCTGTTACCAAATCGCAATTTGCGAATGAATATTTGGACGGGGCATACCGATTCTCATTGGTATGTCGCAAAACATTTGCGTTTTACCACCAAGTTGAAGTTGGTGGTAAGCCATTCACAAAAGGGAAAGGGTCCCCAAGGGACCACTTCCCATTTGAGGATGAAAACAATATTATTTTTTTAAGAGCAGGCAGTGGTCCCAAAAGTGCTAGCACCCTGTATACACTTTAATCCAGGTGCTGTCTTTGTCTTTGCATGAAATTTTATTTTGACTGGAAACTCCCTTGGAATATGCATGAAACAGAAGAGCATAAAGGAATAATTAAAGAAGTCATTTGAAGTGCATGGGACTCTAACTGAAATTCTGGTGCAATGGAATATTCTGTGATGGAAGCCTGTTGGAGGTAATTGGAATGGAGCACATAGAAATGCTCACAGAGATTATAAAAGTTGCTGCTAGATAGTGAGCAAAGGACATGCAGTAAGATGCTGAGCTACAGAGATTGACAGTGGGGACACTAAGCACCCTATTCACAAAGGTACACTTAATGCTGAGATGTCCACACACATAGATTTATGTCTACTTGCAGGCAGAAATTGCGGACCAATGCTATTCACAAATATGGGTGGAAATCTCTCCTTAGTAGTAGGATTTATAACTCTCCACCTGCTTACACTGCTGAGTAGAGACTTTTTACTGAAATTACAACCATAAAGTTACTACTAGCAACTTTACAGCTGGATTTCAGATCCATGCCTATAGATGGAGCGCTCCACCTCTGCTATGGAAAGCCCCAAATGAAAAACTGGGGAAGCATTCTCCTGACCTCATTCTCACACAGGATTCACATTCATCCACCAAACACATAAATGCAACCTAGACACTAGCTCTCCCCTGTTCGTCTTAGACTGTAATTTTGCTCACTGCCAGTGACCATGCTTAATTTGTAAAATTATAACGGTCAGGGCCCTCGTCAGGAGGCCACTTCCGTTTGCACCACCCATTACCCCTGCGAATTACTGCCAATTACAGTAACAACATAACTACTAACCATCACACTACTGCAAGTATGGTATTTCTGACTAGTCCTGGCCCCTATAAGAATGGCTTTGGCGGTAGATATTAGTAATTTTTAATGTATATTGAATTAATAAACAACTGTTCTTCTCTCTCTTAATTATATAAACAGCACTGCCTTGTGCTGGTGTTGACAATCAAGTGCAGGTGCTGAGCACCGGAAACCATTGGCTCAAATTAAGCACTGGCCAGGGACTTTCTACAACCTCCAGGATATGGGCAGGCCCACTCAAGAGGAAGACCAGCTTCAGTGAAGTGTACTTCCCTCTGTTGTAGATCATAATCGAGAACTACATGGTAAGCTTTCATACACCTTTAGTGCAGCAGAAAAGGGACTTTGTTGCAGAAAAGGGGCTATGTGGCAGGAGTTGGTAGACTCGGCCAATGCATTGGTGATAGGTAAGCACTGTGGGGACTTTAAACAAATGGCAAGATGAGAGAAGGCAGATAAAGGAGACGTTCTACAGGATATAGGTGGCAAAAGCTCTACCTGGCAGCAGACCAGGATCTTGTCTGTCTCATCCACGTCGATAAATGCATTCTCTCCACAGTGCACTGTGAACCGCTATTTGGCTTATCCTTTCAGGGGAATCCCACTTGAGGCCAAGTAAGAAACAGTACCCCTCTACTGTATTGTTAAATTTGTAGTTCACACTTTACCACCATTGCTCCCCTCGCATATAGGCACATGTCTCACACTTCATTCACGCTTTTGTTCCCACCACATTTTTAAGGTAATTATAAGAGTAATCTTTATGCATTTTTAAATATCCCCCTTTTCAAGTGCATTGGTAGCATCTGAAGGAAGAGGTATGCCATCTACAGCTGTAGAGCGATAATCGGTATATGCATCTAAACGCATCCCTTCTTCACACACAGGTAGGCAATGCGTATTTCTAGGATACTTTCCTAATCTTATGATTTGATCATTCAAATCACAGTACATTTTGAAGGTCCTGTGTTGTCTGCCACTGCCTCCTCTTGTGCACCAACCAGTGAGCTAAGGCGTGGATTGGCTACAGATAATAGCCGAATGGCAGAGACTTGTAAGTCTTTAACATCATTTGGAATATGTATAACCATATTCCTCTATCCATAAGTGTCTGGATTTGTATTTAGTTTTTGTAAACACTGGCTTGGGTCCATTCACTTGCATGTATTAAATATGAAATTAGAAGTGTAAGATTATGGCTAATCTTGATTTTCTAATGTTATAAAATTAATCCTTTCCTTTTTCACTTGTATTGGTATATGTGTACGTATTGCTTTATCACCTTCTTACTGCCCATGTCCAGATTGCTTACATTTGATCATTTTTTCATCCATATTATTTTAATTATCTCATGGTTTGTCAGTTTATGTCCACTAATAACAACTTCATCCCACTAATTTTGAACCAGAAGATTTTATAGATTTCTTTATGCCATAAATTGGACAGAATGTTTAATATAACTATTTATGTACACTAATATTATAGTTTATGTAATCTTATCTACTCCGCTTCATTGATCCCATGGCTCCTGTGTCAATTTAACGTACCACCCATCGGACATCAGAAGACATCCAGCAAGCAGTAACTAGGCCCTCTGCCATGCAGCCATCCAGCCATCCATCCGTCAATTAAGACACATGGGGCCAGATGTAGGAAGCCAAATTAAGATCGCAAACGATGAAATTCACAGAATTTCAGCGTTTGCGATCGCAATTTGGCTGTGTGCAATGTAGGTAGGCAAATACCCACTCGCAACATAAGGAATCGCAAAAATTGCGATTCCTTATTTTGAGCAAGCATTTAGAGAATCACAATTTGCGATTCCCTAAATGCTATACTAGTAGGCATCGCAAATTGCGATATTGCCTTAAGGAATCGCAAATTACCACCAACTTCAAGTTGGTGGTATTTTGCGATTTCCTTTAAAAAAGCACTTTTTTGCTTTTTTCAAAGTGCCATGTGGCACACATACATGCCCTTAGGGCATGTATGTGCGCCACATGTGCACACATGCACATTTCAGCGGTGCAACAGGGTGTCCTTTTGGAACCCTTGAAATTGCGCACGCAATTTGAGAGTTCCTCTTGGTTACTCGCAAATTGCGTGCGCAAATCTCATTCATTCCTATGGGCCTCTTGGCCTATAGGAATGAATGGGAAGGTATTCCTTGATTGCGAGTCTCAATTTGCGATACGCAATTAAGGAATATTAAGGAATCGCAATTATTTTTGCGATTCCTACATACATTCCATTTTGCGAGTCCTTAATAGCGATTCGGCAAAAATTGCTATTAAGGACTCGCAAAATTGACTTTACCTACATCTGGCCCACAGTATCATTACATGAACTGCAATCTAAAATAATTTCTTATTTTTGCCTATTGACTTTTATATCACATAACTGTACACTGATCAATCTATTTTGATAGGAAATTATATATGTAAAGGCTTTTACTGAATTTTAGAACAGTATGAAATCCAAATATTAGTCTCAGCAGCACTAATTTAAATTACATCTTTAATTTGATATTTGAGAGATGCCGGATCTAGGGACATGTGTCCACTACCGACTTTCAGGACCTAGGTTCAGAAGCAGCTATGGGTCTGTACACATAGTGATCCTTCATGGCACCTTGGGCACCAGCGTTTTCTTATATATATTTTTTTTTAGAGTTTTATATAGCGCAAACTAGACCCAAAGATATCAGGTATCAGAGCGCTTTACATGAACACCAGTTTTGTTACAGATAAAGCACAAAGGGAGCGACCTTTGACCCTGTCCCCAGGCAGGTCGCTCACCGCCGCGCAGCCCCCAGTGTGACCGGTGCTCGCTGCTCTGCCACCCGGGCGCCACCCGCATCGCTGGTATTCCTGCTTGTCGCCCTTGCCCCCTTTCCATTTTTGATTTCTGTACCCCCGCTCTCCCTGTTTGCGTTGTTACTGTTGTGCTCTCTTGTCACCCTTTGCCTCCTTTACTTTTTTTGATTTCTGTACCCCCGCTCTCCCTGTTGGCATTATTACTGTCGTTGCTCTTTGCCATTGTGTTTTTGCAACCCCCGTTGCCCGCTTTCCTTCGTGCCCCCTGACTCCATTTCCCGCCGCTGCGTCCTGCGGCCCCGCCCCCTGCCTCCCATTCGCCGCCCCGCTCCCGCCTCCCAGCTGCTCCTCCCTCCCTCTGCCCCTCATATGGAGGCCGCACAGCGGTAGAGAGAGCGACCTTTGACCCTGTCCCCAGGCAGGTCGCTCCCCTCACCGCCGCGCAGCCCCCTGTGTGACCGGTGCTCGCTGCTCTGCCACCCGGGCACCGCCCGCATCGCTGGTATTCCTGCTGGTCGCCCCTGCTCCCTTTCCATTTTTGATTTCTGTACCCGTTGTTACTGTCGTGCTCTTTTGTCACCCTTTGCCTCCTTTCCATTTTTTGATTTCTGTACCCCCGCTCTCCCTGTTGGCATTTTTACTGTCGTTGCTCTTTGCCCCTGTGTTTTTGCAACCCCCGTTGCCCGTTTTCCTTCGTGCCCCCTGACTCCGTTTCCTGCCGCTGCGTCCCTGCGGCCCGCCCCCTGCCTCCCATTCGCTGCCCCGCTCCCGCCTCCCAGCTGCTCCTCCCTCCCTCTGCCCCTCATATGGAGGCCGCGCAGGCGCGCCGAAGTCGCGCCTAAGGCAAGACCGTCTGCGCGCGTCTGCGCCCGGACCGCGCCCAGCGCCAGTACCCCTGGTTCCTGCCGTCGCCAGGAACCCCGACTGAGATACGACACCGCCGCCCTCATCGCACTCAACACCGGACGACCTGCTGCCTGCTACCAAGCCACCCCGAAGCGCACCCACGGACCCTTCACCTGCCAAGCCTGCAAATTCACCTGCCTCCAAACCTGCACCCCGCCCACCGAACACAGCAACAATAACAACAACCACCTCAAGTGCATCCTCCTCAACATTCGCTCCGTCCACAAACACGCCATCGAACTCTGGGAACTCCTCGATACAACAGCACCAGACGTCGCCTTCCTCACGGAAACCTGGATGAACGCCTCCTCGGCCCCCGACATCGCCATAGCCATCCCGGACGGCTACAAAATCACCCGGAAAGACCGCGTCAACAAAACTGGAGGGGGAATCGCCATCATCTACAGGAACACCATCAGCGTCACGACCAATGCCGAAGACACTCTCACTGCCGCCGAACACCTACACTTCCAGATCCACACCGACCCCCAGACCACCCTCAGAGGAATGCTCATCTACAGACCCCAGGCCCACGGACACAATTCAGCGAAACCATCGCCGACTTCATCATCCCGCACCCCCTAGCCTCACCAGAGTACATCCTCCTAGGGGACCTGAACTTCCACCTGGAGAAAAACAACGACAACAACACCACCACCCTGCTTGACAACCTCGCCAACCTCGGACTCCAGCAACTGGTGGACACGCCCACCCACCTCGCGGGCCACACACTCGAACCCCATCTTCTCCGCCAGCAACCACGTCTCCTTCAGCCACTCCACCGGACTACACTGGACCGACCACAGCTGCATTCACTTCAACTTCAAGAAGACTACATCCCACCACCACACGCCACAGATCCCCTGCAGATGCTGGAGCAAAGTCACCACAGACCAGCTGACCACATCGCTAAGCCAGAACCCACCTATCAACACCCCTGACACCAACGACGCAGCACACAATCTCGCACAGTGGATCACCAACTGCGCCGACGACCTCGCCCCACTGAGAAAACCCCCAGGCAACACGGGCAACAGAAAAACCTCATGGTTCACAGATGCCCTCAAAGTCGCAAAGAAATCATGCCGAACCCTCGAAAAAGCCTGGCGCCACAAACGGACATCAGAAACCATGACAGCCCTCAAGAGCGCCACCCGCGAATACCACCAGATGATCCGCACCACCAAAAGGACATCGTTCAAAGAGCGGCTGGACAACAACACCCACAACAGCAAGAAACTCTTCAGCATCGTCAAAGAGCTCTCCAACCCCAGCGCCAGCAACAACGACATCACACTGTCACAAGACCTCTGCAACTCCCTCGCCACATTCTTACACCACAAGATCGCAGATATACACGACAGTTTCGGACCCCAAACTCCGCCTCCAGCAACCAAACCAACGACCCCCACCACCCTCAGCGCATGGACCCCCATCAGCACTGAAGACACCACCCGCGTCATGAACATCATCCACTCCGGCTCCCCCTCCGACCCATACCCTCATCATATTTTCAACAAAGCCGACACCATCATCGCACCCCACCTCCGGAACATCATAAACAGCTCCTTCACGTCAGCCATCTTCCCTGAAAGCTGGAAACACGCAGAAATCAACGCCCTTCTGAAGAAACCCACAGTGGATCCCAAAGACCTCAAGAACTTCCGCCCCATCTCTCTTCTCCCCTTCCCGGCTAAAGTCATCGAGAAGACCGTCAATAAACAGCTGACTGCATTCCTCGAAGCAAACAACTCGCTCGACCCATACCAGTCTGGATTTCGAGCCAACCACAGCACCGAGACCGCCCTCATCGCTGCCACCGATGACATCAAGACCCTGATGGACAACGGAGAGACAGCCGCTCTCATCCTCCTGGACCTCTCGGCTGCCTTCGATACCGTCTGCCACCGCACCCTAATAACCTGCCTCTACAACACTGGGATCCGAGGAAAGGCCCTGGATTGGATGACATCGTTCCTCTCCGACAGAACCCAGAGAGTCCGCCTCCCTCCCTTCCGCTCCGCGGCCACCAAGATCATCTGCGGCGTACCTCAAGGCTCCTCTCTCAGCCCAACCCTCTTCAATATCTACATGAGCCCCCTCGCCACCATCGCACGCAAACACAACATCAACATCATCTCCTACGCCGACGACACCCAACTGATACTCCTCCTCACCAAAGACCCAGCCACCGCCAAAACCAACCTCCAGGACGGAATGAAAGATGTCGCAGAATGGATGAAGCACAGCCGTCTGAAGCTCAACTCGGACAAGACGGAGGTCCTCATCCTCGGACAATCCCCATCCGCCTGGGACGACTCCTGGTGGCCCACGATGCTGGGCACCGCACCGACACCCACGGACCACGCACGCAACCTGGGATACATCCTGGACTCCTCCCTCACGATGACCAAGCAAGTCAACGCAGTCTCATCCTCCTGTTTTAACACCCTGCGCATGCTCCGAAAGATCTTCCGTCGATCCCCACCGAGACCAGAAAGACGGTCACCCAGGCCCTCGTCACCAGCCGACTGGACTATGGGAACGCCCTATACGCAGGAACCACAGCCAAACTTCAGAAACGTCTTCAGCGCATACAGAACGCCTCCGCACGACTCATCCTCGACATCCCTCGCCACAGCCACATATCCACCCACCTGAAAAACCTGCACTGGCTCCCCGTCAACAAGAGGATCACGTTCAGGCTGCTCACCCACGCACACAAAGCGCTCCACAACATGGGCCCCGAATACCTCAACAACCACCTCTCGTTCTACACCCCCACCCACCAGCTCCGCTCCGCTCCGCTCCACCAGCCTCGCCGTCGCCACCGTCCCTCGGATTCGCAGAACCACCACCGGAGGAAGATCGTTCTCCTACCTGGCAGCCAAGACATGGAACTCCCTCCTCGCACACCTACGACTGACCCAGGACCATCTCACCTTCAGGAAACACCTCAAGACCTGGTTATTTGAGCAACAGCAGCACCCCCCCCCCCTCCCTTCAGTGCCTTGAGACTCTCCCGGGTGAGTAGCGCGCTCTACAAATGCATTGATTGATTGATTGATTGATTGATTGATTTTTGTTAGGCACAGGGAAATTTGCCCTGAATTACAGGATGTTGAGCATCATTGCCGAGACTCGTACCTGTTTCCCCAGCTACGAGGTCGACCGCTCTAGCCATAAGGCTACATCCTCTCCTTTGACACCATGCCTGGATTCAGACTTTCCTGATGGAGATGCCTTTGGATGGAGCCAGCCTCTTAGGTGAGAAGGCAGTATTTAGCCCTGGAGCTGTGTAAGCACATTATAGATATAGGTCACTCTTTGGGCGTTATCTCCCTGCAATACCAGATGTTCCAAGATTGCTCAAAGGACATGGTCTGCCATTACAGGCTGCCCTTGCAACCTGTAAAGTTACCAGTTAAGCCTATTTGTGGATTCAAGGATTGCATCCCCCAGCAAATGCAGCAGTCCTTCTCTTCCAACTTGCCTACTACTGCTTCTGAGCAGCTTTATTAGTTTCCAAGAATTAGTTTATGTCTCCCCAGCTGGCGTTACTTTGAACCAAGAGCACCTTTAGGCTGTCCACTTTGGTTTATACCCTACCTTTTATTGTTTACACCTCCCCACATTCCTCATGTTTTTTGCCAAACATCGCAGACCATCAAAATATCCTCGCCAGAGAAGTTCATACATTGCTTGCCACGGACGCGATCGAGGTAGTACCTGACATGCAGAGGGGCACCAATTGCTACCTACCTGGCTGAAAGGTTAGTAGGAGAATGGAGGAAGCCTCTCGGTTGAAGCCTCCTCTGGGGATGGGCCATGGTTGCCCTAAGGGAAATATTATCTCACAATCGCACTTTATGTAGTATGGATTTATTATCTCAGAAACATTTGTAAACCTGCTGCTGGATATTTATGGCTATTGTAAGGCTTTATGATGAATTTTTGCCCAGATATTGTCATTTTATGAACTATGTATAACTTTTTTTTTTTAAATACATTTCTTTATTAGGTTGTTCCTCCAAAGAACTATGTATAACGTATTGCATTGACTGCTGTGGAAATTAATTAATTGTGTGATATCATTGTAAAACCCCAAAAAATATTTTTTAAAGGAAAGCAGATATTGTGTGATCTCACAATATACTTTCTTTGTACACTTGATGTATTGCTTTCTGAACAGTGCTGTTTATCATATATACTATATATATTTAAGTTTACTCGTCCACCATGTCATTGTTCAATTACTGCTGTCTTTAATTGTGAAATATAAAAAAAAATCTTTGTAAATATCTGTAGCTGATCTTTTGATTTAGAGGAATTAGAACATTGAAAAAATAGAAACTGTATTATGCTTCAAGGGACTAGCGCAAAGGACATTTGTTGTACAATTAGATTTTTTAGCAATGGCTGAACGTATTTTTAATAATACAAACTCTGACAGGCATACCTTCCTAAATTATTTAAATATGCCTGGTTTGTAATGATTTGAAAAACCATATTATGTGAATTTTATGATGATTAAGCTGTAATAATTTTATTGTAAAGACGTTTTAAGTAAACTACTCCAATAAACAATAGCATACTCACTTTAAAAGAAAGCCGCAATAACTCCCATATGGCAAGCTGTTAGAGGAATCGAAATGCAAGAAGCAGAAAGTGATGCAGGCTGTATTATAACTAACTATAGTTTTAAAAAGAAAATTATTATAGAGTAATCAGAGTGGGGGTTTGTGCACTTATAAAACTGTACATTATTAACAACGTGTAGAATATGGGACTACACTGGAATATGCATGCATACACTTATCTAATGATATTGCTTTTGAAGCAATTTTGCTATGACATGGTAAAGTGGCTTTTGTTGACCTATGCTAATTAAGAAGCGTTAGGCCTCAAACCCATCTTTTTTAAAACTGATGTCTCACCTTGTATGTTCACTGTTTATTATTTCTACTTCACACAGTCAAGCGAAGTCGTGCTTGCTTATTTCCATTAACGATGTTCTAAAAAAAACGTTGCCAATATGGGCCCAGTAATGTTTCAGCCATTGAAGGTATGTTCTGTCTAATTACTGTACTTCATTCATTTACTGTTGTTTTGCAGCTAGTTTGTCCTGCCATCTTTGGATGATATTAGCAGATCCTAATCATGTAGTGGGATAGTGCTTAGATGGTAACGCAATATGAATTTTACCAAAACAGTGCTCTTATTTGCAAAAATTGTAATTCTTTTGGCCATACCATAATGAATTTGCAGATTTAGATATGTTCTATGAGATGATTTCTGTGAAAAAGTGTGTTGTTGGTTGAATGGGGTGTGTCTCCTGTACAAGTAACAGACACATTCCCTATCAGGGTGAACCACAAAAGTTACTAACTTATCCTGCGCTTAACCCTCTCATAGCTTGGCACCAAAGCTGTCAGGCTTAACTTAGAGGCAATGTGCAGAGTAGTTATGCAGCACATAGACAGTGATAATGTCAAAACACAACACAGGTAAAATCATACACCCATTTAGAAAAATAGAATAATTTTTAATACATTATTTGACACTAAAACAACAAAAATCCAATCGGTAGAACTATAGGTATGATTTTTTTAAGTTTAAGGTAAAAATGAGTGCCTAAAAGATCAGAGTGCCAACCGTGGATATCTAGTCACGTGAGACCAGGTCAAAGTAAAAAAAAATATGACTAACCTCAATGAAGCGCTGATCGGATACAAAGATTGGACTCAGCCCGGGCGATGCTTACCTTTGAACTTAAGAGAAATGTTTAAGAAAAATTATCTGAGAAGGTAACATTTAGCGGGGCAAGGCTGCTGACGGTGTCCGAGGAGGGAGTGCCCTCATCAGGGAGTCATTGGAAGTAGTCGAGTTGAAGGTTTCTACGTTCTGACTCAGTCTATTTTCTGGAAGTAGAAAACCTCCAGTGGGATGAGGCTGTAGCTAATAAGAGTTCATGAAGGCCAGATGCCCCTTTAGTAAAGGACTGCTGAGCAGGATGAGCTGCTGCAGAGAAGAATGTAGAGGGAGCTGCTGCAAAGTCAGGCCGACGGCGATGAGCCCTGGGTAGACAGAAGAGAAGGTTTGTCCCTGTCTTCTCTCAGTTCTCAGAGCAGGTTTTAGCCAACAATTATCTAAGTTCCAAAATTTGGATATTGGCTACCTGGGCACCTTTAGCACCACCTCCACTTGACTACAGAGGGGCACTCTCCCAGGGTCGTGGTGTGGGTTCAAGATGGTTGGAGCCTTTTCTATCCCTGAGGCCCAGATCGGGAAGCCATAATGAAGGCCAGGACTACCATAGTGAAACCTTTGGAGTCACAATGGTAGTCCTGGTTTCAACAGCAGAAACAGGACTCAAACTGCAAGGCTCATGGCAGACTCCAGGCAGCAAAGCATTCCTTCCAGGTGCAGCAAATAATTTTGTGGGGTTTACAGCAGGTCATAGCTTTAGGAAATCCTCTGAGAGTCCTTCTGCAGGTCCAGAAAGTGAACTGCAGAGTGAGTCTGAAGGTCCTATTTTTATACCTGGTGCCTTCTTTGAAGTAGTAGAAGGTTCCAGAAAATGTTTACTTTGAAGTGCTTGAGGTTTCCTGACTCCCCTGCCCTGGTTCCAAGCTGGCTGCAGGGGTGACAAGTCCTTGGTGCGAAGGCAGAGCACAGCCTATTCAGTGCAAGTGGGGCAGTTCCCAGCTTCATCCTCCCATCCTGCCAGTAGATGGTCCATCCAGGCACACCTAATGCCACTATTGTGTGGCTGTCTGGGAGGAATAAACAAAGTCCTCCTGCCAACTACACGCAATAATGTGGCCCAGGAAGTTATAATTTATTAACTGTAATAAGCAACCCAATGTGGTCTTATGGAAGAGGTATACCTCACAGTAATGAAAAAGGATTTTAGGAGTTTATCACTACCAGGACATGTAAAACTTAAAAGTACATGTCCAGCCTTTAAGTACAATGCACTCTATCCTATGCACTAGCTAGGGTCTGATTTAGGGGTGACATGCAATAAAAGGGGAGTTTTAGGTTTGGCAAGGGGGGTTATATTGTCAAGTCTAATTGACGGTTTAAAACTGCATTAAGGCTGCAATAGCAGACCTGGGACATGTTTTAAGGGGCTACTTAAGTGAGTGGCATAATAAGTGCTACAGACCCACTGGTACCTGCCAGGGGTATATGGTATACCACTTTACCAGGGACTTGTAAATAAATTAAATATAGCAATCAGGTGTAAGCCAATTTTACCATACTTAAAGAGAGAGCACAAGCACTTTAGCATTGGTTAGTAGTGGTAAAGTGCAGAGTTCTAGAGTGAACTAATACGAATTTTGGCAACAAGTGGTGGTTAAAGGTAAAAGCTATGAGGGTAACACTGCAGAGTGGACATTGTCTTATATAAACTCAGATTTGTGGGTGATTCCGAAGACTTTCCAAAACTACTAGGGATGCTCTCCGATTTCTTACCGATCTTTGCTGCTCATTTGCTTATTGTTCCGCAATGTCCTATTAATGAGAACCTTCATGCCAATGGTCTTTTTGCACCTGCCCTTTACAGTTTCTGTATTTTATTCTTTTGCAGTTTTATAATAAATCTTTTCCATTTTCTTTTTCTTACCTAGAACTCACTTACTGAGCCTGTTCTTACTTAACTGTATTTTTGATATGTTGTATGTTGCATTGTTTTGGGACACATTGCCTCATGAAATTGAGATTTAAAAGCGTCACTGACCCATTGGCATGCTATTAAGTTCTCTTTTTGAAATGTAAGAATGTAGGGGTTTCCCATGCCCACAAAATGTTGGTAGCAGAGGATGGTTGCGAGATGAGGGATTTCTTTTTATCCTGTTCCTAACTTGTTGCAGTGGATTATTTACTGAGCTCCTGAGTGTACTGCGGCTGATCCTGAGAAAAGAGAACTGAAGTACAAGCGAAATAGAATGATTGATGGGATTGAGAGTGTTGGTGTGCTGATGATACATTGCGAATTGTGCAATTGAGAGTATGGTTTGTATTGAATGATGAATTGTTATGCTGCATGTGCAGTTTTTGGATATGTGATGTTGATTTTGGGTTCAATTGGTGATTTATTGTTCAACTTGTCTGTAAAAAGGTAGTGTATTACATGAGGCGCCGTGTATACACAGATAGAGATGTTTCTGAATTAACAAGTTTTTTTCCAGAGTTTTGTTTGTCTAATTTAGGTTGGTGTTATTAGCTCTTTGATGGAGAGGAGTAAGTACACCAGCCAGAGGTGGATTGTTGCTGGACAGGAGTCTGCTTTAGTGCAAATTGTGTTCGACAAGTGTTGTGGAGGTACTGCCTTTGTTCCTGTTGATTGTGAGATTTTGTTTCTTTCACCTGTTAATTTTCTCCCATCAGGGTTGGGAAGACCAGATTTATTTTGATCAGTTGCATGTGTTTAGTAGAAAAAAGTCTGGTTTTGTTTTTCCCCTCACGGAAAAGGTTACACTGTGATTTGTTTACTGACCTGAGGAGTCACATTGGGATTGGTAAAGAGTCATGCTGTCATTGGTTGGTTACTGTGTGACTTAACATCTTAGAGCCAATACAGCCCCAAGAGGACTACTGGTCAACAAAGTAAGCAGGATCTTTCTGGAAGATGTCACCTTCCGAAAAGAATGTGCCCAGACAGCCTGGCACTACTCACAAGACAGGCTCATCCTAATCATAAAAACTGCACAAAGACTTTCAGAGACTAACTAGTGGATATACAAACAAGTGAGGGAGAATTGAGAGCAACGATCACTAATAAAATAAAACGACTAGACAAAATAAATAAACAAATGAATATAAAGAATATTTGACACATTCAAACATAAAAAAAACTACAGTACGATGTGAAAAAATGTTCATTCATCAAGGTGTACCTATATTCCACCCCAGAGTTTACCGTACCTAAAGAGGCCAACTCAGACCTTTCTAGGACAAACTCTTCCGATGACGGATCTACTGATTCGAAATCATAGAAATGCGACAATGACCAAAAACGGTGGCAGAAACAAAGAAACAGAAGAAGATCATGGGGAACACCCTGGCAAGTGTATAACTACTGACGAATTCCCCAGCTTTTTTCAACCACATAGCCAGCATATGATATCCCGGGACCCCCCCATACAACCCAATGATACCTACACAGTTTGCAAACAACTAATGCCCACCTTTTTTAGGCAGAGGATAGGGCAACAGGGGCAGAAGAAGAAAAGACCACAGGGTACATTGGGAGACAGAGGATTCACAGGTACAAACACGGAGCATGACGCATCCACAGCAGTGACCCAGCACGTCAACGAACTAGTAACAAATCTGACTTATAAAACCCTAACATCAACACAGATAGCTGTATTAAATACAAGTCTGGGATTTGTGTGCTAACATCATCTTTTAACAAATGTAATTTACACTGCAAACTAGCAGCATTGTTTTGCAAACTACAGCTGAAAGCCCACTTTGGTGAACAAGATCTGACCGGTGAAATATCTACTACAGACCTGCGCAAACAAATCTACTTTCTACCCTCCAACACAAACAACCCCAGTGGAAATTATAACCTTTGAAAAAGCGATTTACACCAAACTTGAAAAGCTAGATACAAGCACAATACGAAGATACCAAAATCTAAGCAATGCAGAGAGAACAGCACTCAAGGAATTACAAAACGATAGAGAAGTAACTTTCAAGCCAGCAGACAAAGGGGGAGGGATTGTACTACAATCCGCCCTGGCATACAGAACCCACTGCCAAAGATTGTTAGCAGATGTACAGAATGACAGAATTCTAGATAATGATTCCATCACCACTTTGAGGATTTAAATCAACACACTGATTTAGGAAGCAGAGTGTGAAGGATGGATAAGCAAACGAGAGAGATTTCCTAAGGAACGCAAAGCCAAGACCACCATATTTTTACACCATTCCAAAAATTCACAAAAATCATGACTCACCACCTGGCAGGCCAATAGTGTCAGGCTTAGGATCTCTCCTAGAACTACTATCACAATTTTGTGATTATTTCCTCAAATCAATTGTACAAAAAAAGAAACTTACGTCAGAGACTTTCTTGTCCACATTAATGACCAAGACTTCACAGAAAATGAAAACTTATTAATGAGCTTGGACGTAGACACCAGTATACACCAGTCTACCTCAAGAAACAACCTTAGAAGTTATCAAGGAAATTCTAAATGAGGAAGAATGGACCCACTCTACACCACTCTATTTTGTGATAGAATGTGCCAGACTAGCATTCACAAAAACGTTTTTGAGTTCGAGGGCACCCTGTTTCTACAAATCCATGCATTTTCTGTGGGGAGCACGTTAACTCCAAGTGTGACTGAATTGTACATATATAATCTAGAGAAGAAACACATTCTCCATGATGATAATCCCTACCGATCACACATAGTAACCTGGAAATGATACTTAGACAACATTTTCGTCAGATGGAAAGGTGACAATACTACAGCACTGGGGTTTATAACATGGTGAAATAGCCAACATAGGAATCTCAAGTTTACTCATACATTGAGCAATGAGACAATCATATTCTTGGATCGCACCATTTTCCGTGAACAAGGAAAGTTACTGACCAACACTTTTAACAAACCCACTGCCAAAAACAACCTGTTGAGATTGACATTTTCCAGCCTTGCCCATTAAGTTATAATTAGTGCTCCCGGTTTTCCGTTTAAACGGGTTTTTACATATAAATACAGACGGAATTTTTTTTTCCTTTGTCTGTATTTATATGTAAAAATGGCAAAAGACGCACATTTTGCCGCGCTGCCGTGTTCGAATCCAGAGTTTTCGCCATACCACCTTCCTGCTGCTGGAAATTCCTTCTAATCCTTCGAACCAGGGTCTTTTAGTGACAAACAAAGACGAGGCGGGGAGGCGCGGCCCATAATCCCTCGTCGATTTCCCAATACCTGCTTCGTGTGCTTTAGGACTGTATGTGGGACTCCGAGGAAACTGGAGGCACAACGTACCATAAACATGCTTTGAATCACTCCCTGCTGGTGTCACTGTCCTCTCTCCTGTCCCTAAAGAAGCAGACAATAAACAAAGTGTACACACGCCCTGTCAAATGGTACACCACGTTTTAAGAGCACAGAACCCCATCTCCCACTGATATTTAAAGTCTTCGGTTACTATGTGCCAACAGCCATATAACCTGTTTGCACGTTACACGATGACTAAGTAGCAGGCATGCAACGCCAATAGGGCTCAAAGGGCTTTTGCACCCCCCCCCCCATCGTGTGTGTCAGCCCGGCTGAGACAGCTTCCCAGGCACACACAACACAGCCGCTTCATAGGTCTTTAAAAGACCATTTTTCTTGCTAACAAGGCTTTGTTGTGTTTTCACCCTTTCTTGGAGCCCCTGCATCTCCACTATAGCATATTGCTGGAATAATCAGCCCCCCCACAACATTTTATGTAGCCCCCCGCCCCCGAAATTTGGCTGTAGTTGCGCCTGATACCATCAATCTTATGCGAGGACATTCTGCAACGGGGGTGGCTTCGTAATGCCCCATTGTCCACAAAGGTTCTAACCCGCAATATGAAGGTAATTGTGTTAAAAGGCTATCTGTCTGCTTAAGGGTATTTATTAGCATTCTGAATCACCCCGGGAAGGTAATAGATCACTTTTCGTGCCGAGGAGGATATTTAACTGAGAGAATGAAAAGCAGGCACCTTTCCTATTTTAGGCATTTTGAGATCCGTAATATGGTTTTGCCCACTTGTCCCTAAAGTTTGAGAATCGAAATGCTCCAGAGACCCGTGCATGATAGGAGCTTTCTGATAAGCAGTTCTCATTAATTTAGCCACCCAAGCATTACAAACTCTAAAATACTTAATATAAAACAGTGGGCTATTAATTCCCGTCGTAGAACTGCCTATCCACTGCAAAGTATACATTAGAGCATAGCTTAAAGTTGCAAAAGGGGTAATTTGGGTAGAAATCGAATCTTATTATCCAAGAGAACTCCCAACTATGCTGTTTCTTATACAGTTCTGAGTTTGTGCTTCTCCACACCCAGCACTCCTACAATGTACTGCCTACGAGTATGGACGATGTGCGACTCCCACGGTCTGGCGTCCGTCTTATTGCACCAACACCCACAGGTCTTTAAAAGGCCATTTACTCTTTAACGAGGCTTTATTGTTCTTTCACCCCTTCTTAGAGCCCCTGTATCTTCACTCTGCTGATTGCTGGTAGAATTAGCCTCCCCAGGCGCCCTGGATTCCACGCATCGCAACCAACCTCCATCCCATGGCTTTAGATGGAAATACAGAAGCACTGGCACTTTTGCTCCTGATAAGTGCTTGTACTCCATCCTAAAGTGTTTTATATCAGAACTGTGAAGCACAGGTACTCTCCTTTTCAAATTACTCAGTACTGGACCATTTAAAGCACTGCTAAAACCACAACAAATCGCTCGTTTAAGTGAGCACATGTGTGCATTGTCAATTTAAATAAATGTGGAATAATACTAGCTGTAGAGTGTCCTTTTGCTTGTGGCAAAAATAAATATGGATAAATACAGAAAAAATGCCCAAAAAATAAATATGGATAAATACAGACAGAAATGGCAAAAAAATAGATACCATGAAACCGGGAGCCCTAGTTATAATCTACCTTATGGGCTGTTCCTACATCTTCGCAGGAACTGCAGTCAAACAAAAAACTGTCAAGCAACAGGTAGACTTATTAGTGGACAAACTGAGGCAACATGACTACCCTGAATGTATAATTCAAAAGACTAAGAAAAGAGCAAGAAAACAAAACCAAGAGGGTCGAGAGAGAGAGAGAGACCGACCGCACACACGATGTGGCAACTGACCAGGAAAAAAATAAATCCTAAAACGTCACTGGTGCATAATAAATATGGGTACCAGACAGTGGGATAATCCCTTATTTTTCCACAAAACAGCCAAAACCTTAAGAGATTCGCTAGTACACACATGACCCTCACTAAATCCTAGGCCACAAAACACAATTCTCAATTGCCTAGGCCTACCTAAATTTAAAGGACATTATCCTTATGGACAATGCAGCATATGCCATCTTACGGCACCCACTGAAGAGATTGGTCTGGGTTTACACTCCAGATGGGAACTACGTAAACACACTAATTGTAGCACGAAACCGGTTATCTATATGATAACGTGTCCGTGCAACTTGAGATATATGGGGATGACAACCAGAAAAGCCAGTGTCAGAATAGGTGAACACAGAAAGAATAATCGTTGGAGGTGTGCAACAGCAAAAATGGCAAAATACTACCTGACATTAAACCACACAGTACAAGATCTAAAGAGAGTCATCCTAGAACATGGATACTCACAAACATTTTCCCAGGGGCCACAAAGTTTGGTCTGTGATGTGACCGAGGACTGCATTGATGCCAGCAGGGTGGCAGTCAGGGAATAGGGGGCAGAGGAGAGATGGGGGGCTTTGACAAGGTGGGTGTAGGGGAAGCGAAGCATATACATCTAGTGTCTGAATTGCATAATGTGAAACCAAAAGTTTAAGATTAATCCTGGTTTCTCTCCTTAATCAAATTGTGTGATCCTAGGCAATTGTTTTATTTCACTTTACCTCCTTTTTCTTCATTATCACATAAATGACTTATTAAATCCTTTGTTTGATTTAATAAACTATATGTTCATGTATGATAGAACCTCTGGCTTCCCAAAGCGTTCACATAACAACTGACTTGCCTTTTAGTTCAGTATTGGCACTGTTGTCAGGATGGATGGAAGAATGACTGTTTCTAAATTAATGTTTGAAAATTATCACTTTAAAAAAAATACTTTAAAGCACTGATGTTTTAATGCAAAATGGCCCTGTATGTTAATGAAATACACTTTTGGTAATTTGAAAAGAGTTTATCATACTTTAACACTTTTGCTGCAAGATGTCTTTAAAATGAAGAAGGTATTTCTAAAGTTCAGTGGTGCAGGACACCCTAGTTATTTCCTTTATTTTGCTTCAATTAACCTTCAAATAATTTCTTGCTAATTTTTATTTAGCATTGTTTTAATGTCATTGTTGAGTCAAGTAAACAGCAGCCCAGTTATGCCGTTGACCAGGAGGCCGCATGTAAAGGTCAGGAAGGCCGCATGGGGCCGACGGGCCGTACTTTGAGTATCTCTGTCCTCGAATAAGTGTTGGTTGAATCAAGACATTTTGAAAGAATCCTATTTGAAATAGAACAACGATGGATCTACAGATTATCCACACAAATAAATGGGCTCAGCAATGAAAAACCATAGTGGAATATACTGTAATATGCTACACTCCAAGGGCCCTATTAAAAAAGACAAAACACGGTTATCACTATATACAACACTGACATCCAGACCACTAGAAGTAGATCACTGATAAAGACACCTTGTACTTATAAAAACACCAGTAATGTCAGACACCTAAAAATCTGCCCTATATAGTTTTGGGTATCCATCGTTAATGATACAGAGTTTAACCTAGGCTAAAAACAACTACCGATCCATTAAAGGATTGTCAAATTATGGAAGGTACGAAAATATTTCCGTCATGCACCTTTCAGACACAGACCTCAAATATTGCTATGTCATAATAAATAGCTCGATAGTTTCCCATCTTTCTAAGTTTATCAAACATAAAAGCTGCTACAATAAATATGCTGCATTCCACCAATACATATCGCAGATACATCGCAGACACCATATCCTTCATACTACAAGTCCCATGGAGCCTTGCATGAACACAAGGGGGGACTACTTACTCACGAACAATACGTCAGTCAAGGAAGCGGCAGCTCTCCCCTACCCCAAAACCAACTTGATATGCGCGATGGCTTGTGTACCGAGTGATCAAAAAACAAAAATAAAAACAAAATAACAATTTAAAGATTATGGTGAGCCGACTCAGGCATACGATCATGTGAGTCGAGTCACATGACTGCACAAGCTCACGTGACAGGAAATACGTCTCAAATAATCAACTCTACGAGCGCAACTGACATTCAGGGTGAAGGGAAGCAGAGTAGGCGAGGACACGGATGCAGCAGTAAGTAGAAATGAGCTACACTCCATCTTTAAAAAGATGTTTTTTTATAGTATAAGGGGGCTTTGGGGGGCAGCCGAGCGCGTGAGGTCTACACCCCGGGCAGATTGGAAGGGGGAGGGGCTGGCCGAGTAGCGGCCATTTTGTGGGACTTTGGGCTACATTGGGATTAGCCCAATTGTAGCCCAATATTAATTTGTAGCCCAAGGGATATATGAGGGTTTTTCGCGCCTCAACAGCCACCATTTTAGGTTTAGTGACCTGGTGGCTGGGAGCGCTGTAGGTTTAGCATTTTTCTAGGCCTTGTGGCTGTGTACTTTGGGGAGGATAGTGTAGTTCTTCCAGGTTTTTGAAACATTTTCAGCATGTCCTCTGAGGATTATTGCGCGTTGGAGGCAGTGCGTTTGCTGAGTGAGGCCAGCCAGCTGGACTTGATTATGCCGGAGGCCTCCGGTGGCGCGCGCCCGGCGAGGCGCGGCTTGTTCGCCCCCCCCCTGAAGGCGGTAAAAGAGAAGGTGAGTGCCGGGGGTTGCTGCTCCTCGCGGGGGCAGATGCGGCGTTAGGTAAATGCAGAGGGGCCCGGCGGGGGAGCGCTTCCCGCATCTCCCTGCCACGGGAGTTCAGGGGCCGCTCATATGGCAGGAGAGCAGCCCCGCGAGGGGAGGGTGTTTCAGGGCCCCCAATTATTGAAGCTCCTGCTCGCAGTTGCAGGAGCGGGTGAAGTAGAGGAGGGCAGGCGAGGGTGCCGGGGGAGATCCTGGGCAGCAGGTGCGCACATGGCACCCGGACAGGCCGCAGAGCGGCTAGGAGCCGGTCCTGGGAGGAAAAGGGCTCAAGAAGGCCCACGATCTACATCTGTGGGGGACTTGCAGGCTGTGCCCTTTATGGCATCTGGGGGCACCGGGAAGGAGGTGTTGGGCGTGGTAGGGGCATGGGCGAGGGGTTTCCGGAAGCGGGGCTAGCGGGGGGCGATGGGGGTGTCAGGGACAAGGGGTTTGGGTGTGGAGACCGGGCTTAGTTGGAGCGGGGTGCAGCAGGTTTGGAGTGGAGCGACCGGGAGGGGGATCAGGGGGAGAGTGGGGGGGGTTGATAGATCTGAGCGTGGTGGGCGGGCGTGGGCGGCCAGCACTTTAGGGGCAGGCAGGAAGAGGAGCTGGGATGGGAGAGAGAAGAGGGGTAGGCCCAGCACACCAAACCATGCCTTTCTTTTTCAGGCGGTGGAGTGACGCGGGGCAACAGACTTGGTAGGGCTGGGAGCAGCCTGATGGCACCAAGGAGAAGGGAGGGTGGAGCCTTGTGCGGCATACCCAGTACCACCGGGGGATCCCATCGCAGCTGGCATAAGTAGGCCTAGGGCAGGCTCGCTGGCCCCAACACCCACTTGGCCTCAACGGTCCGGGGGACACCGCAGAAGGAGGAGCGCCGAGGACAAAACTTTGAGTAGTGTGAGGAGGGTGCAGTCTGCACCTCCAGCTGGGAAAGCCTGTGGTTCCAGGGAGGAGGAACTAGATTATGATGAAGATAGCATGGAGGAGGGAGAGTAAGGGACATAGAAGATGAGGGAGTGGGGGGGGCTGAGTAGTTCTGTGCATGGTGTTTTACAGGTGTCATGGCGCCAGGTGGAGCCCATAGGTCGGACATCGCGTTTGGAGGAGAGATCGGCCCCCTTGGCAAGACAGCCAGATGAAAGACGGGCGGAATCATTAGCACCAGGTAAACAGGCGGCGGGATTGCGACTCTTAATGGTGTCAGTGGGCGTGGGGGGGGGGTTGACCAGGAAAGGGGGGTAGGTTGTGGAACGGTACGTATGTGTTGGAGGTGGGAGTAGGGATGTATGACAGGTAAGGGGTCAGCGGAGGGCGCAGGTAAAGCGTCCAGAAAAACAGGAGACAGCACGCATGACAAGAAAGGGACGGTAAAAATACCGATGGTGGAACCTGAGACCAAATTAGAAAGTAAAGAGTTAAAAATAAAACGGTTGCCGTACATGGGTATCACTAAGCCATTGGGCGCGCATCTAATGCTGACCACTAAAGAATGTATATGGAAAGATGAATATGTGGAGATGCTTAAACTCCTTCGCAGAGAAGGTGAGGCAAAAGAAGGGTCTAAAGAGGAAGAATTTGAGTTGGCCAAACAGCCGAAATGTACCTTTGACAATGGAGAATTGGACTGCGGCATTCCTCATATATGCCAGTGTGTACTGCGAGAAATACCTGGAAAGGTGTGTGGCCATGTTCAAGTACATGGACGTGATCAGGCAGGCCCAGATTACAGGGGGTGGCTATGCATGGGCCCAATACGATGAAGAGTTTAGAGCACACATGGCGTGGGACCCAGAGGCCAAATGGGGTGAATTGGACACGGACTTATGGCAATATACGATGGGGCTGGCCGGGGTGGCAAAAACGATCTTCACGGCCGGCGGCCTCCCACTTGTGTATCGGCCCTTTCATGGGCGCCCCACTCGGGGAGGGGTGGGTGGCACAGGAAGAGGAAAGGCGGGATCAAAAGGGGCTTTCTGGGACTACAACAAGGGATTGTGCACTCAGGAGTACTGCAGGTTTAGGCATGTCTGCTCGAGCTGCGGAGGCAGACATGCGTTGGTCAATTGTTTTGGGGGAGGGCAGGGGCAACAACAGGGGAACTTGCAGGGGCGGTCAAGGGGGTTTAGGACGGGGGGACAGCCTAGGACGAGAAGGAGGGCAGACAATTTAAAGTCAGCAAAAGAGCACCCAGACATAGTACAAGAAAAACTGGATAAAGAGGTGCGTGAGGGCCACATGGTGGGACCCTTTGAGGATTGGCCTCTAAGAAATTTGATTGTGTCACCCATGGGATTAGTGCCGAATAAGAAACGAGGGCAGTTCCGCCTAATACAACATTTGTCGTCGCCCGAAGGGGGCTCTGTGAATGATTTCATCGACAAAAGTGAGGCCATGGTGTCCTATTCATCAGTTGACGTGGCCATGTCACTAGTAGTGACTGCGGGCGCAACGGCGATGATGGCAAAGTGCGACATAAAGTCGGCTTTCCGGTTGCTTCCAGTCCATCCAGATGATTGGGATCTTCTGGGTATCCATTTCAATGGTAAATGGTACGTGGACAAAGCATTACCGATGGGCTGTTCTATGTCTTGCGCACTTTTTGAATGTTTCAGCATGTTCCTGCAACGGTTGTTTTCAGAACGGGTGGGTCACCAAGGAGTAAAAAAAACTCACAAAAAAATACCGTAATGGAGAAGATATCAAAGGTAAATTACAAAAGTGTACAGAACACACACCTTCAAAAATATTAGTTTTTAAAGACGAGAACCCTCACTCACCATGATGGTGACATGCTTCATCATTGGGTCCCCTCTTGTACACAGTGTCCGCAAGGTACACTGTGTGGGCTTCTACTCTCCCTTAGGAGAGGAGCTGAGGTGTTCTTAGCACTCCAATGTGAGTCTGTGAGTGGGGGGCAGAGTGCAAATAATACCAAATGTGATTTAAAACCATCTCTCTAAGGAGAAAAATTATTTATTAGCTCTCCCTTAGGGATGGGACTTAAAATAAGGAGTGTGACGATAGGGATAAAAAGTTTCCTATCTGACTGGGTCAGGTCAACATGTTTCTGCCAAACTGAGGTGAATTCATGGCATTCATCAGGACCATTGTCTTGTCACTCTGCTTAAAGATTGATAATAAAAACCATACTGATAATTCGTAGGTGTGGAGAGACCAACATCAATTTGGTCTTCTTACATAAAGCAGATCAATACCTGCCAATACCTTTCATTGGTCCTTAGTTAAGCGGGTATAAAGTTACACCGCCAACATCTCCCAAATGGAGCCGACGATAGCCAGTGAACATCCCTTCTTTTGGAGTAACACACTACCTGGATGACTTTTTCTTTGTGGGCACCTCAGACTCCATGGACTGCCAGAAGGCGCTGGACAGTTTCTTTTTATTTTTTTTAAAAAAATGTATTAGGTATTTTTCCCTTTTAGTTTTTGCACAGGACACAGCATATGTATGTACAGAAAGCAAGAGTTAATCCAGCAGACAATAAACCAAAAAAAAATGATATCAGAATCGATCTAAGGAGCATATAGATAGAATACAATATTAAGCAATACACAATAAGATGTTTAGTAATATACAGTACTAATGATCTATCGAGATCCGTTATCCATTATCTTCCTCTTTCCACTTAGTTATTAATTCCCATATTTGTATGCCCAACTTCCTTCCTTTTTTCCCCTTTCTTGCATAGATCGCCATCTCTAAGTTATAAATTGCTGTTAATTTAGCTAGCCAGCGATGGAAGGTTGGGGGCAGAGGTTCAAGCCAATCCGAAGCTATACACAATCTTAATACTGCCATAGCAACAAAGACCAGATATCCATATTTCATTCGTCTATCATCATTATTCACACCTAATAGTATTATCGCTGGCGATAGGATAAGGTTAATTCCCAACGATCTAGAAAAAAAAACCTCGATGTCTTTTTTTATAACTTGTAATTGTAAACAAGTTGCAAAAATATGAACTATATCAGCCTCCAGGTTTCCACATCTTGGGCAGGTGATTCCTGTCGTGCCTCCCCATTGCGCAATTCTAGCAGGGGTATACTATAACCTATACAGGGTTTTGTAATGTTGCGCTTGAAGAGCTGCAGAGCACAGTATAGTTTGCCCCATATCTAAGGATAGATAAAAACTTTCTTTTCCTATATCCAGTTTTTGGGCCCATCTATCCGCTCCTTTTTCCAGATCATCTGGCTTAACCTTTATCAGTTCAGAATAGAATCTCTTAATCGTACAATCAGATCCCTCCTGAATAATCTCCATAATTGCATTTTCTTCGAATCTTATCCGCCCTCCCGTCTTTGCCGCAATAAAACTTCTCAGCTGTAAATACTTAAAGAAGTGTTTTTTATCTAAACCATACACTTTTTGGATATCTGAAAACTGCATAATTCCCTGCATATCCATAATATCCCCGATCTTCTTTATCCCCTTTCTCTTCCATTCTTTAAAGACAGAGACAGAGGTGATATCCTGAGGGAAGGAGGGGTTATCGCTCATTCTAGTATAACGATTATATCTACCAAGGCCGAATTTTTTCGTGAACGCCTTCCAAATACTGTAAACTGCTGTAATCGTCTTAAAGCGAGTCCGTTTAAAGTAACTTGAATCCATCCGTTTCAAACATATATTCTCAGCTTCTGCCCCTAAAAGTAGACCATAAATTGCTGTTGTACTAAACACTCCTTGTCCTTGTGCTTCTGCTCCCCCCATTACTCCTACCATATACTGTAAGGCAGCCGCCCAGTAGTACAGCTTCAAATCCGAGAGCACCCATCCCCCTCTATCTCTTGGGAGTGCCATAAATCTCAATGCTCTCCTCGTTTTACCTTTAGCCCAAACAAATCTATTGACCATATTCTCTAATATTTTAAACCACTTATCTTCAAACAAGAGGGGAATTGCCATGAATATATATAAAAATTTTGGAAGTATTAACATTTTTATAATGTTTGTACGTCCCATTATAGAAAGGTGCAGGTTCTGCAGTCTATCTAAATCCTTCTTCACTTTAGCGATTATTGGTGCGATGTTTACTTCAACTAAAGTTTCTAACACTGGTGTGATGGTAACCCCTAAATAGACTCCAGAGGGCACCACTCGTTGATCCATACAGTTTACGTACCTATTCTTTATTATTTGTGTCTTAGAGACATTCAGAACATATCCAGAGATTTGACCGAATTTCAAGGCCTCCATCTCCACCTGTTCTATCGCCTCCGCTGGGTTTGGTGTTAAGACCGCAACATCATCCGCGTATGCAAGTATCTTACAATCCCCCAGATGTGTAGTCATTGGGATAATCCTTTCATTCATCATCATTCTGCGAATTAATGGGTCCATATACATTGCAAATAAAAGCGGGGAGCAGGGGCAACCCTGCCGTGTTCCCCTTTTTATTTTTACTGGGGAAGTGGAGCCTGTATTTACTCGAATAGCTGCCACCGGGGCAATATATAAGGCCTGTAATGCCTTAACATATCCTCCTTTTAATCCTGCTCGCCCTAAAATATGCCAGAGATATTCCCAGGAGACCCGATTGAAAGCTTTTTCTGCATCTAAAAGCATTACCGCTGTCGGATCTCCTGAGACTTCTCCAACGTCGAATAATGTGATAACCTTCCGTGTATGATGTGTAGTGCCCCTACCGGGAATAAAGCCGTGCTGATTATTGCTGACAAGTTTGTGTATTACACTGGCAAATCTTGTTGCCAGTGCCTTTGAATAAACTTTTGTGTCAGCATTCATTAGGGTTATTGGTCGATAAGATCCAGGTTCGACAGGTGGCTTCCCTTTTTTTAAAATTATGACAATATCGGCGGCGCCCCAAGATTGTGGTATCGAGATGCCTAAATGCGCCTGCTGCAATGTGTTAGCAAGATCCTTACTAATTATATTCCAAAACATTTTATAAAATTCCACCGGGATTTGATCTGGTCCTGCTGCCTTACCCGACGGGAGATTCAAGATCGCAGCTTTGACTTCGCTTATATCTAAGCAAGTCTCTAGCATTTCCGCATCCTCATCACTTAGGGTTGTATTTGGTACCTCCTGCAAGTATGCATTAATTGAGTCCGACTCTTTTCTTTGTTGCTCATCGTATTAATTAACATAGAACTGCCTAAATACTTCCCTAATCCCTTCTGGGTCTTTATGGATCATGCCCCTAGTAGCCCTAATTTCCCTAACTTCCCCTGCAGCTATCTTCTGCCTAGTACGGATGGCAAGTGTGCGTCCCACTGTCTCATTAAACTCGTAGCATTTTTCTTTATTAGTTAAGAATATCTTAGCAGCCTTATTTGCAACACTCTCTTCAGCCGCCAGTTTTGCCTTTGCTACCTTGACTAAGACCTGTTCAATCGATGTCCCTTGTAGTATACTTTGTGCTAGTTCCTCCTCAGCCCTAACCAATACCTTGGTTAATTCCATATCTTTCAGCTGATCTTGCTTCCTTTTAAAAGAGCTATAACTGAGGGTCTCCCCTCGAACGCCTGCCTTAAAGGCATCCCAGACGACACCTGTCGCTGCAGTCCCTCTATTGATCTTAAAGAAAATCTCTATCCACTGTGTCATATGATTTATATATTGTTCATCACTTAGTAGACCTCTCTCAAACGTCCACACCCTCTCATTCCGTGCCGATATTGCTGTGGCTAAAGTCAAAATCAGGGGGTTATGGTCAGAGAGCACTCTGGGTAGTCTTTCATTTTTTAAGTTACGCATTAATGAGTTAGACACAAAGAAATAATCCAGCCTTACACATATCCTATGAGGAGCTGAATAGTATGTATATCCCTTATCTTCTGGTCTCATACTCCCCCAAACATCTGTTGAAGCATTATTTCTTGCCAGACTAAGTACCGCCTTGCACACCTTTTTTTTCCGACCTTGATACCCTCCATGACTCATTAATCCCAGTCCATTTGCACCATCTATGTTAAAATCCCCTGCAAGTATAGTACGCGGGGGCCATGTAGCTAGTTCAAGATCCAGGTAGTCAAAGATCTCTGGGTCATCCTCAGTGGATCCATAAATGGCCCCAAGGGTAATCCACTCCCTGCTAATGAGGCACTCAACCAATGCCCATCTGCCCCACTTGTCTATCAGCTTTCTCCTTGTAACGACATTCTTATTTCTAGCTAGTATAGCCACTGCCCTGTTTTTAGCTCCCTGTCGACATTCTTATTTCTAGCTAGTATAGCCACTCCCCTGTTTTTAGCTCCCTGTTTAGTGTATACTAATACCTGATACCCTAACTGATCCAAAAGATATCCTTGTGTCCCCATAATATGTGTTTCTTGTAGTATAACAAAATCAACATTCATTTCTTTTAGCGCTAGAGAAACTGACTGCCTTTTCCGGTTATCATTTAATCCACAAACATTCCAGGTAACAACTCGAGTGCCCATTATCCCATATCTATTGAGTGACCGCACCAGAAAATCCTACAAGTTTTTTGCTCTTTTTTCCTCTCTCTGCTCCTTTACTTGCTGATCCCAATCATCTTCTTACTCCTGCATAGTATCATTCCTGTTGTACATTTCACACCTTCTTCCCTTAATGCGGTAATTGTGCATTTTCTAGATATGCCGTGTCCTGTGCCCCCCTCCCTTCCTCACCCCTCCCCCAGGAGTCCCTCCCTGGGAACCCCCCCCCCTTACTGGCAAATAGGTCAATCCTGACCTATGTGTGACTGCCTACACCCCAGGTTGCCCCCCTTCCCCCTTCTCTCCCCCTTTCTTTTTTTTTTTTCTCTCCCCCATTGACTCTGCCAATCTTTGCTACTCATTTGATCCCACTTGAACCCAGGTATTAAGCCTGTGCCTATCAATATACTTTAATTTAGTTTAATTAATACTGTAATTAATGTATTTTATCCGTTATTCATTGTTTCCTCACTAGCTAGCGAGACCCTGGCCCCTTTACCCCTGACTTCTTTATCTCATTGAGGAACTCTTGGGCTTTTATTTCTGAATGAAATACCTTAACCTGACTGTTTACCACTATTTTCAATCGGGATGGGAACATCAGATAAGCCTCACAGCCTAGGTTATGAAATGGTGTAATTAACTGCCTCATCCGCCACCTCCTTTCAACGGTAGCATGGCAGAAGTCCGGACGAGCAAAGAAAGATATATCTTTGTATACACGTTTAGAGTCTGGCTTTGCTTTGCTCATGATCTCTTCTCTTAATAAGAAGTTCCCTACATTTATCAATATTGCCCTTGGCTTGACTACTGTGGTCTCCTTCTTCTGAAACACCGGGTATCCATGGGCCCGATATATTTCGTACTCCCAATCCCATCTAGTTATTTCTGGAAACCCCCCTCTAAGCAATTCAACCACAAATGCTCTAGCATCTTGTCCTTCTCTCCACTCCTCGATCCCCAAAAGTCTAATGTTATTCCGTCTCTGTCTATTTTCAAGATCTTCTAGCTTCCATAAAGCGTCTGTTGTTGTTTTCTCCTGCACAAGCCTGTCGTCTTTCCATTTGACGACCTCATCTTCAAGTTTTCCAGTTCTTTCCTCGACCTCAGAGATCCTGCCGGTCATTTCCACATATAGTTTATTAACCTTCTGGAGTGACCCCTGTATCATTTTAGTCGCCTGCCTGGCCCTGCGGCTTTCAGTCTGAGCTTCACTCTGTATTTGTTTTAATGTTGAGAGCAGAAGATCGAAGCTAGGGCTCTGAGCTTGGTGTTGAATCTGTATTTGAGCTTGGGGATGAGATTGATATAGTTGTGGTGATTGTAGAGGGTCACTTCCCTCTGCTTCTTGATAAAACTGTGAGGTAGCAGAGTAGTCCCAGTCCAGCTTCTTCACAATCTCCGGCTGTGAGGAATTTAAGACTTGATCAGAACTGGTACGTGTTTTTTTCTTCCCCCTCTTTGACTTTCTTCGTGAGTGTCTCCTGTTTACTGTATTATCATCCACCTCTGGTGTTTCCGAAGTCTCAGATCCTGGCTCTGAATCCTCTATACAACTTTCCGAGGTCTATGAAAGCGAGCCCACCTCAGAGTCCAGATTAATATCTAAATCACCCTCTTCATCTTCTTCTTCCTCGTCATTCACTGAAAAAAACGCTCATCGTTTGGTGATCCTGGGTTAAGACAGTTCATATTGTTCCCTTCAATTGTCACTGGCTCATTCCCTAAAGGCTGTACCGTACCAAGATTCAAGTTCATCTGTAAATTCATCACGTCACTCTACCCCTCCCGATGAGTTACATTACAGTTAATCGCTTTACTCTTGTCACTTAGCCCAGGATTATTTCCAAGTCTGCTTTCAGTTACGATCTCACGATCTACCGACACCGACAACACAGCACCCCCATGATTTTTACTGTCCAGTGCAATATCATGTTCGCCCGTGTCAGATCTATTATTTATGCATACCTTGACATATTCAGTGGATTGCTGCGTCATATGCTGTACTTGCATTTCTTGTGCTACTTGCCTCTGTGCCTGCATCGTATTCTGCAAGTGAGTCGGCTCCGCAAGTTCCTCCATTACACCCTTGCTAAATCCCACGTCCACTTCACCATCCAGGATCCGGCTTGCCGCACTCTCCTCCGTGACCTGCGTCTCGCGCCTCCATCCTGTGGCTCTGTCCTTCCAATCACTATCTCGCCTCTTCGTCGCTCATGCGCGCAAACAGTCTCTTCAGGGATAGCTGTATGAGGCTTCTGTAACATCAGTCCCTGGCTCGGAGTTGGCATCGGAGCAGGGGTTGAAGCGAAAGATTCCTGCAAGGTAGGCTGACGTAGAGTAATTTCTTTACCAGTCATTTCATCGCCATGTCGGGTCTTGTCTACTTTTCTCGCCAGGACTGCCTTTTCTTTGCTTTTCTTTTCCTTAAGCTCAACTTTTTCCTTTAATATTCCTCCTTCAATATTTTTTTCCCCCCGGAAATCTCTTGACCCGTATCGTCGATTGAGTTTTTGTCCTCAGGTTAGCAGCTGGCACATCCATTTCACTGGGTGGTATTTTCTCACCTTCTTTCTCATGTCTCTCCGCCTGCTCCTTAAACCCCCGCTGAGTTTTGGGTGCCATTCTATCCCTTATCTTCCGACACCAAGTCCAACAAGGCCAGCAATAATGCCTGAATACCGCCGCAGTCAGTGCTCTTGCCTGCAACCGGAGTTTTAAGTATTCAGATCCGATACTGAAAAGCCTCTGTGTAACTCGAAAGACGCAGTCAGGCGATTGCATGTTCTTTAGGCATTCTAAGTCAAGAATTACGGGGCCTCTATAAGGACATATAAACCAACCATATTTTGTCAATAGGATTCCTTAATAGGGGTAGCCTTCAGAGAGAGGGGAAGGTGCGACTATCCCCTACGGCTGGACAGTTTCAATGAGATCATGAGGGAACTGGGCGTGCTGTTGGCACCGGAACGGGCGGGTCACCAAGGGGTAACACACTACCTGGATGACTTTTTCTTTGTGGGCACCTCAGACTCCACGGACTGCCATTAGGCGCTGGACAATTTTCAATGAGATCATGAGGGAACTGGGCGTGCCGTTGGCACCTGCAAAAACTATGGGGCCCTGCACTGCTCTGTCCTTTTTGGGGCATTGAGTTGGACTCTCAATTGATGGAGGCACACCTTCCGGCGGACAAAAAGCAGCAAATGTTGGGGCTGCTGGCAACAATGTTGTCGAAAAACAAGGTCACTGTGAAGGAGATTCAGGTGCTATTGGGCCACCTTAACTTTGCTTGTAGAATGGTGAGAGTAGGGAGGACGTTTTGTAGGCGACTGGGCAGGGCACTAGCAGGATAGAGACCTCATCATCATCATGTGCGTCTGTCTGCTGGGTTGAGAGAAGACTGGTGAATGTGGCAGTTTTTATTACAGAACTTCAATGGCATCCTCTTGATGCAGGAGTGTGACATGGTTTGGGATGTACAAATTTTTTCTGATGCTGCAGGCAGCAAGGGCTTTGGACTTTACTGGCAAGGGAAATGGTGTGCGAAGCAGTGGCCTCCAGAGTGGGTGGGGGGGCAGGAGCATAGCCTTTTTGGAATTCTTCCCTTTGGTGGTTGCGGTCACTTTATGGGGAGAGCAGCTGGCACACAAAAAGGTACCTTTCAGAATCGACAACATGGCGGTAGTAGAAATTGTGAACCGCCAGTTGGCCAGGGATGAACAAGTCTTGAAATTGCTGAGTGTTTGTGTTGGGCTGCTTACGGCATGATATTGCCTTTCGCGCAGTGCATGTGCCAGGTGTGGACAATGATATAGCGGATGCTTTGTCTCGTTCACAGTGGGGCAGATTCCGTGGGCTAGCCAAGGACGTGGACAGGACCCCGACCAGCATGCCGCAGCATTTGTGGTACGTAGGCAACACAGGATGTTGCAGCTGGTTTTAGGGTCTCTTGCGCAATCCACAAAGACAGCGTACTGGACAGCATGGGAAAGAATTTTTGCGCTTAGGTGCTAAGTGGCGGGACTCACCAGTGCTCCGAAGGGAAGACGTGATTCAATTTATTCTGAATCTGATTGGCAGGGGACTTTTTAGGGTTACAATTGCGGGCAAAGTGGCAGGGATTGCCTTCGTGGGAAAATTGTTGTGGGGTTATGCGCCATTTGCAGGGGAAATTGGGACGCGGATGCTGGACGGTTGGGTCTGGGAATGTGGCCGTGCAGCCAGGGTAAGGAACCCCCTGTCTTGGGATCTGTTGGGGGGGGGGTTATTCAGATTTTGCCTGGGGTATGTACAGACAAATATTAAGTTTGTCTTTTCTCCACTCTGATGTTGTGGAGGTTTTTTGGGGCCTTTCGGGACTCAGAAATGTTAGGTTTGAAATCTGGGGAGGGGCTGTTATGGAGCGAGGTGTCCCTTTCAGGGATAGGATCTGCATTTGGCTGCGGAAATCTAAGACTGATCAGAGGGGAGGGGGAAAATGGGTGTCACTGCAAGCTGCCGAATCGCAGCTGACTTGCCCGTGCAGGTGGGGCGTGAGGTGGAGATCCTTGGCCCCGCTCCAGTTGGGCTAGTTTTCATACATGCAAACGGGCGGAGTGCGAAAGCTTCCCAGCTTTTCGCGGTGTTGAGGAAAGCACTGGTGGGGCTGGGGATTGAGGGGAAAGGTTTTGGGACACATTCGTTCAGGATTGGGGCAGCATCAGAAGCGAGCAACCGGGGTTGGGGGCGAGGGGACATCATGAAGTTGGGTAGATGGTCCTCTGATTGCTACCAGTGTTAGGTGCTCAGTGCATCCAGGGTGTTGTGGCGCGGTTATGTTGTTTTCCCAATGTTCATTCATGTTTCTCGTTTCAGGTTCGGTGATGGATCCCCTCGCCAGGGAGATGTCTAAATGGATTGTGGGACATTCCTTTGTGAAGTGGGCACACGTCCAGGCCCGCGCCAGTTATTTTGGGGAAAACCTTGGTTTTAATAAAGATCTGTTTAAAGTTTATTGGCGGGGAAAGGGGGGCATGAAATTGAAGGAGTTTGCTACAGGTTTTAAGTGGGATTTTGGTGGCTGGTAGGTGCCCGGACGTGCTGGTCATTTATCTCGGGGAGAATGACATGGTAAAGCAAACTGGTTTGGCATTAATGAGACACATGAAGCGTGATTTGGCGTGGGTAAGGCAACAGTGGTCCGGTTGTGCCGTCAAATGGACAGAATTTCTTCCTCGTAGGGTCTGGAGAGGAGCGGTAGATCCTGCAGCGGTAGATAGGGCCAGGAGAAAGCTCAACACGGAGATAGTGCGTTTTTGTCGGCACCTGGGTTTCCCTATGATCGCTCACAGGGATATTAAGTATGACACACCGGATTTTTTCAGGGGGGATGGGGTTCATTTATCCAGGTTAGGCATGGACTTGTACCTACTAGAAATTAGGGATGTCTTGGCCAGGTTGCTGAATGTGCGACGGTACAAAGTCAGAACTAGGAGGCAGGAGTGGGCAGGAAAATGGGGAGGCGGCGTTTCCACCCACCCTCCCGCCTTTTCCTGGGTGGCCGGGTTGTTGAAAGTTGGCCAAGATTGGCTGAAGTTTTTAGTTAAGTGTTGGTAGTTTGTGAGCAGGGAAGGGGTGACCAGGTATGCTAAGTTTAGACTAGAGGTTTGTTAGTTACAGTTGCACAAAGGCAGGTAGGGGTTTGGGTCATTGGAGGATAGGATTTGTAAATGCAATATTGTGTACTATCGTTGTTATGTAATGTTATTTTGTGTTTGGCAGGGTGGGGGATTTATGTGGGGATCGTAGGAGTGGGGGGATACAAGAGGACAGGTAATCTATGTATAGTGAGGTTTTAGTTTTGTAAGGCAGTGGCCAGTGTTAATAAAGTGTGATATGGGGGAGGAGCCTAGCGCGCAACCAAGATGGACGCGTAGGCACAGGGCTCCCGGGACCCTCGCGGCCTCCCACGTCTATCCTGGCTATAATCCTGTTATTCTGAAGGAATATTACTGGTGAACCGAAGAAGAGGTGATTCCCGTTTTCGGAACTTAAATCGGACTTTGGGAACTCAACTTATCCTGTACTCCAGAAAGAGGCCTGCTCCGTGGCGCCACCCTGGACTCGGGTTGGCACTGTCCCCGAGCTCCAATCGAACAACAACGGCTCTAGGGGCTTGGGCGGGCCCGTCCCCCCCTGGTTTCACTTTCGTTTTTGACTTTCCTCTACGAGTCTGGTGGCGGGCGCTCGCAGTCGCTCTGCGTAGGGACCGATCTGTAGCGGTCGAGTGGCACTGACAAAGGGGGCTGTCCATCAGTCAGGTAGACTCCCCAGAGTGATTGCTGTGCCTAACAGGTATACTGGATCTGCTCTCCCTGCTGAGTGATGACGACCCGGCTGGACGGTGACAAGCACAAGTCTAGAGCTCCCCGGAGGGGTAGCTACGTGCAAGCGAACAACATGGACCGCTATGCCCAGCAGAAGGGATCTCCCGGTTCGAGTGGGCTTTCAGATGCGGCCAAGGAGGGCCCGTCACCCTCGACGGAATTAACACTACAGGATGTCATGGGTGCCATCGACGCCATGAAGGCTTCGGTCGGCCAGCAATTCGACTCGCTGGCCCATAAGCTGGACACCGTATTGATCGATGTCAACTTAATTAAGGCAGATCTGTCGAAAACCAGTGAGAAGGTCAAATCACTCGATCTCCCGACATCAGGCCTCAAGACGGATGTCTCTGAACTGCAGACGGAGATCCGTAGTTTGCGGGCCCTCAGCGACCTCTCTGCCAAAAGACTGGAGGACTTTGAAAGCAGGGCCCGGCGGAATAACGTACGCATCATCGGTGTGCCGGAGAGGTCGGAGGATGGGCCGGTCGATCTCTTTGTGGAAGATCTGATCCTGACCAAACTAGCGCCGAAAGGCCTCAGCAAATTCTTTACGGTGGAGCGGGCACACAGAGTTCCGGGGGGGCGGCCGAGACCTGGGGCCCCACTGCGACCTCTCATTGCCAGGATATTCAACTTCAGGGACCGGGACGCAATCCTGCAGGCCTCCCGTGTGCATGGCCCGACGAAATGACAATGCGGACATCAGTTTCTATCCTGACTTTACACAATCGGTGCAAAAACAGCAAATGGGCTTTATGGCTGTCAAGCGGCGGCTGAGGGACATGGGCTTGAAGTACTCTATGCTTTTCCCGGCCAAGCTGCGTATTGAACGGGAGGAACGGACTCACTTTTTCGACCGGCCCGAGGCGGTTGAGGACTGGCTTGACACTTTGCACCGTTGGCACGGCGGGGAGGACCGAGCTGAGGATGAGGGTGGTGGATCAGCGGACCAAGGGTGAACGAATGACTTGTGGTTCCTTGACAATTTTGTGTTCACCTCCGACTTGGGTTTGATGTACTGGTTTTTCTTTTGTAGGACTGTATTACCCTTCCTTCATCATTGGGTGGCCGCGGGGTATCTGGTGAGATTCTTCCTCCTCGGGGGATTTTTTTCTTTCTTTCCGTAGAGTAGGTTCATGTTGGGGCGACAGGCACACTGCGAGTTGGGGTGGCTTAATGGTCTTGTGCAGGGGTGCAGGGTGGGGGGGGTGTATAGCGGGAGTTGGGGGGGTGGCGGTAGGGGAGTTGTTTTTGTGTGGTGTTTGTTTTGGACCAGGCAATCAGTGGGCTGTTTTTTGCTCTCAACGTGGGTGGGGTATCCGTTGCTGTGGAAATGGGGGGTAGGGGATTGCGCATTTTAACATGGAATGTCAATGGTTTGGGGGACCGATTGAAGCGAGGAGTGGTGCTACAATATCTGAAACGTCTCTCTCCTGATGTGGTTCTGTTGCAGGAGACGCATTTGGTGGGACACTCATGCCATGCTATGAATAGAAGGGGCTACCGTTTGGTGGCCCACTCTGGTTTTACTACCGGCTCCAGAGGGGTGGGCATTTTGGTTCGATCCTCTCTCCCGCTGGAAATTGATGAGGTGACGCACGACGACCTGGGGCGCTACGTGGTGTTGGTGAGCCGGTGGGAAGGACGGACTTTGTGTTTGGTTTCAGTTTATGTCCCCCCGGGGTTGCAAACCACTACCTTTGCGGACTTGGGAGGGTTTCTGCTTGGGCTCCCGGAGGGCCTCTTGCTGGTGGGTGGTGACTTTAATTCTGTGGTATCGGGTAGAGAGGATCGGCACCCTCCCAGAGACCTCCCCGGGCGCACTCTTGGCTGGGTGGCTTTATCGACACTATGGGGCTTGTGGACTGTTGGAGATCAATGCATCCGGGGCTTGCCCAATTTACATTTCACTCTGGCGTCCACGGCTCCTTATCTAGATTGGACTATGTGCTGATGCCGGCCGCCCAAGCCCAAATGATCGGGGAGGTCAGACATCTGGCTCGTGGCATCTCTGATCATTCCCCGGTCCTGCTAAACTTAGATGTGGCCATGGGGGCAGAGGGGAGGGTGGCCCCGATTAATCCCTGGTATTTGCATGACCCCACAACTCGTGCCCTTTTGGTTAAGTCTCTTGACCGTTATTTTGAGGAAAATCAGGGTTCAGTCTCATCGGCCGTAACGTTGTGGGAGGCTTTCAAGGTGGTCATCCGTGGGCTGGCCCTATCCTTGATCTCCCATGCTAAGAGGCGTAAAACTGAGGAGGTGGTACGTCTGGAGTCTGCCATAACTGACTTGGAAGAAGATCTCGGGCGGGGGGTCACACGGGACAAACTCCATGCCCTTTGCCTGAAACAATCGGATTACAGGGCGTTGGTTACGGATGCGGCCAAGCTCGCTAGTAGGGAACAACAGGGGCGCTTGTATGATGTTGGTGACAAGGCTGGAAAGTTGATTGCATGGCTGGAGAGGAGAGAGCGAGCGAGTTGTGTGGTCACGGTGATTGTGCGTGCTGATGGTGTGAGTGTTACGGATCCGGGGGAGATTGTGAGCTGCTTTGCGGACCATTTGCGGGACTTCTACTCTCCGGTCTCGGAGAGGTCAGAAGACGACTCTCGTCAATTGCTGCGAGATATTGCATTGCCGTGCCTTTCGGTTGATGATAAAGAACGGCTGGACGCGGCGCTGACGAACGATGAGATAGCATCGGCGATTCGCTCGGTCCGTTCAGGAAAGGCTCTCGGCCCTAACGGCCTTCCGATCGAGCTTTACAAGCTTCGTCCAGATAGGTTGGCACCTCATCTCCGCGAGATGTTTCTTGCATCCCGAGAGGCCGGCGCCCTTCCGCGTGATCAACGTCTAGCGACCATTGTGGTGCTTCATAAAGAGGGCAAGCCGCGTGATTGCTGTGCGTCTTATAGGCCCATCTCACTCCTAAACGCTGAACCTAAGATTCTTGCTAAAGTGCTCGCTAATCGTCTGATTAAAGTCATCGGTGACTTGGTACATCCGGACCAGTCTGGTTTTATTCCGCACCGCAACACCGCGCTGAACCTGCGGCGCCTCCATGGAGTCCTCGCGAGAGTTGACTCTATTCGGGAGCCTGCCATTTTGGCGTCCCTTGACGCCACAATGGCGTTTGATACGCTGGAATGGTCGTATCTCTGGGCGGTGCTGGCTAGGTTTGGTTTTGGACCTGGGTTCATTGGATGGGTGAAGTTGTTATACGTGGAACCACTGGCGCAGGTGGTGGTGAATGGTAGAGTTTCTGCCCCCTTTTTGCTTGGTAGGGGCACGCGGCAGGGTTGCCCCCTGTCCCCGCTTCTTGTTGCTCTCGCGTTGGAGCCCCTGGCGGCGTGGCTCTGGTGGGAACCCTCCATGACGGGTATTCGGTGGACACCGACGTTTGAGGATCGCGTGTCACTCTACGCAGATGATATTTTGCTCTATCTCACCTCCCCGCGGAAATTGTTGATAGTCCTATTTGATGTATTGAACTCCTTTGGTCGCAATTCAGGACTTGTCATTAACTGGGTGAAATCCTGTGTTTATGTGCTGGTTGGCGTCCCCCCTGTTCTCCCGCGTGGCTGTCCGATTCGGATTTCACATTCTGGATTTAAATATCTAGGTATCCACGTGTCCCTCGATCCTGCGGTCCGTTATGCTCTGAATCTGTTGCCCCCGCTCCAGCGGCTGCGGGCCGATGTTGCTCGTTGGCGTAGGCTCCCGCTATCGCCGCTTGGCCGGGCAGCCTTATTCAAAATGATGTCTCTTCCACGCTTTTTGTATGCATTGCAGAATACGCTGGACATGGTGCCCGCCCGATATTTTAGTGAGGTAGAGAGCTTACAGAGGCAGCTAGTTTGAGATGGGAGACCGCGCATTGCTCTCGCTAAATTGACTCTACCGTGGTATGACGGTGGCATAGCTCTCCCTGACGTTAGACGATATTATTGGGCGTCCCAGTTGGTGGCGGTGAATCATGGGACATACGGCCCGGCGGTGAACCCCGCGTACGAGATGGATAAGCTACTGTTGCCGGGCAGAGATTTCAATAGGGCGCTTTATTCTACGAAGGGAAGTACTAAATTGACCGGTCCTACGAAAAATGCGGTGCGCGCCTGGCACTGCACCACCGCTGCTACGGGATGGACGGGCCGTCTGTCTCGTGCGACTCCACTGTATGCGTCGGATGCGTTGGGAGGTTTATGGCGTTCGAAAGGCTTTGAGAGGTGGAATTTGATCGGAATTAGTCGTGTGGGGGATCTTTGGACGAAGGGCGCCTTTAAATCGTTTGAAGCTCTTCAGACGGAATATAAGCTGAGCGATAGGGAGTTCTTTCGCTATGCGCAGATGCGCCATGCGCGACTCTCCGCTTTCCCGAATCCTGCAGATATCCCCGAAGCCTCCCCGTTGGAAGATCGTTTGCTTGATGGTTACCTGCCAGATAGTACTATTTCCCTGATCTACAAAAAATTGATTAATACTCGAGCGGACCTTCTCACACATTTGCGAGAGGTCTGGGTCGCTGATGGCCTAGAGTTGGATGATGAGGACTGGGTCGCGGCCGTGGCCTCACCGAGGGAGGTTGCTATACCGGCGCGCCTTCGATTTGTGCAGTTGAAGATACTACATAGGGTCTATGTCACCGGTCCCCGCTTGCTTCACATGGGTTACACGAGTGATGGTTTATGTCGGCGTGGTTGTGGCTTGCTTGGTACTTTTCTTCATATTCTGTGGGAGTGCCCAAAGGTGCTACGTTTCTGGACTGGAGTGCATGCAGTGATGGAGGAGGTTACGGGTGTGGCGCTGCTCCCTGAGGCTCGGCGATGTGTGTTGAATGTGTGGGAACCGACTGACTGCGATGTGGCACAAGCACGCTGGGTGACTTTGGGCAACATGATCGCTAAAAGGGACATTGCGCAGCTCTGGGGGTCCGGTAGGCCCCCCACAGTTACGAAATGGAAAGAAAACATGGATTGGTGCATGTTCCGAGAGAAGACGGTTTACGTGGCCAGAGGCTAACCTAGGGCATGGAGTAAGATGTGGGGTCCCTGGAATTCCTATCGGGGGGATATCTGCGCCCCCCCCTTGGTGGTCGCACCAGACGTAACGATGTCCCCTTGACTTTGATGTTCCTGGTCGCTTTGCAGGATTCATGGCCGATTCTCTCCCTTCCCCCCCTGCCCCTTTTTTCACGCGAATAACTGTGTAATTGGCTGCGTTGTCGCTGTTGTCCCCCGCTCATGAGAGAGCAAGTCTCTGTTAATGGAGTTCTTTTGCCTGGTATAAGTTTCTTTTTGTTGTTTTTATTTATAAAAGAGTTAATAAGAAACCTCTCTGTAGTGCTGTGTTCAGTTGTGGGCGGCTGCAGCCGTTATGCGTGCAGCTCGCTCCGGCTCCTGTGATGTTGTACTATTGTTTTTCTCTCTTTTCTCTACGTTAGCGGCCGGCCCAAGCGGTTGTAGGCCCATGACTGTGAATATTCGATGTGTGAATAAAGGTTTTTAAAAAAAATAAATAAAGTGTGGTATGCACCTGTTTCAATAAAGCGGCCTTTTACACACACAAAAATTGGTCTCGATTTGGCTTGCCCCCCTCCCACCCAAAGCGCAGATCAATGTCTCTCTTTTTATCCAATAGAGTGTGACTACCAGGACGGTCCCATCCATTTAACCTCATAAAGCCTAACTGGAATGTAGGCTATATAGGTGCAAGAAATCCTATTTTAAACCACTGTATGTTGTATAGTACTTGTGTGATGTAATTCGCTGTCTATCTACCGTGCCTTTTTAATGTTTTTAACTGTACATAACACGAGAGATTAAGGAATGCCAACATGATAGTGCATGAAGTTAGTCACAGTATTCATGGGAAATAATGCATATAAACATGAAAATGCATACGAAAATTGTCCAATGATATACATTTTTCTCTCCATTTATAGTTCAGACCGTAACAAGGAAAAAAGTCCTACCAATTAGTCTGTATACGTTGTGTGCATGCTTTCTACCACATTTACGTATAAAACCTTATAATATTGGCAGCAACAAGCAGGATTATACCTACATGGGCACTTGAGCAGCTGAAACATGTCGACCACAGATGTAGGAGACCAGTAAAACCCCTGAACATCATATTGTTTTTAACTTGGCCAAATGACCAACCAATTAAAAAGATAGTAGGATTCAGCAGGCAATTTTATTATGATACAAATCCCTAAATATTAGTTTAAGCGCTCTGCTTACAAACGCATCGAGCCCGCCCACCCACACTAGGTGAGTGGGATGTGGGTCCGATGATGAAGCAAGCCACAGGTACTACCTGTGGGTGAGGACCCAACAATATATCCTATAAGGTGTATCGATCACACCGATTTACCTGTGTGAAGATCTGACACCTTGAAGTGATATACGTTGGGCCACGCAACAATCTCATGGACAAAAATGGGATATATAATAAGAAAACAAAGGTGAACCTCTCTAGTGTTTGTAATTACTGTCTAACACTCACTGTAAGTGGTTGATGTTTGACATAGTTGCACTGGGTTTGGTTGTTGTCCACTTGTTTGTTTTGTGCCTTTTTGATTATTTTGAGTAGAAATAATGGGTGCTGTGTTGAAAAGGCTTAAAGCTCTTAACATACCTGCTATGGGGAAAGAGAAAATTCCTCCAGATGGCTCGTCTGCATATGAACTGTTGACAGATGCTTTATACATGTACCTGGATTTGTGATTGGCATGAATATACTTCTGGGGACAGGGACTTGCAGTTTCCTTTAGAGGGTTCCTTTAAAATAAGAAAGCTAAATTTCTTGATGTAAACAATGAATGAGAGGAAGCTGCTACCTAGACCTACATATTGTGAGGCTTCGAATAAATGGGATTGAATGTCTACAGAGAAAGAGAGAAAAAAGTAAGAAACAGGTTAAGGGGTTATTTAGACAGTGATTAGAAACCAATGGGATGAGATGGGGAGGTTCTGGAGAGAGAATATGGTAAAGGGAATGGGAGTTTCCCCTGCAATACCTAATGAAACAACAGACAAACATAAAGCTGACGAGGGTGATGAGGTAAAACAAAAAAACAGGAGTCAGATGGGGAGGATGAATTTTAAATGATCTGTTGAGTTCCAGACCGCCTTCATACACCGATGGTAAACAGAGACAGGCACTGGTCTCTGCAGCAGTTAAATGGGCATACCTTTAAAAAAATGCCATTTTGTCACTTTCATGTAAAGTGACAGAATGGTATTTTAGGATAGTTTGTTTAAACAATCCCCTCCCCTGCACGTAGACACCCTTGCTCTATGATCAGAGAAGCAACAAGGTATGCGAAAGAAGCACATGATACACTTTAGAAATTAACTGAAGAATAGGAAGTTGATATTAGGCCTGGGTGGAGTTTTGGTACGTGGAACACTGAGAAGTGGCCAAAAAAACTCTGCTGTGCTAGGTGGAGTTCCGCAAGCGCCGCAGTACGTTACATTGGGCAGATTACAATGATTTTTAGCACCTGGTTTTTGTTCCGCGCTGTAAAATCAGTGTGAATGCCACCAAGCGCGTCGCAACAGGGAGATGCTGATTTTTGCTGGTCGAGTAGATGTACTACTCGAGCTGCACCTTCCACAATGCGACTGGACGTGTCTCAGTGTCAGTAGTAGAGACCATCCCACTGGGACGTGGTCTAGAGTAAGATTTTCCTTGCTTACGCTCGCCAACTTGATGTTGGCGAGCGAGGGAAAGACTCTGCTCTGTGGAGTTTTTCGGAACCCTTGGAAAAACTTAGCGAGCAGAATTTCACACCCAGGCCTAGTTGATTTCAGCAGAATGAGGAATTTACAGTGAAATTACAAAATGAATTGAAGTGAAGCGGAAATAAAAGAATTGGGTTTAGTGACTTTGAAAGCTTATATTAAGGATTTATTTAGAGAAATCCAAAGAATGGAGAAACTTGAAGTGTGAAGAAAACTAGAAATTGAAAGTTACTACTAAAAAGGTACAGAGATGGAGAAGAAGGCAAAGGTGATCATTACTGATTCTGAACAAGATGTTGTAAATTGGCAGTGATTGGATTAGCATTAGCGGAATCCATCTTGTATTTAGAGGCTATCTTGTCCATTTTGTGGAATCCATTTTGTATTTCTGGCAGCCATTTTGTTTGCCATGTGCTGCCACGTGCTCACCATGTGCTCTGTCCTCCCTCATTGTTGACTGCTCTTGTAATCTGCCTAGAAACAAACTATATTTAGCATCTTCCACCTTCGCACATGCCCAGTTGAGTTTTCAGCTGTCCTTGCAGCTGTTAGTAGTATGTAACTATCAGGATGTGTTTACTAGCATTGGCAAACTGTTAACTCCTCCTACTTGTCGACTGTGCATTTCTATATGACCTTATATGTGCATAAAACCTTCTTCTGTACTTGTACCGCCTTCTTTTTGAGCCCCTGTGTGGGTATAAAAGGACCATGCTCCTTCTGTTCGGTGCACTACTTCATTCAATACCAAAGGGTGCTGTGTGAATGTAGTTCCACCTCATGAGGTTTATTAAACTTTGTATTTTCTATTCCAGTTTATGTGCCAACTTCTTCCTATTGGTCTGAGGACTCTGTGCAGAGAAGGGCAAACCCCTTGCACTGGTAGGCCTAGCTGAGGTCCACTTCTACAAATTGGCGCCCGACACGTGTGGCTCATCGGCGACTCGGATGCCCAAAGGATTGGTCGCGACGAAGGATTGGAATCTCGCTCTGGATGCGATCGCTGCCCGATGAGACCCGAGTCATGGCAACCACGGCGTTTTTCCTTTCTTTCTGATCTGACCATCCAGGTGGTGCCGGTCCTCGACCGAGATCTCTTCTGTTGATTCGCCGTGCAGTGACCATTTGGTCGATTTTAGAACTTGGCAGTTGGAACCTGGACACCAAGTGATTGGTAAGAGTCATTCTGCGGCGCTTGCTGTTGGTTTTTATGCCTGGGATTGGTAAGGTAGTTTAGTAACACTTACTGCGGCTTTTGTATTTTGTAATTTGTGTTGGCCAACTTGGATTTCTATGAGATTCATATATAAATTGCAATTTATATAGGCAGGCAATGAGGAGAATTTTCTCTATCTGAATTGATTTGAACGGCACATCGTACTAAAGGTACCTTAAGTGCTACTTTGATTATAATACTGCATATTCTGCACTATTTTTGGCATGCCTGTTTTTAGCACACTTCGTAGGATGTGTTGCTTTTGTAGTGGTACCAATTTGAGACTCGATGAAGCACAACCGGCCCCCCCGGAGGGGACGTCTAATAGGGATATGTATATTAAGTATGGTCTTTCTTCTATAATGTACAGCACATTATGGAATAAATACACTCGTAAGGATTCTGAGTTGCGTTGGCCTATGCATGGGTCATTTGATTTACGAAAGATTGAGTATGTGCAACAATGTATGTTTAAGCGAAAGACTAGGCAAGATATGTTTGACTGTGTACGAATGTGGGAGAAAGAAGTCCGTGAACGAATGAAGCGTGAGCAAGCCTTGATTGAAAAAGAACAGCGAAAGAACAGTTATGCGAAAGCATTAGAGTTGAAAAACAAAGAAATAAAAGAGTTAAAGGAGAGAGAAGATAGGGAGCGCAATTTACAGGTAACTGGCCAATACGCTGTTCAGCGGCCCCTTTATCCTATACTTAATAAACCACAAGATAATTTCTTATTATTAGATCGTCCTCCACCTCCGTACACTGTTCCTTCTGCCCCTCATGAGTCAGATGAGGACTCTGGTTCGGAGGAACACAAGGCACGAGAAACTCGTTCTATGTTGACCGCTTAGCGTGTGTCCCAGCTTAGATCTGCTGCTCGTAAAGCAGTTCGTAGCACTGCCCCGCCTCTGAACTTCTAGATAGTATGAAAGGGTGGCAGGAAAGGGACCTGCTGTATTTTACTGAGGTGTTTGCTGCAGAGTTCCTTGGGCTGTTTAGGAAATATTCTGAGGGGTTAGAGCCCGACGATGTAGCAGATAATTGTAAGCAAATGCGTGATGGACTTTTTATTTTCTCCCAGGTGACTAATACAATCAGGCGTTTGGTTAAACTGCGTGTTGATGCAGTCCGTTTGCGAGAGGAGAAAAAGGCTGCAGACGTAGCTGCACAGACATCTCAGACCGGCATGGCACAAGCTTCTATCTTCGGAACAGATAAGACTATGATAGTTCATGCGAAACCTATGCGGGAGGCCGCACCTTTGTATGTTCCTCCTAAAGGAATGGGTACAAGTGATGATCAGGCTCCTATTGATGCAAAGCGTTATTTTATTTATAATTGGGTTTACACTCCTTGGAATAGGACGGATGTCATGGTACTTAAAACTGCATTGCCTGATCCGCGGAAAAATCCAGCCGCTTTTTATGAGGAAGTTGAGGGTGCTATTAGCTCTTGTACTATGACTTTGCCTGATATTGATTTATTTTTCGGATTGATATTACCGCCTGATATGTGGAGAACTGTTCGTAAAATTGATGCAGCTTTTGGGGCGTTATGGAAAGACTTAGAACAAATGGATGCAGAAAGGGAACCCGCACAGAAGTCATGTCAGTTAATTTTAGATCTTCCCGCAGCTATATTAGTTAAGTTAAAAACGATTATTCCCCCTAAAAAGATAGATTGGACTGTTTTAGCGTCTTGTAAGCAAAAGGCAGATGAATCGGTCTCTGATTTCTTTACACGCTTTGAAGAAGCATTCCACGATTTTAGTGGCCAGTCATTGACAGATGACATGGGCAGACATCTGTTTGTCGATAAATATGTCGCAAACCTGTTGCCAGGAATAGCTAGTCACCTAAAAGCCAGTGAGAGTTCATGGACTACCTCTTCTCCAATTTCTCTCTTGACTATGGCTCAGTATTATGAACGCCAGGAATTAGAAGCAAAGGGTAATGAGGATAAGAAGACTAAAGAATTAAAAAGAAAAGGTAATGTTGGCTCAGATTTATGGTCCGCCTTTTAGAGGTAGTAATAGAGGTGGACGTGGAGCTGCATCCTGTGAAATATCCTGTCAGGGACCCCCATAGCGGTCGAAAATGATGGTGGAGACGGCTCGCTCACCCCCCGCTGCAGCGGTCTGCTGAGCGGAGCGCGAAGTTGCTGGGCGGCGGCTCGGGATCGCCCGAGGAGGGAGAACGGCGGCTGGTGAGGGGCGCTGGAGCCCTGCGGCCGGCCGCACACGCTACTGTGCGCTGCGGCTTGCCACGTGACCCCTGGGCCGTGACCGTTGGAGCGCTGGTTGTGGCGGCCTGGTGGCGCGGCGGAGCTTGGACCTCAGGAGCAAACTGAGGGTATATCGGAGCTCCGCACCGGGAGCACAAGCAGTGGAGCGGCGACGTTCGGCAGGTCAATGGAGTGGCCGAAGGTGCGGACGCAGGAGGCGGCTGATTCCCGAGTGCGGGGCCTCCTGCCTGGCCGCCGCTGGACGGGACGCGTCCGGAGCCTGAGCGGAGGTGGGCCCTGTGATCCGGGACCCGCCAGGGCCCGGCAGCCCGGAGGAGGCGGCGGAGGGGGTGCGCCCCCCTGCAGCGGTGATCGCGTGGCTGCCCCGGAGCGGAGACAGCGGACGGGGGAGGCGGCACGACCCCGGTGGGACCTGTAGCTTGGGAGCCTCGGCCCTTCAGGAGGTGGAAGGCGAGGGATCACGACGCCCGACGCTTGGCGCGCTGCGAGACGCCCACCGGCGGCGGACACTTTCTGGCTCCCCACGTTGTGGCACCTGGACTGTGACGGCGACCACTGAGCTGGGACGGGAGGCCGCCTGGAGGTAATCGGCTGCTCCTCGGCGGGTGGCGGAGTTGGGACATCGGCTGCGCTGACTGAGCCTGAGACATTGGGTGCGGGGCCCCGGACGTGCAGGGGTGGACCCGAGGGGGACTTCCGAGGCGCCTGGTGGATGGTCTCTGGGGATCGCGTTGGTCTCGGGCCCGTGGTGCGCCGAGAGGTGCGTCGCTCGCTCCGGGGGTCGCCAGGGGCCCCCGATTGGACTTGACCGGTTTTGCTTCTTTCCCCCCCCCTCTCTCCTTCGCGGCCTTCCCCGGTGCGGTGCACTGGTGGGTGCGGTGGGGCCCTGACACAGCGGCTGGTTCTGAAGAGGAGGGGCCTGCTGCGGCTTGACCGGACCCATCTACTGGCGGACTGGACTACGGGCGGATGCCCACTGCACAACAGTTGGTTATGGGCCGGCTGCGCAATGCCCAGAAAGACGGCCGGGCCCCGGTGACAGGACTGGGCCCTGCCCCGGCGCTTGGAGACCCTGAAGCGGCCCCGCCCACTGCTCTGCTGGCCGCCAAGCTGGACTCGGTACTGGCGGCTGTGGAGCAGATCGGCTCCTCGCTGGAACAGACTAGGTCGTCGTTGGAAGCCCGCATCGACAAGGTCACGGTCGACTTCACGCTGCTCCACGCGGACCACCGCAAGTTGGCAGACAAGGTAGAGCAGAAGGAGCAAACTCTCCAGGGGGTGCGACCAGTTGTGTCTACTCATACAGCCGCCCTCCAGGATCTCATTGACCGCGTCCATGCATTGGAGGACCGCGCGGATGATGCAGAAGGGCGCTCTCGGTGCAACAATGTGCGCGTGGTGGGCCTGCCGGAGGGCGAGGAGGGGAGACAGCCGGAGCAATATGTGGAAGCGTGGCTACGCAACCTGATCGGATCGGAGAAACTCTCCCCGCACTTCGTGGTGGAGCGTGCCCACAGGGTCCCCACACAGAGGCCCGCCCCGGGGTCCCGACCGCGGCCCTTCCTCTTCAAACTCCTCAACTATCGGGACAGAGACGTGGTGCTCCGCGAGACCCGGGGGATGGGCGACATCACTGTTGGCGGTGGACAGGGGCATTTCTTCCCGGACTACACTGCCCTGGTGCAGAGACGCCGCAGCAACTACCTGGCGGTGAAGCGGCGCCTGCGAGAACTTGGGATGTCATATGCTCTTTTGTTCCCCTCCCGCCTGCGGGTGGCCACCACGGATGGTGTTCGCTTCTTTGACACGCCATCTGAGGTCTGGGATTGGCTGGAGAACACAGGGCGCAGTGATGGCCGGCGGCCGCGGAGTCAGGAGGCTGCCACACCGCGCGGCAGGAGATCTCGCCAAAGGCAGGGAAGGAGGCGGCGGCACGCTGAGGGGCGGGGGCTGGGGGTAGCCCCCAGCCCGGAGAAGAGCAGACTGGAGCGCCAAGATGCGCTGGCAGCGGTGGCCACTCTCGGGTCGCCGGACGGCGGGAGTGGAGACGCTGCCCAAGAGCGGGGTGAAGTGTTGTCCAGCGGCTCGTCCTCCCCATCAACTGTGATCTCTGACGACCAGCTGTTGCCGCTGGTCACTCCGCAGACATCGGACCAATTGATGTAATATGAACGAAACTTTGAGAGATCTGGGGTCGCGGCTGGCGGTGCTCCTTGGGTATGGGCCCTCCAGTCCTCAGACGGACACTTTGTGGCTCCTGACCGTGCAGTGGGCGGAGGCATGAGCTGCGGATGGGAGCACGCTTGCTGCTGGAACTCCGGGGACTGATGGATCAGGTGGGCTGCGGTGGTGGCTGGACTTCCGCCCCCCTGTGATAGGGCGGCTGCCCGAGCTAGGGTTCATCTGCCTTTGTGGGTGGCGTGGTGGGGGGGGGGGATCCTGCACTCCCCGGGCCGGCGCTGCACTCTGATTCTGGGTGTCCCTTCACGTCACATATACACAGGCATCCCTGCAGATGTGCACCCGCGCGGATTGAATCTCACTTGCCTGCCCCCTAGCCACAATTGGGCTTAGCTCTACTTAGCGAGCGTTGTTACATGGTTTGGACGATTACCCGTGAAGGGGTTCGCCCTGTCAGTTCAGTTGGCCTGTTTGGCTCGGTTTTTCGCACGGCTTCATGGTGGTGCGTAGTTGCGTTGAGGTGTTTATGTTGCAGCTTTCTACATAGTCAGGTGAAGGCCCGCCGCCCCCCGCCCTGGACGGGTGTCCCTAACCCCCTGCCACAGTATTACCCTTAGTCCTTTCCGCATGGCTGTTACAAATGTGATTACATGGAATGTCAGGGGCATGCATACACCGGCGCGGCGATACTCAGTCTATGCATACATGCAGCGACACGCGGTGGCAATCGCTCTCCTGCAGGAGACGCACATGACGGCCGGGGAACTGGGTAGGCTGCGTGCGCGCAGGAGGGGGCAGGTCTATGGCACCACGTGTTCGGCACACGCTAGAGGCACGCTGATATGGATAAGGGCGGGTACCCCGTTTGTCTGTCTGCAGGCGCTGATGGATCCTGGTGGGAGGTACACCTTAGTTCATGGCAAACTAGATGGCCAGCAGGTGCTACTGGGGTCTCTTTATGCGCTGAATGTGGAACAGCCCTCTTACCTGGCCAGCCTGTCGTCGGTCCTGGAACCGTTTATCGGCCTCCCCTGGCTTTTGGGGGGGGACTTTAATTCCGTGCTGGATGTGCACATGGACCGGTCCTTTCCGCCCCTGCGGGGCACGCAGGTGGGATCGAACGCCAGGGCCCTCGCCGCATGGCTGTCTCACTGGACGCTCACCGACCTGTGGCGGAATGCCCATCCGGGCGACCGAGTGTACTCTTACTACTCCGCGGTCCACGGCCTCCATGTTCAGTTGGATAGGGTGGTGGGCACCCATTCGGTGCTTCCGTGGGTGACCCGGGCTGAATACATGGGTCGGACGCACTCTGACCACAATCCACTTATTCTGGGGCTTCGCTGGAGACCCGATAGGCCCCCGGTGCCGACATGGCGTCTTCAGACAGCGGCGCTGGAGGACCCGGAATTTCGGGCCTCCCTGGGCACTGCAATCGAACAGTATTTCGATCTCAATGAGGGCTCCACGGATAGTGAGCTGATAGAGTGGGACGCGCATAAGGTGTACATCAGGGGCCACTGCATAGGTGCGACCTGGAATATTCGGAAGCAGTTGGCGGGGGCTCTCGCCTCCTTGGAATCTCGCCTCCTCTCATGGGAGGTGCGTGGTGAGGGGGGGGGGGCTCGGACGCGAACCGCCTATCTGACCTCCGGGCGCAACATGCCGATCTCCTTGAGCGGCTCCGCTGCCTTAATTATGCGGCGCACTCGGCCCGGGTACACGCTACGTCAGACAGGACAGGGAGGCTTCTGGCCTGGCTCATCCGGCAGGATGCGACCCGTACCCCCGTGGGTGCGATCACGGGGCCGGACGGTGTGCTGGTTCACACGCAGTGGGAAATCCACCGGGCGTTCATGGCACATTACACCTCTCTGTACCGGTCAACGGGCAGGAGGAATGCGTGTGATCTGGATGAGTTCCTGGAAGCGGTGGAATTACCGGTGGTCCCGGAGGAGTACCATGAGAGCCTGGAATGCCCCCCCACGATGGAGGAGATAGGGGACGCTATTTCCTCTTTAGCCTCAGGGAAAGCGCCGGGACCGGACGGACTCCCGGCGGAATACTACAAAATTCAGCGTGAGTCCCTTATCCCTAAGCTTCATAGTCTCTACTTGGCCGCCCTAGAGGAAGGCACATTGCCGGCGTCGCTGAAGGAGGCTTATCTGATCTCCCTGCTTAAGCCGGGGCGAGACGCCACGCAGCTGGGGTCCTATCGCCCGCTTGCCCTACTCAACACGGACTATAAAATATTGGCGAAGGTGCTGGCGGAGAGGCTGACGCCGGTGGTGCCTGCGCTGGTGCACAGCGACCAAAATGGTTTCGTGCCCAAGCGCAGCACTTCACTTAATTTGCGGCGGTTTTTCAGGGTAATGGGGGAGAGCACCCGACCATGGCCCAGGGCGGGCTGTTTGGTCCTGGACCTCGAGAAAGCCTTTGATTGCTTGGAGTGGGGATACCTGGTGTCGACACTGTCGCGGTTCGGATTGGGGCTGGGCTTCCTGCAACTTGCGGCTCTGCTGTACAAAGGGCCCACGGTGCGGGTGCGCACGGGCCCATATGTCTCGGATCCCATCGTAATTGGCCGGGGCACTAGGCAGGGGTGTCCGTTGTCGCCCCTCCTGTTTGCGCTTGCAATGGAGCCGTTGGCGGCGACGCTCCGTGGGGAACTTGCGGACGGCATCCCGCTGGGGGACGCAACCCACCAGGTGTCCCTTTATGCGGATGACCTCCTAGTATATGTCAGGGATGTATCTTCCATCCCTGAGGGGCTGGATCGCATTCTACACACCTTTGAGCGGCTCTCAGGCCTCCGAGTGAACGTGGCCAAATCCTGTCTGTACGCCTTTGGGGGCGACGTCCAGGACCCCGGCTACTGCCTTGGAGGAGTGCGGGTACAGTGGCAGCCGGACACCTTTCGCTATCTGGGTGTCCAGATCTATCGCCGCCCGGAGGACCTAGAGGAGGGTAACCTAGGACGCGCGGTGACTGCGATACGGACCCAGATGGCGTTTTGGGGCACGCTTACCCTTTCGGTGACTGGCCGAATAGCGCTCGTTAAAATGGTGGTGCTGCCGCGTCTGCTGTATTATTTTGCCAACTTGCCGGTGTACCTACCGGTGTCCTTCTTTGCGCCCCTCACGCGCTCCCTCCGCGACTTCATATGGGGAACGGCGCGCCACAGAGTTGCGCTGCCGAAACTGTGCCTTCCCGTGGGTGGGGGCGGGCTCGGGATGCCCTGCCTTGAGCATTATTATCTGGCCGCACAGCTGCAGTGGGTGGCTCGCTGGCTGGCTGACAGGTGTCGTGAGGATACGGCGACAGCGGAGAATCCACCGCTGTCATTGACCGAGCTCCTCAGGATTTTTCATCCGACGACGGGAGCGCTGAAGCCGGAACCGTTGCTGTTAGTGGTGGCTTGTAAAAGCTACCGAAGAAGCCTCTGGCTGACGAGGGCCACGCTCCCATACGCCCCGGCCATCCCACTGGAGGGTTCCCCTTGTGGGCGAGACACGTTGGGAGCTGCGGAGTTGCGGGATTGGCACGCGGGTGATATCCACACCATGGAGGACCTATACCATGAAGGGGGCCTCTTGCCGTTTGCGACCCTTGCAGAAGAGACGGGGCTGGCGCAAGGCCAGTTTCTCCATCACCGGGCCCTGATAGAGACTCTGGCGGGTCACTGGGGGGACCTGCAGGTGGAACCGGAGCAGCATTTAGTGCTGCAGTATCTCCATGTCATGGGCCGAGGAGGACACCTGATCAAGTGGTTCGCTGGGGCCTTGCGGATTCATGCGGCGCCGAGTCTGGGGACACTGCGCGGGAAGTGGGAGGGGGACCTTGCCCGCCCTATGGTAGACAGGGAATGGGAGGGAGAGCTGAGGGGGCCAAGGAGGGTGCCCCGAAATATGAGATTCCGTCAAATACAGTTCTTTGTCCTACACAGGGCCTACCTCACACCGGGCGCCATCAATAAGTATTTTTGCAGAACGGATGCGTGCTGCCCCCGTTGTGCGACGCTTGGCGCCGACCTGATCCACATGCTGTGGGGCTGCCCCACACTGCAGATATACTGGCAAGCGATACATGTGGAACTCCGCAGGTGTACGGGCCGGGAGATTCCATCTGAGTGGCCCACATACCTGCTGCATCTCTTTCCCCGACCGCCGCCGGCTAAGGTGGTCTGTCGTTTCCTTGATCTGGGGATAATAGTGGCTAAGCGGCTCATCACCAAGCGCTGGAAGGCGGATACCGCACCGCATGTGCGAGCGTGGCGTTGCTCTTTTATGGTGTGGGCAAAGGCAGAAGAGGTGGCGCTTCGGCGGGAGGAGACACTGGGCCTTAGGGCGACGCCCGTCGCCGCCCAGTGGGGGGAAATGAGGCAGCTCTTGTCGCAATCGGAGGAGGTGGCCCCGGGGGAGGACACTGCTGCGCTGTAGGAGCCGCGTCAGGCGATGGGGCACTGTTCGCCTGATAGAGACTCCGCGCTGGTGGGGGCGACTGGCTGGCTGGCAAAGATAGTGCAAACCGCAGATTGGATATAAGCGCCTGATTTCCCCTTTTTGAGTGGTGGGGGCCAGGGAGGGTGGAGCCTGATGGGAGAGGGGTCAGCGGAGTGGGGGCCGACTAGACTAGAAGATACAAGCTGCTGTTGTACATTGTTTTAGTTGTTAGATTGTTGGAAGGACAGCTGCCCAGCTACAGAATGGGGAGTATAGTACTGTTTGTATAATTATCCAGGGAAGCACTGAGAATAGCACACAATTGGCATTGATGCTGGTGAGCGGATGCTCTCCACTAGGGCTGGGGCCATAACGATACGAATGGAGATGGATTTACTTATGACCTAACAGGTTATATTTTGGGACACAACCGGTTACAGTACACCTAATGTAACGCACCATGCTTGTATCAGTTATACATTGACGCCTGACTACAAGATTTATGTAACAATGCTATTTGATGAAGTATGATGTATTGTGTGGTTTTACCTGCAACGAAAACTCTAATAAACAGATTCCTAAATAAAAATAGAGGTGGACGTGGATCTTATGGTTCGTCTTTCCCTTCTTATACTCGTTCGAATTTGTCTGTTGACCAGTGCGCGTACTGTAAGAAATTTGGGCATTAGGCTTCCAATTGTCCAGCACTGCGTGCTCAGCAGTGTCCACATGGTCGGGGACAAATGAGAAATCGTTCAGGATATTCAGGGCCTAGAGGAAGTACAGATGAACGTGCTAGGGTTGATGCTAATATACGTGGGCAGGATGGGTTTAACACTTTTGATAGAAGGAACCAATATCAAATGTCCGACTATGTGCCGTCTGATTTACAAGATTCTGCTTATGCATAGGGTTGCCTAGGATGGGGTAAGGAATCAGTTGAAGTTCCAATAGATCAGAGAGGTCCCTATGTTACACCACATGTTTTGGGTTCTACTGATCAGTTTCTGGTTGATACAGGAGCTACTCATAGCGCCTTGTCTAAACAATTGGTACCAAGGGCTCCCCTGTCTGGCTTAATGATTACATCGATAGGTTTCAATGGAACCCCTTCCCTTAGCCCACTGTCACAACCACTTGCATTCCATGTGGATAAATGTACTGCTCCATGTCCATTTTTGCTTTCCCCGAATACACCAGACAATATTGTGGGTCTTGATATGCTCAAGTATTTCAGGGCTATGATACGATGTTCTCCAGCAGGTGTACGTGTTATCTTGAATGACAACCATCCTGTGACGGAGAGAGCTTGTCTTGTTAAAGAGGATATTGCATTAGCTTCACTCCCTAGTACTTTGTGGGCTACTTCAGACACTGATGTAGGGCAAATGGTTATTCAACCAGTACATATTAGTGTCAAGGAGGGCGCTGTGCTGCCACGTTTGCCTCAATACAAAATTTCACAGGAAGGCGAAGAAGCACTCGTACGTCATGATCTCATTGAAGTGGGGGTTGTTGAGGAAGTTCCTTACAATGTTTGTAACAGTCCGATTCTTCCTATTCTGAAAAAAGATACTGACACTAGGATTTACCGATTCATTATTGATTTGCGAGAAGTGAACAAGATTATAGTACCACAATACCCTGTGGTTTCTGACATAACGACACTTCTTACTTTGGTTCCTCCGACAGCAACTACATTCTCTGTGATAGACTTGAAAAATGCTTTCTTTTCAATCCCTATTCATCCTGATAGCCGATATTTGTTTGGTTTCACTTTGAATAATCGATCATATAGATTTTGTAGAGTTCCTCAAGGCTATACTGAGAGTCCTAGTATTTACAGTCAAGCATTAAAAAGACAACTTGATTCTTTCGTTTTGCTTGCAGGTGTGGCTCTCATACAATATGTCGATTACATCTTATTGGCAGCCGATACCCCTGAACAGTGTGAAAAATGTACTTTGTCCTTACTTTCTTTTCTTGCTTCCCATCATCACAAAGTGTCACAAAAGAAATTGCAATATTGTAGACCGAAGGTAACCTACTTAGGTCACCTTCTGTCTAAGGAGGGACGTGCACTCACACCAGATCGCATTCAAGCTATTTTAGAAACACCAGTGCCCCATACTCAGAAAGATGTCCGTGCATTCATTGGTCTTACTTCTTTTTGTAGGCAATGGATATTAGGGTTTTCACACATTGTTAAACCCTTGCTAGCACTTTTGACTAAAGATACCCCAATGCCCCTCCCATGGACAGATGAATGTGAGACTGCTTTTCGACAGTTACGACAAGCTCTTTGTTCAGCACCAGTGTTAGGTACTCCAGATTATACGAAGCCTTTTACACTCTATGTACATGAGAAAGATAGATGCGCATTGTCAGTTTTAGTGCAGATACACGGTGACACACAGCGTCCCTGTGCATATTTTTCAGCAGAACTTGATCCTGTTGCTCGTGCGTTACCTGGATGCCTCCGTTCAGTTGCAGCAACAGCTGTGTCAATACGTCAGAGTGAAGGGATAGTTTTGTCACTTAAGCTGTTGGTGCTAGTACCGCATGCGGTTGATGCCCTTTTAAATCAGATGAAGACGCAGCATTTAACTAGTGCTCGTCTGACAGGATATGAATTGACATTGTTGGCCCCTCATATTACACTGAAGAGATGTGCGACACTAAACCCAGCCACTTTGTTGCCATACCTGGTGACTCAGTCTCAGTCACAGGAGTCTCATGATTGTATATTCCTTATTGAGAAACAGACAAAGGGTTGTGTCGATTTGCAAGACACGCCCCTTTCAAGTGTTGATGGGGAACTATGGGTTGATGGGTCCTGTTTGAAGTTACCAGATGGTACAACGTCAGCTGCATATGCAATTACAACACTTCAGACGGTAGTTGAGACAGCTCGTATTCCACAGAAGTCAGCTCAGGCAGCTGAGCTAATAGCTTTGACACGAGCGTGTGAACTTAGTACTGACTTATCTGTGAACATTTATACAGATAGCCGCTATGCTTTCGGAGTGGCTCATGATTTTGGGCTACTCTGGAAGGAGAGGGGCTTTCTTACATCCCACGGGATGCAAATAATGCATGGAGAATTAGTACATAATCTCTTGACTGCTTTAACATACCCGAAGAGAATAGCAATTGTTAAATGTAGCGCATATAAGAAAGTAATTGATAAGATAGGACAAGGCAATGCTTTTGCAGACCAAACAGCCCGTGAAACTGCCATGCAGCGAAGCACCACGTCTATGTACGTAGTGAAGTCACAGGCTGAACGCTTGCATGATACCAGACAGGAAGTGCTAGATATGCGGAGATCTGCTTCTCCAGAAGAAATTGAGCAATGGTCTAAGGAGGGAACATTGGACGATGAGGGCTGTTGGAGGAATAAAGAGATGAGCAAGTGGAGATTGCCTACAGCCTATTTACAACCTATGATTCATATGGCACATGGGTCGGCACATGTTGGAGGCTCCTCGATAACGAAATTGCTCATGCAAGTTTGGGAGCATCCAGAAATTGCCGGCACAGCTAAAAAGATGGTGCAGTCTCGTCTGATTTGTCTTCAGCATAATCCTGGTAAAGGGACACAAACTCCTACAGGAGGGTTTGCTACGCCAACCGCACCTTTGAAGTTTTGCAAATGGATTACATCCAGCTTGAACGCTGTAACAACTTAAAGTATGTTTTGGTAGTGGTATGTGCCTTCAGTAAATGGATAGAGGCATACCCTATGAAGGACAATACAGCTCTCACTACAGCAAAGGTACTTTTGAAGGAATTCTTCCCTAGATTTGGTGTTTGTTAACTTTTATGGAGTGATAACGGACCCCATTTTATTGGGCAAGTTGTCGAATATGTCCTGAAGGGATTAGGGATAAAGCAGAAATGTCATGCTGCTTTCCATCCACAATCAGCAGGGCTAGTGGAAAGGTATAACGCCACACTTAAATTGAAACTGGCTAAAATACTGGCTTCCACATCCTTGAATTGGCCAGACGCATTACCTTTGGCACTGTTGTCCATTAGATCAGTGCCACATTCGCGATCTGGTCTTACACCATATGAGGTGGTGTTTGGAAGGCCTATGAACATTTGGGTAATTCCTAAACCACGTCCCATACATGATGTACCATGTGTACTGATGAGTGACTACCTATCACAATTGACTGACAGTTTGATTTCTATTCATCAACCGGTTCGAGAAGCTCTTCCTGATAGGTCTGCAGGTGAAGACCATGTACTTCGACCTGGAGACCAGGTGATGATCCGATCATTCCAGAAGTCGAGCAGCTTGGAACCGAGGTGGCGCGGCCCGGAGCAGGAGCTCCTTTCAACGAGAACTGCGGTCCGAGTGACGAACAGGAGGAACTGGGTGCACTCCACCCACTGCAAGAAAGTGCCGTCTACCTTGGGGGATCCTGCTGCCTTGATCGACCATCAGGACATCCTGGATACAGAGAAAGGCCAAGCCATATCACCTGACGATTCTGAGGAAGTCTTCCCGGTCCACACGATTCCTGGAGTATACCAACTGAGACAACGGAAAGAGCCTGCATCATCAAAATAGACTGGTTGAGCAACCGCCCTGGGTTAGTGAAACGGAATGCCGATGTGGCAAGGGGGGGGGGATCAGTCTTGTATAGTGTAGCGACACCCGTCTTGACCCTCAGTGAAGAAACCAACAGCTACCCAGGGATAAGAACTCCAACGATTGTTTTCAACGACAAGCTGATCATGTCCACAATGAGATCAACTGTTGCTAAGAGAAAGATCATTTGTGGTATAGGGTTTGTTGTTGCTATGGTGGCTGTAGCAGTAATAACCTGGTTCGTTGAGAAAGTGGCTCCTGCTCAAGAGCTTTTGATCGCCACTACTCCAGTATCAGTTGAACACCACTACTTTACGCTTCCCTACCATGAGCAGAAGCATCAACAATCCTACTTAAATAATGCCTTTATCCAGATGTTGCATCATACTCATAATGCCACAAATACTACCAACTGTTGGGTGTGTGGGATGATACCTGCACATCAAAAGAAAGCAGGAACACCTGTTATTCCTCTTCCCTTTTCTCATAATGGTTCTTGTCAAGCTTGGTATGCGCTTTTGTTTGCATCTGGAAGACGTACAGTAGGCGGGCTTCTTTTTCGCCTTAATAAAGTAAACTACCAAGATAAAGATGGTTATCCCCAAGCCAAAGGGACCAAATTGGAATGGGAAGAGTATCAACCGGACAATATTTCAACACCATATGTCTTCACAAATATGAGAACTTTTACCAGTAATGAACAATTTGTGATTTCTGTTACTAGAGCTAAAGCAGATTATATGTATAAGCAATATTGGGAGAATTCCAGTGGGGAAAAGCAAATATGCTGTAATTCTGACTATTGAAGGTGTAAACAACAGTAGTTTTATAGCCTCACATAATACTTACTTTATATGTGGTAGCCAAGGATATCATCAACTACCTGCTGGGTGGTCAGGTGTGTGCTATGTCTCCTTTCTATTGCCCCCTGTGTTTCTGGCACCTGCATCATACCACCGGGACCTTAAATTATTCGACGATATCTCTAGAAATAGATACAAAAGGACAGTAAGTGCTGACGAAGTAGACCAAACTCATACCACTCTGCAACAATATGTCGATTTTAATTTAGGTTTGTTCTTCTTTGTGGGTGCTGCATTAAACAGTAGGAAAATAAGACGATTGACTAGAGTTGTGGACGCTGTTACCAATCAGACAGCTATGGCACTTGGGAACATTACGGAGGAGCTGCAAATTAAAAGGTTTGTAGCTCTCCAGAACCGAATGGTTCTAGATGTGGTTCTGGCTGATCGAGGTGGTGCATGTCGCATCATCGGTAGCAGCTGTTGCGTATTCATACCGGATCACTCACCTTCAGTATATGACGCAATATCAAAACTGCATAAAATTGCTGCCGAAATTCATCCAGAGACTGGTACTTGGACTTTTGCTGAATGGTTTTGGACTCTTGTTTCTGCTTGGGGCTGGAAGCTACTGACTATCCTGTGTGTAATGATTACGATACTTTTTACATGCTGTGTATGTATCCAATGTGGTCCAATGCTTTGCTCCATTTGCATCTCTGTCTGTATACCTGTCAAAAGGAATGTTGCAGAAACAAAGGGCCAACAAATGTTGAATATAGAGGTGGCCGAAATAATGCTAATAGATGTACGGGATGCATATTTAGATTACCCCAGAGGAACGAATGTCTTCAGCTAATGCTAAAAGGGGCGTCTGTTGTAAATTGGCAGCGATTGGATTAGCATTATATTTAGAGGCTATCTTGTCCATTTTGTGGAATCCATTTTGTATTTCTGGCAGCCATTTTGTTTGCCATGTGCTGCCACGTGCTCGCCATGTGCTCTGTCCTCCCTCAGTGTTGACTGCTCTTGTAATCTGCCGAGAAACATACTATATTTAGCATCTTCCACCTTCGCACATGCCCAGTTTAGTTTCCAGCTGTCCTTGCAGCTGTTAGTAGTATGTAACTGTCAGGATGTGTTTACTAGCACTGGCAAACTGTTAACTTCTCCTACTTGTCGACTGTGCATTTCTATATGACCTTATATGTGCATAAAACCTTCTTATGTACTTGTACCGCCTTCGTTTTGAGCCCCTGTGTGGGTATAAAAGGACCATGCTCCTTCTGTTCGGTGTGCTACTTCATTCAATACCGAAGGGTGCTGTGTGAATGTAGTTCCACCTCATGAGGTTTATTAAACTTTGTATTTTCTATTCCAGTTTCTGTGCCAACTTCTTCCTATTGGTCTGAGGACTCTGTGCAGAGAAGGGCGAACCCCTTGCACTGGTAGGCCTAGCTGAGGTCCACTTCTACAAAGAGACAGTGTCAGAATTTTCTTTGAGAGAAGTTTATGTAGGGAACGATGGGGCATATGTACAAGGAAGTGGCAGAGTGAGGCATTAGCCGTCATGGCTTAATGCCTTACTCCGCCACATTCAAAACGCAAGGCTGCACCATATTTACAAGGATATGGTGCAGCCTTGCGTTTCCCCCTGCGCTGGCGCTACACTTAGCAGTGTAGCATCAACGCAGGCACCCTTGCACCATAGTGCAAGGGTGTATGCGTGCAGGAGATTATTTATGTGCAGGAAGGTGTCCCTTCCTGCACATAAACAATCTTGAAATGCCATTGTGTCACTTATATGTGTGCTGCTTAATGCAGCCTACATAGAAGTTACAAAATGTCATTTTTTTAAAGGATTGTTTATGTGCAGGAAGGGTCAACTTCCTGAACATAAACAATCCAAGGAGGTTTGCTTTTTCCATGTGTGCTGCACAAGGCAGCACACACGGAAAAAGCAAAAACGTGGAGAAATAAAGTATTTCTCCTCTTTTCGCCAAATTAAGACCAGGATTTCCCTAGTCTTCATTTTAGTGCTGCCTCCTATTTAAGCTGCCCTTGTAAATAGGGGGCAGCGTCATAATCAATGGGTGTTGCACTGCCCACCCCTTTCACTATAAGCATAGCATGAAAGGGAGCCTTATTTTCAAGGCAGCGTTAAGCCACATTTAGTGGCTTAATGCTGCCCGGTAAATAAGGCGAAGCCCCTATCGCCACGGAAACGTCACAAAAGGTGACGTTCCCGTGGCGATAGGGGCTTGTACATATGCCCCCATGTGCATGTGCCTTACGCTAGGAGCAATCTTTATACCTTTACAACAAATTTTCCAAATTTGAGGGAGGCATCTGAGAAGTCGTACAAGGAGATTCATAGACTAGTAATGCTTTTTGAAAATGATTGATTCAGGTATGTTATTTGAGATTGTTGTTATTAGTGCTTTATGGACAGAATGTAAAGATGCTGTTGCTTGGCCAACTGTTGAACCCGCTAGAGCTGCACCTAACCATGTTCCAGTTGAGGTGGCAGGTGACAAATACAGTGATGGTAAATCATTAGAAAGAGAAAGTGCTAGAGAAAGAAATGAGCTGGGCAAAGTTCATAAGAGCTACACAAGAGTGGGAGGAGTCACTCATGCTCTGTATGAGAGGCTAATGCAGGTTTATAGCAAGTACAGGGACGATGAAGAGCCGAAGAAAGAAGGTGTTACCAGATTCATATTGGCTTTTATTTTACTTAGTTCACATACTCCCCAGAGTGTGATGTGTTAGCAAATTAAGGGAATCAACAAGATCTTGAAATACACTAAGTATTGCAGTGATTGTTTTGGAATGAAGCAAAAAAAAGATTAATGAGAAGTTGATTATTGCAGAGACGGAGCAGATTCAAAGAGACAACAGAAATCATATGATGGGTTTAAATTTAAATTTAAATTTTGTGCCGCCTCAGAATGCTGAAATGAATAGAGCACATCTGTCGGGATCTTCCCGTCACCCTTCCCCTGCCGCCCTTCAAGCTCCCCCTGCCATATAATGGGCCCCAAGTTTTGACAGCTTCATAATGTATCTATCGCCTCACAGGATAGGTTCATAAAGTATCTCAGCCCCCGGCACTTTTGCCTTGTTGGATATTGCAGCACAGCTCAATACGCTCAGCCCCCAGCACTGCACTTTGGCCAACAATAAAATAACAGAGTTGAAATCAAAGTGCACGAGGCCCGTAGCTAGGAATATATGTTTGGGGGGCATGGCCCCTGTGATGACAACTCTTTATTTACATACTCGATCTGGACGAAGGAGTCAAACTATTCTGCAATACCAATTGAAGAATAAAACTGGTTGAAGCACATTGGTGCTAGAGTAAACCCCTATGAGGCACTGGGCTATAATATTGCTGTAACGACCCCGATATAAATAAGATCATCCAGAAACAACGGACTTGCAGAAGTTTTTTGCCTTTGATATGTGACAAATAAGACAAATCCTGAAGGTGGAGCTTGTATTTCCTGCTTGGTGGAGTGATGCTTTTCATCTACTGCAGAGTCATTCCTAGAAGAAATATATAGACCCTTGAATTTCTTAATTGGATTACCGGCAGTACTTTCCAAATATGTGATTGGACTTGTATTAGATGTTGTGCAAAGAAATTGTTTTTCTTCAATAGAAGATATATATTTATCATATTTCGAAAGAAGGTGGAATTTATGAATAAATACCACCAAAACACGTGTCCACAAATTACTGTTACACAACCTATTGATACTGGAGGTTCTTACATGATCAAAATCAAATTCAAGGATGCTCAGTGATGTGTACAGTAGAGGTGTATATGTTCAAAGACAGATCAATCTGTGATGACATGTAGTATATGTTTATTTGTTTCATGTATGTGACATTTTAAATATTATATATATATATATATATATACATAAATATACTTTTTTATATGGTTAAAACTATATATGTATATATAGTTTTAATCATATAAAATATCAAAAAAGTATATACATGTATTTTCTTTATATATTCTAGACAGTTGTTATTCACATTATCTTACTTCTGGCTCGGTGTGGTGGGTCTGTGAATTATAAGACAGAGTTCTTGTATAGTATAGGTGATTATACTCATGCAATACACACGGAGAAGACCGTTAATAGATTTGATTATAGTGATGACAACAACATAAAAGTTCAGTTTAAATCATGATATGGGCATAGGGGGAGAGGAATGGTTGTGAAAAAATTATGCAATGTGTCAATAAGTTTAAATGCACACTATGCATTTTCTGTTATTTTTTTGAATATAGAATTATTCACCCTTAAAGATTTTCGTAAACATGTTAAATGCTGCATTTTAATGTAAATTGGTTGAATCTAATTGTAACATCTAAACAACTTTTTACAAAGGTGCATCTTGGGAGATTCTTGATTCGGAGGTTGACCGAAAGGTTGTGCGATTCTGAGACAATACATTTTTCTTCATGTAACTTAAATTGTAACTATCTGCAATTGGTCAGTAAAACAATGTGAAAAAAACAAATGCACCGGGTATACTTCAATATATCATGTCCCACCTACTCCTCTTTCACAAACTCTAGGTTTCTATAATCTTGATTCCAAGTTTATTAGACCAAGTTAAGGATGCTGTAATCTACACCAAACTGGATTTGCGGGGTGAGTATCATCTGGTCAGGGTCTGAGAGAGTGATGAATGGAAGACCGCATTAAGAACTAAGGACCATAATAGCAAGGACTTGCGATAATCATCACAAAGCGCACTTAGCGCTGTATTTTTTATCGCTGGTTTAGATCGTGGAGATAACGCGTTATTATCAACGTTTATCTCCAAGGTGATAATAAACCAGCGAAAGCGGCGATTCTCCATCAATAACGCTGGAATTCCAGTGATGAATTCCCATTGCTAAGGAAAAGGTCACTAATAGGCAGGTGAGGATTCAGCCGTAGAATGCACCTTCCATAGAAAACAATGGCTAAGTCAGGATTTTAGCAGGTGTTAAAATCCAGCGATACTCGCGGTTAGCGCAAGTTTTTTTATCGCTTCGCGGGCATTGCTAATAGGGAGAAGTTGTGTTAGCGACTTCTTCCTATTACTTTTAGTGAGGAACGCCCACTTTGCATTTCATTAGTGATAAATATCGCTGACATGCAAAGCGGTAAAATAACGGCCCCTATCGCCTTTAAGCTGTCGCTAACAGTTGTTCGCGACAGCTTGCTAATAGGGCGATCAAACTATTGCCGCTTTATCAGCAAAAAGTGCCGCTAAAGCGGTAATACTGCCCTTGCTAAAATGGCCCTAAGTTTGATCTTTTCGAATACCAGGTAATGCCCTTCGGACTTTGCAATGCTTCCACAGCCTTTCAGTTTTTCAGTGACGAAGTCCTTTGTGAATTCCTTGATGTGTGTTGTCTGGTTTATATTGATGACATACTTATATACTCCCACTCCAAGCAGTTTTGTGTCATTCTTCTCAAACTCAGAGAGTACCAATTGTATGTAAAACTGGAAAAAAGTGTTTTCCATACCACAAAAGTGACATTTCTTGGCTAAGTCCTCAGCCCAGAGGGAGTAGGCAGAGACAAGACAAAGGTTGAGGCCAACTTAAATTGGCGTTCGCTCACTTCTGTGAAGCAGGTTCAAGGTTGTTTGGGGTTTGCCAATTTCTATCAGTGATTTATCAACGATTTCTCTTAAATCATCATGCCCATCATGCGCTTATTGTGTAAGAGATTAAAATTTCATTGGGATATGGAAGCTGAGCAAAGAGCAATCAGAAAAAACACTCTGCCAGAAGATTTATTTATAAGGTGCTAAACGTCACTGATATAGGAAAAACAGTCCTAACAGGGTACCCTTCCGATTTATAATAAAAAATGCTTGTGAGTTAGGGATATCATATTTATTTATATTCTTTGATCATCATAGTAGCAAAAACATAAAATACAATAACTGTCCATAAAACTCTACAAACATCCTAAGCCGCACACACACAATCTTTCAGACAAGCAGGCAAACACTGACTCAGACATACTCATACATTCCATCAGGTAGCAATGCATTAAATAGTGACAAACATCGTCACATAATCAGAAAATAGTTCACATCAATAGAAAAGTCAAACAATATTGGGTAATATGGACAATCCAGGATCAGTTGGTCATCTTTTCAAGGCACTGATGCAGTCCATAATCTGGTTTCTTCTCCAGGGAAGAGATGCAAAAAAAGGAGGCACAGGGTCTCCAGCGCCGACGCGCGTTTCGGTGTCAGACCCGCCTATGGGTCACACCTTCAGAGCGAAAAGTTTGTGAGCGAGCAAAGGAAATATGAAGCGTCTAAGAAAACAAATATAGTATAACATGGACATATATTTTGATCTAGGCTGATAAATCCGGGTGCAAATATTTAGTACATCCCTTATAACAGCTGACAAACAGAAGGAGGGTACCCATCAGGAAAAACTGAAAACAATGAGACCATGATAGTTTTTATTTGACCAGGGAATGTGCACACTCAAAAGAGATGAGAGAAAATATGCGACAGCCAGTGGATCACTGGCAGAAAAAAGAAAAACATCAAATAGCCCATGTGACTTGTAGATGTGCCGATCACAGGAGTGTAGAAAATAAACGTGACCTCTAAAGAACACCTGGTAGTGATACATATAGTGGAAGACTCGAAAAAAGAAGAAGAAAGAAAGGAAGAAAATAACAGAAAGTTACTAAGAAGGCACAACCTGGGTTAGATAGCCAGGACGATGGCCCAAAGCATTAGAGGGCTAACAAATAAGCTAAAAAATGCACGAAGGGCTCCAAGGCAAGGCCAACAAGAAGAATTTATCTACATGTGTATATGGAAAAAAGGAATAAAGCATACTAAACTTAACGGCCAACGGCCAACGGCGACGTAGGAATAAAGTGGTTATATCGTATCATATGGTTAAGTGAGAAAAGGTGATCGCAGCTTACCCAAATGATAGTGGGCGCAGCCGAATCTTCATAAGGTGAAAGGCATAACAAGAAACAGCGTTCTAGGCAGTGGTCGAAGTGGGGGGAAAAAGTAGGGGAACTGTGGGCGGAGCATCAGGGGGCAGGAATATTCCGAGGATTGGGTCAGTGGGCGGAGTCAGAGGAGTGGCTAGAAAGAGCAAAACATCCCAATTTTTAGTATGTTTGGCATTTCACTGATGAGTTCCAGCTTATAATGTTATTTAATGCAACCAATAGATACACGTTTATTTGAGGTTTAATAGATGAGTTAATGACATTAAAATACATTTACAATGTGGGATACGTATTCAATCACAGAATGTCCCAAATACGCATATAGGTGGAATCATAAGCCATTTGTGTCCGAGCCATGCAGTTTCTTTCATTAGCACTTCTCCTCCCTTTTTCTAACCATTTCTGAACATAACATTTGGCTTTAGATTCGATGACAGGAAGCCCCACGTGTTGGGGAGCACTGTTGATGACATCATTCTGTGCCCCATGGTCAATGCAAAATTGTATTCATGTGTTTTTACATGCTTCACGCAACATGTCATGAAGCCAGCATTAGATGCCTCTTACTTTCCTGTTATTGTATCTAGACCTAGCACTCTAAAACAACCCAGACCTGTTGGTTTTGCAGATGCTTTTAGCAGTATCAGATGAATGAGATACAACTATTTTATGAGTAGTTTGTGTAATTACCTCTCAAGTTAGATAGCAATCAGAATTGCAAATGCATCAATTCTGAAATTATGAGACTCAAACATTGGTAGAGTCAAAAATAGGTAGTGGTCCTCAGATTATTTCAATCCGTTATTTTCTGCCCTACAGGCTACTATCCTCTGCAATCACTATTAGGCACCTTCCTCCCTTGCCTCTCCATGAGCACTGTAGGTGTCTAGGAATACCACCCACCAGACACTGCATGAGAGAAGTTTAAACATGAATGGCAAAATATCCTAGTTTGCAAATGTTTTCCACATAATTATAACTCTGCCGTGTTTGCCACATAAAGCACCATCTGCTTCATAAACTGATGGTTTTACCTAAAAATGTGTTTGTATCTCAAATGGATCAAAACAACGTGACTTGTGTTGCTGTGAAGTGGAGGGCCCTTTACAAAGGTTGACTGGTCACGTTCTCAGGGCTGTTATTAATGAGGCGAAAGCTTTGCAGAGACTGTTCGTATGTGTAAAAATTTCAAAATTACAAAGTATCAGAAAATGTACCACATTAAGCTGCAGTCTTTCTTTGCTGCATAATTTAGTCAACACTGCAACATAATTTTGCCCTCCATTACTGCGTAATTGCAGCGGCCCAAAAGCAGGCAGCACATGTTAAAAGTGCTTGCTGCTTGAAGCAAAGAGACACCGGGAAGTTTGAGAACTTATGGACATATTTACGGGAATGGTGGTGCAACGCATCAAGTTACTTTGCTGTGCTGCCCGGCGTCACAGGGAAAGGGCAGAAATGCACCGTCTTTATCCAATACGGTGCATTTCTGCCCTTTCCAAGTGTGCTGGTGCCGTTTCGTCAGCCTAGCGCCAACGCAGGCACCCTTGCACCATGGTGCAAGGGTACCTCTGTTGCATGCAGCATTGTTTTGTGCACAAAAGCAAACCTGAGAGGCTTTTTCCTCTTTGTATGAGTGCTGCACATATAGAAAGAGGAAAACAGGGAGAAATAAAGATTTTTCTCCTTGTTGTGCCTCCCTTGGGGAGGCGTAAGATTTTGAATCAGTCCCAGGTTTACAAGTCCTTGTAAATCTGGGAATGCATAAAAAACGTGAGAGTTGAGTGGGGAACACCCACTGCAACGCCTCCCTTGTGCAGAGTAAGTCAAAGCAGCAATTTGCGCTGTGTTGTATTACTCCATATTTATGAAACCATTCAAAGCCATGCAAAGTGGCTTTGCGTGGCTTCATAAATATGACTTGCAGATTTGTGACGTGCATTTACCACGTTCCGTGGTGCAAGCATGACGCAAGGCCCTTTTAAACATGCCCCTTAGTCTGGTGTGCATGCAAATCCTGCATTGCCAATCCCTGGTGAGTTGCATTAATACTGCTGGAACAAGGCCAATGGAGGCACCTATGTGTGAGGCGGACTGGCCTCAAGGGTCCTGTGACCTCAGTGACAAAGTCACTGCTGTTCTAGGATGTGCTGCTTCGTAGGCCTACTCGCAAGACTGTAGGTGAACTTCAGTATGGATTGTGATGGACAGGCCTTCAAGGTTAACCCACACTGGCCACCGGTAGGGTCCACTTGCTGGTGCTTAGAGACCAGGGCTTCTATGGTCTAGTATGGCCTTCTAAGGTCTAGTAGGGGAATGTGCTCCCTCAGGAGAGTGGTCTGGTGGACTGGTCATGAAGCCCGATTCCCCAGTTCCAGATTTGGTAGCTCTGGCCGTAGTGCCACATCCTATCCTCCCTGAGCACCCTTCTGTCCCACTGAGAGACACTTGCACTGCCTTCAGCTACAACCCAATTCTGCCCCATTATAAACACCTGGCTGTGACTCAATTCAAATTACGCACTGCCTGAAAAAAGTAACAACATCCTGGAAAAAGCAAACACTCATAGGCACAGGAAGATTATGTAAAGCGTGCAAAATAAGCAGGAACGACATGGCTACTTTAGTTTTTACACTCCTTGTTTAGAAATCAATGAGTGTTTTTTGCCTCAAACGTTGAGGACATGAAAACTGTGCTCTTAGTGTACACAGGTAAGCCTTTGGTGTACTCGTAGACAGCAAGGAAGGGCATAAGCAGGGCTCAGAAGATTAAGGGATTCTTGAGGAAAATCTGATCTGACTCACAGAAACCCACAGGGCTCCTCCACATTCATGTCAGCCAGCAAGCTGCTCAAACATCGACATTATGTATTCAAGTGTCCTGCTAACTTTACCTTTTGAACTGTCTGGCTTGCTAACTCTCCTACCCACAAAAAACTTGAAAGGGTAAAAGGCAAAATTATATTTTCATTCGGGAAGTGAAGGATACATCCAACTTTATTTTTTGTGGTGACACAATCGTACATTAGTTAGGCTGTAATGCATTGCTAAAACAAAATCACAAACCTAAGAGGTCCCAAAGGCAAGACCTATTGGCTTTGCCAATGCTTGTTTAGATATCTCATTTGCTAAATGGGGCACTTTTACTTTGGTACCAGACAGGGCCAAACTGGGAACCCAAAGCAGCCCTGGGAAATTTGTGTCCATCCCCTGCACAGTGTGATGCATGCGAACGCAGCAAGCAAGCCTGATGACTGCACAAGGGACACGGGGAGAGGTTGTTCTCTCCCCTAGAAAATTTTGGAAAAAATTACATAAATGGTGCATTCTACAACACATTGAATTATGTATTCCATTGTATTAGCTTTTAGAGAACAGTAAATGATGACCTTCCGGTGCACCAGGATACGACAATCTTGTTGGGGCCCTTCAAGGATTCCCTCACTATCACCCTCCAACAGCGCCCCTCATCTCTCCACTGCCCCTCTCTCACATGTATTTAAATTATTTTATAGTGCCTCTCATACCAGTGAGGGACTTGGAGCACTTTACATCATGCACACATACAGAGACAATTAATCATACGTGTGTAATTCAATGTTTAGAAAATGTTTACAAGACAAAAGGGGCTACAAGGTGTTAGGATTCACATGCCATCAATTCTGGTTGGCATTTTTTTAAGATCTGGAACACAACCAGAGGGTTCAAAATGTAACACAGTAGTTGGATTTTCTAATGAGAATGTATTTCTTCCCAAACAAACCAATTTTAGCAATATTAGGATAATGAATGACTGGGGAAAAAACATAACTTCCAAACCCTCACCATGCAGTTTGCATGCAGCTCTCTGTGACAAAAGCAGTAACCCACTGAGCTTTGCCCATTAAATACAGTTCTGTGGTTTGTATGGTACAGGTTCTTTGCAGCAGGCATTTTAACCCTCTGCGCTACAATGGATGGGTCAAAACTGGCAATAGACAATACTCCAATCTCTCTTCAACAGGAAGATGAACCACCAGAGATCTAAATCTTGACTCTTTTATTGTTGCCTGAAATCTGCTGGGTTTACAAGGAATCCTGCAGTGATTTTTGCATTTTTGAGAGTGAGAAGTGAGTCATTGTGCTGGACAGCCCTGCGGGTTTTGTAACTGGGGGTCGGTTTTGCAGCCTCCAGTAATAAAACCAGCCTCCCTTCCGATGCCCAGTACACCAGCCCGGCCTTGGAGCCAGGGCTTATTTGTTTTCACAGTCAGACCCTGGATGAAGTTCACAAGGGGCTCTGGTGCTCGGGTGTCACAGAAATGGACACCTCTGACTGCTTTTATGTTATATCCTTAGAAAAGGGTAAACCGTATTTTCAAAAAGACCACATCCCTGAACATAGACAGAGAAGCAGTACACATTCTATAAAATATATTACAGAAAACAGCAGATAAGACATTAAACATTTTCCACATTTATTTTTAAAAAGCGCTAAGGTTTGAGCACAGTCTGCCACGAATTCCACATGAAGTCCTCTTCCTTTCCGTGTGGTATTGTCAGTCTGGGTGAGCTGGAAAATAAAGGGCAGATGAGGTCAAGGGCGGGGCCGCCAATGCGTCCTAATGTGTCCATTGTATTGGTCTCAGTGGGGGCAGGTGGGTGGCCTCCTCACTAAATGAGGTGTAAATCACTGCACAGCCGGGTCCATCAGAGGTAGCCGGGTTTTTGTGCCGATTGATTGCTCCTCCAGTGCACCACGGCTCCTACAGTGTTGTTGGGCAGGTCCCTGCCCACAGATACAGTGGGGAAGTGGGAGGGGGTCCTGGCAACTGCAGAGGCTTTCTTCGCTATGCAGCAGACCGGCCTTGATGATCCTGTAGTTTTTTTTTTTAACTCAGAGCGTTCCTGTCATCGAACGGACTTAGTTAAATTAAATAAGTAGGGGCACGCCGTGCCCTTCCGTTCCCGCCCACTTCGACCACTGGTTCTAGGCGATATATGTCATGGTTGGGAACACTAGCAAATACGCTTGATGCTAAAAATTCAACAAAACATGGCGATAACTAAAAAGGAAGCACAAATAATGACATATTGCCAAGTTGCTAGCGCAGCTAATCTATAGATATATGTCAGCAGTAGGTAAGAAAATAGAAAAGCCTAGAGTAGACGAGAATATCCTAATGTTCAAAAGAAGGACTGACAGAAGGAAATTAAATCCTCAGCGGTATCAGATTAACGGGAGGTGAGAACCAACCGTAAAGCCGGCAAAAATAACAAGGCATCAAAGGCCCAGAGCGACGTTATAACGAGTGTCTGAACTACCAAAGTCCATAAAAAAGAAGTAGGAGACCCTCAAATAGCGTGGAGCATTAAAGTGCGGAGGCAAGTTATAAAGCGCTGCACGCCAAAAAGGCCAGAGCAAAAGTACACGTGGACGCAGGGGTACACAGGCGCAGCCACGAAAAAGGATTTTACCTTAGAGGAAAGATCAAATGGGCAGAATCACGGCGGGCTCACAGCCGATACGCCAAACACCAAGGGGCATATTATCAAGAAACGGTGTTAAAATTATCGGCACTTTAGCGGCAGAAAACTGCCGCTAAAGCGGCGATAATGTGCTTGATAATATGCCCTTGATAATTCCCATAGAAGCCCATGTTCTGGTGTCAACATGGGCTTCTATTGGAATTTTCTGCGGCATATTATCAAGCTAGTTATTTTTGCCGCTTTTGCAGCAGTTTTCTGCCGCTAAAGCTGCGATAATTTTAACGCTATGCTTGATAATATGTCCCCAAGGGGCATATCAGCAAGCAGGCGATAAAAAATTATCGTCGCTTTTGCGTCCGTTTTCGGACGAAAAGCGTCGATAATTTTATCGCCTGATCAGCAAGGTCACGCTAGCGCGTGAAACCTTGCCTTATCGCTATTTCCCTTAATGCCCATCTTTGCATCTCTAATGAGATGCAAAGTGGGCGTTCCTCCCCAGGATAACGGGAGAAATGTCGCTAAGCGACATTTCTCCTTTTATCAAGCCTCACGCAAAAAAGCATAGCGACAAGAAAAGTAGCGATAACCTCTGTTATCGCTACTTTCCTTACGCCTGCTTTGAAACTGACTTAGCCATGATATCCTATGGAAGGTGGATATCATGGCTAAGTATGTGAGACCCTATCAGCAAGCTATCGCCAAAAGTTGTGTGATTATGGCTGGATTTCAAGCAATAATCGCACATTTGGCAGCTTGCGCTCTGATTTTTATTGCTTTGGATAAGCGTTGCTAATAGCACGCTATCTCCGCGATCAAATTCAGAGTTGGCCGGCGTTAATTATCCTCACGCTAAGAGCGCTGAGCGATAATTATCGCCGGCCCTTGCTGATATGCCCCCAAGATAGTCAGGTGCCGGATGCCGGGTTTAAATGAACAGGTTACTTACCTTCGGTAACAATATATCTGTAAGAAACATTAGTTAGTTAGATTCCTCACCTTAGAATATCCCCAGGCGTCAGGCTGTATCCGGAAAGATTTTTCGTCAGCAATACCCTTGCGCGTCGCTAGGCATCGTCTGCGGCTCCATGTCCGTCGTCGGCATCGTGATCGCCGGGATGACGTCATCGGAGTACTTAGACGCCGCCCTCGCGCACTGTCGTCATTTCTTGTACATAGCTTTCTGCACCAGGAACGCAGAGCCTTGCAAGAGACCGACACTGGTGCCCAAAAATTCTAGGGCCCTGAAAGGGATGACCTCAACCCTAGATATCGGTTCACAGAACGGGGAGGATGGGTGGGTCTGTGAGGAATCTAACTAACTAATGTTTCTTACAGATATATCGTTACCGAAGGTAAGTAACTTGTTCATCTGAAAGAAACACGTTAGTTAGATTCCTCACCTTAGAATAGATACCCCAGCAATACCAACCCCGGTGGTGGGTCTGTGAACCAAGATCACACCAGAAAGTCCTGGAGAACAGAACGGCCAAAGAAGCCGTCTCTCCGGACTTGGCTGTCCAGGCAATAGTATTTGGCAAACGTGTGCAGCGAGGCCCACGTTGCAGCCTGACAGATGTCCTGCAAGGGGACTCCCCGGCCCAGGGCAGTGGTCACCGCTGTGGCCCGAGTGGAATGGGCCGTCAGCCCTACAGGAGGTTCCTTTTTAGCTAAGGAGTAACAGGCCTTGATACACAAAACGACCCACCGAGAGATGGTTCATTTGTGCACCCGTAATGAAAGGTCTCAGATCTCCCCTGGACCAAGGTATGTACCGTCACTTTCCCAGGGAGAGAATACCAGTTCCAAACTTATGGAATATAACATATACACAGCACTTCCTAAGGTGGGCAAACTTTCAACACTCCCCCAAAGGCAAGGCAAGAAAACAATATCACATGAGTCTCCTCTAGACCAAGGTAACACACACACTTCTCTAGAGCGAGATATACTTTGCACATCACTTGCCAGGAGTAGAACAACTTCCTATAACACAATTACCTACTAGAAGGGAATTCACCCATCCTTCTACAACAGAATACTTGGCCAAGAAGAGTCCACACCTCCTGCTACAAGGAAAAGACGAATTCAAACATATGGAATATATATACATTTATTAACACAATACTTCAATCACGGGCAGGCCGAATTTATATTGATCATGGCAGACTCTCGCATATCAAATAACCGATTGAAATACACAATCAAAGGAAATATATATGTAGAAATATATATGTATGGATATAAGAATCAGAAAATAAGAAGGAAAGGAAAGAATCAGTAAAGAATCAAGAGACAGTTAGTAGCAGAGACACCTCACCTACTGCTTCATCATTTCACCCCACTTCGCTCAAGGGGAGTCCATTACTTGAACCGGGTGAAAGCTCAGAGGTGACACCAGCCCCCACTTTTCCGTGACAACACGTCTGCTCCACGGCGTGAACTTCCACCAGGCCAGTGTAGGCTCCCCTTTTTAATACAAATTCAAACACAACAAAGCTTCTAGCAAGCCTCGCCCCCTCGTTCTCATGAGAACCCGTACCAGCCTGCTCCAAGGCCACTGCATCGGTTGATCAGGCCTTTGCTATGGCTCCGAGACAGACCATGTACATTCCTCTGATAAGAACCAGTTGTCTCTAGTCAGTAAAGTGTGAAAAACAGGAGAAGAGCAAAACATGCCCTCCCCACCTCTGCAGCTTCGTGCAGGCACAGAAAATAGCTTCAGTCATGAAAATGGAGTTAGTTAAGCCATGCACACAAAGGCCCAAAGCAAGATGGAATCAGAAAAGCAAGGATGACATGAAACCATGTCAAAGGCAATAGTTCAACACATAATTCACATAACCCAAATAACACTATAGACTTTATCCCTCAGTATACAACATTGAGCACCACCAACCACAACACTGCACCTCAATATCCCATACCTTCTATTCTTGGCAAGACTATTCTACGTAAAGACAGCAAGATTACAGAAGAGAAGCAGGCATATGCAAACCCATCCTACATTAAGGCTAGGGTAACATAACACACTTAAGTCAGTACAAAATGGTGGTGGTTGAGGGTCATCATAGGGTGTCAGACCACAAAAGTGGCTTGTTCACTACAGCACCGCCCGTCCCTTCTTAGCGCCCACGTAGCCAACAAAGAGTTGGTCGTCCACCCGGAACTGTTTGGTGCGGTACAGATAGAAAAACAGCGCCCGCTTTGGGTCCAGACGGTGGAGCTTCTCTTCCTCCTTCGAGGGATGCAGAGGTGGAAAGAAGGTGGGCAGTGTAACAGACTGTCCGATGTGAATGGCAGTTACCCCCTTAGGGAGAAAGGAAGGACGAGTCCTGAGAACAACTTTGTCTGGATGGACAGAAATGAAAGGAGGCTTAGAAGAGAGAGCCTGGAGCTCACTCACCCGTCTAGCAGAGGTGATGGCAACCAGGAAAGCAGTCTTAAGAGTGAGAAGACGAAGGGGACAATTATGAAGTGGCTCAAAGGGAGCGCACATCAGAAAGGTCAAAACAAGGTTCAAATCCCACTGAGGCATTACGAAAGGGACAGGAGGAAACATGTGAGTAATACCCTTAAAGAATTGAGAAACAACAGGGGATTTGAAAAGAGAAGGCTGATCAGGAAGCCGTAAGAAAGCAGAAATAGCTGAAAGATTTCCCTTGAGGGTGCCCAGAGTAGAGCCCTGCTGGGCCAAGAAAAGAAGAAAGTGGAGAACCTCAGAAAGTGGGTCGGAAAGGGGATCCACAGCCTTTGCTGTGCACCATACCACAAATTTGTTCCACCTGCAGGCGTATACCAATTTTTGTGGAGGGAGGCGTGGCTGCCAGAATAACATTACAGACTTCAGGAGGCAAGTCAAATGGCATCAACTGCCGCCGCACAATCTCCACACATGGAGGTGGAGGCTGGACAGTTTCGGGTGGAGGACCGTCCCCTGCTGCTGCGACAGAAAGTCCTCCTGCAGAGGCAGTCGTATCGTGGGATTGATCAACAGACTGAGTAGCTCGGGATACCAGTACCTTCGTGCCCAATCCGGAGCCACCAAGATGACTTGGGCCCGGTCGCGCCTGATCTTCTTCAGCACTCTGGGCAGAAGTGGTATAGGCGGAAAAGGCGTACAACAGACCGCAACTCCACTCGCGACGAAAGGCGTCCCCGAGCGAGCGCCGCCTTGGAAACTCTAACGCGCAGAACTGCTGACATTGCGCGTTCTCTTCGGTGACGAATAGATCTAACCAAGGCTCTCCCCACTGCCGAAAGAGGCCTTGCACCACGTTCAAGTTTAGACGCCTTTCGTGATCCATCATGCACCGGCAGCTGAGTTCGTCTGCTCTGGCGTTCAGAGAGCCCGCCAGATGTTGAACCACCAGGGTGATGCCCTGATGTTCCAGCCATGTCCAGTGGCGCAGAGCCTCCTGACAAAGGGTCCACGACCCCACCCCGCCTTGTTTGTTGCAATACCACATGGCGGTGGTGTTGTCCGTGAACACCTGCACTACACTTCCCCGGACAGAGGGAAGGAATGCCTTCAGTGCAAGTCGGATCGCCCTCAGCTCCAGAAGGTTGATATGGAGCCGGGACTCCGCCGGAGACCAGAGGCCTCTGATCTCCGCCTCTCCCATGTGGCCCCCCCATCCCAGGAGGGACGCATCCGTCACTACTACGTGCTCCGGTTGGAGTAGGGAGAGGGATCTGCCACTGACCCAATCGCGGTCCTTGAGCCACCACTGCAACTGTTTTGCAGTGCCCTCCGAGATCAGGACGTGGTCGGACAGGTTGCCCCGATGCTGGGCCCACTGAAACTTCAGGTGCCACTGCAGAGCCCGCATTCGCCATCTGGCGTGATGCACCAAGAGGATGCAGGAGGCCATCAGACCCAGAAGCCGGAGCACCAACCTGACCGAAACCCGGGATAGAGGCCGAAAGATGGGAATCAGAGCCTGAATATCCCGGACCCACTGTTCCGGAGGATAGGCCCGAAACTGCGCAGAGTCCAGAACCGCTCCGATAAAAAGGAGCTGCTGGGAGGGACTCAGATGTGACTTCGGCACATTGATGGAGAACCCCAGTAAATGCAAGAGGTCGGCCGTAGTCTGGAGGTGGGAGACAACTGCCTGGTGCGAGCCCGCCTTCAACAACCAGTCGTCTAGATAGGGGAAGACTGGAACCCCCAATCTGCGCAGATGAGCTGCAACCACCGCCATCACTTTCGTGAACACCCGAGGGGCACTGGTGAGGCCGAAGGGGAGCACGATAAACTGAAAATGCTCCTGGTCCACCGTGAACCGCAGGTAACACCGGTGGGCCGGCAGGACGGGGATGTGGAAATAAGCGTCCTGAAAGTCCAACGCTACCATCCAGTCTCCAGAGTCTAGGGCAGCCAGAACCTGAGCTACAGTGAGCATCTTGAACTTCTCCTTCCGGGGGAAGGTGTTGACGCTCCTGAGGTCCAAGATAGGGCATAGGCCCCCTTTGCCCTTCTTGGGAACCAGAAAGTAGTGGGAATAACAACCACAACCTACTTCTGGACCAGGAACGCGCTCGATGGCCCCCTTGGCCAAGAGGGCCGTAACTTCCTCCTGCAGAAGCTGCAAGTGATCCCCCGAATTTCGGTAGCACTGCGGTGGCATGGCTGGAGGGGTCGCCTCGAAGGGGAGGGAGTAGCCCCTTCGGACGATTTGCAGCACCCACCTGTCGGATGTGATGGTGCGCCAGTGGAGCAGGTGATGGTGAACTCTGCCTCCCACTGGCGTGGAATGGGCCTGAAAGCTCAGACTAGGAGGGCTTTGAGGCGGATGCTGCTGGGGTAGATGTGGACGGACCGGCACGTTGTCCCCCGGTACCGCCTCAGCGGAAACCACGTCCACGACCGCGTGGAGGTTGATTCTTTGGCCTGTGGCTAGTCGGACATGAGGGGGCGCCCCTTCCTTGGCCACGAAAGGGATGAAAAGATTGCTGGCGCGGGGCTGAAAGGCCCAAGGACTTGGCCGTAGCCCTGGAGTCCTTAAAGCACTCCAGCGCACTATCCGCTTTGTCGCCAACAAGGCGACTGCCATCGAAGGGCATGTCCATGAGGGTGCTCTGGACAGCCCCGGAAAAACTCGTGGACCGCAGCCAGGCGTGGCGACGAAGCGCCACCGTGGTCGACATTGCCCTGCCCAGCAAGTCCGTTGTGTCCAGTCCACATCGGATTGCATGCCGTGCCGCATCCCGTCCCTCGGCAAGAGCCTGGGCGAGTCAAGTCCGGGCCTCCTCCGGACACTGGGGCAGCACGTCCTCCACCGTATACCACAGGGAGTGGGAGTAACGGTCCAAAAGACACGGTGTGTTGATAGACCGCAACCCCAAACTAAGAGAGGAAAACAGCTTCTTCGCAAACTGTTCTAGCCTTTTGGATTCCCGATCCGAGGAGCGTATGGGAAGGAGGTCTGGGAGGTAGAGGCCTGGATAGCCAGGCTCTCAGGCGTGGGGTGTTGGGGCAGAAAACTGGGGTCGCCCCGTGCAGGGCGGTGGGGCCGGTCCACAGGAGGAATTGTGGAGGGCTTGGACCAGGTGCCCTTCAGAACGTCAATGAGTGCTTCATTGAACTGCAGCAAAGGCTCCAAGGAGCTTGCTGACGGTTGAAGCACTTCGGTGAAGAGGTTCGTCCTCACGGCCACAGCAGGCAGTTCTAGCCCAAGGGCTTCGGCCGCCTTGCGCAGCACCACAGAAAATGCAGCACCTTCCTCCGAAGCCACAGTCGGAGGAGAGATGAAGCCAGTGTCAGAGGAGGTATCAAGACCACTGGCATCCCCCAGCTCGTCTGCCCAGTCCTGAGATAACTGGCCCTGCCGGGCCAGAGGGTCCTCAGACCCCTCCCAGTCGTCACCGTCATCCGATTTCTGGTATACAGGTGGAATGATCGGAGCCGGACGGAAGATGAAATTGCCACCCATCGGCGTCGGGTGCGGCGCCGGACGGCGCCGCTCTGACGACGGGCCCGGACCGGGACTAAACTGGGTAACGGCGTCGTCTGGGGACGGCGCTGGGGGCAGCACCAGAGGAGTCGGCGCCGGCGGAGGGGTCGTGAGGTCAACCGGCGCCGACTGGGATCCAGGCCTGGATCCCCCAGGGACCTGCGGTGTCGGGACCGGAGTCGACGACGGCGCCGGGGACGGAGCCGCTGGCTCGCTAGGCCTCCCATTCGAGCCTGCGGGGCCCGAAGGCGCGCTGGCAGGCGTCGACGGTGGAGCCAGGTTCCTCATGGCCATGAGGAAGGCACTGACCTCCGCCGGAGTCGCGTCAGTCCCAGGGACTGGAGGGTATGGGGATGGACAGGACCCCTGCGGCTCTGACGGAGCTACACGGGTGATGCCACTCAAACCCTCAGCCGAGTCGTGTGATCGGCGAGGGGAGTCATACGAGCGATGTTGCTTCTTCGACTTCTTGCTGTGCTTCAACTTACCAGATTTCGAAGACTTGGACCCCAACGAGTGGTGGTGGCCGTGGCTCCACGACCGGTCCCTCGACCGGGACCTAGAGTGGCACAGAGCAGAACGCCGGTACTCGAGTAGCTTGCGGGACCGCTCCCGCCTAGCTTTCGAAGTCAAGGCCCGGCAGTCGAGGCACGACTCTGCATCGTGGTCGGTTACAAGGCAATAGAGGCACCGGCGGTGGTGGTCCGTGACCGACATCAGTCGGTGACAGGAGTCACAAGCCTTAAAGCCAGGCATCCCGACCGGCACCAGAGTCGATGTCGACAAGAAGAGAACCAAAAGAGTTCAAAAAAGTATAGTCAAAAAGTGACCAAAAGGGTATGCTCTTCCCGGATCAGCGCTTACTGGTGCGGAAAAAAGAAGAACTGACATCAGCGCGCGAGGGCGGCGTCTAAGTACTCCGACGACGTCATCCCGGCGATTTCGACGACGGACGCGGAGCCGCAGACGACGCCAAGCGACGCGCAAGGGTATTGCTGACGAAAAATCTGTCCGGATCCAGCCTGACGCCTGGGGATATTCTAAGGTGAGAAATCTAACTAACGTGTTTCTTTCAGATACCTTGCCCACGGGGCGGCAAACTAGGGTGACCAACTGGCATGGGTGCAAATTCAGGACAGTGAGTGTAAAAATTCAGGACAAAGGGTCAAAATTCAGGACAGAAATTCAGGACAAAAAATGTGGGACAAAAATTACGTTTTACAGACACATCAGAGGAGGTCATGCAATAGTAAATAATTCAGATGAGGATGAACTCCAGAATGGCCATCAGCCCATGGATTCCGACTGAGGAAGAGAAAAGCTGTGTGAACTAGTGTGAACTTCTGTCTGGACGAGCACTGACTATGCCAGGGGAGGGATACAAAAGAGAACATTTGAGGAAAAGGCCAGAGAGTGCTGCGAGACCATAGCAGCCTTTCAGGATGAGTGCCACCCTAAGTCAGCGGCAATGCACTGGAAGGGGCTAGGATTTGTGTGCCTCTTATGACCCTTCAACAAAAAGGACATATCGCCCCTCACCACAGAGGGCATATCATTATATATGAAATTGTATTGCATTGTATGGAATATACATGAACTCTCTTTAAAGTATGTCAGGTTGAGAATGATTATATGACATTGGAGAATGAAACCTGTGGGGGTGAAGTGTTGACGCTGTGATAATTCTGCAGCCAGCAGACGCACATTAACCAAATTTCACTACACACACAATGTGGCAACCAGCCATTTTTAAATTATAGCAACATGCATTCAACAATAAATGCTACGGGGCAACAATCTCGCTGTTGAATTTTCATCATCCCCACAATATCTTCATTGAGCATTTTGTATATGATAATCCAAAGTTATTTAATTGGGATCCCATTCTGGGCCAGGAGTTCCATATAAATCTGGCAGCTCAAAGTACCTTCAGGTCAAAAGTGCCCCGACATGACATTAGCACATACCTCTGATACATGGCGTGAGGTCCGACACAAAACAAAAATTAAATGGACACAGAGGGCAAAATGGGTTAGGGATTCCTTGCTGGATTCGATCATCCTGCCCACTTATTCTGCTTTTCGGTGACTTACATACTAAGCATTTTTGCAACTACTTCAAGAAAGACCCATTGGTCTACGTTTTAAGTACTGGAATCTTATTACAGGAGGCCAGGCAAGATGCAGATAGAATAATCTTTTTGAAACCAAGCACCTTATGTTCCATATATGCAAATGCCATGAAGTTGTTATGGTCTTCTTTTCTTTTTTGCGGAAAGAGGCATTAGCATCAAACCAAGGGGCATATTATCAAGCACGGCGTTAAAATTATCGCCGCTTTAGCGGCAGAAAACTGCCGCTAAAGCGGCGATAATGGGCTTGATAATATGCCGCAGAGAATTCCAATAGAAGCCCATGTTGACACCAGAACATGGGCTTCTATCGGAATTCTCAAGGGCATATTATCAAGCCCATTATCGCCGCTTTAGCGGCAGTTTTCTACCGCTAAAGCGGCGATAATTTTAACACCGTTTCTTGATAATATGCCCCAAAGTGTTTCTCTATCAACGGTGCAGATAAAGACAGAAGAACATATAACAAGAATAACTTCCTATTTACATGGTTTATTTTAGCCCAACTGAGTTGTAATCAGTTTATCGGACTTTGAAGGATGAATAGCTGAACAAGTCCTGATAGTATTCCCTGTGTGCTGAAGGATATATGGAAGTCAGCAAAGGGAATTTTATTTATTTATTTGAAGGTTTTATATAGCGCGAACAAGACCTTTGTGGGTATCAGAGCGCTTTACATGGAAGATGTTGGAAACAGGTACAAGCATAGAAAAATAAAAATATAGTTGTTTCCGATACAGACTGGTCATTATATTACAGTAATAAGTAAGTAATTTAAGTGAATTTAGCCATGAGAATCGCTTTCACTCCTTTTTTGAAGGAGGCAGTAGAAGGGTTCAGTCTTGTTTCTGTGGGCAAAGCATTCCAGATCCTGGGAGCCATTCCAGAGAAGGTCCTGTTGTAAGTTTTCTTCTTTGCAAATCGTTGTGGTTTCAGTAGAAGATTCCTGGAGCTCCTGGATGCTCTATTACCAGAAGAGAGTACCAGTTTCTGAGCTAGATAGCTCAGAGTGTTGTGATGTAAGGCAGTGTGCATCATACATGCAATTTTCAGATGAATTCTAGCTTCAAACGGTAGCCAGTTGGGGCTCTACAGTCTGGAGAGATGTGAGAAGTCTGGAGAGATGTGAGAGTTTCTTTTTGAACCTGTGATGAGTCTGGCAGCTGAGTTGATAGAGGCTCTTAGCAGGGCTGTTGTCGATCTGGGGAGGCCGCATAGGGCTACAGCCCCAAATTCCACTCTTGGGATTACTAGGGCTGGAACTGCTTGTTTGAGGTCGTTTGCTGGCCAGAAGGGTTTCAGTCTTCTCAGGGTGTTCATGTGGAAATGTGCTCCTTTTGTGGAGGAGCTGATATGTTTCTGCATTTTTAGGTTTCCGTCCAGTGTCACACCCAGCGATTTTGCTGATTCGACAATGAGAGGTTGCCCTTTGAGTGCTGTTAGGTGCTTCATCCAGTCGAGGATGCTGGACGATTTGTTGGGGGGGCGATTAAGAGGAATTCTGTTTTGAAGGAGTTTAGTTTCAAATGGTTTTCGGCCAACCATGTTTGAGCTATGTTGGGTGAGTTTCCTGGGACGACCCTCTGGAATCTGCTGCACTTCAAACAAACACCAAACTTAGAGGGTGGTAGGCAGGTGTCTATTATAATAGGGCTCTATTACAAATCAGAGTTACAGGACCATTAGCCGTCCAAGGCAGGTGGGAAAGTGACCTGGCTACCCCACTAAACCGATTCAGACCGGGCCAAAGTATTCACGTATCATAAAACAATATCCAGTGACGCCCACTTTAGTCTAGTCCAATTTAAGATACCACATTGGCCCTACATCACACCACAAACACTCAGCAAAATATATTTAACACGGATGGATTAATGTCCCCAATGTTGACAGAATGGGGCGATCATCTCCATTAGATTTGGGCTTGCCCGGTGGTCAGCGAACACTGGTGAGGGGTGGTAGAGGCACTGACCTCAGTACCGGTAGTGCAGTGGATAAATCCATACACTATTGCATATTAGGATTACATCCAAAGTTTAAGAAAGGGAATATTTTCTACATGCTCTTTTTGTTATTATTACTAGCCAATTGCAGGATTATAATAATCTACTGGATGACCACAGAGCCCCTCCTTGCGTTAGTGGTACCAGCATGTCTGAGTGACTACTAGCTGAGGAGATCCCAGTGAGAATGGTGCGGACAGATGATAAAAGTACACAATGACTTATAAGAGTAGTGTGAGATGTCTGATAACCATTCGAAAATAAAGGAGATATTAGTTGGGTCACAGACCTCTTGTGTTTCGCAAACCTGAATAGGATCCCCTTTTCAATCTTTATCCAGTATATTTTACATACATATTAACGCTTATGTCTGTGTCCAAAAATTATATTTACATTTGATTCTATTGCTTTGTGGTCTTTCCATGATCATATAGTTGATTAAAATAAATAATTACCTTTGCAAAAAAATAAACTCTAAGACATTGGAGGGCCCAGTTTGGAAGCCCAGGTGGACTCACTGTGAGACAGTGGTTCATTAAAGTGGTTCATTAAATATCAGTGACCGGTTAACTAAACTAAAAATGCAGTGTACCCTGTGGTACCAAACAATAAAATAACATTGAGTAGAATTCTGTTCCAGTTTTGCTTCGTGTGTAATTTTGGAACTAGTCACTTGCTTTAGGCCTGCTTGTTTCAACAGTATGTTAAGCAAAGATTTGCCTACATGGGTTAGAAGAATATGAGAAGGACCAATTCAAGGACCTGGTTATTGGCAGTGCTTCCTACACACATACCAGAAAACTGTATCAACTGCAAGGAAATATTCTTGCAGGAGGTACGGCCTGATTAGTGTCGAGAACCTAAAGTGCACCCAAAACAAGTCAACTCTACTAACAATGGCCTGGCCAAACTCATAGAAAAGTATTGCACCAAGTGCTAAAGACTTATAAAAACCTTTGGGGTCTTATTTTGCACCAGAAAAGGCTAGGATGTTCATGTTTGCTTCTACAATATGTTTGTTTACCTGACTCCCAATAAAAGTTATATTTTTTAGTGCGCTCACTTTTCTGTTGTACACCGATAGGCTACACACCATTCAGCCACCACACTCCTTCTCAAAAGCGAACATATTTTGTTAACACTAACAAATAGTCACATGTTTAGCCAGTTAGTCAGTCAAAAACGTTATTTCGGCTGCAAAAGTAACCATAAAATTGTGTTGAAAATCACAACAATGATATATACATTTTGTTTATTTGAGCAAAATACAGCATATAAAAACAGTCAGGCCAGACAAAACAAGCTCGATGGAGAGTAAATTGTAAAAGAACTCAATAATCCAGCTGCATAAGTAAGACCAAATCAAGCCTAATCAGGGCCCTCTTTCTGTTTACTGCCAGGCAAAATAAGGGCTGATAAAAAAAATATGGAGACAAGGGATAGTTAACCAAGCCACATAAAAAGATGATAAATAAACAGTGCAGGAGCATAAACATTAATGATGCCCACATATAAACATTACATAAAGAAAAGAGCATCCTTAATAGGTCCCAAAATTGCTAATAATCAGAATAACATAAGTTGTCCTTTATTAACTGCACTTTCTAAAAAACAGAACAAAAATTAACAAAGATGGAAGAGGAGTTTAGTCGTTGCAAATAGACCTGGGATACTCCATATCTCTTAATTCCCCATTCCCTTATTAATGGAATTACATTTTATTTTAGTAAAATTGACTCCAAAAAAATGCAGCAGACTCTGAGGGGAGATTTCATCTGATGGACATATTAAAACTCTAGATGGATCAAACTGCCCAAGGGGGAAACCAAAGTGCCATCTCACAAAGCCTAGTCTAAACCAAATTAAGAGCAATCTGTCTCAGTTTATCCACCCATTTAAGATACAGCTCCAAGGCTGGTGAGGTTTGTAACATAACATACTCCCTAATAGTCGTTTTTGAGATTTCGGGTTCCTCCCTTTGGCAGTGCCACAATGCTTCTTTAAAAAAAAAATTGCCCAGACTATATCTGATTTAGCCATCGCGGTTGGATTAGAGAAGAGGGCTGGCCTTCCCAGATTCATCAGTTCCAGCTTGATATATTTAAGTCAGGGAATCTTCAATCCTTTTTAATATACCAATCTAGTGTACTGTTCTTTTTTTTGGCAGTGGCTCCCACCATGTTAGGACCTAGCTTTCGCTTAGCCATCCAATAATGCTAGCTGGCAGAAAACAAGATAAGCTAGGGTGCTTTTAATAGACCATTACAGCTGATTAAAGTTGCAGGTCACGCTCATTACAGGCTTGTAGTCCGAAATTACAATTCTCCTAGCCGCAAAACCAAGGGCGATGGCCCAGCCCTGCCTTTTCCAGGTGCAAACAGGCCCGCTTTTGACCCAGTCTTTGCCTGGGAGTGTCCTGCGCAGCGGGTGAAAGATCTGTTGTTTATGCGCCTGACTGGTGCAAATTTCAGGACCCTGCTTTTTGGCCTCAAGTGTGCTGGTGCGGGCTGAAGCTTGCAGTCCTGCCCCCACAAAATCTGGTGTGTCAGCCACTTCAGCAACTACAGCAAAGAGCAACAAAGAAAGCACATGAGAACACAACAAATACAAATGTGAGGTCTAAGTAGAAGGCCAGAACTTGATGGACAAGATGGCTCCTCAGGTTTTAGGGAAAAAAATCTAAGACTTCTGCTTTCAGGTGGCACTATTACGAGATGACCAAAATTAAAAGGTAGTGTGGTACAAAAATGAAAATGTACACCTTCATGTCAAAGGGTGGCAATGCCAGATGTAGGAATCAGAGGAGATACAAAAAAGCTGGTAAAAAAAACTGCAGAAGAAAGTTTACGTTTCTAAACAAATTGTTGAAGTTCCTAATCAAACAAAGTAAAACATCAGAATATCCAAGAAGTAAGTACGCTGAAGTGACACAAAACTGTGCTCACTCAAACCTTTACGGTGCTATTGCACACTTCTGCATACTGTACCATAAAGAAGAAAATATACACTTATAGGACTATATGCTCTTTGCCAAACCTCTAAGTGGCTATCCAACGCTTGCCATACAGCAGTTGAAAATAAATTAAACATCACCTAGTATTAAGGTGTTCGATCTCGGTGCCCTTTTCTCTCTCAAGTCAGCAGTATACTTCTCTGTGTGTCTTGAAATCCCCTTCCACAGCTTGCTTTGCCCTAATCTCTTGATCTTTCAATAGTTGTTCTAGTTCATGAACTCTGTAAATATCCTGTCATCGGGAAGCTCCAAGGATTCCAGCAATTAACCCCTTCCAAGCAGCCTTTACATTTTCCACCTAACCATTTACACACATTTACATTTCTTTGGGGGAAGCAGACACCGTGGGCTTGTTTCTTTTAGCCGTCTGCCCCTCCCTCCGGAATGCAGCACAGGAGACTCCCTTGCACATCAGCTGGGGAATCTAAAATGTGGAAATCAATTTTTGTTATTTATCTGAGAAGCTAAAATTGCGGACAAATGCCATCATCCGTTAAGACATTCATCACGGACAACGGACAAAAGCCCTAATTTACGGACTGTCCGTGAAATTTACGGACGGTTGGTCACCCTACGGCAAACAGGTAGCAAGAAAGGACTAAGTGTTGACTCCTCCCCTAAGGCGAGCTCAAAAATGAACAAGCATTGGCATAGCCAATAGGTCTCGCCTTTGGGACCTGCTGCATAACTAAATACTTATAAGGTCCCAAAGGCGAGACCTATTGGCTATGCCAATGCTTGTTGTATACCATTTATCGGGTAAACGCATTGCTTGATAGCTCATCCGGTCAGAATTCTGCTGCTCAATGATTTGACAATGGTGCTCTGTGACTTACACTTCTAGTATATTGGAGGTCGTGCCGCTAGGTGGCAGTCATTCCATGGAATTGCAATTAGTCTGAGCAGGATACAGAAAAGCCACCTGCCTATTCCTGTGTCCCTATGTAAAATACCTATATTAACTTACGTGATGTGGGAGTCTGTAGGATTAAATGCGGATGAGGAAGACCACAGGGAAGTGTTATGTTAAAGGGAAATCAGTTAGTTACAACAATATGACAATATATAAATGTCCAAAGGTAGTGGGACATTCACTCTGGGCTACTATCCGGACCAAATAAGCATGCTCCCTGGACCTGTGGTAAAGTAAAATGTTGCTCCTGCTGCGCATCATCTGGCACGCGCAGATCATCCGTACCGGTGCTAGTACGGATTTTACTAACTTTAAAGGAACAGAGACTTCTGGAACCCACGTATAATGGCCTCGAGGGACTCACTGACCCATGTGTAACCACAATAACTGCAATATTCGGAACCATGGACATATGATGAACAAAACTTCCACATGCCTACAAATCATCCACATGTAAACAAAGCTACCACGTGCACACAATCAACCAACATGCACGTAAACTACCCACATTCACAACAAAACCCGGTACTCTTTACAAACCGCCCACATACCCACTAAACAAGCACACCCCATCTTCACAAACAATACTCGCACATCACTCCATCTTCACAACTAGACAAGCACGTGAGTGGTGCGCGCGAGCACGCCACAGCAAGCGTGATGAAGTTTCTAAAGCCCATTACTAAAAGTTGATCAAGCAGCGCATGCGCGCTGCACTAGGCTCGACCTAAAAAAGGACAACAGGGAGGGGGGACGGAAAGGAAAGGGTGGACACCATGATGGATTGGAATAAGGAAATGCATAAATTATGTCCCGGCAGGTTCCCCACAATGTATACAAAGGAGGGGGGAAGAAAGCATGGACCAAAACTGTCCTAAGGACATAGATAGGTAGATACATATACAGAAACTAAGCAACAATATCAAAAAAGATGGGACAAGGAGTCCGAGCGGGCTACAGAGATACCAAGGCCAGGGGGAGCAAATAGTCAGAGGGATAATTATAGAATGGCATTCTCCCAAGGAAGAGATTTATTCAAGATCTTTTCTTTAGTATTGAGTGTAAATATCCAAAAGACCTCTCTTTTCCTGCGTACGGAGGTCAGCTCTCTACCTGCTTGGGGCAGACATTTTTCCAGAATAGTCCACCTGAGATCATTTACAGTATGTGCAGCCTCTATCCAGTGGCTGACCAGCGGAGCCGTGTGTTTAGATAGTCTAATGTTTGACTTATGCTTTCCAATTCTTGTTCGGCATTCTCGCCCTGTCTCGCCAACGTAGGCCAAATTACAGGGACATAGAATGGTGTACACTATATTCGAGGTGCGGCAGTTGGTCATTTCAGAGAGGAAGACCGTTCTTTAATTTACCCGTATGTTGTCACTCACAATGGCATGCGGACATGCTTGGCATGATCCGCATCTATGATTGCCTTTAATAGGTTCACTTCCGGTTATGGATTTCTGACATAGGGTGTTAGATTCAGGACTCATGGCTTTTACCTGAAAATTACTCAGATTTGTATTCCTCTTGAAAGCAAACAATGATTTAGGTAGCTTTTTTTCATTGCTATCAATGTTGAGTAGATGCCATTGTGAGTTTACAATCTGTTGCACCTTATGATTGAAATTCGAGTGCTTGGTAACTCACACAAGTTTGTCATTCTTTTCAGTGTGTTTAGGTCTAAACATAGCATCGCGATCATAGTATCTTGTTCGTTTTAGGAAGTCTTTGATCAGTCTGGTAGGGTATCCCCTTATCAACAGTTTCTCTTTTAGAATTTCAGCTTGTTTAAAAAAATCACTCATGTTGGTAGAGTTTCTCCAGAGGCAGAGGTATTGGCTGAAGGGTATGCCCTCCTTCTGGCACCGGGGGTGAAAACTGCTGTATTGCAATAAAGTGTTTCTAGCAGTGGGTTTAGTGTACAAGGAGACCAGTAGGTGGGACTCCTGATACTCAATCCAAACATCAAGGAATTCCAATTTGGTATTACTAGAATGGACCCTAAATTCAAGGTTGGGGTCAGCTGAATTTATCCAAAGGGTAAATTCATTTAATGTCTCCTGATTGCCCTTCCAGATGAAGAAGATGTTATCAATAAATCGTGACCAAGTTCAAACATTCTCAAAGAAGGGGGCCATCTCATTGTGGATGGTACGAGCCTCAAAGTGTCCCATATATAGATAAGCTATACTAGGGGCACAGGCAACACCCATACTTACACCCTGGATTTGTTGATAGTAAGACCCATCGAATTTGAAGAAGTTGAACGATAAAGGGCGAGTTGGTTATCGAGGGGTCAGCTTCAAGGATTTCTTTATGGACTTTCCTAGTCTCCACTTGGGATGTTGGTATATAAGAACTTCAAGTCCATGGTAACCAGTAACTCACTTTCGCTGTTATATGGAAGGTTTTCAATCTTGGAGATAAAGTGACCCGTGTCCTTCACATATGAAGTTAAGTTGCACACCAGGGGTTTGAGGAACCAGTCAATGTATTTTGACAATGGCTTTGTGACTGCTCCAATGGTGGAAACAATTGGTCTGAGAGGCGGGTCAGCCACATCTTTGTGAGTTTTTGGGACCCCCAGATATGATAGGTATACGTGTGCAAGATGGAGTGAGAAATTCAGCTTCCTTGGTGCAGATGTATCCATTCCCCAAGGTGAGGCCTTGAGGGTAATCAAGGACATAATAGAATCAGAGACATCACTGCATAATGGCTCCTTCTTGATTCAATGCCTGGAAATAGTTTTGGAGGAAAATTTCTTTGAGTTTGATGGGGACTTTTACTATCAAGTCCAGGGAGTCAGCATGGGGGCGGCATGTGCCCCGAGTGTGGCATGTCTATACATGGGACACTTTGAGAAACGCAACATCTACAATGAATTGGCCCCATTCTATGAGAATATTCACCACTGGTCACGCTTCATTGACGATATTTTCTTTGTCTGGAGTGGTGATCTTGAATCACTTAACGAATTTATCTCATGGATCAATCTTGCTGACTCCAATCTTCGTTTCACAGCTCAAAGCAGTGTTCAAAAACTAGAATTTTTGGATGTATTTGTGGAACATGAAAACTCCCAGTTGAAGGTTTCACTTTTCACCAAACCTACCTCGAGAAACACCCTACTCCATTTCGAGAGCTTTCACCCGAACAGCCAGAAATCTAGCATACCGTTCAGTCAGTTTCTACGATTGCGTAGAAACTGCACATCAGTCAAAGATTACCTCATTCACTCTGAGGTGATGAAACGAAAATTTATTCAGAGAGGGTATCCTAACAGGCTTGTGAGGGATGCACTCAAGAGAGCACGATTTTACAATCGGGATACATTATTCACCCTGAAGGAGAAGGAGAGAACTGAAAAACTGGTATGCGTTGTCAAACATTCATCCATCAACCATAAAATACGACAAATTGTCAATTCACAATGGCATCTACTCAATTTAGACAATCAGATGCCCAGTATTCCCAAGCCCCTGTTTGCATTTCGGAGGAATAAGAACTTGAAAAACCTACTGGTCAGGGCCAAACTACCGGAACGCGACTCTGCGGTACAGAGATCTATTACAGGAAATGCTCCTGTCCTGGGACATCATAAATGTGGGGGATGCCAGGCATGCCCCAATGCCATTGTGAATGACAAAATCACAATCAACAGTCGGACCATCAACCTACACGAGATGACAAACTTTAAAACATCTAATTGTGTGTATGTCATCTTATGTCCTTGCAACATCCCCTATGTGGGAGAGACTGCCAGAGAATGTAAAATTCGGATAGGAGAACATAAGTCCAATATTAGGCGTAACAATGTCTCAGCCCCATTGGTGACCCACTGGATGGAAGTCAACCATACTGAAAAGGACTTACGTTGGACTATACTGGAAAAGATTCGTACACAGAAAGGTACTGATACCAATATCACTCGGAAAAAACGGGAGGTCTTTTGGATTTTCTTTCTGAATAGTAAAACGAAGGGTCTGAATGAAGATCTACCATGGGAAAACGCAATCACTTAACAAATCTTCTTGCGTTTAAAACATTCTCCCTAGAATTCTGAAGTCTATCTTTCAGACTTGAGTAAGACCTGCGGCCCCCCCCTTTGGTAACTTTTTCGCCCATCTAGAATAGTTCCTATGTGGGAATACTTCTGAACTGCCTCTGTTCCCACGACATTTTTTCCCCAAAGTCCTTCCTATGGAAAATGCAATTTTTCATGCTTTTGTCCGATGCAATGAGAATGCTGACGTTTATCTTTTCAATCTGACCAAAGACCCATGCTCGCTTTTTATTTATTTATTTATTTTTTTTAAATTTTTTTTTTAAACCGTTTATTACAAGACTCAAAAATATACAAATATGGGCCTACAACCTTCCGGCCGGCCGCTAGCAATGAAAGGAGCATACGATATACATTTATAAAACACATGGTGCTGCGGCCGAGCATGCACAGGAGGTAACATCGTTGCGAGCCACACTTTCCAGACCCCACTATACGGTTCCATTTTAAACTTAAAGAACAACAAATACAAACAAACCCACAAGGCAATCCTCAATCGGAAATAGCAACACGTGCTCCCCTAGAGGGGGGATCCTAGCCATCCATAGGAATCTCAAGAGGGGGGAGAGATCAGAACTAGGGCTGGGTACACCTAATGCCCAGGTACCGGGGGGATGAGTTGGCTAAGGGGACGGGGCCGGCGACGGATCGGGCAATAACGGTGGAGCACAGATTCCCCCGCGGTAGGCGTTCCAGGGGCCCCACACTTTCACCCATGTCGCAGGCTTACCTCTCGCCACATACACTACCTTTTCCCGAAACATGCACCAATCCATATGTTCCTTCCAGGCCGAGACAGTCGGGGGCCTCTGGGATCCCCACAGCTGGGCAATATCACGCTTGGCAACCATATACCCCAAAGTCGCCCACCACGTCTGCGGCACCGAGTAATCGGTAGGCTCCCACACATTCAACAGGCATCTCCTCGCTTCGGGCAACAGCGCCACATGCGTGACCACTCGCAGCACCTCATGCACACCACGCCAGAACCCCTCCACCTCCGGGCACTCCCACAAGATATGCAGAAAAGTCCCCAGCGCACCACACCCACGCTTACACAAACCGTCCTCAGCGTAGCCCATACGCAGGAGCTTTGGCCCCGTCATGTAGACCCTGTGGAGTATCTTGAGCTGGACGAAACGAAGGCGAGCCGGTATGGCCACCTCTTTCGGGGAGGCCACCGCGGAGATCCAGTCCTCGTCGTCCAGCTCCAGCCCATCGGCCACCCAAGCCTCACGAAGGGCAGTCAACAAGTCTGAGCGGTCGTTGATCAGTTTTTTGTAGATCAGTGAGATCGTGCTGTCAGGGACGTGTCCATCCAGCACTCTATCCTCCAGGGGGGAACACTCCGGGATGGAGGCAACGTCCGGAAAGACGGAGCCCAGCGCATGCCGGACCTGCAAATACCGAAAGTACTCGCTGCCCTGCAACTGAAATTCCGTCTGCAGCATCTCAAACGTTTTAAATCCTCCCCTCGTCCAGAGATCCCCCACTTTGCTAATGCCTATTAAGTCCCACTTCTCAAAGCCCTTCGAGGTCCACAAGGAGCCCAACCGCTCAGACGCATATAGTGGTGACGCCCGGGTCAAACGGTCCTTCCACCCCATGGCTGCATTGGCCGCGTGCCACACTCGCACCATGACACGCGTGGAGCCCATTAGGCGAGCGTCGGGCGCGCTAGAGTAGAGCGCTCGATTATGGTCACCACCTGGAAGTAGCATCCTATCCATTTCAAACGCCGGGTTTAAGGCTGGCCCATATAGGCCCTGATTAATCGCAGCTAGCTGGGAGGCCCAATAATACCGTTTAATATCCGGGAGGGCTATCCCCCCGTCATACCATGGGAGCGTCAGCTTAGCCAGGGCAATACGTGGCCTCCCGTCCCAGAACAGGCGGCGCTGCAAACTCTCCACTTCGCGGAAGTAGCGCGCTGGGACGAGGTCCATAGTGTTCTGCAACGCGTACAGGAAACGCGGCAGCGACATCATTTTAAACAATGCCGCCCGGCCGAGCGGCGAAAGCGGCAAACGCCGCCAGCGCGCGACATCCTCTTTCAGACGCTGGAGGGGGGAAGCAAGTTCCGATCATACCGAGCCTCCGGGTCCAGAGTAATGAAGACACCCAGGTACCTAAATCCCTGCGGGGCGACCTGGATCGGACAGCCCCGCGGGAGGATAGGAGCCTCCCCGGAGAGAACATACACACACGATTTAGCCCAGTTGATGACCAGACCGGAGTTACGACCGAATGAATGCAAAACATCAACCAGTATTATGAGTGATTTACGTGAGGAAGCTAGGTACAAGAGGATGTCATCAGCGTATAGGGATACGCGGTCCTCATACTCAGGGGTCCAGCGGAGACCACGGATGGAAGGCTCCCACCGCAGCCACTCCGCCAGGGGCTCCAAGGCAAGTGCAAAGAGGAGCGGCGATAAGGGGCAGCCCTGCCGTGTGCCCCGGCCCAGCTCGAACGGAGCTGACACTCTTCCGTTCACCACCACCTGCGCCAATGGGCCCGAATACAGCAATTTGACCCAACTGATGAACCCTGGGCCGAATCCAAACTTCGCAAGCATCGTCCAGATATATGGCCACTCAAGCGTGTCAAACGCCATGGTGGCGTCTAAGGACGCCAAAATGGCCGGCTCCCGTATGAACGGGGCACGTGCGAGCACACCGTGCAAACGCCGCAGATTAAGGGCTGTGTTGCGATGGGGAATAAAGCCAGATTGGTCCTGATGAACCAAATCGCCCACCACACCGACCAGCCGATTGGCCAGTACCTTGGCGAGAATCTTGGGCTCCGCATTCAGTAGCGAAATGGGCCGATAGGATGTAACCCGGTCCCGAGGTCTCCCCTCCTTGTGGATGACCACGATTGTAGCCAGACGCTGGTCCAGCGGGAGGGAGCCCACCGAGTGTGCCTCCAGGAACATAGCCCGGAGGTGGGGTGCCAGCGTATCCGGTCGCAACTTGTACAACTCGATAGGGAGACCATTCGGACCCATGGCCTTGCCGGAAGCGACCGAGCGTATGGGGAGGGCAATCTCGTCGGAGGTGGGAGCGGCATCCAACGACACCCTGTCATCCCCGGAAAGGGACGGCAGCGCGATATCACTGAGCAGGGCACGGGAATCCTCTTCCGAGCAGGGAGACACCGGGGAATACACCCCACGGAAATATTCCGCGAAGCAGGAGACAATTTCTTCTGGCTCAGTTACACACACACCATCCGTTTTCTCAATCAGCGGGACCACACGATTCGCTCTCTCTTTTTTGTCCAACCACGCTATAAGTTTACCATCCTTATCACCCACATCATACAGTCGCCCCTGTTGCTCTCTACTAAGGCCCCTGGCCGCCTCCGTGACGAGGGCCCTATAGGCCGCTTGCTTGAGTTGGAGGACATGTAATGCGGCATCCGTCACCCCACCTTCTAAATTACCCTCCAACTCGGCTATTTCGGCCTCCATCCGGGTCACCTCCTCCCGCTCGCGCCTCCGGGCGTGGGAAATAAGGGATAGGGCCTCCCCTCGGAGTACTGTCTTGAAGGCCTCCCATAGCGGTACAGCCGAAGGCACGGACCCCACATTCTCATCAAAATATCGCTGAAGGGATTTAATCAATTCAGCGCGAATAGTGGGGTCGCGCAGGTACCAAGGATTGATTGGGACCACCCTACCCTCACCCCTCGGAAAGACATCAAAGTGCAGTAGGAGCGGGGAGTGGTCCGAAATACCCCGTGGCAAATGGCGCACCTCTCCCACCCTCCCAACATAGGCCGCCGGGACAAGGACATAGTCTAGTCGTGAGAGACTACCATGGGCTCCCGAGTGGAAAGTGTACTGCAGCTGCGTGGGGTGTTTTAAACGCCAGCAGTCCACTAATCCAAATGTATCCAAGAGGCCGGGTAGCCACGCCTGTGCCCGGGGGAGGTCCCTAGGGGGGTGACGATCCACAGACCCAGATACCACCGCATTAAAATCCCCCCCCCACAACTAAAAGCCCCCCCGGAAGGCCAAGGAGAAGGCGCCCAAGGTCCGCAAAGGTGGTCGACTGCAGCCCCGGTGGGATGTATACTGACACAAAGACAACCACTTTGCCCTCCAGTCTTCCCACCAAGACCGTGTAACGTCCCCTGTCATCGTGGAGCACCTCATCAAGCTCCAACGGGAGCGAGTTCTTCACCGTGATGCCCACACCCCTTGAGCCGGACGTGAAGCCCGAGTGAGCCACTAGGCGATAGCCACGCCGATTCATGGCGCAGAAGGAGTTGCCAATAAGGTGTGTCTCCTGCAGAAAGACTACATCGGGCGAGATTCGCTTCAGAAACTGCAGGACCACACCCCGTTTGATCCTGTCCCCCAGTCCATTCACATTCCAAGACAACAAAGTTAGTTCCCTACCCCCCATCATATACAGAAGCCATCATTCGTCCCCCGGAGAGCACTTTAGAACTAACACAAAAATATGTTTGCCTTGTGATAAAAACGAACAACACCCCATCCCTACTCACCCACCCCAACAGAACTCCCCCCTCCCTGCACCCCTGCATGAGCCCAAACAGCCCCCCCAACGTGCAGTGTGCCTGTCGCCCCATATATAGTTAGACTAACTAAACCCCCTAGAGGAGGAGGGAGAACCCCCAATAGACCCAACACAACCTCCATAGGAGGGGAACTTACAAAAACTGACGCAGAATCAAAAGTGGCAACATTTTCGTCCAGAGTGAGGCCCAATATTAGACCCTCAGTCCCGATCCAGCGTGCCGTCTCCCCCCGCCGCCCCCCCCCCCCACCCCCCCGATCACGATCCCCGGGCAGAGTATCCAGCCAGTCCCCGGCCGCTTCGGGATGATCAAAGAAGTGAGTGCGACCATCCACCTCCACACGCAGCTTGGCCGGGGAAAGCATGGCGTATTTGAGGTTTAGGTCCCGAAGACGGCGTTTGACGCCTAGGAAGCTCAGTCTCTGCTTCTGGACCGCTGGGGTGAAATCAGGATAAAAATTAACCTCCATATTGTCAAGCTTGACCGGTCCATGCAGTCTGGAGGTTTGCAGGATAGCGTCTCTATCCCGAAAATTGAAAATCCGGGCGATGAGAGGTCTCGGAGGGGCTCCGACCTTCGGCCTTCCCCCGGGAACCCTGTGGGCCCTCTCCACAGCGAAGAATTTGCTCAGCCCCCGTGGCTGGAGATGGGTAGCAATCAGGTCCTCCACAAAGAGATCCGCCGCCGCCTCCTCGCGTCCCTCGGGCACCCCAATAATGCGGACGTTGTTCCTCCGTGCCCGACTCTCGGAGTCCTCCAGGCGTCGATCCATAAGCGCACTCGCCTGACTAAGCCGGCGCACCTCTGTTTGCAAGGCCGCCACATCTGTCGTTAGGCCCGATGCGGTGTGGGCCAAAGAATCTACTCGGTCGTTGGTTTTGGAAAGATCGGCCCTCACCAGGCCAACATCCACAAGGACCGAGTCAATCTTCTGCGCCAGTGTATCAAACCGCTGGCCCACCGAGGCCTTCATCTCGGCAATGGCGCCCATGACATCTCGCAGAGTCAGATCTGCGGGCAGGTCTGGGGCATCAGGAGGGCTCTCAGGGGACTTGCGCGGTCCATCGGGAGATCCCTTCTGGAGGGTATAGCGGTCCATACTGTTGGCCTGATGGACGGCGCCACGCCGGGTCGATTTGGTCTTTGCCCGGTCTCCATCTTGTTTCGTGGCCATGGCCACCAGTCTCCCAGTCGCACCAGCCACGTCGTGTAGGGCAGGAAAGCAGGGCCACGAGCTCCGGGGGGGGCCCCCTCAGAGCAGCGGGGTGGATCACAGCCGGCAGGCAGGCAGGGTCTCCCAGCAAGGCCACACCACACCAACACCAAGGGCTCCGCGACCCAACCTCGCAGAAACGACAAGGTGGTGCGAAAGCGAAAGTGCGGGGTACGCGAGTCGCCAGGCCCTGCCTGCCGCTGTTGTTCACTTTGTCACTGGATCACCCCACAGCGCAAATCCGGGGTCCGGCGAGGGGAAGGCCGCAAACCTCAATCGGTGCTCACTCCGGTGTCCGAGGTCCGATTCGGAAGCGGGAAACGGGTGCCACCTCAGCTCGGGTTCACCAACATAGTCCCCTCATCCAGGACAGGATAATTTCAGGATAATCGTAGGAGGTTGCGGAGGTCCTCGGGAGCCTCGCACCTACGCGGCCATCTTGGTTGCGCGCTAGGCTCCTCCCCCCCATGCTCGCTTTTTAAATACTATTTTTGTTTATTTGGAACAGTATTTATGGGTCATATGCCTGAATTGTTCTTTCCTTGGGTTTATATATCCTTATATGACCCTGTATTTGAACGCCGTGAACTACTATTGGCTTTAGGTTATTTCTGTTTAATCGGATTAATCCATTGCCGACTTTTAGAATTCACCATCAGTTTCATGGTTTCTCTGTCTACCCGGTTTACTCCATTGCCGTTTTTTAGAACTCACCATCGTGACGTCTGTTTGCAAGCTCAATGAGCAGTATTTAAACAGCTGAGTTCACTCTGGCGGGCTGTTTTCTAACCTCCGTGCACCAAGGAAAGACGTGTCGGGAGAAGAGCACATTCTGGCTAAATGTTATGAAGTTAGAAGAGCTAATTGGGAAGGAAATATGATCCCCTTTTTCCTCGAAGTCTAACAGCTATCACTGGTAAGCTCTTTATGATGCATGGAACCACTGAAATTGAAGTTATTTATTTTTAAACTAACTCGGTCACTCTGAACGCTGACTGTACCTCCCTTAATGTTTTAGATCACTAGGACTGCACAGCCCATTACCAGTTTAGCGGCACTTGTGAAGCCTGCCCATTGTCTGATCAGAACTGCTTTCTTGCCAATAGTCAATCAACCAAGTAGGTGTTCCTTTCTGCTCTTTTTGCCACCGTTAATTGCTGATTGCCTTTGAATTAGAGCAAATCTTCATGTCTTTTGATAATTCGCTTTTTAAGACATTTGGCGCTATTTGTGCGTTTCTTGTTGTTACCGTTTGAAATTCTTACGTAAGACCGTCGGATTTTCTGACTAGGTAGACTTCAATGCTTCCATCGAGGGAACCTGTCTCATCTATGACGGTGCTCATGTTTGTTATTTATTATCGCAAAATAGCAATTTAGAATCTTTTTTTGTTCTAACATTTAGATTTACGATCCCTCCAGCATACGAATATTTTCTATCACCCTGCTCGCCATTTGAAGATTTTTTCAACCTGCTAACCTGCCAACTCAAAAGTTTTTAGCCCTACGGTGAGCCCTATCGAAGTTTTGTCTATCTCAACCCTCAAGTATTTTGGGGCGTGAAACCGCACCGCATATTTGCTATGTGGAATGTAACCGCCTCTTGTTAGGCTAGATAACTGTACCTAATGTTTTTCTTCGTTTCCCTGAATCCTGTTCGCAGCCCTTTTGAGCTCTTGCCAATTTTTGTGTATACTTTTTACATGACACTTGTTTGCTATGTTTGGTTGAAATCTTATCACTTTATCCTTTGCTGTCAGAATATCCTTTTTCATTTAGTTTATTTTCCTTTTTTGTTTATTCTATTGATCCATGTGTGCAGCTATCATGTATAAGCCTTTCCATTTTGTTATATACCACTCTTGCTTGATGACCAGTCCACATGTCTATTATGACTAGAAAGTTATTCCTTATTGTTGTTTGTATTAAGAAAATTTGGTTTAACAAAAATGAACCAGTATTTTGTCTTATCTTTGTTTATTACACAACAGGCCCCATGGACATCAGACACGGATAATTTCACGCCCTGAAGAAGGTGTTACCCCAGCAAAGAGGGTTTCACACCGAAACGCGCGTCGGCGTTTTGAATCTATTTGTTCCTTAGTGTGATATCATATTAATGTCAATTTCATAGACTTATTAGAGTTCTGTGCCTTATCTTTATATATATCAAATCGAAGGACAATTGTTTGTTTTTGGTCATCTATTATCATTAATAGGATATTCATTTTCATAATTGATAGGGATAAAAATCTAATATGCCATGTACTCTGGGCCTCTGAATTATTACTTTCCAGATTTTAGGATGTATGTTTAGGGTGTTTTTATGGTTTGTATGAGTTTAGTGAGAGTGAGAATGTTTGAATGATTTGTGTCCTAGATTGTCCATGGGAATCATTGACTTATAGGATTTTAATGTCCTATGCCAGTTGAACGTTTTGTTAACATATTATTCATATATTCATGATTTGTTTCTAATCACTTTAAAATAATCAAAATAATAAAAATGTGATAACCTGATCTGTGTCACTATTTGCATGTTTGGTCCAGCAAGAGTGGTTCACTTTAGAAATTGACTTTATTGCGTTTTGTAAAATTATATAGGTATAGCAGGCCTCCCTTTGTTGATTCCTGATTTATCCCCTGCTGCTTTACCTTTATCCGTTTAGGGGTCCCCCCTTTTTAGTGGATGTATCCATTTTCAACGGCAGCTTCTACCAGGCCTAGGATCCTACGTTTCAGTTTGGGTTCAGGGTTGATGGCAATCTTTTTATAGTGTCTAGTGACTCCAAGTAAGGTGTTCATCTTCTCCACATAGTGGGGGCTGTCAAACATACCTATACCGCCTCCCTTGTCACAGGGTTTGATCGTCAATTCCTGTTATTTTTGAGGGACTTGAGCGCGGTATTTTCCTCCCTCGAGATATTGAACGGTGGTTTAGGTACATACCTTATGACTTTCTGCATTTTCTTTATCACAGCTTTTTCAAAGATTTCTACTTCACACCCCAGGGAATCAAGACCGGGTGTGAAATCAGATGGAGGTGTTAAGCCAGATAAGTTATTTTGGGAGTCATTAATCGGTCTATTCTGAAAAACTTTTTGAGTCTTATTCTGCAAAAGAAACGGTGTAAGTCTTTCATAAGTTCAAACTTGTCAAGACTTGTCGCAGGTATAAAGGACAAACCCCTAGATAAGAGGGCCTCCGCATTGGGGTCAATGATATCAGAGGATAGATTAAACACAGGAATAGATTTTATGTCCTCCAATATTGTTGATTGCGGGTTTGGATGTATTACTGAGGTTGTTCTTGGTCTTGATAAAAGCCCCTTGACTGCTGGTTCCAAAATCTGGGGCAAAAATTGCTCCTTCGGTTCCAGTAAAAAATGATTGCGAGCAGGGGGTCTCTCAAATTGGTCCTGGAGTTGCTGGTAGTTAGGGTTGTAATGTAAATGTAAATGTATGTGTCTTGTAAAGCGCACTGCTACCCTGAGGCCTCGTAGCGCTGTAGACCGCTGGGGAACCCGTCCTGGCTATCCCTGTGAGATGGTCCCTCCTGGGTATCTCCAAGGTGAAACCAGGCATCCCCGGCGAATGTGGGGGGCCGTTGTGGAGATGAGGCAAGCTAATGCCCAGAGTTGCCGAGTGTGTTCCTGGTTAGAGTAGGTACCGAGGCGAGAATTATCGAGTCAGTTTTTGACCCTGGTCCACGACCCTGCCGCGTCGGGAATTGAACCCTGGTCCCTGGCCGATTCTCTGCTTGCGGATCTGCCGCCTCTAACCAGTGAGCCACACCTCTCCACTGTAATGCGATGGACCTTCGTTATCTGAGTCCGTAGTGTCGGAAATGGTCGTAACATGTCTATTACCCCAGTTAGGTGTTGTTCCACTTGATGTGGTTTTACTGTTAGAGTTGTAAAAGTTTTCTGTCAAATAAGGATATGTGCGTTCTTGGGGAAAAAGGTGAATATCCTTCCTGAGTTTATCAATTTTCCTCTTGAGTAGATACTCAGAAAAGGAGTCTAGCTCGATGAAGATTTTCTCCAATTTCTTTTTTTCTTCTTCTACACTGTTGTCGTTCTTGAGCTTCTCCTCAAGATCCTGTATCTCTTTATTTAAGATGGACACTACCTCCCTGGCAGTTTCAATAATGAGCATCATCAATTCCCTGGAGCATCTGTTTGAAATCAAAGCCCATTTCTCCAGGAACTGTCTGATCTCAATGAAAAGGCTTGGAATATTTCTTACCCTCAGACCTATAGGGATGGTGCCAGCTTTAAGATATTCCAACATAAATTTGGCGTGAGATTCGGTCCGCTTGGATTTCTTTTTTAAATTAAAGAGTTTGTTCCATTCTTCCTCAAGCCCTTTGGAAAGAGAAAAGGGTCTATCACTAGAGGATGATTGGCCCATAAGCCAGGCGAAATCTTCATTGGAAAAGCCAAAGGTCTTGATTTTGTCCATTAAATTACAGGACAAAAAGACAAAGAGAGCAAGGAGGATATCTTAGTCACTGATATAAGACAGGTGAATACAGTGAAGGCCTAAAATAGGGGAAAAAGAGGAACACCATTTACTAAATCAGGCTCAGAGAAGGATACAGGAGGAACACTTTAGTAGCTCACCACGGACATAGGACAGAACACAGTGAGAAAACAATCATGTATACTCATATATACTTCAGTTGTTGGAAGCTGAGAAAGCCTTCCAACAACTGAAGAACCATTTTACCATGGCCCCTATGCTGGTACACCCTGATCCTAGCAGTACTTATATCTTGGAGGCGGATGCCTCCCAGACAGCCATAGGAGGTATTTTGACACAAAGAAAGAAGGTAATTGGACAGCTTCATCTCACTGCCTATTTCTCCCGGAGGTTTTCTCCTGCTGAGGAGAATTATTCTATAGTGGATCGCAAGCTTTTAGCTATTAAAGCAGTTTTTGAAGAATGGCGCCAATACCTGCTAGGAGGAAGACACCCTATCCCAATCTACATGGACCATATGAATCTCCAATTCCTACGGACAGTGTGAGTCCTAACTGCACCCCAGCTCAGATGGGCGTTGTTTTTTTAACAATTATGATTTTGTAATCATGTATTGCCCAGTCAAGGAAAATGCTAAAGCAGGCGCCTTATCTTGAATTGGTGAAGCAGACAACCCAAGCCCTGTAGAGACTCGAAAACTAATCCTACCTCTTATTTGTTTCCAGGGACTGGTGGTAACTTCAGAGATTTTGCCCAATTTATGAAAGGCCATCAGTGTCAAGACTAAAGAACAGTGAATTGCAATCTCAGAACATACCAAGATAGAATATCTTGAAAGATTATTACTGAAAGACAATTGTTGGTACTTGCCAACTGAGGACAGCCAAAACAAGCTTTACATCTTTGGCATGATTACTGTCTGGTAAACCACTTAGACTTTCATAAAACTTTGAACCAACTACAGCAGTTCTTTTGGTGGCCATCCATGTCCAAAGATACACAAAAATATGTAAACATTTGCTCTATTTGTGCCCTGGGAAAAACCTCCCATTCCCCCGGTGCGATTACTATCCCCGATCCCAGTGCCACACAAGCCATGGCATATACTATCAATGGTCTTTGTGGTAGAACTTCTCAAAACAAAATCAGGATACACCACCATTCTTACTATTGTAGACCACCTATCCAAAATGGCCCACTTAGTCCCTCTAAATAAATTTCCATCAGCCATGGAGTTACTCTAAATTTTTATGCATAACATAGTATGTCTGCATGGGCTGCCCTCCGTTTTAATCATTGATCGAGGCACGCAATTCGTCTACCACTTTTGGGTCGCATTGTGTGACTCATTGGACATGGATGTACAGTTATCCTCATCATACCACTCACAAACAAACAGCCAGGTAGAAAGAAGTAATCAGTCCATGGAACAGTACTTGAGCTGCCTGTTACTTACCATGGAAGGGGATTGGTCTGATTGTTTGTGGGCTGTGAAATTTGCATACAATAATGCTGAACATGGTTCCTTGGGAATGTCTTATTTTTTCTGCTTATAGGGTTGCCATCCTCAAACCATGCCCTGGGATGAGGCCCTAGCTAGTAAACTCCTAGCACAACAAGACTTCCACACAACCCTACACCACCTATGGCAATAAGCCCATTTTCAATTGACTCAAGCTAAAGAGTCCTTTAAGGTAGCCACAGATAGACACAGGCCTGAGAAACCGGCTCTGGCTTTGGACAACAGGGTATGGTAATCCACAAAAAATCTACACTTGCATGGAAAAAAGAAACTGTTCACCCATTTTTTCAAAGCCTATAAGCACACCAAAGTGTTATATTCTGTGTCTGTGCAGTTGGCGCTAACGGCCACCATTGAAGTGCATCCAGTGTTTCTCCTGAAGAAGGTACGCCCAGGGTGTAGATTTGAAAATTCTCCACCCCCAGAGATAGTCAATGAGCATGTGGAATATGAGGTCCGTGATATCTTAGACTCCAGGCGAACTAGGGGCAGATTGCTATACCTGGTGGACTGGACGGGCTATGGTTCCGTATCACAGTCCTGAGAGCCACCTTCTCATGTTTGCCACACAGCCCGACTGTTTTGTGCCGTCCATATTTGATGCCTGCATAACCCCGCCCAGTTTTTCCTGCCCTGGGGATCGTTTTTAGGGAGGATCCACCGCATCACCCTTCAAATGCTGTCCTTAAAGCTCACTTGGTGTATTATGGGCCCCCAGTTTTGATAGGTTCATAAAGTATCTCAGCCCTCGGCACTATCACCTCACAGGATAGGTTCATAAAGTATCTCAGCACCTCGTCACTTTTGCCTCACAGGATATTGTAGCACCGCTCAATACGCTCAGCTCCCAGCACTGTTCTTTGATTTCAACACTGTTATTTCACTGGTAACCAAGGTGGCCCCTTTTCTGCACCACAGTACAGAAATTAGGCAATCAATCATTGGTGGGAGGAGACCAGGACAAATAATTGTGTCATGTTTGCACTGGGTTTACTGCCTTTTACCGAGATCTCAGCAAATCTCAGTGGCCAACTTGGGTGCAGCCCTATTAAAACTGCACCCAAGCAATGAGCCACGCTTTGCCTCGAGAGCCTCGTCAAGTAAGGACCTGAACAAGAAATCTTCTGCGCTTACTGTGCTTCTTCCAGGGTTTCCCGAACAATTCTACTGGCTGCCACCTCATCAGGAGCACAACTTGCAAAAAACAAAGATAAGAATGAAAAGGAATAAAGACAACAGATAATACTACACCAGGAGTGGTCTTAAAGGAACAACATAATGAAACCTACTGTTACAGTTAAGTAACTGGACATTGTAATATTAAGAAATTGAAACATAGCACGCTTATGCAAATACTTTAGAACTAAGGGGCATATTTATGAACTCTGACGCACTGCTGCGTTGCTGCACACAAACCTTTGCTTTGTTGCCGCATTTCCTTGCTACATGGATACACCTTGGCCCAAGGACCGAATGTACATCAAAAAGTCCAACTCATTGGTGTGAATGATGACGCAAAGTGTCATACCGCAACTGGTACCTACCCGATGCAAAGCTGATTTGTGCGACATAAAGCACCTTTGTGTGACACAAATCAGTTTTGCATCACGCAGGAGTGTGTTGGGTAGTGGGAAGCTAAAAAAAACAGCACATTTCAATCCACAGAACTTCTGAACACCAATAACATCACAAAATGGGAGATGCACCATCTACCAGCAAGGAATGCAACAACCCCAACCCCAGCCAAGATGATTAGACAGAAGCCCCGAGGAAGAGGAAGTGCAGTTTCAGTGAGGAGAACCAAATACTAATCAGTGAGGTGACAAAGAATGAACATCTGTTCTTTGTCACCTCCAAATTGCAATCAGGGAAGAAGGATGCCATTTGGCAACGCATAGTGGATAAGATAAACAGTGTAGGCTAAACTAAAAGGACAGTTCTAGGGTGAAAGAAGTGGTGGCATGATTACAAGCGCAGGACCAAAGTAAAACAGGACAGGAACCTTAAGGCAGCCATGAGGACCGGAGGAGTATCTGATGTCCAGGAAGAATAGGACACTTTACCCAGCACACTTTTACTCCGCATGCCATTACCCCGCAGTTTTTACACCACAAAATCTTTTACAACGCAGGGCTTTACAACGCAATCCATTACAACGCATTCCCCATTACAACGCAATTAACTATTTGAACTCCACGGAGGCGTTACTTTGGGGAATGAGTTGTAATAGTTTGCAGTGGAAAGCCCGGCGCTGTAAAAGGTTTTGCGGGGTAGAAAATGCGGGGTAATGGATGTTTTCAGTCCAGGAGGAGTTAAATGCCTTGGAGGAGCAGGTGGCATCACTCATCCCAACAGAGTTGTGCAGTCAAGGACTAGAAGGAACTACAGGGTAAGTGAAAACAAGGAACCATGTTTCCAACTGTCATGAAGGGCAGCACAGCAAGACACTTTGCTGCACTGTGTGGTTTGCATGTGAAAGGGCAGGAATGTCTCACATGTTAACTCATCCATCACATAACTGTTATTTATTGCCCAGTCACAATGTATTTAGTCCAGCCCAGCCCGTTTCTCTGGTCCATGTGTGATGTGCTACCCCAGTCTTGGTTGACCTTTGAATCTTGGGACTTATAGTGTAATCAATAACATTATTGACCAGGTTTACAAGTCCCACAATTCAAAGTTAAAAACCAGGACTGGAGCAGCACATCATGTATGGACCTTGGAAACTGTGCAGATACGTCTGTGCCAATGCAGCTCCCCTTGCCCTATGAAGCATGGGTGCTTGCCTTGGGGCTTGGCAGCCAAACATGTAATGTAATGTAAAGCACTGTGGCTTGGCAGAGGGTCAACTTGTAACCAGAGAGGGTATCCAGGTGCTGCGTAAGTGCATGCCCTCCAAGAAGGATCACTTGAAGAGACAGGTGTACAATCACTAACACAAATCCATATTGCACGCATCAGTTCTGATGTGCTGGGTGAGGTTTTTACTGGTGTTGCCTGCCACGTAAGGTACCACCCTAACTCCTGTCTTGCTCATATGGTTATTGGGGGCGGGGAGAGTACAAGTGATACAGAGTGGAGGGCCATGACTGTTTTGTGGAAGTGTAAATGGTGTGTGAGCTAGGTGGGTCCCCGGTAGTGTAATGCCTTGTAGGTGTGACTGAGCATCTAGATCTGCCAGTGTGCCTGAATAGGGAGGCATTGTATTTTGATGAGGTGGGTGTGATGTGTGTGCTGCAAGGTAGACTGAGTAATAGTCTTGCAGTGGTATGTTGATTAGTTTGCCTCTTGTGTAGCAGCTGTGCAGACATGCTGTGATAGAGGGTACTGGTGTACTACAGTCTACATGTGATTAGGGCCTGGGCGATGGTCTCACAGGTGTCAGGAGAGAGTGATATTGACAAAATGTCTGACCATACTAATAATGTGGAAGGAGGTAGGGTGTATACTAGGATTATGAAGTCATATTGTTAGGTAGGTGTTCAGGATGATGGACAGGTTTGTGGGAGGGCTGGAGTTTTTGGGATTTGGGCCTAGTCATGTAGGCAACTAGGAGTTCATGTTGCAGAATATCAGCGTCACCATCTTGTGAAGTTGAGTATGAACCGAGCCATTGCTTTCACATAAAGTCAGCCATGTTGGTTAATGGCACAATGTACCAACTGTTAGTGGTGTTGAAGTCTCCTATGAGGGTGTCTCTTGATCAGGGTGTTGTGTACAAGATGAAATAGAGTCCCTGAGTCTGAATGATGAGTGCCAGAGGAGTCATATAGAAGTTCAAGAGAGTGGGGATGAGTGAAGAGATTAGCGGGACTCTGCAGATGAGCACTTAGGGGCAGATTTACAAAGAAGTGCTGCAGCGCTGCAACGCAATCCCTTTGGCTGTGCCACTCTGCAGCACTTCCAAAGCACAGGAATGCAACATATTTACAATAATATGTTGCGTTCCCGTGCTCTCCCCTGGGCTGGCGCACAAACTGCTGCCATATTCTGGTGCAGGCACCCTTGCACATGGTGCAAGGATGCCTGCACCATGGGGAGATAGTTTTTGTGCAGAAAGGGGCACCTTCCTGCACAAAAACAATCACTACAGGCATTTTGCGCTTTCAATGCATGCTGTAGAATGCAGCACGAATTGAAAGAGGAAAAAACAAGGAGAAATGAAAACATTTCTCCTCGTTGCACCTCGCTATGCCACCCCTAGGGTGGCGTAGCATTCAGACGCATTTCCAGATTTACGATTTCTTGTAAAGCTCGAAATGTGTCTTGTTCCATGGGTGTTGCGTGGGAACACCCAGAGCAACACCCATGGAACACCCCTTTCACGCAAAGTGCTGCGTGTAATGGGGCCATATTTACAAGGACAGGAAAAGCCGGCAAAAGTAGGCACCCTTGCGACATGGTACAATGGTCTCAGCAAGGGTGTGAAGCAAAAGTTTCATCAGTATCAATGTAGGCAGAAAGCAGAAATACATCACAATATGTAAAATGTGGCTTGTTCCTGCACTCACTCTTTCAGTCAGGTCGGCCAGCAACCTGCCCAGCTGTGTTGTGTTGTGTGGAATCACACAAATAGGCCCCCATGTTAATAATTAGTTTGTGTGAACATTATAGGTATTGCCATGTAAAAGCAATACAGTAACATGGCCTTATTTACTTGTAGAAACATATGTTTCACATATTCCTGTGTAATAGAAAGTTATTGTAAAACTGATTGAGGGGATATTCTCAAGAACGTGTGATAACCATTGCAATAGTTACTTAACGCAACCCTCAACATCACAGTCCATCGTGGGAAATTTACACCGTGTTAACCAGGTATCCACAGCACGGCGGTACCATGCGATAGTCACCAGATAATGTGTCAAAATCAACGCCATGCTGCCAAAATGCGAAACACGAACGCCAAAAAAGCTGCGATGAGGCCAATCGCGATACAAAAAGCACCGAAAACCAGCGACAAGCCTGCAAATCCCACGCATCTGGCGGGAAAATATACTATAAAAGCAACAAAAACAACACACCAGAAAGAAGCCGAAGTGCATAGCAACATGGATGCACCCTGACCGAGCGCAGAGGCCACCGCGAACCCCACAAGCCCCACAGACCACCAGCAAGGAACAACGGGGTCGGGGAAGGCCAAGGAGAAGAGGGAGAGGAAGACAGGGTGCAGTCCGCAGGAAAACAAGAACAGCGTCACGGAGGTGACAGAACACAACCAGCAATTAACCCACAATCAGACTACCTTGAATGCAGCCGGAGTGTCGAGGAGGCCAATAGAGGAGGCAAAGAGGCGCTGGCAAGACGTGAAAACCTAAACCAGGCACAAAGACGCCGCCAACAGGAAGGCAGCAATCACAACAGAAGGTGAGAGTCCTGCGTCACAGGAGGAGCTGGAAGAAACGGAGGCCACAGTCAACAGTGCGGAGACGGTGCAAGGAGTCGGGAGTGCGGACACAGCTCGGGAGGACCTGACACAACATCAATAGGGTGATTAAAGACCAGGGACTGGGGGGACGGGGGAGATGGGCACAATGGCATACATGCACAAATAAGCAGAGCACACTGCACACCCACAATGACCCTGGATCATGTCCCTCATCCCTCTGGCACACTGCAGCACACACACATAGCAATAACAGCACATCCACATTGACGACAATGTGTTACAATGTGCAACACCAACACTGCAGAACCGAGGACACAACTGGCTCCGCACACGCACACGCACAGAAACAGGCCCACTACATCTGACAGAGCTGGAAACTGTGAAATGGAAATGTACGTGTAATACCTCACACCTGTCATCTAGTCCAAATGTACACTCTCCCGCATCTAAATCCTGCACCTCCAAAACAGTCACAATATACATTGTCATACAGTCTGCATGTAAAAAAGAACAATGCGCCAACACACGTCAGCACAATGTCAACATGCAACTTCTTTCCAGATTTCAGAGGGACACACAAAACCTCCAGCATAACACAGAAGACCACACATCGGTGATGCCGGAGAGGACCACCACACCTTCGACACCGGCACCCTACAACAGCCCATGGACATCCCACGCAACCCACCACCGGAACCAGGCAGCCAAGCTACTAAGAGGAGAACCCAGCCCCTGCAAAAGACCACACAGCATAAGGCTCCCGCAAGCACGGCAGGCTCACAACACTTCACCGACCCACACATGGCACCCCAATGCCAGGTGTCAGAACGCCAAAAGTAGGTGGCCCAACAGGTGCGGGTGTGTTCCAAACCCATGGAAGGTGAACTAGATCACATATGTGGGTGTCTATTACCCTTCAGGGACCACCTACACCTCACAAAGGAGACCCACACTGCCATAGAAACACATGCAGATGCACATTCCCAGTACAGAACCACGCCCAAAGGCATGCACATATCAGTCACACACCCACGTTGGCTCTGCGTACGACGGCACAGTCCACTGCCCTTACGATTTGTGAGGGTGACGACAAAGCTACATGTCCAAGCTCTAAGCCGCTGCCTGCGGTGACATGTCTGCATCCGCTGTACACAGCACAATGTAATGTCCTAGGGCCCAGGGCCCTCATGCATACAACAAGACGACAGGGACACACGCAGATATCATGTTGAACTGGCTATGAGCACGTGCGCCCGGCCCCTTTATTGGCAGGGCCACATGTACAGTGACGCCTCTGCTGGATGTGTGTGGGGTGAGTATAAGGCAGCTCGCACAGAGTGCTTGGTGCTGGCAACAACTTGAACAGTGGACACCAGTGCAATGGAAACAGAAAGCACCTGCATAACAGAGTCAACTGCTCAGCAACATGGAGTGAGCCGGAGCAAGTACAGAGGTCACCCAACATACACACAGAAGTGTCCGTGAGTTTCAGTGCACTGCGGTTGGGTCCCCAGAGCTGAGCGTGCTCATGTGAAGAAAATGTCTAGGATTGTGTCCCTTCTGGACATTCCTGATGCAGCTGCAGTGGGGGGGTGTCACACTTGCATCATCTTCCTCATCGCCATCCCAGGTCTCCCACACTGCCTGAGGTGACATTGCTGCGTGAGCTCTCCACAGTACATAACCAAAAACAGTAATGGACGATGATTCATGGTGCACAGAGCTAGTGGCACCTGGAGTGCTGAGCAGGAGATCAGGCAGAAGATAGCATCCACGACAGGTGCGGGCAACTCTGTCAGTCTGCCAGTATGACCGTTTTGATACTGGCAGTTTGCGGTTGGAGTTGGTCCTGGTTGGCGGTTGGAGTTGGTCCTGGCAGTGGTGGCGTCTGCCTCCTGCAGTGATGCGACGTCCGGGCTGGTCAGGACTCGATTTGATGTGTGAGCCCTGATGGGCCGCATTTGAGGCCGGAGGCAGCGGACAGCGCAGGGCCACAGACTCATGGCGTTGATGACCCCAAGGCCATCGCCTCAGAGGCCATCCAACATCTCAGAAGAAGGGGTCCTGGGCCTGACCAGCACAGAGTTAGTGGCCCCGTATGCATTGCGGCCGGCACAGGCACCCCGCCACGGGACGGTGACTTGCAGTGCAGTCAGATGGGCCATGTGAGCTGAGTGGGTCCTCATCAATGTCCGAGGTGTATGTGGCGGAGGGTTGCGGGGGACAGTGGAAGGTGTCCTCCAGGGCATGATGCAAAGGGTGGAAGCTGTCCGAAAGCAGCAAATTGAGGACTGGAATGCCACGGCATCGTTTTAGCCACAAAGTCAGTATCACCGACATGATGCGACAATAACCCCAAGTCCGTGGACTCAGTCATCACCAAAGTTCAACCAGAAAGTGTCCATGGGTCTCCGGGAACAGTCTTAGTGGCTCCGGGGCTGAAAGGGGATGCAGTCTGCGTTGAGGCCTGTACAATGACATCAAGTCAGCCATAAATAAATCAAGACTGAATTCGAATAGTGTGACCTACTCGACCGCAGTGGAGGCCTGAAGCAGTGGTCAGTGCGGGCCAGCGAGCTCCTCCTGGAACTCTAACACACGACGTTGACATGACATTTGGGGGTGACTTGGGGTTGATGGATTCAAAAGCACCAGAGCCGAGCGGGTGTTCAGTCAGTGACGATGACGTGTCCTGCCTGGTACGGACTGGATTGGAATAGCGTGAGGCCTGCTGGACCGCAGTGTAGGCCGATGGTGTAGTCATCAAAGGCGCACAGACACGTGTGGTTGGGATGCCAGGCACCACATCGAAGGGAGTATAGTGAGTTAAATCTGCAGTACTTGATGTTCTTGGCCATAGTGTGATCAAGACTCAGTTACAAATGTGTGACCTACTTGACCGCAGTGTAGGCCGGGGGCATCTGTCAGCAGTGGCCCACAGCCACGTGTCATTGGCTCGTGAGTTAGTGACACCAGGGCAGTTGTCTGTAGTGTTCGATCACCTCCGTAATGATGATCCTTTTACCCTCCGGACTAAAACGCATCATCCTCTTACACCTCTCCTTGCGTGCAATGATATGTACTCTGCCATTGACAAATCAAGACTCAGTCCCACATGTGCGAACGACTTGTACGCAGCGTTGCCTGAGGGCAGTAGTCCGCGTGGGCCCACGGACACCTGTGGATGGACTTCTATGCACAGACTTGGTGGCACCACATCGATGGGAGTATAGTGAGATAAAATCTGCCATAATTGATGTTCTCTGCCATAGTGTAATCAAGACTCAGTTCCAAATGTGTGACCTACTTTTCCACTGTGCATGCAGGTGGAGTACCTCAACAAGAAGGGAGTACAGCGGGCCAGTGTCGCGGAGGCCTTAATGGTCTGAGGAGGCTGCCAGGTTCGCGGCACTCTGGCTTGGAGCTTGCACCGGCACGTGGTGGGCCCTTATCGACACATGCCGGTGTCAGCAGGTGTGCATTGAGGCCTGGGTGTGCCGGGCCTGGCAAGACTGGTACGGGGCCCTGCGACCCAGGGTGCAGAAGGCGCACAGGAACGCAGGCAACACCGCTCACGGCGATGGCGTCCTCCTCCTGGCGGGGTGAGGGGTGCCACCCTGGCAGAGTCTTTGGGCATTCAGGAAGAGGACCACGCCCAGAGCTACGTGCTTTTTATTCACACCCCTATGTGTGCCCGGCATACGCCGGGCCAGCCCACTCCGCTCACGGTTACAGGGGGGGATGCAACAAGCTACATTTCTGGGATCTTCCTCACTGGCTGGGGTGACATGGTTGCGTCCACTGTCCACTGCACTCCATACACCAGCGGTGTATGTTGACATTGATATGTGTGTGGTCTGCATACTGCAGTCTGGCCATCGCTTTGACACTACACTTGGCATTGTGTACATTGTCTTTCATCGGCCAGTTGCCTACTTCGCACATGCTTGGTCCCCACCTGTTCCCACAATCTGCTATCGTATGGCTGAGGTGCCATGCAGTTGACGGCTTATGTGCATGGCTGGTCCAGGTTGCCAGAGTGAGTTGTGCCGTCGTGTCTGGTGGGTGGGCATGTTGTTTGGCATGTTGTATGTGAGTTTGTGACGTGTGCCTTCCCAGTGTTGTGAGTTGCATGGTTGTGGAGTTGAGGTGTGTGGTGTGTTCATTTGGTACTTGCCAACGAGCAGCGCATTTACGTAGGTGCCAGCCAGGAAGCGCCGGGTGATGATGGGCTGTCGGAAGATATAGGACTCCTGCACTTGGAATGGGTGGTTGGCGTCAAGGTTGGTGGAGATTCCCAGGGGGTCCACTATTGCCTGCACATTGATGTTATGCATGTGCTTTCCGTTGCAGATATTGTGTGCAGTGTCACCAGGGGGCACAAGTAGGACATGTGTGCATTCAATTGCCCCCTGACACGTGAGGGAATCCAGCTATGGCTTTGATGCCTTGCTTGCTCTACAGCTGTTCCTGCGCAGTGTGAGGGAAGGATAGGTAGTGTGGTACCAAGCTGATGATGGCATCCAAGACAGTTGGGGGGGGCTTAGATGTGGCTGGCTGTGAGACTCCTCGGACTCTGGCCGTTGTTGGTTGGCAGGTCCCAGAGGCCAACAGGTGCGGCACAGCCAGCAGCTTTGTCTGCGGAGGGATGTTGGTTGTCCGCTGTGTTGGTACCTTTGACCTATGGGCGATGGTGGTCAGGATGCGTAGGATGGTTGTCCTCTGAGCCTGTGGTGGGCAATGACGTACCCAGGTGTTGGGTCTGTGAGGTTGGTGCGTTTTCAGCAGGTCGCTGTCTTTGTCTGCGCTGCCTCAGTGTTGGTCTGGGCGGGGGGTGGGCTTGGGGGTGGTGGCGGTGGGTGTTGTTGCCCTATTGGGGCTCCGGGCTGCATGTTCAGTTGCCCGGGTGCATCTGTTGTTCTTCATGTTTGGCTCTGGGCTGTGTTCCCTTTGCAGTTGCTGGTTGTTGTCCGACTTTGCACCAGGTCAGAGCAAGTGTTAATTTCCTGCTGCTAACGCGCCTTATCGCATGTTTTGTGATCTTATCGCCGATCTGGCTGGTCGTTGAGAATGTTGTGGAGTGGTGTTGTTGCGGCTTTTTGCACGGGAACGCCTACTCTGCATCTCATTAGCGATAGTTGCCTGGGTCATCTGTGGCGATGTTTTTTGCGGCTGCTATCGCAGGCAAACTGGTGCTATTGGCTGTTAGCACCAGCTTGTGAATGGGGTGATAATTTTATCGCGACTTTGGCTGCGCTAAAGTGCTGTTAACTCGGCGATAGCTCCTTTGAGAATATGCCCCATTGTTGCAATAATCACTTATGTCAAATTCTATCATGGCTTATTTGTAACCTATTTCTAGATCTTACCAAAGGGACCAAAAAAACCTCTTGTAGATGAGCTTTTCCATGATGCTCAACCTGTTGGTGATACCATCCAGCCCCCCTCATGGATAAAGACACCTTTCAACAACTCTTTTGAAAATTCTCCTCCAGCCTTGGCAAGGGAAGACGATGAAGCAGGGTCTCCAGATGAACCGTCACACACTGGACATTGCCCATCCAGCTGTTCCTTCACAGATGAGGACTCCGAGGAACCCCAAGTTGTTTTTTAACGGCTAGTGGTAGGAGCCCAGCAGAGAATGGCTGATGAGGTGCAGCTGGGGATGGTGACCATAGCGGGCACTCTTGAAGGAGTCTGTAGGTGGCTCCATGAGATTGATGAGTCTCTAGCTGACATCGCTAGTATCATGAGGCAGAGGGAACAACAGCCTTCTACATCTGACACCAGTGAATTTGTCAGGAAGCTGAGGGCCATACATAATACCATGCAGTCCCTGGAGCACAAGATTGACTCCTTCATTGCATCAACGGGTACCCTAAATCGCAAAATTGTTGCTTTGTTGGCAAACCAGCAGACCCTTGCCTGGGATTACTATGCTGCCTTACTGGCACTCATAGATGCTTATGGGAACAGGAGATATTTATGCACAACAAGGGAACCCAAGAGGAGTCAGCCAGGGACCTTGGGAATCAATTATTGTACACTACAGTGGTCCCTAGGGATTGAGGGATAGTCAAACACAGATGAATATAGACCCAGTCAGTGCTATATTAGGAAACCTTGTCCAGCCGGACAGAGGTTAAATATTTAATCATCAAAATTATAAGAAATGTACACACAAATACTGAAAGTGGGACACAAGCCTGCATCCTACTACAAAATCAAAAACAACAACAAACATATAAGGAACATTCAAGGGAGGCTCAGGCAAAGCACAAGGTTTGTTAATGCAAAATATTCTTAATACAGTAAACAAATCGCAAAGGACACCTTTACATGAACAATGCTGGCATTACAGACATTGTATACTATAAGGTGTTTTATGGTGTCAACGGCGTTTCGATCCATGTGAGCAATACTTGGATCATCATCAGGACATTAAATAAGCATGCCTGTATGTTAGTGCCTTAAGTGACTGAAATAATACATAGATGGAGAGGGAGAAAGGGGTAAAAAAACAAAAATAGGTAGTTAAGAAAGAATGGCAAGGTTACGCAACCTAACTTATAGTTTAGCAAGTTTGTTGGAGTACAATATGGAGATGTATCACAATTTGCTTCATGTGAGATTCAAGAAGTCAATCTTAGTGATAAACGGAAAAATCGGCGCGGTGAACTGGAGACAGTAAGCTCTCGGCGCAGTGACTTAGTGGTCAACAGAGTCAACATTGCTAATATTTTTTTAAAAGGCTAGTAGAGGACGTAGTGACAGTGTGAACAGGAGGGCATAGAAGCATGTAGTTGTACAGTGGTCAAGGTTTAAAAACATGTGGCATGTGCAAGGATACGCATTTAGAAAGGCCGGCGCATTGATTAAAGACGCAGTGAAAAGGAACCTAATGGTGGGTAGTCCTCGTACCTAGCGACGCAGTGGCATGGAAGTAAAATCAGAAGTTAAAAATAACAATGTGCATGAGAGCACCACAAGCGTGATGTAAATTCAAGCCATGTTAATGCGCGTCCTCGAATGAGTGGACGTGGTGAAGCCAAAAAGAAACAGAGGGGTGGGGGGGCTTACCCAGGAGAGTGGAATCCGGGTAATGTCCAAGATGCGGGGAGTGAGAGGCTGTCCGAGAGGCAGCAGGACTGATATGCGCGGCACAGTGGGAGCCACCGTTGTGTACTCCGGGGTCGCAGTAATCTAAAATGAGAAGCCGTAGGAATCAGGGCAAGGACAGTGGATGGGAGCGTCTTATGGTCCGGGAGGGATGATCTGAGTACACTCGCCTGCAAGTTAGATGGACAAGGCCAGTCTTGAGACAGGGTACGGGAGTCGGTATGGGCAGAACGGTGGCCTGAAAGAAGAGGACAAGCTAAGGACGGGGCCAGGAGCAAGGGATCAGGCATATCTCTAAGAGGGTGGCGGAGCGCTTACCGAATTGGGTGGTTCTCGCAGTGGAGGGATGGTGATCTGCTTCTGTCGGTGCGGGATGGTGAACAATGAGCAGACTACCTTTAATAACAAGTCGGCAAGCCGTGATTGGTCGGGAGCCGCAGGTGGTTTCAGGGGAGTGATGGAAAGTGAGAAAGGCTATCGGAATCATTCCCAGTGGTGTTGGCGGCCATATTGGAATGGCAATAGGCCTTAGCCAGTGTGTGGTGGTGAACAGGGTGACACATAAAACAAGTATTTACAATGCAATGGTCTCGGCATTGTTAAAGTTAGAGCTATTGGCATTGCTCATGACATTATTTCTGTTTATGTTTTTGTTTTTAAAACATTTAAAGAAACGGCATTGTTATTTACAATGTCAATAGCTTAATCACTATCAAATGCGAGACCTATTGCATTTGCACCCACACACACACAAAGCCACCCACACACACAGAGCCACCCACAGAGCCACTCACATAGAGCAACCCACACACAAATAGAGCCACCCACAGAGCCACCTACACACACACATGCAGTAGGCCACTGACCTATTTACATGTGTGCACTTTGTGATCTGCATGGTACATGTTCTTTGCTGCAGGCACATTAACCCTATGTGCTACCTTTCCAGGAGTCAAAACTTCCACTAGACAAAACTCTGACCTCTCTCTAGGAAGAACATTAAACACCAGATTGGTGCACTAGTTGCAAGCCCCGGGAAAACAAAGACAAGAAAAAAAAATAGCGCTTCACTGGCAAACTCTGTAAAAGTGGCGCTAATGTGTTTGGGTGTGAATAAAATCAATCTGGCCAGTTTGCTACCACTGTCTTACTTTATTTAGTTATTTTTCATATTTTTAACCTTTTATTCCAGATGCTGCACCTTAGAATAAAGAGCCAGCACAGTGCTCTAGAACCACAACAGAAGCATCAGAGCCAGCACACAGACCTCCAGAACCACAACATAGCTTCAGAACCACATCAGAAGCACCAGAGCCAGCACAGAGGGCACCAGAACGAGCACAGAGAACACCAGAGCCATCACAGTGCTCTAGAACCACAACAGAGCTCCAGAACCAGCAAAGTGCTCCAGAGCCACTACACAGATCACTTGGGCCAGCACAGAGTGCTCCAGCGCAAGCACAGAGTTTTACAGAACATCGAAGCGCTCCAGAACCAGTACCGGGCACCCCGATTCCCCCACAGAGTGCTCCATGCTCAACACGGATTTCACCACGAACAGGATGGTAGTCCAGAGCTGTACACTAGAGTAGGCACAGACTTCCCGACAGTCAAGAGTTGCAACGCACAGACTGCTCTAGAACCACAGCAGAGTGCCGAGACCACTCTAGAACCACAGCGGAGAGCACAGACCGCTCTAGAAGCACAGCGGAGTGCACAGACTGCTCTAGAACCGCAGTGGAGTGCACAGACTGCTCTAGAACCACAGTGGAGTGCACAGACCGCTCTAGAAGCACAGCTGAGTGCACAGACCGCTCTAGAACCACAGCGGAGAGCACATACTGCTCTAGAACCACAGCGGAGTGCACAGACCGCTCTACAAGCACAACGGAGTGCACAGACCGCTCTAGAAGCACAGCGGAGTGCACAGACTGCTCTAGAAGCACAGCAGAGAGCACATACTGCTCTACAACCACAGCGGAGTGCACACACCACCCACAGAACGCACCAGAGGGCTACAGAACAAAGTCAGCGTCTGAAGCGTCAGAGCAGAAGCGGACACTGTAACTTTCTTCTCTAAGAAGGAAAAGACAGAGTCCTGTTACTTCTCTGCCGCCCATCCTCGAACGCCAGGAAACACCGAGCTTGAGCCATAATTACAAAGCATCAGTGATTATTTACAGGAATTGTATTGCTTGAAGCACACATTACAGGGAGATACAGCTCTGGGTGGTATATAAATAGGCTTTCCTGTTTTCAGTTTCTATTTTTGGTAAATTCTGGTGGGGTTTTTTCAGTGTTTTCAAGTGATTTCAATACCTTAAAAAAACAGTCGTTATCAGTGGTTACACATTTTCGCGCCACTAAAAACAACTGAAAAAGTGTTTTTCCGGTGTTTATGGAACTTTTGCTTTTCATATTGCTTGCTTTCTGCACTGATAGAACATGGTATATAGACAGTGTATGTATAGTGTATATGAGGTCCAAATATATTTTTGCAAATTAAACTTATTGTAGTACACCATACAATACTTCTTCAGTGAGTCTTTGGTCATGTGCGCTCGCTCTTTCCTTCCCATGTAAACTTCTGTGAAAATGCCCTCTCAACAGTGGCACTTGAGAAGGGCAATGGCAAAACAGCAGGTACACAATTTGTTAACTCTGGTGACTGACATAGCTTTCCATGCCAATACTGGTGTACTTGAAGATTGCGATTCTCAGGGCAGGTTTTGCAACATTTGCATTGCTCTGGGCACTTATGCACTCAGTTATTGAAGCGGTCAAAAATGAAGAAGCACTTTTTAAACTACGGAGAAAATTCCCCTTTACTGAAGGGATATAGAACTTGTACAGAGTACCACAGTGAGGTTTCATTGACTATAAATGCCATTGGTGGTGAAGGAACATTTCTATGCCTCATTGCAAGCCATTTCTCACATTGTAAAATAAATTGCTCAACATTGCTTTGCATACAAAGTGGCAAGCAAACTAACATGGAACATGTTGCAGTGCCAGTCACTAAAGGTTTCGCCCAGCCTACTCTCAAGGAGATGTTTCACATCTATACCAATTATGCTGAACACTTGGCAGACAAGGGTTTTTTCATACTCTAGTTTTTTTATTTTGTTCACTACAGCAGTTATGTTTTCCTGTAAAAATCAAATAATGCAATAGTGTACTTTTTTCACATCGCTATCAATATGAGACCAAAGATCCTCACATTTCTTGCCTTTGCCATCATCACTCACCAAACATTCTGCAAAGGGTTGCCACATGGATATTATAGCATTCCTAGCCCCTTGGACTGAGAACCATCAGCTAAAGGACACAGTTGGAGTGACTCTTTCTTTGATGTCTCAGAAAAAACGAAATTATAAATATTTGCGTTTTAGTTCCTGTGCATAAGAAAACAGTGCACCAGAATAGATTAAAAAGTCAATAGTATCCCTCATTAACTCTGATGATAGTAATGATGCTTTCAGCATACCATCTAACAAGTGGCAAGGATCTCCTACAGGGAATCACTTCAGTTCGGGTATCAATTTATACAGGTCATCACACAACTTTTTCATATAAGTAGCTGAATCACTGCAAATACAAACAATATCACTCCAATCTTCGTTGAACTCGGAAAGAACCTTTTTTGCAGCGCATTCCAAGTGACACTGCGTTCCATGTTTTCCAAAAGTCTGGTGTCATGTTTTCACCACTATCCCAGATGCTTGGTGATAGCACTCTTTATACATATACTTGTCACTATACCTTGCATTGAATGTGTAAAGCCTGAGGTGTTGGCAATTCACCTACTATCAATACTGCCCCACTAGAAACTGTGGGCTGATGTATTAAGGGTTTTTACCCATTCTCTGTGGGTAAATGTGATGACAAATATTAGGAAAGGTTCTTATGAAACCAGTCATTTTATCAGTGAAAGAATCAAACGCAGCCAAAATATCAAATATGATTTTGATATTTCCAGATTCTCTATAGTTTATAAAATAACTAAAATAGACCTAAATTCTGCATCTTTAGACCAAAGACCACAAAACTGAAAAAGCAAAAGGAAGAAGAAACAATATTTTAGTGGCATCCCTAAACAAAATTCAAGCAGAATAATGTTAGCCCAGTCTTATTTACTGCTAGCTTGTATAACAAAGTTACATTGTATTGGTCCCTTCTTGAAGAAAAAAAATGACTCTTTCACTCTCTTTTTCCTTTCTTTGAATGGCATTTAGTTTGGGGTTGTGCAGGTGTTTTTTCAGTGTTTATATGTTTTCACTGGTGAGGGCTATTTCTCTTTCAGTGGGGTTTTATCAGTTATTATAGGTTTAAACCTAAAACCCCACAGCCTATATATAAATAAGGGTCGTCCAGTACTCCAGGCGGTTCAACCCTGTGTGCAGACTGTTAGTTTTCAAAATCCATTTCAACTCTTCTTTGTTTAGCAACCTGGAGATGTCACCTCCTCTGGGTGGGAGTTTGACAACAGTTATCACAGTCCAGCGAATGTCATCCTCGGAATGGCCAGTCTCTGAGAAATGTTCTACCAAGGATGCATTCGGGGTCTTGTATTTTATTCTGGTCCGGTGTTGGCATATTCGAATGCGTATTTTCTGAGTAGTTTGCCCGATGTATATTTTGTTACAAGGGCACAAAATTGCATAAACAACATTACATGTGTTACAATTTGTGAATAGTCTTAATTCAGTTTGAATGTTTTCAAAACAAAATTCTTTGCATTCAATCGTAAGGTCACAAACACTGACGCTTCCACATTTTGCGTGGCCCCTAAGTGGAGGAAGACCCCAGTGATCGTTCAGGGTACTTGCTGTTTTTTTACTTGGTAAGGCTGCACGCACTAAGTGATCTTGGATGTTTTTGTTCCTCTTGAATGCGAACATAGGGCGTTCAAGGTTTAAGGTACCAGCATTAAGAACGTCCCAATTCTTTAAGATGGTTTTGCGTATTGTGTTTGAGACTGGGGAGAAGGTAGTGATGCATACCAAACGATTTTGGGATGGTCTGGTCTTGGTTTCTAGTAGGACCTTGCGGGGACAGTACCATGCTGGAGTAATTCTAGTAATCCTCATGTTTTGATCAGGTAGCCATGCTTTACGCAAATGAAACCAAGGTCCTCCATGTAATATAGCGTGGCAGCCACTTCTGCACTCAGGGGCATATTTATGAAGCCACGCAAGGCCATCTTGTGTAGCCCTGAGGGACTTCATAAATCTTGAGTAAAGCAACGTAGATCGATTTGCTGCATTGCCTCACTCTGTTACTAAGGAGATGTTGTGTAGGTGTTTCCATGCAACACCCATGGTTTTTTACGCATTCCCAGATTTACCAGAATTGGTAAACATGGGAATAGGCCAAAAAGATATACCTTTCCAGGAGAGGCGTAACAAGGAGAAATATCTTTATTTCTCCTCATTACTTCCTCTTTCAATGCATTCTGCAGCACACATAGATAGAGGAATATGCCTCTCAGAATTGTTTTTGTGCAGGAAAACAATTCTGTACGCAACACAGGAACCCTTGCACCACAGTATGCTCCCACCCCCACATTAGGGTGCCAATCACGATCCTGTAAAAACCGGGTACGAACCGTCGGACGGAGCATATTCTCCGTCCGACGCGTACCCGGTCGTCAAAATATACAAACATGGAATTACGATTCGCACGGAAACACCATTTCCATACGAATCGTACAAAACCCCGACCGACAAAAATAAACATACAAATGCGATCCGGGAAAGCGCTGACGTGACGTCGGGACGCACGCAGCCTGCCATTCACGAACCAGGAATCACGATTCGCACCGACGTCATCCCGCACGGTGAATATTTTCCGGCTGCCAAAAACTGCCGGGAAATCAGGACGACGCGAACAAGGAGTACCTGTACGCGACGGACAGACATGGACCCGAACCTACGTGTCATCCCGGCCCTCATAGCAGTCGACCTCCTCTACAGGTTCGGACGCAGATGCCGCAGAAGGTCAGAACAACAAAGGGAGGGGGGAAAGGGGGGGGGGGGCAGGACCAGGGACAGGCCACAAAACCCCCACCAAAGTCACACAGCACACATGCCCTGGACATACCTGACCCCCAGGCCCTGGTCACTACGAGGGGGTGGGGGCGTGTCCAGCAAAGCCAGCAACCGCCACAACGGAAGTGCTTGACGACGCGAACCGGCAACACAACAATACAGGTACGTCCTGTACCCACGCCTTAAGAGCGTGGGTATGAGTCGTACCCCGCCCACACCTACGTCATCCCAACAATGGCGGGACGGCAGTACCCACGTGGCAAAGGCCTGGGTACGGCCCGCACAAGCATCACATAGCGTGGGGATGCATATGTACGGACCGTACCCCCACCCCCGTATGCATGGAGCGTACCCCCAACTGCAACAGTGTAAGTACGACCATACCCTCACCCGCGTATGCATGGAGCGTACCCCCCACCCCAACAGTGTAAGTACGACCCGTACCCTCACCCGCGGACATATGGAGCGTACCCCCAACCGCAACAGTGTAAGTACGACCCGTACCCTAACCCGCGTATGCATGGAGCGTACCCCCCACCCCAACAGTGTAAGTACGACCCGTACCCTCACCCGCGTACGTATGGAGCGTACCCCCCACCCCAACAGTGTAAGTACGACCCGTACCCTCACCCACGTACCTATACGTCCCACCCCAACAGTGTAAGTACGACCCGTACCCTCACCCGCGTACATATTGAGCATACCCCCAACCGCAACAGTGTAAGTACGACCCGTACCCTCACCCGCGTATGCATGGAGCGTACCCCCTACCCCAACAGTGTAAGTACGACCCGTACCCTCACCCGCGTACGTATGGAACGTACCCCCGCCCCAACAGTGTAAGTACGACCCGTACCCCCACCCGCGTACGTATGGAGCGTACCCCCGCCCCAACAGTGTAAGTACGACCCGTACCCTCACCCGCGGACGTATGGAGCATACCCCCAACCGCAACAGTGTAAGTACGACCCGTACCCTCACCCGCGTATGCATGGAGCGTACCCCCCACCCCAACAGTGTAAGTACGACCCGTACCCTCACCCGCGTACGTATGGAGCGTACCCCCCACCCCAACAGTGTAAGTACGACCCGTACCCTCACCCGCGTATGTATACGTCCCACCCCAACAGTGTAAGTACGACCCGTACCCTCACCCGCGTACGTATGGAGCGTACCCCCAACCGCAACAGTGTAAGTACGACCCATACCCTCACCTGCGTATGCATGCAGCATACCCCCACCCCAACAGTGTAAGTATGACCCGTACCCTCACCCGCGTACGTATGGAGCGTACCCCCCACCCCAACAGTGTAAGTACGACCCGTACCCTCACCCACGTACGTATACGTCCCACCCCAACAGTGTAAGTACGACCCGTACCCTCACCCGCGTATGTATGGAGCGTACCCCCGCCCCAACCGTGTATGTACGACACGTACCCCCACCTCGTATGCATGGAGCAAACCCACACACGTGTATGTTCTAAGCGTACATATCGTGAAATAGGAGGGGTGGGTGCAGAGTCCTCCCAGCAGTGCCCAGAGACAGGAGGGGTGTGTGCAGAGTCCTCCCAGCACTGCCCAGAGAGAGGAGGGGTGTGTGCAGAGTCCTCACAGCAGTGCCCAGAGACAGGAGGGGTGTGTGCCTATCACTCCCAGCAGTGCCCAGACACAGGAGGGGTGTGTGCAGAGTCCTCCCAGCAGTGCCCAGACACAGGAGGGGTGTGTGCAGAGTCCTCCCAGCAGTGCCCAGACACAGGAGGGGCGTGTGCCTATCACTCCCAGCAGTGCCCAGACACAGGAGGGGTGTGTGCAGAGTCCTCCCAGCAGTGCCCAGACACAGGAGGGGTGTGTGCAGAGTCCTCCCAGCAGTGCCCAGACACAGGAGGGGTGTGTGCAGAGTCCTCCCAGCAGTGCCCAGACACAGGAGGGGTGTGTGCAGAGTCCTCCCAGCAGTTCCCAGAGACAGGAGGGGTGGGTGTAGAGTCCTCCCAGCAGTGCCCAGACACAGGAGGGGTGTGTGAAGAGCCCTCCCAGCAGTGCCCAGAGACAGGAGGGGTGTGTGCAGAGTCCTCCCAGCAGTGCCCAGAGACAGGAGGGGTGGGTGTAGAGTCCTCCCAGCAGTGCCCAGACACAGGAGGGGTGTGTGCAGAGTCCTCCCAGCAGTGCCCAGACACAGGAGGGGTGGGTGCAGAGTCCTCCCAGCATTGCCCATGGAAACAAATAAGGGTGGAGTACCCACAGATCCAGCGAAGGGTAGGCGTCGTGGGTGCAGGGACGGAGGACTCCACCACAGGGGGTCGGGCAGGGCCAAAGGCGGAGGCCAGGATGTCGCTGCACACCTTAGCAAGGTCCTCCAGCGTCTCCCCTGCACCCGAAGGAACCACAGGCCCCAAGGAGGGGGGGGGGTGGAGGGATGGGTCGCAGCGCCACTGGGGGAGGGTGCAGACAGGGGGGGGACTCAACCACTCTGACCGGGGACTCCCTTGACCGCTTGCGGGGTGGTGTCACAGTGGGGCTCAGGGACAGAGCGGCCATGAAGGAGTCCTTGCCGGATATGTGGCCAGGAGAGCTGAGGGGAGGGGATTTGGAGGGAGTGGATTGGGTGGAATGCGGACTCCCACTCTGGCTGCATGACTTACGTTTGCCCCCCGACCCAGTGGGTGTGCTTACTTCACCCTGTGTGTGCGTGCCAGGAGGTGTGCGTATGACCTTCCCTGCTGGTGTGGTGCCTGTGTCTGTTGTGGTGGGTGCATGCTGACGTCTGGGTGTACGTGGGACAGGCATGGGAGTGGGAAGTGTGGATGGGGCAGGGGTAGGGGGTGGGACGTAGCGCTGCAGGAGACCCACTGCTGCAGTCAGTGTCGAGTCGATGGACCTCAGCAACTGGCGTTGGTCAGCCTGCGATGAAAAAATGCCCTCCAAGTATGCCTCCATGTTGTGCAGCACTTGGCTGTGGCCATGGAGGACATTAAGGATCGCAGCCTGACCAACCTGCAACTGCCGCTGGATGTCCACAGACTCGGCATTGGCGGCAGCAGTGGAGACAGGGGCAGGGGGTGCGGTGCCTGGCAGGAAGGAGACATGTGGTGACCGGGCACGCTGGGAAGGGACACGAGCAAGTGGGAGGCGGCTGATGGCAATGGAGGGGGCGGGGTGCGATGTTGTGCCGCTGTCAGCTGGTGGTGCAGCCTCCGCCCACTCGGAGAGATCATCCTCGGACCCGTCAGCTTCATATTCTGTCGTGCCAGTGGAGAGGTCCTCGGCCTCACTCTCCTCCGCCTCAGTACCACTCAATGTGCCAGCCACGATGTCAACGCTGGCACTGGTGCTCGGTCCCTCCGCTCCGTCTGTGCTCATGTCTCCCTCCGTGTCCCCCGACGATGCTGTGGGCAAGGTGAAGAGACAGCAATTAATCACACATCTGTATACATATGTCACATGAGTCCAATCTACATAGGTTACAGTGCATAGCCTGCAAAGAAAGATCAGTAACATCTACAAAACAAGGTACAGATGTAGGGCATGCAACACACAGTTGGTTGACCCACCATGCCAAAGAAAATCCATGGAGAGCATGACACAATAGCAAATGACATGAAATGGAGTTTGACATAGGAGCCAGGCCCTGGGGACAATCCAGCACTGCATCTGCACCACACAGCATTGCCGAAAATAGGGATGAGGAGGGACCATATCCATGAACTTGAGGCAGATGCTGCATAGGTAATACTGAAAACATGCCCACCATGACTGGCTCACTACACCTTGAGTGTATGTCCAGACAAACATCACACACTGGCCAGACCTAGCAAGGTGAATTCTGGGTTTGACATGTAGGCTTGGCCCGCACCAACCACCCCCTACATGAGACAATTAGTTGAGACACAGCTGGCACTTACATCTCTTAGTCTGGGTGAAATACACAGGGGCTGCATAAATGCAAGATTGGACGCCAAATTCCCAAGGTGCGCCTGTCCAAATAATCATGTACAAATGGTCATCATCAGATGATTGTAACAAGACACACAGGCACTGGCCACTGTGACTATGAACCATGAAAATCAGGTCAGGCTGTACAGTGGACACTTGTACTACATTTCACGTCAATATACATGGTGCCAGGGGACAATGGCACAGAGCACAACCTATGTTGTAGACACTGAGAGTGTCCACGTTTTGTGATGACACACATGACACCTATGAACATATGCCCCAGGGGACAGCAGTGGCCACACAACTCCATGGTCCTGAATGGGAATGACTGCAACACACGCCACCATCCCTGCACTATGCGTATCGCACACTCATGCACATCATGTCACAGGCCACAACATAGGACATGCGCGCTGTAAGGCATGACACTTGAGAGACTAACTCCCATGTCTGGACTCAGCATCAGTGCCAACTGACATGGAACCCACATGTACTGTACTGAACTGGACAGGGCACAGGCAAGGTCCCCAAATCTGTTACACACCACCCCCACACATGATGCTACAGGCATAGTTCACGTGGAGAAAGCGCCAGCCTACATTACCTTGTGAAGGAGTGACTACACACAGACCAGGGAACACATTGCAAGGACGGGAAGGGAGGCAGGAGAGCACAGCTATACTGTGGGTAACTGGATCTGCACAGCACCTTTAAACCCTGGCAGTGTATCCATGCAACTGTGCACTTACAAATGCTGGTGACACACAACAAACACACATGTACCTACCCCCTTCCTGCTGCTGCTTCTCCTGTAAGTGCCTCTCCAAGTCTGGAAATACCACCGCCAGTACACGCTTGTGGATGTGGGTCAGACGGCGGCGCCCCCGGTTCTTATGGGTCTCAGGTGAGTCCCCCAGCAGGACCCATGCGATCCTCCGCGTCCAGCACCGGATATCCTGCCAGCGTTTCCTCACCTGGGCCAGGCGCCGCTTGCGACCATCCGCACTCCTCACGGCACTGACGGCGGTCAGCCATATCTGCTTCTTGGCCGAGGCGCCTACCTGTGAGGATGAACAAGTGACACTACATCAATACACCAGGCACATGTCACAGAGAGACATATTAGAACAAATGTGCTGTTTACAACAAGGCATAGTATGCATCCAACGCATTGCACCTTTGTCATAGGGACATGATCCTCTGGGGAAGGTCAAAAGCAGTACGTGCCATTGAAAGTACACAGGTGGAATGAGGGCACGACACAATCAATGATCCAGGCTCACACTGTGCATCACAAGCGACACCAGGATAATGTGCAGCACCTCTAAGCAGTCACATGCCACAGGCCACTGACGCTACCGCAGCAGAGTACACAGACACACACAGGCACAGGACATTCACCTGCCATAGCCAAATGCTGCGACAAAACTCACTCTGCACATGTGCCACTAGACGGGGGGGGGGCTCACAGGTGTGGGGCTGGCTCTGCACGTCAGACACACAGCACTGCTCCCTGCTCACATCACATGTGCAGGGTATATCCATCCCTCATGCAGCCCGGCTTCTACACTCCACATATGCACCCACCCACATGACAGGGGACTTACACACACACCGATTTCCAGGGTACGAACACATCATGTGGACACTCCCAGCACAGGTACACAGAACTAACACACATCTGTGGGTACAGTCACCTGTCACACTGGGCTGACCACATAATCACATGAGGACTGTAGAGGCTACATTCCCAGGAGGACAAGACAGGCAGAATGTGGCATCCACCATGCAGTAATTGTCACAGTAAACACAATGCAAGTGAGGACGGCAGACATGCACCACAGCATGCACCGGCTGGGAGACATCAGGCATTCCCCCCCCCGGGATCCCCCCTACAGTACATAGCATGTGTGCCACACCTGGACACAATGCCAGAAGTCACACTCACAAAAAAGGGACACAGTCTGTGCTGGTGGACTCTGCACTCACCTGATACCCTGGTCGCCCATACAGCATGGGGTACTGTGGGAGGATCACATCCAGCAAAGCCAGGTTCTCCTCCAGGGTGAAAGGCTGTGACCTCTCCACAGACCTTGACATGGTTCCAGGGAATCAGTAGCAGCAGCTGGGTCGTCGAATACAAAGATGTGCAGGCAAGTGCTCCCTCATGGGACCTGGCTGCCTTATATCTGCCTTGCTGGCCTGTTTCATGCACAGGAGTACAGAGTGATTGGTCACTCACATTTGCATCCTATGTTTCCTCCAATCCCTTCAAACCTAGCACAGTCAGTGGGTTTAAATTGTTTTTTTTCTTGAGCATGATGTCAACTCCAGAAGCACATTGCAACAAAGTAGATTCATTCAAACTGACTACTGCTGTGCACCTGCTGAAAAAAATTCAAAATTTAAACTTGGTCTCCATGACAACCAGCATGCATGTAGGCCTTTATACTTGTGCCTCATGTGTCCCCTATGTAATTTGGAGCTTCACACACAGGTACGGTGCGTTCCGGGGCCCTAGGGCACCCCAAATGCATAGCAACGGCCCGTACACACACCTGTACGCTCACTATCACTATGGGTGTTCTCGCGTATGTGTACTCATAGTGGTACGGACCGTACACACGCCTGTACGCTCACTATCACTATGGGTGTTCTCGCGTATGCGTACTCATAGTGGTACGGACCGTACACACACCTGTACGCTCACTATCACTATGGGTGTTCTCGCGTATGCGTACTCATAGTGGTACGGACCGTACACACGCCTGTACGCTCACTATCACTATGGGTGTTCTCGCGTATGCGTACTCATAGTGGTACGGACCGTACACACGCCTGTACGCTCACTATCACTATGGGTGTTCTCGCGTATGCGTACTCATAGTGGTACGGACCGTACACATGCCTGTGCGCTCACTATCACTATGAGTACGCATACGCGAGAACAACCATAGTGATAGTGAGCGTACAGGCGTGTGTACGGTCCGTACCACTATGAGTACGCATACGCGAGAACACCCATAGTGATAGTGAGCGTACAGGCGTGTGTACGGTCCGTACCACTATGAGTACGCATACGCGAGAACACCCATAGTGATAGTGAGCGTACAGGCGTGTGTACGGTCCGTACCACTATGAGTACGCATACGCGAGAACACCCAAAGTGAGACGGACCGTACACACGCCTGTACGCTCACTATCACTATGGGTACGCATACGCGAGAACACCCATAGTGAGACGGACCGTACACGCGTGCGTACGCTCACTATCACTATGGGTACACATACGGCATCACTCCCATAGTGATAGGGAACGTACACAGGCCCTCTTAGCGAAAGTACGGTGCCTTTCACACATCACAGTGGTGACAGGCAGCACACAGGAAGGAATTGGGCTGACATACTTGTCCATGGATGGACATCAAGGCATTGTCTGGCCAGTACTACATGTGTGGGGCACAGGTGTGAAAGGCTGTGATGTGGCACATTACTCCTGAGTTGAGAAGGCACCAGATGTATGATGAGATGTGTACAGATGTTATGTGTGACGGTGCAATGTGTGCCAGGCATGCCCTTGACTCCTTTGACATGTGTGCATGTCGTACTGCACACTTGGGATGAGCGTCACTGGCATGGCACGGTCAACAACACACGCAAGTGTCCCCTGATGCCCGCTACAGGGGTTACCACACCAGACAGGTCACTACCCACGGTGCACGATGTGACTATGTCATGTATGTGTGGGGGGTTCCCATTAGGTTGATGTTGGAGCTCCCTCCAAAGCATCAGCTGTTGCAGCAACCAACATGTGTCTGTGTGTAGATTGATATGGCACACTGTTCCGCACACCAGGCCACATGTGGTATCGGATGTGAGGTGCGTATGTATGCATGGGACACAGAGTAGCGTAACAAGGACATGTCTGCATCCTCTCTATGAATGTGTGGTGAATCATCACATGTACACCTTCATGTCAAGGTGTGTGGGCTGTCCTAGTGTAATGTCATGTGACCTGTGGCTCTAGTGTTCCGCTACCAGTCTCTGCAATCGACATCCTACTTCTGCTGATGTGTGGATGTATGTCACTCCTGTGTTGCGTCTGGCTGTTCACTTACACTGGGACACAGCTAATCCCATGCCATGGCATGTGGAGGTTCACAATCTCCGTGTGTAGCTGGGTCTTGGTAGGAGTGTCACCTGCCAGCCATACGTGTCCAGGGCATGTGGCACATACCTGACTCTGTATGTCGCATATGTGTATTGACAGATTAACATGTGCTCAGTACATATAAATTGTTGTTGTAGTGCACTCACTCTTCCTTGTCACTTCCAAATTACTGCAGAGCCCCGCCTCTTCCCCGAGCAATTCCGGACTTGGCTGCCATGCGGGAGAATGACTGTATCCGGTGCTACCGCTTCCCCCAACCGTTGATTCTGGAGTTGACGGCGAGACTGGCACCACACCTGCAACCGCTGCACAGGTATCCTACGGCACTGACACCCAAGCTGAAGGTAATGGCAGCCCTACATTTTCTTGCCACGGGTACCTTTCAAAATACCATAGCTCATGTTGGTGGCATGTCCCAGAGCATGTTCTGCCGTGTGCTGCATGATTTCTTAAAGGCCATGTTGCTTCACCTGGATGAGTTCATCCATTTTCCAACCCCTGAAATGTTGACTGGGGTCAAGCGTGGATTCTATGCCCTGGGAGGGATGCCCCATGTCATTGGGTCCATAGATGGGACACATGTGGCTTTGGTACCACCACAGGCACAGGAGGTAGCGTACAGGAATCGCAAGCACTACCACTCCATCAATGCCCTTGTGGTGTGTCTGTCCAACATGGTGATTTCACATGTCTGTGCTCGTTTTCCAGGATCAGCACACGATGCCTACATCATGAGGCGTAGCAGGGTGACTGAAATGATGACGCAGCTGCGCAACGAACGAGCATGTGTTGGTGGGTACACTCTGTCTGTCCTGTATTTTGCGTAGACTTCCAGCACGACCGCTTTTCCTGTCCTACTTATGTCCATGTGCTTTCCATGTAGGGGACGCTGGCTATCCCAACATGCCATGGCTGATCACACCTCTCCGCAACCCCATCACGCCGGCTCAGCTCCGCTACAACACCGCCCATGGCCGGACAAGGCGAGTGATAGAGAGGACATTTGGCCTCCTGAAGAGCCGATTCCGATGCCTCCACAAGACCGGCGGCGCCCTCCCATATGCCCCGGCAAAGGTCTGCAAAATCTTCATGGTCTGCTGCATGCTGCACAACATGGCAGTTGAGAAAGCTGTGCCACTCATCCTGGATCAAGATGATCAGGACCATCCACCCATGGAGGACGAAGGGCTTGGCAATGGGGCTAGTGATGTGGAGGATGTGGAGCCGCAAGAGGACATCCGGACTCGGCTCATACGCGACTTCTTTGCTTAGTGGTGAGTACCAGTGTCTGTGTGTGCACGCATTGGTCCCCGTGTGGCATGTGTTGCGATGTGTGTGTCCATCTGCATGTATGCCACGTGAGTCAGAGGTGTGTGTGGATGTGTCACTGGAGTGATGGGGCCAGTGATGTGTATTTCCCCAGTCATAATTGTGACCTAGCATGTTGTCATCCTTACATGTGTCGAGTACATGCACATGCAAGTGGCTGTGCTTTTTGTGGCTGACTTCTTGTGTGTCTCTCTTCCCCATGTACTTGCGCATGCCGTCTGCTGCTTGCATTGTTGTGGCACTGCTATTCCTCATGGACACGTCATCGTGTGCTGACTCAGCGTTACACGCACGGACAAGTCTCCTTAGGGTAAGGGATGCATCAGGGGTGTCTTGGGTGTGGCAGTTGTTTACGATGTATGCACACTGCCCCTGTCGATGTTTGGTTCCTCTGCAGACATGTCGCATCACCATGGTACACATGACATGCAGCTGGGTACACCTGAATAGATGGTCAGACTTGTTGACAGTCATCAGTGATGGGATTGTGGAATGTGATGATGGCATCAATGTGTGTTACACTGCCCTCGGACACATACGGTTTGCATTGGCTTGACATGGTGTGGGACTTCCACATCAGCGGATCAATGGTGTATGGCAGGCTCTCCGTGAGCAGCAGGGAGTGTTTAGCTGTTAGCCGACACTTGTGTGCCAGTTCCATGGCTATCACGCATTTGTGCTGCAGAAGGGGGGTGCCAGTGTTGGACCCACATGTTACTCCACATGACCTGTTCATGTGTACTCCGAGTTGCCTCTGCAATCCCGAATACATGACTAATAAAGGTGTCCCTATGCCTCCAAGGTGCCTCTTCTCAGTCAATGCTGGTGTGTTGCCACGGTGCATCCGGCATGTCTGGCATGGTTTTCCGTGATAGTGGCTATGTGTCTATGTGTCGAGTAGCAAGATGCAAGCTGTTTGTGTGGGATTAGACTGTGTATTGTGCATGATGTCCCTGACTGTGTGGGTATTGTGACATGTGCCATCCCCATGCATCCAACGTTGGCCAGGCCACCATTCTCTGCATCCACCTGACTCAAGCTTGCAGGACATGGTTCTGCCACCTGTCCACACATACCTGGGTGCCCCCCAGGACACTCCACATGATCCCTGACCTCTGCGCATGGCTGTCGCTGTACTCAATATGTCTGTCGGCACGGTTGTGCGGCCCCCCCCTCAGCTGGTTGGGCCCATCACGGGTGTGTATGGTGCTCCATGTCTGTCTTGGCTGTGTTTGAACTTTGGGTGGGTGTGTTATAAGGAGTGGTTGTGTTTTGGGCCTCTGTTTTGGTTTTTGGCAGTTGCAGGTCAGTGAATGTGTTGTTTTAGTGGTTGTTGGACATGTTTTGTGGCTTTGTGCCATTCGAATGGTGTATTCTTGTGTTGTTTTGGTTTGTCCTGGTTGTGTACGTGCGTTTTTAGCGTGTGTACGGTGTGTACATGGGCCATTTTGTTGTACAGTGCTGTCCTTGTGTGTGGCTTGGTACGACTCGTACATGCGCGATGTTGTGTGAAGGTGGTGATGTTGGGGCCTGGGGTGCGCTCCGTACTTAGAATGTTGGGGTGGGGGTATGCTCCATGCATACACGGGTGGGGGTACGACTCGAACGTACACGGGTGTACATACACGGGTGGGGGTACGACTCGAACGTACACAGGTGTACATACACGGGGGGTACGACACGTACATGGGTGTACATACACGGTTGGGGGTACGACTCGAACGTACACGGGTGTACATACACGGGGGGTACGACACGTACACGGGTGTACATACACAGGGGGGTACGACACGTACACGGGTGTACATACACGGGGGGTACGACTCGAACGTACACGGGTGTACATACACGGGTGGGGGTACGACTCTAACGTACACGGGTGTACATACACGGGGGTACGAAACGAACGTACACGGGTGTACATACACGGGGGGTACGACACGTACACGGGTGTACATACACGGGTGGGGGTACGACTCGAACGTACACGGGTGTACATACACAGGGGTACGACTCGAACGTGCACGGGTGTACATACACGGGTGGGGGTACGACTCGAACGTACACGGGTGTACATACACGAGGGGGTACTACACGTACACAGGTGTACATACACGGGGGTACTACACGTACACGGGTGTACATACACGGGTGGGGGTACGACTCGAACTTACACGGGTGTACATACACGGGTGGGGGTACGACTCGAACGTACACGGGTGTACATACACGGGGGTACGACACGTACACGGGTGTACATACACGGGGGGTACGACACGTACACAGGTGTACATACACGGTTGGGGGTGTACATACACGGGGGGTACGACTCAAACGTACGGGGGCTGGGGGGGTGTTCGGCGCGTATGCGGGCACATGTCTCCATGTTTGCTATAGGTGTTCGGGACGGACGGTGTTTTTTCCATACGGTTGTAACATTGGACGCACGGGATGGATCGTGATTCCGCGGTCGGACTTCACTTTTCACATTTGTACGGTAAATCGTCCGGGGACGTTTCGGACACATTTTCCGACCCGAGGACGTGTGGGGAATGATTCCCAATGCGATTCGTATGGTCTTTTTCCCATGCGAATCGTAATTGGCAGTTTGTACGGCACTTGTACGATTCGTACGGTAAAAAGACCGGATACGAGTCGTACGGGGATCGTAATCGGCACCTAGGTCTGTCTTACACCTGGCAAAGGCAGTAGCGAACATCAACTATTAGGGCAGCTCTTTATGTGACCCTTCTGGTCCAAGCAGACTGTAGTCCATGATACAGGCCTATGTCATGGCACACACACATATTCCATGTTCTCCTTTGGGAATATACCTGAATTAGTGAGCTACACAACTATGCTGTTGGGCACTTAGGGAAGGGGTACTCTACTCTAACCTTGCAGGGAACATTTCCGACCCAACACCTCCATTGCACCATGTTCTTTTTTACTTATTTAATTTTTTTAATTCATTTTATAGAACATTAATCAGGCAGACATCAGTACAGATAGACACGTATTGTGTCACCAATGTAGACCATACCATTCTATTAACCACAGATACAGATGAGAGCAAGTTCACAGTATAAAAAACATCACTGTAACAATATTTGGCATGATAACTGTGATACTTAAGTATTGCACCGAATGGTCACCAAATGAGAGAAGGGGAAATCAGTTCGCGAGTGCAGCCTAATGGCTAGTAGAAACATTAGCGGCTGTGGTCAGAGATATAGCAGTGCTGGGTAAGGCTACCAGGATAGACGAGTGGTGAGAGGGAGCTCAATATCGTATGTAAGTTAGAAAGGGCTCCCAGATGTCTACAGGGTGGGAAGTCGGCAGCATTAAGTCCCAATAATTAGCCAATTGCTTCTGGCAGTATGCTGTGCCCTGCATCCAAGACTCGCCCCTCGGAGCAAGTCTCCTTCCTTAATGTTTGGCTATCTGGCGCTTGGCCAGAAGCAGGGGCATGGCTGTGAGGCGCCGACACTGAGGTGGAATATCCCTCACATATCCCATCGGACATGTTAGTGGTGTCAATGAAGGTGGGTGACCTGAAATCTGGTGTATGATGCGATGTACCTAGCCCCAGATGTTTGCTTTTGCAGAACACTCCCAGGCCAAATGGAGAAAGGGGGCCTGGGGCATTGAACATCTCACACAAAGCACGTCCACCCTCAGACCCATGCGATGCAGCTGTAGCGGTGTGTAATACAATCTATGTAGGAACTAAGGGGCATATCTACAAGGCGGCGACAGAAATAATTTTATCGCCTAATTAGCAAGGTCACGCTAACGCGTGAAACCTTGCATTAGCCACGAAATCTTAACGCCCAGCTTTGAGATGCAAAGTGGGCGTTCCTGCCCTAACATGACAGGAGAAATGTCGCTAAGCGACATTTCTCCTATCATCAAGGCCCACGCTATGAAGCATGGCGGCAAGAAAAGTAGCGATAACCCCTGTTATCGCTACTTTTCTTACGCCTGCTTCAGGACTGACTTAGCCATGATATCCTATGGAAGGTGGATATCATGGCTAAGTTTGTTAGACCCTATCAACAAGCCAACGCCACATTTCGTGAGATTATCGCTGGGTTTCCAGCGATAATCTCACGTTAGGCAGATTTTTATCGCTTTTGAGATAAGCGTTGCTAATAGCACGCTATCTCAGCGATAAAAATCCACGTTAGCTGGCGATAATTATCCTAGCGCTAAGTGCGCTTAGCGATAATTATCGCCGGTTGTTGCTGCTATGCCCCCTAGGGGTATATCTACAAGGCGGCGATAGAAAATTATCGCCACTTTTGCGGCCGTTTTCGGCCGAAAAGCGGCGATAATTTTATCGCCTAATTAGCAAGTTCACGCTAACGCGTGAAACCTTGCATTAGCGCACTAAATCTTAACGCCCAGCTTTGCATCTCTAATGAGATGCAAAGTTGGCGTTCCTGCCCTAACATGACAGGAGAAATGTCGCTAAGCGACATTTCTCCTATCATCAAGCCCCACGCTATGAAGCATAGCGGCAAGAAAAGTAGCGATAACCCCTGTTATTGCTGCTTTCCTTACACCTGCTTCAGGACTGACTTAACCATGATATCCTATGGAAGGTGGATATCATGGCTAAGTTTGTGAGGCCCTATCAACAAGCTAACGCCACATTTCGTGAAATTATCGCTGGGTTTCCAGCGATAATCTCACGTTAGGCAGTTAGCGCTAGGATTTTTATCGCTTTTGAGATAAGCGTTGCTAATAGCACGCTATCTCAGCGATAAAAATCCATGTTAGCCGGCGATAATTATCCTAGCGCTAAGTGTGCTTAGCGATAATTATCGCCGGTTGTTGCTGATATGCTCCTTAAAATGTATGAGTTGGAGTCAGTAATTAGGCGACAGGGCCCCATTTTGTTTGGGGGGTGTAGGTCCACTGCCCAGTGCATTAGGACTATAGGCCTGCGGGCGGATGCCTTGTCTTGCATAGTGGCGTATAGGCACATGACCAGTCTGCAGGGGCAAGCATTAGTTATTATATGTTCACGAGCATGCAGTGTAGGTGGGGGTTCGGGAAATGTAGTGTGTTGCTCACAGAAGGTAGCACAGATCTGGTAATGAAGAAGTATATCTAACACAGTGGGACGTGGGGTTCCCTGTATGGTGAACGGGGGAGGAAGCGTCCTCCAGGGTACAGATCCCCGTATGTGAATAGTCTCCACTTGTGTGCCCGCTTCTTCGCGCCCTCGTCCTACAGCACAGGCAGCATTGGATTGTGGGCCAAAAGAACCGATCGGGCATATAGGCACTATAGCTGGGTGGATGATCCAGGCCTTCCCACGCCCGTCGCACACACTCCACAGTATTAACCACCACGTGCGGGGGCTTGAAGGGTTGATAAACCGTATTGGATAGGGGTGTTGGTGAGGCAATGATCTCTTCAACCACCACGTGTGGCTGAAATTGTACTGAATGAACTAAAAAACGTAGGTATTGAGCATGGGCACAGAGCACGCATAAAGTCATTTCAGGTGCTCCCAAACCTGCCTGTCAGAACGGCAACATGAGGATTTCCTTTGTAACTCTGGGGTGTTTCCTAGCCCACGCCAGCAATATCATATTGGAGAGCTGTCTTCACAAGAACTGCGAGGATAATGACATGGAGATACTGAGAAAAAGATATAGAAATTTTGGTAGGACCACCATTTTGGCTATGGCCAGTCGGCCTGCCAGGGATAAGGGGAGGCGACTCCACACTGGGATTCTCTCTTCCAACCAGGATATCACCCTACCGTAGTTAGCACGCCATATTTCATCCTTGTCTTTGCTAAGCCAAATTCCCATGCATCTCACTGACTCCGTCGCTCAGGTCAGGGGGAATTTAGTGTCAAACTGCTGTGTGGCAGCCGTGAGGGGGAAGGCAATCGATTTGGCCCAGTTTATTTGTATACCTAATTGGGAGCCAAACTTGGTAACCTCCCAGATGATAGGATCTAAGTTGGTCTGGGGTGTTCGGGCATAAAGAGCAATATTTTTAGAATACATGGAGACCACAACTTGACGATTGGTAAAATTAAACCCGAGGTGCGCTTGGTGCTGTCGCAAGCACACTGCAATGGGCTCCATCGCTACTGCAAATAGGATTGGAGATAATGGGCACCCCTGCCTGGTACCACGGGAGACCGGATATGGGTCTGATATCATCCCATTTAAACGCAATTGAACCGTTGGGTAGGTGTGCAGTAGTTTAATAAGGCACACAAATTTCGGCCTACGTCCAATGAGGTGAAGTAGGGTGAATAAAAACGACCATTCTAATGAATCAAATGCTTTTGTCGCATCGAGTAATAGAGCTGACGCAAATAAACTGGGCTTGACACTAAGCAATATGGCGCTGTGGAATAGCTGGGTACAAACTCAGACTGGAACGGGCGCACAATGTCTGGCAACAATGCCAGAAGGCAATTTGTGATAAGCTTAGCTAGTATTTTGTTATCTGTGTTTATCATCTGCCGCGGCCTGTAAGAGTCACATCTATCTGCCGCTTTGTCGTGCTTAAGGATAGTAAAAATCACCGCCTCACTAAGTGAAGGCAGTAATCACCAGACTCAAGAGACACCTCATACATTGCTAAGAGATGAGGAATTAGTAAGGGAGTGATCTCTTTGTAAAAGGAAGCCGTCAGCCCGTCTAGACCGGGCGCCTTGTCACTGCGGAGGCTCTGGATCACCTGTAGCACCTCATCATCAGTAAAGGTTGCACCAAGGAACTGTCGATGCGCATGGTCTAGCCATAGTAACTGCATTCTGTCCAAGTAGACTTCTAATTGGTCAGCAGTCGGTGATATCTGCAACTGGTATAAGTGGGAGTAGAAGGATGTCATTGTGTGGAGGAGGCCACTAGGCGGGCATTGGCGTTCTATGTGTTCATCTAGAAGTTCCAATACATACTCGGAGGCTCGGGGTCGCTTAAACATGTTGGCAAAGGTTCAACCAGACTTGTTGCCCTCGCCGTAGCGGCGTACTGTGGTCTCCCGAGACAAGAAGTTCACGGTCTGCTTCCTTATTAAATGCTGTCATTTTCTAGCGGATGTTTGCCAACAAGACAGGGTTCTCAGCACTATAATAATTGCGTTCACTCTCGATCTCAGCAAGGTGAGATCATATTGATTTGAGGACACCAGCTTGCTTGTCGATACACATGCCACGAATAGTCATTTTGAAGGCCTCCCATAGAGTTTGTGGGGAGTGTTGAGTCCGGTATCGGACTGAGAAGGACAGCGGGAGGTAGGCGGGCAGCATGCACTCCGGGATCTGGAGGAGATATTAAAACACACACCTACGCTCTGTATTGCGCTTCGGTGCACTGACCAGGATCATCCGGTCCAGCCCCCATTTATTTACTTAGGCCCTTCCGGGTCACAGACGGGACCACCCTCGCGTAAGCGTGGGGGTGTTCCCTTGAACATAACATTCCTCCTTTATCATGGCACAACAAAACAAAAAAGACAACACCGGTTGGAAGGGTGCTCCAGTTCAAAACGAGAGAGAGAGAGAGAGAGAGAGAGAGAGAGAGAGAGAGAGAGAGAGAGAGAGAGAGAGAGAGAGAGAGAGAGAGAGAGAGAGAGAGAGAGAGAGAGAGAGAGAGAGAGAGAGAGAGAGAGAGAGAGAGAGAGAGAGAGGAGAGAGAGAGAGAGAGAGAGAGAGAGAGAGAGAGAGAGAAACAAAAAAAATGGGAAAACACTGCATTTCTTTTCTCTAGTCCATTACAAAACCTCTCAGTCGAGACGACACCGTTGGATTGGCTCTGAGATGATATCTGTGTCCACCTCGACCTTCGCTCACATCTCTACGGCTTTCCGCTCCAGCCGCCCCTGGTGAATGTTCCACAACTGCCCCAGGCAGTGGGGGGACTGGCCCGGGTGAACCACTCTCCTCGTCAAAAACGTCGCCCGTCGGTTCGCCACCCTCAGGCTCTGGCACCAGCTCACTTGGTTGTGCAGGGCACCAGTATTTTTTGAATTGGGAGATGTTCCTGGTGACTGTCTCATGGCCCCTCTGGGCAGTGACCATCGTGCCCTTAACTGTCTGAATCACCCAGGGCTCCGGTTCAAACGGAAGGGAGAACTTCCCTCGTGGATGTCGATTCTTCACCCACACCCGTTCACCGGCCACCAACGCATTGCGCCTGGCATGGCGCCTCTGGGACATTCGGTCATTCTTGGCCCGCCTCTGTCGGAGGCGGTCGGATACTTGACGATACGCGGGCAAGGATGGTGTCACTTGGGAAAATACATCATTCAGCACCCGTTGGTTGCACAGAAAACCAGGGCTGGCCATGGTGGTCGAGTGAGGCGTAAGTCTGTATTCCTTTATGAAATTGTACAGGGCACACTCCATGTTCTGCTCTCGAGACATTGCTATCCGGAGCACTTTGTTCAGGGTGCGCATGAAGCGCTTGGCCTCACCATTGGCCTGTGGCCACCGTGGTGTGATCTTTACATGACGGACAGCTCTTGATCGGAGGTATTCAGAGAACTCGTGGCTGGCGAATGGCGGACCATTGTCTGTGCGTAGCTCCTTGATTAGCCCATGGCTGGCCATAATTTTCTCGAACCGAGGTATCGTATTGCTCGCCGTAATGGAGTCCAGTACCTCAACCTCGGGGTATTTTGAGAAATCGTCAATGACGACAAGCATGTGTCGGCCATCCGGTAGGCTCCCAAAGTCGGCACTCGCCCGGTGCCACGGGTGAGGAGGTATGTCTTCCGTCACGATTGGGGCCGGCGGATCCGCTGGGCCTACCGCTTGGCAGAGCGCACAAGACCGGACAGTCCTCTCCACCACACTGTCCAGATCAGGGAACCACACCTTGCTCCTCAGACGGGATTTTGTCTTGACTACCCCTTGGTGCGCAATGTGAGCTAAGTCCACCACTCGCTGTTGTAATGACCTGGGGATAACCAGACGCGTGCCTCTCATCAGACATCCCTCGGGGGACACGGCCAATTCAGACCGGACGTTGTGAAGAGCCCTTAACGCCAGTTGTGCATCATCTGTGCGGTGTGTCAGGTTCTCCAACAGGGAGTGCCACCTTCCTGATCCAATCGCGGATATCACCAACTCCCAGCAGTCATCCTGTTTGGTCGCCTCCAGGATGTCCTCGAGCCTGATGGGCAGGGGTCGGGAGCGTTCCACCACCAGCTTGACATACTCCTCCGTCTCCTGTGCTTCAGACTCCTCTTCTCGGGTAACTGGCCGGGCATGTCTGGAGAGGAAGTCCGCGGGGTTTTGCGTCCCCGGGCGGTAGACCACTTTGAATTGATATTCCTGCAACTGCAGGATCCACTTTTCGATTCTTGGGGGTGGTTTCGACGACACGCCCATGAAGAGAGGAATCAGCGGTTTGTGATCAGTATGGACCGTGAATGGCTGCCCATATAGGTAGAGATGGAAGTGACGACACCCCCAATGTATCGCTATCGCCTCCTTTTCAATGTGCGAGTACCTTTGCTCAGTTTCTGTCAGAGCCCGGCTCGCGTAGGCAACCGGGGCCCATTCCCCGTCCAGTTGCTTCTGGGACAATACAGCACCCAAACCGATGGGACTGGCATCCACCGACAGTTCGGACTCCCGGGTGGGGTCAAAGTACGCCAGGGTGGTTTCGGCGGACAGAGCGTGTTTGGTGTCCTGAAAAGCCTTCTCTTGACTGGGGCCCCATTCCCAGGTTGCGGCGTTCTTCGTGAGGTCCCGTAGAGGTGCTGTTAGATTCGTGAGGTTCCGGATGAAGCGACCACAGTAGGTGACCATGCCCAGGAAGCTTCTCACTCCGGTGACTGTGGTCGGGGCCGGTGCCGTCTGGATGTCTCGAACTTTGGCAGGGTCGGGCGACACTCCTTGTTGCGAAAAGTGATATCCAAAGAACGCTATCTCCTTCTTTAGGAATTCGCACTTCTCGCGATGCAACGTGAGGCCACTGTCCTGGAGTCTCCGGAACACGCATCGTAGGCAGTTCATGTGTTCCTCCAGAGTCGGCGCATGTACAAGAATGTCGTCACTGACATTTATGACTCCACTGAGGCCAGCCAACACCCCTCTGATGGTATCCTGAAACACTTCCGCCGCGCTGGACACCCCGAAGCTGAGGCGCTTGTAGCGGCGCAGGCCCACATGGGTGGAGAAGGTGGTTATGGCTCTTGACTCGGGATCCAGCAGGAGTTGATGGTAGCCCGCCCGAAGGTCCATCTTCGAGAACCAGCGCGATCCGCTGACCTCCGCAACAATGTCGTCGACAGTGGGCGTCAGATGGCGTTCCCGCTTGATGGCGTGGTTCGGCAGACGCATGTCCACGCATATCCGGACTTCACCTGGTTGTTTTGGTTTCCGGGCAATCACAATGGGGGAGACCCAAGGGGTTGGTCCGTCCACTCTCTCAATGATGTCAGCGGCCTCCAATTTTCTTAGTTCCTCTTCAACCTTGGGCCGCAGATGAAACGCTACTCTCCGATGCTTGAGAGCAACTGGTTGTACTGATTGGTCTATGTGCAGCCGTACCAGGTGGTCCTTCAGGCATCCAATGCCGTTGAACAGGTCTCGAAATTCTTCCACCAATGACTCGACATCCTCCAGGTGCACAGCAAACGCAAAAACCACCAGTTGCAGATGTTCCGCCGTACGACAGCCCAACAGCATCCCCGTACCCTCCTTGGTGACGTACACCTTGGTGCGGACGGAGTTGGCCTCGTGGGCAATGTCGGTGGTGAAGACGCCTACCACAGTGAGTGGTGTGCCGGAGCCATAAGCAAACACCTGTATGGACGTTGGCTTCAGGACGGGCTGAGTTGGGAAGGATTTCAGCATGGACTGGGCCATTATGTTAATGGACGCACCTGTGTCGATCAGCACCGGCGTTAGATGCCCTGCAATCTTGACGTGACACTTCGGTGCCCTACGTCTCGGACATCCATCAGGCTGTAAAGCGTGAATTACATGGACCGTGCCTTCGTCCTCATCGTCATCCATGTCGTCTTCCTCAGTTTCGGGTGGAGGGGCATCCACCGCATTGATCTGCCGACTTTGTTGCCGCTGACGTCCTGCCGATCGGCACACTTTGGCTAGATGGTTCAGACGACGACATGCCGAACACCTTTTTCCTTGCGCCGGGCATGGACCTTGGTGTGGGTACGGGCCTCCGCACATGTAGCAGGTACGAGACGACGGTGGCGGTGTTCCGTGTTCCGGCTTCTTTTTAGACGCTTTCTTCGGGGTAGTCGCCACCACCGCGTTAACTGGCTCTGTTTTCACTTGACGTTGGAGGGCCGTTTCCATATGTGCGGCGCGCACCTTGGACAATTCCTTGGACCGGCCCATGGTGAGAATATCCGCCATGGAGATTCCGGGCAGTTCGAGGACTCTTTCTCTCAACTTCACGGACGAACAGCCTTGGATAAATTGCGCCCGCAACTCGTCATCTGTGTCCGGTAGAGTACAGGTGCTTGCCAGTTCTTTCAGACGAGCGTAGAAGGTGTCAACAGATTCCTCGGGTTGTTGCCTTGCTTGGCGTAGGAGAAAACGTTCGTAATCTGGATTCGCTAGGGGCTCAAAATGCGCGGTCAGGGCCGCCTTGAGTGTGGCATAGGTGTAGGGAGGACCGGTTTCCACCACGGACTTGGCCAGACGGTGAACTGCAGCACCACCCAGATGCAGGAGCATGGGCCGATGTCGTTCAGGCTTGAGGCCGACTGCGGCAAAATAATTCTCCAGGCGCTCCAGCCACTCTTTCCACTTGGCCACCTGGGCGGAAGGCGGGCCGTCCACAATGAACGCTTCCACCGGGGGAACCGTCGTCATCTCGGCGCTGACTGGGCGGGGGGGACCAACCAGCTAGTGGATGCAGATTTTGAAACGACAGATGAGGCGCTTCAGGGGTTGACGCAGTCACAACAGCCAAAACTCAGCACTTCCGGCGCAGGCCGCGGCAAAATGCGGCCTCCAGGCACCCAGCGTCGACGAGCACACTCCACGTGGCACCAGGCGGCAGCAGGTAAGACCCCCTGGGCAGGAATCAGCAGACCCGGGCACCCCTCCGTCTCACAGCAGCCTCACCGCCACACCGATGCCGCCACCACAGCCAGCAACCCACAGCAGGAACACAGACAGCAACTGACCAGGAGGAGTAGGCTGTAGGGGTGCGTCCTCCAATGCAGCACACGATGGGGCAAGCCAGGCCGCAGGCCGGTCGATGAGAGCACTCCCACGCGCTCTTGGTGCAGGACGGCAGCTTCGACGCGGGCCGGGGACCGGGAGAAAAGCAGGAAGGCGGCCGGGACAGGCCGCGTGTAGACGCACGCACGTGCGAAGAGCAGCGTTCCGTGTGGCGGCCGCCACCGGAGCGGGTCAGGCAGCGAGGATCCAGCCGTCGGGTAGCGAGAGTCCGGAAGAGACCCCCTCGTCGCCAGTTGTTGAGTCCGGTATCGGACTGAGAAGGACAGCGGGAGGTAGGCGGGCAGCATGCACTCCGGGATCTGGAGGAGATATTAAAACACACACCTACGCTCTGTATTGCGCTTCGGTGCACTGACCAGGATCATCCGGTCCAGCCCCCATTTATTTACTTAGGCCCTTCCGGGTCACAGACGGGACCACCCTCGCGTAAGCGTGGGGGTGTTCCCTTGAACATAACAGGGAGGAGACTGAGCCTTCGTTAATAGCAAATGGCGCTCCAGACCACCGATCGGAACACTTGATCGCGGAGCGCTCGAGTCGGCAAGTGCCAATTGAATGCACGCAAGGCAGCAAGTGGCAGGGAGAGTTCCAAAATCACTGGAGCATGGTCAGATAATGTATGGAGAAAATGGGACACACCTGCCATCCACGTACGTACAGACGTCTCGAGATAGCAGTCAGTAATCTACTCTCGACCAGGCAGTAAGTGCTGATGTAATACACGTGCCCTCCTTAAGATTGCCATTCAGACTACACCATATATCTACTAGGAAGTGGTTGCTAAGCAATACATTCAGCTGTGAGGCCGCGCTACGGTGGAGGACCGTGAGGTGCCCATATGATCTAAGGTGGGATCCAACACTACATTAAAGTCACCTCCCCATATAACGGCGCTGGGTCCCAGACTGACTATCTGTCACCATACTTCAGAGAAAAATTCCGGGGAGTCGATATTTGGGTGGTAAATGGATGCCAGTATGACCAGGTGGCTACACAGAGTGCCCGCCAGTAGGACGTAGGACGTATCATCCCTCCGTGTCATATTTGGCATGAATGAAATGCCAGGGTGTGCCATTCTGAATTAGTATGGCAGTCTTGCGGGCAAAGTTGGCAACACCGCGCTCGAAGCCGGGGGGCCGTGTTTTGGAGGAGGTGAGGTTCAAGTAAGAAACAAATATCAATGTGATGTTGGGCAAGATACGTGTGTACTAGCCAAGTCTTGCGTCTATCGTTCCGGCCACGTATGTTCCAGGTCAGACATTTAATCGTTTTCATTCAACTCTCTGTGGGGGGGAACTTGTGGACCAGTGCGAGTAGGCAGCACATGGTGTATAGGGGGAAACAGGACGTTTATGTACAGTCTGTCCACAGTGAAAATTGCAAATACAGTGAGAACTAAGCAATGGAGTATTCTACCAAAGAGCAAAAAACACAACATTCAGAACTTGCAATGAAACAAGCCTGATCCCCACCCACCCACACCAACCCGAGAAAGAGGTTGAGACCATAAAACCCACCCTGTACACAATCCCAAAAAACAACAACATGAGGGATACATCCCTGGAGGCGAAGGAAAGCTGGGCGGACTCCCCAAGTCAAGTGCGACTGGTTGGCTGAAGTGGTGACAATCACCTGAGGTGTGCACCAGTGGTCTCATCCCGCCGCACATCGCTCAGTCCCAGTGCCAAAGAAGATTTGTAATAAGTCAGCTTGCGTAGTTAGTAGTGTGCAGTTCCTTCCGCCAAAAAAGAACTATCCATCTGTAAGGGGGGGCTCCACTATAGGACTGCTGGGCAGACCAGGATGGATCTCGGTGATTGTCATCAAAGCCAGCCTCTCTCGAAGCGCTCGGGGACCACCGGGGTGAGCACCCTCCAGCTACAACGTTTTTAGCAAATTTGAGAGCAGCCTTGGGGTCTGTAAAATGGAGAGATTACCTCATATGGGACTTGCAGTTTCACCGGATATAAGAGAGCGTATTTAAATCCTGATTTTTGCAGCAGTCTCTTGGCGGGCATAAAATCCTTTCAGGCGACTTGAACTGTGACGGTGAAATCAGGGTAGAACGATCTATCGCTGTTACAGTATTGCAGCTCCCCGCTCCCCTCTCCCCAACCGGAGAACTGTGTTGTGGTCCTTGTAAATTAAGAGTTTTTCAATGATTGGGTGTGCTGGAGTTCCAGGAGGCAGTCAGGGCGCCAGTGAGTGGCGTGCTTGTTCTACTATGACGATCGGTGACAGGGCATCACAGAAAAGCTCCCGCAACATGGTTTCAACAAAGTCCTCCATTTTGTCCATCGCTGTGGTTTCCAGGATGCTCACTTAAGAAGAGTGTTGTGCCTAGAGCGTGCCTCGAGGTCCTCCTTTCTGGCTTTATTATACTCGGAGTTTGTCCATACGGAGCAGTTGTTCATTAACCTTGGCACAAGCGTCTTTATTATCTGAGACTCGCGACTCTAGGTGGTCCAGGCGGTCCTTGTGTTTGTCCACGCATTCCTTCATGTGGTCCATTCGGCTTGCCATTAGATGTAGTTTGGCATCTATTGTCCCTAGGCTTGCCTTCACATCAACTAATATTGCCTTGAGGTCTTCATCATGGTCAGCACCTTCCAAGGATGGCTTGCTTCCAGTCCCCTGCTAGGCCTCCTGGTCCACCGGCGAGTCTACCGGTTACTCTCAAATGGCAGTTTAGATTGCCGCGCATCGTGTTTGCCCATGATGTAACTGTTTAGTCGCAGCACACTGGAAAAGGGAGACACCGGGCCTGGAGGGCCGTCCCAATTTAGAAGGCCGCGCAGATTCCCTGAATGCCTAATAATCGGAAGAGTCCACTGGCTCCACGTGCTGAGGTCCAAGTAGAGCCTAGCCCAACAGCGGCCCAGGAGCAAAGGGGGGGGCGAGAAGGAGTCCAGTTCACTGGGGGTCTGTCGCAAGTGGGTGGGGCACCCTGAGCCTTGTGTCTTAATCAACACATGGAGGGGCAGCTGGAGACCGGCCCGAGTCACGGGCTCATACCCTCCCACCCCCTGCCTAGAGGAAGAAGCAGTTCTGTGGTAAAGCATATGTGCCCCAGACAGGGAGCTCAGGCAGTCACAGGGAAGGAAGGGAGAATGATGGTTACTGAGACTGTGTTGTGGCGGCGAGCGGACAGCCGACTGGACAAGATCATACAGGATTCCACATTCAGCTGGCAGAGCCCCTGTATCAAGCGGCCATCTTGCTGTCCGGCTAGGCTCCGCCCCCCCATTGCACCCTGTTCAACGACATCAGTACACAAACATTTGTGCTTGAATTTTGACATGGACGCTTCACACATTAACCATGTCTGTCTTCCTGATGTGATATGATGATTGGCAAACATCTCCCTTGTCTTACTTTTCTGGTTAATGCCACACATTGCTACTTCATCAGTTTATTATGTTTTGTTACAGGCCGTTGTTATGTGTACTGGTTTCTGGATTCCCACACATGCATGAATGACTTCTTTAAAAATTACATTTTGACATTAACATCTGAGACTTGGCCTTTGCCCATGACAATTGTCACCCACGATCTTTGATGGACTCTGCTGCAACATTTGCGCCTGCAAAGTGCTGCCATTCTGCATGCTTGTCCATATGGGAGACACACTACAATTAGGATTTTTCTTCAGGGACTGACATTTTGGGAGATTTGAGATCCATCATACACTGAGTACCATACGAAACACACTTTGGTGCAGCAGAACACAGCAAGACAGCTTGCTGAGCTGCACTGCTTAAAAGAGTAAGGACAGGAATGGCCCATTACTATCTAGATATGTGGCAATCCTGCCCTGTCCCTTTCATGCAGTGCACTGCATCACATTAGTTTGTTGCATTTATTTTTTATTATTTGGAGTTTTAGCCTCATGTTGATCAACAGCTAAAGACAACAGGATTCATACATGTTGAGGCCTACATTTACTTGAGAAGATGTGAGTGACTAGAATTGTACATTGACATTCACACATACACAAAACAAAGTATGAGTTCCCAAAAAGTATTTATTGGTTGATAAGCTGACATATTTTCTGTCAGTATTACCATCAAATGCTATTGATTAATCAAAAACATTGGCCACTATTTGGTCCTGTCTCCTCCGACTTGCCATTGTGTGCTGTATATCTCCATCATTTTCTGCATCCTTTTCCAGTTCCTCTGGATTTCGTGGCTCATAGCCCCACAGTACATCTGCAGATATTGTGCAATATTTCACATATGAGGACGATTCTACACACCGTAGGTGGCGAGTACAATAGTCTCCTACCTGACATGTTCAGGCAGCAGAACCGGGACATTAGGACCCCAAGGCACCTCTGGACAATGTTCCTTGTCTTGGTCAGAGCAGTGTTAAATTATGTTTCTGCCTCCGTCTGAGGATTGTTGAATGGGGAGTCATGACACATGGCTGAAATCCATATCCTTGGACACCTAAGAAGTGGAAAAACAACAGTAAATGTTGTACATTGTTACTTAGACATAACTGACCATGTGTGTTATGTATGTTGGCAAACGCATACACATTTCTTTCACTTTTAACAGATATGTGTTAGGTACTGTTACTTTACACATGTATCTTCAAGTTCTTAATGTCATTGCACATATTGACCATGTATGTCCTGAGACATAGGTCACTTCTACAAGCTGACTGTCATTTTTAGGCAGTAGAATACTATGATAAGTACTCTGTTATTTGCACTCAAAAGGTGTGCAAAGTTACAAACATGATCAGAATATCTTGCAAATATTCAGCCCTATATAGGTTGAGACAGTTGTCAGCATGTTTGACACTCAAACATGCATTTGTCCTTTTGTCACCTATGATGCCCTTGCTGACTACATGGCATTAGCACAGCCTTTGACTTGTTTCCGTAATTTAGCAAGGCTATTTGGGTAGTACATGTAATGAATTTCTGATATGTGACATGGATATTTACAAAGGTTTTTTGTCAAACAGCTAAAGTTTTTTGTATGGCCAGGTGTCATGCTGAACTTACATTGACACATAGGTATGGCAATTTAGGCCGTTTTCATATGGGAGAAAATAGATTTAGATAAGGAAAACTTTATGCTACAGACCTATGCACAACATGTTCAGATTTCACATGTACGTATGTGATTTTGCTGTGTAGGTGATTCATTACTTATATGCCTTGATTATGACATCATTGATGTGGCAAGACAGTGTTCAGTTTAGGATCCTGAGTATACTGTGATAACTTATATTGGTTGAATTTTATTCTATGCTATTTAGTGGTGTATGACATATTTGACAATATATTAATTGATTATGTCAGTTTTACATTGATGGACTGGGATGAAGGAAAGGTAGGAAATGTAGGCCACTTGACCCACCAAATTGGCCATCTATCACACTGATAAAGTACGTCAATGTGGGTTCACATCTCTGTGTATGTTTGGACCTGGACTGTAGGAATGGCTAAAATATATGTGTACTTTGTACTTTTGGTATCCCATATGTACCTTGATTTGATATTTACACATGCTTTGAAGCTACACTTACAGTGCATGACATAAATGGAATTTACAACTTCTTCTTCCATTGGTGTTCCTGGTACTTTGGTAAACATACACATTTTCTGCCACATGTGACTCATTTACTGAGTTACTCATGATTTGTTCCACACCCGTTATTTTAGTGGAATTTTAACTAATTACAGAGCCTAGATACACAACTGAACATTCACACATCTCACACTTCGCTAATATGTACCCTTTCTACTCATATTGACTTTACTTGCGAACCACATTATTTGTGTGTTGATTTGTTAACCTGTGTAGAAAATGTGGTTCTGTCCATTCAGTGTGAGATGACACACTACTTTCACAGTTGATTTTTTCCTACTTCCATTGTAGGATTAGTGAGGGAATGATACAATGGGACATCATTGTCTACATGTTAGAGTAAGTTATTCCCACTATGTGCATATGACACGAGATCCATACACAAACACAGTGATGGCTAGATTCAGATTCAGAAAAAATGCTTTATTCGATTGATTAATAAGCAATCATAAAAGCAAACAATTAAAAAGACATACAACAATTCATACGTTAAAATTCATTACAAATATTACATAGATTCCAATTCAAAATAAAACAATATTAAACTTACAAAAGCCCTCATTTCATTAAAAAAGAAACAATTAGATAAGCACATAGGGGCATATTATCAAGACAGGCGATAAAATTATCGCCGCTTTAGCGGCAGAAAACTGCAGCTAAAACGGCGATAATAGGCTTGATAATATGCTCTATTGAATTCCAATTGAAGCCCATGTTAGATGTGAAGGACATTTAACCTGAGCTTCAATTGGAATTCCATAGAGCATATTATCAAGCCCATTATCGCCGTTTTAGCTGCAGTTTTCTGCCGCTAAAGCGGCGATAATTTTATCGCCTATCTTGATAATATCCCCATATTTCCTTATGCTCAAAACTTTTTTCAGAAAAGTTGTTATCCTTAAAACACTGTTCCCATTGTCTAAAAATTGTAATGCCAAAAAGGCAGGGCGACATTGACGGAGCCCATACTGTTTTAATATAGGTATCAGAAGCAGACTCCTTGCAGCGGAATAAAATTTACAAAAAAGAATAACACGAATCGTAGATTGAGGGGAAATATTATCACAAGGGCAAAGCTGGAGGTCTCGCGACCAGTCATCTATTATAGGAAAAGTGACTAGTCTATGGAAGACCCCCAACCTACATCGAGTTAATAAGAACCTATCATATGCACCAGGGACAAAAGTTACATAGGGTTGAATATTAAAAGTAGTTAAAACCAACTTGTTGTGCAGGACTGTGGGCTATAAAATCTCAGATGACATTCCAAGGGTATCAAGCAGCAAATAACCCTCTTTTCTTAATTCCTTCCTTGTTATTGCCCCGATAGTGGTAGGATTAGTAAAATACTCTAAATGGCCAAGATCTTTAAAAAAAATTGTAAACATATCTTAGCCATGGTATCCTCATTACACCTTCCAATTTTAAAATATCTAAAAGAATATCTCTGTTCAATTTGGCCTCCTCTTTCGTCCAGAGCCTGTGCCATAATAGCACAGGCTCCAGCCTGATTAAATCAGAGATAAAGGAGAGTCCTAACTCTGCATGACAAATGCATGGTGAGGTACCACTCGGGACAGATAGGATGTATTTTAAGAAGGAATTTTCTACTCTCTGAATTGGGAGGAGGTCAGCTAACCCCCAAACCCCATTCCCATAAACTGCCGCAGAAACACACTTTGCCTTCTAAATTTTAATAAGCTCCTCGGGGGGTCTTTTACCTAGTTTCCTGGCAAAGGCAGTTAGGGCAGATGTAGTACGCAAGAGTACCAATTTTTTAGCTGCTACAACTTGTACCCAGGTGTCATTGTGGGCAAAAAGAATGCCCAAATATAAAAATGTATTTGTAGCCCCAATCTTTTGTCCTGCAACAAACATGTCTCTATATTTCTTGATGCCCTTACCACAGCGCATAATAAAAGTTTTGGATGAGTTTACCCTTAAACCGAAATCTTTCATAAAAAGGGAAAAACTATCCAAAACTGAAGGCCCACTTGTGTGCCGGACATCAGCACGGCGTCATCTGCGTACAAGAGGGCTGGAATTGGGCGACCGGCTGCTTGAGGGAAGTCTTGGTTGTCTTTAAGGAGAGCCTCCCCAAGTCCATTTATATTCAAATTAAAAAGGAACGGGCCAGAACATAACCCTGCCTGGCTCTGCTCCTGATCGAAAAAGAAGCCGAGCGCTCGACCTTCAGGCCACAACGCACACGTGCCTTGGCATCACTATAAAAACGCTCAAGAAAATAAATAATATTTACATCAACCCCCAAAACTTCCAATAATAACCATAGTTTGGTGTGGACCACACAGTCAAAAGAGGCTGTGAGATCCACGAATGCTAAAAATAGGTTCCCTTTCCTAGCCCTCGTGTATTTCCCCAAAAGGAGAGAGAGATTCAGACCCTGCTCTACAGTCCCCACACCGGCCCGAAAGCCATATTGCAGGTCCGACAGAACGGAGGGGGATATCACCAACAGCCGGCGATAATTATCGCCAAGCGCACTTACCGCTAGGATAATTATCGCCGGCTATCGCTGGTTTCTATCGCTGAGATAGCGCGCTATCAGCGACACTTATCTCAAAAGCGATAGAAATACCAGCGATAGCTACATATTGTGCGATTATCGCTGGAAATCCAGCGATAATCGTACAACGATCGGCGAAACGTTGGTGATAGGGGAGGGCAGACTTAACCATTATATCCACCTTCCAATGGATTTAATGGCTAAGTCAGATTAAAAGCAGGCGTAAGAAAAGTCGCGATAAGCACGGTTAGCGCTACTTTTCTTATCCCCATGCCAGTTAGCGGGAGGTTTGATAATAGGAGAAATGTCGGTTATCAACATTTCTCCCGTTATTTGGGAGAGGAACGCCCACTTTGCATCTCATTAGAGATGCACAGCTGGGCGTTCAGGGAAAGGGTGAAAATGCATGTATGGAAACACGTGCTAACGTGTCCATGCTGATAGGGTGTTACGATTATCGCCGCTTTAGCGGCAAAAAGTGCCGCTAAAGCGGCGATAATGCCCTTGATGATATGCCCCAGAGTTCTCATCAGCCCAATCCTGAATAAATTCCAATATAACTCTGCCTGATACCTTCGTTATAGCATCCAGCAGGGAAATTGGCCTGTAGCACCCCGGGTCTTGCCTGTCCCCCTTTTTAAAGATGGGCACAATAGTAGATTCCACCCAAGTGGGTAGAAAATCAGTACTACAGCTAGCATTAAGAACCTGCACCAGTAGGGGCCCCCACAGACAAATGTTTGACTTAAACATATCTACTGGGACCCCATCCGGTCCAGGAGCCTTACCACCCTGACTTGCATGGAGAGCCCGCTCCACTTCCTCTAAAGTGAACATTAATTCCTTATAATATAAAGGATGATTTGAGCCATGAGCTTCCTGGGCGCAATTATCCATTATAACAGAAGTTCCCTCACCACTATACACCTGAGCAAAGTGCTTAATCCACTGTTCCTCAGTTATGGCTAGCTCAATCGTCGGGCCGTGCTCTCTAGATAAAAATGGTGCCCAAATTGCCTTCCAGAAAGCAGCACTATCCTTGGCTACTGAAGCTGAATGCAATGCCTCCCATGCCTCTTTCTTCATTATAATTTTCCTGTCCCTTAATGCCTGTTTGTATGCCCCTCTAGCTCTCCTTATATCTAGGATATTTCTCGGAATTTTGTGCAGTTCTTTTATTAACTGAGAATATGCCTGAGTACACCTCGAATCAAACCACCCATTCTGGGATCTATTACTCTTTTTGTGCTTGATGAGAGACTCTCTTATTACATTGGTTATTACCACAAAAGATGCTAGTATATTAGCAGGGGCAGCTTTTTCACTCAGACATGTCTCTATGTCTGATTTACATTTACCCGCCACTAATTTGATCAACGCTGCTTGATCTACCATTGCCCAACAAAGGGAGTATCCATTAGTGCTCCCAATAGTTATATTCTCTAGCAATTGGTCATTTTTACTAGATCTAAAAATTTTAGTAGAAGGTAATGTAATGGTCAAACAGAGAGGAAAATGATCGCTGAGTGAATTCTCAGAGACGAAGAAGGAGTGGAGGCTTTGTGCATAATTACTGGATACTAAGACATAGTCAATGGTGGAACAAAATCCCCTACCATTAAATGTCCAAGGCAGGGGGGCAGGTGTTGGGCACAGTTCATTTACAGAGCCCAAATCAAAATGAAGAGTAAGTTCATTTAGCTGCTTCCCCAAAACAGTATGACTAAAATGGGATGAGCATGTTCCTTCTTCTCGTGGGGCTCCGCATAAATTATCCCCAGCATTCTCACTTAGCGTACAATTAAAGTCCCCAGCCAGTATTAACATTATGTCTTTCGTCTTGCTTTTACCTAGTAATTTCAACGATTGTGACATATTTTTAATAGCAGTTCCCACTAGTCCTGGGGGAATATTATTATAGAAATTAACCAAAGCTATGGAGGATATTGTATCTAAGTCCAGTCTAACTAGTTGATGATAATCATCATTAGCGAGCATCGTTATTTTCTTTATGTTCATGCTACTCGATATGTACACGCACAAGCCACCCTTAGCTCTACCACTCCGACCATCAACAGCTGGGACATGATAAGTCCTGCACCCATTTAGATGGATCGCTTCCTTGGTCCATGTCTCCTCGAAGCAAAGAACCTCAAATTGTGCAATAAAATCCCACCACAATTGGGTATTTAGCTTAGAGCGAATTCCAGCAATATTCCATGAGACGATATTACAAAGAGGAAATTTGGCGACAGCAGAGTGATTATGAGGGAGGATTACTGCCCCTGGTAAACCCTCATTTGAATGTACAGATAAAGGCAAAACATTTGATATGCCCTGGGAACCGGCCAGAGCCTCATGTTTTAAATCCATAAACCCTTGTGCCCCATCACTCCCACTTTCAGCCGAAACCTCATTTGGATGTCTAGATTGAAAGAGAACATTCACAATGCCATGAGGATCAGCCTGAATCTCCATCCTCAAATCCCTAGACCCACAAGGCTCATCTCTGTCACTTCCGGCAAAATATTTGGCGGCAACATCATCATTACCCATTAAGATCAATCCCGGATTGTCCCCATTGTCACGCATACAGGTTACACAATTATAATAGGCAGATGTCCCAGGATAAAGTCAATCAATGCCTTCCAAGAAACTCAGAGCATCAAAACAATTGTATACTGGGAGAGAGTATCTAAACTGCCTAGTTCTCATGTAATTATCCCCTACAAACATAGGAGCTTGATTTTTTAAGGGGTCTGGCGGTCAATAAAAGTATCCCAGTGGTAGTATATTTATGTCATTGGGATTAACAGGCCCGTTATAGCCCCTCTCTAGAATTGTGTGCACCAAAAGTGGCGACCTGATGGATATTACAATGCAATCTCCACGTAGTGATTTAACAGAAGGGCCAACCCACCCAATCCTTCAAACCATTTTAAAGTCTGAAAAAAGGGGATTTTTTAAACCAGTCCTGGAGGTCAAAAAGTGAAGTGACCTGTTCCTTAAGGTTGACCAGTGTTTGAAGGCGTTATGAGATGGGGGGAACATTTGCCAAAACAACCGTGTACGGGGTCGCTTCTGGAGGTAAGTTTGCAATGGACTATGGAAATCATCTTGATGTTCCTGATAATTTATACCGTTTGCTACTACATCTTTGCTTCCGCCTTTCATCCCAACAGTCTGTGCTCCTCTTTCTATGCCAGTAAGGTTTTTAAGGATTAATGTTGTGGTACCATCCTTATGTTGCATTTGTCCAGTAACAGTGGAACTAGAAGATGGTCCAACTCCAGAACCTTCCACCCTGCTAGACAAAGTGCTATACAGCTGGATGTTTACTACGAACAAGCTCCTCCACTTTAGGTAGCCTGGCGTCTACATTAGTTATTTTTAAAATGATGGGTTCCAAGAGGGTTGATAGCATTATCGAGAGACTACCCGAGAAGTTCCCATCTTGCATACTACCAACAGGCTTATCTGTCTCGTTCTGTTTGGCAGAACTTACTGGTCTCTCAGAGGCTTCACACATGCCAGTTGCGATTTTCACTTTCTTCCCAATAATTCTCAGAGCGTGCTTACTCTGCTTTTGGGTGTTTTTGCCTTTTCCTTTTTTTGGGGGGGTTCTTCAGTGTGTTCTGGCCTGCGTTTACATTTGGCCTTTTGCCCTCTAGTAATAACTTTAGACCTGGCAGGACTAGATTCAGAAGATAAGGAGGAAATTGTGTCTATAGCTTGATCTATCGCAACTTGTGCTGGAGCGCTAGTCAGTGAAGGGGATGTCTCATTATTAGCCGCCACACTGGATTCCAAAAGTGTGGGTGTCAGGGAAATTCTGCTCTGAGGAGGTGGAGGTTCTAAAGACAGCCTTCGTTCTGTAAGCTGTATTTCATCTATGAGGACCGATTCTGCCCTCTGTAAGAAAGCATCTAAGGTCCCTACAGCAGTCCGACCTTTACTATTTTTAAGCTTATTCATATTTGACAATACCTAAGTACAAAATATATATTCAAAACAGCATTAACAAGTAAATGTATATTTATAATCCCAGGACCACAGTCTTAGGGGGGTTGCCCAGCCCTGCCTCTAACGGTCTCTGACAGCCTCAGACGGGCCCGTCTTGGCCCGGTCTTCGCCCGCGTGCCGCCCGCACGCGTCCCGCGCTGCGTGAAGCAAGGTGGCGCTTTAAAGCGCGATGATGACGCCTCCCCTTGCAGCAGCTGTAGCAGATAAGTAGAGGGCGGTGCACCCTGGGACAGCGAGTCCCACCTGGGTGATGTGGCAGGGAAAAACACCTCCGCTCACAATACCAATACCCCAGGCTTGGGGAGAGTCCCACACGGAGAGAACAAACAGCAGCCTGCCAGCAGGAAAGGGCAAAAAAGGATTTCCAGCGCGTCCCGCGGTGTGTGGGGCAAGGCGGTGCTTTAAAGCGCGATAATGACGCCTCCCCTTGCAGCAGTTGTGGCAGATAAGTAGAGGGCGGTGCACCCTGGGACAGCGTGTCCCACCAGCGTGATGTGGCAGGGAAAAACACCTCCGCTCACAATGCCGATACCCCAGGCTCGGGGAGAGTCCCACACTGGATATTGATGGAACATGTGTGCTTGTGGTTGCTGTACAGGTGGGATGTTGCAGCAGGGGGCACCAATTGCACGTTTGCAATCAATTACACCAGGAATATGAGGAAATCTAGCTATAGTGTAGAATCCTTGCTTGGTAGCTAGGTGTTGTTGTGTAGTTTGCGGGAAAAGAAGGTACTGGGTTGTGAATTTAATTATGGCATCCAAAACAGAGGGAAGAAACACAGAAAATACTCACTGTGAAATTCCAGCCAATCTGTCTTGTGTGACTTGGAAGGAACCTAATGCCAGCATGTGGAGCACAGCAATCAATTTGACATGTGATGACATGTTATTGGGCCTTGCAGTTGGTAGCTGGAGACTTGGCACAATATTTCCAGGCAATTCCATGATGGACTCCATCTTGAGTCTGTAGAACTGTATGACTCTCCTCTTACCTTAAGTTAATGAGGGATATGCCCTGCCGGAAAACATGCTCCCTCCTCCTTCGCTGCCTGCTTGATAGTGGTGGTGGTCTCCTAGCTACTCTCAGTTGCAGTATGACAACCTCCATGGCGTAGTTGAGCTTGCCAAAGTGTTATGTTATGTTTAGGATTTTATACTGCAGCCACATTTCCTATGACTGCTTTGCCGATGCACACTAATTCTGGTGTATTTCAAGCTTTGAGTTGCGCTATGCCATGATGCATGACACAGTGGTTCACCCATAAATACCACTGTGCTATAATTGCGTTGGATTTTGCAGAGGAACACGTACTTTTCACATATTAAATGTTGCGTGACGCATCTGCTTTCAGCGCATCTTTTGACCCACGCACCCCCATTCAGTGCCAAGGGCCGATTAGATTGACCTGCTGCTGGAACTGAAAGTGCTTCAGCTGATCGGATCGGACTGAGGCTCCAGCCTTCAGTAGGATGAGTTTGCCTGCAGCGTGTGCCCTATCCAGTAATTATAAGTTTCTCCCATACTTCAATGCCTTTCCTTCATTCCTCCACCAACCTCCTACATCTAACTGGAGTTTTCTAGAATACAGAGGTTACTTTTAAATCCATCGGTTTGATGTGCAGTGTACGCCTGTATACCACTTTCCGAGCTGTAAGTATGTCAGGAAAGGTTGTGACAGGAGCGGGTAACGAATGATGTAAAGACGGAGAGACAGGCCAGGTGAATCTGTTTTCAAATGCACGTGTATTTGTACGTGTACACAGTTACACATATTAATTCTTTATTGATCTATGCAAGTTGTTGTACAACTTGACTTCACTGGACTCATACCGTACAACTCGTGCCATGCAAGGGGCAGTGGTGGCTCCTCCACTAAGGCGGAGGATCATCACCCCACTGAGCAGGTCAAAGAGAAAAAAATAAATTGATAATAACTCATTGTTATTATCATTTTATTTTACCCCTTGCTCAGCTGGTTAGGGGTGGGGCTGCTCTGCTTACAGAGCAGGGTACGGGAAGAGTAGTTTGCATACTCCAAGTGGCAGATTTACAAGACCCTCGCGCCACTTCTGCCCCCAAGTGCACAGGACACTTTGGTCAGCCGTTTTGGGCATGTCAAACTGTCATGCGTACTTTGCATGTTCTCCATTCAGGCTGCATAACAGCCTGCATGGAGAACATACCCAGCCTATCAAACAAGAGGAGGGATGGATAGGGCTTGAGTAGGTCCAACGGACGTGCCCTACACTCAGTCTACAGAAAAGAGGGTACGAAGTTCCTATGCTGTATATTAACCACTCAAAAAGGGGGATAAAAGTACAAAGGGTAGTGAGGAGGTGGGGGATTCCTCCTGTCGGAACTAGGGCCCTCACACACCCAGCAAGCTAGATGTCATGCTTCATCATATAGGCCTACTCATCATCGGGCTGGCATTGCAATGCCCAATGGGCACCCAAAAAGGGGCTCTTTATCGGAGATCTTCTGTTCCTCGCCGTATGGGTGCCGTGGGTGTCAGCGGTCTACATGAGTGTAGATGTGCAAGTGAATGGTAAAACAGGTAAGGGAGTCCTCTGTGATAAATTTTATTCTGAGAGGGACCCAACCTGGTTAAAAGTCAACAGGGAGGGGTCATTTATATAAACATCCGCAATGGAGCGCACACCGCTAGCTCCTCCTCCGGGTTGCCCCATGGGAAGCTGGTACATGAAGTTCTTGAGTGGTTCACCCCAGTGGGGGCAAGTAAGTACTTGTTAAACAGATAATCTCTAGACCCGATACATGTCCCGGGTTTTAAAATATCGCCCGAGACATGGCTCAGGTTTCGGGATAACTTCCCTCCTCAGTAGAGAAAATAGTTAGGGGTGGAAGAGAGGGCCGCCAAGCAACCGTCAAGGGCCTCAGTGCCCGCACAGGCACGCAGGTGCGTCGTCCAGGAGCTCGTCAGCTCAAAGCTCAAGGGAGCCATTTATATAAACATCCGCAATGGAGCGCACACCGCTAGCTCCTCCTCCGGGTTGCCTCATGGGAAGCTGGTACATTAAGTTCTTGAGTGGTTCACCCCAGTGGGTGCAAGTAAGTACTTGTTAAACAGATAATCTCTAGACCCGATACATGTCCCGGGTTTTAAAATATCGCCCGAGACATGGCTCGGGTTTCGTGATAACTTCCCTCCTCAGTAGAGAAAATAGTTAGGGGTTGTTCAAGCCCCTCTTCTGAAAAACATTAAATCTCGAAGCGAGACTGCGCAAGCGCAGCCTTCGCAGCCGAGACCTAAAAACGGTAATATTGACACCATAGGAATCAAGACTCGACACAATATTTAAAAGAAGCGTAATGTGAGCCATAATTACAAAGCATCAGTGATTATTTACAGGAATTGTATTGCTTGAAGCACACATTACAGGGAGATACAGCTCTGGGTGGTATCTAAATAAGGGTCGTCCAGTACTCCAGGCGGTTCAACCCTGTGTGCAGACTGTTAGTTTTCAAAATCCATGTCAACTCTTCTTTGTTTAGCAACCTGGAGATGTCACCTCCTCTGGGTGGGAGTTTGACAACAGTTATCACAGTCCAGCGAATGTCATCCTCGGAATGGCCAGTCTCTGAGAAATGTTCTACCAAGGGGGCATTTGGGGTCTTGCATTTTATTCTGGTCCGGTGTTGGCATATTCGAAAGCGTATTTTCTGAGTAGTTTGCCCGATGTATATTTTGTTACAAGGGCACAAAATTGCATAAACAACATTACATGTGTTACAATTTGTGAATAGTCTTAATTCAGTTTGAACGTTTTCAAAACAAAATTCTTTGCATTCAATCGTAAGGTCACAAACACTGACACTTCCACATTTTGCATGGCCACTAAGTGGAGGAAGACCCCAGTGATCGTTCAGGGTACTTGCTGGTTTTTTACTTGGTAAGGCTGCACGCACTAAGTGATCTTTGATGTTTTTGTTCCTCTTGAATGCGAACATAGGGCGTTCAAGGTTTAAGGTACCAGCATTAAGAACGTCCCAATTCTTTAAGATGGTTTTGCGTATTGTGTTTGAGACTGGGGAGAAGGTAGTGATGCATACCAAACGATTTTGGGATAGTCTGGTCTTGGTTTCTAGTAGGACCTTGCGGGGACAGTACCATGCTCTTTTCATGGCGTTACATATGACTCTGCGGGAGTACCCTCTGCTGGTAAGTTTGCTACGTAGTAGTTTTGCTTCATGGAAATAGTCCTCCTTCAAGGAACCGTTTCTCCTTATGCGGAGGAAATGGGAGCATTGTAGAGAATCCCGAAGAGCCCGGTGATGGAGACTGTCATATCTAAGTAGAGTATTGCGTTCCGTGGGTTTACGGAATAGGCTTGTGATCAAAATCCCTTCTCTGTGCATGATGTTGAGGTCAAGAAAGGGGATATAAGCTTTATCGTATGTCAGTGTAAATCGGAGTCCACCACAGTTATTGTTGAGCCAGTGAAGAAATGACTTAAGGGCCGTGTCTGTGTCATGCCAGATCATGAAAATCACGTCTATGTATCTCTTCCATTGCTTAATACCTGTGTTAAACATGTTGGAAGGGGATAGAATATGGTTAGTCTCAAATGAATCCATGTACAGTATAGCTAAATTTGGGGCAAAAACAGCCCCCATGGACGTACCCTTCACTTGTTGGAAGAACTGCTCTTCAAATAGGAAGAAGTTCCTAGTCAAGCATACCTTAAGGAGTTGCAGTATGAAGTTCGTAGAAACTGGATGAGGTTGTGGTCTTTTGTTAAGGACATTCTCCATCACTAGTAAGGAGTCTCTTTGAGGGATGTTTGTGTATAAGGACTCTACGTCCAAAGTACACAGAGTGTCAAAGGTGGGGTCGAAAGGATGGTTTTCAACCATGTTGATCATGGACATGCTGTCACGTATAAACTGACACACGATAAAGCATCTATCCCCTTTCTTGACCTCAACATCATGCACAGAGAAGGAATTTTGATCACAAGCCTATTCCTTAAACCCACGGAATGCAATACTCTACTTAGATATGACAGTCACCATCCCCGGGCTCTTCAGGATTTTCTACCATGCTCCCAGTTCCTCCGCATAAGGAGAAACTGTTCCTTGAAGGAGGACTATTTCCATGAATCAAAACTACTACGTAACAAACTTACCAGCAGAGGGTACCCCCGCAGACTCGTACGTAATGCCATGAAAAGAGCATGGTACTGTCCCCGCAAGGTCCTACTAGAAACCAAGACCAGACCATCCCAAAATCGTGTGGTATGCGTCACTACCTTCTCCCCAGTCTCAAACACAATACGCAAAACCATCTTAAAGAATTGGGACGTTCTTAAAGCTGGTATCTTAAACCTTGAACGCCCTATGTTCGCATTCAAGAGGAACATAAACATCAAAGATCACTTTGTGCATGCAGCCTTACCAAGTAAAAAAACAGCAAGTACCCTGAACGATCACTGGGGTCTTCCTCCACTTAGGGGCCACGCAAAATGTGGAAATGTCAGTGTTTGTGACCTTACGATTGAATGCAAAGAATTTTGTTTTGAAAACGTTCGAACTGAATGAAGACTATTCACAAATTGTAACAAATGTAATGTTGTTTATGCAATATTGTGCCCTTGTAACAAAATATACATCGGGCAAACTACTCAGAAAATACGCATTTGAATATGCCAACACCGGACCAGAATAAAATGCAAGACCCCGAATGCCCCCTTGTTAGAACATTTCTCAGAGACTGGCCATTCCGAGGATGACATTCGCTGGACTGTGATAACTGTTGTCAAACTCCCACCCAGAGGAGGTGACATCTCCAGGCTGCTAAACAAAGAGGAGTTGAAATGGATTTTGAAAACTAACAGTCTGCACACAGGGTTGAACCGCCTGGAGGACTGGACGACCCGTATTTAGATACCACCCAGAGCTGTATCTCCCTGTAATGTGTGTTTCAAGCAATACAATTCCTGTAAATAATCACTGATGGTTTGTAATTATGGCTCACATTACGTTTCTTTTAAATATTCTGTTGAGTCTTGACTCCTATGGTGTAAATATTACTGTTTTTTTATGTGTCACCCTGTTCACCACCACACACTGGCTAGGGCCTATTGCCATTCCAATATGGCCGCCAACAACACTGGGAACGATTCCGATACCCATTCTCACTTTTCATCACTCCTCTGAAACCACCTGCGGCTCCCAACCAATCACAGCTTGCCGACTTGTTATTAGAGGTAGTCTGCTCATTGTTCACCATCCCGCACCGACGGAAGCAGATCACCATCTCTCCACTGCAAGAACGACCCAATTCGGTAAGCGCTCCACCACCCTCTTAGAGATATGCCTGATCCCTTGCTCCCGGCCCCGTCCTTAGCTTGTCCTCTTCTTTCAGGCCACCGTGCTGCCCATACCGACTCCCATACCCTGTCTCTAGACTGGCCGTGTCCATCTAACTTGTAGGTGAGTGTACTCAGATCGTCTCTCCCGGACCATAAGGCGCTACCATCCACTGCCCCTGCCCTGATTCCTACGGCTTCTCATTTTAGATTACTGTGCCCCAGGAGTACACAACGGTGGGTCCCACTGTGCCGCGCATATCAGTCCTGCTGCCTCTCGGACAGCCTCTCACTCCCCGCATCTTGGACATTACCTGGATTCCACTGTCCTGGGTAAGCCCCTCCATCACTCCGTTTCTTTTTGGCTTCACCACGTCCACTCATTCGAGGACGCGCATTAACATGCCTTGAATTTCCATCACGCTTGTGGTGCTCTCATGCACATTGTTCTTTTTAACTTCTTATTTCACTCCCATGCCACTGCGTCGCTAGGCACGAGGACTACCCACCATTAGGTTCCTTTTCACTGCGTCGTTAATCAATGCGCCGGCCTTTCTAAATGCGTATCCTTTCACATGCCACGTGTTTTTAAACCTTGACCACTGTACAACTACATGCTTCTACGCCCTACTGTTCACACTGTCACTACGTCCTCTACTAGCCTTTTTTTTTAAATATTAGCACTGTTGACTCTGTTGACCACTAAGTCACTGCACCGAGAGCTTACTGTCTCCAATTCACTGCGCCGATTTTTCCGATTATCACTAAGATTGACTTCTGGAACCTCACATGAAGCAAATTGTGCTACATCTCCATATTGTACTTGTTAGACCTGGCACCTTGGCGTGAGTTTCCCTTCCACTTTTTGATGGTGTGCCTCGACTGTTTTGCTGGTGTTGTCCGCTCAGGGCACTGCGCCACGGCTAATCCGTGCCGCAGTGCAAGTGCTCCCTAGGTAAAGTGTACCTGTAATTGATGTCCATGATTGGTTTATTGGATTCACTGTCAGTCCCCAGTAAAGTGCACCAGGGGTGCCAGGGCTTGTGAATGCCAATGCTGCTGGTGGGCTTGCAGCGCTGGTTGCGCCACCCACGGAAGCGGCCTTGTAAAGTGTGTCTAGGGTCTGCCACCGCAGACCCTGTGCGCGGTCCGGGACCGTCGCGCTGACTGCGCAAGTGCCCCCACTTGCCAGTCCCTAAACCTTCCCTTACCTACATATTAGCCACCCCTCTGGTAGGCCCAAGGGCAGGGTGCATTGTAGGCATAAGGTAAGACATGCCCTGGTGTGTGTGGCATGTCTTAGTAGTGAATTACAGCCCTTTCCGTTCTTCACTATTGAGGGCTACCTGCTCTCCATAGGCCAGAATGGGCTGCTGGGATCACGCCAACGCTGTGACCCCAGTGGACTCAGAGAGCATGGTAGAGTGTCAAGTTTGGTATGCCTGAACTCAGAATAATAAAATACTTCTTGTAGTCAAGTTTATTTTAATATCCTGGGTTTGTAAATGCTACTTTTAGAAAGTTAGTATTTACTGACCTGACCATCTCAGTCCGCCTCTGTGTGTGTGTGTGTGTGTTCTGCCTAGCAACAGTACGGAGCAGGGTGGGGGAATCCCCAGAGACAGGTTGGCTGCCAGGTGGTGGGTAGAGAGGTGACACCTGGATGGGTGGGAGGAGTACACCTTGACTCTTGAATAGACCGGTGCTCTGCCACCACAAAGCCGGCGCCACCCCCTGTGGGGCGGCTGATGTCTCTGCCCTGCTGCTGAAAGGAAAGAGCAGAGTCACCATAACAAAGTGCTCCAGAACTGGACTGAGCCAGGCCTAGGCCCCCTGGCGCTAAAGAACAAAAGAATTGGTGTATAAAAGTAGGAGCCTGGCTCCTAAGAAATCAGAATCCTGTTTACCACAAAGGACCTCTGCCCGACTAGAAGGAGAAGAAGACGCCGGAGGAGCTGGCCTGCTGCTTGCCTTGCTGAGAGAGGAGAGGAAGAGATTTACTGAAAAGACTTTGCTACTTTGTGCTTGAACATTCTCCAAGGGCTTGATCTGAGCTTGCCCCCTGAACTGAACCCCAGGAACAGTGGGTTCTCTGTGCTTCTTGCTCGTCCTCCAATTCGAGCCGTGTGTGCATCCCGCTGGAAAAGAGACTGCGCCCCTCATCGCCCCTCCTAGGGCCGTGACACTCAGAAGCTCGCCTGCCTCCAACCCGTGAGAGCCCCGCTCCGTCCCGAGCTGCTCTCTGTCCCCGGGCCAGGCCGCCTGCATCCCTGTCACCGCCTGCTACTGGAGCGCGCTGACCGCGCTATCACCCCTCCTGCCGGAAGCCGTCCGACGACTGTGATCCACGCCGGGTCATCCAGCTGCACCGACTGTGCCCTGTGACCCCGCTTCGCTATCCTCGGACATCTCAGGCCGCGCCGCCCCCGCTGTGGAGACCCTCCTGCACTGCCGTGCTAAAGGGTCGCTGGCCGCGCCTGCCTACGTGCCCACACCTGCTGATTGAGGACCCAAGAACACTTCCCAAGCTGAGAGTCGCACCGACCTGTGCCGACTCTCCTAATCACGAAAGAAGTCCAGTATCGGGCTCGGGGCCCGCAACGCCTTATTTCCCCGTTCGCAGGAACCGATCTCTGTGAGTACTGGAACTACAAGTAAAGAGCCTACGAACTATCCATTTGAAACTACGAACCCAGAACATTTGCCTGCTGTATAACCTGGTGGCCTAGCGAAAACGTTATTGGTCTTGTGATAAGTCTGTTGAGATATATATACCTTATTTTTACATAAAGAATCGTATTTTTATATATATCCAAGTCTGGTGTCCGTTTCTGGGGGGATTGATGGATTTACTGTGTGTATGATTGTAAGTGCTTAACCAACAACGCCTGAGGAATCGCCTTGGCTGCTCACGCCACGCACCTAGAGGGTGAGCAAGGGTCATTCGCGAGGGGTTATCCTGCGCCCTGACGTGGAGGAGAGGGTTCCTGCTTGACACAAGGGCAACCTTGCGCCAACCAGAGATCCCCAACTCTAACATTGTTGGCAGCGGTTGGGATTTCGGATTTGCACTTGTAATTTGCATACAGTGAATTATTAATCACCAGATAGTGAGAGCAGACCAAGTAACGCAGCCACAGGTTTTCATTCTCTGAACTTTGTTGAGACATCTGCCATTACTGCAACCATGCCTGGCTCACACTCCGCTGGGAGAGCACTCTCTGTGATTTCTGGAATCGATGAGGTGGATTGGGAGAGACTGGAAGGCTACACGATGGAGCAATTGAAAGGCTACAGTGTACAATTCAGAGTCCCCCATGCTGGATGCAAGAGGAAGCCCCAGTACACCAAGGCGTTGAGAGCCTGGAAGGAGTCACGAGACCTACGGAATGCGGGGGACATCGTTCCACCCGACAACCTTGAGGAGCCCAGCAGAGTCCGGTCGCCAGAGGAGCTGGCAGACAGGGCAGCAGACAGGGCGCATGCAATGGAGATGGCAAAGTTGGCAGGACAAATGGAAATGGAAAAGCAGAAGTTGGCCCTGGAGGCACAACAACGCCAAATGGATCATGATATCAGATTGAAGGAGTTGGAGCTGAAGGCGAAAAGTTTGGACACCGCTCCTTCTGGTGGCAGCACTCCACCAGCGCAGGTAGAGTCCAAGGTGTACATCCCCAAAGATGTAGTAAAGGAGTATTTCAGAAAGGATGACATAGGGCAGTGGTTTAGGGCCTACGAGGTGGCCATGTCCTCACACCGGGTCCCTGAGAAAGACTGGGGAGCGGGGTTGTGGGGAAGGTTCCTTGCTGAAGGGCGTGACACACTGTTAGATTTACCCTTAGAAGTCCAGACCTCATACCCCCATATGAAGGAAGCTTTAATGAGCAGGTATGGGTTAACTCCTGAGCTATATCGACAGAGGTTCAGGGAGACCAAGAAAATCCCTGAGAGTACGTATGTGGAATATGTGACCTTTTTCTGCAGAGCGCTGGATGGTTGGGTGAAGGGTAGCAAAGTGAATGATTATCAAGGGCTGCTTGACTTAATTGCATGGGAGCACTTGTCCAGTCAATGTTTTCCTGAGCTACGCCAGCACCTGATTGATAGCAAGCTGTCCAACCCGAGGAAGCTTGCTGAGGAGGCGGACCGCTGGCTCAGCACCAGGGTCCACAAGGGTCAAGTGGGAGACTCCGCCAAAGGTGGGCAGGGTCCCCAGCAGAAGAGTGGGGGGGACAAGGGTAAACAGAAGGGGTTCCAAAAAGGCCCCCAAAGTAATTCCCAAGGGAACCAGCAGAAGGGTTCTCAGCCTCCCCCACCCCCGCAGCAGAACGGGGCCCCGACAGGTAGACCTGTTCCAAAGGGGCCCTTCAATTGTTATAAGTGTGGTGATCCGGGTCACATTGCCTCTGATCCTAAGTGTCGCCTGTTTGGTAAGACCGCACCCACTGGTGCTCCACCCCGGCAAGTAGCTAGTGTTAACTTTGGGGAGGAAGTAGCAGTCCAGGAGGGTGGGGGTCCCGGGCAGATGACCCTAGTCTCGCTAGGAGACAGTGAGATGGTCCCTGTAACCTACCTGCCCTCTAACACTAAGAAATATGGGCAAGTGGTGACCATCAATGGAAAGAAGGTTGAGGCTCTTAGAGATACAGGAGCCAGCGTGACCTCGGTGAGGCAACACCTGGTGTCTCAAGAGCAGATTGTACCCAATGCCTACTGTAGGGTTGTCAATGCTGACAACGTAGAGAGTCGTTGTCCGATGGCTCAAGTTCCCTTTGAGTGGGGGGAGGTCTCTGGTACTCTACAAGTCGCTGTGAGAACTGACATGCCTGTAGACTGTCTGCTAGGGAACGACCTGGAGAGTTCCCCTTGGGAAAAGGTGGAGAAGACCACGCATCTGAGGATGGTGGGTCTACCCGACTGGGCGTGCGTGACCACCCGGTCCATGGCAGCCAGTAGGGGTGTTGAGAGGGTCCTGGAGCCTGAGGGAGAGGTCCAGGAACCGGCCTTAGGGAGAAGGCGCAGGAGGCGCGGGAAACCGGCCCCCGAAGTTCCCACGGCCCAGGAGGAAGTAGACCCTGAGGGGGATGCTCTGGAGCCTACCGGGGAACAGATTGCCGAACTGGGAGATCTGCCTGAGCTGACCCATTGGCAGCAAGAAGGAGGTCCCTCCAGGGAGGAATTCTGCAGGGAGCAGAAAGAATGCCCTTCTCTCGTGGGTATGCGGCAACAGGCTGCAGACCAGGCCAATGGTGTTCAGGCCAAAACACACTACGTGTACTGGGAGAGTGACCTCCTGTATTCCGAGCCTAAGGCTGCTGAACCTGGGTCAGCCCGTGTGCTGGTGGTACCCCAGAAGTTCAGAACCTTCCTACTGGGGCTGGCTCATGATGTGCCGTTAGCAGGACATTTGGGGATGGACAAGACCTATGACAGGCTTGTCACCCACTTTTACTGGCCCCAAATGCATAAGAATTCAGATTCCTACTGCAGAACCTGTCAGACTTGCCAGGCAAGTGGTAAGAGCGGAGGGAAGCATAAGGCTCCTCTGCAACCTTTCCCTGTGGTCGGTACGCCATTCCAACGAGTGGGTATTGATATTGTGGGGCCTCTGGACCCCAAGACAGCCCTGGGCAACAGGTTCATCCTGGTCTTGGTGGACCATGCCACCCGGTACCCTGAAGCCATCCCTCTGAGGACAGTGACGGCCCCCGTGGTGGGACGGGCACTGATGGGAATTTTCTCCCGAGTGGGATTCCCTCTAGAGGTGGTGAGCGACAGGGGGACCAATTTCATATCCACATATATGAAATCCCTGTGGAAGGAGTGTGGGGTAACTTACAAGTTCACCACTCCTTACCATCCCCAAGGAAATGGGTTGGTTGAGAGATTCAACCGAACCCTCAAAGGCATGATCATGGGCCTGGACGGTCCAATGAGGCGTAAGTGGGACGTCCTCTTGCCATGCCTGCTCTTCGCTTACCGAGAGGTGCCACAGAAGTCTCTAGGGTTCAGCCCCTTTGAGCTTCTGTATGGTCACCCGGTAAGAGGACCTCTGAGTTTGGTGAAGGAAGGCTGGGAGCAATCTCCCAGGAAACCTCCCCAGAATGTATATAGTTACATGCTGGCCTTCCGAAACCAGACTCGGCGTTTCAGGCAACTTGCTGAGGCAAATCTGGAAGCCAGCCAGGAGGAGATGAAGCGGTGGTACGACCGGAATGCCACTCTGGTAGAGCTTCAACCTGGACAAAAGGTGTGGGTCTTGGCCCCAGTGGAGCCGTGTGCACTTCAGGACAAGTGGACCGGTCCATTTGAGGTTGTGGAGCGCAAAAGTCCTATCACCTACTTGGTGGACATGCAGACTCCCAGGAACCCTTTGAGGGTCCTACATGTTAACCGCCTTAAGCCCCACTTAGAGAGGACCGAAGTGGGCATGCTGCTGGCCACTGATGATGGAATGGAAGAGGAGACCGAGCCTCTTCCTGACCTCTTAGTGGCCTCTGAGAAAGATGGGTCAGTGGATGGAGTTAACCTCTCACCCACCCTGACGCCCGAACAACAGGAAGACTGCCGCCACTTGCTGGGACAATTTTCCGACCGATTCTCCCTGGTTCCTGGTGTCACAGATTGGTGCGTCCATGATGTGGACACAGGAGACAGCTTACCTGTGAAGCACAAGGCTTACAGGGTAACTGACAGGGTCAGAGCTTGCATTAGGGAGGAGGTCTCCAAAATGCTTGCGCTAGGGGTGGTTGAGTCCTCCAGCAGTCCTTGGTCCAGCCCCGTGGTCTTGGTCCCCAAAGCTGCTGCGCCGGGAGCCACACCTGAACTCCGGTTCTGTGTGGACTACAGAGGACTCAATTCAGTCACGAAGACTGACGCGCACCCCATCCCCAGAGCTGATGAGCTCATTGATCGGCTGGGGGCTGCCCGGTTCCTCAGTACGTTTGATCTAACGTCTGGGTACTGGCAGATCGCCTTGACCGATGGGGCCAAAGAGAGGTCAGCATTCTCTACCCCAGATGGGCACTTCCAGTTCCGAGTCATGCCATTTGGGATGAAGAATGCCCCTGCCACCTTTCAGAGGTTGGTCAACCAGGTACTGGTTGGGCTGGATGCGTTCAGCGCCGCCTACCTGGATGACATCGCAGTGTTCAGTGCCACCTGGCCTGAACACCTGCGCCACCTCTGGGAAGTGTTGATGGCGCTGCGCCGAGCAGGCCTCACGATCAAGGCAAGCAAGTGCCAGATCGGGCAGGGTTCCGTGGTGTACTTGGGACACCAAGTGGGGAGTGGCAAGGTGGCACCCTTGCAACCCAAAATTGAAACCATCCTGGCTTGGGAACCCCCCAAGACGCAGACCGCAGTGAGGGCCTTCCTGGGGCTCACTGGGTACTACAGGAGGTTTGTCAAGGGCTATGGAACGATCGTTGCCCCCTTGACAGAGCTGACTTCGAAGAAGCAGCCCAGGAACGTGATTTGGACTGACACCTGTCAGAAAGCTTTCGACACCCTGAAGACTGCCATGTGCACGGCGCCCGTGCTCTTGGCCCCCGACTTCTCCAAGGAATTCCTAGTCCAGACAGACGCTTCAGAGCATGGTGTAGGGGCTGTTCTCTCACAGTTGACTGAGGAGGGCTGGGACCAACCCGTAGCCTTCATCAGTAGGAGGTTACTTCCACGGGAAAGTAGGTGGAGTGCAATTGAGCGAGAAGCATTTGCTGTGGTCTGGGCGCTGAAGAAGCTAAGACCCTACTTGTTTGGGTCTCACTTCCGGGTTCAGACGGACCACAGGCCCCTCAGATGGTTGATGCAAATGAGGGGTGAAAACCCGAAGCTGTTGAGGTGGTCCATCTCCCTACAGGGTATGGACTTTACGGTGGAACACCGTCCTGGTACAGATCACGCCAACGCTGACGGTCTGTCCAGGTATTTCCGCCTTAGTGACGAGGAACCCCCTGGGCAAGGGTAGTTCTCCCCACATTTCAGCTGGAGGGGACACGTGTTAGACCTGGCACCTTGGCGTGAGTTTCCCTTCCACTTTTTGATGGTGTGCCTCGACTGTTTTGCTGGTGTTGTCCGCTCAGGGCACTGCGCCACGGCTAATCCGTGCCGCAGTGCAAGTGCTCCCTAGGTAAAGTGTACCTGTAATTGATGTCCATGATTGGTTTATTGGATTCACTGTCAGTCCCCAGTAAAGTGCACCAGGGGTGCCAGGGCTTGTGAATGCCAATGCTGCTGGTGGGCTTGCAGCGCTGGTTGCGCCACCCACGGAAGCGGCCTTGTAAAGTGTGTCTAGGGTCTGCCACCGCAGACCCTGTGCGCGGTCCGGGACCGTCGCGCTGACTGCGCAAGTGCCCCCACTTGCCAGTCCCTAAACCTTCCCTTACCTACATATTAGCCACCCCTCTGGTAGGCCCAAGGGCAGGGTGCATTGTAGGCATAAGGTAAGACATGCCCTGGTGTGTGTGGCATGTCTTAGTAGTGAATTACAGCCCTTTCCGTTCTTCACTATTGAGGGCTACCTGCTCTCCATAGGCCAGAATGGGCTGCTGGGATCACGCCAACGCTGTGACCCCAGTGGACTCAGAGAGCATGGTAGAGTGTCAAGTTTGGTATGCCTGAACTCAGAATAATAAAATACTTCTTGTAGTCAAGTTTATTTTAATATCCTGGGTTTGTAAATGCTACTTTTAGAAAGTTAGTATTTACTGACCTGACCATCTCAGTCCGCCTCTGTGTGTGTGTGTGTGTGTTCTGCCTAGCAACAGTACGGAGCAGGGTGGGGGAATCCCCAGAGACAGGTTGGCTGCCAGGTGGTGGGTAGAGAGGTGACACCTGGATGGGTGGGAGGAGTACACCTTGACTCTTGAATAGACCGGTGCTCTGCCACCACAAAGCCGGCGCCACCCCCTGTGGGGCGGCTGATGTCTCTGCCCTGCTGCTGAAAGGAAAGAGCAGAGTCACCATAACAAAGTGCTCCAGAACTGGACTGAGCCAGGCCTAGGCCCCCTGGCGCTAAAGAACAAAAGAATTGGTGTATAAAAGTAGGAGCCTGGCTCCTAAGAAATCAGAATCCTGTTTACCACAAAGGACCTCTGCCCGACTAGAAGGAGAAGAAGACGCCGGAGGAGCTGGCCTGCTGCTTGCCTTGCTGAGAGAGGAGAGGAAGAGACTTACTGAAAAGACTTTGCTACTTTGTGCTTGAACATTCTCCAAGGGCTTGATCTGAGCTTGCCCCCTGAACTGAACCCCAGGAACAGTGGGTTCTCTGTGCTTCTTGCTCGTCCTCCAATTCGAGCCGTGTGTGCATCCCGCTGGAAAAGAGACTGCGCCCCTCATCGCCCCTCCTAGGGCCGTGACACTCAGAAGCTCGCCTGCCTCCAACCCGTGAGAGCCCCGCTCCGTCCCGAGCTGCTCTCTGTCCCCGGGCCAGGCCGCCTGCATCCCTGTCACCGCCTGCTACTGGAGCGCGCTGACCGCGCTATCACCCCTCCTGCCGGAAGCCGTCCGACGACTGTGATCCACGCCGGGTCATCCAGCTGCACCGACTGTGCCCTGTGACCCCGCTTCGCTATCCTCGGACATCTCAGGCCGCGCCGCCCCCGCTGTGGAGACCCTCCTGCACTGCCGTGCTAAAGGGTCGCTGGCCGCGCCTGCCTACGTGCCCACACCTGCTGATTGAGGACCCAAGAACACTTCCCAAGCTGAGAGTCGCACCGACCTGTGCCGACTCTCCTAATCACGAAAGAAGTCCAGTATCGGGCTCGGGGCCCGCAACGCCTTATTTCCCCGTTCGCAGGAACCGATCTCTGTGAGTACTGGAACTACAAGTAAAGAGCCTACGAACTATCCATTTGAAACTACGAACCCAGAACATTTGCCTGCTGTATAACCTGGTGGCCTAGCGAAAACGTTATTGGTCTTGTGATAAGTCTGTTGAGATATATATACCTTATTTTTACATAAAGAATCGTATTTTTATATATATCCAAGTCTGGTGTCCGTTTCTGGGGGGATTGATGGATTTACTGTGTGTATGATTGTAAGTGCTTAACCAACAACGCCTGAGGAATCGCCTTGGCTGCTCACGCCACGCACCTAGAGGGTGAGCAAGGGTCATTCGCGAGGGGTTATCCTGCGCCCTGACGTGGAGGAGAGGGTTCCTGCTTGACACAAGGGCAACCTTGCGCCAACCAGAGATCCCCAACTCTAACAGTACTCCAACAAACTTGTTAAGCTATAAGTTAGGTTGCGTAACATTGCCATTCTTTCTTAACTACCTATTTTTGTTTTTTACCCCTTTCTCCCTCTCCATCCATGTATTATTTCAGTCACTTAAGGCACTAACATACAGGCATGCTTATTTAATGTCCTGATGATGATCCAAGTATTGCTCACATGGATCGAAACGCCGTCGACACCATGAAACACCTTATACAATTTCTGTAATGCCAGCATTGTTCATGTAAAGGTGTCCTTTGCGATTTGTTTACTGTATTAAGTATCTTTTGCATTAACAAACCTTGTTCTTTGCCTGAGCGTCCCTTGAATGTTCCTTATATGTTTGTTGTTGTTTTTGATTTTGCGGTAGGATGCAGGCTTGTGTCCCACTTTCAGTATTTGTGTGTGTACATTTCTTATAATTTTGATGATTAAATATTTAACCTCTGTCCGGCTGGACAAGTTTACCTAATATAGCACTGACTGGGTCTATATTCATCTGTGTTTGACTATCCCTCAATCCCTAGGGACCACTGCAGTGTATAATATATGGGAACAGGAGAGGCACATCTTCTCCCTCTGATGTGTGTGTGCCTCAGGTGCCTCCCATTCAAACACCACCAATTGCAGGGGATAATTTTATCGCCGGTCTTGCTAATATGCCCCTTTGGGGCATAATATCAAGGACGGCGTTAAAAATGATCGCCTGTTTAGCGGCAGAAAACTGCCGCTAAAGCGGCGATAATGGGCTTGATAATATGCCCGGGAGAATTCCAATAGAAGCCCAGGTTAGATGTGCCTGAGCTTCTATTGAAATTCTATAACGCATATTTGCAAGCCCATTATCGCCGTTTTAGCGTCAGTTTCCTGCCGCTAAAACGGCGATAATTTTATCGCCGGTCTTGCTAATATGCCCCAAAACTTCTCCAGCTCTGTAAAAAAAACAATGAAAGGCAAAGGTATTAAGGGGCCTCGAGGACCATGGATTAAGTACTCCCATGTGACACCCTTGACACGTTCAAAAGGCAGAAATGAAAAAATATGCTGAAGCACCAAACCAGCTCGTAGTGCAGCAGAGCCTAATGAGTCACTGGCGAGCCCCTCAATTTCCCTTTACCAATAGGAAACTGGTGAGGGCGCTCTCACAGCTGCATGGGATATGTAATTCCTTACGATATAGCCAAATTAAACCCCGTTTTCTCTTAACTAATCCCATATTGACCTCCACCTTCTTAACATTTGTAATACCTTGACACGCCTTTGTAGAATAAGGTCTGTCTGACTCTGTACTCGTGCCTTTGTCTCTTGTGAGCACATCATAGCAGTGTTCAATATGTGGGCAGCGTTGGACATCAGTCAGTGATGCAAAATAAAGATAACAGCATCATTTCCAATTGTGAAAAAATCACTGCTCACACAAAATACATACTCAAATAAAAAATACCTCTGGATAGTTGTATCAATACTATGCAGATAGCCCTGAGTGAGGCGTTAGCTGTCATGGCTGAACGCCTCACTCCGCCACTTCAGAAACGCAAGGCTGCACCATATTTACAAGAATATGGTGCAGCCTTGAGTTTCCCCCTGCGTTGGCGCTACACTTTGCAGTGTAGCGCCAATGCAGGCACCCTTGCACCATAGTGTAATGGTGTCTGCATGCAGGGGAAGATTTTTTATTTGTAGGAGGGTGTCCCTTTAAATGCCGTTTTGTCACTTCTATGTGTGCTGCTTAATGCAGCACACATGGAAGTCACAAAAAGTCATTTTTTTAAAGGATTGTTTATGTGCAGGAAGGGTCACCTTCCTACACATAAACAAACCAAGGCATTTTGATTTTTCTATGTGTGCTTCACAAGGCAGCACATGTGGAAAAAGCAAAAACCAGGTGAAATAAAGCATTTTTCCTCATTTCGCCAAGTTAAGACCAGGTTTTCCCTGGTCTTAAGTTTGGCGCTGCCTCCTATTTACGCTGCCCTTGTAAATAGGGGGCAGCATCAAAATGAATGGGTGTTGCAGCGGGTGAATGACCAAAATATAGAATCCAAAATATAGACAGGACAGAATATCGATTCTAAAATATAGATAGGACAGAATATCGAATTATCAAAATATAGATAGGTCAGAATATCGAAATTGGGGTATGAAATATCGATTTCCATAATATAGAATTTAAAAATATAGAATTCCATAATATCGAATTTTAAAATATAGATTACTATAATATCGAATTTAAAAATATAGATATCTATAATATCGATTTTTTATAGTGTTATGTATGGTAGTATATGTGTTAAATTATGTATTATTTTTGTAATGTATGTTTAATTTTTTTAAACTAATGAATGTTATGTAATTTAATTTTTGCTTAATTTAATTCCGTAGCGGGTTGTGGGTTTATAGGGGAATAGGGTGGGAAGTAATTTAATTATGGTTAATTAAATATTAATTATATGCATATGTTTTGATAATGAATTGATTGATAATTAATTATTAATTGGTAATTAATTTTTAATAATTGGTAATTAATTTATATTAAATGATTAATTGATAATTATGTTAATTGTATTTTTTATTATTAGGAGCGGGTTGTGGGTTTATAGGGGAATTGGGTGGGAAGTAATTTAATTGTGATAAAGTAAATACAATTTTTTTTATTTATGTGTATTGATAATTAATTGATAATTAATTATCAATTGGTAATTAATGGGTAATTAATTTGTATGAATTGCTAATTAATTTTCATTAATTGCTAAATACTTTTTATTAATTGATTAATTGATAATAATGTTAATTGTATATTTTATTATTGGGAGTGGGTTGTGGGTTTATAGGGGAATTGGGTGGGAAGTAAATTAATTGTAATGAAGTAAATATTATTTTTTTTATTTATGTGTATTGATAATTGATAAATAATTATTAATTGGTAATTAATTTGCATGAATTGGTAATTAATTTTTATCAATTGCTAAATAAATTTTAGTAATTGATTAATTGATAACGTTGATTGTATTTTTTATTTTTGGGAGTGGGTTGTGGGTTTATAGGGGAATTGGGTGAGAAGTAAATTAATTGTAATAAAGTAAATATATATTTTTATTTATATGTATTGATAATTAATTGAAAATTAATTATTAATTGGTAATGAATTTTTATTAATTTGTAATTAGTTTTTTTCGATGGTAATTACTTTTTTTTAATTGGTAATTATTTTTAATTAACTTTTTATTGGTATTGATAATTAATGTAATCTTATTTTAAAATTAAATCATTACTTTCCTTACTTTAGCACTCTCAGGGGTGGGAATAGTATTTTTTACCCTCCCGCTATCCAACTCTATCCCTACTGTTCCACTCACTGAAGTGGGAATAGTAATTTTTACCCTCCTGCTATCCAACACTTTCCCTACTGTTACACTCTTTGGAGTGGGAATAGTAATTTTTACTCCTACACTATCCAGCGTTTTCCCTACTGTTGCATTCACTGGAGTGGGAATAGTAATTTTTACCCCTACGCTATCCAACGCTTTCCCTACTGTTGCACTCACTGGAGTGGGAATAGTAATTTTTCCCTTCCCGCTATCCAACGCTTTCCCTACTGTTGCACTCTCTGGAGTGGGAATAGTAAATTTTATCCTCCCGCTATCCAACGCTTTCCCTACTGTTGCACTCTTTGGAGTGGGAATAGTAATTTTTACCCCTACGCTATCCAACGTTTTCCCTACTGTTGCACTCACTGGAGTGGGAATAGTAATTTTTACCCCTACGCTATCCAACGCTTTCCCTACTGTTGCACTCATTGGAGTGGGAATAGTAATTTTTCTCTTCCTGCTATCCAATGCTTTCTGTACTGTTGCACTCTCTGGAGTGGGAATAGTAATTTTTACCCCTACGTTATCCAATGCTTTCCCTACTGTTGGAGTCACTGGAGTGGGAATAGTAATTTTTCCCTTCCTGCTATCCAACGATTTCCCTACTGTTCCACACTCTGGAGTGGGAATAGTAATTTTTACTCTCCCGCTATCCAATGCTTTCCCTACTGTTGCACTCTTTGGAATGGGAATAGTAATTTTTACCCCTACGCTATCCAACGTTTTCCCTACTGTTGCACTCACTGGAGTGGGAATAGGAATGTTTACCCCTACGCTATCCAACGCTTTCCCTACTGTTGCACTCACTGGAGTGGGAATAGTAATTTTTCCCTTCCCGCTATCCAATGCTTTCCCTACTGTTACAGTCTCTGGAGTGGGAATAGTAATTTTTACCTTCCCGCTATCCAACGCTTTCCCTACTGTTGCACTTTTTGGAGTGGGAATAATAATTTTTACCCCTACGCTATCCAACGTTTTCCCTACTGTTGCACTCACTGGAGTGGGAATAGTAATTTTTACGCTCTCGCTATCCAACAAAATCTCTACTTTTTTTACATTACTTTTATTATGTTTACATCTTAAGCTTTTTTATATTATATTATGTATGTTTTATTTAATTGTTTTTAATATTTAATTGAATTGATATTTTAGTACTTACCTGTTTGTAGATAGGGAGTCGATATTCTGTCCTTCTATATTTTGGCGTCGATATTTTAGGCATTCTATATTATGTCGCTCGAAATTTAGTCACTGAACCGTTGCAGTGGAACGCCCACCGTAACACTCACTGCCCACCTCTTTCATGCTAAGCATAGTGTGAAAGAGGGACTTATTTACAAAGCAGCATTAAGCCTTGTTAAGTGGCTTAACGCTGCCTTGAAAATAAGGCAAAGCCCACATTGCCATGGAAACGTCACAAAAAGTAGCGTTCCAATGGCAAAAGAGGCTTGTACATATGCCCCTTAGTGTGACACTGACATGCAATCTTAAGTGCCTGTCCACACCTAGACAATACATATATGTAACAAATACCTTCAGTACAATGACATTTCCTAATACAAAATATCAAACTGACCTCAGTGATTTAGGTGCACAATATATCTATGTAGTCACATTTAGATTAGATTATTTCCATATCACTCATGCCTGTGAGTCACACTCATTCAGATGTGTAAATGGCAACATCTATACATGGTCCAGATATGTTCACTTTTGGTGTTGGTCTTGCATCATGCAAGTGGGGGCAAAGTTGGTCACAAATATATGTGAGCAGGTACAGCCAGTGTGCTTCTGCATTGCATGACTCATCTGGAGTTACACAAGACAGCACACATTGCTTCATGACATGGAGGAGGCCCGGCAGATTGCCCTTAGAGTCACTCTGGGTTCAAGGGATGCATTTGCAGTCCTTATCACCCAGCCAGGGGAACAGCTGGCAGCCTGTCAGCATACCAAGGCAGGAATTAAAATAGCTGAATACTCACACATCTATTTTCACATGCATCACTAGCGTACACACCTGGATGTCTGCCACAGTCATATGTACATGTAAATATTGATCCTGGGCCCTATGCCCAACACTTTTTGATTCCCTAATCAGCCCAATCTCTCTCTTCCTGCAGTGTGTCTCAGCCCCTTCCTTGTGATATATCACAGATGCAACACACACTTAGGGAAACACAGAGTCAGGCTGGCTCTCCCATACTCCAGTGTAAGTCCCATCCAGCTTTGCTGGAGTGTCAAACTCTATCTGGAGTAATTCTAGTAATCCTCATGTTGTGATCAGGTAGCCATGTTTTACGCAAATGAAACCAAGGTCCTCCATGTAATATAGCGTGGCAGCCACTTCTGCACTCAGGGGCATATTTCAGACCCCAGTTGCATGGGGCTTGCACCCAAAAATGTGGTACATATGTGACGCAACTCGAAAATGAGATTTATGAAGCCACGCAAGGCCATCTTGTGTAGCCCTGAGGGACTTCATAAATCTTGAGTAAAGCAACGTAGATCAATTCGCAGCATTGCCTCACTCTGTTACTAAGGAGACGTTGTGTAGGTGTTTCCATGCAACACCCATGGTTTTTTACGCATTCCCAGATTTACCAGAATTGGTAAACATGGGAATAGGCCAAAAAGATATACCTTTCCAGGAGAGGCGTAACAAGGAGAAATATCTTTATTTCTCCTCATTACTTCCTCTTTCAATGCATTCTGCAGCACACATAGATAGAGGAATATGCCTCTCAGAATTGTCTTTGTGCAGGAAAACAATTCTGCACGCAACACAGGAACCCTTGCACCACAGTATGCTTCCACCCCCACATTAGGTCTGTCTTACACCTGGCAAAGGCAGTAGCGAACATCAACTATTAGGTCAGGTCTTTATGTGACCCTTCTGGTCCAAGCAGACTGTAGTCCATGATACAGGCCTATGTCATGGCACGCACACATATTCCATGTTCTCCTTTGGGAATATACCTGAATTAGTGAGCTACACAACTATGCTGTTGGGCACTTAGGGAAGGGGTACTCTACTCTAACCTTGCAGGGAACATTTCCGACCCAACACCTCCATTGCACCATGTTCTTTTTAATTAATTTTATAGAACATTAATCAGGCAGACATCAGTACAGATAGACACGTATTGTGTCACCAATGTAGACCATACCATTCTATCAACCACAGATACAGATGAGAGCAAGTTCACAGTATAAAAAACATCACTGTAACAATATTTGGCATGATAACTGTGATACTTAAGTATTGCACCGAATGGTCACCAAATGATAGAAGGGGAAATCAGTTCGCGAGTGCAGCCTAATGGCTAGTAGAAACACTAGCGGCTGTGGTCAGAGATATAGCAGTGCTGGGTACGGCTACCAGCCTAGACGAGTGATGAGAGGGAGCTCAATATCATATGTAAGTAAGAAAGGGCTCCCAGATGTCTACAGGGTGGGAAGTCGGCAGCATTAAGTCCCAATAGTTAGCCAATTGCTTCTGGCAGTATGCTGCGCCCTGCATCCAAGACTCGCCCCTCGGAGCAAGCCTCCTTCCTTAATGTTTGGCTATCTGGCGCTTGGCCAGAAGCAGGGGCATGGCTGTGAGGCGCCGACACTGAGGTGGAATATCCCTCACATATCCCATCAGACATGTTAGTGGTGTCAATGAAGGTGGGTGACCTGAAATCTGGTGTATGATGCGATGTACCTAGCCCCAGATGTTTGCTATTGCAGAACACTCCCAGGCCAAATGGAGAAAGGGGGCCTGGGGCATTGAACATCTCACACAAAGCACGTCCACCCTCAGACCCATGCGATGCAGCTGTAGCGGTGTGTAATACAATCTATGTAGGAACTAAGGGGCATATCTACAAGGCGGCAACAGAAAATTATCGCCGCTTTTGCGGCCGTTCTCGGCCGAAAAGCGGCGATAATTTTATCGCCTAATTAGCAAGGTCACGCTAACGCGTGAAACCTTGCATTAGCCACGAAATCTTAACGCCCAGCTTTGCATCTCTAATGAGATGCAAAGTGGGCGTTCCTGCCCTAACATGACAGGAGAAATGTCGCTAAGCGACATTTCTCCTATCATCAAGGCCCACGCTATGAAGCATGGCGGCAAGAAAAGTAGCGATAACCCCTGTTATCGCTACTTTTCTTACGCCTGCTTCAGGACTTAGCCATGATATCCTATGGAAGGTGGATATCATGGCTAAGTTTGTGAGACCCTATCAACAAGCCAACGCCACATTTCGTGAGATTATCGCTGGGCTTCCAGCGATAATCTCATGTTAGGCAGTTAGCGCTAGGATTTTTATCGCTTTTGAGATAAGCGTTGCTAATAGCATGCTATCTCAGCGATAAAAATCCACGTTAGCTGGCGATAATTATCCTAGCGCTAAGTGCGCTTAGCGATAATTATCGCCGGTTGTTGCTGCTATGCTCCCTAGGGGTATATCTACAAGGCGGCGATAGAAAATTATCGCTACTTTTGCGGCCGTTTTCGGCCGAAAAGCGGCAATAATTTTATCGCCGAATTAGCAAGGTCATGCTAACGCGTGAAACCTTGCATTAGCGCACTAAATCTTAACGCCCAGCTTTGCATCTCTAATGAGATGCAAAGTGGGCGTTCCGGCCCTAACATGACAGGAGAAATGTCGCTAAGCTACATTTCTCCTATCATCAAGCCCCACGCTATGAAGCATAGCGGCAAGAAAAGTAGCGATAACCCCTGTTATTGCTACTTTCCTTACACCTGCTTCAGGACTGACTTAACCATGATATCCTATGGAAGGTGGATATCATGGCTAAGTTTGTGAGGCCCTATCAACAAGCTAACCCCACATTTCGTGAAATTATCGCTGGGTTTCCAGCGATAATCTCACGTTAGGCAGTTAGCGCTAGGATTTTTATCGCTTTTGAGATAAGGGTTGCTAATAGCACGCTATCTCAGCGATAAAAATCCACGTTAGCCGGCGATAATTATCCTAGCGCTAAGTGCGCTTAGCGATAATTATCGCCGGTTGTTGCTGATATGCTCCTTAAAATGTATGAGTTGGAGTCTGTAATTAGGCGACAGGGCCCCATTTTGCTCGGAACAGTAGGTCCACTGCTCTTCCGTGCGTGGGGGGTGTAGGTCCACTGACCAGTGCATTAGGACTATAGGCCTGCGGGCGGATGCCTTGTCTTGCATAGTGGCGTATAGGCACATGACCAGTCTACAGGGGCAAGCATTAGTTATAATATGTTCACGAGCATGCAGTGTAGGTGGGGGTTCGGGAAATGTAGTGTGTTGCTCACAGAAGGTAGCACAGATCTGGTAATGAAGAAGTATATCTAACACAGTGGGACGTGGGGTTCCCTGTATGGTGAACGGGGGAGGAAGCGTCCTCCAGGGTACAGATCCCCGTATGTGAATAGTCTCCACTTGTGTGCCTGCTTCTTCGCACCCTCGTCCTACAGCACGGGCAGCATTGGATTGTGGGCCAAAAGAACCGATCGGGCATATAGGCACTATAGCTGGGTGGATGATCCAGGCCATCCCACGCCCGTCGCACACACTCCACAGTATTAACCACCACGTGCGGGGGCTTGAAGGGTTGGTAAACCGTTTAGGATAGGGGTGTCGGTGAGGTAATGATCGCTTCAACCCCCACTTGTGGCTGAAATTGTACTGAATGTACTAAAAAACGTAGGTATTGAGCATGGGCACAGAGCACGCATAAAGTCATTTCAGGTGCTCCCAAACCTGCCTGTCAGAACGGCAACATGAGGATTTCCTTTGTAACTCTGGGATGTTTCCTAGCCCACGCCAGCAATATCATATTCGAGAGCTGTCTTCACAAGAACTGCGAGGATAATGACATGGAGATACTGAGAAAAAGATATAGAAATTTTGGTAGGACCACCATTTTGGCTATGGCCAGTCGGCCTGCCAGGGATAAGGGGAGGCGACTCCACACTGGGATTCTCTCTTCCAACCAGGATATCACCCTACCGTAGTTAGCACGCCATATTTCATCCTTGTCTTTGCTAAGCCAAATTCCCATGCATCTCACTGGCTCCGTCGCCCAGGTCAGAGGGAATTTAGTGTCAAACTGCTGTGTGGCAGCCGTGAGGGGGGAGGCAATCGATTTGGCCCAGTTTATTTGTATACCTAATTGGGAGCCAAACTTGGTAACCTCCCAGATGATAGGATCTAAGTTGGTCTGGGGTGTTCGGGCATAAAGAGCAATATTTTTAGCATACATGGAGACCACAACTTGACGATTGGTAAAATTGAACCCGAGGTGCGCTTGGTGCTGTCGCAAGCACGCTGCAACGGGCTCCATCGCTACTGCAAATAGGATTGGAGATAATGGGCACCCCTGCCTGGTACCACGGGAGACCGGATATGGGTCTGTTATCATCCCATTTAAACGCAATCGAACCGTTGGGTAGGTGTGCAGTAGTTTAATAAGGCACACAAATTTCGCCCTAAGTCCAATGAGGTGAAGTAGGTTGAATAAAAACGGCTATTCTAATGAATCAAATGCTTTTGTCGCATCGAGTGATAGAGCTGACGCAAATAAACTGGGCTTGACACTAAGCAATATGGCGCTGTGGAATAGCTGGGTACAAACCCAGACTGGAACGGGCGCACAATGTCTGGCAACAATGCCAGAAGGCAATTTGCGATAAGCTTAGCTAGTATTTTGTTATCTGTGTTTATCATCTGCCGCGGCCTGTAAGAGTCACATCTATCTGCCACTTTGTCGTGCTTAAGGATAGTAAAAATCACTGCCTCACTAAGTGAAGGCAGTAATCACCAGACTCAAGAGACACCTCATACATTGCTAAGAGATGAGGAATTAGTAAGGGAGTGATCTCTTTGTAAAAGGAAGCCGTCAGCCCGTCTAGACCGGGCGCCTTGTCACTGCGGAGGCTCTGGATCACCTGTAGCACCTCATCATCAGTAAAGGTTGCACCAAGGAACTGTCGATGCGCATGGTCTAGCCATAGTAACTGCATTCTGTCCAAGTAGACTTCTAATTGGTCAGCAGTCGGTGATATCTGCAACTGGTATAAGTGGGAGTAGAAGGATGTCATTGTGTGGAGGAGGCCACTAGGCGGGCATTGGCGTTCTATGTGTTCATCTAGAAGTTCCAATACATACTCGGAGGCTCGGGGTCGCCTAAACATGTTGGCAAAGGTTCAACCAGACTTGTTGCCCTCGCCGTAGCGGCGTACTGTGGTCTCCCGAGACAAGAAGTTCACGGTCTGCTTCCTTATTAAATGCTATCATTTTCTAGCGGATGTTTGTCAACAAGACAGGGTTCTCAGCACTATAATAATTGCGTTCACTCTCGATCTCAGCAAGGTGAGATCATATTGATTTGAGGACACCAGCTTGCTTGTCGATACACATGCCACGAATAGTCATTTTGAAGGCCTCCCATAGAGTTTGTGGGGAGGAGACTGAGCCTTCGTTAATAGCAAATGGCGCTCCAGACCACCGATCGGAACACTTGATCGCGGAGCGCTCGAGTCGGCAAGTGCCAATTGAATGCACGCAAGGCAGCAAGTGGCAGGGAGAGTTCCAAAATCACTGGAGCATGGTCAGATAATGTATGGAGAAAATGGGACACACCTGCCATCCACGTACAGACGTCTCGAGATAGCAGTCAGTAATCTACTCTCGACCAGGCAGTAAGTGCTGATGTAATATACGTGCCCTCCTTAAGATTGCCATTCAGACTACACCATATATCTACTAGGAAGTGGTTGCTAAGCAATACATGCAGCTGTGCGGCCGCGCTACGGTGGAGGACCGTGAGGTGCCCATATGATCTAAGGTGGGATCCAACACTACATTAAAGTCACCTCCCCATATAATGGCGCTGGGTCCCAGACTGACTATCTGTCACCATACTTCAGAGAAAAATTCCGGGGAGTCGATATTTGGGTGGTAAATGGATGCCAGTATGACCAGGTGGCTACACAGAGTGCCCGCCAGTAGGACGTAGGACGTATCATCCCTCCGTGTCATATTTGGCATGAATGAAATGCCAGGGTGTGCCATTCTGAATAAGTATGGCAGTCTTGCGGGCAAAGTTGGCAACACCGCGCTCGGAGCCGGGGGGCCGTGTTTTGGAGGAGGTGAGGTTCAAGTAAGAAACAAATATCAATGTGATGTTGGGCAAGATACGTGTGTACTAGCCCAGTCTTGCGTCTATCGTTCCGGCCACGTATGTTCCAGGTCAGACATTTAATCGTTTTCATTCAACTCTTTGTGGGGGGGGGAACTTGTGGACCAGTGCGAGTAGGCAGCACATGGTGTATAGGGGGAAACAGGACGTTTATGTACAGTCTGTCCACAGTGAAAATTGCAAATACAGTGAGAACTAAGCAATGGAGTATTCTACCAAAGAGTAAAAAACACAACATTCAGAACTTGCAATGAAACAAGCCTGATCCCCACCCACCCACACCAACCCGAGAAAGAGGTTGAGACCATAAAACCCACCCTGTACACAATCCCAAAAAACAACAACATGAGGGATACATCCCTGGAGGCGAAGGAAAGCTGGGCGGACTCCCCCAGTCAAGTGCGACTGGTTGGCTGAAGTGGTGACAATCACCTGAGGTGTGCACCAGTGGTCTCATCCCGCCGCACATCGCTCAGTGCCAGTGCCAAAGAAGATTTGTAATAAGTCAGCTTGCGTAGTTAGTAGTGTGCAGTTCCTTCCGCCAAAAAATAACTATCCATCTGTAAGGGGGGGCTCCACTATAGGACTGCTGGGCAGACCAGGATGGATCTCGGTGATTGTCATCAAGGCCAGCCTCTCTCGAAGCACTCGGGGACCACCGGGGTGAGCACCCTCCAGCTACAACGTTTTTAGCAAATTTGAGAGCAGCCTTGGGGTCTGTAAAATGGAGAGATTACCACATATGGGACTTGCAGTTTCACCGGATATAAGAGAGCGTATTTAATTCCTGCTTTTTGCAGCAGTCTCTTGGCGGGCATAAAATCCTTTCTGGCGACTTGAACTGTGACAGTGAAATCAGGGTAGAACGATATATCGCTGTTACAGTATTGCAGCTCCCCGCTCCCCTCTCCCCAACTGGAGAACTGTGTTGTGGTCCTTGTAAATTGAGAGTTTTTCAATGATTGGGTGTGCTGGAGTTCCAGGAGGCAGTCAGGGCGCCAGTGAGTGGCGTGCTTGTTCTTCTATGACGACCGGTGACAGGGCATCACAGAAAAGCTCCCGCAACATGGTTTCAACAAAGTCCTCCATTTTGTCCATCGCTGTGGTTTCCAGGATGCTCACTTAAGAAGAGTGTTGCGCCTAGAGCGTGCCTCGAGGTCCTCCTTTCTGGCTTTATTATACTCGGAGTTTGTCCATACGGAGCAGTTGTTCATTAACTTTGGCACAAGCGTCTTTATTATCTGAGACTCGCGACTCTAGGTGGTCCAGGCGGTCCTTGTGTTTGTCCACGCATTCCTTCATGTGGTCCATTCGGCTTGCCATTAGATGTAGTTTGGCATCTATTGTCCCTAGGCTTTCCTTCACATCAACTAATATTGCCTTGAGGTCTTCATCATGGTCAGTACCTTCCAAGGATGGCTTGCTTCCAGTCCCCTGCGAGGCCTCCTGGTCCACAGGCAAGTCTACCGGTTACTCTCAAATGGTAGTTTAGATTGCCGCGTATCGTGTTTGCCCATGATGTAACCGTTTAGTCGCAGCACACTGGATAAGGGAGACACCGGGCCTGGAGGGCCGTCCCAATTTAGAAGGCCGCACAGATTCCCTGAATGCCTAATAATCGGAAGTGTCCACTGGCTCCACGTGCTGAGGTCCAAGTAGAGCCTAGTCCAACAGCGGCCCAGGAGCAAAGGGGGGGGCGAGAAGGAGTCCAGTTCACTGGGGGTCTGTCGCAAGTGGGTGGGGCACCCTGAGCCTTGTGTCTTAATCAACACATGGAGGGGCAGCTGGAGACCGGCCCGAGTCACGGGCTCATACCCGCCCACCCCCTGCATAGAGGAAGAAGCAGTTCTGTGGTAAAGCATATGTGCCCCAGACAGGGAGCTCAGGCAGTCACAGGGAAGGAAGGGAGAATGATGGTTACTGAGACTGTGTTGTGGCGGCGAGTGGACAGACGACTGGACAAGATCATACAGGATTCCACATTCAGCTGGCAGAGCCCCTGTATCAAGCGGCCATCTTGCTGTCCGGCTAGGCTCCGCCCCCTCATTGCACCCTGTTCAACGACATCAGTACACAAACATTTGTGCTTGAATTTTGACATGGACGCTTCACACATTAACCATGTCTGTCTTCCTGATGTGATATGATGATTGGCAAACATCTCCCTTGTCTTACTTTTCTAGTTAATGCCACACATTGCTACTTCATCAGTTTATTATGTTTTGTTACAGGCCGTTGTTATGTGTACTGGTTTCTGGATTCCCACACATGCATGAATGACTTCTTTAAAAATTACATTTTGACATTAACATCTGAGACTTGGCCTTTGCCCATGACAATTATCACCCACGATCTGTGATGGACTCTGCTGCAACATTTGCGCCTGCAAAGTGCTGCCATTCTGCATGCTTGTCCATATGGGAGACACACTACAATGAGGAGTTTTCTTCAGGGACTGACATTTTGGGAGATTTGAGATCCATCATACACTGAGTACCATACGAAACACACTTTGGTGCAGCAGAACACAGCAAGACAGCTTGTTGAGCTGCACTGCTTAAAAGTGTAAGGACAGGAATGGCCCATTACTATCTAGATATGTGGCAATCCTGCCCTGTCCCTTTCATGCAGTGCACTGCATCACATTAGTTTGTTGCATTTATTTTTTATTATTTGGAGTTTTAGCCTCATGTTGATCAACAGCTAAAGACAACAGGATTCATACATGTTGAGGCCTACATTTACTTGAGAAGATGTGAGTGACTAGAATTGTACATTGACATTCACACATACACAAAACAAAGTTCCCAAAAAGTATTTATTGGTTGATAAGCTGACATATTTTCTGTCAGTATCACCATCAAATGCTATTGATTAATCAAAAACATTGGCCACTATTTGGTCCTGTCTCCTCCGACTTGCCATTGTGTGCTGTATATCTCCATCATTTTCTGCATCCTTTTCCAGTTCCTCTGGATTTTGTGGCTTATAGCCCCACAGTACATCTGCAAATATTGTGCATTATTTCACATATGAGGACGATTCTACACACCGTAGGTGGATAGTACAATAGTCTTCTACCTGACATGTTCAGGTAGCAGAACCGGGACATTAGGACCCCAAGGCACCTCTGGACAATGTTCCTTGTCTTGGTCAGAGCAGTGTTAAATTATGTTTCTGCCTCCGTCTGAGGATTGTTGAATGGGGGTCATGACACATGGCTGAAATCCATATCCTTGGACACCTAAGAAGTGGAAAAACAACAGTAAATGTTGTACATTGTTACTTAGACATAACTGACCATATGTGTTATGTATGTTGGCAAACGCATACACATTTCTTTCACTTTTAACAGATATGTGTTAGGTACTGTTACTTTACACATGTATCTTCAAGTTCTTAATGTCATTGCACATATTGACCATGTATGTCCTGAGACATAGGTCACTTCTACAAGCTGACTGTCATTTTTAGGCAGTAGAATACTATGATAAGTACTCTGTTATTTGCACTCAAAAGGTGTGCAAAGTTACAAACATGATCAGAATATCTTGCAAATATTCAGCCCTATATAGGTTGAGACAGTTGTCAGCATGTTTGACACTCAAACATGCATTTGTCCTTTTGTCACCTATGATGCCCTTGCTGACTACATGGCATTAGCACAGCCTTTGACTTGTTTCCGTAATTTAGCAAGGCTATTTGGGTAGTACATGTAATGAATTTCTGATATGTGACATGGATATTTACAAAGGTTTTTTGTCAAACAGCTAAAGTTTTTTGTATGGCCAGGTGTCATGCTGAACTTACATTGACACATAGGTATGGCAATTTAGGCCGTTTTCATATGGGAGAAAATAGATTTAGATAAGGAAAACTTTATGCTAAAGACCTATGCACAACATGTTCAGATTTCACATGTATGTATGTGATTTTGCTGTGTAGGTGATTCATTACTTATATGCCTTGATTATGACATCATTGATGTGGCAAGACAGTGTTCAGTTTAGGATCCTGAGTATACTGTGATAACTTATATTGGTTGAATTTCATTCTATGCTATTTAGTGGTGTATGACATATTTGACAGCATATTAATTGATTATGTCAGTTTTACATTAATGGACTGGGATGAAGGAAAGGTAGGCAATGTAGGCCACTTGACCCACCAAACTGGCCATCTATCACACTGATAAAGTACGTCAATGTGGGTTCACATCTATGTGTATGTTTGGACCTGGACTGTAGGAATGGCTAAAATATATGTGTACTTTGTACTTTTGGTATCCCATATGTACCTTGATTTGATATTTACACATGCTTTGAAGCTACACTTACAGTGCATGACATAAATGGAATTTACAACTTCTTCTTCCATTGGTGTTCCTGGTACTTTGGTCAACATACACATTTTCTGCCACATGTGACTCATTTACTGAGTTACACATGATTTGTTCCACACCCGTTATTGTAGTGGAACTTTAACTAATTACAGAGCCTATATACACAACTGAACATACACACATCTCACACTTCGCTAATATGTACCCTTTCTACTCATATTGACGTTACTTGCGAACCACATTATTTGTGTGTTGATTTGTTAACCTGTATAGAAAATGTGGTTCTGTCCATTCAGTGTGAGATGACACACTACTTTCACAGTTGATTTTTTCCTACTTCCATTGTAGGATTAGTGAGGGAATGATACAATGGGACATCATTGTCTACATGTTAGAGTAAGTTATTCCCACTATGTGCATATGACACGAGATCCATACACAAACACAGTGATGGCTAGATTAAGATTCAGAAAAAATGCTTTATTCGATTGATTAATAAGCAATCAGAAAATCAAACAATTAAAAAGACATACAACAATTCATACGTTAAAATTCATTACAAATATTACATAGATTCCAATTCAAAATAAAACAATATTAAACTTACAAAAGCCCTCATTTCATTAAAAAAGAAACAATTAGATAAGCACATAGGGGCATATTATCAAGACACGCGATAAAATTATCGCCGCTTTAGCGGCAGAAAACTGCCGCTAAAACGGCGATAATGGGCTTGATAATATGCTCTATTGAATTCCAATTGAAGCCCATGTTAGATGTGAAGGACATTTAACCTGAGCTTCAATTGTAATTCCATAGAGCATATTATCAAGCCCATTATCGCTGTTTTAGTGGCAGTTTTCTGCCGCTAAAGCGGCGATAATTGTATCGCCTATCTTGATAATATGCCCATATTTCTTTAGGCTCAAAACTTTTTTCAGAAAAATTGTTATCCTTAAAACACTGTTCCCATTGTCTCAAAATTGTAATGCCAAAAAGGCAGGGCGACGTTGACGGAGCCCATACTGTTTTAATATAGGTATCAGAAGCAGACTCCTTGCAGCGGAATAAAATTTACAAAAAAGAATAACACGAATCGTAGATTGAGGCGAAATATTTATCACAGGAGCAAAGCTGGAGGTCTCACGACCAGTCATTTATTGAAGGAAAAGTGACTAGTCTACGGAAGACCCCCAACCTAAATTGAGTTAATAAGAACCTTTCATATGCACTAGGGACAAAAGTTAAATAGGGTTGAATATTAAAAGCAGTTAAAACCAACTGGTTGTGCAGGACTGTGGGCTATAAAATCTCAGATGACATTCGAAGGGTATCAAGCAGCAAATAACCCTCTTTTCTTAATTCCTTCCTTGTTATTGCCCCGATAGGGGTAGGATTAGTAAAATACTCTAAATGGCCAAGATCTTTAAAAAAATTGTAAACATATCTTAGCCATGGTATCCTCATTACACCTTCCAATTTTAAAATATCTAAAAGAATATCTCTGTTCAATTTGGCCTCCTCTTTCGTCCAGAGCCTGTGCCATAATAGCACAGGCTCCACCCTGATTAAATCAGAGATAAAGGAGAGTCCTAACTCTGCATGACAAATGCATGCTGAGGTACCACTCGGGACAGATAGGATGTATTTTAAGAAGGAATTTTCTACTCTCTGAATTGGGAGGAGGTCAGCTAACCCCCAAACCCCATTCCCATAAACTGCCGCAGAAACAGACTTTGCCTTTTAAATTTTAATAAGCTCCTCGGGGGGTCTTTTACCTAGTTTCCTGGCAAAGGCAGTTAGGGCAGATGTAGTACGCAAGAGTCCCAATTTTTTAGCTGCTACCACTTGTACCCAGGTGTCATTGTGGGCAAAAAGAATGCCCAAATATAAAAATGTATTTGAAGCCCCAATCTTTTGTCCTGCAACAAACATGTCTCTATATTACTTGATGCCCTTAACACGGAGCATAATAAAAGTTTTGGATGAGTTTACCCTTAAACCTAAATCTTTCATAAAAAGGGAAAAACTATCCAAAACTGAAGGCCCACTTGTGTGCCGGACATCAGCACGGCGCCATCTGCGTACAAGAGGGCTGGAATTGGGCGACTGGCTGCTTGAGGGAAGTCTTGGTTGTCTTTAAGGAGAGCCTCCCCAAGTCCATTTATATTCAAATTAAAAAGGAACGGGGCCAGAACATAACCCTGCCTGACTCCCTCCTGATCGAAAAAGAAGCCAAGCGCTCGACCTCCAGGCCACAACGCACACGTGCCTTGGCATCACTATAAAAACGCTTAAGAAAATAAATAATATTTACATCAACCCCCAAAACTTCCAATAATAACCATAGTTTGGTGTGGACCAGACAGTCTAAAGAGGCTGTGAGATCCACGAATGCTAAAAATAGGTTCCCTTTCCTAGCCCTCGTTTATCTCCCCAAAAGGAGAGAGAGATTCAGACCCTGCTCTACAGTCCCCACACCGGCCCGAAAGCCATATTGCAAGTCCGACAGAACGGAGGGGGATATCACCAACAGCCGGCGATAATTATCGCTAAGCGCACTTACCGCTAGGATAATTATCGCCGGCTATCGCTGGTTTCTATCGCTGAGATAGCGCGCTAACAGCGACACTTATCTCAAAAGCGATAGAAATACCAGCGATAGCTACATATTGTGCGATTATCGCTGGAAATCCAGCGATAATCGTACAACGATCGGCGAAACGTTGGTGATAGGGGAGGGCAGACTTAACCATTATATCCACCTTCCAATGGATTTAATGGCTAAGTCAGATTAAAAGCAGGCGTAAGAAAAGTAGCGATAAGCGCGGTTAGCGCTACTTTTCTTATCCCCATGCCAGTTAGCGGGAGGTTTGATAATAGGAGAAATGTCGGTTATCGACATTTGTCCCGGTATTTGGGGGAGGAACGCCCACTTTGCATCTCATTAGAGATGCACAGCTGGGCGTTCAGGGAAAGGGTGAAAATGCATGTATGGAAACACGTGCTAACGTGTCCATGCTGATAGGGCGTTAAGATTATCGCCGCTTTAGCGGCAAAAAGTGCAGCTAAAGCGGCGATAATGCCCTTGATGATATGCCCCAGAGTTCTCATCAGCCCAATCCTGAATACGTTCCAATATAACTCTGCCTGCTACCTTCGCTATAGCATCCAGCAGGGAAATTGGCCTGTAGCACCCCGGGTCTTGCCTGTCCCCCTTTTTAAAGATGGGCACAATAGTAGATTCCACCCAAGTGGGTAGAAAATCAGTACAACAGCTAGCATTAAGCACCTGCACCAGTAGGGGCCCCCACAGACAAATGTTTGACTTAAATATATCTATGGGGACCCCATCTGGTCCAGGAGCCTTACCACCCTGACTTGCATGAACAGCCCGCTCCACTTCCTCTAAAGTGAACATTAATTCCTTATATTATAATGGATGATTTGAGCAATGAGCCTCCTGGGCGCAATTATCCATTATAACAGAAGTTCCCTCACCACTATACACCTGAGCAAAGTGCTTAATCCACTGTTCCTCAGTTAATGCTAGCTCAATCGTCGGGCCGTGCTCTCTAGATAAAAATGGTGCCCAAATTGCTTTCCAGAAAGCAGCACTATCCTTGGCTACTGAAGCTGACTGCAATGCCTCCCATGCCTCTTTCTTCATTATAATTTTCCTGTCCCTTAATGCCTGTTTGTATGCCCCTCTAGCTCTCCTTATATCTAGGATGTTTCTCGGAATTTTGTGCAGTTCTTTTTTTAACTGAGAATATGCCTGAGTACACCTCGAATCAAACCACCCATTCTGGGATCTATTACTCTTTTTGTGCCTGATGAGAGACTCTCTTATTACATTGGTTATTACCAAAAAAGATGCTAGTATATTAGCAGGGGCAGCTTTTTCACTCAGACATGTCTCTATGTCTAATTTACATTTACCCGCCACTAATTTGATCAACGCTGCTTGATCTACCATTGCCCAATGAAGGGAGTATCCATTAGTGCTCCCAATGGTTATATTCTCCAGCAATTGGTCATTTTTACTAGATCTAAAAATTTTACTAGAAGGTAATGTAATGGTCAAACAGAGAGGAAAATGATCGCTGAGTGAATTTTCAGAGACGAAGAAGGAGTGGAGGCTTTGTGCATAATTACTGGATACTAAGACATAGTCAATGGTGGAACAAAATCCCCTACCATTAAATGTCCAAGGAAGGGGGGCAGGTGTTGGGCACAGTTCATTTACAAAGCCCAAATCAAAACTAAGAGAAAGTTCATTTAGCTGTTTCCCCAAAACAGTATGACTAAAATGGGATGAGCATGTTCCTTCTTCCTGTGGGGCTCCGCATACATTATCCCCAGCATTCTCACATAGCGTACAATTAAAGTCCCCAGCCAGTGTTAACATTGTCTTTCGTCTTGCTTTTACCTAGTAATTTCAACGATTGTGACATATTTTTAATAGCAGTTCCCACTAGTCCTGGGGGAATATTATTATAGAAATTAACCAAAGCTATGGAGGATATTGTATCTAAGTCCAGTCTAACTAGTTGATGATAATCATCATTAGTGAGCATCGTTATTTTCTTTATGTACATGCTTGTCGATATATACACGCACAAACCAACCTTAGCTCTACCACTCCGACCATCAACAGCTGGGACATGATAAGTCCTGCACCCATTTAGATGGATCGCTTCCTTGGTCCATGTCTCCTCGAAGCAAAGAACCTCAAATTGTGCAATAAAATCCCACCACAATTGGGTATTTAGCTTAGAGCGAATTCCAGAAATATTCCATGAGACGATATTACAAAGAGGAAATTTGGCGACAGCAGAGTGATTATGAGGGAGGATTACTGCCCCTGGTAAACCCTCATTTGAATGTACAGATAAAGGCAAAACATTTGATATGCCCTGGGAACCTGCCAGAGCCTCATTTTTTAAATCCATAAACCCTTGTGGCCCATCACTCCCACTTTCAGCCGAAACCTCATTTGGATGTCTAGATTGAAAGAGAACATTCACAATGCCATGAGGATCAGCCTGAATCTCCATCCTCAAATCCCTAGACCCACAAGGCTCATCTCTGTCACTTCCGGCAAAATATTTGGCGGCAACATCATCATTACCCATTAAGATCAATCCCGAATTGTCCCCATTGTCACGCATACAGGTTACACAATTATAATAGGCAGATGTCCCAGGATAAAGTCAATCAATGCCTTCCAAGAAACTCAGAGCATCAAAACAATTGTATACTGGGATAGAGTATCTAAACTGCCTAGTTCTCATGTAATTATCTCCTACAAACATAGGACCTTGATTTTTTAAGGGGTCTGGCGGTCGATAAAAGTATCCCAGTGGTAGTATATTTATGTCATTGGGATTAACAGGCCCGTTATAGCCCCTCTCTAGAATTGTGTGCACCAAAAGTGGCGACCTGATGGATATTACAATGCAATCTCCACGTAGTGATTTAACAGAAGGGCCAACCCACCCAATCCTTCGAACCATTTTAAAGTCTGAAAAAAAGGGATTTTTTAAACCAGTCCTCGAGGTCAAAAGGTGAAGTGACCTGTTCCTTAAGGTTGACCAGTGTTTGAAGGCGTTATGAGATGGGGGGAACATTTGCCAAAACAACCATGTACGGGGTCGCTTCTGGAGGTAAGTTTAAATTTTGCAATGGACTATGGAAATTATCTTGATGTTCCTGATAATTTATACCGTTTGCTACTACATCTTTGCTTCCGCCTTTCATCCCAACAGTCTGTGCTCCTCTTTCTATGCCAGTAGGGTTTTTAAGGATTAATGTTGTGGTACCATCCTTATGTTGCATTTGTCCAGTAACAGTGGAGCTGAAAGATGGTCCAACTCCAGAACCTTCCACCCTGCTAGACAAAGTGCTATACAGCTGGATGTTTACTACGAACAAGCTCCTCCACTTTAGGTAGCCTGGCGTCTACATTAGTTATTTTTAAAATGATGGGTTCCAAGAGGGTTGATAGCATTATCGAGAGACTACCCGAGAAGTTCCCATCTTGCATACTACCAACAGGCTTATCTGTCTCGTTCTGTTTGGCAGAACTTACTGGTCTCTCAGAGGCTTCACACATGCCAGTTGCGATTTTCACTTTCTTCCCAATAATTCTCAGAGCGTGCTTACTCTGCTTTTGGGTGTTTTTGCCTTTTCCTTTTTTTGGGGGGGTTCTGCAGTGTGTTCTGGCCTGCGTTTACATTTGGCCTCTTGCCCTCTAGTAATAACTTTAGACCTGGCAGGACTAGATTCAGAAGATAAGGAGGAAATTGTGTCTATAGCTTGATCTATCGCAACTTGTGCTGGAGTGCTAGTCAGTGGAGGGATGTCTCATTATTAGCCGCCACACTGGATTCCAAAAGTGTGGGTGTCAGGGAAAGTCTGCTTTGAGGAGGTGGAGGTTCTAAAGACAGCCTTCGTTCTGTAAGCTGTATTTCATCTATGAGGACCAATTCTGCCCTCTGTAAGAAAGCATCTAAGGTCCCTACAGCAGTCCGACCTTTACTATTTTTAAGCTTATTCATATTTGACAATACCTAAGTACAAAATATATATTCAAAACAGCATTAACAAGTAAATGTATATTTATGATCCCAGGACCACAGTCTTAGGGGGGTTGCCCAGCCCTGCCTCTAACGGTCTCTGACAGCCTCAGACGGGCCCGCCTTGGCCTGGACTTCGCCCGCACGCCGCCCGCAGGCGTCCCGCGCTGCGTGGAGCAAGGCGGCGCTTTAAAGCGCGATGATGACGCCTCCCCTTGCAGCAGCTGTAGCATATAAGTAGATGGCGGTGCACCCTGGGACAGCGAGTCCCACCAGGGTGATGTGGCAGGGAAAAACACCTCTGCTCACAATACCAATACCCCAGGCTTGGGGAGAGTCCCACACGGAGAGAACAAACAGCAGCCTGCCAGCAGGAAAGGGCAAAAAAGGATTTCCAGTGCGTCCCGCGCTGTGTGGGGCAAGGCGGTGCTTTAAAGCGCGATAATGACGCCTCCCCTTGCAGCAGCTGTGGCAGATAAGTAGAGGGCGGTACACCCTGGGACAGCAAGTCCCACCAGCGTGATGTGGCAGGGAAAAACACCTCCGCTCACAATGCCGATGCCCCAGCCTCGGGGAGAGTCCCACACTGGATATTGATGGAACTTGTGTGCTTGTGGTTGCTGTACAGGTAGGATGTTGCAGCAGGGGGCACCAATTGCACGTTTGCAATCAATTACACCAGGAATATGAGGAAATCTAGCTATAGTGTAGAATCCTTACTTGGTAGCTAGGTGTTGTTGTTTAGTTTGCGGGAAAAGAAGGTACTGGGTTGTGAATTTAATTATGGCATCCAAAACAGAGGGAAGAAACACAGAAAATACTCACTGTGAAATTCCTGCCAATCTGTCTCGTGTGACTTGGAAGGAACCTAATGCCAGCATGTGGAGCACAGCAATCAATTTGACGTGATGACATGTTATTGGGCCTTGCAGTTGGTGGCTGGAGACTTGGCACAATATTTCCAGGCAATTCCATGATGGACTCCATCTTGAGTGTGTAGAACTGTATGACTCTCCTCTTCCCTTAAGTTAATGAGGGATATGCCCTGCCGGAAAACATGCTCCCTCCTCCTTCGCTGCCTGCTTGATAGGGGTGGTGGTCTCCTAGCTACTCTCAGTTGCAGTATGACAACCTCCATGGCGTAGTTGAGCTTGCCAAAGTGTTATGATATGTTTAGGATTTTATACTGCAGCCACATTTCCTATGACTGCTTTGCCGATGCACAGTAATTCTGGTGTATTTCAAGCTTTGAGTTGCGCTATGCCATGATGCATGACACAGTGGTTCACCCATAAATACCACTGTGCTATAATTGCGTTGGATTTTGCAGAGGAACACGTACATTTCACAAATTAAATGTTGCGTGACGCATCTGCTTTCAGCGCATCTTTTGACCCACGCACCCCCATTCAGTGCCAAGGGCCGATTATATCGGCCTGCTGCTGGAACTGAAAGTGCTTCAGCTGATCGGATCGGACTGAGGCTCCAGCCTTCAGTAGGATGAGTTTGCCTGCAGTGTGTGCCCTATCCAGTAATTATAAGTTTCTCCCATACTTCAATGCCTTTCCTTCATTCCTCCACCAACCTCCTACATCTAACTGGAGTTTTCTAGAATACAGAGGTTACTTTTAAATCCATCGGTTTGATGTGCAGTGTACGCCTGTATACCACTGTCCGAGCTGTAAGTATGTCAGGAAAGGTTGTGACAGGAGCGGGTAACGAATGATGTAAAGACGGAGAGACAGGCCAGGTGAATCTGTTTTCAAATGCACGTGTATTTGTACGTGTACACAGTTACACATATTAATTCTTTATTGATCTATGCAAGTTGTTGTACAACTTGACTTCACTGGACTCATACCGTACAACTCGTGCCATGCAAGGGGCAGTGGTGGCTCCTCCACTAAGGCAGAGGATCATCACCCCACTGAGCAGGTCAAAGAGAAAAAAATAAATTGATAATAACTCATTGTTATTATCATTTTATTTTACCCCTTGCTCAGCTGGTTAGGGGTGGGGCTGCTCTGCTTACAGAGCAGAGTACGGGAGGAGTAGTTTGCATACTCCAAGTGGCAGATTTACAAGACCCTCGGAGAACATACCCAGCCTATCAAACAAGAGGAGGGATGGATAGGGCTTGAGTAGGTCCAACGTACGTGCCCTACGCTCAGTCTACAGAAAAGAGGGTACGAAGTTCCTATGCTGTATATTAACCACTCAAAAAGGGGGATAAAAGTACAAAGGGTAGTGAGGAGGTGGGGGATTCCTCCTGTCGGAACTAGGGCCCTCACACACCCAGCAAGCTAGATGTCATGCTTCATTATATAGGCCTGCTCATCGTCGGGCTGGCACTGCAATGCCCGATGGGCACCCAAAAAGGGGCTCTTTATCGGAGATCTTCTGTTCCTCGCCGTATGGGTGCCATGGGTGTCAGCGGTCTACATGAGTGTAGATGTGCAAGTGAATGGTAAAACAGGTAAGGGAGTCCTCTGTGATAAATTTTATTCTGAGAGGGACCCAACCTGGTTAAAAGTCAACAGGGAGGGGTGACTATTTTGTTATAATGTGACAAAAAATTGTACTCAACTCCCAGATGGTCAACATGTTTCTCGCCTCATGTTGTCAAAAAATGATCAATGGCGATTCTTCAGGACCGGGTGAATAAAAAAACGATCTACACATGTGTGGCAAGGTGCAACGCTACCTACCACTAGTTGTTTCCCTGGGGCATTTTCCCATGGGGAAAGAGGCAACCCGTAGTACAAAAGAGAGAACAGCTCTTTTCAGGATGGAGCAGAGATGGGTTTATCTTCTGGACTCAGCTAATTGTGGCCTGAATGACGAAATCCCGTGGGGCACTCTAAATTACTGATTGACATCTTGCCAATCCCCACAACCCTGTCTTGATCACTGTGAGCACCCTCTGAGATCACAGGTAACAATAAACAAGTAACCCCGACATTCCATACCCGGGTGATGACATCAATTGGCCACAGGACACCTTTAATAATCACATCCTCACCCATTACTAGATTTAGGACCATACTGACTATTCCCAGGACCCGCAGGTTAACATATGGAACTTACCGCACTGGCACTCTTAGATCGCGCTCCCTCTAACACGCCTACAGACTCCAACTACACGGGCATCACATTGCTCAGCTCATAAGACTTGGACACTTCATTGAGCCGCCTTCCACACATTACAAACCTTGATTTGATTAGCTCAATAATATTACACAAGCCGGTTTTATTTTATTTTATACCTTGGCAAAACACTTACACACCGTGTAAAATTTGATAGCCCGTATTAGTGCCCACCCTTACTTTTACAATAATTGGTTGAATACTGCAAAATTCACTTATTACTACGAATAAAAGAACCGTGATACACCCTCACGGACTATAGGACTAACTTGCAAGTCCACTCCAAGATGGCCGCTGTGATTACGCAGTTATTTGAGATGGTTACACTATCCATTAACCCGCATTTACACCAGCTGTAACCGTTGGGCTTTCCCGCGCGCTCCTCTGCAAGAACCAGGGAAGGTATTTAACGCAGCCCCATACAGGGATGAGACACCTTCCTGGATGCAGCGGAGCAGGGTAGGTCTGCCAGCAGGCTCCTAGTGGGAGCAGGTAAGTTGGTATTGCTGTTTGGAGGCGCTACGTGTCGACTGCGACGTATAGAGGTAAGGGGTACCGGTACCAGTCACTGCATCGTGCCTTTTTGTGGAGCCTGTGACTTTGGCCTAAAGCTATCCTAGGATCTGCCTTTTACGCAACCGAGTCCTTGGGGATTTGTATGCGGCGGTTACCACTTCGGCCAACCGGAGCACGCAATGTTGTGGTGCGCTTATTACTTCCCTCTAGGCACACAGACTGTGCCTATGGTATTTCTTTTAATGGAGTTTGGAGATGGTGCAATGGCACCCACTAAGGCCACACCCGGACTGACCGGGACCCTTTGTTTTTATCATATTACTAGACATTGACACTGTGCATAACATCAGTACACTAACCCCTGAAAGTGAGATATGTGTCATTTTCACTTTGCAGAGACACCACTGTCTGTGTCTTTAACACTTCGCTGCAACTGATGAGGCAGTACCTGATACCTAATTAAGTGAGTCTACACACCACTCACCACCACGGTTTATCACCACTTGTGCTTAGATAACTAAAGGGGTTTCCTAATTAAAGTCACTTACTGCTCAAGAATGTAATGCATGTTAGCATTGTTTTTTTTTTTTTTTAAAGCAACTTGAACACACCACATAACCATTGCCTTGAGTGAAACTTACATGGACTGCTGTGTTCTCTCTTTTGTACTACAGGTTGCCTCTTTCCCCATGGGGAAATGCCCCACGGAAACTAGTGGTAAGTAGCGTTGCACCTTGCCACACCTGTGTAAATAGGTTTTTTATTCACCCGGTCCTGAAGAATCGCCATTGATCATTTTTTGCCAACATGAGGTGAGAAACATGTTCACCATCTGGGAGTTGAGTGCAATTTTATGTCACATTATAACAAAATAGTCACCCCTCCCTGTTGACTTTTAACCAGGTTGTGTGCCTCTCAGAATAATATTTACCACAGAGGACTCCCTTACATTTTTTACCATTCACTTGCACATCTACACTCACGTAGGCCGCTGACACCCATGGCACGGAACAGAAGATCTCCGATAAAGAGCCCCTTAAAGGGTTCCCGTCGGGCATTGCAGCGCCGGACCAACGAGGAGCAGGCCCATATGATGAAGCATGACATCTAGTTTGCTGGGTGTGTGAAGGCCCTAGTTTCGACAGGAGGAACCCCCCACCTCCTCACTACTCGTAGTACTTTTACCCCCCTTTTTGAGTGGTTAATATACCGCATAGGAACTTCTTACCCTCTTTTCTGTAAACATACCCAGCCTCCCATTCTCTGGCCGAGTGTCGATCCACGGCGCTTAGACCAATCCCAACGATGCAAGCCGGATGCTTCCTGCCCTGGAAGCGAGCAAAGAGGGAAAGGAGGCTGCGGAAGACAGGTGCTTTTTTTTTTCTCCCTTATCCCCCGCCCTGCGACCCGCATACCTACCATCGTTAATTACCAGCTGCCCCTGGCAGGGGGTGCTACATAAACTATGGAGCTGCAGTAAAGCAGCAATCGCCTGAGAGGCCGTCTTGGGCGGTTTTCAAAATCTTCGACAGCTGTTGCTTCCTGTCCGAGGCACAGTAGTAGTGATACTGCAGAGTTGGGGACAGAGAGGAAGTGTGTTTGGTCTCATGGCTTGTTGGTAGTGGGAACTGCTCTACTTGTCTGCAAGTAATAAACCTTTTTTTCTTTTAACATTTTGCAACCTCGGTGTTTCCTGTTGCTGGGCTGGATCAAACAATAATATTCCATTGAACATAAGCTGAAATAAATTGGAGCATTATGCCCATCCATCCTTTGATCAGCTCTCATTCCCTCTTTTTGCAAACACATGCACAAAAACTACCTTAAGTGCTTTCAAACAGCTATTGGTGCGAGATCTATTCCATTACTCTTTTCTGCCCAGAGGCAGTAAATCACGTGTCTCGCTGTCCTGCCTGATCAGATGATGACCCCCCCAGGCCGGGCCTCACACTTGAGCAAAGAAATGTCGGAGACCACGGTAGGCTATGTATGATCTAAAATAATTGCCAAGATTAGCGGGAAAAAAATAATAACAGCATTTTACCAATGAGATGCAAGCAATCCATTTGTAAAATTTGTGTCACCAGTTTTGGATTTCCAGCAGCAGTGTGAGTAATTTTCAAATGAGTTGATTATATTTCATTTACAAAATGCATGCAGTTTTGTTTGCCGTCACCAGATAATGTCAGATGCACCCTCTCAGTGCGTTTCAGTGTTTTAATTTTGAGGAAAATTGGTTTACATTCGTAATAATGATTATTGGTCATTTCCCAAAATGATGCTGATCGTCTGATCGTTTGGATGGCAGCTCCTCGTCAAAATATTGCAAATATCTAGGTAGTCATTGATGACAAAATCCATTCTGAGACATTTGCTATTTACAGTGCAAGAAATGCTTTTCCACGTGTTCACACTCTGCTGATTACTGCAATTTAATTGCTTGGTTTCATTCAAGACTGGCATGGACACAATAGAAATAATGAGTTGCGGGAAGCTACAGACGCACCTGGACTCCAGATAAGCCATTGTGGTTCAATACAGTCATTACCTTCAGCTGGCAAGCAGTGGAAGGAAAGAAAATAAAGTGGAGGCGGGAACTATCATGTCTTGGGGTGGTCATTCTGTGGCCAGTATCTGCGTCATTGGGAATTTGTCTGTAGTGTGTAAGGAGTAGTTTCTTACCTGTAACTCCAGTTCTGTAGTTGATAGTGTATCGTGCATATCTTTGTCTGAAGCGTGTTGTGTGTGTGTCTGGGAGTGCTTCAGACAGGTTTATGGGATTGGTAAGTGTAGGAGAGTGGAATCTGACTAATGGTTGCCCCCAACTTTTTGCCTGGTATTTAAGTGGTTTTTGACTAGTCTGGCTGGGATCCTGCTATCCAGGACCCCAGCCTATCTGCTTTCTCCCTAAAACTGTTGTGAGTACTCTAGGTACAAACATAATTGGATGCTGGGCATGCCCTACCAGTCCCTGGTAGATGGTACCCTAGGTACCCAGGGCATGGGTCCCCCAGTAGGCCTACCAGGGCTGCAGCACTTATTGTGCCACCCTGGGACAGCCACCCAAACTGACACCACCAGGCCACTACTGTAGCCTGGGTAAGGTGGTGCTAGCACCCCTTACAGGGATGTAGGTACCCTATGTCCCATACCATTACAACACATATACTCTCATAGGTCACCCCTATGGCAGGCCCTGGTAATCCTACAGGGCTGGGTGCCGAGGTATGTGTGAGGGGGGACCCCTAAGTGAGTAGGGCCTCCCTGCAACCTTCGTAAAAATGTTACTGGGTTGTTTGTAGTGTAGCCATACCATATACTCTTAACCGCATTATAAGTTATTGCGTCATCGCTGTAACTTTGGAATGGCTACACCGAACCATATCGTGTTTGGTGTCAAACATGAAGGAATCATACCCCCAGTCCAGCCATGGGCATGGGGGCACGATTCCCCCTTGCTAGGAGGGTGATATGGGAAAAGCGGTAGAATTTGGAAACCAATTTAAAAGTGCACATGTACCACACAATGGCTACTGTTCGCCACCTACACGACTCTGGCTGGCTGTTGCTGGGGAAAACCCCAGCCTCGCCATCTGGACAATAGGGCTCCTGTGGCAGGGAGGTGCCAGCACCTCCCCAGACAGGATATGTGGATTGGAACAGGGTGGGTGCACCAAAAGTCCATTCAGAGTTGCACGTAGGCAGCTGCAGAGCCCCAATTCTGCATACACCGCCTGGAACCGGTTCAGGGGCATCCTGCCCCTCGCCCAGGCGGGAAACACACAAAGGGGAGTGGGTGTAGCCACCCTTTCCCGCCTCTACTCTGATTGGTAGGCTCTATTTTGGACCATCCCCTAATCTTGGGGATATATGGGAATAACTTTGCCCTAGAGCTTTAGATTCGTACAGGACTTCACAGAACTGACCTTCGACGAGCTGCTGCCCAGCTGACTGAAGAAATCTCCCTTGGGATAAAGGAGTTATCCCCCTGCTTGGCAGGCACCTAAAAGACTACAAGATACCCGGTTGGAACTTCGTTGCTCTCACGACCTTCGACGCCTTCCAGCGACCTCGAGGTGGGTCTCCAGTGCATCCCAGCGTCCTGTGAGTGTGCCCAGCAAGTCTGAGCACCCTGGACCACGTGGGTGTCGAGATCCCCGCATACCCCGAGACACCGGCCACCTCTTGTCCAGCACACGACCCCGACCAGTGGGGAAGTTGTGCTTTGGCCCATTCTTGAGCCAACCTTCAAGCAGCATTTGTGCCGACCCTCAGCTCCCTGGCCCGCTCCGGTGGCCCGTGGGAGCCCTTTTACGCACTCCATTTTGCTGCCTTCCGCGGTCCCTTGTCCCTCGACTTGTGGGCCCTGACGGAGGACAATCTTCTTTTCTAAGAGTTCCCCTGGTTGCTCCAGGCCTGCTCTACGCTCCCTGCAAAGGAGAGCACCCTCAGACCACGTGGGTCTGCACCAGCAGCTGCTTTGTTCATCTTGCGTGGGTTGCGGTTGCCAATGCTTAGTGGATCCAATCGGGACACTAACACCGCAGCGACCCTCAGCCGACGTGGGACAGTCGCCCTCCAGAAGATGGCCTTCCTTGAAGCCTCCCGGAGCCCGTGACTGCAGAGCCCAGCTGTACCTTCCACACCTGAAGCACCCGACATCCACGAGCTCCTTCCTGTGAGCTCCCTGGTCACTGTGCTGTGACCCAGACTCTGTCCCCTCTGCTTTCAGGTTCATCTTTGTCTTTTCTTCAACTTCAATCTTCACGACTTCAGCGACACTTCCAGCTAGCAGCAGTTTGGACTCCTTTTCCATAGAAAATCAGCCCGCGACCCGACACCAGAATCGACCTATGCACCCGGCTTCCCTGGGGCAGGTAACAGTGGTACTTCGGTACTTCCGTGGTGGTGGGCTCTCCAAAGCCTTAAGTCTCAAGCCTTAACTTTGTACTGTTGTTAGAAGTGTCCTTAAACCTTAATTATTCAACCGCGACATTCTCCGTAGGCTAACATTACGATCCCGATAGCCACTTCTCGCACTGCACACGCCTCCCGTGGGTCCCCTTCCTCTTAACTGTGGGTGGATTCTTAAGGGGCCAGCGATCCTGAATGCCCTAGGCATTGCCTGTAGAATTGTCGTGGTTCTTATACCACTATTTTAGTATATGGTTTGGTCCCCCCCTGGGGCCCATTGATTTCTGTGCTATTTATTGTGTTTATAAATGCTTGTTTGAAGTGTAACTTTGCCACTAGCCACATAAAGTGACTGTGGGATTCTGTCTAGAATAAATACATATATTTTATATATATACCTGTGTGGGCTACTCTTTCATTTGGTTATTCAAGAGGTTATTATGGTAAAACAATAAGCTTAACACTCCTTCAAGACTTAGCCTGAAGGCTGCTCTCCACAGCTACCACTAGGATAGCTTTCTTTAAAGGTTGTCTTAAACCTATCATCAATAGTAGTCGAATTGGACTGGTGCAAGGTGTCCCTATAACTAGGAACAGCATATGCCAGGCCAACTTCTCACATTGGTGTGCAGCGGTTGGATTCAAGCTTGCCATTGTTTTACCAGATAACAAATTGAATTTCTAAAGTGAAAGCCACAAGGTACCAAAGGTACATATAAATTCAAGCTAGAATACAATAAGTTCTACTGAACTTGGAGTTGTGTGTAGAGGGTTTAGCACACCTTGACTACAACTCAAGAGAGGGTTCAGTAGGCCACACTTAGTGTAGGTAGATACATCACTACACTAAACATGTCTTCAGGTAGCACTAAGGCTATGGAAGGACCCCAGAGGGTCCCTATAGATAAGTATGATAATTTCACCTTTGCAGAGCTCAGGGAAATGTGCACCCTTAGGAGACTGAAGACAGAAAGAGGTGCCAACACAAAACGTCTCAAAGAGATCCTGCTCATAGCAGACTTTATGGAGTCCATAGGATCCAGAGGGACGGACAGAGTGGGTGGGCACCCCTCAGAAGAGGACACTCCCATAGTGGAATCTGAAGAGGAGCAGGAAGAGGATGAAAATCCTGACCTGGAAGACACAAACCACTCACAGCATGGAGGTGATGGCCCAAGAGGCACTCCCTCCACCCTTAAAAGGAGAGTGGTGGACCCCAGAAGGAACAGATCCCCCTCAGTGGGATCCAACCATTCTAGGGGATCCAAAGGGTCCTCTGCCTCTTCTCAGAGAAGAGAAACCTCTCATGAGAGGAAATGCAGACTGATCAAATTTGAGCAGGCTAAGCTTCAGCTTAAAAGAGAACAGTTAGCATTAGACAGGGAAACCCTGGAGCTTCAGAAAGCTTCAAAGAAATTGGGTCTAGAGATCCCTGGTGGCAGTGATGAAACCCCTAGAGTTAGAGAGAGAGTCCCTGACAATAGGAACCTCCACAAGATTGTGCCCCCCTATCAGAATGGGGATGATATTCACAAATGGATATCTGCTCTTGAAAGGGCCTGTAGAGTACAGAGGGTCCCTGTAGAGCAGTGGGCAGCAATCCTGTGGCTCTCCTTTTCAGATAAAGGGAGAGACAAGCTCCTCTCTGTAAGAGAAGAGGATGCTGATGATTATTATATCCTGAAAGCTGCTTTAATAGATGGGTTTGGCTTAACCACTGATCAATACAGACTTAAGTTCAGAGACACCCAGAAAGCACAGAATCAGGATTGGGTAGACTTTGTGGATTGTGCAACCAAGGCACTGGAAGGTTGGTTAAATGGCAGTAAAGTTAATGATTATCAAGGATTGTATAATCTCATTATGAGGGAGCAGATTCTTAATAATTGTCAGAACCAACTTTTACACCAGCACCTGGTGGACTCTGATCTGACCTCTCCCCAAGAATTGGGAAAGAAGGCAGACAAATGGGTCAGAACCAGGATCAGGCCTAAGAACCAAGTTGGTGACCAGAAGAAGGATTCCACTAAGCCCAAAGAGAAAGGTGGGGATGATAAACAAGAAAAGTCCTCTGAAGGGCCCCAACAAACCAGTGCTGGGGGTGGGTCCCAAAATACTTCCTCTAATACCAAGAAACCATATTGCCATGTGTGTAAGAAACCTGGCCACTGGAAAACTGACTCCAGCTGTCCTAAGAATGGCAATAAAGAAAGTGTTCCTCCAAAACCAGCTCCAACACCTCCTGTTACTACTAGTAGTAATCCCCCAGGTGGTGGGAGTGCACCCAAAAATTTAGTTGGGTTCTCTTTGGGGACACCAGTGGACTCTGGCCTAGCCAGGTCCCCTGCATTAGCAACAATGGTCTGTGATGGTGGCATGGGGTTTGCCAACTTTACCATGAGCCCCAGTATTCTGGGCAGGTACAGACAAGAACCAATGATCAATGGTCAGAAGGCTGTGGCCTATAAGGACACAGGGGCCAGTGTCACCATGGTGACCAAGAGGCTAGTGCCCCTAGATCAGCTTTTACCTGGGTTTAGTTATCAGGTGACCAACATTGATGGAATCAGGACAGATCATCCCATGGCAGTGATAAATCTCAGCTGGGGAGGAGTCACTGGCCCCAAGAGAGTGGCAGTGTCCCCAAACTTGCCTGTAGATTGTCTACTGGGGAATGATCTAGAAATCTCAGCCTGGGCTGAGGTTGACCACAAGGCCCATTTGAAAATGGTAGGAATTCCTGAGAGAGTGGATGAGACCCTGAGGGCCTCACCTCCACCCCAGGAGGAAATAGAAAGAGTGAAGCCTGAAACTATGGATCACTCTACACAAACGGAGAGCATAGGGGAGGAAGAGCAGTCTTCCCCCCACCAGACTACAGGTAAAGGTCCAGTTTCTCAGGGAACTGACCCTGCCCCTTGTGAAGTAACTGCCCCAGAAGTGGACAGGCTTGACCTGCCCACCTCTCTGATGGCAGGGGACCCTTCCAAGGTGGTACCCAGTCTGGAGCAGGTATCCTGCCCCTCTCTACCCTGCCTCAGTCAGCCCAGGGCTGCAGAGGTCAGGGAGGTCAGTGGACCCTTATTGGGCCCCTGCCCAGAGGAACCCCCTCATCAACAGATTAGGGACACCCAGCAGAGTAGTTTCAGCCAGGTGAATATTCCTCTACAAACTGAGGGATCCCCCTTACCCCTAGGTATAGGCACCCCTCAAATGGATGTTGTTGAGCACAGGGAAACCTGGGGCCTAGCTGCCCCCAACCTTCCAGTGCCCTCCACTATTCCAGCCAAAGGGATCCAACCCCCAGCTGTAGGCAGCCAGAGGTTGACCCTTAGGGCCAGATATGACACAGTCATGGGCAGAAAGGCTTCCATAGTGGCCAGTGATCTGAGGAGGTTGAGACCAACCCAAGTAGGGTCTCACTTCCAGACTCAGACACCCCACCAGCCCACCTCTGACCCAAAAACCAATACAGGTAATTTCCCTAGACTTTGGAGAAACTCTAGAACCCCTTGGGGTAGGATTTCCCAAGTGGACCATGACACAGGGAGCAACCATGTTAGTACAGGTTCTTCCTTATATGGCCACTCAGGAAATAAAGGCTTATCTGGACAAGGTTAGCCTTATCTCCTTTCGTTTGGGGGGGGTTATGTAGGAGAGTGGAATCTGACTAATGGTTGCCCCCAACTTTTTGCCTGGTATTAAAGTGGTTTTTGACTAGTCTGGCTGGGATCCTGCTATCCAGGACCCCAGCCTATCTGCTTTCTCCCTAAAACTGTTGTGAGTACTCTAGGTACAAACATAATTGGATGCTGGGCATGCCCTACCAGTCCCTGGTAGATGGTACCCTATGTACCCAGGGCATGGGTCCCCCAGTAGGCCTACCAGGGCTGCAGCACTTATTGTGCCACCCTGGGACAGCCACCCAAACTGACACCACCAGGCCACTACTGTAGCCTGGGTAAGGTGGTGCTAGCACCCCTTACAGGGATGTAGGTACCCTATGTCCCATACCATTACAACACATATACTCTCATAGGTCACCCCTATGGCAGGCCCTGGTAATCCTACAGGGCTGGGTGCCGAGGTATGTGTGAGGGGGGACCCCTACGTGAGTAAGGCCTCCCTGCAACCTTCGTAAAAATGTTACTGGATTGTTTGTAGTGTAGCCATACCATATACTCTTAACCGCATTATAAGTTATTGCGTCATCGCTGTAACTTTGGAATGGCTACACCGAACCATATCGTGTTTGGTGTCAAACATGAAGGAATCATACCCCCAGTCCAGCCATGGGCATGGGGGCACGATTCCCCCTTGCTAGGAGGGTGATATGGGAAAAGCGGTAGAATTTGGAAACCAATTTAAAAGTGCACATGTACCACACAATGGCTACTGTTCGCCACCTACACGACTCTGGCTGGCTGTTGCTGGGGAAAACCCCAGCCTCGCCATCTGGACAATAGGGCTCCTGTGGCAGGGAGGTGCCAGCACCTCCCCAGACAGGATATGTGGATTGGAACAGGGTGGGTGCACCAAAAGTCCATTCAGAGTTGCACGTAGGCAGCTGCAGAGCCCCAATTCTGCATACACCGCCTGGAACCGGTTCAGGGGCATCCTGCCCCTCGCCCAGGCGGGAAACACACAAAGGGGAGTGGGTGTAGCCACCCTTTCCCGCCTCTACTCTGATTGGTAGGCTCTATTTTGGACCATCCCCTAATCTTGGGGATATATGGGAATAACTTTGCCCTAGAGCTTTAGATTCGTACAGGACTTCACAGAACTGACCTTCGACGAGCTGCTGCCCAGCTGACTGAAGAAATCTCCCTTGGGATAAAGGAGTTATCCCCCTGCTTGGCAGGCACCTAAAAGACTACAAGATACCCGGTTGGAACTTCGTTGCTCTCACGACCTTCGACGCCTTCCAGCGACCTCGAGGTGGGTCTCCAGTGCATCCCAGTGTCCTGTGAGTGTGCCCAGCAAGTCTGAGCACCCTGGACCACGTGGGTGTCGAGATCCCCGCATACCCCGAGACACCGGCCACCTCTTGTCCAGCACACGACCCCGACCAGTGGGGAAGTTGTGCTTTGGCCCATTCTTGAGCCAACCTTCAAGCAGCATTTGTGCCGACCCTCAGCTCCCTGGCCCGCTCCGGTGGCCCGTGGGAGCCCTTTTACGCACTCCATTTTGCTGCCTTCCGCGGTCCCTTGTCCCTCGACTTGTGGGCCCTGACGGAGGACAATCTTCTTTTCTAAGAGTTCCCCTGGTTGCTCCAGGCCTGCTCTACGCTCCCTGCAAAGGAGAGCACCCTCAGACCACGTGGGTCTGCACCAGCAGCTGCTTTGTTCATCTTGCGTGGGTTGCGGTTGCCAATGCTTAGTGGATCCAATCGGGACACTAACACCGCAGCGACCCTCAGCCGACGTGGGACAGTCGCCCTCCAGAAGCTGGCCTTCCTTGAAGCCTCCCGGAGCCCATGACTGCAGAGCCCAGCTGTACCTTCCACACCTGAAGCATCCGACGTCCACGAGCTCCTTCCTGTGAGCTCCCTGGTCACTGTGCTGTGACCCAGACTGTGTCCCCTCTGCTTTCAGGTTCATCTTTGTCTTTTCTTCAACTTCAATCTTCACGACTTCAGCGACACTTCCAGCTAGCAGCAGTTTGGACTCCTTTTCCATAGAAAATCAGCCCGCGACCCGACACCAGAATCGACCTATGCACCCGGATTCCCTGGGGCAGGTAACAGTGGTACTTCGGTACTTCCGTGGTGGTGGGCTCTCCAAAGCCTTAAGTCTCAAGCCTTAACTTTGTACTGTTGTTAGAAGTGTCCTTAAACCTTAATTATTCAACCGCGACATTCTCCATAGGCTAACATTGCGATCCCGATAGCCACTTCTCGCACTGCACACGCCTCCCGTGGGTCCCCTTCCTCTTAACTGTGGGTGGATTCTTAAGGGGCCAGCGATCCTGAATGCCCTAGGCATTGCCTGTAGAATTGTCGTGGTTCTTATACCACTATTTTAGTATATGGTTTGGTCCCCCCCTGGGGCCCATTGATTTCTGTGCTATTTATTGTGTTTATAAATGCTTGTTTGAAGTGCAACTTTGCCACTAGCCACATAAAGTGACTGTGGGATTCTGTCTAGAATAAATACATACATTTTATATATATACCTGTGTGGGCTACTCTTTCATTTGGTTATTCAAGAGGTTATTATGGTAAAACAATAAGCTTAACACTCCTTCAAGACTTAGCCTGAAGGCTGCTCTCCACAGCTACCACTAGGATAGCTTTCTTTAAAGGTTGTCTTAAACCTATCATCAATAGTAGTCGAATTGGACTGGTGCAAGGTGTCCCTATAACTAGGAACAGCATATGCCAGGCCAACTTCTCACAGTAAGGTTGTCAAATTATATGACATTTGAAGGACAGGTATGGGTTTCTGTAGTAATGTGCAGTTGATGGGTGTATCTGGAAGGAGTTTTGTGCCTTTCTGTGGGCATTTTGTAGTTGGCTTTGGGAGAATGTCTAGCAGCACTGTTGGGATTTACAGGTACATCTTGTGGGAGGGTTTATGACTGTTTTATAAGGTAATTTGGTGGTATTGAGGGGTGTTCTGACTGTCTTTAGTGCAATTATGGGGCAGTCTGGGATGTTGAGGCTATGTGCGAGACAATTTGAGGGCACTCTGGGTCAGTTGTGAGGGTATTTGGAGTTATGGTGTCTGGAAACACAAGAGTGCCTGAGGGGTGTTTTGTTCATGTCTGAGTTACCTTTTGAATGTGGGATTTCTTGAGTGCATCTGAGGGCATTTTGAGCATGATTGGGGCATACAGAAGGTGTCTGAGGGCATTGATAACATCTATGAAAGACATATGTTCCTGGCCGGGGTGTTGTTCAGATTGGTTGTCTCGCGAGGGACATTTGAGACAGTCCATGGGACCTTTTCCATTGGCTTTGGGATAGTGTCTGTAGGAATGGTAAGGTATAAATGGATATTTTGAGGCTTTACCATAGACTTGTGATTGGGCCTTGTGGAGTTTAGAGAGTATCTGTGTGCATTATCAGGTTTTCTGAGGGTTGGTTTGATTTCCTTCCATGGCATTATGAGGGTGTTCGTGGTACTGAAGGATATTAGAGGGACATTGTGAACGTGTTTGGAATGCAATTGAGGGTGTCCGGGTGAGTACATTTCTGTAGCATATGTAGCAGTCTGTGTGTTGGGCAGCTGGTAGGTGTGTCTGGAGCAGTTATGTGCCTGTGTGCGTGGAATTTATTTGCAGTCTTTTGGCATAGTGAATGTGTCCGCGGGTATAGGAAACATGTGTAGGGGCACTTTGATAATGCATTTTTGCGTTGTGAGGGCACATGGTGGCGTTGCTAGGATACTGGAAGGCATGTTGATTGCGTTTCAGGATATTTTAAGGGTATGTATTTGGCATTACATTGGTATTTGGAAACAGTATGGGGGGGTGGGGGGTGGTGTGAAAGTGTCTGAGAGTGTGTCTGAAGGGTGTTTTGAACATGCTTTGGGTACTTTGTAAGGGATTTCTTGAGCGTTAAAGGTCTCTTGTAGCTGTATAGTGTCTGTTGTGTAATCAGTGGACTGCCTTTTTGTATTTGAAGAGATTTCTATGCATGTCTGTGACTAATTGGCTTTTGGACACAGCCTGTCCATACAGTAAGTGTGTACTAGGATTTATTATAAGGGTATCCGTTGGGCATTTTAATTGTGCTTATAGGCATTGTAACATTTAAAGGGTGTTAAGATCGCAGCTCAAGTGCATTTTGACGGTGCTTGGTAGTATTGTGATGATATTAGAACTGTTTTGAGGATGTGAAAGGCAGTGTGTGTGTGTGTGTGTGTGCGTGTGTGTGTGTGTGTGTGCGTGTGCGTGTGCGTGTGTGTGTGTGCGCGTGCGTGCGTGTGTTTTGTCGGCTCAATTAGGGCATTTTGAAAATGTCTGAGTACATTGTTAAGAAAGCACTCGTGGCTGTCTGGGGTGTTGTGTAGCTGTTGAAAGTTGTGTACCTGTCTGTTGGGCAATAGGAGTGTTTCTGGGGGTAGAAATAGTGTATGGGGCATTGTCTGGTGTATCGTTGAATGGCAAGTGTGACTGCCTGGTGGAGTTGTGTCAATGTCTGAAGTGTGTGATGGTACCTCAGAAGTATTTTGAGGCAATTTGGGGATATTGTGTGAAAGTCTGGACTTTGCTTTGAGGGTGTTGGTGTGAGTAAATGTCTCTTTGTTGTGTTTTAAGAGTGGACATATCTGGCTATATGCAAGTATGTGGTTGTCTCAGCATAATAGAAAGCAATGTCTGAAGTACTATGTTGATTGGACAGATAATATGTGTGTGTCAGATGTATATATGTGACTGGAAATGTGAAATCACTCCTATTTCCTGGCTAATGCTATCTTCTGCTAGTAGGCACTTATGCTGCAATAAGAGATCCTAATTGTGCTGATGGCATGAATGAAGAGCTATGCAGCAGATATGGTGATGAACCAGTTCTTTATTGGAACAGGTTGTGACTAACTAAAATAAGCACTTCACTAACAGACACCTACAATGCTTCCCCTTGCCCTGGCTGGCCTCCAAACTATTTTCATAACCTTTACGAACCCACACAATTTCCCTAGGCACCAATTCCATTCAGGTTGTTGTGTGTGCTAGATGGCATGTTTGGATGTGTGTGATTGTGCAGATGGACATTTGATGGCATCCACCCAGTCTGGCATTATTAGGGTATCTGGAGAGTGCTGACGGCGTATTCAGAGGTGAAGACAATCTCAAGGGGGCATATTATCAAGAAACGGCGTTAAAATTATCGCCGCTTAGCGGATAACTGCCGCTAAAGCGGCGATAATGGGCTTGATAATATGCTCTTGAGAATTCCAATAGAAGCCCATGTTCTGGTGTCAACATGGGCTTCTATTGGAATTCTCAAGTTTACTGCCGCTAAAGCGGCGATAATTTTATCACCGTGCTTGATAATGTGCCCCAAGGTAAGTCATGCATCACACTAATTAACCAGCTCCTGCCCCAACTCTCATTCCATATAGAGCCTTTCTGCTCTCTGTGTGTCATTTACTCACTTAGAAAAGTGTAATTAAAGGTCAAAGATCAACATACATGTCCCCCCGACACCAATTAAACAAATGAAATGCGAGCATTTATCAAGGCAATTACAATAATCCAACACTAGTAGCAAAGTAGCAAATGATCCAAGTGTAGTGCAATAATGACCTTGAAACCCCTAAACAAGTATAATTAGGGGTCAAAGGTCAAAATGCATACCCTCCTCCAACACAGAAACTAAATAGGATGTAAGTACTCATCATGATAGTTCCAGTAATGCATAGATCACTAAGGCGAGTCACTGTTCGTGAGAGCAGAATTAGAGAGGAGTCGTTTTAGAAAAGCGGGAGGTAGTCAGAGAGACTCTTACTTGATGCCCTCACACACCCCGAAGGATGTCACGCTTCATCATGGGGCGGTGCTCCTCATAGGGCCAGAGCTGCAATGCCCTACGGGACCATGAAAGGGTCACTTTGCCGGAGATCTTTTGGTGATCTAGCCATGTGGTGTGTGTGTGTGTGTGGGTCAGTGTACAGTGTTCTGTGGAAAGTGAAGTTTAAAAAATGACTAAAGGGTGTCTGAGGTAGAATTATTGTGGTGTTGTGATGTGTGGCCCTCAGAAAAGTCGGGTCTGATGGGTCGGGGGCTCGCCTGTAAGGTTGCCACCTGTTGATGGTATGTCGATGTTGAAAATGGATCGACATGATGATGTCATGACGAGATCCATAGAGGCTGCCATGTACAGAATGAACCACAAAATTTAGCAACTTTAACAGTGGGTGGATAAAACGCCTCTCTAGGGTGGCGTGTGATTTATATACACATAGATCAATATGTATCTCTCGAGTTAAGTATTTGTGGTATACACATAGGGGTGGTGTTGAGGTACTAGGGACAGGGGTTTGAGTGTGTTAATGCATATCCCTGATGTGTATATACAACGTGAGGGGTGTCTCCAAAAAAGGGTGTATGCTAATGATGATGTATCAGCCAAGAGATGCATACAGGGTAGAGGAAAGTATTTAAGTTAACTTTGTAGTTCTATCCATGGTATCTCGTCGTTTAGACTGTTGGTGTGCGTGTGCAAACGGAACACCCAGCGTTGTTTTTATCGCAATAGGGTGGTAGCATTTCAAGAGGGGTTGGCCTCCAAAATTGTCCATGTTAGTTGGCCAATGGTATGGCGTTTCTCAATGTAATGGTTGCACATTTTGGTTGCACTACGGTCAAGAAACTATGCATGAAATCATATGCCACCAATTCACAAAATATACATCATTACTGTGCATAAAAATCAGAAAATGCATTTCGAGATGTTGACCATGTCTCCAATAACAAGATTGAGATTATTATATGAAAAACATCAACAGATAAAACGACATGTCGGGCGTTTTCTAGTGCGTAAAATGCTGTCAAAAGCAGCAAAAATATTTATTTTTATATCTTTACTAACAGTACTCTTTGAAACATCCATTTTACTACTGGTAACCAATTCTGCTAGGCTTATAACGATAGATTCTGCACATGAAAAATGTATGTGCTTTAAATCTGTCATAGTATGTCAAATAGCCATAGAAAACACAAATAACAAAAAGAAAATAAAAAGCTGCATTTTTGCCTGGCGAGCAAACAGACTAATAAATATTTCTGTGCATCTGCTTTTGGAAAACAATTTTTTTTTAATTATCCTACCAATGTGCTCATTTACACCGATAATTTTGAAGTTAGCCATCTTGAATTCTGTCATGCGACTTCAGGGTGTTTTATAAATGCATTTTGTATATATAAATTGATAGTACAAGAAGTACTGAAACCAAAATATATAGTTTCCCAACAATACAATCATAACTACACAAACTACAGCATTTAAAGTAGAGCACTCCAAAACGTCAATAAATGGCTTGGCACTGAAGGATTTTCCATGTGCACTAATAGGGTTAAAAAAGCATTGCATTTTTGGAGATGCGTCATTAACCCCTTGTGTGCTCATGACGAGCTGAGCACGTCATAATGGTCGCGCCACTCCCATGCGTAATTTATTCCCCGCCTGTGCGGGAGAATCAATTAGTGGGCAGAGTCGTGATGAGCCCAGCTCGTCATGAGCACAGCTCCACTGTGCCTCATGATGAGATGGGCTCGTCACGACCACTGCGCCGTCGCGCCGCCGCGCCCCCCCCCCGCGCTGCGGGGAATTACCCACGCGGCAAAGGGGTTAAAAAGAAAATCTGACTGACAACTAGCGCTGCTGTTGCTTCACACTACGAGGCGCAAAGATGGCTCAAGCCACTCATAAATATGCCCCTAAGTTTGGAAGTGTGCGGTAACCTTCTGAACCGGCAAGAGTCTGCTATTGTATTCATTACGGCATAAAGCCCTATGGTAATGGATGTACATTAGGAATAGAGCAATAACTGAGGTGAATCATGTAATGTTACCTGTGCTGTATTGAGTGGGGTCCCATTTAAGTACCTTGTGTTGAGTTTCAGCATCTACGACGACAACCCCAAGTTAAAGCTTAGGCAACTCCAACAGTTTAAGGAGAAGAGCCAACCAAAACCCCAGGTTAAACCCAGGCAACTCCAACAGTTTAAGGAGAGCACTAAGCATAAACTCCGAGAGGTAATCAGAAAGCTGATCGCAGGTAGATTAAGAGGGAATTATTAAGGATATTCAGGGAAGGGGGAGAAGTAAGATGGAGGCTTGACACGGCCGCAGGGAGCCTTCGAGGATACCTTTAACACCAGAAAAGTATTGGAAGAAAACTATGAGAAACGAAGGAGAAAATGCTGACAGGCTGACTGGAGTGTAGGAAGATTCATGCAACCTACGATGGGCTAGGAAAAGCGATTCCCACTACTTCTGTAACAGCGTTCACTCTGCCTGATGTGTGGTCGGTGGCTCTTGATACGAGGAAGCCTCCTGTTGAAGCTCTGTGAGGCCAGGTGGTGTACTGGCTCGGTGGCCTAGGGACCACTAGTGCCTTTTAACGCTTTTACTGGCATGGTTCCTCCGAGAGGTACGGCGCAGCGAGGGGGGCACGGTGGATGAGCAGCGGGTGAAACGCTGCACACTGCGGCTCAGGACAAAGAGGCCGCCGAGGATGTTTCTGCTTCTGAGACAGATCTCGAACGGCTGGTCCATGGCAGTCAGATGACGGGATCCAGCGCTCATGTTGGGAAGCCGATTCTAAGGTTTCGCCATTCCGGAAAGGCTATGGAGTTCCTGCGCTCCCCTTGGGGCCCTGCAGCATTGATCCAAGTGCTCGAAGCTGCTGTGGAGAAGCCTGGAAGGGGTGTGGCCGGTCCGAAGGAGACTGGGAGCAAGAACATTGGTGAGAGTGGTGGGGTAGCGGCACAGCCCCGGCGTTTAGGCACGGAGTGCTCTCCAGATGAAGGTATGTGTGCAGACGGCGATGTTGCTTCCAGCAGCCCCGGCGCTGATGCTTTAGATGTAGTAAACATGGATTTGAGGGCAGCGGTGGAGGCTTGTTAGACAAACATGGAGGTGAGCTTTCTCTCCCGGTGGCGGCTTTGAATGGAAGATGTACAAAAGGGGGTGGTGATGGACGGAGCATCGGAACCAATCAAACACTCACACCCAGTCAACAGATCTGGGTTTGATCCATCGCCGTTCTTTAGCCCACTCTGCCACCCCAGTTCAGACATGGCCATATGCAAATCAGTCTGACCCTGTGCCTCATGGGAACAGTCCAGCCCGAACTGCCAAGCCATGCCTTCCCTGGACCGGAAACAAGCTTCCTAGGACCGGTTTCTGGCATTTCAGCCGTCTTCAGCCAGGCTTGCTTGAATCCAGTGGCAAAGTGAGCAAGGGACTCACGTCTGAGCATACCCTGCCAACTTATGGCGAACAAAGCGGTACAAAAGGGGGTGGTGATGGACGGAGCATCGGAACCAATCAAACACTCACACCCAGTCAACAGATCTGGGTTTGATCCATCGCCGTTCTTTAGCCCACTCTGCCACCCCAGTTCAGACATGGCCATATGCAAATCAGTCTGACCCTGTGCCTCATGGGAACAGTCCAGCCCGAACTGCCAAGCCATGCCTTCCCTGGACCGGAAACAAGCTTCCTAGGACCGGTTTCTGGCATTTCAGCCGTCTTCAGCCAGGCTTGCTTGAATCCAGTGGCAAAGTGAGCAAGGGACTCACGTCTGAGCATACCCTGCCAACTTATGGCGAACAAAGCGGTACAAAAGGGGGTGGTGATGGACGGAGCATCGGAACCAATCAAACACTCACACCCAGTCAACAGATCTGGGTTTGATCCATCGCCGTTCTTTAGCCCACTCTGCCACCCCAGTTCAGACATGGCCATATGCAAATCAGTCTGACCCTGTGCCTCATGGGAACAGTCCAGCCCGAACTGCCAAGCCATGCCTTCCCTGGACCGGAAACAAGCTTCCTAGGACCGGTTTCTGGCATTTCAGCCGTCTTCAGCCAGGCTTGCTTGAATCCAGTGGCAAAGTGAGCAAGGGACTCACGTCTGAGCATACCCTGCCAACTTATGGCGAACAAAGCGGTACAAAAGGGGGTGGTGATGGACGGAGCATCGGAACCAATCAAACACTCACACCCAGTCAACAGATCTGGGTTTGATCCATCGCCGTTCTTTAGCCCACTCTGCCACCCCAGTTCAGACATGGCCATATGCAAATCAGTCTGACCCTGTGCCTCATGGGAACAGTCCAGCCCGAACTGCCAAGCCATGCCTTCCCTGGACCGGAAACAAGCTTCCTAGGACCGGTTTCTGGCATTTCAGCCGTCTTCAGCCAGGCTTGCTTGAATCCAGTGGCAAAGTGAGCAAGGGACTCACGTCTGAGCATACCCTGCCAACTTATGGCGAACAAAGCGGTACAAAAGGGGGTGGTGATGGACGGAGCATCGGAACCAATCAAACACTCACACCCAGTCAACAGATCTGGGTTTGATCCATCGCCGTTCTTTAGCCCACTCTGCCACCCCAGTTCAGACATGGCCATCATTGTTCTGCATTCTGTCCATCAATTGTTGTTTTTGCATTTGTCACCCCGAGTGGGAAGGGTATGCTCAGACGTGAGTCCCTTGCTCTCCATGCCACTGGAATCAAGCTATCCTGGCTGACGAGGGCTGAAAGCCCGAAACCGGTCCTAGGATGCTTGTTTCCAGTCCAGGGAGGACCTGGCTTGGCAGTTCGGGCTGGACTGTTCCCATGGGGCACAGGGTCAAGACTGATTTGACATATGGCTGGGTTCAAACTGGAATGGCATGGTGAGCAAAAAAAACGATGGATTTAGGCCCAGATCTCTGTACTGGGGTGAATGTATGACATTGTTCTGCATTCTGTCCATCAATTGTTGTTTTTGCATTTGTCACCCCGAGTGGGAAGGGTATGCTCAGACGTGAGTCCCTTGCTCTCCATGCCACTGGAATCAAGCTATCCTGGCTGACGAGGGCTGAAAGCCCGAAACCGGTCCTAGGATGCTTGTTTCCAGTCCAGGGAGGACCTGGCTTGGCAGTTCGGGCTGGACTGTTCCCATGGGGCACAGGGTCAAGACTGATTTGCATATGGCTGGGTTCAAACTGGAATGGCATGGTGAGCAAAAAAAAACGATGGATTTAGGCCCAGATCTCTGTACTGGGGTGAATGTATGACATTGTTCTGCATTCTGTCCATCAATTGTTGTTTTTGCATTTGAATGGAAGATGAGCAGGTTCTCATTCGCCCGATTTACCTGCAGCAGCTATTGTGGTATCAATGGCTACTCTGATGCAACCCACTGATATGGCCAGCTGAGTCCAGGAGGGTGTCACACAAATCAATATCTCATCCTGGATGTTTCAACTGGGGGTCATATCAAGTTCATCGGCCTCACAGGGGGGGATGGCTTTGACGGACAGATGAGCGAAAATCAAGTATCAATATGGCCTGAGCTACAGCAGGAGGTTAAGTAAGGAGAGAATATAGGCAGAAAGCTGAACAAAGCAAAGTCACAGAAGGCTCAAGGAAGAAAAAAGAATGTAAGCTATGATAATGATCAAGATAACTAGGCACTTTTTCTTCTTAAAGGGCATGCTAAGGAAAGTCCTCTGCGGAAATGGGTAACAGCTAAGGGTGAAGCTAGGGCTGTAGCTTCTCAATAATCTGGCCTTGGGTCTACAGTAACTCCTTAAGCGCCATGAACCATCTGTTTCGAATATTGAATGCCCCCTAACTAAAGATACTGACCTCGGACTGGTAGACTATACAAGCACCGGTCTGGATGGAAAATCGGGCCTTTGGGGGGGAAGGTTTGCCAGGTCCCTCACCAACTGGGGCAAGCCCAGGCTATAGTAGACAGGAAGTCTCCATGCGAGAACTCTCACTGGCTTCTATCTTCAAATTTTTTCAGCAACACCGCTCTGAGGCTTAGGAGCATTACGTACAGGTCAAAGCAGATAATTTTGCGATACAGTCTTCATTAAGCGAGGTATCCAGCAAAGTCATAACATTGTCTTCAGAAGTCACTGAACTTCAGCAGTGGGTAGCAGAGACTGAGGAGGCCTGCTCAGCTGCCATAAAATCAATTAGGATACAGGCAGGGCAACTCGCTTTGTTTCAGAATAAAATCGAGGATATGGAGAATAGGCAAAGGCGTAATAATCTAAAGGTCTTCGGGATAACAGAAGGAAGGGAGGGGGATGATCCCAGGGGTTTTATTATAAGTTTATTTCAGCAGGCTTTTCTGTATCGGTCAGACTGTGACTCACGAATTCAAAGAGCTCACAGTAGGCAGACAGCCCATGCCGAGGCAAAATCTCCACAGCCCCGCCCCATTCTGATATTTATTGGGAATTTTCTGTTACGTCAGGCCATTTTTATGAAGGCAGGACCTGCAGCACCAATCGCAGTCGGATCCCTATCTATCATTGTGCGATCGGACTTCTGTAAGACTACAATGGATAGGCGATGGAGGCTGCGTCAAATGATTGATCCTCAAAAAGGCCATAGGGGTGCTGGTTTTTCTACAAGAACCGGCATAGCGCAAAGTTGTTAAAGACGGGCGATCTCAATTTCAATTTCAAAAAGCACTGCTTGCCCTAGATCAATGGAAAGTTTGTACCTAGTATATGAACTGTTGACCCACTCCAAATCGGATTCTTAAGGATGTTTACCTTTCTTCTGCTGATTTTCTTCTTCTAGTCCATAGCTCCACATTCTCATCACTATTCTCTCTAAAAAAAATCTGTTCCTTTTTTCCTCTCCTATTTTCACTTTTGTCTACTAAGGGAAAGCTGGTGGTGGGGGAATTCCTGGGTGTGGGGCTCCCAACTGGCTGTTGTGAGAAAGTGGCTCTGTATATACTGTTCCCAAATAGGTACAGTGTGTACAGAGTCCACAGTCCCTAGAGGTTTGGCAGAGGCTAAAGTTAGATATAACCTTATTCTCTAAAGTGGTAGCTTGGTAGAGCAGTAAGGCAGTATCAGAGGACAGCGTAAAGCATTTGTTGCACACACACAGTCAGCAAATGATCTCACACACTCAAGAACTGAACTCTAGGCCAATGGTTTATATAAAAAAATATATGGTTGTTTTATTTTAGAACCAACAATAGGTATCTAAATATACTTTCTCAGAATGAGAGGCTTCAGTTAAATACTTTTGCAATATGCAATTGACTTTTGTAGATAATAGTTACAGGTTGTTGCAATAGGCAACACAATTTCAAACACAATAATACATTGAGCTCAATGTGAGTTTTAAGTATTTGCAATAGGTTACTTTCAGGATTCATTTTCTAACTCCAGGACTGGATCCTAGATTCAGCCCTGGGACAGTTCTTGGAAGCAAGTGAGTAAATTCATCTTAGTTACTGTTGTGATTTTTAGGCAATATTTTGCTATTTTAAAAGTTGACACTTAGAAGAAATTTCATAGAAAAACAGTCAATGATTCCCTATGGGGGAAAATTCAAGTTACAGGTAAATTATGTTCTCGTTACTTTTGTAATTCAGGGCTGGGCTCCTAGGGTCAGTACTGGGACCTCTATCTAAAACAGGTAAGTAATTATGTTTTCACAGTTGGTACAATTTTTAAAGAATATTTGTAGTTTGCAAAAATCGACACTTAGAAGAAATTTCACAGAAAAACAGTCAATGATTTCCTAAGGAAGAAAATTGGGTTAGTGGTAAGTACGGTTGTGAGTACTTTTCAGGGTCAGTGCTGGGCACCAAGATCCAGCACTGAGATCTCTCCTAATAGCAGGTGAGTATTTCCGTTTTCGTTACGCGGTTGATTTTAGGTGAATTTTTTTAAGTTTTAGAAACTCCACACAGAAGAAATTTCAGAAGAAACCAGTCAACGTTACCCAATGGAAGAAAATTGGGTTATCGGCTTTTGGGTAAGTACTCGACTGGCAGAGTCAAGGTTCTGGGCACAGACTCAGGGGTCTCCCAGGGTCAGGTTGGTACAGTTGTTACACCCTCAGCGGCACTGGGGCGGCCGGGTGCAGAGTGAGTTAGGCCCAATGTTATCCTATGGGAGGCAGGGGGGCCTTTGTGTGGTGGCTGCTGACTAGCAGACCACGCGGCGGTGGGAGCTGGGCTGCTGGTCACTTGCTTAGGGCAAATGGGGAAGTAGGTAGGAGTAGAAGTTACACTGCCAGGGCCACTCGGGCGGCTGGGTGCAGGGTGCTTTTGAGCCTTCGGGCACTCAATGGATTTCAATGGGAAAGCTCCAGGACGAACAAAGGCTGCAAGCTCGGGGACGAAGATTCTTCAGGAGCCACTATCACTTCGAGAGGTAAGTTGGGTAGTTGTAGGATAGGTAGGTACCCAGGAGTCGGGCACAGGGCGCCGCAGGGCGCCGGGGTTCCTTTTGATGTCGAGAAACCTTACCCTCTGTTGATCGCGGTTGGGGGGGTCCCTGGTACTGAGGCTGCAGGCGTCGTCAGGAGCGTCGAGGTGGGTCCTTGGGTGCCGGATTCGGGGTCACAGTCGCCGGGGGGACGTCCTCAGGGTCTTTGTCCACTCCGGCACAGGCCAGGCTTGGCAGGTGCAGAGTGTGCAGGGTTCGCGGTTCCGGGCTGATGCCAGGGGTTAGAAACTTGCTTTGAGCAGAGCCACTGCTCATGGGAGTCCCAGATGCTCAGAGTCACAAGATAGTCAGGTCCTCCGGGGTTTGTGAGGTTGCTGGCCACAAGAGGTGCCGGGATTTAGCAGGAGCAGGTTCGAGGGTCGACAGGCCGGTAGGGCTGGGGCCAAAGCAGTTGGAGGCTTCCTCTTCTTAGCAGCTGCACGGCAGGTCTTCTTTCTTCTTGCTCTTCTTTGCTTTTTCGGAATCTGGAATCTAAGGAAGGAAGGTTCAGGGTGCCCCTAAATACTAGATTTAGGGGCGTTACAGGTAGGTAAGGGCAGGGACCAATGGGTCCCTGCCCTGGGGTGGGTACACCCCCTATCCTGCCACTCTCCTATGGGAGGGGGGCAGTAGCCTAGTCCTGATTGGGCAGGGCTTCCCATCTTCAAGATGGCGAGAGCCCGGAGATGTGCTTCACCTCGCCTCCCCCACCTGAGGGGAGGGGGTGGCAGAGGCTGGCACATCCCCTGTCCTTACTTGGGGTTTATGGCCAGTCTTCCCACCAGAGTGGGGGTCAGAACCGGTGAGAGCCAGTTGCTGGATACAGCAAGTGGCCTGGAGAAGCTCACAAAGGCGGCATACCTTTGAAGCTTCCCCCTGCCCATCCTGGGGGAGGAGACCTAGCACCTCGCCCAGGATGTGCATTGTTGCAGGCCCAGGAGAGCGGGGGCTCTCCACCCAGGGGTCCAGCAACATGTCTGCTGTGTGGCAGCCTAGGCAGCCTCTCAGACAAGACGTGGATTGTAGGTTAGGTTTCAGGGGGCATCTCTAAGATGCCCTCTGTAGTGCTTTGTACATTAAATCCCACACTGGCATCAGTGCGGGTTTAATGTGCTGAGAAGTTTGATACCAAACTTCTCAGTCCTCAGTGTTGCCATTATGGTACTGTGGAGTTCGTGTTTGACGAACTCTCAGCACCATATACTCTTAAATGGCAGCACTGCACTTACAGTGCCCAGGAATGGACCTGGGTACTGTAGGGGCACAGGGCTCATGCTCCTGTGCCCACATCACTGGCATAGGGCACCCAGCTAGAGCGGTGGCTGATGTATGCCAGGGCAGTATAGGTTGTGGGCATGGCACACAGGGATGAGTGCCATGTCGACTCTTTGCTGTCTTGTACCCAGACACTCAGCCTGCAAGTGTTTGGGTTAGGGTACAGGGCCATTAAGGGTGGCACAATAAGTGCTGCAGCCCCTAGAGGCCTTCCCTGGTCACAAGGCCCTGGGTACCTAGGGTACCATTTACCAGGGGCTGACATGTGGCCAGGGTTTGCCAATTTGGGTTTTAGGTTTTAGGAAAGAAACATAGGCACTGGGCACCTGATTGGCAGGAGTCCAGGGCACACTCAGTCAAAGTACATTCAGCAATTCAGCAAAATGTGGGGGCATACCATGCAAGAAAGATGGCACTTTCTTACAGATGTCATTTCATAGACAGTCAAGGAGAGGGTGATTCCTTCTTTAAGAAGGGGGGTAGGGTTAGGAGGGGCTCAAAGCGGCTACGGCAAAAGGGTGGGAGCAGGGAAAACAGAATTTGATCCAGCAGTGAAACATCGTAAAAGAGGGAAATTTGGTGCACCAAAGTGCGGGGATGACTGCATTAAATTACGGTTATCAAGAATGGCTGCGGTAAAAATTATGTGCTGAAATTTTGCAGGTTTTAATCAGGATAAGAAAAGACTATCAGTAAAGAGGAGCTGAAAGTATTGAAACCACATATATTGGGGCAAATCGAAACACATCTTGCCTATAAAGACCGGGCCTTGCTCAAACAGTTGGGATATGATGTCATTGTTTGCTCGTCACAATCAATCTCAATTCCGGGAATAGCTTTAATGAAGTAAAAAACTTGAAAATTAATCTATTGTAAAGCACAGCTGACCTCAAGGGAAGGTGGGTTATTGCCCAGCTGACATTCATGGGGTATGAGGCTACTCTCTGCATAGTGTATGATCCTAATAAAGGATAACCCCAGTATCTTTGATCAATTATGTCAGTATTTACTCGACTACAGGCAATAGTAATGGGCGATTTCAACAGTATAATGGAATATAAGATTGATACTACTAATTCTAGAGTGCAGATACGAATGGCTAAAACTCATGCTTCAATCTTTTAATTTAAACGCTTACATAGATTAGTAGATGTGTGGAGAACTTTGCATCCAGTCGAATCCAGGTACACGTATCATTCAAAACCCCTTAAACCTTATTCTTGTATAGATATGTTTGCTCAACAGCAACTAGTCAAAGAAGCTCAAATTGAGGTTTGTCCAAAGATTATCTCAGATCATAATCCCATTATGCTGACTGTTCATGGTGCAGAGGATTGGGGTACGAATCACCATCAATTTACTTTTCCACGATATCTGTTAACCGATAGAGTATCAATCTTATGTCGGAGGGCTACTCAGAGAATTTCTTCATATTAATAAAGGATCTGCCTCGGTAATGGTGGTTTGGGATTGCATGAAGGCATATGTCAGAAGAATAACATTACAGTTTGCTGTGAAGAAGAACAGTGCTACACATTAACAGACAAATCAGTGGCGGGCAGAGTCAAAATGGCTGGAACTTGAGAAACTTCATGCTGTGGCAATTCTAACTCGTGGCTCAAGGGAACAGGAGGTTTATCATAGTTTGGTAGAAAAAATACTTATTAGGGGACTGAATGAGCAAGTAGCTGATAGTTACTAGATGAATAGAATATATATTAATATGAATACGGTAACAAGGTTGGTCGTCTTGTAGCACATCAAATTCCTGACAAAAAGGCACAGAACTGCATTGAGCTTATGAGGGGCAATGATGATGTGCTTTTTACGTATCCTCTTGATATGGTGGAACAGTTTAGGCTGTTTTATCATGTTGACCAATTATCTGATCAGGAGTCATCTATCCCTTTTAGGTACCTTGCAGGAAGAGATACTTCAACGAGATATAACCCCCGATGAGATTGAAGAGGCCATTAATGATCTTGCGGTAGGTAAGGCTCTGGGGGACGATGCGATACCACTTGAATTCTATAAGGTGTTTAAAGATATTCTAATACCGGAATTCAATTATTTATGTAACCTCTGGCTTCCTGGGGCACGCCAAACTTGGTAGAAGCTTTATAAAAATCCTAGGGCTAAGGTTATTGTTGGGGACATCTCTTCTTTTTAATTTTTTATATACAGAGGTACACGTCAGGGATGCCCATCATCCCCCATACTAGTTGCTTTATACATCAAACCATATATCAGACTCCTTCTAGGCAACCATAGTATACAACCAATAAAGTTGAACGAAGTGGAGCTAAAACTCATGGCTTACGTCGATGACATTGCAATATTCACTACCAGTCCGTTGGCATCACTCCGGACTAAGCTGTGACAAGGTAACTCACTCAGCGTAGCTGGTATCAATTGTCCGTACCTACTATTACGCTTTTTTAACTAGTGTTTTATTGTGTTTTCACCTGTATTCCAATTTTCACCTATCCCTGCTCTGCGCCTTTTTACCACTTCATAATGTTCACAGTGCCTTACGCGTTCTCGTGCCTCTCCTTCTCCCCGGTCTACCGCCGCAGCTAGGCTGCTGATTGAGTGGAGGGAGGATCTTCTGGGAAGAGTGCTCTATACTCACTTCCGTTGGGCCATTTTACGGACGCCATCCTAAAAATGAGACGCTCTAGTCTACCCCAACTTCAATCAAGGCTCTGGCTATATTAGAGGCGATGACGCCGACACACAGCGGACACGACGGTGGCGGATAAAAAGCAAGCCCGTCTGCGCCCAACGGGTGCCAGGGGCCACCCTGCCCGTTTTAACACAAGTCAATACACTTACTCATCAGAGCAACTCTGAAGGTTGAGGGGCTCTCCTAGCGAGAAATGTCTACGCTCCAGCTGTCCAGCTATGGATGTTCCTAGCTGTCCACATTGTTTTTATAAACCACTCCCTACCCCCAAACTCCACCCAGTTCCAGCAACCTCCTCAGTTTATAATATGCTGTCTTTAAACTGCAGATCCTTACCTAAATACAGCACTCAAATCTCTATTCTGCTTCAAGAGGAGTGTCCTGATGTGTTGTTTCTTACCGAAACGTGGCTCAACAAGGAGTCAGAACCGGACCTGGTGCAATGTCTTACACCAGGATACTATATCCTGAGGAGAGACCGGGAGCACAGGAAGGGAGGAGGCATAGCCATTATTCTAAGAGTGTTTTAAATGCTGTATCGTCCCTAATATTTTACCTGATTGTCAAAATTTCTCCTTTTTCATCATGCTTTCTCCCACCCATACCTTTTCGGGTATTCTTATTTATTGCCCCGATGGACAACATTTTTAAGTTTTAACAGAAATTGTCACCAATCTGGCAAGCTCCCCTCTCCAATTTCACTTTACTTGGGGACCTCAACTTGCATTTTGATGATCCCTCGGACCCAGTAGTGTCTGACCTAGTCCAGAATCTCCTAGCTATTCAGATGAAGCAAAATGTCACTGGCCCCACCCATGAGAAAGGGCACCTCCTAGGTCCTTTCTTTTCTAACAGCAGGGAACTTTCAGTAAGAGACCCGATGCCAGTGCCATGGTGAGACCATTTCCTGATCCCCTTCTCCTGTGATATCCCAAACCCCCCCCCCCCCCCCCCCCCACATGTCAGCAGCACGACTAGCAGCTGGACATGATCTTGGTCCAAACTTCTGTTGGACTCTTGGAAATCAGCTCTGAAAAACTCTATGCCTACTTTCGATTCCAATCCCACTGCCTCGAATGACAAATTCAAACATTGGATCGATTCCTCCGTGGATCTAGTCATATCTAAGAAATGCATTCATAAAAAAGTTAGAAATAACCCCTCTCCGTGGTACTCGCCCAAGCTGCATAAGTACAAACAAACTTGCAAGAGACTTGAGAGTAAATGGAGAAGAGACTATGATGTAACAAGTAAACAGAAATATAGGAATTCCATAAAAATGTATCAATACAAAGTGAAAGATGCACAGGCATCCTACTATGAGGAGAGACTTAATTCAGTCTCTAATTCTCCCGCGAAACTTTCAATATCGCGTAGCATCGTTTAAAACACTGGTCATGGATGCCCCCCACGAGGGGTCTCCTGCACGGTGCAATGAACTGGCAGAGTACTTTTCAAATAAAATTCAGGATGTTTACAATTCTCCCACCCCCCCCCCACCCCCGCCTCCCTTGATAATCTGCCGTTTATGGAGGACTACGTGCCCCATGAGCACTCTCTCAAGGAAATTCCCTTGATGGATATGGACACTATTAAACACCTCTGCCTCGGTTAAATCCGGCTCCCTCAGTGACCTGGCATCCCTTCAATTTCTAAGTAAGGCGGGGGAAATAGTCTTCCCGGTGTTACTGAAGCTGATTAACTCCTCAATGTACTATCTACAAGTAAGGGACTACTTCACTCGGGGCTTTAACGTAACATGATCCAACTGAAATTCTTACCTATCTATACTCTTCAGCTAATACAGTAACTATTTGTTTTATTAACCAGAAATAACTTTTGGATGTCTCGTATGATAGCCTGAGAACGGCTTCAAAGTGGGCACAATTCCTGGCAACAGAAGTATCGGTCACAGAGATTCAGGAGGCTCTAGAGATAATAGATCAATCAGTGGTATCAGGCAACCTCGTTACAGCAATTTAAAACTATTATGATATATCACACACCCAGTCATATTTTTAAATGGACACAGACAAGCTACGGAGAAAGTATTCTGTCCGAAGTGTCATCTTCTAGCTGCTGATCTTACTCATATGTTTGTAAAGAGGCCTAAGATCAAAATTTACTGGGATGAGGTGATTTAAACATTAACAGACCAGCTTGGGTGTGATCTCCGGCTAGAGAGGAAAAAAGATCTGCTCTTGGGATATAAAGGGGGTCTGGAGAGACATTTTAGAGCCCTAGTTACAATTAGGATTGTTTGTGCCCAATTATGTATCGCTCGTGCTTGGATTCATCCGTATCCACCAATGGTAAGCGACTGGTGTGCATCTCTATGACATATATAGGAATGTGAACAAGCAGTGGCTAAGGTTAAGTGCTGGCGTTCAGAAATTGAGAAGTACTGGACTAGATTCCAATGGAATGATTAGGTCCTACTGTAATTCTAATTAGTACTAATCTGAGCTGTATTAATTTAATACTGTTATTTATGTCACGATTTCCATCCCCCTTTTTTCTTTTCCTCTTTGGAAATTATGTTATGTTGTGTCGTTTTCCTCTTTGATCATCATTTTTGTATTAAGAATCGGACTGCTGTGTTGAGAAAATAGGATATTCAGGGAAGCAAAGTGGTCTGGGCAACCCTAGGAAAGAATCTCATAAGATTTATATTTCTGTGTTTGAGGTTCAACTGCAACCCTCTCGCGGTGACAAAACCACACTACGGAGAAACTGGGTCACCCTCCCTAGTCCTCATCTATCTTCCTTGGTGTATCTTAGGAATCAGATGCGAGAAGGTAGGGTTTAAGGAGCTGGTTCATATAGTCTCTGCGGAGTCATATCGCAGATTCTTCAGGTAAGGTCAACATCGGTTCGCTTGATAGCATCTCATGCAAGGTGTTAGGATGGGAAATTAGATGGTGCAGAAGCAGGATCATGGAATAACAAATGTGTATTATTCAGGACTGAACGCAAATATTAGTTTGCAGAAGACCACCACTGCTAATCAATTCTGTGGTAAAATCGGGCACTGGGAGGGTGATTGTAGGCAAAATCTATAAGGATTTGGTTTGCCGGATCCAGCAAAATACAAATCAAATGAAGACACAGGTTGCCCCAGCCTAACTGACTTCTGTACAGAATGTGCAAAATCAAGAGCAATTCCATAAGAATATGCCTATTGCTCCACTGATGCAGCAAAACATATGAAACAAGATGTCACGATAGCAACAGAAATCCATTGATTCTGAATGATTTTCTTCACTTCTCATCAGAAACAAATTTGCAAGGGGGGGGGGGGGGGCAACTGTATGTTTGGTGCAGTCCTAGAGGTAGACCTGAGTGGTTCATATGTAGACAGTGAGGTGGCTGCCCGCCCTGTATAATTCTTAATTGATACTACTGTTAGCAATAAGCAGGTTGTTATTCAGGTTACAGAAGATGTCCCAGTTAAAATAGGGTCAATGGAGGAAAATCATCAGTTCATATTATGAGATTTGAATCCTGTTAATTTGTCGCCAACATTTCCTTTGCAAAATTAACTACATGATTTAATGCACACTGGACGGTGCTTCAATTGAAACTGAAGATAAGGATTCATGGCCCGATTTACTGACATTTTGCTTCATTGTTGCACCACTTTTGTGACACATCCATGATGCAAAATGCTGGTAGATTTTCACAAAGCCACATATGGGGCAATTTGCACCGCCTTACGTGGCTTTGTTAAAAAAAAAAATGCAACGCAATGCAGCGGCTTGCGCTGTACTCCATTTCATTCTGGGAGGGGTTCTATGGGTACAACATGGGCGTTCCCATGCATACAGCCATAGATTCACGCAATCCCAGATTTACAAAGGTTTGTAAACCTGGGATTGAGTGAAATCGCTACACATCCCAGAGAATGGCTTAACATATAATAAATAATTTCCTCATTCTATGTGTGCTACAATCTGCAGCACACATAGAAAGTGGAAAATGCCTAAAGAGATTTTTTTGTGCATGGAGGTATCATTTCCTGCAGAAAAACAATTTTATGGCATGACAGGCGGATAGCATTAACTTGTATTTACCACTTCCAAGCAGCAAGAATAAAAATCCAGGACATAGCCCATAAAGCATAGCAACATTTTGTTTGCTGCTTCTGAGCAGATAGGTATATCTATGACATAGAATAAGTAGTGTTTTACGTTGCGAGTCTTTGTTGTTTTAGAAGAATCGCAATTTATGGATACTTAAGATAGTTTGAGTGTTTAAATATTTGACAGAGGAATATATTTTATGTAATAGCTATTACATTAAAAAAAAGAATAAATCATGGGTAAAATGTTCCGTGGATTTTTTGTTACAGACGTTGGGTATTGAGTTTAAACAAGGAATGTCTTTTTGATGGAAAATGCTAAGTGAAAATGAGTTAACACTGTTTTCAGAAAATAATGGTTGGGAGCCCGCTGAATAGTCCGCTTAGTTGGCAGGTTTGTGAGCGGGCGCAGATTCCTTCACATGAAGCCAGATTGTTCAAATCCAGCAGCTTGAGTAATTATCTTGCTTACGGAGTCGCACTGCTGATAGTTTATTGCATGCACACTCGCCACATTCCTAAGGACAAGTTTGCCCTCACAGGCTCCAATGGAAGTAGTAAACGGGCGGCATCTTAATGAAGGGCACGCTCCACTTTTAACGCACTTTCTGAAGTAATTGGCCTTTTTGACAGTGTAGACAGCTGCATTACAGGAATGCACCATTAAAGGGTGTGATCGGTAAACAAGCAAAAAGATTTGTTTTAGCATTGGTTGAAACACGCTGTGTTTCATTGATATTAACCCCTTCGGTGCTCACGATGGCTGGGAGCCGTCATGGCACACAGTGGGCGTGTGCTCATGACAGCTCCCAGCCATCGTGACACCCACCCACGGGGGAAGCGCTGGCGCTCCCCCCGTGGGACACCGATCTTTGTTCCTGCACCGGGGAAGGCAGGGGAAGCCCTTCCCCTGCCTCCCCCCGCCCCCACTCCACGTCATCAATGAGGTCAGCGCGGAAGGCGCGCTGACATCATTGGAGGTTCCCCAACACGCTGGAAGCCATTTGCTTCTAGCGCGTTGGGAAAGTAAGAGGTGAGTTTTGCCTCGTGGAGGGTGGGGGGTGTATTTTCAAAGGCATCGGAGGAAAGGAAAGGGTTTTCCTTTCCTCTGATGTCTTTTGAAAAATGCATTCCTGCTGCACGACCGCGCCTGGGGTGCGATCGTGCAGCAGGAATGCTTTTGTTTTGATGTTTGGTGGCCCAATTTGTGTCGGGAGTGGCCCCTTGGGCAAGGGTTGCTCCCCTTGGGGGGGAATATTTAGAAGTTGGGTCTGCCCCCCTTGGGGGGGGGCAGATCCGTGTAATTAAAAAAATCAAAAGAAAGTGCTTTTTGTTTATATGCCCAATCTGCTTTGGGGAGCGGCCCCTTGGGCAAGCGTCGCTCTCCTTGGGGGAGCAATATGTTTTTGGGGAGTGGCCCCTTCGGCAAGGGTCGCTCCCCTCTGGGGTGCATTTATTTTGGCTGTTTCTGACCCCTTGGAAGGGCAGATTAAACAATTAATTTTATTGTATGCCCACTAGGCCACCGGGGATTGTTTTTTTGTTGTTGGGAGTGGCCCCTTGGGCAAGGGTCGCTCCCCTTTATGGGGTATTTATTGTGGTTGTTTCTGCCCCTTTGGGGGCCAATCGGCCATATGTTTTCAGGCCCATCTGTCCCCTAGGGGGCAGAAGCCAGTAGACACCAGGCCTGTTTAAATGTTGGTGTTGGAGAGTGACCACTTGGGCAAGGGTTGCTCCCCCTTTGAGGGTGAATTTCTGGGCTGTTTCTGCTCCCTGTGGGGGGAGATCAGCCTTATGCTTTTAGGCCCACCTACCCCCGTTGCTTGGCTGGTGGTTAGTTTGTGGACTAGTGCATTATTTGTATATGTGATTGTAATGTTTTATTTCTCCTTTTTATTCTAGTGTAAAGCTTTTGATTCCTGTTTGCGGTTTCAGCAGTGCTTGATCTGCAGTTTTGCGTAGTTGACTTTTTTTGGTAAGAAAAACATTTTTATTGTATTTACTCCAATGAGTATTATTGTCATGCATGAATGAATTTTTTTGTAAGTGGTTTCGTAATGGCAGCATATTTTGTTAGTGTTTTGAGCATGTAATTCTTTGCGATGTGTTTTGCAATGTCTTATGTGTAATTTTCTTTTCTTTTTTAGTGGGAAATTGTTGATCCTTATTGTGTCTGTGCAGAGTAGGTGGTGGTGAGTCTAGCTGCTTCTGGCAAGTGAGTGGTATCGTTTTGGAGTATATAGGTCTTTGTGATAAAGAGGCATTTGTTTACTACTTATTTTTCAAAGTGTTTGTTGTTGACTTGTTTGACAAGTTACCTTTATTAGTAAGGATTATGGCTAGCCGTAGAATGACTGCTTAGCAGGTTGTTGGTATGCTGCTTGAATCTTCCTCTGAGCAGGATTATGAGACTGACAGTGCGTCTGAGGGAGAGGAAGATTCAGGCAGTGATTTTTCTCTCCACATGGAATCATCGGATGATGAAGATACTCTTAGTGCAGATGAAGGTACCCCCAGTGTGGATGAAGTGCCTGTTTTAGAGGGGGACACTGATGTGCTGATGGTGCAGCAAGAGACATCAGTATTGCAGTCTGAGGCTGCAAGGCTTCCAACTGGAAGTGCTGGAATCCGGGTTGATCCAAACATGGTGCAGCCGGTGTTGCCTGCCTTTAGTGTGGATGCAGGGTGTAGAGTGGATTGTGACATTATTTTGCCTATACAGTTCTTTCATTTGTTTATGGATGATGTATTTTTGGCTGAGATTGTTGAGCAGACTAATTTGTATGCTGAACAGTTTTTGAGGGACCACAGTGCCACACTTAAGCCCCACTCTAGAGCTACCCGGTGGACTCCCACAAATGTGGACGAGATGAAGAAGTTTTTGGGTTTGACTTTTTTGATGGGCTTGATAAGGAAGCTGTCCATGGCTTCATATTGGTCTACCAGTCCCTTGATGGCAAGGGCCATATTTCCTGCGATTATGACCCGTGATCGGTATTTTTTCTTTTGCTTCAGATGCTGCATTTTGTTGATAATACTATGGCATTGCCACGAGATCACCCTGACTGTGACAGTCTTTTTAAGATTCGGCTTGTACTTGATCACTTTGTAGATCGATTTTCAGAGATCTATACTCCTGGGAAAGAAATATCTATTGAGGAGTCTTTGGTCCTGTTCAAGGGCCGTTTGGTTTTTAGGCAGTACATCCCTAGCAAGAGGGTACGGTATGGAATTAAGCTGTATATGTTGTCTGAGAGTAGGACAGGATATGTTTTTAATTTCCGTGTGTACACTGGTAGGGATTCCACTATTGACCCCCCCCCGGTTGTCCATCTACTTTTGGAGTTTCAGAGAAAATTGTGTGGGATCTTGCTAGAGGACTGTTTAACACAGGTCACCATTTGTACCTTGATAACTTCTACACTGCTGTGCAATTGTTTAATGAATTGTTCAAAGTGGACACTTTACTTTGAGGCACAATCCGCTCTAACTGTAAAGGTTATCCAAAAGAGCTTGTTTCCAAAAAATCTTCAGAGGGGGCAGTGCATTTCCTTTCGTAGTGATGAACTACTTGCTGTGAAATTTGTGGACAGGAGGGATGTGCACATGCTGACTATCATCCATGATGAGAGAACTTCACCTGTGGCTGTTGGGGGTCAGTTTGCTGAAGTACGCAAACCAGTGTGCATTTTAGACTACAAAAGGGCACATGGGTGGTGTTGATAGAGTAGATCAGAGGTTGGAACCTTACACTGCTATTCGTAAGGTGTACATTTGGTACAAAAAAATTGGCCATCCATCTCTTCAATTTAGCAACTTTCAATGCTTTTGTTGTGTACAAGGCATGTTCTCCTGAGCCAAAGTTGACTTTTGTTCAGTTTCAGCAGTCTGTGATAGGAAGCCTTGTTGTTGTGGAACAGGCAAGTGTTCCTAGAGTTGGAGTGGTGGAGGATGTGGCTAGATTGAAAGATCACCATTTTTCTGATTTAATTCCTCCCACGCCCCAAAAAAACAATCCCTGTAAGAGATTTAGAGTCTGCTAGCGAAGAGGTGTGCAGAAGGAGAGTCGTATGCACTGGCCGATTGTCCTTCTAATCCTGGGCTGTGTGTTCCCTCATGTTTCAGATTGTATCACTCTAAAAAGAGTTTTTGGGAGCAACCGTGAGTCTAATATTGTACTACCTTGTCTGTATGGTTTGATATAGTTGTTCAGTTTCACGTTTGGCAATAGAATGATGTCTTTCGTTTCTGCTGTTGTTTTTGTAGTTATAGTTTAGTATCTGGTTCCAATAAGTTTGTGTTTTCTTCCTTGTTTAAAAATTTTTTATGACAGTGTGCGTGGACTGGCGGTAGGCTGGCGGTGTGCATGGACTGACGCTTGGCTGGCGGTGTGTGTGGACTGGCGCTTGGCTGGCGGTGAGTGGACTGGCGCTTGGCTGGCAGTGTGCATGGATTGGTGCTTGGCTAGCGGTGAGTGGGCTGGCGCTTGGCTGGTGGTGTGTTTGGACTGGTGCGTGGCTTGCGGTGAGTGGACTGGCGCTTGGCTGGCAGTGTGCGTGGGCTGGCGGTGCGTGGGCTGGCGGCGAGTGGGCTGGCGCTTGGCTGTCGGTGTGCGTGGACTGGTGCTTGGCTGGCGGTGAGTGGGCTGGCGGTGTGCAAGTAGTGACTAGCTGCTGGTCACTACAGACACTGCTAGCCAAACGCCACTCCACGCAATCCGGGAGCTGGTGTGGTTGGTGTGTCAGGAATGTGAGCGTGTGAAAGTAATGGGCCCTTGAATGGCGCTGTCTGCTGGTGAGTGTTGTAATGTGCTGGGCCCGCGGCTGGCGGTGTGAATGGTTTTGTATGTGTCACACGTATGAAAGGTGTATGAATGGCCTGTAAAGAGGTTGGTGCCTTGTCGTGGCTTTACAGCTCACGGCCTGTGTCAATGGTTCAGTTTCTCGTACTTTCAATTATTAACAGTGCATTTCTTTTTTGTGAAATCTCTGGTTAATACAAGTATATATACTGAACCATCGCTCACCCTCGTGCCAAATCCAACCAGTATGTATGTGTGCTTCAGGAATAGATGGTTGTGTAAAAAAGGAATATGCTACTTACCAGTATGGATCTGTTCATGGCATGTAGAGCTGCAGATCTAGACACTTGTGCATAGATCGCCATCTGGTGTTGGGCCCGGATGTTTGCAGTTGTTTTTCCTCTTGGGAAGTCTTTGGAAGTCACGAGGAGGGTGACTCCTCCTTTGGATCGTATTGCGCATGGGCTTCGGCTCCATCCTCAGATTGTTTTTCGCCAGCAGGGAAATGATGGAGCGTAATAATAAACAGTGAAGATGCCCATGTGTTGTATCTAAATAAGATAAACTGGAACAGATAAAGGTAACCGGGGAGGCGGGTGGGCGTGTGTAGATCTGCAGCTCTACATACCAAGAACAGATGCATACTGGTAAGTAGCATATTTCGTTTGAGTCATATGAGCTGCAGATTACACACTTGTGCATAGATTATATAGCAGTACCCACCCTTAGCGGCGACCACCCGTATCTGTTGCAGTGGTTTGAAATAATGTTTTGAGTACAGCCTGGCCCACACTAGCCTGTTACTTAGTTTGCACATCTACACAATAGTGTTTAGTGAAAGTGTGCGGTGTTGACCATGTAGCTGCTTTGCAGATATCATCTAATGCAGGAGTCTTCAAACTGTGGGGCGCGACCCCCAGGGGGGCCATGGAGTGATGCAAAGGGGGTCGCGCCTTCCCAGTCACACTTCTGCCCAGGAACAAGGGCTTCAGCCCTCCCCGTCTTCCCCCGTCCTGTGTCTCAGTCCAGGCTGCTGCAGTGAAACTCGAGCTGCTGGGGGCTCAGCTGGGCAGTGTCTGGAGTCTTATCTCCGGCACGCCCGTGTTTTTCACAGGTCTTTAAAGACCATTTGCATTTTTACATGCCCTTACAAACTGGTTACAGAGACTTAGGTTTTTTCCCTGGTTCCAGTACCCCCTGGGTCCCCACTCAGCCTATTCCTTACATTTGTATGTTACATTTACTGCTGTAGTGTGAGAATGCATTTCATGGAAAGGAATATAAAGTAGGCTTGCCAAAAGAAAAATGCCTGCCCTGTTTTGTTTAAAGAGTCTGCAAAGATCTCCTCTTGGCACTAAATAGACTAAGAAATAAAAAAGTATGTATGCATTCGTTATATGACTTTTCTGTCTTTGTTCTCTTCAATTATCAGTCATGGATCATTGAGGCAGCCCTAGAACACAATTAAAAGTGCTTTCTATTTATATTTGCTGTTCAAAGTATGCAAAGATTAGGGCTGAAAATACAGCTTTAGGTGACTGCTTTTTTTTGTACCGACTGGGTCATCAAAATAATCTGCTGGCAACCCTAACCATAGGACTGGAAGTTTGTTGCAGGATCAGCACATTATTTATTTCCTTCACCCTCGATCCCCGATTAATGCCGCAATAGTTTAACTTAGATCCTAAACTCTATGCCGCCGTCAATAACATGCTGAGTTACTTCAGGGGTCTGGGAATGCACCCTGCATTCAGACAACTCATTCCTCATTCTCGCCCTTCACTTTCACGCTCACCCTGCATGCACAGCGATCACAATGCACTCACACTGATTACCATACACTCGCACCATTCACCCGCTCACCTTGCACTCACAGTGATAACTCTGCACTCACAATGCACTTGTGCTGCTCACCCAATACCTCACCCTGCAGTCACACGAGTACACTACTCATCCTGCACTCATGTGACACTTCACTCACCTGTCCTCCTCACTACTCAATATGCAACTCACTCAAACAAGCCCATCACTAACCATGCATTCATTCATCCCACTCTGCACTTACATCCGCTCCTAAATTCATACGCCACCTCACCCTGCAGTCACTCCTCTTGCCCTACTCTCACACTGTTGCATCGCTCCCCGTGCACCAACATGGGCACTCTTGTCACCCACACAGTGCAGAGGGTTAATGTGCCTGTGTTAAATGGTAGCGGCAGTTTCAGTCGATAACCTTTCAAATATTGCCCGGCGGTAATCGCCTCTTATACCATTCGATAATTTACCAATGAAAGAGGCAGGCGCCGGAGACTGGAAGGCAGGAAACAAAGTTTTATTCCGTCGGAGCAGAACACATCAGATCAGACAGCAAGGTATCGTCACGAGGTGCTCTAACTGCATCTCTGAGGCCTGGCCTCTTATACACAGGTTTATGACTTTATTGCAGGTTTATCATACATGGCACATTCTTGAGATCACTTTGATGCATGAAAGAACGTCTTCAGAATCCTTGGCTCAGATCCGATCCCACGCATAGCTACAGTAGAAGTTCCCACCCCACCCGCAGTAGGAGATGGCTATCACACAGCAGGATATTCCGCCAATTCCCGGGGGTGTGTGTGACCGGTCGGGTCTCAGGGGGTGGGGGGCCTTGATCTACTGTAATCCCTTCGATGTGGGGCGTTTCCCTTACAGTAGGGACAATAAACTGCATCCGCAGGGCTAGGTGATGGCCTGGGATCGGTTCGGACAATGGGGCGCAGAGGAAGGGGGTTATCAAAGAGATGCATGACCATGTATGGGATGTCGGTCAGGCGTGGGATGCGGTTCCATGGCAGGGTCGCGCAGAAGGAGAGGGTTTATGGCCCGTGTATGAGAGAGCGGGGGTGGCCGGCGCGCGGGGATGCTTGCAGCGCCAGGGGGACGCGCTGGCGATCGGCAATGAGCAGGGAGAGAGAGTGGGGTGCCTAAAATGGCGGCCGTGCGTTCGCTGTGCGTGGCGCTGGGGAGAGGCAAGATGGCGCAGATAATGTTCAGTTACAAGCTAAATTTCCACACCTGCTACAAAGAATATGTACCATGCAGATCACAGAAATGAGTGTGAGTAAACTATGAGTAGTGCTATAAAAAATGAAATGTTTGTCAGAAAGGTGCTATAGAGCGATGCGGTGCATTGTCGGTGAGTGGCAGTGAAGGAATTCATGGAGAAGGAGGAAACGGGGGTGGGGCATCAAAAAAGACTTTTGCACCGGGTGCGACCAGTGTTAGGACCAGCTCTGACTGGGAGTGTTAGCCCCCCTTCTGAAGTTCTGGTCTAGTGGCTCCCCTGCTTCTGCCTATTATTATTTACATTTGTAATGCACTACTGTTACCAAAAGATGTCCTGGGGCTAATAACCATCTACTGCCTGAAGGCAAATGAGTAACACACAGAAGGAGAACCAACCAAATAGGGTAACCTACAGAGCATAGAGAAAGGTTTTTATATCTTCCTAAAAGATAATAGATTCTTGGTGGAGCGAAGCAAAGGAGGGTGCACGTTCCATAACTGCGCGGCCTGCATCAAAACAGCGAGACAGATAACTCATGCCTTCTTGGATTAGGGAACAATAAGCAGAGTGGCACATGCCTAGAGGAGCATACGGGTCCGACCTGTATGCTTGGCAAGGAGAGATGAGAGAGGACAGCAAGGGAGTGAGAGAATTTGATTGAAGAGGTCAGGGATGAGGAGAAATGTGAATTGCGAAGAGAAGTGTGGACACGCAAGAAGCGAGTGTGATCCAAAGGTGAGGGCTTCTGTTAGAACAAAGGGGAGATGTGAAAGAGGAATGGGGGACTGGAGAGGTCTAAGATACAAATAGACAAATTTGAATAGAGAGACGAGGTGAATGAGAAGTGCTGAGGGGTACAGGAGGTGACAGGGCCAGAGGCCATGAGATAAATGTGAGAGACTGTTAGAGATGAGGGCAGTGAAAAGACAGAATGGCAAGAGGTGATTAAAGGTGAAGTGAGAGGTTGATAGTGGAGAATTCAGAAGTTGTAAAAAGGGGTGAAAGAAAATGGCCTGCAAAGTGAGAGAGGGATCCGGGGTTGGGAGAGAAGAGAGGGATGGAAGGAAGGGGGTGAGAGGAAAGCTGCATGGGTAAACTGTTCAACTCTGCACAAAACCGCCAGGGTTTTAAGGGACCCCTGCTTCTCCCGGTCAGGGCCAGGTGAGCTTCTAATGTGGCAGCACGTATTGCTGCAGAGTGGAAGGCCCTTCACAAAGGTTGACTTGAAATCTTTCTGATGATGATTGCTGTATTTTGGCTATAAATGGGTACTGATTGGGTGAAGTCTTTCCTCGGTGTTACTGTGTGTAAAAAATGTCAAAATAATGAAGGAATGCTATCCCAAAATACGCTGCATCACCGCCTCATTTACATTTTCATCCCACACAATTTAGTCAACAGGTTTAGAAATTTTTGTCAGGAGGGGGTCCTTATGCCTCATAATGTTGACAGGGGGGTCTCGGCATCCAAAAGTTTGAAGACCTCTGATCTAATGGGATGTTTCCTAGAAAAGACATTGAAGCCCCTATTTTACGTGTAGAATGGGCTTTAGGGGGAACGGATAGCGTTAGTTTTGCTTTGTTGTAGCAAATCTGAATGCATTTGACAATCCACCTAGCTATCCCCGACTTGGAGATGGGGTCGCCCTCGTGTGGTGGAGAGAAAGAGACAAACAGTTGTTTGGTTTTACGGAAAGGTTGTGTTCTCTCGATGTAGTAGACTAAGGCTCGTTTGACATCTAGTGTGTGGAGAGGTCTTTCTGCAACGGTTTGTGGTTGCGAGAAGAATACTGGTAGTTCTACAGATTGGTTTAGGTGAAAGGGAGAAATGACTTTAGGGAGGAATTTTGGGTTGGTACGGAGAACAACTTTTGTTATGGTGCATTTGTAGAAAAGTTTCTTGAATGGTAAATGCTTGTATCTCACTGACCCTTCTGAGGGAAGTGATGGCCACGAGAAAAGCGGTTTTCCACGCTAAAAATTGGAGTTCACATTTGTGCAGTGGTTCGAAGGGAGGCCCAATTAGTCTGGTGAGAATGATATTTAGGTTCCACACAGGTGAGGGTGGCACTCGGGGGGGAATTATTCTTTTAAGGCCTTCCATGAGGCTTTAATGGCAGGTACTCTAAAGAGTGATAGATGTTGCCTGTTTTGTAGGTAAGCTGCTATAGCGAATGGACGTATAGGCTAGATTACACCTTTGTAGGTGGAGTAAGTAGCCTATGATGTGTTGAATGGAGACGTCTAGGGGATTGATGGTGTTGTTGTGACAATAGACAACAAAACGTTTTCACTTGGCGGCGTAGCACGTTCTAGTGGTGGGTCGCCTAGCTTCCTTGATGACGTTCATACAGTCAGGTGGAAGATTTAGATAACCGAATTCTAGGATTTCAGGAGCCAGATCGCAAGGTTGAGCTGAGCTGGGTCAGAGTGTCTGATCTCTCCATGGTTCTGGGTTAAGAGGTGTGGAGAGAGGCGTAATTTATGGTGCGGTACTACAGATAGTTCCAGCAGTGTGGTGTACCACGGTTGTCTGGCCCAAGTTGGAGCTACTAGGATTAGTGTGAGGGAGTGTTGCTGTAGTTTGTGCACCACTAGTAGAATGAGTGGGAGAGGCAGAAAAGCGTACGCAAATCTGCCTGACCAGTTCATCCATATTGCATTGCCTTTGGACAATGGGTGTGGATATCTGGCGGCGAAGCTTGGGCATTTGGTGTTTTCGTGGGTGGCGAAGAGGTCTATCTGTGGATGCCCCCACATCTGAAAGTACAGGTGTAGAACTTGTGGGTGGAGTTCCCACTCGTGGATTTGTTGTGTTTGTCTGCTGAGCAGATCTGCCATAATGATTTGGACTCCTGGGACATGCTGAGCTAGGAGAAAGATTTTCTGGGGTATGGCCCATCTCCATATGCTCTGTGCTAGCTGAGAGAGCTGTGGAGAGTGTGTGCCGCCTTGTTTTTGAATATAGTACATGGCGGTCATGTTGTCTGTGCGGATTAGGACTGCCTTGCCTGAAATCTGTGTTTGAAAAGATTTTAGAGCTAAGAAGATCGCTAGTAACTCCAGATGGTTGATATGGAGTAACTTTTGTTGAGGTGTCCATGTGCCCTGCATGGTGAGATGTAATAGATGGGCTCCCCAGCCGGAGAGCGATGCGTCTGTTAGTACTATCTGGGGAACCGGGTCCAGGAACGGTTGACCTTTGGAAAGGTTTGTGGTGGTCCACCACTGCAGAGAGCGATGGGTGCGACCGTCTACCAACACCAGATCTGTTAATTGACCTTGGACCTGGCTCCATTGGCACGCTAAGCACTATTGGAGAGCACGCATCTGGAGTCTTGCGTGAGGTACTATGAAGATGCAAGAGGCCATCATCCCTATTAGTTGCATAAACACTTGAGCTGGAATGGAGTGTTGTGCCATGAATTTTGCGCGTAGAGCCTGAATGCCTGTAATCCTGGCAGGATTGGGGTAGGCTACGCTTTTGAGGTGTCTATGGTGGCACCGAGGTATTGTTTTATGTGGGATGGTTGTAGAAGGGACTTTGCGTGGTTTACTGCGAATCCCAGTTGAAGTAGCTGGATAGTGGCATGCGTGTGTTGTACACACTGGCTGTATGAACTGGATTTTATTAGCCAGTCTAGGTATGGGAAGACATGGATGTGTTGTCTCCTGAGGTGTGCTGCCACTACTGCTAGGCAATTGGTGAATACACGTGGTGCTGTTGCAACTCCGAACTGGAGTACTTTGAATTGGTGGTGTTGGCCGTCCATTACGAATCTGAGGAACTTCCTGTGAGCGTTGTGCACTGGAATGTGGAAATAAGCGTCTTTAAGGTCTAAAGTGGTTAGGAAGTTGTTTTGGGAAAGCAGTGGAAGTACCTGTTGAAGCATTACCATGTGAAAATGGTCTGAGTGTATGTATTTGTTTAGGGGCCCGAGGTCTAGGATGGGCCGCAGAATCTCGTCCCTTTTTGGTATGAGAAAATATAGGGAGTAGACCCCCATATTTCGTTGGTTGGTAGGAACGTGTTCTATCGCCCATGTCTGTAGGAAGGAGATAACCTCCTGCTTTAGTAGTGTTAGATGTTCTTGTGACATTGGGCGTTGTCTGGGTGGAATGTTGGGGGGGGGGGGGGAGTAGATATTAGTTCTAGGCAGTAGCCTGACTGAATTATTTGTTACCCATTTGTCTGAGGTGATGGTGGCCCAGACAGGGAGGACATTTTGGAGTCTGCCCCCGACCGGAGTGGGATGGTCGGGGGGAGGAGAGTGGAGGGAAGTCATTGGGCAGGTGCGGTGGCAGAGCGGGCAGTGATTGTTTTGTCTCTGCCTTTGTTATTGTTGCCCCTGTAGCCACCTCTTTGGTAGCCCCTTGTAAAGGTGGACTGGGTAGGGGCCTTATATGAAGTGGAATCGGAGGAGTAGCCTCTGGATGTGCTCCGAAAGGAAGAGCGGCGAAAGGAGCGCCTGGGAGGGTGTGATTGTAAAGCTCCCATGGATTTTGCCATGTCGGTGTCCTTTTTCATCTTTTCTAGGGCCTCATCCACTTTTGGGCCAAACAGATGTTCCTGGTCAAAGGGATGGTTGAGGATGGAGGCCTGTACCTCCGGTTTAAAACCGGAGATCCTTAGCCAGGCATGGCAACAGAGGACACTAGTATTGATGGCCCTGGAGGCTGTGTCTGTTGCATCTAGGGCACAACATATGGAGGTATTAATAATGGTTTTGCCCTCCTGAATTAGCTCGTTGGCCCTAGGTTTGTATTGATCAGGGAGATGTTGCAGTATGGCTTCCAATTCGTCATAATGGGCCCTGTCATACCTGGCTAGTAGCGCTTGTGTATTAGCGATACGCCATATGTTGGCAGCTTGGGATGCAGTACGCTTGCCTGATGCGTCCAAGAGTTTAGACTCTGTCAGGTGGTGGTGCTTCGCCTGACGCTTGGGAGTTGGCCCTTTTACGTGCTGTGTATACTACCAGAGAATCTAGTGGTGCTGGCCCTCTGATGTAGGAGGGATCTGTAGGGGCGGATTTATATTTCTTTTCAATGCATGGGTTAATGACCCTGGCTCTGACTGGATCTTTAAAGACTTCTGGCGCATGTTTTATAACTCCCTTGACCATAGGCAATATTGAGGTAGTCCTATGTGTCAAACGTATCTAGGAGGAAATCCTCCTCCACGGGGGCGGAATGGAGATCTACCCCGTGATAGTGTGCTGCCCTTTGTAATAGATGGTTGAACCCCAGTGAGTCTTCTGGTGGGAAAGGTCTGAAAGGGTAGAGATCATCCTGTGGGACGTTAGGGGTCAGGGATATTATAATCGTCCCATGGGTCTGGGGAGCCTGTGGGAGTTGGGTCCCCTGTAGGTAAATCTTGGGGCACGTCTCCTATGTCATCATATGAGTCCCCCGGATGATCATCATCCGGAGAGGGTGTTGGGGAATGATGAGGTGGGGGCGGAGATGCGGAAGGTAGTCTGAAAGGAGAGGTAGCAGAGTCCTTCCTCTTTGGAGGTGGAGCAGGTTTTTCCAGCTGTCTCTATTTGATGGAGAGCATCAAATGTCCGGTTTTAGGATCCTTGGTTAGTGTTTTTTGTAATGGGTCCGGTGTAAAGAGTTCTGGTGATGTTGGTTGGTCCGTCGGCGCTGAAGGCGTCGGGCCGTTGTTTTTTTTGGCTTCATCCGCGCTGGTTCGTTGTTTGGTCGGCACGAGCTGGATTTCAGCTTCGGAGTGTCGGTGCCGAAGATGGTGTCGGCACCAAGGAGCTGGAGCTCGACACAGAGTGTTTCGGTGCGGGGCTCGGTGTCGAAGCAGAGGCCATTTTCTTTTTCGGTGTCTAAGAGTGTTTATCGGCACCGACGGTGGGCTGGCTCGAGCCCGAGCCGCCGGAAGGCTTAATCGGCTTCTTTACCGGGCTTGAAGGTGCGGTGTGGGAAGCAGTGTCTTTGGTCTTGCTTAGGCCCGGAGGCGAAGGCGTGCTCGAAGCTTTTCGGTGCCGGCGAAGGTGTGGGGGGTAGATTAGTACTCACGACCCTCTGTGCCGGAGTGATGTCCTCCACATCTGAATCATCGGCTTCGAAAGGCGCGGACGATTCCCTCGTCGGTGTGGTGTTCTTCTGGAGCGTCGACGCCTTCTCCAAAGAGGTCGTCCGGAATCGCCGACGTGTGCCATGGTTCTTCTAGCCCTTCGGTCTCGAATTGTTGTCTTGGACCGGAAGGACTTACACGCCGGACAATCTCGAGCCTCGTGTTCGGGGGGAGAGGTAGAGATTGCATACTTCATGGAGATCGGTGTGGGGGAACTTGGACCCACATCGAGGGCACTTCTTGAAGGGAGTCTTTCCATTAGCCAGTACAGGAGCTTGGGTAGGCCCGAAGGCCGTCGTCCAGAATCGAAGGTTTTTGCCGATGAGAGGCGCGTCGAGTGAGGAGATCGCGATCGAAAACAATACCGCGAGTTGGGGTGAGGATTGCGCGTCAATCGTCAAACTGGAAGCTGCTCGGAACCGGAGCGCGAAGACCACATCCGAGCCCGATGACGGAAAAAAACAAATCGAGGATGGAGCCGAAGCCCATGCGCAATACGATCCAAAGGAGGAGTCACCGACCTCGTGACTTCCAAAGACTTTCCAAGAGGAAAAACAACTGCAAACATCCGGGCCCAACACCAGATGGCGATCTATGCACAAGTGTGTAATCTGCAGTGCATATGCCTTAAACAAAATTCTATTGTTTTTGTCAAGCAGGGTGTACCTTGTCCCTTTTTGTGAATGTTGTAATGTGTTGGATTTGTGCCTGGTGGTGAGAACGGTCGTGTGTATCATGTATGAAAGGTGTGTGAATGGCCTGTAAAGCGGTTGGTGCCTTGACGTGGCTTTACAGCTCATGAGCTGCGAGTCATTGGTTCCGTTTTTTGACCTTTCAATTGACAGTGCATTTCGTTTTTGTGAAATCTCTTGTTAATATTATATACTGAACCATCACTCGCCCTCGTGCCAAATCCAACAAGTATGTGTGTGTTTGAGGAATAGGGGGCTGTGCAGTAATCCTTGTCAGTTTAGTCTCTGCCAAGCTGTACATTTCATTTAAGAATAACCCAACAACTGTAGGTTGTCATAAACGGAACACCCATTGGAGTGCATGGTGATGTCTCTCTTGTGGATCCCAACAAGTTAGCTTACCCACAATGTCCTGCAAACCTCAATATGTGACTCACATTTTCCTTGCATTATTTTGCCCAAATTTTCACACGGCGGAAAGTAACAACAAACTTCCAACCCCCCTGCATTTCGCCAAGTATCCCAATAGAAATGGTACCTCACTTGTATGGGTGGGCCAAGTACCCGTGGCAGGGAAGGGCCCAAAACCTATTGATATGACATCAAAATTACCTATCACAAACCAACCTGGTTTTGTAAGGGGGGGGGGGTCCCATGAGTTTTTGGTCAGGGGCTCAGCAGCCATCTAAGGAAACCTACCAAACCCACACATTTCTGAAAACTTGACACCCGGGGGCTTCCAGGGAGGTATGGCTTGCGTGGATCCCCCAACGTTTCCATACCCAGAATCCCCTGCAAATCTCAATTTTTGCTGTGAAAAATAATTTTAAAAAACACTTTTTCCACACATTGTGTGGGAAAGTTGTGGCATCACCAGGCTCACACAAATTTCCCACCAGCCAACATTCCCCCAGGTCTCCCGATAAACACGGTGCCTCACTTGTGTGGGAGGCCCACGTACCCGCGACAGGCAAGGGCCCAAAACGTAGTGAGGCGACATCAAAATTGCCTATCAAAAAATGTTTTGGGCCCTTGCCTGTCGTGGGTACTTGGGCCTCCCACACAATTGAGGCACCATTTTTATCAGGAGACCTTGGAGAACGCTGGGTGGTGGGAAATTTGTGTGAGCCCCGTGATGCCACAACTTTCCCCAGACGAAAACGTGCGAAAAAAAGTGCTTTTTTCCAGCTAAAATTGAGGTTGGCAGGGGATAATGGGTAAGGAAACGTTGGGGGATCCACCCAAGCCATACCTCCCTGGAAGCCCCCGGGTGTTGAGTTTTCAGAAATGTGTGGGTTTGGTAGGTTTCCCTAGGTGCCGGCAGAGCTAGGGTTCACAAACTACAGCTAAGCACTTTGCCAAAAAAGGGCAATTTTTCACTGCAAAATTGAGGTGTGACCACATTGCGTTTTGCGCAGTTTCCTGTCGCGGGCACTAGGCCAACCCACACAAGTGAAGTACCATTTTTCTCGTAAGACTTTGGGGAACACGGTGTGGGTGGAAATTTGTGGATCCACGCAGATTCCAGAACTTTCCACCACAGAAATATGGGGAAAGTGTTTTTTTGGACAATTTTTATGTTTGCAAGGGATTCTGGGTAACAGTGGGAGGCAGTCAAGTCACCCCATCCTGGATACATTTTTGAACTTTCCATCACAGAAATGTGGCTTGACAATTTTTTTTTAGGTTTACAAGGGATTACGGGTATGGTGGGAAGTCACCCCATCTTGGATTACCCTGGGTGTCTAGTTTTCAAAAATGTATAAGTTTGGTAGGTTTCCCTAGGTGCCAGCAGAGCTACAACTAAACACTTCGCAAAAAAAAAAAGTGTAAATTTTCATTGTGAAAATGTGGTGTGTTCACGTTGGGTTTTGAGCCATTTCCTGTCGTGGGCACTATGCCAACCCACACAAGTGAGGCACCATTTTTATCAGGAGACTTAGGGTAGTTCAGATTTGTAAAGCAACTGTTATTACCTACTGATTTTTTATGCATTTCTCCCTTCCAAACGAGACTGTGTAAAAAAAAAAAGAAGAGGCCTAGCAGCAAAGTGTTGAAGATGGTGGCAAAATATTTGTATTTAATAAACAAGAAAACACAAGAGAATAATAGACTTCGTGATATTAAGCAGTCTATGAAGTCAATGTTTAAGGAGGTAGAAAGAGGAAGTATTTGCCTGATGTAGCTGAAGATTTATGGTCTGTATCAGCTGAGGAAGATAATTTGAATAAAGGCCACGGGGGTAAGTGCTTAAAGAAAAAGAAGCATAGTTGGAGTAAGAATTTGGTTTCACAGGAAATAGATTCCAAAGCAGCTTGCAAAGAAAAGGATTGCATAGTGGCACGGTAAGAGTGAAGGTATTTGCTGCAAATAAAGGGGTATTAGAGCATACCAATATAGAAGGGAAAAATAGAGATTGGGACAAATAGGTTTTTGATCTGGAAGCACATGACTGGTCAAGTATTGAGTTTGCAGATTTAGATGATGTACAAAGGGATATGAGGAATTCAGTTAGGGACTCGCTGGGACTAAGATTAGTTGATCCAAAGGATGTGAGAATCATCCAAGAAGTTCAGATTAGTGGCCTCAACATCATGTGGCAGATTATATTAAATAACGTATTTGAAGACCTCTCGAGCAAGAGGAGAGGAATATTATATGAGCAGAAAGCTCAAGACCCGTTATAGGTGATAAAGAGTCAATGTCTCCAAATTTAGATCCGGAATATCATCGATTTACTAAAATGTGGGCAAGATCCTAGAAAGTGATCAGAACATGCTTTGAAGCAGTGTGAGTATAGGTTATTAGATGAGTCCGCTGGCTTGTGTCAATGGAAGAGACATGAAAAGTGAGTTCTTAAGAGGATGGAATCAAAGGACAAACTGCATTCTGGAGAATGCAAATGCTAGCCTTATAGAAGAAGAAAGGCAGAGTTATTGGATACAAGTCCAAGATTGGGTAACTTCGCACAAAAAGATACCTCAAAGAATAGCTAAAGGCATACTATTTGGAGAGTGGATAGTAAAGTCCCTTAGAAAATGTGTCCAAATTCAGTGTTGGATAAAGCACACACTTCTATGAGAAGAGTGTTTAGTGGACAGAATTTATATGGTAGGGTCAGAAGGACAAACTATAGGGCTCAGTATAATCAAAAGGTGTTTACAGAAGGTACAAGTTGAGGGGAGGATTTTATCCACAAAGAGGTCGAGGCAGAAAAACAAGGGTCTCAAGAGGGAGAGGTCGATAAGCTAATACACCTAAAGTATGAACAATATTACTTAATCTATCCAGGAAAGAGGTGGGAGGAAGGTTAAAATGTTTTGTGGAAGAGTGGAGAATTACACATGATCCATGGCTGGTTTCAACAATAGAAGGATATGAAATATATTTCAAAGAGGTTCCATTTCAAGGAAATGAGCCAAGAAAGTTAGTGTTCAGCAAATAGCAGAAAAAGGTTGTAGAAAAGGAACTATTTCAGGGGTAGAAATTATACAACAGGAAAAGTATCCTTTTTTGGTGGAGGACAAGGGTTGAAGATCAGTAATTTTAAGAGAACGCAATCGTTGTGTCATTTACGGGCATTTCAAAATGGAGTGTGTGTATTGAATATGCTACTTACCAGTATGCATCTGTTCTTGGCATGTAGGGCTGCTGACATTCATATCTGTGCATAGAGCGCCACCTAGTGTTGGGTCCGGATGATTGCACATTGTTGTCCTGGAAGAGTCTTCGAAGTATCACGAGATAGGTGACTCCTCCCCTGGACCACAGTGCGCATGGGCATCCTCTCCATCCTTAGATTGTTTTTTTCCGCCATTGGGTTCGGATGTGCTTATCTTAGCTCAAGTTAGGAGCAGGATTGGATGGTGAAGTTAGATCTGAAAGATGCTCATTTTTCCGGTCCAATGTACCAAGAGTCAATTCTACAATTCAGATGGGAAGAACAGTTGTATCAATACAATGCCTGCAATGTATTTAGTCTGCACCATGGTGTTGGACGATGGTCTTGAAACCAGTAGTAGGTTTGACTGAACAAGGTGCGAGAATGATTATATATTTGGGCAACATTCTCATCATGAATCAGGATATGTAGGTTTTCTAAGAGCACTTGTGTATGGTGAAGGGACTTCGAGAAGGATGTAGATTTGACTTCTTATTGGCAATTAAACCTACATTTTCCAAACTATGGAGTTTTTAGGTTTTGTAATAAACCGTGAAAGTCCAATTGCAAATGCCAGAAGGAAGATATGTATAATAAAATGGGAAGTGAGGAAGAGAGGAGTGGGCATTAGGAGAGCTGGCATCTGTAAGTCTTCTTTTTATCTTCAAATCCATGTATGTTTCCATGTCTGCCACATACAGGACTCTGCAACGCTTATGAAAACCAGGTTTAGCAAGGAGACAGACTTCAGATGATGGAAAAGGTGAGAAACGAGTAAACTGGGTGGTTGCAAAATTTGGAGGCATTGAATGGTCATGCAGTTTTTGGGATAAGTGATATCTTATATTGGAAACATCTGTAAGCAGTTTTGGCTGGGGAACATAGTGTACAAGTCAGGAAACTGGAGGGAAATGGAACGTGCATGATAGGAAAGAGCATATAAACCCCTTGGAAAGGACTGCGAGTGTTTGCTCTTTGCAGTTTCAAGAACAAGTTGAAAGGGAGGTCTGTCTTGTTAAAGATGGACATTATAACCCCAGTAACCTACATAAACAAGTTAGGAGGGAGCAGGTCAAAGAGACATACAAAGATTGCGATGAAGCTATGAGACTCGTCAGGAGAACATAAATCAAAGGTTACCCCAGTATTTACCAGGAGAGGAAAATTTAGTGGCAGATTGCACCATCCAATCACTCAGATTGAGTTCCAGACAGAAATTTTCAAAACAATAGGAGTCATGTGTAGGACCTATAGAAGTAGATCTCATCAGCGTCAAGTTGAATCGATATTTTACACTAGTTTATAAGAGGACAACGGATAAGTGCCTTAGATTCCCCCATTGGATGATCTCGGTCTTTATAAGCGGCCCTTTACGCTTTCCTGGCAGCACCATCCATGGGCTATAAGAGTGCTTATAAACTTGTGTCAAATATCGACTGGACACTGATGAGAAGATACTTTGGGCATGTGACTATTGGGCCCGGCTTGTGATTTAACTAACACGGGACTATTAAGTCGGTTTGTGTGATCCAAAAAGCCCTGAAGAAGTTCTTGGCTATATGCCATACTGAACGAAACGCATTGGCTGCTTTTTTATGAAACTTCACTTGAAATTGAAAATAAAGGACTAAAAGAAATTTAAAGACTGAATACGTTTTTTGTTCACATGCACCGCTCTACATAAAACCAAATAGTGGTATGTTGACGCGCACCTGACCACGAAAAAAAAAACCTACTATTCCAGACCCAACCACTAGATGGCGGAATAATGCACAGCATAGTGAATCCAGAAAAGATTCCCACTGCAAAAATTGGGTTGTTGGTTGACTGGGGTGTAAAGAGTAAAAATGAGTTTTGTTAATTGTATTGTTCATTTATCAGATTCATATTTTATGATTGTACATTTTAGTCTAAATGAAAATCTGCCATCTCATTTATACTTCTCTACAGTGGTGACAAAAACCGCAAAATCTGTGTTGGCTGTACCTCAGGAACAATAATTGTAAATTGGAAGAACATTTGAACTATGGTAACTCAGAATATTTTCTTTCTTCTGTTAAGAAAACAAAACGGTTACTTACCAGTAGTAAATGTACAGCAGAAGAGTTTTCTGGATTCACATGCTGTGCCTTAGATTATGTAGCGTTTTCCCCCTGCTTGGGGTGGTTGTGGTAAGATGAGGAAGACTGAAAAAGGTACCTTTTGTTCTATTTGAGCTCCCTTAGTCATCTGTATATCCACACAGTAATGTGTGGTGAATGTATGTGGGGACACCCACGTTGCTGCAGCACATATGGTGTCTATTGGCCATGAAGGCCAGGGTTGCCCCTTTTTTTTCGATGTTGAGTGGGTTTTTGGCCACGTGTTGAGATTTTCAGCTGAGGCATATAATACTTGAATTGCCTCTACAATCCAACGTGCTATTGTCCCCTCCGTCACGTCACAGGTGCATCCTTGTTGCACTTTGAGACAAATAATTGACTGCCTTTCTAGAATGGTCGTTTCCTGTAGATAGTTTAGTAAAGCCCTTCTTATACCCAGGGTATGCAGGCTCCTTTCTAGTCGTGTTTGTGGGTTTTGGCAGCTAGATGTATGCTTTGGTTCATGTGGAATTTGCTTACTACCTTAGGTAGGAATTGAGGAGTTGGTCCTTTGCATGTCTGGTTCCTCAATAGTTAATGCTCGTAGTTCACTTACTCTCCATAGGGATGTTATAGCTATTAAGAAGGCAGTCTTTATAGTGATATTTGGAGGTTTTTTGGCAAGCACTCGAATGGTCCTGTCATTAGTTATGTTAAGACTGTTCAAGCTCCACACTGGGGCTAGAGCCTTTCTGGGGGGTGCAATCCTCTTGGACCCTTCAAGGAATAGTTTGTTGACAGGTGCTGTGAAGAAACTTTAACATGAATCTTCCCTGGTGCAGACTACAAATGCTGCCAGTTGCACCTTAAGGCTTGAGTAGTTTGTTACTGTCAAGCAAGTGTGTAAGATATGTGCACTGTTTCCTGGGTGGAAATCAAATTTAGGGCATATTTTTCAGCTGTGTTGGATCTAGTAACACTAGTTCTTCTAGGTTGTCTTAAGGCATTTGTAGCACTTTGCACTGCAACGGAACAAAGTGAATGGATTGCGATTGAACATACGCTCAGTGTTTGTTCCACATTCTGTTAAGATTTGACCAGCACCAGACCTCCGCACATGACAAAGCCATCTCATGAGATATGAGAAAATCAAATTGTAAACTGAAAACATCAGTCAGGTGTAATTCTCTAAAACCCCACCAGTTTCAGACTGCAATGAAGACAAAAGCAATAAGTATCAAGCCAGAACAGTACTCAATTGCACAGAATTGTATGCACCAAGACAAAGAAATTACTCTTGGAAGGGCTGATCTGACTTTGTGGATAGTTCTTGTTTGAGACCATTGTGCAATACTAGTCTATTCCATTTGTGAATTTTTCAAAGAATCATATTTGCCTAGCAAATTCAGCAGACGTGGCAGAATCAACTGCATTGACAAGCCAAAATGAATGTAACAATTTACACCGGCTGCCAGCATAAATTTGGAGTGGTAAATTTTTGGGAGTTGGTCACACAGGGGCTTCCTTCCGGAATGGTTCTTATATTCTTGATTTGTTGGAAGTAATAGAACCACCAAAAGATTGCAGTGGTCACGTGCGCATCCCATATGGCTGGAGGTCACATTGGAAAATAAATATGCTGATCAATGGCAAGGTATTGTGCACTCGAAAATGCACCTGCAAGATCAAATGAGCAAATAACAGTGCAAGAACAAAATGCAGTGAAAGTTCATTATAGTGCAAATCGTTGTCCTGTTAAACCCAATACAGCCCTAATTTTGGCCTGCCAACTCTTGGGTCAAAACCTGAACTTATTTTAAAAATGACATCCTTATATTGATTTGCACAGCTCTTCAGATTGAGGACGATAACTCCAATGGGAATGCCTGCTCAATCATCTGCACGTGAAAAGATGGACACCATTAAAAATAAGCTGGCTAAATTGTGGGCATCCACTAATTTGAAATGGTATGATGATACCTCATGAGATTTATAAGTATCCCAGACAAAAAGACTGGACTTTCGTACAATGAAGTGTTAAAGGACAGAACCATGAGGATGAAAACAAGTTACTAACCTGTAACTTTGGTTCTCCAGGATTGGAAACTTTCCTAGATTCCCATGCTTGAATCATGCCCCATAGTAGAGATGGAGTCCCCGGTATACATAAAATAGCAATAGAAACCATTACAGAAAATAAACCAAGCCCATTCTAGTTTAGCGACAGCCACCTCTTTTTGTAAGAGACCAAATAAAATGAACTAATCCGATTAGCCTCACCCTCTAGAACCATCCTGAGAGAACCTCAGATTTCCTACCGCACGTTGTGCAAGGGAGTCTCCACGGAGCACTGCTCAGTTGTTTTTCACCCGTTTTTCTTCAAGAACTGCTTAGACTACTTGCCAGCATGAATGACAAGAAGAAAGCCCTCTTTAAACCGTGTGCAACCTGCTCTAAGAAGAGACTTTGTGGAGGACAAGCACAAAGATTGCATTAACTGTATGTACCCAGACCATAAGGTAGTAGACTGCAAGATATGCCAGACCTTCTAAACAAACTTTGCGAGACCGTGAGGGGCGTCTCCTGACCTCGCTCCAGAAGCTTAAGTCAAGGAAGGAGCCAGTCTCCAGTGATCGTGATGAGGCCTGCTCCGCTGCATCTTCTAGGTCTGTGAAAAGGGGTAGGTCTTCACCTTCTAAATAAAGACCATCCAAGTAAAGCCTTGAAAAAGACCTCGCATAGGTCTGAAAGGGGCAGTCCTAGCAAATCTCCTCACAGATGTGTAAAGGAGAGGGAAGGACTATCTGTAGGAGTGACATCCAGTTCAGTTCCTCCACCTTCTTTGGCAGGTCCAAAAGCCTTCAAGAAGCCCTCATCTGTTCCTTCTGATGGCAAACCTGTGAAGAAAATGTATCCAGCGACGACTGTCAAGGAAGACTTCAGAGGTACAGTCAAAGTCCTTGTCTCCTTCAAATCTGACTCAGTCGGCGGCGATTTACTCGTCCCCTTCGCCTAGGCGTCAACGGCATACACGCCAATTGTGGCAACTCAGTCGTAATTTGTTGTTGTTGTAATGGTTTCGATTGGTTTCTATTGCTATTTTATGTATACTGGGGACTCCCATCTCAACGACGGGAAGTGATTCAAGCATGGGAATCAATGAAAGTTAAATACTGGAGTAATACATTTATACCTGCCACAGTCTGGCTGATGTGTGGTGAGATCTGATTTATCAGGTGATTTGACAACAGCATCGGTGCCATCAAAGGCACCTAGGAGACTGCATACTGGTGAAGAAGCATCTCCAATAGAGCTGCTGTGGAACGTTTCAAGGGACCATATCACGCCGTGCTTGTTCAGTGTGCCAGTCTTGCACAGTGAATCTAAGCAGCTCACATGAGAGGAGTGATGACTTCTGATAAAAAAAAACATTGATTCAGTCAAGCTCAAGTTTGCGTGTATCCATACAAGGATCAAAAAAAGATTGCAACTGGTGAAGTTGCTGATGATCTTGGTGAAAATACAAGTTTTTAATTACAACTGGAGGATCAGAATGAAGAACTTTTGCTAAGTCACGAGCACCAGCAAGTAAAAAGTCTGATCCAACTCATGGAAAGCTTTTGCTGGAAATTCGAACCGCAAGAACCCGAACAGGAAGAAATCAGTGAGTGAAGTTGCTGAGCAAAGTAAAAGTTCATCTGCGTGAAAATGACTCCGCAGCAGTTGAAAGTAAAGATAGTCATGTCTCATAAGGCAGCGAAGAGAACTTGTAAGAGAAGACACTGGGAAAATGAAAGCTAAAACAGATGACCCAAAAGTAGCTGAAATTGATTCAGAGAATAATGATAGTGAATTATGTTACCCAAAGAACAACAAGGAGAATCCGGATCAGAAAGTTTACTTACTCATATTCAGGTTCTTACACCTGTCTGAAGGACTTAAATGAGAACTACTGCAACTGAACCCCCTCGAAAAAAATGTTATAAGTAAGTTTATGAACTTTGCAAGAAAGAATTCTGTTGAAGACATGAGTTGAGGCTAAGAACAGAAAAACGGTTTAGAGAAAGTGAATTGTTTTTGATGGTTAAAAAAAAAAAAAAAAATAGTAAAAAGTTTCTTGAAGACAATTGAGCCCTGAAATTTTGGTTTAGTCTCATTAGAAATCACAACTTGCATACCTACTAAACCCATACAATCACCCACACAACCCCTTACATACCCATTCATGCACACAAACTACTCCGATCAAATCACCCACACACCAATATAGATTCAAAAACAAAAAAACCCAAAAATGAACCAAGAAAAACTACTGATTCAGACCCAAAAGAAACAACTGCTCATACAACATACTAAGTTTAGGTACTGCAGATTGATGTGCACATCTTAGTACATATTTTGAGAGGGAGAAGTAGAATACTTTTGGGTGATATAGTGTGGCTTGGTGGACGCAAACAGTCTTTTGCGCCAGCTTCTGGAGCAGATGCCACCCGATTAGTACTGAGACCTTACAATGACTTCTCGTGGAGCAAGCCCAGTAACCATACAAAATTAGAACTATCAGCTACTGGAGATAAGTGGGTCATCAAGCTCTGCTGGACAATAAACAAGCAGGACAGAGCAAGAGTAAGCAGTGTTTGACCCTTCACAGTATATGCATTTTAAAGTTGCACAGCCTAAAGACTAAGATTATTGCTACTTAGACAATCAACGAAAATTAATCAGAAGCTAGTCAAGCTATACAACCAGCATTCACTTAGACTGCTTAGTAAATGTGAGTAGCGAACATTCGGGTTTTCCATGCAACAGTAACTTTTGGAAAATTGTGAAAATTCCAAAACTGTGTGATAAAATTATTTTTATTGGGAATGCCTAAACTGTTTGTTAAATAGTAGGCATGTACTGCAACATTAAAGAACCAACATGATTTTAAAAAAAATTCGATAAATGGGTCACATTTTCATTATTACAACCAGGGTGTCTTAAGCTACAAGCACACAAGGTATACAACCATTTTTGGGATAAATACACAAGGTTTTAGATCCCATTAGACAACTCAATTTACAACAACTGTCATTTAATAAGAAACAGGCAGGCAGCCTTTTCTTGTCAGAATCAATACGCATACAAATTGAAAAAAAATCCTTCACAAGTTAGAACTGCCACAGTGCACACACATCGCAACCAAGTATATTTAGAGTGCCTCAACATACACACCACCCTCGCTATTAGCCTGCAATAGTGTTTAGACAGAGCCACTTTATTCTTTAAACTTGCCAAGTACTAAAGAGGGGATGGTGTGTATGACTATTATAGTTCCTTTACATTGAGATTTTTTAAAAGGGCAACTACACAATCTCCTACAATCTGGTGGCTAGCATACTGTAATTTGCGACAGTGGCTCTCGCTATTTGTTCTCAACTAGATGGGAGTGCTAAATCTCTTAATAAATGACACCAGATACAAAGCAACATTTTTTTTACTTGTGGTAAAAAAATTACATTTTATACAGATAAAATGTAGAACCCTGAAATACTGACACATTCTCTTCCGTGCACAATGCTGAAGTTCTTACAAGTTACTTTAAAACGGCAATTTAAAAAATGTACAAAAAAAATTAAACTCTGAAGCATCTAAAAAAAAAAAAAAAAAAAAACCCAAACAAAAAAAAAAAAACGAATAGGAACCCGCAGGCACTTCCTCATGGAATGTTCTTTAAAAAGGACTACTAAAGAAAAGTCGTTTTCTTGTGAAGGATTGTGACATAGGAATCAGTTCATTTTATTTGGGCATTTAGTAATATCCTTGGTGGTATTGCTGACTCCATGGCTTCTGGCCCCAGAAATTCTGTATGGAAGAAAAGAAATAATCAATACTCCGCTTTCTTTTGTAAGCCAATAAAGAGAACATGTACAAGTTTCTAATGGACAGGTCTTCCCTTCTACATTTTGACCTCAAAGCACTAAAAGTGCAAAATTAAATATGGATTGCAAAATGTAACCAGCGATTAATACAGATGTTGACTGGTGGATGAGAATGCCCTCGAGTGTAAAAGTTTGGACATGCAGGTGCATACAGTTGGATAAAGTATTTGGTGTGACAAACATGCATTTACTGTACTATGCACCTTTTAAGCATTTTTGCAAAACCAATACTGGCACTATGATAAATTAGCTAGGATTCACTATAAAAAAAAGAAAATAAACACAACTTACACCCTGCTGCTGCCACTGACTGTAACCCTGAGATGGATTTTTGTAACCACGGTTATTTCCTCTTCCTCTGTAGTTCTGAAATGAATAACAATGTATCAGTGTGAACGTCAGCTGTACACGACTTGCATAACTGATATTTAAATCCCCCCTGGCCTCCAACATGCCTACTCCTAAACACAAATTCAGTTGTGTACCTGCTCCAGTACTATGTTCAAGCTTTTGAAAACTGACAGATTAACAATTAATCCTTCTCGTGCAGAAAGGGTCCTAGTAATCTTTTGCAAAATATTACATGGCCAGTTCCACTAGAGGCATATTTAATAATGAAATAATTTAATTAAACGCTACTGAAACCAAAAATATCGCTGAATGCAGGACCTTTTCAACTTCAGAGTTGTGGGTTGACATTAGAGAGCTGCCGCATGCGTCTTGAACTGTTTTTTTAAAGACAATCTACCAGGCTGTCGTCCGGGCTTTAGCTCACAGGATATTGGTTAACCTGATGTCTCGGTCTTTTTGACTGATGGTGTATGTAGTTACCACCAACAGGGGCAGCCATATTACCTGAACCAGAGGCAAAGTAAAGACTAGAATTCAAGGGTTCAAGTAGTACATTCCATATAACAATCTACAAAAAGATATAGTATATAGATCACAGAACAAAAAAAATAAAAATTCAATAAGGAAGTTATGCCCCATCACAAATTCAAAATATAAAAAATGTAATAGGACAATATAAGAATCGGACAATGGCGCTCTAGGTCACACAAAAAACCCTAAAGACAACAGTTCAAACAAACAGCGGCTGAGGAAACTTACAAAACAAAAAGAATACCAAAGATGGCATCCCATTCAATCAAGGCCACATGTAGGAGTCGACTGAGTTTCGACGACATTAAAACTTGAGTGGTCATCATCAGGACAAACATTTAACAGAGCATCCAACAGAAACATTTATTCAATCTCCTTACCACGATGAGTCCAAGATAATCATCGTAATATACTCCAAGGGCATGTGGTCCATGTACAATTGTGCAATGTAATATATCAATATACACAAGATGAGTGTCAGCGAAGAATCCAATAGCTCTCCCAAATGGGCCGATTAATGCATTAACGGTCCTTTGAAAAGACAGCCATAACTGTTCCAGAACTATGAACAAGTCATCGTCAGGTGCGCCGTGTCAGCGTCTAGGACTGAAACCGGAAGTGAAGGGGTATGTAGACATGGAAGGTCACTATAATGGTCACCATTTATGCTAGAGGGACTCCGTTGACAAGATAAAGAGGTTTGTTGCACGAAAAAAGAAAAAAAAAAAAAGAAAAAAAAAAATGGAATATGCTACTTACCAGTATGCATCTGTTCTTGGCATGTAGAGCTGCAGATCTACACACTTTTGCATAGATCGCCATCTGGTGTTGGGCCCGGATGTTTGCAGTTTGTTTTTCCTCTTGGAAAGTCTTTGGAAGTCACGAGGTCGGTGACTCCTCCTTGGTATTGCGCATGGGCTTCGGCTCCATCCTCAGATCGTTTTTCGCCAGCAGGGAAAGATGGAGCGTAGTAATAACAGCGAAGAAACCCATGTGTGTATCTAAATAAGATAAACTGGAACAGATACAGGTAGCCGGGGAGGCGTGTGTAGATCTGCAGCTCTACATGCCAAGAACAGATGCATACTGGTAAGTAGCATATTCCGTTCGAGGCATATGAGCTGCAGATAACACACTTTTGCATGGACTATATAGTAGTTCCCAACCTTAGCGGCGACCACCGGTATCTGTTGCAGTGGTTTGAAATAATGTTGAGTACAGCCTGGCCCACACTAGCTTGTTGCTTAGTTTGCACATCTACACAATAGTGTTTGGTGAAAGTGTGCGGTGTTGACCATGTAGCTGCTTTGCAGATATCATCTAATGGGATGTTCCCTAAAAATGCCATGGAAGCACCCATCTTTCATGTAGAATGGGCTAGAGGGGAACAGATAGCGTTCCTTTTGCTTTGTGGTAGCAAATCCGAATGCATTTTACAATCCACCTAGCTATCCCTGATTTTGAGATGGGGTTGCCCTTGTGTGGTGGAGAGAACGAGACAAACAGTTGTTTGGTCTTGCGGAAAGGTTGTGTTCTCTCGATGTAGTAGAGTAAGGCTCGTTTGACATCTAGTGTGTGCAGAGCCCTTTCTGCAACGGTCTGTGGTTGCTAGAAAAATACTGGTAGTTCTAGCGATTGGTTTAGGTGAAAAGGGGAAATGGTAGGAATTTTGGGTTGGTACGGAGAACAACCTTGTGATGGTGCATTTGAAGAAAAGGTTCTTGTATGGTAAGTGCTTGTATCTCACTGACCCTTCCAAGGGAAGTGATGGCTACAAGGAAATCCGTTTTCCATGTTAGGAATTATAGTTCGCATTTGTGCAAAAGTAGGCCCCATTAGGCTGGTGAAAACAATATTTAAGTTCCACACAGGTGAGGGTGGTACTCTGGGGGGAATTATTCTTTAAGCCTTCCAGGAAGGCTTTAATGGCAGGTACTCTAAAGAGTGAAAGATGTTGCCAGTTTTGAAAGTAAGCTGCAATTACTGCGAGGTGTAGTCGAATGGACGTATAGGCTAGATTACACCTTTGTAGGTGGAGTAAGTAGCCTATGATGTGTTGAATGGACAGGTCCAGGGGATTGATGGTGTTATGGCAATAAACAAATAGTTTCCACTTGGCAGCGTAGCACGCTCTAGTGATAGGTCGTCTAGCTTCTCTGATGACCCAAATTCTAGCATTTCAGGAGCCAGATCGCAAGGTTGAGCTGAGCTGGGTCCGGGTGTCTGATCTCTCCATGGTTCTGGGTTAGGAGGCATGGCGAGAGGTGTAGTTTTAGGTGTGGTACTACAGCGAGTTCTAGCAGCGTGGTGTACCACGGTTGTCTGGCCCTTGCTGGAGCTACTAGGATTAGTGTGAGGGAGTGTTGTTGTAGGCATCGCACCACTAATGGAATGAGTGGGAGAGGCGGAAAAGCGTATGCAAATTTGCCTGACCAGTTCATCCATATCGCATTTCCTTTGGACAATGGGTGTGGGCATCTGGCAGCGAAGCTTGGGTATTTTGTGTTTGTGGGTGGCAAAGAGGTCTATCTGTGGATGCCACCACATTTGAAAGAAGGGATGAAGAACCTGTGGATGATGTTCCCACTCGTGGATTTGTTGTATCTGTCTGTTGAGCAGATCTGCCACGGTGTTTTGGGACATGTTGAGCTAGGAGAAAGATTGTGGGGAATTGCCCATCTCCATATGCTCTGTGCTAATTGAGAGAGCTGTGGAGAGTGTGCCGCCTTGTTTTTGTATATAATACATGGCCGTCATGTCTGTGCGAATGACGACTGCCTTGCCTGAAATCTGTATTTGAAAATATTTTAGGGCTAAAAAGATTGCTAGTAACTCCAGATGGTTGATATGGAGTAACTTTTGTTGAGGCGTCCATGTGCCCTGCACGGTGAGGTGCATTAGGTGAGCTCCCCAGCCTGGAGAGCGATGCGTCAGTTGTTAGTATTATCTGGGGAACCGGGTCCAGGAACGGTCGACCTTTGGAAAGGTTTGTGGTGGTCCACCACTGCAGAGAGCGATGGGTGCGACCGTCTACCAACACCAGATCTGTTAATTGACCTTGGACCTGGTTCCATTGGCACGCTAAGCACTATTGGAGAGGACGCATCAGGAGTCTTGCGTGAGGTACTATGAAGATGCAAGAGGCCATCATCCCCATTAGTTGCATAAACACTTGAGCTGGAAGGGAGTGTTGAGGTATGAATTTGTGTCGCAAAGTCTGCATGCTTGCAATCCTGGCCGGATTGGGGTAGGCTATCGCTTTTGAGGTGTCTATGGTTGCACAGAGGTATTGTTTTATGTGGGATGGCTGTAGCTGTGACTTTTGGTGGTTCACTGTGAAACCTAGTTGGTGAAGTAGTTAGATTGTGGTGGAGGTGTGTTGTACACACTGATTGTATGAAGTGGCTTTTATTAGCCAATCGTCTAGGCACCACTGCTAGGCACTTGGTGAATACCCGTGGTGCTGTTGTGACTCCGAACGGGAGCACTTTGAATTGGTAGCGTTGTCCGTCCACTACAAATCTGAGGTACTTTCTGTGAGCATGGTGCACTGGAATGTGGAAGTATGAGTCTTTCAAGTCCAGAGTGGTGAGGAAGTTGTTTTGGGAGGAGCGGCAGTACCTGCTGAAGCGTTACCATATGAAAATGGTCTGTGTGTATGTATGTGTTTAGGGGCCGGAGATCTAGAATAGGTCATAGTCTCGTCCCATTTTGGTATGAGAAAATGTAGGGTGTAGACCCCCATATTTTGTTGATTGACAGGAACGTGTTCTATTGCCTGTTTTTGTAGGAGGGAGATTACCACCCGTTTTAGTAATTTTGAATGTTCTTGTGACATTGGGCGTTGCCTGGGTGGAATGTTGGGGAAGGGGGGGGGGGGGTAGATATTAGTTCTAAGCAGTAGCCTGACCCAATTATTTGGGTCACCCATTTGTCTGAGGTGATGGTCTCCCAAACATGAAGGAAATCTGGAGTCTGCCCCGGACAATGGTCGGGGGGGGGGGCCTCTGCCCTTGTTACCCCTGTAGCCCCACCTTTGGTAACCTTTTGTAAAGGTGGTCTGAGTAGGGGATTTGTATGATGTGGACGCTGTGTCTGAGGAGTAGCCTCTGGATGTACTCCGAAAGGAGGAGCAGTGAAAGGAGCGTCGTGGGCGGGTGAGACTTAGTCAAGCATGGCGACGGAGAAGGACGCTTGTGTTGATGGCCCTGGAGGCTGTGTCTGCTGCATCTAGGGCACAACGTATGGAGGTATTCGTGATTGTTTTACCCTCTTGAATTAACTCGTTGGCCATAGCTTTATATTTTAGGGAGATGGTGCATTATGCTTTCTAACTCGTCATAATGAGCCCTGTCACATCTGGCCAGTAGTGCCCGAGTGCTTGCTATACACCTATGTTGGCCGCCTGGGATGCTGTGCGTTTGCCTGATGCATCTAGTAGTTTTGATTCCTTGTCAGATGGTGATGCATCACCTGACACTTTTTTCGTGCCATAGATACTACTAAAGAATCTAGTGGCGCTGGTCCTCTGATGTAGAAAGGATCTGAATGAGCAGGTTTGTATTTTTTTCAATACGTGGGTTAATGACCCTGGCTCTAACTGGGTCCTTAAAAACTTCTGCCGCATGGACAGTATGGAGGTGGACCTATGTGAGGTATCAAATGTGTCTAGGAGGAAATCTTCCTTTATGGGGTCGGTATGGAGTCCACCCCGTGATAATGTGCCGCACTTTGCAGAAGATGGTTGAACCCCAATGAAACTTCTGGTGGAGATGGTCTAGAAGGGTAAAGATAGTCTTGTGGGACGTTGGGGATATCTAGAATATTGTTATCGTCCCATGGATCTGGGGATCCTGTGGGGGTGGGGTCCTGTGGCACATCCCCTATATCACGATATGGGTCCCCCTGATAATCATCTGGGTCGGAGAACAATGAGGTGGAGAGGGCGGAGGTGGGGAGGGGGGGGGGGGGGGAAGGAGGAGGGGGGTGGTATTCTGAACGGAGAGGTAGCAGAGTCCTTCCTCTTTGGAGGTGGAAGCGGAGCAGGCTTCTCCAAATGTCTTTTTGGTAGAGAGTGTCAAATGTCCAGTTTTTGGATCCTTGGTGAGAGTTTTTTGCAAGGGATCCGGTGTAAATAGCTCTGGTGAGGTTATTTGGTCCGTCGGCGTCGTGGCCGATGTCTTTTTTAGGTTTTTCTGTGCCGGTTTGTTGCTTAGGACCCTCCGATCTCTTGGTCTGCACCGAGATGGTCTTCGGCTTGGAAGGATCGGTGCCTGGTGTGGTTTGGTCGGTACCGAAGAGCTGGGTTTCGACCCAGAGGGCTTCGGTGCGGAGCTCGGTTTCTTTTTCGGTGCCGAAGTGTGTTTCTAGGCACCGCTGGTAGGCTGGCTCAAGCCAGAGCCGCCGGAAGGCTTACTTGGCTTCTTCACCGGGCCCGAAGGTGGGGTGTGTGAAGCAGTGTCTCTGGTCTTGCCTATGCTTGGAGGCGAAGGAGTGACCGAAGCCTTTTTGGGTTTCGGCGTGGGTGGTGGGGGAAATTGGTACCCACGACCCTCTGCGCCGGAGTGATGTCTTCCACATCCGACTCGCGGTGCAATGATGTTCCGGATCGTCGAGGTAGTCTCCGAAGAGGTCGCCAGGAATGGACGTCGAAGAGTGTGCCATGTTCCTTCTGGCTCTTCAGTCCCGAATAGTCTTTTTGGACCGGAAAGACTTACAGGCCGGACAGCCTCGAGTTCAGGGGAGAGGCAGAAGTGCATACCTCGGTGTGGGGAAATTTGGACCCACATAGAGGGCACTTTAAGTGGAGTTCTTTCCATGACCCGGGAACGGAGCTTGGGTGGCCCGAAGGCAGCCGTAGATGACTGGAACTGAAGGTTTGTGACGATAAGGCACGTTGATTGAAGAGATAGTGATCAAAACAATACAGCGAATTGGGGTGAGGATTGAGCGTCGAAGATTACATCCGAGCCAGATGGCGGAAAAAAACAATCTGAGGATGGAGCCCATGCGCAATACCATCCAAAGGAGGAGTCACCAACCTCATGACTTCCAAAGACTTTCCAAGAGAAAAAAAACAAACTGCAAACATCCAGGCCCAACACCAGATGGCGATCTATGCAAAAGTGTGTAATCTGCTGCTCATATGCATCGAACATATATATTATATATACACCTACATTTAAGGGGTGGGTAGGTAGTTTCATTCCACCAGCACAGACAGTGCTACATTACAGCACGAAATGCATATTGGCGAACTCCACGTAAAATCGCAGTTTTAATTCAACTCCGCAGAATATAAAGATTGAATATGCTACTTACCAGTATGCATCTGTTCTTGGCATGTAGGGCTGCTGACATTCATATCTGTGCATAGATCGCCGCCTAGTGTTGGGTCCGGATGTTTGCACGTTGTTGTCCTGGAAGAGTCGAAGTATCCTTGGATAGGTGACTCCTCCCCTGGACCACAGTGCGCATGGGCATCCTCTCCATCCTCAGATTGTTTTTCGCCATTGTGGCAGTGATGGAGTAGATACAGAAAGTGATGACCATGCTTACAGTAATTCTGAGAGCTGCAGCTGCTACAGGCGCCGGGGAGGAGGGAGGGCGATATGAATGTCAGCAGCCCTACATGCCAAGAACAGATGCATACTGGTAAGTAGCATATTCAGTTCGAGGCATGTGGGCTGCTGAATTCATATCTGTGCATAGAATGTATAGCAGTGCCCTCTATTAGCGGCGGCCACCAGTGCCAGCTGCAGCGGTCTGAAAAAGGGTTTTGAGAACAGCCTGTCCTACAGCTGCCTGCTGTTTTGATTGCACATCTACACAATAGTGTTTGGTAAATGTGTGTGTAGTGGACCAGGTGGCTGCTCTACATATATCATGCAGGGGAATATTTCCTAGAAAAGCCATGGAGGCCCCTAACTTACGTGTTGAGTGGGCTCGTGGGGGAATAGTTAATGTGCGTTTTGCCTTTTGATAACAAATTTGGATACACTTAACTATCCATCTGGCTATCCCTGCTTTGGAGATGGCGTTACCTTTGTGGTGTGGGGCAAAGGCAACGAACAGTTGTTTTGTCTTCCTAAAGGGTTTGGTCCTGTCGATGTAATACATGAGGGCCCTTTTGACATCTAGTGTGTGGAGTGCCCTTTCCGCGACAGTTTGTGGGTTTTGGAAGAAAACGGGCAGTTCAATAGTTTGATTCATGTGGAACTGCGATATTACCTTGGGCATGAATTTGGGGTTGGTACGTAGTACGACCCTGTTGGCATGAACTTGAATAAATGGCTCTTGAACTGTTAGTGCCTGGAGTTCACTAACTCTTCTTAAAGAGGTGATCGCTACCAGGAAGGCTACTTTCCAGGTGAGGAATTGAATCTCGCACGAGTGGAGAGGTTCAAAGGGTGGACCTATCAGGCGTGTGAGGACCAGGTTGAGGTTCCACATTGGAGCTGGTGGGTGGCTTGGTGGAATGACTCGTTTGAGTCCTTCCAAGAATGCTTTGATGGCAGGCACTCTGAATAGAGAGGTGCTGCCTGGTTTGTAGATAGGCTGATATTGCGGTCAAATGGACACGTATAGAGGTGTACGCCAGATTGCATCGGTATAGGTGTAGGAGGTAACAAATTATGTTTTGGATGGATGCGTCCAGCGGATTAATGTCATTATTACCGCAGTAAATAACAAACCTTTTCCATTTGGCTGCATAGCAAGCTCTTGTAGTGGGTCTTCTGGCCTCCTTGATGTCCATACAGTCAGGTGGCAGGTTGAGGTAGCCAAACTCTAGGACTTCAGGAGCCAGATCGCCAGGTTCAGCTGTTGCGGATCTGGGTGCTGAATCTCTCCATGGTTCTGCGTCAAATGCGCGGGTTTGATCCGCAGCCTTTGATGCGGCACCACGGAAAGTTCGAGGAAGGTGGTGTACCATGGCTGGCGTGCCCACGTAGGAGCAACTAGGACGAGTGTTAGGGAGTGTTGTCTGAGTTTGCGAGCCACCAGCGGTATCAACGGTGCTGGGGGAAAAGCGTACGCAAATCTGCCGGACCAGTTCATCCATATCGCATTGCCCTGCGACTGCGGATGTGGGAACCTGGCGGCAAAGCTTTGGCATTTTGCGTTTTCGCTTGTGGCGAACAGGTCTATCTCTGGATGACCCCACTGCTGGAAGTACGGCTGGAGTACTGATGGGTGTAACTCCCACTCGTGCATCTGGTGGCCGTGTCTGCTGAGCAGATCCGCCATTTGGTTGTCCTTGCCGGGGAGGTGTTCCGCCATGAGGAACATGTTCCTCTGAATGGCCCACTTCCACATGCTCTGAGCCAGATGAGACAACTGTGGAGAGCGCGTCCCTCCCTGCTTCTGTATGTAGTACATTGCGGTCATGTTGTCCGTCCGGATCAACACGACCTTGTTGCACAGATGTACTTTGAATGCCTTCATGGCTAGGAAGATTGCCATCAGTTCCAGAAGGTTGATGTGCATTTTCTTCTGTTGTGTCGTCCATAGTCCCTGCACTGTGTAGTGGAGTACATGAGCTCCCCATCCCTGGAGAGACGCGTCTGCTGTCAGTACTATTTGTGGAACAGGCTCTTGGAACGGTCGGCCCTTGCAAAGGTTTTGTGGATTCCACCAATGCAGAGAGTTGTATGCCCGACCGCTCACCAACACTAGGTCTTTCAATTGTCCTTGAGCCTGATTCCACTGACTTGCCAAGCACTCCTGAAGCGGGCGCATATGTAGTCTCGCGTGTGGGACTATGAAGATGCAGGAGGCCATCATGCCTATCAACTGCATGAACACTCGCGCCGGAAGGGAGTGTTGAGGTTTGAACTTTGAAATCAGCATTTGCATGCTGTTGATTCTCACCAAATTGGGCTGAGCCGTGGCCGCCAGAGTGTCTATAGTCGCACCTAGGTACTGTTGTACGTGTGCGGGCTGCAGATGGGATTTTGGGTAATTTAGTGAGAACCCCAGACTGAAGGAGGTGAATGGTGCGGGACATGTGGCTGGCACATTGCTGGGCTGACTTTGCTTGAACGAGCCAGTCGTCCAGGTAAGGGTAGACGTGTATGTGCTGCCTCCGTAGATGTGCCGCTACAGTAGCTAGGCACTTTGTAAACACCCTTGGTGCCGTTGTCACGCCGAAGGGAAGGACTTTGAACTGGTAGTGCTGCCCTTGAACAGTGAACCTGAGGTATTTTTTGTGTGATGGGTGAATGGGTATGTGGAAATACGCATCCTTGAGGTCCAGTGTGGCTAGAAAGTCTCCCTGCTTGAGCAGCGGGAGGACTTGCTGTAGAGTGACCATGTGAAAATGCTCGGAAAGAATGTATCTGTTTAGGGGTCTCAGGTCTAATATAGGTCTGAGTGACCCGTCCTTTTTCGGTATTAAAAAGTACAGGGAGTACACCCCCGTACCTTGCTCGTGGACGGGTACGACCTCTATTGCGCCTTTTAGAAGCATACTTTGCACCTCCTGCTGTAAGAGCGTTAAGTGCTCTGAGGACATAGGACGGTTTTTTGGAGGTATTGTGGGTGGAGTGGAGGTTAGTTCTAGACAGTAACCGTATTTGACAATATCTTTGACCCACCTGTCCGTGGTGATGGAGTTCCACGTGGACAGGAACCTTCGTAGCCTTCCCCTGACAGGTGTTATGTGGTCGGGAGGAAGGGAGAGGGCGTCACTGCTTGTTCTTGGGGGAGGACCTGGTGTTGCCGTAGCCGCGTCCTCTGCCCTTTGTACTGGAGCCACGAGATCCACCCCGGTTTTTATCATAGGTGGTTTGGGTATTGCCTTTGTTGTATGTCTGCTGTGACCCCTGTCCTCTACCTGCTCCTCTATTTCCGGGGCGACGAAAGGAGCTGCTCCGAAAGGACTGAGTCTGGAGAGCCCCCATGGACTTTTTGGTGTCCGTGTCCTTTTTTATTTTCTCAAGGGCCGTGTCAACCTCCGGCCCGAATAAATAGTCGTGGTGGACAGGTTGGTTCAGTATATAATTTTGCACCTCAGGTTTGAATCCGGAGATTCGCAACCAGGCATGTCGTCGCAGCATGACGCTTGTGTTTATGGCCCTGGCCGCCGTGTCTGCGGCATCTAGTGCACACTTGATGGAAGCATTTGTGAGTAGCTGTCCCTCTCTGATAAGAATTTCTGCACCTTCTTTGAACTGGTCAGGGAGATGGAGTAGTTGCTCCATTGTATCATAGTGCGCTCTATCGTAGCGAGCGAGGAGCGCTTGAGTGTTGGCTATGCGCCATATGTTGGCAGCCTGGGCGGCAACTCGCTTGCCAGAGGTCTCTAAAACCTTGGACTCTTTTCCGGGGGAGGAGCGTCACCTGTTGATTGAGAGTGTGCCCTCTTGCGAGCATTCGCAACGACAATGGAGTCGAGAGGTAATTGGCCTCTGATGTAAGTAGGGTCCCCAGGTGCTGATCTGTACTTTGTCGATCCTGGGGTTTATCACCCGTGCCCTGGTGGGTTCCTTGAAGATGTCCTTGGTTGGTTTGAGGACTCCTTTCAGCATGGGCAGAGTCTTTACATGCCTTTCCGAGGAAGCGAAAGTGTCCATAAGGAAGTAGTCTTCCACGGTGTCAGAGTGAAGCTGCACGTCATGATTATTTGCAGCACGTTCAATAAGAGCGTTGAACGCTGCAGTGTCCTCTGTCGGAGATGTTTTCGCTCCATAGAGTTGTGGGTCCTGTGCATCTAGAGGTCTGCAGGGTCGCCCCAAGTTTGATCAGGGTCCTGTTGGTCATCAGGGTCCATGTCTCCGTGGTAAGGGACTTGGTCATCCATATAGTCTGCCAACGCATCCGTGTCGGAGTGTGTGGGAGAGAAGGATAGTGGGTCCTGGTAGGGCGAGTCGAAAGATTCGCAAAGCACAGGTTCTGAGTCCACAGGCAGCTTTCTCTTTAGTGGGATCCTGAAAGGGTCCAAGGGTGGCTCTGAAGTTATCCTCCGGTCATGGATAACCATCCTGCCGGTGTTGGCGTCGATGTAACGGGACGGAGACGTCTCAGCAGGTGTAACCGTGGTGTGGGTGACCCGTGTCCTGAGTTGGAACATTTTCGGGATCGTGGATGGCGGCAGGCCAAAGGTTATGTTGGCTGGCGCCGAAGAGGCTGTTTGAGCTTTTAGTGGGCCGGAGCCCGATGTGTCCTGGAGGACCGCTTGGGTTTTGTTGCTTTGTGCTGCAACGGTTCGCGCGTGAAGCACTTTCGAGGCCTTAGCGCCCAGGTTGGTAGAGGCGGCTGTGGACTTTTTCGGCGCCGGTGGGTCATCGGGTCGAGGGGCGGAAATGGCAGTCGACGTCTTCGATGCAGGAGGCTTCGATGTTGCCGCGGAAGCGACGTGAGACGCAGCAGGTGGTATGACCTTTGGTTTAGGAGTCGGTGGCGTCGGCGCCGAGAGCCGAGCAGGTTTGATGGCACCGAGGGCCTTTTTCCGAATGCCGACTCCGGCGTCGGCCGCTTCGAGTTCGGCACCGAAGTCTCGTTTGGTGCGCTCGGTGCCGATGCGTGTCGCTGGCGTCGAAGGTGTGGAAGGCCTCGATCCGACTAGCGCCACTTTCGGTTTCATTTGTACCGGTGCAGCTTTCGGTTTGGTAGAAGGGAAACCAGCCGGTGTAGATAATAATGGCTGCCGCTGAACGTCCGAGGCCGGGCCCGAGGGCGGGGCCGGAGAACCGCGGGATAGGTCTCGGGTAAGGCCCGAAGGCGATCCCTCGACCGGAGCCATAGACTGTGGCACTGGGCCCTCGTCAGTCTGAACGGGTAGGCCTTGCTCGTCATTGGAGCTACTCTCTTCGGCCCCTAAGGCCTCATCGTCGTCTCCTACCTCGGCGTTGTCTTCATCTCTGCGAAAGAGTGATTCGTCGACGTCGTCCGAACTGGAGTCATGTTCGGAACCGGGATTGGAGGGTAGGATTTCCAACTCCTCGACATCTTCGGCGTTGAAGATGTCTGCCGGGGCCAGTGCCGCGTGCTGCGCTTCGAGTCTCGCCGCTCGACGATTCCGTAGAGTCTTCTTGGAACGGAACCGGGCACAGGCCATGCATGTCGATTCGTCGTGGTCCGGCGACAAGCATTTGTTGCACACCGGGTGGACGTCGATGTGGGGATATTTCGCATTACACACGGGGCACCTCTTGAATGGTGTCCTCGACTCCATCGTCGGTGTCGTCGATGGTCAGGTAAAAAGCAAAAAGTTGTTTCCGAAGTTAGTAAGCTAACAGGTAGGGTCGAAACCGATCGAGTGAACAGTACCGACGCGAACTAAAGGCCTTTTGGCCTCGACTAACTTTTTCCTAACTGGAGTTAAGATAGCACATCCGAACCCAATGGCGGAAAAAAACAATCTGAGGATGGAGAGGATGCCCATGCGCACTGTAGTCCAGGGGAGGAGTCACCTATCCAAGGATACTTCGAAGACTCTTCCAGGACAACAACGTGCAAACATCCGGACCCAACACTAGGCGGCGATCTATGCACAGATATGAATTCAGCAGCCCACATCCCTCGAACCTATATAAATCTACACCTCAATACTAGAGCGCATGCTTCTTCCCTCGAGTAGCTGGTGAGCGACCGGCAGCAGAGTCAGATACCCATAAGTAGCTCTCCTGTGACCAGCTCAGCCTACTAAAGCAGACACGTTTGAATAAGGAATATGCTACTTACCAGTATGCATCTGTTCTTGGCATGTAGAGCTGCAGAGCCACACACTAAGGATAAGATCGCCATCTGGTGTTGGGCTCGGATGATTGCAGGTTGTCGTCTTCGGAAGAAGTCTTTGGTCACGAGATAGGTGACTCCTCTGGACAACAGGGCGCATGGGCATCCACTCCATCCTCAGATTGCTTTTCGCTATGATGGGAAATGGAGTGTTTAAGAAGTAAAGATAAAGGATGTCCATGTGTAGTGTCCAATTAAGACAATGCTGGAACAAATACAGGTCCCGGGGAGGCGGGTGGGCGTGTGTGGCTCTGCAGCTCTACATGCCAAGAACAGATGCATACTGGTAAGTAGCATATTCCGTTCGAGGCATATGAGCTGCAGATCACACTAAGGATAGACTATATAGCAGTGTCTCCCCTAGCGGTAGTCACCTGTATCCGTTTCAGCAGTTAGGAATAGAGTTTAGGACAGCCTGGCCTACTGAAGCTTGTTGTTTGGATTGCACATCGACACAGTAGTGCTGCTTTGCAAATGTCTAAGGGGATGTTCCCTAAGAATGCCATAGAAGCCCCTATTTTACGCGTGGAGTGCGCCCTAGGGGGAACTGTAAGAGTACGTTCAGCTTTCTGGTAACATATTTGGATACATTTAACTATCCACCTGGCGATACCCGATTTGGAAATAGGGTTGCCTTTATGTGGTGGAGCGAAAACAACAAACAGTTGCTTGGTTTTTCAAAAAGGTTTGGTTCTGTTGATGTAACAAAGCAAGGCTCTTTTAACATCTAAGGTATGAAGTGCCCTCAGCTACCGAGTCTGGATTAGGGAAGAAGACTGGCAGCTCGACTGACTGGTTTAGATGGAAAGGGGAGAAGACTTTAGGGAGGAATTTAGGATTCGTCCTCAGAACCACTTTGTTACGATGTAGTTGTAGGAAGGGTTCTTCAAAAGTTACTCTTCGCAGGGATGTGATTGCGACAAGGAAAGCCACTTTCCAAGTTAGGAACTGCAGTTCGCATTTGTGCATTGGTTCAAATGGGGGACCCATGAGCCTTGTTAGAACAATATTAAGGTTCCACAATGGGGAAGGTGGTAACCTTGGAGGAATAATTCTTTTAAAACCCTCCATAAATGCTTTAATGGCTGGTACTTTAAAGAGGGACAGGTGTTGTCTATTTTGCAAGTAGGCTGCTAATGCCGCTAGGTGTAGACGTATAGAGGAATACGCAATTGCATCTTTGCAAGTGTAGTAAATAACAAATTATGTTTTGGATGGAAGCATCCAGTGGTTGTACGTCATTGTTAGTGCAGTAAATGGCAAATCTTTTCCATTTTGCAGCATAGCATGCCCTAGTAGTAGGTCTTCTGGCTTCTTTTATGATATTCATACAGTCTGGAGGAAGGTTGAGGTACCCAAACTCTAAGACTTCAGGAGCCAGATTGCAAAGTTCAGTGTTTGAGGATCTGGGTGTCTGATTTCTCCATGGTTCTGGGTTAATAGATCCGGGGAGAGACGCAGTTTTTGATGTGGAACTAGCGATAGTTCCAGAAGTGTGGTGAACCAGGGTTGACGTGCCCAAGTAGGAGCTACTAGGATGAGTGTTAGCGACTGTTTCAGTTTGCGTACCACAAACGGAATGAGTGGGAGAGGCAGAAAAGCATACGCAAATCTGTTTGACCAGTTCATCCATATTGCATTGCCCTTTGACCGTGGGTGTGGGAACCTGGCGGCGAAGGTTGGGCATTTTGCGTTTTCTTGTGTGGCGAACAGGTCTATGTCTGGTTGTCCCCACTTTTGGAAGAATGGGAGTAAGACTTTGGGGTGTAATTCCCATTCGTGTATTTGCTGTGTGTGGCGACTTAGGAGGTCGGCCACCTGGTTCTGAACCCCTGGGAGGTGTTCTGCTAGCAGGTAGATGTTTTGGGGAATTGCCCATCTCCATATTTGTTGTGCAAGTTGGGACAGTTGTAGAGAATGTGTCCCCCCCCCAGCTTCTGTATGTATTGTGGTCATGTTGTCCGTGCGGATGAGGACAGTTTTGTTTTTTAGATGCACTTGGAAGGATTTCAGTGCTAGGAACACCGCCAGAAGTTCTAGGTGATGGATGTGGAGCTGTTTTTGTTGAGTGGTCCACCTGCCCTGAATGGTGTGTTGAAGGAGGTGGTCTCCCCACCCTGTGAGAGGCGTCGGTGGTCCACAACTTGTGGAAGAGGCTCTAAGAACGGCCGCCCTTTGGACAGGTTGATGGTGTTCCACCACTTCAGTGAACGGCTGTCCACCAACACCAGATTGGTAAGTTGTCCGTGGGCCTGGTTCCACTGTTGTGCTAGACATTCCTGTAAGGGACGCATTTGAAGGCGTGCGTGGGGTACTATGGAGATGCATGACGCCATCATGCCTATGCGTTGCTTGAACACTCTTGCTGGAAGAGTGTGTTGTGTTTGAAATTTTTTGATGAGATTTTGTATGTTGGCTATCCTGGCTGTGCTGGGATAAGCTATGGCCTTGGATGCATCTATGGTGGCTCCCAGGTATTGATGTACGTGGAAGGGCTGTAGTTGAGATTTTGGATAGTTGATGGTAAATCGCAAGTTATGTAGGGTTTGAATAGTGCGGTGAGTATGGAGAACGCATTTTTCTAGAGTATTGGCTTTTATGAGCCAATCGTCCAGATAGGGGAAGACATGGATTTGTTGTCTCCTGAGATATGCTGCCACAACTGCTAAGCATTTGGTGAATACCCTGGGTGCAGTTGTTACTCCGAATGGGAGAACTGTAAACTGATAGTGCTGATGACCGTCTACCACGAATCGTAGATACTTCCTGTGAGCGGGATGTATAGGGATGTGAAAATGTGCCCTGATGTTGTAGTGGAACAGGTTCTATTGCGTGTTTTTGAAGCAAAGACTGAATTTCCTGTTTGAGGAGCATGAGGTGGTGAGACGTCATGGGACGGTGCTTGGGTGGTATGTGGGGGGGGGGGGGGGCAGTTTATAAGTTCGAGGCAGTAGCCAGACTGGATAATTTGTCTTACCCACCTGTCTGTTGTGATGGAAGTCTTCCCCCGACCGGAGTGGAATGGTCTGGGGGGAGTGGTGGTAAGTCACTGTTTAGTGGCTGGAGAGGTGCGGGTGTTGTTGCCCCGTACTAGTCGTTTAGTATGGTTTCCCCTGTAACCTCTAAAATATCCTCCGTTAGGGGATGTTTGACCTGATGTTTTGAAGGTGGAAGAGGTGTCTGTTCCCACATTTTTGGAAGCCCCTCTATAAAAGGAGCGACGAAAGGAGCCTCTGGGTTGAGTAGACTGCAATGCTCCCATTGATTTGGCAGTCTCATTATCTTTCTTCATTTTTTCTAATGCAGTGTCTACTGCGGGTCCGAATAGTTGTTCTCCAGTATTAGGGTGTCTTTCATAGATTCACATGCTTGAATATTCCCCGTCGTCGGAGTGGGAGTCCCACGGTAAATAAAATAGCAATATATACATATATATATGTAGTAAAATATATACATAAGTAATCATATAATTAGTGCATATAGGTGTAAAACACACATAGTGTACCTATAAGAGAAAAACTCCATAGGAATACAATGGAGAGAGACAAAAGACCTTTGTAGTCTATCTCTGTCATTATGTAAGTCCGAACTCCAGCCAATCAGGCGTCAGCCCCTCTCTAGAACCTTCTCCTCAGAGCTTCTCACCTCAGATTTTCTACCGCACGTCGTGTGACAGGGAGTCTCCCTGAGCTCTGCTCAGTTTTGTCAGTGAGGATGTCTTCTAGTAAGAAATCTTTGTTTAGACCATGCTCTTCATGTGGAAAACTGCGTTTGTTCTCTGAGGACCCACACAGTAAGTGTATTTACTGTTTATATCCTGACCATGAGGTGGCAAAATGTAAGTTTTGTAGAACTTTTTCTACAAAAACTCTAAAGGACAGAGAAGGCCGCCTGCTTTTATGGCTACAGAGACTGAAGGACAAGGATAACTCTCCCTCTGATGTGGAAAGTCTCTTTTCTGGTCGTTCTCAACCAGCCTCTAAGCGCAGTAGTGTGCAGGAGTTACCATCTCCTTTCCTGAAGAAAAAGAAGCTGGCTTTGCCTCTGACAACTGCCACCTTTGTGGTTTCACCTACTGCTTTGTCGCCTATGGGACACTGTTCTCAGGCTGCTGAGGCGTCTACTTCCTATTCCTCGGGGAAAACTTTGTCAGCCTCGTCGACGATGCTCCCGACGACGAGATCTGCTGTTTCTACCTCGTCGACGGTGACCCCGACGACGACGTCAGCTGCTTCGTCATCGACGAGCGTTATGTCGACGTTATCCTCGTCGACGATTACCATCACTTCTTCAAGGGCAGTGACTTCTGTTGTGCCCATTACTTCGACGTCGACGAAGAAGGTAAAGGTTCCGTCGACGAAGACTGTGTCGTCGACGAAGACGTCGTCGAGCTCGTCGACGCCCATTCCGTCGGCGAAGAAAAAGAAGATCCCGACGACGACACTGTCGACGGTGGTTCCGTCGACGAAAGCCTTGTCTACGAAGACCTCGACGACGGCTCCGTCGGCAGCGGCTCCGTCGACGGTGGCTCCGTCGACGGCGGCTCCGTCGACGGCGACCTCGTCGACGGCGACCTCGTCGACGGCGAATCCGACGACGGCAATCTTGTTGCCACAGACGTCGTCGACGATAATTCCGTCGACCATCATTCCTTCGACGACGGCTCCGTCGACGAGTACATCCCCACAGACATTCGTAAGGGTACGAATACGCGGTGTGGCGACTACCCAGAAAACAAGAAGGGAAGGAGTTTCTTGGACACCATTACCTCCTACTGTGGGCTTGGAGAGCCAGGAACATAATATTCCTTTGGGAGTTGCACAGCCTCCCTCACCATTATTTGCTACAGATTCGGATCAGGAATCCGAGGGGTTACCGGAGTCTTTCGGAACGGCACAAAGTCCATCCGACTTGGTTATTAAGTGCCAGGATGTCAGTAGTGAGGATGAGGATCCGGTATTTATACACCAGGCCCCTCCGAAGCATAAAACGGCGACTCTTCCTCTGTCGCTCATTACTAATCTCCAACGCAGGTTGGACGACTACAACCAACGGTTCCCTCTATCCCCTCAACGTTCAGAGGTTCCGTCAACCCCGGTGATTCCAGCAATTATTCCACCGGTACCTATTGTAAATCCTGCTCCACAGATGCCGCCTGTACCTCCACGACAGGTTCCGGAAAGGGTGTTGCCTCATTATGAGCCTGTAGAGGAAGGCCCTCAGGACCCAGAAGAGGGTGAAATCCCAGATGATGATGGGGATGTAGATGACAATGATGATGATATGGCGGAGTGGGACAATTACCAGGCACAAACACCATCCCCCTCACAAATAGTAACAGGGGATTCACCTCCAGTGGACATAGCCAATTTTCACCAACTGATGGAAAGGGCATCACACCGTTTTAAGTTAACAACGGAGCGCAGGGAGGAAGATTGCTTCCTTTATGATTTCAAGAATCAACCCTACAAACAGACTCATGCTATTCCCATAGTTGAGTTTATCTGGGAAGAAGGCAAGAAATTAATGCAGACACCGAATACCTTGCCAGCTCAGGTGCCTCGATTGGAAAAGAAATATAAGGCACCGATAGGAACCCCAGCATGCCTCACGGGTCAGGCTAAACCTGAGTCGGTCGTTACGCAGGCAGCGCAACGTAAGGCGAAAAATCCGGCATCTTCTATCACCTCGCCTCCGGATCGTGACGGACGTCGGATGGATGCCATAGGGCGTAAATTCTCTTCTATGGCCTCTACGGTGGTTAGAGCAGCTAATGCCTTGGCCATCCTGGGACGATATGACAGACAAGTTTGGGCTGATATCTCGGATGTGGTTCAGGAGTTACCAGAGCCATCTAAACTGGAGGCAATGAAGTTGCTCCAAGAGGGAGAAGCGGCATCGGCGGAAATAATCGATTGTGCAGTGGACATCGCCTGCATGGGTTTCCGTCAGCTTGCCGGAGCGGCTGTTCTGCGTAGGCAAGGATGGTTAAAATCTACATCCTTTCGTCAGGAGGTTCAGTCTATGATCTTAAACATGGCATATGACGGCGAGTCTTTATTTGGGAGCCACGTCGATGAAGCTCTACAGTCCATAAAGAAAGACACTGAAACAGCTAGATCACTAGGAAACCTTCAATTTCAGCGGAGTAATTTTCGTGGTGCACGCGGACGCGGCACCTCCTCAAGTTTTCGAAAAGACAATAAACAATACAAACCTTACAATCAAGGGTCCAACCGTTACTCTTATGGACAGCAACAGCAAACATCACGGCAGCAAACCTCCAAGTCATATAGAGGAAAATCCTCATACAGAGGATCCGCATCAAAGAGACAGTGACTCTTCCCGGACAGACAAGGTTGGAGGTCGAATCTCTCTGTTCTTTTCCCAATGGTCCTCCATCTCAAAGGACCGTTGGGTTTTGGACATTGTGAAGAAGGGACACGCCTTAGAATTCACCAAATTCCCTCCTCCCACTCCACCCTCCGGACCGCCACCAGCTCACATGAAAGAACTGTTGCATCAAGTCCGACTTTTAAGGCAAAAAGGAGCTATAGAACTGGTACCAGTGTCTCAGAAGGGAAAAGGTTTTTATTCCCGGTTCTTTTTGATCACAAAGAAAAACGGAGAGTGGAGGCCCATCCTCGATCTAAGAGCACTAAACAAATATATAAAGAGCCAATCCTTCCGTATGATGACGCTGGTAGACATCTTGCGCTTACTCTTGCAGGAAGATTTTCTGGCGACTATAGATCTCCAGGATGCCTATTTTCATATCCCTATTTTACAGCGGCATCGAAAGTTCCTGCGTTTTCGAGTGGGTCAACACGATTACCAATTCAAGGTGTTACCATTTGGCCTGCGCTCAGCCCCTCGAGTGTTCACGAAGGTACTGGCTCCAGTAATAGCGTATTTGCGCCTCCAGGGAGTGCAAATATTTCCATACCTGGACGATTTTCTCCTGAAATCTCAGTCAAGCACTCACCTGCGACAACACACTCTTCTGTGCCAGAACGTGTTTCGCTCTTTAGGCCTGTCCGTAAATGTGGAAAAATCCCAACTTCATCCGTACCAACAAAGAGATTTCCTGGGCGCAACTCTGGAGACTGTGTCGGCGAAGGCATTCCTCTCCCAGGAGCGTCTCAAAAAGATGCTGCGACTGGTGGCTCTGATCAGATCAAGAGAGTCAGTTTCTGTGAGACTATTGAAATCATTTCTGGGGATGGCGTCATCATCCATTGCCTTGATCCCTCATTGCCGGCTGAGGACACGTCCTATCCAGGAAGCTCTGGATGCTCAGTGGCGTCAGGTAACGGGATCTTTCCACGACATGATATGTGTCACAGATCAGATAAAGTCAGCACTCGCATGGTGGGCAATTCCAGCCAACTTGACGGAAGGCATGTCCTTTCTGTCGCTGCCACCGGACAGAACACTCACAACAGACGCCTCATTGGAAGGATGGGGCGCTCATTTGGAGGATCTCTCTGTGAAGGGAAGATGGTCCACACATCAAAGATCTTGGCACATCAACAGGTTGGAGCTCATGGCGATTTTTCTGGCTCTAAAATCGTTTCTGCCTTTGCTCCAAGGAGAGTCAGTGCTAATACAGACAGACAACACAACCTGTATGCACTATGTCAACAAACAGGGCGGAACAAGATCCCCAAGTCTCTCCAGGCTAGCTCAAAGAATTTGGGACTGGTCTCTCAGTCATCAGATCTTGCTTACGGCAGTCCACCTGCCAGGAGTATCCAATGTCCTAGCGGATTCCCTGAGCAGGTCCTCCTCGTCGACCCACGAGTGGGAGTTACACCAACCCACTCTAGAGAGGATATTCCAACTATGGGGCCGTCCGCAACTCGATCTCTTTGCCACGCCGGAGAACCGGAAATGCCGAAATTACGCAAGCTGGCATCCCCACAAGCAATCACAAGGGAATGCCCTTTTGATAAACTGGTGCAATCTATTTGCGTACGCCTTTCCTCCAATACCCCTCATACCTCGGGTTCTTTGGAAGATGAGGAGACAGCCTTGCCACCTGATCCTAATAGCCCCGCGCTGGCCACGGCAAGCGTGGTTCTCAGAACTGCTCCTCCTGTCCCAATGCCAGCCAATCCTCCTGCAACATCGGACGGATCTGCTTACCATGAGCGAAGGGAGAATTTGTCATCCAAATCCCTCCTCACTGAGCTTATCAGCATGGAACCTGAACACCATGAGTTCGCCCACCTAGACATCCCCCAGGATTGTAGGGATATTTTGGCCCAGGCTAGAGCACCTTCTACAATCAGAACGTACAAGTTTAAATGGAAACGATTCTGCCATTGGTGTGCTGCTAACGGAGTTCATCCGATACATTCCACGGCAGAGCAATTGCTACCATTCTTCTTGCACCTAGCCAGTTCTGGACTGTCGCATGCAACCCTAAGGGTTTTTCTAGCAGCCATTTCCCGTTTCCGGCAAGATGGATCAAGTTCCCTTTGTTCCTCAAGAATAATCCGCCAATTCTTTAAGGGCCTATTCCGGAAATTTCCGCCAGTTCGGCGTCCTCCTCCGTTGTGGCACCTCAACGTTGTGTTGGCACAATTGATGAGACCTCCGTTTGAGCCCATTCACAAGGCCGACCTAAAATATCTCACTTGGAAAGTAGCTCTACTTCTGGCACTAACGTCTTCTCGTCGTGTCAGTGACATCCATGCTTTTACCATCAAACCTCCGTTCCTGCAGTTCAAACCGGATGCTGCAGTGTTACGCACCAATCCATCATTTCTACCCAAGGTGCCTACTGACTTTCACATTAATGAGCCAGTAATATTAAAGACCTTTTTTGCCAATCCTCAGACACCTGCAGAACAAAGATTACATTCTTTGGACGTCAAGCGGTGTCTTAAGTTCTACATCAGTAAGACAGCTTCTTTCAGGAAATCCGATCAACTTTTTATAGCTTATGGACGCTGTCATAAAGGACGTCAGGTTACTAAACCAACGATTGCACGCTGGATCTCGGCAGCTATTGTCTTCTGCCACCAAAGGGCAAATAAACCTCTGCAGTCTCCAGTGAGGGCACACTCCACTAGGGCAGTGTCATCATCTACTGCCTTATTTGCTGGAGTATCTTTGCAACACATCTGCAGAGCAGCTACGTGGTCGACCAGACACACGTTTACTAAGCACTACTGCTTAGCAACTTTAAGCGAGGAGGATGCTGCGGTGGGACAGGCAGTGCTGCGCAATCTTTTTAAGTAAGGTGAGCCTCTTCCTCCCGCCTCCATATTGTTTCCATATATATTATGCATTTACAATGTTACAGTTGTTCAATACTGTTTTTATGCATAAGAAGATTGATTATCTATATATGTTGAATCTATTTGGCATGGAAACAATGGTGATTGTTACTGCTAGCTATTCTATATTCAAGCATGTGAATCTATGAAAGACACCCTAATACTGGAGAAGAACAATTGTTACTTACCTGTAAACAGGTGGTTCTCCAGTATTGGTGTCTTTCATAGATTCACATGCGACCCTCCCTCCTCCCTTCAGAGGCTCTCTTCTCCTCATGCACTTTACAGTCACTCTTGTGCTACGAAAATCTGAGGTGAGAAGCTCTGAGGAGAAGGTTCTAGAGAGGGGCTGACGCCTGATTGGCTGGAGTTCGGACTTACATAATGACAGAGATAGACTACAAAGGTCTTTTGTCTCTCTCCATTGTATTCCTATGGAGTTTTTCTCTTATAGGTACACTATGTGTGTTTTACACCTATATGCACTAATTATATGATTACTTATGTATATATTTTACTACATATATATATGTATATATTGCTATTTTATTTACCGTGGGACTCCCACTCCGACGACGGGGAATATTCAAGCATGTGAATCTATGAAAGACACCAATACTGGAGAACCACCTGTTTACAGGTAAGTAACAATTGTTCCTCCTGATTAAAGGGTTGAGCAAGAATGGTCGTTTGTACTCCCGGCTTAAAGCCGGAAATGCGTAGCAATGTGTGGCGTCTAAGCAATACGCTTGTGTTGTCCGCTGCGTCTAATGCACATTAGATGGAGGCATTTGATATTAATTTACCCTCTTGGATGAGGTCATTGGCCTGTGATTTGTATTGATCTGGCAGGTGCTGCAAAAGGTCCTCTAGTTGATCATAATGAGCCCCATCATAGCGAGCCAATAGGGCTTGTGTATTGGCAATACGCCAGTGGTTAGCAGCTTGTGCGGCAACCCTTTTGCCGGAAGCCTCCAAGAGTTTAGACTGTCGGGGGGCGGCGTGTCTCCGGTTGTTTGGTAGTTCGCCCGTTTTCTGGCATTTGACACGACCAGAGAGTCTAAGGGGAGTTGCGTTTTGATGTACGCAGGATCATGTGGTGCCGGTCTGTACTTTTTCCGATCTGGGGGTTGAGAACGCTGGCCCCAACAGGGTCTTTAAAAACCTCAGTGGCGTGCTTCATCACTCCCTTAACCATGGGTAGATTGTGAACGGTCTTTTGTGACTGCTCAAAGGTCTTGAGGAGAAAATCTTCCTCAGGTGCGTCTGTGTGCATGGTGACGCCGTGAAACAGTGCCGCCCTGTTTAAAAGCTGACCAAACCCTAAATGGTCATCAGGAGGGGAGGGTTTTGAGGGGAATGGAGTGGGATCAGGCATAGGGTAAGTCCAGTCATCTACTGGTGCTGTGTCCGGGAGTGCAAAGGGATCAGTAAAGAAATCCGGGTCTCCCTCTCCCCCTAAATCATCATCATCCCGTGGAAGTGGTGTGTGAGAAGGAGATGGAAGAGGCGAAGGCGGTGGGAAGGTATAGGAGGTAATGTAGGAGAGGAAGGACGTATGGGTGAAGTGGCACAGTCCTCCTTTGGAGGAGCTGTTGTGTCCAGCTTCCTTTTCTTGTACGGCACCGCTGTGACATGTCCGGTTTTAGGATTTATGTAAATCAGTTTTTGCTTTGGATCTGGCCGAAAAAGTTCCTCAGTGTCCGAAGGTGGCTTTGGTGCCGACTTTTTTGGTTCCGATCTGGATTTTGTGAGATCGGCAGGTTCTTTGTGGACTTGATCTGGAGATCTTCGGAGTCGTCGTCGGGGACATCCTGTGCAAAGAGGTCTTCTGGTTCCGGGACCGGTTTGGCCATGATATGGCGTCGAGCTCTTCGGTCTCGGATAGTTTTCTTCGAACGGAATGCGGCGCAGGCTGGGCAGCTGGATTCGTTGTGGTCTGGTGAGAGGCACAAATTACAGACCTCGTGGTGATCACTATGAGGAAATTTGCTCCACATTGGGGGCATTTTTTAAAGGGTGTCCTTTCCATCAGCCGCGCCCGGATCCGGTCCGATGGGATTTCGACGTCGAGTTATACATTTGAGAGTTGCGACTGCTAGAAGTTTTCTGCTGGAGCGGAAAAAAGTTCATCCGAACCCAATGGCGGAAAAAAACAATCTGAGGATGGAGTGGATGCCCATGCGCAATTTTACGCTACTGCAGGGGAACCATGTCTGATGCACTGCGGTGACTACGGCTGGTAATCTAGCATATGGTGGGCATTAATGCAATATTCTGACGTGGTCAGTATTAAAACTCTACAAATTAGTAGTGCAAGATGAGTTTCACTTGACAAAACTAGCTATTGCAGAAAAGGTTGGGGAACCCTGCTCAAGTGAATTAACTTAAACGAGATTGTAGTGAAATATGCTGTTCCCCAAATTAGAGGTGCATCTGTGCTTAACCTTCCTATGGGTGTAATCCTTGAAATTCCACACCCTCAAAATCTAAACACACGTGTATATATAAAAATGTTTTGAATTTGTTCAATTATTTTCGTCACCAAAGCAATTTTGTAAGATGAATTTTTGGAGAAGGGACTTAATCACTGAGAAAAAGGAAAACATGTAAAGCGATGACCCAGACCTACACTAATTGGAGCACAAACATCCACTTTCTATCAAAAAGTACATGTTTTATCTACTCCAATACTAAATGATACACATAGCTCACACGCAATTTCAAATCAGATATTAAAATAGCTAGAATCTCGGCATTCAGGCCAGTCGTGAAGTACTAGCGAACAAGGTAACGTTGCTAAAATAATGGTTTTCATTGAGTAGAAAAAGCTAAAATCTGCATTAACCAAAAAAATGCAGGTGATCTAAAAGATTAGTTTTCTAAAAATGCACCCATAACACAGTAAATCTAAAACTTCCCAGACAGCTGGAAATACCAGTCAGTGCTCTGCTGAAGAAACCCTTGTCAAACCCAAAAGACCTCAGCAACAGGTCCATCTTATCTGGCTCCTACCCTTCCCAGTCAAAGTCCTGGCGAAAAATCAACAAGGGACTCTCCACCCATCTTGAAGAGCACCACTTCCTGGACACTACCCAGTCAGGGATATGCAGCAACCACAGCACAGAAACAGTCCTCTGAGGAAGAGGCTACATCCAACCAATCATGGACAGGAGAAACTAACGCTCGACAGCATAGAACTGTCTCACTGGCACCCTCACTGCCAAACTTCACGGATCAGAAATTAAAGGGCCAGCCCCAAGTTATATCACCCCCTCCCTTCCTCTTCAACAGGACACTCTCTACTTCACCTCAGAAAACAAGATGCTAGTCTGGGGAATTCCACAGGGCTCTTAGTCCTACCCTGTTTGAATTTTACATGGAACCTCTCGCCCACATCATAAGAACCCGTGACATCAACTTTGTCTTCTATGCAGACGACTCCTCATATCCTCACTCACTGAAACGAGCACCACTACCAGAAACTACTTCTCCAGCTGCATGTCAGACGTTGCCAAATGGATGGGAAAGAACTGCTTCAAATGTAACATGGACAAAAACAGATCCTGATCCAGAACACCCCATGGGATGACTCTTGGGGGCTACACAAGCAGAGTCCCTGCCATCAATATCCCATTATCACTGGATTAATACCAGCCGTAAATTCTGGAGTAGCTTGCTACTCGCTGTAAATTGCTTTGCCTCAGGGATGAGCACGCTAGATACATTTAAAATACTAATACACACTTTTGTACATCTGCTTTCCATCAGACCATTTGTACCTCAAGTCGGATAACACTGGCTTTGCATGCAGAAGATACAAAGGCTTCATAAGCCATAGGAGTAGCTAGCTATTCCAGCCTTGTCCGAAAGGGAGGCAAATAGGTGTTCCTCAGCCACACCTTGTTGTGTGTTTAAAAAGCTGCAGAAATAACTGGCACCTACAGTCCAATTAACAGACTATGGGCATGGTGCAGGAGTCTACGGCAAATGCCACCATACACCCAATATAAAAAAAAAAACTGAGGTCAAGGGTTACATACTGAATGCAAGTGAAGGAGATTCTAAACCAATGTAAGCATGATCTGCCACATTAGTGTAAACCGTAACACGCAGTACTGTCACCGCTAACGACAGTGGACGCAAAGGCTTAATAAGCATTTAATGGTACCAAACTTCAAATTTAAATGCAGTTAACCCATTATGGTTATGGCACTATACAATTAACCAAAGTTAGGGGAAAAGGTACTCTATTGGAGACCTTTGAACAAGGCCAGGGAATGAAGCAGGACTGTCCACTAGTGTAATGTAGTAATTTTAACTAAGAGTAGCTTATGGAGGATTATATAGTAAGACTTGCAAGAGAAGCAAATTTTTCTCTGTACCACTATCATCCATAACTGTATTCTAACATACCCAGTGCCTTGCCTAGCGACTAATGAAGCAATGATTGTCAGGTATACATTGTATGGTTCAGTCACACAAAGGTTTGTGCAATCTTCAACCTCCAGCTTCAAAAGCTCTTTGTGGCTTGTAAAGGGGAGCAAGACCATTTTCTAGTCCATTACCTGGTTGTAGTTCCCTCTGCTGGGCATTCCTCCGCCTCCTCGGCTGTAGTTTCCTCGGCCAGAATATCCACCACCGCCTCCACCACCTCTGCTAGGGTACACGGGTCCACGAGGGTACGGATACCCAATAGATCCGCCACCACCACCTCGCTGTGGCAGATTTCCTCGCCGGTTATATCCACCACCACGGTTACCTGGGACTGATTAATATGGAATTAAGTCAGCATTGAAGGAAGGATAACTATCCAATTTAAAGCAATCGATCTAGCTATTGACTGTGTGCAAGTAAAATTGTTGTGCCATCAATTGCCAAAACAGTATCCTGCTGAAGCATAAATGTGCATCAACTGCCCCCCCCCCGCCCCCCCCCCCCAAAACATGCATCAATCCCCATTATCTGTAGCTTCACCGATTTTAGGGTACACACGAAAACACAAACAGTAATCTACCATTTAACAACTGCATCTCAAACCCACATTAAATATACCCATTGCTTCCAACTTAAGATTTTCCTCTGCGCACCCACATCTGCAAACATGCTGTTGCTATTTTGTCTTCTAACTTTGTTCTCTGCACACCCCGAACAGAAACACTTTAGACAACTTCTGATCAAAAGTTAAGAGTAGAAGACTAGGTCTCAAACAGCTTACTTCTAAAAACATCCAATACTACTTTATAGTTGTAAAACATACTACCACTAGTAACACTAAAAAAAGTACTTACCACCTCCTCTAAAGTTGCCACGCATATTATACATTCCTCCACCACCTCGTCCTCTGTGACCTTGACCGCCATGACTAGGTCCACCTCCCCCTCTGTTGAACGGAGATTTGCCGCCTTTGTTCTTGTTAGTTTTCTTGTTGCCAGTGTTTTGCTTTTTCTCTGGTGGGAGAGACTTCTTGCTTTCTTCTTTATATTCCTCCAAGAGTTTTTGTGCATCTTCCTTTGGCAATTCAACATATATTACTTCATCAAAGCAATCGCCAACTTCAGGAAGAGTGAAATTCCCTAATTGAATGAAGGACGGTAATATGGTTAGCTTATTAGAATCTCTCCACCACCCCAGTGCCTATAGAAGTCAAATTACTAGCTACGGCACTGCTACCTTTCTAGCAAGTACAAATTACCCAAGAGGTAAGACTTCCTTTTAGGCACGATTATAAACCATTGAAACTGCTCAGTGGGACTGCCACATGCGTGCTTACAAACAGCGTATATCGCTGGATCCAAAATTCCACCACTGTTCTACCCAATGGCGAAGTTTCTGGTGGCACCTTACACTTCAGTGTATGAGCCAGGTTTAGCAGAATAATGGTTTGTACTTTAGTACAATTATGCACACCTTTCATTTTAAGAACGGCATGTTCAGGAAGATCTTTCCCCTCCACCTCTGCCTTCTTCTGTGTTCTCTGCTTATATTCTTCATCTGTTGGGCATACAACAACTGCTTTGCGTTTGAAGCCTGCAAAGAGGCACATTTTTCTCCTTTGAGCAGCTGCTGACACATTTGTCTGGGGAGGAAAAGAAAGCTTACTGCTTAGCCAGTGACAACAACTTAACACAACTTGCAAGACTTTCATAAACCTAATGTGGCCTTAGCTTACAGACCACTTAATGATCACATGAAGGCTATTCCCATAGGAATATACCAGTTACTATTAATGTGTCCAACGCAACTTGCGTATGCTTAAACCTCAAATTGCTCATTCTGGCTATAAGAGTATAATTAAAAATGTAATGTTTGCGTTTAACACGCAAGTTTTCTGAAAATACCTGGTCTAGTATGAAGTTCCGCTTCTTACGAGCTGCAATCTCTATGAATTTGCCAAGGCATTGCGGGGCCCTTTGCAGCAATGTATTCAGTTTTCCGGTGTCAGACATTTGTTTTTTGAATCCAGAAACCTGTAAAACAGCATTTTTTTAAAATCCACATTATAGTTAAAGGCATCTGGTTAACACATTCATAAACAGCAGTAGCTCCTCATCCGAAACCATTACTGACTGGTGGCAGAGTTCATATTCAGTGTTCCAAACGGGATGTACATGCATGATCTCAGTAAGCAGAAAATGCCAGAATTCATATTAGTGTTTGAAACCTTACCATCATTTTATCCATAATGGTATTTGTTCCGAGGATGTTGTATTTTCCCAGATGCTCTTCTGCATGCTTCGTGACCCATGTACTTTTTCCCGCTCCAGGTAATCCAACAAGCATAATCACCTATCGGAAGCAAACAGTACAATTTCACACAAGAAAACTTCAACGTTTAACTTGCAGAAGATCTCTTAAAATGCACAATACTATAGGTTTCGATGCCCGTGGTCTGAATTCTAGACAGCCTCCAAGCGATATTCAGACCAACGGCAGTGGGGCTATACAGTGAAGAATGACTTTCCTGCCAATGCGGGCCAGGGTGATGTACTCGCCGCAGAACACATTTTAGGAGATCTTTGCAGGCCCAGTGGTATTTTAAGATTTAGTTGGCTGGGGAGGTACATGTGCGATCAATTTGGACCAAGAACCAGACCTCGCCGGGGAACCTCACCTTGCTTTAACACCGTATGGCATTTTTTTCCAATGTATATTGGAAAATGGTATGCCTCTTCCGAGCTCTTTCTATGCATCCCCTCCCGTAACTCATTTTAATATTCATCAATTACCCTTTGATTTGCTCTACAGTCTAAATGAACTTTAGTGTGCATTAAATTGATCAAACGATATAGAATTATTCGAACGAATATCTGTTGCCCTGTTTTGACCAAGTTTTACTCAATATGGTTATTTCCTTTAAGATGGCACAAAGGTACCACCCCCCGCCCAAAATGCAGGCATACAACCATCAACTTCTCTCGTAACTAGGTGGGTTTAAACAGTTAAACTCACCTTCTTATCAAAGTACTAATGTATTTAGAGTGGTCTGAAATGATTTACCCCATTTCAACGTATTACACTGTAATAGAAAGGGGTCAACTGTGTGTAAGAGTGGAACATCTTAAAAAAAATAAAAGTATTTCAGGAGATGCTCCGGTAAGGATTTTTTCAATTACAGTAGTTAAAAACTCTTATATTGTTTTCAGCATCCCAAGGACTAGGTGCCAATATCATAACTGACCGTTTCTCCCAGTAAATCTATTGCATTTCTAGAGTAGGAATCCCTAGCAGTTCCTTAATAGTTATTATACATTTGCTAGTGGTACCCGAGGAGTAATCAATCTAGCGAAGTCCAGGAGACACCAAATTTAACGACTGCATTGGAATCCGACAAGGCAGAATCACATGCAATGAAGTACTATCAAGGCTTCGTTCCTGGCTTGCCTATGCTGCGTACAAGTTTATTTGCACTTTTCTTTGCGGTCTGCCACATGAAGACGAGCTCATGTGAACATGAACCGTCAACATGACGTAGCAAACGACTACCTGGTCTGAAAAGTGATGTAGGATCTCCACAGGACGAGGGACATAACCACAAAAATTAAATAAACCTAGAGTAGTCCGTTCTAACATTCTGGCTAGCCTAGCTTTCAGTTAGAGTTCCGGGCTTTGTTACCGGATGGGCTGTGGAAACCCAAAAGGCACTCAACTGCCCGGTATCTTGGACTTGTTTTTGAAAGCCCTATTGTCCTAGACCACACAGCATTCAGTCTTGGACTAAGAGCAGAGCCCTGTTGCCACTACTCTGGTTTCTTGTAGGTTTGAGACACTCCCATTCATGCATCCACACATCATTATCTCACCCTACAATATGTAGCCCCTAAAGCACTTTGAGACCAAGAGGTAGAAATGGACCATCCCGGTTGCAAAAAGCAGCATGTGAAGCAACCGGGTCAGGGAATTTATTGAAGCCAATGCTGGTAAGGCCACACCACCGATAGTGTGGGATACAACAAAAGCATACATTTGGGGCATTAAGCTCCAATTCACCTTAAAACAAAACAGGGTTAAGGATACTACGACAAGCTATTTGAGTTGAAAACATTGCATGCTCAGGGAATACTCTAGGGAGGGCAGAACGAACAAGCCTTAGATCTTAAGCAAATTAGATTAAGATTTCTACTAGGGCGAGGGCAAAGGAGAAAGATAGCAGATCGCCATCTTTCCCCTTTTGATACATACTATGCGCAAAAAAAAAAAAAAAAAAAAAAAAAAACGCAGCTTTACAATGAGGATAGGGTGAGGAGAGTCTAGGCCAATCAAATTTCTGACAGGCAAAATCCACTACAGAATCTATCAAAGGCATCAAATAAGGCTTACTTACTCTCACCCGTGTGCCATTATGGAGCAATTTTCATTCTATGTCAGGAATTACAGTCAGCCCCAAGAGATTTTTTTAGTCTGGTTTGACGGAATACATTCAGATCTGTAGGCTATCCTGTGCAACAGAGGGCCAGGTATCTGAGCTGAACAGCTCTTACTATGGGTGGATTGGAGGCCGCCCTTACCGCCTTGCCTTCGGGCAAAGCAGCAGGCGATACCATACCACTAGAGTTCTATAAAGGTGTTCAAGGAGATACGGCCATACTATTCAGGGTGAACACTTAGTTGGTCCCTGCCTTCTTGAGTATTACAAATGTTGCAGTCTCAAGAAAGGAAAGCTGCCAGAGGATACGAGCTCATTTTGACCAATTTCTCAGATTAGTGCCGACACCAAGGTATTCACCAAAATTTGGACCACTCATCTTGCCCCCACCCCCCCTCATCGATTGCCTTGTACAGAGCCATGCTGTTAAGAGAGATAATGCAAGCCATATGAACATGGCAATTGTAGCATTTGATGTGGCGGAAAAATCTAATACTAGAATAGGTATGATACTATTAGACGCTAAGAAGGCATTTTAATGCATAGCATTGGAGTGTGTGGGCCAAGCTAGGGGCTTTTGGTATGAGGGGTGTCCGTTATCTCCCCTTCTATGTGCTCTCTATATAGAGCTATATTTGCAATCATTACACAAGAATGGAGGAATCCAGCCTGTTTTTAGGTCTCGCCTGGCAAAAGCAGCGCATGCGCTGCTCTCACGAGTACCGTTTAGATTCTGCCGAGGGCTTGCATGCACGCGTCTGCATGGACAAACATGGCTGCTGATGCCAATTGTCCATAGCAAACCGCATGCGCGTGTCCGGACTGTGGACAGTCAGATGCCATCTTGTGCCAATAGCTTCACTTCCCGTGGTCCATAGTAACCAAGCTTCTTATCAGAAGCTTGGACATGTTACTTTCCTGTTCCCACCCCCTCCTGTTGGCCGGGTTCTCAATCCCCCCCACCCCCTGGTGATTAACGTTTTTTTTTCTTTAATTTTCTTAGAGGGCCCGGAAGCTGCCATTTGAAGCTGGGCGCTCCAGTACACGAAAAGCGTGTTCACACCCATAAAATTTCAATTTTACTCAAGCCATCTAAGTGGCGTCGGGAAGATGTCCTTTGAAGTGGTTGTTGCATGCATGCATGTCACAATGTTATGTGGGTCATGGGGCACAAACTTCATGCCTGGCCCCTTGCTGGTGTTCAGTCTGCATGAGTAGCTGGTCCAAAATACAAATGACTGCTAAAAACATTTACAGATGGCTCCAGCAAATGGCATCACATAGCGGCAGCTGTGGTTACCTACCTCATTGAGAATACATCACAGAATCAGCAAAGCCAGCTTTCATAATACATGACTACGGTGGATACTGCCTTATAAAGGAAAATGCTACTTACCACTTACCAGTATGCGTCTGTTCTTAACATGTAGAGCTGCAGATCCACATAGCATAGATCGCTATCTGGTGTTGGGCCCGGAAGTTTGCAGTGTGTTTTTCCTCTTGGAAAGTCATGAGTTCGGGGACTCCTCCTTTGGTTCGTATTGTGCATGGGCTCCATCCTCAGATTGTTATTCGCCAGCAGGGAAAGATGGAGCGTAGTAGTAACAGTAAAGAAACCCATGTGTATTGTATCTTAATAAGATAAGGCTGGAACGGATACAGGTAGCCGGGGAGGCGGGCGGGCGTGTATAGATCTGCAGCTCTACATGCCAAGAACAGATGCATACTGGTAAGTAGCATATTCCGTTCGAGGCATATGAGCAGCAGATTATACACTGTGCATAGATTACATAGCAGTACCCAACCCTAGCGGCGACCACCGGCATCCGTTGCAGTGGTTTGAAACAGTGTTTTTAGTACAGCTGGGCCCACACTAGCTTGTTGCTTGGTTTGCACATCTACACAGTAATGTTTCGTGAAGGTGTGCGGTGTGGACCATGTCGCTGCCTTGCAGATGTCATCTAGTGGTATGTTCCCTAGGAAAGCCATAGAAGCCCCCATCTTCCTTGTAGAGTGGGCTTTAGGGGGAACAGATAGTGTTAGTGTTGCTTTTTGGTAGCAAATCTGTATGCATTTTACAATCCACCTAGCTATCCCTGATTTAGAAATAGGGTTGCCCGTTTGGTTTTCCTGAAAGGTTGTGTTCTCTGGATGTAATAAAGTAAAGCCCTTTTAACATCCAGTGTGTGTAAGGCTCTTTCCGCAACTGTTTGGGGTTGCGAGAAAAAGACTGGTAATTCTACTGACTGGTTTAAATGGAATGGAGAAATGACTTTGGGTAGAAATTTGGGATTGGTGCGGAGAACAGCCTTGTTGTGATGCATCTGAAGAAAAGGTTCCTGTATAGTGAGTGCCTGTATTTCACTAACTCTTCTGAGGGAAGTGATGGCCACTAGAAAAGCGGTTTTCCATGTGAGAAATTGCAGCTCACACTTATGTGAGAACTATGTTCAAGTTCCAAACAGGTGAGGGTGGCACTCTGGGTGTAATTACTCTTTTGAGGCCTTCCATAAAGGCCTTGATGGCAGGCACTTTGAAAAGTGAGAGGTGCTGCCTATTTTGTAAATAGGCAGCAATTGCAGCGAGGTGTAACCGAATGGAAGTATATGCTAGGTTACACCTTTGTAAATGGGGTAAATCACATATGTGTTGCATGGATACATTTAACGGATTGACTGCGTTGTTGTGGCAGTAAACAACAAATATTTTCCACTTTGCTGCATAGCACGCCCTAGTAGTAGGGCGCCTAGCTTCCCTGATAATGTTCATGCAATCAGGGGGGAAGGTTAAGGTATCCAAATTCTAGGAACTCAGGAGCCAGATGGCAAGGTTGAGTTGAGCTGGGTCCGGGTGCCTGATCTCTCCATGGTTCTGGGTCAGGAGGCATGGCAAGAGGCGTAGCTTTTGGTGTGGTACTACTGTGAGTTCCAGCAGTGTGGTGTACCACGGTTGTCTGGCCCATGTTGGAACTACCAGGATCAGAGTTAGGGAATGCGGTTGTAGCTTTCGCACCACTAATGGGATTAGTGGGAGAGGTGGAAAAGCATATGCAAATTTGTTTGACCAGTTCATCCATATCGCATTGCCTTCGGACAATGGGTGTGGATATCTGGCGGCGAAGCTTAGACCTATTCGTCACCCACAAACACAAAAAATGCCCATGTGTGGATGCCCCCACTTCTGAAAGAACGGGTGAAGAACCTGTGGGTGAAGTTCCCACTCGTGGATCTGCTATGTCTGTCTGCTTAGCAGATCTGCCACGGTGTTCTGGACTCCTGGGACGTGTTGGGCTAGGAGAAAAATCTTGTGGAATTGCCTATCTCCATATGCTCTGTGCTAACAGAGCTGTGGCGAGTGTGTGCCCCCCTGTTTTTGAATATAGTACATGGCAGTCATGTTGTCTGTGCGAATGAGGACTGCCTTGCCTGAAATATGCGCCTGGAAGGATTTTAGGGCGAGGAAGATCGCCAGTAACTCCAGATGGTTGATGTGGAGTAACTTCTGTGGCGGCATCCATGTGCCCTGTGCTGTGAGATGTAACAGATGAGCTCCCCAGCCGGAGGAGAGCGATGCATCTGCCGTTAGGATTATTTGTGGGACCGGGTCCAGGAACGGTCGACCTCTGGAAAGGTTTGTGGTGTTCCACCACTGCAGAGAGCGATGGGTGCGACCGTCTACCAACACCAGATCTGTCAGTTGCCCCTGGGCCTGGTTCCACTGGCGCGCCAAGCACTCTTGGAGTGGGCGCATTTGGAGTCTATCATGGGGCACTATAAAGATGCAAGAGGTCATCATCCCTATGAGCTGCATAAACACTCGTGCTGGGAGAGAGTGTTGGGATAGGAATTTGACGCAGCGCTTGTATTTTTGCACTCCTGGCAGGGTTGGGATAGGCTATGGCCTTTGAGGTGTCTATGGTGGCACCGAGATATTGTTGTGTGTGATGGTACCAGGTGGGATTTTTGATGGTTCACCGTGAAGCCTAGCTGGTGAAGTAGTTGGACTGTAGCGGCAGTATGTCGCACACATTGTTGTTAGGACGTGGCTTTTATCAGCCAATCGTCCAGATAGGGGAAGACATGAATGTGCTGTCTTCTGAGGTGTGCAGCCACTACTGCCAGGCACTTGGTGAACACCCTTGGTGCTGTTGTTACCCCGAACGGGAGCACCTTGAACTGGTAGTGTTGTCCGTCTACCACAAACCTGAGGTACTTTCTGTGAGACTGGTGTACTGGGATGTGAAAGTACGCGTCTTAAGTCCAGAGTGGTGAGAGTCGTTCTGGGAGAGGAGTGGCAGAACCTGTTGGAGGGTTACCATGTGAAAATGGTCCGAATGAATGTAAGTGTTTAGAGGTCTGAGATCTAAGATAGGTCGTAGGGTCTTGTCTGTTTTTGGAATTAGAAAGTACAGGGAGTAGACCCCTAAATTTTGTTGATATCTGGGGACCTGCTCTATTGCTCCTTTTTGCAGGAGGGAGATCACCTCGTGTTAGTAGCGCAGTATGTTCTTGCGACATAGGGCGGTGCCTGGGTGGAATGTGTAGATGTTAATTCTAGGCAATACCCTGACTGAATAATTTGTGTCACCCATCTGTCTGAGGTGATTGTCTCCCAGACGTGAAGGAAATGTCGTAGTCTGCCTCCAACCGGAGTGGAATGGTCTGGAGGGAGCAGGGGACAGTCACTGGGCAGGAGGTGTGGCAGAACGGGCAGTATTTGTTTTGCCTCTGCCCTCATTATTGCCTCTGTATCCGCCTCTTTGATAACCTTTTGTGAAGGTAGACTGAGGAGGGGATTTATAGGACGTGGATGCACTGTCCGATGAGTAGCCTCTGCCCGTGCCCCGAAAGGAAGAACGGCGAAAGGCGCGCCTGGGAGTCTGTTTGTAGGGCTCCCATAGATTTCGCCGTGTCTATCTTTTTTCATTTTTTCCAGGGCTTCATCTACCTTAGGGCCAAATAGATGATCTTGGTCGAATGGGTGATTTAATAGAGGCTTGAACCTCTGGTTTAAACCCTGAAACCCTGAGCCAGGCATGGCGACGGAGAAGGACACTGGTGTTTATGGCCCTGAGGCTGTATCTGCTGCATCTAGGGCACATCGTATCGAGGTATTGGTTATTGTTTTTCCCTCTTGTATAAGTTAATTAGCCCTAGTCTTGTACTTTTCAGGGAGATGGTGCATGATGGTCTCTAGCGCATCATAGTGCGCCCTGTCGTATCGGGCCAACAGTGCTTGCGTATTGGCAATACGCCATATATTGGCCGCTTGTGACGCAGTGCGCTTCCCTGACGCATCTAGGAGCTTGGACTCTTTGTCAGGTGGGGGCGCCTCGCCTGAGAATTGGAGCGCTTCCTGGCTGTAGATACCACTAGGGAATCGAATGGTGCAGGGCCCTTAATGTAAGAAGGGTCTGTAGGGGCGGCTTTGTACTTTTCTATCCGAGGGTTTAGGACCCTGGCCCTGACTGGGTCTTTAAAAACCTCAGGGGCATGTTTAATTACACCCTTTAACATAGGTAGAATGGCAGTGGACCTGTCTAGGAGGAAGTCCTCCTCCACTGGGTCGGTATGTAACTCCACCCCGTGGTAGTGTGCCGCCCGTTGTAACAAGTGGTGAAAACCCAAGGAATCTTCAGGAGGGGGATGGCCTAGATGGATAAAGGTCATCCTGTGGGACATCTGGGATGTCCGGATTGTTATAATCATCCCATGGGTCTGGGGATCCAGTAGGGGTGGGATCTTGTGGCACATCTGCTGGATCATAGTAAGGGTCCCCCAAATTGTCTGGGACAGGAGACAAGGTGGGGGGGAACGATGAGGTGGAGGAGGTAAAGGAGGTGGGGAAGGCACCCTGAAAGGAGAGGTAGCAATGTCCTCTCTCGGTGGAGGCGGCTTGTCCAAATGTCTCTTTTTTGAAGACAATGTCAAGTGTCCGGTCTTTGGATCCTTGGTGAGGGTTTTCTGCAGAGGATCCGGTGTGAAGATCTCCTGTAACACTGGTTGTTCGGTCGGCGCCGAAGGTTTCGGGGCAGACGGCTTTTTAGGTTTGTCGAAGCCGTGCTTCCTGGGAACCTCTGGTTTTTTTTAGTCAGTGCCGAAGAGGGTTTCGGCACGGGAGTGTCGGTGCCGAGGGTCTGGTGATGTTTGGCCGGAGCAGGTTTCGGCACCGAAGAGTTCGGTGCCGGGTTCGGTGTGGAGGACGATTTTTTCTTCGGTGCCAAAGGGTGTTTGTCAGCACCGGTGGCCGGCTGGCTCGAGCCGCCGGAAGGCTTAGAAGGCTTCTTTACCGGGCCCGAAGGTGGGGTGTGAGAAGCAGTGTCCTTGGTCTTGCCTAGGCCCGGAGGCGAAGGTGTGACCTTTTTCGGGATCGGCGTGGGAGGGGAATTGTACTCACGACCCGCTGCGCCGGGGTGATGTCCTCCACATCTGAGTAGTCGGCCTCGGATGCGCTGACGAGGTAGTCGTCCTCCTGTTCGATGTCCTGCTGTCCCGGAGCTTCGACGTCGTCCCCGAAGATGTCGACTGGAGCGGAGGTCGAGGAGTGTGACATGTTGCGTCTAGCCCGTTGATCTCGAATGGTCTTTTGAGCGAAAAGACTTGCAGGCGGGACAGTCTCGGGCCTCGTGTTCTGGGGAGAGGCAGAGGTTGCACACCTCATGGAGATCGGTTTGGGGAAACTTGGACCCACATCGAGGGCACTTCTTGAAGGGAGTTCTTTCCATCAGCCGAGACCGGAGCAGGCCCGAAGGCCGCCGCCGACCACCGGAATCGAAGAAATGCCGAAGAGAAGATGAATAAGATGATTTATGTCGTTGAAGAAGCTCAATGAGCGAGGATTTGTGCGTCGATCGGTGAACTGGGAAGTTCGGAACTGGAGCGTGAAGTTTTACATCAGAGCCCGATGGTGGAAAAAAACAATCTGAGGATGGAGCCGAAGCCCATGCACAATACGAACCAAAGGAGGAGTCACCGAACTCGTGACTTCCAAAGAGGAAAAACAAACTGCAAACATCCGGGCCCAACACCAGATGGCGATCTATGCAGTGTATTATCTGCAGCTCATATGCCTCGAACAGCAACTTTCCAGGTTAGCAATTGGAGCTCACATTTATGTAGAGGTTCAAAGGGAGGACCCATTAGTCTTGCGAGAAAGATGTTTAAATTCCACACAGGTGAGGGTGGTACCCGGTTTGGGGAGGGGGTGAATTATCCTTATGATGCCTTCCATAAAGGCTTTGATGGCAGGCACTCCGAAGAGTGATGGGTGTTGTCTATTTTGCAAATAGGTTGCAGCCTAATTGATGTGTAGGCTAAGTTGCACCTTTGGAGATGTAGTAGGTAACCTATGATGTGTTGGATAGGCACGTCTAGGGGATTGAGGTTGTTGGTATGACAGTGTATTACAAATCTCTTCCACTTGGCTGCATAGCAGGCTCTAGTTGTGGGACATCTAGCTTCTTTAATGACGTTCATGCGTTGCGGGGGGGGGGGGGGGGGGGGCGTGTGTTAAGGTAACCGAATTCTAAGACCTCAGGAGCCAGATCGCATGGTTGAGCTGAGCTGGGTCCGGGTGTCTGATCTCTAAGAGGTCTATCTCTGGTTGCCCTAACATTTGAAAGAATGGCTGAAGAACTTGTGGATGAAGTTCACACTCGTGAATCTGTTGAGTTTGACGGCTTAACAGATCGGCTATGGGGTTTTGGACTTCTGGGACATGTTGAGCTAGGAGAAAGATGTTCTGGGGCATAGCCCATCTCCATAAGCTCTGTGCCAGTTTGAGAGCTGCAGAGAGTATGCCGCCTTGTCTCTGTATGTAGTACATGGCTGTCATGTTGTCTGTGCGGACTAAGACAGCTTTGCCTGATATTTGTTTTTGGAAAGCCTTCGAGGCTAGGAATATGGCTAGTGGCTCCAGGTGGTTGATGTGGAGTAACTTGTTGGAGTCCACCTGCCTTGCATGGTGTGATGTAGTAGGTGCAACCCCCCCCCCCCCCTCAGCCGGAGAGCGATGCGTCCGCTGTCACGACTATCTGTGGAACTGGCTCTAGGAACGGTCACCCATTGGAAAGGTTCTTGGAGTTCCACCACTGCAGAGATTGATGAGTGCGACCGTCTACCAACACCAGATATGTTAGCTGACCTTGAGCATGCATGCGGGGCAAGTATCAATGCTAGACTTGGACCATTTAGAGGTAAAGGACCCTATAGGAAGGGTACCATGCCTTAGCTGAATATACAGCTTTCGAGCAGCTGGGGGTTCAATTAAATCCATGAATTCCTCAGCCTTAGGTTCTGGTTTTACAGAGAGGAACTCTGATGTCAACCTACCCAATAATGTAGAGCTCATTAATGTGTGATGGTTTAACGAGCGTAACAGAGGAGTGTATTCTTGGATATCCCAGTGCAACAGATCTCAGGAGTGTCCCCTAGTCCAGGAAAACCGAGCCAGGCACTAACTCTACTAATATACTGAAGCCATGGAATAGTTGTGTGTTTAAGAATAGGCCAAATCTCAGAAAATTCTGTAATCAGCTAATTCAGGAACAGACCATAACCTCTTCCAATACATAATTGGTCTAGTACTTATGATCTCTTCTATTGGAGATAGGCCAAGATAGAATCTGAGAGGGATCAATGGCGTGCTAGGCGGTAGTCCAACTAAGTTTCTAGCAAAAGATTGCTCCACCTTTTTAAGATCCATAATCTGCTTATGCCCCCACAATTCAGCCCCATAAATTGCTGCCATTCTTGCTTGGCGACTATATATTCAAGTGCAGGGGAAACCGGCCTATAAGTAGATTCCTTAAAAACTTTGCTCAGTCCCCCCCCGCCAGCTGAGATTGCCAAATCTACGCTTAGGCTATCTGCTTGTGCCAATCAAAATTCTCAGTAAGAGTAAGACCCAGATAAGTGAATGTCTTGACCCTTTCCAAGGGTGCATCATGAAGTACTGGATTTGGACGCACCCTTTTGGGAGGGGATTGAAGATCATAAACTTTGTTTTGCCTATATTGATTTCCAACCCCCGAAGGTCACAAAATTCCACAAAACCATCAAGGATTTTTCGAATGCCAGTTGATGTTTTAGACAGCAACAAAGTGTTGTCTGCAAACATCAGAGCGGGCACTCTGCCTGAGGCCAATCTAGGGGCATCGTTATTTGCCACAGCATTCAAGTGATCTACTAGGCCATTTTTGTAGAGGCTAAACAAGGTTGGTGCCAACACACACCCTTGACGAACTCCTTTTAGGACAGGGAATTGGTCTGTAAGTTCACCATACCTCCCACTCCTAACCCGCGCAAAATTGTTTAAGTGGAGCCTCGAGAGGGTAGCTAGCAGGTAGGGTGGGAGGCTTAAATCTGCCAGTACTTTCCATAATTTTGCACGCGGGATCAGATTAAAAGCAGCCCGCAGGTCCACAAACACAAGGTAGAGGCTGCCACCCTCCACTTTTGCTGTTTTCCAATAAAGGACCTGCAGGCGGAATATCTGGTCTAAGGTGGAAGTGCCAGACCTAAAACCTGCCTGGAATGTAGATAAAATCCCCTTTTCCTCAATCCACCCAAGAATAACCCTCCCCATCAGCTTTTGCGATGTATCAATAAGACTGATGGGTCTATAGTTAGAGGGAGTTAGTGGGCAACCTTTTTTAAAAATAGGCACGATTTCTGCTCCTAGCCATGTGGGAGGCAAGTCGTCACCCTGCAAAATGCCATTGAAAAGAGTAACCAAATAAGGGGCCCATGTTTTTGGTTGTGTGCGAAACAGGTCTCCTGGCAGTTTGTCCAAGCCTGGAGCCTTGTTTGGGAGCAAAGTTCCTAATGCTACCTCTACCTCTACCTCTGACAAGGTAATTAGTTCATCTGCAGGAAAGCATGGACGGTCGATAATTGACCGCCCAGGATCTACTGCCCCGCTAGCCCTTTGGGATCGCTGGGGTTCGGTAGTATTAACAAACGTACCACCAGACTCAGAAGTGCCATAAAGAGCGCAAAAATGACTTTCCCAAGCAGAGGGGGCTATATTGGGGACAAATGCAGGGACATGCCCACCAAGTCCAGTTGCAACCAGGGTCCAGAATAGTTTAGGATTCTTATTGGTAAGTGCGGATGCCAAATTCTCCCACTTAGTGGCCTCCCATTCTCCCTTTGCCTTAAGAAGTGCCTTTTTATACGCAGAGCGTTGTGTTTTAACAGCCTCCCTATTAATTTTTAAAACTCTAAAGAGTGCCCTTCTTGCATTGCGACAAGAGGCATTATACCACGAAGCGGACGTAGTCAGCAACCGATTTTCCCTTCTCTCTGTGCAGAAAATATCTTTAATTGCTATGACCAGTTTGTTATGTATATCAGATGCCCTACCTAAGTGACCAATATTGCCCATCTCTTCAATGAATGGAATAATGATCTCATAATGCAGCAAGTTTGCTGTCGGACATCTGGAATTCTGGCCATTTAACCCTACGTCTGCTATTTGAAATAATAAGAGGCGCTGTGGCACAATTTTCACCCAATGTTTGACATTTCAACCCGAAGCTCCCCATCTTTAATGAGCGTACCAGGGCATTATGGTCACTGTCAGATCTTTCAGTGACCCTAAACTCCTGCACCCTATCCCAATGTCTAGCTTCTACAAAGATATAATTGGACTGGTTTAGTCGATTGAATGTGGCTTTCCCAGGTCTATCGGGTTCAACCCTCCCGTTACATGCTCGTAGAGAAGTGATGAACGCAAATGACTAATTGTAAAACTAAGGGGGTCCAAGCCTTAACCCGAGTAGTCAATGGCTCGGGGATAATCCACAATGAATCAACATCATCCAGGCCGGCCGAATTAGTGTCCATAAGTGGTTCAAAATGGCTATTGAAATCACCTCCCAATATTAACACAGTGGAAGAGTCCATTGACCGGATAAGGGTCAGCAAGGTTTCAATAGCCTCAGACACAAGGCCCGCCTGACTGGCCTTGAGTATACATTAATCAAGGCAATATTTGGCACTTTTAGAGTGGTCAGCAATACGCACTGGACATCCAACGAATTAGTTGGAATTTGCGATGCCTTAGCTCCCAAGTGCGTGCCGACCCATATAGACAATCCCCCAATAGGTCTGCCCTTCTCACCCTTACTTGCCAAAATATCGTACACAGCAAATCCCTGGGCTATACTTCTTTTTAATGCCTAAGTTTCCTGCAGCATACAGATGTCGTGTAGGGCCATAAAAGAGCCCCACTCAGGAATAGGCAATTTGCTCGAGTCCCGCCACATTCAAAGAAAGAATTTTGACATAAGCAGACGGCAGTTCTGGACTAATTGGATCATAGTCCAAGGAATCAGAAACATTAGTCACTACAGAACTAATTTCTATTGCCGGCTCATTCTCACAAGTCAGTGAGAGTTGGTCAGTAGGGGAGGGGGCAGTTACGGGATGGATAAATTGTGCCAATAACAAAGTTTGCACCGGGGGGGGGATTAACTGGTCATTCAGAGCCTGATGCTCGGTAGTGGGCGGCATACCCTTAGGGGATCCCCCTGTCAGTCGCAATCATCAAAGCCTGAAAAGGCATCAAATCTGTTAGTAACTTCCAACGGGGTGAATGGTAACCGATAGTCTGCCCTCCTAGAACTATATCTATAGCTCCTGGAGGGGGGGGGTACAGTATCCCATCCAGGTGCATTTTCAATAGGCATGGGATTGGGTGCATAAGTTGTATGCCAATTATTAAAAGGTATAAATGGAGCAGGCAGTAATAACTGCGGACGCACTGTAGCCCCAGGGTACATCATAGGGGTCTCAGATAAAAATAGGTCATATCACACGGGAGAATTGAAGTGCTAGTTTTCCCTGGGATATAATTTAAAATGTAATTAACTGCTCTAGGATCTCTAAAGTTGATAACAATCAGGTCCCCCTCAATGTCTTTGGCTCTGCATCCCAACCATATAAGTATGCAAGACGCCCTTATTTCTATTAGCAGCATGAACACTCTCTCTGGGGGAGAGTGTTGAGGCTGAAATTTGGTTGTGAGAGCTTGCATGCTTGCTATCCTGGCTGGGTTGGGATAGGCCAAAACTTGGTAGAAGTTCCAGACAGTAACAAGATACCATTTGTCGCACCCACCTGAATGTAGTGATGTTGGTCCAGACAGGCAGGAAAACCCCAACCGGAGTGGAATGGTCTGGGGGAAGTGGAGGAAAGTCATTGGGTAGGGGGTGGAGGCAGAGCGGGTGTTGTTGGTCTTGCCTCTGCTATGGTTGCCTCTTCTCTGGTTACCTCTGGTAAACTTACGACTGGGCAGGGAGCCTTGTAAGAGGTGGAGGGGTTGTCTGAGGAGTAGCCTCTGGGGTGCCCTTGTAAGGTGAGCGACGAAAGGAACGTCTGGGAGCTTGTAACTGCAAGGCTCCCATTGATTTAGCTGTGTCCGTATCCTTTCATCTTTTCAAGGGTTGAATCTACATTTGGGCCAATAGGTGCTCTTGATCAAATGGCTGGTTGAGGATGGAACTTTGAACTTCAGGTTTAAAAGCAGATGCGTAGCCACGAATGCCTACGCAAAAGAACACTTGTGTTTACTGTTCTAGAGGCGTTGTCTGCCACGTCGAGAACGCAACCGATGGAGGTGTTAATCAGCTTACCCTCCTGCATTTATCTGGGAGGTGCTGTATTATGGACTCTAGTTCATCATAATGTACCCTATCATACCAGACTAACAGCGCCTCAGTGTTGGCGATGCGCCAGGTTAACCACTTGTGAGGCTGTTCTTTTGCCAGATGCGTCCAAGAGTTTAGACTCCTTGTCGGGTGGTGCAGACCTGATGTCTGCGAATTGGCCTTTTTTCTAGCATTGGAAACTACCAGGGAATCTAAGGGTAGTGGGCTTTTAATGTAAGCTGGGTCATCATGGGCAGCTTTATATTTTTTTCTTGATCCTGGGGTTAATAACTCGAGCCCTAACAGGATCTTTAAAGACTTCAGGTGCATGCTTAATAACACCTTTAGGCATCGGTAGTATTGAGGTGGACCTTTGAGTTGTGTCAAATGTATCCATTAGGAAATCCTGCTCTATGGGGTCTGTATGCAAGGCAACCCCGTGGTACTGGGCAGCTCTGTGGACCAGCTGATTAAAGCCCATGGTGTCCTCTGGAGGGGAAGACCTGGAGGGGTAGATGTCATCCTGTGGAACATTAGGGAAAACTGGCATGTTATCATCCGAGGGGTCTGGGGAAGAAGGTGGACTAGGATCCCCTAGTTGCACATCATTCGGACCCTCCCCCATGTCATCCAAGGTGTCATCGTCTACTGGAGTAGGTGTGGAGGTGGTAGAGGAAGAGTTGGAGAAGGGACTCTTAGAGGAGATGTGGCAATGTCCCTCATTTTAGGTGGTGGAGCCGGTGCAGGTGCATCTAGTGGTCTTTTCCTAGAACTAAGAGTCAATTAACCAATTTTAGGATCCCTAATGAGTCTTTTGAGCAGGGTCTGGTGTGAACAGCTCTTCTGCTGGAGGTTGGTCCTTCGGTGCCAATCGTTTCGGTTCTGTAGACTTATTCGGCACAGGCTCTGTAGTGGTTGTGTGTTGTTTTGGAACTGTGCGTTTTTACAGTCTGGCCTGTGGAACTTGGGTTCCGAGGCTTTCCTTGGCTCCGAATCCGAAGGCTTTGGGAGTGGTTTTTTGTTCGGCTCCGAATATCTTTTCGGTGTCGTCAGTGCTTGTGGGTTTTGGTGCAGTGTGCTTGGCTGTGAAGCAGCTGTCAGCACGGAGGAGAGTGGTTTCTTTTTCGGTGCCGGCGATTGTGTTTCAGTACCAACAGCAGGCTGACTCTAGCCCGAGCTGCCAGAAGGTTTAGTAGGCTTGTGTCTCAGGATCAACAGCAGGCGGACTCTAGCCCGAGCTGCCAGAAGGTTTAGTAGGCTTCTTTGCCGGGCCCGAGGACGGGGCATGGGAAGCAGTCTGTGTGCACCTGGGCGCGAAGGTGTGACCGAAGCCTTTGACGGTGCAGGGATGGGGGGTGGATGATGCCGACGTGCTTACTTACGACCTGCTGCGCCGGAGTGATCACTTCGGAGTCATTGGCTTCTGAGGCGCTGACGAGGCCTTCTTCGACCCACTCTGGCGCCCTCTCGGAAGATGTCGACGAGCGAGCAATGGTTCTTCATGCGGTCCCGAAAGGTCTTTTTGGAGCAGAAAGAGGCACAAGCTGGCCAGTCTCTGGTGACATGCAGAGGTTGCACATCTCATGCAGATTGATGTGGGAAAACTTGGACACTTCTTGAACCGAGTCCTTACCATGAACCAGAAGCCAAGGCCCGATGGCCTTGGTCGACGATTGGAAGACTTTGATTTGGAGAGACGCGCGACGATTAGGGTTCGCGATTGAGACAGTACCGTCAAAAGGGTGAAGGATTGCGAGTCTAAAGTGGTAATGGTCCCGAAATGGAACGCGACAAACAGAGCCCGATGGCGGAAAAAAAAACAATCTGAGGATGGAGCCGATGCCCATGCGCACTATAGCCTAAAGGAGGAGTCACCTATCCTGTTACTTATAAAGACATTTCCAGGACAAAAACAAGTGCAAACACCCGGGCCCAACACCAGATGGTGCTCTATGCTCAGTGATCTGCAGCCCATATGCCTCGAACATTTAATTACTCATTAATTTATGAATGCATCCACTCACCAATGCATCTTGTTGTGGCAGCATGTGACCATGAAAAGTGTGAGGTCTGGGGCAGGTTGGCCCAGCTGACACCCCCATTGTTAGTATCCTGGGCCGCAGGACAATCGTTTCTCGTTTTTGTACCACCTTCTCTGGGGCCAAAATGACATTTGCAAGAGTAACAGGAAAATCTAATTTTTTCTTGGTTGTAAACGAAAATCTTATTTTATGCTACGTTAGGTCAGAGATTTGTCTAGTGTTGTATTGCCAATAATATGACTTTGTGGCTCTGTCCGAGTTCAAATACCTTCACTCATTGGTCTTTCAAGGTTTGCTCACAGACTTGTTTAAATTGGATCATCAAAAGTGACTTGCTTTTTCAGGTGTATGCTTGGTTGTTTGTGTGTTGCAATGGTTAGTGTTGTCACGTGTGTCGAGCGTTTACTTCCACCATAGAATGTCTCCAAGCAGCAAGTCTAAGATAAACTTGGGTACCTTTTCCTACAGTCTCCACGAGTTTGTGTTAGGGGGCTTTGGTGGGGGCCATTGACAGCACCGATGACACATGGTCTAATTAAGCGACAAGTCATCAGTAAAACTATGGGCCATGACTCTTAACAGTGTGTACAGAGCTGGGAATCCCCTTGTAAATGAATCCCTCCCACAAGTTGGAAGCGGTCTTATCCTTTTAGACTTTTCTTTTCGGGGAAACCTCCAGCCTTTGGTTTTTGGCAGATGCGAGCTTACATATGCGGATGTTATTTTTTTGCTCTAAATCCCTTACTATTACGGGGTCAATTTATAAATGAGGCTGATAGGTATGGAATCTTCATGGGGGTACAAACTGAATGTAGCCAAAACACAGGTGTTTCTGTATTATAAATCGGATTTCCAACCCCAGCTTTAGTCTCAACTGCTGTACATCTCGACAAAGCTATGCAGCGAGGTGGACGATATACAATTACTCTTCGGTTTCAACCCCCTTAACTTCCCCAGGCCTTGCCAAGCAGGGTCATGGAATACCCGTGGAAAGATAAGATTTTTCCCATAGTGGCCTGCTTATGATAACTGGGATCCCCCAGTCTCTTAATATAAAAACAAAATGTGAATTCTGACCCCTGGTGAGTCTATATCCTAAAGCCACAGTATCAATCTCCGCCGGGATTAACAAACAATGTCCAGCACATGCAGCCCAGGAAATATAGCCTGAAAACGGAAGCTGTAACCCCACTTGCTTATATGGGAGTTCCAATCACAAATATGAAATGTAATTAATTTGCGCAGTGGACATGTTAGTCTTGTTATTTGGATTGAAAAGGAATAGTGGGCGAAAAGAGGGAAAGGCTCAAAGTTTTTTTTTGGGGGGGGGGGGGGATTTCAATGCAGTAGGAGGGGGGTTTGGGGTGAGTAAAGGGGATGTGGAGGGGGAAGAGTCAGAGGGAAGGGTTTAGAAAGGCTTATTAGGGAAATTTGAATAGTAAGATGAGATGATGCAAGGAGGAGTAGAGAAGTTCGGGATCATAGTGGTATGGGGTTAGGGATGAACAAATGTGAAGGTAGAGAATATATTGAGTGGTATAGGGTGTGCATTGGAGAGAGTAGTTAATGAGATTTAAGGTTTGTCAGAGTGGAGGTAGAGGATATATTACAGAACTCCTTTCAGATTTTCTCTCTCAGGTTGCAAGTACAAGACTGACCTCGAAGGGTTTTTCCAAGTCAGATCTGAAGCCTATACAACGGACCATCTACCACGTTTTGTCAGCATATACCCAATGCTAGCGTTGTTAAAATGTGCATTAACTCGTAAAGAGATTTTGTTGGGAGTTAAGCAGGAACATGACCGGGGTATTAAACACTTGTTTTCAATAATAGTGTCTGTTCGGTTCTGTGGTAGCCACAATTCGGAGTCTAAATTGGCCTTGGACAAAGCTAGAGAGGTCTTGCCTCTCTTGAAAATTTTAATCGATTCGGAGTAGGTTTTAATTAAGATGCTTTGGTTTGTGGATTACAGTCATGCCAGTTTGTTAACTGAAGTATATTGTTATTAGTTCATTTTATATCCGATATTCTAGACTTGACCTTAAAAACAGACTTTCATTATTGTACTTTTAAGTTAAGCTTGTAATAAGTGCAGATTCCCTTGTATGCCGATTTTGGATTGCTCAATTTGATATTTACATAAGACTTGCAAAAGAGAAGACATCCATACACACTCACGAAAAGCCAAGGTTAGAGCATGAGCGTGGAGGAACAGGACAGCAATGTGACCTAGACGAGATGTAAGCAGCGAGGGACGAGGCGACGACTCATGGCAAAGTGTGGCTCCTAAAATAGCTCGAAGGCGCAGGAGGACTGCCCGCGGCCGACACACCCAGAGAGAACACTGAGGTGCCCAGGGAGGAAGAAACCCAAAAAGTGCCGATATAATACGAGCACAGGCAGCAAGAATAGGGAAAAGAACATGAACTGGTGGCAGCGGCCAAAACACCAGCACCTAGCAAGCAGACGACGGCGAATATAATTCAAGAAAGCAATAAGTGGTGGGCGTTCCTTCTCTTACAACGCTGTTAAGCTGTGGGACACCCTCCCTTTCCATCTACGTCAGTAATCTAGTCACCTGACCTTCCGGAAATTCCTTAAAACTTGGTTGTTCCAAAAATCTGCATAAGCATCTGTGTCTACTCCGTCCGCTGATGTTGCGAGCGCTGGGCAGCCTTAAGGTAGCTATGCGCTTTATAAGCGTTTCTTCATTCATTCAATAATGGTGAGCAAACCAGCACGATTGTGCAAGAATGTTTGTATAATTTGCGCTGAGGACATAAGGCTCACCCCCAGGGCCCCAACGCCTCCTCCGAAGAGTATGGGGATGTCCACGCCAGCGCTACATCACTACCCACACAGTTAAGGGGGGGGGGGGCAGACAAACCAGCTATGGTAGGGCTGGCACCCGAAGCATACAAGGAGGCACACTGGGGCAGCCATACATGGTTACCACAGCCACGGTCATCCAGATACCACTGGCACTAGGACACATATAGTGAAAATAATTCTTGGACATATTTTCAATTTGAGATTCGAGCCTTCCACGTGTACCTTACCACATGCGACAGGAATGCGATTAGGGCGCGTCTGTGTACATGCAGCATAAAATGATGCTAGCCAGGGTGGCCAGGAGCTGGTCGGGGAAGGGTGGTGCAGCCCTTTAAGGGAGTGGGGGGGATATCCCAAAGTGAGTCAAGAGAAACAGAAGCCATTCCACACACTGGAGGGGAACATTAACTGGTAACGGTGCATCAAGAATGTGTCACCCCGGGCCTGTTCATCTCGCCGATTGGCGTAGTAGAGGGGCCTTACCCAAACAGCACTCCTGAAAACAATCTCCAAAGCAAACATTGCCAGTGAGGCCCCAAAAGCAGGAACGCAGAGAGATTTAAGACTAAACCTTCTACTAGCATCCTACGTACAACTCAAGAAGAAAAGGCAACTGGGTTCAAAAGCACGGCATCGGATTTTGCAGCCAGATGCACCGTGTCATCATTAAATAGCGGATGCTGGAAGACGCCACAGCTCTAGTTTCGTGCGTCAATTCCCAGCTCAGACCAACGACATCATCCAATTCTCTAGGGTACCAAATATCCGAGTGAGATGCCAATAACACTGCTGCATAAAGAGTCCTGCAAAAAATACTGGGAAACAACCAAAAAAGGACCACTAATAAATCAAAGTTGGTTTCTATTTCAGCTCATTTGTGCCATCCAGTGCCGCAAGAATATTAGTATAAGCTAAGATGTGGCAATTAAACAATTCTTACCTCACAGTCTTTCTTACTGTCTGGTCCAATGGGCCCCCGAGTCCGCTCTTCCAATGGAACATTCTGGATGAATGTGTATCCTTCAAGTATGGGGAAGTATGGTTCAGCCTTCTGTCCAAAGTTGAACTCAATTGCACAGTTGTGGCAAAGGACATGAGGAAAAAGTGGCTCTTGTATGACATCCGCGCCAATTTTGAACGCTACACCCAGGTCCTTACCATTTCTGGTGTAGGAAAGCTCAATTCCGTCATCTCCATCAAAGTTCTGTAAAACAGTTTTAACATGCTTAGACAACAGGTTATGCACTCAAGGAGAGACCACTGCAAATATTTACTTGTCAGTATCAAATTTACTATATAATTTCAGCGAAAACGGGAGTCAATCTCGTCTACTTTGGGTGGATGATTTGAGCCTCAACATCGGCGATTCGAATACTACAAGAGTTGGGTGAAAGCAACCCAACTTGCAGAGCTACAAAGAAAGCCACAAGCTAATTTGAAATGGAGCCAATTGTTCATCAACTTACAACAAAGCATCCGATCACGTCATTTTCATCATACTTCTCGCCATAGTCCTCAGTGGTGCAGTTGATAGTCTTTAGGCCTTTCATGGAGTAACCATAAGAATATTCTTCTTCACCTGCCACACAAGAAAAGGACAAGACATTGACACCTGTGAAGTTAGTTGAGTTGTCAATCAACAAAGCTTGATCAGGAGGTAGCCTGACCGAAAAGGGTTAGATGGGAGGAGTTTATAAAATCTGGTAAGCAATATTAATATTTAAGAGAACCAATGGTCTTTTATTGACAGGCACAAAGTGTAGTAAGAAATACCACAATCCCCCAGTACACAAGTCGTGTATCGTTCAGACCATCTATTTTAAGGCAGACTGCAAGATGACCTATAGCTGGAAGTAATGCTGCCCCCCCCCCAATATATTACACTACACGGGTCTAAAATGCAGCAATAACCATCGAGAGACATCGGATCACTACATAGAAATACACAGGAATAACAGCCACAATTAACTTACCCAGAAGCATTGCACATTTGTTTAAAGACCAGCCAACACGCACTTCGTGTATATCTATATCTTTAGTATACAAGTGTTTAACTGGGATCTTCTCAGTCACCTGGTCAAAAACAGAAGTTAAGCTGGATTTAGTGAAGAACATTGATTAAATTGAACACTACACATCATGCCAGAAGTTTTAAATGGCCTACTCAACCCCTTAACAGGACGGGCGAGATCACCACCACCCTGATCAGTATCACCCCCGAATCTAATAAAACGTGCCTTAAATCCCCAAATTATAAAATAATTGCCATCAATCATGCTGCTGGTTAGTCGCGGCAATGGCAAGATGCGAGCGCTAGAAGCTCCAAAAAGCTTCAAAGCAAAGGTAAAACCGCTAGACAGTGCGCAAGCATGTAGGGGCACTGCAGGATATGCAGAAAACGTGTAGGATTGCCTACTGTATATCTACCAACGCTACAAAGTCAAATCCTCTGGCATGAGGGCGCAATAAGACAAATGATCACAAGTACAGGCCACACACACAATTGGCAGTTCAAACATTGCTACTTCACTTCCTCATCACGCAAATACTTACCATTTATAAGTCCGAAAATGGATAAAGGCGAAAAGCACGCATGTCTCCTCCGAAAAGCGGTAATAAGAGGGCAACTTCAAAGTAGTAGCAGAACTACAAGGTGTAATTTTATATTGGTTGGGTCCTTATACCATAACTTTTGTTCCCAAAACACTAAGCAATTTTACATACCTCAAATGACAAGTATTGTAACAGTGAAGTAGCGGCACCGAGTGATCGCGTAACATCCCAGGTACAAAAAGTTGGACAAAACAAACCCGTTGTAATTGCTCCACTATGTGTTGTGCACTGCTCCAAAAGGCATGGAAAAAATGCTTCTACATTAATGCAGCCGACTACACAGATCACTAACTCAGTCGCTGCGTAGAGCTCAGAGTTAAATATCATTCCACCCAACAAATAAATAAAACTAACCTTCATCTCAAAGCAGACTTTGCCTTTAGAAACTCCATAGGAAGCCCTCCCTCCAGCCCAAAGGAAGGCAAAGCTTTCCATGGTCAGAGAAGAAGCACTTAAGCGATCTCTTGAGATTTTGAAGTGAAGATCACTGTTATCTGTCAAGACAATAAACATGACAGATTATTTGGTCTTAAACCATTCAGATGCCTGGATTATAGTTTACAGAAAGCATCATCAGTATTTGAAAATTTCACATGTAACAAGCATGTAGACTACTGCACAGATTAAGCATATTACAGCCAGCAGTCAACAAGGACTGGAACAATCGGATGTTACGCCAACTAAGGAATAGAAGTAAGTTAGCACAATGTTCGTTTGGCATTCATTGCAACGTTGCTTTTGACATTATTGCAAGCGATGTAAAACTTGCAATGCAAATCGGCAAAGTCAGTACATTAAATCTCAGGTGCATTTGATTAATTTTAAACTGAGCGTGTTGGCATTTTGGAAAACGCCTCAATGCAATTATTAGCACACAATACAATGTGGATGTCAATGGAATATATAAAACAAGGTCTGAAAAGGGTTGGGAAATCAAAGTCCAATGCATCCAAGCTTACCATCATTTATCGTGTTAAGAAAATGCACTTTTAGTGCGGTCCCACGTGCAAACTACATTACATCACCCAAGACGTGCTCCTGGGTGCAACAACGTTTCAGTTGGAACACTATAGATAAATGGACGCCTCAGTTTAAATCGCAAAATTCATTCGATATTCACGTCACGGTTAGTAGATGCCAACCAGAAATAAATGACAAAGCAGTGAGCCTACTGTAGATTTAAGCGTTGAAAATGGGCCTGTGTCCCGACCATATTTACTAAGTGGGAAAGGTCCCTATATTTAGCTTTCCAAAAGAAGGATCACCCACACCTCACCATCCAAATAAGTGCATTTAAGTGTATTAAAATTGTAAAGTGCTTTGGGTTTCTACTCTGCAATAAGGGGTTGCTACCTCGTCTTTTACGGTACCCAATGCTGACAGATGGTAGCCCTAGAATTCAAACTTAGTTTTTACAAAGTGGCAAATATATATGCAATTGGAGAGCACCAGTTGTAACAAAAAGTATGCTTCCGACAACTTCAAAACAGAAATTTGTCCCACACTAAATGCGAGTCTTTACAATATATATGCCGCTTGAGTAGGCGATATCGGCCTTTTCTTCTGAGTGCCTATCCAAAACGTTCTACTGCCCACCCCACCATCCATTGCATTCGTCTTGCGTACCTGACAGGGAGACGAAAGGTAATATCGAAGAAGCTGGCATGACATGCTTCCACTATAACAGACACCACCACCTGGTGTCAGCTTCTGCCATGATTTAGACAACAGATGGACTATGCTCGTATATCACAGGTCAATCAACAGCAGGTTTGCATTTGACTTCAACCCCTGACTAAACCCCCGGGCCACAAGATTTGGCTTCGAAAGCGAGGCGGCGTGAGAGGTACGTCGCTCTGTATTTGCAAGCAGTCAGGAATATACAAACAATGCTTATTCTGTATATTTCTACACCCCACAGGCAAGCAAGCTATATAGCAGGGATGCTCAAAGTGAGGCCCGCACTGTTTACATGCGCCCACTGCTGAACAGCTGCGCTATGCTGCTCTTTACTACACTGAACGATAACATTCAGAAATCTGGCAAACAGAAAAGCAGTTATTTACACGTGGATCACAAGACTCAAAAGGCACCCTGCCATTGCTTCTTAAAAGCACCTTATTTAAAGATATGTTAAAATGGGATAGTATTTTCAAAATCCAAGAATGTACGTCATTAACATGCAGAAGGACATCAGATTATATCACTTCCTAGAAGAAGGTTCATTTTAAAAGGGGTGGTTTTCATAACATGAATTTAGAAACATGTATGCCTTACCTGGGATAACACCATTATTGAACCAGGAGGAAAGCCGTACGCTATTGTTGGTCTAGGTTATTATACATGGATTTGGAAGCCAGGACTTGTTCCGTTTTCTGGTTCCACATAATGCAATCCAGACACAAGTTAGGTATCTCTTCCCCTCTCATTTACATCACGAGTAGTGCTAGTTCTTTGCACAACAAGTTAGGATGTGGATGAAGGCAAACCCTCAGGGAAGGCCCACGGATCCAAGAGAACCTTGAGTAAGCCAGATCCAGGCACTTTGCTTGAAGCCTGCAGAGGCCTGCCAAGCGCTCACAAAGGCAATTAACAGGACAAAGACTCCGAAAGTATCATTCGTCTGCCGTCAATGTAGTGATTCAGAATTCATATGGCTGGGTGTTCTGTATTCAACTGATTACATCAAGTGTCTGTTCAGCTACAGCCGATGCCTTACCAAATACAAGTGTGTAGTTTCCTACCTGAACAGCAAGTGTTTACTCAAGAGCGCACAATTAGTCACAGGGTGAGGCCAAGATTGAGAGGTTCCATGCATAAACAAATGTGAATGTGCGATGGAAAATAGTGACTTGAATAATCTACTCGACCTAACTAATGTACAGGACCTGTAAAGATTAATAGTGCGATCCTAGGAAAATGTTTTATTTTGCAGAGCCACCTTTTTATTATCCCATACGAGAGCACATACATAAATACACGTATACAAGTTCAGCATTACTGTACAGAAAGATTTGATTTAACATTTGCTCCATATATAAGAATCTATTCGCATGATCCCAGACTTGCACCTTAGGTCGCCAATAGCATGGTCATCAAGGCATGAATGCTTCTCAGGTCAGGTTTTAAAAAACGCAATTATAATAAATAGGTTACTAAAGCATGATGACAAACATTTTCCTATTGAAATGGCCACAATCTTTCCCACTAAGCAGCTTTCCCAATGCAGCTTCCCACAATGAAAATATGTCAATTACAAAAAGTTATTTCATAACTACTTAAACATATTGTTAAATATTTGTACAGTTCATAACAAGCCACTTAAGTGTTAGAAAAAAACCTTGTACTACAGCCTCTCATTTCAAACTATGTACAGTACTGTCAGCTCGATTAATACAATCCGCTTGACTTCAGTAACATAAGCAGACATTTGACCTCTTCCTGAATGCAGATTAAAGTTGACAAGATACCCAAGATTTAAAGGTATCTTTAGTGCTCGTTAACTTCTGAGTGAACAGAACACCTGTTTTGTCAACCCGCTAGAATGGACAAGTAGGCCCTAAAAATAGCTCCCACTGGTCAAACCCGGCTCACATTAAAAGTGGGAGTAGATTTCTCGAGGTCTGTTCGGATAAAGCAATAAACACAAAGATCAAAGTCTTCTATTGTCACAACTAGACCTCGTGTCTGTGATCCCTTCAGGACTTTTTTTTAATAAGAAAAGAAATCCCACTACCAAGCACTCCTGAGGTTTACAGAAACGATAGAAAGCATAAGGAGATTGTGAGGCACAAGATTATTTTTTACTCTAATAAAAAAAAAAACGTTAATTCGAGCGGCAGTAATACCGGCTCAATATTCTGGTGACTATGACCCTAATTTAGAGGGCAATGTAGAATGAGACCCGCAAAGTACTTTCCCGACTCACTGTTAACACATGAACATAGTTATCTGTACCGGTTTATAAGTTTTGTGGTGCTACTTTCTCGATACTAAGAAACTCGGCTACTCGTAAACAAAAACTGACTTACATGCATCAAGAGAAACAGCAGTGTCGTCCAGCTTTTCATCTTCCTCCTCTACTGGTGGCTGTGGTGATTTGGCCCTTAAGTGCAAATAGACAAGCTTTTAAATAAATAAAAAGGCGCAACGCACAAAAGTAAGTAATGGCGCTTGTGTACTTTTTATCCATACCGACTATACTTGTTTTCCTCGATATACTCAAAATATCCACGACCATGATCTTCACGTGGCCTCTTGACACCCCTCTTCTTGTCGCTCGCCTTAGCATCGGATTTAGAGTCGCCTGCAAAAAGAATCGAGGAATCATTGAGGAATGGTGTGGGGGAGATTAACACATAAAATATAACCAAATCATACTTGTTTCGACTGCGATTTCACGAGAGTGGAAAACTGAACTTCATAGTTAACAATACCATGTAAGCGTCAATAACCCGGGACTTTAATAAACGCCAAGCATTGCCAGGTTACAGATGGTCGTTTAAACTTGGCGGTAAGACGGCGAGCCATGTCCACCGCCATAAACACGCCTTCCAGAGACCATGTGCGATGCACAAAAGCGCGGATACAAAGAGCCCGCGCCGCCCCGCCCTCTATGGCAGCCATTTTCTGCAGCGCCGAGCCGGGAGCTCGACTGCAAATGGAGGCGCCGACAGCTGCGTCCCCTCCCCCACTACAGCACCATGCCTACCACCGGCTTATGGACACCATCCCACCGTACTCACCCGCGGTTGCCTGCCCGGTGCCCGCCGCCTTCTTGGGAGTGTCTTTTTTAGCTTCCTTCCCGGAGGCCGAACCGTTTTCACCATCTTCATCATCATCCTCGCCCACGGGAATGCCCTCGTCTTCCTCCTCTTCCTCGCCCTCCTGGAAGCCCTGGTCATCGCCATTCTCGTCCTCACCGGAGGCCTGTGCTGCGGCGGCCTCGTCTTCTCCTTGTTCCGCTGCATCCTCCTCTTCCTCCATCTCCTCTTCTTCTTCCTCTTCCTCCTCCTCCTCTTCTTCGTCGTCGTCGTCCGCTGCGGGTTTAGTGCTACTCTTGGCCTCCGGTTTAGGCTCACCCGAGCCTCCACCGGCCTCCTCCTCGTCCAGAGCAGTTTGCAGGCGTTCCATGAGTTCAGCCTTCAACCCCTTGTCTGAGAGGTTACGCTTCTTGAGCTCATCTTTAAGCTCGGACACCTTCAGCTTCTTTACGCTAATTGGTGAACTCATTGCACCGCTGAACTGCTACACCGCGAAAGCTCTGCCTCTTCAGGTAGCGGCGTGGGAGCCCAATATGGCGCCACAAAGCTGCGGGGCGCGCTCACTCGGGAGGGGCCGGGCGCGACTAGAGCGAAAACGGTAGCCGATGAAGCAAAAAAAACGCGAGACCCCGAGAAAAGGTGCACGCGGACACTCGGGGCCACCTATAGTTGCAACAGCGCGACAACTACTAATGCGTCCGGCCCTTCCTGCCCGCGCGCGATAAAGAGGAGAGCCGTATCGCGAGCACGCAAGGAAAAGGGTAAGCACTCCTAAAGGACGATGTTGCACGTCACTGCGTCGTTACCACGTGACCTCTGTCTTGGCCCCGCCTCCTATCTGTCGTATTTTCTACTCTGAGGAAGTCTGCTTCTCTGCGCGAAGAACGGGTTGGGACTAGCCTGCAGCACTGGGCAAAGAAATTCTTGGGGCTCTAATAGTAAATAATGTAGTGATGGCGAATCTGGCCCCCCAGTTTCAAAGTCGGCATCTATGTAGGTATTAGGCATTCTGTGTTATGAATGTTGCTCCCCTTGCTGCATCGCAACTGTGTAGAACATATGTTGCGTCACACAGTAATTAAAATATAGGAATATTGTACACTTATACTATAAGATATTGTGGTATTTTGTGGATTTTACGTAGGCTTCTGGAGTTCATTGTTAAAGTCCAATTCAGTAACATGCATGTCAACATTTTAGACAAGGAAAGTGGGAGATTTTGGAGAAAAAAAATTGGACCATGTATTTTCCCAATTGACACTTACTACAAAAGCAATTTTCAGCATAAAAAACGAGTCTCTCGTATGAATTGGGTCTATTGGCATGTATTCCTTTATCCACCTCAGTAGTTTACAGTCTCCAAAGACTAGCTGGAAAGCCACTTTGTGCAGTGGTTTGCAGGTCGTCTTCCCTGCCACCGTGTGATTTCGGCTCCTCACCTGGTGACCATGAGAAGGGAGCCAAAACCGTGTTACACGTGAGTTGGCAGTCTACACCTGGGCGGAGAGAAGTGTTCATGATCGAAGCACTTTTATGGCAGTCACTGCAGTTGACAGTAAAGCAAATAAGAAATGAATGTGCCTTAAACTTGACACAAAGCAGTTGGTTCTGAGACAGGAACTCGCAAGATGTCGAGGGGAGGGGGGGCGATGTTATATGGAAATTGTGTCCTAAGGTAATAGATACTGAAAAAAGCTTTTTACATTTCTAATTCTGATTGTCTAACGGAATATGTCTCAGGACGGGGCCAACCTCAAGCACAAAAGTGACGAGTAGGAAGGACATTGAGGTAATGACTGCCTTAAGTTCACCAATTTTTGAAATACAGGTGCAGGAAGTTGGCTCCACATATACTATACCAAAATGAGGTATAGTGTGCACAGAGTCCAGTGGAACCTCAAAGGTAGGCAGAGGTAAAAGTATATAGCACCCTACTCTCTATTTGTGGTAGTCTGGTCGAACAGTAAGGCTGTATCAGCGGGAAGTGTTAAGCATTTGTTGTACACACTGGATCAGCAAATGATATCACACACTCAAAGACTGAACTTCAGACCAATTGGTTTTGTATAAAAATATTCTTTTAGTTTTTTTATTTTCTAGAACCAAGCAAGCCTGACACGGCTAAGCAATAAATACTTTACAGTAGTAATGCAGTTAGTAAACAGTTTGATTTGCAATTGTATATGCACTTTGATACGATTACAGTAGAGCTACTAGTAATGTAATACTTTTGATATACTGTACATATACTTGGTATTGGCTTTTTAGTAGAATGTCAAGTAGATTACTTTACAGATTACTTTTTTTACACAGTGCAGTATACCTGAATACTGCACTGTGACATTTCCTGTAACCAGGTAAGTAAAAGCGTTTTTGTTATTTAGTTAGTTTTAAAGGTTTTCATAGATTTTCCAACTCCACACTTAGATACTTTACACAGAAAAACAGTCACTGTTATCCTATGGAGGAAAATAGTGTTATCGGTTAACAGGTAAGTGCTTTGTTGTGGGAGTTGGTATTCTGGGGTAAGACTCAGGGGTCCCCTAGACTCAAGGATGCACTCTTGTTACACCCTCAGCGGCACTAGGGTGGCCGGTTGCAGAGCGCTGAGGCCCAATATTATCCAATGGGAGATAGGAAGCCTCTGGTTGGTGGCTGCTGACGAGCAGGCCACTGGGTTGTGGGAGCAAATCTCCCGGACTTAAGCTCAGGGCAAATGGGGGTTTGAGCCAGCACAAAAGATGCACCCTCAGCAGCACTAGGACGGCCGGGAGCAGAGTGCTGTTTTGGAGTCGGTAGCCCTGTAGCTTTCAATGGGGAGTCTCCGGTTTGCAAACACACTGCAGGCTTGGATACAAAGCTCTTCTGGGTGCAACCACCACTCGGAGAGGTAAGTTGGGATGCTGGGGATTGGCTAGGCACCGTCAGTTGGACCATCCAAGGCAGTGCGGCGTCAGGTGCAGGTGTGCCTTTTAAGGTTGGATCTTCTTACCAGCTCCTGGTTGCGGTTGGGGGGACCTTCTGGTTTGAGGCTGCAGGTCAGGGGTCACCGGATTTCGGGTCAGGCTTGTTTTTACAAAGTGCCTGCCTAATACATTTGCTTTTAAGAAGCTGGATGTGTTTGCAATACTGAACTCAATATTTAATACTATTCTATAATAGCAGGTGAGATGAGCATATGATAATTTCACCAAGAACAGGAACATTTGTTGCTCCAGCCCTGTTTACAATGTATTTTGCATTTTTAAAATCAGAACATAAATTAGCATGCCCCGTCATTCTTAATGGAGTGTCTCCAACTCAACTTAAAATACCATTTGAAGTTGTATTTTCTTTGCTTTTGAATGTTTTCTTACGTTTGAACGTTTAATTAACCGGTCTGTCTATTTTTACACATAACAGAAATACATTTGAATGCACAATCTTACTCATGAACATTGGAGAATTACGTTTTTGTTATCTGCGAATTTTGTGAACTTTCTTTGCACCTTTATACTAGACACATTTTTGTGCAGATTACTGGATGAAGGGCACCTACTATTCTATTGAAAATAGAGAGATCGTCAATCAGAGGGCCATCTAGCAATTATTAACCAATTACTGGCTATTTTGCATCTGCACATGACAGATCCCTGTGCAGGAATATCTTAAAGAAGTATTTACACTGTCTTAAGCATATAGATGCCCTTTGGTTGTTTAAGTAAGCTAATCCACAATTAATGTCCCAAACTTAAATTGTACCTACAATACTTAATAAGGGTTGGGCACTTCACTTGGGATCTTTAATTACTTGAGGGGAACTATTGGCATTCCTGCTTTTTTGGGTTATTGTCTTTTGGTGACATTCTGTGATCCTTTTTAGGTCTCGCCTACGCAGTGCGCATGCGCTGCATAGGAAGATTTTTAGCCATTGTTCTGCTCTTTTTCGAAGCACATACTCGGGCTTGTGGCGGCATCCACCTTGCGGGAGCGAGCAGGGGGCGCGCCACAAGCACGAGTATGTGCTTCGAAAAAGGGCAAACTGCGCGCACGCACGCACTCACCACTCCCGGGACAGCAAACACACGATTGCAGTGCCAGCAGTGTGTTTTGCTTTTACTGTGACAAGCACGCATGTGCTTTAAAATAGCAGCATTGGTTATTCACTCGTGCACGGCTATCATTTACTTTGTGTTTCGCTTTTACTGTGACAGTTTTATCATCACTTCTTCCCTCGTGCTCCATCTTGCTTTCTGTTTTTTTATCATTCACTCTGTTTTTGCTTTTACCTTTTCTCACTATTTGTCACCACATCCACTACCACGTCCACCACTTCCACCACCACCACGTCTACCACCACCACCCCCATGTCCACCACCACCCCCATGTCCACCGCCACCCCCATGTCCAACCCCACCACCACATCCACCACCACCACGTCTACCACCTCCACCCCCATGTCCACCTCCACCCCATGTCCCCCACCACCCCCATGTCCACCACTACCCCCATGTCCACCCCCACGTCCACCACCACCACGTCCACCACCACAAAGTCCTCCGCCACCACCACGTCCACCACCACCACGTTCACCACCACCACCACCATGTTCACCATGTCCACGCCCAGCACATCCAGGGAAGAGGTGTGGCGCAGCGACCAGGGTGACTGACGCCAGACGCTGGGGATCATGGTTCGATCCCCAGCACCGGTGGCAGGTCAGCCCAGCACCATGTGACTCTGGGCAATAGCTCGCTTAATCTTCCAGACGGCCCCCAGCACCGGAATGCCTACGGGTATCTGTGCGCTTTACAAATACTGGATTTACATTTACATTTTACGTCCACCACCACGTCCACCACACTGTCCACCACACTGTCCACAACCACGTCCACCACCACGTCCACCACCACCACGTCCACCACCACGTCCACCACCACCACGCCCACCACCACGTCCACCACCACGTCCATCATGTCCACCACCATATCCACCACGTCCACCACTACCACGTCCACCACCACCACGTCCACCACCACGTCCACCACCACGTCCACCACCACCACGTCCACCACCACGTCCACAACCACCACCACCACCCGTGACAGGTAAAGTGTTACTGGAGGGCAGGGGTAATAGGAGTGTCAACCCCGGCTCTACATGGGACATTTAAGGATGCATTGGGTGCGAGAAGACAGGAATAGGGGCTAGAAGTATTACACCAGACCCAAGATACATTTTGAAGAGGCGCAATGTCACATGAGAATTTACAAGTCCTGTTTACAATTAGTATTTATAAAATTTTAATTAGCCAGGATTATATTTGCAATTTAGAGTGGTACAACAAATTTATTTAAAAAAAAAGTTTTGTCCTATTTGAAATCACAAAGCAATTCATGCCCTTGGGAAAACACAAAAAGGAAAAGATTTCCCTTGGGATGGTTCAATTCAGAATGCCGCCTGCAAATAACTGTCCTTAATATGATGCGTCTCAGTTTAATCAATAATAAAAGCGAAGCAGCAAAACAAAAGTCCAATGCAGGGAAAAGAAAATATCATACACTTTTGATAGGAAAGAAACATGAGTTTTTTAAACTTTCATTGGAATCAAGTGTAAGAAGCCATATCACAGGCAGGGTAATACAAAAACATTTTGGTGGCTGGTCAATACAGTTAAAAGTTTTTACAAGCAACCTGGAGCACAAGTCAGCAAAGCCAAATGGGCGGGATATATATTAATGATTTATATACAAGTTCCTCTTATCAAGAGATAACTGACCTTAGTGTACAGTTGTCTGAACCTCTACAATTAACAACATCACATGAAATAGGGGTTAGCGCGGATGTAATTGCCAATATACAAGCCTCCCAGGCAGGTGGTCTGGATTGTCTGCCATATTCAAGGCAGTCCCTCTTTGTTGTGCACGTTTACTCAGCTCGTTTTTAGATCGAGCTTTCGAGACCTTTAGTATATACTTATATGTACTTTGTGGGCTCTGGAGATCAGCCCTAGGACTTGTCTGCTTCCACATATGGCCTTTTTTTTTTGTTCAACTGCCTCTATTTAACTGTCTTGATAGAAAACGACCAGTAGAGGTCAGTGAAATACCAGAATTGCTTTCTGCTTATTTAACTGCCTCTATTTAACTGTCTTGATTGAAAACGACCAGTAGAGGTCAGTAAAATACCAGAATTGCTTTCTTCTGAGGGACTTTCTTTTTATAATTTTTCTGGCAACTGCCTCCATTTAACTGTCTTAATAGAAAACGACCAGCAGAGGTCAGTAAAATACCAGAATCACTTTAGCATTCTCTAGATTCCAGTCCATAGAAATTGTCTTTCACGAGCACCCGTAGACAATAATATTTTTTTCAAATTTTGTATTTTCAGTGATATGACCATTGAAGGCCCTGATTTTATATTAAAAACAGAGCTTTGGATTATACCGTTTCCCGCTGAAAGGCAATATTTCTCTCCATGTGTTCCCATACCTGGCGTGTCACGCAGTTTGGTGCTTATTTTCCCTCCATGTTAAAGAACAGTAGATGTTTCAGCACCCAGGCTAATGTGCTGCATGCTAAATACATATGGTCCCAAAGGCAAGACTGATTGCATTGCAAATGCTTGTTTAAGTGGGTGTCGTCTAGCGGTAGAAAGGCAGTCGGTTGGAACCTGCTAACTACAGGCTGATTTCTTGGCACTACCTCAAAGATCTAAGCAAAATCACTTTTAACCCACCTTGAAAATTGGGCATTTTCATCAGGAATTATCCCTAGAGAATAGATGGCTTTAGAGAAAACTACTCCACCGTGGATCACTATTTGGCCCTTTAAACGGCGTCAAGGAAGTCAATCCTGTCAGGTGGCAAATTATGCTGCTACTTTGTAGGCTTCCGAGCCACGTTTGATCTGGTCGACCATGAGATACAGTGGAATAAATTAAAGACCTTCAAAATCCCACACAGCCTATTATTTAAGATTCAGAAGTTTCATATGAGAAATTGGGTTCATGTATATTTGACTGGACTGGGAACGCTCCGCAATAATTCCTGCGCAAAAAATGCCTTCAGCAGGGGTGTGTTTTAGCGACCCTCCCATTTAGTCTATTTTTATTTAGCCTAACCATACCACTGTTGGGTTACAGCGTAAATTTAATGTACTTATCACAAGCTATGAAACCATTAGACGTGTATATAATTAATGTAGAAAAGGCTATGGCTTACATTTTTTTCTAGAGTTTAAATACATTTATATGGTTTCCTAATAAAGTTCCATTATAGCGGGTTAGTGTTTACAAGTACTTAGGTCTCATTTTTGCAAACTACTTGAAACAGGATAAACATTTAGGAGTTTTAAAAACCTCGTCAATGGCCACGCAAATGCTTTTAAACAGTTTGATGTATGCTATGGTGGTTTATCAGTTGATCTACTAATGAAGGCAATTCTGAGTACATTTATCCCGCAGGTGCTTTAAGAGCAGAGCTACTGTCTCTTGATCAAACAGTAAGCTGGGTCTATTTGGGCTACAGAGAGACCTGGCCCAGGTAAAGCCCTGGCTAGCAACAAGCTTATCTGTCTTAGTGCTTTCACAGCAGCAGCAAGCAGTCCTGAGCAGGGAGAGACTAAGGACAATTTCATTGCCGTTTATTTGTTTGTAGCTCCCTGTGCCAGGCCCAGTCTTTACTTATACACAGGAAGCTCAAGAAGTAGGCGTGCAATCAGACAACTTTTAAGTCCTCAGGGCCTTGCATAAGAAGACAGCCTAAGGTATGGAAAAGATTAGTAATATATCCACTGAGGCCTCTGGAAAAAGCCTTAGGTATCAACACTGAAATTATGAGTATGTGCAGGAAACCTCTGTAACACATGCTGTCCAAGGTCAAGTGTCACCCACGGGTACCCAGGAACACCGGGTACAAGTGCAAAGGAAAATAGTGGGAGAGACTAATGATTATTATATATATATGTTATATACTAGTATATGCAATTCACACTGACGTCACTGATAGGGGACATCACAAGAAGTAGTGCCATGCCCTTATAATAATCCTCACTTAATAGGTAAATGGCCTACTATACAACAACAACAAATGAATAAAACAACAAAGGAATGTGAAAAGAACATGTTTCAGGTTTTACTTTTTATATAGCGCTTATCTTTTCTCCACATATAAATTCGTAAGCAAGCTGGGAAAAGAATGAAAGTGACATATTATTAAACACACATGTGGAACTTTGAAATTGCATTTTTGAACTGCATGTTGTAAGTAAACAAAATGTGCTGGGTCTATCTTTAAAACACTTATCATGGCTGTTAATGTGCTGTCATTCGTTATCTAGCGTCAAATCACTTCACACTTGCAGTTGGTTATGGAATAGAAGGGTTAGCAGTGTGAACGTCTGTTTCTTCTCAGAAAAATGATTAAAACATAACCCCCTCTAGGGCCATATTCACAAATAAAGGAGATGCTGCCAGTGGGAAGGTAGATTTAAAAACATCCTGAGGCCTTTTTGTGTACAGGTGTTCAGTATTAGCAAATCCAAGCAGCTTCAGTGCTGGGACACAAGGTAAATACTTCTCAGCCTCGGGTTAAGGGGAAGGATGTCCCCTTTCTAAAACCGGTGGGGCGACCTAGGTGCACGCTCAATTTGTATTTGGCATGCACAACATGTATCTAGGAAGCAACAAAATACAGCTAAAGCCTCCATTGATCCTGCTTCCACCACTCTACCTGCGATATAGAAGATCCTGGAAAAGTACCTTCAGGGGATGGTGCCCAGCAAAGAAGAATCCCAAATCTCTTCCCCCAATTTTCCTCCAGTCTGCTTCGCTAGATTCAGAACGCTTTGTGAACGTGACCCCTGCTAAACAGGAGTCAAGATCCACTTTAAATATGTTTGAATTTGCATACCCATAATTGGCATATGTAACTTTCATATAAGGACCTAGTATATAATAAAGATTTACACAAATGGAATGGAAAGTTAAATGCCTCTTGTGGACTGCAGCATTTCGTATGCCATCCACTAAAGAGGCAGGGAACACGTGGCCTAAGGACTACCACGTGTTGCCGGACTTCAGCTGCCTAATCCTTTCAAAATAACTCTTTTTGACAAACGAGAAGCATTGTTTTTACATATTAATAAGACACTCCTAAGTACACCTTGTTGCCCATGAGGTAGAGCGCCTGATATTGAAAAGTGGATCATGTACTTAATGAAAATGGGCATGTTCCTCCAGTGACTAGACCCCAAAAGCTATTTTTAAAAGAAGGGTGTAGCTGAATACTAGAACATGTCCAATTACAGATTATACATTTTAATATGTAACTTTGACAGGGGGCGGACAGTAATGCCATGCTTTGGGCAGCACTGCCAAAGGGCTCCACAGTCACCCAGCAAAGCACCGGCCCCTCCCAGTCCCTATGCCCACCCAAAACAGCCTGCAGCTGGGACCCTGATCTCTACTGACCCGTGGGCACATGGCTTGTTCAACTAGGCGTCTGGGGTGCTGCAGATGATCCTGATGCATTAAGGAGGATCGGAGCTGCCTGCCATGCTAAGATGGTGGCTCTGATGTGTACAAAGTGGCGCCTGCAGCTCGCCAGACGGGTGGCCCCAGAATGAGAAGCACATTAAGACTGAAGGCACAGCCGTGCTGCATCGGGGGGTGATCTGGGCTCCTGCCGAGACAAGATGGCTGACCCTATGGGTTCTTCCCGTGAGGAAAGAATAGATCCATTGGAGCACATATCCTTGTATGCCAAGCTCACTGCTCTCCCCACATTGGCCGCAGTACCTGAGCAGAAGATGAGGAGACTGCCCTTGGTGGTGTCCACGATTGGCCCTCCCCCCATTTTGTTGGACTGCCTACATCATGGAACTTGGTGGCCTCGCCCGCTCTCCTTTGGCGGCCTGAGAGCCCGGTGGCACTGCTTACTTGTTTCTGCAGATGACCGGCCAAGGATCATCCAGGCAGCGGAGACCTGCAATTCTGGGGGTTTCGAACTATGTGCTGGGCCCAGCTGCAGCCTGAATTGCGGCACCAGCATTAAAGTCATATTAGACTCTGTAGCCCAGTGCTTGGGGACCTGCAACACTAGTCCAGTTATGGGGAAATGGGAACCCCACTGGGTCTGCTTCTCCCTCCACCATCCCACCTACTGCACTTGATGTTTGACATGTATGGCCACCCCTCCTGCCTGGGTGCCCTGCCAGTATACAATACAAGGCTAAAGAACATACCTGCAGAGTGTGGCTGCGGAGGATCTGAGTGTTGCGGAGACCCACCATTGTTCGGTATTCGATTTTGGATATTATCTGGGATTTCATTTTTTGGGCTGGCAAGACTCTCTCCCCTAAAGAACTTTCCGTAACGGAACTGGTTGGCCCTTATAATAGGGAGTTAGATTATGGTTATTGCCTATTTATGTCTGGACAGGGTGTACTTTTGACACACTCTGAGGAGGGTGATGTGGTTATTTAGTTGGTTAGTTATGTGTTTTTGTTCCGTTTCTTTCTTTCTGGGTGAGGGCATGGTGGGTGGGGCTGTGGGGCGCGACTGGATGGTGGTGCTGTGGTTGTGTGACTGGCAGGGAGATCCTTTGGGCACAGACCCACACACAATGCAGCAATGTCTAACCACATCCGAGTGATTACCTGCAATGTGCCGAGGCTTAATACGCTGTCAAAGCGGTATAATGTGCTAGCATACATAACAAGCATTAAAAATGCAATAGGTCTTGCCGGTCATTAAGTTAAAGTCATTTGCCTTGCTATACAATACCATTAGCAAAGCTAATGGTTTTAACGTAATCAAAGGCGAGACCTATTGCATCTTCAATGCTTGGTTTTTTGTGTGCATATTTATATAGCGCGAACTCGACCCAAAGGTATTGGAGCGCTTTACATAAGCACCGTATTTTCATTACACATTCAGGCATGGGGAGATTAAGTGATTTGCCCAGAATCACAGGATGTGGACGCGACCCTGTGGCTCCAACCCTGGTTTTCAGCACCAAAGTCGGCAGCTCTAGCCGACGGACAACATCCTCTCCCATAAAGAGAGAGGGTTAGTTTGGGGATTGCTCTGAATAATCTGGAAAAAACAGAAGCGCCTGGAAGCAGCATTTATTGCAGCAAAGCGCTCATTCTGTTGTCTCGCGGTCTTAGAACACCCCCAGTTGTAGCGGGTTTTCACCTGCTGGAACTGGTCCTGGTGCGTATTTGGTTTCCATGGCAGCAAGATGTGGACAACGGCATCTTAGTTACCGTGATGAACCACGATGAGCCTGCGTGGCAGGCACATGAACTAGTGCATTGTGGGAGTTGTATTCCTGCTTCAGTTAAACTGAATAAATTTGACATGAAGACATCTGATAACCTTAGCCATCGGGGACTCCATGGACAGCCCTGTAACAGCGTGCGGACATGACACCCCCTCCTGTTCCCCACTCCCAAGGGCTCCTCACTGCTGGCATAGAAACCCACTCTTCTACTGACTGGGGCAGGGATGAAGCCGATGTTTGCTGGATTTCCACATAATGGGCAGGAACAGGTGAGGGTTGAATGTCCGCTACCTTGCCCCAGGAGTATTTTTCCACAGGGAGCAGAGCCGGGTTTTATTCACAGTAGCAGGCCGAGGATGTCGTCGAGCACAGTTTAAGAGATGAAGACGGTGAGTAGTGTTTCTGTAGAGTCTGTTTACCTGAGTGCAAGTCTTTTGAATATTAAACTCAGGACCCGCCCTCCCTTCTTGTGCACGTGAGGTGACCTTTGCTCTTTATGTGACCACTGACATGGGGCTTACGTCATCAGTGTCTCAGTAGAACCCCTGGGCAATGTTGTTGTCACAGTAGTCTCACACCTCCCCCACCTCATGGCTGCGCAGATCTCTGCACTTGCACTCCGCCCCCCCACCTACGTGTAAAAAACCACCGTGAGAAAAGGTCCCATGTTCCCAGTGCCTCGCCTTTCAGTGGATTCTTCCGAGTGCTGCAACTAATACTGCCCCCCAGCGTCCGTGGTATTAACTGTGTCTACATCCTCGAATGATGTAAGTTGTCACCTTATGTAATGATCTATCTCACTATATATAAATAAATAAAAGGTCTCTCTTCCGGGCCACAAGCTTGGCCTCAGGTTGTGCTAACGCCTTCACTGCTCTTAGTGGGGGCACTGGGACTTCTCTGACCCCACGTGCTCCCCTACACTAATATCAGTCACTCTTCCCCCAATTTTGAGTTCCCCGCCCCTCGCTCTGTGGCTATCACATTTAATTTGTCTCTCTGCCTCTTCTCCAGTGTACAACCCACTTCATCTCCTCCCTAATCCACCCCACCCCCCCAGGACCCCTAATTACAAGCAGCCCCACAGAGAGCTACTTCACTAAGGGATGAGCTCATCTCTCTCTGCCGGGAGGGGAGGAGGGGTCTTCAATAATTCTGGTGGGAGCAGGAGAGAGTCATCCCCGGAAGAGAGAGTGAGAGCACTCCGGGCTGCCAAGAATGGCATTTGTCAGCAAAAACTGGCTGTGTTGCTTGAAAGGAGAGCTATTTTTGTCTTGGGCGGGAAGGAGGGGCGTCGGGATCCACTCATGCATCCATCCATCGAGAGGGACTGAGGCCGGCACCCTGAGTCACTCATGGAAGATGGGCTGGGGATAGCAGCCTAGTTGTTTCACTCATCAGAGGTGGGCGGCCTCAACCAATGGAAGAGGTGTCATTCATTACAAAGTAGTCTCACCCGCTAGAAAAGGCGTCACTCAATGAAAGGTCTCACTCACTAGAAGTAGGTCTCACTCGCTGCAAGGTGGTCGCACTCACTGGATGGTGGGCTTACCCACTGCGTTTGTCCAACACCTTTGAAGGTAGTGTCACCCCCTGGATGTGGTCTCACTCGCTGGAAGGAGATCTCATTTAGCATAACATATCCAACTCGACTGGAGGTCGTTTCGTTAGATGGTGGTGACACTCGTAGGAGAGTGGTTTCCCTCATTAAGGTCTCTAATCAAAGGCGGTCTTATTTGCTGGAAAGTGAACACAGCCAAATGTTTCCCCCCTGTTGTGTGAGACTCCTCCGTATTGAAGTATAAGGGGGGAGCTGAATGTCAGGACTGAAATACATTGGCTGAACCAGGGAGGGGTTCTAGTTCGGAGACAGAAAGGGTAGTGCTGTAAGAACGGAGGTGCCTCGACGGTGCTGGAGAGGGGGAGGGATGGGGCGGAGGGGGTTCCATTTTGATCAACAGGAGTAGTGCTGTAAGAACTGAGGCTCCTCGACGGTGCCGTGTCTATGTCCCAGATCTGGGTGGGGGCGGTGTCCAGTTCGGTGACAGAAGGTGCAGTGCTGTGAGGACTGAGGACGTGCCTCGACGGAGCTGTGCCTGTGTCCCAGAGCAGAGCTCCCGAAAGCAAAAGAGGATCTCTTGTCTTTATGGGGCCATGTGTTTGAAACACATGGCCCTATAAAGATAAGAAAACGTTTACGACGCACGGAAAGCAGGAGAGCCCGTCCAAGTAGGCCGTCCCAAAATGCGAAAGGGAGGCAACCTAAAACCCTCATTTTCAATGGGAAGCCAGCGTTTAACATAAACGCTGACGCTACCCAATGAAAATGAGGGGCGCGCCTCGAGTCCCCTTCTCCAAACTTAGCTATTACTATAAGTCTCGAGGCGAGGAGCTCACGCGCGCTACAACGCCAGCCGAGACCTAAAAAGTAGAGGGGAGCGAATAGCTTTTCTTCAGGAGACACACTTGACTGACAGTGAGGGCAGGGCTCTTAGGAAGGGGTGGAGGGGGCAACTTTACTAAACAGCATACACAGCACCCTGGTCTGGATTAGTGCGAGAGTACCTTTCCAGTTACATAAAGCTAGGGGGCATTATGTGTTGGTGAAGGGAAGATTGGTTGTTAGGGCACCACTGAATGTGTATGCCCCAGATACCGAACATCACGCTTTTCTGACTGGCCTGACAACCACGCTGACAGCCGCGCTACATTGCCAAAAAATAATTGGCAGGGACTGTAATTGTGTGGAGGACCCCCACCTGGATAGTTAATACCTTCCAACAACTAATACCTGCCACACAAGCCATTCTCATAGCTTTGAGGTCCTCGAACAGTGTGAATTGCCACCCTTGTAGCATTGTGATGGCTAGTAGTTGTGTATGTACTGTAATTGGCAGCACAGCAGGTGCAATGTATGGTGCAAGCTGAGGTGGCCTCCTGACGAGGGTCCTGGCACTTATTTGGTAGCAAATTAAGCACTGCACACAATACTTCAAAACCAGGATCCATCGGGCAAGGATGTGTTCTCACAGGCAGAGATTAACGGGGTGTTCACCCAGTATTACCACAAATTGTACGGTGGTTGTGGAGGCTGACATACTGCAGTGTATAGCAGACTCATCCCCCACTGCCCTGAGCCCCTACACGCGGGAGCGAATAGGTGCTGACATTATTGTACAGTAGGTGAAGGGTGCGATCAAGGAAATGGGACAGGGCAAGGTCCTTGGTTAGATGGGCTCCCCATTGAGTTCTATGCTACATATGTGGCGTCACTTGCCCCTAAACTGATGGAAGTCTCTAATGGGGTACTAGCGCAGGGTATGCTCCCACCATCTCCGCACGATGCAGTAATATTGCCCATATCCAAAAAATACAAAGATCTGGGACTACCGCCCCCTTTCTATTCTTTAATTTTTTTAAATTATTTTTATTGAAGAATCGCCAAGACATAATAAACATTACAGAGGAAGCAAGTACAATACATTCAGCAATGGTAGTAATGAATAGCAGATAGTGTAGGAGCGGCAATGGGTATAAATTATGGGGATGGGAGATCGTCATGGTCTATCACAAGCGGGGGGGGGGTTACAGATATGTCCTCTGTATGCGTTCCAGGAGTCCCATGTCCTGGGCCATTTTTTGGGGCAGCCACGAGCTGTGAAGACTGTCTTTTCTCTATACATGCACCAGTCTAGGTCCTCTTTCCAGGCGTGCACTGCAGGTGCTTGTGGCGCCCACCACTTTTGTGCTATATTCCTTTTTGCCACCATAAGTCCTAGCGTGGCCCATTGCGTGTGAGAAACATTGAGATCAGTGGGCTTCCAGATATTTAGGAGGCATTACCTTGCTTTAGGGAGTAGGACGACTGAAAGCACCTCACTCAGTACTTCGTGGATCTGGCGCCAATATGTTTGGATATATTCACCTTCCCATATCACGTGCATATGACCCTTCCCGCCCGCACCCCCTCCTTCAATCCTCGGAGTCAGATCTAACCATACGGACCAGGGTAGGCCCTGTGATATAGACTCTGAAGAATTTTAAATTGGACTAGCCTAAGCCTTGCCGAAATAGCCACAACTCTAGGTGAGGACACTGCCTCCTGCCAATCTTCATCGTCTAATTCGAGGCCATCTCGTACCCATTTCTCACGTAGTGACCCGAGTGGGTCTATGATATGGTTTATTCGTTTTTTGAAGGTTAGTGATATGGCTTTTTCGGGTAAGTGTCCGTCCAACAATCTGTCTTCTAAAGATGAAGATGCCGGAGGGGAGGAGCCGGCAGGGAATTGGGATTTTAGTGCATGACAAAGTTGTATGTACATGAAACGTTCTGAGTTAGCCAACTCATGACGCTGCTGCAGAGAGATAAAGGACTTCAGTTTGCCCTTATCCCACATGTCTTTAATCAGTGAGATTCCGATAAGATCCCACCTATCAAATCCCTTGGACTGCCATAAGCTGCATAGTTGCTCAGAGTCCCACAGGGGGGTTGCCAGTGTTAGTCGTCGCTACCAGCCCAGATTTTTGGTAACTGTGTTCCAGATGTGGACAGAATGGTTAGTTGGACCAGTAAGGTGGTACCGCTTGGGCTTGGAGTATATACCCCAATTGAAGTAGAGCCCATCTGTCCATGGCATAGCCAGGGTCATCAAGTGGACGATAGGTGCCCTGATTAATGACTGCAAGGTGCGCTGCCCATTAATATTTTTTAATATCGGGGAGGCTGATCCCCCCATCATACCAGTTAAGTGTGAGTTTGGTCAGAGCAATACGGGGCTTCCCGTCCCACAGCAGCTCTCTTTGGAGGCTTTCAACCTCTCTGAAATATCCAGCTGGGACTGGGTCCATGGCGTTCTGCAAAACATAGAGAAAGTGGGGCAGTGACATCATCTTGAAGAGGGCCGCTTTGCCTAACAGTCAAAGCGATACCAAAGGGGATGACGGATGGAGCGCTTGAGCAAATCAAACATTCACCCCCAGTCAACTGATCTGTTTTTAATCCATCATCTTTAGCTCACTTCACCACCCCAAATCAGACATGGCCATATGCAAATCAGTCTGACCCTGTGCTTCATGGGAACAGTCCAGCATGAACTGCCAAGCCATGTCTTCCCTGGGCAGGAAACAAGCATCCTGGGACAGGTTTCAGGTTCATAACCCTCATCAGCCATGCTATCTTGAATCCAGTGGCAAAGTGAGCAAGGGACCCACGTCTGGGCATACCCTGCCAACTTAGGGCAAACAAAGCGATACCAAAGTGGATAACGGACGGAGCGCTTGAGCAAATGAAACACTCACCCCCAGTCAACTGATCTGGGTTTAATCCATCATCATTCTTTAGCTCACTCCACCACCCCAGTTCAGACATGGCCATATGCAAATCAGTCTGACCTTGTGCCTCATGGGAACAGTCCAGCCCGAACTGCCAAGCCATGTCTTCCCTGGACTGGAAACAAGCATCCTGGGACCGGTTTCGGGTTCATAACCCTCATCAGCCAGGCTATCTTGAATCCAGTGGCAAAGTGAGGCAAGGGTCCCACGTCTGGGCATACCCTGCCAACTTAGGGCGAACAAAGCGATACCAAAGGGGATGACGGACGGAGCGCTTGAGCAAATGAAACACTCACCCCCAGTCAACTGATCTGGGTTTAATCCATCATCATTCTTTAGCTCACTCCACCACCCCAGTTCAGACATGGCCATATGCAAATCAGTCTGACCTTGTGCCTCATGGGAACAGTCCAGCCCGAACTGCCAAGCCATGTCTTCCCTGGACCGGAAACAAGCATCCTGGGACCAGTTTCTGGTTCATAACCCTCATCAGCCAGGCTATCTTGAATCCAGTGGCAAAGTGAGGCAAGGGTCCCACGTCTGGGCATACCCTGCCAACTTAGGGCGAACAAAGCGATACCAAAGGGGATGACGGACGGAGCGCATGAGCAAATGAAACATTCACCCCAGTCAACTGATCTGGGTTTAATCCATCATCATTCTTTGGCTCACTCCACCTCCCCAGTTCAGACATGGCCATATGCAAATCAGACTGACCCTGTGCCTCATGGGAACAGTCCAGCCCGAACTGCCAGGCCATGTCTTCCCTGGACCAGAAACAAGCATGCTGGGACCGGTTTTTGGTTCATAACCCTCATCAGCCACGCAATCTTGAATCCAGTAGCAAAGTGAGCAAGGGGCCCACGTCTGGGCATACCCTGCCAACTTAGGGCGAACAAAGCGATACCAAAGGGGATGACAGATAGAGCGCTTGAGCAAATGAAACACTCACCCCCAGTCAACTGATCTGGGTTTAATCCATCATCATTCTTTAGCTCACTCCACCACCCCAGTTCAGACATGGCCATATGCAAATCAGTCTGGCCCTGTGCCTCATGGGAACAGTCCAGCCCGAACTGCCAAGCCATGTCTTCCCTGGACCGGAAACAAACATCCTCGGACCGGTTTCGGGTTCATAACCCCCATCAGCCAGGCTATCTTGAATCCAGTGGCAAAGTGAGCAAGGGACCCAGATCTGGGCATACCCAGCCAACTTAGTGCGAACAAAGCGATACCAAAGGGGATGACGGACATAGCCCTTGAGCAAATCAAACACTCACCCCCAGTCTACTGATCTGGGTTTAATCCATCATCATTCTTTAGCTCACCCCACCACCCAGTTCAGACATGGCCATATGGAAATCAGTCTGACCCTGTCCCTCATGGGAACAGTCCAGCCCGAACTGCCAAGCCATGTCTTCCGTGGACCGGAAACAAGCATCCTGGGACCGGTTTTGGGTTCATAATCCTCATCAGCCAGGCCATCTTGAATCCAGTGGCAAAGTGAGCAAGGGACCCACGTCTGGGCATATCCTGCCAACTTAGGGCGAACAAAGCGATACCAAAGGGGATGACGGATGGAGCGCTTGAGCAAATGAAACATTCACCCCCAGTCACTGATCTGGGTTTAATCCATCATCATTCTTTGGCTCACTCCACCTCCCCAGTTCAGACATGGCCATATGCAAATCAGTCTGACCCTGTGCCTCATGGGAACAGTCCAGCCTGAATTAACAGGCCATGTCTTCCCTGGACCAGAAACAAGCATGCTGGGAACGGTTTCGGGTTCATAACCCTCATCAGCCACGCTATATTGAATCCAGTAGCAAAGTGAGCAAGGGGCCCACGTCTGGGCATACCCTGCCAACTTAGGGCGAACAAAGGGATACCAAAGGGGATGACGGACAGAGCGCTTGAGCAAATCAAACACTCACCCCTAGTCAACTGATCTGGGTTTAATCCATCATCATTCTTTAGATCACTCCACCATCCCAGTTCAGACATGGCCATATGCAAATCAGTCTGACCCTGTGCCTCATGGGAACAGTCCAGCCCGAACTGCCAAGCCATGTCTTCCCTGGACCGGAAACATGCATCCTGGGACCAGTTTCGGGTTCATAATCCTCATCAGCCAGGCCATCTTGAATCCAGTGGCAATGTGAGCAAGGGACCCGCGTCTGGGCATACCCTGCCAACTTAGGGCGAACAGAGCGATACCAAAGGGGATGACGGACGGAGCGCTTGAGCAAATCACTCACCCCCAGTCAACTGATCTGGGTTTAATCCATCATCATTCTTTAGCTCACTCCACCACCCCAGTTCAGACATGGCCATATGCACATCAGTCTGACCATGTGCCTCATGGGAACAATCCAGCCTGAACTGCCAAGCCATGTCTTCCCTGGACCGGAAACAAGCATCCTGGGACCGATTTACGGTTCATAACCCTCATCAGCCAGGCTATCTTGAATCCAGTGTCAAAGTGAGCAAGGCACCCGCGTCTGGGCATACCCTGCCAACTTAGGGCGAACAAAGCGATACCAAAGGGCATGACGGACGGATCGCTTGAGCAAATCAAACACTCACCCCCAGTAAACTGATCTGGGTTTAATCCATCATCATTCTTTAGCTCACCTCACCACCCCAGTTCAGACATGGCCATATGCAAATCATTCTGACCCTGTGCCTCATGGGAACAGTCCAGCCTGACCTGCCAAGCTATGTCTTTCCTGGACCGGAAACAAGCATCCTAGGACTGGTTTCGGGTTCATAACCCTCATCAGCCAGGCTATCTTGAATCCAGTGGCAAAGTGAGCAAGGGACCCACGTCTGGACATACCCTGCAATCCTGGGGCGAACAAAGCGATACCAAAGGGGATGACGGACAGAGCGCCTGAGCAAATCAAACACTCACCCCCAGTCAACTGATCTGGGTTTAATCCATCATCATTCTTTAGCTCACTCCACCACCCCAGTTCAGACATGACCATATGCACATCAGTCTGACCCTGTGCCTCATGGGAACAGTCCAGCCCGAACTGCCAAGCTATGTCTTCCCTGGACCGGAAACAAGCATCCTGGGCCCGGTTTCGGGTTCATAACCCTCATCAGCCAGGCCACCTTGAATCCAGTGGCAAAGTGAGCAAGGGACCCACGTCTGGCCATACCATGCCAACGTAGGGCGAACAAAGCGATGCCAAAGGGGATGCCGGACGGAGCGCTTGAGCAAATCAGACACTCACCCCCAGTCAACTGATCTGGGTTTAATCCATCATCAATCTTTAGCTCACTCCACCACCCCAATTCAGACATGGCCATATGCAAATCAGTCTGACCATGTGCCTCTTGGGAGTAGTCCAGCCTGAACTGCCAAGCCATGTCTTCCCTCGACCGGAAACAAGCAGCCTGGAACCGGTTTCCGGTTCATAACCCTCATCAGCCAGGCTATCCTAAATCCAGTGGCAAAGTGAGCAAAGGACCCACGTCTGGGCATAGCCTGCCAACTTAAGACGAACAAAACAATACCAAAGGGGATGACGGATGGAGCGCTTGAGCAAATCAAACACTCACCCCCAGTCAACTGATCTGGGTTTAATCCATCATCATTCTTTAACTCACTCCACCACCCCAGTTCAGGCATGGCAATATGCAAATCAGTCTGACCCTGTGCCTCATGGGAACAGTCCAGCCCGAACTGCCAAGCCATGTCTTCCCTGGACCGGAAACAAGCATCCTGGTACCGGTTTCGGGTTAATAACCCTCATCAGCCAGGCTATCTTGAATCCAGTTGCAAAGTGAGCAAGTGACCTGCGTCTGGGCATACCCAGCCAACTTAGGGCAAAGAAAACGATACCAAAGGGGTGACGGACAGAGCGCTTGAGCAAATCAAACACTCACCCCTAGTCAACTGATCTGGGTTTAATCCATCATCATTCTTTAGATCACTCCTCCACCCCAGTTCAGACATGGCCATATGCAAATCAGTCTGACCCTGTGCCTCATGGGAACAGTCCAGCCCGAACTGCCAAGCCATGTCTTCCCTGGACCGGAAACATGCATCCTGGGACCGGTTTCAGGTTCATAATCCTCATCAGCCAGGCCATCTTGAATCCAGTGGCAATGTGAGCAAGGGACCCGCGTCTGGGCATACCCTGCCAACTTACGGCGAACAAAGCGATACCAAAGGGGATGACGGACAGAGCACTTGAGCATATGAAACACTCACCCCCAGTCAACTGATCTGGGTTTAATCCATCATCATTCTTTAGCTCACTCCACCACCCCAGTTCAGACATGGCCATATGCAAATCAGTCTTACCCTGTGCCTCATGGGAACAATCCAGCCCGAACTGCCAAGCCATGTCTTCCCTGGACCGGAAACAAGCATCCTGGGACCAGTTTCTGGTTCATAACCCTCATCAGCCAGGCTATCTTGAATCCAGTGGCAAAGTGAGGCAAGGAACCCACGTCTGGGCATACCCTGCCAATTTAGGGCGAACAAAGCGATACCAAAGGGGATGACGGACGGAGCGCTTGAGCAAATGAAACATTCACCCCCAGTCAACTGATCTGGGTTTAATCCATCATAATTCTTTGGCTCACTCCACCTCCCCAGTTCAGACATGGCCATATGCAAATCAGTCTGACCCTGTGCCTCATGGGAACAGTCCAGCCCGAACTGCCAGGACATGTCCTCCCTGGACCGGAAACAAGCATGCTGGGACCGGTTTTTGGTTCATAACCCTCATCAGCCACGCTATCTTGAATCCAGTAGCAAAGTGAGCAAGGGGCCCACGTCTGGCATATCCTGCCAACTTAGGGCGAACAAAGCGATACCAAAGGGGATGACGGACAGAGCGCTTGAGCACATGAAACACTCACCCCCAGTCAACTGATCTGGGTTTAATCCATCATCATTCTTTAGCTCACTCCACCACCTCAGTTCAGACATGGCCATATGCAAATCAGTCGGACCCTGTGCCTTTTGGAAACAGTCCAGCCCGAACTGCCAAGCCATGTCTTCCCTGGACCGGAAACAAGCACCCTGGAACCGGTTTTCTGTTCATAACCCTCATCAGACAGACTATCTTGAATCCACTGGCAAAGTGAGCAAGGGACCCACGTCTGGGCATACCCTGCCAAGTTAGGGCGAACTAAGCGATACCAAAGGGGATGACGGACGGAGCGCTTGAGCAAATCAAACACTCACCCCCAGTCAACGGATCTGGGTTTAATCCATCATCATTCTTTAGCTCACTCCACCACCCCAGTTCAGACATGGCCATATGCAAATCAGTCTGACCATGTGCCTCTTGGGAGTAGTCCAGCCTGAACTGCCAAGCCATGTCTTCCCTCGACCGGAAACAAGCATCCTCGGACCAGTTTCTGGTTCATAACCCTCATCAGCCAGGCTATCTTGAATCCAATGGCAAAGTGAGGCAATGGACCCACGTGTGGGCATACCCTGCCAACTTAGGGCGAACAAAGCGATACCAAAGGGGATGACGGACGGAGCGCTTGAGCAAATGAAATATTCACCCCCAGTCAACTGATCTGGGTTTAATCCATCATCATTCTTTGGCTCACTCCACCTCCCCAGTTCAGACATGGCCATATGCAAATCAGTCTGACCCTGTGCCTCATGGGAACAGTCCAGCCTGAACTGCCAAGCCATGTCTTCCCTGGACCGGAAACAAGCATCCTGGGGCCGGCTTCGAGTTCATAATCCTCATCAGCCAGGCTATCTTGAATCCAGAGGCAAAGTGAGCAAGGGACCCAGGTCTGGGCATACCCAGCCAACTTAGGGCAAAGAAAACGATACCAAAGGGGTGACGGACAGAGCGCTTGAGCAAATCAAACACTCACCCCTAGTCAACTGATCTGGGTTTAATCCATCATCATTCTTTAGATCACTCCTCCACCCCAGTTCAGACATGGCCATATGCAAATCAGTCTGACCCTGTGCCTCATGGGAACAGTCCAGCCCGAACTGCCAAGCCATGTCTTCCCTGGACCGGAAACATGCATCCTGGGACCGGTTTCAGGTTCATAATCCTCATCAGCCAGGCCATCTTGAATCCAGTGGCAATGTGAGCAAGGGACCCGCGTCTGGGCATACCCTGCCAACTTACGGCGAACAAAGCGATACCAAAGGGGATGACGGACAGAGCACTTGAGCATATGAAACACTCACCCCCAGTCAACTGATCTGGGTTTAATCCATCATCATTCTTTAGCTCACTCCACCACCCCAGTTCAGACATGGCCATATGCAAATCAGTCTTACCCTGTGCCTCATGGGAACAATCCAGCCCGAACTGCCAAGCCATGTCTTCCCTGGACCGGAAACAAGCATCCTGGGACCAGTTTCTGGTTCATAACCCTCATCAGCCAGGCTATCTTGAATCCAGTGGCAAAGTGAGGCAAGGAACCCACGTCTGGGCATACCCTGCCAATTTAGGGCGAACAAAGCGATACCAAAGGGGATGACGGACGGAGCGCTTGAGCAAATGAAACATTCACCCCCAGTCAACTGATCTGGGTTTAATCCATCATCATTCTTTGGCTCACTCCACCTCCCCAGTTCAGACATGGCCATATGCAAATCAGTCTGACCCTGTGCCTCATGGGAACAGTCCAGCCCGAATTGCCAGGACATGTCCTCCCTGGACCGGAAACAAGCATGCTGGGACCGGTTTTTGGTTCATAACCCTCATCAGCCACGCTATCTTGAATCCAGTAGCAAAGTGAGCAAGGGGCCCACGTCTGGCATATCCTGCCAACTTAGGGCGAACAAAGCGATACCAAAGGGGATGACGGACAGAGCGCTTGAGCACATGAAACACTCACCCCCAGTCAACTGATCTGGGTTTAATCCATCATCATTCTTTAGCTCACTCCACCACCTCAGTTCAGACATGGCCATATGCAAATCAGTCGGACCCTGTGCCTTTTGGAAACAGTCCAGCCCGAACTGCCAAGCCATGTCTTCCCTGGACCGGAAACAAGCACCCTGGAACCGGTTTTCTGTTCATAACCCTCATCAGACAGACTATCTTGAATCCACTGGCAAAGTGAGCAAGGGACCCACGTCTGGGCATACCCTGCCAAGTTAGGGCGAACTAAGCGATACCAAAGGGGATGACGGACGGAGCGCTTGAGCAAATCAAACACTCACCCCCAGTCAACGGATCTGGGTTTAATCCATCATCATTCTTTAGCTCACTCCACCACCCCAGTTCAGACATGGCCATATGCAAATCAGTCTGACCATGTGCCTCTTGGGAGTAGTCCAGCCTGAACTGCCAAGCCATGTCTTCCCTCGACCGGAAACAAGCATCCTCGGACCAGTTTCTGGTTCATAACCCTCATCAGCCAGGCTATCTTGAATCCAATGGCAAAGTGAGGCAATGGACCCACGTGTGGGCATACCCTGCCAACTTAGGGCGAACAAAGCGATACCAAAGGGGATGACGGACGGAGCGCTTGAGCAAATGAAATATTCACCCCCAGTCAACTGATCTGGGTTTAATCCATCATCATTCTTTGGCTCACTCCACCTCCCCAGTTCAGACATGGCCATATGCAAATCAGTCTGACCCTGTGCCTCATGGGAACAGTCCAGCCTGAACTGCCAAGCCATGTCTTCCCTGGACCGGAAACAAGCATCCTGGGGCCGGCTTCGAGTTCATAATCCTCATCAGCCAGGCTATCTTGAATCCAGAGGCAAAGTGAGCAAGGGACCCAGGTCTGGGCATACCCAGCCAACTTAGGGCGAAGAAAGTGATACCAAAGGGGATGACGGACATAGCCCTTGAGCAAATCAAACACTCACCCCCAGTCAACTGATCTGGGATTAATCCATCATCATTCTTTAGCTCACTCCACCGCCCCAGTTCAGACATGGCCATATGGAAATCAGTCTGACCCTGTCCCTCATGGGAACAGTCCAGCCCGAACTGCCAAGCCATGTCTTCCGTGGACCGGAAACAAGCATCCTGGGCCGGCTTCGAGTTCATAATCCTCATCAGCCAGGCCATCTTGAATCCAGTGGCAAAGTGAGCAAGGGACCCACATCTGGGCATCCCCTGGCAAATTAGGGCGAACAAAGCGATACCAAAGGGGAAGACGGACGAAGCGCTTGAGGAAATCAAACACTCACCCCCAGTCAACTGATCTGGGTTTAATCCATCATCATTCTTTAGCTCAATCCACCACCCCAGTTCAGACATGGCCTTATGCAAATCAGTCGGACCCTGTGCCTTTTGGAAACAGTCCAGCCCGAACTGCCAAGCCATGTCTTCCCTGGACCGGAAACAAGCACCCTGGAACCGGTTTTCTGTTCATAACCCTCATCAGACAGGCTATCTTGAATCCACTGGCAAAGTGAGCAAGGGACCCACGTCTGGGCATACCCTGCCAAGTTAGGGCGAACTAAGCGATACCAAAGGGGATGACGGACGGAGCGCTTGAGCAAATCAAACACTCACCCCCAGTCAACGGATCTGGGTTTAATCCATCATCATTCTTTAGCTCACTCCACCACCCCAGTTCAGACATGGCCATATGCAAATCAGTCTGACCATGTGCCTCTTGGGAGTAGTCCAGCCTGAACTGCCAAGCCATGTCTTCCCTCGACCAGAAACAAGCATCCTCGGACCGGTTTCTGGTTCATAACCCTCATCAGCCAGGCTATCTTGAATCCAATGGCAAAGTGAGGCAATGGACCCACGTCTGGGCATACCCTGCCAATTTAGGGCGAACAAAGCGATACCAAAGGGGATGACGGACGGAGCGCTTGAGCAAATGAAACATTCACCCCCAGTCAACTGATCTGGGTTTAATCCATCATCATTCTTTGGCTCACTCCACCTCCCCAGTTCAGACATGGCCATATGCAAATCAGTCTGACCCTGTGCCTCATGGGAACAGTCCAGCCCGAACTGCCAAGCCATGTCTTCCCTGGACCGGAAACAAGCATCCTGGGGCCGGCTTCGAGTTCATAATCCTCATCAGCCAGGCTATCTTGAATCCAGAGGCAAAGTGAGCAAGGGACCCAGGTCTGGGCATACCCAGCCAACTTAGGGCGAACAAAGTGATACCAAAGGGGATGACGGACATAGCCCTTGAGCAAATCAAACACTCACCCCCAGTCAACTGATCTGGGATTAATCCATCATCATTCTTTAGCTCACTCCACCGCCCCAGTTCAGACATGGCCATATGGAAATCAGTCTGACCCTGTCCCTCATGGGAACAGTCCAGCCCGAACTGCCAAGCCATGTCTTCCGTGGACCGGAAACAAGCATCCTGGGCCGGCTTCGAGTTCATAATCCTCATCAGCCAGGCCATCTTGAATCCAGTGGCAAAGTGAGCAAGGGACCCACATCTGGGCATCCCCTGGCAAATTAGGGCGAACAAAGCGATACCAAAGGGGAAGACGGACGAAGCGCTTGAGGAAATCAAACACTCACCCCCAGTCAACTGATCTGGGTTTAATCCATCATCACTCTTTAGCTCAATCCACCACCCCAGTTCAGACATGGCCATATGAAAATCAGTCTGACCCTGTGCCTCATGGGAACAGTCCAGCCCGAACTGCCAATCCATGGCTTCCCTGGACCGGAAACCAGCACCCTGGGACCGGTTTCGGGTTCATAACCCTCATCAGCCACGCTATCTTGAATCCAGTGGCAAAGTGAGCAAGGGACACACGTCTGGGCATATCCTGCCAACTTAGGGCGAACAAAGCGATACCAAAGGGGATGACGGACGGAGCGCTTGAGCAAAACAAACACTCACCCCCGGTCAACTGATCTGGGTTTAATCCATCATCATTCTTTAGCTCACTCCACCACCCCAGTTCAGGCATGGCCGTATGCAAATCACTCTGACCCTGTGCCTCATGGGATCAGTCCAGCCCGAACGGCCAAGCCATGTCTTCCCTGGACCGGAAACAAGCACCCTGGGACCGGTTTCGGGTTCATAACCCTCATCAGCCAGGCTATCTTGAATCCAGTGGCAAAGTGAGCAAGGAACCTGCGTCTGGGCATACCCTGCCAACTTAGGGCGAACAAAGCGATACCAAAGGGGATGACTGATGGAGCGCTTGAGCAAATCAAACACTCACCCCCAGTCAACTGATCTGGGTTTAATCCATCATCATTCTTTAGCTCACTCCACCACCCCAGTTCAGACATGGCCATATGCACATCAGTCTGACCATGTGCCTCATGGGAACAGTCCAGCCCGAACTGCCAAGCCATGTCTTCCCTGGACCGGAACAAGCATCCTGGGACCGATTTACGGTTCATAACCCTTATCAGCCAGGCTATCTTGAATCCAGTGGCAAAGTGAGCAAGGCACCCGCGTCTGGGCATACCCTGCCAACTTAGGGCGAACAAAGTGATACCAAAGGGGATGACGGACGGATCGCTTGAGCAAATCAAACACTCACCCCTAGTAAACTGATCTGGGTTTAATCCATCATCATTCTTTAGCTCACCTCACCTCCCCAGTTCAGACATGGCCATATGCAAATCATTCTGACCCTGTGCCTCATAGGAACAGTCCAGCCAGAACTGCCAAGCTATGTCTTTCCAGGACCGGAAACAAGCATCCTGGGACCGGTTTCGGGTTCATAACCCTCATCAGCCAGGCTATCTTGAATCCAGTGGCAAAGTGAGCAAGCGACCCACGTCTGGACATACCCTGCAATCCTGGGGCACACAAAGCGATACCAAAGGGGATGACGGACGGAGCGCCTGAGCAAATCAAACACTCACCCCCAGTCAACTGATCTGGGTTTAATCCATCATCATTCTTTAGCTCACTCCACTACCCCAGTTCAGCCATGAACATATGCACATCAGTCTGACCCGGTGCCTCATGGGAACAGTCCAGCCCGAACTGCCAAGCCATGTCTTCCCTGGACCGGAAACAAGCATCCTGGGCCCGGTTTCGGGTTCATAACCCTCATCAGCCAGGCCATCTTGAATCCAGTGGCAAAGTGAGCAAGGGACCCACGTCTGGACATACCCTGCCAACGTAGGGCGAACAAAGCGATGCCAAAGGGATGCCGGACGGAGCGCTTGAGCAAATCAGACACTCACCCCCAGTCAACTGATCTGGGTTTAATCCATCATCAATCTTTAGCTCACTCCACCACCCCAGTTCAGACATGGCCATATGCAAATCAGTCGGACCCTGTGCCTCTTGGGAACAGTCCAGCCCGAACTGCCAAGCCATGTCTTCCCTGGACCGGAAACAAGCACCCTGGAACCGGTTTTCTGTTTATAACCCTCATCAGACAGGCTATCTTGAATCCACTGGCAAAGTGAGCAAGGGACCCACGTCTGGGCATACCCTGCCAAGTTAGGGCGAACTAAGCGATACCAAAGGGGATGACGGACGGAGCGCTTGAGCAAATCAAACACTCACCCCCAGTCAACGGATCTGGGTTTAATCCATCATCATTCTTTAGCTCACTCCACCACCCCAGTTCAGACATGGCCATATGCAAATCAGTCTGACCATGTGCCTCTTGGGAGTAGTCCAGCCTGAACTGCCAAGCCATGTCTTCCCTCGACCGGAAACAAGCATCCTCGGACCAGTTTCTGGTTCATAACCCTCATCAGCCAGGCTATCTTGAATCCAATGGCAAAGTGAGGCAATGGACCCACGTCTGGGCATACCCTGCCAACTTAGGGCGAAAAAAGCGATACCAAAGGGGATGACGGACGGAGCGCTTGAGCAAATCAAACACTCACCCCCAGTCAACTGATCTGGGTTTAATCCATCATCATTCTTTGGCTCACTCCACCTCCCCAGTTCAGACATGGCCATATGCAAATCAGTCTGACCCTGTGCCTCATGGGAACAGTCCAGCCCGAACTGCCAAGCCATGTCTTCCCTGGACCGGAAACAAGCATCCTGGGGCTGGCTTCGAGTTCATAATCCTCATCAGCCAGGCTATCTTGAATCCAGAGGCAAAGTGAGCAAGGGACCCAGGTCTGGGCATACCCAGCCAACTTAGGGCGAACAAAGTGATACCAAAGGGGATGACGGACATAGCCCTTGAGCAAATCAAACACTCACCCTCAGTCAACTGATCTGGGATTAATCCATCATCATTCTTTAGCTCACTCCACCGCCCCAGTTCAGACATGGCCATATGGAAATCAGTCTGACCCTGTCCCTCATGGGAACAGTCCAGCCCGAACTGCCAAGCCATGTCTTCCGTGGACCGGAAACAAGCATCCTGGGCCGGCTTCGAGTTCATAATCCTCATCAGCCAGGCCATCTTGAATCCAGTGGCAAAGTGAGCAAGGGACCCACATCTGGGCATCCCCTGGCAAATTAGGGCGAACAAAGCGATACCAAAGGGGAAGACGGACGAAGCGCTTGAGGAAATCAAACACTCACCCCCAGTCAACTGATCTGGGTTTAATCCATCATCATTCTTTAGCTCAATCCACCACCCCAGTTCAGACATGGCCATATGAAAATCAGCCTGACCCTGTGCCTCATGGGAACAGTCCAGCCCGAACTGCCAATCCATGGCTTCCCTGGACCGGAAACCAGCACCCTGGGACCGGTTTCGGGTTCATAACCCTCATCAACCAGGCTATCTTGAATCCAGTGGCAAAGTGAGCAAGGGACACACGTCTGGGCATATCCTGCCAACTTAGGGCGAACAAATCGATACCAAAGGGGATGACGGACGGAGCGCTTGAGCAAAACAAACACTCACCCCCGGTCAACTGATCTGGGTTTAATCCATCATCATTCTTTAGCTCACTCCACCACCCCAGTTCAGGCATGGCCGTATGCAAATCACTCTGACCCTGTGCCTCATGGGATCAGTCCAGCCCGAACGGCCAAGCCATGTCTTCCCTGGACCGGAAACAAGCACCCTGGGACCGGTTTCGGGTTCATAACCCTCATCAGCCAGGCTATCTTGAATCCAGTGGCAAAGTGAGCAAGGAACCTGCGTCTGGGCATACCCTGCCAACTTAGGGCAAACAAAGCGATACCAAAGGGGATGACCGATGGAGCGCTTGAGCAAATCAAACACTCACCCCCAGTCAACTGATCTGGGTTTAATCCATCATCATTCTTTAGCTCACTCTACCACCCCAGTTCAGACATGGCCATATGCACATCAGTCTGACCATGTGCCTCATGGGAACAGTCCAGCCCGAACTGCCAAGCCATGTCTTCCCTGGACCGGAAACAAGCATCCTGGGACCGATTTACGGTTCATAACCCTCATCAGCCAGGCTATCTTGAATCCAGTGGCAAAGTGAGCAAGGCACCCGCGTCTGGGCATACCCTGCCAACTTAGGGCGAACAAAGTGATACCAAAGGGGATGATGGACGGATCGCTTGAGCAAATCAAACACTCACCCCCAGTCAACGGATCTGGGGTTAATCCATCATCATTCTTTAGCTCAATCCACCACCCCAGTTCAGACATGGCCATATGAAAATCAGTCTGACCCTGTGCCTCAGGGGAACAGTCCAGCCCGAACTGCCAATCCATGGCTTCCCTAAACCGGAAACCAGCACCCTGGGACCGGTTTCGGGTTCATAACCCTCATCAGCCAGGCTATCTTGAATCCAGTGGCAAAGTGAGCAAGGGACACACGTCTGGGCATATCCTGCCAACTTAGGGCGAACAAAGCGATACCAAAGGGGATGACGGACGGAGCGCTTGAGCAAAACAAACACTCACCCCCGGTCAACTGATCTGGGTTTAATCCATCATCATTCTTTAGCTCACTCCACCACCCCAGTTCAGGCATGGCCGTATGCAAATCACTCTGACCCTGTGCCTCATGGGATCAGTCCAGCCTGAACGGCCAAGCCATGTCTTCCCTGGACCGGAAACAAGCACCCTGGGACCGGTTTCGGGTTCATAACCCTCATCAGCCAGGCTATCTTGAATCCAGTGGCAAAGTTAGCAAGGAACCTGCGTCTGGGCATACCCTGCCAACTTAGGGCGAACAAAGCGATACCAAAGGGGATGACCGATGGAGCGCTTGAGCAAATCAAACACTCACCCCCAGTCAACTGATCTGGGTTTAATCCATCATCATTCTTTAGCTCACTCCACCACCCCAGTTCAGACATGGCCATATGTACATCAGTCTGACCATGTGCCTCATGGGAACAGTCCAGCCCGAACTGCCAAGCCATGTCTTCCCTGGACCGGAAACAAGCATCCTGGGACCGATTTACGGTTCATAACCCTCATCAGCCAGGCTATCTTGAATCCAGTGGCAAAGTGAGCAAGGCACCCGCGTCTGGGCATACTCTGCCAACTTAGGGCGAACAAAGTGATACCAAAGGGGATGACGGACGGATCGCTTGAGCAAATCAAACACTCACCCCCAGTAAACTGATCTGGGTTTAATCCATCATCATTCTTTAGCTCACCTCACCTCCCCAGTTCAGACATGGCCATATGCAAATCATTCTGACCCTGTGCCTCATAGGAACAGTCCAGCCAGAAGTGCCAAGCTATGTCTTTCCAGGACCGGAAACAAGCATCCTGGGACCGGTTTCGGGTTCATAACCCTCATCAGCCAGGCTATCTTGAATCCAGTGGCAAAGTGAGCAAGCGACCCACGTCTGGACATACCCTGCAATCCTGGGGCAAACAAAGCGATACCAAAGGGGATGACGGACGGAGCGCCTGAGCAAATCAAACACTCACCCCCAGTCAACTGATCTGGGTTTAATCCATCATCATTCTTTAGCTCACTCCACCACCCCAGTTCAGACATGACCATATGCACATCAGTCTGACCCGGTGCCTCATGGGAACAGTCCAGCCCGAACTGCCAAGCCATGTCTTCCCTGGACCGGAAACAAGCATCCTGGGCCCGGTTTCGGGTTCATAACCCTCATCAGCCAGGCCATCTTGAATCCAGTGGCAAAGTGAGCAAGGGACCCACGTCTGGACATACCCTGCCAACGTAGGGCGAACAAAGCGATGCCAAAGGGATGCCGGACAGAGCGCTTGAGCAAATCAGACACTCACCCCCAGTCAACTGATCTGGGTTTAATCCATCATCAATCTTTAGCTCACTCCACCACCCCAGTTCAGACATGGCCATATGCAAATCAGTCGGACCCTGTGCCTCTTGGGAACAGTCCAGCCCGAACTGCCAAGCCATGTCTTCCCTGGACCGGAAACAAGCACCCTGGAACCGGTTTTCTGTTTATAACCCTCATCAGACAGGCTATCTTGAATCCACTGGCAAAGTGAGCAAGGCACCCACGTCTGGGCATACACTGCCAAGTTAGGGCGAACTAAGCGATACCAAAGGGGATGACGGACGGAGCGCTTGAGCAAATCAAACACTCACCCCCAGTCAACGGATCTGGGTTTAATCCATCATCATTCTTTAGCTCACTCCACCACCCCAGTTCAGACATGGCCATATGCAAATCAGTCTGACCATGTTCCTCTTGGAAGTAGTCCAGCCTGAACTGCCAAGCAATGTCTTCCCTCGACCGGAAACAAGCATCCTCGGACCAGTTTCTGGTTCATAACCCTCATCAGCCAGGCTATCTTGAATCCAATGGCAAAGTGAGGCAATGGACCCATGTCTGGGCATACCCTGCCAACTTAGGGCGAACAAAGCGATACCAAAGAGGATGACGGACGGAGCGCTTGAGCAAATGAAACATTCACCCCCAGTCAACTGATCTGGGTTTAATCCATCATCATTCTTTGGCTCACTCCACCTCCCCAGTTCAGACATGGCCATATGCAAATCAGTCTGACCCTGTGCCTCATGTCAACAGTCCAGCCCGAACTGCCAAGCCATGTCTTCCCTGGACCGGAAACAAGCATCCTGGGGCCGGCTTCGAGTTCATAATCCTCATCAGCCAGGCTATCTTGAATCCAGAGGCAAAGTGAGCAAGGGACCCAGGTCTGGGCATACCCAGCCAACTTAGGGCGAACAAAGTGATACCAAAGGGGATGACGGACATAGCCCTTGAGCAAATCAAACACTCACCCCCAGTCAACTGATCTGGGATTAATCCATCATCATTCTTTAGCTCACTCCACCGCCCCAGTTCAGACATGGCCATATGGAAATCAGTCTGACCCTGTCCCTCATGGGAACAGTCCAGCCCGAACTGCCAAGCCATGTCTTCCGTGGACCGGAAACAAGCATCCTGGGGCCGGCTTCGAGTTCATAATCCTCATCAGCCAGGCCATCTTGAATCCAGTGGCAAAGTGAGCAAGGGGCCCACATCTGGGCATCCCCTGGCAAATTAGGGCAAACAAAGCGATACCAAAGGGCAAGACGGACGAAGCGCTTTAGGAAATCAAACACTCACCCCCAGTCAACTGATCTGGGTTTAATCCATCATCATTCTTTAGCTCAATCCACCACCCCAGTTCAGACATGGCCATATGAAAATCAGTCTGACCCTGTGCCTCAGGGGAACAGTCCAGCCCGAACTGCCAATCCATGGCTTCCCTAAACCGGAAACCAGCACCCTGGGACCGGTTTCGGGTTCATAACCCTCATCAGCCAGGCTATCTTGAATCCAGTGGCAAAGTGAGCAAGGGACACACGTCTGGGCATATCCTGCCAACTTAGGGCGAACAAAGCGATACCAAAGGGGATGACGGACGGAGCGCTTGAGCAAAACAAACACTCACCCCCAGTCAACTGATCTGGGTTTAATCCATCATCATTCTTTAGCTCACTCCACCACCCCAGTTCAGACATGGCCATATGTACATCAGTCTGACCATGTGCCTCATGGGAACAGTCCAGCCCGAACTGCCAAGCCATGTCTTCCCTGGACCGGAAACAAGCATCCTGGGACCGATTTACGGTTCATAACCCTCATCAGCCAGGCTATCTTGAATCCAGTGGCAAAGTGAGCAAGGCACCCGCGCCTGGGCATACTCTGCCAACTTAGGGCGAACAAAGTCATACCAAAGGGGATGACGGACGGATCGCTTGAGCAAATCAAACACTCACCCCCAGTAAACTGATCTGGGTTTAATCCATCATCATTCTTTAGCTCACCTCACCTCCCCAGTTCAGACATGGCCATATGCAAATCATTCTGACCCTGTGCCTCATAGGAACAGTCCAGCCAGAAGTGCCAAGCTATGTCTTTCCAGGACCGGAAACAAGCATCCTGGGACCGGTTTCGGGTTCATGACCCTCATAAGCCAGGCTATCTTGAATCCAGTGGCAAAGTGAGCAAGCGACCCACGTCTGGACATACCCTGCAATCCTGGGGCAAACAAAGCTATACCAAAGGGGATGACGGACGGAGCGCCTGAGCAAATCAAACACTCACCCCCAGTCAACTGATCTGGGTTTAATCCATCATCATTCTTTAGCTCACTCCACCACCCCAGTTCAGACATGACCATATGCACATCAGTCTGACCCGGTGCCTCATGGGAACAGTCCAGCCCGAACTGCCAAGCCATGTCTTCCCTGGACCGGAAACAAGCATCCTGGGCCCGGTTTCGAGTTCATAACCCTCATCAGCCAGGCCATCTTGAATCCAGTGGCAAAGTGAGCAAGGGACCCACGTCTGGGCATACCCTGCCAAGTTAGGGCGAACTAAGCGATACCAAAGGGGATGACGGACGGAGCGCTTGAGCAAATCAAACACTCACCCCCAGTCAACGGATCTGGGTTTAATCCATCATCATTCTTTAGCTCACTCCACCACCCCAGTTCAGACATGGCCATATGCAAATCAGCCTGACCATGTGCCTCTTGGGAGTAGTCCAGCCTGAACTGTCAAGCCATGTCTTCCCTCGACCGGAAACAAGCAGCCTGGAACCGGTTTCGGGTTCATAACCCTCATCAGCCAGGCTATCTTGAATCCAGTGGCAAAGTGAGCAAAGGACCCACGTCTGGGCATAGCCTGCCAACTGAAGACGAACAAAACGATACCAAAGGGGATGACGGACGGAGCGCTTGAGCAAATCAAACACTCACCCCCAGTGAACTGATCTGGGTTTAATCCATCATCATTCTTTAGCTCACTCCACCACCACAGTTCAGGCATGGCCATATGCAAATCAGTCTGACCCTGTGCCTCATGGGAACAGTCCAGCCCGAACTGCCAAGCCATGTCTTCCCTAGACCGGAAACAAGCATCCTGGGACCAGTTTCGGGTTCATAACCCTCATCAGCCAGGCTATCTTGAATCCAGTTGCAAAGTGAGCAAGTGACCTGCGTCTGGGCATACCCAGCCAACTTAAGGCAAAGAAAACGATACCAAAGGGGTGACGAACGGAGCGCTTGAGCATATCAAACACTCACCCCTAGTCAACTGATCTCGGTTTAATCCATCATCATTCTATAGATCACTCCACCACCCCAGTTCAGACATGGCCATATGCAAATCAGTCTGACCCTGTGCCTCATGGGAACAGTCCAGCCGGAACTGCCAAGCCATGTCTTCCCTGGACCGGAAACACGCATCCTGGGACCGTTTTGGGTTCATAACCCTGATCAGCCAGGCTATCTTGAATCCAGTGGCAAAGTGAGCAATGGACTCACGTCTCGGCCTACCCTGCCAACTTAGGGCGAACAAAGCGATACCAAAGGGGATGACGAATGGAGCGCTTGAGCAAATCAAACACTCACCCCCAGTCAACTGATCTGGGTTTAATCCATCATCATTCTTTAGCTCACTCCACCACCCCAGTTCAGAAATGGCCATATGCACATCAGTCTGACCCTGTGCCTCATGGGAACAGTCCAGCCCAAACTGCCAAGACATGTCTTCCCTGAACTGGAAATAAACACCCTGGGACTGGTTTCGGGTTCATAACCCTCATCAGCCAGGCTATCTTGAATCTAGCGGCAAAGTGAGCAAGGGACCCGTGTCTGGGCATACCCTGCCAACTTAGGGCGAACAAAGCGATACCAAAGGGGATGGCGGACGGAGCGCTTGAGCAAATCAAACACTCATCCCCAGTCAACTGATCTGGGTTTAATCCATCATCATTCTTTGGCTCCCTCCACCTCCCCAGTTCAGACATGGCCATATGCAAATCAGTCTGACCCTGTGCCGCCTGGGAACAGTCCAGCCCGAACTGCCAAGCCATGTCTTCCCTGGACCGGAAACAAGCACCCTGGAACCGGTTTTCTGTTCATAACCCTCATCAGACAGGCTATCTTGAATCCACTGGCAAAGTGAGCAAGGGACCCACGTCTGGGCATACCCTGCCAAGTTAGGGCGAACTAAGCGATACCAAAGGGGATGACGGACGGAGCGCTTGAGCAAATCAAACACTCACCCCCAGTCAACGGATCTGGGTTTAATCCATCATCATTCTTTAGCTCACTCCACCACCCCAGTTCAGACATGGCCATATGCAAATCAGTCTGACCATGTGCCTCTTGGGAGTAGTCCAGCCTGAACTGCCAAGCCATGTCTTCCCTCGACCGGAAACAAGCATCCTCGGACCAGTTTCTCGTTCATAACCCTCATCAGCCAGGCTATCTTGAATCCAATGGCAAAGTGAGGCAATGGACCCACGTCTGGGCATACCCTGCCAACTTAGGGCGAACAAAGCGATACCAAAGGGGATGACGGACGGAGCGCTTGAGCAAATGAAACATTCACCCCCAGTCAACTGATCTGGGTTTAATCCATCATCATTCTTTGGATCACTCCACCTCCCCAGTTCAGACATGGCCATATGCAAATCAGTCTGACCCTGTGCCTCATGGGAACAGTCCAGCCCGAACTGCCAAGCCATGTCTTCCCTGGACCGGAAACAAGCATCCTGGGGCCGGCTTCGAGTTCATAATCCTCATCAGCCAGGCTATCTTGAATCCAGAGGCAAAGTGAGCAAGGGACCCAGGTCTGGGCATACTCAGCCAACTTAGGGCGAACAAAGTGATACCAAAGGGGATGACGGACATAGCCCTTGAGCAAATCAAACACTCACCCCCAGTCAACTGATCTGGGATTAATCCATCATCATTCTTTAGCTCACTCCACCGCCCCAGTTCAGACATGGCCATATGGAAATCAGTCTGACCCTGTCCCTCATGGGAACAGTCCAGCCCGAACTGCCAAGCCATGTCTTCCGTGGACCGGAAACAAGCATCCTGGGCCGGCTTCGAGTTCATAATCCTCATCAGCCAGGCCATCTTGAATCCAGTGGCAAAGTGAGCAAGGGACCCACATCTGGGCATCCCCTGGCAAATTAGGGCGAACAAAGCGATACCAAAGGGGAAGACGGACGAAGCGCTTGAGGAAATCAAACACTCACCCCCAGTCAACTGATCTGGGTTTAATCCATCATCATTCTTTAGCTCAATCCACCACCCCAGTTCAGACATGGCCATATGAAAATCAGTCTGACCCTGTGCCTCATGGGAACAGTCCAGCCCGAACTGCCAATCCATGGCTTCCCTGGACCGGAAACCAGCACCCTGGGACCGGTTTCGGGTTCATAACCCTCATCAGCCACGCTATCTTGAATCCAGTGGCAAAGTGAGCAAGGGACACACGTCTGGGCATATCCTGCCAACTTAGGGCGAACAAAGCGATACCAAAGGGGATGACGGACGGAGCGCTTGAGCAAATCAAACACTCACCCCCAGTCAACGGATCTGGGTTTAATCCATCATCATTCTTTAGCTCACTCCACCACCCCAGTTCAGACATGGCCATATGCAAATCAGTCTGACCATGTGCCTCTTGGGAGTAGTCCAGCCTGAACTGCCAAGCCATGTCTTCCCTCGACCGGAAACAAGCATCCTCGGACCAGTTTCTGGTTCATAACCCTCATCAGCCAGGCTATCTTGAATCCAATGGCAAAGTGAGGCAATGGACCCACGTCTGGGCATACCCTGCCAACTTAGGGCGAAAAAAGCGATACCAAAGGGGATGACGGACGGAGCGCTTGAGCAAATCAAACACTCACCCCCAGTCAACTGATCTGGGTTTAATCCATCATCATTCTTTGGCTCACTCCACCTCCCCAGTTCAGACATGGCCATATGCAAATCAGTCTGACCCTGTGCCTCATGGGAACAGTCCAGCCCGAACTGCCAAGCCATGTCTTCCCTGGACCGGAAACAAGCATCCTGGGGCCGGCTTCGAGTTCATAATCCTCATCAGCCAGGCTATCTTGAATCCAGAGGCAAAGTGAGCAAGGGACCCAGGTCTGGGCATACCCAGCCAACTTAGGGCGAACAAAGTGATACCAAAGGGGATGACGGACATAGCCCTTGAGCAAATCAAACACTCACCCTCAGTCAACTGATCTGGGATTAATCCATCATCATTCTTTAGCTCACTCCACCGCCCCAGTTCAGACATGGCCATATGGAAATCAGTCTGACCCTGTCCCTCATGGGAACAGTCCAGCCCGAACTGCCAAGCCATGTCTTCCGTGGACCGGAAACAAGCCTCCTGGGCCGGCTTCGAGTTCATAATCCTCATCAGCCAGGCCATCTTGAATCCAGTGGCAAAGTGAGCAAGGGACCCACATCTGGGCATCCCCTGGCAAATTAGGGCGAACAAAGCGATACCAAAGGGGAAGACGGACGAAGCGCTTGAGGAAATCAAACACTCACCCCCAGTCAACTGATCTGGGTTTAATCCATCATCATTCTTTAGCTCAATCCACCACCCCAGTTCAGACATGGCCATATGAAAATCAGCCTGACCCTGTGCCTCATGGGAACAGTCCAGCCCGAACTGCCAATCCATGGCTTCCCTGGACCGGAAACCAGCACCCTGGGACCGGTTTCGGGTTCATAACCCTCATCAACCAGGCTATCTTGAATCCAGTGGCAAAGTGAGCAAGGGACACACGTCTGGGCATATCCTGCCAACTTAGGGCGAACAAAGCGATACCAAAGGGGATGACGGTTGGAGCGCTTGAGCAAAACAAACACTCACCCCCGGTCAACTGATCTGGGTTTAATCCATCATCATTCTTTAGCTCACTCCACAGCCCCAGTTCAGGCATGGCCGTATGCAAATCACTCTGACCCTGTGCCTCATGGGATCAGTCCAGCCCGAACGGCCAAGCCATGTCTTCCCTGGACCGGAAACAAGCACCCTGGGACCGGTTTCGGGTTCATAACCCTCATCAGCCAGGCTATCTTGAATCCAGTGGCAAAGTGAGCAAGGAACCTGCGTCTGGGCATACCCTGCCAACTTAGGGCAAACAAAGCGATACCAAAGGGGATGACCGATGGAGCGCTTGAGCAAATCAAACACTCACCCCCAGTCAACTGATCTGGGTTTAATCCATCATCATTCTTTAGCTCACTCCACCACCCCAGTTCAGACATGGCCATATGCACATCAGTCTGACCATGTGCCTCATGGGAACAGTCCAGCCCGAACTGCCAAGCCATGTCTTCCCTGGACCGGAAACAAGCATCCTGGGACCGATTTACGGTTCATAACCCTCATCAGCCAGGCTATCTTGAATCCAGTGGCAAAGTGAGCAAGGCACCCGCGTCTGGGCATACCCTGCCAACTTAGGGCGAACAAAGTGATACCAAAGGGGATGACGGACGGATCGCTTGAGCAAATCAAACACTCACCCCCAGTAAACTGATCTGGGTTTAATCCATCATCATTCTTTAGCTCACCTCACCTCCCCAGTTCAGACATGGCCATATGCAAATCATTCTGACCCTGTGCCTCATAGGAACAGTCCAGCCAGAACTGCCAAGCTATGTCTTTCCAGGACCGGAAACAAGCATCCTGGGACCGGTTTCGGGTTCATAACCCTCATCAGCCAGGCTATCTTGAATCCAGTGGCAAAGTGAGCAAGCGACCCACGTCTGGACATACCCTGCAATCCTGGGGCAAACAAAGCGATACCAAAGGGGATGACGGACGGAGCGCCTGAGCAAATCAAACACTCACCCCCAGTCAACTGATCTGGGTTTAATCCATCATCATTCTTTAGCTCACTCCACCACCCCAGTTCAGACATGACCATATGCACATCAGTCTGACCCGGTGCCTCATGGGAACAGTCCAGCCCGAACTGCCAAGCCATGTCTTCCCTGGACCGGAAACAAGCATCCTGGGCCCGGTTTCGGGTTCATAACCCTCATCAGCCAGGCCATCTTGAATCCAGTGGCAAAGTGAGCAAGGGACCCACGTCTGGACATACCCTGCCAACGTAGGGCGAACAAAGCGATGCCAAAGGGATGCCGGACGGAGCGCTTGACCAAATCAGACACTCACCCCCAGTCAACTGATCTGGGTTTAATCCATCATCAATCTTTAGCTCACTCCACCACCCCAGTTCAGACATGGCCATATGCAAATCAGTCGGACCCTGTGCCTCTTGGGAACAGTCCAGCCCGAACTGCCAAGCCATGTCTTCCCTGGACCGGAAACAAGCACCCTGGAACCGGTTTTCTGTTTATAACCCTCATCAGACAGGCTATCTTGAATCCACTGGCAAAGTGAGCAAGGGACCCACGTCTGGGCATACCCTGCCAAGTTAGGGCGAACTAAGCGATACCAAAGGGGATGACGGACAGAGCGCTTGAGCAAATCAAACACTCACCCCCAGTCAACGGATCTGGGTTTAATCCATCATCATTCTTTAGCTCACTCCACCACCCCAGTTCAGACATGGCCATATGCAAATCAGTCTGACCATGTTCCTCTTGGAAGTAGTCCAGCCTGAACTGCCAAGCCATGTCTTCCCTCGACCGGAAACAAGCATCCTCGGACCAGTTTCTGGTTCATAAACCTCATCAGCCAGGCTATCTTGAATCCAATGGCAAAGTGAGGCAATGGACCCATGTCTGGGCATACCCTGCCAACTTAGGGCGAACAAAGCGATACCAAAGAGGATGACGGACGGAGCGCTTGAGCAAATGAAACATTCACCCCCAGTCAACTGATCTGGGTTTAATCCATCATCATTCTTTGGCTCACTCCACCTCCCCAGTTCAGACATGGCCATATGCAAATCAGTCTGACCCTGTGCCTCATGTCAACAGTCCAGCCCGAACTGCCAATCCATGTCTTCCCTGGACCGGAAACAAGCATCCTGGGGCCGGCTTCGAGTTCATAATCCTCATCAGCCAGGCTATCTTGCATCCAGAGGCAAAGTGAGCAAGGGACCCAGGTCTGGGCATACCCAGCCAACTTAGGGCGAACAAAGTGATACCAAAGGGGATGACGGACATAGCCCTTGAGCAAATCAAACACTCACCCCCAGTCAACTGATCTGGGATTAATCCATCATCATTCTTTAGCTCACTCCACCGCCCCAGTTCAGACATGGCCATATGGAAATCAGTCTGACCCTGTCCCTCATGGGAACAGTCCAGCCCGAACTGCCAAGCCATGTCTTCCGTGGACCGGAAACAAGCATCCTGGGGATGGCTTCGAGTTCATAATCCTCATCAGCCAGGCCATCTTGAATCCAGTGGCAAAGTGAGCAAGGGGCCCACATCTGGGCATCCCCTGGCAAATTAGGGCAAACAAAGCGATACCAAAGGGCAAGACGGACGAAGCGCTTGAGGAAATCAAACACTCACCCCCAGTCAACTGATCTGGGTTTAATCCATCATCATTCTTTAGCTCAATCCACCACCCCAGTTCAGACATGGCCATATGAAAATCAGTCTGACCCTGTGCCTCAGGGGAACAGTGCAGCCCGAACTGCCAATCCATGGCTTCCCTAAACCGGAAACCAGCACCCTGGGACCGGTTTCGGGTTCATAACCCTCATCAGCCAGGCTATCTTGAATCCAGTGGCAAAGTGAGCAAGGGACACACGTCTGGGCATATCCTGCCAACTTAGGGCGAACAAAGCGATACCAAAGGGGATGACGGACGGAGCGCTTGAGCAAAACAAACACTCACCCCCGGTCAACTGATCTGGGTTTAATCCATCATCATTCTTTAGCTCACTCCACCACCCCAGTTCAGGCATGGCCGTATGCAAATCACTCTGACCCTGTGCCTCATGGGATCAGTCCAGCCCGAACGGCCAAGCCATGTCTTCCCTGGACCGGAAACAAGCACCCTGGGACCGGTTTCGGGTTCATAACCCTCATCAGCCAGGCTATCTTGAATCCAGTGGCAAAGTGAGCAAGGAACCTGCGTCTGGGCATACCCTGCCAAGTTAGGGCGAACTAAGCGATACCAAAGGGGATGACGGACGGAGCGCTTGAGCAAATCAAACACTCACCCCCAGTCAACGGATCTGGGTTTAATCCATCATCATTCTTTAGCTCACTCCACCACCCCAGTTCAGACATGGCCATATGCAAATCAGTCTGACCATGTTCCTCTTGGAAGTAGTCCAGCCTGAACTGCCAAGCCATGTCTTCCCTCGACCGGAAACAAGCATCCTCGGACCAGTTTCTGGTTCATAAACCTCATCAGCCAGGCTATCTTGAATCCAATGGCAAAGTGAGGCAATGGACCCATGTCTGGGCATACCCTGCCAACTTAGGGCGAACAAAGCGATACCAAAGAGGATGACGGACGGAGCGCTTGAGCAAATGAAACATTCACCCCCAGTCAACTGATCTGGGTTTAATCCATCATCATTCTTTGGCTCACTCCACCTCCCCAGTTCAGACATGGCCATATGCAAATCAGTCTGACCCTGTGCCTCATGTCAACAGTCCAGCCCGAACTGCCAAGCCATGTCTTCCCTGGACCGGAAACAAGCATCCTGGGGCCGGCTTCGAGTTCATAATCCTCATCAGCCAGGCTATCTTGAATCCAGAGGCAAAGTGAGCAAGGGACCCAGGTCTGGGCATACCCAGCCAACTTAGGGCAAACAAAGTGATACCAAAGGGGATGACGGACATAGCCCTTGAGCAAATCAAACACTCACCCCCAGTCAACTGATCTGGGATTAATCCATCATCATTCTTTAGCTCACTCCACCGCCCCAGTTCAGACATGGCCATATGGAAATCAGTCTGACCCTGTCCCTCATGGGAACAGTCCAGCCCGAACTGCCAAGCCATGTCTTCCGTGGACCGGAAACAAGCATCCTGGGGCCGGCTTCGAGTTCATAATCCTCATCAGCCAGGCCATCTTGAATCCAGTGGCAAAGTGAGCAAGGGGCCCACATCTGGGCATCCCCTGGCAAATTAGGGCAAACAAAGCGATACCAAAGGGCAAGACGGACGAAGCGCTTGAGGAAATCAAACACTCACCCCAGTCAACTGATCTGGGTTTAATCCATCATCATTCTTTAGCTCAATCCACCACCCCAGTTCAGACATGGCCATATGAAAATCAGTCTGACCCTGTGCCTCAGGGGAACAGTGCAGCCCGAACTGCCAATCCATGGCTTCCCTAAACCGGAAACCAGCACCCTGGGACCGGTTTCGGGTTCATAACCCTCATCAGCCAGGCTATCTTGAATCCAGTGGCAAAGTGAGCAAGGGACACACGTCTGGGCATATCCTGCCAACTTAGGGCGAACAAAGCGATACCAAAGGGGATGACGGACGGAGCGCTTGAGCAAAACAAACACTCACCCCCGGTTAACTGATCTGGGTTTAATCCATCATCATTCTTTAGCTCACTCCACCACCCCAGTTCAGGCATGGCCGTATGCAAATCACTCTGACCCTGTGCCTCATGGGATCAGTCCAGCCCGAACGGCCAAGCCATGTCTTCCCTGGACCGGAAACAAGCACCCTGGGACCGGTTTCGGGTTCATAACCCTCATCAGCCAGGCTATCTTGAATCCAGTGGCAAAGTGAGCAAGGAACCTGCGTCTGGGCATACCCTGCCAACTTAGGGCGAACAAAGCGATACCAAAGGGGATGACCGATGGAGCGCTTGAGCAAATCAAACACTCACCCCCAGTCAACTGATCTGGGTTTAATCCATCATTATTCTTTAGCTCACTCCACCACCCCAGTTCAGACATGGCCATATGTACATCAGTCTGACCATGTGCCTCATGGGAACAGTCCAGCCCGAACTGCCAAGCCATGTCTTCCCTGGACCGGAAACAAGCATCCTGGGACCGATTTACGGTTCATAACCCTCATCAGCCAGGCTATCTTGAATCCAGTGGCAAAGTGAGCAAGGCACCCGCGTCTGGGCATACTCTGCCAACTTAGGGCGAACAAAGTGATACCAAAGGGGATGACCGATGGAGCGCTTGAGCAAATCAAACACTCACCCCCAGTCAACTGATCTGGGTTTAATCCATCATTATTCTTTAGCTCACTCCACCACCCCAGTTCAGACATGGCCATATGTACATCAGTCTGACCATGTGCCTCATGGGAACAGTCCAGCCCGAACTGCCAAGCCATGTCTTCCCTGGACCGGAAACAAGCATCCTGGGCCCGGTTTCGGGTTCATAACCCTCATCAGCCAGGCCATCTTGAATCCAGTGGCAAAGTGAGCAAGGGACCCACGTCTGGACATACCCTGCCAACGTAGGGCGAACAAAGCGATGCCAAAGGGATGCCGGACGGAGCGCTTGAGCAAATCAGACACTCAGCCCCAGTCAACTGATCTGGGTTTAATCCATCATCAATCTTTAGCTCACTCCACCACCCCAGTTCAGACATGGCCATATGCAAATCAGTCGGACCCTGTGCCTCTTGGGAACAGTCCAGCCCGAACTGCCAAGCCATGTCTTCCCTGGACCGGAAACAAGCACCCTGGAACCGGTTTTCTGTTTATAACCCTCATCAGACAGGCTATCTTGAATCCACTGGCAAAGTGAGCAAGGGACCCACGTCTGGGCATACCCTGCCAAGTTAGGGCGAACTAAGCGATACCAAAGGGGATGACGGACGGAGCGCTTGAGCAAATCAAACACTCACCCCCAGTCAACGGATCTGGGTTTAATCCATCATCATTCTTTAGCTCACTCCACCACCCCAGTTCAGACATGGCCATATGCAAATCAGTCTGACCATGTTCCTCTTGGAAGTAGTCCAGCCTGAACTGCCAAGCCATGTCTTCCCTCGACCGGAAACAAGCATCCTCGGACCAGTTTCTGGTTCATAACCCTCATCAGCCAGGCTATCTTGAATCCAATGGCAAAGTGAGGCAATGGACCCATGTCTGGGCATACCCTGCCAACTTAGGGCGAACAAAGCGATACCAAAGAGGATGACGGACGGAGCGCTTGAGCAAATGAAACATTCACCCCCAGTCAACTGATCTGGGTTTAATCCATCATCATTCTTTGGCTCACTCCACCTCCCCAGTTCAGACATGGCCATATGCAAATCAGTCTGACCCTGTGCCTCATGTCAACAGTCCAGCCCGAACTGCCAAGCCATGTCTTCCCTGGACCGGAAACAAGCATCCTGGGGCCGGCTTCGAGTTCATAATCCTCATCAGCCAGGCTATCTTGAATCCAGAGGCAAAGTGAGCAAGGGACCCAGGTCTGGGCATACCCAGCCAACTTAGGGCGAACAAAGTGATACCAAAGGGGATGACGGACATAGCCCTTGAGCAAATCAAACACTCACCCCCAGTCAACTGATCTGGGATTAATCCATCATCATTCTTTAGCTCACTCCACCGCCCCAGTTCAGACATGGCCATATGGAAATCAGTCTGACCCTGTCCCTCATGGGAACAGTCCAGCCCGAACTGCCAAGCCATGTCTTCCGTGGACCGGAAACAAGCATCCTGGGGCCGGCTTCGAGTTCATAATCCTCATCAGCCAGGCCATCTTGAATCCAGTGGCAAAGTGAGCAAGGGGCCCACATCTGGGCATCCCCTGGCAAATTAGGGCAAACAAAGCGATACCAAAGGGCAAGACGGACGAAGCGCTTGAGGAAATCAAACACTCACCCCCAGTCAACTGATCTGGGTTTAATCCATCATCATTCTTTAGCTCAATCCACCACCCCAGTTCAGACATGGCCATATGAAAATCAGTCTGACCCTGTGCCTCAGGGGAACAGTCCAGCCCGAACTGCCAATCCATGGCTTCCCTAAACCGGAAACCAGCACCCTGGGACCGGTTTCGGGTTCATAACCCTCATCAGCCAGGCTATCTTGAATCCAGTGGCAAAGTGAGCAAGGGACACACGTCTGGGCATATCCTGCCAACTTAGGGCGAACAAAGCGATACCAAAGGGGATGACGGACGGAGCGCTTGAGCAAAACAAACACTCACCCCCGGTCAACTGATCTGGGTTTAATCCATCATCATTCTTTAGCTCACTCCACCACCCCAGTTCAGGCATGGCCGTATGCAAATCACTCTGACCCTGTGCCTCATGGGATCAGTCCAGCCCGAACGGCCAAGCCATGTCTTCCCTGGACCGGAAACAAGCACCCTGGGACCGGTTTCGGGTTCATAACCCTCATCAGCCAGGCTATCTTGAATCCAGTGGCAAAGTGAGCAAGGAACCTGCGTCTGTGCATACCCTGCCAACTTAGGGCGAACAAAGCGATACCAAAGGGGATGACCGATAGAGCGCTTGAGCAAATCAAACACTCACCCCCAGTCAACTGATCTGGGTTTAATCCATCATCATTCTTTAGCTCACTCCACCACCCCAGTTCAGACATGGCCATATGTACATCAGTCTGACCATGTGCCTCATGGGAACAGTCCAGCCCGAACTGCCAAGCCATGTCTTCCCTGGACCGGAAACAAGCATCCTGGGACCGATTTACGGTTCATAACCCTCATCAGCCAGGCTATCTTGAATCCAGTGGCAAAGTGAGCAAGGCACCCGCGTCTGGGCATACTCTGCCAACTTAGGGCGAACAAAGTGATACCAAAGGGGATGACGGACGGATCGCTTGAGTAAATCAAACACTCACCCCCAGTAAACTGATCTGGGTTTAATCCATCATCATTCTTTAGCTCACCTCACCTCCCCAGTTCAGACATGGCCATATGCAAATCATTCTGACCCTGTGCCTCATAGGAACAGTCCAGCCAGAAGTGCCAAGCTATGTCTTTCCAGGACCGGAAACAAGCATCCTGGGACCGGTTTCGGGTTCATAACCCTCATCAGCCAGGCTATCTTGAATCCAGTGGCAAAGTGAGCAAGCGACCCACGTCTGGACATACCCTGCAATCCTGGGGCAAACAAAGCGATACCAAAGGGGATGACGGACGGAGCGCCTGAGCAAATCAAACACTCACCCCCAGTCAACTGATCTGGGTTTAATCCATCATCATTCTTTAGCTCACTCCACCACCCCAGTTCAGACATGACCATATGCACATCAGTCTGACCCGGTGCCTCATGGGAACAGTCCAGCCCGAACTGCCAAGCCATGTCTTCCCTGGACCGGAAACAAGCATCCTGGGCCCGGTTTCGGGTTCATAACCCTCATCAGCCAGGCCATCTTGAATCCAGTGGCAAAGTGAGCAAGGGACCCACGTCTGGGCATACCCTGCCAAGTTAGGGCGAACTAAGCGATACCAAAGGGGATGACGGACGGAGCGCTTGAGCAAATCAAACACTCACCCCCAGTCAACGGATCTGGGTTTAATCCATCATCATTCTTTAGCTCACTCCACCACCCCAGTTCAGACATGGCCATATGCAAATCAGCCTGACCATGTGCCTCTTGGGAGTAGTCCAGCCTGAACTGCCAAGCCATGTCTTCCCTCGACCGGAAACAAGCAGCCTGGAACCGGTTTCGGGTTCATAACCCTCATCAGCCAGGCTATCTTGAATCCAGTGGCAAATTGAACAAAGGACCCACGTCTGGGCATAGCCTGCCAACTGAAGACGAACAAAACGATACCAAAGGGGATGACGGACGGAGCGCTTGAGCAAATCAAACACTCACCCCCAGTGAACTGATCTGGGTTTAATCCATCATCATTCTTTAGCTCACTCCACCACCACAGTTCAGGCATGGCCATATGCAAATCAGTCTGACCCTGTGCCTCATGGGAACAGTCCAGCCCGAACTGCCAAGCCATGTCTTCCCTAGACCGGAAACAAGCATCCTGGGACCAGTTTCGGGTTCATAACCCTCATCAGCCAGGCTATCTTGAATCCAGTTGCAAAGTGAGCAAGTGACCTGCGTCTGGGCATACCCAGCCAACTTAAGGCAAAGAAAACGATACCAAAGGGGTGACGAACGGAGCGCTTGCGCATATCAAACACTCACCCCTAGTCAACTGATCTCGGTTTAATCCATCATCATTCTATAGATCACTCCACCACCCCAGTTCAGACATGGCCATATGCAAATCAGTCTGACCCTGTGCCTCATGGGAACAGTCCAGCCGGAACTGCCAAGCCATGTCTTCCCTGGACCGGAAACACGCATCCTGGGACCGTTTTGGGTTCATAACCCTGATCAGCCAGGCTATCTTGAATCCAGTGGCAAAGTGAGCAAGGCACCCGCGTCTGGGCATACTCTGCCAACTTAGGGCGAACAAAGTGATACCAAAGGGGATGACGGACGGATCGCTTGAGCAAATCAAACACTCACCCCCAGTAAACTGATCTGGGTTTAATCCATCATCATTCTTTAGCTCACCTCACCTCCCCAGTTCAGACATGGCCATATGCAAATCATTCTGACCCTGTGCCTCATAGGAACAGTCCAGCCAGAAGTGCCAAGCTATGTCTTTCCAGGACCGGAAACAAGCATCCTGGGACCGGTTTCGGGTTCATAACCCTCATCAGCCAGGCTATCTTGAATCCAGTGGCAAAGTGAGCAAGCGACCCACGTCTGGACATACCCTGCAATCCTGGGGCAAACAAAGCGATACCAAAGGGGATGACGGACGGAGCGCCTGAGCAAATCAAACACTCACCCCCAGTCAACTGATCTGGGTTTAATCCATCATCATTCTTTAGCTCACTCCACCACCCCAGTTCAGACATGACCATATGCACATCAGTCTGACCCGGTGCCTCATGGGAACAGTCCAGCCCGAACTGCCAAGCCATGTCTTCCCTGGACCGGAAACAAGCATCCTGGGCCCGGTTTCGGGTTCATAACCCTCATCAGCCAGGCCATCTTGAATCCAGTGGCAAAGTGAGCAAGGGACCCACGTCTGGGCATACCCTGCCAAGTTAGGGCGAACTAAGCGATACCAAAGGGGATGACGGACGGAGCGCTTGAGCAAATCAAACACTCACCCCCAGTCAACGGATCTGGGTTTAATCCATCATCATTCTTTAGCTCACTCCACCACCCCAGTTCAGACATGGCCATATGCAAATCAGCCTGACCATGTGCCTCTTGGGAGTAGTCCAGCCTGAACTGCCAAGCCATGTCTTCCCTCGACCGGAAACAAGCAGCCTGGAACCGGTTTCGGGTTCATAACCCTCATCAGCCAGGCTATCTTGAATCCAGTGGCAAAGTGAGCAAAGGACCCACGTCTGGGCATAGCCTGCCAACTGAAGACGAACAAAACAATACCAAAGGGGATGACGGACGGAGCGCTTGAGCAAATCAAACACTCGCCCCCAGTGAACTGATCTGGGTTTAATCCATCATCATTCTTTAGCTCACTCCACCACCACAGTTCAGGCATGGCCATATGCAAATCAGTCTGACCCTGTGCCTCATGGGAACAGTCCAGCCCGAACTGCCAAGCCATGTCTTCCCTAGACCGGAAACAAGCATCCTGGGACCAGTTTCGGGTTCATAACCCTCATCAGCCAGGCTATCTTGAATCCAGTTGCAAAGTGAGCAAGTGACCTGCGTCTGGGCATACCCAGCCAACTTAAGGCAAAGAAAACGATACCAAAGGGGTGACGAACAGAGCGCTTGAGCATATCAAACACTCACCCCTAGTCAACTGATCTCGGTTTAATCCATCATCATTCTATAGATCACTCCACCACCCCAGTTCAGACATGGCCATATGCAAATCAGTCTGACCCTGTGCCTCATGGGAACAGTCCAGCCGGAACTGCCAAGCCATGTCTTCCCTGGACCGGAAACACGCATCCTGGGACCGTTTTGGGTTCATAACCCTGATCAGCCAGGCTATCTTGAATCCAGTGGCAAAGTGAGCAATGGGCTCACGTCTCGGCCTACCCTGCCAACTTAGGGCGAACAAAGCGATACCAAAGGGGATGACGAATGGAGCGCTTGAGCAAATCAAACACTCACCCCCAGTCAACTGATCTGGGTTTAATCCATCATCATTCTTTAGCTCACTCCACCACCCCAGTTCAGAAATGGCCATATGCACATCAGTCTGACCCTGTGCCTCATGGGAACAGTCCAGCCCAAACTGCCAAGACATGTCTTCCCTGAACTGGAAATAAACACCCTGGGACTGGTTTCGGGTTCATAACCCTCATCAGCCAGGCTATCTTGAATCTAGCGGCAAAGTGAGCAAGGGACCCGTGTCTGGGCATACCCTGCCAACTTAGGGCGAACAAAGCGATACCAAAGGGGATGGCGGACGGAGCGCTTGAGCAAATCAAACACTCATCCCCAGTCAACTGATCTGGGTTTAATCTATCATCATTCTTTGGCTCCCTCCACCTCCCCAGTTCAGACATGGCCATATGCAAATCAGTCTGACCCTGTGCCGCCTGGGAACAATCCAGCCCGAACTGCCAAACCATGTCTTCCCTGGACCGCAAACAAGCATCCTCGGACCGGTTTCGGGTTCATAACCCTCATCAGCCAGGCTATCTTCAATCCAGTGGCAAAGTGAGCAAGGGACCCAGGTCTGGGCATACCCAGCCAACGTAGGGCGAACAAAGCGATACCAAAGGGGATGACGGACATAGCCCTTGAGCAAATCAAACACTCACCCCCAGTCAACTGATCTGGGTTTAATCCATCATCATTCTTTAGCTCACTCCACCGCCCCAGTTCAGACATGGCCATATGGAAATCAGTCTGACCCTGTCCCTCATGGGAACAGTCCAGCCCGAACTGCCAAGCCATGTCTTCCGTGGACCGGAAACAAGCATACTGGGGTCGGCTTCGAGTTCATAATCCTCATCAACCAGGCCATCTTGAATCCAGTGGCAAAGTGAGCAAGGGACCCACATCTGGGCATCCCCTGCCAAATTAGGGCGAACAAAGCGATACCAAAGGGGAAGACGGACGAAGCGCTTGAGGAAATCAAACACTCACCCCCAGTCAACTGATCTGGGTTTAATCCATCATCATTCTTTAGCTCACTCCACCACCCCAGTTCAGACATGGCCATATGCAAATCAGTCTGACCCTGTGCCTCATGGGAACAGTCCAGCCCGAATTGCCAATCCATGTCTTCCCTGGACCGGAAACCAGCACCCTGGGACCGGTTTCGGGTTCATAACCCTCATCAGCCAGGTTATCTTGAATCCAGTGGCAAAGTGAGCAAGGGACCCACGTCTGGGCATACCCTGCCAACTTAGGGTGAACAAAGCGATACCAAAGGGGATGACGGACAGAGCACTTGAGCAAATGAAACACTCACCCCCAGTCAACTGATCTGGGTTTAATCCATCATCATTCTTTAGCTCACTCCACCACCCCAGTTGAGACATGGCCATATGCACATCAGTCTGACCATGTGCCTCATGGGAACAGTCCAGCCCGAACTGCCAAGTCTTCCCTGGACCAGAAACAAGCATCCTGGGACCGGTTTACGGTTCATAACCCTCATCAGCCAGGCTATCTTGAATCCAGTGGCAAAGCGAGCAAGGGACCCACCTCTGGGCATACACTGCCAACTTAGGGCGAGCAAAGCGATACCAAAGGGGGTGACGGACGGAGCGCTTGAGCAAATCAAACACTCACCCCCAGTCAACTGATCTGGGTTTAATCCATCATCATTCTTAAGCTCACTCCACCACCCCAGTTCAGACACAGCCATATGCAAATCAGTATGACCCTGTGCCTCATGAGAACAAATCAGCCTCAACTGCCAAGACATGTCTTCCCTCGACCGGAAACAAGCAGCCTGGAACCGGTTTCAGGTTCATAACCCTCATCAGCCAGGCTATCTTGAATCCAGTGGTAAAGTGAGCAAAGGACCGACGTCTGGGCATAGCCTGCCAACTTAAGACGAACAAAACGATACCAAAGGGGATGACGGACGGAGCGCTTGAGCAAATCAAACACTTACCCCCAGTGAACTGATCTGGGTTTAATCCATCATCATTCTTTAGCTCACTCCACCACCCCAGTTCAGGCATGGCCATATGCAAATCAGTCTGACCCTGTGCCTCTTGGGAACAGTCCAGCCCGAACAGCCAAGCCATGTCTTCCCTGGACCGGAAACAAGCATCCTGGGACCGGTTTCGGGTTCATAACCGTCATCAGCCAGGCTATCTTGAATCCAGTTGCAAAGTGAGCAAGTGACCTGCGTCTGGGCATACCCAGCCAACTTAGGGCAAAGAAAATGATACCAAAGGGGTGACGGACGGAGCGCTTGAGCACATCAAACACTCACCCCTAGTCAACTGATCTGGGTTTAATCCATCATCATTCTTTAGATCACTCCACCACCCCAGATCAGACATGGCCATATGCAAATCAGTCTGACCCTGTGTCTCATGGGAACAGTCCAGCCGGAACTGCCAAGCCATGTCTTCCCTGGACTGGAAACGCATCCTGGGACCATTTTGGGTTCATAACCCTGATCAGCCAGGCTATCTTGAATCCAGTGGCAAAGTGAGCAAGGGACCCGCGTCTGGGCATACCCTGCCAACTTAGGGTGAACAAAGCGATACCAAAGGGGATGGCGGACGGAGCGCTTGAGCAAATCACACACTCATCCACAGTCAACTGATCTTGGTTTAATCCATCATCATTCTTTAGCTCACTCCACCACCCCAGTTCAGACATGGCCATATGCACATCAGTCTGACCCTGTGCCTCATGGGAACAGTCCAGCCCGAACTGCCAAGCCATGTCTTCCCTGGACCGGAAACAATCATCCTGGGACCGGTTTCGGGTTCATAACCCTCATCAGCCCGGTCATCTTGAATCCAGTGGCAAAGTGTGCAAGGGACCCACGTCTGGGCATACCCTGCCAACTTAAGGCGAACAAAGCGATACCAAAGGGGATGACAGACGGAGCGCTTGAGCAAATCAAACACTCAACCCCAGTCAACTGATCTGGGTTTAATCCATCATCATTCTTTAGCTCACTCCACCACCCCAGTTCAGACATGGCCATATGCAAATCAGCCTGGCCCTTTGCCTCATGGGAACAGTCCAGCCCGATCTGCCAAGACATGTCTTCCCTGGACCGGAAACAAGCATCCTGCGACCGGTTTCGTGTTCATAACCCTCATCAACCAGGCCATCTTGAATCCAGTGGCAAAGTGAACAAGGGACCCACGTCTGGGCATACCCTTCCAACTTAGGGCGAACAAAGCGATACCAAAGTGTATGACAGACGGAGTGCTTGAGCAAATCAAACACTCACCCCCAGTCAACTGATCTGGGTTTAATCCATCATCATTCTTTAGCTCACTCCACCACCCCCGTTCAGACATGGCCATATGCAAAAAAGCCTGACCTTTGTGCCTCATGGGAACAGTCCAGCCCGAACTGCCAAGCCGTGTCTTCCCTGGACCGGAAACAAGCATCCTGGGACCGGTTTCGTGTTCATAACCCTCATAAGCCAGGCTATCTTGAATCCAGTGGCAAAGTGAGCAAGGGACCCACGTCTGGGCATACCCTGCCAACTTAGGGCGAACAAAGCGATACCAAAGGGTATGACGGACGGAGCGCTTGAGCAAATCAAACACTCCCCTCCAGTCAACTGATCTGGGTTTAATCCATCATCATTCTTTAGCTCACTCCACCACCCCAGTTCAGACATGGCCATAAGCAAATCAGTCTGACCCTGTGCCTCATGGGAACAGTCCAGCCCGAACTGCCAAGCCATGTCTTCCCTGGTCTGGAAACATGAATCCTGGGACCAGTTTCGTGTTCATAATCCTCATCAGCCAGGCCATCTTGAATCCAGTGGCAATGTGAGCAAGGGACCCGCGTCTGGGCATACCCTGCCACCTTAAGATGAACAGAGCGATACCAAAGGGTATAACGGACGGAGCGCTTGAGCAAATCACTCACCCCAGTCAACTGATCTGGGTTTCATCCATCATCATTTTTAGCTCACTCCACCACCCACTTCAGACATGGCCATATGAAAATCAGTCTGACTCTGTGCCTCATGGGAAAAGTCCAGCCCAAACTGCCAAGCCATGTCTTCCATGGACCAGAAATAAACACCCTGGGACCGGTTTCGGGTTCATAACCCTCATCAGCCAGGCTATCTTGAATCCAGTGGCAAAGTGAGCAATGGACCCGCGTCTGGGCATACACTGCCAACTTAGGGCGAACAAAGCGATACCAAAGGGGATGACGGACGGAGCGCTTGAGCAAATCAAACACTCACCCCCAGTCAACTGCTCTGGGTTTAATCCATCATCATTCTTAAGCTCACTCCACCACCCCAGTTCAGACACAGCCAAATGCAAATCAGTCTGACCCTGTGCCTCATGAGAACAAATCAGCCCGAACTGCCAAGCCATGTCTTCCATGGACCTGAAACAAGCATCCTGGGACCGGTTTCCGGTTCATAACCCTCATCAGCCAGGCCATCTTGAATCCAGTGGCAATGTGAGCAAGGTACCCGCGTCTGGGCATACCCTGCCAACTTATGGCGAACAGAGCGATACCAAAAGGGATGACGGACGGAGCACTTGAGCAAATCAAATACTCACCCCCAGTCAACTGATCTGGGTTTAATCCATCATCATTCTTTAGCTCACTCCACCACCCCAGTTCAGACATGGCCATATGCAAATCAGCCTGACCCTGTGCCTCATGAGAACAGTCCAGCCCGATCTGCCAAGCTATGTCTTCCCTGGACCGGAAACAAGCATCCTGGGACCAGTTTCGGGTTCATAACCCTCATCAGCCAGGCCATCTTGAATCCAGTGGCAATGTGAGCAAGGGACCCACATCTGGGCATACCCTGCCAACTTAAGGCGAACAAAGCGATACCAAAGGGGATGACAGACCGAGCGCTTGAGCAAATCAAACACTCACACCCAGTCAACTGATCTGGGTTTAATCCATCATCATTCTTTAGCTCACTCCACCACCCCAGTTCAGACACAGCCATATGCAAATCAGTATGACCCTGTGCCTCATGAGAACAAATAAGCCCGAACTGCCAAGCCATGTCTTCCATGGACCTGAAACAAGCATCCTGGGACCGGTTTCGGGTTCATAACCCTCATCAGCCCGGCTATCTTGAATCCAGTGGCAAAGTGAGCAAGGGACCCGCGTCTGGGCATACACTGCCAACTTAGGGCGAACAAAGCGATACCAAAGGGGATGATGGACGGAGCGCTTGAGCAAATCAAACACTCACCCCCAGTCAACTGATCTGGGTTTAATCCATTATCATTCTTAAGCTCACTCCACCACCCCAGTTCAGACACAGCCATATGCAATTCAGTATGACCCTGTGCCTCATGAGAACAAATCAGCCCGAACTGCCAAGCCATGTCTTCCATGGACCTGAAACAAGCATCCTGGGACCGGTTTCCGGTTCATAACCCTCATCAGCGAGGCCATCTTGAATCCAGTGGCAAAGTGAGCAAGGGACCCTCGTCTGGGCATACCCTGCCAACTTAAGGCGAACAAAGCGATACCAAAGGGGATGACGGACGGAGCGCTTGAGCAATAAACACTCACCCCCAGTCAACTGATCTGGGTTTAATCCATCATCATTCTTTAGCTCACTCCACCACCCCAGTTCAGACATGGCCATATGCAAATCAGCCTGGCCCTGTGCCTCATGAGAACAGTCCAGCCCGATCTGCCAAGCCATGTCTTCCCTGGACCGGAAACAAGCATCCTGGGACCAGTTTTGGGTTCATAACCCTCATCAACCAGGCCATCTTGAATCCAGTGGCAATGTGAGCAAGGGACCCGCATCTGGGCATACCCTGCCAACTTAGGACGAACAGAGCGATACCAAAGGGGATGACGGACGGAGCGCTTGAGCAAATCAATCACTCACCCCCAGTCAACTGATCTGGGTTTAATCCATCATCATTCTTTAGCTCAGTCCACCACCCACTTCAGACATGGCCATATGCACATCAGTCTGACCCTGTGCCTCATGGGAACAGTCCAGCCCAAACTGCCAAGACATGTCTTCCCTGGACCGGAAATAAACCCCCTGGGACCGGTTTCGGGTTCATAACCCTCATCAGCCAGGCTATCTTGAATCCAGTGGCAAAGTGAGCAAGGGACCCACGTCTGGGCATACCCTGCCAATTTAAGGCGAACAAAGCGATTCCAAAGGGGATGACAGACGGAGCGCTTGAGCAAATCAAACACTCAACCCCAGTCAACTGATCTGGGTTTAATCCATCATCATTCTTTAGCTCACTCCACCACCCCAGTTCAGACATGGCCATATGCACATCAGTCTGACCCTGTGCCTCATGGGAACAGTCCAGCCCAAACTGCCAAGACATGTCTTCCCTGGACCGGAAAAAAGTATCCTGGGACCGGTTTCGGGGTCATAACCCTCATCAGCCAGGCCATCTTCAATCCAGTGGCAAAGTTAGCAAGGGACCCGCGTCTGGGCATACCCTGCCAACTTAGGGTGAAAAAAGCGATACCAAAGAGGATGACAGATGGAGCGCTTGAGCAAATCAAACACTCTCCCCCAGTCAACTGATCTGGGTTTAATCCATCATCATTCTTTAGCTCACTCCACCACCCCAGTTCAGACATGGCCATATGCAAATCAGTCTGACCCTGTGCCTCATGGGAACAGTCCAGCCCGAACTGCCAAGCCATGTCTTCCCTGGACCGGAAAAAAGCACCCTGGGACCGGTTTCGGGTTCATAACCCTCATCAGCCAGGCTATCTTGAATCCAGTGGCAAAGTGAGCAAGGAACCCGCGTCTGGGCATACACTGCCAACTTAGGGCAAACAAAGCGATACCAAAGGGGATGACGGACGGAGCGCTTGAGCAAATCAAACACTCCCCCCAGTCAACTGATCTGGGTTTAATCCATCATCATTCTTTAGTTCACTCCACCAACCCAGTTCAGACATGGCCATATGCAAATCAGTCTGACCCTGTGCCTCATGGGAACAGTCCAGCCCGAACTGCCAAGCCATGTCTTCCCTGGACCGGAAACATGCATCCTGGGGCCAGTTTCGTGTTCATAATCCTCATCAGCCAGGCCATCTTGAATCCAGTGGCAAAGTGAGCAATGGACCCGCGTCTGGGCATACCCTGCCAACTTAGGGCGAACAGTGCGATACCAAAGGGGATGACGGACGGAGCGCTTGAGAAAATCACTCACCCCCAGTCAACTTATCTGGGTTTAATCCATCATCATTCTTTAGCTCACTCCACCACCCACTTCAGACATGGCCATATGAAAATCAGTCTGACTCTGTGCCTCATGGGAACAGTCCAACCCAAACTGCCAAGCCATGTCTTCCCTGGACCGGAAACAAGCACCCTGGGACCGGTTTCGTGTTCATAACCCTCATCAGGCAAACCATCTTCAATCCAGTGGCAAAGTGAGCAAGGGACCCGCGTCTGGGCATACCCTGCCAACTTAGGGCGAAAAAAGCGATACCAAAGGGGGTGACGGACTGAGCGCTTGAGCAAATCAAACACTCACCCCCAGTCAACTGATCTGGGTTTAATCCACCATTATTCTTTAGCTCACTCCACCACCCCAGTTCAGACATGGCCATATGCAAATCAGTCTGACCCTGTGCCTCATGGGAACAGTCCATTCCGAACTGCCATAACATGTCTTTCCTGGACTGGAAACAAGCATCCTGGGACCGGTTTCGGGTTCATAACCCTCATCAGCCAGGCTATCTTGAATCCAGTTGCAAAGTGAGCAAGTGACCTGCGTCTGGGCATACCCAGCCAACTTAGGGCAAAGAAAATGATACCAAAGGGGTGACGGACGGAGCGCTTGAGCACATCAAACACTCACCCCTAGTCAACTGATCTGGGTTTAATCCATCATCATTCTTTAGATCACTCCACCACCCCAGTTCAGACATGGCCATATGCAAATCAGTCTGACCCTGTGCCTCATGGGAACAGTCCAGCCGGAACTGCCAAGCCATGTCTTCCCTGGACCGGAAACACGCATCCTGGGACCGTTTTGGGTTCATAACCCTGATCAGCCAGGCTATCTTGAATCCAGTGGCAAAGTGAGCAAGGGACCCGCGTCTGGGCATACCCTGCCAACTTAGGGTGAACAAAGCGATACCAAAGGGGATGGCGGACGGAGCGCTTGAGCAAATCACACACTCATCCACAGTCAACTGATCTTGGTTTAATCCATCATCATTCTTTAGCTCACTCCACCACCCCAGTTCAGACATGGCCATATGCACATCAGTCTGACCCTGTGCCTCATGGGAACAGTCCAGCCCGAACTGCCAAGCCATGTCTTCCCTGGACCGGAAACAATCATCCTGGGACCGGTTTCGGGTTCATAACCCTCATCAGCCCGGTCATCTTGAATCCAGTGGCAAAGTGTGCAAGGGACCCACGTCTGGGCATACCCTGCCAACTTAAGGCGAACAAAGCGATACCAAAGGGGATGACGGACGGAGCGCTTGAGCAAATCAAACACTCAACCCCAGTCAACTGATCTGGGTTTAATCCATCATCATTCTTTAGCTCACTCCACCACCCCAGTTCAGACATGGCCATATGCAAATCAGCCTGGTCCTTTGCCTCATGGGAACAGTCCAGCCCGATCTGCCAAGACATGTCTTCCCTGGACCGGAAACAAGCATCCTGCGACCGGTTTCGTGTTCATAACCCTCATAAGCCAGGCTATCTTGAATCCAGTGGCAAAGTGAGCAAGGGACCCACGTCTGGGCATACCCTGCCAAATTAGGGCGAACAAAGCGATACCAAAGGGTTTGACGGACGGAGCGCTTGAGCAAATCAAACACTCCCCTCCAGTCAACTGATCTGGGTTTAATCCATCATCATTCTTTAGCTCACTCCACCACCCCAGTTCAGACATGGCCATATGCAAATCAGTCTGACCCTGTGCCTTATGGGAACAGTCCAGCCCGAACTGCCAAGCCATGTCTTCCCTGGACTGGAAACATGCATCCTGGGACCAGTTTCGTGTTCATAATCCTCATCAGCCAGGCCATCTTGAATCCAGTGGCAATGTGAGCAAGGGACCCGCGTCTGGGCATACCCTGCCACCTTAAGATGAACAGAGCGATACCAAAGGGTATAACGGACGGAGCGCTTGAGCAAATCACTCACCCCAGTCAACTGATCTGGGTTTCATCCATCATCATTTTTAGCTCACTCCACCACCCACTTCAGACATGGCCATATGAAAATCAGTCTGACTCTGTGCCTCATGGGAACAGTCCAGCCCAAACTGCCAAGCCATGTCTTCCATGGACCAGAAATAAGCACCCTGGGACCGGTTTCGGGTTCATAACCCTCATCAGCCAGGCTATCTTGAATCCAGTGGCAAAGTGAGCAATGGACCGGCGTCTGGGCATACACTGCCAACTTAGGGCGAACAAAGCGATACCAAAGGGGATGACAGACGGAGCGCTTGAGCAAATCAAACACTCACCCCCAGTCAACTGCTCTGGGTTTAATCCATCATCATTCTTAAGCTCACTCCACCACCCCAGTTCAGACACAGCCAAATACAAATCAGTCTGACCCTGTGCCTCATGAGAACAAATCAGCCCGAACTGCCAAGCCATGTCTTCCATGGACCTGAAACAAGCATCCTGGGACCAGTTTCGGGTTCATAACCCTCATCAGCCAGGCCATCTTGAATCCAGTGGCAATGTGAGCAAGGGACCCACATCTGGGCATACCCTGCCAACTTAGGGCGAACAAAGCGATACCAAAGGGGATGATGGACGGAGCGCTTGAGCAAATCAAACACTCACCCCCAGTCAACTGATCTGGGTTTAATCCATCATCATTCTTAAGCTCACTCCACCACCCCAGTTCAGACACAGCCATATGCAAATCAGTATGACCCTGTGCCTCATGAGAACAAATCAGCCCGAACTGCCAAGCCATGTCTTCCATGGACCTGAAACAAGCATCCTGGGACCGGTTTCCGGTTCATAACCCTCATCAGCGAGGCCATCTTGAATCCAGTGGCAAAGTGAGCAAGGGACCCACGTCTGGGCATACCCTGCCAACTTAAGGCGAACAAAGCGATACCAAAGGGGATGACGGACGGAGCGCTTGAGCAAATCAAACACTCACCCCCAGTCAACTGATCTGGGTTTAATCCATCATCATTCTTTAGCTCACTCCACCACCCCAGTTCAGACATGGCCATATGCAAATCAGCCTGGCCCTGTGCCTCATGAGAACAGTCCAGCCCGATCTGCCAAGCCATGTCTTCCCTGGACCGGAAACAAGCATCCTGGGACCAGTTTTGGGTTCATAACCCTCATCAACCAGGCCATCTTGAATCCAGTGGCAATGTGAGCAAGGGACCCGCATCTGGGCATACCCTGCCATCTTAGGACGAACAGAGCGATACCAAAGGGGATGACGGACGGAGCGCTTGAGCAAATCAATCACTCACCCCCAGTCAACTGATCTGGGTTTAATCCATCATCATTCTTTAGCTCAGTCCACCACCCACTTCAGACATGGCCATATGCACATCAGTCTGACCCTGTGCCTCATGGGAACAGTCCAGCCCAAACTGCCAAGACATGTCTTCCCTGGACCGGAAATAAACCCCCTGGGACCGGTTTCGGGTTCATAACCCTCATCAGCCAGGCTATCTTGAATCCAGTGGAAAAGTGAGCAAGGGACCCACGTCTGGGCATACCCTGCCAATTTAAGGCGAACAAAGCGATACCAAAGGGGATGACAGACGGAGCGCTTGAGCAAATCAAACACTCAACCCCAGTCAACTGATCTGGGTTTAATCCATCATCATTCTTTAGGTCACTCCACCACCCCAGTTCAGACATGGCCATATGCACATCAGTCTGACCCTGTGCCTCATAGGAACAGTCCAGCCCAAACTGCCAAGACATGTCTTCCCTGGACCGGAAAAAAGTATCCTGGGACCGGTTTCGGGGTCATAACTCTCATCAGCCAGGCCATCTTCAATCCAGTGGCAAAGTGAGCAAGGGACCCGCGTCTGGGCATACCCTGCCAACTTAGGGTGAAAAAAGCGATACCAAAGAGGATGACAGATGGAGCGCTTGAGCAAATCAAACACTCTCCCCCAGTCAACTGATCTGGGTTTAATCCATCATCATTCTTTAGCTCACTCCACCACCCCAGTTCAGACATGGCCATATGCAAATCAGTCTGACCCTGTGCCTCATGGGAACAGTCCAGCCCAAACTGCCAAGCCATGTCTTCCCTGGACCGGAAACAAGCACCCTGGGACCGGTTTCGGGTTCATAACCCTCATCAGCCAGGCTATCTTGAATCCAGTGGCAAAGTGAGCAAGGAACCCGCGTCTGGGCATACACTGCCAACTTAGGGCAAACAAAGCGATACCAAAGGGGATGACGGACGGAGCGCTTGAGCAAATCAAACACTCCCCCCAGTCAACTGATCTGGGTTTAATCCATCACCATTCTTTAGTTCACTCCACCAACCCAGTTCAGACATGGCCATATGCAAATCAGTCTGACCCTGTGCCTCATGGGAACAGTCCAGCCCGAACTGCCAAGCCATGTCTTCCCTGGACCGGAAACATGCATCCTGGGACCAGTTTCGTGTTCATAATCCTCATCAGCCAGGCCTTCTTGAATCCAGTGGCAAAGTGAGCAATGGACCCGCGTCTGGGCATACCATGCCAACTTAGGGCGAACAGTGCGATACCAAAGGGGATGACGGACGGAGTGCTTGAGAAAATCACTCACCCCCAGTCAACTTATCTGGGTTTAATCCATCATCATTCTTTAGCTCACTCCACCACCCACTTCAGACATGGCCATATGAAAATCAGTCTGACTCTGTGCCTCATGGGAACAGTCCAACCCAAACTGCCAAGCCATGTCTTCCATGGACCAGAAATAAGCACCCTGGGACCGGTTTCGGGTTCATAACCCTCATCAGCCAGGCTATCTTGAATCCAGTGGCAAAGTGAGCAATGGACCGCGTCTGGGCATACACTGCCAACTTAGGGCGAACAAAGCGATACCAAAGGGGATGATGGACGGATCGCTTGAGCAAATCAAACACTCACCCCCAGTCAACTGATCTGGGTTTAATCCATCATCATTCTTAAGCTCACTCCACCACCCCAGTTCAGACACAGCCATGTGCAAATCAGTCTGACCCTGTGCCTCATGGGAACAAATCAGCCCGAACTGCCAAGCCATGTCTTCCATAGCCCTGAAAAAAGCATTCTGGGACTGCTTTCGGGTTCATAACCCTCATCAGCCAAGCTATCTTGAATCCAGTGGCAAAGTGAGCAAGGGACCCGCGTCTGGGGATACCTTGCCAACTTAGGGCGAATGAAGTGATTCCAAAGGGGATGACGGACGGAGCGCTTGAGCAAATCAAACACTCACCCCCAGTCAACTGATCTGGGTTTAATCCATCATCATCCTTTAGCTCACTCCACCACCCCAGTTCAGACATTGCCATATGCAAATCAGTCTGACTCTGTGCCTCATGGGAACATTCCCGTCCGAACTGCCAAGCCATGTCTTCCCTGGACCGGAAACAAGCACCCTGGGACCGGTTTCGTGTTCATAACCCTCATCAGGCAAACCATCTTCAATCCAGTGGCAAAGTGAGCAAGGGACCCGCGTCTGGGCATACCCTGCCAACTTAGGGCGAAAAAAGCGATACCAAAGGGGGTGACGGACTGAGCGCTTGAGCAAATCAAACACTCACCCCCAGTCAACTGATCTGGGTTTAATCCACCATTATTCTTTAGCTCAATCCACCACCCCAGTTCAGACATGGCCATATGCAAATCAGTCTGACCCTGTGCCTCATGGGAACAGTCCATCCCGAACTGCCATACAATGTCTTTCCTGGACTGGAAACAAGCATCCTGGGACCGGTTTCGGGTTCATAACCCTCATCAGCCAGGCTATCTTGAATCCAGTGGCAAAGTGAGCAAGGAACCCGCGTCTGGGCATACACTGCCAACTTAGGGCAAACAAAGCGATACCAAAGGGGATGACGGACGGAGCGCTTGAGCAAATCAAACACTCCCCCCAGTCAACTGATCTGGGTTTAATCCATCACCATTCTTTAGTTCACTCCACCAACCCAGTTCAGACATGGCCATATGCAAATCAGTCTGACCCTGTGCCTCATGGGAACAGTCCAGCCCGAACTGCCAAGCCATGTCTTCCCTGGACCGGAAACATGCATCCTGGGACCAGTTTCGTGTTCATAATCCTCATCAGCCAGGCCTTCTTGAATCCAGTGGCAAAGTGAGCAATGGACCCGCGTCTGGGCATACCATGCCAACTTAGGGCGAACAGTGCGATACCAAAGGGGATGACGGACGGAGTGCTTGAGAAAATCACTCACCCCCAGTCAACTTATCTGGGTTTAATCCATCATCATTCTTTAGCTCACTCCACCACCCACTTCAGACATGGCCATATGAAAATCAGTCTGACTCTGTGCCTCATGGGAACAGTCCAACCCAAACTGCCAAGCCATGTCTTCCATGGACCAGAAATAAGCACCCTGGGACCGGTTTCGGGTTCATAACCCTCATCAGCCAGGCTATCTTGAATCCAGTGGCAAAGTGAGCAATGGACCGCGTCTGGGCATACACTGCCAACTTAGGGCGAACAAAGCGATACCAAAGGGGATGATGGACGGATCGCTTGAGCAAATCAAACACTCACCCCCAGTCAACTGATCTGGGTTTAATCCATCATCATTCTTAAGCTCACTCCACCACCCCAGTTCAGACACAGCCATGTGCAAATCAGTCTGACCCTGTGCCTCATGGGAACAAATCAGCCCGAACTGCCAAGCCATGTCTTCCATAGCCCTGAAAAAAGCATTCTGGGACCGCTTTCGGGTTCATAACCCTCATCAGCCAAGCTATCTTGAATCCAGTGGCAAAGTGAGCAAGGGACCCGCGTCTGGGGATACCTTGCCAACTTAGGGCGAATGAAGTGATTCCAAAGGGGATGACGGACGGAGCGCTTGAGCAAATCAAACACTCACCCCCAGTCAACTGATCTGGGTTTAATCCATCATCATCCTTTAGCTCACTCCACCACCCCAGTTCAGACATTGCCATATGCAAATCAGTCTGACTCTGTGCCTCATGGGAACATTCCCGTCCGAACTGCCAAGCCATGTCTTCCCTGGACCGGAAACAAGCACCCTGGGACCGGTTTCGTGTTCATAACCCTCATCAGGCAAACCATCTTCAATCCAGTGGCAAAGTGAGCAAGGGACCCGCGTCTGGGCATACCCTGCCAACTTAGGGCGAAAAAAGCGATACCAAAGGGGGTGACGGACTGAGCGCTTGAGCAAATCAAACACTCACCCCCAGTCAACTGATCTGGGTTTAATCCACCATTATTCTTTAGCTCACTCCACCACCCCAGTTCAGACATGGCCATATGCAAATCAGTCTGACCCTGTGCCTCATGGGAACAGTCCATCCCGAACTGCCATACCATGTCTTTCCTGGACTGGAAACAAGCATCCTGGGACCGGTTTCGGGTTCATAACCCTCATCAGCCAGGCTATCTTGAATCCAGTTGCAAAGTGAGCAAGTGACCTGCGTCTGGGCATACCCAGCCAACTTAGGGCAAAGAAAATGATACCAAAGGGGTGACGGACGGAGCGCTTGAGCAAATTAAACACTCACCCCAATTCAACTGATCTGGGTTTAATCCAACATTATTCTTTAGCTCACTCCACCACCCCAATTCAGACATGGCCATATGCAAATCAGTCTGACCCTGTGCCTCATGGGAACAGTCCAGCCCGAACTGCCAAGCCATGTCTTCCCTGGACAGGAAACAAGCATCCTGGGACAGGTTTCGGGTTCATAACCCTCATCAGCCAGGCTGTCTTGAACCCAGTTGCAAAGTGAGCAAGGGACACACGTCTGGGCATACCCTGGTAACTTAGGGCGAGGAAAGCGATACCAAAGGAGATGACGGACGGAGCGCTTGAGCAAATCAAACACTCACCCCCAGTCAACTGATCTGGGTTTAATCCATCATCATTCTTTAGCTCGCTACACCACCCCAGTTCAGAAATGGCCATATGCACATCAGTCTGACCCTGTGCCTCATGGGAACAGTCCAGCCCAAACTGCCAAGACATGTCTTCCCTGAACTGGAAATAAACCCCTGAGACCGGTTTCAGGTTCATAACCCTCATCAGCCAGGCTATCTTGAATCCAGTGGCAAAGTGAGCAAGGGACCCGCGTCTGGGCATACCCTGCCAACTTAGGGTGAACAAAGCGATACCAAAGGGGATGGCGGACGGAGCGCTTGAGCAAATCACACACTCATCCACAGTCAACTGATCTTGGTTTAATCCATCATCATTCTTTAGCTCACTCCACCACCCCAGTTCAGACATGGCCATATGCACATCAGTCTGACCCTGTGCCTCATGGGAACAGTCCAGCCCAAACTGCCAAGCCATGTCTTCCCTGGACCGGAAACAATTATCCTGGGACCGGTTTCGGGTTCATAACCCTCATCAGCCCGGTCATCTTGAATCCAGTGGCAAAGTGTGCAAGGGACCCACGTCTGGGCATACCCTGCCAACTTAAGGCGAACAAAGCGATACCAAAGGGGATGACGGACGGAGCGCTTGAGCAAATCAAACACTCAACCCCAGTCAACTGATCTGGGTTTAATCCATCATCATTCTTTAGCTCACTCCACCACCCCAGTTCAGACATGGCCATATGCACATCAGTCTGACCCTGTGCCTCATGGGAACAGTCCAGCCCAAACTGCCAAGACATGTCTTCCCTGGACCGGAAAAAAGCATCCTGGGACCGGTTTCGGGGTCATAACCCTCATCAGCCAGGCCATCTTGAATCCAGTGGCAATGTGAGCAAGGGACCCACATCTGGGCATACCCTGCCAACTTAGGGCGAACAAAGCGATACCAAAGGGGATGATGGACGGAGCGCTTGAGCAAATCAAACACTCACCCCCAGTCAACTGATCTGGGTTTAATCCATCATCATTCTTAAGCTCACTCCACCACCCCAGTTCAGACACAGCCATATGCAAATCAGTATGACCCTGTGCCTCATGAGAACAAATCAGCCCGAACTGCCAAGCCATGTCTTCCATGGACCTGAAACAAGCATCCTGGGACCGGTTTCCGGTTCATAACCCTCATCAGCGAGGCCATCTTGAATCCAGTGGCAAAGTGAGCAAGGGACCCACGTCTGGGCATACCCTGCCAACTTAAGGCGAACAAAGCGATACCAAAGGGGATGACGGACGGAGCGCTTGAGCAAATCAAACACTCACCCCCAGTCAACTGATCTGGGTTTAATCCATCATCATTCTTTAGCTCACTCCACCACCCCAGTTCAGACATGGCCATATGCAAATCAGCCTGGCCCTGTGCCTCATGAGAACAGTCCAGCCCGATCTGCCAAGCCATGTCTTCCCTGGACCGGAAACAAGCATCCTGGGACCAGTTTTGGGTTCATAACCCTCATCAACCAGGCCATCTTGAATCCAGTGGCAATGTGAGCAAGGGACCCGCATCTGGGCATACCCTGCCATCTTAGGACGAACAGAGCGATACCAAAGGGGATGACGGACGGAGCGCTTGAGCAAATCAATCACTCACCCCCAGTCAACTGATCTGGGTTTAATCCATCATCATTCTTTAGCTCAGTCCACCACCCACTTCAGACATGGCCATATGCACATCAGTCTGACCCTGTGCCTCATGGGAACAGTCCAGCCCAAACTGCCAAGACATGTCTTCCCTGGACCGGAAATAAACCCCCTGGGACCGGTTTCGGGTTCATAACCCTCATCAGCCAGGCTATCTTGAATCCAGTGGCAAAGTGAGCAAGGGACCCACGTCTGGGCATACCCTGCCAATTTAAGGCGAACAAAGCGATACCAAAGGGGATGACAGACGGAGCGCTTGAGCAAATCAAACACTCAACCCCAGTCAACTGATCTGGGTTTAATCCATCATCATTCTTTAGCTCACTCCACCACCCCAGTTCAGACATGGCCATATGCACATCAGTCTGACCCTGTGCCTCATAGGAACAGTCCAGCCCAAACTGCCAAGACATGTCTTCCCTGGACCGGAAAAAAGTATCCTGGGACCGGTTTCGGGGTCATAACTCTCATCAGCCAGGCCATCTTCAATCCAGTGGCAAAGTGAGCAAGGGACCCGCGTCTGGGCATACCCTGCCAACTTAGGGTGAAAAAAGCGATACCAAAGAGGATGACAGATGGAGCGCTTGAGCAAATCAAACACTCTCCCCCAGTCAACTGATCTGGGTTTAATCCATCATCATTCTTTAGCTCACTCCACCACCCCAGTTCAGACATGGCCATATGCAAATCAGTCTGACCCTGTGCCTCATGGGAACAGTCCAGCCCAAACTGCCAAGCCATGTCTTCCCTGGACCGGAAACAAGCACCCTGGGACCGGTTTCGGGTTCATAACCCTCATCAGCCAGGCTATCTTGAATCCAGTGGCAAAGTGAGCAAGGAACCCGCGTCTGGGCATACACTGCCAACTTAGGGCAAACAAAGTGATACCAAAGGGGATGACGGACGGAGCGCTTGAGCAAATCAAACACTCCCCCCAGTCAACTGATCTGGGTTTAATCCATCACCATTCTTTAGTTCACTCCACCAACCCAGTTCAGACATGGCCATATGCAAATCAGTCTGACCCTGTGCCTCATGGGAACAGTCCAGCCCGAACTGCCAAGCCATGTCTTCCCTGGACCGGAAACATGCATCCTGGGACCAGTTTCGTGTTCATAATCCTCATCAGCCAGGCCTTCTTGAATCCAGTGGCAAAGTGAGCAATGGACCCGCGTCTGGGCATACCATGCCAACTTAGGGCGAACAGTGCGATACCAAAGGGGATGACGGACGGAGTGCTTGAGAAAATCACTCACCCCCAGTCAACTTATCTGGGTTTAATCCATCATCATTCTTTAGCTCACTCCACCACCCACTTCAGACATGGCCATATGAAAATCAGTCTGACTCTGTGCCTCATGGGAACAGTCCAACCCAAACTGCCAAGCCATGTCTTCCATGGACCAGAAATAAGCACCCTGGGACCGGTTTCGGGTTCATAACCCTCATCAGCCAGGCTATCTTGAATCCAGTGGCAAAGTGAGCAATGGACCGCGTCTGGGCATACACTGCCAACTTAGGGCGAACAAAGCGATACCAAAGGGGATGATGGACGGATCGCTTGAGCAAATCAAACACTCACCCCCAGTCAACTGATCTGGGTTTAATCCATCATCATTCTTAAGCTCACTCCACCACCCCAGTTCAGACACAGCCATGTGCAAATCAGTCTGACCCTGTGCCTCATGGGAACAAATCAGCCCGAACTGCCAAGCCATGTCTTCCATAGCCCTGAAAAAAGCATTCTGGGACCGCTTTCGGGTTCATAACCCTCATCAGCCAAGCTATCTTGAATCCAGTGGCAAAGTGAGCAAGGGACCCGCGTCTGGGGATACCTTGCCAACTTAGGGCGAATGAAGTGATTCCAAAGGGGATGACGGACGGAGCGCTTGAGCAAATCAAACACTCACCCCCAGTCAACTGATCTGGGTTTAATCCATCATCATCCTTTAGCTCACTCCACCACCCCAGTTCAGACATTGCCATATGCAAATCAGTCTGACTCTGTGCCTCATGGGAACATTCCCGTCCGAACTGCCAAGCCATGTCTTCCCTGGACCGGAAACAAGCACCCTGGGACCGGTTTCGTGTTCATAACCCTCATCAGGCAAACCATCTTCAATCCAGTGGCAAAGTGAGCAAGGGACCCGCGTCTGGGCATACCCTGCCAACTTAGGGCGAAAAAAGCGATACCAAAGGGGGTGACGGACTGAGCGCTTGAGCAAATCAAACACTCACCACCAGTCAACTGATCTGGGTTTAATCCACCATTATTCTTTAGCTCAATCCACCACCCCAGTTCAGACATGGCCATATGCAAATCAGTCTGACCCTGTGCCTCATGGGAACAGTCCATCCCGAACTGCCATACCATGTCTTTCCTGGACTGGAAACAAGCATCCTGGGACCGGTTTCGGGTTCATAACCCTCATCAGCCAGGCTATCTTGAATCCAGTGGCAAAGTGAGCAAGGAACCCGCGTCTGGGCATACACTGCCAACTTAGGGCAAACAAAGCGATACCAAAGGGGATGACGGACGGAGCGCTTGAGCAAATCAAACACTCCCCCCAGTCAACTGATCTGGGTTTAATCCATCACCATTCTTTAGTTCACTCCACCAACCCAGTTCAGACATGGCCATATGCAAATCAGTCTGACCCTGTGCCTCATGGGAACAGTCCAGCCCGAACTGCCAAGCCATGTCTTCCCTGGACCGGAAACATGCATCCTGGGACCAGTTTCGTGTTCATAATCCTCATCAGCCAGGCCTTCTTGAATCCAGTGGCAAAGTGAGCAATGGACCCGCGTCTGGGCATACCATGCCAACTTAGGGCGAACAGTGCGATACCAAAGGGGATGACGGACGGAGTGCTTGAGAAAATCACTCACCCCCAGTCAACTTATCTGGGTTTAATCCATCATCATTCTTTAGCTCACTCCACCACCCACTTCAGACATGGCCATATGAAAATCAGTCTGACTCTGTGCCTCATGGGAACAGTCCAACCCAAACTGCCAAGCCATGTCTTCCATGGACCAGAAATAAGCACCCTGGGACCGGTTTCGGGTTCATAACCCTCATCAGCCAGGCTATCTTGAATCCAGTGGCAAAGTGAGCAATGGACCGCGTCTGGGCATACACTGCCAACTTAGGGCGAACAAAGCGATACCAAAGGGGATGATGGACGGATCGCTTGAGCAAATCAAACACTCACCCCCAGTCAACTGATCTGGGTTTAATCCATCATCATTCTTAAGCTCACTCCACCACCCCAGTTCAGACACAGCCATGTGCAAATCAGTCTGACCCTGTGCCTCATGGGAACAAATCAGCCCGAACTGCCAAGCCATGTCTTCCATAGCCCTGAAAAAAGCATTCTGGGACCGCTTTCGGGTTCATAACCCTCATCAGCCAAGCTATCTTGAATCCAGTGGCAAAGTGAGCAAGGGACCCGCGTCTGGGGATACCTTGCCAACTTAGGGCGAATGAAGTGATTCCAAAGGGGATGACGGACGGAGCGCTTGAGCAAATCAAACACTCACCCCCAGTCAACTGATCTGGGTTTAATCCATCATCATCCTTTAGCTCACTCCACCACCCCAGTTCAGACATTGCCATATGCAAATCAGTCTGACTCTGTGCCTCATGGGAACATTCCCGTCCGAACTGCCAAGCCATGTCTTCCCTGGACCGGAAACAAGCACCCTGGGACCGGTTTCGTGTTCATAACCCTCATCAGGCAAACCATCTTCAATCCAGTGGCAAAGTGAGCAAGGGACCCGCGTCTGGGCATACCCTGCCAACTTAGGGCGAAAAAAGCGATACCAAAGGGGGTGACGGACTGAGCGCTTGAGCAAATCAAACACTCACCCCCAGTCAACTGATCTGGGTTTAATCCACCATTATTCTTTAGCTCACTCCACCACCCCAGTTCAGACATGGCCATATGCAAATCAGTCTGACCCTGTGCCTCATGGGAACAGTCCATCCCGAACTGCCATACCATGTCTTTCCTGGACTGGAAACAAGCATCCTGGGACCGGTTTCGGGTTCATAACCCTCATCAGCCAGGCTATCTTGAATCCAGTTGCAAAGTGAGCAAGTGACCTGCGTCTGGGCATACCCAGCCAACTTAGGGCAAAGAAAATGATACCAAAGGGGTGACGGACGGAGCGCTTGAGCAAATTAAACACTCATCCCAATTCAACTGATCTGGGTTTAATCCAACATTATTCTTTAGCTCACTCCACCACCCCAATTCAGACATGGCCATATGCAAATCAGTCTGACCCTGTGCCTCATGGGAACAGTCCAGCCCGAACTGCCAAGCCATGTCTTCCCTGGACAGGAAACAAGCATCCTGGGACAGGTTTCGGGTTCATAACCCTCATCAGCCAGGCTGTCTTGAACCCAGTTGCAAAGTGAGCAAGGGACACACGTCTGGGCATACCCTGGTAACTTAGGGCGAGGAAAGCGATACCAAAGGAGATGACGGACGGAGCGCTTGAGCAAATCAAACACTCACCCCCAGTCAACTGATCTGGGTTTAATCCATCATCATTCTTTAGCTCGCTACACCACCCCAGTTCAGAAATGGCCATATGCACATCAGTCTGACCCTGTGCCTCATGGGAACAGTCCAGCCCAAACTGCCAAGACATGTCTTCCCTGAACTGGAAATAAACCCCTGAGACCGGTTTCAGGTTCATAACCCTCATCAGCCAGGCTATCTTGAATCCAGTGGCAAAGTGAGCAAGGGACCCGCGTCTGGGCATACCCTGCCAACTTAGGGTGAACAAAGCGATACCAAAGGGGATGGCGGACGGAGCGCTTGAGCAAATCACACACTCATCCACAGTCAACTGATCTTGGTTTAATCCATCATCATTCTTTAGCTCACTCCACCACCCCAGTTCAGACATGGCCATATGCACATCAGTCTGACCCTGTGCCTCATGGGAACAGTCCAGCCCGAACTGCCAAGCCATGTCTTCCCTGGACCGGAAACCATTATCCTGGGACCGGTTTCGGGTTCATAACCCTCATCAGCCCGGTCATCTTGAATCCAGTGGCAAAGTGTGCAAGGGACCCACGTCTGGGCATACCCTGCCAACTTAAGGCGAACAAAGCGATACCAAAGGGGATGACGGACGGAGCGCTTGAGCAAATCAAACACTCAACCCCAGTCAACTGATCTGGGTTTAATCCATCATCATTCTTTAGCTCACTCCACCACCCCAGTTCAGACATGGCCATATGCACATCAGTCTGACCCTGTGCCTCATGGGAACAGCCCAGCCCAAACTGCCAAGACATGTCTTCCCTGGACCGGAAAAAAGCATCCTGGGACCGGTTTCGGGGTCATAACCCTCATCAGCCAGGCCATCTTCAATCCAGTGGCAAAGTGAGCAAGGGACCCGCGTCTGGGCATACCCTGCCAACTTAGGGTGAAGAAAGCGATACCAAAGAGGATGACAGATGGAGCGCTTGAGCAAATCAAACACTCTCCCCCAGTCAACTGATCTGGGTTTAATCCATCATCATTCTTTAGCTCACCCCACCACCCCAGTTCAGACATGGCCATATGCAAATCAGTCTGACCCTGTGCCTCATGGGAACAGTCCAGCCCGAACTGCCAAGCCATGTCTTCCCTGGACCGGAAACAAGCACCCTGGGACCGGTTTCGGGTTCATAACCCTCATCAGCCAGGCTATCTTGAATCCAGTGGCAAAGTGAGCAAGGAACCCGCGTCTGGGCATACACTGCCAACTTAGGGCAAACAAAGCGATACCAAAGGGGATGACGGATGGAGCGCTTGAGCAAATCAAACACTCCCCCCAGTCAACTGATCTGGGTTTAATCCATCATCATTCTTTAGTTCACTCCAGCAACCCAGTTCAGACATGGCCATATGCAAATCAGTCTGACCCTGTGCCTCATGGGAACAGTCCAGCCCGAACTGCCAAGCCATGTCTTCCCTGGACCGGAAACATGCATCCTGGGACCAGTTTCGTGTTCATAATCCTCATCAGCCAGGCCATCTTGAATCCAGTGGCAAAGTGAGCAATGGACCGCGTCTGGGCATACATTGCCAACTTAGGGCGAACAAAGCGATACCAAAGGGGATGATGGACGGAGCGCTTGAGCAAATCAAACACTCACCCCCAGTCAACTGATCTGGGTTTAATCCATCATCATTCTTAAGCTCACTCCACCACCCCAGTTCAGACACAGCCATGTGCAAATCAGTCTGACCCTGTGCCTCATGGGAACAAATCAGCCCGAACTGCCAAGCCATGTCTTCCATAGCCCTGAAAAAAGCATTCTGGGACCGCTTTCGGGTTCATAACCCTCATCAGCCAAGCTATCTTGAATCCAGTGGCAAAGTGAGCAAGGGACCCGCGTCTGGGGATACCTTGCCAACTTAGGGCGAATTAAGTGATTCCAAAGGGGATGACGGATGGAGCGCTTGAGCAAATCAAACACTCACCCCCAGTCAACTGATCTGGGTTTAATCCATCATCATTCTTTAGCTCACTCCACCACCCCAGTTCAGACATTGCCATATGCAAATCAGTCTGACTCTGTGCCTCATGGGAACATTCCTGTCCGAACTGCCAAGCCATGTCTTCCCTGGACCGGAAACAAGCACCCTGGGACCGGTTTCGTGTTCATAACCCTCATCAGGCAAACCATCTTCAATCCAGTGGCAAAGTGAGCAAGGGACCCGCGTCTGGGCATACCCTGCCAACTTAGGGCGAAAAAAGCGATACCAAAGGGGATGATGGACTGAGCGCTTGAGCAAATCAAACACTCACCCCCAGTCACCTGATCTGGGTTTAATCCACCATTATTCTTTAGCTCACTCCACCACCCCAGTTCAGACATGGCCTTATGCAAATCAGTCTGACCCTGTGCCTCATGGGAACAGTCCATCCCGAACTGCCATACCATGTCTCTCCTGGACTGGAAACAAGCATCCTGGGACCGGTTTCGGGTTCATAACCCTCATCAGCCAGGCTATCTTGAATCCAGTTGCACAGTGAGCAAGTGACCTGCGTCTGGGCATACCCAGCCAACTTAGGACAAAGAAAATGATACCAAAGGGGTGACGGACGGAGCGCTTGAGCACATCAAACACTCACCCCCAGTCAACTGATCTGGGTTTAATCCATCATCATTCTTTAGATCACTCCACCACCCCAGTTCAGACATGGCCATATGCAAATCAGTCTGACCCTGTGCCTCATGGGAACAGTCCAGCCGGAACTGCCAAGCCATGTCTTCCCTGGACCGGAAACACGCATCCTAGGACCGTTTTGGGTTCATAACCCTGATCAGCCAGGCTATCTTGAATCCAGTGGCAAAGTGAGCAAGGGACCCACGTCTCGGCATACCCTGCCAACTTAGGGCGAAGAAAGCGATACCAAAGGGGATGACGAATGGAGCGCTTGAGCAAATTAAACACTCACCCCCATTCAACTGATCTGGGTTTAATCCAACATTATTCTTTAGCTCACTCCACCACCCCAATTCAGACATGGCCATATGCAAATCAGTCTGACCCTGTGCCTCATGGGAACAGTCCAGCCCGAACTGCCAAGCCATGTCTTCCCTGGACAGGAAACAAGCATCCTGGGACAGGTTTCGGGTTCATAACCCTCATCAGCCAGGCTGTCTTGAACCCAGTTGCAAAGTGAGCAAGGGACACACGTCTGGGCATTCCCTGGTAACTTAGGGCGAGGAAAGTGATAGCAAAGGAGATGACGGACGGAGCGCTTGAGCAAATCAAACACTCACCCCCAGTCAACTGAATAGGGTTTAATCCATCATCATTCTTTAGCTCGCTACACCACCCCAGTTCAGAAATGGCCATATGCACATCCGTCTGACCCTGTGCCTCATGGGAACAGTCCAGCCCAAACTGCCAAGACATGTCTTCCCTGAACTGGAAATAAACCCCTGGGACCGGTTTCAGGTTCATAACCCTCATCAGCCAGGCTATCTTGAATCCATTGGCAAAGTGTGCAAGGGACCCGTGTCTGGGCATACCCTGCCAACTTAGGGTGAACAAAGCGATACCAAAGGGGATGGCGGACTGAGCGCTTGAGCAAATCACACACTCATCCACAGTCAACTGATCTTGGTTTAATCCATCATCATTCTTTAGCTCACTTCACCACCCCAGTTCAGACATGGCCATATGCACATCAGTCTGACCCTGTGCCTCATGGAAACAGTCCAGCCCGAACTGCCAAGCCATGTCTTCCCTGGACCTGAAACAATCATCCTGGGACCGGTTTCGGGTTCATAGCCCTCATCAGCCCGGTCATCTTGAATCCAGTGGCAAAGTGTGCAAGGGACCCACGTCTGGGCATACCCTGCCAACTTAAGGCGAACAAAGCGATACCAAAGGGGATGACGGACGGAGCGCTTGAGCAAATCAAACACTCACCCCCAGTCAACTGATCTGGGTTTAATCCATCATCATTCTTAAGCTCACTCCACCACCCCAGTTCAGACACAGCCATGTGCAAATCAGTCTGACCCTGTGCCTCATGGGAACAAATCAGCCCGAACTGCCAAGCCATGTCTTCCATAGCCCTGAAAAAAGCATTCTGGGACCGCTTTCGGGTTCATAACCCTCATCAGCCAAGCTATCTTGAATCCAGTGGCAAAGTGAGCAACGGACCCGCGTCTGGGGATACCTTGCCAACTTAGGGCGAATGAAGTGATTCCAAAGGGGATGACGGACGGAGCGCTTGAGCAAATCAAACACTCACCCCCAGTCAACTGATCTGGGTTTAATCCATCATCATTCTTTAGCTCACTCCACCACCCCAGTTCAGACATTGCCATATGCAAATCAGTCTGACTCTGTGCCTCATGGGAACAGTCCCGTCCGAACTGCCAAGCCATGTCTTCCCTGGACCGGAAACAAGCACCCTGGGACCGGTTTCGTGTTCATAACCCTCATCAGGCAAACCATCTTCAATCCAGTGGCAAAGTGAGCAAGGGACCCGCGTCTGGGCATACCCTGCCAACTTAGGGCGAAAAAAGCGATACCAAAGGGGATGACGGACTGAGCGCTTGAGCAAATCAAACACTCACCCCCAGTCAACTGATCTGGGTTTAATCCACCATTATTCTTTAGCTCACTCCACCACCCCAGTTCAGACATGGCCATATGCAAATCAGTCTGACCCTGTGCCTCATGGGAACAGTCCATCCCGAACTGCCATACCATGTCTTTCCTGGACTGGAAACAAGCATCCTGGGACCGGTTTCGGGTTCATAACCCTCATCAGCCAGGCTATCTTGAATCCAGTTGCAAAGTGAGCAAGTGACCTGCGTCTGGGCATACCCAGCCAACTTAGGGCAAAGAAAATGATACCAAAGGGGTGACGGACGGAGCGCTTGAGCACATCAAACACTCACCCCTAGTCAACTGATCTGGGTTTAATCCATCATCATTCTTTAGATCACTCCACCACCCCAGTTCAGACATGGCCATATGCAAATCAGTCTGACCCTGTGCCTCATGGGAACAGTCCAGCCGGAACTGCCAAGCCATGTCTTCCCTGGACCGGAAACACGCATCCTGGGACCGTTTTGGGTTCATAACCCTGATCAGCCAGGCTATCTTGAATCCAGTGGCAAAGTGAGCAAGGGACCCACGTCTCGGCATACCCTGCCAACTTAGGGCGAAGAAAGCGATACCAAAGGGGATGACGAATGGAGCGCTTGAGCAAATTAAACACTCACCCCCATTCAACTGATCTGGGTTTAATCCAACATTATTCTTTAGCTCACTCCACCACCCCAATTCAGACATGGCCATATGCAAATCAGTCTGACCCTGTGCCTCATGGGAACAGTCCAGCCCGAACTGCCAAGCCATGTCTTCCCTGGACAGGAAACAAGCATCCTGGGACAGGTTTCAGGTTCATAACCCTCATCAGCCAGGCTGTCTTGAACCCAGTTGCAAAGTGAGCAAGGGACACACGTCTGGGCATACCCTGGTAACTTAGGGCGAGGAAAGCGATACCAAAGGAGATGACGGACGGAGCGCTTGAGCAAATCAAACACTCACCCCCAGTCAACTGATCTGGGTTTAATCCATCATCATTCTTTAGCTCGCTACACCACCCCAGTTCAGAAATGGCCATATGCACATCAGTCTGACCCTGTGCCTCATGGGAACAGTCCAGCCCAAACTGCCAAGACATGTCTTCCCTGAACTGGAAATAAACCCCTGGGACCGGTTTCAGGTTCATAACCCTCATCAGCCAGGCTATCTTGAATCCAGTGGCAAAGTGAGCAAGGGACCCGCGTCTGGGCATACCCTGCCAACTTAGGGTGAACAAAGCGATACCAAAGGGATGGCGGACGGAGCGCTTGAGCAAATCACACACTCATCCACAGTCAACTGATCTTGGTTTAATCCATCATCATTCTTTAGCTCACTCCACCACCCCAGTTCAGACATGGCCATATGCACATCAGTCTGAACCTGTGCCTCATGGGAACAGTCCAGCCCGAACTGCCAAGCCATGTCTTCCCTGGACCGGAAACATGCATCCTGGGACCAGTTTCGTGTTCATAATCCTCATCAGCCAGGCCATCTTGAATCCAGTGGCAAAGTGAGCAATGGACCCGCGTCTGGGCATACCCTGCCAACTTAGGGCGAACAGTGCGATACCAAAGGGGATGACGGACTGAGCGCTTGAGAAAATCACTCACCCCAGTCAACTTATCTGGGTTTAATCCATCATCATTCTTTAGCTCACTCCACCACCCACTTCAGACATGGCCATATGAAAATCAGTCTGACTCTGTGCCTCATGGGAACAGTCCAACCCAAACTGCCAAGCCATGTCGTCCATGGACCAGAAATAAGCACCCTGGGACCGGTTTCGGGTTCATAACCCTCATCAGCCAGGCTATCTTGAATCCAGTGGCAAAGTGAGCAATGGACCGCGTCTGGGCATACACTGCCAACTTAGGGCGAACAAAGCGATACCAAAGGGGATGATGGACGGAGCGCTTGAGCAAATCAAACACTCACCCCCAGTCAACTGATCTGGGTTTAATCCATCATCATTCTTAAGCTCACTCCACCACCCCAGTTCAGACACAGCCATGTGCAAATCAGTCTGACCCTGTGCCTCATGGGAACAAATCAGCCCGAACTGCCAAGCCATGTCTTCCATAGCCCTGAAAAAAGCATTCTGGGACCGCTTTCGGGTTCATAGCCCTCATCAGCCCGGTCATCTTGAATCCAGTGGCAAAGTGTGCAAGGGACCCACGTCTGGGCATACCCTGCCAACTTAAGGCGAACAAAGCGATACCAAAGGGGATGACGGACGGAGCGCTTGAGCAAATCAAACACTCACCCCCAGTCAACTGATCTGGGTTTAATCCATCATCATTCTTTAGCTCACTCCACCACCCCAGTTCAGACATTGCCATATGCAAATCAGTCTGACTCTGTGCCTCATGGGAACAGTCCCGTCCGAACTGCCAAGCCATGTCTTCCCTGGACCGGAAACAAGCACCCTGGGACCGGTTTCGTGTTCATAACCCTCATCAGGCAAACCATCTTCAATCCAGTGGCAAAGTGAGCAAGGGACCCGCGTCTGGGCATACCCTGCCAACTTAGGGCGAAAAAAGCGATACCAAAGGGGATGACGGACTGAGCGCTTGAGCAAATCAAACACTCACCCCCAGTCAACTGATCTGGGTTTAATCCACCATTATTCTTTAGCTCACTCCACCACCCCAGTTCAGACATGGCCATATGCAAATCAGTCTGACCCTGTGCCTCATGGGAACAGTCCATCCCGAACTGCCATACCATGTCTTTCCTGGACTGGAAACAAGCATCTTGGGACCGGTTTCGGGTTCATAACCCTCATCAGCCAGGCTATCTTGAATCCAGTTGCAAAGTGAGCAAGTGACCTGCGTCTGGGCATACCCAGCCAACTTAGGGCAAAGAAAATGATACCAAAGGGGTGACGGACGGAGCGCTTGAGCACATCAAACACTCACCCCTAGTCAACTGATCTGGGTTTAATCCATCATCATTCTTTAGATCACTCCACCACCCCAGTTCAGACATGGCCATATGCAAATCAGTCTGACCCTGTGCCTCATGGGAACAGTCCAGCCGGAACTGCCAAGCCATGTCTTCCCTGGACCGGAAACACGCATCCTAGGACCGTTTTGGGTTCATAACCCTGATCAGCCAGGCTATCTTGAATCCAGTGGCAAAGTGAGCAAGGGACCCACGTCTCGGCATACCCTGCCAACTTAGGGCGAAGAAAGCGATACCAAAGGAGATGACGAATGGAGCGCTTGAGCAAATTAAACACTCACCCCCATTCAACTGATCTGGGTTTAATCCAACATTATTCTTTAGCTCACTCCACCACCCCAATTCAGACATGGCCATATGCAAATCAATCTGACCCTGTGCCTCATGGGAACAGTCCAGCCCAAAATGCCAAGCCATGTCTTCCATGGACCAGAAATAAGCACCCTGGGACCAGTTTTGGGTTAATAACCCTCATCAGCCAGGCTATCTTGAATCCAGTGGCAAAGTGAGCAAGGGACCCACGTCTCGGCATACCCTGCCAACTTAGGGTGAACAAAGCGATACCAAAGGGATGGCGGACGGAGCGCTTGAGCAAATCACACACTCATCCACAGTCAACTGATCTTGGTTTAATCCATCATCATTCTTTAGCTCACTCCACCACCCCAGTTCAGACATGGCCATATGCACATCAGTCTGACCCTGTGCCTCATGGGAACAGTCCAGCCCGAACTGCCAAGCCATGTCTTCCCTGGACCGGAAACATGCATCCTGGGACCAGTTTCGTGTTCATAATCCTCATCAGCCAGGCCATCTTGAATCCAGTGGCAAAGTGAGCAATGGACCCGCGTCTGGGCATACCCTGCCAACTTAGGGCGAACAGTGCGATACCAAAGGGGATGACGGACTGAGCGCTTGAGAAAATCACTCACCCCAGTCAACTTATCTGGGTTTAATCCATCATCATTCTTTAGCTCACTCCACCACCCACTTCAGACATGGCCATATGAAAATCAGTCTGACTCTGTGCCTCATGGGAACAGTCCAACCCAAACTGCCAAGCCATGTCTTCCATGGACCAGAAATAAGCACCCTGGGACCGGTTTCGGGTTCATAACCCTCATCAGCCAGGCTATCTTGAATCCAGTGGCAAAGTGAGCAATGGACCGCGTCTGGGCATACACTGCCAACTTAGGGCGAACAAAGCGATACCAAAGGGGATGATGGACGGAGCGCTTGAGCAAATCAAAAACTCACCCCCAGTCAACTGATCTGGGTTTAATCCATCATCATTCTTAAGCTCACTCCACCACCCCAGTTCAGACACAGCCATGTGCAAATCAGTCTGACCCTGTGCCTCATGGGAACAAATCAGCCCGAACTGCCAAGCCATGTATTCCATAGCCCTGAAAAAAGCATTCTGGGACCGCTTTCGGGTTCATAACCCTCATCAGCCAAGCTATCTTGAATCCAGTGGCAAAGTGAGCAAGGGACCCGCGTCTGGGGATACCTTGCCAACTTAGGGCAAATGAAGTGATTCCAAAGGGGATGACGGACGGAGCGCTTGAGCAAATCAAACACTCACCCCCAGTCAACTGATCTGGGTTTAATCCATCATCATTCTTTAGCTCACTCCACCACCCCAGATCAGACATTGCCATATGCAAATCAGTCTGACTCTGTGCCTCATGGGAATAGTCCCGTCCGAACTGCCATGCCATGTCTTCCCTGGACCGGAAACAAGCACCCTGGGACCGGTTTCGTGTTCATAACCCTCATCAGGCAAACCATCTTCAATCCAGTGGCAAAGTGAGCAAGGGACCCGCGTCTGGGCATACCCTGCCAACTTAGGGCGAAAAAAGCGATACCAAAGGGGATGACGGACTGAGCGCTTGAGCAAATCAAACACTCACCCCCAGTCAACTGATCTGGGTTTAATCCACCATTATTCTTTAGCTCACTCCACCACCCCAGTTCAGACATGGCCATATGCAAATCAGTCTGACCCTGTGCCTCATGGGAACAGTCCATCCCGAACTGCCATACCATGTCTTTCCTGGACTGGAAACAAGCATCCTGGGACCGGTTTCGGGTTCATAACCCTCATCAGCCAGGCTATCTTGAATCCAGTGGCAAAGTGAGCAAGGGACCCACGTCTGGGCATACCATGCCAACTTAGGGTGAACAAAGCGATTCCAAAGGGGATGACGGACAGAGCGCTTGAGCAAATCAAACACTCACCCCCAGTCAACTGATCTGGGTTTAATCCATCATCATTCTTTAGCTCACTCCACCACCCCAGTTCAGACACTGCCATATGCAAATCAGTCTGACTCTGTGCCTCATGGGAACAGTCCAGTCCGAACTGCCAAGCCATGTCTTCCCTGGACCGGAAACAAGCATCCTGGGACCGGTTTCGTGTTCATAACCCTGATCAGCCAGGCTATATTGAATCCAGTGGCAAAGTGAGCAAGGGACCCGCGTCTGGGCATACCCTGCCAACTTAGGGCGAAAAAAGCAATACCAAAGGGGATGACGGACGGAGCGCTTGAGCAAATCAAACACTCACCCCCAGTCAACTGATCTGGGTTTAACCCATCATCATTCTTTAGCTCACTCCACCACCCCAGTTCAGACATGGCCATATGCAAATCAGTCTGACCTTGTGCCTCATGGGAACAGTCCAGCCCGAACTGCCAAGCCATGTCTTCCCTGGACCGGAAACAAGCATCCTGGGACCGGTTTCTGGTTCATAACCCTCATCAGCCAGGCCATCTTGAATCCAGTGGCAAAGTGAGCAAGGGACCCACGTCTGGGCATACCCTGCCAACTTAAGGTGAACAAAGCGATACCAAAGGGGATGACGGATGGAGCGCTTGAGCAAATCAAACACTCAACCCCAGTCAACTGATCTGGGTTTAATCCATCATCATTCTTTAGCTCACTCCACCACCCCAGTTCAGACACTGCCATATGCAAATCAGTCTGACTCTGTGCCTCATGGGAACAGTCCAGTCCGAACTGCCAAGCCATGTCTTCCCTGGACCGGAAACAAGCAACCTGGGACCGGTTTCGTGTTCATAGCCCTGATCAGCCAGGCTATATTGAATCCAGTGGCAAAGTGAGCAAGGGACCTGCGTCTGGGCATACCCTGCCAACTTAGGGCAAAAAAAGCAATACGAAAGGGGATGACGGACGGAGCGCTTGAGCAAATCAAACACTCACCCCCAGTCAACTGATATGGGTTTAACCCATCATCATTCTTTAGCTCACTCCACCACCCCAGTTCAGACATGGCCATATGCAAATCAGTCTGACCTTGTGCCTCATGGGAACAGTCCAGCCTGAACTGCCAAGCCATGTCTTCCCTGGACCGGAAACAAGCATCCTGGGACCGGTTTCTGGTTCATAACCCTCATCAGCCAGGCCATCTTGAATCCAGTGGCAAAGTGAGCAAGGGACCCACGTCTGGGCATACCCTGCCAACTTAAGGTGAACAAAGCGATACCAAAGGGGATGACAGATGGAGCGCTTGAGCAAATCAAACACTCAACCCCGGTCAACTGATCTGGGTTTAATCCATCATCATTCTTTAGCTCCCTCCACCACCCCAGTTCAGACATTGCCATATGCAAATCAGTCTGACTCTGTGCCTCATGGGAACAGTCCCGTCCGAACTGCCAAGCCATGTCTTCCCTGGACCGGAAACAAGCACCCTGGGACCGGTTTCGTGTTCATAACCCTCATCAGGCAGGCCATCTTCAATCCAGTGGCAAAGTGAGCAAGGGACCCGCGTCTGGGCATACCCTTCCAACTTAGGGCGAACAAAGCGATACCAAAGGGTATGACAGACGGAGCGCTTGAGCAAATCAAACACTCACCCCCAGTCAACTGATCTGGGTTTAATCCATCATCATTCTTTAGCTCACTCCACCACCCCAGTTCAGAAATCGCCATATGCACATCAGTCTGACCCTGTGCCTCGTGGGAACAGTCCAGCCCAAACTGCCAAGACATGTCTTCCCTGAACCGGAAATAAACACCTTGGGACAGGTTTCGGGTTCATAACCCTCATCAGCCAGGCTATCTTGAATCCAGTGGCAAAGTGAGCAAGGGACCCATGTCTGGGCATACCCTGCCAACTTAAGGCGAACAAACGATACCAAAGAGGATGGCGGACGGAGCGCTTGCGCAAATCAAACACTCACCCCCAGTCAACTGATCTGGGTTTAATCCATCATCATTCTATAGCTCACTCCACCAACCCAGTTCAGACATGGCCATATGCACATCAGTCAGACCCTGTGCCTCATAGGAACAGTCCAGCCCGAACTGCCAAGCAATGTCTTCCCTGGACCGGAACCAAGCATCCTGGGACCGGTTTCGGGTTCATAACCCTCATCAGCCAGGTCATCTTGAATCCAGTGGCAAAGTGAGCAAGGGACCCACGTCTGGGCATACCCTGCCAACTTAAGGCGAACAAAGCGATACCAAAGGGGATGCCGGACGGAGCGCTTGAGCAAATCAAACACTCAACCCCAGTCAACTGATCTGGGTTTAATCCATCATCATTCTTTAGCTCACTCCACCACCCCAGTTCAGACATGGCCATATGCAAATCAGCCTGGCCCTGTGCCTCATGGGAACAGTCCAGCCCGATCTGCCAAGACATGTCTTCCCTGGACCGGAAACAAGCATCCTGCGACCGGTTTCATGTTCATAACCCTCATCAACCAGGCCATCTTGAATCCAGTGGCAAAGTGAACAAGGGACCCACGTCTGGGCATACCCTTCCAACTTAGGGCGAACAAAGCGATACCAAAGGGTATGACAGACGGAGCGCTTGAGCAAATCAAACACTCACACCCAGTCAACTGATCTGGGTTTAATCCATCATCATTCTTTAGCTCACTCCACCACCCCCGTTCAGACATGGCCATATGCAAATTAGCCTGACCTTTGTGCCTCATGAGAACAGTCCAGCCCGAACTGCCAAGCCGTGTCTTCCCTGGACCGTAAACAAGCATCCTAGGACCGGTTTCGGGTTCATAACCCTCATCAGCCAGGCTATCTTGAATCCAGTGGCAAAGTGAGCAAGGTACCCACGTCTGGGCATACCCTGCCAACTTAAGGCGAACAAAGCGATACCAAAGGGGATGACGGACGGAGCGCTTGAGCAAATCAAACACTCCCCCCAGTCAACTGATCTGGGTTTAATCCATCATCATTCTTTAGCTCACTCCACCACCCCAGTTCAGACATGGCCATATGAAAATCAGTCTGACTCTGTGCCTCATGGGAACAGTCCAGCCCAAAATGCCAAGCCATGTCTTCCATGGACCAGAAATAAGCACCCTGGGACCGGTTTTGGGTTAATAACCCTCATCAGCCAGGCTATCTTGAATCCAGTGGCAAAGTGAGCAATGGACCCGCGTCTGGGCATACACTGCCAACTTAGGGCGAACAAAGCGATACCAAAAGGGATGACGGACGGAGCGCTTGGGCAAATCAAACACTCCCCCCCCAGTCAACTGATCTGGGTTTAATCCATCATGATTCTTTAGCTCACTCCACCACCCCAGTGCAGACATGGCCATCTGCAAATCAGTCTGACCCAGTGCCTCATTGCAACAGTCCATCCCGAACTGCCAAGCCATGTCTTCCCTGGACCGGAAACATGCATCCTGGGACCAGTTTCGTGTTCATAATCCTCATCAGCCAGGCCATCTTGAATCCAGTGGCAATGTGAGCAAGGGACCCGCGTCTGGGCATACCCTGCCAACTTAAGGCGAACAGAGCGATACCAAAGGGGATAACGGACGGAGCGCTTGAGCAAATCACTCACCCCCAGTCAACTGATCTGGGTTTAATCCATCATCATTCTTTAGCTCACTCCACCACCCACTTCAGACATGGCCATATGAAAATCAGTCTTACTCTGTGCCTCATAGGAACAGTCCAGCCCAAACTGCCAAGCCATGTCTTCCATGGACCAGAAATAAGCACCCTGGGACCGGTTTCGGGTTCATAACCCTCATCAGCCTAGCCATCTTGAATCCAGTGGCAAAGTGAGCAATGGATCAGCGTCTGGGCATACACTGCCAACTTAGGGCGAACAAAGCGATACCAAAGGGGATGACGGACGGAGCACTTGAGCAAATCAAACACTCACCCCCAGTCAACTGATCTGGGTTTAATCCATCATCATTCATTAGCTCACTCCACCACCCCAGTTCAGACATGGCCATATGCACATCAGTCTGACCCTGTGCCTCATGGGACAGTCCAGCCCGAACTGCCAAGCCATGTCTTTCCTGGACCGGAAACAAGCATCCTGGGACCGGTTTCGGGTTCATAACCCTCATCAGCCAGGCCATCTTGAATCCACTGGCAAAGTGAGCAAGGGACCCACGTCTGGGCATACCCTGCCAACTTAAGGCGAACAAAGCGATACCAAAGGGGATGACGGACGGAGCGCTTGAGCAAATCAAACACTTAACCCCAGTCAACTGATCTGGGTTTAATCCATCATCATTCTTTAGCTCACTCCACCACCCCAGTTCAGAAATGGCCATATGCACATCAGTCTGACCCTGTGCCTCATGGGAACAGTCCAGCCCAAACTGCCAAGACATGTCTTCCCTGGACGGGAAATAAACCCCCTAGGACCGGTTTCGGGTTCATAACCCTCATCAGCCAGGCTATCTTGAATCCAGTGGCAAAGTGAGCAAGGGACCCACGTCTGGGCATACCCTGCCAACTTAAGGCGAACAAAGCGATACCAAAGGGGATGACAGACGGAGCGCTTGAGCAAATCAAACACTCAACCCCAGTCAACTGATCTGGGTTTAATCCATCATCATCCTTTAGCTCACTCCACCACCCCAGTTCAGACATGGCCATATGCACATCAGTCTGACCCTGTGCCTCATGGGAACAGTCCAGCCCAAACTGCCAAGACATGTCTTCCCTGGATCGGAAAAAAGCATCCTGGGACCGGTTTCGGGGTCATAACCCTCATCAGCCAGGCCATCTTCAATCCAGTGGCAAAGTGAGCAAGGGACCCGCGTCTGGGCATACCCTGCCAACTTAGGGTGAAAAAAGCGATACCAAAGAGGATGACGGATGGAGCGCTTGAGCAAATCAAACACTCTCCCCCAGTCAACTAATCTGGGTTTAATCCATCATCATTCTTTAGCTCACTCCACCACCCCAGTTCAGACATGGCCATATGCAAATCAGTCTGACCCTGTGCCTCATGGGAACAGTCCAGCCCGAACTGCCAAGCCATGTCTTCCCTGGACCGGAAACAAGCACCCTGGGACCGGTTTCGGGTTCATAACCCTCATCAGCCAGGCTATCTTGAATCCTGTGGCAAAGTGAGCAAGGAACCCGCGTCTGGGCATACATTGCCAATTTAGGGCAAACAAAGCGATACCAAAGGGGATGACGGACGGAGCGCCTGAGCAAATCAAACACTCACCCCTAGTCAACTGATCTGGGTTTAATCCATCATCATTCTTTAGATCACTCCACCACCCCAGATCAGACATGGCCATATGCAAATCAGTCTGACCCTGTGTCTCATGGGAACAGTCCAGCCGGAACTGCCAAGCCATGTCTTCCCTGGACCGGAAACGCATCCTGGGACCGTTTTGGGTTCATAACCCTGATCAGCCAGGCTATCTTGAATCCAGTGGCAAAGTGAGCAAGGGACCCGCGTCTGGGCATACCCTGCCAACTTAGGGTGAACAAAGCGATACCAAAGGGGATGGCGGACGGAGCGCTTGAGCAAATCACACACTCATCCACAGTCAACTGATCTTGGTTTAATCCATCATCATTCTTTAGCTCACTCCACCACCCCAGTTCAGACATGGCCATATGCACATCAGTCTGACCCTGTGCCTCATGGGAACAGTCCAGCCCGAACTGCCAAGCCATGTCTTCCCTGGACCGGAAACAATCATCCTGGGACCGGTTTTGGGTTCATAACCCTCATCAGCCCGGTCATCTTGAATCCAGTGGCAAAGTGTGCAAGGGACCCACGTCTGGGCATACCCTGCCAACTTAAGGCGAACAAAGCGATACCAAAGGGGATGACGGACGGAGCGCTTGAGCAAATCAAACACTCAACCCCAGTCAACTGATCTGGGTTTAATCCATCATCATTCTTTAGCTCACTCCACCACCCCAGTTCAGACATGGCCATATGCAAATCAGCCTGGCCCTTTGCCTCATGGGAACAGTCCAGCCCGATCTGCCAAGACATGTCTTCCCTCGACCGGAAACAAGCATCCTGCGACCGGTTTCGTGTTCATAACCCTCATCAACCAGGCCATCTTGAATCCAGTGGCAAAGTGAACAAGGGACCCACGTCTGGGCATACCCTTCCAACTTAGGGCGAACAAAGCGATACCAAAGTGTATGACAGACGGAGCGCTTGAGCAAATCAAACACTCACCCCCAGTCAACTGATCTGGGTTTAATCCATCATCATTCTTTAGCTCACTCCACCACCCCCGTTCAGACATGGCCATGTGCAAAAAAGCCTGACCTTTGTGCCTCATGGGAACAGTCCAGCCCGAACTGCCAAGCCGTGTCTTCCCTGGACCGGAAACAAGCATCCTGGGACCGGTTTCGTGTTCATAACCCTCATAAGCCAGGCTATCTTGAATCCAGTGGCAAAGTGAGCAAGGGACCCACGTCTGGGCATACCCTGCCAACTTAGGGCGAACAAAGCGATACCAAAGGGTATGACGGACGGAGCGCTTGAGCAAATCAAACACTCCCCTCCAGTCAACTGATCTGGGTTTAATCCATCATCATTCTTTAGCTCACTCCACCACCCCAGTTCAGACATGGCCATATGCAAATCAGTCTGACCCTGTGCCTCATGGGAACAGTCCAGCCCGAACTGCCAAGCCATGTCTTCCCTGGACTGGAAACATGCATCCTGGGACCAGTTTCGTGTTCATAATCCTCATCAGCCAGGCCATCTTGAATCCAGTGGCAATGTGAGCAAGGGACCCGCGTCTGGGCATACCCTGCCACCTTAAGATGAACAGAGCGATACCAAAGGGTATAACGGACGGAGCGCTTGAGCAAATCACTCACCCCAGTCAACTGATCTGGGTTTCATCCATCATCATTTTTAGCTCACTCCACCACCCACTTCAGACATGGCCATATGAAAATCAGTCTGACTCTGTGCCTCATGGGAACAGTCCAGCCCAAACTGCCAAGCCATGTCTTCCATGGACCAGAAATAAGCACCCTGGGACCGGTTTCGGGTTCATAACCCTCATCAGCCAGGCTATCTTGAATCCAGTGGCAAAGTGAGCAATGGACCCGCGTCTGGGCATACACTGCCAACTTAGGGCGAACAAAGCGATACCAAAGGGGATGACGGACGGAGCGCTTGAGCAAATCAAACACTCACCCCCAGTCAACTGCTCTGGGTTTAATCCATCATCATTCTTAAGCTCACTCCACCACCCCAGTTCAGACACAGCCAAATGCAAATCAGTCTGACCCTCTGCCTCATGAGAACAAATCAGCCCGAACTGCCAAGCCATGTCTTCCATGGACCTGAAACAAGCATCCTGGGACCGGTTTCCGGTTCATAACCCTCATCAGCCAGGACATCTTGAATCCAGTGGCAATGTGAGCAAGGTACCCGCGTCTGGGCATACCCTGCCAACTTATGGCGAACAGAGCGATACCAAAAGGGATGACGGACGGAGCACTTGAGCAAATCAAATACTCACCCCCAGTCAACTGATCTGGGTTTAATCCATCATCATTCTTTAGCTCACTCCACCACCTCAGTTCAGACATGGCCATATGCAAATCAGCCTGACCCTGTGCCTCATGAGAACAGTCCAGCCCGATCTGCCAAGCTATGTCTTCCCTGGACCGGAAACAAGCATCCTGGGACCAGTTTCGGGTTCATAACCCTCATCAGCCAGGCCATCTTGAATCCAGTGGCAATGTGAGCAAGGGACCCACATCTGGGCATACCCTGCCAACTTAAGGCGAACAAAGCGATACCAAAGGGGATGACAGACCGAGCGCTTGAGCAAATCAAACACTCACACCCAGTCAACTGATCTGGGTTTAATCCATCATCATTCTTTAGCTCACTCCACCACCCCAGTTCAGACACAGCCATATGCAAATCAGTATGACCCTGTGCCTCATGAGAACAAATCAGCCCGAACTGCCAAGCCATGTCTTCCATGGACCTGAAACAAGCATCCTGGGACCGGTTTCGGGTTCATAACCCTCATCAGCCCGGCTATCTTGAATCCAGTGGCAAAGTGAGCAAGGGACCCGCGTCTGGGCATACACTGCCAACTTAGGGCGAACAAAGCGATACCAAAGGGGATGATGGACGGAGCTCTTGAGCAAATCAAACACTCACCCCCAGTCAACTGATCTGGGTTTAATCCATCATCATTCTTAAGCTCACTCCACCACCCCAGTTCAGACACAGCCATATGCAAATCAGTATGACCCTGTGCCTCATGAGAACAAATCAGCCCGAACTGCCAAGCCATGTCTTCCATGGACCTGAAACAAGCATCCTGGGACCGGTTTCCGGTTCATAACCCTCATCAGCGAGGCCATCTTGAATCCAGTGGCAAAGTGAGCAAGGGACCCACGTCTGGGCATACCCTGCCAACTTAAGGCGAACAAAGCGATACCAAAGGGGATGACGGACGGAGCGCTTGAGCAAATCAAACACTCACCCTCAGTCAACTGATCTGGGTTTAATCCATCATCATTCTTTAGCTCACTCCACCACCCCAGTTCAGACATGGCCATATGCAAATCAGCCTGGCCCTGTGCCTCATGAGAACAGTCCAGCCCGATCTGCCAAGCCATGTCTTCCCTGGACCGGAAACAAGCATCCTGGGACCAGTTTTGGGTTCATAACCCTCATCAACCAGGCCATCTTGAATCCAGTGGCAATGTGAGCAAGGGACCCGCATCTGGGCATACCCTGCCAACTTAGGACGAACAGAGCGATACCAAAGGGGATGACGGACGGAGCGCTTGAGCAAATCAATCACTCACCCCCAGTCAACTGATCTGGGTTTAATCCATCATCATTCTTTAGCTCAGTCCACCACCCACTTCAGACATGGCCATATGCACATCAGTCTGACCCTGTGCCTCATGGGAACAGTCCAGCCCAAACTGCCAAGACATGTCTTCCCTGGACCGGAAATAAACCCCCTGGGACCGGTTTCGGGTTCATAACCCTCATCAGCCAGGCTATCTTGAATCCAGTGGCAAAGTGAGCAAGGGACCCACGTCTGGGCATACCCTGCCAATTTAAGGCGAACAAAGCGATTCCAAAGGGGATGACAGACGGAGCGCTTGAGCAAATCAAACACTCAACCCCAGTCAACTGATCTGGGTTTAATCCATCATCATTCTTTAGCTCACTCCACCACCCCAGTTCAGACATGGCCATATGCACATCAGTCTGACCCTGTGCCTCATGGGAACAGTCCAGCCCAAACTGCCAAGACATGTCTTCCCTGGACCGGAAAAAAGCATCCTGGGACCGGTTTCGGGGTCATAACCCTCATCAGCCAGGCCATCTTCAATCCAGTGGCAAAGTGAGCAAGGGACCCGCGTCTGGGCATACCCTGCCAACTTAGGGTGAAAAAAGCGATACCAAAGAGGATGACAGATGGAGCGCTTGAGCAAATCAAACACTCTCCCCCAGTCAACTGATCTGGGTTTAATCCATCATCATTCTTTAGCTCACTCCACCACCCCAGTTCAGACATGGCCATATGCAAATCAGTCTGACCCTGTGCCTCATGGGAACAGTCCAGCCCGAACTGCCAAGCCATGTCTTCCCTGGACCGGAAACAAGCACCCTGGGACCGGTTTCGGGTTCATAACCCTCATCAGCCAGGCTATCTTGAATCCAGTGGCAAAGATAGCAAGGAACCCGCGTCTGGGCATACACTGCCAACTTAGGGCAAACAAAGCGATACCAAAGGGGATGACGGACGGAGCGCTTGAGCAAATCAAACACTCCCCCCAGTCAACTGATCTGGGTTTAATCCATCATCATTCTTTAGTTCACTCCACCAACCCAGTTCAGACATGGCCATATGCAAATCAGTCTGACCCTGTGCCTCATGGGAACAGTCCAGCCCGAACTGCCAAGCCATGTCTTCCCTGGACCGGAAACATGCATCCTGGGACCAGTTTCGTGTTCATAATCCTCATCAGCCAGGCCATCTTGAATCCAGTGGCAAAGTGAAGAATGGACCCGCGTCTGGGCATACCCTGCCAACTTAGGGCGAACAGTGCGATACCAAAGGGGATGACGGACGGAGCGCTTGAGAAAATCACTCACCCCTAGTCAATTTATCTGGGTTTAATCCATCATCATTCTTTAGCTCACTCCACCACCCACTTCAGACATGGCCATATGAAAATCAGTCTGACTCTGTGCCTCATGGGAACAGTCCAACCCAAACTGCCAAGCCATGTCTTCCATGGACCAGAAATAAGCACCCTGGGACCGGTTTCGGGTTCATAACCCTCATCAGCCAGGCTATCTTGAATCCAGTGGCAAAGTGAGCAATGGACTGCGTCTGGGCATACACTGCCAACTTAGGGCGAACAAAGCGATACCAAAGGGGATGATGGATGGAGCGCTTGAGCAAATCAAACACTCACCCCCAGTCAACTGATCTGGGTTTAATCCATCATCATTCTTAAACTCACTCCACCACCACAGTTCAGACACAGCCATGTGCAAATCAGTCTGACCCTGTGCCTCATGGGAACAAATCAGCCCGAACTGCCAAGCCATGTCTTCCATAGCCCTGAAAAAAGCATTCTGAGACCGCTTTCGGGTTCATAACCCTCATCAGCCAAGCTATCTTGAATCCAGTGGCAAAGTGAGCAAGGGACCCGCGTCTGGGGATACCTTGCCAACTTAGGGCGAATGAAGTGATTCCAAAGGGGATGACGGACGGAGCGCTTGAGCAAATCAAACACTCACCCCAGTCAACTGATCTGGGTTTAATCCATCATCATTCTTTAGCTCACTCCACCACCCCAGTTCAGACATTGCCATATGCAAATCAGTCTGACTTTGTGCCTCATGGGAACATTCCCGTCCGAACTGCCAAGCCATGTCTTCCCTGGACCGGAAACAAGCACCCTGGGACCGGTTTCGTGTTCATAACCCTCATCAGGCAAACCATCTTCAATCAAGTGGCAAAGTGAGCAAGGGACCCGCGTCTGGGCATACCCTGCCAACTTAGGGCGAAAAAAGCGATACCAAAGGGGGTGACGGACTGAGCGCTTGAGCAAATCAAACACTCACCCCCAGTCAACTGATCTGGGTTTAATCCACCATTATTCTTTAGCTCACTCCACCACCCCAGTTCAGACATGGCCATATGCAAATCAGTCTGACCCTGTGCCTCATGGGAACAGTCCATTCCGAACTGCCATACCATGTCTTTCCTGGACTGGAAACAAGCATCCTGGGACCGGTTTCGGGTTCATAACCCTCATCAGCCAGGCTATCTTGAATCCAGTTGCAAAGTGAGCAAGTGACCTGCGTCTGGGCATACCCAGCCAACTTAGGGCAAAGAAAATGATACCAAAGGGGTGACGGACGGAGTGCTTGAGCACATCAAACACTCACCCCTAGTCAACTGATCTGGGTTTAATCCATCATCATTCTTTAGATCACTCCACCACCCCAGTTCAGACATGGCCATATGCAAATCAGTCTGACCCTGTGCCTCATGGGGACAGTCCAGCCGGAACTGCCAAGCCATATCTTCCCTGGACCGGAAACACGCATCCTGGGACCGTTTTGGGTTCATAACCCTGATCAGCCAGGCTATCTTGAATCCAGTGGCAAAGTGAGCAAGGGACCCGCGTCTGGGCATACCCTGCCAATTTAGGGTGAACAAAGCGATACCAAAGGGGATGGCGGACGGAGCGCTTGAGCAAATCACACACTCATCCACAGTCAACTGATCTTGGTTTAATCCATCATCATTCTTTAGCTCACTCCACCACCCCAGTTCAGACATGGCCATATGCACATCAGTCTGACCCTGTGCCTCATGGGAACAGTCCAGCCCGAACTGCCAAGCCATATCTTCCCTGGACCGGAAACAATCATCCTGGGACCGGTTTCGGGTTCATAACCCTCATCAGCCCGGTCATCTTGAATCCAGTGGCAAAGTGTGCAAGGGACCCACGTCTGGGCATACCCTGCCAACTTAAGGCGAACAAAGCGATACCAAAGGGGATGACGGACGGAGCGCTTGAGCAAATCAAACACTCAACCCCAGTCAACTGATCTGGGTTTAATCCATCATCATTCTTTAGCTCACTCCACCACCCCAGTTCAGACATGGCCATATGCAAATCAGCCTGGCCCTTTGCCTCATGGGAACAGTCCAGCCCGATCTGCCAAGACATGTCTTCCCTGGACCGGAAACAAGCATCCTGCGACCGGTTTCGTGTTCATAACCCTCATCAACCAGGCCATCTTGAATCCAGTGGCAAAGTGAACAAGGGACCCACGTCTGGGAATACCCTTCCAACTTAGGGCGAACAAAGCGATACCAAAGTGTATGACAGACGGAGCGCTTGAGCAAATCAAACACTCACCCCCAGTCAACTGATCTGGGTTTAATCCATCATCATTCTTTAGCTCACTCCACCACCCCCGTTCAGACATGGCCATATGCAAAAAAGCCTGACCTTTGTGCCTCATGGGAACAGTCCAGCCCGAACTGCCAAGCCGTGTCTTCCCTGGACCGGAAACAAGCATCCTGGGACCGGTTTCGTGTTCATAACCCTCATAAGCCAGGCTATCTTGAATCCAGTGGCAAAGTGAGCAAGGGACCCATGTCTGGGCATACCCTGCCAACTTAGGGCGAACAAAGCGATACCAAAGGGTTTGACGGACGGAGCGCTTGAGCAAATCAAACACTCCCCTCCAGTCAACTGATCTGGGTTTAATCCATCATCATTCTTTAGCTCACTCCACCACCCCAGTTCAGACATGGCCATATGCAAATCAGTCTGACCCTGTGCCTCATGGGAACAGTCCAGCCCGAACTGCCAAGCCATGTCTTCCCTGGACTGGAAACATGCATCCTGGGACCAGTTTCGTGTTCATAATCCTCATCAGCCAGGCCATCTTGAATCCAGTGGCAATGTGAGCAAGGGACCCGCGTCTGGGCATACCCTGCCACCTTAAGATGAACAGAGCGATACCAAAGGGTATAACAGACGGAGCGCTTGAGCAAATCACTCACCCCAGTCAACTGATCTGGGTTTCATCCATCATCATTTTTAGCTCACTCCACCACCCACTTCAGACATGGCCATATGAAAATCAGTCTGACTCTGTGCCTCATGGGAACAGTCCAGCCCAAACTGCCAAGCCATGTCTTCCATGGACCAGAAATAAGCACCCTGGGACCGGTTTCGGGTTCATAACCCTCATCAGCCCGGTCATCTTGAATCCAGTGGCAAAGTGTGCAAGGGACCCACGTCTGGGCATACCCTGCCAACTTAAGGCGCACAAAGCGATACCAAAGGGGATGACGGACGGAGCGCTTGAGCAAATCAAACACTCAACCCCAGTCAACTGATCTGGGTTTAATCCATCATCATTCTTTAGCTCACTCCACCACCCCAGTTCAGACATGGCCATATGCACATCAGTCTGACCCTGTGCCTCATGGGAACAGTCCAGCCCAAACTGCCAAGACATGTCTTCCCTGGACCGGAAAAAAGCATCCTGGGACCGGTTTCGGGGTCATAACCCTCATCAGCCAGGCCATCTTCAATCCAGTGGCAAAGTGAGCAAGGGACCGTCTGGGCATACCCTGCCAACTTAGGGTGAAGAAAGCGATACCAAAGAGGATGACAGATGGAGCGCTTGAGCAAATCAAACACTCTCCCCCAGTCAACTGATCTGGGTTTAATCCATCATCATTCTTTAGCTCACCCCACCACCCCAGTTCAGACATGGCCATATGCAAATCAGTCTGACCCTGTGCCTCATGGGAACAGTCCAGCCCGAACTGCCAAGCCATGTCTTCCCTGGACCAGAAACAAGCACCCTGGGACCGGTTTCGGGTTCATAACCCTCATCAGCCAGGCTATCTTGAATCCAGTGGCAAAGTGAGCAAGGAACCCGCGTCTGGGCATACACTGCCAACTTAGGGCAAACAAAGCGATACCAAAGGGGATGACGGATGGAGCGCTTGAGCAAATCAAACACTCCCCCCAGTCAACTGATCTGGGTTTAATCCATCATCATTCTTTAGTTCACTCCACCAACCCAGTTCAGACATGGCCATATGCAAATCAGTCTGACCCTGTGCCTCATGGGAACAAATCAGCCCGAACTGCCAAGCCATGTCTTCCATAGCCCTGAAAAAAGCATTCTGGGACCGGTTTCGGGTTCATAACCCTCATCAGCCAGGCTATCTTGAATCCAGTGGCAAAGTGAGCAAGGAACCCGCGTCTGGGCATACACTGCCAACTTAGGGCAAACAAAGCGATACCAAAGGGGATGACGGATGGAGCGCTTGAGCAAATCAAACACTCCCCCCAGTCAACTGATCTGGGTTTAATCCATCATCATTCTTTAGTTCACTCCACCAACCCAGTTCAGACATGGCCATATGCAAATCAGTCTGACCCTGTGCCTCATGGGAACAGTCCAGCCCGAACTGCCAAGCCATGTCTTCCCTGGACCGGAAACATGCATCCTAGGACCAGTTTCGTGTTCATAATCCTCATCAGCCAGGCCATCTTGAATCCAGTTGCAAAGTGAGCAATGGACCGCGTCTGGGCATACACTGCCAACTTAGAGCAACAAAGCGATACCAAAGGGGATGATGGACGGAGCGCTTGAGCAAATCAAACACTCACCCCCTGTCAACTGATCTGGGTTTAATCCATCATCATTCTTAAGCTCACTCCACCACCCCAGTTCAGACACAGCCATGTGCAAATCAGTCTGACCCTGTGCCTCATGGGAACAAATCAGCCCGAACTGCCAAGCCATGTCTTCCATAGCCCTGAAAAAAGCATTCTGGGACCGCTTTCGGGTTCATAACCCTCATCAGCCAAGCTATCTTGAATCCAGTGGCAAAGTGAGCAAGGGACCCGCGTCTGGGTATACCTTGCCAACTTAGGGCGAATGAACTGATTCCAAAGGGGATGACGGACGGAGCGCTTGAGCAAGTCAAACACTCACCCCCAGTCAACTGATCTGGGTTTAATCCATCATCATTCTTTAGCTCACTCCACCACCCCAGTTCAGACATTGCCATATGCAAATCAGTCTGACTCTGTGCCTCATGGGAACATTCCTGTCCGAACTGCCAAGCCATGTCTTCCCTGGACCGGAAACAAGCACCCTGGGACCGGTTTCGTGTTCATAACCCTCATCAGGCAAACCATCTTCAATCCAGTGGCAAAGTGAGCAAGGGACCCGCGTCTGGGCATACCCTGCCAACTTAGGGCGAAAAAAGCGATACCAAAGGGGATGATGGACTGAGCGCTTGAGCAAATCAAACACTCACCCCCAGTCACCTGATCTGGGTTTAATCCACCATTATTCTTTAGCTCACTCCACCACCCCAGTTCAGACATGGCCATATGCAAATCAGTCTGACCCTGTGCCTCATGGGAACAGTCCATCCCGAACTGCCATACCATGTCTCTCCTGGACTGGAAACAAGCATCCTGGGACCGGTTTCGGGTTCATAACCCTCATCAGCCAGGCTATCTTGAATCCAGTTGCACAGTGAGCAAGTGACCTGCGTCTGGGCATACCCAGCCAACTTAGGACAAAGAAAATGATACCAAAGGGGTGACGGACGGAGCGCTTGAGCACATCAAACACTCACCCCCAGTCAACTGATCTGGGTTTAATCCATCATCATTCTTTAGATCACTCCACCACCCCAGTTCAGACATGGCCATATGCAAATCAGTCTGACCCTGTGCCTCATGGGAACAGTCCAGCCGGAACTGCCAAGCCATGTCTTCCCTGGACCGGAAACACGCATCCTGGGACCGTTTTGGGTTCATAACCCTGATCAGCCAGGCTATCTTGAATCCAGTGGCAAAGTGAGCCAGGGACCCACGTCTCGGCATACCCTGCCAACTTAGGGCGAAGAAAGCGATACCAAAGGGGATGACGAATGGAGCGCTTGAGCAAATTAAACACTCACCCCCATTCAACTGATCTGGGTTTAATCCAACATTATTCTTTAGCTCACTCCACCACCCCAATTCAGACATGGCCATATGCAAATCAGTCTGACCCTGTGCCTCATGGGAACAGTCCAGCCCGAACTGCCAAGCCATGTCTTCCCTGGACAGGAAACAAGCATCCTGGGACAGGTTTCGGGTTCATAACCCTCATCATCCAGGCTGTCTTGAACCCAGTTGCAAAGTGAGCAAGGGACACACGTCTGGGCATACCCTGGTAACTTAGGGCGAGGAAAGCGATAGCAAAGGAGATGACGGACGGAGCGCTTGAGCAAATCAAACACTCACCCCCAGTCAACTGAATAGGGTTTAATCCATCATCATTCTTTAGCTCGCTACACCACCCCAGTTCAGAAATGGCCATATGCACATCAGTCTGACCCTGTGCCTCATGGGAACAGTCCAGCCCAAACTGCCAAGACATGTCTTCCCTGAACTGGAAATAAACCCCATGGACCGGTTTCAGGTTCATAACCCTCATCAGCCAGGCTATCTTGAATCCAGTGGCAAAGTGTGCAAGGGACCCGCGTCTGGGCATACCCTGCCAACTTAGGGTGAACAAAGCGATACCAAAGGGGATGGCGGACGGAGCGCTTGAGCAAATCACACACTCATCCACAGTCAACTGATCTTGGTTTAATCCATCATCATTCTTTAGCTCACTTCACCACCCCAGTTCAGACATGGCCATATGCACATCAGTCTGACCCTGTGCCTCATGGGAACAGTCCAGCCCGAACTGCCAAGCCATGTCTTCCCTGGACCTGAAACAATCATCCTGGGACCGGTTTCGGGTTCATAACCCTCATCAGCCCGGTCATCTTGAATCCAGTGGCAAAGTGTGCAAGGGACCCACGTCTGGGCATACCCTGCCAACTTAAGGCGAACAAAGCGATACCAAAGGGGATGACGGACGGAGCGCTTGAGCAAATCAAACACTCACCCCCAGTCAACTGATCTGGGTTTAATCCATCATCATTCTTAAGCTCACTCCACCACCCCAGTTCAGACACAGCCATGTGCAAATCAGTCTGACCCTGTGCCTCATGGGAACAAATCAGCCCAAACTGCCAAGCCATGTCTTCCATAGCCCTGAAAAAAGCATTCTGGGACCGCTTTCGGGTTCATAACCCTCATCAGCCAAGCTATCTTGAATCCAGTGGCAAAGTGAGCAACGGACCCGCGTCTGGGGATACCTTGCCAACTTAGGGCGAATGAAGTGATTCCAAAGGGGATGACGGACGGAGCGCTTGAGCAAATCAAACACTCACCCCCAGTCAACTGATCTGGGTTTAATCCATCATCATTCTTTAGCTCACTCCACCACCCCAGTTCAGACATTGCCATATGCAAATCAGTCTGACTCTGTGCCTCATGGGAAGAGTCCCGTCCGAACTGCCAAGCCATGTCTTCCCTGGACCGGAAACAAGCACCCTGGGACCGGTTTCGTGTTCATAACCCTCATCAGGCAAACCATCTTCAATCCAGTGGCAAAGTGAGCAAGGGACCCGCGTCTGGGCATACCCTGCCAACTTAGGGCGAAAAAAGCGATACCAAAGGGGATGACGGACTGAGCGCTTGAGCAAATCAAACACTCACCCCCAGTCAACTGATCTGGGTTTAATCCACCATTATTCTTTAGCTCACTCCACCACCCCAGTTCAGACATGGCCATATGCAAATCAGTCTGACCCTGTGCCTCATGGGAACAGTCCATCCCGAACTGCCATACCATGTCTTTCCTGGACTGGAAACAAGCATCCTGGGACCGGTTTCGGGTTCATAACCCTCATCAGCCAGGCTATCTTGAATCCAGTTGCAAAGTGAGCAAGTGACCTGCGTCTGGGCATACCCAGCCAACTTAGGGCAAAGAAAATGATACCAAAGGGGTGACGGACGGAGCGCTTGAGCCCATCAAACACTCACCCCTAGTCAACTGATCTGGGTTTAATCCATCATCATTCTTTAGATCACTCCACCACCCCAGTTCAGACATGGCCATATGCAAATCAGTCTGACCCTGTGCCTCATGGGAACAGTCCAGCCGGAACTGCCAAGCCATGTCTTCCCTGGACCGGAAACACGCATCCTGGGACCGTTTTGGGTTCATAACCCTGATCAGCCAGGCTATCTTGAATCCAGTGGCAAAGTGAGCAAGGGACCCACGTCTCGGCATACCCTGCCAACTTAGGGCGAAGAAAGCGATACCAAAGGGGATGACGAATGGAGCGCTTGAGCAAATGAAACACTCACCCCCATTCAACTGATCTGGGTTTAATCCAACATTATTCTTTAGCTCACTCCACCACCCCAATTCAGACATGGCCATATGCAAATCAGTCTGACCCTGTGCCTCATGGGAACAGTCCAGCCCGAACTGCCAAGCCATGTCTTCCCTGGACAGGAAACAAGCATCCTGGGACAGGATTCGGGTTCATAACCCTCATCAGCCAGGCTGTCTTGAACCCAGTTGCAAAGTGAGCAAGGGACACACGTCTGGGCATACCCTGGTAACTTAGGCCGAGGAAAGCGATACCAAAGGAGATGACGGACGGAGCGCTTGAGCAAATCAAACACTCACCCCCAGTCAACTGATCTGGGTTTAATCCATCATCATTCTTTAGCTCGCTACACCACCCCAGTTCAGAAATGGCCATATGCACATCAGTCTGACCCTGTGCCTCATGGGAACAGTCCAGCCCAAACTGCCAAGACATGTCTTCCCTGAACTGGAAATAAACCCCTGGGACCTGTTTCAGGTTCATAACCCTCATCAGCCAGGCTATCTTGAATCCAGTGGCAAAGTGAGCAAGGGACCCGCGTCTGGGCATACCCTGCCAACTTAGGGTGAACAAAGCGATACCAAAGGGATGGCGGACGGAGCGCTTGAGCAAATCACACACTCATCCACAGTCAACTGATCTTGGTTTAATCCATCATCATTCTTTAGCTCACTCCACCACCCCAGTTCAGACATGGCCATATGCACATCAGTCTGACCCTGTGCCTCATGGGAACAGTCCAGCCCGAACTTCCAAGCCATGTCTTCCCTGGACCGGAAACATGCATCCTGGGACCAGTTTCGTGTTCATAATCCTCATCAGCCAGGCCATCTTGAATCCAGTGGCAAAGTGAGCAATGGACCCGCGTCTGAGCATACCCTGCCAACTTAGGGCGAACAGTGCGATACCAAAGGGAATGACGGACTGAGCGCTTGAGAAAATCACTCACCCCAGTCAACTTATCTGGGTTTAATCCATCATCATTCTTTAGCTCACTCCACCACCCACTTCAGACATGGCCATATGAAAATCAGTCTGACTCTGTGCCTCATGGGAACAGTCCAACCCAAACTGCCAAGCCATGTCTTCCATGGACCAGAAATAAGCACCCTGGGACCGGTTTCGGGTTCATAACCCTCATCAGCCAGGCTATCTTGAATCCAGTGGCAAAGTGAGCAATGGACCGCGTCTGGGCATACACTGCCAACTTAGGGCGAACAAAGCGATACCAAAGGGGATGATGGACGGAGCGCTTGAGCAAATCAAACACTCACCCCCAGTCAACTGATCTGGGTTTAATCCATCATCATTCTTAAGCTCACTCCACCACCCCAGTTCAGACACAGCCATGTGCAAATCAGTCTGACCCTGTGCCTCATGGGAACAAATCAGCCCGAACTGCCAAGCCATGTCTTCCATAGCCCTGAAAAAAGCATTCTGGGACCGCTTTCGGGTTCATAACCCTCATCAGCCAAGCTATCTTGAATCCAGTGGCAAAGTGAGCAAGGGACCCGCGTCTGGGGATACCTTGCCAACTTAGGGCAAATGAAGTGATTCCAAAGGGGATGACGGACGGAGCGCTTGAGCAAATCAAACACTCACCCCCAGTCAACTGATCTGGGTTCAATCCATCATCATTCTTTAGCTCACTCCACCACCCCAGTTCAGACATTGCCATATGCAAATCAGTCTGACTCTGTGCCTCATGGGAACAGTCTCGTCCGAACTGCCATGCCATGTCTTCCCTGGACCGGAAACAAGCACCCTGGGACCAGTTTCGTGTTCATAACCCTCATCAGGCAAACCATCTTCAATCCAGTGGCAAAGTGAGCAAGGGACCCGCGTCTGGGCATACCCTGCCAACTTAGGGCGAAAAAAGCGATACCAAAGGGGATGACGGACTGAGCGCTTGAGCAAATCAAACACTCACCCCCAGTCAACTGATCTGGGTTTAATCCACCATTATTCTTTAGCTCACTCCACCACCCCAGTTCAGACATGGCCATATGCAAATCAGTCTGACCCTGTGCCTCATGGGAACAGTCCATCCCGAACTGCCATACCATGTCTTTCCTGGACTGGAAACAAGCATCCTGGGACCGGTTTCGGGTTCATAACCCTCATCAGCCAGGCTATCTTGAATCCAGTGGCAAAGTGAGCAAGGGACCCACGTCTGGGCATACCATGCCAACTTAGGGTGAACAAAGCGATTCCAAAGGGGATGACGGACAGAGCGCTTGAGCAAATCAAACACTCACCCCCAGTCAACTGATCTGGGTTTAATCCATCATCATTCTTTAGCTCACTCCACCACCCCAGTTCAGACACTGCCATATGCAAATCAGTCTGACTCTGTGCCTCATGGGAACAGTCCAGTCCGAACTGCCAAGCCATGTCTTCCCTGGACCGGAAACAAGCATCCTGGGACCGGTTTCGTGTTCATAACCCTGATCAGCCAGGCTATATTGAATCCAGTGGCAAAGTGAGCAAGGGACCCGCGTCTGGGCATACTCTGCCAACTTAGGGCGAAAAAAGCAATACCAAAGGGGATGACGGACGGAGCGCTTGAGCAAATCAAACACTCACCCCCAGTCAACTGATCTGGGTTTAACCCATCATCATTCTTTAGCTCACTCCACCACCCCAGTTCAGACATGGCCATATGCAAATCAGTCTGACCTTGTGCCTCATGGGAACAGTCCAGCCCGAACTGCCAAGCCATGTCTTCCCTGGACCGGAAACAAGCATCCTGGGACCGGTTTCTGGTTCATAACCCTCATCAGCCAGGCCATCTTGAATCCAGTGGCAAAGTGAGCAAGGGAACCACGTCTGGGCATACCCTGCCAACTTAAGGTGAACAAAGCGATACCAAAGGGGATGACGGATGGAGCGCTTGAGCAAATCAAACACTCAACCCCAGTCAACTGATCTGGGTTTAATCCATCATCATTCTTTAGCTCACTCCACCACCCCAGTTCAGACACTGCCATATGCAAATCAGTCTGACTCTGTGCCTCATGGGAACAGTCCAGTCCGAACTGCCAAGCCATGTCTTCCCTGGACCGGAAACAAGCAACCTGGGACCGGTTTCTTGTTCATAACCCTGATCAGCCAGGCTATATTGAATCCAGTGGCAAAGTGAGCAAGGGACCTGCGTCTGGGCATACCCTGCCAACTTAGGGCAAAAAAAGCAATACGAAAGGGGATGACGGACGGAGCGCTTGAGCAAATCAAACACTCACCCCCAGTCAACTGATCTGGGTTTAACCCATCATCATTCTTTAGCTCACTCCACCACCCCAGTTCAGACATGGCCATATGCAAATCAGTCTGACCTTGTGCCTCATGGGAACAGTCCAGCCTGAACTGCCAAGCCATGTCTTCCCTGGACCGGAAACAAGCATCCTGGGACCGGTTTCTGGTTCATAACCCTCATCAGCCAGGCCATCTTGAATCCAGTGGCAAAGTGAGCAAGGGACCCACGTCTGGGCATACCCTGCCAACTTAAGGTGAACAAAGCGATACCAAAGGGGATGACAGATGGAGCGCTTGAGCAAATCAAACACTCAACCCCGGTCAACTGATCTGGGTTTAATCCATCATCATTCTTTAGCTCCCTCCACCACCCCAGTTCAGACATTGCCATATGCAAATCAGTCTGACTCTGTGCCTCATGGGAACAGTCCCGTCCGAACTGCCAAGCCATGTCTTCCCTGGACCGGAAACAAGCACCCTGGGACCGGTTTCGTGTTCATAACCCTCATCAGGCAGGCCATCTTCAATCCAGTGGCAAAGTGAGCAAGGGACCCGCGTCTGGGCATACCCTGCCAACTTAGGGCGAAAAAAGCAATACCAAAGGGGATGACGGACGGAGCGCTTGAGCAAATCAAACACTCACCCCCAGTCAACTGATCTGGGTTTAACCCATCATCATTCTTTAGCTCTCTCCACCACCCCAGTTCAGACATTGCCATATGCAAATCAGTCTGACTCTGTGCCTCATGGGAACAGTCCCGTCCGAACTGCCAAGCCATGTCTTCCCTGGACCGGAAACAAGCACCCTGGGTCCGGTTTCGTGTTCATAACCCTCATCAGGCAGGCCATCTTCAATCCAGTGGCAAAGTGAGCAAGGGACCCGCGTCTGGGCATACCCTTCCAACTTAGGGCGAACAAAGCAATACCAAAGGGTATGACAGACGGAGCGCTTGAGCAAATCAAACACTCACCCCCAGTCAACTGATCTGGGTTTAATCCATCATCATTCTTTAGCTCACTCCACCACCCCAGTTCAAAAATCGCCATATGCACATCAGTCTGACCCTGTGCCTCATGGGAACAGTCCAGCCCAAACTGCCAAGACATGTCTTCCCTGAACCGGAAATAAACACCTTGGGACAGGTTTCGGGTTCATAACCCTCATCAGCCAGGCTATCTTGAATCCAGTGGCAAAGTGAGCAAGGGACCCATGTCTGGGCATACCCTGCCAACTTAAGGCGAACAAACGATACCAAAGGGGATGGCGGACGGAGCGCTTGAGCAAATCAAACACTCACCCCCAGTCAACTGATCTGGGTTTAATCCATCATCATTCTATAGCTCACTCCACCAACCCAGTTCAGACATGGCCATATGCACATCAGTCAGACCCTGTGCCTCATAGGAACAGTCCAGCCCGAACTGCCAAGCAATGTCTTCCCTGGACCGGAACCAAGCATCCTGGGACCGGTTTCGGGTTCATAACTCTCATCAGCCAGGTCATCTTGAATCCAGTGGCAAAGTGAGCAAGGGACCCACGTCTGGGCATACCCTGCCAACTTAAGGCGAACAAAGCGATACCAAAGGGGATGCCGGACGGAGCGCTTGAGCAAATCAAACACTCAACCCCAGTCAACTGATCTGGGTTTAATCCATCATCATTCTTTAGCTCACTCCACCACCCCAGTTCAGACATGGCCATATGCAAATCAGCCTGGCCCTGTGCCTCATGGGAACAGTCCAGCCCGATCTGCCAAGACATGTCTTCCCTGGACCGGAAACAAGCATCCTGCGACCGGTTTCATGTTCATAACCCTCATCAACCAGGCCATCTTGAATCCAGTGGCAAAGTGAACAAGGGACCCACGTCTGGGCATACCCTTCCAACTTTGGGCGAACAAAGCGATACCAAAGGGTATGACAGACGGAGCGCTTGAGCAAATCAAACACTCACCCCCAGTCAACTGATCTGGGTTTAATCCATCATCATTCTTTAGCTCACTCCACCACCCCCGTTCAGACATGGCCATATGCAAATTAGCCTGACCTTTGTGCCTCATGGGAACAGTCCAGCCCGAACTGCCAAGCCATGTCTTCCCTGGACCGTAAACAAGCATTCTAGGACCGGTTTCGGGTTCATAACCCTCATCAGCCAGGCTATCTTGAATCCAGTGGCAAAGTGAGCAAGGTACCCACGTCTGGGCATACCCTGCCAACTTAAGGCGAACAAAGCGATACCAAAGGGGATGACGGACGGAGCGCTTGAGCAAATCAAACACTCCCCCCAGTCAACTGATCTGGGTTTAATCCATCATCATTCTTTAGCTCACTCCACCACCCCAGTTCAGACATGGCCATATGAAAATCAGTCTGACTCTGTGCCTCATGGGAACAGTCCAGCCCAAAATGCCAAGCCATGTCTTCCATGGACCAGAAATAAGCACCCTGGGTCCAGTTTTGGGTTAATAACCCTCATCAGCCAGGCTATCTTGAATCCAGTGGCAAAGTGAGCAATGGACCCGCGTCTGGGCATACACTGCCAACTTAGGGCGAACAAAGCGATACCAAAAGGGATGACGGACGGAGCGCTTGGGCAAATCAAACACTCCCCCCCCAGTCAACTGATCTGGGTTTAATCCATCATGATTCTTTAGCTCACTCCACCACCCCAGTGCAGACATGGCCATCTGCAAATCAGTCTGACCCAGTGCCTCATTGCAACAGTCCATCCCGAACTGCCAAGCCATGTCTTCCCTGGACCGGAAACATGCATCCTGGGACCAGTTTCGTGTTCATAATCCTCATCAGCCAGGCCATCTTGAATCCAGTGGCAATGTGAGCAAGGGACCCGCGTCTGGGCATACCCTGCCAACTTAAAGCGTACAGAGCGATACCAAAGGGGATAACGGACGGAGCGCTTGAGCAAATCACTCACCCCCAGTCAACTGATCTGGGTTTAATCCATCATCATTCTTTAGCTCACTCCACCACCCACTTCAGACATGGCCATATGAAAATCAGTCTGACTCTGTGCCTCATAGGAACAGTCCAGCCCAAACTGCCAAGCCATGTCTTCCATGGACCAGAAATAAGCACCCTGGGACCGGTTTCGGGTTCATAACCCTCATCAGCCTAGCCATCTTGAATCCAGTGGCAAAGTGAGCAATGGATCAGCGTCTGGGCATACACTGCCAACTTAGGGCGAACAAAGCGATACCAAAGGGGATGACGGACGGAGCGCTTGAGCAAATCAAACACTCACCCCCAGTCAACTGATCTGGGTTTAATCCATCATCATTCATTAGCTCACTCCACCACCCCAGTTCAGACATGGCCATATGCACATCAGTCTGACCCTGTGCCTCATGGGACAGTCCAGCCCTAACTGCCAAGCCATGTCTTTCCTGGACCGGAAACAAGCATCCTGGGACCGGTTTCGGGTTCATAACCCTCATCAGCCAGGCCATCTTGAATCCACTGGCAAAGTGAGCAAGGGACCCACGTCTGGGCATACCCTGCCAACTTAAGGCGAACAAAGCGATACCAAAGGGGATGACGGACGGAGCGCTTGAGCAAATCAAACACTTAACCCCAGTCAACTGATCTTGGTTTAATCCATCATCATTCTTTAGCTCACTCCACCACCCCAGTTCAGAAATGGCCATATGCACATCAGTCTGACCCTGTGCCTCATGGGAACAGTCCAGCCCAAACTGCCAAGACATGTCTTCCCTGGACGGGAAATAAACCCCCTGGGACCGGTTTCGGGTTCATAACCCTCATCAGCCAGGCTATCTTGAATCCAGTGGCAAAGTGAGCAAGGGACCCACGTCTGGGCATACCCTGCCAACTTAAGGCGAACAAAGCGATACCAAAGGGGATGACAGACGGAGCGCTTGAGCAAATCAAACACTCAACCCCAGTCAACTGATCTGGGTTTAATCCATCATCATTCTTTAGCTCACTCCACCACCCCAGTTCAGACATGGCCATATGCACATCAGTCTGACCCTGTGCCTCATGGGAACAGTCCAGCCCAAACTGCCAAGACATGTCCTCCCTGGACCGGAAAAAAGCATCCTGGGACCAGTTTCGGGGTCATAACCCTCATCAGCCAGGCCATCTTCAATCCAGTGGCAAAGTGAGCAAGGGACCCGCGTCTGGGCATACCCTGCCAACTTAGGGTGAAAAAAGCGATACCAAAGAGGATGACGGATGGCGCGCTTGAGCAAATCAAACACTCTCCCCCAGTCAACTAATCTGGGTTTAATCCATCATCATTCTTTAGCTCACTCCACCACCCCAGTTCAGACATGGCCATATGCAAATCAGTCTGACCCTGTGCCTCATGGGAACAGTCCAGCCCGAACTGCCAAGCCATGTCTTCCCTGGACCGGAAACAAGCACCCTGGGACCGGTTTCGGGTTCATAACCCTCATCAGCCAGGCTATCTTGAATCCAGTGGCAAAGTGAGCAAGGAACCCGCGTCTGGGCATACATTGCCAACTTAGGGCAAACAAAGCGATACCAAAGGGGATGACGGACGGAGCGCTTGAGCAAATCAAACACTCCCCCCAGTCAACTGATCTGGGTTTAATCCATCATCATTCTTTAGTTCACTCCACCACCCCAGTTCAGACATGGCCATATGCAAATCAGTCTGAACCTGTGCCTCATGGGAACAGTCCAGCCCGAACTGCCAAGCCATGTCTTCCCTGGACCGGAAACATGCATCCTGGGACCAGTTTCGTGTTCATAATCCTCATCAGCCAGGCCATCTTGAATCCAGTGGCAAAGTGAGCAATGGACCCGCGTCTGGGCATACCCTGCCAACTTAGGGCGAACAGTGCGATACCAAAGGGGATGACGGACGGAGCGCTTGAGAAAATCACTCACCCCCAGTCAACTTATCTGGGTTTAATCCATCATCATTCTTTAGCTCACTCCACCACCCACTTCAGACATGGCCATATGAAAATCAGTCTGACTCTGTGCCTCATGGGAACAGTCCAACCCAAACTGCCAAGCCATGTCTTCCATGGACCAGAAACAAGCACCCTGGGACCGGTTTCGGGTTCATAACCCTCATCAGCCAGGCTTGCTTGAATCCAGTGGCAAAGTGAGCAATGGACCGCGTCTGGGCATACACTGCCAACTTAGGGCGAACAAAGCGATACCAAAGGGGATGATGGACGGAGCGCTTGAGCAAATCAAACACTCACCCCCAGTCAACTGATCTGGGTTTAATCCATCATCATTCTTAAGCTCACTCCACCACCCCAGTTCAGACACAGCCATGTGCAAATCAGTCTGACCCTGTGCCTCATGGGAACAAATCAGCCCGAACTGCCAAGCCATGTCTTCCATAGCCCTGAAAAAAGCATTCTGGGACCGCTTTCGGGGTTATAACCCTCATCAGCCAAGCTATCTTGAATCCAGTGGCAAAGTGAGCAAGGGACCCGCGTCTGGGGATACCTTGCCAACTTAGGGCGAATGAAGTGATTCCAAAGGGGATGACGGACGGAGCGCTTGAGCAAATCAAACACTCACCCCCAGTCAACTGATCTGGGTTTAATCCATCATCATTCTTTAGCTCACTCCACCACCCCAGTTCAGACATTGCCATATGCAAATCAGTCTGACTCTGTGCCTCATGGGAACAGTCCCGTCCGAACTGCCAAGCCATGTCTTCCCTGGACCGGAAACAAGCACCCTGGGACCGGTTTCGTGTTCATAACCCTCATCAGGCAAACCATCATCAATCCAGTGGCAAAGTGAGCAAGGGACCCGCGTCTGGGCATACCCTGCCAACTTAGGGTGAAAAAAGCGATACCAAAGGGGATGACGGACTGAGCGCTTGAGCAAATCAAACACTCACCCCCAGTCAACTGATCTGGGTTTAATCCACCATTATTCTTTAGCTGACTCCACCACCCCAGTTCAGACATGGCCATATGCAAATCAGTCTGACCCTGTGCCTCATGGGAACAGTCCATCCCGAACTGCCATACCATGTCTTTCCTGGACTGGAAACAAGCATCCTGGGACCGGTTTCGGGTTCATAACCCTCATCAGCCAGGCTATCTTGAATCCAGTGGCAAAGTGAGCAAGGGACCCACGTCTGGGCATACCATGCCAACTTAGGGCGAACAAAGCGATTCCAAAGGGGATGACGGACAGAGCGCTTGAGCAAATCAAACACTCACCCCCAGTCAACTGATCTGGGTTTAATCCATCATCATTCTTTAGCTCACTCCACCACCCCAGTTCAGATACTGCCATATGCAAATCAGTCTGACTCTGTGCCTCATGGGAACAGTCCAGTCCGAACTGCCAAGCCATGTCTTCCCTGGACCGGAAACAAGCATCCTGGGACCGGTTTCGTGTTCATAACCCTGATCAGCCAGGCTATATTGAATCCAGTGGCAAAGTGAGCAAGGGACCCGCGTCTGGGCATACCCTGCCAACTTAGGGCGAAAAAAGCAATACCAAAGGGGATGACGGACGGAGCGCTTGAGCAAATCAAACACTCACCCCCAGTCAACTGATCTGGGTTTAACCCATCATCATTCTTTAGCTCTCTCCACCACCCCAGTTCAGACATTGCCATATGCAAATCAGTCTGACTCTGTGCCTCATGGGAACAGTCCCGTCCGAACTGCCAAGCCATGTCTTCCCTGGACCGGAAACAAGCACCCTGGGTCCGGTTTCGTGTTCATAACCCTCATCAGGCAGGCCATCTTCAATCCAGTGGCAAAGTGAGCAAGGGACCCGCGTCTGGGCATACCCTTCCAACTTAGGGCGAACAAAGCAATACCAAAGGGTATGACAGACGGAGCGCTTGAGCAAATCAAACACTCACCCCCAGTCAACTGATCTGGGTTTAATCCATCATCATTCTTTAGCTCACTCCACCACCCCAGTTCAGAAATCGCCATATGCACATCAGTCTGACCCTGTGCCTCATGGGAACAGTCTAGCCCAAACTGCCAAGACATGTCTTCCCTGAACCGGAAATAAACACCCTGGGACAGGTTTCGGGTTCATAACCCTCATCAGCCAGGCGATCTTGAATCCAGTGGCAAAGTGAGCAAGGGACCCATGTCTGGGCATACCCTGCCAACTTAAGGCGAACAAAGCGATACCAAAGGGGATGGCAGACGGAGCGCTTGAGCAAATCAAACACTCACCCCCAGTCAACTGATCTGGGTTTAATCCATCATCATTCTATAGCTCACTCCACCACCAAAGTTCAGACATGGCCATATGCACATCAGTCAGACCCTGTGCCTCATGGGAACAGTCCAGCCCGATCTGCCAAGCCATGTCTTCCATGGACCAGAAATAAGCACCCTGGGACCGGTTTTGGGTTAATAACCCTCATCAGCCAGGCTATCTTGAATCCAGTGGCAAAGTGAGCAATGGACCCGCGTCTGGGCATAAACTGCCAACTTAGGGCGAACAAAGCGATACCAAAGGGGATGACGGACAGAGCGCTTGAGCAAATCAAACACTCCCCCAGTCAACTGATCTGGGTTTAATCCATCATCATTCTTTAGCTCACTCCACCACCCCAGTGCAGACATGGCCATATGCAAATCAGTCTGACCCAGTGCCTCATTGCAACAGTCCATCCCGAACTGCCAAGCCATGTCTTCCCTGGACCGGAAACATGCATCCTGGGACCAGTTTCGTGTTCATAATCCTCATCAGCCAGGCCATCTTGAATCCAGTGGCAAAGTGAGCAATGGACCCGCGTCTGGGCATACCCTGCCAACTTAGGGCGAACAGTGCGATACCAAAGGGGATGACGGACGGAGCGCTTGAGAAAATCACTCACCCCCAGTCAACTTATCTGGGTTTAATCCATCATCATTCTTTAGCTCACTCCACCACCCACTTCAGACATGGCCATATGAAAATCAGTCTGACTCTGTGCCTCATGGGAACAGTCCAACCCAAACTGCCAAGCCATGTCTTCCATGGACCAGAAATAAGCACCCTGGGACCGGTTTCGGGTTCATAACCCTCATCAGCCAGGCTATCTTGAATCCAGTGGCAAAGTGAGTAATGGACCGCGTCTGGGCATACACTGCCAACGTAGGGCGAACAAAGCGATACCAAAGGGGATGATGGACGGAGCGCTTGAGCAAATCAAACACTCACCCCCAGTCAACTGATCTGGGTTTAATCCATCATCATCATTCTTTAGCTCACTCCACCACCCACTTCAGACATGGCCATATGAAAATCAGTCTGACTCTGTGCCTCATGGGAACAGTCCAACCCAAACTGCCAAGCCATGTCTTCCATGGACCAGAAATAAGCACCCTGGGACCGGTTTCGGGTTCATAACCCTCATCAGCCAAGCTATCTTGAATCCAGTAGCAAAGTGAGCAAGGGACCCGCGTCTGGGGATACCTTGCCAACTTAGGGCGAATGAAGTGATTCCAAAGGGGATGACGGACGGAGCGCTTGAGCAAATCAAACACTCACCCCCAGTCAACTGATCTGGGTTTAATCCATCATCATTCTTTAGCTCACTCCACCACCCCAGTTCAGACATTGCCATATGCAAATCAGTCTGACTCTGTGCCTCATGGGAACAGTCCCGTCCGAACTGCCAAGCCATGTCTTCCCTGGACCGGAAACAAGCACCCTGGGACCGGTTTCGTGTTCATAACCCTCATCAGGCAAACCATCATCAATCCAGTGGCAAAGTGAGCAAGGGACCCGCGTCTGGGCATACCCTGCCAACTTAGGGTGAAAAAAGCGATACCAAAGGGGATGACGGACTGAGCGCTTGAGCAAATCAAACACTCACCCCCAGTCAACTGATCTGGGTTTAATCCACCATTATTCTTTAGCTGACTCCACCACCCCAGTTCAGACATGGCCATATGCAAATCAGTCTGACCCTGTGCCTCATGGGAACAGTCCATCCCGAACTGCCATACCATGTCTTTCCTGGACTGGAAACAAGCATCCTGGGACCGGTTTCGGGTTCATAACCCTCATCAGCCAGGCTATCTTGAATCCAGTGGCAAAGTGAGCAAGGGACCCACGTCTGGGCATACCATGCCAACTTAGGGCGAACAAAGCGATTCCAAAGGGGATGACGGACAGAGCGCTTGAGCAAATCAAACACTCACCCCCAGTCAACTGATCTGGGTTTAATCCATCATCATTCTTTAGCTCACTCCACCACCCCAGTTCAGATACTGCCATATGCAAATCAGTCTGACTCTGTGCCTCATGGGAACAGTCCAGTCCGAACTGCCAAGCCATGTCTTCCCTGGACCGGAAACAAGCATCCTGGGACCGGTTTCGTGTTCATAACCCTGATCAGCCAGGCTATATTGAATCCAGTGGCAAAGTGAGCAAGGGACCCGCGTCTGGGCATACCCTGCCAACTTAGGGCGAAAAAAGCAATACCAAAGGGGATGACGGACGGAGCGCTTGAGCAAATCAAACACTCACCCCCAGTCAACTGATCTGGGTTTAACCCATCATCATTCTTTAGCTCACTCCACCACCCCAGTTCAGACATGGCCATATGCAAATCAGTCTGACCTTGTGCCTCATGGGAACAGTCCAGCCCGAACTGCCAAGCCATGTCTTCCCTGGACCGGAAACAAGCATCCTGGGACCGGTTTCTGGTTCATAACCCTCATCAGCCAGGCCATCTTGAATCCAGTGGCAAAGTGAGCAAGGGACCCACGTCTGGGCATACCCTGCCAACTTAAGGTGAACAAAGCGATACCAAAGGGGATGACGGATGGAGCGCTTGAGCAAATCAAACACTCAACCCCAGTCAACTGATCTGGGTTTAATCCATCATCATTCTTTAGCTCTCTCCACCACCCCAGTTCAGACATTGCCATATGCAAATCAGTCTGACTCTGTGCCTCATGGGAACAGTCCCGTCCGAACTGCCAAGCCATGTCTTCCCTGGACCGGAAACAAGCACCCTGGGTCCGGTTTCGTGTTCATAACCCTCATCAGGCAGGCCATCTTCAATCCAGTGGCAAAGTGAGCAAGGGACCCGCGTCTGGGCATACCCTTCCAACTTAGGGCGAACAAAGCAATACCAAAGGGTATGACAGACGGAGCGCTTGAGCAAATCAAACACTCACCCCCAGTCAACTGATCTGGGTTTAATCCATCATCATTCTTTAGCTCACTCCACCACCCCAGTTCAGAAATCGCCATATGCACATCAGTCTGACCCTGTGCCTCATGGGAACAGTCCAGCCCAAACTGCCAAGACATGTCTTCCCTGAACCGGAAATAAACACCCTGGGACAGGTTTCGGGTTCATAACCCTCATCAGCCAGGCGATCTTGAATCCAGTGGCAAAGTGAGCAAGGGACCCATGTCTGGGCATACCCTGCCAACTTAAGGCGAACAAAGCGATACCAAAGGGGATGGCGGACGGAGCGCTTGAGCAAATCAAACACTCACCCCCAGTCAACTGATCTGGGTTTAATCCATCATCATTCTATAGCTCACTCCACCACCCCAGTTCAGACATGGCCATATGCACATCAGTCAGACCCTGTGCCTCATGGGAACAGTCCAGCCCGATCTGCCAAGCCATGTCTTCCATGGACCAGAAATAAGCACCCTGGGACCGGTTTTGGGTTAATAACCCTCATCAGCCAGGCTATCTTGAATCCAGTGGCAAAGTGAGCAATGGACCCGCGTCTGGGCATACACTGCCAACTTAGGGCGAACAAAGCGATACCAAAGGGGATGACGGACAGAGCGCTTGAGCAAATCAAACACTCCCCCAGTCAACTGATCTGGGTTTAATCCATCATCATTCTTTAGCTCACTCCACCACCCCAGTGCAGACATGGCCATATGCAAATCAGTCTGACCCAGTGCCTCATTGCAACAGTCCATCCCGAACTGCCAAGCCATGTCTTCCCTGGACCGGAAACATGCATCCTGGGACCAGTTTCGTGTTCATAATCCTCATCAGCCAGGCCATCTTGAATCCAGTGGCAAAGTGAGCAATGGACCCGCGTCTGGGCATACCCTGCCAACTTAGGGCGAACAGTGCGATACCAAAGGGGATGACGGACGGAGCGCTTGAGAAAATCACTCACCCCCAGTCAACTTATCTGGGTTTAATCCATCATCATTCTTTAGCTCACTCCACCACCCACTTCAGACATAGCCATATGAAAATCAGTCTGACTCTGTGCCTCATGGGAACAGTCCAACCCAAACTGCCAAGCCATGTCTTCCATGGACCAGAAATAAGCACCCTGGGACCGGTTTCGGGTTCATAACCCTCATCAGCCAGGCTATCTTGAATCCAGTGGCAAAGTGAGCAATGGACCGCGTCTGGGCATACACTGCCAACGTAGGGCGAACAAAGCGATACCAAAGGGGATGATGGACGGAGCGCTTGAGCAAATCAAACACTCACCCCCAGTCAACTGATCTGGGTTTAATCCATCATCATCATTCTTTAGCTCACTCCACCACCCACTTCAGACATGGCCATATGAAAATCAGTCTGACTCTGTGCCTCATAGGAACAGTCCAACCCAAACTGCCAAGCCATGTCTTCCATGGACCAGAAATAAGCACCCTGGGACCGGTTTCGGGTTCATAACCCTCATCAGCCAAGCTATCTTGAATCCAGTGGCAAAGTGAGCAAGGGACCCGCGTCTGGGGATACCTTGCCAACTTAGGGCGAATGAAGTGATTCCAAAGGGGATGACGGACGGAGCGCTTGAGCAAATCAAACACTCACCCCCAGTCAACTGATCTGGGTTTAATCCATCATCATTCTTTAGCTCACTCCACCACCCCAGTTCAGACATTGCCATATGCAAATCAGTCTGACTCTGTGCCTCATGGGAACAGTCCCGTCCGAACTGCCAAGCCATGTCTTCCCTGGACCGGAAACAAGCACCCTGGGACCGGTTTCGTGTTCATAACCCTCATCAGGCAAACCATCATCAATCCAGTGGCAAAGTGAGCAAGGGACCCGCGTCTGGGCATACCCTGCCAACTTAGGGCGAAAAAAGCGATACCAAAGGGGATGACGGACTGAGCGCTTGAGCAACTCAAACACTCACCCCCAGTCAACTGATCTGGGTTTAATCCACCATTATTCTTTAGCTGACTCCACCACCCCAGTTCAGATATGGCCATATGCAAATCAGTCTGACCCTGTGCCTCATGGGAACAGTTCATCCCGAACTGCCATACCATGTCTTTCCTGGACTGGAAACAAGCATCCTGGGACCGGTTTTGGGTTAATAACCCTCATCAGCCAGGCTATCTTGAATCCAGTGGCAAAGTGAGCAATGGACCCGCGTCTGGGCATACACTGCCAACTTAGGGCGAACAAAGCGATACCAAAGGGGATGACGGACAGAGCGCTTGAGCAAATCAAACACTCCCCCAGTCAACTGATCTGGGTTTAATCCATCATCATTCTTTAGCTCACTCCACCACCCCAGTGCAGACATGGCCATATGCAAATCAGTCTGACCCAGTGCCTCATTGGAACAGTCCATCCCGAACTGCCAAGCCATGTCTTCCCTGGACCGGAAACATGCATCCTGGGACCAGTTTCGTGTTCATAATCCTCATCAGCCAGGCCATCTTGAATCCAGTGGCAATGTGAGCAAGGGACCCGCGTCTGGGCATACCCTGCCAACTTAAGGCGAACAGAGCGATACCAAAGGGGATAACGTACGGAGCGCTTGAGCAAATCACTCACCCCCAGTCAACTGATCTGGGTTTAATCCATCATCATTCTTTAGCTCACTCCACCACCCACTTCAGACATGGCCATATGAAAATCAGTCTGACTCTGTGCCTCATAGGAACAGTCCAGCCCAAACTGCCAAGCCATGTCTTCCATGGACCAGAAATAAGCACCCTGGGACCGGTTTCGGGTTCATAACCCTCATCAGCCTAGCCATCTTGAATCCAGTGGCAAAGTGAGCAATGGACCAGCGTCTGGGCATACACTGCCAACTTAGGGCGAACAAAGTGATACCAAAGGGGATGACGGACGGAGCGCTTGAGCAAATCAAACACTCACCCCCAGTCAACTGATCTGGGTTTAATCCATCATCATTCTTTAGCTCACTCCACCACCCACTTCAGACATGGCCATATGAAAATCAGTCTGACTCTGTGCCTCATAGGAACAGTCCAGCCCAAACTGCCAAGCCATGTCTTCCATTGACCAGAAATAAGCACCCTGGGACCGGTTTCGGGTTCATAACCCTCATCAGCCTAGCCATCTTGAATCCAGTGGCAAAGTGAGCAATGGACCAGCGTCTGGGCATACACTGCCAACTAAGGGCGAACAAAGCGATACCAAAGGGGATGACGGACAGAGCGCTTGAGCAAATCAAACACTCACCCCCAGTCAACTGATTTGGGTTTAATCATCATCATTCTTAAGCTCACTCCACCACCCCAGTTCAGAAATGGCCATATGCAAATCAGTCTGAGCCTGTGCCTCATGGGAACAGTCCAGCCCAAACTGCCAAGACATGTCTTCCCTGGACAGGAAATAAACACCCTGGGACCGGTTTCGGGTTCATAACCCTCATTAACCAGGCTATCTTGAATCCAGTGGCAAAGTGAGCAAGGGACCCACGTCTGGGCATACCCTGCCAACTTACGGCGAACAAAGCGATACCAAAGGGGATGGCGGACAGAGCGCTTGAGCAAATCAAACACTCACCCCCATTCAACTGATCTGGGTTTAATCCATCATCATTCATTAGCTCACTCCACCACCCCAGTTCAGACATGGCCATATGCACATCAGTCTGACCCTGTGCCTCATGGGACAGTCCAGCCCGAACTGCCAAGCCATGTCTTTCCTGGACCGGAAACAAGCATCCTGGGACCGGTTTCGGGTTCATAACCCTCATCAGCCAGGCCATCTTGAATCCACTGGCAAAGTGAGCAAGGGACCCACGTCTGGGCATACCCTGCCAACTTAAGGCGAACAAAGCGATACCAAAGGGGATGACGGACGGAGCGCTTGAGCAAATCAAACACTCAACCCCAGTCAACTGATCTGGGTTTAATCCATCATCATTCTTTAGCTCACTCCACCCTCTCAGTTCAGACATGGCCATATGCACATCAGTCTGACCCTGTGCCTCATGGGAACAGTCCAGCCCGAACTGCCTAGCCATGTCTTCCCTGGACCGGACACATGCATCCTGGGACCAGTTTCGTGTTCATAATCCTCATCAGCCAGGCCATCTTGAATCCAGTGGCAATGTGAGCAAGGGAACCGCGTCTGGGCATACCCTGCCAACTTAGGGCGAACAGTGCGATACCAAAGGGGATGATGGACGGAGCGCTTGAGCAAATCACTCACCCCCATTCAACTGATCTGGGTTTAATCCATCATCATTCATTAGCTCACTCCACCACCCCAGTTCAGACATGGCCATATGCACATCAGTCTGACCCTGTGCCTCATGGGACAGTCCAGCCCGAACTGCCAAGCCATGTCTTTCCTGGACCGGAAACAAGCATCCTGGGACCGGTTTCGGGTTCATAACCCTCATCAGCCAGGCCATCTTGAATCCACTGGCAAAGTGAGCAAGGGACCCACGTCTGGGCATACCCTGCCAACTTAAGGCGAACAAAGCGATACCAAAGGGGATGACGGACGGAGCGCTTGAGCAAATCAAACACTCAACCCCAGTCAACTGATCTGAGTTTAATCCATCATCATTCTTTTGCTCAATCCACTACCCCAGTTCAGACATGGCCATATGCAAATCAGTCTGACCCTGTGCCTCATGGGAACAGTCCAGCCCGAACTGCCAAGCCATGTCTTCCCTGGACCGGACACATGCATCCTGGGACCAGTTTCGTGTTCATAATCCTCATCAGCCAGGCCATCTTGAATCCAGTGGCAATGTGAGCAAGGGAACCGCGTCTGGGCATACCCTGCCAACTTAGGGCGAACAGTGCGATACCAAAGGGGATGATGGACGGAGCGCTTGAGCAAATCACTCACCCCCAGTCAACTGATCTGGGTTTAATCCATCATCATTCTTTAGCTCACTCCACCACCCACTTCAGACATGGCCATATGAAAATCAGTCTGACTCAGTGCCTCATAGGAACAGTCCAGCCCAAACTGCCAAGCCATGTCTTCCATGGACCAGAAATAAGCACCCTGGGACCGGTTTCGGGTTCATAACCCTCATCAGCCAGGCCATCTTGAATCCAGTGGCAAAGTGAGCAATGGACCAGCGTCTGGGCATACACTGTCAACTTAGGGCGAACAAAGCGATACCAAAGGGGATGACGGACTGAGCGCTTGAGCAAATCAAACACTCACCCCCAGTCAACTGATCTGGGTTTAATCCATCATCATTCTTTAGCTCACTCCACCACCCCAGTTCAGACATGGCCATATGCAAATCAGCCTGGCCCTGTGCCTCATGAGAACAGTCCAGCCCGATCTGCCAAGCAAAGTCTTCCCTGGACCGGAAAAAAGCATCCTGGGACCGGTTTCTGGTTCATAACCCTCATCAGCCAGGCCATCTTGAATCCAGTGGCAAAGTAAGTAAGGGACCCACGTCTGGGCATACCCTGCCAACTTAAGGCGAACAAAGCGATACCAAAGGGGATGACGAACGGAGCGCTTGAGCAAATCAAATACTCAACCCCAATCAACTGATCTGGGTTTAATCCATCATCATTCTTTAGCTCACTCCACCACCCCAGTTCAGAAATGGCCATATGCACATCAGTCTGAGCCTGTGCCTCAGGGGAACAGTCCAGCCCAAACTACCAAGACATGTCTTCCCTGGACAGGAAATAAACACCCTGGGACCGGTTTCGGGTTCATAACCCTCATCAGCCAGGCTATCTTGAATCCAGTGGCAAAGTGAGCAAGGGACCCACGTCTGGGCATACCCTGCCAACTTAAGGCGAACAAAGCGATACCAAAGGGGATGTCGGACGGAGCGCTTGAGCAAATCAAACACTCCCCCCCATTCAACTGATCTGGGTTTAATCCATCATCATTCTTTAGCTCACTCCACCACCCCAGTTCAGACATGGCCATATGCACATCAGTCTGACCCTGTGCCTCATGAGACAGTCCAGCCCGAACTGCCAAGCCATGTCTTTCCTGGACCGGAAACAAGCATCCTGGGACCGGTTTCGGGTTCATAACCCTCATCAGCCAGGCCATCTTGAATCCAGTGGAAAAGTGAGCAAGGGACCCGCGTCTGGGCATACCCTGCCAACTTAAGGTGAACAAAGCGATACCAAAGGGGATGACGGATGGAGCGCTTGAGCAAATCAAACACTCAACCCCAGTCAACTGATCTGGGTTTAATCCATCATCATTCTTTAGCTCACTCCACCACCCCAGTTCAGACACTGTCATATGCAAATCAGTCTGACTCTGTGCCTCATGGGAACAGTCCAGTCCGAACTGCCAAGCCATGTCTTCCCTGGACCGGAAACAAGCAACCTGGGACCGGTTTCGTGTTCATAACCCTGATCAGCCAGGCTATATTGAATCCAGAGGCAAAGTGAGCAAGGGACCTGCGTCTGGGCATACCCTGCCAACTTAGGGCAAAAAAAGCAATACGAAAGGGGATGACGGACGGAGCGCTTGAGCAAATCAAACACTCACCCCCAGTCAACTGATCTGGGTTTAACCCATCATCATTCTTTAGCTCACTCCACCACCCCAGTTCAGACATGGCCATATGCAAATCAGTCTGACCTTGTGCCTCATGGGAACAGTCCAGCCTGAACTGCCAAGCCATGTCTTCCCTGGACCGGAAACAAGCATCCTGGGACCGGTTTCTGGTTCATAACCCTCATCAGCCAGGCCATCTTGAATCCAGTGGCAAAGTGAGCAAGGGACCCACGTCTGGGCATACCCTGCCAACTTAAGGTGAACAAAGCGATACCAAAGGGGATGACAGATGGAGCGCTTGAGCAAATCAAACACTCAACCCCGGTCAACTGATCTGGGTTTAATCCATCATCATTCTTTAGCTCCCTCCACCACCCCAGTTCAGACATTGCCATATGCAAATCAGTCTGACTCTCTGCCTCATGGGAACAGTCCCGTCCGAACTGCCAAGCCATGTCTTCCCTGGACCGGAAACAAGCACCCTGGGACCGGTTTCGTGTTCATAACCCTCATCAGGCAGGCCATCTTCAATCCAGTGGCAAAGTGAGCAAGGGACCCGCGTCTGGGCATACCCTTCCAACTTAGGGCGAACAAAGCGATACCAAAGGGTATGACAGACGGAGCGCTTGAGCAAATCAAACACTCACCCCCAGTCAACTGATCTGGGTTTAATCCATCATCATTCTTTAGCTCACTCCACCACCCCAGTTCAGAAATCGCCATATGCACATCAGTCTGACCCTGTGCCTCATGGGAACAGTCCAGCCCAAACTGCCAAGACATGTCTTCCCTGAACCGGAAATAAACACCTTGGGACAGGTTTCGGGTTCATAACCCTCATCAGCCAGGCTATCTTGAATCCAGTGGCAAAGTGAGCAAGGGACCCATGTCTGGGCATACCCTGCCAACTTAAGGCGAACAAACGATACCAAAGGGGATGGCGGACGGAGCGCTTGAGCAAATCAAACACTCACCCCCAGTCAACTGATCTGGGTTTAATCCATCATCATTCTATAGCTCACTCCACCAACCCAGTTCAGACATGGCCATATGCACATCAGTCAGACCCTGTGCCTCATAGGAACAGTCCAGCCCGAACTGCCAAGCAATGTCTTCCCTGGACCGGAACCAAGCATCCTGGGACCGGTTTCGGGTTCATAACTCTCATCAGCCAGGTCATCTTGAATCCAGTGGCAAAGTGAGCAAGGGACCCACGTCTGGGCATACCCTGCCAACTTAAGGCGAACAAAGCGATACCAAAGGGGATGCCGGACGGAGCGCTTGAGCAAATCAAACACTCAACCCCAGTCAACTGATCTGGGTTTAATCCATCATCATTCTTTAGCTCACTCCACCACCCCAGTTCAGACATGTCCATATGCAAATCAGCCTGGCCCTGTGCCTCATGGGAACAGTCCAGCCCGATCTGCCAAGACATGTCTTCCCTGGACCGGAAACAAGCATCCTGCGACCGGTTTCATGTTCAGAACCCTCATCAACCAGGCCATCTTGAATCCAGTGGCAAAGTGAACAAGGGACCCACGTCTGGGCATACCCTTCCAACTTAGGACGAACAAAGCGATACCAAAGGGTATGACAGACGGAGCGCTTGAGCAAATCAAACACTCACCCCCAGTCAACTGATCTGGGTTTAATCCATCATCATTCTTTAGCTCACTCCACCACCCCCGTTCAGACATGGCCATATGCAAATTAGCCTGACCTTTGTGCCTCATGGGAACAGTCCAGCCCGAACTGCCAAGCCGTGTCTTCCCTGGACCGTAAACAAGCATCCTAGGACCGGTTTCGGGTTCATAACCCTCATCAGCCAGGCTATCTTGAATCCAGTGGCAAAGTGAGCAAGGTATCCACGTCTGGGCATACCCTGCCAACTTAAGGCGAACAAAGCGATACCAAAGGGGATGACGGACGGAGCGCTTGAGCAAATCAAACACTCCCCCCAGTCAACTGATCTGGGTTTAATCCATCATCATTCTTTAGCTCACTCCACCACCCCAGTTCAGACATGGCCATAGAAAATCAGTCTGACTCTGTGCCTCATGGGAACAGTCCAGCCCAAAATGCCAAGCCATGTCTTCCATGGACCAGAAATAAGCACCCTGGGACCAGTTTTGGGTTAATAACCCTCATCAGCCAGGCTATCTTGAATCCAGTGGCAAAGTGAGCAATGGACCCGCGTCTGGGCATACACTGCCAACTTAGGGCGAACAAAGCGATACCAAAAGGGATGACGGACGGAGCGCTTGGGCAAATCAAACACTCCCCCCCAGTCAACTGATCTGGGTTTAATCCATCATGATTCTTTAGCTCACTCCACCACCCCAGTGCAGACATGGCCATCTGCAAATCAGTCTGACCCAGTGCCTCATTGCAACAGTCCATCCCGAACTGCCAAGCCATGTCTTCCCTGGACCGGAAACATGCATCCTGGGACCAGTTTCGTGTTCATAATCCTCATCAGCCAGGCCATCTTGAATCCAGTGGCAATGTGAGCAAGGGACCCGCGTCTGGGCATACCCTGCCAACTTAAGGCGAACAGAGCGATACCAAAGGGGATAACGGACGGAGCGCTTGAGCAAATCACTCACCCCCAGTCAACTGATCTGGGTTTAATCCATCATCATTCTTTAGCTCACTCCACCACCCACTTCAGACATGGCCATATGAAAATCAGTCTGACTCTGTGCCCCATAGGAACAGTCCAGCCCAAACTGCCAAGCCATGTCTTCCATGGACCAGAAATAAGCACCCTGGGACCGGTTTCGGGTTCATAACCCTCATCAGCCTAGCCATCTTGAATCCAGTGGCAAAGTGAGCAATGGATCAGCGTCTGGGCATACACTGCCAACTTAGGGCGAACAAAGCGATACCAAAGGGGATGACGGACGGAGCGCTTGAGCAAATCAAACACTCACCCCCAGTCAACTGATCTGGGTTTAATCCATCATCATTCATTAGCTCACTCCACCACCCCAGTTCAGACATGGCCATATGCACATCAGTCTGACCCTGTGCCTCATGGGACAGTCCAGCCCGAACTGCCAAGCCATGTCTTTCCTGGACCGGAAACAAGCATCCTGGGACCGGTTTCGGGTTCATAACCCTCATCAGCCAGGCCATCTTGAATCCACTGGCAAAGTGAGCAAGGGACCCACGTCTGGGCATACCCTGCCAACTTAAGGCGAACAAAGCGATACCAAAGGGGATGACGGACGGAGCGCTTGAGCAAATCAAACACTTAACCCCAGTCAACTGATCTGGGTTTAATCCATCATCATTCTTTAGCTCACTCCACCACCCCAGTTCAGAAATGGCCATATGCACATCAGTCTGACCCTGTGCCTCATGGGAACAGTCCAGCCCAAACTGCCAAGACATGTCTTCCCTGGACCGGAAAAAAGCATCCTGGGACCAGTTTCGGGGTCATAACCCTCATCAGCCAGGCCATCTTCAATCCAGTGGCAAAGTGAGCAAGGGACCCGCGTCTGGGCATACCCTGCCAACTTAGGGTGAAAAAAGCGATACCAAAGAGGATGACGGATGGAGCGCTTGAGCAAATCAAACACTCTCCCCCAGTCAACTAATCTGGGTTTAATCCATCATCATTCTTTAGCTCACTCCACCACCCCAGTTCAGACATGGCCATATGCAAATCAGTCTGACCCTGTGCCTCATGGGAACAGTCCAGCCCGAACTGCCAAGCCATGTCTTGCCTGGACCGGAAACAAGCACCCTGGGACCGGTTTCGGGTTCATACCCCTCATCAGCCAGGCTATCTTGAATCCAGTGGCAAAGTGAGCAAGGAACCCGCGTCTGGGCATACATTGCCAACTTAGGGCAAACAAAGCGATACCAAAGGGGATGACGGACGGAGCGCTTGAGCAAATCAAACACTCCCCCCAGTCAACTGATCTGGGTTTAATCCATCATCATTCTTTAGTTCACTCCACCACCCCAGTTCAGACATGGCCATATGCAAATCAGTCTGACCCTGTGCCTCATGGGAACAGTCCAGCCCGAACTGCCAAGCTATGTCTTCCCTGGACCGGAAACATGCATCCTGGGACCAGTTTCGTGTTCATAATCCTCATCAGCCAGGCCATCTTGAATCCAGTGGCAAAGTGAGCAATGGACCCGCGTCTGGGCATACCCTGCCAACTTAGGGCGAACAGTGCGATACCAAAAGGGATGACGGACGGAGCGCTTAAGAAAATCACTCACCCCCAGTCAACTGATCTGGGTTTAATCCATCATCATTCTTTAGCTCACTCCACCACCCACTTCAGACATGGCCATATGAAAATCAGTCTGACTCTGTGCCTCATAGGAACAGTCCAGCCCAAACTGCCAAGCCATGTCTTCCATGGACCAGAAATAAGCACCCTGGGACCGGTTTCGGGTTCATAACCCTCATCAGCCTAGCCATCTTGAATCCAGTGGCAAAGTGAGCAATGGATCAGCGTCTGGGCATACACTGCCAACTTAGGGCGAACAAAGCGATACCAAAGGGGATGACGGACGGAGCGCTTGAGCAAATCAAACACTCACCCCCAGTCAACTGATCTGGGTTTAATCCATCATCATTCATTAGCTCACTCCACCACCCCAGTTCAGACATGGCCATATGCACATCAGTCTGACCCTGTGCCTCATGGGACAGTCCAGCCCGAACTGCCAAGCCATGTCTTTCCTGGACCGGAAACAAGCATCCTGGGACCGGTTTCGGGTTCATAACCCACATCAGCCAGGCCATCTTGAATCCACTGGCAAAGTGAGCAAGGGACCCACGTCTGGGCATACCCTGCCAACTTAAGGCGAACAAAGCGATACCAAAGGGGATGACGGACGGAGCGCTTGAGCAAATCAAACACTTAACCCCAGTCAACTGATCTGGGTTTAATCCATCATCATTCTTTAGCTCACTCCACCACCCCAGTTCAGAAATGGCCATATGCACATCAGTCTGACCCTGTGCCTCATGGGAACAGTCCAGCCCAAACTGCCAAGACATGTCTTCCCTGGACCGGAAAAAAGCATCCTGGGACCAGTTTCGGGGTCATAACCCTCATCAGCCAGGCCATCTTCAATCCAGTGGCAAAGTGAGCAAGGGACCCGCGTCTGGGCATACCCTGCCAACTTAGGGTGAAAAAAGCGATACCAAAGAGGATGACGGATGGAGCGCTTGAGCAAATCAAACACTCTCCCCCAGTCAACTAATCTGGGTTTAATCCATCATCATTCTTTAGCTCACTCCACCACCCCAGTTCAGACATGGCCATATGCAAATCAGTCTGACCCTGTGCCTCATGGGAACAGTCCAGCCCGAACTGCCAAGCCATGTCTTCCCTGGACCGGAAACAAGCACCCTGGGACCGGTTTCGGGTTCATAACCCTCATCAGCCAGGCTATCTTGAATCCAGTGGCAAAGTGAGCAAGGAACCCGCGTCTGGGCATACATTGCCAACTTAGGGCAAACAAAGCGATACCAAAGGGGATGACGGACGGAGCGCTTGAGCAAATCAAACACTCCCCCCAGTCAACTGATCTGGGTTTAATCCATCATCATTCTTTAGTTCACTCCACCACCCCAGTTCAGACATGGCCATATGCAAATCAGTCTGACCCTGTGCCTCATGGGAACAGTCCAGCCCGAACTGCCAAGCCATGTCTTCCCTGGACCGGAAACATGCATCCTGGGACCAGTTTCGTGTTCATAATCCTCATCAGCCAGGCCATCTTGAATCCAGTGGCAAAGTGAGCAATGGACCCGCGTCTGGGCATACCCTGCCAACTTAGGGCGAACAGTGCGATACCAAAGGGGATGACGGACGGAGCGCTTGAGAAAATCACTCACCCCCAGTCAACTTATCTGGGTTTAATCCATCATCATTCTTTAGCTCACTCCACCACCCACTTCAGACATGGCCATATGAAAATCAGTCTGACTCTGTGCCTCATGGGAACAGTCCAACCCAAACTGCCAAGCCATGTCTTCCATGGACCAGAAATAAGCACCCTGGGACCGGTTTCGGGTTCATAACCCTCATCAGCCAGGCTTGCTTGAATCCAGTGGCAAAGTGAGCAATGGACCGTGTCTGGGCATACACTGCCAACTTAGGGCGAACAAAGCGATACCAAAGGGGATGATGGACGGAGCGCTTGAGCAAATCAAACACTCACCCCCAGTCAACTGATCTGGGTTTAATCCATCATCATTCTTAAGCTCACTCCACCACCCCAGTTCAGACACAGCCATGTGCAAATCAGTCTGACCCTGTGCCTCATGGGAACAAATCAGCCCGAACTGCCAAGCCATGTCTTCCATAGCCCTGAAAGAAGCATTCTGGGACCGCTTTCGGGGTTATAACCCTCATCAGCCAAGCTATCTTGAATCCAGTGGCAAAGTGAGCAAGGGACCCGCGTCTGGGGATACCTTGCCAACTAAGGGCGAATGAAGTGATTCCAAAGGGGATGACGGACGGAGCGCTTGAGCAAATCAAACACTCACCCCCAGTCAACTGATCTGGGTTTAATCCATCATCATTCTTTAGCTCACTCCACCACCCCAGTTCAGACATTGCCATATGCAAATCAGTCTGACTCTGTGCCTCATGGGAACAGTCCCGTCCGAACTGCCAAGCCATGTCTTCCCTGGACCGGAAACAAGCACCCTGGGACCGGTTTCGTGTTCATAACCCTCATCAGGCAAACCATCATCAATCCAGTGGCAAAGTGAGCAAGGGACCCGCGTCTGGGCATACCCTGCCAACTTAGGGTGAAAAAAGCGATACCAAAGGGGATGACGGACTGAGCGCTTGAGCAAATCAAACACTCACCCCCAGTCAACTGATCTGGGTTTAATCCACCATTATTCTTTAGCTGACTCCACCACCCCAGTTCAGACATGGCCATATGCAAATCAGTCTGACCCTGTGCCTCATGGGAACAGTCCATCCCGAACTGCCATACCATGTCTTTCCTGGACTGGAAACAAGCATCCTGGGACCGGTTTCGGGTTCATAACCCTCATCAGCCAGGCTATCTTGAATCCAGTGGCAAAGTGAGCAAGGGACCCACGTCTGGGCATACCATGCCAACTTAGGGCGAACAAAGCGATTCCAAAGGGGATGACGGACAGAGCGCTTGAGCAAATCAAACACTCACCCCCAGTCAACTGATCTGGGTTTAATCCATCATCATTCTTTAGCTCACTCCACCACCCCAGTTCAGATACTGCCATATGCAAATCAGTCTGACTCTGTGCCTCATGGGAACAGTCCAGTCCGAACTGCCAAGCCATGTCTTCCCTGGACCGGAAACAAGCATCCTGGGACCGGTTTCGTGTTCATAACCCTGATCAGCCAGGCTATATTGAATCCAGTGGCAAAGTGAGCAAGGGACCCGCGTCTGGGCATACCCTGCCAACTTAGGGCGAAAAAAGCAATACCAAAGGGGATGACGGACGGAGCGCTTGAGCAAATCAAACACTCACCCCCAGTCAACTGATCTGGGTTTAACCCATCATCATTCTTTAGCTCACTCCACCACCCCAGTTCAGACATGGCCATATGCAAATCAGTCTGACCTTGTGCCTCATGGGAACAGTCCAGCCCGAACTGCCAAGCCATGTCTTCCCTGGACCGGAAACAAGCATCCTGGGACCGGTTTCTGGTTCATAACCCTCATCAGCCAGGCCATCTTGAATCCAGTGGCAAAGTGAGCAAGGGACCCACGTCTGGGCATACCCTGCCAACTTAAGGTGAACAAAGCGATACCAAAGGGGATGACGGATGGAGCGCTTGAGCAAATCAAACACTCAACCCCAGTCAACTGATCTGGGTTTAATCCATCATCATTCTTTAGCTCTCTCCACCACCCCAGTTCAGACATTGCCATATGCAAATCAGTCTGACTCTGTGCCTCATGGGAACAGTCCCGTCCGAACTGCCAAGCCATGTCTTCCCTGGACCGGAAACAAGCACCCTGGGTCCGGTTTCGTGTTCATAACCCTCATCAGGCAGGCCATCTTCAATCCAGTGGCAAAGTGAGCAAGGGACCCGCGTCTGGGCATACCCTTCCAACTTAGGGCGAATAAAGCAATACCAAAGGGTATGACAGACGGAGCGCTTGAGCAAATCAAACACTCACCCCCAGTCAACTGATCTGGGTTTAATCCATCATCATTCTTTAGCTCACTCCACCACCCCAGTTCAGAAATCGCCATATGCACATCAGTCTGACCCTGTGCCTCATGGGAACAGTCCAGCCCAAACTGCCAAGACATGTCTTCCCTGAACTGGAAATAAACACCCTGGGACAGGTTTCGGGTTCATAACCCTCATCAGCCAGTCGATCTTGAATCCAGTGGCAAAGTGAGCAAGGGACCCATGTCTGGGCATACCCTGCCAACTTAAGGCGAACAAAGCGATACCAAAGGGGATGGCGGACGGAGCGCTTGAGCAAATCAAACACTCACCCCCAGTCAACTGATCTGGGTTTAATCCATCATCATTCTATAGCTCACTCCACCACCCCAGTTCAGACATGGCCATATGCACATCAGTCAGACCCTGTGCCTCATGGGAACAGTCCAGCCCGATCTGCCAAGCCATGTCTTCCATGGACCAGAAATAAGCACCCTGGGACCGGTTTTAGGTTAATAACCCTCATCAGCCAGGCTATCTTGAATCCAGTGGCAAAGTGAGCAATGGACCCGCGTCTGGGCATACACTGCCAACTTAGGGCGAACAAAGCGATACCAAAGGGGATGACGGACAGAGCGCTTGAGCAAATCAAACACTCCCCCATTCAACTGATCTGGGTTTAATCCATCATCATTCTTTAGCTCACTCCACCACCCCAGTGCAGACATGGCCATATGCAAATCAGTCTGACCCAGTGCCTCATTGCAACAGTCCATCCCGAACTGCCAAGCCATGTCTTCCCTGGACCGGAAACATGCATCCTGGGACCAGTTTCGTGTTCATAATCCTCATCAGCCAGGCCATCTTGAATCCAGTGGCAATGTGAGCAAGGGACCCGCGTCTGGGCATACCCTGCCAACTTAAGGCGAACAGAGCGATACCAAAGGGGATAACGGACGGAGCGCTTGAGCAAATCACTCACCCCCAGTCAACTGATCTGGGTTTAATCCATCATCATTCTTTAGCTCACTCCACCACCCCAGTTCAGACATGGCCATATGCAAATCAGTCTGACCCTGTGCCTCATGGGAACAGTCCAGCCCGAACTGCCAAGCCATGTCTTCCCTGGACCGGAAACATGCATCCTGGGACCAGTTTCGTGTTCATAATCCTCATCAGCCAGGCCATCTTGAATCCAGTGGCAAAGTGAGCAATGGACCCGCGTCTGGGCATACCCTGCCAACTTAGGGCGAACAGTGCGATACCAAAGGGGATGACGGACGGAGCGCTTGAGAAAATCACTCACCCCCAGTCAACTTATCTGGGTTTAATCCATCATCATTCTTTAGCTCACTCCACCACCCACTTCAGACATGGCCACATGAAAATCAGTCTGACTCTGTGCCTCATGGGAACAGTCCAACCCAAACTGCCAAGCCATGTCTTCCATGGACCAGAAATAAGCACCCTGGGACCGGTTTCGGGTTCATAACCCTCATCAGCCAGGCTATCTTGAATCCAGTGGCAAAGTGAGCAATGGACCGCGTCTGGGCATACACTGCCAACGTAGGGCGAACAAAGCGATACCAAAGGGGATGATGGACGGAGCGCTTGAGCAAATCAAACACTCACCCCCAGTCAACTGATCTGGGTTTAATCCATCATCATTCTTTAGCTCACTCCACCACCCACTTCAGACATGGCCATATGAAAATCAGTCTGACTCTGTGCCTCATGGGAACAGTCCAACCCAAACTGCCAAGCCATGTCTTCCATGGACCAGAAATAAGCACCCTGGGACCGGTTTCGGGTTCATAACCCTCATCAGCCAAGCTATCTTGAATCCAGTGGCAAAGTGAGCAAGGGACCCGCGTCTGGGGATACCTTGCCAACTTAGGGCGAATGAAGTGATTCCAAAGGGGATGACGGACGGAGCGCTTGAGCAAATCAAACACTCACCCCCAGTCAACTGATCTGGGTTTAATCCATCATCATTCTTTAGCTCACTCCACCACCCCAGTTCAGACATTGCCATATGCAAATCAGTCTGACTCTGTGCCTCATGGGAACAGTCCCGTCCGAACTGCCAAGCCATGTCTTCCCTGGACCGGAAACAAGCACCCTGGGACCGGTTTCGTGTTCATAACCCTCATCAGGCAAACCATCATCAATCCAGTGGCAAAGTGAGCAAGGGACCCGCGTCTGGGCATACCCTGCCAACTTAGGGCGAAAAAAGCGATACCAAAGGGGATGACGGACTGAGCGCTTGAGCAAATCAAACACTCACCCCCAGTCAACTGATCTGGGTTTAATCCACCATTATTCTTTAGCTGACTCCACCACCCCAGTTCAGACATGGCCATATGCAAATCAGTCTGACCCTGTGCCTCATGGGAACAGTCCATCCCGAACTGCCATACCATGTCTTTCCTGGACTGGAAACAAGCATCCTGGGACCGGTTTCTGGTTCATAACCCTCATCAGCCAGGCTATCTTGAATCCAGTGGCAAAGTGAGCAAGGGACCCACGTCTGGGCATACCATGCCAACTTAGGGCGAACAAAGCGATTCCAAAGGGGATGACGGACAGAGCGCTTGAGCAAATCAAACACTCACCCCCAGTCAACTGATCTGGGTTTAATCCATCATCATTCTTTAGCTCACTCCACCACCCCAGTTCAGATACTGCCATATGCAAATCAGTCTGACTCTGTGCCTCATGGGAACAGTCCAGTCCGAACTGCCAAGCCATGTCTTCCCTGGACCGGAAACAAGCATCCTGCGACCGGTTTCGTGTTCATAACCCTGATCAGCCAGGCTATATTGAATCCAGTGGCAAAGTGAGCAAGGGACCCGCGTCTGGGCATACCCTGCCAACTTAGGGCGAAAAAAGCAATACCAAAGGGGATGACGGACGGAGCGCTTGAGCAAATCAAACACTCACCCCCAGTCAACTGATCTGGGTTTAACCCATCATCATTCTTTAGCTCACTCCACCACCCCAGTTCAGACATGGCCATATGCAAATCAGTCTGACCTTGTGCCTCAAGGGAACAGTCCAGCCCGAACTGCCAAGCCATGTCTTCCCTGGACCGGAAACAAGCATCCTGGGACCGGTTTCTGGTTCATAACCCTCATCAGCCAGGCCATCTTGAATCCAGTGGCAAAGTGAGCAAGGGACCCACGTCTGGGCATACCCTACCAACTTAAGGTGAACAAAGCGATACCAAAGGGGATGACGGATGGAGCGCTTGAGCAAATCAAACACTCAACCCCAGTCAACTGATCTGGGTTTAATCCATCATCATTCTTTAGCTCACTCCACCACCCCCGTTCAGACATGGCCATATGAAAATCAGTCTGACTCTGTGCCTCATGGGAACAGTCCAGCCCAAACTGCCAAGCCATGTCTTCCATGGACCAGAAATAAGCACCCTGGGACCGGTTTTGGGTTAATAACCCTCATCAGCCAGGCTATCTTGAATCCAGTGGCAAAGTGAGCAATGGACCCGCGTCTGGGCATACACTGCCAACTTAGGGCGAACAAAGCGATACCAAAGGGGATGACGGACAGAGCGCTTGAGCAAATCAAACACTCCCCCAGTCAACTGATCTGGGTTTAATCCATCATCATTCTTTAGCTCACTCCACCACCCCAGTGCAGACATGGCCATATGCAAATCAGTCTGACCCAGTGCCTCATTGCAACAGTCCATCCCGAACTGCCAAGCCATGTCTTCCCTGGACCGGAAACATGCATCCTGGGACCAGTTTCGTGTTCATAATCCTCATCAGCCAGGCCATCTTGAATCCAGTGGCAATGTGAGCAAGGGACCCGCGTCTGGGCATACCCTGCCAACTTAAGGCGAACAGAGCGATACCAAAGGGGATAACGGACGGAGCGCTTGAGCAAATCACTCACCCCCAGTCAACTGATCTGGGTTTAATCCATCATCATTCTTTAGCTCACTCCACCACCCCAGTTCAGACATGGCCATATGCAAATCAGTCTGACCCTGTGCCTCATGGGAACAGTCCAGCCCGAACTGCCAAGCCATGTCTTCCCTGGACCGGAAACATGCATCCTGGGACCAGTTTCGTGTTCATAATTCTCATCAGCCAGGCCATCTTGAATCCAGTGGCAAAGTGAGCAATGGACCCGCGTCTGGGCATACCCTGCCAACTTAGGGCGAACAGTGCGATACCAAAGGGGATGACGGACGGAGCGCTTGAGAAAATCACTCACCCCCAGTCAACTTATCTGGGTTTAATCCATCATCATTCTTTAGCTCACTCCACCACCCACTTCAGACATGGCCATATGAAAATCAGTCTGACTCTGTGCCTCATGGGAACAGTCCAACCCAAACTGCCAAGCCATGTCTTCCATGGACCAGAAATAAGCACCCTGGGACCGGTTTCGGGTTCATAACCCTCATCAGCCAGGCTATCTTGAATCCAGTGGCAAAGTGAGCAATGGACCGCGTCTGGGCATACACTGCCAACTTAGGGCGAACAAAGCGATACCAAAGGGGATGATGGACGGAGCGCTTGAGCAAATCAAACACTCACCCCCAGTCAACTGATCTGGGTTTAATCCATCATCATTCTTAAGCTAACTCCACCACCCCAGTTCAGACACAGCCATGTGCAAATCAGTCTGACCCTGTGCCTCATGGGAACAAATCAGCCCGAACTGCCAAGCCATGTCTTCCATAGCCCTGAAAAAAGCATTCTGGGACCGCTTTCGGGGTTATAACCCTCATCAGCCAAGCTATCTTGAATCCAGTGGCAAAGTGAGCAAGGGACCCGCGTCTGGGGATACCTTGCCAACTTAGGGCGAATGAAGTGATTCCAAAGGGGATGACGGACGGAGCGCTTGAGCAAATCAAACACTCACCCCCAGTCAACTGATCTGGGTTTAATCCATCATCATTCTTTAGCTCACTCCACCACCCCAGTTCAGACATTGCCATATGCAAATCAGTCTGACTCTGTGCCTCATGGGAACAGTCCCGTCCGAACTGCCAAGCCATGTCTTCCCTGGACCGGAAACAAGCACCCTGGGACCGGTTTCGTGTTCATAACCCTCATCCGGCAAACCATCATCAATCCAGTGGCAAAGTGAGCAAGGGACCCGCGTCTGGGCATACCCTGCCAACTTAGGGCGAAAAAAGCGATACCAAAGGGGATGACGGACTGAGCGCTTGAGCAAATCAAACACTCACCCCCAGTCAACTGATCTGGGTTTAATCCACCATTATTCTTTAGCTGACTCCACCACCACAGTTCAGACATGGCCATATGCAAATCAGTCTGACCCTGTGCCTCATGGGAACAGTCCATCCCGAACTGCCATACCATGTCTTTCCTGGACTGGAAACAAGCATCCTGGGACCGGTTTCTGGTTCATAACCCTCATCAGCCAGGCTATCTTGAATCCAGTGGCAAAGTGAGCAAGGGACCCAAGTCTGGGCATACCATGCCAACTTAGGGCGAACAAAGCGATTCCAAAGGGGATGACGGACAGAGCGCTTGAGCAAATCAAACACTCACCTCCAGTCAACTGATCTGGGTTTAATCCATCATCATTCTTTAGCTCACTCCACCACCCCAGTTCAGATACTGCCATATGCAAATCAGTCTGACTCTGTGCCTCATGGGAACAGTCCAGTCCGAACTGCCAAGCCATGTCTTCCCTGGACCGGAAACAAGCATCCTGCGACCGGTTTCGTGTTCATAACCCTGATCAGCCAGGCTATATTGAATCCAGTGGCAAAGTGAGCAAGGGACCCGCGTCTGGGCATACCCTGCCAACTTAGGGCGAAAAAAGCAATACCAAAGGGGATGACGGACGGAGCGCTTGAGCAAATCAAACACTCACCCCCAGTCAACTGATCTGGGTTTAACCCATCATCATTCTTTAGCTCACTCCACTACCCCAGTTCAGACATGGCCATATGCAAATCAGTCTGACCCTGTGCCTCATGGGAACAGTCCAGCCCGAACTGCCAAGCCATGTCTTCCCTGGACCGGACACATGCATCCTGGGACCAGTTTCGTGTTCATAATCCTCATCAGCCAGGCCATCTTGAATCCAGTGGCAATGTGAGCAAGGGAACCGCGTCTGGGCATACCCTGCCAACTTAGGGCGAACAGTGCGATACCAAAGGGGATGATGGACGGAGCGCTTGAGCAAATCACTCACCCCCAGTCAACTGATCTGGGTTTAATCCATCATCATTGTTTAGCTCACTCCACCACCCACTTCAGACATGGCCATATGAAAATCAGTCTGACTCAGTGCCTCATAGGAACAGTCCAGCCCAAACTGCCAAGCCATGTCTTCCATGGACCAGAAATAAGCACCCTGGGACCGGTTTCGGGTTCATAACCCTCATCAGCCAGGCCATCTTGAATCCAGTGGCAAAGTGAGCAATGGACCAGCGTCTGGGCATACACTGCCAACTTAGGGCGAACAAAGCGATACCAAAGGGGATGACAGACGGAGCGCTTGAGCAAATCAAACACTCACCCCCAGTCAACTGATCTGGGTTTAATCCATCATCATTCTTAAGCTCACTCCACCACCCCAGTTCAGACACAGCCATATGCAAATCAGTCGGACCCTGTGTCTCATGAGAACAAATCAGCCTGAACTGCCAAGCCATGTCTTCCATGAACCTGAAACAAGCCTCCTGGGACCGGTTTCAGGTTCATAACCCTCATCAGCCAGGCCATCTTGAATCCAGTGGCAAAGTGAGCAAGGGACCCACGTCTGGGCATACACTGCCAACTTAGGGCGAACAAAGCGATACCAAAGGGGATGATGGACGGAGCGCTAGAGCAAATCAAACACTCACCCCCAGTCTACTGATCTGGGTTTAATCCATCATCATTCTTAAGCTCACTCCACCACCCCAGTTCAGACACAGCCATATGCAAATCAGTCGGACCCTGTGCCTCATGAGAACAAATCAGCCCGAACTGCCAAGCCACGTCTTCCATGGACCTGAAACAAGCATCCTGGGACCGGTTTCCGGTTCATAATCCACATCAGCCAGGCCATCTTGAATCCAGTTGCAAAGTGAGCAAGGGACCCAGGTCTGGGCATACCCTGCCAACTTAAGGCGAACAAAGCGATACCAAAGGGGATGACGGACGGAGCGCTTGAGCAAATCAAACACTAACCCCCAGTAAACTGATCTGGGTTTAATCATCATCATTCTTAAGCTCACTCCACCACCCCAGTTCAGACACAGCCATATGCAAATCAGTCGGACCCTGTGCCTCATGAGAGCAAATCAGCCCGAACTGCCAAGCCATGTCTTCCATGGACCTGAAACAAGCATCCTGGGACCGGTTTCCGGTTCATAACCCTCATCAGCCAGGCCATCTTGAATCCAGTGGCAAAGTGAGCAAGGGACCCATGTCTGGGCATACCCTGCCAACTTAAGGCGAACAAAGCGATACCAAAGGGGATGACGGACGGAGCGCTTGAGCAAATCAAACACTCACCCCCAGTCAACTGATCTGGGTTTAATCCATCATCATTCTTTAGCTCACTCCACCACCCGAGTTCAGACATGGCCATATGCAAATCAGCCTCGCCCTGTGCCTCATGAGAACAGTCCAGCCCGATTTGCCAAGCAATGTCTTCCCTGGACCGGAAACAAGCATCCTGGGACCGGTTTCTGGTTCATGACCCTCATCAGCCAGGCCATCTTGAATCCAGTGGCAAAGTGAGCAAGGGACCCACGTCTGGGCATACCCTGCCAACTTAAGGCGAACAAAGCGATACCAAAGGGGATGACGGACGGAGCGCTTGAGCAAATCAAACACTCAACCCCAATCAACTGATCTGGGTTTAATCCATCATCATTCTTTAGCTCACTCCACCACCCCAGTTCAGAAATGGCCATATGCACATCAGTCTGAGTCTGTGCCTCATGGGAACAGTCCAGCCCAAACTGCCAAGACATGTCTTCCCTGGACCGGAAATAAACACCCTGGGACCGGTTTCGGGTTCATAACCCTCATCAGCCAGGCTATCTTGAATCCAGTGGCAAAGTGAGCACGGGACCCACGTCTGGGCATACCCTGCCAACTTAAGGCGAACAAAGCGATACCAAAGGGGATGGCGGACGGAGCGCTTGAGCAAATCAAAAACTCACCCCCATTCAACTGATCTGGGTTTAATCCATCATCATTCTTTAGCTCACTCCACCACCCCAGTTCAGACATGGCCATATGCACATCAGTCTGACCCTGTGCCTCATGGGACAGTCCAGCCCGAACTGCCAAGCCATGTCTTTCCTGGACCGGAAACAAGCATCCTGGGACCAGTTTCGGGTTCATAACCCTCATCAGCCAGGCCATCTTCAATCTAGTGGCAAAGTGAGCAATGGACCCGCGTCTGGGCATACACTGCCAATTTAGGGCGAACAAAGCGATACCAAAGGGGATGACGGATGGAGCGCTTGAGCAAATCAAACACTCACCCCCAGTCAACTGATCTGGGTTTAATCCATCATCATTCTTAAGCTCACTCCACCACCCCAGTTCAGACACAGCCATATGCAAATCAGTCGGACCCTGTGTCTCATGAGAACAAATCAGCCTGAACTGCCAAGCCATGTCTTCCATGAACCTGAAACAAGCCTCCTGGGACCGGTTTCAGGTTCATAACCCTCATCAGCCAGGCCATCTTGAATCCAGTGGCAAAGTGAGCAAGGGACCCACGTCTGGGCATACCCTGCCAACTTAAGGCGAACAAAGCGATACCAAAGGGGATGACGGACGGAGCGCTTGAGGAAATCAAACACTCACCCCCAGTCAACTGATCTGGGTTTAATCCATCATCATTCTTTAGCTCACTCCACCACCCCTGTTCAGACATGGCCATATGCAAATCAGCCTGCCCTGTGCCTCATGAGAACAGTCCAGCCCGATCTGCCAAGCAAAGTCTTCCCTGGACCGGAAACAAGCATCCTGGGACCGGTTTCTGGTTCATAACCCTCATCAGCCAGGCCATCTTGAATCCAGTGGCAAAGTGAGTAAGGGACCCACGTCTGGCCATACCCTGCCAACTTAAGGCGAACAAAGTGATACCAAAGGGAATGACGAACGGAGCGCTTGAGCAAATCAAACACTCACCTCCAGTCAACTGATCTGGGTTTAATCCATCATTATTCTTTAGCTCACTCCACCACCCCAGTTCAGACATGGCCATATGCAAATCAGCCTGGCCCTGTGCCTCATGAGAACAGTCCAGCCCGATCTGCCAAGCCATGTCTTCCCTGGACCGGAAACAAGCATCCTGGGACCAGTTTCTGGTTCATAACCCTCATCAGCCAGGCCATCTTGAATCCAGTGGCAATGTGAGCAAGGGACCCGCGTCTGGGCATACCCTGCCAACTTAGGGCGAACAGAGCGATACCAAAGGGGATGACGGACGGAGCGCTTGAGCAAATCAATCACTCACCCCCAGTCAACTGATCTGGCTTTAATCCATCATCATTCTTTAGCTCACTCTACCACCCACTTCAGACATGGCCATATGAAAATCAGTCTGACTCTGTGCCTCATAGGAACAGTCCAGCCCAAACTGCCAAGCCATGCCTTCCATTGACCAGAAATAAGCACCCTGGGACCGGTTTTGGGTTCATAACCCTCATCAGCCAGGCCATCTTGAATCCAGTGGCCAAGTGAGCAATGGACCCGCGTCTGGGCATACACTGCCAACTTAGGGCGAACAAAGCGATACCAAAGGGGATGATGGACGGAGCGCTAGAGCAAATCAAACACTCACCCCCAGTCTACTGATCTGGGTTTAATCCATCATCATTCTTAAGCTCACTCCACCACCCCAGTTCAGACACAGCCATATGCAAATCAGTCGGACCCTGTGCCTCATGAGAACAAATCAGCCCGAACTGCCAAGCCACGTCTTCCATGGACCTGAAACAAGCATCCTGGGACCGGTTTCCGGTTCATAATCCACATCAGCCAGGCCATCTTGAATCCAGTTGCAAAGTGAGCAAGGGACCCAGGTCTGGGCATACCCTGCCAACTTAAGGCGAACAAAGCGATACCAAAGGGGATGACGGACGGAGCGCTTGAGCAAATCAAACACTCACCCCCAGTAAACTGATCTGGGTTTAATCATCATCATTCTTAAGCTCACTCCACCACCCCAGTTCAGACACAGCCATATGCAAATCAGTCGGACCCTGTGCCTCATGAGAGCAAATCAGCCCGAACTGCCAAGCCATGTCTTCCATGGACCTGAAACAAGCATCCTGGGACCGGTTTCCGGTTCATAACCCTCATCAGCCAGGCCATCTTGAATCCAGTGGCAAAGTGAGCAAGGGACCCATGTCTGGGCATACCCTGCCAACTTAAGGCGAACAAAGCGATACCAAAGGGGATGACGGACAGAGCGCTTGAGCAAATCAAACACTCACCCCCAGTCAACTGATCTGGGTTTAATCCATCATCATTCTTTAGCTCACTCCACCACCCGAGTTCAGACATGGCCATATGCAAATCAGCCTCGCCCTGTGCCTCATGAGAACAGTCCAGCCCGATCTGCCAAGCAATGTCTTCCCTGGACCGGAAACAAGCATCCTGGGACCGGTTTCTGGTTCATGACCCTCATCAGCCAGGCCATCTTGAATCCAGTGGCAAAGTGAGCAAGGGACCCACGTCTGGGCATACCCTGCCAACTTAAGGCGAACAAAGCGATACCAAAGGGGATGATGGACGGAGCGCTTGAGCAAATCAAACACTCAACCCCAATCAACTGATCTGGGTTTAATCCATCATCATTCTTTAGCTCACTCCACCACCCCAGTTCAGAAATGGCCATATGCACATCAGTCTGAGTCTGTGCCTCATGGGAACAGTCCAGCCCAAACTGCCAAGACATGTCTTCCCTGGACCGGAAATAAACACCCTGGGACCGGTTTCGGGTTCATAACCCTCATCAGCCAGGCTATCTTGAATCCAGTGGCAAAGTGAGCACGGGACCCACGTCTGGGCATACCCTGCCAACTTAAGGCGAACAAAGCGATACCAAAGGGGATGGCGGACGGAGCGCTTGAGCAAATCAAAAACTCACCCCCATTCAACTGATCTGGGTTTAATCCATCATCATTCTTTAGCTCACTCCACCACCCCAGTTCAGACATGGCCATATGCACATCAGTCTGACCCTGTGCCTCATGGGACAGTCCAGCCCGAACTGCCAAGCCATGTCTTTCCTGGACCGGAAACAAGCATCCTGGGACCAGTTTCGGGTTCATAACCCTCATCAGCCAGGCCATCTTCAATCTAGTGGCAAAGTGAGCAATGGACCCGCGTCTGGGCATACACTGCCAATTTAGGGCGAACAAAGCGATACCAAAGGGGATGACGGATGGAGCGCTTGAGCAAATCAAACACTCACCCCCAGTCAACTGATCTGGGTTTAATCCATCATCATTCTTAAGCTCACTCCACCACCCCAGTTCAGACACAGCCATATGCAAATCAGTCGGACCCTGTGTCTCATGAGAACAAATCAGCCTGAACTGCCAAGCCATGTCTTCCATGAACCTGAAACAAGCCTCCTGGGACCGGTTTCAGGTTCATAACCCTCATCAGCCAGGCCATCTTGAATCCAGTGGCAAAGTGAGCAAGGGACCCACGTCTGGGCATACCCTGCCAACTTAAGGCGAACAAAGCGATACCAAAGGGGATGACGGACGGAGTGCTTGAGGAAATCAAACACTCACCCCCAGTCAACTGATCTGGGTTTAATCCATCATCATTCTTTAGCTCACTCCACCACCCCTGTTCAGACATGGCCATATGCAAATCAGCCTGCCCTGTGCCTCATGAGAACAGTCCAGCCCGATCTGCCAAGCAAAGTCTTCCCTGGACCGGAAACAAGCATCCTGGGACCGGTTTCTGGTTCATAACCCTCATCAGCCAGGCCATCTTGAATCCAGTGGCAAAGTGAGTAAGGGACCCACGTCTGGCCATACCCTGCCAACTTAAGGCGAACAAAGTGATACCAAAGGGAATGACGAACGGAGCGCTTGAGCAAATCAAAAACTCAACCCAATCAACTGATCTGGGTTTAATCCATCATCATTCTTTAGCTCACTCCACCACCCCAGTTCAGAAATGGCCATATGCACATCAGTCTGAGCCTGTGCCTCATGGGAACAGTCCAGCCCAAACTGCCAAGACATGTCTTCCCTGGACAGGAAATAAACACCCTGGGACCGGTTTCGGGTTCATAACCCTCATCAGCCAGGCTATCTTGAATCCAGTGGCAAAGTGAGCAAGGGACCCACGTCTGGGCATACCCTGCCAACTTAAGGCGAACAAAGCGATACCAAAGGGGATGACGAACGGTGCGCTTGAGCAAATCAAACACTCAACCCCAATCAACTGATCTGGGTTTAATCCATCATCATTCTTTAGCTCACTCCACCACCCCAGTTCAGAAATGGCCATATGCACATCAGTCTGAGCCTGTGCCTCATGGGAACAGTCCAGCCCAAACTGCCAAGACATGTCTTCCCTGGACCGGAAATAAACACCCTGGGACCGGTTTCGGGTTCATAACCCTTATCAGCCAGGCTATCTTGAATCCAGTTGCAAAGTGAGCAAGGGACCCGCGTCTGGGCATACCCTGCCAACTTAGGGTGAACAAAGCGACACCAAAGGGGATGACGGACGGAGCACTTGAGCAAATCAAACACTCACCCCCAGTCAACTGATCTGGGTTTAATCCATCATCATTCTTTAGCTCACTCCACCAACCCAGTTCAGACATAGCCATATGCAAATCAGTCTGACCCTGTGCCTCATGGGAACAGTCCAGCCGGAACTGCCAAGCCATGTCTTCCCTGGACCGGAAAAAAGCATCCTGGGACCGGTTTCGGGTTCATAACCCTCATCAGCCAGGCCATCTTCAATCCAGTGGCAAAACGAGCAAGGGGCCCGCGTCTGGGCACACCCTGCCAACTTAGGGCGAACAGAGCGATACCAAAGGGGATGACGGACGGAGCACTTGAGCAAATCAATCACTCACCCCCAGTCAACTGATCTGGGTTTAATCCATCATCATTCTTTATCTCACTCCACCACCCACTTCAGACATGGCCATATGAAAATCAGTCTAATTCTGTGCCTCATGGGAACAGTCCAGCCCAAACTGCCAAGCCATGTCTTCCATGGACCAGAAATAAGCACCCTAGGACCGGTTTCGGGTTCATAACCCTCATCAGCCAGGCCATCTTGAATCCAGTTGGAAAGTGAGCAATGGACCGGCGTCTGGACATACACTACCAACTTAGGGCGAACAAAGCGATACCAAAGGGGATGACGGACGGAGCGCTTGAGCAAATCAAACACTCACCCCCAGTCAACTGATCTGGGTTTAATCCATCATCATTCTTAAACTCACTCCACCACACCAGTTCAGACACAGCCATATGCAAATCAGTATGACCCTGTGCCTCATGAGAACAAATCAGCCCGAACTGCCAAGCCATGAATTCCATGGATCTGAAACAAGCATCCTGGGACCGGTTTCCAGTTCATAACCCTCATCAGCCAGGCCATCTTGAATCCAGTGGCAAAGTGAGCAAGTGACCCACGTCTGGGCATACCCTGCCAACTTAAGGCGAACAAAGCGATACCAAAGGGGATGACGTACCGAGCGCTCGAGCAAATCAAACACTCACCCCCAGTCAACTGATCTGGGTTTAATCCATCATTATTCTTTAGCTCACTCCACCGACCCAGGTCAGACATTGCCATATGCAAATCAGCCTGGCCCTGTGCCTCATGAGAACAGTCCAGCCCGATCTGCCAAGCCATGTCTTCCCTGGACCGGAAACAAGCATCCTGGGACCAGTTTCGGGTTCATAACCCTCATCAGCCAGGCTATCTTGAATCCAGTTGCAAAGTGAGCAAGGGACCCGCGTCTGGGCATACCCTGCCAACTTAGGGTGAACAAAGCGACACCAAAGGGGATGACGGACGGAGCACTTGAGCAAATCAAACACTCACCCCCAGTCAACTGATCTGGGTTAATACATCATCATTCTTTAGCTCACTCCACCAACCCAGTTCAGACATAGCCATATGCAAATCAGTCTGACCCTGTGCCTCATGGGAACAGTCCAGCCGGAACTGCCAAGCCATGTCTTCCCTGGACCGGAAAAAAGCATCCTGGGACCGGTTTCGGGTTCATAACCCTCATCAGCCAGGCCATCTTCAATCCAGTGGCAAAACGAGCAAGGGGCCCGCGTCTGGGCACACCCTGCCAACTTAGGGCGAAAAAAGCAATACCAAAGAGGATGACGGACGGAGCGCTTAAGCAAATCAAACACTCACCCCCAGTCAACTGATCTGAGTTTAATCCATCATCATTCTTTAGCTCACTCCACCACCCCAGTTCAGACATGGCCATATGCACATCAGTGTGACCCTGTGCCTCATGGGAAAAGTCCAGCCCGAACTGCCAAGCCATGTCTTCCCTGGACTGGAAACAAGCACCCTGGGACCGGTTTCAGGTTCATAACCCTCATCAGCCAGGCTATCTTGAATCCAGTGGCAAATGAGCAAGGGGCCAACGTCTGGGCATACCCTGCCAACTTAGGGCAAACAAAGCGATACCAAAGGGGATGACGGACGGAGCGCTTGAGCAAATCAAACACTCACCCCCAGTCAACTGATCTGGGTTTAATCCATCATTATTCTTTATTTCACTCCACCACCCCAGTTGAGACATGGCCATATGCACATCAGTCTGACCCTGTGCCTCATGACAACAAATCAGCCCGAACTGCCAAGCCATGTCTTCCATGGAGCTGAAACAAGCATCCTAGGACCGGTTTCCAGTTCATAACCCTCATCAGCCAGGCCATCTTGAATCCAGTGGCAAAGTGAGCAAGTGACCCACGTCTGGGCATACCCTGCCAACTTAAGGCGAACAAAGGGATACCAAAGGGGATGACGGACTGAGCGCTTGAGCAAATCAAACACTCACCCCCAGTCAACTGATCTGGGTTTAATCCATCATCATTCTTTAGCTCACTCCACCACCCCAGGTCAGACATTGCTATATGCAAATCAGCCTGGCCCTCTGCCTCATGAGAACAGTCCAGCCCGATCTGCCAAGCCATGTGTTCCCTGGACCGGAAACAAGCATCCTGGGACCAGTTTCGGGTTCATAACCCTCTTCAGCCAGGCTATCTTGAATCCAGTTGCAAAGGGAGCAAGGGACCCGCGTCTGGGCATACCCTGCCAACTTAGGGCGAACAAAGCGACACCAAAGGGGATGACGAACGGAGCGCTTGAGCAAATCAAATACTCACCCCCAGTCAACTGATCTGAGTTTAATCCATCATCACCATTCTTTAGCTCACTCTACCACCCCAGTTCAGACATGGCCATATGCAAATCAGTCTGACCCTGTGCCTCATGGGAACAGTCCAGCCCGAACTGCCAAGCCATGTCTTCCCTGGACTGGAAACAAGCACCCTGGGACCGGTTTCGGGTTCATAACCCTCATCAGCCAGGCTATCTTGAATCCAGTTGCAAATGTGCAAGGAGCCCACGTCCGGGCATACCCTGCCAACTTAGGGCAAACAAAGCGATACCAAAGGGGATGACGGACGGAGCGCTTGAGCAAATCAAACACTCACCCCCAGTCAACTGATCTGGGTTTAATCCATCATCATTCTTTAGCTCACTCCACCACCCCAGTTCAGACACAGCCATATGAAAATCAGTATGACCCTGTGCCTCATGAGAACAAATCAGCCCGAACAGCCAAGCCATGTCTTCCATGGACCTGAAACAAGCATCCTGGGACTGGTTTCCAGTTTATAACCCTCATCAGCCAGGCCATCTTGAATCCAGTGGCAAAGTGAGGAAGGGGACCAACGTCTGGGCATACCCTGCCAACTTAAGGCGAACAAAGCGATTCCAAAGGGGATGACGGACGGAGCGCTTGAGCAAATCAAACACTCACCCCCAGTCAACTGATCTGGGTTTAATCCATCATTATTCTTTAGCTCACTCCACCACCCCAGTTCAGACATGGCCATATGCAAATCAGCCTGGCCCTGTGCCTCATGAGAACAGTCCAGCCCGATCTGCCAAGCCATGTCTTCCCTGGACCGGAAACAAGCATCCTGGGACCAGTTTCGGGTTCATAACCCTCATCAGCCAGGCTATCTTGAATCCAGTGGCAAAGTGAGCACGGGACCCACGTCTGGGCATACCCTGCCAACTTAAGGCGAACAAAGCGATACCAAAGGGGATGGCGGACGGAGCGCTTGAGCAAATCAAAAACTCACCCCCATTCAACTGATCTGGGTTTAATCCATCATCATTCTTTAGCTCACTCCACCACCCCAGTTCAGACATGGCCATATGCACATCAGTCTGACCCTGTGCCTCATGGGACAGTCCAGCCCGAACTGCCAAGCCATGTCTTTCCTGGACCGGAAACAAGCATCCTGGGACCAGTTTCGGGTTCATAACCCTCATCAGCCAGGCCATCTTCAATCTAGTGGCAAAGTGAGCAATGGACCCGCGTCTGGGCATACACTGCCAATTTAGGGCGAACAAAGCGATACCAAAGGGGATGACGGATGGAGCGCTAGAGCAAATCAAACACTCACCCCCAGTCAACTGATCTGGGTTTAATCCATCATCATTCTTAAGCTCACTCCACCACCCCAGTTCAGACACAGCCATATGCAAATCAGTCGGACCCTGTGTCTCATGAGAACAAATCAGCCTGAACTGCCAAGCCATGTCTTCCATGAACCTGAAACAAGCCTCCTGGGACCGGTTTCAGGTTCATAACCCTCATCAGCCAGGCCATCTTGAATCCAGTGGCAAAGTGAGCAAGGGACCCACGTCTGGGCATACCCTGCCAACTTAAGGCGAACAAAGCGATACCAAAGGGGATGACGGACGGAGCGCTTGAGGAAATCAAACACTCACCCCCAGTCAACTGATCTGGGTTTAATCCATCATCATTCTTTAGCTCACTCCACCACCCCTGTTCAGACATGGCCATATGCAAATCAGCCTGCCCTGTGCCTCATGAGAACAGTCCAGCCCGATCTGCCAAGCAAAGTCTTCCCTGGACCGGAAACAAGCATCCTGGGACCGGTTTCTGGTTCATAACCCTCATCAGCCAGGCCATCTTGAATCCAGTGGCAAAGTGAGTAAGGGACCCACGTCTGGCCATACCCTGCCAACTTAAGGCGAACAAAGTGATACCAAAGGGAATGACGAACGGAGCGCTTGAGCAAATCAAACACTCACCTCCAGTCAACTGATCGGGGTTTAATCCATCATTATTCTTTAGCTCACTCCACCACCCCAGTTCAGACATGGCCATATGCAAATCAGCCTGGCCCTGTGCCTCATGAGAACAGTCCAGCCCGATCTGCCAAGCCATGTCTTCCCTGGACCGGAAACAAGCATCCTGGGACCAGTTTCTGGTTCATAACCCTCATCAGCCAGGCCATCTTGAATCCAGTGGCAATGTGAGCAAGGGACCCGCGTCTGGGCATACCCTGCCAACTTAGGGCGAACAGAGCGATACCAAAGGGGATGACGGACGGAGCGCTTGAGCAAATCAATCACTCACCCCCAGTCAACTGATCTGGCTTTAATCCATCATCATTCTTTAGCTCACTCTACCACCCACTTCAGACATGGCCATATGAAAATCAGTCTGACTCTGTGCCTCATAGGAACAGTCCAGCCCAAACTGCCAAGCCATGCCTTCCATTGACCAGAAATAAGCACCCTGGGACCGGTTTTGGGTTCATAACCCTCATCAGCCAGGCCATCTTGAATCCAGTGGCCAAGTGAGCAATGGACCCGCGTCTGGGCATACACTGCCAACTTAGGGCGAACAAAGCGATACCAAAGGGGATGATGGACGGAGCGCTAGAGCAAATCAAACACTCACCCCCAGTCTACTGATCTGGGTTTAATCCATCATCATTCTTAAGCTCACTCCACCACCCCAGTTCAGACACAGCCATATGCAAATCAGTCGGACCCTGTGCCTCATGAGAACAAATCAGCCCGAACTGCCAAGCCACGTCTTCCATGGACCTGAAACAAGCATCCTGGGACCGGTTTCCGGTTCATAATCCACATCAGCCAGGCCATCTTGAATCCAGTTGCAAAGTGAGCAAGGGACCCAGGTCTGGGCATACCCTGCCAACTTAAGGCGAACAAAGCGATACCAAAGGGGATGACGGACGGAGCGCTTGAGCAAATCAAACACTCACCCCCAGTAAACTGATCTGGGTTTAATCATCATCATTCTTAAGCTCACTCCACCACCCCAGTTCAGACACAGCCATATGCAAATCAGTCGGACCCTGTGCCTCATGAGAGCAAATCAGCCCGAACTGCCAAGCCATGTCTTCCATGGACCTGAAACAAGCATCCTGGGACCGGTTTCCGGTTCATAACCCTCATCAGCCAGGCCATCTTGAATGCAGTGGCAAAGTGAGCAAGGGACCCATGTCTGGGCATACCCTGCCAACTTAAGGCGAACAAAGCGATACCAAAGGGGATGACGGACAGAGCGCTTGAGCAAATCAAACACTCACCCCCAGTCAACTGATCTGGGTTTAATCCATCATCATTCTTTAGCTCACTCCACCACCCGAGTTCAGACATGGCCATATGCAAATCAGCCTCGCCCTGTGCCTCATGAGAACAGTCCAGCCCGATCTGCCAAGCAATGTCTTCCCTGGACCGGAAACAAGCATCCTGGGACCGGTTTCTGGTTCATGACCCTCATCAGCCAGGCCATCTTGAATCCAGTGGCAAAGTGAGCAAGGGACCCACGTCTGGGCATACCCTGCCAACTTAAGGCGAACAAAGCGATACCAAAGGGGATGATGGACGGAGCGCTTGAGCAAATCAAACACTCAACCCCAATCAACTGATCTGGGTTTAATCCATCATCATTCTTTAGCTCACTCCACCACCCCAGTTCAGAAATGGCCATATGCACATCAGTCTGAGTCTGTGCCTCATGGGAACAGTCCAGCCCAAACTGCCAAGACATGTCTTCCCTGGACCGGAAATAAACACCCTGGGACCGGTTTCGGGTTCATAATTTATTTATTTAGCGAATTTGTAAAGCGCGAACTGACACCTTGCAGGCTTCCTGGCGCTGGAAAATACTCTGTAGACGGTAGACCGGGAGAACAGTCGGGCTGACAGTTTATTTGGGGAAGAGCCAAGTCTTAATGCGTCTCCTAAAAGGGAGAAGCTGTGGAGTCTGACGTATGTCAGTGGGTAGGGTGTTCCAAAGCTTGGCCGCGGCTACGCTGAATGATAACCCTCATCAGCCAGGCTATCTTGAATCCAGTGGCAAAGTGAGCACGGGACCCACGTCTGGGCATACCCTGCCAACTTAAGGCGAACAAAGCGATACCAAAGGGGATGGCGGACGGAGCGCTTGAGCAAATCAAAAACTCACCCCCATTCAACTGATCTGGGTTTAATCCATCATCATTCTTTAGCTCACTCCACCACCCCAGTTCAGACATGGCCATATGCACATCAGTCTGACCCTGTGCCTCATGGGACAGTCCAGCCCGAACTGCCAAGCCATCTCTTTCCTGGACCGGAAACAAGCATCCTGGGACCAGTTTCGGGTTCATAACCCTCATCAGCCAGGCCATCTTCAATCTAGTGGCAAAGTGAGCAATGGACCCGCGTCTGGGCATACACTGCCAATTTAGGGCGAACAAAGCGATACCAAAGGGGATGACGGATGGAGCGCTTGAGCAAATCAAACACTCACCCCCAGTCAACTGATCTGGGTTTAATCCATCATCATTCTTAAGCTCACTCCACCACCCCAGTTCAGACACAGCCATATGCAAATCAGTCGGACCCTGTGTCTCATGAGAACAAATCAGCCTGAACTGCCAAGCCATGTCTTCCATGAACCTGAAACAAGCCTCCTGGGACCGGTTTCAGGTTCATAACCCTCATCAGCCAGGCCATCTTGAATCCAGTGGCAAAGTGAGCAAGGGACCCACGTCTGGGCATACCCTGCCAACTTAAGGCGAACAAAGCGATACCAAAGGGGATGACGGACGGAGTGCTTGAGGAAATCAAACACTCACCCCCAGTCAACTGATCTGGGTTTAATCCATCATCATTCTTTAGCTCACTCCACCACCCCTGTTCAGACATGGCCATATGCAAATCAGCCTGCCCTGTGCCTCATGAGAACAGTCCAGCCCGATCTGCCAAGCAAAGTCTTCCCTGGACCGGAAACAAGCATCCTGGGACCGGTTTCTGGTTCATAACCCTCATCAGCCAGGCCATCTTGAATCCAGTGGCAAAGTGAGTAAGGGACCCACGTCTGGCCATACCCTGCCAACTTAAGGCGAACAAAGTGATACCAAAGGGAATGACGAACGGAGCGCTTGAGCAAATCAAAAACTCAACCCAATCAACTGATCTGGGTTTAATCCATCATCATTCTTTAGCTCACTCCACCACCCCAGTTCAGAAATGGCCATATGCACATCAGTCTGAGCCTGTGCCTCATGGGAACAGTCCAGCCCAAACTGCCAAGACATGTCTTCCCTGGACAGGAAATAAACACCCTGGGACCGGTTTCGGGTTCATAACCCTCATCAGCCAGGCTATCTTGAATCCAGTGGCAAAGTGAGCAAGGGACCCACGTCTGGGCATACCCTGCCAACTTAAGGCGAACAAAGCGATACCAAAGGGGATGACGAACGGTGCGCTTGAGCAAATCAAACACTCAACCCCAATCAACTGATCTGGGTTTAATCCATCATCATTCTTTAGCTCACTCCACCACCCCAGTTCAGAAATGGCCATATGCACATCAGTCTGAGCCTGTGCCTCATGGGAACAGTCCAGCCCAAACTGCCAAGACATGTCTTCCCTGGACCGGAAATAAACACCCTGGGACCGGTTTCGGGTTCATAACCCTTATCAGCCAGGCTATCTTGAATCCAGTTGCAAAGTGAGCAAGGGACCCGCGTCTGGGCATACCCTGCCAACTTAGGGTGAACAAAGCGACACCAAAGGGGATGACGGACGGAGCACTTGAGCAAATCAAACACTCACCCCCAGTCAACTGATCTGGGTTTAATCCATCATCATTCTTTAGCTCACTCCACCAACCCAGTTCAGACATAGCCATATGCAAATCAGTCTGACCCTGTGCCTCATGGGAACAGTCCAGCCGGAACTGCCAAGCCATGTCTTCCCTGGACCGGAAAAAAGCATCCTGGGACCGGTTTCGGGTTCATAACCCTCATCAGCCAGGCCATCTTCAATCCAGTGGCAAAACGAGCAAGGGGCCCGCGTCTGGGCACACCCTGCCAACTTAGGGCGAACAGAGCGATACCAAAGGGGATGACGGACGGAGCACTTGAGCAAATCAATCACTCACCCCCAGTCAACTGATCTGGGTTTAATCCATCATCATTCTTTATCTCACTCCACCACCCACTTCAGACATGGCCATATGAAAATCAGTCTAACTCTGTGCCTCATGGGAACAGTCCAGCCCAAACTGCCAAGCCATGTCTTCCATGGACCAGAAATAAGCACCCTAGGACCGGTTTCGGGTTCATAACCCTCATCAGCCAGGCCATCTTGAATCCAGTTGGAAAGTGAGCAATGGACCGGCGTCTGGACATACACTACCAACTTAGGGCGAACAAAGCGATACCAAAGGGGATGACGGACGGAGCGCTTGAGCAAATCAAACACTCACCCCCAGTCAACTGATCTGGGTTTAATCCATCATCATTCTTAAACTCACTCCACCACACCAGTTCAGACACAGCCATATGCAAATCAGTATGACCCTGTGCCTCATGAGAACAAATCAGCCCGAACTGCCAAGCCATGAATTCCATGGAGCTGAAACAAGCATCCTGGGACCGGTTTCCAGTTCATAACCCTCATCAGCCAGGCCATCTTGAATCCAGTGGCAAAGTGAGCAAGTGACCCACGTCTGGGCATACCCTGCCAACTTAAGGCGAACAAAGCGATACCAAAGGGGATGACGTACCGAGCGCTCGAGCAAATCAAACACTCACCCCCAGTCAACTGATCTGGGTTTAATCCATCATTATTCTTTAGCTCACTCCACCACCCCAGGTCAGACATTGCCATATGCAAATCAGCCTGGCCCTGTGCCTCATGAGAACAGTCCAGCCCGATCTGCCAAGCCATGTCTTCCCTGGACCGGAAACAAGCATCCTGGGACCAGTTTCGGGTTCATAACCCTCATCAGCCAGGCTATCTTGAATCCAGTTGCAAAGTGAGCAAGGGACCCGCGTCTGGGCATACCCTGCCAACTTAGGGTGAACAAAGCGACACCAAAGGGGATGACGGACGGAGCACTTGAGCAAATCAAACACTCACCCCCAGTCAACTGATCTGGGTTAATACATCATCATTCTTTAGCTCACTCCACCAACCCAGTTCAGACATAGCCATATGCAAATCAGTCTGACCCTGTGCCTCATGGGAACAGTCCAGCCGGAACTGCCAAGCCATGTCTTCCCTGGACCGGAAAAAAGCATCCTGGGACCGGTTTCGGGTTCATAACCCTCATCAGCCAGGCCATCTTCAATCCAGTGGCAAAACGAGCAAGGGGCCCGCGTCTGGGCACACCCTGCCAACTTAGGGCGAAAAAAGCAATACCAAAGAGGATGACGGACGGAGCGCTTAAGCAAATCAAACACTCACCCCCAGTCAACTGATCTGGCTTTAATCCATCATCATTCTTTAGCTCACTCTACCACCCACTTCAGACATGGCCATATGAAAATCAGTCTGACTCTGTGCCTCATAGGAACAGTCCAGCCCAAACTGCCAAGCCATGCCTTCCATTGACCAGAAATAAGCACCCTGGGACCGGTTTTGGGTTCATAACCCTCATCAGCCAGGCCATCTTGAATCCAGTGGCCAAGTGAGCAATGGACCGCGTCTGGGCATACACTGCCAACTTAGGGCGAACAAAGCGATACCAAAGGGGATGATGGACGGAGCGCTAGAGCAAATCAAACACTCACCCCCAGTCTACTGATCTGGGTTTAATCCATCATCATTCTTAAGCTCACTCCACCACCCCAGTTCAGACACAGCCATATGCAAATCAGTCGGACCCTGTGCCTCATGAGAACAAATCAGCCCGAACTGCCAAGCCACGTCTTCCATGGACCTGAAACAAGCATCCTGGGACCGGTTTCCGGTTCATAATCCTCATCAGCCAGGCCATCTTGAATCCAGTTGCAAAGTGAGCAAGGGACCCAGGTCTGGGCATACCCTGCCAACTTAAGGTGAACAAAGCGATACCAAAGGGGATGACGGACGGAGCGCTTGAGCAAATCAAACACTCACCCCCAGTAAACTGATCTGGGTTTAATCCATCATCATTCTTTAGCTCACTCCACCACCCGAGTTCAGACATGGCCATATGCAAATCAGCCTCGCCCTGTGCCTCATGAGAACAGTCCAGCCCGATCTGCCAAGCAATGTCTTCCCTGGACCGGAAACAAGCATCCTGGGACCGGTTTCTGGTTCATGACCCTCATCAGCCAGGCCATCTTGAATCCAGTGGCAAAGTGAGCAAGGGACCCACGTCTGGGCATACCCTGCCAACTTAAGGCGAACAAAGCGATACCAAAGGGGATGATGGACGGAGCGCTTGAGCAAATCAAACACTCAACCCCAATCAACTGATCTGGGTTTAATCCATCATCATTCTTTAGCTCACTCCACCACCCCAGTTCAGAAATGGCCATATGCACATCAGTCTGAGTCTGTGCCTCATGGGAACAGTCCAGCCCAAACTGCCAAGACATGTCTTCCCTGGACCGGAAATAAACACCCTGGGACCGGTTTCGGGTTCATAACCCTCATCAGCCAGGCTATCTTGAATCCAGTGGCAAAGTGAGCACGGGACCCACGTCTGGGCATACCCTGCCAACTTAAGGCGAACAAAGCGATACCAAAGGGGATGGCGGACGGAGCGCTTGAGCAAATCAAAAACTCACCCCCATTCAACTGATCTGGGTTTAATCCATCATCATTCTTTAGCTCACTCCACCACCCCAGTTCAGACATGGCCATATGCACATCAGTCTGACCCTGTGCCTCATGGGACAGTCCAGCCCGAACTGCCAAGCCATCTCTTTCCTGGACCGGAAACAAGCATCCTGGGACCAGTTTCGGGTTCATAACCCTCATCAGCCAGGCCATCTTCAATCTAGTGGCAAAGTGAGCAATGGACCCGCGTCTGGGCATACACTGCCAATTTAGGGCGAACAAAGCGATACCAAAGGGGATGACGGATGGAGCGCTTGAGCAAATCAAACACTCACCCCCAGTCAACTGATCTGGGTTTAATCCATCATCATTCTTAAGCTCACTCCACCACCCCAGTTCAGACACAGCCATATGCAAATCAGTCGGACCCTGTGTCTCATGAGAACAAATCAGCCTGAACTGCCAAGCCATGTCTTCCATGAACCTGAAACAAGCCTCCTGGGACCGGTTTCAGGTTCATAACCCTCATCAGCCAGGCCATCTTGAATCCAGTGGCAAAGTGAGCAAGGGACCCACGTCTGGGCATACCCTGCCAACTTAAGGCGAACAAAGCGATACCAAAGGGGATGACGGACGGAGTGCTTGAGGAAATCAAACACTCACCCCCAGTCAACTGATCTGGGTTTAATCCATCATCATTCTTTAGCTCACTCCACCACCCCTGTTCAGACATGGCCATATGCAAATCAGCCTGCCCTGTGCCTCATGAGAACAGTCCAGCCCGATCTGCCAAGCAAAGTCTTCCCTGGACCGGAAACAAGCATCCTGGGACCGGTTTCTGGTTCATAACCCTCATCAGCCAGGCCATCTTGAATCCAGTGGCAAAGTGAGTAAGGGACCCACGTCTGGCCATACCCTGCCAACTTAAGGCGAACAAAGTGATACCAAAGGGAATGACGAACGGAGCGCTTGAGCAAATCAAAAACTCAACCCAATCAACTGATCTGGGTTTAATCCATCATCATTCTTTAGCTCACTCCACCACCCCAGTTCAGAAATGGCCATATGCACATCAGTCTGAGCCTGTGCCTCATGGGAACAGTCCAGCCCAAACTGCCAAGACATGTCTTCCCTGGACAGGAAATAAACACCCTGGGACCGGTTTCGGGTTCATAACCCTCATCAGCCAGGCTATCTTGAATCCAGTGGCAAAGTGAGCAAGGGACCCACGTCTGGGCATACCCTGCCAACTTAAGGCGAACAAAGCGATACCAAAGGGGATGACGAACGGTGCGCTTGAGCAAATCAAACACTCAACCCCAATCAACTGATCTGGGTTTAATCCATCATCATTCTTTAGCTCACTCCACCACCCCAGTTCAGAAATGGCCATATGCACATCAGTCTGAGCCTGTGCCTCATGGGAACAGTCCAGCCCAAACTGCCAAGACATGTCTTCCCTGGACCGGAAATAAACACCCTGGGACCGGTTTCGGGTTCATAACCCTTATCAGCCAGGCTATCTTGAATCCAGTTGCAAAGTGAGCAAGGGACCCGCGTCTGGGCATACCCTGCCAACTTAGGGTGAACAAAGCGACACCAAAGGGGATGACGGACGGAGCACTTGAGCAAATCAAACACTCACCCCCAGTCAACTGATCTGGGTTTAATCCATCATCATTCTTTAGCTCACTCCACCAACCCAGTTCAGACATAGCCATATGCAAATCAGTCTGACCCTGTGCCTCATGGGAACAGTCCAGCCGGAACTGCCAAGCCATGTCTTCCCTGGACCGGAAAAAAGCATCCTGGGACCGGTTTCGGGTTCATAACCCTCATCAGCCAGGCCATCTTCAATCCAGTGGCAAAACGAGCAAGGGGCCCGCGTCTGGGCACACCCTGCCAACTTAGGGCGAACAGAGCGATACCAAAGGGGATGACGGACGGAGCACTTGAGCAAATCAATCACTCACCCCCAGTCAACTGATCTGGGTTTAATCCATCATCATTCTTTATCTCACTCCACCACCCACTTCAGACATGGCCATATGAAAATCAGTCTAACTCTGTGCCTCATGGGAACAGTCCAGCCCAAACTGCCAAGCCATGTCTTCCATGGACCAGAAATAAGCACCCTAGGACCGGTTTCGGGTTCATAACCCTCATCAGCCAGGCCATCTTGAATCCAGTTGGAAAGTGAGCAATGGACCGGCGTCTGGACATACACTACCAACTTAGGGCGAACAAAGCGATACCAAAGGGGATGACGGACGGAGCGCTTGAGCAAATCAAACACTCACCCCCAGTCAACTGATCTGGGTTTAATCCATCATCATTCTTAAACTCACTCCACCACACCAGTTCAGACACAGCCATATGCAAATCAGTATGACCCTGTGCCTCATGAGAACAAATCAGCCCGAACTGCCAAGCCATGAATTCCATGGAGCTGAAACAAGCATCCTGGGACCGGTTTCCAGTTCATAACCCTCATCAGCCAGGCCATCTTGAATCCAGTGGCAAAGTGAGCAAGTGACCCACGTCTGGGCATACCCTGCCAACTTAAGGCGAACAAAGCGATACCAAAGGGGATGACGTACCGAGCGCTCGAGCAAATCAAACACTCACCCCCAGTCAACTGATCTGGGTTTAATCCATCATTATTCTTTAGCTCACTCCACCACCCCAGGTCAGACATTGCCATATGCAAATCAGCCTGGCCCTGTGCCTCATGAGAACAGTCCAGCCCGATCTGCCAAGCCATGTCTTCCCTGGACCGGAAACAAGCATCCTGGGACCAGTTTCGGGTTCATAACCCTCATCAGCCAGGCTATCTTGAATCCAGTTGCAAAGTGAGCAAGAGACCCGCGTCTGGGCATACCCTGCCAACTTAGGGTGAACAAAGCGACACCAAAGGGGATGACGGACGGAGCACTTGAGCAAATCAAACACTCACCCCCAGTCAACTGATCTGGGTTAATACATCATCATTCTTTAGCTCACTCCACCAACCCAGTTCAGACATAGCCATATGCAAATCAGTCTGACCCTGTGCCTCATGGGAACAGTCCAGCCGGAACTGCCAAGCCATGTCTTCCCTGGACCGGAAAAAAGCATCCTGGGACCGGTTTCGGGTTCATAACCCTCATCAGCCAGGCCATCTTCAATCCAGTGGCAAAACGAGCAAGGGGCCCGCGTCTGGGCACACCCTGCCAACTTAGGGCGAAAAAAGCAATACCAAAGAGGATGACGGACGGAGCGCTTAAGCAAATCAAACACTCACCCCCAGTCAACTGATCTGGCTTTAATCCATCATCATTCTTTAGCTCACTCTACCACCCACTTCAGACATGGCCATATGAAAATCAGTCTGACTCTGTGCCTCATAGGAACAGTCCAGCCCAAACTGCCAAGCCATGCCTTCCATTGACCAGAAATAAGCACCCTGGGACCGGTTTTGGGTTCATAACCCTCATCAGCCAGGCCATCTTGAATCCAGTGGCCAAGTGAGCAATGGACCGCGTCTGGGCATACACTGCCAACTTAGGGCGAACAAAGCGATACCAAAGGGGATGATGGACGGAGCGCTAGAGCAAATCAAACACTCACCCCCAGTCTACTGATCTGGGTTTAATCCATCATCATTCTTAAGCTCACTCCACCACCCCAGTTCAGACACAGCCATATGCAAATCAGTCGGACCCTGTGCCTCATGAGAACAAATCAGCCCGAACTGCCAAGCCACGTCTTCCATGGACCTGAAACAAGCATCCTGGGACCGGTTTCCGGTTCATAATCCTCATCAGCCAGGCCATCTTGAATCCAGTTGCAAAGTGAGCAAGGGACCCAGGTCTGGGCATACCCTGCCAACTTAAGGTGAACAAAGCGATACCAAAGGGGATGACGGACGGAGCGCTTGAGCAAATCAAACACTCACCCCCAGTAAACTGATCTGGGTTTAATCCATCATCATTCTTTAGCTCACTCCACCACCCGAGTTCAGACATGGCCATATGCAAATCAGCCTCGCCCTGTGCCTCATGAGAACAGTCCAGCCCGATCTGCCAAGCAATGTCTTCCCTGGACCGGAAACAAGCATCCTGGGACCGGTTTCTGGTTCATGACCCTCATCAGCCAGGCCATCTTGAATCCAGTGGCAAAGTGAGCAAGGGACCCACGTCTGGGCATACCCTGCCAACTTAAGGCGAACAAAGCGATACCAAAGGGGATGATGGACGGAGCGCTTGAGCAAATCAAACACTCAACCCCAATCAACTGATCTGGGTTTAATCCATCATCATTCTTTAGCTCACTCCACCACCCCAGTTCAGAAATGGCCATATGCACATCAGTCTGAGTCTGTGCCTCATGGGAACAGTCCAGCCCAAACTGCCAAGACATGTCTTCCCTGGACCGGAAATAAACACCCTGGGACCGGTTTCGGGTTCATAACCCTCATCAGCCAGGCTATCTTGAATCCAGTGGCAAAGTGAGCACGGGACCCACGTCTGGGCATACCCTGCCAACTTAAGGCGAACAAAGCGATACCAAAGGGGATGGCGGACGGAGCGCTTGAGCAAATCAAAAACTCACCCCCATTCAACTGATCTGGGTTTAATCCATCATCATTCTTTAGCTCACTCCACCACCCCAGTTCAGACATGGCCATATGCACATCAGTCTGACCCTGTGCCTCATGGGACAGTCCAGCCCGAACTGCCAAGCCATCTCTTTCCTGGACCGGAAACAAGCATCCTGGGACCAGTTTCGGGTTCATAACCCTCATCAGCCAGGCCATCTTCAATCTAGTGGCAAAGTGAGCAATGGACCCGCGTCTGGGCATACACTGCCAATTTAGGGCGAACAAAGCGATACCAAAGGGGATGACGGATGGAGCGCTTGAGCAAATCAAACACTCACCCCCAGTCAACTGATCTGGGTTTAATCCATCATCATTCTTAAGCTCACTCCACCACCCCAGTTCAGACACAGCCATATGCAAATCAGTCGGACCCTGTGTCTCATGAGAACAAATCAGCCTGAACTGCCAAGCCATGTCTTCCATGAACCTGAAACAAGCCTCCTGGGACCGGTTTCAGGTTCATAACCCTCATCAGCCAGGCCATCTTGAATCCAGTGGCAAAGTGAGCAAGGGACCCACGTCTGGGCATACCCTGCCAACTTAAGGCGAACAAAGCGATACCAAAGGGGATGACGGACGGAGTGCTTGAGGAAATCAAACACTCACCCCCAGTCAACTGATCTGGGTTTAATCCATCATCATTCTTTAGCTCACTCCACCACCCCTGTTCAGACATGGCCATATGCAAATCAGCCTGCCCTGTGCCTCATGAGAACAGTCCAGCCCGATCTGCCAAGCAAAGTCTTCCCTGGACCGGAAACAAGCATCCTGGGACCGGTTTCTGGTTCATAACCCTCATCAGCCAGGCCATCTTGAATCCAGTGGCAAAGTGAGTAAGGGACCCACGTCTGGCCATACCCTGCCAACTTAAGGCGAACAAAGTGATACCAAAGGGAATGACGAACGGAGCGCTTGAGCAAATCAAAAACTCAACCCAATCAACTGATCTGGGTTTAATCCATCATCATTCTTTAGCTCACTCCACCACCCCAGTTCAGAAATGGCCATATGCACATCAGTCTGAGCCTGTGCCTCATGGGAACAGTCCAGCCCAAACTGCCAAGACATGTCTTCCCTGGACAGGAAATAAACACCCTGGGACCGGTTTCGGGTTCATAACCCTCATCAGCCAGGCTATCTTGAATCCAGTGGCAAAGTGAGCAAGGGACCCACGTCTGGGCATACCCTGCCAACTTAAGGCGAACAAAGCGATACCAAAGGGGATGACGAACGGTGCGCTTGAGCAAATCAAACACTCAACCCCAATCAACTGATCTGGGTTTAATCCATCATCATTCTTTAGCTCACTCCACCACCCCAGTTCAGAAATGGCCATATGCACATCAGTCTGAGCCTGTGCCTCATGGGAACAGTCCAGCCCAAACTGCCAAGACATGTCTTCCCTGGACCGGAAATAAACACCCTGGGACCGGTTTCGGGTTCATAACCCTTATCAGCCAGGCTATCTTGAATCCAGTTGCAAAGTGAGCAAGGGACCCGCGTCTGGGCATACCCTGCCAACTTAGGGTGAACAAAGCGACACCAAAGGGGATGACGGACGGAGCACTTGAGCAAATCAAACACTCACCCCCAGTCAACTGATCTGGGTTTAATCCATCATCATTCTTTAGCTCACTCCACCAACCCAGTTCAGACATAGCCATATGCAAATCAGTCTGACCCTGTGCCTCATGGGAACAGTCCAGCCGGAACTGCCAAGCCATGTCTTCCCTGGACCGGAAAAAAGCATCCTGGGACCGGTTTCGGGTTCATAACCCTCATCAGCCAGGCCATCTTCAATCCAGTGGCAAAACGAGCAAGGGGCCCGCGTCTGGGCACACCCTGCCAACTTAGGGCGAACAGAGCGATACCAAAGGGGATGACGGACGGAGCACTTGAGCAAATCAATCACTCACCCCCAGTCAACTGATCTGGGTTTAATCCATCATCATTCTTTATCTCACTCCACCACCCACTTCAGACATGGCCATATGAAAATCAGTCTAACTCTGTGCCTCATGGGAACAGTCCAGCCCAAACTGCCAAGCCATGTCTTCCATGGACCAGAAATAAGCACCCTAGGACCGGTTTCGGGTTCATAACCCTCATCAGCCAGGCCATCTTGAATCCAGTTGGAAAGTGAGCAATGGACCGGCGTCTGGACATACACTACCAACTTAGGGCGAACAAAGCGATACCAAAGGGGATGACGGACGGAGCGCTTGAGCAAATCAAACACTCACCCCCAGTCAACTGATCTGGGTTTAATCCATCATCATTCTTAAACTCACTCCACCACACCAGTTCAGACACAGCCATATGCAAATCAGTATGACCCTGTGCCTCATGAGAACAAATCAGCCCGAACTGCCAAGCCATGAATTCCATGGAGCTGAAACAAGCATCCTGGGACCGGTTTCCAGTTCATAACCCTCATCAGCCAGGCCATCTTGAATCCAGTGGCAAAGTGAGCAAGTGACCCACGTCTGGGCATACCCTGCCAACTTAAGGCGAACAAAGCGATACCAAAGGGGATGACGTACCGAGCGCTCGAGCAAATCAAACACTCACCCCCAGTCAACTGATCTGGGTTTAATCCATCATTATTCTTTAGCTCACTCCACCACCCCAGGTCAGACATTGCCATATGCAAATCAGCCTGGCCCTGTGCCTCATGAGAACAGTCCAGCCCGATCTGCCAAGCCATGTCTTCCCTGGACCGGAAACAAGCATCCTGGGACCAGTTTCGGGTTCATAACCCTCATCAGCCAGGCTATCTTGAATCCAGTTGCAAAGTGAGCAAGGGACCCGCGTCTGGGCATACCCTGCCAACTTAGGGTGAACAAAGCGACACCAAAGGGGATGACGGACGGAGCACTTGAGCAAATCAAACACTCACCCCCAGTCAACTGATCTGGGTTAATACATCATCATTCTTTAGCTCACTCCACCAACCCAGTTCAGACATAGCCATATGCAAATCAGTCTGACCCTGTGCCTCATGGGAACAGTCCAGCCGGAACTGCCAAGCCATGTCTTCCCTGGACCGGAAAAAAGCATCCTGGGACCGGTTTCGGGTTCATAACCCTCATCAGCCAGGCCATCTTCAATCCAGTGGCAAAACGAGCAAGGGGCCCGCGTCTGGGCACACCCTGCCAACTTAGGGCGAAAAAAGCAATACCAAAGAGGATGACGGACGGAGCGCTTAAGCAAATCAAACACTCACCCCCAGTCAACTGATCTGAGTTTAATCCATCATCATTCTTTAGCTCACTCCACCACCCCAGTTCAGACATGGCCATATGCACATCAGTGTGACCCTGTGCCTCATGGGAAAAGTCCAGCCCGAACTGCCAAGCCATGTCTTCCCTGGACTGGAAACAAGCACCCTGGGACCGGTTTCAGGTTCATAACCCTCATCAGCCAGGCTATCTTGAATCCAGTGGCAAATGAGCAAGGGGCCAACGTCTGGGCATACCCTGCCAACTTAGGGCAAACAAAGCGATACCAAAGGGGATGACGGACGGAGCGCTTGAGCAAATCAAACACTCACCCCCAGTCAACTGATCTGGGTTTAATCCATCATTATTCTTTATTTCACTCCACCACCCCAGTTGAGACATGGCCATATGCACATCAGTCTGACCCTGTGCCTCATGACAACAAATCAGCCCGAACTGCCAAGCCATGTCTTCCATGGAGCTGAAACAAGCATCCTAGGACCGGTTTCCAGTTCATAACCCTCATCAGCCAGGCCATCTTGAATCCAGTGGCAAAGTGAGCAAGTGACCCACGTCTGGGCATACCCTGCCAACTTAAGGCGAACAAAGGGATACCAAAGGGGATGACGGACTGAGCGCTTGAGCAAATCAAACACTCACCCCCAGTCAACTGATCTGGGTTTAATCCATCATCATTCTTTAGCTCACTCCACCACCCCAGGTCAGACATTGCTATATGCAAATCAGCCTGGCCCTCTGCCTCATGAGAACAGTCCAGCCCGATCTGCCAAGCCATGTGTTCCCTGGACCGGAAACAAGCATCCTGGGACCAGTTTCGGGTTCATAACCCTCTTCAGCCAGGCTATCTTGAATCCAGTTGCAAAGGGAGCAAGGGACCCGCGTCTGGGCATACCCTGCCAACTTAGGGCGAACAAAGCGACACCAAAGGGGATGACGAACGGAGCGCTTGAGCAAATCAAATACTCACCCCCAGTCAACTGATCTGAGTTTAATCCATCATCACCATTCTTTAGCTCACTCTACCACCCCAGTTCAGACATGGCCATATGCTAATCAGTCTGACCCTGTGCCTCATGGGAACAGTCCAGCCCGAACTGCCAAGCCATGTCTTCCCTGGACTGGAAACAAGCACCCTGGGACCGGTTTCGGGTTCATAACCCTCATCAGCCAGGCTATCTTGAATCCAGTTGCAAATGTGCAAGGAGCCCACGTCTGGGCATACCCTGCCAACTTAGGGCAAACAAAGCGATACCAAAGGGGATGACGGACGGAGCGCTTGAGCAAATCAAACACTCACCCCCAGTCAACTGATCTGGGTTTAATCCATCATCATTCTTTAGCTCACTCCACCACCCCAGTTCAGACACAGCCATATGAAAATCAGTATGACCCTGTGCCTCATGAGAACAAATCAGCCCGAACAGCCAAGCCATGTCTTCCATGGACCTGAAACAAGCATCCTGGGACTGGTTTCCAGTTTATAACCCTCATCAGCCAGGCCATCTTGAATCCAGTGGCAAAGTGAGGAAGGGGACCAACGTCTGGGCATACCCTGCCAACTTAAGGCGAACAAAGCGATTCCAAAGGGGATGACGGACGGAGCGCTTGAGCAAATCAAACACTCACCCCCAGTCAACTGATCTGGGTTTAATCCATCATTATTCTTTAGCTCACTCCACCACCCCAGTTCAGACATGGCCATATGCAAATCAGCCTGGCCCTGTGCCTCATGAGAACAGTCCAGCCCGATCTGCCAAGCCATGTCTTCCCTGGACCGGAAACAAGCATCCTGGGACCAGTTTCGGGTTCATAACCCTCATCAGCCAGGCCATCTTGAATCCAGTGGCAATGTGAGCAAGGGACCCGCGTCTGGGCATACCCTGCCAACTTAGGGCGAACAGAGCGATACCAAAGGGGATGACGGACGGAGCGCTTGAGCAAATCAATCACTCACCCCCAGTCAACTGATCTGGCTTTAATCCATCATCATTCTTTAGCTCACTCTACCACCCACTTCAGACATGGCCATATGAAAATCAGTCTGACTCTGTGCCTCATAGGAACAGTCCAGCCCAAACTGCCAAGCCATGCCTTCCATTGACCAGAAATAAGCACCCTGGGACCGGTTTTGGGTTCATAACCCTCATCAGCCAGGCCATCTTGAATCCAGTGGCCAAGTGAGCAATGGACCGCGTCTGGGCATACACTGCCAACTTAGGGCGAACAAAGCGATACCAAAGGGGATGATGGACGGAGCGCTAGAGCAAATCAAACACTCACCCCCAGTCTACTGATCTGGGTTTAATCCATCATCATTCTTAAGCTCACTCCACCACCCCAGTTCAGACACAGCCATATGCAAATCAGTCGGACCCTGTGCCTCATGAGAACAAATCAGCCCGAACTGCCAAGCCACGTCTTCCATGGACCTGAAACAAGCATCCTGGGACCGGTTTCCGGTTCATAATCCTCATCAGCCAGGCCATCTTGAATCCAGTTGCAAAGTGAGCAAGGGACCCAGGTCTGGGCATACCCTGCCAACTTAAGGTGAACAAAGCGATACCAAAGGGGATGACGGACGGAGCGCTTGAGCAAATCAAACACTCACCCCCAGTAAACTGATCTGGGTTTAATCCATCATCATTCTTTAGCTCACTCCACCACCCCAGTTCAGACATGGCCATATGCAAATCAGCCTCGCCCTGTGCCTCATGAGAACAGTCCAGCCCGATCTGCCAAGCAATGTCTTCCCTGGACCGGAAACAAGCATCCTGGGACCGGTTTCTGGTTCATGACCCTCATCAGCCAGGCCATCTTGAATCCAGTGGCAAAGTGAGCAAGGGACCCACGTCTGGGCATACCCTGCCAACTTAAGGCAAACAAAGCGATACCAAAGGGGATGACGGACGGAGCGCTTGAGCAAATCAAACACTCAACCCCAATCAACTGATCTGGGTTTAATCCATCATCATTCTTTAGCTCACTCCACCACCCCAGTTCAGAAATGGCCATATGCACATCAGTCTGAGTCTGTGCCTCATGGGAACAGTCCAGCCCAAACTGCCAAGACATGTCTTCCCTGGACCGGAAATAAACACCCTGGGACCGGTTTCGGGTTCATAACCCTCATCAGCCAGGCTATCTTGAATCCAGTGGCAAAGTGAGCACGGGACCCACGTCTGGGCATACCCTGCCAACTTAAGGCAAACAAAGCGATACCAAAGGGGATGGCGGACGGAGCGCTTGAGCAAATCAAAAACTCACCCCCATTCAACTGATCTGAGTTTAATCCATCATCACCATTCTTTAGCTCACTCTACCACCCCAGTTCAGGCATGGCCATATGCAAATCAGTCTGACCCTGTGCCTCATGGGAACAGTCCAGCCCGAACTGCCAAGCCATGTCTTCCCTGGACTGGAAACAAGCACCCTGGGACCGGTTTCGGGTTCATAACCCTCATCAGCCAGGCTATCTTGAATCCAGTGGCAAATGTGCAAGGAGCCCACGTCTGGGCATACCCTGCCAACTTAGGGCAAACAAAGCGATACCAAAGGGGATGACGGACGGAGCGCTTGAGCAAATCAAACACTCACCCCCAGTCAACTGATCTGGGTTTAATCCATCATCATTCTTTAGCTCACTCCACCACCCCAGTTGAGACATGGCCATATGCACATCAGTCTGACCATGTGCCTCATGGGAACAGTCCAGCCCGAACTGCCAAGCCATTCCTTCCCTGGACCGGAAACAAGCACCCTGGGACCGGTTTATGGTTCATAACCCTCATCAGCCAGGCTATCTTGAATCCAGTGGCAAAGTGAGCAAGGAACCCGCGTCTGGGCATACCCTGCCAACTTAGAGCAAAGAAAGCGATACCAACGGGGATGACAGACGGAGCGCTTGAGCAAATCAAACACTCACCCCCAGTCAACTGATCTGGGTTTAATCCATCATCATTCTTTAGCTCACTCCACCACCCCAGTTCAGACACAGCCATATGAAAATCAGTATGACCCTGCGCCTCATGAGAACAAATCAGCCCGAACAGCCAAGCCATGTCTTCCCTGGACCGGAAACAAGCATCCTGGGACTGGTTTCCAGTTTATAACCCTCATCAGCCAGGCCATCTTGAATCCAGTGGCAATGTGAGCAAGGGACCCGCGTCTGGGCATACCCTGCCAACTTAGGGCGAACAGAGCGATACCAAAGGGGATGACGGACGGAGCGCTTGAGCAAATCAATCACTCACCCCCAGTCAACTGATCTGGCTTTAATCCATCATCATTCTTTAGCTCACTCTACCACCCACTTCAGACATGGCCATATGAAAATCAGTCTGACTCTGTGCCTCATAGGAACAGTCCAGCCCAAACTGCCAAGCCATGCCTTCCATTGACCAGAAATAAGCACCCTGGGACCGGTTTTGGGTTCATAACCCTCATCAGCCAGGCCATCTTGAATCCAGTTGCAAAGTGAGCAAGGGACCCAGGTCTGGGCATACCCTGCCAACTTAAGGCGAACAAAGCGATACCAAAGGGGATGACGGACGGAGCGCTTGAGCAAATCAAACACTCACCCCCAGTAAACTGATCTGGGTTTAATCATCATCATTCTTAAGCTCACTCCACCACCCCAGGTCAGACACAGCCATATGCAAATCAGTCGGACCCTGTGCCTCATGAGAGCAAATCTGCCCGAACTGCCAAGCCATGTCTTCCATGGACCTGAAACAAGCATCCTGGGACCGGTTTCCGGTTCATAACCCTCATCAGCCAGGCCATCTTGAATCCAGTGGCAAAGTGAGCAAGGGACCCATGTCTGGGCATACCCTGCCAACTTAAGGCGAACAAAGCGATACCAAAGGGGATGACGGACGGAGCGCTTGAGCAAATCAAACACTCACCCCCAGTCAACTGATCTGGGTTTAATCCATCATCATTCTTTAGCTCACTCCACCACCCCAGTTCAGACATGGCCATATGCAAATCAGCCTCGCCCTGTGCCTCATGAGAACAGTCCAGCCCGATCTGCCAAGCAATGTCTTCCCTGGACCGGAAACAAGCATCCTGGGACCGGTTTCTGGTTCATGACCCTCATCAGCCAGGCCATCTTGAATCCAGTGGCAAAGTGAGCAAGGGACCCACGTCTGGGCATACCCTGCCAACTTAAGGCGAACAAAGCGATACCAAAGGGGATGGCGGACGGAGCGCTTGAGCAAATCAAAAACTCACCCCCATTCAACTGATCTGGGTTTAATCCATTATCATTCTTTAGCTCACTCCACCACCCCAGTTCAGACATGGCCATATGCACATCAGTCTGACCCTGTGCCTCATGGGACAGTCCAGCCCGAACTGCCAAGCCATGTCTTTCCTGGACCGGAAACAAGCATCCTGGGACCAGTTTCGGGTTCATAACCCTCATCAGCCAGGCCATCTTCAATCTAGTGGCAAAGTGAGCAATGGACCCGCGTCTGGGCATACACTGCCAATTTAGGGCCAACAAAGCGATACCAAAGGGGATGACGGATGGAGCGCTTGAGCAAATCAAACACTCACCGCCAGTCAACTGATCTGGGTTTAATCCATCATCATTCTTAAGCTCACTCCACCACCCCAGTTCAGACACAGCCATATGCAAATCAGTCGGACCCTGTGTCTCATGAGAACAAATCAGCCTGAACTGCCAAGCCATGTCTTCCATGAACCTGAAACAAGCCTCCTGGGACCGGTTTCAGGTTCATAACCCTCATCAGCCAGGCCATCTTGAATCCAGTGGCAAAGTGAGCAAGGGACCCACGTCTGGGCATACCCTGCCAACTTAAGGCGAACAAAGCGATACCAAAGGGGATGACGGACGGAGCGCTTGAGGAAATCAAACACTCACCCCCAGTCAACTGATCTGGGTTTAATCCATCAACATTCTTTAGCTCACTCCACCACCCCTGTTCAGACATGGCCATATGCAAATCAGCCTGGCCCTGTGCCTCATGAGAACAGTCCAGCCCGATTTGCCAAGCAAAGTCTTCCCTGGACCGGAAACAAGCATCCTGGGACCGGTTTCTGGTTCATAACCCTCATCAGCCAGGCCATCTTGAATCCAGTGGCAAAGTGAGTAAGGGACCCACGTCTGGCCATACCCTGCCAACTTAAGGCGAACAAAGTGATACCAAAGGGAATGACGGACGGAGCGCTTGAGCAAATCAAACACTCAATCCCAATCAACTGATCTGGGTTTAATCCATCATCATTCTTTAGCTCACTCCACCACCCCAGTTCAGAAATGGCCATATGCACATCAGTCTGAGTCTGTGCCTCATGGGAACAGTCCAGCCCAAACTGCCAAGACATGTCTTCCCTGGACCGGAAATAAACACCCTGGGACCGGTTTCGGGTTCATAACCCTCATCAGCCAGGCTATCTTGAATCCAGTGGCAAAGTGAGCACGGGACCCACGTCTGGGCATACCCTGCCAACTTAAGGCAAACAAAGCAATACCAAAGGGGATGGCGGACGGAGCGCTTGAGCAAATCAAAAATTCACCCCCATTCAACTGATCTGAGTTTAATCCATCATCACCATTCTTTAGCTCACTCTACCACCCCAGTTCAGACATGGCCATATGCACATCAGTCTGACCATGTGCCTCATGGGAACAGTCCAGCCCGAACTGCCAAGCCATTCCTTCCCTGGACCGGAAACAAGCACCCTGGGACCGGTTTATGGTTCATAACCCTCATCAGCCAGGCTATCTTGAATCCAGTGGCAAAGTGAGCAAGGAACCCGCGTCTGGGCATACCCTGCCAACTTAGAGCAAAGAAAGCGATACCAACGGGGATGACGGATGGAGCGCTTGAGCAAATCAAACACTCACCCCCAGTCAACTGATCTGGGTTTAATCCATCATCATTCTTTAGCTCACTCCACCACCCCAGTTCAGACACAGCCATATGAAAATCAGTATGACCCTGTGCCTCATGAGAACAAATCAGCCCGAACAGCCAAGCCATGTCTTCCCTGGACCGGAAACAAGCATTCTGGGACTGGTTTCCAGTTTATAACCCTCATCAGCCAGGCCATCTTGAATCCAGTGGCAATGTGAGCAAGGGACCCGCGTCTGGGCATACCCTGCCAACTTAGGGCGAACAGAGCGATACCAAAGGGGATGACGGACGGAGCGCTTGAGCAAATCAATCACTCACCCCCAGTCAACTGATCTGGCTTTAATCCATCATCATTCTTTAGCTCACTCTACCACCCACTTCAGACATGGCCATATGAAAATCAGTCTGACTCTGTGCCTCATAGGAACAGTCCAGCCCAAACTGCCAAGCCATGCCTTCCATTGACCAGAAATAAGCACCCTGGGACCGGTTTTGGGTTCATAACCCTCATCAGCCAGGCCATCTTGAATCCAGTGGCCAAGTGAGCAATGGACCCGCGTCTGGGCATACACTGCCAACTTAGGGCGAACAAAGCGATACCAAAGGGGATGATGGACGGAGCGCTAGAGCAAATCAAACACTCACCCCCAGTCTACTGATCTGGGTTTAATCCATCATCATTCTTAAGCTCACTCCACCACCCCAGTTCAGACACAGCCATATGCAAATCAGTCGGACCCTGTGCCTCATGAGAACAAATCAGCCCGAACTGCCAAGCCACGTCTTCCATGGACCTGAAACAAGCATCCTGGGACCGGTTTCCGGTTCATAATCCTCATCAGCCAGGCCATCTTGAATCCAGTTGCAAAGTGAGCAAGGGACCCAGGTCTGGGCATACCCTGCCAACTTAAGGCGAACAAAGTGATACCAAAGGGGATGACGGACGGAGCGCTTGAGCAAATCAAACACTCACCCCCAGTAAACTGATCTGGGTTTAATCATCATCATTCTTAAGCTCACTCCACCACCCCAGGTCAGACACAGCCATATGCAAATCAGTCGGACCCTGTGCCTCATGAGAGCAAATCTGCCCGAACTGCCAAGCCATGTCTTCCATGGACCTGAAACAAGCATCCTGGGACCGGTTTCCGGTTCATAACCCTCATCAGCCAGGCCATCTTGAATCCAGTGGCAAAGTGAGCAAGGGACCCATGTCTGGGCATACCCTGCCAACTTAAGGCGAACAAAGCGATACCAAAGGGGATGACGGACGGAGCGCTTGAGCAAATCAAACACTCACCCCCAGTCAACTGATCTGGGTTTAATCCATCATCATTCTTTAGCTCACTCCACCACCCCAGTTCAGACATGGCCATATGCAAATCAGCCTCGCCCTGTGCCTCATGAGAACAGTCCAGCCCGATCTGCCAAGCAATGTCTTCCCTGGACCGGAAACAAGCATCCTGGGACCGGTTTCTGGTTCATGACCCTCATCAGCCAGGCCATCTTGAATCCAGTGGCAAAGTGAGCAAGGGACCCACGTCTGGGCATACCCTGCCAACTTAAGGCAAACAAAGCGATACCAAAGGGGATGACGGACGGAGCGCTTGAGCAAATCAAACACTCAACCCCAATCAACTGATCTGGGTTTAATCCATCATCATTCTTTAGCTCACTCCACCACCCCAGTTCAGAAATGGCCATATGCACATCAGTCTGAGTCTGTGCCTCATGGGAACAGTCCAGCCCAAACTGCCAAGACATGTCTTCCCTGGACTGGAAATAAACACCCTGGGACCGGTTTCGGGTTCATAACCCTCATCAGCCAGGCTATCTTGAATCCAGTGGCAAAGTGAGCACGGGACCCACGTCTGGGCATACCCTGCCAATTTAAGGCGAACAAAGCGATACCAAAGGGGATGGCGGACGGAGCGCTTGAGCAAATCAAAAACTCACCCCCATTCAACTGATCTGGGTTTAATCCATTATCATTCTTTAGCTCACTCCACCACCCCAGTTCAGACATGGCCATATGCACATCAGTCTGACCCTGTGCCTCATGGGACAGTCCAGCCCGAACTGCCAAGCCATGTCTTTCCTGGACCGGAAACAAGCATCCTGGGACCAGTTTCGGGTTCATAACCCTCATCAGCCAGGCCATCTTCAATCTAGTGGCAAAGTGAGCAATGGACCCGCGTCTGGGCATACACTGCCAATTTAGGGCCAACAAAGCGATACCAAAGGGGATGACGGATGGAGCGCTTGAGCAAATCAAACACTCACCCCCAGTCAACTGATCTGGGTTTAATCCATCATCATTCTTAAGCTCACTCCACCACCCCAGTTCAGACACAGCCATATGCAAATCAGTCGGACCCTGTGTCTCATGAGAACAAATCAGCCTGAACTGCCAAGCCATGTCTTCCATGAACCTGAAACAAGCCTCCTGGGACCGGTTGCAGGTTCATAACCCTCATCAGCCAGGCCATCTTGAATCCAGTGGCAAAGTGAGCAAGGGACCCACGTCTGGGCATACCCTGCCAACTTAAGGCGAACAAAGCGATACCAAAGGGGATGACGGACGGAGCGCTTGAGGAAATCAAACACTCACCCCCAGTCAACTGATCTGGGTTTAATCCATCATCATTCTTTAGCTCACTCCACCACCCCTGTTCAGACATGGCCATATGCAAATCAGCCTGGCCCTGTGCCTCATGAGAACAGTCCAGCCCGATCTGCCAAGCAAAGTCTTCCCTGGACCGGAAACAAGCATCCTGGGACCGGTTTCTGGTTCATAACCCTCATCAGCCAGGCCATCTTGAATCCAGTGGCAAAGTGAGTAAGGGACCCACGTCTGGCCATACCCTGCCAACTTAAGGCGAACAAAGTGATACCAAAGGGAATGACGAATGGAGCGCTTGAGCAAATCAAAAACTCAACCCAATCAACTGATCTGGGTTTAATCCATCATCATTCTTTAGCTCACTCCACCACCCCAGTTCAGAAATGGCCATATGCACATCAGTCTGAGCCTGTGCCTCATGGGAACAGTCCAGCCCAAACTGCCAAGACATGTCTTCCCTGGACAGTAAATAAATACCCTGGGACCGGTTTCGGGTTCATAACCCTCATCAGCCAGGCTATCTTGAATCCAGTGGCAAAGTGAGCAAGGGACCCACGTCTGGGCATACCCTGCCAACTTAAGGCGAACAAAGCGATACCAAAGGGGATGACGAACGGTGCGCTTGAGCAAATCAAACACTCAACCCAAATCAACTGATCTGGGTTTAATCCATCATCATTCTTTAGCTCACTCCACCACCCCAGTTCAGAAATGGCCATATGCACATCAGTCTGAGCCTGTGCCTCATGGGAACAGTCCAGCCCAAACTGCCAAGACATGTCTTCCCTGGACCGGAAATAAACACCCTGGGACCGGTTTCGGGTTCATAACCCTCATCAGCCAGGCTATCTTGAATCCAGTGGCAAAGTGAGCAAGGGACCCACGTCTGGGCATACCCTGCCAACTTAAGGCGAACAAAGCGATACCAAAGGGGATGGCGGATGGAGAGCTTGAGCAAATCAAACACTCACCCCCATTCAACTGATCTGGGTTTAATCCATCATCATTCTTTAGCTCACTCCACCACCCCAGTTCAGACATGGCCATATGCACATCAGTCTGACCCTGTGCCTCATGGGAACAGTCCAGCCCAAATTGCCAAGACATGTCTTCCCTGGACCGGAAAAAAGCATCCTGGGACTGGTTTCGGGTTCATAACCCTCATCAGCCAGGCCATCTTCAATCCAGTGGCAAAGTGAGCAAGGGACCCGCGTCTGGGCATACCCTGCCAACTTAGGGCAAAAAAAGCGATACCAAAGAGGATGACGGACGGAGCGCTTGAGCAAATCAAACACTCACCCCCAGTCAACTGATCTGAGTTTAATCCATCATCATTCTTTAGCTCACTCCACCACCCCAGTTCAGACATGGCCATATGAAAATCAGTCTGACCCTGTGCCTCATGGGAACAGTCCAGCCCGAACTGCCAAGCCATGTCTTCCCTGGACCGGAAACATGCATCCTGGGACCAGTTTCGTGTTCATAATCCTCATCAGCCAGGCCATCTTGAGTCCAGTGGCAATGTGAGCAAGGGACCCGCGTCTGGGCATACCCTGCCAACTTAGGGCGAACAGAGCGATACCAAAGTGGATGACGGACGGAGCGCTTGAGCAAATCACTCACCCCAGTCAACTGATCTGGGTTTAATCCATCATCATTCTTTAGCTCACTCCACCACCCACTTCAGACATGGCCATATGAAAATCAGTCTGACTCTGTGCCTCATGGGAACAGTCCAGCCCAAACTTCCAAGCCATGTCTTCCATGGACCAGAAATAAGCACCCTGGGACCGGTTTCGGGTTCATAACCCTCATCAGCCAGGTTATCTTGAATCCAGTGGCAAAGTGAGCAATGGACCCGCGTCTGGGCATACACTGCCAACTTAGGGCGAACAAAGCGATACCAAAGGGGATGACGGACGGAGCACTTGAGCAAATCAAACACTCCCCCCAGTCAACTGATATGGGTTTAATCCATCATCATTCTTAAGCTCACTCCACCACCCCAGTTCAGACACAGCCATATGCAAATCAGTCTGACCCTGTGCCTCATGGGAACAAATCAGCCCGAACTACCAAGCCATGTCTTCCATGGACCTGAAACAAGCATCCTGGGACCGGTTTCCGGTTCATAACACTCCTCAGCCAGGCCATCATGAATCCAGTGGCAAAGTGAGCAAGGGACCCACGTCTGGGCATACCCTGCCAACTTAAGGCAAACAAAGCGATACCAAAGGGGATGACGGACGGAGCGCTTGAGCAAATCAAACACTCACCCCCAGTCAACTGATCTGGGTTTAATCCATCATCATTCTTTAGCTCACTCCACCACCCACTTCAGACATGGCCATGTTGGACAGGCCACGTGAAGGGCTTGCTCCCTCCCCGCATGACAGGGCCCGAGCCCCGGCCCTCCAGGTGTTACCCACAGAAACAACCCGCACCCCGTCCCCAGACGGGACTCCTGCCCCCGGACCTCTCTGTATCATGGGGCCGAACCACTACCGGCTCCCTCGCCCGGCCCGGCCGCCATCTTGGACACTGCACCACGAGGCCGCGTGGCCTCAGCTCGACCCTAACCCTGGGCCTTGCCAGGCCCCGACATCCCGGCACCACCATCCACCCAGGAGGTGAACGGACCACTTGGCAGGTCGATGGGAGAAAGAAGTGTCGATGGCTCTCCCCCGCCAGGTGCCGATCGCCCCCCAGCTCCCCCGGGCGCTGGCTCCACCCCCCTGCTGGGTGTCTGGACTCCCTCATCCTGGACCTCCCGACCTCCAAGTGCGAGGGTCCGGACATCAAAGGGCGCCAGACCTATAACTGGGGCAGCTCCAGAGCAGGAAGGCAGTTGTATCCTGGAGTCGAGAGACACCGAGAAGAACTCATCCTTGACGGACTACCGGCGCTGCTGTAGCCCTGCCTTGTGAACTATCATCCTGCCTGCTGGCGCTGCCGCGGCCTTCTGCATCCTTCATCCTCGTCGGGACCTGCTGGCGCTGCCGCGGACCGTTGTAACTACCACCTTCATTGGGACCTGCTGGCGCTGCCGCGGACCGTGTAACGACCACCTTCACCGGGACCTGCTGGCGCTGCCGCGGCCCGTCCAGCTAGAACACCGAGCTCGAGGATTGTGAGCTATCCATCATATCATCGCATCTACCAGATTGGTAACAAGACTGTCCCGCTACCCCCTTTCCCAACCAAGAGACTAGAATCGAGGGGACCCCTGAGTCCTGACCTCCTTGTACCATTCTATCGTACCTAAAGATTGCTTATAAAGAACGTTAAACCTTATCCTTGTGTGGTGTACATCTGTGGGGGGGAAGTTACTCGTCTGTACGATCGCTGGAGACGGCTCTCCCCGGAGACCTCTCCCCTTGTCCTCGGCCGACCCTCCCGGTCCGTCTAACATTGGTGGCCAGTGGCGCGATCCGAATCAACGCGTAATCGTACAGAGAGTAGCTCACCCCACGACGAAACCACAATGTCAACCAAAGAGAGCGGATCCACCGAGAAATTCCAGATGGAGAAATTGGAAGAGTACAGCCATCGTGAATTGAAACAATTCTGCATTGAACTAGGCATTGCTACCACCGGCCTGAGTACCAAAGACGATTTCAAGCACGCCATTGAGTCGTGGGCAGAAACCGGGGCCGCGAGATCCCCGGACCAAAACATTGCAGCATCAGAGAGGAACACCACGGCTCCCGAGGAGCGAAGAACGGGTCTCTCGCAGGAAGAGATCCAAGAGAGAGAAAAAAGCAGACTACATGAGCTAGAAATGGCACGGCTCAAAATGGACGGTGAACTAAAATTAGCCGAACAAAAACTGAACCTAGAACATCTGCGGCTCCGAGAAGAACGGGAAGAAAAACAGAGGCAGAGAGAGCTCGAAGAAAAGAGATTAGCGTACGAACACGAGCACAAACTGGCAGAAATAGACCTACGGAAGCAGAACAAAGAGCTGGAGGTGCCCGAGCGACCGCGCACCCCGGGAGCGACAGAAAAGAAAGTCCACATCCCCAAGGATGTCGTTCGAGAGTATGTCCGAGAGGACGACATACAACAGTGGTTCAAGGCCTACGAGATCGCCATGACCTCCCACCGGATCGATCGAAGTGACTGGGGAGCCGGTCTATGGGGGAGGTTCGTCAATGAAGGCCGCGATGCCCTGTTACAGCTCCCAGACCATCTGATGTCATCCTATGACCACATGAAGGCTGCCCTCCTCACCCGATATGGGCTCACACCCAAAATGTACCGCCAGAGGTTCCGAGACTGCACCCGGATCCCGGGTACAACTTGGGTGGAATATGTCAACTATTTCAGCCGAGCCTTCGAGGGTTGGATCAAGGGAAGCCACGTAACGACCTACGAGCAACTTTTTAATCTCATGGTGTGGGAGCACCTCTCTAACAACTGCTTCGTCGAGCTCAGGCAGCACCTCCTCGACAGTAAATTGACTGACCCACGGCAACTCGCCGCCGAAGCTGACCGGTGGGAAAGCACCCGAGTGGGCCGGAGAGGGCCGCACGAACAGAACCGGAACAACCAAGGTCAGCACCGTCCCCGAGGAGGAGGAGGAGGCCAGGGACGAGGAAGAGACACCGTCCCGGCCGCTCCCGCTGCCAGCACCCCGCCCCCGGCCAGCCGGGGCAACCCCCCGATGCGCCCGGGGTTCCGAGCCAATGTCACGTGTCACCGATGCCAGCGAGTCGGCCACTACGCCAATGACCCGAACTGTCCACAGAACCAAACTCCGAGACCCCGCCAGGTAGCTGCCGCCGCCCTGGGGGGAGAACAAATCTCCGAAGAACAGGAAGAATACGAGCAGGAACAACACGAGTGGGAACCGGCCGCCATGGTTCTAGCGTGCCTAGGGGGAAGAGACATGGTCCCGCGGGCTCCCCTACCCGCCAACACCAGAAAATATAGTCAGTGGGTGAACATTAATGGACGCCGGGCCGAAGCACTACGTGACACGGGGGCCAGTGTGACGGCCGTCCGCTGTCACCTGGTAAAACCAGAGCAGATCCTGCCGAACATTCTCTGCCCCGTCCGTTCAGCCGACAATTCGGAGAGTCTATGTCGGATGGCCTGCGTCCCCTTCGAATGGGGAGGAGTCTCCGGCATGTTGAAGGTGACGGTCCGAGATGATGCCCCCGTGGACTGTCTCCTGGGGAATGATCTTGAGAGTTCCCCGTGGGCCGCCGTAGAAAGAAGAGAGCACCTGGGGATGTTGGGCCTCCCGGACTGGGCGTGCGTAACCACCCGGTCCATGGCCGCCCGTGCCATCCCCCGACCAGAAGAACCCGAATGGCCAGCACCTCCTCCCCCGATCGCTCCAGTAGAGGACACCGACCATACCGACCCCCCAGAGCAAACCCCCGAAGGGCTCGCTCAGCCCCAGGACCTTCCCAACCTGGCTCAGTAGCGTCAAGAAGGGGGGCCAACCCAGGAACAGTTCCGTCAAGAACAGAAGACCTGTCCTTCCCTCGAGGGACTCCGCCAGCAAGCCCTCGCCCAGAGCGCAGGGGACACCACCGGAGCCCATTGGATCTATTGGGACAACGACCTATTGTACAGTGAACAGAGAATTGCGGAGTTAGGGGCCAGTCGAGTGCTGGTGGTGCCCCTCCGTTTTAGAGACTTCCTGTTAAATTTGGCCCACGATGTCCCTCTGGCTGGACACCTGGGCCAGGACAAAACCTACAGTCGCCTGGTGACCCACTTTTTCTGGCCAAAGATGAGAAACGACGTCCTCAACCACTGCCGGTCCTGCCCCACGTGCCAGGCCAGCGGGAAGAGCGGCCGCAAACTCAAAGCACCTCTGCAACCCTTCCCAGTTGTCACCACCCCGTTCGAGAGGGTGGGTATAGACATTGTGGGGCCCCTGGACCCCCGTACAGCACAAGGACATCGGTTCATCCTGGTACTGGTGGACCACGCCACCCGCTACCCCGAGGCTGTGCCCCTGCGAACTGTAACAGCCCCGGTGGTCGGCCGGGCCTTAATGGGGATCTTCTCCCGGGTGGGCTTCCCCCGAGAAGTCGTCAGCGACAGAGGCACAAACTTTATTTCGAAGTATATGAAGTCCCTCTGGCAACAGTGCGGGGTCACCTACCGATTCACGACCCCCTATCACCCTCAGGGAAACGGACTAGTCGAGCGGTTCAACCGCACGCTCAAGGGAATGATTGGGGGATTGGAAGAGCCCCTCCGTCGCCAGTGGGATGTACTACTTCCGTGCCTCCTCTTCGCCTATCGAGAAGTTCCCCAGAAGTCCCTCGGCTTTAGCCCTTTCGAACTCTTGTACGGGCACCCTGTGCGAGGGCCCCTCAGCCTAGTCAAAGAAGGTTGGGAGATGGCCCCCCTAAAGACCCCTCCAGACGTCTTCAAGTACCTCCTGACCCTACGCAATCAGACCAGGCGATTCAGAGAAATGGCGAAAGCGAACCTTGAGGCCAGTCAGGAGGACATGAAAAAATGGTACGATCAAAATGCCTCCTCCATCGAATTCGAACCTGGCCAACAAGTGTGGGTGATGTCCCCCACCGAACCATGTGCCTTGCAGGACAAGTGGACGGGGCCCTTCAAAGTGGTCGAACGCAAGAGCCCCGTCACCTATCTCATCGATATGGAATCTCCACGGAACCCCCTCCGGGTCCTCCACACCAACAGACTCAAACCCCACTTTGTGCGCTCGGAGCTCAGCCTCCTGATGGCTACAGACAGTGGAGCGGAAGAAGACTCCGAGCCTCTCCCTGATCTCCTGAAGACTCGTAAGAAAGATGGTTCCGTGGACGGGGTCCGGCTCTCCGATGCCCTCACCCCGGAACAGCGCCAAGGCTGCCGGGACCTCCTGCTGCAGTTTGCTACCTTGTTTTCCCTCACCCCAGGGGTCACCCCCTGGTGCTTGCACGACGTGGACACTGGGGACAGTCCCCCTATCAGACACCGGGCGTACCGCGTACCAGATCGGGTACGGGCCTGCATCCAAGAGGAGGTATCAAAGATGCTCACGCTCGGGGTCATCGAGCCCTCGGACAGCCCCTGGGCCAGCCCGGTCGTGCTGGTCCCCAAAGCTGCTGCCCCCGGCACCACTCCTGAGCTCCGATTCTGCGTCGACTATCGGGCTTGAATGCTGTCACCAGAACCGACGCTCATCCCATCCCCTGAGCGGATGAACTGATCGACCGCATGGGGGCTGCCCGCTACCTCAGCATCTTCGACCTGACAGCGGGCTACTGGCAGATCGGTCTCACACCCCGGGCCCATGAACGATCCGCCTTTTCTACCCCCGATGGCCACTACCACTTCAAAGTCATGCCCTTCGGCATGAAGAATGCCCCAGCTACCTTTCAGCGACTGGTGAACCAGGTCTTGGCGGGGCTCGAGGAGTTCAGCGCCGCCTACCTGGACGATATCGCTGTGTACAGCCGCCACTGGTCCGACCACCTCCACCACCTCCGAGAGGTCCTGCAGGCCCTCCAACGGGCCGGCCTCACAATCAAGGCCAGCAAGTGCCAAATTGGTCAGGGGTCCGTGACCTATCTCGGACACCAGGTGGGAAGCGGTCTGGTGGCCCCTCTGCAACTCAAAATCGCTGCCATCCAGTCCTGGCAGCCTCCAGTCACGCAGACCGAGGTCCGAGCCTTCTTGGGGCTCACCGGCTACTACCGGCGGTTCGTGAGGGACTATGGCAGCATTGTGGGGCCCCTCACGGGACTCACATCCAAAAACCACCCGAAGAAGGTCAACTGGACCCCAGACTGTCAAGCGGCCTTCGAGCAGCTGAAAGCCGCCATGTGCACTGCCCCTGTGCTCCAGGCCCCCGACTACAGTCGGGAATTCATCGTACAAACATATGCCTCCGACCATGGCATCGGGGCGGTCCTCTCCCAGCTGAACTCCGAGGGACTTGACCAACCGGTGGCCTTCATCAGCAGACGCCTCCTGGCCCGAGAACAGCGCTGGAGCACCATCGAGAGGGAGGCCTTCGCAGTGGTGTGGGCCCTCAAAAAGCTCCGGCCCTATCTCTTCGGTACCCACTTCCGGGTGCAAACAGATCATCGACCCCTGCAGTGGCTAATGCAGATGCGGGGGGAAAACCCCAAACTATTGCGTTGGTCCATCTCCCTGCAGGGGATGGACTTCACTGTGGAACATCGACCGGGCCAAGACCACGCCAACGCAGATGGCCTGTCACGCTTTTTCCGCCTCGACGAGGAGAGTCCCCAAGAGGATGGGTGACTCTCCCCGCCTTCAGCTGGGGGGGACGCATGTTGGACAGGCCACGTGAAGGGCTTGCTCCCTCCCCGCATGACAGGGCCCGAGCCCCGGCCCTCCAGGTGTTACCCACAGAAACAACCCGCACCCCGTCCCCAGACGGGACTCCTGCCCCCGGACCTCTCTGTATCATGGGGCCGAACCACTACCGGCTCCCCCGGCCCGGCCCGGCCGCCATCTTGGACACTGCACCACGAGGCCGCGTGGCCTCAGCTCGACCCTAACCCTGGGCCTGGCCAGGCCCCGACATCCCGGCACCACCATCCACCCAGGAGGTGAACGGACCACTTGGCAGGTCGATGGGAGAAAGAAGTGTTGATGGCTCTCCCCCGCCAGGTGCCGATCGCCCCCCAGCTCCCCCGGGTGCTGGCTCCACCCCCCTGCTGGGTGTCTGGACTCCCTCATCCCGGACCTCCCGACCTCCAAGTGCGAGGGTCCGGACATCAAAGGGCGCCAGACATATAACTGGGGCAGCTCCAGAGCAGGAAGGCAGTTGTATCCTGGAGTCGAGAGACACCGAGAAGAACTCATCCTTGACGGACTACCGGCGCTGCCGTAGCCCTGCCTTGTGAACTATCATCCTGCCTGCTGGCGCTGCCGCGGCCTTCTGCATCCTCCATCCTCATCGGGACCTGCTGGCGCTGCCGCGGACCGTTGTAACTACCACCTTCATTGGGACCTGCTGGCGCTGCCGCGGACCGTTGTAACTACCACCTTCGTTGGGACCTGCTGGCGCTGCCGCGGACCGTTGTAACCACCACCTTCATCGGGACCTGCTGGCGCTGCCGCGGACCGTGTAACGACCACCTTCACCGGGACCTGCTGGCGCTGCCGCGGCCCGTCCAGCTAGAACACCGAGCTCGAGGATTGTGAGCTATCCATCATATCATCGCATCTACCAGATTGGTAACAAGACTGTCCCGCTACCCCCTTTCCCAACCAAGAGACTAGAATCGAGGGGACCCCTGAGTCCTGACCTCCTTGTACCATTCTATCGTACCTAAAGATTGCTTATAAAGAACGTTAAACCTTATCCTTGTGTGGTGTATATCTGTGGGGGGGAAGTTACTCGTCTGTACGATCGCTGGAGACGGCTCTCCCCGGAGACCTCTCCCCTTGTCCTCGGCCGACCCTCCCGGTCCGTCTAACAGGCCATATGAAAATCAGTCTAACTCTGTGCCTCATGGGAACAGTCCAGCCCAAACTGCCAAGCCATGTCTTCCATGGACCAGAAATAAGCACCCTGGGACCGGTTTCGGGTTCATAACCCTCATCAGCCAGGCCATCTTGAATCCAGTTGGAAAGTGAGCAATGGACCGGCGTCTGGGCATACACTGCCAATTTAGGGCGAACAAAGCGATACCAAAGGGGATGACGGACGGAGCGCTTGAGCAAATCAAACACTCACCCCCAGTCAACTGATCTGGGTTTAATCCATCATCATTCTTAAACTCACTCCACCACACCAGTTCAGACACAGCCATATGCAAATCAGTATGACCCTGTGCCTCATGAGAACAAATCAGCCCGAACTGCCAAGCCATGTCTTCCATGGAGCTGAAACAAGCATCCTGGGACCGGTTTCCAGTTCATAACCCTCATCAGCCAGGCCATCTTGAATCCAGTGGCAAAGTGAGCAAGTGACCCACGTCTGGGCATACCCTGCCAACTTAAGGCGAACAAAGCGATACCAAAGGGGATGACGTACCGAGCGCTTGAGCAAATCAAACACTCACCCCCAGTCAACTGATCTGGGTTTAATCCATCACTATTCTTTAGCTCACTCCACCACCCCAGGTCAGACATTGCCATATGCAAATCAGCCTGGCCCTGTGCCTCATGAGAACAGTCCAGCCGGAACTGCCAAGCCATGTCTTCCCTGGACCGGAAAAAAGCATCCTGGGACCGGTTTCGGGTTCATAACCCTCATCAGCCAGGCCATCTTCAATCCAGTGGCAAAACGAGCAAGGGGCCCGCGTCTGGGCACACCCTGCCAACTTAGGGCGGAAAAAGCAATACCAAAGAGGATGACGGACGGAGCGCTTGAGCAAATCAAACACTCACCCCCAGTCAACTGATCTGAGTTTAATCCATCATCATTCTTTAGCTCACTCCACCACCCCAGTTCAGACATGGCCATATGCAAATCAGTCTGACCCTGTGCCTCATGGGAAAAGTCCAGCCCGAACTGCCAAGCCATGTCTTCCCTGGACTGGAAACAAGCACCCTGGGACCGGTTTCGGGTTCATAACCCTCATCAGCCAGGCTATCTTGAATCCAGTGGCAAATGAGCAAGGGGCCAACGTCTGGGCATACCCTGCCAACTTAGGACAAACAAAGCGATACCAAAGGGGATGACGGACGGAGCGCTTGAGCAAATCAAACACTCACCCCCAGTCAACTGATCTGGGTTTAATCCATCATCATTCTTTAGCTCACTCCACCACCCCAGTTGAGACATGGCCATATGCACATCAGTCTGACCCTGTGCCTCATGAGAACAAATCAGCCCGAACTGCCAAGCCATGTCTTCCATGGAGCTGCAACAAGCATCCTGGGACCGGTTTCCAGTTCATAACCCTCATCAGCCAGGCCATCTTGAATCCAGTGGCAAAGTGAGCAAGTGACCCACGTCTGGGCATACCCTGCCAACTTAAGGCGAACAAAGGGATACCAAAGGGGATGACGGACCGAGCGCTTGAGCAAATCAAACACTCACCCCCAGTCAACTGATCTGGGTTTAATCCATCATCATTCTTTAGCTCACTCCACCACCCCAGGTCAGACATTGCCATATGCAAATCAGCCTGGCCCTGTGCCTCATGAGAACAGTCCAGCCCGATCTGCCAAGCCATGTCTTCCCTGGACCGGAAACAAGCATCCTGGGACCAGTTTCGGGTTCATAACCCTCTTCAGCCAGGCTATCTTGAATCCAGTTGCAAAGTGAGCAAGGGACCCGCGTCTGGGCATACCCTGCCAACTTAGGGCGAACAAAGCGACACCAAAGGGGATGACGAACGGAGCGCTTGAGCAAATCAAACACTCACCCCCAGTCAACTGATCTGAGTTTAATCCATCATCATTCTTTAGCTCACTCTACCACCCCAGTTCAGACATGGCCATATGCAAATCAGTCTGACCCTGTGCCTCATGGGAACAGTCCAGCCCGAGCTGCCAAGCCATGTCTTCCCTGGACTGGAAACAAGCACCCTGGGACCGGTTTCGGGTTCATAACCCTCATCAGCCAGGCTATCTTGAATCCAGTGGCAAATGAGCAAGGAGCCCACGTCTGGGAATACCCTGCCAACTTAGGGCAAACAAAGCGATACCAAAGGGGATGACGGACGGAGCGCTTGAGCAAATCAAACACTCACCCCCAGTCAACTGATCTGGGTTTAATCCATCATCATTCTTTAGCTCACTCCACCACCCCAGTTGAGACATGGCCATATGCACATCAGTCTGACCATGTGCCTCATGGGAACAGTCCAGCCCGAACTGCGAAGCCATTTCTTCCCTGGACCGGAAACAAGCACCCTGGGACCGGTTTATGGTTCATAACCCTCATCAGCCAGGCTATCTTGAATCCAGTGGCAAAGTGAGCAAGGAACCCGCGTCTGGGCATACCCTGCCAACTTAGAGCAAACAAAGCGATACCAAAGGGGATGACGGACGGAGCGCTTGAGCAAATCAAACACTCACCCCCAGTCAACTGATCTGGGTTTAATCCATCATCATTCTTTCGCTCACGCCACCACCCCAGTTGAGACATGGCCATATGCACATCAGTCTGACCATGTGCCTCATGGGAACAGTCCAACACGAACTGCCAAGCCATGTCTTCCCTGGACCGGAAACAAGCATCCTGGGACTGGTTTACGGTTCATAACCCTCATCAGCCAGGCTATCTTGAATCCAGTGGCAAAGTGAGCAAGGGACCCGCGTCTGGGAATACACTGCCAACTTAGGGCGAACAAAGCGATACCAAAGAAGATGACGGACGGAGCGCTTGAGCAAATCAAAAACTCACCCCCAGTCAACTGATCTGGGTTTAATCCATCATCATTCTTAAACTCACTCCACCACCCCAGTTCAGACACAGCCATATGAAAATCAGTATGACCCTGTGCCTCATGAGAACAAATCAGCCCGAACAGCCAAGCCATGTCTTCCATGGACCTGAAACAAGCATCCTAGGACCGGTTTCGGGTTCATAACCCTCATCAGCCAGGCCATCTTGAATCCAGTTGCAAAGTGAGCAAGGGACCCACGTCTGGGCATACCCTGCCAACTTAAGGCAAACAAAGCGATTCCAAAGGGGATGACGGACGGAGCGCTTGAGCAAATCAAACACTCATCCCCAGTCAACTGATCTGGGTTTAATCCATCATTATTCTTTAGCTCACTCCACCACCCCAGTTCAGACATGGCCATATGCAAATCAGCCTGGCCCTGTGCCTCATGAGAACAGTCCAGCCCGATCTGCCAAGCCATGTCTTCCCTGGACCGGAAACAAGCATCCTGGGACCAGTTTCGGGTTCATAACCCTCATCAGCCAGGCCATCTTGAATCCAGTGGCAATGTGAGCAAGGGACCCGCGTCTGGGCATACCCTGCCAACTTAGGGCGAACAGAGCGATACCAAAGGGGATGACGGACGGAGCGCTTGAGCAAATCAATCACTCACCCCCAGTCAACTGATCTCGGTTTAACCCATCATCATTCTTTAGCTCACTCCACCACCCACTTCAGACATGGCCATATGAAAATCAGTCTGACTCTGTGCCTCATAGGAACAGTCCAGCCCAAACTGCCAAGCCATGTCTTCCCTGGACCGGAAACAAGCCTCCTGGGACCAGTTTCGGGTTCATAACCCTCATCAGCCAGGCCATCTTGAATCCAGTGGCAATGTGAGCAAGGGACCCGCGTCTGGGCATACCCTGCCAACTTAGGGCGAACAGAGCGATACCAAAGGGGATGACAGACGGAGCGCTTGAGAAAATCAATCACTCACCCCCAGTCAACTGATCTCGGTTTAATCCATCATCATTCTTTAGCTCACTCCACCACCCACTTCAGACATGGCCATATGAAAATCAGTCTGACTCTGTGCCTCATAGAAACAGTCCAGCCCAAACTGCCAAGCAATGTCTTCCATTGACCAGAAATAAGCACACTGGGACCGGTTTTGGGTTCATAACCCTCATCAGCCAGGCCATCTTGAATCCAGTGGCAAAGTGAGCAATGGACCCGCGTCTGGGCATACACTGCCAATTTAGGGCGAACAAAGCGATACCAAAGGGGATGACGGACGGAGCGCTAGAGCAAATCAAACACTCACCCCCAGTCTACTGATCTGGGTTTAATCCATCATCATTCTTAAGCTCACTCCACCACCCCAGTTCAGACACAGCCATATGCAAATCAGTCGGACCCTGTGCCTCATGAGAACAAATCAGCCCGAACTGCCAAGCCACGTCTTCCATGGACCTGAAACAAGCATCCTGGGACCGGTTTCCGGTTCATAATCCTCATCAGCCAGGCCATCTTGAATCCAGTTGCAAAGTGAGCAAGGGACCCAGGTCTGGGCATACCCTGCCAACTTAAGGCGAACAAAGCGATACCAAAGGGGATGACGGACGGAGCGCTTGAGCAAATCAAACACTCACCCCCAGTAAACTGATCTGGGTTTAATCATCATCATTCTTAAGCTCACTCCACCACCCCAGTTCAGACACAGCCATATGCAAATCAGTCGGACCCTGTGCCTCATGAGAGCAAATCAGCCCGAACTGCCAAGCCATGTCTTCCATGGACCTGAAACAAGCATCCTGGGACCGGTTTCCGGTTCATAACCCTCATCAGCCAGGCCATCTTGAATCCAGTGGCAAAGTGAGCAAGGGACCCACGTCTGGGCATACCCTGCCAACTTAAGGCGAACAAAGCGATACCAAAGGGGATGACGGACGGAGCGCTTGAGCAAATCAAACACTCACCCCCAGTCAACTGATCTGGGTTTAATCCATCATCATTCTTTAGCTCACTCCACCACCCCAGTTCAGACATGGCCATATGCAAATCAGCCTGGCCCTGTGCCTCATGAGAACAGTCCAGCCCGATCTGCCAAGCAATGTCTTCCCTGGACCGGAAACAAGCATCCTGGGACCGGTTTCTGGTTCATGACCCTCATCAGCCAGGCCATCTTGAATCCAGTGGCAAAGTGAGCAAGGGACCCACGTCTGGGCATACCCTGCCAACTTAAGGCGAACAAAGCGATACCAAAGGGGATGACGGACGGAGCGCTTGAGCAAATCAAACACTCAACCCCAATCAACTGATCTGGGTTTAATTCATCATCATTCTTTAGCTCACTCCACCACCCCAGTTCAGAAATGGCCATATGCATATCAGTCTGAGTCTGTGCCTCATGGGAACAGTCCAGCCCTAACTGCCAAGACATGTCTTCCCTGGACCGGAAATAAACACCCTGGGACCGGTTTCGGGTTCATAACCCTCATCAGCCAGGCTATCTTGAATCCAGTGGCAAAGTGAGCACGGGACCCACGTCTGGGCATACCCTGCCAACTTAAGGCGAACAAAGCGATACCAAAGGGGATGGCGGACGGAGCGCTTGAGCAAATCAAAAACTCACCCCCATTCAACTGATCTGGGTTTAATCCATCATCATTCTTTAGCTCACTCCACCACCCACTTCAGACATGGCCATATGAAAATCAGTCTGACTCTGTGCCTCATAGAAACAGTCCAGCCCAAACTGCCAAGCAATGTCTTCCATTGACCAGAAATAAGCACACTGGGACCGGTTTTGGGTTCATAACCCTCATCAGCCAGGCCATCTTGAATCTAGTGGCAAAGTGAGCAATGGACCCGCGTCTGGGCATACACTGCCAATTTAGGGCGAACAAAGCGATACCAAAGGGGATGACGGACGGAGCGCTAGAGCAAATCAAACACTCACCCCCAGTCTACTGATCTGGGTTTAATCCATCATCATTCTTAAGCTCACTCCACCACCCCAGTTCAGACACAGCCATATGCAAATCAGTCGGACCCTGTGCCTCATGAGAACAAATCAGCCCGAACTGCCAAGCCACGTCTTCCATGGACCTGAAACAAGCATCCTGGGACCGGTTTCCGGTTCATAATCCTCATCAGCCAGGCCATCTTGAATCCAGTTGCAAAGTGAGCAAGGGACCCAGGTCTGGGCATACCCTGCCAACTTAAGGCGAACAAAGCGATACCAAAGGGGATGACGGACGGAGCGCTTGAGCAAATCAAACACTCACCCCCAGTAAACTGATCTGGGTTTAATCATCATCATTCTTAAGCTCACTCCACCACCCCAGTTCAGACACAGCCATATGCAAATCAGTCGGACCCTGTGCCTCATGAGAGCAAATCAGCCCGAACTGCCAAGCCATGTCTTCCATGGACCTGAAACAAGCATCCTGGGACCGGTTTCCGGTTCATAACCCTCATCAGCCAGGCCATCTTGAATCCAGTGGCAAAGTGAGCAAGGGACCCACGTCTGGGCATACCCTGCCAACTTAAGGCGAACAAAGCGATACCAAAGGGGATGACGGACGGAGCGCTTGAGCAAATCAAACACTCACCCCCAGTCAACTGATCTGGGTTTAATCCATCATCATTCTTTAGCTCACTCCACCACCCCAGTTCAGACATGGCCATATGCAAATCAGCCTGGCCCTGTGCCTCATGAGAACAGTCCAGCCCGATCTGCCAAGCAATGTCTTCCCTGGACCGGAAACAAGCATCCTGGGACCGGTTTCTGGTTCATGACCCTCATCAGCCAGGCCATCTTGAATCCAGTGGCAAAGTGAGCAAGGGACCCACGTCTGGGCATACCCTGCCAACTTAAGGCGAACAAAGCGATACCAAAGGGGATGACGGACGGAGCGCTTGAGCAAATCAAACACTCAACCCCAATCAACTGATCTGGGTTTAATTCATCATCATTCTTTAGCTCACTCCACCACCCCAGTTCAGAAATGGCCATATGCATATCAGTCTGAGTCTGTGCCTCATGGGAACAGTCCAGCCCTAACTGCCAAGACATGTCTTCCCTGGACCGGAAATAAACACCCTGGGACCGGTTTCGGGTTCATAACCCTCATCAGCCAGGCTATCTTGAATCCAGTGGCAAAGTGAGCACGGGACCCACGTCTGGGCATACCCTGCCAACTTAAGGCGAACAAAGCGATACCAAAGGGGATGGCGGACGGAGCGCTTGAGCAAATCAAAAACTCACCCCCATTCAACTGATCTGGGTTTAATCCATCATCATTCTTTAGCTCACTCCACCACCCCAGTTCAGACATGGCCATATGCACATCAGTCTGATCCTGTGCCTCATGGGACAGTCCAGCCCGAACTGCCAAGCCATGTCTTTCCTGGACCGGAAACAAGCATCCTGGGACCAGTTTCGGGTTCATAACCCTCATCAGCCAGGCCATCTTGAATCTAGTGGCAAAGTGAGCAATGGACCCGCGTCTGGGCATACACTGCCAACTTAGGGCGAACAAAGCGATACCAAAGGGGATGACGGATGGAGCGCTTGAGCAAATCAAATACTCACCCCCAGTCAACTGATCTGGGTTTAATCCATCATCATTCTTAAGCTCACTCCACCACCCCAGTACAGACACAGCCATATGCAAATCAGTCAGACCCTGTGTCTCATGAGAACAAATCAGCCTGAACTGCCAAGCCATGTCTTCCATGAACCTGAAACAAGCCTCCTGGGACCGGTTTCAGGTTCATAACCCTCATCAGCCAGGCCATCTTGAATCCAGTGGCAAAGTGAGCAAGGGACCCACGTCTGGGCATACCCTGCCAACTTAAGGCGAACAAAGTGATACCAAAGGAGAAGACGGACGGAGCGCTTGAGGAAATCAAACACTCACCCCCAGTCAACTGATCTGGGTTTAATCCATCATCTTTCTGTAGCTCACTCCACCACCCCAGTTCAGACATGGCCAAATGCAAATCAGCCTGACCCTGTGCCTCATGACAACAGTCCAGCTCGATCTGCCAAGCCATGTCTTCCCTGGACCGGAAACAAGCATTCTGGGACCGGTTTCTGGTTCATAACCCTCATCAGCCAGGCCATCTTGAATCCAGTGGCAAAGTGAGCAAGGGACCCATGTCTGGGCATACCCTGCCAACTTAAGGCGAACAAAGCGATACCAACGGGGATGACGGACGGAGCGCTTGAGCAAATCAATCACTCAACCCCAGTCAACTGATCTGGGTTTAATCCATCATCATTCTTTAGCTCACTGCACCACCCCAGTTCAGACATGGCCATATGCACATGAGTCTGACCCTGTGCCTCATGGGAACAGTCCAGCCCAAACTGCCAAGACATGTCTTCCCTGGACTGGAAAAAAGCATCCTGGGACCGGTTTCGGGTTCATAACCCTCATCAGCCAGGCCATCTTCAATCCAGTGGCAAAGTGAGCAAGGGACCCGCGTCTGGGCATACCCTGCCAACTTAGGGCGAACAGAGCGATACCAAAGGGGATGACGGACGGAGCGCTTGAGCAAATCAATCACTCACCCCCAGTCAACTGATCTCGGTTTAATCCATCATCATTCTTTAGCTCACTCCACCACCCACTTCAGACATGGCCATATGAAAATCAGTCTGACTCTGTGCCTCATAGAAACAGTCCAGCCCAAACTGCCAAGCAATGTCTTCCATTGACCAGAAATAAGCACACTGGGACCGGTTTTGGGTTCATAACCCTCATCAGCCAGGCCATCTTGAATCCAGTGGCAAAGTGAGCAATGGACCCGCGTCTGGGCATACACTGCCAATTTAGGGCGAACAAAGCGATACCAAAGGGGATGACGGACGGAGCGCTAGAGCAAATCAAACACTCACCCCCAGTCTACTGATCTGGGTTTAATCCATCATCATTCTTAAGCTCACTCCACCACCCCAGTTCAGACACAGCCATATGCAAATGAGTCGGACCCTGTGCCTCATGAGAACAAATCAGCCCGAACTGCCAAGCCACGTCTTCCATGGACCTGAAACAAGCATCCTGGGACCGGTTTCCGGTTCATAATCCTCATCAGCCAGGCCATCTTGAATCCAGTTGCAAAGTGAGCAAGGGACCCGCGTCTGGGCATACCCTGCCAACTTAGGGCGAAAAAAGCGATACCAAAGAGGATGACGGACGGAGCGCTTGAGCAAATCAAACACTCACCCCCAGTCAACTGATCTGAGTTTAATCCATCATCATTCTTTAGCTCACTCCACCACCCCAGTTCAGATATAGCCATATGCAAATCAGTCTGACCCTGTGCCTCATGGGAACAGTCCAGCCCGAAATGCCAAGCCATGACTTCCCTGGACCGGAAACAAGCACCCTGGGACCGGTTTCGGGTTCATAACCCTCATCAGCCAGGCTATATTGAATCCAGTGGCAAAGTGAGCAAGGAACCCGCGTCTGGGCATACCCTTCCAACTTAGGGCAAAAAAAGCGATACCAAAGGGGATGACGGACGGACCGCTCGAGCAAATCAAACACTCACCCCCAGTCAACTGATCTGGGTTTAATCCATCATCATTCTTAAGCTCACTCCACCACCCCAGTTCAGACACAGCCATATGCAAATCAGTATGACCCTGTGCCTCATGAGAACAAATCAGCCCGAACTGCCAAGCCATGTCTTCCATGGACCTGAAACAAGCATCCTGGGACCGGTTTCCGGTTGATAACCCTCATCAGCCAGGCCATCTTGAATCCAGTGGCAAAGTGAGCAAGGGACCCACGTCTGGGCATACCCTGCCAACTTAAGGCGAACAAAGCGATACCAAAGGGGATCACGGACGGAGCGCTTGAGCAAATAAAACACTCACCCCCAGTCAACTGATCTGGGTTTAACCCATCATCATTCTTTAGCTCATTCCACCACCCACTTCAGACATGGCCATATGAAAATCAGTCTGACTCTGTGCCTCATAGGAATAGTCCAGCCCAAACTGCCAAGCCATGTCTTCCATGGACCAGAAATAAGCACCCTGGGACCGGTTTCGGGTTCATAACCCTCATCTGCCAGGCCATCTTGAATCCAGTGGCAAAGTGAGCAATGGATCCGCGTCTGGGCATACACTGCCAACTTAGGGCGAACAAAGTGATACCAAAGGGGATGACAGACGGAGCGCTTGAGCAAATCAAACACTCACCCCCAGTCAACTGATCTGAGTTTAATCCATCATCATTCTTTAGCTCACTCCACCACCCCAGTTCAGACATGGCCATATGCAAATCAGTCTGACCCTGTGCCTCATGGGAACAGCCCAGCCCGAACCGCCAAGCCCTGTCTTCCCTAAACCGGAAACAAGCACCCTGGGACCGGTTTCGGGTTCATAACCCTCATCAGCCAGGCTATCTTGAATCCAGTGGCAAAGTGAGCAAGGAACCCGTGTCTGGGCATACCCTTCCAACTTAGGGCAAACAAAGCGATACCAAAGGGGATGACGGACGGAGCGCTTGAGCAAATCAAACACTCACCACCAGTCAACTGATCTGGGTTTAATCCATCATCATTCTTTAGCTCACTCCACCGCCCCAGTTGAGACATGGCCATATGCACATCAGTCTGACCATGTGCCTTACGGGAACAGTCCAGCCCGAACTGCCAAGCCATGTCTTCCCTGGACCTGAAACAAGCATCCTGGGACCGGTTTCCGGTTCATAACCCTCATCAGCCAGGCCGTCTTGCATCCAGTGGCAATGTGAGCAAGGGACCCACGTCTGGGCATACCCTGCCAACTTAAGGCAAACAAAGCGATACCAAAGGGGATGACGGACGGAGCGCTTGAGAAAATCAATCACTCACCCCCAGTCAACTGATCTCGGTTTAATCCATCATCATTTTTTAGCTCACTACACCACCCACTTCAGACATCGCCATATCAAAATCAGTTTGACTCTGTGCCTCATAGGAATAGTCCAGCCCAAACTGCCAAGCCATGTCTTCCATGGACCAGAAATAAGCACCCTGGGACCGGTTTCGGGCTCATAACCCTCATCAGCCAGGCCATTTTGAATCCAGTGGCAAAGTGAGCAATAGACTCGCGTCTGGGCATACCCTTCCAACTTAGGGCAAACAAAGCGATACCAAAGGGGATGACGGACGGAGCGCTTGAGCAAATCAAACACTCACCACCAGTCAACTGATCTGGGTTTAATCCATCATCATTCTGTAGCTCACTCCACCACCCCAGTTGAGACATGGCCATATGCACATCAGTCTGACCATGTGCGTTACGGGAAAAGTCCAGCCCGAACTGCCAAGCCATGTCTTCCCTGTACCGGAAACAAGCATCCTTGGACCGGCTTACGGTTCCTAACCCTCATCAGCCAGGCTATCTTGAATCCAGTGGCAAAGTGAGCAAGGGACCCACGTCTGGGCATACACTGCCAACTTAGGGCGAACAAAGCGATACCAAAGGGGATGACGGACGGAGCGCTTGAGGAAATCAAACACTCACCCCCAGTCAACTGATCTGGGTTTAATCCATCATCATTCTTTAGCTCACTCCACCACCCACTTCAGACATGGCCATATGAAAATCAGTCTGACTCTGTGCCTCATAGGAATAGTCCAGCCCAAACTGCCAAGCCATGTCTTCCATGGACCAGAAATAAGCACCCTGGGACCGGTTTCGGGTTCATAACCCTCATCTGCCAGGCCATCTTGAATCCAGTGGCAAAGTGAGCAAGGGACCCACGTCTGGGCATACCCTGCCAATTTAGGGCAAACAGAGTGATACCAAAGGGGATGAAGGATGGAGCGCTTGAGCAAATCAATCACTCACCCCCAGTCAACTGATCTCGGATTAATCCATCATCATTCTTTAGCTCATTCCACCACCCACTTCAGACATGGCCATATGAAAATCAGTCTGACTCTGTGCCTCATAGGAATAGTCCAGCCCAAACTGCCAAGCCATGTCTTCCATGGACCAGAAATAAGCACCCTGGGACCGGTTTCGGGTTCATAACCCTCATCTGCCAGGCCATCTTGAATCCCGTGGCAAAGTGAGCAATGGACCCGCGTCTGGGCATACACTGCCAACTTAGGGCGAACAAAGCGATACCAAAGGGGATGACGGACGGAGCGCTTGAGCAAATCAATCACTCACCCCCAGTCAACTGATCTCGGTTTAATCCATCATCATTCTTTAGCTCACTCCACCACCCACTTCAGACATGGTCAGATGAAAATCAGTCTGACTCTGTGCCTCATAGGAATAGTCCAGCCCAAACTGCCAAGCCATGTCTACCATGGACCAGAAATAAGCACCCTGGGACCGGTTTCGGGTTCATAACCCTCATCTGCCAGGCCATCTTGAATCCAGTGGCAAAGTGAGCAATGGACCCGCGTCTGGGCATACACTGCCAACTTAGGGCGAACAAAGCGATACCAAAGGGGATGACGGACGGAGCACTTGAGCAAATCAAACACTCACCCCCAGTCAACTGATCTGAGCTTAATCCATCATCATTCTTTAGCTCACTCCACCACCCCAGTTCAGACATGGCCATATGCAAATCAGTCTGACCCTGTGCCTCATGGGAACAGTCCAGCCCGAACTGCCAAGCCCTGTCTTCCCTAAACCGGAAACAAGCACCCTGGGACCGGTTTCGGGTTCATAACCCTCATCAGCCAGGCTATCTTGAATCCAGTGGCAAAGTGAGCAAGGAACCCGCGTCTGGGCATACCCTTCCAACTTAGGGCAAACAAAGCGATACCACAGGGGATGACGGACGGAGCGCTTGAGCAAATCAAACACTCACCACCAGTCAACTGATCTGGGTTTAATCCATCATCATTCTTTAGCTCACTACACCGCCCCAGTTGAGACATGGCCATATGCACATCAGTCTGACCATGTGCCTTACGGGAACAGTCCAGCCCGAACTGCCAAGCCATGTCTTCCCTGAACCGGAAACAAGCATCCTTGGACCGGCTTACGGTTCCTAACCCTCATCAGCCAGGCTATCTTGAATCCAGTGGCAAAGTGAGCAAGGGACCCGCGTCTGGGCATACACTGCCAACTTAGGGCGAACAAAGCGATACCAAAGGGGATGACAGACGGAGCGCTTGAGCAAATCAAACACTCACCCCCAGTCAACTGATCTGGGTTTAATCCATCATCATTCTTTAGCTCACTCCACCACCCCAGTTCAGACATGGCCATATGCAAATCAGTCTGACCCTGTGCCTCATGGGAACAGTCCAGCCCGAACTGCCAAGCCCTGTCTTCCCTAAACCGGAAACAAGCACCCTGGGACCGGTTTCGGGTTCATAACCCTCATCAGCCAGGCTATCTTGAATCCAGTGGCAAAGTGAGCAAGGAACCCGCGTCTGGGCATACCCTTCCAACTTAGGGCAAACAAAGCGATACCACAGGGGATGACGGACGGAGCGCTTGAGCAAATCAAACACTCACCACCAGTCAACTGATCTGGGTTTAATCCATCATCATTCTTTAGCTCACTCCACCGCCCCAGTTGAGACATGGCCATATGCACATCAGTCTGACCATGTGCCTTACGGGAACAGTCCAGCCCGAACTGCCAAGCCATGTCTTCCCTGGACCGGAAACAAGCATCCTTGGACCGGCTTACGGTTCCTAACCCTCATCAGCCAGGCTATCTTGAATCCAGTGGCAAAGTGAGCAAGGGACCCGCGTCTGGGCATACACTGCCAACTTAGGGCGAACAAAGCGATACCAAAGGGGATGACAGATGGAGCGCTTGAGCAAATCAAACACTCACCCCCAGTAAACTGATCTGGGTTTAATCCATCATCATTCTTAAGCTCACTCCACCACCCCAGTTCAGACACAGCCATATGCAAATCAGTATGACCCTGTGCCTCATGAGAACAAATCAGCCCGAACTGCCAAGCCATGTCTTCCATGGACCTGAAACAAGCACCCTGGGACCGGTTTCCGGTTCATAACCCTCATTAGCCAGGCCGTCTTGAATCCAGTGGCAAAGTGAGCAATGGACCCGCGTCTGGGCATACCCTTCCAACTTAGGGCAAACAAAGCGATACTAAAGGGGATGAGGGACGGAGCGCTTGAGCAAATCAAACACTCACCACCAATCAACTGATCTGGGTTTAATCCATCATCATTCTTTAGCTCACTCCACCACCCCAGTTGAGACATGGCCATATGCACATCAGTCTGACCCTGTGCCTCATGGGAACAGTCCAGCCGGAACTGCCAAGCCATGTCTTCCCTGGACCGGAAAAAAGCATCCTGGGACCGGTTTCGGGTTCATAACCCTCATCAGCCAGGCCATCTTCAATCCAGTGGCAAAGTGAGCAAGGGACCCGCGTCTGGGCATACCCTGCCAACTTAGGGTGAACAGAGCGATACCAAAGGGGATGACGGACGGAGCGCTTGAGCAAATCAATCACTCACCCCCAGTCAACTGATCTCGGTTTAATCCATCATCATTCTTTAGCTCACTCCACCACCCACTTCAGACATGGCCATATGAAAATCAGTCTGACTCTGTGCCTCATAGAAACAGTCCAGCCCAAACTGCCAAGCAATGTCTTCCATTGACCAGAAATAAGCACACTGGGACCGGTTTTGGGTTCATAACCCTCATCAGCCAGGCCATCTTGAATCCAGTGGCAAAGTGAGCAATGGACCCGCGTCTGGGCATACACTGCCAATTTAGGGCGAACAAAGCGATACCAAAGGGGATGACGGACGGAGCGCTAGAGCAAATCAAACACTCACCCCCAGTCTACTGATCTGGGTTTAATCCATCATCATTCTTAAGCTCACTCCACCACCCCAGTTCAGACACAGCCATATGCAAATGAGTCGGACCCTGTGCCTCATGAGAACAAATCAGCCCGAACTGCCAAGCCACGTCTTCCATGGACCTGAAACAAGCATCCTGGGACCGGTTTCCGGTTCATAATCCTCATCAGCCAGGCCATCTTGAATCCAGTTGCAAAGTGAGCAAGGGACCCGCGTCTGGGCATACCCTGCCAACTTAGGGCGAAAAAAGCGATACCAAAGAGGATGACGGACGGAGCGCTTGAGCAAATCAAACACTCACCCCCAGTCAACTGATCTGAGTTTAATCCATCATCATTCTTTAGCTCACTCCACCACCCCAGTTCAGACATAGCCATATGCAAATCAGTCTGACCCTGTGCCTCATGGGAACAGTCCAGCCCGAAATGCCAAGCCATGACTTCCCTGGACCGGAAACAAGCACCCTGGGACCGGTTTCGGGTTCATAACCCTCATCAGCCAGGCTATATTGAATCCAGTGGCAAAGTGAGCAAGGAACCCGCGTCTGGGCATACCCTTCCAACTTAGGGCAAAAAAAGCGATACCAAAGGGGATGACGGACGGACCGCTCGAGCAAATCAAACACTCACCCCCAGTCAACTGATCTGGGTTTAATCCATCATCATTCTTAAGCTCACTCCACCACCCCAGTTCAGACACAGCCATATGCAAATCAGTATGACCCTGTGCCTCATGAGAACAAATCAGCCCGAACTGCCAAGCCATGTCTTCCATGGACCTGAAACAAGCATCCTGGGACCGGTTTCCGGTTGATAACCCTCATCAGCCAGGCCATCTTGAATCCAGTGGCAAAGTGAGCAAGGGACCCACGTCTGGGCATACCCTGCCAACTTAAGGCGAACAAAGCGATACCAAAGGGGATCACGGACGGAGCGCTTGAGCAAATAAAACACTCACCCCCAGTCAACTGATCTGGGTTTAACCCATCATCATTCTTTAGCTCATTCCACCACCCACTTCAGACATGGCCATATGAAAATCAGTCTGACTCTGTGCCTCATAGGAATAGTCCAGCCCAAACTGCCAAGCCATGTCTTCCATGGACCAGAAATAAGCACCCTGGGACCGGTTTCGGGTTCATAACCCTCATCTGCGAGGCCATCTTGAATCCAGTGGCAAAGTGAGCAATGGATCCGCGTCTGGGCATACACTGACAACTTAGGGCGAACAAAGTGATACCAAAGGGGATGACGGACGGAGCGCTTGAGCAAATCAAACACTCACCCCCAGTCAACTGATCTGAGTTTAATCCATCATCATTCTTTAGCTCACTCCACCACCCCAGTTCAGACATGGCCATATGCAAATCAGTCTGACCCTGTGCCTCATGGGAACAGCCCAGCCCGAACCGCCAAGCCCTGTCTTCCCTAAACCGGAAACAAGCACCCTGGGACCGGTTTCGGGTTCATAACCCTCATCAGCCAGGCTATCTTGAATCCAGTGGCAAAGTGAGCAAGGAACCCGTGTCTGGGCATACCCTTCCAACTTAGGGCAAACAAAGCGATACCAAAGGGGATGACGGACGGAGCGCTTGAGCAAATCAAACACTCACCACCAGTCAACTGATCTGGGTTTAATCCATCATCATTCTTTAGCTCACTCCACCGCCCCAGTTGAGACATGGCCATATGCACATCAGTCTGACCATGTGCCTTACGGGAACAGTCCAGCCCGAACTGCCAAGCCATGTCTTCCCTGGACCTGAAACAAGCATCCTGGGACCGGTTTCCGGTTCATAACCCTCATCAGCCAGGCCGTCTTGCATCCAGTGGCAATGTGAGCAAGGGACCCACGTCTGGGCATACCCTGCCAACTTAAGGCGAACAAAGCGATACCAAAGGGGATGACGGACGGAGCGCTTGAGAAAATCAATCACTCACCCCCAGTCAACTGATCTCGGTTTAATCCATCATCATTTTTTAGCTCACTACACCACCCACTTCAGACATGGCCATATCAAAATCAGTTTGACTCTGTGCCTCATAGGAATAGTCCAGCCCAAACTGCCAAGCCATGTCTTCCATGGACCAGAAATAAGCACCCTGGGACCGGTTTCGGGCTCATAACCCTCATCAGCCAGGCCATTTTGAATCCAGTGGCAAAGTGAGCAATAGACTCGCGTCTGGGCATACCCTTCCAACTTAGGGCAAACAAAGCGATACCAAAGGGGATGACGGACGGAGCGCTTGAGCAAATCAAACACTCACCACCAGTCAACTGATCTGGGTTTAATCCATCATCATTCTGTAGCTCACTCCACCACCCCAGTTGAGACATGGCCATATGCACATCAGTCTGACCATGTGCGTTACGGGAAAAGTCCAGCCCGAACTGCCAAGCCATGTCTTCCCTGTACCGGAAACAAGCATCCTTGGACCGGCTTACGGTTCCTAACCCTCATCAGCCAGGCTATCTTGAATCCAGTGGCAAAGTGAGCAAGGGACCCACGTCTGGGCATACACTGCCAACTTAGGGCGAACAAAGCGATACCAAAGGGGATGACGGACGGAGCGCTTGAGGAAATCAAACACTCACCCCCAGTCAACTGATCTGGGTTTAATCCATCATCATTCTTTAGCTCACTCCACCACCCACTTCAGACATGGCCATATGAAAATCAGTCTGACTCTGTGCCTCATAGGAATAGTCCAGCCCAAACTGCCAAGCCATGTCTTCCATGGACCAGAAATAAGCACCCTGGGACCGGTTTCGGGTTCATAACCCTCATCTGCCAGGCCATCTTGAATCCAGTGGCAAAGTGAGCAAGGGACCCACGTCTGGGCATACCCTGCCAATTTAGGGCAAACAGAGTGATACCAAAGGGGATGAAGGATGGAGCGCTTGAGCAAATCAATCACTCACCCCCAGTCAACTGATCTCGGATTAATCCATCATCATTCTTTAGCTCATTCCACCACCCACTTCAGACATGGCCATATGAAAATCAGTCTGACTCTGTGCCTCATAGGAATAGTCCAGCCCAAACTGCCAAGCCATGTCTTCCATGGACCAGAAATAAGCACCCTGGGACCGGTTTCGGGTTCATAACCCTCATCTGCCAGGCCATCTTGAATCCCGTGGCAAAGTGAGCAATGGACCCGCGTCTGGGCATACACTGCCAACTTAGGGCGAACAAAGCGATACCAAAGGGGATGACGGACGGAGCGCTTGAGCAAATCAATCACTCACCCCCAGTCAACTGATCTCGGTTTAATCCATCATCATTCTTTAGCTCACTCCACCACCCACTTCAGACATGGTCAGATGAAAATCAGTCTGACTCTGTGCCTCATAGGAATAGTCCAGCCCAAACTGCCAAGCCATGTCTACCATGGACCAGAAATAAGCACCCTGGGACCGGTTTCGGGTTCATAACCCTCATCTGCCAGGCCATCTTGAATCCAGTGGCAAAGTGAGCAATGGACCCGCGTCTGGGCATACACTGCCAACTTAGGGCGAACAAAGCGATACCAAAGGGGATGACGGACGGAGCACTTGAGCAAATCAAACACTCACCCCCAGTCAACTGATCTGAGCTTAATCCATCATCATTCTTTAGCTCACTCCACCACCCCAGTTCAGACATGGCCATATGCAAATCAGTCTGACCCTGTGCCTCATGGGAACAGTCCAGCCCGAACTGCCAAGCCCTGTCTTCCCTAAACCGGAAACAAGCACCCTGGGACCGGTTTCGGGTTCATAACCCTCATCAGCCAGGCTATCTTGAATCCAGTGGCAAAGTGAGCAAGGAACCCGCGTCTGGGCATACCCTTCCAACTTAGGGCAAACAAAGCGATACCACAGGGGATGACGGACGGAGCGCTTGAGCAAATCAAACACTCACCACCAGTCAACTGATCTGGGTTTAATCCATCATCATTCTTTAGCTCACTACACCGCCCCAGTTGAGACATGGCCATATGCACATCAGTCTGACCATGTGCCTTACGGGAACAGTCCAGCCCGAACTGCCAAGCCATGTCTTCCCTGAACCGGAAACAAGCATCCTTGGACCGGCTTACGGTTCCTAACCCTCATCAGCCAGGCTATCTTGAATCCAGTGGCAAAGTGAGCAAGGGACCCGCGTCTGGGCATACACTGCCAACTTAGGGCGAACAAAGCGATACCAAAGGGGATGACAGACGGAGCGCTTGAGCAAATCAAACACTCACCCCCAGTCAACTGATCTGGGTTTAATCCATCATCATTCTTTAGCTCACTCCACCACCCCAGTTCAGACATGGCCATATGCAAATCAGTCTGACCCTGTGCCTCATGGGAACAGTCCAGCCCGAACTGCCAAGCCCTGTCTTCCCTAAACCGGAAACAAGCACCCTGGGACCGGTTTCGGGTTCATAACCCTCATCAGCCAGGCTATCTTGAATCCAGTGGCAAAGTGAGCAAGGAACCCGCGTCTGGGCATACCCTTCCAACTTAGGGCAAACAAAGCGATACCACAGGGGATGACGGACGGAGCGCTTGAGCAAATCAAACACTCACCACCAGTCAACTGATCTGGGTTTAATCCATCATCATTCTTTAGCTCACTCCACCGCCCCAGTTGAGACATGGCCATATGCACATCAGTCTGACCATGTGCCTTACGGGAACAGTCCAGCCCGAACTGCCAAGCCATGTCTTCCCTGGACCGGAAACAAGCATCCTTGGACCGGCTTACGGTTCCTAACCCTCATCAGCCAGGCTATCTTGAATCCAGTGGCAAAGTGAGCAAGGGACCCGCGTCTGGGCATACACTGCCAACTTAGGGCGAACAAAGCGATACCAAAGGGGATGACAGATGGAGCGCTTGAGCAAATCAAACACTCACCCCCAGTCAACTGATCTGGGTTTAATCCATCATCATTCTTAAGCTCACTCCACCACCCCAGTTCAGACACAGCCATATGCAAATCAGTATGACCCTGTGCCTCATGAGAACAAATCAGCCCGAACTGCCAAGCCATGTCTTCCATGGACCTGAAACAAGCACCCTGGGACCGGTTTCCGGTTCATAACCCTCATTAGCCAGGCCGTCTTGAATCCAGTGGCAAAGTGAGCAATGGACCCGCGTCTGGGCATACCCTTCCAACTTAGGGCAAACAAAGCGATACTAAAGGGGATGAGGGACGGAGCGCTTGAGCAAATCAAACACTCACCACCAATCAACTGATCTGGGTTTAATCCATCATCATTCTTTAGCTCACTCCACCACCCCAGTTGAGACATGGCCATATGCACATCAGTCTGACCATGTGCCTCATGAGAACAGTCCACCCCGATCTGCAAGCCATGTCTTCCCTGGACCAGAAACAAGCCTCCTGGGACCAGTTTTGGGTTCATAATCCTCATCAGCCAGGCCATCTTGAATCCAGTGGCAATGTGAGCAAGGGACCCGCGTCTGGGCATACCCTGCCAACTTAGGGCGAACAGAGCGATACCAAAGGGGATGACAGACGGAGCGCTTGAGAAAATCAATCACTCACCCCCAGTCAACTGATCTCGGTTTAATCCATCAAAATTCTTTAGCTCACTCCACTACCCACTTCAGACATGGCCATATGAAAATCAGTTTGACTCTGTGCCTCATAGGAATAGTCCAGCCCAAACTGCCAAGCCACGTCTTCCATGGACCAGAAATAAGCACCCTGGGACCGGTTTCGGGCTCATAACCCTCATCAGCCAGGCCATCTTGAATCCAGTGGCAAAGTGAGCAATGGACCCGCGTCTGGGCATACCCTTCCAACTTAGGGCAAACAAAGCGATACCAAAGGGGATGACGGACGGAGCGCTTGAGCAAATCAAACACTCACCACCAGTCACCTGATCTGGGTTTAATCCATCATCATTCTGTAGCTCACTCCACCACCCCAGTTGAGACATGGCCATATGCACATCAGTCTGACCATGTGCCTTACGGGAAAAGTCCAGCCCGAACTGCCAAGCCATGTCTTCCCTGGACCGGAAACAAGCATCCTTGGACCGGCTTACGGTTCCTAACCCTCATCAGCCAGGCTATCTTGAATCCAGTGGCAAAGTGAGCAAGGGACCCGCGTCTGGGCATACACTGCCAACTTAGGGCGAACAAAGCGATACCAAAGGGGATGACGGACGGAGCGCTTGAGGAAATCAAACACTCACCCCCAGTCAACTGATCTGGGTTTAATCCATCATCATTCTTTAGCTCACTCCACCACCCACTTCAGACATGGCCATATGAAAATCAGTCTGACTCTGTGCCTCATAGGAATAGTCCAGCCCAAACTGCCAAGCCATGTCTTCCATGGACCAGAAATAGGCACCCTGGGACCGGTTTCGGGTTCATAACCCTCATCTGCCAGGCCATCTTGAATCCAGTGGCAAAGTGAGCAAGGGACCCACGTCTGGGCATACCCTGCCAATTTAGGGTGAACAGAGCGATACCAAAGGGGATGACGGATGGAGCGCTTGAGCAAATCAATCACTCACCCCCAGTCAACTGATCTCGGATTAATCCATCATCATTCTTTAGCTCATTCCACCACCTACTTCAGACATGGCCATATGAAAATCAGTCTGACTCTGTGCCTCATAGGAATAGTCCAGCCCAAACTGCCAAGCCATGTCTACCATGGACCAGAAATAAGCACCCTGGGACCGGTTTCGGGTTCATAACCCTCATCTGCCAGGCCATCTTGAATCCAGTGGCAAAGTGAGCAATGGACCCGCGTCTGGGCATACACTGCCAACTTAGGGCGAACAAAGCGATACCAAAGGGGATGACGGACGGAGCGCTTGAGCAAATCAAACACTCACCTCCAGTCAACTGATCTGAGTTTAATCCATCATCATTCTTTAGCTCACTCCACCACCCCAGTTCAGACATGGCCATATGCAAATCAGTCTGACCCTGTGCCTCATGGGAACAGTCCAGCCCGAACTGCCAAGCCCTGTCTTCCCTAAACCGGAAACAAGCACCCTGGGACCGGTTTCGGGTTCATAACCCTCATCAGCCAGGCTATCTTGAATCCAGTGGCAAAGTGATCAATGGACCCGCGTCTGGGCATACCCTTCCAACTTAGGGCAAACAAAGCGATACCAAAGGGGATGATGGACGGAGCGCTTGAGCAAATCAAACACTTACCACCAGTCAACTGATCTGGGTTTAATCCATCATCATTCTTTAGCTCACTCCACCGCCCCAGTTGAGACATGGCCATATGCACATCAGTCTGACCATGTGCCTTACGAGAACAGTCCAGCCCGAACTGCCAAGCCATGTCTTCCCTGGACCGGAAACAAGCATCCTTGGACCGGCTTACGGTTCCTAACCCTCATCAGCCAGACTATCTTGAATCCAGTGGCAAAGTGAGCAAGGGACCCGCGTCTGGGCATACACTGCCAACTTAGGGCGAACAAAGCGATACCAAAGGGGATGACGGACGGAGCTCTTGAGCAAATCAAACACTCACCCCCAGTCAACTGATCTGGGTTTAATCCATCATCATTCTTAAGCTCACTCCACCACCCCAGTTCAGACACAGCCATATGCAAATCAGTATGACCCTGTGCCTCATGAGAACAAATCAGCCCGAACTGCCAAGCCATGTCTTCCATGGACCTGAAACAAGCACCCTGGGACCGGTTTCCGGTTCATAACCCTCATCAGCCAGGCCGTCTTGAATCCAGTGGCAAAGTGAGCAATGGACCCGCGTCTGGGCATACCCTTCCAACTTAGGGCAAACAAAGCGATACCAAAGGGGATGAGGGACGGAGCGCTTGAGCAAATCAAACACTCACCACCAATCAACTGATCTGGGTTTAATCCATCATCATTCTTTAGCTCACTCCACCACCCCAGTTGAGACATGGCCATATGCACATCAGTCTGACCATGTGCCTCATGAGAACAGTCCACCCCGATCTGCAAGCCATGTCTTCCCTGGACCGGAAACAAGCCTCCTGGGACCAGTTTCGGGTTCATAACCCTCATCAGCCAGGCCATCTTGAATCCAGTGGCAATGTGAGCAAGGGACCCGCATCTGGGCATACCCTGCCAACTTAGGGCGAACAGAGCGATACCAAAGGGGATGACAGACGGAGCGCTTGAGAACATCAATCACTCACCCCCAGTCAACTGATCTCGGTTTAATCCATCAAAATTCTTTAGCTCACTCCACCACCCACATCAGACATGGCCATATGAAAATCAGTTTTACTCTGTGCCTCATAGGAATAGTCCAGCCCAAACTGCCAAGCCATGTCTTCCATGGACCAGAAATAAGCACCCTGGGACCGGTTTCGGGCTCATAACCCTCATCAGCCAGGCCATCTTGAATCCAGTGGCAAAGTGAGCAATGGACCCGCGTCTGGGCATACCCTTCCAACTTAGGGCAAACAAAGCGATACCAAAGGGGATGACGGACGGAGCGCTTGAGCAAATCAAACACTCACCACCAGTCACCTGATCTGGGTTTAATCCATCATCATTCTGTAGCTCACTCCACCACCCCAGTTGAGACATGGCCATATGCACATCAGTCTGACCATGTGCCTTACGGGAAAAGTCCAGCCCGAACTGCCAAGCCATGTCTTCCCTGGACCGGAAACAAGCATCCTTGGACCGGCTTACGGTTCCTAACCCTCATCAGCCAGGCTATCTTGAATCCAGTGGCAAAGTGAGCAAGGGACCCGCGTCTGGGCATACACTGCCAACTTAGGGCGAACAAAGCGATACCAAAGGGGATGACGGACGGAGCGCTTGAGGAAATCAAACACTCACCCCCAGTCAACTGATCTGGGTTTAATCCATCATCATTCTTTAGCTCACTCCACCACCCACTTCAGACATGGCCATATGAAAATCAGTCTGACTCTGTGCCTCATAGGAATAGTCCAGCCCAAACTGCCAAGCCATGTCTTCCATGGACCAGAAATAGGCACCCTGGGACCGGTTTCGGGTTCATAACCCTCATCTGCCAGGCCATCTTGAATCCAGTGGCAAAGTGAGCAAGGGACCCACGTCTGGGCATACCCTGCCAATTTAGGGTGAACAGAGCGATACCAAAGGGGATGACGGATGGAGCGCTTGAGCAAATAAATCACTCACCCCCAGTCAACTGATCTCGGATTAATCCATCATCATTCTTTAGCTCATTCCACCACCTACTTCAGACATGGCCATATGAAAATCAGTCTGACTCTGTGCCTCATAGGAATAGTCCAGCCCAAACTGCCAAGCCATGTCTACCATGGACCAGAAATAAGCACCCTGGGACCGGTTTCGGGTTCATAACCCTCATCTGCCAGGCCATCTTGAATCCAGTGGCAAAGTGAGCAATGGACCCGCGTCTGGGCATACACTGCCAACTTAGGGCGAACAAAGCGATACCAAAGGGGATGACGGACGGAGCGCTTGAGCAAATCAAACACTCACCTCCAGTCAACTGATCTGAGTTTAATCCATCATCATTCTTTAGCTCACTCCACCACCCCAGTTCAGACATGGCCATATGCAAATCAGTCTGACCCTGTGCCTCATGGGAACAGTCCAGCCCGAACTGCCAAGCCCTGTCTTCCCTAAACCGGAAACAAGCACCCTGGGACCGGTTTCGGGTTCATAACCCTCATCAGCCAGGCTATCTTGAATCCAGTGGCAAAGTGATCAATGGACCCGCGTCTGGGCATACCCTTCCAACTTAGGGCAAACAAAGCGATACCAAAGGGGATGATGGACGGAGCGCTTGAGCAAATCAAACACTTACCACCAGTCAACTGATCTGGGTTTAATCCATCATCATTCTTTAGCTCACTCCACCGCCCCAGTTGAGACATGGCCATATGCACATCAGTCTGACCATGTGCCTTACGAGAACAGTCCAGCCCGAACTGCCAAGCCATGTCTTCCCTGGACCGGAAACAAGCATCCTTGGACCGGCTTACGGTTCCTAACCCTCATCAGCCAGGCTATCTTGAATCCAGTGGCAAAGTGAGCAAGGGACCCGCGTCTGGGCATACACTGCCAACTTAGGGCGAACAAAGCGATACCAAAGGGGATGACGGACGGAGCTCTTGAGCAAATCAAACACTCACCCCCAGTCAACTGATCTGGGTTTAATCCATCATCATTCTTAAGCTCACTCCACCACCCCAGTTCAGACACAGCCATATGCAAATCAGTATGACCCTGTGCCTCATGAGAACAAATCAGCCCGAACTGCCAAGCCATGTCTTCCATGGACCTGAAACAAGCACCCTGGGACCGGTTTCCGGTTCATAACCCTCATCAGCCAGGCCGTCTTGAATCCAGTGGCAAAGTGAGCAATGGACCCGCGTCTGGGCATACCCTTCCAACTTAGGGCAAACAAAGCGATACCAAAGGGGATGAGGGACGGAGCGCTTGAGCAAATCAAACACTCACCACCAATCAACTGATCTGGGTTTAATCCATCATCATTCTTTAGCTCACTCCACCACCCCAGTTGAGACATGGCCATATGCACATCAGTCTGACCATGTGCCTCATGAGAACAGTCCACCCCGATCTGCAAGCCATGTCTTCCCTGGACCGGAAACAAGCCTCCTGGGACCAGTTTCGGGTTCATAACCCTCATCAGCCAGGCCATCTTGAATCCAGTGGCAATGTGAGCAAGGGACCCGCGTCTGGGCATACCCTGCCAACTTAGGGCGAACAGAGCGATACCAAAGGGGATGACAGACGGAGCGCTTGAGAACATCAATCACTCACCCCCAGTCAACTGATCTCGGTTTAATCCATCAAAATTCTTTAGCTCACTCCACCACCCACATCAGACATGGCCATATGAAAATCAGTTTGACTCTGTGCCTCATAGGAATAGTCCAGCCCAAACTGCCAAGCCATGTCTTCCATGGACCAGAAATAAGCACCCTGGGACCGGTTTCGGGCTCATAACCCTCATCAGCCAGGCCATCTTGAATCCAGTGGCAAAGTGAGCAATGGACCCGCGTCTGGGCATACCCTTCCAACTTAGGGCAAACAAAGCGATACCAAAGGGGATGAGGGACGGAGCGCTTGAGCAAATCAAACACTCACCACCAATCAACTGATCTGGGTTTAATCCATCATCATTCTTTAGCTCACTCCACCACCCCAGTTGAGACATGGCCATATGCACATCAGTCTGACCATGTGCCTTACGGGAAAAGTCCAGCCCGATCTGCCAAGCCATGTCTTCCCTGGACCGGAAACAAACATCCTGGGACCGGTTTCTGGTTCATAACCCTCATCAGCCAGGCCATCTTGAATCCAGTGGCAAAGTGAGCAAGGGACCCATGTCTGGGCATACCCTGCCAACTTAAGGCGAACAAAGCGATACCAATGGGGATGACAGACGGAGCGCTTGAGCAAATCAAACACTCAACCCCAGTCAACTGATCTGGGTTTAATCCATCATCATTCTTTAGCTCACTCCACCACCCCAGTTCAGACATGGCCATATGCACATGAGTCTGACCCTGTGCCTCATGGGAACAGTCCAGCTCAAACTGCCAAGACATGTCTTCCCTGGACTGGAAAAAAGCATCCTGGGACCGGTTTCGGGTTCATAACCCTCATCAGCCAGGCCATCTTCAATCCAGTGGCAAATTGAGCAAGGGACCCGTGTCTGGGCATACCCTGCCACCTTAGGGCGAAAAAAGCGATACCAAAGAGGATGACGGACGGAGCTCTTGAGCAAATACAACACTCACCCCCAGTCAACTGATTAGAGTTTAATCCATCATCATTCTTTAGCTCACTCCACCACTCCAGTTCAGACATTGCCATATGCAAATCAGTCTGACCCTGTGCCTCATGGGAACAGTCCAGCCAGAACTGCCAAGCCATGTCTTCCCTGGACCGGAAACAAGCACCCTGGGACCGGTTTCGGGTTCATAACCCTCATCAGCCAGGCTATCTTGAATCCAGTGGCAAAGTGAGCAAGGAACCCGCGTCTGGGCATACCCTTCCAACTTAGGGCAAAAAAAGCGATACCAAAGGGAATGACGGACGGAGCGCTTGAGCAAATCAAACACTCACCCCCAGTCAACTGATCTGGGTTTAATCCATCATCATTCTTAAGCTCACTCCACCACCCCAGTTCAGACACAGCCATATGCAAATCAGTATGACCCTGTGCCTCATGAGAACAAATCAGCCCGAACTGCCAAGTCATGTCTTCCATGGACCTGGAACAAGCATCCTGGGACTGGTTTCCGGTTGATAACCCTCATCAGCCAGGCCATCTTGAATCCAGTGGCAAAGTGATCTAGGGACACCCGTCTGGGCATACCCTGCAAACTTAAGGCGAACAAAGCGATACCAAAGGGGATGACGGACGGAGCGCTTGAGCAAATAAAACACTCACCCCCAGTCAACTGATCTGGGTTTAACCCATCATCATTCTTTAGCTCACTCCACCACCCCAGTTCAGACATGGCCATATGCAAATCAGTCTGGCCCTGTGCCTCATGAGAACAGTCCAGCCCGATCTGCCAAGCCATGTCTTCCCTGGACCGGAAACAAGCATCCTGGGACCAGTTTCGGGTTCATAACCCTCATCAGCCAGGCCATCTTGAATCCAGTGGCAATGTGAGCAAGGGACCCAAGTCTGGGCATACCCTGCGAACTTAGGGCGAACAGAGCGATACCAAAGGGGATGACGGACAGAGCACTTGAGCAAATCAATCACTCACCCCCAGTCAACTGATCTCGGTTTAATCCATCATCATTCTTTAGCTCACTCCACCACCCACTTCAGACATGGCCATATGAAAATCAGTCTGACTCTGTGCCTCATAGGAATAGTCCAGCCCAAACTGCCAAGCCATGTCTTCCATGGACCAGAAATAAGCACCCTGGGACCGGTTTCGGGTTCATAACCCTCATCTGCCAGGCCATCTTGAATCCAGTGGCAAAGTGAGCAATGGACCCACGTCTGGGCATACACTGCCAACTTAGGGCGAACAAAACGATACCAAAGGGGATGACGGACAGAGCGCTTGAGCAAATCAAACACTCACCCCCAGTCAACTGATCTGAGTTTAATCCATCATCATTCTTTAGCTCACTCCACCACCCCAGTTCAGACATGGCCATATGCAAATCTGTCTGGTCCTGTGCCTCATGAGAACAGTCCACCCCGATCTGCCAAGCCATGTCTTCCCTGGACCGGAAACAAGCCTCCTGGGACCAGTTTCGGGTTCATAACCCTCATCAGCCAGGCCATCTTGAATCCAGTGGCAATGTGAGCAAGGGACCCGCGTCTGGGCATACCCTGCCAACTTAGGGCGAACAGAGCGATACCAAAGGGGATGACAGACGGAGCGCTTGAGAAAATCAATCACTCACCCCCAGTCAACTGATCTCGGTTTAATCCATCATCATTCTTTAGCTCACTCCACCACCCACTTCAGACATGGCCATATGAAAATCAGTCTGACTCTGTGCCTCATAGGAATAGTCCAGCCCAAAATGCCAAGCCATGTCTTCCATGGACCAGAAATAAGCACCCTGGGACCAGTTTCGGGTTCATAACCCTCATCAGCCTGGCCATCTTGAATCCAGTGGCAAAGTGAGCAATGGACCCGCGTCTGGGCATACCCTTCCAACTTAGGGCAAACAAAGCGATACCAAAGGGGATGACGGACGGAGCGCTTGAGCAAATCAAACACTCACCACCAGTCAACTGATCTGGGTTTAATCCATCATCATTCTTTAGCTCACTCCACCACCCCAGTTGAGACATGGCCATATGCACATCAGTCTGACCATGTGCCTTACGGGAAAAGTCCAGCCCGAACTGCCAAGCCATGTCTTCCCTGGACCGGAAACAAGCATCCTTGGACCGGCTTACGGTCCCTAACCCTCATCAGCCAGGCTATCTTGAATCCAGTGGCAAAGTGAGCAAGGGACCCGCGTCTGGGCATACACTGCCAACTTAGGGCGAACAAAGCGATACCAAAGGGGATGACGGACGGAGCGCTTGAGCAAATCAAACACTCACCCCCAGTCAACTGATCTGGGTTTAATCCATCATCATTCTTAAGCTCACTCCACCACCCTAGTTCAGACACAGCCATATGCAAATCAGTATGACCCTGTGCCTCATGAGAACAGTCCACCCCGATCTGCCAAGCCATGTCTTCCCTGGACCGGAAACAAGCCTCCTGGGACCAGTTTCGGGTTCATAACCCTCATCAGCCAGGCCATCTTGAATCCAGTGGCAATGTGAGCAAGGGACCCGCGTCTGGGCATACCCTGCCAACTTAGGGCGAACAGAGCGATACCAAAGGGGATGACAGACGGAGCGCTTGAGAAAATCAATCACTCACCCCCAGTCAACTGATCTCGGTTTAATCCATCATCATTCTTTAGCTCACTCCACCACCCACTTCAGACATGGCCATATGAAAATCAGTCTGACTCTGTGCCTCATAGGAATAGTCCAGCCCAAAATGCCAAGCCATGTCTTCCATGGACCAGAAATTACCACCCTGGGACCGGTTTCGGGTTCATAACCCTCATCAGCCTGGCCATCTTGAATCCAGTGGCAAAGTGATCAATGGACCCGCGTCTGGGCATACCCTTCCAACTTAGGGCAAACAAAGCGATACCAAAGGGGATGACGGACGGAGCGCTTGAGCAAATCAAACACTCACCACCAGTCAACTGATCTGGGTTTAATCCATCATCATTCTTTAGCTCACTCCACCACCCCAGTTGCGACATGGCCATATGCACATCAGTCTGACCATGTGCCTTACGGGAAAAGTCCAGCCCGAACTGCCAAGCCATGTCTTCCCTGGACCAGAAACAAGCATCCTTGGACCGGCTTACGGTCCTTAACCCTCATCAGCCAGGCTATCTTGAATCCAGTGGCAAAGTGAGCAAGGGACCCGCGTCTGGGCATACACTGCCAACTTAGGGCGAACAAAGCGATACCAAAGGGGATGACGGACGGAGCGCTTGAGCAAATCAAACACTCACCCCCAGTCAACTGATCTGGGTTTAATCCATCATCATTCTTAAGCTCACTCCACCACCCTAGTTCAGACACAGCCATATGCAAATCAGTATGACCCTGTGCCTCATGAGAACAAATCAGCCCGAACTGCCAAGCCATGTCTTCCATGGACCTGAAACAAGCATCCTGGGACCGGTTTCCGGTTCATAACCCTCATCAGCCAGGCCGTCTTGAATCCAGTGGCAAAGTGAGCAAGGGACCCACGTCTGGGCATACCCTGCCAACTTAAGGCGAACAAAGCGATACCAAAGGGGATGACGGACGGAGCGCTTGAGCAAATCAAGCACTCACCCCCAGTCAACTGATCTGGGTTTAATCCATCATCATTCTTTAGCTCACTCCACCACCCCAGTTCAGACATGGCCATATGCAAATCAGTCTGGTCCTGTGCCTCATGAGAACAGTCCACCCCGATCTGCCAAGCCATGTCTTCCCTGGACCGGAAACAAGCCTCCTGGGACCAGTTTCGGGTTCATAACCCTCATCAGCCAGGCCATCTTGAATCCAGTGGCAATGTGAGCAAGGGCCCGCGTCTGGGCATACCCTGCCAACATAGGGCGAACAGAGTGATACCAAAGGGGATGACGGACAGAGCGCTTGAGAAAATCAATCACTCACCCCCAGTCAACTGATCTCGGTTTAATCCATCATCATTCTTTAGCTCACTCCACCACCCACTTCAGACATGGCCATATGAAAATCAGTCTGACTCTGTGCCTCATAGGAATAGTCCAGCCCAAACTGCTAAGCCATGTCTTCCATTGACCAGACATAAGCACCCTGGGACCGGTTTCGGGTTCATAACCCTCATCTGCCAGGCCATCTTGAATCCAGTGGCAAAGTGAGCAATGGACCCGCGTCTGGGCATACACTGCCAACTTAGGGCGAACAAAGCGATACCAAAGGGGATGACGGACGGAGCGCTTGAGCAAATCAAACACTCACCCCCAGTCAACTGATCTGAGTTTAACCCATCATCATTCTTTAGCTCACTCCACCACCCCAGTTCAGACATGGCCATATGCAAATCAGTCTGACCCTGTGCCTCATGGGAACAGTCCAGCCCGAACTGCCAAGCCATGTCTTCCCTAAACCGGAAACAAGCACCCTGGGACCGGTTTCGGGTTCATAACCCTCATCAGCCAGGCTATCTTGAATCCAGTGGCAAAGTGAGCAAGGAACCCGCGTCTGGGCATACCCTTCCAACTTAGGGCAAACAAAGCGATACCAAAGGGGATGACGGACGGAGCGCTTGAGCAAATCAAACACTCACCACCAGTCAACTGATCTGGGTTTAATCCATCATCATTCTTTAGCTCACTACACAGCCCCAGTTGAGACATGGCCATATGCACATCAGTCTGACCATGTGCCTTACGGGAACAGTCCAGCCCGAACTGCCAAGCCATGTCTTCCCTGGACCGGAAACAAGCATCCTTGGACCGACTTACGGTTCCTAACCCTCATCAGCCAGGCTATCTTGAATCCAGTGGCAAAGTGAGCTAGGGACCCGCGTCCGGGCATACACTGCCAACTTAGGGCGAACAAAGCGATACCAAATGGGATGACGGACGGAGCGCTTGAGCAAATCAAACACTCACCCCCAGTCAACTGATCTGGGTTTAATCCATCATCATTCTTAAGCTCACTCCACCACCCCAGTTCAGACACAGCCATATGCAAATCAGTATGACCCTGTGCCTCATGAAACCAAATCAGCCCGAACTGCCAAGCCATGTCTTCCATGGACCTGAAACAAGCACCCTGGGACCGGTTTCCGGTTCATAACCCTCATCAGCCAGGCCGTCTTGAATCCAGTGGCAATGTGAGCAAGGGACCCACGTCTGGGCATGCCCTGCCAACTTAAGGCGAACAAAGCGATACCAAAGGGGATGACGGACGGAGCGCTTGAGCAAATCAAACACTCACCCCCAGTCAACTGATCTGGGTTTAATCCATCATCATTCTTTAGCTCACTCCACCACCCCAGTTCAGACATGGCCATATGCAAATCAGTCTGGTCCTGTGCCTCATGAGAACAGTCCACCCCGATCTGCAAGCCATGTCTTCCCTGGACCGGAAACAAGCCTCCTGGGACCAGTTTCGGGTTCATAACCCTCATCAGCCAGGCCATCTTGAATCCCGTGGCAATGTGAGCAAGGGACCCGCGTTTGGGCATACCCTGCCAACTTAGGGCGAACAGAGCGATACCAAAGGGGATGACAGACGGAGCGCTTGAGAAAATCAATCACTCACCCCCAGTCAACTGATCTCGGTTTAATCCATCAAAATTCTTTAGCTCACTCCACCACCCACTTCAGACATGGCCATATGAAAATCAGTTTGACTCTGTGCCTCATAGGAATAGTCCAGCCCAAACTGCCAAGCCATGTCTTCCATGGACCAGAAATAAGCACCCTGGGACCGGTTTCGGGCTCATAACCCTCATCAGCCAGGCCATCTTGAATCCTGTGGCAAAGTGAGCAATGGACCCGCGTCTGGGCATACCCTTCCAACTTAGGGCAAACAAAGCGATACCAAAGGGGATGAGGGACGGAGCGCTTGAGCAAATCAGACACTCACCACCAATCAACTGATCTGGGTTTAATCCATCATCATTCTTTAGCTCAGTCCACCACCCCAGTTCAGACATGGCCATATGCAAATCAGTCTTGTCCTGTGCCTCATGAGAACAGTCCACCCCGATCTGCCAAGCCATGTCTTCCCTGGACCGGAAACAAGCCTCCTGGGACCAGTTTCGGGTTCATAACCCTCATCAGCCAGGCCATCTTGAATCCAGTGGCAATGTGAGCAAGGGACCTGCGTCTGGGCATACCCTGCCAACTTAGGGCGAACAGAGCGATACCAAAGGGGATGACGGACGGAGCGCTTGAGAAAATCAATCACTCACCCCCAGTCAACTGATCTCGGTTTAATCCATCATCATTCTTTAGCTCACTCCATCACCCACTTCAGACATGGCCATATGAAAATCAGTCTGACTCTGTGCCTCATAGGAATACTCCAGCCCAAACTGCCAAGCCATGTCTTCCATGGACCAGAAGTAAGCACCCTGGGACCGGTTTTGGGTTCATAACCCTCATCAGCCAGGCCATCTTGAATCCAGTGGCAAAGTGAGCAATGGACCTGCGTCTGGGCATACCCTGCCAACTTAAGGCGAACAAAGCGATACCAAAGGGGATGACGGACGGAGCGCTTGAGGAAATCAAAAACTCACCCCCAGTCAACTGATCTGGGTTTAATCCATCATCATTCTTTAGCTCACTCCACCACCCCAGTTCAGACATGGCCATATGCAAATCAGCCTGACCCTGTGCCTCATGAGAACAGTCCAGCCCGATCTGCCAAGCCATGTCTTCCCTGGACCGGAAACAAGCATCCTGGGACTGGTTTCTGGTTCATAACCCTCATCAGCCAGGCCATCTTGAATCCAGTGGCAAAGTGAGCAAGGGACTCACGTCTGGGCATACCCTGCCAACTTAAGGCGAACAAAGTGATACCAAAGGGGATGACGGACGGAGCGCTTGAGCAAATCAAACACTCAACCCCAGTCAACTGATATGGGTTTAATCCATCATCATTCTTTAGCTCACTCCACCACCCCAGTTCAGAAATGGCCATATGCACATCAGTCTGACCCTGTGCCTCATGGGAACAGTCCAGCCCAAACTGCCAAGACATGTCTTCCCTGGACCGGAAATGAACACCCTGGGCCCGGTTTCGGGTTCATAACCCTCATCAGCCAGGCTATCTTGAATCCAGTGGCAAAGTGAGCAAGGGACCCATGTCTGGGCATACCCTGCCAACTTAAGGCGAACAAAGCGATACCAAAGGGGATGGCGGACGGAGCGCTTGCGCAAATCAAACACTCACCCCCAGTCAACTGATCTGGGTTTAATCCATCATCATTCTTTAGCTCACTCCACCACTCCCGTTCAGACATGCCCATATGCAAATTGGCCTGACCTTTGTGCCTCATGGGAACAGTCCAGCCCGAACTGCCAAGCCGTGTCTTCCCTGGACCGGAAACAAGCATCCTGGGACCGGTTTCGGGTTCATAACCCTCATCAGCCAGACTATCTTGAATCCAGTGGCAAAGTGAGCAAGGGACCCACGTCTGGGCATACCCTGCCAACTTAGGGCGAAAAAGCGATACCAAAGGGGATGGCGGACGGAGCGCTTGAGCAAATCAAACACTCCCCCCCAGTCAACTGATCTGGGTTTAATCCATCATCATTCTTTAGCTCACTCCACCACCCCAGTTCAGACATGGCCATATGCAAATCAGTCTGACCCTGTGCCTCATGGGAAGTGTCCAGCCGGAACTGCCAAGCCATGTCTTTCCTGGACCTGAAACATGCATCCTGGGACCAGTTTCGTGTTCATAATCCTCATCAGCCAGGCCATCTTGAATCCAGTGGCAATGTGAGCAAGGGACCCGCGTCTGGGCATACCCTGCCAACTTAGGGCGAATAGAGCGATACCAAAGGGGATGACGGACGGAGTGCTTGAGCAAATCACTCACCCCCAGTCAACTGATCTGGGTTTAATCCATCATCATTCTTTAGCTCACTCCACCACCCACTTCAGACATGGCCATATGAAAATCAATCTGACTCTGTGCCTCATGGGAACAGTCCAGCCCAAACGGTCAAGCCATGTCTTCCATGGACCAGAAATAAGCACCCTGGGACCGGTTTCGGGTTCATAACCCTCATCAGCCAGGCTATCTTGAATCCAGTGGCAAAGTGAGCAATGGACCCGCGTCTGGGCATACACTGCGAACTTAGGGCGAACAAAGCGATACCAAAGGGGATGACGGACGGAGCGCTTGAGCAAATCAAACACTCACCCCCAGTCAACTGATCTGGGTTTAATCCATCATCATTCTTAAGCTCACTCCACCACACCAGTTCGGACACAGCCATATGCAAATCAGTCGGACCCTGTGTCTCATGAGAACAAATCAGCCTGAACTGCCAAGCCATGTCTTCCATGGACCTGAAACAAGCCTCCTGGGACCGGTTTCAGGTTCATAACCCTGATCAGCCAGGCCATCTTGAATCCAGTGGCAAAGTGAGCAAGGGACCCACGTCTGGGCATACCCTGCCAACTTCAGGCGAACAAAGCGATACCAAAGGGGATGACGGCCGGAGCGCTTGAGGAAATCAAAAACTCACCCCCAGTCAACTGATCTGGGTTTAATCCATCATCATTCTTTAGCTCACTCCACCACCCCAGTTCAGACATGGCCATATGCAAATCAGCCTGACCCTGTGCCTCATGACAACAGTCCAGCCCGATCTGCCAAGCCATGTCTTCCCTGGACCGGAAACAAGCATCCTGGGACTGGTTTCTGGTTTATAACCCTCATCAGCCAGGCCATCTTGAACCCAGACGCAAAGTGAGCAAGGGACTCACGTCTGGGCATACCCTGCCAACTGAAGGCGAACAAAGCGATACCAAAGGGGATGACGGACGGAGCGCTTGAGCAAATCAAACACTCACCCCCAGTCAACTGATCTGGGTTTAACCCATCATCATTCTTTAGCTCACTCCACCACCCCAGTTCAGACATGGCCATATGCAAATCAGTCTGGCCCTGTGCCTCATGAGAACAGTCCAGCCCGATCTGCCAAGACATGTCTTCCCTGGACCGGAAATGAACACCCTGGGACCGGTTTCGGGTTCATAACCCTCATGAGCCAGGCTATCTTGAATCCAGTGGCAAAGTGAGCAAGGGACCCACGTCTGGGCATACCCTGCCAACTTAAGGCGAACAAAGCGATACCAAAGGGGATGGCGGACGGAGCGCTTGTGCAAATCAAACACTCACCCCCAGTCAACTGATCTGGGTTTAATCCATCATCATTCTTTAGCTCACTCCACCACCCCCGTTCAGACATGCCCATATGCAAATTGGCCTGACCTTTGTGCCTCATGGGAACAGTCCAGCCCGAACTGCCAAGCCGTGTCTTCCCTGCACCGGAAACAAGCATCCTGGGACCGGTTTCGGGTTCATTACCCTCATCAGCCAGGCTATTTTGAATCCAGTGGCAAAGTGAGCAAGGGACCCACGTCTGGGCATACCCTGCCAACTTAGGGCGAACAAAGCGATACCAAAGGGGATGACGGACGGAGCGCTTGAGCAAATCACTCACCCCCAGTCAGCTGATCTGGGTTTAATCTATCATCATTCTTTAGCTCACTCTACCACCCACTTCAGACATGGCCATATGAAAATCAATCTGACTCTGTGCCTCATGGGAACAGTCCAGCCCAAACTGTCATGCCATGTCTTCCATAGACCAGAAATAAGCACCCTGGGACCGGTTTCGGGTTCATAACCCTCATCAGCCAGGCTATCTTGAATCCAGTGGCAAAGTGAGCAATGGCCCCGCGTCTGGGCATACACTGCGAACTTAGGGCGAACAAAGCGATACCAAAGGGGATGACGGACGGAGCGCTTGAGCAAATCAAACACTCCCCCCCAGTCAACTGATCTGGGTTTAATCCATCATCATTCTTTAGCTCACTCCACCACCCCAGTTCAGACATGGCCATATGCAAATCAGTCTGACCCTGTGCCTCATGGGAACCGTCCAGCCGGAACTGCCAAGCCATGTCTTCCCTGGACCTGAAACATGCATCCTGGGACCAGTTTCGTGTTCATAATCCTCATCAGCCAGGCCATCTTGAATCCAGTGGCAATGTGAGCAAGGGACCCGCGTCTGGGCATACCCTGCCAACTTAGGGCGAACAGAGCGATACCAAAGGGGATGACGGACGGAGCGCTTGAGCAAATCAAACACTCACCACCAGTCAACTGATCTGGGTTTAATCCATCATCATTCTTTAGCTCACTCCACCACCCACTTCAGACATGGCCATATGAAAATCAATCTGACTCTGTGCCTCATGGGAACAGTCCAGCCCAAACTGTCAAGCCATGTCTTCCATGGACCAGAAATAAGCACCCTGGGACCGGTTTCGGGTTCATAACCCTCATCAGCCAGGCTATCTTGAATCCAGTGGCAAAGTGAGCAAGGGACCCACGTCTGGGCATACCCTGCCAACTTAAGGCGAACAAAGCGATACCAAAGGGGATGACGGACGGAGCGCTTGAGCAAATCAAACACTCACCCCCAGTCAACTGATCTGGGTTTAATCCATCATCATTCTTTAGCTCACTCCACCACCCACTTCAGACATGGCCATATGAAAATCAATCTGACTCTGTGCCTCATGGGAACAGTCCAGCCCAAACTGTCAAGCCATGTCTTCCATGGACCAGAAATAAGCACCCTGGGACCGGTTTCGGGTTCATAACACTCTTCAGCCAGGCCATCTTGAATCCAGTGGCAAAGTGAGCAAGGGACCCACGTCTGGGCATACCCTGCCAACTTAAGGCGAACAAAGCGATACCAAAGGGGATGACGGACAGAGCGCTTGAGCAAATCAAACACTCACCCCCAGTCAACTGATCTGGGTTTAATCCATCATCATTCTTTAGCTCACTCCACCACCTCAGTTGAGACATGGCCATATGCACATCAGTCTGACCATGTGCCTCACGGGAACAGTCCAGCCCGAACTGCCAAGCCATGTCTTCCCTGGACCGGAAACAAGCATCCTTGGACCGGCTTACGGTTCTTAACCCTCATCAGCCAGGCTATCTTGAATCCAGTGGCGAAGTGAGCAATGGACCCACGTCTGGGCATACACTGCCAACTTAGGGCGAACAAAGCGATACCAAAGGGGATGACGGACGGAGCGCTTGAGCAAATCAAACACTCACCCCCAGTCAACTGATCTGGGTTTAATCCATCATCATTCTTTAGCTCACTCCACCACCTCAGTTGAGACATGGCCATATGCACATCAGTCTGACCATGTGCCTCACGGGAACAGTCCAGCCCGAACTGCCAAGCCATGTCTTCCCTGGACCGGAAACAAGCATCCTTGGACCGGCTTACGGTTCTTAACCCTCATCAGCCAGGCTATCTTGAATCCAGTGGCGAAGTGAGCAATGGACCCACGTCTGGGCATACACTGCCAACTTAGGGCGAACAAAGCGATACCAAAGGGGATGACGGACGGAGCGCTTGAGCAAATCAAACACTCACCCCCAGTCAACTGATCTGGGTTTAATCCATCATTATTCTTAAGCTCACTCCACCACCCCAGTTCAGACACAGCCATATGCAAATCAGTATGACCCTGTGCCTCATGAGAGCAAATCAGCCCGAACTGCCAAGCCATGTCTTCCATGGACCTGAAACAAGCATCCTGGGACCGGTTTCGGGTTCATAACCCTCATCAGCCAGGCCATCTTGAATCCAGTGGCAATGTGAGCAAGGGGCCCGCGTCTGGGCATACCCTACCAACTTAGGGCGAACAGAGCGATACCAAAGGGGATGACGGACGGAGCGCTTGAGCAAATCAATCACTTACCCCCAGTCAACTGATCTCGGTTTAATCCATCATCATTCTTTAGCTCACTCCACCACCCCCGTTCAGACATGCCCATATGCAAATTGGCCTGACCTTTGTGCCTCATGGGAACAGTCCAGCCCGAACTGCCAAGCCGTGTCTTCCCTGCACCGGAAACAAGCATCCTGGGACCGGTTTCGGGTTCATTACCCTCATCAGCCAGGCTATTTTGAATCCAGTGGCAAAGTGAGCAAGGGACCCACGTCTGGGCATACCCTGCCAACTTAGGGCGAACAAAGCGATACCAAAGGGGATGACGGACGGAGCGCTTGAGCAAATCACTCACCCCCAGTCAACTGATCTGGGTTTAATCCATCATCATTCTTTAGCTCACTCTACCACCCACTTCAGACATGGCCATATGAAAATCAATCTGACTCTGTGCCTCATGGGAACAGTCCAGCCCAAACTGTCAAGCCATGTCTTCCATGGACCAGAAATAAGCACCCTGGGACCGGTTTCGGGTTCATAACCCTCATCAGCCAGGCTATCTTGAATCCAGTGGCAAAGTGAGCAATGGCCCCGCGTCTGGGCATACACTGCGAACTTAGGGCGAACAAAGCGATACCAAAGGGGATGACGGACGGAGCGCTTGAGCAAATCAAACACTCCCCCCCAGTCAACTGATCTGGGTTTAATCCATCATCATTCTTTAGCTCACTCCACCACCCCAGTTCAGACATGGCCATATGCAAATCAGTCTGACCCTGTGCCTCATGGGAACCGTCCAGCCGGAACTGCCAAGCCATGTCTTCCCTGGACCTGAAACATGCATCCTGGGACCAGTTTCGTGTTCATAATCCTCATCAGCCAGGCCATCTTGAATCCAGTGGCAATGTGAGCAAGGGACCCGCGTCTGGGCATATCCTGCCAACTTAGGGCGAACAGAGCGATACCAAAGGGGATGACGGACGGAGCGCTTGAGCAAATCAAACACTCACCACCAGTCAACTGATCTGGGTTTAATCCATCATCATTCTTTAGCTCACTCCACCACCCACTTCAGACATGGCCATATGAAAATCAATCTGACTCTGTGCCTCATGGGAACAGTCCAGCCCAAACTGTCAAGCCATGTCTTCCATGGACCAGAAATAAGCACCCTGGGACCGGTTTCGGGTTCATAACCCTCATCAGCCAGGCTATCTTGAATCCAGTGGCAAAGTGAGCAAGGGACCCACGTCTGGGCATACCCTGCCAACTTAAGGCGAACAAAGCGATACCAAAGGGGATGACGGACAGAGCGCTTGAGCAAATCAAACACTCACCCCCAGTCAACTGATCTGGGTTTAATCCATCATCATTCTTTAGCTCACTCCACCACCCACTTCAGACATGGCCATATGAAAATCAATCTGACTCTGTGCCTCATGGGAACAGTCCAGCCCAAACTGTCAAGCCATGTCTTCCATGGACCAGAAATAAGCACCCTGGGACCGGTTTCGGGTTCATAACACTCTTCAGCCAGGCCATCTTGAATCCAGTGGCAAAGTGAGCAAGGGACCCACGTCTGGGCATACCCTGCCAACTTAAGGCGAACAAAGCGATACCAAAGGGGATGACGGACAGAGCGCTTGAGCAAATCAAACACTCACCCCCAGTCAACTGATCTGGGTTTAATCCATCATCATTCTTTAGCTCACTCCACCACCTCAGTTGAGACATGGCCATATGCACATCAGTCTGACCATGTGCCTCACGGGAACAGTCCAGCCCGAACTGCCAAGCCATGTCTTCCCTGGACCGGAAACAAGCATCCTTGGACCGGCTTACGGTTCTTAACCCTCATCAGCCAGGCTATCTTGAATCCAGTGGCGAAGTGAGCAATGGACCCACGTCTGGGCATACACTGCCAACTTAAGGCGAACAAAGCGATACCAAAGGGGATGACGGACAGAGCGCTTGAGCAAATCAAACACTCACCCCCAGTCAACTGATCTGGGTTTAATCCATCATCATTCTTTAGCTCACTCCACCACCTCAGTTGAGACATGGCCATATGCACATCAGTCTGACCATGTGCCTCACGGGAACAGTCCAGCCCGAACTGCCAAGCCATGTCTTCCCTGGACCGGAAACAAGCATCCTTGGACCGGCTTACGGTTCTTAACCCTCATCAGCCAGGCTATCTTGAATCCAGTGGCGAAGTGAGCAATGGACCCACGTCTGGGCATACACTGCCAACTTAGGGCGAACAAAGCGATACCAAAGGGGATGACGGACGGAGCGCTTGAGCAAATCAAACACTCACCCCCAGTCAACTGATCTGGGTTTAATCCATCATTATTCTTAAGCTCACTCCACCACCCCAGTTCAGACACAGCCATATGCAAATCAGTATGACCCTGTGCCTCATGAGAGCAAATCAGCCCGAACTGCCAAGCCATGTCTTCCATGGACCTGAAACAAGCATCCTGGGACCGATTTCCGGTTCATAACCCTCATCAGCCAGGCCATCTTGAATCCAGTGGCAAAGTGAGCAAGGGACCCACGTCTGGGCATACCCTGCCAACTTAAGGCGAGCAAAGCGATACCAAAGGGGATGACGGCCGGAGCGCTTGAGCAAATAAAACACTCACCACCGTCAACTGATCTGGGTTTAACCCATCATCATTCTTTAGCTCACTCCACCACCCCAGTTCAGACATGGCCATATGCAAATCAGTCTGGCCCTGTGCCTCATGAGAACAGTCCAGCCCGATCTGCCAAGCCATGTCTTCCCTGGACCGGAAACAAGCATCCTGGGACCAGTTTCGGGTTCATAACCCTCATCAGCCAGGCCATCTTGAATCCAATGGCAATGTGAGCAAGGGGCCCGCGTCTGGGCATACCCTACCAACTTAGGGCGAACAGAGCGATACCAAAGGGGATGACGGACGGAGCGCTTGAGCAAATCAATCACTTACCCCCAGTCAACTGATCTCGGTTTAATCCATCATCATTCTTTAGCTCACTCCACCACCCACTTCAGACATGGCCATATGAAAATCAGTCTGACTCTGTGCCTCAACTGATCTGGGTTTAATCCATCATCCAAATCAGTTTAGGCCCTGTTCTTCATGGGAGCAGTCCAGCCTGAACTGCCAAGGCAGGTCTTCCCTGGACCGGAAACTAGCATCTCGGGACTGGTTTCAGATTAACACCCCTCATCAGCCAGGCTAGCTTGAATCCAGTGGCAAAGTGAGCAAGGGACCCATGTCTGGGCATAACATGCCAACTTAGGGCAGACAAAGCAAACACAAGGAGATAATGGACAGAGTGCAGAAACATTTCGGACACTCCCCCCCAGTCAGAGAACTGGGTAGAATCCATCATCGTTCTTTAGCTCGCTTCAACACCCCATTCAGACCCAACCAAATGCAAATCAGTCTTGACCCTGTTTGTCATGGGAACTCGGGCTGGACTGCTCGGGCTAGACTGGGGTGACAAAGTGAGCCAAAGAATGATGATGGATTCAACCCAGATCTGTGACTGGGGGTGATTGTCTGAAAAGTTTCAGCGTTCTGACCGTCATCTCCTTGTGTTTGCCTTGTGTGTCCTCAATTGGCAGGGTATACCCAGACGTGGGTCCCTTGCTCACTTTGCTACTAGAAACAAACTAGCCTGGCTGATGAGGGGTTTTACCCTGAACTTCTCCAAGGATGTTTGTTTGCAGTCCAGGGAAGACCGTGCTTGACAATTCGGGCTGGACTGTTCCCATGAGGAACAGGTTCAAGACTGATTTGCATATGGCTGGGTCTCAACTGGGGTGGCGAAGTGAGCTAAAGAATGATGATGGATTCAACCCACAGCTGTGACTCTGGGAGGGAGTGTCTGAAAAGTTTCAGCGTTACGGCCATCATGTCCTTGTATTTGCTTTTTTTGCTCTAAGTTGGTAGTGTATGCCCAGACATAGATCCCTTGCTCACTTTGCCACTGGTTTCAATCTAGCCTAGCTGATATGGGGTGTTACCCCGAAACCCGTCCTTGGATGGTTGTTGCTGGTACCAGGATCTGACTTGCCAGTTTGGGATGGACTGTTCCCATGAGGGACAGGGTCAGGACTGATTTGCATATTACTGGGTCTGCACTGGGGTGGCGAAGTGAGCTAAAGATTGATAATGGATTTAACCCAGATCTGTGACTGGGGGTTAGGTGTCTGAAAATTTTCTGCACTGGATCCATCATTTCCTTCTGTTTGCTTTGACCGCCCTAAGTTTTCAGGGTATGCCCAGACGTGGGTTCCTTGCTCACTTTGCCACTTGATTCAAGCTAGACTGGCTGATGAGGGGTATTACCCCAAACCGGTCCCAGGATGTGTGTTGCCGATCCAGGGAAGACCTGGCTTGGCATCACAGGCTGGACTGTTCCCATAAGGAACAGGGTCAAGACTGAGTTGTACATGGCTGGGTCTGAACTGGGGTGGCGATGTGAGCTAAAGAATGATGATGGATTCAACCCTGATCTGTGAATGGGGTGAGTGTCTGAAAATGTTCAGCGCTATGTCCATGATCTCCTTGTGTTTGCTCACCTTAAGTTGGCAGGGTATGCCCAGATGTGGGTTCCTTGCTCACTTTGCCACTGGATTCAAGCTAGTCTGGCTTATGAGGGGTGTTGCCCCGAACAGGTCCCAGGATGCTTGTTGCGGGTCCAGGGAAGACCTGGCTTGGCAGTTCGGGCTGGCTTGTTCCCATGAGGAACAGGGTCAAGACTGATTTGCATATGGCTGGGTCTGAAGTGGGGTGGTGACGTATGCTGAAGAATTATGATGAATTCAGCCCGGATCAGTTAATGGGGTGAGTGTCTGAAAATGTTCAGTACTCCACCCATCATCTCCTTGTGTTTACTTTGTTCACCCTAAGTTGGCAGGATATGCCCAGACGTGGGTCCCTTGTTCACTTTGCCAGCTTGGTTGATGAGGGGTGTTACCCGAATCCGGTCCCAGAATGCTTGTTGCCGGTCCAGGGAAGACCTGGCTTGGCAGTTTGGGCTGGACTGTTCCCATGAGGAATAGGGTCAAGGCTGATTTGTTTATGGCTGGGTCTGAACGGGGGTGGCAAAGTGAGCGAAAGAATGATGATGGATTCAACCTCGATCTGTGACTGGGGTGAGTGTCTGAAAAGTTTCAGCGCTCCGTCCATCATCTCCTTGTGTTTGCTTTGTTCGCCTTAAGTTGGCAGTGTATGCCCGGACGTGGGTCCCTTGCCCACTTTGCTTGAGAAAGGCTCACACCCCACTCAACAAACTACCCAATTTCTCACAGGGATCCAAACACTGGCAGCAAAAATGTATTTTCTTCTGGAGAATGACCGTGTGCATAGAAAGGAAGGAGTAATCCCTGTCTCATCCCTCACCCCTTAGTTTCCATCCAGAAATCACACAAGCCTGATGTAGTTAATGCACTTTTAAGCTTTTTCAAAAAGACGTTCTGTGCTAGATCTATTTGAGGTTGCATCCCATATGAGATTGCAATCCCCTGCCAAGATTACATCCGATCGGCCAAATCAGCTAGTCACACTAAAGTATACAAAAAAGTGTTGGGTGGAATGCTTGAATTAATCTCAGCCACTGGGAATTACTCGGACCTCATCCCAATGCATCTTTATTTTGCGCACCATGTCACCTCAGTTTGGACCCCATTATATGCAACCCTGCTCCAATCAGAACAGTCCAGCTCGAAATGCAAAGACAGCTCCTCCCTGAAGCGGAACACAAGCATCCGAAATCGGTTTTGCCCTAGTTAGGGGTTCATCAGCCGGGTACAGCTTGGTTCTAGTGATACAGTGTGCATGGGACCCACGTCTGGGCATACCTGTCCCACTTAGGATGACACACTAAAGCATACAAAAAAGTAATGAATGGAATGCTTGAATTAGGCTCAGCCACTGGTTATTACCTGGGCCGCATCCCAATCCATTGTTATTTTGCACACCATGTCACTTCAGTTTGAACGCTGCTATATGAAAATCAGTCTTGACCCTGCTCCAATTAGAATAGTCAGCCCAAACTGACAAGCCAGGTTCTCCCTGAACCGGAACACAAGCAACCCTGGATCAAGTTCTGGGCTTATTGGACAGGTAGATCTTGGTTCCAGTGACAACGTGTGCATGGGACTTACGTCTGGGCATTTCCCTCCCACTTAGGGTAACACTCTCAAGTATACAAAAAAGTGATGGATGGAATGCCTGAATTAATCTCAGCACTGGTAATTACACTAGGCTGCATCCCAATCCACTGTTATTTTTCCCACCATGTCACCTCAGTTTGAACACAGCTATATGCAAATCAGTCTTGTAGATTCAACATTGTCTCCTACGCTGACGACACCTAGCTGATCATCTCACGAATGAACGAACCCACAGCTGCCAGAAGCAACTTTCACAACGGACTGAAGACAGTTGCCACTTGGATGCAAGACAGGTGCCTCAACTTCAACTCGCACAAGATAGAAGTACTCATCCTGGGACCCACTCCCTCAGCCTGGTACGACGCCTGGTGGCCGGCCGCACTAAGAACCCCTCCCACCCCCTACAGACCATGCACGCAACCTCAGCATCATACTGGACTCCTCGCTCTCTATGAACCTTCAAATCAATGCAGTATCCTCTTCTTGTTTCCACATGCTCCGCCTGCTTCAAAAAACCTTCAGATGGTGCTCCACAAAATCCAGAAAGACGGTCACCCGTGCCCTCATCACCAGTAGACTTGACTACGGCAACGCACTCTACGCCGGCGTCACCCAGAAACAGCTCAAGGAACTACAGAACGTGCAAAATGCCGCAGCTAGACTGATCCACGACATCCCCCACTGCAGCCACATGACACAGCACCTCTCACAACTCCATTGGCTCTCTATCAACAAGAGAATCACCTTCAAGCTCTTCACACATTCCTACAAGGCCCTCCACGATGCAGGACCAGAATACCTGAACCATTGCCTCGCTTTCCACTCATCCGCCAGACAACTCCACTCTGCCCAACGAGCCCTGGCCTCCTTCCCATGAATCCGCAAGACCAGGACTGGAGGAAGATCCTCCACCTACCTCGCTGTCACAAAATGTTAGAATTCAATTCCTTTGACTTCAAACAATTAACCACAGTAGCCTGTGTTTTAACATGATCTTTTAAATATAATTCATGGTGAGTAATGATGCATATTCCAATATCACTCAATTGCTTAATTTCATTAATCATTTACATATTATAAGAGGCACAAACTTTGAAGACCTTTCTAAATTTGAGTGCTCCTCAAATGTTCTCATACGGACTAATTTATATAGGCACAAATGCAAGTATGGTACAATTTCTGTGCACAACAGCATGGTTTCTAATGGAAGGGGTAACTACAACTTTTAAGGCTAGTGCTCTGGAAGTCATGTCCCCTTGCCATATATATCTCAAATTGATTCACTGTGAATCACTTGTGTTACCCCTGACCAGTTTTCTGCCACCAAACATATGTCAGCACAGTTATCTCATTGTACCCACTTGTATGACTACTTGTTTATGGGCTAGTGCCCCATATTTGAACACTTGTTGTGCCTCTTTCTTACTTGTTCTCTTTCTGCTCATTACCACAACTCTTATTTTATATGAGTGACCTCCTCTCTCTCTATTGCATTAAAACCATCTAAAAAACTGAGGGGCACAACCATTTTGAATTACACTCCTAAATGCACAGAAAGATCCTCGTCGAAGTTAAGTTCGAACTGGATTTTGGTGTTAAAAAGGATTATATATCTGGATTCCAGTTGGTGTAGCCTTCGTTCATGATTTCCACCTCTCCTGCTTTTTAGTATCAGGTCAATTACAAAATAAGTTAGATCCTGGATATTACCGATTGTGTGTCTCAATGATATGCCTTGCTACTGGGTAGTTCTTGTCATTATTAGTAACAGCCCTCATGTGTTGTAAAATTCGGACATACACCATCTGAATGGTGCTGCCCACATAATATTTCTGGCAAGTGTATTGGAGCATATAAATTGCAAAGTCACTTCTGCAAGTTAGATGGTTTCGAATTATCCAAGGGCTCTTAAGACGTATGGACTTGAACTGCTTGGTATTCTGTCCTATCATGCATGCCTTGCATTTTATGCATCTAAAAAATCCCGCACTGGCCCGCAACCACCCTTCTGTTATCTTAAGTTCTGGGCTGTTGTTGACCAAGTCCTGACTCATTGACAGGACTTTCCTAAAAGTGACTAGCGGTTTTCGTGAGACCACTTCTCTCATTATAGGGCCCCTCCTTACCAAATACCAATGCCTATTCAGGCAGTCTCTCACCCTGCTCTGATAGGCATTGTAGGTGGTAATCATCCTTATTTCATCTTTGTTTTGACTTGTCTTCCTCTCTTTTGCCATTTAATTTGGGTATGGAAGGCTAGATCTGGCTATTATATTAACTTTACTTAGAGCGTGATCCAACACAGAGGGTTGGTATCCTCTCTGCCTGAATCTTTCAGTTAGATCTCTCTGTGCACCTTCTAGGACACATATTTCGCTGCAATTCCTTTTTATCCTTAAATGTTCACCATAGGGATGCTATTTCTCAATTTTACAGGGTGATGGCTCTTGGCATGTAAGATGGTGTTACCAGCCGTTGGTTTTCTGTAGGCACATGTGTGTAAGGTGTTATTTTTCACTTATACTTCTACATCTAGAAAGCATATTCTCGTATCATTGATGGAATAAGTGAATTCAAGATTTAAAGAGTTGGTACTCAAACTTTCAGCAAATGCTTCTGCACTGTTCTTTGAGCCATCCCACACCACAAACAGGTCATCTATGAATCTGGCCCATAGTACCACATTTTTGTCCCATTGCTCCACATACCGCGTTCTGAGCACCTGCTCCTCCCACCAGCCCATATGCAGATTTGCGTAGCTGGGGGCGGGTCCTCGTCATGGCCTCATTACATAATGAGGCCGTGACGAAAACCCGGCTGGGTTGAAACGCGTTGCCAATAAAGTTATCTTGAAACTGACAGGCTGTGTGCAGGCTGCTGATCTTGCGACGTTACGAGATTTGCCTTCTCTGATAAAACCACAAGAAAACCAATTCAACCAGAAAGCGGCGGGAGAGGCGAGCAGCAAGGCGCAGATGCGCCCAGAAAACGAGGACAACAACAGACACGCCGGAACTGGAGACAATAGAGCCAGTCAAGAATCAGACAATAATAAATCTGGCTAATGTTGATTTGAACATAGCTGAAGAGCAAATTTTATCGCTGGGATTCTCATATTGTCCCGAGAGTTCATTCAACTACGCATCTACTAGAATGGACATTTATAAAAGCATACGCAGGCTCAAATTAAAAAAGTATTTTCTCCAGCAAAACAAACCCAATAAAACTTTGTCTGATAGCCAACTGGACCAATCTCTTTGTTCACCTCCACCATTTGACCTAACTGCATCTGACATGTCAACACTACAAGTTATGCAAGACCTTATCAAGGAAAACATGATGTCTACATTAGAAACGACACCCTTCAGACCCAGCACCACCTTTACCCCAATTACACCTCGAGATGCGATTGACATTTTTCAAGAACAGGTGGTGACAGGGATTAAAAAACGTAATCACAAAGTGCAGAGTCTGTCAAGACAAAAGGCCAACAAAAGGGATTTACAAAACTACCACCTTATGACCAAACTGAAATCTAATACTGAGTTGGTCATTCATAATTACGACAAAGGGGGCAATCTAGTTTTATGGAATAAAACAGACTACATAAAGGAAGCCATAAATCAGCTTCTGGATAGGGAATGCTACCACAAGAGCGACGTGACAAGCCTAAAAACAGTATACAATTCCTACCACATGAAATTGATAGCTTGGAAAAATGCGGGGTTACTCACAAAACAGGAATACAAATATCTGCGGAATGATAATCCTGTAACCGAAATCATTTTATTCCCAAAATCCACAAAGACCCCCTCAAACCCCCAGGAAGGCCCATTATATCGGCCAGGAACAGCCTACTAGAGAGAACTTCCCAATATGTGGACTATTTCCTCCAGGAATATGTGCAGGAACTTCCCTCATACATCCGGGACACTGGGGACTTCTTGTCGAAAATACAAAACTGTGAGTGGTGAACTGATTATCTATTAATCACTTTAGATGTAACATCATTGTATACATCCATTCACCATCAGGATGGCCTGCGGGCTTTGAGATTCTATTTAGACAGAAGATTGCCCAAGTTTGTACCTCACAGTAAAATGCTAACGGATATGGTCGACTTTTGACTTTGCAATATTATTTTCATTTTTCAGAATTCACTCTTTCAACAACAGCGGGGTGTAGCAATGGAGGGCCAGCTTGTCCCCCAGCTATGCCTGTTTGCATATGGGATGGTGGGAGGAGCTGGTCCTACATCAGGAACATCGGGCAATTGTTAGAAACAATATCAGATTGTGACTCAGGTTTATCGATGATCTCTTTATCATCTGGCAGGAGACACGATCAGAGGCAGAGAGATTAATTGAAAGGTTAAACATTAATAGCCTCAACTTGCACTTTACAGCCACCCTGAGTGATCAGACTGTTAATTTTCTGGACGTACAGGTCTACATCAGGGAGGGCAAACTAGCTACAAAACTGCACCGAAACCAACAGCTGGCAATGCGGTTTTACATGCCAGGAGCTCTCACCCGCAGCATTTGATACAAAGTATACCATGTGGGGAGATTCTCCGACTTAAATGCATTTGTAGCTGTGAGGATGATCTAGTAGCAGCACAGTTAGCAAGCCAGAACAGATTTCTAGTGAGGGGCTATTCTAAAAAGGTGATTGTGGCAGCTATAGCCAAGAGAAATGCAATCAACAGGGACACCCTACTAGCCCCACCCTCAGATCCAGATCTAGATACAAACAGATCTGTAAAGACAAACTCCAGGCAAGAAATACCAGAAACCTTTAGAATCATCCTAGGATTCAGTAAACAGGCAAAGGCCATCAAAAAGATCATCACAAGAAATTGGCCTTTGGTCCTAAGTGATATGACGATAGGTCATCTGTTACCTACCAGAGTAGCAATTACATACAACAAAGCACCCTCCATGAAGGACGCTTTGGTCCGTAGTGACCCCAGTAACCAACAAAAGAGTACTTGGCTGGCCCAACAAAAGGGATTTTTCAAATGTAAAGTATGCAAGGTGTGCCAATATGGAGTAACAACTACTTCCTATACAACACCCTTCAGTGATCAGGAAAAACCCATTAACAAAGCTCTGACTTCTATCTCCCTTGAATGGGCACACTTGACTGAGCTGTTTAAAAGTGAAATGGGGGAGGAGGCTGCAGGGACCCATCCCCAGAGTTCCCCTGTACGTGCCGTGGTACCTATCAGCGGATAAGATTGTGTGTTTGTTGGAACCTGTCCCCTGGCAATGTGAGATGAAGTATCCCAAATGATTGCGGCCACTGCCCGGTGGGTGGTGGTTTACCCCTCCCCTCCTTATTCCACTTATTCTCATTCATCTAGTTCTCCCCTCTTGATGCACTGTTCTGCCTCCTCCCTTCCCCTGCCGCATGCTTAGGGTGTGGTCTCCTTCCCCTCCTCCCCCCCACCCCCCTGGTGTATGCCCTGCGGCCCTCAGACCGAATTTATGTGGCATGGGTTGGTTATGGTGGGTGGGTTCTGGGTGGGAGGGGGAGTTGGGGGGATATTGAGTGGGCACCGCTCCCCGTGGGTACAGTGTCTTGTAGGAGGGTTACTTAATGCATAGTAATGTGAGTGGTTGGTGGCCTTTCAGGCTGACCTGTTACATGTTATGGACAACTGTGCTATTCTACTTCCAGGTATGCGCAAGACGCTTGAGATGTCTCCACTGCCATATATGTACTTAATGTGATTAATGCAATATGTAATTCATTGCTCCTTCTAATGGGAAAATTTAATAAAGTTTGTAGTAATAAAAAAAACAAAGCTCTGACTTGCAAGTCAGACTTTGTGATCTATGTGCTGGAGTGCCCTTGTGGCCTACGTTATGTAGGAAGCATCATTCTCCAAGGACACAAGAGGATACTCCAGCACATTAGAGCCATCAAAAATCGAGACCAAGCTTACCCTGTGGCTCGACATTTCAATGATCAGCACAGGGCAGATCCAAATGACTTAAAATACTTCTTAATCGACACCATACCACCTAACAAAAGAGGGGGAAATAGAGAAAAGGCCCTCAGGAGACTGGAAACACGGTACATTTTGGAATTAGATTCCAAACAGCCAGGGGGCCTAAATGCCACTGAGGATTTATATACCTGTCTTTAGTCAGTGATTGACATTGAAAATGACTATTGGTCCCCCAATATTCTGAACAGCGAAATGTAATAAGACCGCAATATGCCCCCAGTAACTGTTATCACAGTCTTTTAAGATGGTTTTAGCTTTTTTAACACTGAGGTGAAACATGCACAGAGCACTTTGTTTCAATGCACCAGCACTTTCTTTTCAAAACTGTAGAATTTGCATAGTTAGTTGTTTAGAGTTGTACATAAGATATATACACTAGCACTTTGTTAAATAGTTTATAAGCCCTAAAACAATGGGGGTCAATTCTCTATTGCTGATAACATGTTTTAGCAATTGACCAATATCTAATGGTTTTTACTGCCAAAACCCTTATGGGAGTTTTTTTTAGGTATTTATACAGAGATTCAGTTTTTACCAAGTATTTATTTGTACATAATAATACTTAGCTATGCATATAGATTATATGAACTGCACTTAGATACCCAAAACCTCCTGTGTTGTTGCATCAATGCATTCTGGGCAGCTACTCCAAGAAAGCAAACATCACTATAATTTTAACATAATTTTGTATAACTTTTACAAATGAGTAGCAATTTTTGTCAACTGTTAATATATATATATTTTTTTTTTAACTCTTTATTTAGGATTTAGTCATCGAAGAACAACAATGCAACACACTTGTCCACACATGGAGACATTAGAAGAGCAGCATTCTACATGGAATCTTATGCTCGAACCAAATGCATGTTTCAAAGCGACATTTCCCCTCGAAGGACACTCCTGATCCCCAGACAGTCCAATATGAACCCTGTCCCTCCCCCAACAGACCCGCCTCATGACTACATTCAACATGCAGCGTGTCTCCGGACACAGCCAGTCGCACCGCCCCATAAAGGCAAATAGTGTTCACGTGTACCTCGCTGTGGCGTTGCAGGGGTATGCTGTGAAAGGGAAGCGCCGCAGGCGACCAGCAGTTGCGCCCAAACTCAGACAGCGTCCCAGCAGCGTCCCCATAGGAAGAGCAAATAGCATATGATTCAATCCCCGAGAGGCCTGCACGAAGCGCGTCCCTCCCAACGAGGGCAGACGGCAGGGAAGTCATCTCTCAATAGAAGCAGAAGGCGATCGCTGGTCGTTGTGCGCTGCGAGGTACCGCGTCAGGGGTCCCCAGATGTCAGAGGGCCGGAACGCAGACGGAAGCAACTCGGAGTACAATAGGACATTTTCCTGACAGGTAATCAAATCCCGCAGCCATTCCTTAAACTTGGGGCGTCTTCCTCGCCCCCATCGACACGCTATACGCCGCTTGGCGAGCAACAACGCACTAGTAACAAAACGGCGGTCTGACTTAGGTACGTCTCGAGTATACCCCAGTAGGGCTTGTAAAGGAGAGGGCTGCAACGGAGACCCTAGCATTTCCCCCAAGGCCTCGTATATCTGGTTCCAATATTCATCTATGCTTGGGCAGGTCCAGGCCAAGTGTAGGAAATCCGCTCCAGGAGAATGACATCTGTCGCAACGGTCATTATCGCGAAGATTAAACCTATGCATCTGAGCTGGAGTGCAGTAGAGACGATGCAGGAATTTGTAATGGATAACGCGGAACCTACTACTAGAGGAGATCCTTTCAGTTTGCAAACAGCAGAACTCCCACTGGTCATCCGTGAAATCAATGCCAATCTAAGCCTCCCAGCCCGTACGGGACCTCAACACCACCCCCCCATCGCAGTCATATATCCGCCGATAAAGCGAGGAGACCATGTGCGAAGGGGAAGAGGAGTCAAGCAAATAATGAAACGGCTCCAGAACAGTGGGCTCAGCCGGATATGCCGGCAATATTTTCTGTAGCCCGCTGCGGAGCCAAATGAAGGCAAAAACCTCCAGCGGGGTGGGGACAGTGTCCCCGTAGAGGAGCGGGAGGTCACGAAATCTACCTTCATGAAATAGATCGCCCCAGCACGCAATCCCCATCTTCAATTTTATTCTCTGGAACATCCCTTCTCCTAAGAGTGGGAGGGCCGGGTGGTACACCAGAGGCATCAGTGGAGAATAAAGGAGCGACGCGCCTAGACGACCAGCGATAACGCTCCAAGCATGTGCCATAGCATGCACAGCGTTGCGGTCTGCACAAGACGAGGGCACTTCAGCAAGGGCCGCCCCCTCCAGCGGGACCGGATCTGCCAACCAGTGCTCCACCGCAGTCTGTGGCATGAAGGGGGAGGGCCGGTACCAATAGTACGCATAGTGCGCCTGAGCGCTGTTGTAATAGAGTTCAAAGTCAGGTATATCGAGCCCACCCTGCCCGTACGGGCACGCAAGCACAGACCACTTAAGCCGTGGCCTTTTCCCCCCCCCCACACCAAGCGGATAAGCTCCGATCTTAATGCCCGAAAGAAGTATCCTCCCGGATGAAACGGTATATTGAGGAAGAGGTAGAGAAGCTTAGGGAGTATAACCATCTTTATAAGGGAGATACGACCAGCCATGGTCAGCGGCAGGGTCAGCCACCGGACCACATACGAGCGTATAGCGTCGAGCGCCCTACCATGATTCATGCGCATCACCTCCTGTCGGTCCCTGGAAACCCACACTCCCAAATACTTCACGCCCGCATTGCACCACTCCAGTGGAAAGTCAAGTGGGACTCTATCAATACCTTCCGTAAGAGGGTAAACAGCGGATTTACCCCAATTGATGTGGATCCCCGAGTACAGCGCAAATCGAACGAATTCTCTAAGTATAGGGTTGAGATTATCCCGAGGATGCTTGATATAGAGTGTGAGATCATCCGCATAGAGTGACAATAAAATTTGCCGCCGTTGGCATCACAGGGATGCCGCGAGGTAGTCCTTCCGCAGGCGGGACGCCAGCGGCTCTATCGCCAAGGTGAAAAGAAGTGGCGACAGTGGGCATCTCTGCCTAGTACCCCTGGTAACGAGGAAGGGATCAGAGACGCGGACGTTAATAAGGATTCTCGCCTTGGGGCAGCAATACAGGATCTGGATCCATCTGGAGAATGCCACTGGCATGCCCATATTTCTGAGGATCAGGTGGAGATAGTCCCACTCGACCGAGTCGAAGCCATGGTGGCATCCAAAAATACCGCCACCAGGGCGAGAGAGCGATCAGCGTTGTTCAAAACCGAGAAAAGCGTCCGTAAGGTTGTGGGAGGTAGATCTGCCCGGGATAAACCCCGCCTGGTCTGGCAGAATCAGTCCTCCGATCAGGAGATTAACGTGATTCGCTAGCACTTTGGCCAGGATCTTCACGTCACTATTGATGAGGGGGAGGGGCCTGTAAGAATCACAACAGTCAGGGGGCTTTCCTGGTTTAAGAAGGGAGACAATCAGAGTCTCCGACATGCTGGGTGGCAAGGAGCCGGTCTCATTTGCCTCCTCAAACACCTCTCGCAGAACTGCCGCCAGCGGGTCAATGAAAGTTTTACAATACTCGATAGGGAAGCCGTCCAGGCCCGGCGACTTGCCCGATGCCGTCTGCATTATGGCTTCTTTAATTTCGGCTAACCCTATAGGAGCTGCCAGGAGCTCCCACTGAGCATCAGATAGCCATCCGAGGGTAAGCTCCGACAGGTACTCGGACATCTCTAAGGGCGACTCACGTTTGGATGTGTACAGAGCGGAAGAATGAGACACAAAGGTGGACAGTATAGAAGGCGTGTCACGCTGCAGAGTGCCGTCTGGGGCCCTGACCTCCAGTATGTGATTGGCGCCACGCGGGGGGCGAACCGCTCCCGCCAGAAACCTGCCAGGTCGTTCCCCCTCCCCATACGCTCACGCAGTGAAATATTTACCACGGAAATGTACTTCCCTCTCAGCCGTGACCTTGAACTCAGTGAGTTTGGTACGGTAGTCACGTTGTGCCATGGGGTCATCCAAAAAAGTAGGGGCAGTTTCTAATGCATGTAAGGCACGCTCCAAGGTGGTCAGCGTAGAGCGGAGCGAACACAGAACCCCCGAGCCCTTAGAAATACACACACCCCGCATGGTGGCCTTGAAGGCCTCCCAAACCGCCGCCACACAGTCCACCAACCCCCTGTTCCGATCTATGAAGTCCGTGATCTCCTGGGACATCTCAGACTTAAACAGTTCATCCAGTAGAATGGTAGGCTGCATGCGCCATGGAAGCGGGTCGCCAACCAGTCCGGTCCTAGCCAGAGTGATCAGCACAGGCGCATGATCAGAATAGGTACGAGGCAAGTGTCGCGCTCCCAACAGTGAGGGCCCCAGAGTCCTGGACAGGAGCAGGTAATCTAACCTAGCCCAGGTGGAGTGTAGTGTCGACCAGTGCGTGCCCTCCCGAGTATCCGAATGAATGCGGCGCCAAGCGTCAAGCAGCGAGTGATGAGCCATCAGGTCAGAAACATAAGCCTGTGAGCGGGGGTGATGTGCAGTGTCTGCATTAGATCGATCCAGGGCAGAGTCTAGGGTAACATTGAAATCCCCTCCCCAGATCAGGTGCGTAGATCCTATACCCAATATGACTTCCCACAGGGAGATAAAGTGTGTGGGTCCGTCCACGATGGGCCCGTAGGAGGATGCAATGGTGACGGTAGCATTGCCCATCCGTCCCCACACAACGCAGAATCGTCCCTCAGCGTCAGTTTTTTCCCCCAGAGGTACAAACGGGGTGTGTTTCTTGACGAGTATGGCTGTTCCCCTGGAATATGTGGAATATGAAGAAAAAAGGCCATATGCCGCCCATCTGGATGCAAATGTAGGCGATCGACGGGGGTCTGTGTGGGTTTCCTGTAGCAGTGCTATGTGTATTTGATGGCGGTCTAAATAACCCAGGACCTGCCGACGCTTACGCGGGTCTCCCAACCCCCTTATGTTCCACGTCAAGACATTGACCCTACTGTGCGGGTCACGCTGTACAGATCGCTCCCCCAGCGCCATTACACGAGGGGACACCAAATGATGGAGCTAGGCAGGCCTCGCAGCTGAGCCTCCACACCCCGCTGCCCATCCCACCCCATGCTAGGAAGATGCCATGCCACCACCCCCAGGCCCCAATACGGAGATTGCAAGACTTCAAGCCCAAGTGTAGAAAAGTGTGTGATCCAATGTTCAAGTGTGTTGTTACATGTACATGTCCCCCCCTCCCAGACCAACCGACTTCCCCAACTCGTCGGAGGAAACCCTCCCTATAACCTGTTCCCCTGTCAACGACTCCATCTCCTGTCCCTCCCCCTCCCACCGCGGCAGCCCAATCCTGCCGGGATCCAGACCCCTCCCATCCCTTACAGCAAACATAACCGTTGTTGTGGGGTATTCCCTCTTGCGGGAGACACCAGTGAGCCGGACCTGCCATCCCCAGCCCCATTATTGCACCCACCACACCATCACCCCATTGGGCGAGGAGCCTAAGTGGGAAAGGGGGGGGAGTGCCAGGGCGAATCATAGCGTCAGTTTCCATGCCAGTACATCGTAAGTATTGGGCAACAGTACAGTTGGCACTCAGGATGTCAATGTCTTCTCGTCCCCTACATTTTGAAAGAAAGGTCTAAAGGCTAAGGCAGCCCCCATCGTAGCAAGAGCAAGCACCCCCATGAGTTCAGCCAGTCCATATCCGCAGCCAGAGGGCGGCCCAGGCAAAGGGGAGAGACAAGAGCAAGGAAGCATGGGCAATAAGGAGTAAGAAGGAAAGACAGAGGGAAGGAAAAAGAAGAAACCATGACATCAGTACTCATCAGTCCGGAGCAGACGTCGGAGATCGGGATCCAGACCATGTCCCAGGACTGCGCCGCTGAGAGGCAGAAGATTGCTGTTCTTTTAGGAAGTCCTCCACCTGCTGCGGGCTGCCAAAGAACAGGGCCTTGCCATGATGAGTGATCTTTAGCTTGGCGGGATACTGCATAGAATATGGAATGCCTCTCTGTAGCAGCTTCTTCTTTACTCCTGCAAACTTGCGGCGGGCCTCTTGCACCATCTGGGTAAAGTCCGGATAGAACGAGATAGTGGTGTTTTCATGCAGAATCGGTTGCTGCTCCCTGGCCAGGCGCAGCAGAGTGTCACGATCTCTGTAATTGAGGAACTTGATGATGACAGGGCGCGGCGAAGCCCCAGGGATCGGTCTGGGCCCCAGGGAACGGTGGGCACGTTCCACTACCAGCTGCGGCGAGAGAGTCCCGGCCAAATTTCTCAATCAGCAGACGCTCTATGAACTCCTCCATGCGGCCCCCGCCACTAGACTCTGCAAGGCCAATCAGGCGAACATTGTTCCGTCGAGAACGCGCCTCCAAATCTTCGTTTTTCTCGGCGATGACCTTAAGCAGCCGGTTCATCTGAAAAAGCTTAGTTGCGCCAGTCACGGCACCGTCCTCCAGCTTCGATATCCGCCCCTCCGCCTCCTTCAGGCGCTCCCCGTGTTGGTCCAGCCGATGCACCACCACATCCAGGCGTGTGTTCATGTTGTCAATTTTGGCGTCGATGGAGGTTAGGCTCTTCTGCATGCCTACAAGGAGGGTCTTCCAGTCCACCTCCTCCTCCTCCCCGGGGCCCAGCTCCCCGCCATCCGCAGGCGGCATGCACGTTTTCTTTTTAGGGGGATTGAAGTGCAGTGTCGATTGCTTTGCGTCCGATTTGCCCATGTTAGCCGCAGGCGAGAGCATGGGTCACCAATATCCAGTCCGCGCAGGGATCGCAATGTCCGGGCGGCACGGTAGGTGTCGGCTCAAGAGTCCAACCACGGTCCGCATACCCCCTCCGCGCTGCACCACACCTCCAACCGCCGACCCCGGTGGAGCCCGCCAGGCAACCAGCCCCCACAAGCCTCCAAGGGTATTCTGCCCGAAGAGTCGTCCAAATGTCCAGCTCAGCCACCAGCAGGAACCACAGCGCACCCCGCACCCCTCCGGCCACTGCAGCGACAAGGCCGCAAGCTCACCGCACTGAAGGCACCAGGGTCCCAAGCCGAGTGTAGAGCCAAGTGAAGAGCCGAGGAGTCCTCTGTTGGGTCAGCTCCGACGTCTCCTCACAGCGCGGGTCCGAGGAGGAGATTTCACCGCCAGCCCTCGCCTCGATCCAGCACAGAGCGTCTCCGCCTGCGGCACACGGGCGGCGCCCGGGCTCGGGAGAGCATACGTCAGCCCCAGGGTGTGCAGGCCAGGCAGGCAAAGCAGCGACGGGCACACCGCCCACACCTCCGATACAGCGAGGCCTGAAACCAGGCCCCCAGCACGATCGTCCCCCCCAGCAGCCGCAGGCAGGGCCAACGAGGGGGAGGGGGCACAGTCTCTCCACAGATGACCAGGGGGGGCTACAGCGGTTTCGTTCCCAGCCGGCGTCTCACCCGTGGCCCACAAGGCCTCGCGAATCCCCGGCGTCAATTCAGCAAGGCCGCTGCTCCGCCGCTCCACACCGCACGCTGCACAGTGCCCAGTGTCCTCAATGGCCAATATCGTCGCCGCCAGGTTGTCGATGTTTGACAAAGTCACACCAAGTAGTCCCAAGGGGTTATGCTACCCTCCGGTAGCGCTGGGTAGTCTGTATCTGGCCAGAAGGATGGTGCTGCAGGGTTTAGTGTCGCCCGGCCGGCGGGAGCCTCACTGAAGTGCGGCCATGTCGGTCCAGCGCCACCTAGCGCCCCGACAACTGTTAATATTTAAGTCCATGTTGTTACTGTTTCCACAACGTAGGAATGCAATGTTACAATATTTATATCTGGACACAAATGTAACTAGCATGTGGCTATCGAGGAATAGTATTTTTTCCATGTTAATGGAAACCTACAGATTAAGGCACATGTCACTTTAAATAAGTTTTTTTTTAAATGGTTTAAAAGCTTGACTCCCACTGTGAGGCGCATCATGTGATCAATGCCCCACGGGGTCGAAATGCGTCATGACTGCAGGTTGTGAGAGCGAAAAATAAACTCACGTTTAGCACAAGTTGGTGGTCCGGGCTCTGGATCTTCAAGGCGTTGTAACGACCGCGTTGTGATTCCCTGCGGGGAAGAGGATTTGTGGTAAATGTTGTTTACCGTTTGGAATGTATGTTCTTATCCCACATTCCAAACGGTAAACGTTGTTTACCATTTGAGAAAGGTGCCTTTTTGAGGTCAGAGGGGACCTCCTCAAATTAACCCCTTCCCCGCTCATGACGGAACCGCTCCGTCATGAGCCACGGTTGCCGTGTGCTCATGACGGAGCGGTTCGTCATGCCACGACCGTTGGTGGCCGCTCCGCCCACGCGGCCCTATTTCCCCGCCTGTGCGGGGGGACAACGCAACTGGGCGGAGTCATGACGGAACCGCTCCGTCATGAGCACAGCTCAACCGTGGCTCATGACGGAGCGGCTGCGTCATGAGCACAGCGCCACCGCGCTGCCCCCCCCGCACCCCCCAGCGCTGCGGCGGAATTTCCGAAGCAGCGAAGGGGTTAAAGCAACTGCAGCCTTCCAAAACAATGTTACTCTTTAAATTACCAGGAGGGAGTAGATTAATGTAGTATGGATAAATATGCCATCTTGTGCAGGCCTACTTTTTTAGGTCTTGCCTGGCTATCGCGTAAGCGATCGCTCAGCGAGACTTATGTAGGGGCTTCAGAAAATGCTCCCAAAGGCTTCCCAGGTGGATCGGGTGGCGGTTTCACGCACAACCATGTGCATTCCATTTGCCACCAGCTACTTCCTGCGCGTGCGCCGCCTCACGCATTCAGAGAGATTTAGTAAGGGGCACAAGACCTTAGGAATGCGGTTTATGGCCAGTGCATGTGAGGCATTCAAGCGCGAAGCTGGCATCGGACTTGAAAGCAGCAGACTGCTTTCGCCAGTGCGCGCTCGACCTCACTTCCTGCATCCCCTCTTACAACAATTAACTTTCGTTATAACTCACACCCCATATGCTCGTTCACTCCCACCCTTCCTTTGATGTCCGCTTTTCTTGTTGTTTACAAACCAAGCCACACACTGCTGCACACCACACACAGCTGCATGCTACACACTGCTGCACGCCTCACACTGCTGCATGCCGCACACTACCGCACGCCACACACTGCTGCCCACACTGCTGCATTACACACTGCTGCATTACACACTGCTGCATTACACACTGCTGCATGCCGCACACTGCTGCGCGCCTCACACTGCTACGTGCCTCACACTGTTGCACGCCTCACACTGCTGCACGCCTCACACTGCTGCACGCCTCACACTGCTGCACGCCTCACACTGCTACGTGCCTCACACTGCTGCACGCCTCACACTGCTGCACGCCTCACACTGCTGCACGCCACACTATGCTGCACGCCACACACTGCTGCACGTCTCACACTGCTGCACGCCTCACACTGCTGCACGCCGCACACTGCTGCACGCCGCACACTGCTGCACGCCTCACACTGCTGCATGCCTCACACTGCTCCACGAAACACTGCTGCACGCCTCACACTGCTGCACACCACACACTGCTGCACGCCACACACTGCTGCATGCCTCACACTGCTGCACGCCTCACACTGCTGCACGCCGCACACTGCTGCACGCCGCACACTGCTGCACGCCACACACTGCTGCACGCCTCACACTGCTGCACGCCGCACACTGATGCACGCCGCACACTGCTGCACGCCTCACACTGCTACACGAAACACTGCTGCATGCCTCACACTGCTGCACGCCTCACACTGCTGCACACCACACACTGCTGCATGCCACACACTGCTGCACGCCGCACACTGCTGCACGCCTCACACTGCTACACGAAACACTGCTGCACGCCTCACACTGCTGCACGCCACACACTGCTGCATGCCTCACACTGCTGCACACCACACACAGCTGCACGCTACACACTGCTGCACGCCGCACACTGCTGCATGCCGCACACTACCGCACGCCACACACTGCTGCGCACACTGCTGCATTACACACTGCTGCATTACACACTGCTGCACGCCGCACACTGCTGCACGCCTCACACTGCTACGTGCCTCACACTGCTGCACGCCTCACACTGCTGCACGCCTCACACTGCTGCACGCCTCACACTGCTACGTGCCTCACACGGATGCACGCCTCACACTGCTGCACGCCTCACACTGCTGCACACCACACTATGCTGCACGCCACACACTGCTGCACGTCTCACACTGCTGCACGCCTCACACTGCTGCACGCCGCACACTGCTGCAAGCCGCACACTGCTGCACGCCTCACACTGCTGCACGCCTCACACTGCTGCATGCCTCACACTGCTCCACGAAACACTGCTGCACGCCTCACACTGCTGCACATCACACACTGCTGCACGCCACACACTGCTGCACGCCTCACACTGCTGCATGCCTCACACTGCTGCACGCCGCACACTGCTGCACGCCTCACACTGCTGCACGCCGCACACTGCTGCACGCCGCACACTGCTGCACGCCACACACTGCTGCACGCCACACACTGCTGCATGCCTCACACTGCTGCACGCCGCACACTGATGCACGCCGCACACTGCTGCACGCCTCACACTGCTACACGAAACACTGCTGCACGCCTCACACTGCTGCACGCCTCACACTGCTGCACACCACACACTGCTGCATGCCGCACACTGCTGCACGCCGCACACTGCTGCACGCCTCACACTGCTACACGAAACACTGCTGCACGCCTCACACTGCTGCACGCCACACACTGCTGCATGCCTCACACTGCTGCACGCCACACACAGCTGCACGCTACACACTGCTGCACGCCGCACACTGCTGCATGCCGCACACTACCGCACGCCACACACTGCTGCGCACACTGCTGCATTACACACTGCTGCATTACACACTGCTGCACGCCGCACACTGCTGCACGCCTCACACTGCTACGTGCCTCACACTGCTGCACGCCTCACACTGCTGCACGCCTCACACTGCTGCACGCCTCACACTGCTGCACGCCTCACACTGCTACGTGCCTCACACTGCTGCACGCCTAACACTGCTGCACGCCTCACACTGCTGCACGCCACACTATGCTGCACGCCACACACTGCTGCACGTCTCACACTGCTGCACGCCTCACACTGCTGCACGCCGCACACTGCTGCACTCCTCACACTGCTGCACGCCTCACACTGCTGCACGCCTCACACTGCTGCATGCCACACACTGCTCCACGAAACACTGCTGCACGCCTCACACTGCTGCACACCACACACTGCTGCACGCCACACACTGCTGCACGCCTCACACTGCTGCATGCCTCACACTGCTGCACGCCGCACACTGCTGCACGCCTCACACTGCTGCACGCCGCACACTGCTGCACGCCACACACTGCTGCACGCCTCACACTGCTGCACGCCGCACACTGATGCACGCCGCACACTGCTGCACGCCTCACACTGCTACACGAAACACTGCTGCACGCCTCACACTGCTGCACGCCTCACACTGCTGCACACCACACACTGCTGCATGCCGCACACTGCTGCACGCCGCACACTGCTGCACGCCGCACACTGCTACACGAAACACGGCTGCACGCCTCACACTGCTGCACGCCACACACTGCTGCATGCCACACACTGCTGCACGCCACACACTGCTGCACGCCTCACACTGCTGCACGCCTCACACTGCTGCACGCCTCACACTGCTGCATGCCGCACACTGCTGCACGCCTCACACTGCAACACGAAACACTGCTGCACGCCTCACACTGCTGCACGCCTCACACTGCTGCATGGCACACACTGCTGCACGCCACACACTGCTGCACGCCACAGACTGCTGCACCCCTCACACTGCTGCACGCCACACACTGCTGCACGCCTCACACTGCTGCACGCCTCACACTGCTGCACGCCTCACTGCTGCACGCCGCACACTGCTGCACGCCGCACACTGCTGCATGCCACACTCTGCTGCACGCCTCACACTGCTACACGAAACACTGCTGCACCCCTCACACTGCTGCACGCCACACACTGCTGCACGCCACACACTGTTGCAAGCCACACACTGCTGCACGCCTCACACTGCTGCAAGCCTCACTCTGCTACACGCCTCACACTGCTGCACGCCTCACACTGCTGCATACCTCACACTGCTGCATGCCGCACACTGCTGCACGCCTCACACTGCTACACGAAACACTGCTGCACGCTTCACACTGCTGCACGCCTCACACTGCTGCACGCCACACACTGCTGCATGCCACACACTGCTGCACGCCACACACTGCTACACGCCACACACTGCTGCATGCCTCACACTGCTGCATGCCTCACACTGCTGCACGCCTCACACTGCTACACGAAACACTGCTGCACGCCTCACACTGCTGCACGCCTCACACTGCTGCACGCCACACACTGCTGCACGCCACACACTGCTACATGCCGTACACTGCTGCACGCCGCACACTGCTGCACGCCGCACACTGCTGCACACCGCACACTGCTACACGAAACACTGCTGCACGCCACACACTGCTGCATGCCACACACTGCTGCACGCCACACACTGCTGCACACCATACACTGCTGCACGCCGCACAATGCTACACGAAACTGCTGCATGCCACACACTGCTGCACGCCACACACTGCTGCACGCCACACACTGCTGCATTACTCACTGCTGCATGCTGCACGACACTGCTGCACGCAGCACACTGCTGCACGCCGCACACTGCTGCACGCCGCACACTGCTGCACGCTGCACACTGCTGCACGCCGCTGCACGCCACACAGTGCTGCATGCCTCACACTGCTACACGAAACACTGCTGCACGCCACACACTGCTGCACGCCGCACACTGCTGCACGCCACACTGCTGCACGCCGCACACTGCTGCACGCCTCACACTGCTGCACGCCTCACACTGCTACATGCCGCACACTGCTGCACGCCACACACTGCTGCACGCCGCTCACTGCTGCACTCCACACACTGCTTTTATGCAAGTTTATGCTACTGACATTGTAAATGACAATGCCTTTTATTTGTTTTAAAACCAAAACATAAATAAAAGGCATTGTAATTTTACAATGCCAATAGCTCAAACTCTTATAAATGCGAGACCTATTGCATTGCAAATGCTTGTTATTATTTGTGATTGTGTATCCCATCAGACTGCTGCATTGGGTGCACCAGCATGGCTGGTTGTGGGTTTCAATGATGCATAAGTAATCTGGTCGGGCCGACCTTAACCAGGTCTCCTAAATCTCATTTTGTGACTTCCAACTGTCAGGAGTAGCCAGGATTACACCACTACATAGAATAGCAGCTCAGGTACATCCTCTAATCTCTACTCTCCTCTAATCTTCCACTTCTCATGTAAAGTTTTGCTTTTATGTGAACCCCAGAACCTTGCCTGTGCATGACAAGAGCATGTATATGCAGTTAGTGTGTAGTGCATATATGGTTGTAAGTCTGCTTTTGGTACTAATCTGAGCACTGGGACCAGTGGAATCCTTTTAGGATTCCCCTGGGTTAGCACAACAAGAAAGAGAGGATGAAGACAGCTTTCCCTTGCAGTGGAAGTGTACTACATGCATCCCAGTAGCTGAGATTGGAGACCCAGACACTGAAATGACAGAGGATGGGGACAGAGCTCGCCTTAAAACAATGAGGACTCTGTTAGCAAAGTTTTCTGATTAGTTTTTTTCTGAACACTACCATTTGGTAACTGGTAGGGGTGGGGATGGAAAAGCAGTTAATGTTGTTCAGTGTTAGGAAGCTTCTAGGCAGGTCTTTCCCTTTTGTCTGTCCCTAATTCAACTTCAGGAAGGTTGGTGATAGGAAGAGATCTCAAACTTCATTGTGTCCTTGTTTTAGAAACTTCTGTTTGCAGCAAACATTGTTGCTGCTTGCAGTGAGAACCAGCACCTGGCACAAAGCCTGTGTCCGAGAAGCAGCCCAAAAAAAGACATTTGAAAGGAAACCAACCCAAATCGGTTTTAAACCTGAGACAGTGGATGCACACCTCCTGTTTTGAAGCTGTGTATAAAAGTAGGATCCAAACCACAATGCTGAGCTTCAGTCCAATGAACTTCTTGATCAACGAAGGGAGTGCTCCACAGACTACTCGAAGATCTGCTGTGTAATCAGGCTGATTGCTGCATGACACCCAGTCTCTGGGAGGTAAAGGGACATCACCTGAAGTCTGCACAACTTGCTGGCGAAGTGGAAGATCTGCCTAGCACCTAGAAGCCTGCCCGCTCAGCAAGAGAAGAAGAGATCCTGGCCCTGCAATAAGAGCCTATATAGGAGGAGAAGCCGGCTGTGGTCAGGGAGTAAGAACATCCAGATGTTGGTGACTAAACTTGGGAATATTATTGGGCTGCCTCCTCATGTAACTGTATAAATATTTAAAGGGCAACCGGGTATCCCTGGGAATCTGGCTACATAGTTATGAAAAAACAAGTATTCTGTTAGCATAAGTGTTATGCCTATGCTTCTATAGCCAAACAGATCTAATAAACAACTGTGCTTTTGTTTAACCATACAGAGTTGAATTTTATTTGTTTGCCCATAGAAGCATAAACGGAATCGTTGTTTTCTCATATCTATGGCTGTATAGCTTTTGCGCTCTGAGAGGTGTAGTCCGCCCACCATGAAAAATGTTCTCACAAAAAGAGATCGTCTGCCCGCCTGCTTCCCGCGGATGTCATGCTATGGTCTTGCAGGATCATCCTTAGGACAGTGATCCTGTGGACAGCTCCCCTACCAGCTCCTTACTCTTCTTTAAAGTTCATCTGGAATCTTCCTGAACTCTTGCATTTACTCGCTTCAGTGGACGTGCACTCCAAACCACTTCCTGCAGGCACAGCCAATAATTTTAAACTAGGCGTTGGCATCAGTGTCCGTTTACCACACCTTTGCATTACTTTCATAGACATGATGACATGCTGGCTTAGCTTGAAGTTTATATTAATATTCAATGCAGGAGATTGCTATTTTCAAGTGAGAGTTTAATGCGGGAAACATAGTCCTCCCAAACGACATACATGATTGGATAGGATCAGTAATTTGTCAGAGGGCTGATACAATTTTCACTTTTCGCATAATACGGGCCAACTAGCTCTAAAATCTGTGAGATCGTTATTTATACTTCTGTGGACCTGCGGCTGAAAAAGACGTTATGGCACTGACACTGCCTTTGTCTCATGTAATCTTAAAGTTTTGGAAGTTTCCGTATGTTAAAAGGCGCGAGGAGACGAGCTTGCGCGCGCAGCCACCAGATCCCCAGCCACCGTCTATGTTTATGCTCGGAGGCTGCGGCTTCCCTTCACCATAGCAACCCATTGCTTCTCCCAGCACACGGCCTCAAAACAGAAAACACAAGCAACATGGCGGACGAGAAGGATGTGGCAGGTGAGTGGAAGGCGCTCAAGACAGACTAGTATACTGGAACGGCTTCTGGGTGGGGTGCCAGGGTACTCGGCCTTTCAGGGCATTGGCGTGTCTACTCTCAGTTCGAAATGGCAAGTTTCCGTCTGCAACTACTCCTGTCCGGTAGCTGGCGATCGCTCTCTATGGGGGGTTGATCGGTGATTGGCGGCTTTTGATTGCTTTTAGTTCTCGCTTCATCGTTTAAACTAAAGAACAGTTGGTGTGGTGCCAGACCATAACACTGGCACTGGGGAAGTAAGAACTGTAAGCCCTCCAACGACTTTCCAGTCTAATTGCCCAATGCCCATAGATAATTTGATTATGTAGATAGCAGCTTTGTCCGTTTGACGAGGGGCCGAAACTCTCAAAGCTGCTGTATGTATAGGAGTGCAGTGACGGTGTTGGGGCCCAATTAAGTTTTATCAGGGAGGTGATGTATGCGAATTATCGAGTCTCTTGGAGAGGATGTGGAGTTAACGTCCTGAACCAGTCTGACAGCAGTATTATTTATTTCTAGATAACTTATTTCGATGAGTAATAAGTTGACGCTGAGGTGAAAGTCTTTTTATGTGTGGTTAGTGTAAAAAGAAGGGAGATTTCTGTTTTGCACCCCGCCGAAGTGGACCTGCAGATAGTGTAAACGTGCAGAGTCTGCTGAGGTCTGTAAGGTATTGGATTTTGTTTTCAAGTGATGGTTTTGGATTCAAGATCCATTTGTTCTTCCAAAGATAATAAAATTGGTGTCACTTATTTACTGCGTTGTTTTATACTTCTGTGGTTGAATGATACGCCGTTACCAGACAGTGGTGAGTTAATAAAGCGATATTTATTATCAGTAAATAAGTAGGAGAAGCGGGCCCATCAGCTTGCATCCACGCAGTCCAGCTCCAACCGTCAACTGCTGTTCGGCCGAATCTTAGAATTCGAACGCATGTATGCAATCGTATTCCGGACGCTCACAACATATCATTCTAATGACAATACAATAGTAGTAATCAATGAGAAATGCATTCAAGATTACATCACCTCCTCTCCTAAAAATAATGAAATACATATGTACCAAAAACAAACTGTAAAGACGAAGCGTCAAAGGATTTAACTTAAGTAAGTTTATTACTTAGAATAACGACACACTCAACCGGAGGCGGAGTGCGACTGGTACATCCAAACGTTAAAGTCAACTGTCATACATGCCAACTGTCAACTGTCCTAGAATATCCAGCTGTCAACATTCCAGCCGGGAAGTGCCACGCGCAGGAGGGAGGGGCGCGCGTGGAACGTAAACAAGGTGACGCACTACTCTGTAACATCGTAACACATCTCCCCCTCATGGAAAGGGTTATAAGTAAAAAAACGAATATAAGGGAACATCTTGGATGAGGAGAATAACAACCCGCTATTCACACACAAAGTCTTTGTATTTACTAGGCTTAGTCACAACGCGCCCACATCTACTTGTGGTTGCATCTTCTTCCGTATTGATCGTCTCCAATTTTGGTTCCAGATTGGTTTCAAGTGTACTATTTAGATCAGTTAGACTTCCAGGTGTGCTGGCATCAGGAGCGCACCTTACTCCGCTTGTTTCAACAGCTTCCAGTTCACTCTCCAACTCAATGTCACTACCATGACTCACAGAAGCTCCTGATTCACTCGTGGTGGCATCACAGTTCGCACCTATGGTCTCCACAACTTCATTTCCCTGTCCATCTGTACTGTTTTGTCCCTTTTGTTGCTGTTGCATGTGATCATCTTCTTCCTCTGAATCCGTAAAATTCAAATCGACTCGACTCGTCATATCTATTTCTTCACTTTTTCCTTCCTTCTCCATGTTCATTTTACTTATTGTTCCATTAGTAGACATATGCACCCTTTTACAAACAGATATAGCAGAGGCATGCCATACTTTTCCGTCACCAAGTCGTGCCGAATTGCAATATACTTCTTTCACTTCCAATGGGTTAGAGAACCTGTTTTGTCCTTTGGTTACGTTTCCGCTCTTCCTTACTCTCACCCAGTCCCCTACTTTCAGGTTGATTTCTTTGCAGTTGTGTTTTTTGTCATATTGTCCTTTACTCTGTTCCTTTGACTCTTGCATCTTCTTCCTTACACTTTCTACAGACCAATCTGATTTCCTTGCGTTTTGTAACCAACCAATATTGTCTTTTGAAATGGGGGTTCTTCCTCTCAGCATTTCAAATGGGCTTACCATGGTTTTTTCTCCAGGAGTAATCCTGTAGCTCCATACCATTTTTCCCAATTCCTTTCTCCAGCATTTTCCATTATTGTTGGCCAACTGGATGATGCCTTTTATCACCCTATTAAACCTCTCTATGGCTCCGTTTCCCGCTGGATGGTAAATGCTTGTAGTTTTGTGTTTTATTCCTTTTCTGTTTACAAATTTTTTGAAAACGTCGGACATGAACTGACTGCCATTGTCACTGACAATAACCTTTGGTATGCCTTCCCTACTGAATATTTTGTCCAAGAACTTGACAATATCCGTTGCATCCACTTTCCTGCAGACCTTAATTTCTGGCCATTTTGAGAAATGGTCTATTAGGGCCAGAACATACATTTGTTCATCCTGCCATCTCACTGGACCCATTACATCTACGCCAACTCTTTCCCAAGCCATGTTGGGGCATTCTAACGGTTGTAAGGTAGGCCTTAAGACATGTTGGGATTTGTCCGAATTTTCGCAGGGTACACAATTCCTCACAGCTCTTTCAATCTGTATGTCACACCCCGGCCACCAATACCAGCTTTTTATTCTCTGTTTAGTTTTATTTATGCCGAGATGTCCCTCATGGCATAAATCAATAAGTCTTTTCCTTAAAGTTGTGGGAGGTATCACTTTGCCTTGTCTTAATGCCAATTCGTTTTCTATAGATAGCTCATTCCTTAATTCCCAATAGGCTCGCATTTCTTCCGTCATGTTACTCTTCTTTGGCCATCCTTCCACAATACGTTTCTTTACCTCTTCTAATGTTTCATCTTTTTCATATTCTTCTTTCCATGCTTCTTTGGTTATACTTGGGAATTCCTCACTTACACTGGCAACACATAGTTCTTCTTCCACTTCCGTTTTTCCTTCGTTGTGCAAAGGCAAACGACTTAGGAAATCCGCTACGACGTTCTTTGATCCTGGCAAATATTGCACTTCATAATTGTAATCCAACAATTTGATTGACAATCTTGCTAATCTCGGAGATGCATTAAATAATCCCTTTACTGTGAGCACCTTCGTAAGGGGTTTGTGGTCACTCCTTAAAATTATTCTTTTTCCCCATATGTATTGTCTGTAATGGTCCAGTCCCGATGCACACGCCAGGGCTTCTCGCTCAATTACGGAATACTTCTCTTCCGTTTGTGTTAGAGAACGGGATGCAAAGGCAATTGTGACCTCCTTACCATCAGATTCCACTTGGGATAATACTGCTCCAATGCCCTTTCCGCTTGCATCTGTGGTGACTACACATTGTAAATCATTATCAAAACCTTGAAGGGGTGGAGCGTCGCATATTTCTTTTTTTAGGGTTTTGAAACTGTTTTCACAGTCTTGCGACCACTCAAATTTGATTTTATTTTTTAGAAGGGTTCTAATACAGTGTGTTTTCATCGAGAAATTTTTAACAAATTTAGAATAGTATTCCACTAGGCCTAGGAACGCTCTTAGTTCCTCTTTATTCTGAGGAACAGGTGCATCCTTGATGGCTTTGATCAATTCTTTCTTGGGTTTAACTCCATCCTTGGTGATTTCATGTCCTAAGTATGTTACGGAGTTTTTGCTAAACTTACACTTCCTGTATTCCGCCGTTAATCCTCCTTTCTCGATGATTTTCAGAACTTGTTCCAATTGTTTGTCATGGTCTTTCTTGTTTTTTCCCATTATGAGGATATCGTCCTGGAAAATGAGTATGTTCTTTATTCCCTTGAACAATTCGTGCATAAGTCTTTGAAATAGTGCAGCTGCGGATGCTAGACCGAATGGAACTCTTTTGAATCTAAAGCACCCAAAAGGCGTAATAAACGTCGTGAGGTGTCTGCTCTCTGGATGTAGAGGTACCTGGTGGTATGCAGCTGCCAAATCAATGGTTGAAAATACAGTCATGCCCTTAGTAAGGGACAACATCTCGTTTATTTTTGGTAAAGGGTACTGGTCTATCAGAATGTTTTTGTTGAGGTCGCGCAAATCAATGCATAATCTTAATTTTTTGTTGGCCCTTCTTGCGACCACCAGTGGCGCGACCCACTCTGATGATTCAGTAGTCTCAATTATTTCAGCTTCTAATAGCTTGTTTATTTCTGTTTCAACTTCTTGTCTTAGAGACAATGGTATCTGTCTTACTTTATGTAGACAAGGTTCCGCTCCTTCTTTCAATCTTATTATATGTTGGAACCCCTTTAGTTTTCCTATTTTCCATTAAATACTTTAGGAAACTTTTCTACTAAATCACAGTCCTCCTGTAGCGTTATCAAGACAGGTTCAGCGCTATTCGGATTGAGAGTTATTCCAAGTTTACCCTGATCTCTCCATCCAAGTACTGAAGGACCATTAATTGCTACATATAATTTGCTGTTGGTTTCTCTTTCTTTGAATGCAAATTTTAGTTCCTTAAACCCCATAAGCTCTATTGGTTCACCTGTGAATGTCTTAAGGCTGATATCAGGTTCCTTTAACTGTTTTCCTACCTTGCTCTTAAACTTCTCTTTCCATACTTCACGGTTAATTATTGTACACGGTGACCCAGAATCCGCTACAATATTAATACTCACGCCTCCAATTTCGACCAAGCAGGTTGGTTTTTTTTTCTTGTACTTCTCCTCCTCCTCTATTTTAGTTTCCTCATTAATTTCCATTACACACAAATTGTACACAGACTCGTCTGAAGATTCTTGCTCGGACTCTTCTTCATCTTCGTCCTCTACAAATTTCACCTTCTCTTTTCCCTTCCTTTTGCATGATTTTTGGAAATGGCCAATGATTCCACATTGTGAACATTTATTGTTCCTTGCTGGGCATTTCCAGTCATTTGCCAGATGTTTTCCGCTACCACAACGGTAACACCTCAATTGTTCAAACTGACTTGCATTTCCTTTGTATCTAGGTAAGTCCTTCATTTTATTCTTTGAATATATTTTTTTACTACTTATCTTTGCCACAACGCTGGTTTCTTCCAATTTATTCTTCCCTTCGTTAATTACTTCCTTTGCACATCTTCCGGTTAATTCTGCCTTCTTTACTACTTCAATTACTTGGAGGAGTGGTTTTTCACCTTTCGCCCACAGAGCATCTTGTATATTAGAATTCGCTGCGCACATGACAATCTGGTCTCTTATTAAATCATCATGCATATTTTCAAATTTGCATGAAAGTGCCAAGTTCTTAAGTGCAGACACATAGTCATCGATGCTTTCATCTTTCCCTTGTTTCCTTCTGTAGAATTTGTACCTGTGTACAGCAACACATACTGTTGGCTTATAGTAACCATCTAAATCCTCCATAGCCTCATCGTACACTTTTCTATCACCATCTGTTCTTGTTTTCTTTGTGATATTGTTATATACTGTCAAACCACCTGCACCCAAACAACGTAACAAGATTTTTTTCTTTTCTTCCTGTTTAAGTGGTTCATCCTCCTTGTCAAATGTTGATATATAATTGCAAAAATACTCCTTCCAATTCTCCCATTTAACACTTGGTACACCAGTACCTTTTAAAAATCCTTCTGGTGGCTGCAGATTGTATACATTGCTAGATGCCATGGTAACTACCTTATATCTTTTTTTTTTTCCTTATTTATAATATTTCTCCAATCAAAATTTGTGTAAACCCTTTTGTTTCACAAAATACTTAAACCTGTGTGTTGTGTACACTTTCGCTGGAGTTCCGTTTAAAAAAAACGCTATTATTCCAAAGTTCCAGCTGATCGTAATGTAATTCAAGTCAATTTCTGCCTCAAAACCTGTTGCCGGCGTTACACTTCCTGAATAAAATGGCGGCACGTCGGTTTCCTGTGCGTGACTGCACCCAGAGCTAGACCACTAACAGAATACTCACTTCCGCTAGCTTCGGCGTCACGACGTTCTATCTTGAACGCCCAAAGTCTGTGGTAAATTCTTCACTCTTTACAACTCGACCATTTGCACCTCCAGATAATGTTTGAAGAATGCTTCGGTGAGTTTGCTGAATTTTACTTTAACGTAACAAGTCTCTACTCACACGCCTTCGTCGTTTTCTTTTTTTCCTCTCGGAGCGTCGTAAATAGTTCTGTCACGTAAATCCACAAAATCCAGCTGATCATCAAATGGATTACTGCCTCTTTGACAATGTCTACTGTAATCCCATGGGTAGTTCCTTCGGCAAATATTTTCTTTCCTTACTATGCTTTTTCAACAAAATTCCTTTTCTTTTCGTAAATAATACTACTTAATAGTAGTTCTTCGTCACCTTCTTAGTTTTTTTTCCCAGTTTGTTGTTAAAATTCACTTATTTCATTTTCATCACATCCGTTGCACTTCTGACCCGTTTTCTTCTTCTTTTACATCATTTCCCCAATCTCTTACTTGTGGGTTCTTCTGTGTGTCGCTCACCATCACTCGTCGCCAAATTGTAAAGACGAAGCGTCAAAGGATTTAACTTAAGTAAGTTTATTACTTAGAATAACGACACACTCAACCGGAGGCGGAGTGCGACTGGTACGTCCAAACGTTAAAGTCAACTGTCATACATGCCAACTGTCAACTGTCCTAGAATATCCAGCTGTCAACATTCCAGCCGGGAAGTGCCACGCGCAGGAGGGAGGGGCGCGCGTGGAACGTAAACAAGGTGACGCACTACTCTGTAACATCGTAACACAAACATCCAATAATAAATATAATAAATATACAAAACGTGCGCAAAAACAATCAATAAATGCACCGAATACAGTAACTGACTAACGCACAAAGCATGCATCCTGTAAATATCCTAGTTTTTTGGACACACGACCCCATCTAGTAGTGAAGACTACATCATGAACGTCAAGTTCCTCATCGTTCTGATTGTGTTTTAGAGGCATGTCCTCTTGATTAGACTCAATTTACAGCCAAATCTGAAGAACCTAAGGAAGATAAATTTACCTCTTCTTGTTGAGAACTACACATAACATCAGTATCCTGTGAAACAATTTTGCTGCAAAACACCGCAAGGAAATAAACTATCTCCTGGAATTCTCAGTTTTTGCATTATAACATCTTTTTGAAAATCACAAAGTGGAATTAAGTTCCTTTTGGACCATTAAAATGAAATTCAACTTTAGATTTTCTAGATCTCATATTTTTTAGCATTGCCCAAGTTCCGATAACAATCTCTTTGTTACTTAACGGTCGAGTTTGATCATGGTACTTTTTCGTTTTGTTCTGTGAATCTTCAACTATTAATCTGAGTTTATCCAGATCTACATGCTCCTGTACACTTCTGGAGGGTGCTTTTCCATCCAACCAAGTAGGCTAGACGCCAGTAAGAAGAATCCTACCCCTCAGCAACGAGAAAGGAGTACCCCAGTGTTAGACCTGTCAGCCCTTTGGGTGGTCCCTCCTCATCATTATTTATTTTGTCCCACTTTTGCCTCAAACCCTGTTTGAATTTTTCCTTTTTTTGGGAACCACCAGACTTTTTAGTGTTGCTGCAGATTCAGGGAGCCATTTTAGCTACCCCTGAAACTTCTGTCTGAGGGCCTGGAGCACAAAATGGTGGCCACCTGTGACATCACCAGCATCCACTGGAACCTACCAGCACCTTCCAGAACATTCCAGAACCCTGTGACAGTTGGAGGCGGTTTAGAATGTTGGGAAGCTAAGACAGAGAGTTGGCAGTTGGAGCTGGCAGTTGGCACCTGACTGGTGAGGAGTGAGCAGCAAAAACGTGAAGGAGGAAGGAGTGAAGCAGCAGGGGTGGAAACTTGTGCCTGGAGTGGGGTCCATAAACCCACCCTTGATACTAGTCCCTACTGACGGAGCCCAGCCTAGAGCCCTGTGTGGGAAGAAGTCAGAAAAACCATCCTGAGGACCTGGACAGCAGGAACAGGCCTTAGAAACAAGAGAACAGCAAGATCCTGTCCTGGAAGCTGGTTTCCCTGAAGTCCGACGTCGAGTAGCCTAAGACCTGGAGCCCGAGGTGGAGAAGCGGCGCTGACTGGAAAAGCAGACGTCGTACCCGGAGCCGCCAGAGGTCGAGAGAGGGCGCCGTCAGAGGTCGTGAGGAATACCAGAGGTCGAGGAGGAAGTCACCTGAGGTCGAGTGAGCGGCATCATCGGAGGAGTGAAGTCCGCCCTCCGGAGTCGTCGGAGACCGAGGTGAAGGGTAACGGAGGTCGGGAGTGAGGATCGCACTCCGGAGTCGCCGGAACCTGTGAGAATCGTGCCGGAGGTCGGGAGTGGAGGTCGCACTCCGGAGTCGCCGGAAACCTGTGAGGAGCACCGGAGGTCGGGAGTGAGGATCGCACTCCGGAGCCGCCGGAAGTCGACATCGAGGCAAGGCCGGCCGACGTCATCGAAGCCGAGGTCGCCATCGGACCGGAGCCGCCCGAAGTCGACATCGAGTAAGACTGCCCGACGCCATCGAATCGGAGGTCGAGATCGAACTGAGGCCGCTGACATCGAGACCGGATCCGCCTGCCGGCGTCGTCAAAGAACTGACATTGTGCCGAGGCCGCCGACATCGAACCGGAACCGCCTCACGGCATCGATACGACTCCAGCGGCGTCGGAGCATCAGAAAAAGGGCAGTAAGTGGAGTAGAGGGCGCCTAAGGCCCTGTGGAGACCTGAGAGACTGCTCTAAGGGGCTAGGGAGGTGTTGGAACCAACCTGACTGTGCCAGGGATGAACTGGGACTAATCTAGAGAGGCTGTGTGGAGAGAGTGAGCCAGGTCTCTGGTATTTTCCCCCTTTATCTACCTCAGTTTAGGCCTCAGCCTTGACCAAGCCAGGGAGTAGACACCCCCAAGCCTTCCACACCCCCACAAGCTGTGCCTGGGCCAAATCAGCCCTTAGGAATTCAAAAGTGATCTGAATCCACTGTCAGCTTTTAAGTATTTATTAGGGGCACTGTATTTATTGTATTTAACCTATTTATTGTTCCACTGTATTTATTGGTCCACAGTATTTATTGATGCACAATATTTATTGGTTACAGTATTTATTGCCTCAGAATATTTAATTGCCTGTCTGTATTGCACTTTTATTTATGCCTTCAGTATTTATGATCACCCCTATTTATTGAATCATTAAGCCAGTATTTATTTGTCCTGCACTTTCTAAAAAGTTTGTATATTGTGATTGTTATTTATTTTCTCCAATCAGCAACTAAGAGAAAAAGAAGATAAAGAAAGTTATTTTCATAATTTTTACGGTGTAGAGTCGTTTTTGGAACGGATGCACGCATGGTTATTGTTTGGGTATGTTGTATGCTTAGCACGGAGCCTGATTCCTGACCACTCGAGCCAAGCTACCACAGTGTGTCCGGGAGACCACCACCACCCCTTCTAGTGTGGGAGTGGGTTTCCAACATAAATTGGTGTTCAGTGGTGGGATAGAGCTGTGCCTACGCATACTCAACAATAACTGTGGGTAGTCCATAGGCCTACACCGGGAGTTTTCTCAAAAGCGGCCTTCCTAATTGTGGGTTTTTGTTTTTTTCCAAATTTACTCTGGTGGTGGGAGGAGGTATTATTAAAGGTACCCCCCTGCATAGTTACTGCACAAAGACCTGTCCTCTAACCTGAGTGGGCAAGATGGAGTTTGTACTAGAAAATCTAGAAACGTACACTGTGGCCCAACTCAGGGAGTTTTGCCAGCGGGAGGGGGTGTACTGTCCCCCAGGAGCAAAGAAGGGTGCACTCCAAACCAGCTTAAGGGCTTGGGGGGAGGCACGCCGAGAAAGCAAGGCTGAGGAGGAAGACAGGGATGGAGAGCCTGACCCCGAGGGGGCTGAGATGTACCAACCTGAGGTGGGGAACCTGTCAGCAGGGCCCAGAACCATTTCTAGGAAGGGCAGCAGTGCCTCTAGCGGTGGCTTGTCTGAGGTGGAGTTAACAGACCGGAGGGAGAAAAGACAGCTCACATGGGACTTAGCAAGGCTGGAGAAGGAGAAGGAGGAGCAGAGGATGGCCCATGAATTACGACTGAAAGAAATAGATCTTCAGATCTTGAGAATCTGGGCACAACCTGTTCCTAATGGTGGCAGCCAAACCCAAGAGATCACCAGGGAACCTAAACCATACCTGCCAAAGGACATAGTAGCTAGCTATGGAGTGGGCGACGATATCGCCAAGTGGCTAGCGGCCTATGAGGTCTCATTGAGGGCCCATGGGGTTCCAGAGAAGTACTGGGGAGGGGGATTGTACAAGTACATGCCTCCAGCGGGTAGGGATGCTTTATTGGCCCTCGAGGAGGATGAGCAGACCCACTACCCCACCATGAAACTGGCGCTCATCAGAAAGTTTGGACTAACACCTGAAAAGTACAGACAGAAGTTCAGGGGTAGTCACAAGCTGGGCACGCAGAATTGGGTGGACTTCCTGGACTATGCGAAGAAGGCAATGGAAGGTTGGATTCAGGGCAGTGAAGTGAGGAACTACGAGGGGTTGTTTGACCTGGTACTGAAGGAACACCTGCTCGAGAAATGTTTCCCTGAACTGCGGCAACACCTGGTGGATAGCAAGCTGACCAGTCCCCGGAAGCTTGCTGAGGAGGCGGACATTTGGGCTAGTACCCGGGTGTCCACGAGGGGGACTGGAGGGGATACTCAAAAGGCCGGACAGGGCGCCCCCCAGAAGAAAGAGGGAGGGGAAAAGAAAAAGGAGTTCTCCAAAGGCCCCCAAAATAACTTCCAAGGGAAGGGAACAGGATTCACCCCTAAGGCTAACCCGCCCAGAAACCCTAATCCTGGCCAGAGTCAGCAGCCAAGGGTTGTCCATTGCTACGAGTGCGGTGGCGTTGGACACTATAAAGGAGATCCGAAGTGCCTGAAACGACCACCCCCTCCCACTGGAGGAAAGACCCCCGGAGTAGCTAGTGTAGTGCTCGGGGAGGAGATGCCCTTAACTAAGGGAAGGGAGTGGGCGGGTGTCACTTTAGTGTCCCTGGGAGAACGGGAGATGGTTCCTAAGATCCAGGTGCCCGCAAATACCGCAAAGTATGGGCAGTGGGTCACCATCAACGGCCAAAGAGGGGAGGCTCTGAGAGACACAGGAGCCAGTATGACTATGGTGCGTAGCCAACTGGTGTCTCCAGAGCAGGTAATTCCCGATGTACTCCACCCAGCCGCGATGGCTGACGGCAGAACAGGCCACTATCCAGTGGCCGAGGTTCCCTTTGAATGGGGGGGGGTGGCAGGTTCACTTCGAGTTGCCATAAGCCCTGCCGTGCCAGTCGATTGTCTGCTGGGGAATGACATGGAGCACAACGCTTGGAAGGAGGTGGAATACCGGACTCACACCGAGATGCTGGGTACACCTGACTGGGCCTGTGTTAGCACAAGGTCCACGACTACCCGAAGAGGGAGTTCGTTTCGGCAGGAGCCTGGAACAAAGGCCCAGCCAGCTGCCAGTCAAGGGAAGAACCGAGGACAGGAGGAGCCTGCCTCGGCGTCCCCACCCCGTAGGACGGATAGGCCACCGGAGGTGGTGGACCAGGAGTCTGCGGTGGGGGACGTTACCAACCTGGAGGACCTACCCATCCCGGCCGAGTGGCACGTGGAGGGAGGCCCGTCCAGGGAGGAATTCTGCCAGGGCCAGAGGGAGTGCCCTACCCTTGAGGGGCTGAGGCGACAGGCCGAAGCCCAGGCAGCAGGGAACGTTGAAGGGAACTACAGTGTTTTACTGGGAGGATGGCCTCCTCTACAGTGAACCCAAGGCACCCCTACACGGATCGTCACGAGCCTTGGTAGTCCCTCAACGTTATCGAGCCTTCCTTCTGGAGTTGGCTCACGAGATACCATTGGCAGGACACCTGGGACAAGACAAGACCTTCGCCCGTCTTGTCCCACACTTTTATTGGCCTCAGATGAAAGTGTCGTCCGATACCTACTGCCGGACATGTGTGTCTTGCCAAGCCAGTGGGAAAACAGGGGTGAAGCTGAAAGCTCCCCTGGAACCACTTCCTGTCGTTAGCACCCCCTTTGAAAGGGTGGGCATCGACATTGTGGGTCCATTAGATCCGCCGACTACAGCTGGTCACAGGTTTATCCTGGTTCAGGCGGATCATGCCACACGGTACCCAGAGGCAATACCTCTGAGGACCATAACAGCACCTGTTGTGGCAAGGGCCCTGATGGGAATCTTTACCCGAGTGGGTTTTCCCAAGGAAGTTGTGTCCGACAGGGGGACCAACTTCATGTCAGCGTATATGCGGGCAATGTGGAAGGAGTGTGGAGTGACATACCGGTTCACAACTCCTTACCACCCCCAGACCAATGGTCTGGTGGAAAGGTTTAACAAAACCTTGAAGGGCATGATCAGAAGTCTGCCTGAAAGCCTGCGGAGGAAATGGGACGTCCTCCTACCCTGTTTACTTTTTTCCTACAGGGAAGTGCCACAGAAGGGAGTGGGCTTCAGCCCCTTCGAGCTTCTGTATGGGCACCCTGTACGTGGACCTCTCAACCTGGTGAGAGACGGATGGGAAAGAACTCCCAGAAAGCTTCCCCAGGATGTGGTGAGCTACATGCTGGCCTTCCGGAGCCAAATGGCTAAGTTGTGGAAGCAAGCTTCTGACAACTTGGAAGCCAGCCAAGTAGTGATGAAGGCGTGGTATGACCACAATGCTCACCCGGTGGAGTTGGAGCCTGGCCAGAAGGTGTGGGTGATCGAACCAGGAGAGCTTAGTGCCCTCCAGGATCGCTGGTCAGGACCCTTTGAGGTGTTGGAGAAGAAGGGTAAGGCTACCTACTTGGTGGACCTGAAGACCCCTCGTCAGCCCCTGCGGGTGCTGCATGCTAACCGCCTCAAACCCCACCACGAGAGGCCCGAAGTCATCTTGATGATGGTGACTGACGGAGGAGAGGACGTGGAAAGCGAGCCTCTCCCTGATTTGTTTGCGTCTCAAGAGAAGGATGGGTCGGTGGAGGGAGTGATTCTCTCCCCATCTCTAACTCCTGAACAGCAGGAGGACTGTCGCCAGGTCCTGGGGCAGTACTCCTCGTTGTTCTCCCTTGTCCCGGGTAGGACTCACCTGTGCGTCCATGACGTGGACACAGGAGACAGCCCACCTGTGAAGTCCAAGATCTACCGGATGTCAGACAAGGTGAAGGCCAGCATTCATAGTGAAGTCACTAAGATGCTGGAGCTAGGAGTGATCGAACCTTCTAGCAGCCCCTGGTCCAGTCCGGTGGTGTTAGTACCAAAAGCTGCACCACCGGGTGCCCAACCAGAACTGAGGTTCTGTGTGGACTATCGGGGACTGAATTCAGTGACCAAAACTGATGCTCATCCGATCCCTAGGGCGGATGAATTGATTGACCGGCTGGGAGCTGCCCAATATCTAAGTACCTTTGACCTTACTTCTGGGTACTGGCAGATCTCTTTGACTGATGGAGCAAGGGAAAGGTCAGCCTTCTCCACGCCCAATGGCCACTACCAGTTCTGTGTGATGCCCTTTGGGCTCAAGAACGCACCTGCCACGTTTCAGCGCCTGGTAAACCAGATCCTCACCGGAATGGAGAGTTTCTCTGCTGCTTATCTGGATGACATAGCCGTCTTCAGTAACAGCTGGGAGGATCACTTGCGTCACCTGCAAGCTGTTCTCCAGGCCCTGAGACAAGCTGGATTGACGATCAAGGCCAGCAAGTGCCAGATCGGGCAGGGGTCGGTAGTGTACCTTGGACCCTTGGTGGGTAGGGGAGCGGTGCAACCCCTTCAGGCGAAGATCGAGGCCATCATGGCCTGGAAACCCCCCAAGACACAGACTGAGGTCCGAGCATTTTTGGGCCTCACGGGATACTACCGCCGCTTCGTGAAGGGGTACGGTACCATCGTAGCCCCCCTCACGGAGCTCACGTCCAAGAAACAACCTCGACGGGTAGTCTGGACGGAGGCTTGTCAGCAAGCCTTTGAGAGATTGAAGAAAGCCATGTGCGAGGCCCCGGTCTTAAGGGCCCCAGACTTTTCCAAGGAGTTCATTGTCCAGACAGATGCATCAGAACATGGCATTGGGGCAGTGTTATCGCAACTCAACGAAGAGGGTCTGGATCAACCCGTGGTCTTCCTATCCCGGAGACTACTTCCCAGGGAACAGAAGTGGAGTGCAATAGAGCGTGAAGCCTTTGCAGTGGTATGGGCTCTGAAGAAGTTGCGGCCATACCTGTTTGGCTCGCACTTCCTAGTTCAGACCGACCACCGACCCCTTCGTTGGCTGATGCAAATGAAGGGGGAGAATCCCAAGTTGTTGAGGTGGTCTATTTCCCTACAGGGGATGGACTTTCAGGTGGAACATCGGCCTGGAGTGGACCACGCCAATGCAGACGGTCTCTCAAGGTATTTCCGCCTTAGTGATGAGAACTCCCAAGGGGTTGGGTAGCTCTCCCCACTTTCAGCTGGGGGGGACGCGTGTTAGACCTGTCAGCCCTTTGGGTGGTCCCTCCTCATCATTATTTATTTTGTCCCACTTTTGCCTCAAACCCTGTTTGAATTTTTCCTTTTTTTGGGAACCACCAGACTTTTTAGTGTTGCTGCAGATTCAGGGAGCCATTTTAGCTACCCCTGAAACTTCTGTCTGAGGGCCTGGAGCACAAAATGGTGGCCACCTGTGACATCACTAGCATCCACTGGAACCTACCAGCACCTTCCAGAACATTCCAGAACCCTGTGACAGTTGGAGGCGGTTTAGAATGTTGGGAAGCTAAGACAGAGAGTTGGCAGTTGGAGCTGGCAGTTGGCACCTGACTGGTGAGGAGTGAGCAGCAAAAACGTGAAGGAGGAAGGAGTGAAGCAGCAGGGGTGGAAACTTGTGCCTGGAGTGGGGTCCATAAACCCACCCTTGATACTAGTCCCTACTGACGGAGCCCAGCCTAGAGCCCTGTGTGGGAAGAAGTCAGAAAAACCATCCTGAGGACCTGGACAGCAGGAACAGGCCTTAGAAACAAGAGAACAGCAAGATCCTGGCCTGGAAGCTGGTTTCCCTGAAGTCCGACGTCGAGTAGCCTAAGACCTGGAGCCCGAGGTGGAGAAGCGGCGCTGACTGGAAAAGCAGACGTCGTACCCGGAGCCGCCAGAGGTCGAGAGAGGGCGCCGTCAGAGGTCGTGAGGAATACCAGAGGTCGAGGAGGAAGTCACCCGAGGTCGAGTGAGCGGCGTCATCGGAGGAGTGAAGTCCGCCCTCCGGAGTCGTCGGAGACCGAGGTGAAGGGTAACGGAGGTCGGGAGTGAGGATCGCACTCCGGAGTCGCCGGAACCTGTGAGAATCGTGCCGGAGGTCGGGAGTGGAGGTCGCACTCCGGAGTCGCCGGAAACCTGTGAGGAGCACCGGAGGTCGGGAGTGAGGATCGCACTCCGGAGCCGCCGGAAGTCGACATCGAGGCAAGGCCGGCCGACGTCATCGAAGCCGAGGTCGCCATCGGACCGGAGCCGCCCGAAGTCGACATCGAGTAAGACTGCCCGACGCCATCGAATCGGAGGTCGAGATCGAACTGAGGCCGCTGACATCGAGACCGGATCCGCCTGCCGGCGTCGTCAAAGAACTGACATTGTGCCGAGGCCGCCGACATCGAACCGGAACCGCCTCACGGCATCGATACGACTCCAGCGGCGTCGGAGCATCAGAAAAAGGGCAGTAAGTGGAGTAGAGGGCGCCTAAGGCCCTGTGGAGACCTGAGAGACTGCTCTAAGGGGCTAGGGAGGTGTTGGAACCAACCTGACTGTGCCAGGGATGAACTGGGACTAATCTAGAGAGGCTGTGTGGAGAGAGTGAGCCAGGTCTCTGGTATTTTCCCCCTTTATCTACCTCAGTTTAGGCCTCAGCCTTGACCAAGCCAGGGAGTAGACACCCCCAAGCCTTCCACACCCCCACAAGCTGTGCCTGGGCCAAATCAGCCCTTAGGAATTCAAAAGTGATCTGAATCCACTGTCGGCTTTTAAGTATTTATTAGGGGCACTGTATTTATTGTATTTAACCTATTTATTGTTCCACTGTATTTATTGGTCCACAGTATTTATTGATGCACAATATTTATTGGTTACAGTATTTATTGCCTCAGAATATTTAATTGCCTGTCTGTATTGCACTTTTATTTATGCCTTCAGTATTTATGATCACCCCTATTTATTGAATCATTAAGCCAGTATTTATTTGTCCTGCACTTTCTAAAAAGTTTGTATATTGTGATTGTTATTTATTTTCTCCAATCAGCAACTAAGAGAAAAAGAAGATAAAGAAAGTTATTTTCATAATTTTTACGGTGTAGAGTCGTTTTTGGAACGGATGCACGCATGGTTATTGTTTGGGTATGTTGTATGCTTAGCACGGAGCCTGATTCCTGACCACTCGAGCCAAGCTACCACAGTGTGTCCGGGAGACCACCACCACCCCTTCTAGTGTGGGAGTGGGTTTCCAACACCCAGTGACCGTGTGAGAAGTATTATAATATGCTCACACTTCATTTCTCTGATATTCCTCAATATCCATACCACAGGTCACAGCCGTTTGTATTCCCCTCTTTGATCAATCTATTAATCCTCTCACCTGCTCCATTGACACCAGGACTGTATAGTGCCACACAGGGGCGGCTTCTCCATTTGAGCGGAAGAGCATCGCCCCACTTAAAAATCATCACAAAGATGAAAAATAAAATGGTAATTAATTACCATTTTATTTTTTATCCCCGAGCCGAGTGTCAGCATGGGGGTGTGGCTTCTGCTGAGTGACAGAAGCATGTCACTCAACAGGGAGGAGGGTGGGCTGGTATGGCACTGTTTAAAGTGCCCATGTCTTTTTGGCCAGCTGGCTTGCGATGGCCAGCCACACATGCGCACTTTAAACGTCTCTAATCCAGCTGTCTTAAGACAGCTGGGTTAGAGACAGCCAAAGCCTCCAGAGTGCTGTGGAGCACTGGGTGAAGCCGCTCCCACCAATCCTAGGGTTGCTCTCATTCTGGTGAAAGCAGCCCTAGGATTGGCTGAGGGAGTTGCTGCTTCTGGTGTGGAAAGAAGAAGTCCAGAGCGAGGACGTCGCAGAGTTCAGGTAAGTTTTTTATTTTTTTAAATATATTATTTTAGGCGCATGCCCCTTCTTCCCCAATAGATGCCAGGTCCCTCTGGTGCCACAGTATAATGTTTTATACCTTTGTCCCTGAGAAAAGACTACATTTTTTATGAAACCAGTTGTACACCATTATCAGTTACCAATTCTAAGGGATAACCTTCCAAAACAAAGACTTTTCTCAAAAGTTCAATCGCTACTGTTATGCTTATTTCATGTACAAATTCATAATAGAACCATTTGGTAAAATAATCAGTCAGTACTATCATATACTTAAACCCTTCCAATAATTTAGAAATGGGTCCAGAAAAATCTAATGCCAATTTACTCCATGGGCAGTCTGGAAAAGCAGAAGGCCCTAATGGAGATTCCTTAATCTTCCAGTGTTTGTTGGAAAGCAAACATTCTTCACACTTTTCAACACAATCCTCCATAGAGGGTCACAAAAAATGACGCCTCAATATCTTTTTTGTGGCTGTAGTTCCCAAATGTCCGGAATGTGTTCACTTAATAATTTCAGTTTTTAGGTTCTCTGTTGGAACAAATTTACCAGCACTTAATAAAATACTAGATTCTATCATCAGCTGAGATGCCATTTGGCCAAAACAATATAAATCTCTCCATAACTGCTTGAGTGGTGGCCACCCCTTGCTAACATTATCAAACACTTTCCACAATATACCATCCTCTGTATACGCTTTGTTCCACTGCTCCTCACTAAGAGTTCCCTGACATGCATCAACTACTCCAAATACACAGACCCTTTCATTTCTTCACTCAGAGGTGATCTAGACAAACAGTCTGCACTGACATTTGTTCCCCCTGGTATGTATCTGATCTCAAAGTTGTATTCTTGCAACTTTGAAATAATACGTATCAGTCTGGAGGAGGCTGCAGTCCATCCCTTGTCACCTAGTAGATACATCAAGGGCTTATGGTCTGAAAACAAAAGAAAATTTGTTCTGCAAACGTATGTCTTATGCTTTTCAATAGCCCATGCACAATCTAATGCTTCTCTCTATCGTACTGTGTCTTTGTTTCCAACTCTGAGAGTACTCTTGAAGCAAAAGCTATAATATGTTCCTCTGTGCCCATCCTTTGGCAAAGAGCTGAATCCAGCCCTACAGCACTAGCATCAACAGATATAATACACATAGATCCATTGGGAACGGTTTTCAAAGCAGGTACATATGCAAGTATTTTTTGGATATCCTGAAACACTTTTTTTGATCACCTTCACAATTTTTTTTTCTTCAAAGTATTTTAAGGGCTCCATGAGAGTTGCATACCCATCACAAATCTAGCGTAATAGTCACTTAAACCAATATATCATTTAAGCTCCTCCTTATTTTGACGGCACTGTGCATTTCTCTTTAGTTCTTACCCATTCTGATGTTATGCAGTGACCTAAATATTCAACAGAAGTGGTTAGAAATTTGCGCTTATCACGTGATACGGTAATACCATGTTCACTTAGAATAGACAGCACTTTATCTAATATACATCAATGATTTTAGCAACAATTGAAATGTCATCCTGAAAGGCTTGCACCCCATGAACATCATTAAACAAGCAATACATTAACTTCTGAAAGATGCTAGCGGCAGGCGCTAGGCCGAATGGTAAACGTAAATACTTAAATGCCCCGAATGGAGTAATAAATGTAGTCAGTAAGTGAGATTCTTTCTTCAAAAGCACCCGATGATATGCTGCTTTGAAGTCGATATTACTAAAGTACTTTGCACCACTTAAAGTTGTCAAAACCTCATGTATTTTAGGTAGTGGGTGACCGTTCACAACTATGTTTGTATTTAACAAACGCAAATCAGCACGCAATCGATTATTGCCATTTTTTTTTTTGCTATCACCACAGCACTTACTCATTCTGCTGCATTCACAGGTTCTATGATCCAAAGGTTTCCTCAACTCTTCCCTAATACATTAAGGTACATCACGTATTTGACGCCACAGGTATAACATTCTGCTTCAACATGATCTCATGCTCAAATCCTTTTACAACACCTATTTTATCTGCAAAAACTTGGCGGTATTTGTTCAAAATAACATCCACATCATTCACATTGTCATTCTCTCTTTCCACTAACACAATTGTAACACTCATGCCCTGTCCTAACACAATACCTAATCTGCCTTAATCAATCCACCCCATAATATCCTTGCCCTTTACAGCCTCATAAATTTTGGCGTGAATCATTCTGCCACAAAAATACAATTCATCCACAAAAAATCCCAGTGTCTCAATTTCTGTGGCCCCATTAGCCACGCTCTAATGTCAGTTTTCATGATTTGCAAATTTTTCCATAAAGATGTAAACATTACTTCCGACAACAGTGTCACAGATGAACCAGAATCCACCATGATTTTCAAATCAACCTTACCAATTTTCACAGTACAATATGGTCATTCTTGCTAGCAACTTTACAAGCATACTGGTTCACATTCACTGTCAGAATAGTAGTCGCTGAAATATTGCCAATTTCCTGATGCTCAGTATTGACAATTTCCTGTTGCTCGACCTCAGATATGCAACTTATTTTAACACCACTTCTCATACTCTTACAAACTTTCATAAAGTGTCCCACTTTATTGCATATGTTGCATCTTTTCCCTTGTGCTGAACATCTTACATTATTACCCAAATGGTAGCGCGAGTCACATGTAAAAGACGCGCCACTGCATAACACGGCATTACTGCTTTTACCTGCATGCTGTACTTTCTAACCACACTTACATTAACACTCTGATTTTATAGACACAGCATTTTCCAATATTTTAACATATTTAACTGAATGTTCAATACCATTCACTATTTTTACTGTACCATCCAGAGTGATATTAGTACAGCAGAATAAATGCTTTTGTACTTTCTGTATATGGCAATTCAATACAAATTGATCCCTAATAAATTGGTCCACAGAGTTTTCAAATTTGTTTGTACTAGCTAGAATTCTTAGGGCAGGAACATATTGATCAACGGATTCTCCAGGGTCTTGTTTACGATAATAGAAATGGAAACACTCTTGTACGATACTGGGTTCTTCTGAGAAATGCCGTGATTGTCTCTTTTCAGCTTCAATGAAGACATTCCAATCACCTGAATCCTCACTAGGCGGTTGTATCTCTGGTAAATGGTCAAATATTTTCTGTCCTTCATTCCTAAACAGTTGAACAGTAGGGCTAATTTCCTTACCGGTAAATAACCACCAGCATCTATGGCTGTCAAATAGATTTGAAAAGCCCGGAACCATCTTTTCCATTCCAACACAGGTTTCCCAGGATTCACTAAAAAATATGGAGGTTGTTGTACATGTTCGCTACAAGCCATAATGACTATAATATGTTTTATAATGAGTGCAAGAAAAACTATGAAAATTATAATAGTACAGTCAAAAATAATTATCAGTACCTGTTTCTAAAGTTTACTAGACGCAATAACCTTGCAATGACAGCTACTAAAATTCAACGCAGCCAGGATGCAGCCACAGCACACTGTCACAGCCAATAATTGCACACAAGCTTTATCTTACCAATAAAGCACACACTGCTGCCAAAATCAGACCACTCACTCAGGCGCTCGTGTGATAAGCGCTCGCACTTCACAGATTGATCTTAATGTTGTCGCACAATAAAGCCCGTCAAATGACGTGTAATCAAACGCTAACGTGCATCTAACCAGAGGTCAGCAATACTTCTAAATGGCCTCCAAAGTGTTGTGTGCATCTTTCCGTCACACAAACACTGGCCCATAGCTGCAGACAGCTGGAACAGCTGCTCCCAAGATGGCCACCAACCAGGTGACGTTGCCTGACGTGTCCCAGGCGTTGCCTGGTGCCGGATGCCTTGTTTACACACACGCCAACGGCCTGACGTGTAATGCAGATTGCCAGGGCCAGGTATGTCACAACAGTGTCTGTAATGAGGAAGCCCAAATCTGCAGCAATCTAGACGTGAAACTCCTCCAGAGAGCTCCACGGGAACTCCTTTTAAGTATTCCTCTGGGTAGTAAGGATTACCGCAACCGTTACTCGAAACACCGCTTACTTCAGTGAGCCGATGAGCCGCTTCTACCACTCACACCGATCATCGTCATTATGTGGTAGAATGATTTGCTATTACCAGACAGTGGTGAGTTAATAAAGCAATATTTATTATCAGCTTGCATCCAAGCAGTCCAGCTCCAACCGTCAACTGCTGTTCGGCCGAATCTTAGAGTTAGAACTCATGTATGTAATCGGATGCCAAAACGCTCACAACATAACATTCTAATAACAATACAATAGTAGTAATCAATGAGGAATGCATTCAAGGTTACAACAACTTTGCATACTTTGCCAAAGACACTACAGTGCTTTACAAATGAGCATGAAGTAAGTTCTGGTTAACAACCATCATAAAACAACTTATTAGCTCAGGAAAGCAAGGAAAAAACAGTACTAGCATAGACATTATGGTAAAAGAAGTAACTAAGGGCCAGATGTATCAAGCCTTTTTCCTGTTTGCAAATGGGCAGATTCTCAGAATCGGCCCGTTTGCGAATTGGAAAAAGCCTTTTGGGATGTATCATCCCAAAAGGCCATCGCAAAATAGAGAATTGCAAAATTTGCGATTTTCTATTTTGCGAAGGCAATTCAGGCATTGCACATTGGGATTCCTTAAATGCAATTCTGGAAGCACCAGAAATTTGCTATTTGGCCTTAAGGAATTGCAAATTACCACCAACTTCAAGTTGGTGGTAATTTGCGATTTTCTTTAAAAAAACACTTTTTTGATTTTTTAAAAGTGCCATATGTTGCACATACATGCCCTTAGGGCATGTATGTGCACAAAATGTGCACACCTGCATATTTCAGGGGTGCAACAGGGTGTCCTTTTGACACCCTTGTAACCTTGAAATTGCATTCTCAATTTGCGATTCTTTAATTGGTAATCACAAATTGAGAATGTCTTCCCATTTATTCCTATGGGCCTCCTAGCCCGTAGGAATGAATGGGAAGGTATTCCTTATTTGCGAGTCTCAATTTGCGATTCACAAATAAGGAATATGTAGGATTCGCAAATTTTTTAGCAAATCCTACATACATTGCATTTTGCGATTCTCTATTTGCGATTCGCTAAAAATCGCAATTTGAGAATCGCAAAACTCTTTTTTGATACATATGGCCCCATGTATCATAGTAAATCAGCATCAAATAACCAAGAGCGCAGAGAGAACACACATTTTATAACGGGAAAGACTGATCAAGTCAACGTAGGAAATGCGAGAAACAATCCCCACTTTAACCAAAGTGTCTCTGAAATAGGATGATTATGAGTTCCCTTTCGAATGTGAGCAGCCTTGGTGTACTGCCAGAGAATGTCGTCTCATGCAGTATCCTTGCCTGATAGTCCAGTTCAATCTGGAGGGACCCAGTGTTTCTCATCTTTGTTGAGTTAAAGAACTTTTCAGTTTTCCAACCAGGTAGGTGCAAGTGGAGTTGTTGAGGAAGGCGGGAGTGGAGTTGTGGAGGACTTTATGAATAATGCATACAGTCTTAAACTGGACTCTTGCGTCAATGGAGAGCCATTGCAGGGTGCATCAAATTTCCTGTTGCCTGACTCAAAGCAGGCATCTGTGTGAAGCACTGCTCTGAGAGGAGCTAGATGCACTTTTGGGATACTGGAGAGGAGTGAGTTACTATAATATAGTACAGAAAGAACCAGCGCCTTGATTGCTGATTTTAAGTCGTGACCAATAACAAACTCCCTGAGTCCCCAGAGCAGTACTAGCTGATGGCATGTGCTTTTAACCATGCCTGAGATTTGCCTGATGAGGTCTAGACGGTTGTCCAGAATAAAGCCCAATGATTTTTCGCATTCTCCACAGGGGCTGGATTGCAGTTCATAGGAGAGACTGATACTAGCCACTCTTGCATATGGAGGTTGGATGCTTTGGGAAGATTAGTAAACATTTAGTTTTAGTTGGATGGAGTTTTAAGTGGTGGTTGGTCATCCATTTTTAGGTCGAGCCTAGCGTTGCAGCACACATGCGCTGCTCGCTCTGCGAGGCATGCAGTAGTAGAGTATGGTGTGTAAGCTTCGCCTTCTCTCCACCCATATTTTTCATTGGCCGGTGTCATTGTCCTTGGTAAATGCAGGTTTCCGATTGATAATGAGGCTTGTTAGTCCCTCCTTGTTACCGCCCTGTCACCATTTGGTACCTCCCATGAGGACTTGATCTTTTACTTGTGTCGTTACACGGTCTCCTTCATAAGTCGGTAAGCACTATTTTTTTCAGTCAGCTTTGGCAATGGCGGACGCGTGTTTATTTTTGCATTGCACTGCACTTTCACTTTAACAATAGCTGCCGGCCAACCCGCGAGTGCTGTGTGGGTAGCAGCTATTGTTAAAGTGAAAGTACGATGCAAATATAAACAAACGTTTCCCTTATCACTATGGCAACAGCTTGTTTAGAATGTGCTATAGTTGTTTAGCAAGGCTTTCCTAAGTGTACGGTATTTTTGCGATTTATGTTCTTGTTATTTTTGGAACTGTGCCTCCTCCACGGAGCCTGTGCGGGGAGATTAAAATCGAACTGGCTTGTGGCACAGCTTTACTAAAACGACCCCAGTTTGGCACATAGGCTGAAAGAAACACACTTTTGTGGGGGAGTTGTGCACAATTCATTGCATGGAAGCCGGACATTCGGGATAGGGCCATGCGTGTGGGAGGATGACCAGGAGAACGAATCCATACAAAAATATACCCCTTCCCGGTACATATCCCCCCCCCCCCCAATCCAGTGATTTGACACGTGAAGAAAAAAGTGAGTCTTCCCGAAGACCTTCTTAGTCTTCTTCTAAGACCCAAAAACCTCTGCTGCGGTAATCTGAGCAGTCACTACTGGACACTGGCTGCAGCAGTAACACAATCTGGCTGAGGCCAGTCAACACGGAGGCCACCAGACTGACCGGACGAACACCTGCTGCCTGCGCAGCACGGATGCGTCACTTTGCCTCTATTGCTGGCGCATGCCCAGACCGGAAAACAATCACGCTAAATGTGTGCAGAAGTTAGAAAAGAGCCAGAGCATGTTGTATTACATACACTCACAAGGGCAGGAGTGTGGGTCGAGGAAGAGGGGTGGGGGTTTGAATCGTAAATCATGGTATTCCCCCTTGGGTTGGTGGAAAACTAGTATATCCAAACAGAGGATGGGGGGGGATAAAGCCACTTACTCGGGAGCCAAGTCTTGAGATGAAAGCAACCACTCTCTATCCACCAAGAGATAATTGGAAGTAGAGCATCCCTGGGGCAATGCTTGCCCGAAAACGCTCAACCTTATGCAGGCTCATTATCAAATAAATACTGAAAACATTTAAGCCATTCACACATTAAGGAGTGCGAACGTAATAAGAAAGGGAAATGCTGGTTACTGTATGCTTATGCTTTTTCAGGTAGGTTGCCAGCCATTTGCTCAGAACTCACCATGGGTAAAGTTCTAACCATAGTGGCGTAGCTGGACCTTCGGCTGGCTTCTGCGTTTGCCCCCCCTTTCTACGCACCTGCCTAACCGCTGCCTAACTACTAGTAAGAGTAAGAGAAACCAGCCTGTGTATTAAACTTGTGACAAAAGCATTCCAGGTCAGTAGATGGTATTTTGTCATCAGAGGTGTCACCGACAGCATAACCATGATAAACTTTTCAATCCTATGTGTTGGAGGTAGCAAAGCTAAGTGTGCGCCATTAGACCTTTGCTTCTGAGGAACGGTCTGTGGTGGAGTTTCGGCCTTGCATTCGAGAGGCACGACAGGTGGGTTGGCGGGCAGAACTACTGCTATATTTATAGCTAGTTTTCGGGCCCTTACTTGTAGCTATGTGTACTCTTATTTAGTGGGATTTATGAGCTATACACTTAAATCACTGTTTGGGTCATTTTTAAAGCCATTTTGGTAATGTTTTATGGGTATTTTACGGATCATTTTTCCTGCTACTGAAATGTGTCTACAGATATTTTTAGCAACAAATATGCAGCTACTTAGAGAAGGATGCATTCCATTGTCTGTTAAATATTTATACATATGTTTGGGTCATGTTTGTGTGTATTATTTATTATTTGTAAGATATTACATATATATGTCTATTTTAAGATCCCTTTTAGGGAAATTTTGTGTACAATTATTTTTGATTCCCGTCTAAAGATTATACAAGTAATTTATGAGCTAGTTCATGGTCACAAAAAAACCTGTCTATTATGGCTAATACTTGGTTGGTAATGATAGGTCTGATATTATCCAATTACACTCAAATACACGACGGTGCAGAAATCCTGGATTCATGCAATGACTTGTTGTGCTGCATAATATTGCAAATCATCGAGGGGATAGGTCTGTAGGATGAGTGACCAACAAGTCACAGGATCCTCCCCCCACCCCAAGTAGGGTTGACGCTGTTCCGCAAGCACTGCAAGGCATGCTGTATTGGAGTATGCACTTGAAGCTCCGCCCACACTTTTCATTGGCTTGTGTCATTGTCCTTCGGAAATGCTGGCTTCTGATTCGGTAATCTGCTTGTTAGTCCCTCCTTAGTACTGCATTGTCTTCATTTGTAACCTCCCATGAGGACTGACCCTTTTACTCCTGTTACACCGTCTGTGTTATTTAGTCTATAGGCACTATTTTCTTTAGTGAGTTTTGTCTTACTTGCAGCACGATGTGCTTTCCTTACATTCAGCACGCCATGCGCGCCTTCACTTTCCAAGCTGCCGGGACAATGGCGGCACCTTCTTTTGCAATGCCATAGGTATCGCATTTAGGAGAGTTTGAGCAATTGGCATTGTAAATGACAGTAGCTTAAACTCTTGCAACTGTGAGACCTATTGCTTTACAAATATTTTTTGGGGGGATGTTTTCTAGCGCACCATGCTGCGGTTGCACTTAATAGAGGCCAAACCCCATTCTTTAGACGTGGCTCGTCTAAAGAAAGGGCATGGCCTCTATTAAGTGCAAGCATGGCATGGGGCGCTTGGAAACAAACAATATTTACTATTCAATAGATCTCCCATTAGGAATTTAAGCTGTTGCCATTTACAGTGCCAATATCTCAAAGTCTTGTAAATGCGAGACCTATTGCATTGCAAATGCTTGTTTAACCTTATCGAGGGCGGAGGAGAGAAGATAAATTTCCTCCAGGGCAGATATCATCAGGTAGATCCGGGTTTCATCTGCATATTGATGATTGCAAATTTCAGATTTTCTCAAACTCTCACCAAGAGGTTCAAGATATAGAGTAAACAGGGTTGTGGAGAGGATAGAACCCTGTGGGACCCTTGTTTTAGGTTGGTTTTGTCTAAGACAGATCTCCCTATTTTCACAATTTGTGAGCAGTTACACAAATAGGAGTCCAATTCCTTTAGGACTGTTGCATCCGTGTCCATCCTTTTATTCAGGATGCTAATAAGAGCGTGGTGGTTGAGTGTATTGAAGGCAGCCGAAAGGTACAAGAGCAAGAGTAGACAGGCGTTCCCTGAGTCCAGGAGACCGAGAGAGTCATCCACAATTTGCAGAAGAGCTGTTTCTGTGCTACAATCCTTCCCGAAGCCAGATCAGAAAACAGGTTATTGGACTGGATGTGGAGTGATAGATGAGATGCTTGGTTGCTTTTTAATACTTTCCCTAAGAAGGAAAGTATTGAAATTAGGTAAAAGGTGATCTAGTCATTGATGTGGGCATTGGGATTTTTCAGGATGGGGAAGACCGGGTTGATTTTAAGACTGTTGGGGAAAACATGTTGTTTCAGTGAATTCACTAGGGTGATCCAGTATGGTAGCAGCATCTTGGCCATTTTCTTGCTGAGTGAGATAGGCAAAGCATCAGAAAGGTGATTAACAGGTTTGACCTTAGTTATAGTTTCAAGTAAATCTGACTCAGAGATTGTGTCAGAATGGGTATTCAGACCGAATATTGAGTTGGAAATGTCGACTTAAACAAAAATCGAGTTGGAAATATTGTGACACGGAAATATCAACAGCAAAAATATTGTGGTCAAGAATATCGAATTTAAGGTAAGAAATATCATTTTCAAAATTATAGAAGTCATTAATTATATTTTAAATGTATGTGATGTATGTTCTTTTGTATAAGTATTGTTTGTTTTTTAATGTATGCATTACATTTTTAGTAGTTATCAATTTTATTTTAATTTAATTTAGCGTTTTTTAGTTCTGTAGTGGGTTGTCGGTTTATAGGGGAATAGGGTGGGAAGTAATTTAATTATAATTTAATGATTACTTTTTATTTATTAATATTTATTTAATTGAGATTTTATTGTGTTAATTGTGGGAAGTCATTTATTTGTAATTAATTATTAATTTGTTAGTTATTAATTGGTAATTAATTGTGTAATTTCTTTTAGGTGCAAGTTGTGGGATTTATAGGGGTAAAGGGTGGGAAGTGATTTACTTGTAATGAATTAATAAGTTATTAATTAATTGGTAATTAATTATGCTAATTGTGTAAATTAATTTTTAGGTGAAGGTTGTGGGATTTATAGGGGTAAAATGGTGGCAAGTAATTTATGTTTAATGAATAATTAGTTGATCAATATTCATTAATTACTTGATATTTAACTAAGGTAATTATTTATATTTTGGTGTGTGGGTTTTCCTTTTATAGGGGTAAAGGGTGGGGAGTAAATTAATTTTACTTACTTAATAATTAGTTGTTAAATAGTATTAGTTTTTTAATTGTGAATACATTTTTATTGTGTAATTAATTTTTACAGTTTATATTTAGCTGTGGGTTGTGGGGATTATAGGGGTAAAGTGTGGTAAGTAAATAAATGTTTATGAGTTTTAATTTGTTTTTTAATTAATTATATTTATTTAATTGGTAATTATGTTATAGGGTAAAAAATTAAAATAAATGTATGTAATTGTTTTTGTTTCTAAATAATTTCTAATTGAAAATATTTATTTGTTTGAAAATATATTTTTATTTGATTTAATATATTTGTAGGTATTTGTCATGTGTTTAACATTATATATGTTTTAATTTTTTTAATATAAATATATTTGTATTTGAATTTTTAATATATTTATATCTTTTATTTTTATGTTTTTTTACATATTTTTGTTGTTAATATTTTGTATGTTTTACATTTTGAATTGACTTGAGTGAGAATATAAATTTTTACTCCTCTGTAAACCAGCACTTTCCCTACTGTTGCACTCATTGGAGTGGCAATAGTACATTTTATCCAGCCACTATCCAACACTTTCCTTACTGTTGTACTCGTTGGAGTGGGAATAGTAATTTTTACCCCTCCTCTATCCAACACTTTCCCTACTGTTACAATTATTGGAGTGGGAATAGTAATTTTTACCCCTCCGCAATCCAACAATTTCCCTAATGTTGCACTAACTGGAGTGGGAATAGTCATTTTTACCCCTCCGCTATCCAACACTTTCCCTACTGTTGCACTGATTGGAGTAGGACTAGTAAATTTTATCTCACCACTATCCAGCACTTTCCCTACTGTTGCACTTACTGGAGTGGGAATATTAATTTGTAGGTTTAAATTTGTTTATTGTTGCAGAGATTTCATTAGAAACAAAATATTGCTATTGAAGCCAACTCAGCGTCAACGTTCGGCTGATGTCGGCGTTGATGCAACTTATTACATTAAACTAGAACCCAAATTCCACCATCCCTCCCCCACCCCCACCTGGCTGCCTGCGATTCATAGCTTAATATTTCTTGTAAACATGGTGCGGGCTACACGTTATCTGTTGCAACTTGAGTGTTTGGGTATTCTGTCAGTCGCAGCAATCTGAGGTGTCTAGGGCAAGTGATCTCAGTAAACGCCTGTGCTAGAAGCAATATGAATGGATGCCAGAGTTCCCCGAATGTGTCTCTATCTGTTCTGGGAACTAGGGAGAGCCTCTCCATCCTGAGCGTATCCCATATACGATGTAACCAGGCTAATTTTGTCGGTATTTTATCCATTCCCCATAGTGCCAATATGGACTGTTGCGCTGCCCTAAGTGCGATAGTTATGTGTCTACCTCTCATTGACTTGAGAGGGTAGGTGAGTGTATTGGGGAGACCCAAGACAACATAGGCGGGAAATCTGAGAAGCTGAGTATCTAGGTAGGTGTCAATTTCTCTGAGAATCTCGTCCCAGAAATGTTTTATTTAGGGCATTCCCAAAGGATATGGGTTAGTGTCCCAGTGGATTCCCTGCTTCTCCAGCACCTGTCCTCTTGCGCTGGATTAATTTTGTGCAAGCGCTCAGGGGACAGATACCAATATGTTATGATCTTTTTTGCCGTCTCTGTACTAGCTGTGTTGGGAGCCGACTGTCTAGCCCTATAATGGACATGCCTCCATTCCTTCTGTGTCAATTGTCGCCCTGTCTCACGTTCCCACCGAACCTGCTTTGTTGATTTTGTCTCTGGTTCAGGGCCCATCAGTGTCCTATACAGATCCGAAACCATGCGCTTGTCCGATTCCTTACTCAGAAGCCATCTCTCAAAGTCAGTTAGACAGCGTTGTGCGGCTGTCTTCGTCACCTGATCGATTACCCAATGTCTAATTTGAGTGTAGCGAAATCGTTCATCTTCCGGTAGTGTGTAGTCCTTTCTCAGGGTGTTGAACTGGATAGGGCCCTCCGCATCAAATAGATGACCAATAGATCTACAATCAGATCCTAACCAGGCATTAAATTCCAATCGGTTCATCCCGCAGTAAAATCCGGATTTTCTACTATTGGGTCAGTGGGGATGGGAAGGAAGTATAACGTTTTGTCACTCCCACTGCATCCCACGTTTTGAGTGTGATTGCCAAAAGGTAATGGCTAGGTGGGCGGTGAGCTTTCTTTAGGAATGAGATCTTCCATAGGGATGTGCCTGCCAAAGCCCTATCCATAAATAGCAAGGGTTTCTCCCATTCTGAGCATGACCATTCTACTAGGTATCTAGGTTGGGCTGCCTGGAAGTACCATGTGATAAAATGGAACCCCTAGTACCCCTCTCCCAAGCTGCGCCAGGTTTGATCGCGTCTCATGCGAGGGCATCCATTTGCCCACACAAAGGACTGGAAGGCTCTCTGGAGCATCTGGAGTACCCCTTTTGGAGGCCACAGGGGCAGTGTCAGGAATATGTAAAAAATCTTAGAACTGTCATTTTCAGTGCCGCTACTCGTCCCAGCCACGACCGAGCGTACGGTTGCCAACACGCTAGGTCTGATTTAACTCTGTTGAGTAAGTCTCGATAGTTAAGTGTCACAGTCTCTTGGATCGTTGCAGTCAGAAGGATCCCTAGGTATGACACAGTCGGATGCCAGTTAATTGTGTGGGTTTGAGTAAGAAGTTCTTGGGTCGTATGGGGGTACTGTTAAGTTCAATGCCTGGGATTTGGCAATATTTACTCTAATCCCGGGGACTGCTCCAAACCTCTCCCAAGAAGCTCGTAAATGACTCCTTAGGATTGTCCAGGGAGATGATTGCGTTGTCTGCATATAATGCGATAAGATGTTCTTCGTCTCCAAAACAAATGCCCCTCACTTTGGGGTCGTCTCTCACTCTGTGTGCAAAGGGCTTTATATAGAGCACGAATAATAGGGGGAAAAGAGGACAACCCTGAGGTGTGCCACATCTGATTGGAAAACTTTTGGAGGTTCTACAGTTTACTCGGACTGAAGCTCTAGACGTCTCGTAGCTGCTTAATACCCAGGAGCAGAATCTATCCCCTAGCCCAAAATGTTTCAGGACCTCCGTCAGGTAGGGCCAGTGGACTCCTATCAACCGCCTTTTTGGCATCTGTGGAGAAGAGCATCAACTCACGTTGAGAGTGAGAAGCCTTTTCTATTAAATGAAGGAGTCGTTTGAAATTATCCGAACACTGTCTGTTGGGAATAAAACCGGATTGATCTGGTGCGACCAGTCCTGCCATATATGGGGCCAGTCACGTCGCTAGTATTCCTGTAAATAGTTTGGCATCCACATTTAGTAGCGAAATAGGTGGTAGGATCCGCATGTCTGCTTATCTTTACCTGGCTTCGGTATGACAGTGATGGAAGCTTCCTACATTGACGGTGGGAGTGTCTTTGCGCTCGTGATTGCATTAAAAACTTTGTTGAGATGGGGGGTGGGCAGGCCACAGAAAGTTTTAGAAAAGATGGCAGGGAAACCATCAGGGCCTGGTGACTTGTTAGGTTTTAGTCTTGAGATGGCAGATATCACCTCCTCCGTCCCGATTGTGTTATTTAGGGAGGCCGCCTATTCTACCAACAGACTGGTCACTTTGGCTTTTTCCAGATATCTTGTAATTAACTGAGAAAAACAACCCTGAGCTGATGATAGGTTTTTATAGAGGGATCCAAATTGAGTGGCTATGGCTTCATCACCCTCTATGAGTTCTCCTGTGTCTGAAAACAGGGACTCTACGGTGTTCATTGGATGCTGAGTCTTGAGTTTGGTGGCTAATAGTCGCCCACTTTTATTCCCTCCTAGACAGTACGCATTTCTGAGGCGGAGGATCGAGTATTTCGCATAGTCCAAGTCTAAGCTTGCCAATTGCTTCCTTACTGTTTCTGTTGCCACACCCGAGGGGCTTCTGTGCAGTGATGGATGCGCTCCAATTCCCGGACCTGTTGTTGAAGTTGAGTCTGTTTGTCCCTCCTAAGTTTGTCTGCCGCTGAAACTGCTATTAACTCCCCCCTAATAACTGATTTCAAGGCATCCCAAACCATCGCTGGCGAGGTCTCCGGGAGATCATTGGTCACTAGATAGTTTTTAATCTCTTTCTCCACCTGTTCTATAATGTCGGGCCAGCGAAGAAGCGAATCCCTCAGTCGCCACCTACGTGCCTCCCGGGTCTGTGGTGGGAGAGCAAGCTTCAGCACCACCGCAAATTGATCTGATAAGTCTCGTGGCTCGATATCCACAGAGCGCATTGCTGCTTGGACCTCACTAGAGCCCAAGAAATAATCTAATCGCACATAGAATCTGTGTGCATTTGAATAAAAGGTATAGTCTCGACTTGGGGTGGCTTCCCTGCCATAGATCCCCCATGCCCAGTTCCTGCAGGCATCTGATACCCCCAGAGCTAATCTCACCCGTTATCCCTTGCATCTGAGTAGAGCGGTCCTTGTCATTGTGAAATACTAAATTTAAGTCCCCTCCAATTATCAACCATGTATCCGGTATAGCCATTACTTCCTCTATTGCTTCTTGTAAAACTGCTCCTCTCTCATTTGGGGCGTAGATAGATCCCGCAAGAATAGTGTGAGAGCCGAAGTGTATGCGTAGCCCAATGAAGCGGCCCTTTATTTCAACCACTTTCATCCCGACTGTACCCCGGAGCGGCTGTTTTCTGAGTGATGGAAGAAAAGAACTGTTGGGGGAATGCTCGGGACTTGAGTCTATGCCAGTCCCTGCGTTGTAAATGTGTTTCTTGCAAAAGGCAAATGTCAGCGCTGGAGTTCTCTAGGTATGATCCTTCGCTTGACTGGATTATTCAGGCCCTTTACATTGAGGGTCAAGACCCTCAGGGATAGAGTTATGGCTGACCTGACCTGGTCCCGGGGTGTCTCCCTGATCCTCTTGGATATTCTCCCCCCTATGCCCACCTCATCTCCGGTACCCACCCCTGAAACAAGTACGTAGCAGCATTCTAACTAGCTAGCAGGCACCTGAAAACTATTCCCCTAACTAAAACAACATAAACTGAAAGTCCCTGGATTATGAATCGGCCATCAGCAGCCATCACCTTACCAGTGGTAGAGTCTTGAAATGGGGTTCAAGCCATGTCCAATGCTCCGCCCCCGCCACCCTTCTCTCACTGTGTGCTGTGTCACCTCATGCCGGCTCAGTGGTCTCTGTACCCTCTGCCAGTTTAACCAGGAGGGCTTTTCTTTCGGATGCCATGACTTCAGGGTCAGGGGCCGAGCCTCGAACGCCCATGGAATCCCTCCGCCATCTCCATCAGTTGTCCGATCTCTGTTTGCCGGATTGCAGTGTGTCGGGATCCTCCTGAGAATCTATCTGGAGAAGGTCACAAGCTTACGACAAGGAGCGGAATTGTCTGAGCTGGCCCTGCCACTGGAATATCAGTCTAAATGGATGGCCCCAGGAGTAAGACACTTTTTTATCTCGGAGGAATGTTGTCACTGGGCGAAAATCTCTCCATTTCTGGAGCGTTGAGCTTGCAAGGTCTTTAAATTGATGTAAGGACTGGCTTTTATATTGTATTGTTGGTGTCTCTCTGGTCTTCCTCAGGATATTTTCTTTGAGTGTATAGTTATGTATGCATGTCAAGTTGCCCGCTGGACAAGCCTTTGCTGGGCCTCCGCCTCTGACCCTGTGGATTCTGTCCAATCGAATTGCCTCTGCGGAGGTGTCTCCAAGTATCTGTGCAAACAGTTCAGCTACGTATGTCTCAATATTCCCTCCTTTGGCAACTCTAGGTGCTCCTTGGATACGAATATTATTACGTCTCGATTGATCTAAATCCTCCGCGTGTACTTGGAGATCCAATTGTTGTTCTGATAGGCGGATGATTTCTTGTTGAAGCTGCTCTGTTTCTTCTTCCCGTGCGGTTTCTCGACGTTCTAGCGTGTCCACTCTAACCCCTATATCTGTAACATCCTTTCGGATCGCATGCATCTCACTCCTGAGATCTAGTTTTACTTCCAGGAGATCTTCTCGTAGACCCGAGAACAAGGCCTCGAGGTAGGGGCATGTGACTGGCCACGGGGGAGGCTGCTCTGCTCTGCTCTGGCCTCCTTTAACCTCTCGCTCCTGGGAGCCACCAGCTTTCGCGAAGATATCCTTGATGGATCCCCCCTTCTTAGCCCTCGCAGATGTCATCGTTCACAGGGCACAGGAGCCACAAAGGCAAGTCGGCTGTGACGCCCGACGTTCTTTACCTCCAGGTATACCTAATGCCGTCAATGTCTGGTTCTCAAGATCTGGCAATCTCCGACCCCCTCCTTCGTTCATATCCTACGTGTTGCGGTCCAAGGCCTTGCTACAATGTAGGTGGGGAGAGCTTATTTCTGTTATGGCGTCTCTAGCAGAACCGCAGCACGGGCCACCAAGCATGGGGAGACTAATATCCTGGTGTCCTTAGTCTCCCCTCAATTCTCCTCCTGACTCCTCTTTAGGTCTTCAGTGGATCCAATCCCCCCCCCAGAAGACCCGGGGAGTTGGTGTAGATTCAACGATCTGCTTGCCTTGAACTGGTCCTCCCCGTTCTTCAATCCGCCACGGCCCTCGTGAGTGTCCACGGCCCTTGTCCATCCAGGCCCTGCTCACCTCCCCGCTGTCTAGGGCCCCTTCCTGTGTCTGTTTTGTTTTAGCAGGGCCCGTCTTCAGCCCACATCTCTTGGGCTCTCCTGGAGTCCATGCGGTCCTTCGCTAGCCTTTAAGTGGCTTCACTCTGCTCAAGCTCACTACGCTGGTCCTCTCCCGCTCTCAATTTGACAAAGTCCCTTGTCTCCAGGGGAGCCTTCGTTACATCACCCTGCGAAACACCGAGAGTCGCCCTCGAGTCCGCCGTGCTCCTTATGCAATGAAGAGTCTCACCACTGTAGGCTTCAGGCCTAGGAGGTCACAGCCTCATTCTTGCTGTGCCCCTGAGCTCCTTGATGCGGAATCAGCCCTCCCTAGCTGTGGCTGCTGTTAATGGCTCCCAGGGGACCCCGTGTGGGCTTCTGATCGGTGATGCTTCTCTCCTTCTCAGGGGAAGCTCGGCAGATGTCTCACCTCGGTTGTTACCCGAGCCCGTGGGGTGCAGATATCAATACTTTGGCCCCCAGCGGCGAGTGGGACTCGCCACACAGCCAGCAAGCCGCACCCGGACATACCCGGACATAGCCGGGCTGCTTCCGCAGGCTGTGTGGGGCACGCTCTTCGCGGGGACTGAGTATGGCCTCTGCACTCGTACCGGCATCCGCACATCACAGGGGCCTTTCCCAGTGGACGAGCAGGGCAGGCGGGATGAATTCCTCAGGTGCAGGGGGCACTACTGTGTTTCTCGGCTGCCGCAGCCCCAGAGCCACCAGCTCCTCGCCGCGGTCGTCCCCCGGCCGTAGACCCACCGGAGGCCGCAGACCAACTCGGGATTGGGCGCCGGTCTCCTCCCTTCGAGCTCCGCCGTCACTCCTGGCACTCTCCGGTCACCACTGTCCTCGATGTAGGCTGCTGGCCGGGCCTCGGGCCTCAGGCCTCCGCTTCTTTTGACCACACCTCACTCCCCGGCGCCGCGGGTTCCCCGTGTCGTCTGTCAGGGGCTCAAGGGACTCCCCGGATTTGCCACTCTCAATTTCGGTCTGAGGCCCTGCTTTATCGGGGGCAGCAGGGGGAAAACGGCGCGGCAGATAGAGCAACGGAGAGATACGTCTCACTCTTTCGCCATCTTGGACACGGCCCTCTGGAATAGTAATTTTTACGCCTCCGCTATCCAACACTTTCTCTACTGTTACATTAGCTGGAGTGGGAATTGTAATTTTTACCTCTCTGCTATCCAACACTTTCCCTACTGTTTCACTCACTGGAGTAGGAATAGTAATGTTTACCCCTCCGCTATCCAACATTTTCCCTACTGTTAGGAGTGGGAATATTAATTATTACCCATCCCCTATCCAACACTTTCCCTACTGTTGCACTCACTGAAGTGGGAATAGTCATTTTTACCCCTCCGCTATCCAACACTTTCCCTACTGTTGCACTCACTAGAGTGGGAAATTTAAGTTTAAAGATTTTTAAATAGTTTAATGTTTTTAAAAAAGATGCAAACAATTTTTGCAGATATATGGCTGCAATCACGAGTTGGATGCAGAGAAATTGTCTCAATCTAAACTCGGACAAAACAGAGGTTTTGCTCTTCGGGAAAGAGACCTCCTTTTGGGATGCATCTTGGTGGCGCTCGGAGCTGGACAATTTTCCTAAGCCAGTGCAGAAGGCAAGAAACTTGGAAGTTATTTTTGACACCAAATTGTGCTTTTCTGCTCAAATTAATGCAGTGACCTCAGGTGTTTTTTTTTATGCTGCGGGTTCTCAAAAAAATTCTCCCGTTCATTCCGTTTGACCTACAGAAAATGGTATTGTTGGCCCTCATTGCCTCTAAAATGGATTACTGTAATGCCCTCTATCTGGGCACCTCCAAATACCTGATAAAAAATTGCAGTCCTCGCAGAATGCTGTAGCAAGAGCTCTGCTGAGGATTCCCAAGTTCAAACCAGCCTCTCAACTATTACACGGCCTTCAGTGGTTGCCGGTGGAGAAGAGGATCTCCTTCAAGGCTTTGTGTTTATTACACAAGGCTCTTTATAGTTCCGGTCCGTCTTTTTTGCAAGAGCGGTTCTCTTGGTTCCCACCTAGCAGACACCTCAGATCTAGCACTGCACATATGGTCATGGTCCCAAGAATTAATAGAGCAAACTGGGGCGGAAGAACGCTTGCATACCAGGGGGGGAAAGCTATGGAACTTCCTGCCTCTTGCACTCTGCTCACAACCCAACCTGCAGCTTTTCAGAAGGCAGCTGAAGACCTGGCTGTTCCCACTCTAAATAACCGAGTCATCCATGCTATTCCCTAAGCCTGATGCCCCTTTTCGGCTCTGGATCCGTTCAGCGCTAAGACACCCTCGGGTAATACGTGCTTTAAAAAACTATCATTCATTCATTCATTCATTCATTCATTCATTCATTCATTCATTCATTCATTCATTCATAATAGAATGATTTCCAAATTAGATTTTATGTTATTGGGGTATATATATATATATATATCTATATATATATATATATCGGAAAGTTCAAATTCCTGCTACTTCCACTCAACGGCGGCGAAGAAGGAAACTCGGACCCCGCTGGACTTCAGGTAAGATGTTTTTATTGCAGATCACAACCCACACACGACGCGTTTCGGGCCTCAAGAGCCCTTGATCACATGCAAATTAACCCTTCACTTTCCACTTTTAAGTGTGTTTTGAGTGTACCACCCACTTCCCCTAGTTCCGTGTCACATGGTAATGAACAAGGTAGAAAGACTTACGATGGGCGCTAGTGTAAGCTAACTCCATTATAGGAATATGTTTACATGTAAGTCTTGATTCACGTATATGTTTTTTTATATTCTTTTACATATTTGTATCGTGCAATCAATACAATTACAGGATAAATCCATGGAATTATAAAATAGAGCAACAATATAAGATAAAAACGAACTCTTTAACTGGATAAATCCAGTACCATGGCAGACAAAGAAAGTGCATAAGTGCAATAGCAGCAAGAAGGACAATATTAATGTGCAAAAAAGTGCAAGAAATGGTGCAAAATGCGCAAAAATATTTCATTATACAGTGCTTTAGGTAAAATACCTCATAAAATCAGTTACAGTTTAATAAATATGTAAACAATCACGAATATTGATAACAGTAAAATTCCATTTTTCTATAGGAATATATTTTTAAATACTGTTAAAAAGCATATACTGTAAGATTGCACATATTCAAAAAAACATATGTTCTTTGGTTTTTTTGTTCTAAAAAACTATTTTGTCATAGTTTTTTTGATTCATTTTGTGAGTTGGTGGCGACAGGTTGTATTCTTTATGCTATTCTTTCTACAACGCACATCTTTTTGTAAATATTAAGTACAGATACTCTATAATACTATTGATGGTAATTAAAAAGATGAAACATGGATCATGACCAGACTCTGTTGTCATATATTCCCCTTTTGTAATTTTACTGAGTCTTTTTTAGTGTACCCATTCATAGGAAGTTGTGCATATCCTCTGTATTATTCAAACCGTTTGGCCATTTACTGTCGAATTCCAAAATGATCCTAGTTTCTAACTGTCTTAATTTACGCTCCCTATTCCCACCCCTTCGTGACTTGGGGACAGCGTTAATGACAAAGTATGTTAGACAGTTGATATCGTTAGCATGGATTCGCTTAAAATGCCGTGCCACAGGATAAGCTGGATCACTGTGTAAAATGGCTCTAATATGCTGCAATATCCTGACGTGCACCTGTAGCTTCGTACTCCCGATGTAGTTAAGGCCACAGGTGCACGACAGGACATATACAGCATATTCGGTTTTGCAGTTGTAATGGCCACGTATTGGTATTGGAGATTCACTGAATGGGGTTATGTAATGGGTCTTGTTACAGCCAAACTTGCAGGCTCTGCAAGTTGCACATTTTCTGAAGCCGTTGCTGGGTTGTAACCAGCCAGCCGTTTTCCTGGTCTCTGGGGAACTCTTATCTAAGGTAGATCCCATGGTTTTGCCTCTTCTGAATGTGATCTTCGGGGTTTCTGTTAGTCTGTTACATAGTACAATATCAGTCATCACTATAGGCCAATGCTTTCTAACTATAGCTCTAATTTTACGTTCTTCATTACTATATGTTGTAATTAGTCTTGGGCTGTCAATTTTAAACGTACTTGCATCTGATATACATTGAATCTCAGTGTTGGTGTTTTTGAACAGACTTTGCCTTGGACGCATGCTTGCTTTTTTGATGGCGTCGCCAATGATTTTGTCACTATACCCTCTGACTTTCAGTCTTCCCACCATTTCATTAGTACACACATTAAAATCTGACTCATTGTTGCAGATCCGCTTGAGTCTCAAAATCTCTCCATAAGGGATACTTGCAATAAGATGCCTAGGATGTGAACTTTTTGCATGCAACATGATATTGCCCGATGTTGGCTTCCTATATAGTGTAGTGGCAAGTCTCCCTTCCCTAATGTGCACTAATACATCCAAAAATTCAATGTGTGTCTTATGTATGTGGGATGTAAAGACAAGGTTCATGGTGTTTCTGTTGATGTCTTCAATAAATGAATGGGCTTCTGCCTCGTTCCCCTTCCATAATATAAAAACATCATCTATGTATCTCATGTAAGAGACTGTGTGTCTCGACCACTGCATGGTGTGCCTTGTTGAGAACCTGTTCCTCCCACCAGCCTACATGCAAGCATGCGTAGCTGGGGGAGAAACAGGCTCCCATCGCAACGCCTCGTTGCTGTTTGTAAATATCTTTATCAAAAAGAAAAAAATTGTTATAGAGGCACCATGAGATGAGCTCCAGAATGACTTTGTTGTGTTCATAGAATTCACTAGACCTATGATCCAAAAAATGTTTTACCGCTTGTAGTCCCTGGATGTGATCTATACTGGTGTATAATGATTCTATGTCTAAAGTAATAAGACATAGATCATCAGTCCAGTTTAGTTTTTCAATTTTTTGTAAAAAATCGCCTGTATCTTTAACATAGCTAGGTAAATCTTTAACTATGTTCTGTAAGAAATGATCAATATATTAGCCAACTTTTTCACTTACGCTGTTAATGGCCGATATAATGGGCCTGCCAGGGACGGGCATAACATTTTTGTGGATTTTGGGAATTAAATATAACACGGGTAATACTGGAAACTCATTATACATAAATTTGTACTCCTCCATGGAAATGAGACCTTCACGTCTCCAATGTGCCAGCTTTTTGTGTAAAACTGTCTTGGCTGTGTTGTATTCTTTAATGCTAGATTTAGTATAGCAACTTTCATTATTAAGCTGTCTGTGCTTCCAAAATATAATCTTTTTTCGGCCATAAAACCAAATTCCCACCTTTGTCCGATTTTTTTTATAACCACATTATGATTTTCACTTAGCTTTTTCATTAGCTTATCATACTCTCTTTTTTTTAAAAACATGTTTCTTTGTTTTCTGCTTTTATTGATTTTGTGGTTCAACTTTTTTAGATCATTGCTGATCATATCGTGATATGTATCAACAGCATCTTTCGGCATTAGTGGTACAAAACATGATTTAGATTTAAAAGGGCTGATCCCAGCCCCTTTCTGTGTTTGGTTGATTTTTCTCAGCCTCTCTTGTGTATTCAAGTCTGTGTCATCATTAAGGATTTCAGATTCTGATTGTCCATGTAGGTCTTGCAATATGAGCAAAGTAGGAATGTCTGAGGCTGCCAACAGTGGATCTGGGGTGATATTCTGTTCTGAGGATGTGTCCTCTTGTTGTTTGCTTGACTGTAACGCAAAGAATTTCTTAAGTTTGAGCTTCCTAATGAAGCAATAAACGTCAATGCGGGTGCGTGCATAGTCAAAGCTATCACCAGGGCAGAAATTCAAACCGAGTGCCAATAGTTGTTGCTCCGCTTTGGTTAATTCTATTGAAGTTAAGTTGACGATGCTGTTGTCTTTTAGCGCCGTTTTCTTTGCCACTGTGTTTTCTTCTTCGTGCTTTTGTTTGCACCTTTTGCGCCTGTTGGCTCTTCTCTTGTTTCTCCGTTTTCTGTTGGCCTCCTTTGCTGCCTCGGTCGTAGTGTTAATAGTCTTTCCTCCACTAAAAAATCAAGCTCTTGTTCTACATTTAATTTGGTTTGTTTTGCATGAGGACGATCTATTTCTACACTCGATCCACTCGTCAACGAAACCGTGTCAATGCTGGATGTGTCTTTATCGTTGTCGATCTCGATATGTGCACTTGCAGTGTCGCGCTTGGCTTTTTCACTGTAGTGTTGTCTTCTTGCTGTATCGAACTTGCGGGCAAAAGTGTATATATATATATATATATATATATATATTACCTACTGGCGGTCGCCAGTAGGTAGTTATAGTTAGGACCGTGTTTCCATAGGAAATCCGCAACATTCCATTTTGAATAACTTTGGCGCCGGTTGACGAATCCTCGTGAATTTTTCAAAATAGGTGGGGCGCTACGCTCCGCTCCTACCCTGAAAGTCTCGGGGGGATTCGTAAAGCGGGGGCTGAGATAAAAGGGGGGTCCCAAAACGCGTTTTTCCCATGCATTTTTCCATAGGACCTTTAGACACAGCTACAGCCCGAACGGCTGAACAAAATTACTAGAAATTTGGCAGAGAGGTAGTCCTCAGGTCAAGGAAGTGCCTTTTGTAGGTTTGGTGTAAATCTGTTCAGTAGATTCTGAGAAAATAGCCTTTAAATCAATATATATATCTGAGCCAGCTTACGGTGCGCTTACGGTGCGCTTACCGTACCGTACGCGTACGGTGGCGTGCGCGAGCGCGATTCTGATTGGCTCTTAGATCTTAGTTAACATTCGAATCGGTCGAAACCAGGAAGCGGCGGCCGCCATTTCGTGTGTTTCACTCAGAAAAAAAAGAGTGATATCTTGAAAAGGGGGCAAGGAGGACAGTTACAGACCCCCTAACATTTGTAAGGGGGTCCAAGAAGGACAGAAAAGTACAAAGAAAAAATTTATTGATTTTTCAAAAAATCGCGGGGTACGCGTACGGTAAGCTCAACGTACGCGTACGGTAGAAAAAAAAATAAAATAAAAGAAATGAAATGCAGATTTAAGAGTTTAGATATTAGGGGGCTCTAAAAAGAGCCGTTGTGTTTATGAAGTGATTTTTTAGTGGTACCTACAAGTAAGTACCGATGCAGAGTCTAAGGTTCAAGAGGAAGACTCTGTTCCCTTCATCATTGAAGTGCACACCATCTCCTCTATAAATGTCTTGCATGTCGTAACGCAAGTTGTTGTGGTAAATGGAACCCATACCATAGTCACGGAGGAAAGCAGAAACAGATTTGTTGACGTGCTTTCTTGCTTTGTCAATCTGCGGACAGAAATGATTGGACCAGTTCCATTTTTGCCTTTGGCATATGTTAGAAAACACAAAGGCAGTTTTAGGGAAAAGTGAAAACAGTTGTGCAAAGGTCTCCTTCTTAAGCATTTCCAGACCTACCCCAGTCAAAGTGCCTAGGTCATTGCCACCACAGTGCACTATTATGAGGGCAGGGTGTTGGATTTGCATGAAGGATTTCACCAATGGCATCAATTGGTGCCACTTTAACCCTCTCTGACCAATCCATTTAATGTCTACATTTGGCAAAGCAAGGTCTCTCACCATACCTGTTTTCTCTGCAAACTTTTCACTCCAGAAGACATAGCTGTGCCCTACAATCCACACTGTGAACATCTTCAAAGGAGAACTGGATGCACTCAGGAGGTGTAATTCAGTAGAATGGTAAAAAGAAATGAAAGACAGTTTGGAAATGGAGGCATACATATTTTTTTCATAAAAAAAAGAACTGATTGGCTGTTTCATACCATTCTAGAATAAAAACTAGGCTGTATGTGTAAATTGATAGAAGCATGTTTTGTATTGGTACAGAAAAATGTGTTACCAAAGAACAGTACTATGGATTTGCTGTTAGGTTTGAAAAGTCAAGCACTCTTGCTCTGTGGAATTGAAACATTGTTTGGTGAACTTCTGACCTAACTCCACACAGCAGTGTTCCATGAGCTGTTGCTATGGTAGCAGGCAAAAGTCAAGTTGGGGGAAGGGTACTAGGCAGAAGTCAAGTTGGGGGAAGGGTACTTTTGGAAAAGGATTGGTTTTCAACCAATAGAAATGTGTGATTACATATGAAAAAAAGGGGGAAGCACTGAGATTTGAAATTAACATGTATATGTGTGGAAAAAGAGAGGGAAAGTTTGCCATTATCTGGTTCTGCTGAGAGGAGAGAGGTGTAAAGAACAGAGATCCTGGCTCTGATAATCTGCTGTTTGAGTGCCACATTTCTTTCACAGCTAACTAATTTTAAAGGTGAGTTTAGAGTTTGAGAGGGGATGTATATGGTAAATTAAGAAATGAATAATAGAAATGGAATTCCTTTTGTTGAAGTTGTGTTTATTATTTTCTGTTTTGGGAGAAATTTAAATGTGGGGAACATGTAAAATAATATGGACTATGTTTTCACGATAAATTAAGGTGTACTGGTAAAAATAAAGAATACTTTAAGGGTTTGAGGTTGGACTCAGTAATGCAAATACATACAGCATCAGTAAGGCTGGTTGCCCTTGCTGGAGTGTAGGCAGTCACCCAGGTTACACATGGTGCTGGTCTGAAAAAGCAGTTTGGACATGTGCTTTTTTAAGAATCTGAAAAGTGGATTCATAATGTGTCAGTCTGTAAAAGTGTTTATCACTTGCCAAAAAAAAGAGTAGTAAGTGTGCTTTCAAATTGGCAAAGAAATTTCGTTTTGTGACTAATGTGAAAACATGACTCTGTGTGCAAATAGGAATTACAGGCAGAGATTTATTGCGTATTGCTCTGGTGATTTCACAGTTGCATTAGATGGAAAGGGGGAGCCATTTTTTGGTGCAGAAGCAGACTCTTAGCACACACCCAGCTGCTTACCCTGTGGAATCATGCACAGTATTCACAAGCGAGTGGGGTTTGAGGTTTCAGTCAGTAATGCAAATACATTCAGCATCACTAAGGCTGGTTGCCCTTGCTGGAGTGTAGTCAGTCACCCAGGTTACACATGGTGCTGGTCTGAAAAAGCAGTTTGGACATGTGCTTTTTTAAGAATCTGAAAAGTGGATTCAAAATGTGACAGACTGTAAAAGTGTTTATCACTTGCCAAAAAAAAAGAGTAGTAAGTGTGCTTTCAAAATGGCAAAGAAATTTCGTTTTGTGACTAATGTGAAAACATGACTCTGTGTGCATATAGGAATTACAGGCAGAGATTTATTGCGTATTGCTCTGGTGATTTCACAGTTGCATTAGATGGAAAGGGGGAGCCATTTTTTGGTGCAGAAGCAGACTCTTCGCACACACCCAGCTGCTTACCCTGTGGAATCATGCACAGTATTCACAAGCGAGTGGGGTTTGAGGTTTCAGTCAGTAATGCAAATACATTCAGCATCACTAAGGCTGGTTGCCCTTGCTGGAGTGTAGTCAGTTACCCAGGTTACACATGGTGCTGGTCTGAAAAAGCAGTTTGGACATGTGCTTTTTTAAGAATCTGAAAAGTGGATTCATAATGTGTCAGTCTGTAAAAGTGTTTATCACTTGCCAAAAAAAAGAGTAGTAAGTGTGCTTTCAAATTGGCAAAGAAATTTCGTTTTGTGACTAATGTGAAAACATGACTCTGTGTGCAAATAGGAATTACAGGCAGAGATTTATTGCGTATTGCTCTGGTGATTTCACAGTTGCATTAGATGGAAAGGGGGAGCCATTTTTTGGTGCAGAAGCAGACTCTTAGCACACACCCAGCTGCTTACCCTGTGGAATCATGCACAGTATTCACAAGCGAGTGGGGTTTGAGGTTTCAGTCAGTAATGCAAATACATTCAGCATCACTAAGGCTGGTTGCCCTTGCTGGAGTGTAGTCAGTCACCCAGGTTACACATGGTGCTGGTCTGAAAAAGCAGTTTGGACATGTGCTTTTTTAAGAATCTGAAAAGTGGATTCAAAATGTGACAGACTGTAAAAGTGTTTATCACTTGCCAAAAAAAAGAGTAGTAAGTGTGCTTTCAAAATGGCAAAGAAATTTCGTTTTGTGACTAATGTGAAAACATGACTCTGTGTGCATATAGGAATTACAGGCAGAGATTTATTGCGTATTGCTCTGGTGATTTCACAGTTGCATTAGATGGAAAGGGGGAGCCATTTTTTGGTGCAGAAGCAGACTCTTAGCACACACCCAGCTGCTTACCCTGTGGAATCATGCACAGTATTCACAAGCGAGTGGGGTTTGAGGTTTCAGTCAGTAATGCAAATACATTCAGCATCACTAAGGCTGGTTGCCCTTGCTGGAGTGTAGTCAGTCACCCAGGTTACACATGGTGCTGGTCTGAAAAAGCAGTATGGACATGTGCTTTTATCAGAATCTGAAAAGTGGATTCATAATGTGTCAGTCTGTAAAAGTACTTTTCACTTGCCTAAAAAGTAGTAGAAAGTATGCTTTGCAATTGGCAAAGAAATTTCGTTTTCTGCCTAATTTCAAAGCATGACTCTGTGTGCACACAGGAATTGTTTTTAGATATTTAATTGGTGAAGGTGTTATTGTGATTTTCATTTATAGGAAAGGGGTTTATAGTATTTTAAGATTTCTAAAGAACATAAAAAATGTAGTAATATATTTAAATAAAATAAAGGATTTTTTTTTAGTTTTTTTCAGGTATTGCTGAAGAGCAGTGAACAAAATTTAAGATGCCTACAAAATCCAGAGTAAAGAAAGACCACAAAAAAAACCTATATTTGAAGACAACTGGAGGACCTAAGTTAGTTGGAGATGCTCATGTTGGGAAAAAGAAAAAATCTTCTGGTAAGCAGACAAAAATTTTTTTAAAGAACATATTCAAAAAAAGGAAAAATGTACAAAATGTCTGTACTGGAAAGAATGTTTTCAATAGAAAAGGACAGGAAAAAATTGAGAATTTAGTTAATGCAAATATACCTTCTGCAACTAAAAAGATTAACTTAAACAGAAAAACAGCGTTTAAAGAGATGCGTAGAAAAATGTTTCAGAGAAGAGTTATGTCCAATTTGATAAAGGATGTGAAGAAATATAAGCAAAAGGCTAAGTTTTATAAGAGAAAAAAAGAAATTGAAGCCATTGCAGCAAAGGCATTAGAATTAAAAAGGAAACTATTCATTTTAATTTTGAATAGGATGCGTACATTAGATAAAATGGTTAATGTACTGAAATCACAAAGCAAAAGGAAAAGAGTAGTGAACAGAACAAACTTTTGTAAAGTGTTTTTAGGAAAATGGATGCATAGATCAAGTAGTGAACCTTTTTTTAATGAAGAGAGCTATTTTCAAAGTAATAGTTTGCTGCATGCAGTTGACACCAGAGGTCGTGCTTACGAAGTGAAAAATGGTTGCATAATGGAGAAGGAGATAATGGTTCCAAGAGATGAGGTACAAGTGATGGCGGATGAGGCTATGGGGAGACGTCCTAAAGCCCCAGTGTACACTTGGAATTGTAGTAGTATTTGCACTGTGCGTCAGGAATCTATTGATAAATTTCGTGAGTTTCTAAGAGAATATAGTAAAAAAAGTGTAAAAACAGGTGCTTCAAAGTCTGGATCCATGCAGAGTGAGAGAGAATACTGGTTTGCAGGGTCATTCTCTGGCTTGTCTATCTAGAAAAGTGTGTAATAGTGTTTTCCATCATTTTAGGATGCTGGCTGTTCATCATACTGAAATGAGAAAGTTTGTGAGACGGTTGTATTTTGCTAAAAGTCCAGCAATAAAGTTAGATGAATTGAATAGGGCTCTGTTCCGTGGATTGGTATCAGATGTAGAGAAGGTTGTTGATGAAATTCAGTTTTGTTACTTTGGTCCTGAACAAAACAGTGCAGAAAAGGACACAGTAAATGAGGAAGAAGTGGAAGAGAATGTAGAACCCTCTGTAAGTAAGACATTTAATGATCACATAACAAAATTTGCAATAATCTCTAATGAAAGACCAAATATTACTTGTATTTGTTGCCGCAGAACTCATTATAGAAAACAAACTAGGAATGTTGATCTCTACAGAAAGAGTGAAAATGAAGATAATTATAAGTGGAAGGATTTTGCCACATATATATTTCTTGAAAATTGTTTTGAATTGGGTGAAGATCAGCGTATTTGTAAATACTGTTACAACAAGTTAGAGGAAAATAGAATGCCGACCAGAGCTGTACATAATAATTTAGAATTGGATGCTATTCCTGCTGAACTTTCTGAATTAAATACATATGAGTCTATACTCATTCAATGTGTTCATCCGTTCCAGACCATAGTACGTATGGAGCCCAAAACTGGTAAATTACCTCCTTCAGATTTACTGAGAGGTTTAAAAGGTAGAGTGGTGTATTTGCCCTTGGATTTGAAAAAAAATATGGAAACTATTGATGCGGATACTTTGGAAACTGAACCATTAGTTATTCTGGTTAATGGTGTACCTACAAAGAATAAGAAGATTTGGCAGGAGCTGGTAGATGTACGGAAAGTACAAAGAGCAAATTTGTATTTGAAAAGGAATAACAAATGGTATGAATCAATTTATATAGAAGAAGAAGATTTACAAGAAGACACAGAAACACCAACTGGACAAATTGAAAAAGTGGACAAGTCAAAGGAAGAAGAAATTTATGAACATTTTAGCATACATCCTCTTCATTCAAAAGAAGTTATGGGAGACAATATTGATCTGTTTCAGATGAAGAAAGCAAAAGGAACTCCCGTGAGTGTATGGGAGGAGAGCTTGGAAGCTCGATGTTTTCCCCAGCTGTTTCCTAAAGGAAAAGGAGGACGATACGATGAACGTCCGGAACAGATTCCAGCTTCTGAGTATCGGACTACAAGACTATATGCTGAAGATCCCAGATTTCGACAAAGTATTCCTTATTTGTTCCATCTTTTATTTGAAAGCGACTTGTCTGCACTGTCTTATGCAGTAAATCACATTTTAAAAAGTGGAGTACATTTACAAAATGTGTCTGCTAAGGATTTTATGGAGAAAGTGCAGGAAAGAGATGATCATTTGGAAACACAACTGATCAATCTGATGGCTTGTCAGCGTGGGACAAATGAATATTGGTACAGACGCCATGGTGAATTAAAATGCATGTTACGGAATTTAGGAACACCAACATGGTTCGTTACCCTAAGCTGTGCTGAGTACGCTTGGGATGATTTACTGGATTTTCTACGAGAGGCAAATTCAAACATTAAAAACATCGAATACAAGACAGCAGGAGAACTGTGCTCATTGGATCCGGTTAATGTTTGCAGATATTTCAATCATAGATTTGAGGCTATGATGTCGTTCATCTGCAATAAAAAAAATCCACCTCTAGGAGAAGTAGTGGATTTCTTTTGGAGAAAAGAGTACCAGGCAAGAGGTGCTCCTCATATTCATATGCTGTTGTGGATCAAGGATGCCCCAAAGTTTGGAACAGATGCTGATGAAGCAGTGTTATCTTACATTGAAGAATATGCAACATGTGCTATACCAAAAAACACAGAAGAGAAAAAGTTAAAGGAGCAAGTTTTACGTTTCCAAAGTCATCGGTGTGGAAAATACTGTCGACGGAAATACAAGAGCAAAGATAAATATTACACTAAATGTCGATTTGGATTTCCTAGACCTGTTCTTTCAAATGGAAGAGTAAACAGTTTTATGTCATCTGTGAGACATACTATCACAAGAAAATCACCTAAGAATACCTACAACCTTAAAAGAAAAGAAGAATCAAAAAATATAAATGACTACAACCCAGTCATTTTATCCATGTGGAATGCTAACATGGATATACAGTATGTAGCTGACAATTCCATTGCTGTTGCTCGATATGTAACGTCTTACATTACGAAATCAGAAAAAACAGAATTGAAGGAAATGTGGGAAGAGATTTCTCACGAGAAAACTGTCAGTAAGAAGCTGTACAGTTTCAGTTTGAAGATGTTATCGCATCGAGAAATTGGATCCTACGAATGTTCAGATAGGTTATCTTCTGCAAGTCTCTACTCGAAATCAAGAAGAATAATTTGGGCAAGTTTAGGCCTTGCAGCAATGAGAAATCGGGTACTGAAATCTGTTGGAGAAATTGAATATTTGGCCGAGAATGACCCAGAAAGTACAGATATTTTGAAATCAAACATGTTGGACACATATTATCCCAAGAGAAGTCATCATCTGGAGAACATGTGTCTCTATGAAGTGCTGCAGAACTACATTTATTCACGGAAAGCCACAGAAGACATCAACAATGGAAAATATAAAGTCATTGGTGAGGAAGGATGTTTGGTGAAGCAAACAAAAGGAAGTTTGATAAATCACAGGAAGCTGAGGTGCGACACTACTGACAAAAAGGAATTTTACTACTTGGCTCTTTTACAGCTGTTTAAACCATGGCGTACAGAGGATGAACTACTGGGAGAATTTCAAAGCTATGAAGATTCTTTTAATGCTTGCAAAGACCGCATACAATGCAGTACATTCTCAACTTATCTGCAAATGTTAAATGAAGAAATTGAACAGGAAACTACAATTGCAGCAGAAATAGCTAGAGACAGTTCTCAGGACAGCCAAAGTTCAGGAACACTCAGTCAAGATCCCCTAGGACAACCAATCGTTGAAAATGAAGCATCAATAGCCATGAATGAAGTGGAAACGGCTATGAATCAAGCTCAAGAAGAATTTATAGACTTACAAAATTTGGAAAGACAACTGAACGAAGAGCAGCAACAAATTTATGAAGAGATCAGAAACAAAATTGATCACGGATTTCTACATGAAAAAAAAGAGTGCTCATGCACATCATTTCATCCAATCAGGATGTATGTAAGCGGACAAGCTGGAACTGGAAAACGTTTCCTTATAAAAGTCATCAGAAGCTACCTACAGCAAAAAACGGATTCTACTTTGTCTTGTGTGGTTACTGCTCCAACTGGGTTAGCAGCATATAACATAAAAGGAATCACTTTACATCGTTTGCTAATGTTACCAGTGGAGCATGAGAACAAAATACAATACAACAAGCTACCTGGAGAAGCATGCTTGGAAGTTTCAAGAGTATTGAAGAAGATGCAAGTTCTCATTATTGATGAGGTGAGCATGGTATCAAACTTAATGCTTGCCTTTGTGCATTTAAGAAGGCAGCAAATTCTGAAGACAGACTATGACGTGTTATTTGGAGGAAAACACGTCATAGTTTTTGGAGATCTTTTGCAACTTACTCCAGTTAAAGAACAACCAGTGTTTAATACTGTGACACATGAAGACACAAAGAAGTCATTGGGAAGCATCGGTAATGCAAATATTTGGTCCTTCTTTGAGTACAAGGAACTTACTACTAATATGAGGCAAGCAAACGATGAAGAATATGGAAGTATTCTGAAAGATATCAGAATTGGACTACTCACTGAAGCTGGCACGAAAGCATTACAGAGTCGGCTGCTACATAATTTATTTCCAAAGGAAGAAATAGTTGCAGAGAACATATACAAGAACATTGCAGAAAAGAAAAGTGTCATCTGCTTAATGCCAACTCTACGTGAATGCTCAATATTCAATGAGGAGCTTTTGAAATTGGAAAAGGAAGATATCAGGAAATTGGAAGCAGTGGACAAAATTGAGGATGGAAGAATTACTGTCACATTAACAGGCACACTGAAAAATAAATTGGATTCACTAGAGAAGAACATTTCCAAAACAGCTGGATTAGAAAAAAATCTATATGTTTGCATGAACTGTAGAGTATTTTTAAGGAGAAATTTGGATGTTGAAAAAGGTTTAGTTAATGGAGCTATGGGAAGAGTTGTGGGTTTTATTAATTATCAGAAAAAAGATGGAATTGAATGTTTAAAAATAAAATTTGATCAGATAGAAGAAGTTAAAGACATTTGTCGTTGTTCAGTTCGTTTCATGCTTGTGAAAGACTTATATGTACGTAGGAAGCAGTTTCCGTTTTCTCTAGCATATGCTGTAACTATTCACAAGTCTCAAGGATTGACTGTAGATTGTGCATTTGTGAACATTGGTTCAACTGTGTTCAAAGAAGGTATGGCATATGTTGCTTTGTCACGAGTGAAAACATTATCAGGTTTATTCATGATAGACTTTGATGACTCAAAAGTTAGTGCTGATGCAAATTGTGTAAAGGAGTATAATAGATTAAGAAGAAGCTATGCTCCTCATTTAGGTCAGTATCCTGTGTTGGAGAAACGTGTAGTTTCTCGTAAAAGGAGAAATGAGAATATCTGTAATGAAGATGTAGAGAGGAGGAAAAAAAAGAGGAGTGATGTAATTGCAAGCAAAAAGAAAAAGGAAAATGAAGAACAGGTTGTAGGATGTCATTTTGAAAATAGCTCTGGTGTCAACTGCTACGCTAATGTAGTGCTGAATGTTGCATTTTATCTGGAAAGTGTGCAAGAGCAGATAATAGTAAATCAGGGGAAAAGATTCTGTTCTGAGTTGAGTCTCCTTTTTCAAAAGCTGAGTAATGATAAAACTCAAATAGAAAGTGCTACTGAAATTAGAAAACTTTTAGATGTATGTTCAGGACGAACACAGTTTTCTCAAAATGTACAGCAAGACGCACAGGAATTCTTGATGTTTTTTCTTCAGGTACTGGAAGAAGAAGGGGTTCCCATTGAAAATTTATTTGGTCTCTCTTATAAATGGGAACATAGTTGTGAAAACTGTTATAATATATGTGGCTCTAATGTTGATTCTGAAAGGTTTATTTATTTAACATTGCCAGAAAGTAAAACAGTCACTTTTGCTAAATTAGTTAAAGATGCTAATCATAGCATGGAATGCAGTGAGTGTCAATCTGACATGTTTTCAACGTTAATTTTAAAGGAATACGGACAGTATGTAATTTTAATGATGCAGCGCTGTAAAGCTGATGGTTCAAAATTAGATACTTTAATAAAGAAGTTTACAGGACAGCAATTATCAATTTCAGGAAAAACTTTTGTAACAGTTGCAATAATTTTCCATGATGGACCTACTGTAACTTCTGGTCATTACACAGTTTATCTTAAATGTGAAAAAGGCTGGACACTGTGTAATGATTCCCAATTGATTTTTAAGCAACGTTTGCCTTTTGATTTAGCAAATTCCTATCTAATCTTCCTGAAACCTAAATTTTAGAGAGATTTGGCAACATCTGGACAAAACAATTTTACCATTTTATTGGATTACCATTGGAATTAAAAAAAAAAAATGATTTTACAAATTATCATTTGGCCTAATGGAAAGGTAACCAATTGTAATGTGGACTTTTTCAATTTTTAATGAAACTTTGGAAAACCAAAAATTTAGAAAAAATCGGTAACATCTGCACAATTTAAATTTTGGAATGTTATTGGATTGCCATTGGAAATTTATAAAAAAAAGATTTTTAAAATTACTATTTGGCCATGCGGAAAGGTAAACAATTCTATTGTGGACTTATTTAATTATTAATAAATCTTTCGGAAACCAAAATGTTACAGAGAATCGGTGAGATCTGTACAATTTAAACTTTAGAATTTTATTGGATTACCATTGGAAATTTAATGAAAAAAGAATTTTAAAATTACTATTTGGCCTAAAGGAAATGGAACCAGATGTATTGTGGAGTTATTTGAGATATATTTTTGTGATTATACTTCTGAAACAAAAATATCAGACGGTATTTTAAAGAAATAAGTATTGATATTAGATGATATTTTTTAAGAATATTATGCATTTATATAAAGTTATGTTTATGCAAAAAGAGATTGTGGGCTTTTTTAAAACAATCTTTGAGATTGTAAATATTTTTTTTGCCCGCTGTTAAATGATGAATGCAATTGCTTTCACAATTTATAGTGAAATGCAATATATTCTGAAAACAGCAAAAAAAAGGCAACATTTTTTTTTGAAAAATATGTAAATATGTGTACTGTATTATAAAATGTTTTATTGAATATTAATACTTTTTTCTTTTTTTTCAGATTGAGATAGAAAATTTTCGAAAACTAGAACCATTTTTAAAGCAATTAAAAAAAATTTAAATGAATAAATATTTTTTTGAGTGGGTATGGTAAGTCAAAAATTTCATGGTCCCTTTTTTCCACTTCTCCACAATCACATTTTCAGTTTTTCATTGTAGTCTCTCAAGGACCTTGTAATGTGATTGATTTTTAGTGTTTTTTTTTAAAAAAAAAATAATTACGCGTACCGTACGCGTACGGTAAAAAAAAAAATCAAAAAAAGTTTTAAAAAATATATAAAAAAAAGTTGAAAGGTAAGGTTGGCTCTTAAAAGAGCCGTTGTGTTCATGCAGGGACAGAGGAAAGAAAGAATGGGAATATTAGACGGTACGACAAATGTGCTGATCTATTTTATTGTTCACTAGGGAAATATTGGTCTCCCTATAACAAATTAGATCATGACAAGTGACGCACCGTATTTCAACCCTCAGAAACCGAGGGTTAATTTCCAGAGGACGAGAAAAAGGAGATGCTCCCCCCACAGATGAAGGGCTCACCTGACCTGCCGAAGATGGACTCGGCCCTGCAGATGATGGTCCAGGCTGAGCTGCTGTGGATGTGCTTGGTTGACTTACTGAAGGGTTACCTTCAGTATGTCGAGCATGTGTCCTTCTGTGTACATCCTTAAGGTGTCTCAACATGGTGTGATTCCCGAAGGAATACTTCTTGTTGGGATTCCCTCTTGAAAGTACACGCTTACACAGCTTACAAGTCACTAAGGGTGCATTTACCTTTTGCTGGCCCTCTGGAAAAGAAAAATACTCCCATATGAAAGAGGTCTTTTGTTTCCTCGTTCTCTGCCTCAAGGTAGTGCTGCTAGCCTCACTCTCAGAAGGGCTCTGCTGTTCTGCCATCGTATCACAAAGACAACCCAGCTCCTTCTCCTAAGGGATCACAAGCAGAAATGAGGGGAATGGGTGTGGTGTAGGAGAGTTCTAGAACTGAAAGTTGTAAAAACCAATCAAAAGTCTTGTTTCTTGATCACATGATCTACCGTGCGCGTACGTTACGCTTACGGTACGCTTACGGCAAAAGTACGCATGCGCGTAAAAAAGACACGCGCACGCGCGCATGCGCAAAACAGGCACGCCCCTTCACTTCCGCGTAACGTGCGCGTGCAGCATACGCGTTACGCGCTGTGCGCGCGTGACGTGCGTCTACGCAAATTGCGTAAATGAACGCAAACAGCGTAGAAATCTAACGTAATTAAAGCAAGACGTGCGCTTACTGTACGCGCACGTTAAAAAAAAAAATTAAAAAAAAAAGGAAAAAAAAAATATGTTATACTAATAAATCTTACCTGTTTGTTTTAAAAAATGGTAAAATAAAAACATATTGTAGAATTTTTAAAATTTAACCATAGTCTTTAAAAAAGGATAGAAAATTAAAATAAAAATATGTAAAAAAAAACAGAAAAAAAACCAAACAAATTTGCATTTAAAAAACCTTGCAAATTCACTGAAAAAACCATGGGTTTCACTCACGTTATAGTTAGGAATTAGCATTTAAAAAACCTTGCAAATTCACTGAAAAAACCATGGGTTTCACACACTTTATAGTTAGGAATTAGCATTTAAAAAACCTTAGAAATTCAATGAAAAAACCAAAGGTTTCACACATGTTATAGTTAGCTGGACATTTCACTCGTAAAAAACCATTGAAATTCCCCCGTTATAGTTAGTTCAGCTAACTATAACTCGCGCGCCCGCAATGCACTACTGATGACGTCACATATTACATCACTCATGACATGGTCACTGACCTCACTCATGACATCACTGATGACATCTCAAATGACATCACTGATGACATCACTGATGACATCATCCTTGTGATAGAGTGGCAGACCTCCTCTTCCCCTAATATAACCATTGAAACACACATTCAAAAATAGAAACTAAAATGTTCAAAATAATGAACATATCAATATCAGTTACAACAACCTATTCAGTAATTCTAAGAACCACATACACATACAGTCATTCACCAACAGTCCTCTACAGTCACTCATACATCTACTCACTCATCATATGTATTCATACACCTATACATCCTGTTTCACAACGCCACTCATCCATAGAGTTACTCACACACATAGTCACTCATGCTAATAAAGAATCAAACATCCATTTACTTGCATATACAGTTATACACACACCACCACACTTACTTCTACAGAAACTTACATATACTTACTCTTTTAAACAATAACTTATAGAAACACATACTTATTCATACAAGAACTCTTCCAATCTCTCACTCTCACATATACTCACTTATATACACCAATAGTCACATATACTAGTTTAAAACATATGTAGTTACTCATAAAGACACTATAGAGACAGTCATTCACTCACTAACACACCCATGCACACACTCATCCACCCATACAGTCCTGCACACATGCTGTATTCAACACATACAAACAGTGAGTCACTCATTCATGCACCTATGCACTAAGTAATACCCCCCACCGAACCATACAGAAACTCAGACACTCATACTGATAAAAAACCAACTAATAACCTATATAGACACTCATGTAGCTACTCACCAACCCATGCAGCCACTTATACACAAAGTAAGAAACTGATACAGATATTTTCATATTTAAAGATTACTCAGTAAGCCATGTATTCACTATGATACACTTAATCAGTCAGTTACAGAAAAAAAAATTCCAACAAAAAACATCCATTTAGACACTTATATACCCATTTATTCTTCCATTGACCTTGAGATATACATAAATATAAAACATATTTAATTTTCAGAAAAACACACAATCACTGGATGATGTCATCAGTGATGTCATCAGTGATGTCATTTGAGATGTCATCAGTGATGTCATGAGTGATGTCAGTGACCATGTCATGAGTGATGTAATATGTGACGTCATCAGCAGTGCATTGCGGGCGCGCGAGTTATAGTTAGCTGAACTAACTATAACGGGGGAATTTCAATGGTTTTTTACGAGTGAAATGTCCAGCTAACTATATATATATATGTATATATATATATATATATATATATATATATATATAATTACCTACTGGCGGTCGCCAGTAGGTAGTTATAGTTAGGACCACGTTTCCATAGGAAAACCTCAACATTCTATTTTGAATAACTTTGGCGCCGGTCGACGAATCCTCGCGAATTTCTCAAAATAGGTGGGGCGCTATGCTCCGCTCCTACCCTGAAAGTCTCGGGGGGATCCGTCAAGCGGGGGCTGAGATAAAAGGGGGTCCCAAAACGCGTTTTTCCCATGCATTTTTCCATAGGACCTTTAGAACGAGCTACAGCCCGAACGGCTGAACAGAATTACTCAAAATTAGGAAGAGAGGTAGTCCCTAGGTCAAGGAAGTGCCTTTTGTAGGTTTGGTGTAAATCTGTTCAGTAGATTCTGAGAAAATAGCCTTTAAATCAATATATATATCTGAGCCCGCTTACGGTACGCTTACCGTACGCTTACGGTAAGCGTACGGTGGCGTGCGCGAGCGCGATTCTGATTGGCTCTTAGATCTTAGTAAACATTCGAATTGGCCGAAACCAGGAAGCGGCGGCCGCCATTTTCTGTGTTTCACTCTGAAAAAAAAGAGTGAAAACAAGAAAAGGGGGCAATGAGGAGAGTTACAGACCCCCTTACATTTGTGAGGGGGTCAAAGAAGGACTGTAAAGTACAAAACAAACATTTATTGATTTTTAAAAAAAATCACGGGGTACGCGTACGGTAAGCTTACGGTAAGCGTACGGAAGAAACATGGCGTGCGCGAAGGAGATTCTGATTGGCCCATAGATCTTAGTAAACATTCGAATCGGCCGAAACCAGGAAGCGGCGGCCGCCATTTTGTGTGTTTCACTCAGAAAAAAAACAGAGAAAACAAGGAAAGGGGGCAAGGAGGAGAGTTACAGACCCCCTAACATTTGTAAGGGGGTCAAAGAAGGACAGAAAAGTACAAAAAAAACATTTATTGATTTTAAAAAAAATCACGGGGTACGCGTACCGTAAGCTTACGGTAAGCGTACGGTAAAAAAAATAAAAATAAATAAATGAAAAGCAGATTTAAGAGTTTAGAAATTAGGGAGCTCTAAAAAGAGCTGTTGTGTTTATGAAGTCATTTTTTTAGTGGTACCTACAAGTAAGTACCGATGCAGAGTCTAAGGTTCAAGAGGAAGACTCTGTTCCCTTCATCATTGAAGTGCACACCATCTCCTCTATAAATGTCTTGCATGTCATAACGCAAGTTGTTGTGGTAAATGGCACCCATACCATAGTCACGGAGGAAAGCAGAAACAGATTTGTTGACGTGCTTTCTTGCTTTGTCAATCTGCGGACAGAAATGATTGGACCAGTTCCATTTTTGCCTTTGGCATATGTTGGAAAACACAAAGGCAGTTTTAGGGAAAAGTGTAAACAGTTGTGCAAAGGTGTCCTTCATAAGCATTTCCAGACCTACCCCAGTCAAAGTGCCTAGGTCATTGCCACCACAGTGCACTATTATGAGGTCAGGGTGTTGGATTTGAATTAAGGATTTCACCAATGGCATCAATTGGTGCCACTTTAACCCTCTCTGACCAATCCATTTAATGTCTACATTTGGCAAAGCAAGGTCTCTCACCATACCTGTTTTCTCTGCAAACTTTTCACTCCAGAAGACATAGCTGTGCCCTACAATCCACACTGTGAACATCTTCAAAGGAGAACTGGATGCACTCAGGAGGTGTCTTTCAGTAGAATGGCAATATGAAAAGAAAGACAGTTTGGAAATGGAGGCATACATATTTTTTTCAAAACAAAAAGAACTGATTGGCTGTTTCATACCATACTAGAATAAAAACTAGGCTGTATGTGTAAATTAATAGAAGCATGTTCTGTATTGGTACAAAAAAATGTGTAACCAAAGAACAGTACTATGGATTTGCTGTAAGGTTTGAAAAGTCAAGCACTCTTGCTCTGTGGAATTGAAACATTGTGTGTCGAACTTCTGACCTAACTCTACACAGCAGTGTTCCATGAGCTGTTGCTATGGTAGCAGGCAGAAGTCAAGTTGGGGGAAGGGTACTAGGCAGAAGTCAAGTTGGGGGAAGGGTACTTTTGGAAAAGGGTTGGTTTTCAACCAATAGAAATGTGTGATTACATTTGAAAAAAAGGGGGAAGCACTGAGATTTGAAACTTACATGTATATGTGTGGAAAAATAGAGGGAAAGTTTGCCATTATCTGGTTCTGCTGAGAGGAGAGAGGTGAACACAACAGAGATCCTGGCTCTGATAATCTGCTGTTTGAGTGTCACATTTCTTTCACAACTAACTAATTTTAAAGGTGAGTTTACAGTTTGAGAGGGGATGTATGTGGTAACTTAAGAAATGAATAATAGAAATGGGAATTGTTTTTGTTGTAGTTACACATGGTGGTTTCATAATGTGTCAGTCTGTAAAAGTGATTTACACTTGCCCCGAAAAAAAAAAAGAGCAGTAAGTGTGCTTTCAAATTGGCAAAGAAATTTCGTTTTGGGACTAATGTGAAAACATGACTCTGTGTGCATAGAAGAATTATAGGCAGAGATTTATTGCGTCTTGCTCTGGTGATTTCACAGTTGCATTAGATGGAAAGGTGGGAGCGAATTTTTGGGGGAAGAAGCAGAGTCTTAGCACACACCCATGTGCTTGCCATGTATAGTCATGCACAGTATTTAGAAGCGAGTGGGGTTTTCAGGTTTAAGTCTGTAATGCAAATACATTCAGCATCACTAAGGCTGGTTGCCCTTGCTGGAGTGTAGGCAGTCACAGAGAATACACATGGTGGTGGTCTGAAAAAACAGCTTGGACATGTGCATTTAAATAAATCAAAAAAAGTGGTTTTATAATGTGTCAGTCTGTAAAAGTGATTTCCAATTGTAAAAAGTGATTTTCACTTGGCCCGAAAAAAAAAGAGCAGTAAGTGTGCTTTCAAAATGGCAAAGAAATTTCGTTTTGGGACTAATGTGAAAAAATGACTCTGTGTGCATAGAGGAATTATAGGCAGAGATTTATTGCGTCTTGCTCTGGTGATTTCACAGTTGCATTAGATGGAAAGGGGGAGCGAATTTTTGGGGGAAGAAGCAGTCTTAGCACACACCCATGTGCTTGCCATGTATAGTCATGCACAGTATTTAGAAGCGAGTGGGGTTTTCAGGTTTAAGTCTGTAATGCAAATACATTCAGCATTACTAAGGCTGGTTGCCCTTGCTGGAGTGTAGGCAGTCAGCGCGAATACACATGGTGGTGGTCTGAAAAAAACAGCTTGGACAAGTGCAATTAAATAAATTAAAAAAAAAGGTTTCATAATGTGTCAGTCTGTAAAAGTGATTTTCACTTGCCCCGAAAAAAAAAAGAGCAGTAAGTGTGCTTTAAAAATGGCAAAGAAATTTCGTTTTGGGACTAATGTGAAAACATGACTCTGTGTGCATAGAGGAATTATAGGCAGAGATTTATTGCGTCTTGCTCTGGTGATTTCACAGTTGCATTAGATGGAAAGGGGGAGCGAATTTTTGGGGGAAGAAGCAGAGTCTTAGCACACACTCATGTGCTTGCCATGTATAGTCACGCACAGTATTTAGAAGCGAGTGGGGTTTTCAGGTTTAAGTCTGTAATGCAAATACATTCAGCATCACTAAGGCTGGTTGCCCTTGCTGGAGTGTAGGCAGTCACAGAGAATACACATGGTGGTGGTCTGAAAAAACAGCTTGGACATGTGCATTTAAATAAATCAAAAAAAGTGGTTTCATAATGTGTCAGTCTGTAAAAGTGATTTCCAATTGTAAAAAGTGATTTTCACTTGGCCCGAAAAAAAAAGAGCAGTAAGTGTGCTTTAAAAATGGCAAAGAAATTTCGTTTTGGGACTAATGTGAAAACATGACTCTGTGTGCATAGAGGAATTATAGGCAGAGATTTATTGCGTCTTGCTCTGGTGATTTCACAGTTGCATTAGATGGAAAGGGGGGCGAATTTTTGGGGGAAGAAGCAGAGTCTTAGCACACACCCATGTGCTTGCCATGTATAGTCATGCACAGTATTTAGAAGCGAGTGGGGTTTTCAGGTTTAAGTCTGTAATGCAAATACATTCAGCATCACTAAGGCTGGTTGCCCTTGCTGGAGTGTAGGCAGTCACAGAGAATACACATGGTGGTGGTCTGAAAAAACAGCTTGGACAAGTGCAATTAAATAAATTAAAAAAAAAGGTTTCATAATGTGTCAGTCTGTAAAAGTGATTTTCACTTGGCCCGAAAAAAAAAGAGCAGTAAGTGTGCTTTCAAAATGGCAAAGAAATTTCGTTTTGGGACTAATGTGAAAACATGACTCTGTGTGCATAGAGGAATTATAGGCAGAGATTTATTGCGTCTTGCTCTGGTGATTTCACAGTTGCATTAGATGGAAAGGGGGAGCGAATTTTTGGGGGAAGAAGCAGAGTCTTAGCACACACCCATGTGCTTGCCATGTATAGTCATGCACAGTATTTAGAAGCGAGTGGGGTTTTCAGGTTTAAGTCTGTAATGCAAATACATTCAGCATCACTAAGGCTGGTTGCCCTTGCTGGAGTGTAGGCAGTCACAGAGAATACACATGGTGGTGGTCTGAAAAAACAGCTTGGACATGTGCATTTAAATAAATCAAAAAAAGTGGTTTTATAATGTGTCAGTCTGTAAAAGTGATTTCCAATTGTAAAAAGTGATTTTCACTTGGCCCGAAAAAAAAAGAGCAGTAAGTGTGCTTTCAAAATGGCAAAGAAATTTCGTTTTGGGACTAATGTGAAAAAATGACTCTGTGTGTATAGAGGAATTATAGGCAGAGATTTATTGCGTCTTGCTCTGGTGATTTCACAGTTGCATTAGATGGAAAGGGGGAGCGAATTTTTGGGGGAAGAAGCAGAGTCTTAGCACACACCCATGTGCTTGCCATGTATAGTCATGCACAGTATTTACAAGCGAGTGGGGTTTTCAGGTTTAAGTCTGTAATGCAAATACATTCAGCATCACTAAGGCTGGTTGCCCTTGCTGGAGTGTAGGCAGTCACAGAGAATACACATGGTGGTGGTCTGAAAAAAACAGCTTGGACAAGTGCAATTAAATAAATTTAAAAAAAAGGTTTCATAATGTGTCAGTCTGTAAAAGTGATTTTCACTTGCCCCGAAAAAAAAAAGAGCAGTAAGTGTGCTTTAAAAATGGCAAACAAATTTCGTTTTGGGACTAATGTGAAAACATGACTCTGTGTGCATAGAGGAATTATAGGCAGAGATTTATTGCGTCTTGCTCTGGTGATTTCACAGTTGCATTAGATGGAAAGGGGGAGTGAATTTTTGGGGGAAGAAGCAGAGTCTTAGCACACATCCATGTGCTTGCCGTGTATAGTCATGCACAGTATTTAGAAGCGAGTGGGGTTTTCAGGTTTCAGTCTGTAATGCAAATACATTGAGCTTCACTAAGGCTGGTTGCCCTTGCTGGAGTGTAGCACTCTGGACATGGGCTTTTTAAAAAATCTGAAAAGTGGTTTCATAATGTGACAGTTTGTAAAAGAGATTTTCACTTGCCCAAAAAAAAGAGCAGTTTGTGTGCATTCAAATTGGCAAAGAAATTTTGTTTTGTGACTATTGTGAAAAGAAATGTAGTAATATATTTAAATACAATAAAGGATTTTTTTTTAGTTTTTTTCAGGTATTGCTGAAGAACAGTGAACAAAATTTAAGATGCCTACAAAATCTCGAGTTCAAAAAACGCTAAAAAAAAAACTATATTTGAAGACAACTGGAGGACCAAAGTTAGTAGAAGATGCTCATGTTGGGAAAAAGAAAAAATCTTCTGGTAAGCAGAAAAAAGAATTTCTTAAAAAAATATTCAAAACAAAGAAAAATGTACAAAATGTCTGTCCTGGGAAGAATGTAACAAAACGAAGAGAACAGCAAAAAATTGAGAATTTAGTTAATGCAAATATACCTTCTGCAACTGAAAAGTTTTACATAAACAGAAAAACAGCGTTTAAAGAGATACGTAGAAAAATGTTTCAGAGAAGAGTTATGTCCAATTTGATAAAGGATGTGAAGAAATATAAGCAAAAGGATAAATATTACAAGAGAAAAAAATAAATTGAAGCCATTGCAGCAAAAGCATTAGAATTAAAAAGGAAACTATTCAAATTAATTTTGAATAGGATGCGTACATTAGATAAAATGGTTAATGTACTGAAATCACAAAGCAAAAGCAAAAGAGTAGTGAACAGAACAAACTTTTGTAAAGTGTTTTTAGGAAAGTGGATGCATAGTTCAAGTAGTGAACCTTTTTTTAATGAAGAGAGCTATTTTCAAAGTAATAGTTTGCTGCATGCAGTTGACACCAGAGGTCGTTCATACGAAGTAAAAAATGGTTGCATAATGGAGAAGGAGATAATGGTTCCAAGAGATGAGGTACAAGTGATGGCAGATGAGGCAATGGGGAGACGTCCTAAAGCCCCAGTGTACACTTGGAATTGTAGTAGTATTTGCACTGTGCGTCAGGAATCTATTGACAGATTTCGAGAGTTTCTAAGAGAATATAGTAAAAAAAAGTGTAAAACAGAAGATTAAGGTGCTTCAAAGTCTGGATCCATGCAGAGTGAGAGAGAATACTGGTTTGCAGGGTCATTCTCTGGCTTGTCTATCTAGAAAAGTGTGCAATAGTGTTTTCCATCATTTTAGGATGCTGGCTGTTCATCATACTGAAATGAGAAAGTTTGTGAGACGGTTGTATTTTGCCAAAAGTCCAGCAATAAAGTTAAATGAATTGAATAGGGCTCTGTTCCGAGGAACGGTATCAGATGTAGAGAAGGTTGTTGATGAAATTCAGTTTTGTTACTTTGGTCCTGAACAAAACAGTGCAGAGAAGGACACAGTAAATGAGGAAGAAGTGGAAGAGAATGTAGAACCTTCTGTAAGTAAGACATTTAATGATCACATAACAAAATTTGCAATAGTCTCTAATGAAAGACCAAATGTTACTTGTATTTGTTGCCGCAGAACTCATTATAGAAAACAAACTAGGAATGTTGATCTCTACAGAAAGAGTGAAAATGAAGATAATTATAAGTGGATGGATTTTGCCACATATATATTTCTTGAAAATTGTTTTGAATTGGGTGAAGATCAGCGTATTTGTAAATACTGTTACAACAAGTTAGAGGAAAATAGAATGCCGACCAGAGCTGTACATAATAATTTAGAATTGGATGCTATTCCTGCTGAACTTTCTGAATTAAATACATATGAGTCTATACTCATTCAATGTGTTCATCCGTTCATGACCATAGTACGTATGGAGCCCAAAACTGGTAAATTACCTCCTTCAGATTTACTGAGAGGTTTAAAAGGTAGAGTGGTGTATTTGCCCTTGGATTTGAAAAAAAATATGGAAACTATTGATGCGGATACTTTGGAAACTGAACCATTAATTATTCTGGTTAATGGTGTACCTACAAAGAATAAGAAGATTTGGCAGGAGCTGGTAGATGTGCGGAAAGTACAAAGAGCAAATTTGTATTTGAAAAAAAATAACAAATGGTATGAATCAATTTATATAGAAGAAGAAGAAGAAGACGAAGATTTTCAAGAAGACACAGAAACACCAACTGGACAAATTGAAAAAGTGGACAAGACAAAGGAAGAAGAAATTTATGAACATTTTAGCATACATCCTCTTCATTCGAAAGAAGTTATGGGAGACAATATTGATCTCTTTCAGATGAAGAAAGCAAAAGGAACTCCCGTGAGTGTATGGGAGGAGAGCTTGGAAGCTCGATGTTTTCCCCAGCTGTTTCCTACGGGAAAAGGAGGACGATACGATGAACGTCCAGAACAGATTCCAGCTTCAGAGTATCGGACTACAAGACTATATGCTGAAGATCCCAGATTTCGACAAAGTATTCCTTATTTGTTTCATCTTTTATTTGAAAGCGACTTGTCTGCACTGTCTTATGCAGTAAATCACATTTTAAAAAGTGGAGTACATTTACAAAATGTGTCTGCTAAGGATTTTATGGAGAAAGTGCAGCACCGAGATGATCATTTGGAAACACAACTGATCAATCTGATGGCTTGTCAGCGTGGGACAAATGAATATTGGTACCGACGCCATGGTGAACTAAAATGCATGTTACGCAATTTAGGAACACCAACATGGTTCCTTACCCTAAGCTGTGCCGAGTACGCTTGGGATGATTTACTGGATTTTCTACGAGAGGCCAATTCAAACATTAAAAACATCGAATACTAGACAGCAGGAGAACTGTGCTCATTGGATCCGGTTAATGTTTGCAGATATTTCAATCATAGATTTGAGGCTATGATGTCCTTCATCTGCAATAAAAAAAATCCACCCCTTGGAGAAGTAGTGGATTTCTTTTGGCGAAAAGAGTACCAGGCAAGAGGTGCTCCTCATATTCATATGCTGTTGTGGATCAAGGATGCCCCAAAGTTTGGAACAGATACTGATGAAGCAGTGTTATCTTACATTGAAGAATATGCAACATGTGGTATACCAAAAAGCACAGAAGAGAACAAGTTAAAGGAGCAAGTTTTACGTTTCCAAAGTCATCGGTGTGGAAAATACTGTCGACGGAAATACAAGAGCAAAGAAAAATACTACACTAAATGTCGATTTGGATTTCCTAGACCTGTTCTTTCAAATGGAAGAGTAAACAGTTTTATGTCAGCTGTGAGACATACTATCACAAGAAAATCACCTAAGAATACCTACAACCTTAAAAGAAAAGAAGAATCAAAAAATATAAATGACTACAACCCAGTCATTTTATCCATGTGGAACGCTAACATGGATATACAGTATGTAGCTGACAATTCCATTGCTGTTGCACGATATGTAACGTCTTACATTACGAAATCAGAAAAAACAGAATTGAAGGAAATGTGGGAAGAGATTTCTCACGAGAAGACTGTCAGTAAGAAGCTGTACAGTTTCAGTTTGAAGATGTTATCGCATCGAGAAATTGGATCCTACGAATGTTCAGATAGGTTATCTTCTGCAAGTCTCTACTCGAAGTCAAGAAGAATAATTTGGGCAAGTTTAGGCCTTGCAGCAATGAGAAATCGGGTACTGAAATCTGTTGGAGAAATTGAATATTTGGCCGAGAATGACCCAGAAAGTACAGATATATTGAAAACAAACATGTTGGACACATATTATCCCAAGAGAAGTCATCATCTGGAGAACATGTGTCTCTATGAAGTGTTGCAGAACTACATTTATTCACGGAAAGCTGCAGAAGACATTAATAATGGAAAATATAAAGTTGTTGGTGAAGAAGGATGTTTGGTGAAGCAAACCAAAGGAAGTTTGATAAATCACCGGAAGCTGAGTTGCGACACTACCGACAAGAAAGAATTTTACTATTTGGCTCTTTTACAGTTGTTTAAACCATGGCGTACAGAGGATGAACTACTGGGAGAATTTCAAAGCTATGAGGATTCATTTAATGCTTGCAAAGACAGCATACAATGCAATACATTCACAACTTATCTGCAAATGTTAAATGAAGAAATTGAACAGGAAACTACAATTGCAGCAGAAATAGCTAGAGACAGTTCTCAGGACAGCCAAAGTTCAGGAACACACAGTCAAGATCCCCTAGGACAACCAATCGTTGAAAATGATGCATCAATAGCCATGAATGAAGTGGAAACAGCTATGAATCAAGCTCAAGAAGAATTTATAGACTTAGAAAATTTGGAAAGACAACTGAATCAAGAGCAGCAACAAATTTATGAAGAGATCAAAAACAAAATTGATCACGGATTTCTACATGTAAAAAAAGAGTGCTCATGCACATCATTTCATCCAATCAGGATGTATGTAAGCGGACAAGCTGGCACTGGAAAAAGTTTCCTAATTAAAGTCATCAGAAGCTACCTAAAGCAAAAAACGGATTCTACTTTGTCTTGTGTGGTTACTGCTCCAACTGGGTTAGCAGCATATAACATAAAAGGAATCACCTTACATCGTTTGCTAATGTTACCAGTGGAGCATGAGAACAAAATACAATTCAACAAGCTAACTGGAGAAGCATCCTTGGAAGTTTCACGAGTATTGAAGAAGATGCAAGTTCTCATTATTGATGAGGTGAGCATGGTATCAAACTTAATGCTTGCCTTTGTGCATTTAAGAATGCAGCAAATTTTGAAGACAGACTATGACGTGTTATTTGGTGGAAAACACGTCATAGTTTTTGGAGATCTTTTGCAACTTACTCCAGTTAAAGGACAACCAGTGTTTAATACTGTGACACATGAAGACACGAAGAAGTCATTGGGAAGTATCGGTAATACAAATATTTGGTCCTTCTTTGAGTACAAGGAACTTACAACTAATATGAGGCAAGCAAACGATGAAGAATATGGAAGTATTCTGAAAGATATCAGGATTGGACTACTCACAGAAGCTGGCAAAAAAGCATTACAGACTCGGCTGCTACATAATTTATTTCCAAAGGAAGAAATAGTTGCAGAGAAGATATACAAGAACATTGCAGAAAACAAAAGTGTCATCTGCTTAATGCCTACTCTACGTGAATGCTCAATATTCAATGAGGAGCTTTTGAAATTGGAAAAGGAAGAGATCAGGAAATTGGAAGCAGTGGACAAAATTGAGGATGGAAGAATTACTGTCACAGTAACAGGCAAACTGAAAAATAAATTGGACTCACTAGAGAAGAACATCTCCAAAACAGCTGGATTAGAAAAAAATCTATATGTTTGCATGAACTGTAGAGTGTTTTTAAGGAGAAATTTGGATGTTGAGAAAGGTTTAGTTAATGGAGCGATGGGAAGAGTTGTGGGTTTTATTAATTATCAGAAAAAAGAAGGAATTGAATGTTTAAAAATAAAATTTGATCAGATAGATGAAGTTAAAGATATTTGTCGTTGTACAGTTCGTTTTATGCTTGTGAAAGACTTATATGTACGTAGGAAGCAGTTTCCGTTTTCTCTAGCATATGCTGTAACTATTCACAAGTCTCAAGGATTGACTGTAGATTGTGCATTTGTGAACATTGGTTCAACTGTGTTCAAAGAAGGTATGGCATATGTTGCTTTGTCACGAGTCAAAACATTATCAGGTTTATTCATGATAGACTTTGAAGAATCAAAAGTTAGTGCTGATACAAATTGTGTAAAGGAGTATAATAGATTAAGAAGAAGCTATGCTCCTCATTTAGGTCAGTATCCTGTGTTGGAGAAACGTGTAGTTTCTCGTAAAAGAAAAAATGAGAATATCTGTAATGAAGATGTAGAGAAGAGGAAAAAAAAGAGGAGTGATGTAATTGCAAGCAAAAAGAAAAAGGAAAATGAAGAACAGGTTGTAGGATGTCATTTTGAAAATAGCTCTGGTGTCAACTGCTACGCAGATGTAGTGCTGAATGTTGCATTTTATCTGGAAAGTTTGCAAGAGCAGATAATAGTAAATCAGGGAAAAAGATTCTGTTCAGAGCTGAGTCTCCTTTTTCAAAAGTTGAGTAAAGATAAAACTCAAATAGAAAGTGCTACTGACATTAGAAAACTTTTAGATGTATGTTCAGGACGAACACAGTTTTCTCAAAATGAACAGCAAGATGCACATGAATTTTTGATGTATTTTCTTCAGGTAGTGGAAGAAGAAGGAGTTCCCATTGACATTTTTTTTGGTCTCTCTTATAAATGGGAACATAGTTGTGATAATTGTTATAATATATGTGGCTCTATTGTTGATAATGAAAGGTTTATTTATTTGACATTGCCAGAGAGTAAAACAGTCACTTTTGCAAAATTAGTTAAAGATGCTAATCATAGCATGAAATGTGGTGAGTGTAATTCTGACATGTTTTCAACATTAATTTTAAAGGAATACGGACAGTATGTAATTTTAATGATGCAACGATGTAGAGCTGATGGTTCAAAATTGGATACTTTAATAAAGAAGTTTACAGGACCGCAATTATCAATTTCAGGAAAAACTTTTGTAACTGTTGCAATAATTTTCCATGATGGACCTACTGTTACTTCTGGACATTACACAGTTTATCTAAAATGTGAAAAAGGCTGGACACTGTGTAATGATTCCCAATTGATTTTCAAACAACGTTTGCCTTTTGATTTAGCAAATTCCTATCTAATCTTCCTGAAACCTAAATTTTAGAGAGACTTGGCAAGATCTGGACAAAATAATTTTACCATTTTACTGGATTACCATTGCAATTTTGTAAAAAAAAAGATTTTTAAAATTATCATTTGGCCTAATGGAAAGATAACCAATTGTAATGTGGACTTTTTTAATTTTTAATGCAATTTTGAAAAACCAATAATTTAGAGATTATCGGTAACTTCTGCACATTTTAAATTTTGGAATGTTATTGGACTGCCATTGGAAATTTTTTCAAAAATGATTTAAAAAATTACTATTTGGCCATGTGGAAAAGTAACCAATTCTATTGTGGACTAAATAAATTATTCAAAAAATTTTCGTGAACCAAAATGTTACAGAGAATCGGTGAGATCTGGACAAATTAAACTTTAGAATTTTATTGGATTTCCGTTGGAAATTTATTCCAAAAAAAAAAATTAAAATTACTATTTGGCCTAAAGGAAATGAAATCAGATGTATTTTGGAGTTATTTGAGATATAATATTGTGATTATAGTTCTGAAACAAACATATCAGACGGTATTTTAAAGAAATAAGTATTGGTATTAGATGATATTTTTTTACAATACTATGCATTTCTATAATGTTAAGTTTAATTAAAAAAAGAATCAGGGCTTTTTTAATACAATCTTTGTGATTGGTATTTTTTTTTGCCCGCTGTAAAATGATGAATGCAATTGCTTTCACAATTTATAGTGAAATGCAATATATTCTGAAAACAGCAAAAATAAGGCAAAAAGATTTTTTGGTAAAAAATGTAAATATGTGTACTGTATTATAAAATGTTTAAAAAATATTAATACTTTTTTCTTTTTTTCCAGATAGATATAGAAAATTTTCGAAAACTACAAACATTTTTAAAACTATTTTTTAAAAAAAGAAATGAATAAATATTTTTTCAGTGAGTATGGTAAGTCAATAATAATAATTGTAGTCTCTCAAGGACAATGTAATGTGATAAATGATTTTTAGTGTTTTTTTTAAAAAATAAAAAAAAAGTACGCGCACCGTACGCGTACGGTAAAAAAAATAAAAAAAAGTTTTTAAAAACATATGTAAAAAAAAGATGAAAGATAAGGTTGGCTCTTAAAAGAACCGTTGTGTTCATGCAGGGACAGAGGAAAGGAAGCATGGGAAAATTATTCAAAGCGACAAATGTGCTGATCTATTTTGTTGTTCACTAGGGAAACACTGGTCTCCCTATGGCAAATTAGATCTTTACAAAATGTGCAATGAATATCAACCTTCCGAAATCGAGGGTTCATTTCCAGAGGGCCAGCAAAAGGAGATTCTCCCCCCACAGATGAAGGGCTCACCTGACCTGCAGAAGAAGGAGTAAGCCCTGCAGGTGATGGTCCAGGCTGAGCTGCTGTGGATGTACTGGCTCGTCTTTCTGAAGAGTTACCTCCAAAAAGATGACCATGTGTCCTTCTGTGTACATCCTGGAGGTGTCTCTTCATGGTGTGATTCCCAAAGGAATATTTCCTGTTAGGATTACCTCTAGAAAGTACACGCTGACACAGCTTGCAAGTAACTAAGGGTGCATTCACCTTTTGCTGGCCTTCTGGAAAAGTAAAATAATCCCAAACATAAGAAGGCTTTTGTTTCCTCGATCTCTGCCTCAAGACAGTGCTGCTAGTGCTAGCCTCACTCTCAGAAGAGCTCTGCTGTTCTGCCATCGTATCCCAAAGACAAACCAGCTCCTTCTCCCAAGGGATCACAAGCAGAAATGAGGGGAATGGGTGTGGTGTAGGAGAGTTCTAGAACTGAAAGTAGTTTCAACCAATCAAAAGTTGTGTTTCAAGATCACATGACCTACCGTACGCTTACGGTACGCTTACGGTACGCTTACGGCAAAAAGTACGCGTGCGCGTAAAAAAGACACGCGCTTGCGCGCATGCGCATAACAGTCACTCCCCGGCACTTCCGCGTAACGTGCGCGTGTGGCGTAAGCGCGCACGCGTCCCACGCGCAGTACGCGCGGCCACGCAAAGTGCGTAACTATACGCAAGCAGCGTAGATAGATTACGGACGTTGCGTAAACCGTACGCTTACCGTGAGCTTACGGTACGCGTACCAAAAAAAAAAAAAAAAAAAAAAAAAAGAACTGGAAATAAATTTTACATGTTTATTTTAAAAAATATATTAAAAAAAAATATTTAAGGATTTTAAAAATTAAAGCATAGTCTTTATAAAAGGTAAGTAAATTAAATTAAAAATATGTTTGAAAAAATTGAAGAATAAAAAAAAAATTAGCATTTAAAAAACCTTGCAAATTCACTGAAAAAACCATGGGTTTCACACACGTTATAGTTAGGAATTAGCATTTAAAAAACCTTTGAAATTCAGTGAAAAAACCATAGGTTTCACACACGTTATAGTTAGGAATTAGCATTTAAAAAACCTTAGAAATTCAGTGAAAAAACCATAGGTTTCACACATGTTATAGTTAGCTGGACATTTTACTCGTAAAAAACCAATGAAATTGCCCCGTTATAGTTAGTTCAGCTAACTATAACTCGCGCGCCCGCAATGCACTGCTGATGACGTCACATATTACATCACTCATGACATGGTCAGTGACATCACTCATGACATCACTGATGACATCTCAAATGACATCACTGATGACATCATCCTTGTGATAGAGTGGCAGACCTCCTCTTCCCCTAATATAACCTTTGACACACACATTCAAAAATAGAAACTACAATGTTCAAAACAATGGACATACCAATACCAGTTAAAACAACCTTTTCAGTAATTCTAAGATCCACATACACATCCACTCATTCACCAACAGTCCAATTCAGTCACTCATACATGTACTCACTCATCATATGTACTCATACACCTATACATCCTGTTACACAATGCCACTCATCCATAGAGTTACTCACACACATAGTCACTCATGCTAATAAAGAATCAAACATACATTTACTTGCATATACAGTTATACACACACCACCATACTTACTTCTACGGAAACTTACACATACTTAGTCTTTTAAACAATCACTTATAGAAACACATACTTATTCATACAGGAACTCTTTCAATCTCTCACTCTCACATATACTCACATATATACACCAATAGTCACATATACTAGTTTAAAACATATGTAGTTACTCATAAAGACACTATTGAGACAGTCATTCACTCACTAACACACCCATACACACACTCATCCACCCATACAGTCCTGCACACATGCTGTGTTCAACCCATACAAACAGTGAGTCACTCATTCATGCACCTATGCACTACGTAATACCCCCCACCGAATCATGCAGACACTCAGACTGATACTCAAAAAAACAACTAATAACCTATATAGACACCCATGTAGCTACTCACCAACCCATGCAGCCACTTATACACAAAGTGAGAGACTGATACAGATATTTACATATTTAAACATTACTCACTAAGCCATGTATTCACTATGATACACTTAATCAGTCAGTTACACAATCAATTTTTCAAAAACAAATCATCCATTTAGACACTTATATACCCATTTATTCTTCCATCGACCTTGAGATATACATATATAAAACATATTTAATTTTCAGAAAAACACACATTCACTGGATGATGTCATCAGTGATGTCATCAGTGATGTCATTTGAGATGTCATCAGTGATGTCATGAGTGATGTCACTGACCATGTCATGAGTGATGTAATATGTGACGTCATCAGCAGTGCATTGCGGGCGCGCGAGTTATAGTTCGCTGAACTAACTATAACGGGGCAATTTCATTGGTTTTTTACGAGTAAAATGTCCAGCTAACTATAACATGTGTGAAACCTATGGTTTTTTCACTGAATTTCTAAGGTTTTTTAAATGCTAATTCCTAACTATAACGTGTGTGAAACCTATGGTTTTTTCACTGAATATATATATATATATATATATACATTTTTATATAATTTTAAAATAATAAAATACATTAAAAGTATTAGTTTGATTGTTTTAAAGTCAATATATATACATTATTAATGTGCCTAACTTTTTTAAATTACATTTATTTGTTATATTTGTTAAAATGTATATTAAATCTACTTTTTTATATTAATTTTATTTAACATATTTAATATTATATATATATATATAAAATTCACTTAAAAAACCAGAGGTTTCACACATGTTATAGTTAGCTGTACATTTCACTCGTAAAAAACCAATGAAATTCCACGTTATAGTTAGATCAGGTAACTATAACTTGCGCGCCCACAATAAACTGCTGATGACGTCACATAGTACATCACTCATGACATGGTCAGTGACATCACTCATGACATCAATGATGACATCTGAAATTACACATTGTGGATTGCGGTCGCGCAAGTTATAGTTACCTGATCTAACTATAACGTGGAATTTCATTGGTTTTTTATGAGTGAAATGTACAGCTAACTATAACATGTGTGAAACCTATGGTTTTTTAAGTGAATTTGCAAGGTTTTGTAAATGATAATTCCTAACTATAACGTGTGTGAAACCTATGGTTTTTTCAGTGAATTTGTACGTTTTTTTAAATGCTAAGTTATGTATTTATTTTTTATTTTTTTTTCTGGTTTTTCACTATGCGCACACCCTGTGGGCACTCGGTGCGCTTCGGAGACCGAGCGCCCACGTTGCGCAGTCCATGCCGTGCGCACCTCGCCTTTTTTTACGCAGTAACATTTGTTTTTTTCTCCCTTGTGGGTCCTTTAATTTATTTAATAAATGTGATTGTTACTTCTTTATTTTTTCTTTTTTAATTTTTTTTGCCGTGCGCGTACGGTAAGCTTACCGTACGTGTACCCCGAGAGTTTTTTTAAAAATTATTAAATTTATTTTTCGTACTTTTGGGTCCTTCTTGGACCCCCTGACAAACACTAGGGGGTCTGCAACTCTCTTCGTTGCCCCCGTTTCACGTTCCCCACCTTTGTTTCTCAGTGCGAGAGACAGAAAATGGCGGCCGACACTTCCTGATTTCGACCGATTCGATAGTTTCCAGTCATGTAACCACCAATCAGAATTGAGCTCGCGCACGGCACCGTACGCGTACGGTAAGCTTACGGTAAGCGCACGGAGCGCGCTTACAGATATATATATTGATTTAAATGCTATTTTCTCAGGACCTACTGAACAGATTTACACCAGACCTACAAAAGGCACATCCTTGACCTGAGGACTACCTCTCTGCCAAATTTCGAGTAATTCTGTTCAGCCGTTCGGGCTGTAGCTGTGTCTAAAGGTCCTATGGAAAAATGCATGGGGAAAACGCGTTTTGGGACCCCCCTTTTTTCTCAGCCCCCGCTTGACGAATCCCCCCGAGACTTTCAGGGTAGGAGCGGAGCGTAGTGCCCCATTAGTTTTGGAAATTTCGCGAGGATTCGTCGACCGGCGCCAAAGTTATTCCAAATAGAATGTTGCGGATTTCCTATGGAAACACGGTCCTAACTATAACTATCTACTGGCGACCGCCAGTAGATAATATATATATATATATATATCACTGAAAAAACCATAGGTTTTACAGACGTTATAGTTAGGCATTAGCATTTAAACAACCTTAAAAATTCCCTGAAAAAAAACATAGGTTTCAGGGACGCGCGAGTTATAGTTAGCTCAACTAACTATAACAGGCGAATTTCTCTGGTTTTATATGAGTCAAATGTCCAACTGACTATAACGTCCCTGAAACCTATGGTTTTTTCAGTGACTTTCTAAGGTTTTTTAAATGCTAATTCCTAACTATAACGTCTGTAAAACCTATGTTTTTTTTCAGTGAATTTCAAAGGTTTTTTAAAATATTAATTTCATATTTTAATATTTATAAAACCTATATTTTGTTTCTATTTTTTGGGGTAATATTTTGGAACTCTATTATTCTTTTTTTTTAATTTGAAAAATAATGTAATTTTTTATATCTTCAAAAAAAAGTATGTATATAGATTTATATATATTTTTTAGAAAACTAGACTCCCGTACCGGTAGTGTATCAAGCTCCGTCACATCGCGAATCCCATCTGTGATATTGCGAAACTCGTTAAGGATGCGCATTTCGTATCCGGCTTCGTAGCACCATGTCAAGCCTAACATCATATACGTATAATGTCGCGCCAGCTCCTAGTTTGGTATGCGACAGCTGCGCGGTACCAATACGCGCGTTACGTCCTCTACGTATAGGGTCACGCCGGCTGTGCGTTCCGTATGCGACGAGTGCACACTTCCAGGCCCTGTGTTACGTCATAGATGTATGGTATCGCGCCGGGTACGCCATTCCCTCATTTATTTTTTTATGTCTCAAAACTGTAGCTAAATAAGTTTAAAGTGTATATGAAAGCAAGCGATAATCTAAAATATTTTCCACATTTATATATTTCTAACTGTAATAAACGTATATTATGGTAAATATATTTTCTCAAAATCGTGTCGGGTGCGGCCTCCTTGCGCGCTTGGTGCGCTCTTGCCATGTGACCTTAAAAAAAAGCTTTTAATTGGTTCATAACATTTCCCATTGTAACAGTTGGAGGACCCCACCCATTTTAGTCATTCTCTCTACACAGTGTGATGAGAGACACCTCTTCTGCTTGCAGAGCTTTTTTGAAAACTTTTTTGCTGTGTACACATATCTTATAGTACACACAACATGCAACGATCATCTTGATCAATAATCATGCTCCGTACAGTAGCCTTCCACGTGTGATACCCATGCATCTGAAACATTACATCAAAAAACAAAATGTGTGTTACACGATGCCCCTGGTGTGTGTGTGTGCGCATTATTGTGCTGCCTTTCGGCCTGGGTATTGGTGGCTCGAAGGGGTATCATCAGCCACGGGCAGAGTGCACATCCTAGATCACATGTGACAAACAGTAAAGAGTAATGTGTAGATTTGTGTTGCAGTATGCTCTGTTGTCAGGCTTTACCAGTATAGTAGTGTGTCATATGTGAGACATTCAGATTCACCTTTGACATGCATTGCTTAACTGTAATGAGCGTTATCACAGTGTATGACGTAGCCTCACTGCTGATCCACCCTCCATCCGAGCACATTCACATGTGTGCGCTTCGCAATAGCAACACTTTCAATAATACCGCACACCATTGACATGCGTGTCTGCGCATATCCACAAGCTTGACAGCAACATGTGATGTTGTCCATTCAATGTTTTCGGACAGCATCTCATTATTGATAGTTGCCGCCCTCCCAGTACATGCTACATTAATGTAAATTGCGGATTGTGCGACGTCAGAACTGCAACTTGGACAAACACATAAGTTCACTTCCTGGCCAGGCAGGAACTGTACAACGCCCAGGTCCCCGGAATAATTATTCACACCCCTACACTGACCTGGCGTATGCAAGCCCAGCCCACTTTGCATACGTATAAATAGGATAACGACGACGCCACATGTCCCAGTTCTTCCACACTGCTTCAGGTGATATGGCCGCATCCACCTCACATATGCAATAAAAAAAAGGGATCCATGAGGTGTACATCATCCTGGCAATCAAAACTCCATATGAATTCTGAACTCTGCTGGACGCTGTGTTTGGACACAAACTAATGACAGCAGGTGAACAGTGGGGCCTGCGTGCATAGGGGCCGCTGCAATTGAGCGCGGTGCGGCGGAAGGGATGGGGTGCATCAGCCTGGGTGCACAGGTGCAAACAAGCAATGTTGCTGTGCGTAATGATGTGATCTCTGACCTCATTCAGTCACATCTCTCTCTCATTTTAAGGACCTGCTGGACCATACTGTAGGCCTGAGCCAGCAGGCAGCGCTACCCTACAGACATGTGGCGTTGGCTTTTGGGGCACTGTAGTGAGCTGATTACTAAGTGTACATGCACACAGACTTGCCCAACTGCATTGCACGCGCACATTATGCTGCTAGCATGTGCTCTGTTCCTTTGTATGTGAACGTTGGCATAATATATTATTATTTACCCTTGTGTATTCTCGTGCACTCCAACTCCTCTTTGAACCACGATTACCACTAACAGTTGGTAGATCGTATTTCAAGAAGGAAGGATGCACTCAACTGGTGTTCTCTCTTAAGCTTGAAATAAACCTTCATTTACCTTAAGACGTTTCCACCATTATATTATTTCTCCCTTTTCAGACACTGAGTTAGTGGCACCATAATCGGCGGAGCAGATGCTCAGCCCTTGATGAGGCCCTGGGCATTCTGACGCCTTCCATCGTGGTATCAAGACACTGTCCCCGACCGAAGACCTGCTGTGCCACCCTAAGTGCGGCACCGGCACGTCGTTGGACACACCGGTTGTGGCAGGTGAGCAGTGAAGCCTCGGTGCGCAGGAGCTGCAATTAAGCACAGTGCGGGGGAAGGGGCTGGGGTGAAGCAGCCTGGGTGCACAGTTACAGACAAGTGATGTTGCGTAGATATTAATAGAATCTCTGGCCTCATTCATATCTCGGTTTCATTTGAAAGACTTGCTGGACAGCACTCTTTCTCGTGGACCCCAGCGTCCCAGACACACGGGTGACGGGAGTTGAACAGTGAGGGCTGGGTGCAGTAGGCCGACGCTCTGTCTCCTCCTCCCTCTGTTCTTTTGACTCTCCCTCCCCTTCTCCCTTCTATCCACTCGCTCTCTGTCCCATTCTCACTTTCACCCTTTCATTCTGACTACCTGCACTGTATAGGAGACCTTTAGTCGTCGTGCAGCTCTTTTTACAAAGCACATACTCGTGTGTGTGTGGCAGCATACGGCTTGCAGGAGTGCGCGAGTATGTGCTTTGAAAAAGAGCAGGATGCGCCATCACGCACCCGCTTATTGCCAGCGCACTCACTCAAGCGCCTCTTAGCACCACTCGCGTGCATTTTTAAAATTTTTCTTTTAGCGCGCGTGCGCCCACACAACTCCCGGGCTTGTTATTTAATTGTATTTATTTTGACGTTTTTAGAGCGCCTAAGTGGCGCCTTACGAGAACGTCAGGACGCGTGCTGTTAATGCCTCTTTTCTGATGCCAGCTCATGAGCACGGCTTAAGGCTGCCTCTGGTCTCATGCGGTGAGCCAATGGTGGTGAGTTTTAGGGATAGGAACCTCATACTGTGAGCAGGAGCCAGTGTCACTGGGCAGGGTGCCTTGGGTCAAAGGGCAAGGAGCCTTTAGTCTCGTGCAGATGGCGCTTGCTTGAAACATACAGTGCGCAGGGCTTTAAGTCGGCTGGGTCCCTCCTGGTCGTAGACCTGCCAGCAATTAACAAGCATTTGCAATGCAATAGGTCTCGCATTTATGCGAGTTTGAGCTATTGACAATGCAAATAACAATGCCTTTTATTTTTTTATCGCTTTTAAAACATCAATAAAAGGCATTGTCATTTACAATGCCAATAGCTTAAACTCGCGTTAATGCGAGACCTATTGCATTGCAAATGCTTGTTCTCTTGGACATGGCACACATACTTATGTTTCTTTTTTCTCTTGCAGGTTTTGTACGCTACTTCCGGAGGAGTCCCACCCACTTCTTTCATGTTTTACTGTTGTTCGAATAAAGTTACGTTTCCATTTATGTGTGTGGTTTTAATAAAAGTAATTTTTTTACCCAAAAATAAGTGAGTGTATGGGTCTTCTTTTTCTCTCAACACTTGTCTGTAGTTTATTGTGAAAATCGGTGGTTGATAGTAGGTTATGAGGGAATTTTTTTTAATTTTGCGGTGCACCTACCAAATATAAACCAACAGACTATTACATAAATGAAGCCTGGGTAATTCTACAACGGCAAGGGTTCTATGAGTGTATCACTTTAAACACCATGAGTACTGCCCGTGTGATTTCAGAACCAATAAGGCACTGCCTAGGGCCACCGAGGCTTCAAGGACTGGCGAGGCCCACCCTGCATATTTAAGTAAAGCCCCGGAGGTTGCCGATCCTCGGTCTTGGGTTGGCCTCGAAGCCCCCCGAGAAATTTGTAAACAATACCCGGGGAGGTGTCGATTCCCTAGTCTGCGAAACGTCTCTGTGCCCTCCCGCACCTAATTTACATGTGAGATTAAGGTCCCCAGAACTGCAGAGACCCCGCAACATAATAATAGGATTGGCCCCGGAACATTACCCACCAGTGGCCTCATTTAAATGAACGGGTGAGACCCCGCTTCATTTTATTTTTTCTCCATTTTTACCATCCGGATTCGCTTTATTGAAGCAATACGAGGTTTTCCTCCTCGCGCTTCAACGAGGCAAACAAGAATTTACTATCACAGGGTGAAAGCAATGCTCCCGCCCTGTAATAGCAAACATAAATGTCCCGCGGATGCACACCCCGGGACATTGTATGAGCTGCGCCTGGGAGGTGGCGCTCCATAGGGCCATGATGCATTGGTTAATGCATAACTACAGAATTAGTATAAACGCATACTAACACTACTTGTACACGTGTAGTACAGCAATCAGAGTGTAGTGAAGAGGCAGAGGAAGCCCAAAATCAAAAAATATAAATCCTACCAGAGGTAGGATCACATAGTTCGATCAGCCGACGACCCTGGGATGAGTAGAAACTGCTTCACCAAGAAAACGGGTCTTCATCAGAACTTAAGCAAGCTCAAAATCTTGGTGAGTGCTGCCTTCTTTTTACCTTCTCCCGCTCGTCGCTAATTTTATGTAGTGAAGAGGAAGACAGCAGTGGATCCGATAAGTAGATTTATTGCAGGAAAAGAAGACACCTTAAACAGCCACCAACAGGACCAGACAGCAAGGCAACCGTCTTCTCTAGCATCGTGTACAAACTCCCCAAGATTCCCCTCATGAAAGCCCTACGTTCTAACATTACATACTTACATTACAGTAGCATTACATACTAACATTCTACTATGACTTACATTGGAATACTACACAGAGCACATGACTTTCCTATGTCGGAAGTTTGGGGGTGATTCGTCAAGGGGGGCCGAGAAAAAAGGGGGTCCCAAAACGTGTTTTCTCCATAGGAAACTTTAGACAGGGCTACAGGTCGAACGGGTGAACGGAATTGCCCCAAATTTGGCAGGGAGAAGGGTGTTGGTCTAGAAAGCACGCTTTTGTTTATTTGGTGTAAATCCGTTCAGTAGTTTTTGAGAAATATCAAAATGTACAGATATCGATATTTGGGAATTCTGCCATCTGATTGGCTGAGGCGTTACGAGCACGAGCTTGCTGCTTATTGGTTGTGAGCGCTGCGAGCGGTTGCAACTAGGAAGTGTTGGCTGCCATTTTGTGATTCCGTTGAAGCGAGTAAGGGGAAAAAAGGGCGAAAAGGGTAGGAAAGAGGAGGGTAGGAGCGCTGTGAGGTCTGTGGGGTGGTTAGGGTGTGCTATACAGGGAGTGTGAAGCGATGTATTCACTCCTACCGGTGTGAAAGTGCTGTTTTGCCCAGAGTGAGATGGTGCTGAGGTGAGGTGCCGGTACACGCTGGGATGAAACTGTGAGCTGATTGCTGTAAACTGATGTGCTCTGGGCGCTGTAGGATGCTGGCCGCTGTAGCATAGCTGTGCAAGTGGTGTTAGTATGGGTTTAGACTATAGCGGGAGTGGGAAGCAAACTACTCACCCCTACCGGTCTGAAGACTCGAATGGAGGGTTTTAGCAAGCAGGAATAAAGAAATAATCGTGAAGAATATAATGCAGAATGTTGCAATGGCACAGAAGACAAATGGTGAAATCAGGTGTGTTTAAGAAAGTGGCTGTGTGGGATAAAGCGATGGAGTCTGCAAGTTATATAAAACGTGTCTTTATGTAAGTGCCATAAATGGAACCACTGGTGCAAGAGCTAAGGCATCCAGCTGAGACAAACTCCAACCGCTTCTACTGTATTCAAACCTAAGCTCCTGCATCAGTCAATTCCACATTACATGTTACAGTTCCATGTCACATAAACAATACATATTAGACATGAATGACTGTAAATTGTAGAATGAAAATAAAGGTAGGATACGATTACCACACTGTGCCAACCAGTTCCTAAACAATGCCGTGTTTTTTTATCTTGATCGCCAGTTCGTGAGCAGAGGCTGAGGATGAGCTAATTTGTGTGAAAGGGCTTCGTGGATAAGAGGCAGGCATAGACTTGTGTACAAAGAATAGATATGGTTTCAAGATGGATGACGGGTTTAGGCTAATTTAGCAAGTAAATAGAGTATTTGCATAGTCCATACATCATCCATCCCTGGCTAGTGTGGAGAGATAAGGGCCAATAATGAAAACCAAGTTCAAATGCCTAAGCATACTTAGAAAGTTATTATATGAAAATAGTTCAAATAAAGTGTATTAAAAAATGTAATAGGAAAAAGTCAAAAAAGTTGGAAAAAATCAATCCAAGAATAAAGTGAATTCCTTACAAGTCTTTGAGATTGCAGTCCCGAAGTACTTCAGCGGCTTGAGATGCGTAATGTTCCAAGAGGCGATTGTTGCCATCGTGTGAGAAAAGCGAAGCGATCCAATTCATATCCTCGAAGGGACAGTAATGTTCCTCGAATGTTGGAGCTGCAGTTTGAATTGGCAGGCAATCTGCGATGTTGTCAAAGGTCGCACGTTGCAGGAGATCTTTTGCGGCTGCGCAGAAATCCCATTCTTCCAGGATACCTTTTTGCGTTGCATCCGCCATTGCTCCACTGCCCGAACAATCATGTTCATGGTTTTCAAGATACTCCATTACCTGCTGGATATCGGGAGCGTTTTCTGGGATGTCGGCAAGGCATAGATCCATTCACCAGTCGATTGGGCAAGTTTTGCAATAAAAAGATGGTTGCACGCAGATTGTATATGTGTAAATAAATGTCATGTTATAGCTGGCTCCGATAATAGATAGAGGCAGGCAGCCGAAAAGTTGTTCAATTTTTTCACCGTATTGATGTAGCTTCTCTTAGAGGTGTATTCTGTCATAAATGCTTGTTACCACAGGGAGCATAGCCATTTTTAACAAGCTAAAATAGTAGTAGGATGGCCGCAAACAGCGCGAGAATTATGGGCACTGTTGCTGTTATTCCAGAGATGATCGAATGAATGAAGTCTGGTATTAGACTAAAAACAGTTTGAAAGCCTGTGAGAAGGCCGGAGGAGACAATGTTAAAAAAGTGTGCCAGACCTTAAATGTCAGATGTGTTGAAAATTGTGTTACAATTCACAAAGTGTAATGGGAGGTTCGTATTTAAAAGGGAGTGTATTTTACTTGAAGTTCGTGCTATCTGCAGTCGATAAATTACTTTTGGGGAAGTGAGGGACACTTCTGTTTGAAACAAAAGCGCTTTCAGTTTGCTCCGTTTAATAAAATCTGTTTTCAAAGTAGGTATTGAAGACCAAGTTGAACTTTGAGAGCTACTTTGTGTGGGTGGGAATAGAGATTGCCAGAGGAAGTTATCCGGTTTGAAACAGTAAGGACATACGGTATGCCAGATCACATTGCGTAGCAGTCCATGTTATTAAGAAGCAGATAACTGCCGTTAGAAAGCTGTGTGAATGTTGGTCTGATTGTGGGAGTTGGCGTGCTTTTAAGAAAGCACGCAAGATTGGGGGCTGTAAGCTTAGAAGCGTCGTGCAGTTGGACATTCTTGCATAGTAATGAATGACTGCCATTGTGGTCGCACTTTTCACCTGTGAGAAAAACTTCTTTATCCTCTTTAAGACAGCGATATGTAAATGGGAGAAACCACTGCTCGTAAATAAACGTGCTACCTTATATAATCACATACAACATGACAAACAACATGTACACCTAGCAGACACAACGACACTACGTACTGTGGGAACCATGGCTAGCCATGTACACAAACCAAACATGGCATGGCACCTCTGCCACACAATGCAGAATGCAGGAGATATGGGAGCAAAGTATGTGCGAAGGTGGCAAGTGATTCTCGATTATAAAAGTATACAATGCAAAGTGTTGAGGGGATGTGCCAGAGAGACTTGAGTATGCAGAGCACAGACATTTACATGTCAACATACACTGATGGTCTATTGAGTGAAATTGACAGTGGACGCAACCATGATAGTACAGTCAGTAGGGAAAATTCCGAAAACATAGCATGTATGTGCCCCCTCCCCAAATCTTTAGCTTAGTGGGCTGGCTCGGCGTACGGAAGGCTAGCGTAAGGGTGTGAATAAAAGGCACGTTTCTCTGGGTGTGGTTCTCTTCCCGGAATGGCGAACATGTCTGTCAGGTCTACGCAGCTTACACTGCCACGAGGCTGACGCCGTGAGCGAATGTGGCTGCGGGAATAATGCTCTCAGCCTGCTGCTACCCAGAAACCGTCATGGCCGCTGCGACGCACATATGCCCCACAGTTCACCTTTCAACACCTTTGCATGTGAAAGAGGGCCCACCATGTTCCGGCGGAAGCTTTTGGGCTGAGGTCTGCGAGCTGGGAAGGCTCCTGAGATCAACGCTGGATACCGCGACACAGGCAGACAGCGCCAAGCCTGAGGCCCAGCACCGTAAAGTGCTCTGTATACTACTAACACAGTAGTCGAAGAGGTACCAACAGTGGAACGGTGTCTTGATCCCACAATGGACGATGTTAGAACTGCATCTGAGAGTGCAGATGAAGGTACTCCTTTCGACCAGGTGTATCCAACTCTAGGTCCCAACAGTGTAACAGTGTTTTGATCCCACAATGGACGATGTTAGAACTACATCTGAGAGTGGAGATGAAGGTACTCCCTTTGACCAGGTGCAAGCAACTCTAGGTCCCAACAGTGGAATGGTGTATTGATCCCAGAATGGACGATGTCCGATACTACGTGCTGCTTGGTTTTCACAGAACTCCCTCCGTTGAGGTGCATCAGACTCTGTGCTTCCGTAGCTAACTGCTGCACATGATTATTGGGCTTGGTTGACTGCAGTCGGTGGAGTACACCGTGGTACAGCAGGTCAGAACAGTGAAACAGGGTCTTGATTCTGTGACTGAGGATGTCAGAAGTTAAAGTTTGTGATGATTTCTGTTTACCCTCTTCGATCAGGTGCAACCAACTGAGTGCCTCCGAATCCAAAGACACATGGCTGTGAGGCGTTAATGACAACTGCCACTGGCCTACAGTGCGGTCAGCAGGGCTCACAATTCAGATGGAGTGGTGATTGTTTAATTACAGAATCCAGTAGACAACTAACTACAACGTCTATTGAAATATACACAATAGCCTTTTAGTATACTTGCTTGAAGAATTTTTTAAAGATTACTTATAGGTCTAGTACAATTACCAAATTCTTCTTGGTAGGGGTAAAGAACACTGAATAACAGTGTACACAGTGGACAGCAGAGATGGCAATTCGAATTGTTTTGATTTATTATTGCAGAGTTTTGTGTAATTTATGTTGTATTTTGTGACAAGGACGTGAGAAAAAGTATTCATGGAAAACTGTGCTCACTACTGCCTTCAATTTACACTGCAGACAGCAGTGTTCACAATTCATATCGAGTCGCTATTGTAGATGACGCAGTCCTGTAGGCAAAAGACATTGCTCTAGTGCGCTCTGTCCGCACCACGCATACGCATCATTACAGGGTCCGCACACGGATTTTGTTGCTTCGCGTACGGCAAACTGGGCATCTCAAGTCAACGCCATGTGGCTGTGGGCCCTTGCTGACCGCTCTCTGGCCTACACTGCAGACAGCAGTGTTTACAATTCAGATCGAGTCGCTATTGCAGATGATGTAGTGTTGTAGGCAACAGACATTGCTCCTAGTACGGCCAGCACGCATCATCGCTGGCTGTGCACATGCTGAATGCTTTTGATGTGGCTATCCAAGTGCACTAAACCTGATGGACCCTTTATGATACAATCTTTTTGTGTATCATTTCAGATCTACTGCCTGTATCTTAGTATACCACAAGTTATGGTTGTTTTACGATAGAATCTTTTCTGTATTAATTCACATCTAGTGTCCCTACCTTACTACAGCACAAACAATTGACACTTTTATTATTGAATCTCTGTGTGTGATCCAATGATTACTGTTGTAGTTGATGCTAGCAGCAACCATTCCTTGAGGGCTGCTTTACACTCACCCCACACGCATCCAGCACAGACGTCACTGGATATGTAACCCTGGTAATAAAAAGGAGTCGAGCGCACGTGCCCATACTCACTTCCACTATCTATCTGTGTCCGTTTGTTCATTATGTAGGCATGATACTGCCCCTGGCCGTACCACATTACATTGTGCTGTGGACAGCGTATGTTACCTCTGGCAGTGGGAAAAGTTCTGTTATGTAGCTTTTAGATGCATGGCTATCACAGGTGGAAGGCTGCTTTACAGAGCATGAATATTGATGAAGAGGATGGTTGCATGTTGTGTGTACTGTCAGATATGTGTACATAGCAAAACAAAATTCTAAAAAGCTCTGTAAGCAGAAGAGGAGTCATTCATCAAACGCTGTAGAGAATGGTGAAAATGGGTGGGGTCTTCCAACTGTTACAATGGGAAATGTTATGAACCAATCAAATGCTTTTCTTTAAGGTCACATGGCAATCGCGCAGCGAGCGCGCAAGGAGGCCGCACCCGACGCAATTTTGAGAAAATATTACCACAATATAAGTTTATTACAGTTAGAAATATATAAATGTTTAAAATATTTTAGATTATCGCTTGTTCTCATATACACTTTAAACTTATTTAGATATAGTTTTGAGCCGGAAAAGAAAATCAGGGAATTGTGTTCCTGGCACGACACCGTATGTCTATGACGTAACACAGTGCCTGGCAGTGTGCACTCGTCGCATACACAACGCGCAGCGGGCGTGACCCCATACGTACATGATGTAAGGCGCGGCTTGGTACTGCGTACCCGTCGCATACCAAAGTAGCAGCTGGCGCGACCACATACGTATATGATGTTGGATACGAAATGCGCATCCTTTACGAGTTTACCAATATGGCGGATAGGATTGGCGTGCTGATGGAGCTTGGTACACTACTGGTACGGGACTTCAGTTTTCTCAACAAAAAACAAAAAAACGATATACATACTTTTTTTGAAGATATAAAACATTACACATTTTTCAAATTAAAAACAAAAAAGGATAATAGAGTTCCAAAATATTACAAAAAAAATAGAAAAAATATAGGTTTTATAAATATTAAAATCTGAAATTAACATTTAAAAAACATTTGAAATTCACTGAAAAAACCCATAGGTTTTACAGACGTTATAGTTAGGAATTAGCATTTAAAAAACCTTAGAAATTCACTGAAAAAACCATAGGTTTCAGGGACGTTATAGTTAGTTGGACGTTTGACTCCTATAATACCAGAGAAATTCGCCCATTCTAGTTAGTTGAGCTAACTATAACTTGCGCGCCCGAATTACACTGATGATGACGTCACATATTACATCACTCATGACATTGTCAGTGACATCAATGATGACATCACTGATGACATCTCAAATGACATCACTGATGACATCATCCACCTGATAATCTGATGCACAAACTGATGGCCTAATATAAACTTTGATACACGCACTCTAAAATACAGACTACTATTTTTGAAACCACACACACAACAATGTCAGATGCTACATACCACCCACTATTTCCTAGATCTACACTCACATCCACTCACTTACACATGCAGTTACTCATCAATACAGTACTATAATGTGTACTCATATACCTATACATACAGTCACAGTCCGCCACTCATCCATAGAGTTACTCGCACGCCTAGTCAGTCATGCAAAGAATCAATCACATACCCATTTACTCATGTATACAGTTATACACACCAACTGCGTTATTTATACACACACCACATCACTTATTTATGCAGATACTTACACATACTTACTGTCTTATACAAGCATGCACTTTTATACACCCACTCCTTCAAATAACTTACTCTCACGTATAGTCATTTATATACTCCAAAACTCACATATACTGCCTTAAAACATATGTAGTTACTCACACATATACCAGTGAGACATTCATTCTCTCACCAACACACCCATACACACACTAACTCACCCATACAGCTCTTCCCAGATGTACTTTTGAATCCATACAACCAGTGAATCACCCACTCAGACATGTATGCACAGAGTCACCCACCCCCACCCACCCACACAGACACTCAGGCACTCATACAGATACTCAGACAACAAATCAATAACCCATATAGACACTCCTGTAGCTACTCACCAACCCATGCAGCCGCTTGTACACCAACTGAGACACTAATACAGACTTTCACACAGTTTAGTCACTAACCCATACATTCAGTAACACATGTTCAATCACTCAGTTATACGGTCAGGCACGCACCTACTAAATAATCCATTCATGGATTAGTAAATTCACTCTTTCTTCAATACACCTTGGCATAGATATGTATGAAAAATATTTAAACTTTACAGAAACACACATTCACTGGATGATGTCATCAGTGATGTCATTTGAGATGTCATCAGTGATGTCACTGACCATGTCATGAGTGATGTAATATGTGACGTCATCACCAGTGCATTGCGGGCGCGTGAGTTATCGTTAGCTCAACTAACTATAATGGGCGAATTTCTCTGGTTTTATATGAGTCAAATGTCCAACTAACTATAACGTCCCTGAAACCTATGTTTTTTTCAGTGAATTTCTAAGGTTTTTTAAATGCTAATTCCTAACTATAACGTCTGTAAAACCTATGGTTTTTTCAGTGAAAATATATATATATATATATATATATATAATATATATTACCTACTGGCGGTCGCTAGTAGGTAGTTCTAGTTAGGACCTATTATCCATAGGAAATCCGCAACATTCTGTTTGGAATAACTTTGGCGCCGGTTGACGAATCTTCGCAAAATTTTCAAAACTGGTGGGGCGCTCCTATCCTGAAAGTCTCGGGGTGATTCGTCAAATGGGGGGGCGAGAAAAAAGGGGGGTCCCAAAACGTGTTTTCTCCATGTAATTTTCCATAGGAACCTTTAATCACAGCTACAGCCCGAACTGCTGAACGGAATTACACCAAATTTGGCAAAAGGGTAGCCCTTGGTTCACACTCGTGCCTTTTGTTTAAATGGTGTAAATCCGTTCAGTAGTTCCTGAGAAAATCATAGACATATCTGGGTGGAGCCTAACCACACATCTCATCGTGAGATCTGATTGGCTGTCAGCACTTCATCCAAGACGTGTTGGCAGCCATCTTGGGACCAATATAAATGATAGCACCTCATTAAAAAGCATTGCAGTTAATAGAAGGTTTTAAGACTTTAGTTACATTATAAATCATTTCTTGATGGTACCAACTCATTTTAGGAATTGTGGTGTGTTCTAAGGTGATTTTACCATGTGAAAAAGCCTTCTGCTGGGATATCATAAATCATGTTTGAGAGAAAACTATTTTCTCATGCTTTTTCCACAGAGGTTTGGAAGGTGATCTATAAGCTAAACTGCGAGTATATTTTCTGTAAATTCACATTATCTTTCGCAGTCATGTGAGAATGAAGCCCAACATTCTCAGTAAAACATGTACATCCAACAAGGGCAGAGACTGTCAGTTGATTCATTTGTGTTCTACTGCAGCTTCCCAGAGTGTTCTAAAGAACAACTAGAGCGCTAACAGTCCTACTTATGACAAACGTATGGCACACCTGAAGCCATCTTGATTGGAATAAAGTGGTAACTCTTAAAACATTTAATTTTAAAAGGAACAACATGAGGGGGTTAAGTTTGCCATAGAAAGTATGATTAGTGATGCAGAAAGAAAAATTAGGGCACATTTTGACTTCTCAAATCCTCTTCTATTTCATTAAAAAATTCTGACATGCAGACTGAAGCATGCACTTTGAATACCAGCAGCAGACTTCCCTGTTGAGCAGTAGCTTTACTACAGTGATCTAATGAGCAACTAGAGTGCTACCATTCAGAATATATGGCAAATGTGTGACACATCTGAATGCCTTCTTGATGGAACCAAAGTAAACAAGCATTGAAAATGCAATAGGTCTAGACCTTGTTTAAGTTAAAGCAATTCTGTTTGTAATTAGGTGGCTTTTTAGCTTTGCTTTTATTAGTGTTTTCCAAACTTTCATGTACATAACATGCATATGTATCTATATATGTATATCTATATGTATGCATGCATTTATATTTGTATTTATATAGATATGCAGATTATATATATTTGTATATATGTATATATATTTATTTTTCCAACAAATTGTCCGTAGCTGATGCGCTCGTTACTAGCGGGTGCTGATGTCGAGGTCAGACACACCTCGAAGTTAGCTGCTAAACCAAGGATTACACCGCACTCCAGAATGTGATGAAGCTTATTTATTTAAGCATAATTTCGCCTCCAAACACCACCACCAACATTTTGAACAAGAACAAGTTCTTGTTTGAAACGTTGGTGGTGGTGTTTGGAGGCGAAATTATGCTTAAATAAATAAGCTTCATCACATACTGGAGTGCGGTGTAATCCTTGGTTTAGCATGTATATATATGTATATATATATATATATATATATATATATATATATATATATATATATATATATATATATACATTTGTGTATATATACATATATATGTGCATATGTGTGTGTGTAGAGAGAGGTAGAGGTGTAGAGGTAGAGGTAGAGAGTAGTAGAGAGGTAGAGAGTAGTAGAGAGGTAGAGGTAGAGAGTAGTAGAGAGAGAGGTAGAGGTAGAGAGTGAGTAATAGAGAGTAGAGAGTGAGTAATAGAGAGTAATAGAGCGAGTAGCAGAGAGTGAGTAGTAGAGAGTGGTAGAGAGAGTAATAGTAGAGTGACAAGTAGAGAGTGAGTAGTAGAGAGGGAGTAGTAGAGTGAGTAGTAGAGAGTAATAGAGAGCAAGTAGTAGAGAGTGAGAGGTAGAGAGTAGTAGAGAGTGAGAAGTAGAGAGTAGTCGAGAGTGAGAAGTAGAGAGAGTAGTAGAGAGCAGTTGAGAGCGAGTAGTAGAGAGAGTAGTAGAGTAAAAATGGAGTGAGTAGTATAGAGTGAGTAGTAGAGAGCGAGTAGTGGAGAGCGAGTAGTAGAGAGTGAGTAGTAGAGAGTGATTAGTACAGAGAGAGTAGTAGAGGTAGTAGTAGTGAGTAGGAGTGAGTAGTAGCGAGTGAGAAGTAGAAAGTGAGTAGTAGAGAGTGAGTAGTAGAGAGTGAGTAGTAGAGAGTGAGTAGTACAGAGAGAGTAGTAGAGGTAGTAGCCAGTGAGTAGTAGCGAGTGAGTAATAGAAAGTGATTAGTAGAGAGTGAGTAGTAGAGAGTGAGTAGTAGAGCGTGAGTAGTAGAGAGAGAGTAGTCAGTCAGTGTCAGTCAGTCAGTGTCAGCTAGAGTAGCTCTGCTGGCCTGGTTTTCTGGCTCTAAAAGAGCTCTGCTGACCTGGTTCTTTCCCTCTAAAGCAGCTCTGCTGACCTGTTTTCTCTGGCTCTACAGCAGGTCTGCTGACCTGGTTCTCTGGCTCTAGAACAGCTCCGCTGACCTAGTTCTTAGGCTACACAGCAGCTCTGCTGATCTGGTTCTCTGGTTCTAGAGCAGCTCTGCCGACCTGGTTCTCTGGCTCTAAAGCAGTTCTGCTGACCTGGTTCTCTCCCTCTAAAGCAGCTCTGCTGACCTGGTTTCTCTGGCTCTACAGCGGCTCTGCTGACCTGGTTCTCGGCCTCTAGAGCAGCTCTGCTGACCTGGGCCTCTGGCTCTAGAGCAGCTCTGCTGACCTGGGTCTCTGGTTCTAGAGCAGCTCTGCTGACCTGCTTTTTAGGTTCTAGAGCAGCTCTGCTGACCTGGTTCTCTGGCTCTACAGCAGCTCTGCTGACCTGGTTCTCTGCACTCACGATGCATGCACCCGACTTTGCAAAATTATATTTAAAAATAATATAAGTTTATTATAAGTACAAATATATTATTTTTATGAATATCTTCGATAATCTCTCTCCCAGCGCGTCCCAGCACGTATATGAAGTCACGCGGAACCCGCCACCGCGCAAGCATCTCGTTCTGTCTTGTGCATGTGTCGTGAATGCACGGGAGCAGGCGTCGCGGACTAGTCGCATACCAACCACGCACATCACGTAATATTAAATGTATATGATGTAACTGAAAAACACGCAGCTGTCGCACACCGTACGCGGATCCTTCATGACTTTTCTAAAATGGCGGCTAGAATCCGTGCACCCACCGTGATGTGTACGCTTTGAGTGCACGGCTCCGAATTTTTTTTTTAATTTAAAAAAAAAAAAAAATAATATAAATATATTAAAATAAAAAATGAAAACAAAAAAATTAATCAATATTTCAGTTTGAATTAAAAAAAACAAAAATGTGTTGCAATTTTCAGAAAAATATGTTATTTAATGAATAAAATATTTATGAATAAACAGTTAAAAAACTGTAGAAAATCAGTATAAAAAAAATAGGTATAACTACTATTACACTTAGAAATTAGCATTTAAAAAACCTTTGCAATTCACTGAAAAAAACCATAGGTTTCAGAGACGTTCTAGTTAGAAATTAGCATTTAAAAAACCTTAGAAATTCACAGAAAAAACATAGGTTTCAGGGGTGTTATTGTTAGCTGGCCATTTCACTCGTACAAAACCATAGACATTCCTCCGTTATGGTTAGTTCTGCTAACTATAACTCGCGCGCCCGCAATGCACTGCTGATGATGTCACATATTGCATCATTCATGACATGGTCAGTTTGCAGAACTAGCTATAACAGAGGAATTTTTATGGTTTTGTACGAGTGAAATGGCCAGCTAACTATAACACCCCTGAAACCTATGTTTTTTCTGTGAATTTCTAAGGTTTTGTAAATGCTAATTTCTAACTATAATGTCTCTGAAACCTCTGTTTTTTTTCAGTGAATTGCAAAGGTCTTTTAAATGCTAATTTCTAAGTGTAATAGTAGTTATACCTATTTTTATGTTTAAAACGTTTTATTGAGACAAAACAAACCATGGGGGAGGGGGATAGGAGGCAGGATACATGGAATACAGTCAAAGAAGAGGGGATGCATCTCCAGAGGGTTGGCAATAGGTGGCGCGGTGGCTCAGAGGGAAGAACACAGTAACTGAACGCTAGAATTGCAAGCTGTGGAATCCCACGCGCGTATCCGAGACCCCAAAGCTGAGCAAGAGCATCCCCCCCCATCAACACCTCAACAGAACACAATCCCCCCCCTCCCATCCCCCATCCTCCCAGTAACAAAACAACAACCCTCCCCCCTCCCCCCCGTCCTATGGTCCCGCATCAAAGCAGCCCTAACCAGGAAGCCCCGCACCCCCCCCCCCTCCCCGGGGGTCCCCATCTCACATGTAAGCTAGTCCGCCGGGGTCACCGGCGGCCTCATATACCTATTTTTTATACTTATTTTCTACCGTTTTTTATATATATTTGATATTTTGTACAGCTATTTTTTTTACATCGATATTTTTGTACATACCTGTTTTAGTATAGGGAGTCGATATTTTTGCATTCTATATTTTTTCATTGACATTTTTTACTTCTATCGTTTTTTACATCGATATTTTGTCAGTGAACCGTCAGAATGCAACCAGGGCCACTGGGCTTTGCAGGTAAGCATGCAGTTATCTGGGTTAGTGTATTTTTGCAGAATGATTGCTCAAAAGACTTTACTTTCTCTGCAAAGGAAATGCCAAATTCTTCAAACTTTAATATTGGTGTGGAGATTGTGCTGGTGAAGGAGTTGGAGTTTGGTTGTTTAATGATATTGAAAAGTAGATTTGGGTGAATTTTAGTGGCACCAAGCATGGATCTTTTATGGGTGGACTTAGCGTTGAAGATGTTCGATTTGTATTTTCTACTGGCAGCCTTGTGTATAGTAAGGTTTGAGGGTGAGGGTGCTTGTATTTGGATTTTCTTCAATGTGCCTCAGATAATTTCTTTTGTTAAATAGATCCTTTTGAGAACCAGGGTACAGAGGGCTTAGGTTGTTGACTCTTTCATCTCAGGGGAGCATTTTCATTAATTAGGTTACCCATACATTTATTGTATTCTTCTGTTGTGGAATTGATGTCACACCCCTGGTCAGGGGTGGAAATGATACCCCAAGCTTTGTTAGCTAGGTTGTTGATGTCCATGTTTTTAGTGTCACAGAACTATGATTTTCTATGTTGAATAAACCCAAAGCTCTTGAGTGGGCATTAGATAACTTAAAAGGAACTTGCAAGTGGTCATACCAATTCACATGAATCTGGTCTTCAGCGTTCAGTAGTGTACCCTTGGAAATATTTGCAGAAAATAAGAGATCAGTTTTGTTGTTATCTTCACCCTGGTGAAGATTGAAGTCGCCAATGAAGATGAGGGGCTCAGAGCTTATCAGCTGTGAAGATATAAATTCAAAGCATTCCACTGCAAACATGTTGTAATTGCCTGGCGGGTGGTAAATTATGTCCATTTTGACATTGGAGGTCATGCAGCTACTGATTTCAGGAGCTAGGTATTGGAAAGAAGAGAGATTAGCATATCAAAGTAATTTGCCGCGAAGCATGCACCTATTCATCACTGCTACACCACTTTATCTGATTAGACCCGGTCATAGCAGAGAATGCAACAATAATGGGGAGGACAGTGTTCGAAGAGTCATTCAGCCAAGTTTCTGTCCATCCACCCACAAAGTAGTTCCCTTTAAACAAGCGAGTACTATAGTAATGTGTGTTTTTTAGACCCCAAAAACTTTTTGCCTGTAACAAGTGTTTTTATTTTTTCCTGAGATTGACGAGGGTCCGACATGTACTCAAACAATAACGTTTTGCAAAAACCATGACAAAACAATTATTGCCAGGCCTCTTGGATTTGCCAATGCGTGTTTAGTTTGTCAGCATTATTGTATTATTGTGTAATTAATTTTCATCAAGTAGTACAATAACGCTGGCACAGTCATACACCTATATGAGGGTTTTTCATATATTTTATTTTTTAATTAGAAAACTTTATTTCGGTCAAACGACCATAGCGGAGATGAGTTGGCCTAACGGCTAGGGTGGTCGACCTTGAATCTGGGGAACTGGGTTCGAGTCTTTGCAATGACGCTGAACATCCTGTGATTCTGGGCAAATCACTTAATCTCCCTGTGCCTAAATAAAAAATGAATGTGTCCACATGTAACGCAACTGGTGCTATGTAAAACGCTCTGATACCCGATTCGGGTCAAGTTTGCGCTATATAAAACTCCGTAAAATAAATAAATAAAAACAAAAGTAAAAGTGCAGAGTGTAATACAGCTCAAATATAAATGCTTTAAATAAGTAAAAAATAAAATACACAGTAAAATTAATTCAAGGAGAAGTGGAACAGGTTTACAATTGGTGTAGTGAACATACCCCGCTAAAAGTCAAATAGGACAGTAGCAACAATAACCTCTGAAAGCCATGGGTACTAACAGGGTCTGCAATGTTGTCAATATTCTCCTATTGCAAAGCTGCTACAGATCATTGGATTTGTCCACGAGTAAAATCTTAAAATCATATAAGTTAAACAAATAACTGTTAAGATTGTCATTATCGCGGCTTCGTCAGCTTCCTTCTGATACCCCACATATGGCCCAAAAACTTAGCAACAGAACAAGCAAGCAAAGGTCTTGGGTCGGATCTAAGAATTCGCAGAGCTTCTCCATAGTAACGTGTCCCTAGCAGCTTGCATATTGGCATGAGCCACTTAGCTCTTGGGCGTTTATAGGCTGGGCAAGCAAATAAAACTTTGGCAGGTGATTCAATTGCAGTAGCACATATAGAGAACAACTGTGATCACGCCGGTATGCTGTGCCAAGAGCTTGTGAGGGAATTCAGGGGGAGCGTGCCAGTTCTGAATTGCATATATAGTTTCCTGTTGTTGTGTACCTGAATGATATCTAGATAGCTTTCCAAAGAGCTGACTGACTTGAAGGCCATAAACTCCATGGTTAGCCGACTCAACGATGGATTCGTGATTTCAGTTACCCAATCCAAATATTGCGCTTTGATTAGTTCTTTTGTAGGGAACAATGTCGGATCCTTGTTTTCCCAAAAGCCCTCTATCCAATAGGTGTTTCATGTTTCTTAGCCAGCTTATTTTATGGAATTTATCAAGAGAGCTAACTTCCTCAAGAGCAGAGGCATATGAGCACAGTTTGGGAGTGGCCCTGATTCTCCGCCAGACCAGCAGCGTTCGAAATTTAGCCTTGGCTATGAAGGGTTTCCTTCCCAGATCTAGCCTTAAAGGGAAGAAGGGGTGTACTCTGGGGTAACAGTACTAAGCTCCTCAGGAGCTTATTCTCTGATCTAGAGAGGTCGTCTATCTTATCAATAATATAATAGCTGACTTGTCCCCAGGTGTATTGCCTTTTCAGATGCAAGACTGGCATATGAATGATATTTTATTAGGTTAGATGGCTTTTCAGCTGGAACCTTAATATGCGACCAACTGTACCGAGCATTACTAAACTTTCAGTGACTGGTCTGACATGCTGCTAAGCCTCAATCTGCCTTTCAGAGGCAATTCTTTCATGTGACTGATCCTTACCCAGCCATCCTGCCCTTTACTGGTGATCTAATTATATAAGTGACTAATCTTCAGTTCTTTCAATCGTTGAGGAGTAATGCTGCAAATTATAGATTTCTCCTCCATGTCTATCCATCTTTTAGAGGTGATCTGACGGGTGTTTTTAATGCTGCTAAATTGTATTATGTCAAGTGTGATATCTTTAGCCAGTCGTATCTTTTTAGCCAGCAGTACACCTTCTGGGAGCTGCAATTTTTTATTTTTATTATAAATGTTGGCTTCAAAGTCTCAGTATGTGAATTCATGTTGCCGAAAAAGCTACACTGGCAATGGGTATCACACTTGATGTGGAGCAGCATGGCAGGTATGCGATTGATTGTACCATACCAGCTTTTCCTGGGAAGGTTTGTAAGAGACATTTGTACATCCAAATATATATTACAGAGGTGCAGTTGCACCTCTTTATTAAAGGTTAGCACATCACTCCATAGGGAATCCTGTTTTGTCTTCTAAATAACTTTGGAATCCCTTCACCAGTTTGCATCAAAATGCCAACATTTGTTGCTGTGTCCCCATTTAATGGTAGTGTTCAGCATTAAATTGCACCAAACGTGGAGGAAACAGTGTTCAAAATCCATGCTTGAGTGTGCTAAACTTGTTTGGTGCACAATGAGCTGCTCATATTTCATAAGGAGGGTCCAAAAACTTGTGACTTCTGAATGTAGAGTTGGGTTTCCCATTGCAAAGCGTTGATTCTCAAAGAAGTCTGAAACTACTGGACTAAAATTAACAACATTTTAACAGCAGACTGGCCTTTCCATCATTGTGTCTTTTTTTTTTTTACACTCGCTACTCCTCCATCTATTATTGCGGGGGTGAGAAGAAAGCGAGCATTGGCACAGTTACCAGGTATGGCTGTAAGTGTTAACACGTGCAAACATACAGCAAGCATTAACCCACAGAGGTATCTGAGCTGTACTTATGAGAAATGTACATATGTTCGTACTTTCAAAATTACATTCCAGTGGTTAGACGCCAAGCTCCACCTGACTGACGAGGTTCAAATTGGCTGAAACTAGCTGTGGGTTGCTTGTGTTCTGGTTCAGAGAGGATCTGGTTTGGTAGTTCGCGATTGACTGTTCCTCTTGTAGCAGGACCATGGAGGATTTGCATATGATTGGGTCTAAGCTAAAGTGGCATTGTGTGTGTGGGGGGGAAACATGGACTGGGATGGGTCCCAAGTGATCCCCATTGTCTGAAATTACTTCAAGCACTTCATCCATCACCTTGTTGCGAAATGCATTTAGAACACTGGATGACACAAAGTGGAATATAATACACCTTACCAGTGAACTGCAATGAAAATGTATCGATCACATTTGCAGTGATGGCTGTGTTTTCACCATGAATCATTTTTACAAGCTTCTTGCCACGATCATAAGTCCTCACTTTTGTTTACTGGGCAACTGTGAAATTAATACAAAATTGGACGTAAAACAGTGACAGTTCATGGTCATACAAATAGCGATGCTTGCTCAAGAGAGGTCAAAAAGCTCCCTACGATTGGAGCAGCTGCCTTCTCTCGAGAGCGTCTCTCAACAAAAAAGCAAAAAACCTTGAGAAAATCAAGATTGTGAAATGCCTTTTGTTTGTGGAAAGCACCCTATTTGCGTACCAGTAGATTTACAGCTTATATGTGTTACCATGGATCCTGGTACTAATTTCCCAAGCCTATGTTGTGAGCATTTGTGTATGTGGACTGCGAGGTGCATGCATTGTGTCTAAGACCAGAGTGATGGAGACCTGGGAGATCGATTTTGGGATGCATCTGGCTTGACCATGCCCTCAAGATGGAGGCGAGGCTGTTTTCCCAAACAGTAGAAGTGTATTACTAACATTTCTGAAGCTGGAGGGAGGAAACTCAGACACTGAAATGGTGAAAGAGGAGACGAGGCTCCTTTAGAAATTTGTTTAGGCATTTGCTGAGAAGGACTGTTGATTAGTCTTCCTGTAGCCCTTCCATTTACAAGATGGTGAGGGTGAATGGTGGGACTGCAGTCTCTTGTTTGAGGTGAAAAGGTCCCTTTAGTTGAGGCCAGCCTTTTTTATTTCCCCGTATCACTCTTCTGTATGACTGATGACAGCCAGGTACAGAAAGTTTACACCTCTTTGTGCTTCTGTTGTCAGTGTTTCAGGCTGGAGGCTACCCTGCTGTGAGGAGCATCACTCTACACAAAGGATGTGTGTGGAGAGCAACCTGGAAAGAACCCTTGAAAGGAGTACACCCTAAAGTGCAGACAGTGGTTCCACATCTACGGTCTGTTGGGAGTGTATAAAAGTGGCACCCATTGACCCACTTGTTGTTCCAGTTCCACGTTCTCTATGACCAATGAAGGAAGTGTTCCACAAAGTACTCAGAGGACTGCTGTGCAACCAGAGCTGGGGTCTGCTTCCCAGTCAGCTTCACGCAGGTGAGGGAACATCACCTGAGTATCTCTTGCTGAAAGAAGCTGTTCAACTGGCCCAAAGATCCAGAAGCCAGACTGTCTGCTAAGAGGGGGAAGGAGATTGCCAATTCTGCAGTGAGGAGTGACTGTCCAAGAGGACCCAGATATTGCTAGACACTGGTGTTAGTGGGGTCTGACAGAGGAGGAGAACAGAAGATAGCGATCTCGGTATCCTGGTTGTCAGTGTGTGCTGGACTCGCTGTTCACTATTACAGATGGAAACTGTGAGAAACGCAGCTTTACTTGCATCGCTGTGGACATAATGAATTTAGTGGCTTGACCTGTGCCTCTATGACCAGAATAAATATTCAGGCGTGACCTGTGACGCTGTGAGCAGATTGAACATCATGGCTTGACATGCGCCGCTGTGACTAGACTGCAGCTGAACTATGCCCAAGAGAAAACGCAGCCTGCAGCGCCTTGCCTACAGAAGTGAGGCCTGTGGGTTACCCTGCTGCCTCTGAAGTGGGCCTGTGTGTGGGGACGTGGAGACCGGTCTGTTCAGAGGGTAATCTGATGTCTCCAAAGAGCTCTGCTACTACTGCTGCACCGTCAGTGCCTGAAGCCTAGAAGAAGCTTTATCAGTGACCTGTTTGCATGCCTTCTGAGAAATGGGTGAAAGGTGGTGCAGCGACCGCACCAGAGGGTCCATGAACTTAGCAGCTAAGCCTCACTCAGTGAGAACTAACCTTGAACTGTGAGAAACTGAAATGCATATTCAATATAATGGCAATCTGCACCGGAGCCTAGGCACGTTTGTGTGGCTTGGGGGTACTGCCTGGACCAGAAGGGGAAGAACCGAAGGAAAGTAGCTGGTAGAAGCACAGCCAGCCTTAGCCCTCAGGATACCTAAATTGTACCATTTCAATATTGTGTGTGTAGCATTTAGTTCTACTTTTCTTTTTGAACATAAAGCACTGGGTTGGACAGTCAGTTTTTGAACTGCTGTGTGCTTGCTGAGTCCGGATCTCTACAATTTCTCCCTAAGAAGGCTGTGTCATAACACTATCTCTGTCACTGAGAGTCAAGTGCTGAAGCGATTGTACTTGGCCAGGTTTGCACAGTAGGATGGACTTGGCACATCCAGGGCAACCAAGCCCACCTCCCACAGTTGAGACTCAGTAGCCCATACTTGCCCCTTGGCCCCCCAAATGGAGTCTAGTAAAGCCACATGATGAATAATTTTCTGCGCTTATGTGGTAGAGTGCAATTTGACTGATATGTTTGCAGCCTTAAAGGCACATTATTCAGAACGGCAGTGCACCCTATACCACAGTGTTTATTATTACAGAGGTGTCTTTAAAGTTCAGTTCCTCTTTGGTTTTATCAGATTAACGTCTATACATGGTGATATAAATGTACTCGGATGCTCTTACCGATACATATGTCTAAAGATTCTAAGATGTTCAAAATTTAGAGACTTACAAAGGAATTCTTCTGCTCACCCTTTTTAACTCTTAAACTCACCTGCCATACTGTTTTTCTCCTTAGAATATTTGAATTCTAAGCACGTCTTAGCACGTAAGCTTTTCTTTACACTTTGTGTGCCTACGTGGAAGTAGTGGCAGTAGTGTGTGGCTACTCATTGCTGCCTGTTTCAATTGTCAAGTATGACATATTTAACTAGTCATGACCATGGAATGTGTTGTTGGGGAAAAATATTAAAACTTATTAGACAAATTTGAGACCTTTCTTTTTGTTCTTCCTAATAAAATGAGGCTGAGGGTTATTTATACATCAGCTGTTGTCCTCTCCACCTACTATAGAGTACATTCACTTTACATAGGTCGGACAAGAAATCCACCAATTTTTGGTGGGTTTCCCACATCCGCCAGACTCTAATATCCGGTGTTTTCATATCTTTAGTGTTCCGATTCACTTTGCTCCTGTGTGTGTTTAAGGTGAAAAGGTAAAAATAACGTAACCATCTAAGCTAAACGTGGTACTTGAGGTAAGGAAATATCTCGTCTTTTTGGCTTGTTGCATGAGGGGACCGGGTTCCCTACATCAAGTCTTTGATCTCACAATTTGATGTAGGGTAAATGCATTATTCCCATCTGACAGCCCAGCAGTATCATGTGGCGTTTTCCTGAGAGTAAGAACACTACTGAAGAGTTTCTTGTGGGATGCAAACAGGCCTGTTGTGTGCTGACCTTTTGAGGTTCTAAGTGACTGTAGGCCCACCCTTGCGTTCTGGGGACCTGGGCTAATTCATCCTGGTTGGGTCAAACATTTCCTTGTTCTGCCCGCCCTCTTTCTCTTCCCCTCTTGACCACCCTTCTTGATTTTGTCCTCTCATTTGCACTTTCTCTTCTAAATTTTAATATTTTCTTCCTTGGGAAAACCTCTGGGCTCTTAAATAATCCCCAGACACAGCATAATGAGACACCTTTATGCAAGAAGAAGGAGGTACTAGTGGCACCCAGACATTTACATACTAAATAAGGATTGTGGCGCATGCGAACCAGAGAATGAAGGAAATCTGGTTAATAAAAAATGAACCATACCTAGACCATGGTGTTTCGCTTTGGGCAATAAAGCACATGACAATAGAACACGTAGGGAGTTTAAGTAATTTTGTCAAATATTGCCCCAATGCTCATTTCAGTTCTTAATGTTTTATATTCTTCTAAATGGATGCATGTGGAGGTTGGCTTAACAGAGGACCGTCTAATAAAGCCTAAAACATGGTTGTGTCCTGGCACCTGCCTCCTTTGGTCTATATTTCATGGCCATACCATCCAAATTGACATGGATTGAGAGATTCTCAACCAAAATATTTGGGGTTCATGTGGCTCGTTTACTTTATGCAGACAATGTCAAAGCGTATTCCGTCAAGTTCCTCAGGATTGGTTTGTTACTCATTAGGGTCCACCTCTCAACAGCCTCAATTCTGTTTGCTATGATAGTGCAGAAGATAAAGGTGATCAAGCGAGGGAAGGTAAGGAAGGGAAGAGCAGGGAAGTAGACCTATTAAGAAATAAATACCATCAGAATCTCTGTGATACTATCTCTCTTTTTCTCTTAATCTACTATATAACTTTACTTCACCTGATTTACCTGTTACAAAAGAAAATCTTATCGCAGAATCATTGGAGTAGTCTATGGCAATCATCATGTCCTTTATTCGATCCATAGAACGCTTTTCTGTGTTAGTTGGATTAGGAGGAGAGAGTTGCGTACAATTCACTGTATATATCTGAAATAAATATTTGATTTGATTTGTTACTTGTTAAGCGCTCGAATGCAGTGGCGTCTTGGCGCTGATTGAGGTACATGGTACTAAAGAGCTATGAATAAAACTGTTAGATCGTATAAAATAACCACGTTTTCAGCTCCAACCTAACCTTCTGATGTTTAGGAAGGAGTCGAAGTATGGACGGCATCTGATTCCAAAGTTTGGCCGCACAAAATGACAAAGTACGGCCCCCCCCACCTTGCCTTCCGGACTTTTGGAATACAGATAAGGCCCATCGTTGTGGATCTGAGCGTTCTGATAGGAGAGTACCTGGAGAGCAGCTTCTGTATCTCCCTGGAGATTCCTCAGTAAAGGGCCTTATGCACCAAGCAGAGGGACTTAAAAATCGGCTCTTTGCTGGACTGGGAGCCAGTGTAAAGTCCTTATGGCATCCGAGGTGGGGCGACCCTTAGGGATGTTCAGGAGCAGTCTGGCTGCAGCGTTTTGCAGGGTTTGCAACTTCCTCCTCTGCGCCCTATCAATTCCCACAAAGAGCGCGTTGCAGTAATCTAACTTAGAAAGAAAGAGTGCCACTACAACTGTCTTTTGGAGTTCATGTGCTATGAAAGGAAAGATTTTCCTCAAAATTTTCAAAGGGAAAAAACAAGAGGAGGTCAGTTGGTTTACTTGGGCCGAGAAATTGAGTTGATCGCAGATCACAGACAAATTCCTAACTTTGGTGACAGGGCGAGGGCAGTCTCCCGCCTCTGTTGGCCACCAGCTGTTATTCCATAAGGAGGGTCCCTTGCCAAACTCAAGGACCTCTGTTTTGTCAGTGTTTATCTTCAGAAAGTTTTGGCTCATCCAGATCATGATGTCTTTCAGACAGGCATGAAAACTGCTGGCCACCATCTCTGGTTGTTTAGATACCGATATCGTGAGCTGTGTATCATCGGCATACATGATCAAGGAAAAGCCATGTTTCCTGACAAGATTAGCCAACGGGGATACGTATATGTTAAAAAGAGTTGGTGACAAGACAGATCCCTGTGGGACACCGCATGGGAGGTGGAAAGTCTCAGACTGTAGATTCTCCCAGTGAATGTTATACTCCCTGTCTTCTAGAAAAGGAGAGGAGGGTCAGAGCTGTATCCTCTATTCCCACATCCCTCAGCCTCTGCACCAATACCGTGTGGTTCACGGTATCAAATGCAGCTGATAGGTCTAAGAGGATCAGGACCGCTCTGCCCCCCCCCCCCCATCCCCATCAACTATCTTCCGAATCCCCTCAGTAGCTAATATTAGGGCTGTCTCAGTCGAATGACGGGGCCTAAAACCATGCTGTGTCGGGTCCAGCAGATTTTTCTCTTCCAGGTATTGTATTAGCTGTTTATAGCTTTTTCTAGGATTTTTGCTGTCATTGCAACCTAGAGATCGGCGGGTAATTTTTCGTCTCCATAGGATCGAGGTCTGGTTTTTTGAGGATTGGCCTAATACATGTTTTCCAAGTGCTGGGATATAGGCCAGTTTCTAAGACATGGTTCAGAAGGGGGGTAAGATGTATACTGATCGTCTTAGATACTAGTTGAAATATAGCTGGAGGACAGGGATCATTCGGGGAACCCGATTTTGTTGATAAAATGAGCTTATGGACCTCCTCCAGGGTGAGTGCCCTGAAACGTGAGACCTTATGAATACCCCCTGCGCCAGCATTCTGCGGAAATTCTTTCCTAGCTCTCCCACGTCGACGAGGACGTCACAATAGCATGGCTCTGCTCGCGACACCGTATGACGTCATCGGAGCAATAAAAGGACCTCGTCGGCGTGCTGACGTCAGTTCCCTTTTTTCCACGCCGTAGATGCTTTCTTGGGGCTCTCCATTTTCTTCGAAGAAAACTTTGTATCTCTTGTTGGTTTCTGATGGCTACTTCCAGGAAGACCGGGTTTAAACCCTGCAGAGAGTGTGGTGGGCATATGTCAATCACGGACCCGCATGAAGATTGCCTCTGGTGTTTATCTTCAGATCATGACGTCGAAGAGTGTTGAAGCTGCAGGAAGATGAATCCCAAGGCTATTAAGGAGCGTGAATCTAAGTTGTTTATGGCCAAAGCCGAAAAGGAGAAGAGGGGTCGTAAGAGGGTGAAGTCTTCGTCTTCTCACACATCGAAGTCGAAGAACATAAGAAGTCCAAGAGGAGGTATGGCTCTTGACACGGTTCTTCGAAGACCAGGGCCTCGAGGTCGCCGACTCCGGCTGAGTGGCCTCAAAGAAAGTACTTCGTTTCTCCATCTCCTTCTCCTCCGGTGACGCCAGTTCCATCTCCGGATCCGGTATCGCCGGCTTCGAAAGGCTCTTCGCTGCCTGAAGACTCACCGACTCCAGGGATGTCTCCGGTGCCTAGGGAGTCGTCTCCAGCCCGGGTGGCTTCTCCTGTGCGGGCACCGTCCCCGGCTCTGCAGCCTCCAGCTCGACCTCAGGAAGGTACGGATCCATATCCTGCTTTTTCTGCTCCTGGGTCAGACTCTTCGCATTTCCTTAATGCAATGTTTGGCATGTTTGCCAGGACCTCTGCTCCATCCGGTGCGCCTTTTGGCCCGTGGGTCCTTTTGCCTTTAACTTGGGTGTTCCTCAATTTTATCCTCAGGTACCCGTTATGCCTTTCTTGCCGTCGACTCCGACTTGGCATTTCACGGCGCCGAGGTCCTCCACTACGGCTGTTCGGACTCCTTCGACTGTTGACTCGGCGCCACCTCGAGTTCAATCGGCATCGCGATTCGAAGACGATGCTCCTCCGTCGACGTCGTTGATGTCTTCACCGGTGTCGTGTGTGGCGCCGCCGACGCCGATTCCTAAACAACGCTCTAGGAGAGAGGCGCAGAGGCTCCTTGAAGAGGAGGAATATGCACAGAATCAGGAGGAAGGAGAGATCGTTGATTCTATGGATGAGCTTGAGGGTCTCCGTGAGGCTAGTGGCTTGGATACTTCTCCTGAGTATAATCTCCCATCTGCGAATGCTGGTGTTGTGCAAGACATTGCTCCTTATCATGTGATCATAAGGAAAGCGGCTGATTTGCTTGGTCTTCAGCTTCCCTCAGCTGAGGTGAAATCTAATATTCTTCCGGAAGTTCTTAATACTTCTTCTTCAACTTCTGAACCGTTGCTTCCCTTTACGGTTGCTTTGGTGGAACCAATAATGAAGGTGTGGCAGAAGCCTTTGTCTGCTCCTGCGGTTTCTCGTTCCATCTCTAGAAGGTACAGGCCCGCTCCTGGTGATCCGTCTTTTTTATCCTAACATCCTACGCCGGAAAGTTTAGTTGCCAGGTTTCTTGTTCGAAGCAATCTTCTGGCTTTTCCCCTACCATTCTTGGTGATAGGGATTCTAAAAAGATGGAGCAGGCGGCAAAGAAGGTGTTCTCTTCTGCAAGTATGCCTCTTAAATCCACTAATGCAACCTGTGTTCTTGGAAGTTATATCTATGCTTTAATGGACTCAGTCATGCAGCTAGCTCCTAAGTTGCCTGAGGAGGATCTGGCTAATTTCTTGGAAGTCCTTTCTGATTCGCAGGTTGCGGCACGTCAGATGATTCAATCGGGCCTGGACACTGCTGACTCTGTAGCGCGTGTGATGGGGTCTTCTGTGGCTGCAAGGAGACAGGCTTGGCTTCGTTCGTCTGGTTTCTCACCTGATGTTCAGGCGACTTTGCTGGATTTGCCCTTTGATGGGTCAAAACTCTTTGGTTCAAAGGCAACTCAGCCTTAGAGCGTTTTAAGGACAGCAGGGCTACTGAAAGATCTCTAGGCCTCCAGGTGCAGTCCAGAGGATACGGCTACAAGCGGTATTGTGAATTTGGGAGATCTGCTTCCTTTCGTGGCCGACAGCAATCTCAACAGGGCCGGCAACAGCAGAATCCCTTGTACAAGTCATACAGAGGGAAGAATGAAAGAGGCCTCAGGGGTTCAGCTCGACAACAATCCTCCTCCTCTACTTCCCCTCCCGCCACCGTTGGTACATCAGGAAAGCAGTTCTAGATCCCCTATCTTAGAACATGTTGGTCCAGTTGGAGGTCGGTGTCCCACTTTTTACAAGAGTGGAGACTGATCACGTCAGATCATTGGGTCTTGAATCTTATAGAGAATGGGTACGCCCTTCACTTTTTGGAGTTTCCTCCTCCTTACCCTCCTTGCCAGGGTTGGTGTTCAGAGGACCACTTACTGCTTTTACAGTAGGAGGTTCTTACCTTGCTACAGAAAGGTGCGATAGAGGTGGTTCTGGAGCAGGAAAGGGGTCAGTGTTGCTACTCCCAGTATTTCCTGATCCCTAAAAAGGACGGTTGCTTAAAGCCAATCCTGGACCTCAGGATTTTTAACCTTTACTTCAGACGGGAGAAGTTCAAAATGTTGACCTTGGCTCAGGTTCTTCTTCCGCTGCAACAGGAAGACTGAATGGTGACCAACGATCTACAGGATGCATATTTTCATCTTCCCATCCTGAGGTCGCAATGGAAGTATCTCCGGTTCACGGTGGGGTCGCAACATTATCAGTTTGCGGTTCTTCTGTTCGGTCTTACTTCCGCACCTCGAGTCTTTACAAACGTGATGGCGGTGGTAGCGGCTCATCTCAGAAGGTCAGGGGTTCCTGTTTTCCCCTACCTGGACAACTGGCTGTTGAAAGCGGAGAGTTGGTTTCGCGCCACTTGCAGGTAACAGCTCATCTGTTGTTCAATTTAGATTTCTCGATAAATGTACCCAAATCTCACCTGGTGCCTTCTCAGCGCAGCCTGTTCATAGGGCCAATACTGGACACTTCTGTGTGTCGAGCTTACCCTCCTCCGCAGAGGATTCTCGACGTTCAGGAAATGATTCCTTTATTTCACGATGGAGCGGTTGTTCCAGTCCTGAAGGTTCTTCGCCTGCTCGGTCTGTTCGCTTCCTGCATTCTGTTGGTCAACCATGCACGCTGGCACATGAGGGCACTCCAGTGGTGCCTACGCAGGGAGTGGTATCAGTACAACGAAGATCTCGGGGACAAGATTAGAATCTCCAGAGAAGCTGCAGCGGAGCTGATTTGGTGGAGTGTGCAGGGCAACCTATCAAGGAAAGCCTTTTCGGCCTCCTCCACCGGTGGCCACAGTGAACATGGATGCCTTCACTCTAGGGTGGGGTGCTCATCTGGGTGATCTGGAGGTCAAAGGTCTTTGGTCTCCAGAGGAAAGGTTGCTTCATATCAACCTGTTGGAATTGCGGGCGAGTCGTTTGGCACTAAAGGCCTTCCTCCCTTCCCTTCGCGGTCAGCCGGTTCAGGTCCTGACGGACAACACTACCGCGATGTGGTATATTAACAAACAGGGAGGTGTAGGGTCGTATCATCTCTGTCAAGAGGCTCTGCGGCTCTGGTCCTGGGCTGAGAACCATCGGATTTGTGTATTTGCAAATCATCTGGCCGGTGTGCTGAATTTACGTGCGGACAGTCTCAGTCTGCGTTACTCGGCCGATCACGAGTGGCGGCTTCATCCGGAGGTGGTCCATCGCATCTTTCAGATGTGGGGGTCTCCTCGGTTGGACCTGTTTGCCACTCACGAGAACACATACTGCCCTTCGTTCTGCAGTCTTCAGTATCCGTTGCTGGGAGCGCTGGGGGACGCGTTTCAGTTGGATTGGAGCTCACAACTCCTTTACGCGTTTCCTCCCATACCCTTGATTCCTCGGGTTATGAGGAAGATTCGCCAAGACCGGGCCCAAGTCATATTGATCGCCCCAGATTGGCCAAGAAGGGTGTGGTACACAGATCTACTTCACCTCTCATCGCACCCTCCGCTCCGTCTCCCTCTCAGGGCAGACCTCCTCTCGCAGTCGCAGGGGCAGGTTCTACACCCCCAGCTCCAGAGTCTGCACGTTCATGCCTGGAGATTGAACAGGGCAACCTGAGTTCCTTCTCTCTCCCGCTGGATATAGTGGATGTTATTTTATCGTTCAGGCAGCACTCCACTAAGTCTGTTTACTCTTCCAGATGGTCCAGATTTGTTAGGTGGTGCGGAGAGAAAGACATTGACCCTTTGAAGGCCCGTTTGTCTACTATTCTGGAGTTTTCACTTTCTTTGGCACAGCAAGGTTGTACTGTAGCCACTGTTGAGGGCTATTTGTTGGCCTTGTCGGATTTTCTATGTTTGCCGGACCAGCCGTCTTTATTTAAGTCCCCCATTGTAATGAGGTTCATTAAGGGTCCTCTCCCAACTCCCCACCCAAGCCTCCACTTCCAAGAGCGCTTTCCCTAGTGCACCCCCGGAAATCTAAGAAGCTGGACCACCTTGGAAAGAAAATGTTCTCTTCCGCCAGCTTAGGACTGTGGTCGGTAAACACCGCATGTCTCTTGGGCCGTTATGCCCACTCGTGTGGGATACGGCTGCGCAGGTGCTGCCTCAGTGTCTGTAGGAGGCCCGGGCAGTGCTCTCCCAGGCTGTCGTCACCGGGAGGGATGCAGCAAAGTTTGCCATCCGTTGTGGGCAGGACATCGCCGACTCTCTGGGGAGGACTATTTCAACGTCGGTAGCGCATCGTCGCTATGCCTGGATGAGATCGACTGGCTTTTCAGGGGATGTCCAGAACCCTATGATGAACATGCCTTTTGATGGCTGTCGCCTTTTTGGCGACAAAGCAGACAACGCTCTAGAGCGTTTCAAGGACTCACGGGCTACGGCCAAGTCCTTGAGCCTCTCCACACGCCCTGTGCAGTCTGCTTTTTGCCCCTTTCCTGGCTACGGAAGGGGTGCCCCGCTATCTCCTGCCCAGAGCCACAGGCCGCAGAAGTTACCCAACCTTCACGCAGCCGGGGACGTGGGAACAATTGTCATGGTTCCGGGGGCCAACGGGTGGCCCAGTCCACAAACCCCCTCCCCTGCAGCAGCATCCAAAGCGTCCTAAGTCCGAAGGGGCTACTCCCTCCCCTTCGAGACTACCCCTCCAGCCATGCCACCGAGATACCACAGCATGTCAGAGGATCATCTGGCCCTTCTCCAGCAGGAAGTTACGGCTCTCTTGGCCAAGGGAGCCTTTGAGCGCGTTCCTGTCCCAAAAGTAGGTTGTGGTTGGTACTCGCATTACTTTCTGGTCCCCAAGAAGGACAAGAGCCTGCGTCCTATCTTGGATAACAGGGATGTCAATCGCTTCCTCCAGAAGGAGTTCAAGATGTTGACGCTTGCTCAGGTCTTTTCCGCCCTCCATCCAGAAGACTGGATGGTAGCGTTGGACTTACAGGATGCTTATTTTCACATCCCTGTCCTGCCGGCCCACCGGCGTTACCTACGATTCACGGTAGGCCACGAGTATTTTCAGTTCGCCGTGCTCCCCTTTGGCCTTACCAGTGCCCTCGGGTGTTCACGAAAGTGATGGCGGTGGCCGCAGCTCATCTGCGCAGATCAGGGGTTTCAGTCTTCCCCTATCTCGACAACTGGCTGTTGAAGGCGGGCTCGCCCCAGGCAGTCGTCTCCCACCTCCAGACTACGGCCAACCTCCTGCATTCGCTGGGGTTCTCCATCAATGTGCCGAAGTCACACCTGATTCCCTCTCAGAAGCTCCTCTTCATCAGAGTGGTTCTGGACACAACGCAGTTTCGGGTCTATCCTCCCAAACAGCGAGTCTGGGATACTCGGGCTATGATTCCGATCTTCCAGCCTCTATCCCGGGTTTCAGTCAGAATTACCCTGAGGCTGCGAGCCTCATGGCCTTCTGCATCCTGCTGGTCAATCATGCCAGGTGGCATATGTGAGCTCTGCAGTGGGACCTGAAGTTCCAGTGGGCGCAGCATCAGGGGGATCTGTCCAATTGCGTCCAGATCTCGGAGGGCACTGCACGACAACTGCAGCGGTGGCTCACGAACCAGGATTGAGTCAATGGCAGATCCCTCTCTCTTCCCCAACTAGAGCACACAGCGGTGACGGACGCATCCCTTCTGGGATGGGGTGGCCACATGGGAGAGGCCGAGATCAGAGGACTCTGTCTCTGGCGGAGTCCGGGCTCCACATCAACCTTCTGGAGCTCCGGGCGATTTGTCTCGCACTGAAAGCATTCCTTCCCTCTGTCTGGGGAAGAGTAGTGCAGGTGTTCACGGACAACACCACTGCGATGTGGTACTGCAACAAACAGGGCAGGGTGGGGTCCTGGACCCCATGTCAAGAGGCCCTCCGCCTCTGGACATGGCTGGAACATTAGGGCATTTCCCTGGTGGTTCAACATCTGGCAGGTTTTCTGAACGCCAGGGCAGACGAACTCGGCCGCATGTGCATGATGGATCACGAATGGCGTCTTCAGTCGGAGGTGGTGTAAGGTCTCTTTCAACAGTGGGGAGAGCCTTGGTTAGATCTATTCGCCACCGAAGAGAACGCGCAATGTCAGCAATTCTGCGCATTGGAACTTCCAAAGCGGCACTCGCTAGGCGACGCTTTTCGTTGCGAGTGGAGTTGCGGTCTATTGTACGCCTTTCTGCCTATATCACTTCTGCCCAGAGTGCTGAAGAAGATCAGGCGCGACCGGGCCCAAGTCATTCTTGTGGCTCCGGATTGGGCACGAAGAGTCTAGTATCCCGAGCTGCTCAACATGGCCATCGATCCTCCGATCAGACTGCCTCTTCTGGAGGATCTTCTGTCTCATCAGAAGGGCACGGTCCTCCACCCAAACCTGTCCAGCCTCCACCTCCTTGCATGGAGATTGAACGGCGGCAGTTGACGTCTTTCGACCTGCCTCCTGAAGTCTGTGATGTAATCTTGGCAGCCAGGCGTCCCTCCACTAAGACGGTATATGCCTGTCGGTGGAATAAGTTTGTGGCATAGTGCACAGCAAAGGCTATGGATCCCCTTTCTGCCCCTCTTTCTGTGGTCCTCTTGTTTCTTCTGTCTTTAGCCCAGCAGGGCTCTGCTCTGGGCACTATCAAGGGCTATCTTTCGGCCATCTCTACCTTCCTTCGGCTTCCAGATCAGCCTTCCCTTTTCAAGTCCCCGGTTGTAAGTCGCTTCTTGAAAGGCATAACTCATCTCTTTCCTCCTATTCCCTTCATTATGCCTAAGTGGGACTTGAACCTGGTTTTAACTTATTTAATGTGTGCTCCCTTTGAGCCGCTTCACAACTGTCCTTTATGGTTCTTGACTCTCAAAACTGCGTTCCTGGTGACCATCACCTCTGCCAGACGAGTGAGTGAGCTCCATACGCTTTCTTCTAAGCCTCCTTTTCTCTCTGTACATCCGGACAAAGTTGTCCTTCGGACTTGTCCATCCGTCCTGCCCAAAGTTGTCACGCCTTCCACATCAGGCAGACTATCACTTTGTCTACCTTCTTTCTGCCTCTGCATCCTTCGAAAGAGGGAGAGAGGCTCCACCATCTGGACCCAATATGTGCGCTTTCTTTTTATCTGGATCACACAAAACAGTTCCGGGTGGATGACCAAATCTTTGTTGGCTACGTGGGTGCCAGGAAAGGTCGGGCCTTACACAAATGAACCATTTCTCGATGGGTCGTTTTGTGTATAAAAGCATGCTATTCTCTGGCTAAAAAGGAACCTCCAGTGGGGCTACGCGCCCATTCCACCAGGGAGACGGCAGCCAGTACTGCTTTGGGTAGAGGAGTTCCTCTACATGACCTCTGTCAGACAGCTACGTGGGCATTGCTGCACACGTTTACAAAACACTACTGCCTGGACAACCAAGTCCGGAGAGACTGCTTCTTTGGCCGTTCTGTTCTCCAGGACTTTCTGGTGTGATCTTGGTTCGCAGATCCATCACTGGGGTTGGTATTGCTGGGGTATCTATTCTAAGGTAAGGAATCTATAACTAACGTATTTCTTTCAGATGAACAAGTTACTTACCTTCGGTAACAATATATCAGTAAGAAACATTAGTTAGTTATAGATTCCTTACCACCCCACCCATCCTCCCCGTTCTGCAAACTGATTTCTAGGGTTAAGGACATCCTTTCAGGGCCCTAGTTTTGTGCACCAGTAGTCAGTGTCTTGCATGGCTCTGCGTTTCTGAAGCGGAAAGTCATGTACAGAACTGACGTCAGCGCGTGAGGGTGGCATCTAAGTAGCTGCCGAGACGTCATCTCGGCGACCACGATGTCATCGACGGACGTGGAGCCGACCAACTAACACCTTCCGATGTGCAGAGGTACTGCTGACGAAAAACTTTCCGGATCCAGCCTGACGCCTGGGGTAATTCTAAGGTAAGGAATCTATAACTAACTAATGTTTCTTACAGATATATCGTTACCGAAGGTAAGTAACTTGTTCATTAGATCGTGCTGAAATAAGACACTGCCAGTAAAACTTTTGTTCCACACAGTGCAGTAGCGGTCCGTGGAGGGAGTTTGGTGGGGCAGTGAGGCGGGGCGGGGGAGGGGCAGAGTGGGGAAATGTAAACACCGGAATATGGATGAACGGTGGTAAGTACACATTTAAATAAATAAATACATTTTGTTGCGCGCGCTGCATTGCATTTTGCGATGCAGCGCGCGCAACGGAATTTGTAAAGGTCTGTCCAGTACGGACAGTCCGGAGCATTCATGCCGAGATAGTGTGTGGGGAATAATCTGGGGCAGATGAGCTGGCCATGGAAAGTCTCTCTAATTCAAGAAAATATAGCAAAGAGGGAAAGATTCCAGATAACTTTTATTTTAATAGGATTAAATAATTCAACACCATCACTTGAAGTTACATGAAAAAATATTGGGGAGGAGAGAGCTTTGTAGTCCTGCAGAAGATGGTTATTATTAATAGTGTCCACTGAAACACGTCGACGGATTAGTTAAACAGCATCTGCAATGCCCAGAGGTCGATATATGGATTTTAACTTATCAATTGACACCTGTTGACATGATGAGCAGATAGACTATTCTATGAAGACTAACTATGAGGTATCAGTGGTTCTCCCTTTTGTTATTGCATTGTTATGGGAAATGGTTTATATGCATGTGTGCATTAGCCATAACTGTGTTCTTTGATTACAATGTTAATGTGATCTTATTTCAGAAAACAGGAATAAAGCCATATATATTTTTCTAAATGTCTGTTTTTTGTTGGTGTATTATGTTTTGTTTTATGTAGGGTGAATGTAGAGTGAAGTCTGAGTGCTCTGTGTAAGGCTTATACCTAGGGTACTCTTAGAATTTTTTGTCTAGTGGAACCCTGCCCCCCTTGGTGTGAGGGGTCTCTCTTCCTTGTTTTACAATACTATCTAGAGAGGAAGCCTTCGGTCTCCCATAAAATTAATTATTTGGAGACCTGTCTACCAGTGATCATATTATAATTTCTCAACTTTGTTGGAAAGAGTTTCAAAAAGAAGATGAGCAATATTAACCTTAAAAAAGATACATTTGTGCAAAGATTCGCATGTCTTAGGAAGTGTGCTTCAGCAATAGGAACCTTTTACATTTAAGCAGAAATATTCAAACTATCATCCATGCAGATCTCTAATAAAAGAGATCAGGAGTATCTAGAGGGAAAACCTTCCGTATCTGTTGGGGGCTGATGAAGTCTTCCTGTATAGAGCCCGATTGTCTCACCGTTGAACGAGGGGACTTTTGTTTAAATTCGGAGGAGGTCTGAATTCCGTATTCTCAGTTCCAGGTGCGCTGGCCAAAATTGCAACTAATGAAGAAAAAAGGTTATTACTTTAAATCAAGGACGTAGTGAACCATCTGCTATACCAGCTTAAGCGGGGGTGCTACTGAGCCAGATAAATTTGTTAATGGCACATATCTTTGGCTCGCACATCATCATAAATCACATGTTAAAACTAATAAACTCCGTAAGAATAAACCGTAACACAGCTGAGGGGTGGGGACCAAAAGAAAACTGTAAAGCAGCCTAAAAATGTGATAGAGAGAAAGACAAACTATTAAAATGCCAAAGAAAAAAGTTAGAGGCCAATAGAGTGAGACAGTGCAAAGGAAAGCAAGCAAAATACAAATAAGGAAAGACGGCATAAAGTAACACAGACAATAAGGAAAAGTGTAACAAGAAGAGGAAGGAAAAAAGAATGAAAGAAGAGTGGAAAAAGGAAAGATCAAAGAAATAAAAAACTATAAGAAGGAAAGAAAGAAGGAACGCAGGAAAATATATTGCAGTAACAAAGAAGAAATGTGAGATCAAAGGATGGGCAGTAGTAGGAAAAAAGAGAAGGAAAGAGTCAACTAATGGAAGGAATTCAAAAAGAAAAGTTGGAAATAATGTGTGAAAGAGAGCCAGGAGAAACATAAGAATTAATGGATAAAGGATAGAACCCTAGAAAGAAATTAATGACGTAATGTGAGAAGAATAGACCAAAGGAAAGAAAGCTTGAAAGAAAGAATAAAATACACATAAACCAAAAAAGATGGTGGAAAGAAGGATTGAAAGATGCATAAAAGGGCTGAAAGAAGATGGAAATGAAGCAGAGAAATAGGTCACTACTGGTAAATGTACAGTTTTTGGTCGAATTGCTTTAAAATCATGCTATAATATTCATAATTTTGCATCATTGTCTGAAAACGTTTCCCAGGGCTACAGTTCCTATGACACTTCCTAGGAAGGGGTGGGATTTCTCAATTTACTACGTGAGCATTTATCGCTATATAGTGGCTACTCCCTAACTCGAAATTGCAAATGTACATGTTCCCATGTTTTGGTGGCTTGTTTTATATTCATATACTTGCTTGACCAGATTTTAAACCTTTTATTTGTAAAATATGGTGTATTGTCCCAGCCATTTAGTAAATGATGGTGTATTGTCAGCTGCCATGAGTCTTCTAGTAGCATGTGTTATGTGGACGTGGCAGCCGAGCGAGGATACTTTTTAGTTTATGTAAAAAGGTACTGTCTTACTTAAAAAAGTTATATTCTGTTTGCATTTATTCATGACATACTATGATGTGTCCAACTGTTTAACAGACTTTTTGTCCAAATAAACTTGCATTTGAATACAGTACAGTAAATGTATCTAATTGAATTGCTCAAACTGATAACCACTAGATATAATTTATGGAATCAAATTTAAAAAATAGCAAATTATAATGAGCCGAATTGATTAGACCAAAATAATTGATTTTCCAGGAGCACCAAAAGCGTTCTATACCTAGTCTTCACACGTTGCAAGCTGACGTTCATGAAAAGCTATTTCTGTAAACGTGCCCACCTATATTTTTATATCTATATAAAAAATGTGAATTGCAGCATATTAGAGGAATAAGTGAGTCCTTGTGTTCCATATTCAGCAGCTGACAGGCGTCATGCCACTTGTAAATCTTAAAACAGACTTCCTTCAGATTAAACAATAAAAATCATTCTGTACTTCAATGGAACTGTGGAGCAAGAATGACACATCTTCTATAAATAGGTAACTTCGTGTAAGATGGCTACACAGGACTTTATATTAAAATCTAAGGATGCAGGCCTATGAGCTAGCTCAGTGGGTTAATGTACCTGCTGCAGACAGTGGTGTTCAACCTGATCGCAGAGGTCCATAACCTTTTCATGCTTCTGAGGTTGATCAAGTGAGGCTGGTCAAGGGGAAGCCACTGAGTTGTTTTAAACCACTGTATCTTGGTAACAAGTACCATGTAAAAACCCTGTAATGTTTGAGACTTTATTAAACCTCCATTGCCACTTTCAAACCTCTGCTTGGGTTCAGAGACATTACATTCACCGTAACTCACACAACTATTTTAGGAAACTTAACACTGAACAAACTGTCTACCAACCTCTCATAACCCAACAAAACAAAAGACAATGTTAAATAATGTTGATCCAGTCCGACTGGTTCCCTTTCTAAATTCACCAACCCACCAGACCACGAGGACCATCATTTACAGAGTGGTTGGGAGGAGTCCAACTTGTGCACCAGATTCTGGTCTCTGCAGCGTAGCTTCTGTTTGTGCAGCAGGTACAGTGGCACCGAGGCCCACAGGACTGAGGGCCCACTGAACCTTTATTGTTGATGCATTTTATAATTCAAACAGCGGCCGGGGGGGTCCAATTTTGTGCACTAGGTCCTGTGCACTGGCTACGATCTTATGCGAAGAAATTCATGGTAGCCTCGAAGGTGCTGCACATTCTTTTTATGTATACTGTCAAATGTCTTCAATGCCTGACAGACTAACCAAAGCAAAGGACTTGCCATTACTTCATTTCTTAGGAGCGCAGACATAAAGAGCTGTTTTCGATTTTCCGTTGCTGTTTGCTTCCCTGGAGAAGAGAATCCGTGGGCGGGTACGTGCGTTTTTTTTCAACTGGCCCAGTCGCTTCTTTTTAATGCCAGCTTTTATAATTGGCAAATATTAGAATAAGAACTAGGCTGAAACCTTTACATCCACGTCCTCGACCGTGTTAGGGTTTGCACAAGACATAACACACACAACCAAAGTCCTTCGGCATCATTTCGCCAAGAAGGGAAAGCCATGACTGTCAAACGCTGCGTCTGTTGCTCTGTGTGGTCCCAGTATTTGCACACTTGAGACTTTTGGACGTTTATGTTGCTAACTCCTTAGCATGTCCTTCGATTTATTATTTCCTGTTGCCCTTGATTAATGCAAGTGTAATGCTTAATTAAGGGCTCAACACTGTAGAACCCAAAGCAGTTGCTAATGGAACAGCATTCCTGATTAGTGGTTATTGGCAGAAGAAGGGACCTTTGGAAAGTGAGATTACTCATCTGTGTTTGGCAGGTTTTTGGGAGGGTATATCTATTAAAAACATAAAGATAAATGCAGGCAAAAAATCTCAGGAGGCCATCGCCCTCTCCAGCTACTGGCACCACCGATTTTCACCACCGGGCCCTCCCATTTCCGGGACTGGCACTGCCCGCATAGATAATAGCCACATCCAGATTGCAGCTAGGATGACCACCTGTCCGTAATTTTAATGGACTGTAGGCAGGGCTTTAAATGGGCCGGATCCTGTCGGTGCTCAGCACCGGCAGTTCTAAAAACAGAAGGTGCTGAGATGAGCCAAAAGACCTATTAGGCTCTCCATTTTGGCCCTTACCCCTGGGGTGAAAATAAAAAATCTTAATTCTGCTGCAGTGCCACCATTCACTGCCTTTGATGTAGCTTCAAAGAGACTCATTATTATTTTTTCACGGCCTCATCATTTCAAAACTGAAGCATTTTGAAAATTCTATACAATGAAGCCATGGTTGTTGCTTATTTATCTTATGTAACTAACAACCATTGACAAAGCCAATAGTCCTGGCTTCTTGTTGGTGTATTGTTACTTGTAAAATATATCTGGATACAAAGACAGAAACAGCAAGATACTAATCAGGTGGTACACTATGCTAAGCACAGATTTTTAACTAATTGTAATGGCATTTATATAGGGCATACTACCCCTTACGAGGTGTCAAAGCACTTTTTTCAGCGAGTAGCACGCTTCTTCTGAACCCAAAAAGGATTAATTGTATTTTTAAGCCATGCCCTTAATTACTTAGGCCAAGCCCCATTGAGAGACCCCCCAGTTTTTTCATTCCACTTAAAGCCCTGACTGTAGGTAAATGAGCCTAATGTCCGTTGTCAGTGATTGATGTCTTAACTGGCGGCGTTTGTTCTTTAGCCTTTCGGTGAAAGGACAAAAGTTACACAACTGAGATCCTCAGCTGAAGTGAAGGAGAGGGAGTCTCCTGTGCTGTGTTCCAGAGGAAGGGGCAAACAGCTTCACAGGTGTAGAAAATAGTAAATAAATGCACTGATAAAGTAGTGGGGTATGGCCTCTCCTTGGATGTGTCTGAAAATTTAACTTTTGTCCTGAATTTTGACCCTTTGCCCTGAATTTTTGTACTGAATTGCGGCCTTTTGTCCTGTAATTTTTCACAGTCCTGTCCAGAATTTGTCTCCGTACCAGGTGGTCACCCGAACGACAGCAAGCGAGGTCTCAGGCAGCTCGGTCCTTGGCAGCCGACAGGTTCGGCAAGCTCTGGGACTCAGACGCAGTCTCGGGTATCACACCCGTAGAAGCGACGCTGCCATCTTGGAATCCTCGCTGCCATCATGGCCCGCAGCTTCCGTCTTGAGGAGGTCTCCAGGGAGCACAGCAATACCAGCAGACCCCTCTCCAGGATCTTGAAAATCATTGCCCCCACCATGTACGGGTGTTAGGAGTCCCGCCAGCAGCCCAACATATCACAGCAGTGAGGCCGGGTGCAGAGCTCTCTAGTGAACGTCAACCATCTTGGCCGGTCAGGCCACGCCCGCCACAATCGCTGCCCTTTTAGCTCAGCCTAAAGCCTCTTCATTCACTCACTGAACTATCAAATTGCCGGCCTTCTCTACCTTGCAGTCCACGAGTTAGGATCAGCTGCTTGGGGCGATCTTGAAGACCAGACCTGGAGGCCCCTTTCATCAAGGATGGGAGCTTGAGCATATTTCTGCAGGTGGCCTTCTGTTCGTCACACTTTCAGCTTCATTTTTTTTAAAAACAGACTTTTATTGAGTTTCATGTACATACACACACATCCCTGCCGCACATTGACTGGGCGATAGCGAAGATCAGGAGGAAGTACCACCAACAGCCCATCAATCTCAGCCTAGACCCACATTTCCCTGCTGCCCGTCTTACATGTACAATCCACTGCTACAGAGTGGAACAACAGACCCCCCTCTCCCCCCACCTCCCGCTCAAAAACTTCCCCAACAAAGCTCCTCCCCAGGATGTCGCCAGCTACTAAGTTATACAATAGAACAGATATGCCTCGCAGACCACCTCCCACGCTCCCCATCACACGGGATACAGCAGTGAGTCGGACAAGAACATCAAGAGAAATCACCTATCCTGATCCCATGATCCCAGGGGTCTCCCCCGCTCCACATTCCCTCCTGCGGTGAAGAGTCGCTCAAGTGCCCCCTGCCACGCCCCTCTCCTCATAAACCTCCTCATCATCTTCTGGAGGATGTTTGAGCAGCTCCAGGAGTGCCACCCATGCTTGCGCCATTTCCTGAGATTTCTCGCTGCCACTACGCCGGGCCAACTGTAACCTATAGTCCCCTTCACTCTCTGCCCACTTCACCATCTCCTTGTTCCAGCGCACCAAACTAGGACCCTGCCTCGCCTACCAGTGGGAAGTAAGTTCTCGCTTAGCCAGGATCAACCCCAGGTCTATAAACCGGCTGGTAACCTTAGTCTTGGTGGTGTGCGGAAACCAATGCAACAAGCATAGTCCAAGCGACATCACTAGCTCTCTCTCTGTCACAGTCAGCAGGGCAGTCATCACCTCCCGCCAAAAGTCTCCCACCCGCGGGCAGTCCCAGAGCATGTGCAGAAAATTCGCCCCTTCCCTGGGCACAGCGGGGGCAATCACCCGACCCCCCCAAAGAATTCAGCGATTTTACTGGGGGTGAGGTAGGATGGAAGATATAAAATTGAATAAGTTGGAACCGTGCTTTCCGAGAACATTCCCACGGCCTCTCCACAATCGCCTCCACAGCCTTTTCTGCAATGGGTTCCCCTAGATCCGCCTCTCACTTGAGACACAGCGCCGTCAGTGTTTTGCGCATGTCACTAGTGATCCGACGATAAAGGCAGGTCACCGCTTTAAAAGTACCCGCCGCCATCACTACATATTGGCAAGCGAGAGACGTATCTGGTTCCACCAGCCCACTGCGCCAATGCTTCCTAATGGCTGCAGACAGGGCAGCATGCAAGAGAAAATCCCCCCGCGGGAGATCATGGCGCTCACAGAGGTCCTGAAAGGGAAGAAGACCACCGTCCTCATATAGATCACCTATGGCCGTGACTCCCGCTTCCTCCCAGGCCAGTAGCTGGTTCCAGTCTCCCCCATGAGGCAACACCTCGCACATCCGCAGCGGGATCTCAGGAGCATAAAGGGTCCCCCCATGTGCCCTCCTGACCAGTCACGCCCAGCATTGTCGGACCGTCTCCAATTCCGGCGGCCGCATAGCCCCTCTCAGTGGCGCCCGTAGCAGCACGCAGGACAGGAGGTGCCAACTCTGATCCGACCCATCCTGCTCCTCCGGCCGCCTAATGTGTCCCGCCACCCATTTCGTGAACCACTGAAGTTGCGCAGCGTGATAGTAAGCCTCAAAGTCCGGCAACGCAAGGCCCCCCTCCGTCCTGGGCCTCTGCAGGGTGGCTAACGCCACCCTCCGTCGGCCGGTTCCCCAAAGAAACCCCGTAATCAAAGTGTTCAGCTGTGTGAAGAGTCTACTCGGAATCCAGATGGGGAGGGTCCCAAAATAATAAAGAAACCGAGGCAAGATGATCATTTTCACCAAAGCAACCCTACCAGCCACCGACAACGGAAGGGTCCCCCAAAAATCAAAGCAGGATTTCGCTCCCCGCGCTGCCCGCCCCACGTTACCCTCCAGTAGGTCAGCGGGATCATGATAAATTTGTGTCCCCAAATATGGCAAACACCTGGACTCCCACAAGACATCCCCTATCATCGACCGATCCAGCTCACCCTGTCTGGCAGGGAACAGACAGAACGTATTCCAATTCACCCTGAGGCCCGCCACCCTCCCCAAGGTCTCCAGCAAGACTCGCGCTCCTCTTAACGCATCCCCAGTATCCGGCAAAAACATAAGGAGATCATCTGCATACAGCGCTATGTGGTGTACTCTTCCCTACGAGCCCTGGGAAATACCGCCCTGACCTGGCGTGCGCTTCACACTTCCAGCTTCATGTTGACTGTAGCAACCCAAGTAGGCTCGAGGCTATCTCCGAGTGCACTTTCAAGTACAAGGGATAGACAATTCAGGAAAGCATAATGCTACATTAAGAACCAATGCTCACTGATCAGGGACAGCAGGTGTAGTGGCTCCAAGCCCAGGAGTGTGGGGTGCCTACCTCACCCCAAAAATAGTTGTTTTAATACCCTGCCAGACAGCAGGGGGCCGATTTTTGATTTGTTTGTTACTGTCATTATGGCCCATGGCTATGATAGCACCCTTGCTAAGCTGAGGTTATGCACAGATGTAGGGTGTGCACGCTAGAGCTTCCATTTGATCACATCGAGCAATGACTAAATGAGGAAAATTGCAGTTTAGGCGATTTCAGTTTCAAATGGCATAGCTCCGTGCACACTTAAGGGAACTCAGGGAATCCGATCTCAAAATGTTCCGCAGACCCACTGGAAGGTAGTCTATCCTGAGAAGTACTCGGAGCTCACTTGCATGTATATGGGGCTCCCTTAAAGATACTCGTGATCACTGAGCAGGACTCAAGGTTCACTGGTGAATGCTCTGCACTTCACGCTCACTGAATAAATAAATACAAATGGTCGTACTTAGAGTGACAGGTACTCTGAGGTAACAACTTAATCGAGTTGACTTTGCAACATGTTCCCAAGCTCACTACATGTTAGGTGCATAAGGCTTGAGGAAAGGCACGCTGTGGTTTGTGTAGGAGGCTCAGGCACACATCCAAGGTCTCTTACACCTCTACACCTGGACTATCAGTCCTTCTATGTAGCAGTTACTTGCAGGCTTAGCCCTCTCTGGTGAGTTCCGGATTACCAAATAGGTAGGCACCGGCCTGTGGGCCCCACTCCTTTGAGGCGCCCCACGACAACAGATCAAAATAAAACTTAAAGTACATGAACCAAAAACATCAGATTCACATAACAGTTTGTCTTAAAAATTCATCTTCTGGAAGCTGTTAGTTTGTAAAAAATAAAATAAAATGGTGTATTGGGTATTGGGCGATAATTTGCGAGTGGGGGTAAAATTCCAACTTCCTGGGGGCTTCCTGTCTCTGGTAGTGTTCTGCAGAGTGTGTGAAGAACATTGAATAGAAATTGAATGTACCGAGGAGCGACTTAGACATTTTACGCCAGGAAAGGGGGTGGGGTTGGCTACAGACCGGGCTGAGAAGGTACAGTGCCCCATCCTATTGACTGAATTCACAAGGGAAGAAGTTCTGAATGTCTTTCTAAAGGCAGTTTTGTGTTGAATTTCGCACTGGTAATGGAAAGAGACTTCCGCGTGGTGGGCGCCAGCACTGATACTAACCAAGCACCTGAGGGTCCTATTGATTCATGAAATTTTTAGTAGCAGGGCAGTCCCAAGATCTGTAGGAGGGGGCGTAATGTTTATGTTTCTGATGAAGAAAAACAGATCCTCTTCTAAAGTACGCTTATTTGCAGATTAACTGGATCTTTCAATCGGTATGTTGTGCCGCTGGCATTCAGACTATAAATTGGATAATTGGATATATGCTTCAAGCAGGCCAACAAGCGAGCTGCCACGTTCGGTAGGAACTTCTGGAGTAGGATCCGTTAGACTAGAAATCCAGCCAGGACAAGATCACAGGTGCCAAAGAACAGGCCATTTGAGGGATCACCATTGATTTCACGCTTGGACACATGAATCCTCTGTGAAATAGCATCCTGCAATACCAATAAGTCACTGCATTTTTTCCTCCTGTTAATACAACTGGGCCAGAAACATATCTGCCCATAGTCACAAACCTATGATCTCTGTGAATGAATACAATAGGAATCGTAATAGGAACTTTGCATTTCACATGTTACACACTTTGCTGAGTATTGGTTGTCATTTTAGCACTCTGCAGACCTTTGATTTTGAGTAGTGGACCATTGACTGCGGTTGATGGAAATTTAAGGGGCCACTGACCACCATTTGCAGTGGGGGGCTGGGAAACCATTTTGCATTATGCCACTGATTTTGATAAAGTGAAATCATTTCTTCTGTGTGACTCCAACTTCTAATTCTAAAATGAGAGTGTCTTCTTTATTGCGTACAGCACTTAACTGACACTATTTTATGCACGTTTCCCCTTCACAGAGGCCATGATAGCAGATCTACACAAAAAGATAACAGAAGCTTTCGATGTGTTTGACCACGAAACCAACAAAACTGTGGATGTCAGGTAGGAGAATGTTTTTGTGAAGCATCCTTTTTGATCGTTTGCCAGACCATGGGTTATATTGATTGAAGAATGGTTAAAACATGGTTTACTGTGAAAGTATATGTAAACTAGAGTAATACTATGTACAACCCGCTGTTGCTTATCAAAATTATCTGTCGTTATACCGATGATGATGCGTTTCACAATGCATGCATTGCTGGTAAGTTTTTAGTTCCCTTATGTGTGATGTTTCCATGTTTTCATGGTACGTATGTGTGACATTACAATACTTTGTGTGACATTTTGAAGGATACCTTATAGCGCATGTTAATGTGCTAGATATCAGAAATGACCCTGTTAGACCTGGCATTCTTGGCGTGGTTCTCTTCTAACTTTTTGTCCTGTTTTGTTGACTTAGTTTTTGCTGGTTAGGACTCTTATCACTGCTAACCAGAGCTATAGTTCTTGTGCACTCTCCTTTAAATATGGTAGAACTGGCTTATACCCAATTGTAATATTTAGTTTATTTGTAAGTCCCTAGTAAATTGATACTACATGTGCCCAGGGCCTGTAAATTAAATGCTATCAGTGGGCCTGCAGCACTTGTTGTACAACCCACTTAAGTAGCCCTTTAAACATGTCTCAGGCCTGTCATTACAGCCTACGTGTGCAGTTTTTAAACTACCATTTCGACCTGGCCAGCCTAACCTGCCAGGCACAAACCTTCCTTTTTAATACATATAAGCAACTCCTAGGTTAGGCCCTGAACAGCCCAAAAGGCAGGGTGCAGGGTATGTAAAATGAAGGATATGTACTTTTAAGTTTTACATGTCCTGTAAGCGAAAAACTCTTAAATTCGTTTTTCACTGCTGCAAGGCCTGCCTGTCCCATAGGATAACATTGGAGTTACAGTGTGACATTTAATAAGCAGTAACTACCAATCGGGAGCAAGTAGACAGGTCTAGTTTAGTGTCTAAAGAATTGTAATTAGCAGCCCTCTTTATTGGTAACATTAGATTTTTACTCACATTTCTGCAAACGCCACTTTTAGAAAGTTGGCATTTTCCTGTCCTAACCATTTGGTGCCTGCAGCCTGATCCTGGGTCATATGACTATGTGTAGCTGGCTGTTGGTCTTTGTGTATTGCTTTCAGACATTGAGACAAAGGGAAGCTAAGTGTTTGCAGGATAGGCCACTCTGAGTTAATGAGTGGGAGGAGCTGCCACATACCACACATGCACATCACAAAGACTCTGCCTGAGCACTCCCACAAAGGGTTTGTCACAAGTAGTTTGTGATCCCAGACAGGCTTGGGCCAGCACAGGGAGGAAGAGAATGTCTGACACCTCAGGGGGGTGGAAACCTCTAGATGCTTTCCCCACTTCAAAGTAGTCACTCTCCAGTACACTTCTGGACCTGTCGACTCTGCCATGAAGAAGGGCTGCTGTGCTGCTGAAAGGGCTGCCATGCTGCTGGACTACTGCCCCAAAGGACTGCTGATGTGCTGCTCGGCTGCCACCTTGCCTGGGTGAGAAGGACTGGACCTGTATCTCTAAGCCCAGGACCCCAGAGTGACTGCACGTGCTAGTTGGCTGGCCTCATGATTAGAAGCCTCAGGAACAGAACAGGCTTTGAAGAACCTTGAACCCATCACCTGGACTCAGCCATCTGTGAGTCTTGCCCTACCAAGGGGTGCCACCACAGTCCTAGACCCTTCGAAGTGGGCCCGAAGTTGCACTGCCAGCCCCTCAGTGGATTCAGCAGAATCGGCGCATCTCCTCCAAGGCGCAGTGTATCTCCCGCATAACTAGCATATCGCCTGGTCTGCCCAATGCAGCTCCTTCAAAACCAAGGCATTGCGTCTGCTGCCAGACTTCCCCCACGCAAATACTTCACATCGCCTATTGCAGTCCATCGGAACCACCCCTGCGCTACGTATCTCCACTCAAGAATATTGCCTTGCCCAACGCAGCTCATTGGAACTGCTGTGGCAAAATGCATGCATCTAACACGCAAAGACATCACAACGTACTTCGCAGCTCCCAGGAACCCGCCGCTGTGCAACGCATCTCCTTGCCTGGACCTTACATCACCTCTGCTGTGCGGCGCATTCTCAACACCTGACTTCACATCTCTTCGCAACCAGGATTAAATGCTGTGTTCAGTGGGCCTAAATGGGTCCCTATAGCAGGCCCTTGCTCCATCGGGTTTGGCCTGAGCTTGTGACTTTGTACCGGTCGGGCGCGACCAGATAACACACAGTTGGCGCTTTTTTGCTTTTTGATGCTATTTTGACTAAAATCTTTATGCTTGCATATCTTCAGTTCCACTGATTGGATTTTTGTCATTAAGGTCTTGCTTTATTTACTAAGATTGCCTCTGTTTTTCAAATTTGGTGTGGGATTCTTCTTTTGTTGTGCTTTCACTTTATAACATTTTGAAGGGTTGCGTTAATACTTTGCACATTGCCTCCAAGTTACGCATGACTCCTTTGTTCCGAGCTATCAAAGGAATAAGCACAGGTTCATTTGGAGTTTGCTTGTGATTTCACCCTGAGAAGGATTGTGGTTGCTGCTTGAGTAGGGTTTCATCCACCCCATAATCAATAACCACATTTCTTACAGACCCCTTTTGGAGACTTTTATGGTCTAGAAAATGCCTTAAACCAGCTGCAACACTACCAAAGTATATATGCAGGGTTATTAACCTCTCACTTTCAAAACATGACATGGGGCACCTAACAGCTATGCTACCTCAGTGGTCTTCAGACTTTGAACCTTTAGGCACAGTAATGGCAGAAAACGTCAGACCAGAACTGTTGGTCAGTTGTGTCCTATCTAGAATAAACCCACATTTGCATATATCCTCCAATCTCCTTAGACTTTCACTGATTCGGTGTCTTTGTGTGGTGAGTACCTTAAACTCCAAATGCTTCTAATTGGTAGCCAGAATACAGAAGAGGTCTTGTTTCACCCTGGGCTGTGGGTAGGCCTTGGGCCTGATTTAGAGCTGAACCAAAATAAAAAAAGTCCAACCCTTGAGGAAGTGTAAAAACAGAAGAGAACCCATCTCTACTCATCGTCCTATGACTAAGCTGAATGAGATTTTCATTAGTAGGTCCTCCGACCCCCAAATCAGCTCCTCCACCAGTAGCCTGAGGATTTCTCACCACCACCTACTTTCAAACCATGTCCAGGTTGCTGGATCCTAAGGGAACTTAGATAGTGTTTAGAGGTTACAATGCGGTTTCTCAGCACTGTATAAAACTCTGTAAAAATACATTAACAGGATTGTGTTTGTGAGACCCCAGCTATCCTTGCTTTGTTATTAAAGACCAGGGAACTTTTGACACCCTAGATTTCTTTTTTGCCCTTTTCATCCTTCATTTTGCCTTTGACTCCTACCTCTCTCCCTCTTTTCCTTTGTCATTTTCCATCCCATCTCCCTCCACTTTGTCTCACCGATTCTTTTGTTCTCTCCTTTCCTCTCACCACCATCTTCTCATTCTAGGCTTCACTTGTTGTGAATCCATGGCAAGCTCACCTCTTCTTGACCGCCACCTCTCCCGACACTCCTGGATACAATAGAGTGACACCTAGCATAGACAATAAATAATAAATTCTGGGCAAGTGCTGGCATCAATATTGATGCAAAGGCAGACAGGCATGCCAATTGTGTAACTAATGCTTTCCAGAGTGGTAATGCAGGTAGAAGCACTGAAATGTAGTAGTCTAACCCTTGATGCATGCTACTAGACAGCCATGTCTATCCAAGTTTCAGAAAGTTCAATTACTCGCAGCACGTTACAATTTCAGGCATATGAATGACATTATATCAAAAAGACAATCAATCCAAAAAGATGGGCAGAAAGACCGAAATGGTATGTACTACCGAGGCAGTCACAGATGACTGCTTAGGAAATTACCACAAGCCATCATCTACATATGGTGACATAATGCATAGTCAGACCTGCTCCTCAACCCAAGTGTGTTTCCTGTTTAGGGGAGTGGGCTGTATAACAGATGGACCACTTTTTAGGTTACAGGTTACCAGACAGTGCAGCTGTCTGGTCCGCTAAAGACACCTTAGAGACATTCAGAAAGTTGATCTAGGAACGCATTCTGCCCGTTTGCTTGCCATTGGCTTTGCGGTTTGTAACGCACATTTTCTTGCTTTCCATTTGCTGGCTTTATTGTTTTTCGGCTGTCCAACTTGATTTCATACCTTGCCTTGCCCAAACCTTATGTACTGTATCATTCTGAGTAGTCCCTTTTTGTAAAGAGGCCTTTAAATCTTGTTCTCATCTTGTCACATTTGCTGTGCATTCAAAGACCAAAGTCAAATGTCAGGTGCTGTCTTCCAAGGGCGCTAGTTTACTTTTTTTCTCTGACTTCGAAGTCAGAGGATTTATGTTACAAATATGCTGAATACTGGGGGTAGTAAAGAGTTTTTTCTAACACATGACATTTAAATGAACTGTGTACGTATTTTAGAATATATCAGAATTAGGAACACAAATGAAGCACATTTTGTGTTATTTCTGAAGGGTGTTTGAAACAAATATTTTAAAATGATCAAAAGAAATCATTACACTAGCTGTTTCAATTTCCACACGTTATAGTATGTCCACTATATAGTTTATTATTAAAACTGTATGTCTGTGCAAATGTAATGGTCATTTCAATTTAAAATATATTGTCTGTAATGGCAGTGTGCTACCATACTATGAATATTCCACTCTACGCCACTCCACACCACTGCACTCTACTCTGCATTACTCCACTTTATACCACTGCACTCTGCACCACTCTACGCCACTGAACTCCATGCCTCTCTACCCTATACCATTCTACTCTATGGCAATGCACTCTTGGCCACTCTACTCTACACCACTGCACTCTTCGCCACTGCACTCTACACCCCTCTAGTCTAGGCCACACCAGTCTACTCTGCACAAGTCCACTCTACGCCCCTGTACTCTATACTACTCTGCAATACTGCACTCTACGCCACTGCACTCTATGCCAATACACTCTACGCCAGTGCACTTTACTCTGTAACACTCAACTCTATGCCCCTGCACTATGCCAATCCACTGTACCCTACTCTAATCTACTCTGCACCACTGCACTCTACACCACTTTACTCTATGCGATTACACTCTTTGCCACTCACGCAACTGGAATCTACCCGGCACCACTCCACACCACTTCACTGTAGTCTTAAACAATCTACTGTACACCACTACACTTTACGCCATGTAGCGCCACCCCACTGCACTCTACGCCACTGCACTCTACGCCACTGCACTCTACGCCACCGCACTCTATGCCACTGCACTCTACGCCACTGCATTCTGCGCCACTTTACTATGCACCACTCTAATCTACGCCACTGCATTCTACGATGCAGTATTGTACGCCACTGAGTTCAATGCCACTGCACTCTATGCCACTATTCTCTGCAACACTCTACACCAGTACACTCTATGCCACCACAGTGTATGCCCTCTATGCGACTCCACAGTATTCCACTCCAATTAATGCCACTCCTCTCGGCCACACACTTCTCTTTGCCATTCCACTCTGCAACACTCTGCTCCACACTCCTCTGCGCCACTATCTTTTAGCAAAAATGCTGAACAGCAGCAACACTGGTGTACAACATGGCTAAAACATATTGGCAAAGCCAATAGCTCTTGCATAGGTGAGACCTATTGGCTTTGCCAATGCTTGTTGTATGGAAGAGCATGTATATTGCTGTTATACACCCTGGGGAGTATTGCTACGGATGCAAGTCAAACAAGCACAAAATTGCCTTGTTTAGACGAAAGCAGTGTTTTATTATGAGGCAATGCTGAATACAAAAGGGTATGCACTCTCGCTCACTTTATGCATTACAATATTAAGTAATACTTTGCTATATGTTCTTAGGCTTCACTCGCTCTTCCTTTACATCTGATAGAGACTTCTAGCTACAGATTCCTTACCTCTAATTTCTTAACTTTGATTTTCCCAAGTGTCAGACTGGATCCGTAATCTTTTGCTGAGCAATACCCCTTGTGCGCGCCATTGGGTCTCCAATCGGCTCCACGTGACGTTGTCGGTATAGTCTGTTATGACGATGCGGTCGCCTATATAGGCGCCACACAGGCGTGTGGACATCAGTTCTTTTCTTTATGCACCAATTAAGTGCCGATCCAGGAAGAGCTACCCCTCTGTTGCTTTTTGACAGACCTTTTTTAGGTCTCGCCTAGGCAGCGCGCATGCGCTGCTCTAGGAGGGCCTTTAGCCATCTGTCTTCACTTTTGAAGCACTGCACTCGTGCTTGTGGCGGCATCCACCTTGCGGGAGCGAGTAGCGGCGCGGCCACGTTAATTACAAACATATGGCCTCTGCTCGCTGCCTCAAGGTGGATGCCCGCCAAAAGCACGAGTGCAGTGCTTCAAAAGTGAAGACCGCCGATCGTGATGCTGCTTGCGTGTGGCATCACTTGTTTTTCTCTTACCAGCATCTGCTGTCAGTCTGGGTCAAATAACCGTGCCTCTCTCCAGATAACCTCTCTGCAACTTTCTTTCCAGTTTTACCCCACTCCGCAAGTCTCTCTTCTGTCCCTTCTCTAAACTCTTTGCAACTTTCTTGCCAGTAAGCCCTTCTCTCCATGTCTCTCTTCGCTCATCCTCTGCCTACTCAACCTCGCTCACCTCTCGGTCTCTCCTATCTATCAGTCCTTAGTAAGCCAACCTCTCCCCTCAAAATCTCCTGCGGTCTGTGCTTCTTAGTATGTCTCTAACCTGTTGCCATCTCCGACCATCCCCCTTCACAGCCTTTCTCTTCTCTCAAATCTCAAACCCGCTAGTCAGGTTGTCTACCTCTCCCCAGCCTCTTTTACCTCGGATGTCCCTTGCCTTTCGTGAGCCTGTCTCTCTCCTATAGGCACCTCCTGCCAGCTTCTCCCTACTCGGCCGGTCCTCTTCTGCCTGTCTCTCTCCTACCGCCCACTACTCAGTATGTCCATCTTGCCTCACCCTCTCTCTTTATGGTCTCCATCTTGACCACTCTCTCCCCTAAGGCCTCTGTTGTGGATGTCTTGCGTTCCACTCCCTGTTCCTTCATTGATCAGTCTCCTTCTCCCACCCGTGTCTCATGTCCCTTTTCAAACTCTTTTCATCCACTACATCTTTCTCTTTTCTCAGTCTCTTTCCCTGCTCGTGTCTCACTCTTTTAGGTATTTGCTTCCCCTCTTCTCTTTTGTGTCCCTCGCGCTCTCTTTTATCCGGCTACCTGCGCCAGTCTCTCCTCCGAACCTTTCTTTGTGGCTGTCCGTTGCCCTGGAAGCCCGGTGTGGCCACCGTACAAAAGAGGCGGGGAGTGTCAAAGCTTACAGCCCGGACCCTCTTTGCTACACCGGTCCATGGTCCGCTGAGGATTCCATTCCCCGCGTGCACAACCTGTTTGCGATGATACCCGTCTATCCACAAAAGGGCAGGGATTTGTGGTGTGTTTAAATCTATCATGTATTTTCCGCCCTCACCACACAGACACATTGTGTTATGATTTGCAGAGAGGATTAGGGCTACATCACTTTATTTATTTATTTATTTTAGCGATTTATAGAGCGCCTGGTGACCCAAGGGCATCCCCGCGCTGTGTAACTTGAAATCCTGTTTAAGGGGGAAGAGAGGGAGGGGAGAGCAACAGAAGGAATTTATTTAGGAAACAGGTGAGTCTTTAGTTTCTTGCGGAAGACCAGATAGTTGGGTTCAAGTCTGAGGGAGCGAGGGAGTGCGTTCCAGCCCTTAGCCGCTTGAACGGAGAATTGTCGACCTCCTGTACGGGTTCTTTTGAATCTAGGGGTGCTGGCTAGGTTCTCATTCTGCGATCGTAGGGATCTGGTTGCTGTGTAGGGAGTGATCATGGTTCCCTGACCGGGAATCGAACCCGGGCCGCGGCGGTGAGAGCGCCGAATCCTAACCACTAGACCACTATACACTGTGTTATATTTGTAGTTTGTCCCGTATGAAGATACTTCGTATTTACATAAACTATATCCAAGCTCTTATTTGCGCATGGCGCACTTTTCTGCTGCGTGGTGAAATTCAAGTCCAATATGGATGAATGGTTTATTAAAGTTTATTAAAGTGTAGCGCATCTCTGGACTCTATGAGCGTTCGTCTTATATGAGTCAAACAGGATAAAGGTATTTGCTCAGGGTCACACACGTTGGTTCAGTGGGTAAGCTGGTGTTGAAATTAAGAGTGAGGTCTGTTTTCTTGGACATCTCTCTGTGTGGACTGCAAGGGTGTGTGTCGTGAATAATCCAGTAATATGCAGCATTTCATGTGCAGTGCTGGTTTTGGGGATAGTCCATTTCTAAGCACTCTATTCAGTGTTAGCCCGGGCTGGTTCTCATTTGCAAAACTCGCTTTGCAGTTGACAATAAGAGCCTGTTCCTCCATTGGTAGATTTGCATTATCTAAAAATAAAATGTCAGGTTTAGATTGTGCAGACATCGGTTTTATCCGTAGGAGGCGCATGGGGAGGGAATACATGTTCTGAAATAAACAGTAATGCGTCTCTTGGGACACTACTCTACAACATAGCTTAAACATATTGGCTAAGCCAGTAGGTCTGGCAAAACACTTACAAGGTCCCAAAAGCGAGATCTATTGGCTATGCCAATGCTTGTTTTACTTTTTGTCAACTTCAGGATTATTCCAGCTTTGTGTGTGAGGATGTGTTCGAGGAAGACAGGGTTCAAACCGTGCGGTGCCTGTCACCGCATGATTTCGGTTACCGACACCCACCTCGTCTGTTTCTGATGTTTCGAGTGCGACCACGATTCAAAGTCGTTCTCGGACTGTCGGGCTATGGCTCCGGAGACTTTGTGGGAGCGGGCTATGAAGCTCCTTGTGGCCCAGCAGTCGATACCTTTCAGCGAGACTCCAAGTTGGTCCCGGTTCCGATCAAAGAAGAGGAGGCCATGGGACTAATCCCGGAGCCCAAAGTCCTCTTCGTCCCACTCGAGGTCTTCGGGACGCTCAGAGAAGAGGCACAAGAAGAAGAAGACCAAGCGGACTTCATCTTCGCCTCAACTGTTGTCCCTCGATGAACGAGGTAAGGAGCACCGACGGTCTAGGCACGGTTCTGCGGAGCCGGCGCCAGGGTAGACTTCGCGCCTCCCTCCCTTTCCGGGAGCCGGAGCAACCCCCGCTTAAATAAAAGAATTTTACAAGGCCATGCGCAGCGTTTTTGAGATGCTCGATCCCTCTGTTGGGCCTTCGGGCCCCACGGAGTCAGAGGGAGCCCCATTGGATTTGACACAGTCTGCTCGGGCCACGGTGCTGGTGGGGCATCAGGAATCTGATCCCAAATTTGGGACAGCACCAGTCGTGCCATCAGGACCTCCCCCGGCGTCGGAACCGAAGTTTGTGCCTTCGGTGCCACTGGCGGTGTGAGCCCCATCCTCATCCTCGAGCCGCAACGGTGTCACTCGACGCCGATTCCGACATTGATTGAGCTCAGGGGTTCTATGTTGTCGCCTGAACATTTTGAATATGTTTTAGGCTCGGGAGAGGAATAGGAGGGGTCTTTGGACCCTTTGGAACACCAGGATGTCTCTGCAGAACAGATGGACTGGTATGGGGAACTTGGGGCGAGTGGACTGGACACTTCCCCAGATACTGGCATGCTCTCTCCGTCAACTTTGGCTACAGAGGAGGAGGCTTCTTATGCCATGGTGGTAAGAAGTGGTACACAAAAAGCAGCCAGGCTACTCCTTAATTTGGCTGCTAGATGATTCAAGCAGAAATCAATGAAAACAGTTCAATTGATCTGGTTATTTATTTAACCTTTCCATATATACATTTTATATGTCTTTTTCCTATTCAAAATACGTATGAAGTGAGAAAAACACTTGTTCTTTCAGAATGAATATACAACACAGATACAAAAAAACAACATGTATATTCATGACATGACAACATATAGAAAAACAAATGTTGATACACCAATCAAAGTTAACAAACAGGCAGGCCCTTCAAACTACAATTCATTTCATCATAGAAGGAGAATGCCAGACATTGGGAACAATAATGGAAACAGTCGGGGTTAAATCCGCATTACAATTCCCTCAAACTGTAAACAGCCAACATATGCCAATTCTTCAATGTAACACCAAGATGCTGACTCGTTTCGAGACCCTTGTGAACTCCGGGGGCTCTCATCAGGGATTCTGAATTATGAATACTGGTGTAATCTACAGAAATAAAAACATAAAAAGAAGGCTATGGGTACTTTTCAGGCCCTTCCTTTGTCTGAACTGTACGTACAAACTAGATCAAATAAAGTTACCTGATGGGTGACACTTATCACCATCAGTGGGGTCCCTTGTCATTCATAGGGAGAGGTTTTTGTGAAACAATCCCTGTTGTGACAGGAACTGCTGCAAATATACATTTAGACACGTTTTAATCTCTAAGTGAGCAGAACGAGTGAAATTAAAATATGAAAGTTAAAGCGTGTACCTTGACAGCAGTTGCTACGGAGTTTGAGCTTGGCCTCTCTCTGTATTTTCTACAAAGGTTTCCTTTGAAACAATGTGTCACACGGGGTGTATATCCCGTCTATGTAACAAAAGTGCATTCAAGTTTCAGTCTGACTGAATCAAAGGTCAAAAGCGCGCGTAATAGGTTGAACGCATACCTGGAATACACTTGTTTTTAAACTTAAGCTTTGCTCCAGTCTTTATTTATTGTGGAAGCCACTATTTGCAACAATGTATCAATCGGAAATTGCTTCTTCGTTTCTAAAACAGAAACGGATCAAGGTTTCAGTTTGTCCCGTGCTCGCGAGTGGTGCACGCTGTCTATACTTCAGGCCTATGTTCTTACTTAGTCAGCTGGAAGATCCATGCTTGTTCAGCGTCTTCCTTCCTAGTATACGTCGCGCGACTCAGGCAGCAACAAGCATTTCCTGTTGGAGTGAGTTTTAAAACACTAATTGGTGCATTGAATTATGGGCAATGTAGTTTCTGCTGGTGAGCCAATGACGGAGGGACAAGTGTGAAGGTTCCCTGTCAGACTAATTTTACGCCTGCAATGTGTTCTGGGCGCTGTAGTTTCTGTCAGCTGTCAAGGAGAATGAATGGGATTAGGGTCAAAGTCATGCTCTGGATAATTCCGTCATTTCATTTAATCCAGTAAGGGCACTGTTACATTTTAAAATCAAATAGGCTTCTTTCTGTAGGAGTGCTGCATCTGTGTCAAAAATCCTGCTTTTTGTGTTCAATCTGAACAGCACTGTCTACTTTAGCTTCTTTTCACTGTGTAGGTGTTCGGTATAGTGCGCAACCATGGGTGCAGTCAAAACTTTCTTTTTAATTCTGGAACGGTGCTGGACAATTCGTTGGTTTATTTGTTGGTTTGTTTTTCCAATATAAATCTTAGAACAAGGAAACAGGACCGCATATATGAAATTTTTGTCTTACAATTTGGAAACTCTGTATGTCTCCATTTGATGGCATTATGTACAAATTCTATGCCTTCAATTGTTGAATCACAGGCTGAACAATTCCCGCACTGATGGTGGCCCTCCACAGGTTTTAATTTCCACTGTGTGAGTAGATCACTCTTCTGGCAAGATGTAAGTATATCGGCTCTGACAATTTGTTGCCCAATACTTGTATTCTTTTTCATGGCAAATAGAGGCTTCTGAAATGGACATTCTAGATTTTGTAACAAATGCCAGTTCTTTAGGATAATTTGCCGTAATTTATTAGTGTCGGGCCAAAAGTGGATACACAAACAAGTCTTTCGAGAGGTGGTTTGACTTTATTTTGCAGAAGGACTTCATGAGATGTAAACCAAGCTCTTTTGGTGGCGTGCTTAAGCATTTTCTTTGGGTATCCCCTATTAATCATTTGTTCACAAAAGGTTGCTGCATAACTTTCGAAATCTTCTTTCGAATCCGCAGTAGTTGCCCGTAAAGAAGATTATCTTTCAAGTTTCTAGGATGTGCACTCTTATGGTGGAGGATTGTATTTTTATCTGTAGGTTTGCTGTGTAATCAGGTTATAAGTTCATTCCCTTGGGGAAGCACCTCAACATCCAAAAAGGTCAGAATCGTTTTACTTTTGTTGAGGCTGAATTTGATATCCTCATGGCATGTGTTGATCCAACTGTGAAACATTTCAAGATCCTCTTCCTTACCTTTCCACAGGCACCAGATATTGTCTATGTAACGAAGCCACTGTATAAGGTTGCTTTGGAAGGGGTTGTTGTTAAAAATGAACTTTTCTTTGTATTGGGCCATGAACAGAACCACCATTTCTGGGGCGAATGGACAACCCATTGCGGTCCCTTTTGTGTGAATATAGAATGTATCTTCAAATTTGAAGTAGTTCCTCTTGAGTACTATCTCCACAAGTTGTACAATAAATGCAGTGGGAACTCTACGAAGTCTTGGCCTACTTTCCAGATAAAGCTCGATGACTTGTGGGACCTCTTCCTGAGGTATCTGTGTATATAATGAGGTAACATCAAAGGAGACCATCCAGTGAAGCGGATAGTTAAGTACATGACCCTCTACTTTGGTAATGAAGTCTGTGGTGTCTCTCAAGTATGATGGCACATCCACCAGGAATGGGTTTAAAAAGAGGAAAAGAGCAGTGTTGGGCAAGATGGCGGACTGACCTGTGGGAGGGCTGCTGTGGCTCCTCACTCCGACCGCTCCTTTCCTGTCCGAGTGATGTCTTGAAGTCTTGGTGATCTCAATTCTGCTGAGAGGCTTCCAGCGACACAATATGAGGCTGATATGAGGCTGATTGGTGCTCGTGCCTCGTATAGAGATCGTCTGCTCCTTGCGGTCCACCGTTTATCCCTCTGCTGCTCCCGGTCCCGGTTTCATCCCAGCGCGTCTCTGACGCAGAGCTGCCTCGCTGGAAGGTTGGCGCCGGCAAGGATGGAGAAGACCTCGAGTGTTTCGGGCGCTTCTGCAGGGGGCCGGGGCGCTTCTGTGTCTAGGGCGCCTGGGGCCTTGCGGGAGCCGAGTGTTGCCCGGAGAGGAGGTGCGGCAAGAAAGGTGGACGGTGCCACGGGGGAGATGAGAGCTGCTGGAGGGACGCGGAACCGTTTGGCGGCGGCTGCCATGGAGGGGTTTCATCGACCGGCAACAGTGGCAGTAGCTTTCCCAATATTCTCTGGGGCTACCCCCGCGGCGTTGGGGGGGGAAGAAAAAGAAAAATACAACTAAAGAGAAACTTTTAAAAGAGAAGGAAAAGCTTGTTCCCCACGTTGTTCCCACTGCAAAAGGAGGAGTGTTTGGGTCAGAGGCAGAGACTCGGCTGTCGTTAACTTCCGGACTGGATCAGGGGCCACAGGTGGATTCGGATCTTGTTTTGGTACTTCAGAAGGAAGTATACGTGCCAGGCTCCTTGACTTCTAGGGGAATAAAAGGCACGACGGTACCAAATGCAACAGTTGAGACAGTAGGGACAGAGGCGCTGGAAGCGGCTGAACCGGGTGGCTTAATACAATCAGTGCCAGAGTCGGAGCCCGAGTTAGAGCAAAATCATGTCCTTTTAGCCATTATAGATACCACAGATACTATTGGGGCTATATCTATACCAGAAGGGTTAACTTCCAGTGCTTCATTAGAGAGGGTTCTGGATAAAAATCATCATTGCTCTCTACTCACTGCCAGTATTTCTGAGAGTGACTGTAGTCGCATGCCGCAGCCTCCTACATTGACAGTACATGGCTCTCTTGAGGCAGATACATTTTTCTTGCTTAATGATGACTCCAACTCTGACTCCGACTCTCAGAATCTCACTGATCTCAGTAGTCCAGCTGATACGGATTCAGGGGGTTCAGGAGAGTCACCTACTGTACAAAAAACCCTTCACAGCAATTTTACTACACAGAAGCGGAGATCTAGAGCGAAGAACAGCCCGGATAGAATCAACTTAGCCACTGCTCGCAACTTGGAGTGGGACTATTCTGCCACAAGTATGGTACAAGAGGTGAGTGGACAGGCGGCAGCAGGCGTATCAGATACGATATCCGGGGGGCACCACCTCTTCGTCAATGGATATGGTATACCAGACTTTGAAACAAATGCAGAGCGAAGCTAGATCCGAAAGCAGGAAGACACTTCAAGCAATAAAAAAGCTTCAGGCTTCTATACGCAAAACAAACAAGCTTTGTGTTGAAATGGCTGAAAGGGTTACGCAAGTGGAGGACAGTACAATTGCTCTAGAGGGGGCAGTGGATACAGTATATGAGTTTAAAGTACAGCAGGAAAAACAGGCGCTGGACGTTTGTTGGAAACTTAAAGATTTTGAAAATCGTCAAAGGAGGAACAACGTCCGCTTGCTTGGGATCGCAGAAAATGCTGAAGGGGAAACATCTTGTCCTTTACTGTATCCCTGCTGAAAGGCTCTTTCCCGGAACTTGCACATTGGAATTGGGACATGGAGATTCAACGGGTTCATCGGTTCCCAATGGTTCAGAAAAAAAGAAATCACCCAGATAGACAAGATGAGCGTCCCAGGGCAATTCTGATTTTTATCGGGAATTTTCTGCTCCGTCAGGCTATAATAGATATGGCTAGACCAGATGCCAAACGCTCTTTCGAGGGACATACCTTTTTTGCAAGGCCGGATTTTTGCCCCGCCACTGTGGAACGAAGGTGGAGGCTTCGACAATTGATCTCTGTTTTTCAAGGGATGGGTTGTGAGGCCTATTTACTTTTTTCCGCCCGCCTTAAGGTTATAGCCAAAGGTCGGACTCACTTTTTTCATTCGGAAATTAAGGCTAAAGAGTTTATTTCAGAGTTTAAAAGTGTTTAAATTGAATGTGCCTTAAGATATCTACTCTAGGCCTTGCCTGATGGCGCCTGTTGGAGGCTGCTGGTTGTACTTTAAAGGATGGGGGAAGTGGGTTTGTAGTAGGGGATATGGTTGCCTCTTATTTGTCTCTTATTTGTCACGGACAAACAGCATAATGTCTCATGCGTATTATATGTGGATTCTTTTTGGTTATGGTGATTTGTATAGGCGCGGGAGTGGGGAGCACACAGTAGCTTGAGCAGCATGTTCAGTTGCCACACATAGGTCATTGTTGACCTATTTGCCTATATGGGAGGTCGGGGTGGTAGAATTAGTTCTGGGGTGGGTTTGGGGTTGGGTTGGGGTATGGGTACATTGCAACAATGTCTTTTTGCTTAGGATATTCGGCTTTATAGGCCGCAGGAAACATTTGGGAAGTTTTTATTTTTCATTAAATATGAGGTTAAGGTGGTACTATTCAATGGGAAATATAGGTATATTTATGGCCAAGGAGGATTATTTAAATTTACTTTATGAATTTCAGTTATCTTAGAATTATTACAATAAATATCTGCGGACTGAATGACCAGGCAAAGCGACAAAGGGCGTCTGTCATACTGAAGTCTATGAGGGCAGATATCTTATGTCTCCAAGAGACTCATTTAGAGGGTAACAGAGCAGGGATTTTAGAACAACTCGGTTTTCGATTGCTGGGGGCTACTAAACAAGGGACTAGGACCAGAGGGGTTGCTATCCTTACTCGTAGGAAGGACATAATTGTCAAAAAAAATATTTCAGACAGGTGGGGAAGGTGGGTGGTAGTACACTGTGTATTTGCCGGGGAGCATTTTACTCTTTGTTCCTTGTACTGCTCCACTGCTGATGATCCAGAGGCCTTGGAGAATTAAGATGACGAGCTAGTAAATTGGCCCACCCCTTGTTATTGTGTGGTGACTTTAATATTAATGGGATTGGTGGGCTGTGGAGTAATTCTGGTGAATTATATGCCGGTCGTAAAATGGTTTTTCGGGTCTTAACGAATATAGTTTGAAATCATAGACTCGTAGATATATGGTATCAGCTAAATCCCCAGGATCCAGGTAGCACTTTCTTCTCTGCTCCTCATCAGCCACTCTACAGACTTGACTATTTCTTTCTGGCTCAATCCTTGGCGTATCGGGCTAAAATAGAGAAGTATCCAAGGATAATATCTGATCACAACCCCCTCGTCCTTACTTTAAGATTTACAAAAGGCGGGCAGGCTGAACGGACTTGGACCTTTGAAAGAGGGCTATTATTAGACCCGGGCTATACCTCCCATATGAAAGTTTGGATAAAGACTTTTTGGGACATAAATAGATATAGCGCTAGTGCCGGGTTGTCTGGGATACTTTCAAAGCTGGCTTATGCGGGGAGACAATCAGTTGTAGCATGTCTAGACAGGCGAAGGAGGCACATAAGGTAGAAGCACTATATAAAAATGTAGCTAATATTGAGAAGGAGCTGGCTGTAGCTCTAACTACATGTTCAGCAACGGAAGATGTTTTGCTCAGGCTTGCCTGGGCTAAAGCGGGAATTGGGGATCGTGCCGCAGAAAAAGCTGCGGAGCTCTTTTTAGCTAAAAAGGAACACTGCCATGAATTTAACGAGCGGGTTGGACATATGCTGGCAGTCAAACTTAGACAAAAATGGACATCAAGCGAGATTAACGAGATCAGAGATGCTCATGGGAAGGTAGTAACAGATACCTGTGAGATTTAGGAAGTATTTTTCGATTATTTTACCAACGGCTTTATGACTCTGGTCCCCCGGGACAGATGAAATGAATTCACGACTACCTTAATAAAGTGCCACTGCATTGCGTTGAGTATGAGGATAGCAGGAAACTCGAAGCTACTTTGAGCCATGAAGAGATTTACTGCGAGCTGAAAAATCTCCCTTCCGGGAAGGCGGCAGGACCTGCTCAGATTCCTTTGGAATTTTATAAAATATTTCTGGATGAAATTGGACCATATTTGGCCGAAATAATTCAACTCGCACAGCTGGGGGATCAGTCCCGGTGTCCTGGTCAGGTGCAGATATTATAGTAATTTTAAAAAAAGGTAAACCTCCGCAGGACCCAGGTTCGTATCGGCCAATTACTCTTATAAACGCAGACGTAAAGATTTTGTCTAAAGCCCTTGCAACTAGACTCAATACCGTTATTGGTAGAATAATTCATCCGTTCCAACATGGTTTTATCTTGGGGAGAGGGACCACCCAGCATATACGTAGGGTAATAACACTATTTGATGCAGCAGAAGTCTCAGGAGACCCTATGGCGATGTTACTTTTGGACGCCGAGAAAGCCTTTGATAGGGTCTCCTGGGATTATTTATGGGAGGCAATGAGGTGGTTTGCCATAGGACAAGGTTTTATTAAAGCTATCAGCAGCCTATATAGAGCTCCAACTACCCGCCTCAAAATGAATGGGAAATATACTGCACCTTTTGGGATTAAACGAGGTACTAGGCAGGGCTGTCCTTGTTCACCCCTGCTTTTTAAGATATATATAGATCCCTTAATTCGGCAATTTGATTCCTCCCCAGAAATTCCGCCTATGATTTGTCAAGGGCTAGTCACAAAGGTTCTCGCATATGCGGACGATGTAGCCTTAGTCACTCCTAATCCCCTAGCGGCTATAAGTTCAGTAGAGGAGATAGCTTCGACCTTTGGCGAAATATCGGGTTACGCCCTGAATAAGCAAAAGACCCAGATAGTAGTTAATAGCGTAATTAGCTGATCTGACCCACGTATGACAGATTCAGCGGTCTATCTGGGGATTACCATAACCCCAGATTTGGACAAATTAGTGGAAGTAAATATTGACCCGGTTGTACAGAAGGCCAAAATAGATCTCAATAGATTTCAAAACTTGCATTTGTCTTTGGTCGGTCGCCGCTATGTGATTAAGATGGTAACTCTACCAAAAATACTGTATTTATTTAGGGCAATACCCTTAGAGTTTGAGAAGAAATGGTTTATGGCCCTAGATAATAGGATTAACCGTTTTATTTGGTCGCACGGTAAAACACGGAGGGCCTTACGATTTATGTCTCTACCCTTGGATAGAGGGGGCTGGGCAGTCCCAGATTTTAAATATTATTACTGGGCCGCAGGCCTTCAATATGTGTGAGATGCTCGGGGGCAAACATTTAGATTCTGCTACGGAATTTAGAATCCCAGATGTATATAGGCTACTTCTGGGGGTAGATGCAGAAAATTGCCTATTGAAATTCAGCGAGCCTAGTTACTTTAAGAGAACTAAATTTAAGACCTTGATGGCTGCCTTTAAAATCTGGAGCGCTTTTAAGAAAAAGTTTGGTCTGGGCCAAATGAATTTCTATACCCAGTTAGTTGGCAACCCTTCATTGCGGGAATTTTTTTCGGATTAAATTATGGTGGGTTGAGCCAAACACGGTATTATTAGAATTGGGGATTTATTAAGTTTGGAAGGTTTTTATCAATTTAAGGAAATTCAGGACAAATTTAGTATAGATACTAGGAATTTCCTTAAATACCTGCAAATTAGGAGTTTTCTTAGTAAGAAGATGGGTGGCTCTAATGGATTTAGAAGTCTTAAACTTATGGATGTTATTAGCAATGGGGATGGCTGCACCATTAAGGGAATTTATAGTGAATTGATAGCAGCCAATTCAGACGATTTAGAAAAACACTGCAAAAAATGGGAAGAGTGGTTGGGGACGGATGTAGATAATCTTAATCAATCAATGGCACTGGGTCAGACTGTTTTATGCTCTGCGGGACTTCAGGCGCAGCATTACAAAACACTTTTTTCATTATACTATACCCCGGCAAAGATTGCACAATGGGGGCGGCAGGAGGGCATTAGATGCCCGCGATGTAATTCCGTAGATGCCGATTTAATTCGTATGTTCTCTACTTGCCCCTGCCTAGATGTATTGAAAACTTCTATTTCTACATTCTTTTTGTCCACCCTAGGTATTAAAGTTAAGCTAACATCAGCTCTGATACTTCTAGGGGTGGATATAACACAGACTCAAACTGTCTCTTACTGATTTCTCTTTCTTGCCATGGCGGTGTTACGAATCTGTGTAGCCTCGGCTTGGCTGGATCAAACGGACCCAACTTTCCACTTCTGGATTGCTAGGCTTCTTTCAGTATTCAACCTCGAGAAGGGAATTTATGAAAAGAAAGGGAAGCGAGCTAAAACACTTGGCAGACAAATATGGGCTCCCATCTATAATTGGAGGGAAAAGATGTGCTTGGTTGGGCCTTAGCACTTCGTGTCGGCCTCATTTTTTTTTTTTTAATTCTGTTTTTATTGATTTTTCCAATTACATTTGCAGGAGCTCGGCTTGCTTCTGTATTGAATCATACATCATAGCACGTATTGCTGATAAAGTTACATGTCAAATGCAAGAAGGCAGAGCTTTGCAATAGTTCCTGAAGTGCTTGCCGCACCAGATTGTACATAAGTCCCATATGCAGCTCAGCCCTTTAACATAGCAAATTACAGCACATTGCAATGAAACACAGTTACATCAAAAAGTCACTTGAGGTCTCCCAGCCGAATCCATACGGGCTTCTAAACAGATATCAATGAAACGAAACGGGTAAAAACCCAACAACCTCAACCTAGACCAGCTCCATTATGTATGTACCTATCCCCACTACCCTTCTGTTCCCGCTTCCCCATGTCACTGTGCAGTGGCTTAGCTATTCCTCCCAACCATATGCCTAGGTGCGCTTTCTCGTGGTGTCCATTTTAGGTATTGGTCGTGCGTGTACCTCTACGATCCTGCTCCGGCAGAGCTCCCATTTCCTGCCCTGGATGTGTATCCCTCCCCTCAGGCCGTCCCCCCAAGCCCGCCACCTCGACTCGCCTGAGCGCCTGGAGCAACTCCTCCTATTGTGCAGCTATGGGCGTCTTCCTCAACCCCAGTGTCTCCTCCCGACAAATGGCGGTACCCTCCGCTCCGGCCCACGCGGAGAGCGAGTACCTCCATGCCTGTGGGTGGGGTGGATCCTGTGCTTTCCACCTCCTGGTCAGAAGGCGCTTTGCGACCGCAAGCCCCAGGTCTAGAAACCGGGACGTCACTTTGGTGGTCGGCGTCCTGCGGAAGTGGTGCAGCAGGTAAACTGTCCAGTCAAAGGGTATGTCGCGACCTGTACTAATGCGCAGTGACTCGCTGATTATGTGACAGTATGTGTGTAATTTGCAACAACTCCACAGCATGTGCACTAGATCAGCTCCCGGCTCAGCGCATCTAGGGCATATTGCGTCAGTGCGGTGAAAGTACCTGTTGAGAGCCGCGGGGGTGAGATACGCCCTGTGCACAACGAACAACTGTATCTGCCGGAGGCGTATGTTTCTGGGTATGCGCACCGGACCTTTCAATATTCGTTCCCACTCTTTATCCGCCAGCTGTCTCCCCAGATCTAGTTCCCACTTGTGCCTGAGCGGCTCTAGGGTGATCGGCGTGTGTGTCCGTAGTGACGCCGCGATCCAACGGACCAGGCGTCGGCCTCTCCCCATGACGTGTAGATACTGTATAGTAAGGTGTTGGCTGGGTTCTGTGGACATGTCTCCCCACTTGGCAGTCAGGGTCCTAATTAATGAATGATGAGTTAAGAATTGTCCCGGTGGCAATCCCCCGTCCTCAACCAGAGAGTCATACGGGAGGAGCACGCTATCTCGGTACAGGTCGCCCAAGGTCTGTATATCCGCCTCCCGCCAGTGTGCAAGCGCAGGGGAAGTGAGCGATCCCGTCCCTCTAGGGCAACCCTCCAGCGGTATTGCCGGCGCGCATGGAACCACATCTCTGGTGAGGAATAAGCTCCTACGGTAACAGCGATAGGAGGAGTGGGGTCGGCGTCGCAGACCTGGTGGCTGGGTGGAACAGCACCAGCAACTGCTCCAAAGAGCGTGGTGGCAGCGCGGACGCGGTGTCCTCCCGACCCCTATCCGCCAACCAGCGGGCTATCCACTGCAGCTGGGCCACTAAGTAGTAATGCTCGAAACAGGGCGCGGCCAGGCCTTCCTGAACCGTAGGGAGATAGAGTTTCGTTAGCGACATCCTTTGCCTGCTGTTCCCCCAGATGAAGTCTCTAAGTAGTTGCGACAATTTAGAAAAAAAGGCAGCCGGGATATATAAGGGCAGGTTAGCGAAATAGTACAATAACCGTGGAAGGATCACCATTTTGGACAGCGCTACTCTACCCGTGACTGTTAGCGGCAATGTGCTCCAGAAGCGCACCTGTGACTTGATGGCCGTGAAGGCCCTGCCCAGGTTACCGTCAAATAGTTCTGCTGGCTGACGGTAGATCCGGAGTCCCAAATATCGAACGGTGTCTCCTCTCCACTGTACCCTAGTGCCATTTAGGATGTATCCGGGGTCCTGCCGCCCTTCGCCGAACGCGTAGAGGCAGGATTTACTGGCGTTCACCCGAAGACCCGAGATAGTGGCAAAGTCGTGCAAGCTATGGGCTAACTGAGGGGGGATATCATCTATGTCCCTCACATACACCAACAGGTCGTCGGCATAGAGCGACACCTGGTGCACTGCATCCCCTAGTGGTATGCCAGCCCCCAGTGCCTCCCGTAAGGTAGCCGCCAGTGGCTCCATCGCCAAAGCAAATAGGAGCGGCGAGAGCGGGCACCCCTACCGGGTGCCCCTACAGATTGGTATGGCGCAAGAGATGTACGGGCCCAATCGCACCCTCACCGTGGGGTTCTTGTATAGAAGGCCCACCAGTTGTAGGAAGCCCAAACCAAGGTCATAGCGCAACAGTAGCGCCGAAAGGTAGCGCCACTCCAGGCAATCAAATGCCTTTTCCAGGTCCAGTATAAGGCAGTCTGCTTTGGGCTTGTGTACTATCCGCAGCTACCCTGAAAAACCTCCTCAGGTTCAACGACGTGCTGCGTTTTGGCACAAAGCCATTCTGGTCCTTGTGAACCAGGTGAGAGACCACCGGCGCCAACCGCTGCGCCAAAACCTTAGCGAGGACCTTACAATCAACGTTAAGGAGCGCCAGTGGCCGATAGGATCCCAGGTCCGTGGGGTCCCGATCTGGTTTGGGCAGAGACACCAGGTAGGCTTCGCGCATCGAGGGGGTAGCTCGCCCGTCTCAAGCGCCGCTGTATACAACTTGTGGAGGCGCGGCACCAGGTGTTCCCGGAAGGCTTTGTAGAACTCAGTGGGCAGGCCATCCGGGCCCGGTGCCTTCCCAGAGGCCATGGAGGAGATAGCGTCCCCTATATCCTCCAGAGCGAGGGGGCAATTAAGGGCCTCTTGGTGCGCGTCGGAGGCTGTTGGCAGCTGAGCTTGTCCGAGGAACCGCTCTAGGTCATCCCCTGAGCAACGGACTTTTGCGCGGTACAATTGTGTGTAGTGGTCTACCATGACCTTATGAATCTCCCTTTGGGTACACACAAGGTCTCCCTCCGATGTGCGCTCCGCTGCGATCGGGGCGCGGGTGCCGTCTTGTTTTAAAAGCCAGGCGAGTAGACGTCCTGCCCTGTCCGCCGCGGCGTGCGTCGGGCTGTGTGTGCCGCATAATTCAGACACCTCAAGCGCTCTAAAAGTGTTGTATGTTGCGTCCGGAGATCGACCAAATGATTTGCGTGTCTGCCGCTGCCCTCCCCCTCCCGCCCGTACTGCAGCAGTTGGGACTCAAGGTGGGTGAGTGACTGCGCCAGCTGCCTTCGCATGCTCCACGTGGCCCCCAAGCAGTGACCCCGAAGCGTTGCTTTAAGTGCGTCCCATTCCACCATCGCATTGCTCGCTGTGCCTTCATTGAGCTCAAAATATGAAGGATAGCATTCCCCACTGAGGAGCGGAATTCAGGGTCCTCCAGCGTGGTAGGTTGGAGCCGCCATGTGGGTATGGGAGGCCGATCCGCATCCCAGCTGAGCTGGAGCCACAGGGGATTGTGATCAGAATGCGTCCGCCCCAAGTTTCTGCTTTCACCACCAGTGGTAGCAACGCCTGAGACCCCACTACTCTGTCCAGTCGCACATGTAGGTCGTGCGTCCTGGAATAGTAGGAGTAGATACGGTCTGCGGGGTATAGGGCCCGCCAGATATCAAGTATCGCCCAGTGTGAGAGCCAGTCAGTCAGTGCCCGTGCCGTGGAGGCAGCTGACGTTGTGCGAAGAGGAGGAAAGGTCCTGTCCAGGTGCAAGTCGAGCACAGAATTAAAGTCCCCTCCTATCAGCCAGGAGAGCCCGGCGTAAGGGGTCTGTTCCAGCGACAGTTGTGTGAGGAAGGGTATTTGGTCGACGTTCGGAGCCTAAATCGAAGCCAGCAATATGGGTTGGCCATTAAGTGTGCCCCGTACAAGGGTGTACCTGCCGTCAGGGTCTATCGACACGCCCGTACTGACGAACGGGACTCCCGCCCTAACCCATAAGAGGGTACCCCTGGCATGTGCCGAATACACTGTACCGTACACTTGACCTCTCCAGCGCCTCCCCAGCTTATCTAACTCCGGCTGTGTCATGTGTGTCTCTTGTAGGAGAGCGATTCCGACTGAGTGTCGCTGGAGGTAAGCAAAGATGGAATATCTCCGTGCGGGGGTATGCATGCCTCGTATGTTCCACGTGAGCATACTAACGCGCGTCATGATTAAAGTGGGTAGTCACTGGGGGAACCAGGGACGGGACATGTGTCAGCAAACATGCACTACGGTGAATTGTGGAAGCTCTGGTCTGAGGTAACAATAACAACATATTAACGGTGAAAAACATAACCGCTGGGGCGAACTTTGCGAGTGCGTCCGTCCAAACTTACACTACCTTGCGAAGGTGAAAACTAGGTCAGGGTGTGACCCGGGGGAGTGTACGTGTAGGTAACAGCTTGCTGTCGCTATCCCCCTGTGTCCCATGTGCGCGGTGCGCCGTTAATGAGTGTCGCCAGCATTGGCCTATGCAGTTAGCGAGATACAGGTGAGGAGCAAGGGGGACCGCACGCGCTATTTACTGCCACACGGAGGGACCCAAGGGATGGGCGACAGTAGACTGGGTGGCTCCCCCAACCAGCCCGGCAGGCCCACACAGTTGACTGCACCGCCAACCCTCCCCCGCCAGCTACAGCAACAAACAATGAGATACTTGCACGAGCGGTGCGGCATGGGCAGTCACTCAGTCCAGAATACCGTCTGCAGTTTGTGGGGTAACCTCTGGCCCACAAAAGTCCTCAGAGTTTGCCATTGACGGCGACGATGAGCCGCTCACCACCACCTCATGTCGCTCGTCGACGTCCAGCTGGTCCACGGGACCTGGGCTTGCGATTGTCGTAACTGCCTTTAGCGCATTTTGGCATTCCAGTCTCATTTTCTCTGGTGTTGGGGCTGCTGTCCTTGACGCCGCCTCGCGCATGGTCCCGCGCCGTCTCCGCCGCCCGTCCCTCTTGCCCGGCCGGGCGCCATCTCCCGAATCAGCCGGCCTCGGTCCCGTCCACAGCCCGGACTCCTCAAGCCAGTTCCATACCTCCGCTGGCGAATCGAAGTAGCGGGTTTTACCTTTCTCCACCACTCGCAGTCTGGCGGGGAACAAGAGCGAGTACGGCAATGTCAGTTCCCTGAGCTGACGTTTCACTGCCATGTAGTTGTTTCTGCAACGTTGCACCAAAGCAGTGTAGTCCGGGAAAAACATGACTTGACTGCCGCCCACCAAGAGACCATTCATATCTCGAACCTCTCTTAGCACCGCATCTCTGTCCCTATAGTTGAGAAGTTTGAACAGGAATGGGCACGGTCGGGCTCCCGGCTGAGGCCTCTGGGTGGGTACCCGGTGGGCTCTTTCCACCGTTAATTGGGCCAACAACTTTCCCGGCGGCATGAGTGCGCGAAGCCAGGTCTCCACATACTGTTCCGGGTCTCGCCCCTCTTCTCCCTCCGGCAGACCCACAGCGTGGATATTATTGCGGCGGGAGTGCCCTTCCGCATCTTCCGCCCTGTCTTCTAATGCGTGAATGCGGTCCAACATATCCTGCAGAGCAGCGGCGTGACTGCGGGTGACCGGTTGCAGCTCTTTGAGTGTTTGCCCTTGGGTGGCAACTGTGTCCAACAGCTTGCGGTGGTCCGCATGCAGGAGCGTGAAATCCGAGGTGACTTTGTCGATTCGGTTTTCCAGAGATTTCCTGGTGTGATCTAAGGCTGTCCCTATTTTCTCCACCGCGGCGAGTACAGAGTCCATCTTCGCCGCGAGCGCCGCGGACGTCAGCCCTTCATCGGTCTCGACTCGCAGGTCCGTGCGGTCAGGAGTAGTCGTGCGCAGCGGTCCCTGCTGCATCTTGGCACGCATGCGGCCCATCACCAATTGCTGCCCTGTGGGCATCTGCCGCCAACACCCAGCGGAGTGGACGCGCCTACGGCGCGGTCTCGTCTGCCGCGGCGGGGAAAGGACGACTGGCCGGTAGGTGAGGTCTGCCCGGTCGATGCACGCAGAGGGAGGCCCCCAGGTGCCACCTCGGCGTGGGAAACCACACGCAGACGGGTCTGTGCGGGCTCCGCGGGTGAAGGTCCGCAGCAGCCCCCAGCAATCGGTCCGCACTCACAGAGATCCTCCGTCACGCCACCGTAGTGGCAGAAGTGTGCGTTAGGTGCGGACACCTCTTCCCGCTGAGGCAACGATCTAACCCCCAGCCACGTGCCCACGAGCTGACACCAGGCAGGAACCAGATGGGGCAGTGCGCCCGGGCCGGCGAAGGCGAGCACACTCCAGGCCAAGGTCCAGAAGCGGGGCGTGGGCTCCTCGTCAGGGGGCAGTGCTGCACCCCGTGGGGCAGTTCGTCAGCCGCAGCCTCGCCTCCCGCGGCCGCTTCCTCCGGCTGAGCAGCGGCCAGCAGATGCCACTCGCGGGGCGCAGGGAAAGTCCAGGGCGTCAGTACAGCCGCTAGGTGCGCCTCCCGAAGCAGGTCAACCACCCGCGCCTCTGTGAAGGGCCAGCAGCAGTTCCAGCTCGGCGCACCCCACAGTCGCGCTCCGCCGATCTCAGGCGCAGCGCCAGCAGGTCCACAGCCAGGAGCCCCACACGGGCCCAAAGCGCGCTCCTCACCCCGCTCAGCTCCGCTTCCTCAACGTCCACCAGGAGGCCAGGGCAGTCGCCCCCGGGGGGTCATTCTCTTCCCTCCCCTACTCCAGGGGGGTGGCATCCGCGTCTCGCCCAGCCTCACCTCCTATGTGGATATCTCACCACCCGGCTCCTCCACTCCCACGTCGCCTGTGCTCCTCTGTTCAGGCACACAGCAGGGTGCTGGCCACAAAATGGCTGCCGCCGCCAGGCTCCCTCTCCACACAGCAATCTCCAGGCCCCACACGTGGTCTCCGGCGCCAACAGTCGCAAGGCTCCCAGGGCGTCGTAGCCCCCTGCCGTCTCTCTCCTCCACTAATTCCGGCAATCTTCGTCGCCAGGGCGTGTCCTCTACCAGGGCCGCACTCCTCTCATCGGGCCACAGGGCACCCCGCACCAGTATTACTCTGCGGGGCCCCGCGTATCCCTCCTTTTGTCCCGGCCTCAGTCCGCCCGCGGTCTCCCCTGGGCTATGCCCGCTCACCGGCCTCCGGCTCCAGGGGTCCGCCTGCTGCTCCCGCGTCGCGTCCGGCACAGCCTCTCTCAGCTCGCCCGCGTCAGCGTGGGTGACCCAGGTCAGCGTCTGCCGCGGCGGGCGCCGCCGGGTGCGTCGGCTCCAGCCACGCTCCACGCGGCTCCCCTGCTTGTTCCGGCACCCTAGGCCGCACTCCGTCTTCGTTCCACAGCCCGGTCACAGCACTGGCGCAGCCCCAAACGTTACCGGCGCCTCCGCTCGATTGCACCACTGTCCCGCTAGCTGTCAGCGTGGAAGGCAGCACCTCAGGATCATTTTAACAAGGATAAGTCGGGGATGTCAAGCAGAGCTCTACAGGCTTGCGTCCGCCATTGTGGCTGGCTAGCCACGCCCCCCACTTAGTGTCGGCCTCATTTAGGAAATTTAAAGCAATATTATTTTTCTTCTTTTTAGTTTTTTTGCTATTGAATAACATTTTGAAGATTGTCTGGATTTATTATCGTAAAACTGTATGTTTTTGCTGTTATGTTGTGCTGTACTCAGAAAAATAAGAATATATTAAATAAAAAAAAAAATTTAAAAAAGGAATGGCTTTAAAACTACATATTTCGAGATTGGTTCTAGAAGGGAGTTGTAGTGGAGACGGAGTTCCATGTACACACATTGCTATGTTAGCATAAGCGCCTTAGATGTAAAACGCCATCTTGCCACTTTTGCTGCTTTTGCACACGACACTGCAGGTAGCTGTTATTATAAGAAAAACTGCTTGCTTGCTTTTTCTTCACATGAGAACGGTCAGTTGTTCACATCCCTAGACGTGCACCGCGACCTTAGTCTGAACACTGTGTGCAGAAGCCGTCAAGGTCAAATAACAATGTATGCTTTTGAATTCATGTGGATGGGCCACGCTCTAGCCATAACACGCACACAGCTGCAAATATCTGAAACTCGGATGCCTTTAATATTGCATTTGCATGCTTGATTGAGACACTTGGAGAAAGCCTTTTCCAGACACAGAGCAGAGCTGATCCCGTGATGTGATTCACCTAAGCTGATATTTACGGTATGGGGTTCCCTATTCAAGCCTAGAGACCTTCTATTAGTTTCATAAAACTAGCTTACTAGCGAAGGGAGGGTGACTATATTCCACTATCATTTGTAACATGATTTCTCCCTTCATTTTCTATGGTATTGTAACAATGCTGATGGTTTTGTTTTTAATCATTTGTCTGCTTATGTTAGCCAAAGTACTGCTCCTTAGGGCACGTAGTTAAAAATAAATATTTTAAACTTTACAGTGTCTCTGATTACTCTTGTTGTGGACTGATATGAGAATAATAACGAAAAGGTGTTTCTGATTCCCACCATTCCTGAGAGTACTCTAAGTCGCTTGTTCTGGATTGTCTAATCATTGGTAGCTTCGAGATGATACGGAGAACGAATGAGACACTGATGCTAGTCGGATAGGGGTTCTGGGTACTGAGGTGAGTTTTTGATACACCGCAATTCACTGAGGTCCTGGTTTCCTGCGCATAGTTCTGTGCATGAGCAGAATCCCTGCAACATGGCGCACCTAACGTTTGGTCTTATTATTGAGACGCCTTAGTAGTGCTTCTATTAGTCCACAATACCCTCACTCTTGTTTCCGGATTGCGGGAGTGACGGTTTAAACCTACCTAAATAGTTAATATATAGGTTCTCTCAAGCTTGACAATTAAAAAGGTTACGTTTTATCTTATACCCTTTGTGTGCTACTGATTATATAGATTGTTTTTCTTCTCTGTGTCCTTATGGCTGAAGTCGCTATTGCAGCGCATAGTCGCGCACCTCTCCGCCGTCATTTGACGCAGTTCGGGGTGCCTGACGATGGGATGTCTATTATCTTTGTAGTGAGTGCCGATGCATTGCATCCCTATGAGCTATTTTACTCTTGGGTTACCTTGCCGGAGGTGGATGCGGACGATGGTACGTTTCACTCATACACTCCTACGGCCGTCCCAGCAAATTACACGCCTTATAGGACGCAGGAAATTCCAATTTCCACTTGGCAGTATCGTATTTGGTTCAATGGCGCCTTCCCCCACACGGTTACACCGGTTCGTTTGGGTCCCTTGTCCATTCTAGGGGCCACTTGGCCAGTAGTGGCTGGGTATACACCACATCCACGTTATTTGCAAGCCACGGTGGATGAGTTACGTCAACTCCATACCGCCCTTATTACGGTACATCGGGCTTTAGTGCAATACGTTTCATGCAATGTCCAGGTAGGGGCACCTGTGGTTGTGGGGCAACCAGCTGGCCCGGCCGGGATTACTATTAGTCCCGTCATGGTTAATTCGGTAATGGGCAAGCGCCCCCAAAATAAGGACGATATGCCTTATTGGCTTGCTGAGAAATTTAACCAGCTGGAAGCAGTTTTTCCGAATTCTACTCCTGTGGAAAAACACAGGATTCTCACCATTAGTTTGCAGAAAGACTTGCTCCCAGAGGTAGCTGATTGTGATAACTGGGGTAAAGTGTTTGCAGCGGTCTACTCGAAGAGCTTCGGCACCCCGTCTATGGCTGTACTGCCCTCCGTGATCAAACGTGTCCAGGATCAACACGGTCCGGAGGCGGCGGTCGAGTTAGCAATGAGGCTTGTCGGCGTGTTCGACGTAGTTGCCACGCTCATCCTTGCTAACAAGGGAGATGCGGTTAACTTTCAAGTGTTGAATGAGCTGCGCCTCGTCGCCGACGTCGATAAACCCCGGCAGTTACCAAAAATTATTGCGGAGGCGTATAAGACCATTGGCCACAATAGTTTGGGGGTTAAGCCTTTTGTTCAGACAACAACTACACAACCGCAAACTAAAACAGGGATGCCTTCTAAAGACGACCGTCCAGCTTTTCCTAAACAAAATTGGAAAGCTAAAAAACGGGGGAAGCAGCAACAGAAACAGGGGTCTTGTCCTGCGTCGCCAGTCCAAGCAACTACTGAACGCACATATGATTTGCGCAATCGCACTAGGATTAGGTCTCCTGATAGATTTCAGGTTCCTGAACAACGTTCTCCTCGTTCTTCACAGGAAACATTGGTCTCACAGTCCGGTGGAGGAGAACGTGGCAAAGGTCGGGGTGCCCAACAAGGACGTGAGCAACTGTGAAACCTTAAAATCTGAATCTCTCGTTGTCTGATTCAGCTATGCCTCATCCATACTCACGTTTGACCTGTTTTCAGCCTGATTCTGTCCCTGACACCACCTGCATAAACATTAGGTCACGAAGCTAAAGTTGAGACATTGTAGGCTGCGTAAACATGCAGAGTCAGCTTGCTCAAAGGTTTTCAGGCAATAGTTAATCTTTAAGTAAAGCCTACTCAGAATAGCACATGTTATTGTTCAGCCTTAAAACGTAGAAATTGCACAAGACAACGAGGCTGTCAGATTCTTGCCTTAGCTATTTTGTGTGTTCTTTCCAAAGTTCTATTTACCTCTGGGCGTTCCTTGTTTGTGATCTTTCCTATAAAAACCCATGTAGCCATTGTTCAAGTGTGCTCCTTTCCTTGAGTAACTCCATGGTGCTCGTTGGATGGAGACCCATTCTGAATGCTAAATAAATTACCTATGGTTTGTACTTCGCTCCACTGTTGATTCTTCCTTATTTGATAAAGAACCCGTGGCGAAGTGGTGAGCCCTGCACCAGCAGTTTATAGATTAATCTGCTCCACAAAACCCCGCCAGACTGATGGTAAAGGCAAGCAGGACGAATTTGCACGACAACTACCCTTGTTTCAGAAGAAGAAAGTTGCTGCACTAACAGCGAGGTATGCCACAGATAGTGAGAACGCAGCTTCGGAACCTAACATGGGCACTAACGCTACTCGACAGCGCAGCGGAGGTTACAGTAGTGCGGCAAGCACTGCGTCCATATCTGAAGGCGACAGCAACTGACACATTCATTACTGTAGAAACTGCTGATACTAAGAGTGGCTTCCCCTGACCGACTATATGACATAGTCCTTTTAACAGAAGGTGACATACAACGAACCATAAAAGGTATTTTTGGGGAAAATCTGACCTCTACTTATGATATTCTGTTAGCAGAGGCAGACTGGCCCCCAGCTTTCGTTCTGGCCGCTCCTAGAGGGGAGGAAGTAATCCTCCCATCCTTCGCGCACACTGTGTCGAAGGGTCAGGCTCAGAACTTTGCAGAAGAATGGGCTCAGGTACTTGCTCCGGCGTTGTACCGTACTCAGGTTGGGTTGGACAAGTTGTCGCCAAGCCATAAGATTCCATTACGGTCTATGCCCCAGCCGCAACCCCAATATCCCATGCGCTGCGAAGCTAGATCTCACGTCGCAGAAATCCTTGAACAATTGGAATATCAAGGTGTTATTGTAACGTGTGTCACCCATGAATAATCCTTTACTCACTGTAACCAAACCTGATGGGTCGTACCGCCTAGTTTTAGATTACCGGTATTTGAACTCTCATTGTCGGACCTGTGCCGTACAGAATACCCACAGTTCTGCCCTCGTTGATAGTCTCGTGAGAAAAGGGTTTAAGACCACACTTGACATCTTCAATGGCTTTTATAGCCATAATCTGTCCTCTATTAGTAGTCAATGGACAGCCTTTACTTCTGGCGGCAAACAAAAACAGTTTAAAAGATTAGTCATGGGCTATACAAACAGTCCAGGCGTCTTTGCCGCATGTGTAGTCTCTCTGTTAGAGAGCATTGACCCTGATGTGTACTCGTATGTTGATGATATCTATCTCACCTCCGACGAATTATGGCCGCATCTGTGTCTCATTGACTGCATCATTGTCATGTTTGCGGACTTCGGTTACAAATTCAACTTTGCAAAGTCTCACATTGCAGAGTATACAGTGTTGTTTTTGGGCTATGAACTCAACAACGAAGGCCGAGGATTAGCACCTCACTTCCTGGAGAAGTGTGCATGTTTGCGTGCTCCAACAACACTGAAGAAACTACAATCTTTGCTGGGTTTTTTAAATTTCGGCCGTACTTGCATTCCCGATTATGCCCAGCGTATCAAGCCGCTATATGGCTTGGTACAACCTACTTTTTTCCAAATCGAGCTGGCTGCCAGAACATTCAGCTATCTTGCAATCTTTGCAGGCTGATCTTCTTGCTTCAAAATACTTACTGACACGTGATAACCACACTAACTTGGTAATAAGAATTGTGCCTGGAGCAGTGGGTTTCACGTACTTAACGATCAATGAGGGCGGCACAGTCCCCATTGCTTACAAATCACACTTGTACACTTCGGCTGAAATGTGCTTTTCCACTGTTGAGAAAGTTTTGACTGCAGTGCAGATTGCGATTCTGAAAGAGAGAGCGCTGTCGCAGGGGAAACGCATGTTGGTTGTCACACCGTATCCTGCCCTAGAGGCAGTAACGAAAGCCAGTGTACCAAATTCTAAAGCTTTGCATCCACGTTGGATACAATGGGCCACTTCTTTGACATCTAAGCATGCTTATTCAGTGGCCTGCGCAATAGTGGCTGGTACTTTCGTGAATGGTGAATTCAAATCTGATGTCGTGCATACGCAGTTTTTGGGTGATTGTACCGCCCAGTTGGCAGAGCTACGTGCGCTGGCGCTTGCCTTGGAGTTTGCTGATCCTCGAGTTACTACTCTTATAGTGAGTGACTCTTTTTTACTGTGTTCAGTCTCTCAACGACAATTTATTCTTTTGGTCTCAAAATGAGTATCGTGATTCCAAAGGTAGCACAATCAAGCATAAAATGCTGTGGGTTTGAGTCACAGAACTTAAACAGCATCTGCCTCTCGTGAATGTAATTCATACTCTTGGGCACCAGCGAGTAGGTGTCCACGCTGTCGGAAACAGCTTAGCTGACGAAGCAGCGAAAACAGCAGTGGCTACATATCTAGTAGCAGCAGTTACAAGATTCAAAAGTAAGATTGTTGATGACATCTTGGCAGCTATTGCTGCAACAGAGAAGGGAAGTAATTACCCTAGATGTTTCCCTTCTAACTACTCTTATCATTTAAGTCCTGATAAAGTTCCTTACGTGAGAATTAACGACGTTGGTGACAGATTGATTCCCAACGCGGACTGCAGACTTTCCTTGATAACAGCGGCTCACGAAGGTATGGCTTCTGCACATGCCGGCGTTTCAGCGACTGTTACTCTGTTACAGCAACGTTACTGGTGGCGAGGATTGTATAAACAGACTCGAGCTTATGTTCTTAATTGTGACATATGGCAGTAGATTAAGCCTTCGACTGCTGCGCGCCCACCACAGACACAGTTGTACATATCTAATAAACCACTTGGGTGCGTTTATTTAGATCACTGCGGTCCTTTCTCCTCTGATATTGCGTATAAGTACATCTTAGTTGCAGTGGATTCGTGCACACGTTTTCTTTGGGTCTGGCCACAACGGAGTGCTGATACTCGAACTGTCATCAGGGATTTGCGTGTCTTTGTGGGAATTTTCGCATGTGGTACCCTTCATTCTGACCAAGGTCCTGCATTCGCCTCTAAGGCGTACAAAGAAGCCATGAGATCTTTGGGGGTCCAAGTCAAATTTTCGTCTCCATACCGGCCTAAGGGCAATAGTGTTGTGGAGCGAATGAACCGTGACATAAAGCAATCCCTGACAGCTAGGGTTTTAGGTACTGGCAGAAACTGATTGCCCCGTCTGTATAGCGTTCAACGTGCACTTAATAATCTCCCTAGAAGGTCTCAGGGTGGGCGGACCCCACACAAAATGCTTTTTGGCATAAAGATGTTTGTCCTGGACCTTGATGGTCTAGACATGGCGGCGTCGGCCGCATCCTTTGACGTAGATGATCACTGTGCTGTATTACAGAATCTACAAGAGACCAGAGACAGTCTTGCAAAGGAACATTTGCCCTCCACAACTGATGCTGCGCTTCAGATTCCGGTAGTGGCTGGCTACCTCGAGTTGGTGACCTGGTCCGTGAGAAGATGGAGAACAAGAAGGAGTTCAGCCCCTCTTATTGTGCTCCAGTTCCAGTGCTTGGCGTGCAGGGTACAAGAACAGTCATTTTACCTCCACTTCCTGGTCGCAAGGATAACAGGTACATCTCCATTGACAATGTCAAACTACAGCGAGTTGCCGGTTCTTCTTAGTATGACTCCAGCGGTCTCTTGTCCAGCAATGCTAAGAAATTCTGTTTTGGCTCCGGCAACTACCAACAGGCCCGACATTGCCATAGAGATGCATACAGTTACTAATCCTTTAGTGACTCCACTGGCTGGTGGTCCTACTGCAGATACTGAGTCTACTTATCCCACAGATGTGTCGGTGCCTGGTTTACAATCAGGTGCAGTTGACCAGTCCCGTTTTTCATTTGACACTAACTCTATGGCTTCCAATGCCCCATCGAAAATTTCTATTTTTGCCGATTGGTTTAAAAGAAATTTTTTAATTCCCCCTTGGACTTAAATTTGGCTGGTGCTCATAACTATTTTTTTGTTTATGTCAATTGGATTTGTGGTCGTATTTTTTTGTCTAGTAAATGGACACTATTTCACCGAAAGATCTACAATTAGGTTGATTGATGGAACTTTGGCACCCCACTCCTCATCACACATCATGAAGAGGGACCAGACTTTTGTGAATATTACTGCCTGGCCTGTGTTAGATGGGATTGTATGGGATGCTGTTAAATTTCAAATTCATGGTCCCACAGAGGTGATTAATGTTCCCAATGTACTTCGTGTTTCTAGGGGGGATGTTGTGAAACAAAACATCCGCTCTGATGATTGGGATGTCCAAACCGTAGAGGCTCTTTTTTCTGATTTGAAGTATTATGCTGCTTTTGATGCAGAAGATTTGTATTTAGACACAGCAAACTACGAAGAGTTGTTTTGCTACCAACACTATGGCAATCATTTCCTGCATAAAGCGAATACATTTAGAAATGTTGTCAATTATACGCAATGGGAACATTGTCCAGCGCCCATTGAAGGCAGCTCCAAAACTCTAGTGAACAAATTTACATATTTTACTGATTTCAGTGGATCTGAGCCAGAAGCCTTTTATTTTAAAGTGGCGACTGAGTCAGCTTCCAAAGTTAGACTGACCCACACTAAATTATTGTATTCCAAGTCCTTTATGGATGAATTGGCTATTGGGGGCTATGAGCTGTGGAAAGATACCATTGATCTTAAATCTGTTTGGGGTTCTAAAGCATGGGAGGTACAAGGTACAGAAGCTCTGCATCATGCTTGCCTTATCCCAAACCACATGTTATTTTGAATTCTACCATTTTTCAAACCACCTGCTTTGGATTGGCTACTTCTAAAAAGATGAATTCCCCCTCTATTTCTGATCTTGGCGCTTATCCAAGATGGGATAATCACACAGATCTGTCCCTTGATGCTTTGCAGTCATTTATTACTAATACATCCTTCAACATTTCCAACTTAGCTCTTGAGGGGTGGTTGATATGGCAGAAGAGCTCAGATTCCTGTCAACATCGTTTCCTGGGTCTATACCCTGGCTATACACAGGTTAGAGTGGACCCCCGATTTGAATCTTCCCATTCTGTTACTACCTATTCTGTGGGGAATTTATGCCAGAACTGGCTGCAACATTCCACCTTGGCATCTGTTAAACTTCATTTATCAAAATTAAATGACAAAGTAGATTTGAATGATTTTGTTAAGGGTCCTGTGGGTGGCAGGTCCAAAAGATGGGTGTATGCTATTTATAACGAAGTTTGGAAATTATCTCAAATTGAAGCTGCTTCCAGATGAAGAGCAATTGATCAAGCAAATTTGGAAAAAGTGCTAGCTGTCATCGATAATAGCATTAACACCCTTTCTTCCAGAATTTACACAATAGATAATATTGTTTCATCTGTTGTGGATATTGTACAGGATGATGTGTCTGTTTTATACCATGGCCAAAATCAATTGCGTTCCATAATGCAGTTTGCATGGACTTTGCAACCATTGAAGGCTGGGAAAGTTCTCTGGGACTACATGAATACATCATCTTTATTCCTGCCTTTTAATTGGACTGCAAAACAACAGTTCATATCCATGAAAGATGCAACATACTCATTACTGCATATTGAAAAGTTGGAACCTTTACCTTTCTCTGTGGCTGAATTGAACTCAGCTGTGTGGCTTATCCACGGTTTAATTACCTTGCCGTTTCCATTGTTTAAGTTCAGTTCATGTATGAAACATTATGCCCTAGGTAGATATGAACCATTGGGTACTGCTTTCCTGCATGAAGTTTGGTCACTACCATTTACATACAGATGCATGAAAGAGGGTAGAGAAGTTTATTTGAAAGGAGAGGAATGCACTTCCACACCTGATCACTCTGTGGTCTGTAGGTACATCCAATTGCATGGCGCCTGCAACGTTCAGGCATCGAATTTGGCTTGCATTCTGAAGGGAAATCCTGTGCCAGCAATTACACCCACTTTTACATTTTTAGCTAACAGTAGTTATTTGCTTTTAAATAATGAGGCATGCTGTGGGACGCTAGTGGGTATTCCGTATATTGTAACTGTCTCACAATGCGTAGTCTGCTGTAAAAATGTCATTTTCCCGCTCCAGCATGGGAGACTGGATGTATCCATCTGGCCTTCCATTCCAACCTTGAAAGCAGAGTTCAACAAGATGAGCAGAATAAGGGCTCTATTGTCTCAAAAAGAAGTCGCACTGACTTCTTCCCGTGAAACATTCGTCCTTCACGTGGCAAACACCCGCACCGAGGTGCATGCGCTTCTGAATACTGATCTCCCCCTTCATTTCGGTGCTCTGATTCATACTATATTCAATGCCTCGTCAACAACTGGCTTGGTGCATTTCTTCAAAGTTGTGGGCTCCGGCCTTGTGACGTCCTTCCAAACAATATTTGGTGTGATACGGTATTTTTTCATTCTATTTTTTCAGCGTCTTCGGCGGGCTTCCGTTGATTCTCGCCCTCACGGCTGGTGTGCTCCTGTTGGTCTCCTTGCTGTGCAATGGCTGCACGATATGTATCACACGACAGCCTGCCCCGGCTGCTCCAACTGCGTAACCGGATGCTAGAATACTATGGAACATTACCACTGGCCACTTTAAGCGTAGCTTATGGATTATCCTTCCGGTTCTCCTACTTTACTTGCGTGCAACCTGTTTTCCATTGCCTAGATTGTCCATTCGAATGGGCTCTGGATTTGTGCCTGTCGAACTCGGCGTCTTCTGCCCCGGATTATGATCGACTAATGAGTCCCTTAGTGGCCCATGAGTTGGACTGTTCTGGCATCAGGATTATGGCCTGTGGAGCGGCACATGGAGTCCTAGGGAATTGGGCTATATATGCGGCAGCTTATGACTTGTTGGCGAGAAGTTATCTTGAAGAACACGCAAGTTGTCCTCTGATTGTGCTAGAGGCTCCGGTTATCGAAGAACATGTATGTTCATTTACTTTGCTAGACTGGATGGCGGAATCTTTTACGGAACATTATAATGACTTCCTCTTGGAGGCAGTTGCTACTTATTGTGCCTACACGTTGAGGGATTCAATTGTTAGTAGTCCTTCTTCCGCAAGTCCAAACCCAATTTTTAAAGATGTTTCTTTTTTACTCTACATTTAGGCTCTGTCAAGCCTCTGCGAGCTGTTTTAATTTATTTTTTTTTTGTTGCTTTTTTCGAACACGTTTTCGAACTGTCACTACCAATTATATGGATTGGCTATACATGAACTTCGTTCTGTCTCTATCGAACTCGAACTTTGCGTTCCTACTTTGCGTCCCTATTTTGTTCGTGGTCCGATCAAGGGAGGGTGTAGTGGAGACGGAGTTCCATGTACACACATTGCTATGTTAGCATAAGCGCCTTAGATGTAAAATGCCATCTTGCCACTTTTGCTGCTTTTCCGCATGACACTGCAGGTAGCTGTTATTATAAGAAAAACTGCTTGCTTGCTTTTTCTTGACATGAGAACGGTCTGTTGTTCACATCCCTAGACGTGCACAGCGACCTTAGTCTGAACACTGTGTGCAGAAGCCTTCAAGGTCAAATAACAATGTATGCTTTTGAAATCATGTTGATCGGCCCACGCTCTAGCCATAACACGCACACAGCTGCAAATATCTGAAACTCGGATGCCTTTAATATTGCATTTGCATGCATGATTCAGACACTTGGAGAAAACCTTTTCCAGACACAGAGCAGAGCTGATCCCGTGATGTGATTCACCTAAACTGATATTTACAGTATGGGGTTCCCCATTCAAGCCTAGAGACCTTCTATTAGTTTCATAGAACTAGCTCACTAGCAAAGGGAGGGTGGCTATATTCCACTATCATTTGTAACCTGATTTCTCCCTTCATTTTCTATGGTATTGTCACAATGCTGATGGTTTTGTTTTTAATCATTTGTCTGCTTAGGTTAGCCAAAGTACTGCTCCTTAGGGCACGTAGTTAAAAATAAACATTTTAAACTTTACAGTGTCTCTGATTACTCTTGTTGTGGACTGATATGAGAATAATAACGAAAAGGTGTTTCTGATTCCCACCATTCCTGAGAGTACTCTAAGTCGCTTGTTCTGGGTTGTCTAATCATTGGTAGCTTTGAGATGATACAGAGAACGAATGAGACACTGATGCTAGTCGGATAGGGGTTCTGGGTACTGAGGTGAGTTTTTGGTACACCGCAATTCACTGAGGTCCTGGTTTCCTGCGCATAGTTCTGTGCATGAGCAGAATCCCTGCAGCAGAGTCACAACCGGAAACGATTGGCCTCCCTTGCTGGTCAATCAGCCGTTTATGGATTTTGGGCAAGAAATAGATCACGGGGATCATTGGAAATTTCTTCATTAGGAAATCGAATTCCTTAGGTCCCAGGAAACCGAGTTCAAACCCAGGTTTCAATATGTCTGCAATAGCCTCTTGTATTGATTGTGTGGGGTCCTCTTTCACTTGGCAATACCACTCGTGGTTGTTGACTTGATTTCTGCCCGCCCTTGTCTGCTTGCTTGATGACTACAGAGTCATCATTTTTTAATCCACCAATGGTTCGTTGTTGTTGAAGTGATAAATGTCTCTTAAAAAAGTCTTTCTCCTCTCTAGTTGGTTAATCGATGAAAGGACCACCTGTCCAAAAGTCACAATTTCTTTGGGAATATTATACGCTGGAGGAATGAATCTGGATTTATTCGCAAGACCAGAATATTCTCCACTGCCTTTGTATTCCTTGCCAGCAAAAAACGCTTTTTCGAAAAAATTCAATTGCTTCTATTTTGAGCTTTGTAAAATCCGTAGGTCTATTGGGAACAATTTTTAAACCCAATTCTAAAACAGATTCTTCTTCTTTAGTAAACTCATTCTCAGACAAGTTTACTATGGATGTGGCTTTCATGACTAGTAAAATTGACGCCTTGTCCTCATCTCCCATGGTTGCTGCTTGAATCTTACTCTTGCTTTTTGTTCGCCTTCCTCTAAAAAAGAGTTTTACCTGTTAGAGGGTCCCTCTCTCGGATCAGAGTCCCCTGCCGAATCCGAAAATGATGTCTCAGAAAATGTTAAAAATCTGTTTCTAGAACGCCCCTGATCGTTTGAGAGCGCTCTACGTGATTCAGCAGTGGTATAAAAATCGTCTTTCAAATATGGGTACACCTGTTCTATATTAAAAGATTTGGTATCCCTCTCAAATTTAGAAGTTTTGAAATTAATGGTGTTGTCTTTGAATGTTGAGATCTTTTTGTTGTTTTTTTAAGGAGTGTCTTTGCTTCAGAGACCGAATGGTTGTCCTTGATAGCTTGGACTAGCTCTTCCAATTCTTCTGCCTCTCTCTTGCATAACCTTAACGCTGTTTCAATTGTATGCACCATTAAGTCACGGCTGCATTTTGTGCATATGAAACTAAATCCCTTCTTATATTCGGGATCCTCAATAAAAATGACTGGGATGTTCTTCACTTGGAGGCCCCACTGAATAGTACCTGCATTTAAATGCTCCAACAAGAAATGCCTGTGTAATTCTGTCCTTATGTGTTTTTTACGTAAACGTATTAATTTATCAGACTCGTTCTGCTGTTTCGCTGAGGTACTAAGTGATATTGAAGAAAAAGGGGAGGGGGTGGAGATAAGGTTTTTAATATGTGCTTCTGTGAATGAAAGTGTGTCCCATGGTGGTAAGGAGGGCAGCCGAGGTCCTCGGACTGGAGTTGTCCTCCATGCATGTTAGGACTAATCTCCTGACCAAAGTGCTTCAACCTGGGCTTCCAACTCTGAACCAGTTTTGCCCTTCAATGAGGCACTAACTAATTTCCTTCTAGGCACGTGGTCCAAGCCTAACACAGGGGCTCCAGTGAACAGGACAATCGCACACCACCATCTCCCAGCTCCGGGCGACCCTAAGTTGCTCATCCAATACCCTAACCCTGAAAGCTTGGTGGTGCAGGCTTCCACATCCCAGGGCGCATTTCCTTTTGCCCCTCTGGATAGGGAATCCAAGAGGCTGGATTCACTTTGGAAGAAGATATTTTCTTCCACCAGCCTAGCATTGCGGTCTGGGAAAACCGCATGCTTATTGGGCTGTTTCTCCCACACCCTTTGGGAGGCAGTTGCGCAAGTGATGCCACAAGATTTTATTTGATTTATGAATGTATAAAGCGCGCGATTGCCCATGGGCATCTTGGCGCTGGGTAGATGCAGAGAGACCAGGGATCTGCCAGGACTAGGATCTAACCAGAGGTAAACAGCCAGGTTTTTATCTCTTTCCTAAACGAAAGCAGAGAAGGGCTATTTTGTATTCCAATTGGGAGGAGATTCCAAGCCTTGGCTGCATGCATTAGAAAACTTCTCCCCCCCCCACCTGACCTGTTTGTATTTTGGCACCTGAATCAGTTTTGCTTGGCTAGATCGTAGACTCCTGGATGGCTCATAAAATTTCAAATGAGTTTTTAGAAACTGAGAACCCATCCCATGAAGGGCTTTATAGGCCAGACACACAGACTTAAATTGTATTCTTTTTTCCATTGGAAGCCAATAGAGGGATCTTAATCTGTGTGCGATCGGCTCAGACCTGGGAATGTCCAGCACCAACCTAGCTGCTGCGTTTTGCAAGCGCTGCAATTTTGCTAGGTGCTGGACCTGTATCCCAGCATAAAGAGCGTTCCCATAATCTAGCCTTGATAAGGCCAGAGCTGTTACCACTGTTTTATGGGAATCAAGGGGGATAAACGGCAGGAGCTTCCTTATCATTTTCAGAATGTACCAAATCGTGGATGCCAATTTGTTTGACTGAGCATCAAATGACAGTTTGTTTTCCAGTAGCATTCCCAGATTTTTCACTTTGTTAACAGGAGATGGGCAGTCGCCTAAACTCTCTGGCCACCACTCCGGAGACCAGATATTCGTGTCTGTCCGCAACAGCATGACTTTGCTTTTGTCTCCGTTTAGCTCTAGGCAATTACCCTGCATCCATTGATTGACTTGCCTCATGCAGGTTTTAAATTTATCTGCCGTCTCCTTGGCATTATTTGCAATTGATACCACTATTTGGTTGTCATCAGCATAGGAGACCGGTAGGAAGCCACAATTACTTATAATTCCTGCTAATGGTGCCACATACAAGATAAAGAGAGTGGGACTTAAAGAAGACCCGAAGACCCCTAGGGTACCCCACACGGAGTTGAATGATATTGATTTTGCCTCTCCCAGCTCCACTGTGAATGATCTGTCAGACAAATATGATGCTAACAGTGTTTGTGCCGTTGTGTGAACTCCGGCTTCGGCTATACGTATCAGGAGTGTATCGTGGTTTACCGTGTCGAAGGCTGCCGAGAGATCCAAAAGGATCAAGGCGGCCTTACCTCCGGTATCCAGTACACTCCTGAGTTCCTCCACCGCCATGAGCAGGGCTGTTTCTGTTCCATGTCCCTCTCGGAACCCAAATTGCGAGTGGTCTAAGGCATTTGCCTCCGAGAGGAACTGGGCCAGCTGTTTATTCAATAGTTTCTCCAGAACTTTTGAGGAGAACGGGATTCTCGCGATAGGTCTGTAGTTCCCGGGTTCCTGTGGGTCTAGGTTTGGTTTCTTTAGTAGTGGCAGCACTGAGGCTGTTTTCCATTCATCTGGGAAGCGGCCCGATTTCACTATTTGTGTAAATAGCCTTCCTAATTGCTCGCTCAGCTGCTCAGGAAATAGATGCATCACCTTCGGTGGGCAAGGGTCCATTAAACCCCCGGATTTAGTTATCAGAACCACCTGAAGAATCTGTTCCACTGAAGGAGGTGAAAAGTGAAACAAGGGATTCTGCTTTAGTGGAGACGATTCCCCTTCAAGTTCTGTGTTAGGCAGAGTGGGAAGATGCTTGTCTGTCATTTTGAAGGACTCATAACCTGAGGTCACTTTATCCACAAAAAATTGGCCCAACTTATTTCAAAATTCCAAGCTAAATTCTACCTGTTTGTTGCTATCAATTTTTGTACGTTTTTTCACAGTGGTAAAGAGTTCTTTCCTAGAATTTTTTGCCTCGTTTATTTTTCGTATAAAATATTTGCTTTTTTCTTCTAATATTCGTTTTTTGTAAATGGCCAGGGAGGTTTTATATTCGTCTTTCAGCCGTTGGTTCTGCAGTTTTGCTTTTGCGCTTTTAGTGAGTCAGTGAACCATGGTTGAGAAGGGGTTTTCCTCCTAGAGGTCACTTTTTGGGGGGGACTACTACCTTCATGGCTGAAATTATCCAACTTGAAATTTGGTTTGCGGCTATGTTACTGTCTGGTTCCAACTCAGGAATCGACAGTGAGAGCTGCTCATTTAATTTAGGGGAGTCGGTCCTTGACCAGTCGAGGTATGTGGCGCACCTAGGTTGCGGGGCAGATGTAACCACCTCCTTTTTCAAGTCCCAGAGAAGGCCAGGGCTGTGCTCTCTCAGGCAGTTAAGGACTGGAGAGATGCAGCAAAATATGCCATAAGGTGTGGCCTTGACACAACCGATTAGATGGGCAGATCGATTTCTTTCGACAGTGGCCTTGAGGCGTCACACCTTGCTTAGGACAACTGACTTCTCGGGCAATGTCCAGGCAAATCTGATGGACATGCCCTTTGATGGATCCTGTCTTTTTGGGTAGAAGGCAGACTCTGCCCTAGTGAGGGTCAAGGACTCAAGCTACGGCCAGATCCTTGAGCCTCTCTACTACACCTTGTGGCCAGTCTAGCTTTTGCCCCTTTCGTGGAAACGGAAGGGGGTTCAATCCGCGTCAGTCCTATCTCCGCCACCGTCCTGCGCAGACTTCCCAAGTTGTGCAAGGACATGGAGGCGGTTCATTCCGACCAAGTAATGGAAGCCAGAAGTCGTCAGCCACCCTGCTCTTGGCCAGCCGCAGCCTCCAAGCACTCCTAGTCTGACTCTGCAAGACCACACCACTCCAGTTGGTAGGAGATTCCAGCATCATCTCCCCCACTGGAGGTCCATAACATCCGACAAGTGGGTTTTGCACATCAGTCAGGAGGGCTATTCTCTGCCTTTCCTTTATTTTCCACCTCCCATTCTGCCATCTCAAGAACGGCTGGGGGAAGATCACTTAAAATTGCCCAAGAGGAAGTTACAGCTCTCCTGGCCAAGGGAGCTATAGAGAACGTCCCAGATTCAGAAGTAGGCAGTGGCTGTTATTCCAGCTACTTTCTGAATCCGAAGAAAAACAAAGGGTTGCGGTCCATTTTAGATCTTCGGACCAAAGAAGGAGAAGTTCAAGATGCTTACTTTAGCTCAGGGCTTGTCTGCCCTAGACCAAGAAGACTGGATGGTAGCATTGGACCTGCTGGATGCGTATTTTCACATCCCCATCCTGCCGGGCTTCAACCGTTACCTGAGGTTCAAGGTAGGCCACGAGCACTTTCAGTTTACCGTGCTCCCCTTCGGCCTTACCAGTGCACCATGGGTGTTCACCAAGGAGATGGCAGTGGTTGCGGCTCATCTGCGCAGGTTAAGGGTGTCAGTCTTCCCCTACCTCGACGACTGGCTGTTGAAGGCGCCCTCGCCCCAGGCTGTTGTCTCCCACCTTCAGACTACGGCGAACCTCCTGCATTTGCTGGGGTTCTCTATAAATGTGCCAAAGTCACACCTGACTCCTTCTCAGACGCTCCCTTTCATCGGAGCAGTTCAGGGCACAGTGCATTTTTGGGCCTATCCTCCCGAGCAGCGAGTTAAGGATATTCAGGCTATGATTCCGATATTTCAGCCTCATGGCCCCCTGCATTTTGTTGGTAAAGCATGCCAGGTGGTGTATTCAGGCTCTGCAGTGTGACCTGAAGTTCTAGTGGGCACAGCATTGGGGAAATCTCACCAATGTGGTCCAGATCTCAGAAGGAGCAGGGAGAGATCTGCAGTGGTGGTTGACAAACCGTGATTGGGTCAGCGGCAGACCCCCCCCTCTTCCCCAACCAGATATCACAGTTGTGACAGATGAGTCACTTCTGGGATGGGGCGGCCATCTGGGAGAGGTGGAGACCCCAACTCCACCAGAGGTCTCTGCTGGAGTTGGGGTCCCACATCAACTTATTGGAGCGCCAGGCGATTCAGTTGGCATAAAAGGCATTTCTTCCCTCTGTCAAGGGAAAGTTAGTGCAGGTGTTCATGGACAACACCACCGCCATGTGGTACTGCAACAAGCAGGGCGGGGTTGGGTCGTGGACCCTTTGTCGGGAGGCCCTATTTCTCTGGACATGGCTGGAACAGCAGGGCATACCACTGGTGGTCCAACACCTGGCAGGTTCTCTGATCACCTTGGCAGACAAACTCAGCCTTCGATGCCTAGTGGATCACGAATGGCGTCTCCAGTCTGAGGTGGCGCAAGGTCTCTTTCAGCAGAGTGGAGATTCTTGGTTAGATCTGCTCGCCTCCGAAGAAAGCGTGCAGTGTCAGCATTACTGCGCGTTGGAGTTTCCAAGGTGGCTATCGCTCGGCAACGCCTTTTGTCGTGTGTGGAGCTCAGGCCTGCTGTACGCCTTTCCGCCCATACCACTCCTGCCCAGGGTTATGAAGAAGATTAGGAGCTTCTGAAAATGAGCATCGAGCCTCCGATCAGTCTGCCCCTTCGGGAGGATCTTCTGTCGCAGCAGCAGGGAAGGGTCACCACCCGAACCAGTCAACTCTGCGCTTCCATGCGTGGAGATTGAGCAGCGGCAGTTGCTGGCTTTTGACCTTCCTCCTAAAATATGTAACATTATTCTGGGGGCCAGACGACCCTCCACTAATACGGTATACGCCTGCTGTTGGCTCTGTCTGATTATTTTGCGGCTGACAGACCAAACCACTCTCTTTAGGTCTCCGATTGTAAATAGGTTTCTGAAGGGGCTGGCTCACTTCTTTCCGCCAACGCCCTTTGTTATGCAGCAGTGGGACCTTAATTTGGTCCTCACTTATCTTATGTGTGCACCCTTCGAGCCTTTACACAACTGTCCCCTCCGGCTGCTTACCATCAAGACAGTCTTTTTACATCTGCCTGGAGGGTAAGTGAGTTACAGTCTCTATCTTGTACGCCTCCTTACATGATGTCTTTTTCAGACAAAGTGGTGATTCGCACCCGTACTTCATTTTTGCCAAAGGTTGTGACCCCATTCGACCTGGGTCAATCCATCACGCTGCCCTCCTTCTTTGCTCCCCTGCATTCCTCTAACGAAGAAGAGCGTCTCTACCGCTTGGACCCAAAAAGAGCGTTGTCTTTCTACCTTGACCGCACAAAAGAGTTCCGGGTGGATGACCCACTCTTTGTGGGCTACGTGGGACCTAAGAATGGAAGGGCAGTGCAGTGCAGAAAAAGACCATCTCTCTGCATTAAAATCTGCTATGCCTGGCAAAGAAGCATCCCCCTGAGGGACTAAGGGTCCATTCACCAGGGGAAAGGTTGCGACTACGGCATTTGCTCGGGGATCCCAGTCCTTTCAGGAAGCAACGTGGGCATCTTTGCACACATTTGTCAAGCACTACTGCCTGGACAGTCAGGTCCGCAGGGATGGGCATTTTGCCCGTTCGGTCCTACAAGACTTCCCAGTGTAAGGTATTGGTCCGCAACCCACCACTGGGATGGAATGGCTTGGGTTTCTAATTCCAAGGTAAGGAATCTGCAGCTAGAAGTCTCTATCAGATAAGTTACTTAGCTTCGGTAACGCATTATCTGGTCGAGACTCTATCAAGCTGCAGATTCCTTACAGCCCCACCCATGCCTCCCCGCTTTGTGGACTGATTTTGGACGGCTAGGGTTACTCCCCTTTTCAGAGCCCTAGTTGTGCACACGACTATGTCAGTTACTTTGTGGCTCTGCGCTTCTGGCGTGGAAAAAACAAAAAGTAATGACGTCTGCGCGCCTCGGTGGCGCCTATGTAGGCGACCGCGACGTCATAACCTACATTGCCGACTACATCACGCGGAGCCGGACGGAGCGTGCAAGGGCGATTTCTCAGCAAAGGTTTCTGGATCCAGCCTGACGCCTGGGAGACTCAGAGGTAAGGAATCAAAGGTAAGGAACCTTCAGCTAGAAAGTCTCTACCTTGGACTCACTGGTTCCGTTCCTTGTTCTGCGTCTTTGAACCTCAAGATTAAATCCACATTTTTCATTTGAATTTCTCTGTGTTCTTCCACACAACAGTGAACTACAAATCTTGGTGTCTGGGTCGAAATGTTTCATGTCTATTCTATCCCCATGTGATTCTGTGGCACTTAATCAGGACTGGGTGCTCTCTAAAATCTCTACCTACTACCTGTTGTTGTATATCAAATTGTTTAGAGTTGCTGGTGTAGAGAGGACTAAAGTTAGGCCTAGTATACTTGCCTTAACCCTTTTAAATATAGATAGCCACCACCTTCAGGCTAGTTGTATCCAGTAAGATTAAGTTCCTGCATTTTCTTTTGCCCTGCTATTGGCACACTGTACCATAAGCTGGACTTGTGTCATTTGATTAAGCATGTTCTCTAAGTCGCTCCTTCAGTCTCTCCATGTTGACAGCCTTGGCAAAAGGTTTCTCCAGCCCTTTCACTGTTTAACAATACACATCAGTGATAAGTGCCATTTGAGAATCTGCTGGTGGGATAAATCTGAAGTGCTTCAGTATAATTCTCAAATGTGTCTCATTCTACTTCTGCTCCTGGGGATTCACAAGTGGATCTCCAAGAGTAGATGGCTTAATTGAACAAGCATTTACAATGCAACGGTCTCGGCATTGGTAAAGTTAGAGCTATTGGCATTGCTCATGACAATGCCGTTTCTTTAAATGGTTTAAAAACAAAAACATAAACAAACATAATGTCATGAGCAATGCCAATAGCTCTAACTTTACCAATGCCGAGACCATTGCATTGTAAATGCTTGTTGGGACTGAACTCACTAGAGAACACACAGAGTCCTGAACTGAACTTGCTTATTAGGCTCCTGAAGCGGAACAGTTTGATTTTTACTATGACCTGCTGGCTAGCTGTTTTTACGAGTCGAAATGATGCAGAGCTGAAGGAGTTCTCTCATTGCTCTCGGACTGGGCAAGCAAGTGGGGAGTTGAGAGCAGCGGCTAATGCTTCCGTCATCCCCCTGCAAGGCGGGGAATGGACATTGTTAGACCTTAAGACATCCTGAAGGCACTGATTGGCACAATCACCAGAGCGTCATTACCCAAAGAGAGGAGGGCCCTGAAGCACAGTTGGCTGGTTGGAGTACCCAGAAGGGGAAGGAAGGGGAAAGGAGAAACAGAAATGGGAAAAGGGGAAAAGAAAGGTAATTTAGAAAGGAAGGGAGAGAGAGTCAAAGAGAAAGCTATTTCTGGGCCAAGAAAGGAGGACACATTTTCACAGACTATGGTTTTTACGAGTATGGGTGCTGGACATCAGTGTCAATTACACCGAGTGCAGGAAGGAATCAAAGCAACACTGATGCAAAAGAACCCATGCCGTCATCTACTGTGAAACTTAGGGAAAATCTCATAAAAGACACTCGTTATAATGTAGTAAGAAAACGTGCAAGAGAGCTGAAGTGCTAAGGTAGAAATTCTACACTCACCCACACTTGCATTCCTTCTTTCAGGCCCACAGTTCACTGGCAGCATCTTCAGTGCACTATTCTCCAGCGTTTTGGGGCTTATGGTAGACAGTCTACAACCTCCAGGTCCACCCCCCCCCCCCCGCCTGCAGTACATCCAGCCACCAGCTTTTGACGTGGGAGTCCTGCCAACAATAATCCCATCAGCGCGAGTTCACCAATATATTCCACAATAAGGCCTCACCAAAGCTAGTCATGCACTGTGGGGGGAGGGGCGCCAAACTGAATTAAAAAGTAGGCCGTCAGGGTGTAGAATGGCCAATTACTCCACATCGTCCCCACTTTATAACTCGCCCACCCTGCTCCTGTCGCCTCTCTGCCCCTCCTGCTCACTACCTGTCCTGCACCTCTACACTTCTCTCTTCCTGTTTCTGCCCCTCTCTGACGCCTGTCCGCTACCTTTAATCACTTACCACCCCGTTTGCCCTCACTGTCCTCGCCGCCTGCCCTTTACCTCTGCCCTGTTTCTGCCCTTGCTCCTCGTGCCCTGCCCCCGAGTGCCCGGACCTGCAGCTCAGCAGCAGCGCTCTCTCCACAGCCCAATGAAGCCTATCCTCTGCCCAGGGCTGTCCCAGACACCAAGGGCCGGGGGGTGTGTGTGAATGGGCGCGCACTTAGGGGCCTTTCACAAACAAAAGTGACACTCGGGAGGGAGAGTGCGGCGGAGGGGGCGGGGGTTATGAAAGGCCAAAGTGAGAGCAGAGGCACCAGCAGCCCAGGTGCCCCCCATATCTCCGCAGAGATCACGCTGCCCCCACCCCACCCCTTCCGAGGAAAACACACACATACAACATGCACCGGGTCTGACCCGCAAGGGGCTGCTTTCCAACCCCCCAGAGCAGGGACCACCAGGGGGCCTGCCTGGGAAAACAAGCACGCCAAATGGGAGGACGTCTGAGAAAACGGGCTGTAGTGGGGGAGAGGGGCTCCTACAAATCAAAACGGGATGGGGGCCGCCTGCAAATTAAATACAAAAAGAAAAAAAAGTACACCAAAGCAACAAAAACAGCGGGGATGCCCAGCCGTGAAAGATGAGGGGGGCGGGGTTCGAACAAGTGAGGAGCGGAGCGGAGATCTTGAATATTAATTTGGCGCTGCGCGTCAGAACAGAGTAGCCCGTTTTTGCTTCAAACTGTATTTTTTTAGGCCAGACTGAGAAGTCAAAGCAGCCCTGGCAAATGATACCAGTCCAGCCCCCATGTGGTGCATAGCGAACGGAGGGCCCGCCTAACAAATTGGCAAAGCGTGCACAGAGTAACTCCTGATGGAATAGAAGGGAAGTGGATTCGGACACACGCCACTTACTTCAAAAGGTACTGCGGGATGGCGCAGCCTTCGAGCTAAAAACGAATCCTTACGGGGGAAAGTTGACAGGAAATAAAATATTTAAAGGGCAGGAGCCGAGAGCAGGGGGAGAGGACAAGCACACCACCGCCTTTCTCCGAGGCAGAGCAGAAATGCCTCGGAGAAAGGCAGCGTCCTTTTCGGATTCGGGGGCGTGTTTTGCTGTTGTCTCCTCCTTGAGACTTCTTGCAAAAAACACGCCCCCCGATCCGAAAAGGACGGGGCCTAATCTGAATGACTGACCTCTTCTCCAATGGCTGGCCAGCATTCAAGAGGCCAGCCAATGGAGAACAGGGGAGAAGAGGGGCGGGTTCAAGCCCCTCTTCTCCAAGTCATTAAATCTCTCGACTTCCGGTTCTGCCTTCGGCAGACCGGATGGTCCCTAGACCTAAAAACCGCTAGTGCCTTTACATCACTGAAAAAACAAAGGATGGCACAGCAAAATGAAGGTTAGTAGGATCCGACCCAAAACCAATGCACAAAGATCAGTGGCGGCTGGCATGTCCCGAGGTTGGTGATGTGGGGAGGGGGACACATAAAAAATGCACTTTCCTTTTCGACGAGCGTGACGTCCTCCTCAATCCTTCTCTCCTTGAGGCAGGCAGGCTTCCGACTCCCAAGCCGATCCTGGCGCTGCTCTCATGCAGCTCCAGGACAGGCACTTCTCGTGAGTGTCCATCGTCTGCTCCCTGGGCTAATATAGAGGATCAAATGACTGAATGCTGTGCTATGTAACTTATACTCCATTTTCCTGAGTGAAAAAAATATGATCAATAACCCATTGGATTTATAAAGGCGGAAAACATTGAATTTAATAAGGTGCAATGAGATATAGGTTTGCTTTTTCTCATCTGAAATATGTTTTATTTGGCCTTTTTAAAATAATACACAGGCAAAACCAACACCTCGGCTCACACATTATAAAAGCAAGATTTATTGGCCTTGCCAATGCTTCTTTAAGAATGGTAAAGTAATATTAGATCTGTGTGAGGAAATACACTTGGGTTACCATTAGTCCTAGAACAGTTTACTCATTAAAATACGCATTGTATTGTGTTAAAGAATGAACGGTGACTCCACTACAGCAGGACGTTTTATAAGGATTTGATTGTGAAAATCTAAGCAGCAAAAAATAAAAACCTGCAAAACCAGCTAGTTGTGCTTTTTATGGAACGAACATGCCACTTGCTGACAGCTTAGAACACACTTAGCACTTCAATTAAGCAAACATTTCGAAACAAAAATAGGACACCGTTGCAGTAAAGTGAGCTAGCATTGTGTATCAAAGTGTACAGTTCCTCTAAGGGCACACGTCTTGTGATACTTAAACATGCCACCTATTGAGCCCGTGGCCCCAGGTGTACTTAAAATAAATAACTAGTATTTTGAAAGTGTTGTCTTGGAGGAAATGAGGACACACTGAGATAAGGATGTGTTTTAGACTGCAGGCCCTATGCTGAGTGTAGTGCCATAAATCTTGTCTCTGGATAGCTCCCAGCTGCTACAAACATGTTTTGGGAGGTGCCTGTGACGTGGGAAAATGGCCACTCCTAGGCCCTTTCTTTGGGCTGTGGTTACATTCCTCTTGCCCTGAGTATATACACGTATAGCATAGCATAACATGTATTTGTAGAGAGTACGTCCACCTTTGGGTGTCTTGGCACTGAACAGATGTTTATTGATAACCAACTCAGTGCTGGAGAAGGAACTAAATCATAGAATTTGGACTTCCAAAAAAGTGAGTATATAGGTAAAATCTTGGACCAAGGCGAACCGATAAGTCTATCCAGTGCTTAATTTGTAAAATAGTAAGTGCCAGGGCATTTCTTAGGAGGCTATGCAGCTTGTGCAAGCGCTGCCAATGACAGTACCAAAATAACTACTAACCATCGCACTCTAACAACTGTGACAATTCAGACTATGCAAGGTCATCCAAAGCTATTAGAATGCTGTGGGCAACAGGTATTATTCATTTTTAATGTACACTGGAGTATTAAACACTGTTGTTGTGCTCATCTCAAAATCTGGCAGCTCCACCATGTGGTGGACAGTCATTAGAGGCGGTGTTGAGAATTAAGTGCCCGTCCCTAGCATCGGAAACCACATGCTCAAATTAAGCACTGAATATCTTCCCTGCCTTAAACGCACCCCTTCCAATTTGCCATTCAGAAAGCATTTTAAATCTATTTTATGATTGGGTACCCTGTTGCTGAATAGCAAAATGTATTTAGTAAATTTCACGAAACCCATTTCGCGATTGCAAGCCCATGGGCATCATTTAGGGGTTGCCGGGGTTGCAGCTGGGACCGCTGGTTGCCCCTTGTGACACCTGGTACTGCCTTTGCGACTCATGGCCTCAGAGGGGGCAAAATCAGTGCCAGGAGCACAAGGGAAGGTCCACTTTCCTTGTTTCCTGACAATGTTTAATAACACTAATAGTGAATAATATTGTAGCTTGTAGCATTTTTAGTAGGTGTTGTGATTGACCGTGTCAAAGGCCGATGAGAGGTCTAGTAGGATGAGTAGGCATGAGTCGTTGTTGTCTAGCATCTTAAGGGTGTCATCCATTATGTGAACAATGGCCGATTCTGTGCTGTGCCCTGTTTTAAATCCGGAATGGAATTTGTCTTGTAAGTCGAATTGATCAATGTGCTGACTCAATTGGCTGTGTACACATTTTTCCAGCAATTCGGCCAGAATGGGAATATTCGATACTGGGCAAAAGTTAATCAGGGTCTGCTTCTACTTCTTTTAGGAGGGTTGTCACTTGCCCAGCCTTCAGGCTGTCGGTATAATACCTTGTTTTAGCAATGAATTTACGATCTTCGTCTGTATGGGTGAGAGGGTGTCTACCGGTGCTATCTACCTACTCAAAATCTGAGCAATTCCAAGATTTGGATGAGGTGGGCTCACTCATGTAATGTGACATGCTTCATCATACGCCACCTCATACCACCCTCATAAGATGGTACCACCCGGGCAAACTCAACCTCGAAGGAGGCAGTCTTTTTTAATTTGTTTTATTTAATTTCTTTATTGGGTTTTTGCATTTTCATAAATGTAACAGACATGCTTGCATTTTGCTTTAGTGCAGTTACATTTCTTAAACTGTACATTCAACTGATTCAATTGCATCATATGGGTGGTCATCAATATTGCAGTTGTATGCACAACAATCTTTACTACAATGGTGCAGTCATTGCGTCGACACTTGCGAGTAACAGTTTACAATATTTGGAATTAACAACTGTGTAATCTGATTAGTGCTTGAGTGCCTGCTACATGTTGTCTGTATGTACGCCATGTACTTTCTGATATGCAACCTGTGGATGTGGATTATAACTAAACAGGGACTACAGAAAACATAATAGGTAGCCTGGTATTTCAATAGGCCTTGTTCCTGGTGGGCTCATTCATTATCTCTTGTGCATGTGGTTACCTCTAAGGGGACTGTCCTGAGGGAGTTCTTAGAAATTATTTTTTCTGGACATTCATCAGGGATCCAGTTTCCCTTACTAAAATCACCTTGGGATAAACACAAAAATTACTTTATTAGGTGGTACCCATGCTACGAGTAAAAAATACTAGGAGTGTATGTTCAGAGAACATTGTTGGGTAGCAAGGCCCGCCCTCATGTACCTCTGTGGTGCTGACCTGTTTCTGTCCATAACAGCCTAAATAATGGTCTTGGGCATTTATCAGAGTTCTTAGGATCCCTATATTTATTCTATTTGTGAATATATAGGAAAGGACCTACCTTTCCTTGTTAAGTCAAAGGTAAGAAACCAGAGAGTAGGGTAAGATGAAACATAATTTTAGGATAGACAATCCATTATATATAGCAACCACCTGAGCATCATGCGGACGATATTTGCTTTCCAACATGGAATATGATTTGAATGCACACACGTGACTTTACATACAGATACACACTACATGCTCGATTGGGTGAAGAACAAGCGAGGGTAAAACCATGCTGCATTACAATTATTACTCTTTGTTTTACCTAATCCAAGGAGGCCAGCATTGCTGGGGTGGGCGCCTCTTATTGTCACACGCTAGAGCAGATATATATATATTTTTATATATAGATATATGTTACAGTCGATAGACATAACTCTTATTTGTAGGTTTGTAGTATTTTCTATACTATAGATGCCAGGAAAGACTGCCCTCATACCTTACACATGCCCACACATGGATGTGTTGGCTATGTTAGGGACTAGAGTAACTATTAGCAATGGCCTGAGGTTTAAAATCACCTACTTCTTTAAGGAGAATGAAAATTGTTCCTAACTCTCGTGTAGGAAAGTTTCAATTCTATTAAGGACGCGGAGGCGAGGATTATGCTTCAACTGTCTTCGCTTTATTCAATAGCAGCTCATTTGTAAAACAATTTTTCTTAAAGCGAAGAAAAACTAACAGTCCCAGAAGTTTTTGGGAATGGCATCATAACACAACCAATAATAGTCCAACAGTAGTTCCTTCAATGGCCAATCCGGATCTGCATTGCACTGCAATAGTCCTCTCTTTATTCTGATCCACCTCTTTCTTCGCACGAGTCATGCCACAGTGATGCTCCTACTGGTACGATTTGCATGCATCTGAACCTGGGAATACAAAGGGCAGATCAGACATATTCTGAAAACCGTAACCTGTCTCAACAAGGTACAGAAACATTTATCTTTGTCCACTTTATCACCATAAATCATCTAAAAAACACCTTACTTACTTCTTAGGGCGGGCTTCTTCTGAGAAGAGACACTTCTCGCTGGGTGTGATAATCCTCGCCTCGCCTCCGCGTCCTTAATAGGACTGAAACTTCCTACACAAGAGTTAGGAACAATTTTCATTCTATGTCAGGACCGGAGGCGAGGATTATGCTAGTTTAAAGCTTGTTCTCCACCAGATGAACTATATCCAGCACCGGCTTAAAATAGAACCTTTTAAAAGTCGAGTCTGTTGACCAATCCACAGCTTTCATGTTGTCTTCCATTGTTGCCCCCAAGGTGAAGGCTTTAGACGCCATTGCCCCCCTGGTAGAATAGGCTCCAAACATGGACAAGTCAATACCTGCTTCTTGCATAACCCATCTAACCCATCTTGCAATTGTGGGTGAGGAGACCGCCAAGTGCGGCTCTCTTAGTGCAATTAGCAGTTATCTTTCGCCCGGAGGACGGTATTCTTCAGACATCAGTTAATATTCTTTGAGGCACTGGACTACACCGAGCTTTGGGGAGTCAGGGAAAGCAGGGTACTCTATAACTCTTGTATTAGTCTTGGTCCTTCTAGTAGTCACCGAGAAAGAAACCCCAGAGAGAGAAAAAATTCTGCCTGTAATATCTAAGGCACGCACGTCGGAGACTCCCCTGCAGGAGACTAAACATAGCAACATTGCCAACTTTGCTGACAACTCTTTTCGCAACAAAAACCTATTTGGTTGCCAGGAAAGAAACAGATTCAAAACTTTGTTCACATCCCACAGCACCGAATATCTTTGGTGCTGGCAGCAGCGAGAGCCTGATTCCTTGAAGCACTCTACACACAAGGGCATGCTCTCCCACTGGAGCTCCATCCACCGGATTATGCCCCGCCGATATTGCGGAGCGGAAAGTAATAATGGATCAATAGGCTAGTCCTTCGGTCGCCAGTTCCGCCCAAAAATTAGCCACCTGGATTTCCTCGATGCCCAAGGGATCGAAATCCCGTCGCACACACCAACTTGTCCATCTGGTCCACGCTGACTTGTATCGTTTGATCGTGCTGTCTAAACAGGCCTTGTCAAGGAGGTTCTGAGCCGAGCTCTAAAGTCCCGGGACCGTTCATCATCCCCTGTAATCCTCCACGCCATCAGTCTGAGCATGCCGCTGAGGACTAACTGTTGGGGACTCTTGTCCGGATTGAAAAGGAGATGAGGAAATTGGGGGAGTTGGATTGGAGAATCTCAGGAAAGTTCTAGTAGAACCGGAAACCACACTTGAGATCTCTAAATCGCGGTAATCAAAACCACCTCCGCCTTCTGGCGTCTGACTTGAGCCGTCGTCCTGGTAATTATGGCGAATGGAGGGAAGGCATACCCTTTTTCCTGCGCCCAATCCTGCAGGAAGGCATCCGTTGTGGCTGTCAGGAGATCCGGTCTCCAGGTGAAGAACCGGGGCAGCCGGTGGTCCAAGCGGGATGCAAAGAGATCCACTGAGAATGTACCCCATTTCGCTTGTATGTCCGCAAACACTTAGCCCAGTTTCCAGACGCTGGAGTCTCTCAGGTGGCGAGAGTGCCAGTCCGCCACTTGATTCTTCTGGCCCGGAAGGTATTCCGCCGTCACGGAGACCTGATATTCCGAAAGGATTTTGGAACATGTACCCCCTAGATGATTGATGTATCTGACGACCGATACGTTGTCCATCTTCAGCAAACGCAAGATTGCGCTCTGTCTCTTGTCCAACACCGAACCACAAAGGAGCCAGCTCGGAGTTCCAAGCAGTTGATGTGTAAGGATTGTTCTTGATGAGATCATGAACCTCCTGTGGAGACGTCGCCGCTGCGGGCACCCCAACCGGACCTGCTGGCGTCCGATTCTATAACCATATCCGGGGCGGAACCAAAGATTGCCCTTCCACTTCCATATGGAAGAGCCACCATGAAATCTTGTCCCTCATTTCGGCTGTGAGCTCTACCGTCTGTGAATACGTGAGACCCTTCTGGAGATGAGTCGCCTTGAGGCGTTGAAGGGCTCGATAGTGTAAAGGTCCTGGGAATATGGCCTGGATAGACGAGGAAAGGAGGTCTACTGGGTGGGCAATTTGCCGCAGTAAAGTGCGGGGCTTGGCCAACGTGCGGCGAAGCTTGTGTCTTATTTTTGTCATTTTCCGAGATGAGTGTTGCAGTTACCGAGTTGATTGTAAAACCTAAAAAAGGTTGCTGTCTGGGATGGAACCAGAAGGGATTTATTTTCATTTATCACAATTCCCAAGCCCTCTAAGTGGTATACTGCAGCGTGCAGGTGGCATAACAGTTGAGAGGGGGACTGTGCCATGACGAGCATGTCGTCCAGATAAACTATAAGACGGACGCCTCGCGCTCGGAGATGTTCCACCGCAGGTCTGAGAACCTTGGTGAAGCACCAGGGAGCTGAGGACAATCCGCAGGGAAGACTCAAAAATTCGAACGCCTGCTAGCTCCACAGGAATTGCAGGAAGCGCCGATGTGGCAGAAAAATTGGTATTACCAGATAAGCATCCTTGGCATCTAAACGAGCCATCCAATCGGAAGGCCATAAGACATCTCGAAGGTGGTGGATTCCCTCCATTTTGAAATGGCAGTATACCAACCATTCGTTGAATTCTTTTATATTTATCACTGGCTGACGACCACCGTCGGTCTTGTCCACTAGAAAGATATTGCTGTCAAACCCCGGGTGAATAGTCGTGAGTTGGACAGCACGTTTGGATAGTAAATCTTACATTTACGCATCTATTAGAGCCATTTCTTCCACAGAGAATTGAATTGGACGTGGTCTGGCCCTCTGACAAGGAGTCCCGTAAACCTCTATCTGGAAACCTTGTGTGGTCTGCAAAACCCATGCGTCTGAAGTGAGCTTGTGCCATTCTCTGGCGAAGTTCGCTAGCCGTCCACCCACTGGAACCCCGGAGGAAGGTCGCACACTCACCGGCATTATTGTTAGCGAATTTGTCCCTTCTGGCCTCGTCCTCGGAAACGTTGTCCTCTGATAGGATAGAAGTTCGCAAAGCGTGTTTGGTCCTGGTAGCCGTTACCATGCCTGGAGCCTTGCCCTCTGGAGTAGGGTTGGGAGGTACCCCGGCCGGCCGAGCAGCCCCTGCCACGGCCGGCCCCTTGGAAAACCCGAGTGGTAAAAACCTTCTTTATAGAAGTCTGGGTCTTATCAAGGGAGGTAAAAGTGTTTATGAATGTTCCCAGTTCCTTGATGAAAGGTTCTCCAAATAGTCCTCCCTGGGCCACCGTTCCAGCCTCTGAGGCGGCTAAGTCTCCAAGTTTCGGATCCACCTTGATAAGCAGCAACCGTCTGCGCTCTGTTGATAGTGCACAGTTGGCATTACCTAAAAAGATAATTACCCTCTGCGCCCAACCCGAGAGCGCTTACGGGGAAATCAAGGCGCCCGAAGACTTGGCATCCTCTGTCTTGTCGAGGATTTTTGTCATGGGACCCACAGCGTCCAGTAGCTTATCCTGGCAAGCTCGCCAGGACCGGTCAATTACCTTCTTCGGGTCCTTGACGAACTTTGCCAGGAAACTGGCCATCTTTGGATCAATGTCTGGTGTCAGTGCTCCTTTACCCTCCAACGAAGGTCTGGGGCATTCTGCTTTAAGACAGCTGCGTGATTTTTTTTCAAGTGGCTTACACAGTCTGTTGGCTACATATTGCACCACCCTGTCGCAAGGGACCCATTCTGCTGACTGGGGGTGTAGAATCTGGTTTGGGTCTAACATATCAGACTGAGTGGGCTCTGTAGATACTTCAGTATGGGTGGGGGATGGCGACCAAGGTCTGGACGAGCCTGCCTCGTGATCAGAGGGGTCATCGTCCTGAAAATCTGAGGAAGGTGGAGGGGGGTCCATTGCTTCTGACTTGGGCTCTGCGGGTGGAACAGTAGGCAGGGTCTTGACCATAAAGGCCTGCCTTAAGCGCTCACAAGCGTCCACGTCTACCCCTTCTTCTCTAGGGCGCCTAGCTGGTGTAGTGTCCGAGGATACTGTTCTGGTGAGGCAGTCGATGGGTTACTTGTACTAGGAGCTGGCTGGCATCTTTTTGCGCATTCTCGCTCTATCAATTGGGCTAGACGCTCTTACATGGGGGCTATGGATTCGTCTACTGCTCAGTAAATGGAAACATCTACCGCGCCGTAGAAGTCGGCATCCCATCCAAAGGGTCTCCATAACCCTCTTCTGTGGCTTTCATAGGTACTCTTTAGTCAGAGAAAATATGAACAGGTAAGGGTAATGCTTAATTTAATATCTTTTACCTGTAATGTCTTTAACCTAAACTTTCCCTCCCAAGTGGGTAGGATTTGAGCACAGCCACCGGCTGAAGTTTAAATCACTGGGTCTCAGTGCACTTATTAAGGTGGGCAAAGCAGCACAATCGGGGTATTACCCCAGGAACACTGCTCCCCTGGTGCTGTAAGTAATCGGGAATTTGTTCGCCTGGGGACCGCGTGTTCCTTCCGTGACCTTCGCGGTCCCGAACAAGTCGGTAATTATCGACCCCGTCGGGCAGCAAAAACAGGTTACAGACCTTGAATCAAGGCGTTCACAATAGAATACAGACCCCTTAGAAGGGCCGTTACTCTCCCAGGAACAAGGCTCTCAGGGGTATCGCCTCCGTACGCGCTCGGACCTATCAGTTGAAACTGACAGGAATTGCGTGTCAGGAGCTGAAAGCCCGCCGGAGTCGCGGGCCCCCTAGCGGGCAGAGGACCGCGGCGCTGCACCAACAATTAAGACCGCGAAGGAGCGAGTAGCGTTCCCGCGATCAGGCAATTAACTGAAAACAGTGTACCATCAAATAAATATCACAAATAAATATCACAAACAATCAAGCTGCATAAGTAAACACTCGTAAAGCACCATTAAGGACAGAAGAAAGGTAAAGCACTTAACTGGGGCAGCGAGCAGCGAAGAAAGAGGGGGATCAGAATAAAGAAAGGACTATTACAGCGCCATGTGGATCCGGATTGGCCACTGAAGGAACTACTGTTGGAATCTTATTGGTTGTGTTATGATGCCATTCCCAGAGACTTCTGGGACTGTTAGTTTTTCTTCGCTTTTATATGGAAGCTTGAAGAAATATTGTTTTAAAAATGAGCTGCTATTGAATAAAGCGAAGAGAGTTGAAGCATAATCCTCGCCTCATAGAATTGCCCTGCCCTCAAGCACAGCCATCTGGTAGACTGTACTGGAGGAGGTGCAGTGTTTTTATCTCATACACTGATGACCCTAATTGCCTTTAGTTAGTCTCACCTGTGTAAAATATGATTACAGCTGTCTCCTGAGTAAGTACCCTCATCAGCGCTTACCATTGGCCCCCGGGTGCTGTGACTCACGTGGGAAGATATATGCAAGCCTGAAAAGAGCTGTGGTGGAGTGCCGTGTCTCATGAGGGAGGCGGTGTGCTAAAGTAGCAACAACAGCTGAGTGCGGGGAGAACGGTTGCACAGAGTGCGTCAATCTGTGAGATGCCCCTGTTCAGTGCGCGCATGCACACTTTCTCTGGCACGTCCGATGTGCCTGCAGCCTCTGAATCCCAGCAGGTATGCCGAGATTCGTAGGGGCATATTAACAAGGGCTTTATCTCCGCCTTTTTGGCTTTAAAAGCCAAAGAAGCGGAGATAAAAATATCGCCCTATCAACAACACTATCACTACGCTTCCCTTTGCATCTCTAATGAGATGCAAAGTGGGCGTTCCAGAGCAAAATAATAGGAGAAATGTCGCTAAGCAACATTTCTCCTATTATCAAGCTTCACGCTAACCCTGTTAGAGACAAAAAAAGCAGCGCTAACCACGGTTAACGCTGCTTTTTTACGTCTGCTAATTTTCAGACTTAGCCATGTAATCCAATGGGAGGTGGATTACATGGCTAAGTCCACCATGGGCTATCAACAAGGATATCCCTATCCTTGTAGTTTTATCACTGCATTACCAGCGATAACCTCCCAAAATGCCGCTATCGCTGGATTTTTTATCGCCTAGGCGGTTAGCCTTGTTAATAACGGGATAACCAGGCGATATTATCCAGCGATAGCGGGCGTTAAAAAAATTAACGCTACGCGCCCTTAGTGTTAATTTTCCCTGTTCCTTGTTAATATGCCCCGTAGTTTCTAGGGGGCAAGTGCTGTTTCAAACTAAGAGTGTCGGGCTCGCAGAATTGAAGGAGCTATCAGTGAAAAGAAATGGAAGATACGGGCACCCATAATAGTGGCCTAGATTTTTTTAAACAGAGTCTCTCGTCTTTGTGTATACATCTGAACACAATATTATTACAAAAGTGTGGCAACTAAAGGATCCTTAGAAATATAAAATAATCCGTAGAAATATAAAATTGGCAACTAAGGCCAAAGAAAAGGGTAGTTCCCTAGATATTACATGAATGGGGAAATTTACAAAGGAGGGCTTGTTTTTTTTAGAGAGAGGGGCAAGTAGTATATTGGCCATTCTTTTGAACAGTCCCTCCTCTCTTTCCACTTTGTTCCTGTGATCATATAGTTGCTGATTACTGATGTTAGTGTCCTCTCTCGCAACAACCATTCATTCATTGTTTAGGATTTTACTAGATGCATGGGAGCGTTTTAGAGACGGCCTACGGAGGTATAGAAGGCCCTTTCATTCTCTTTTAGTTTCCTAACACCCAGGAGTGTCTTATCTACCCAAGGACCCCCATAAGATGTTATCGTTGAGTCCCTGGGTGTCGCTGTGTAGCCTAAACACCCATCATTGCTCATATTTAAGCAGCCCTTTGTTCATATTGGTGCTTCTCTTGTCAAGTATTTCTATTACATATCACTGCTGTCCGCAGTGTGTTTACAGTCACTGAAGTGTCTGGTGAATTTGGTGTTGTCTTTTTTGCACCTTATTGTACTTCTGTGTTCTGTTATTCCTGTGCACACTTTTCTCGTTGTCATTCCAATGTATAACAGGTTGCAGGGGCATTTTACTACATAGATAGCTGGAGTTACTGTTCGTGAGATGTTTTAACTCCCATGGAGTGGTTAGTCTCAGGTCTACAGTTTAGCAGTTTTTTGCGAATTGTCATACCCCACAGTTCCCACATGGTGTGTGGCCCTTGGTGGTGGCTGTATTCCATAGCATAGTTTGTGTGTCTGCTGTCTGTTTCTTAGGGCCTGCGTGTACGAACATGACCCTGAGATGTTGACTTCTCTTAAATGAGAACAGGGGTTGTTCAATTTCGAGTTTTCCTGAGATCAAAATACTCCAATGTTTTTTCACTAGTTTTGTGACCATGTTTTAACTAGGACAGAAAGTTGTCACACATATTGGTCTGGGTGTCTACGTTTTTTTTATAGGTGTCTGGAAGCGCCTCACAATATCTTTTTCTAAGCATCTTTTTTGCTCTATTAATGATTTTTTTTCAGGGTAATTTTTCTCTCTCAGTTTGTTGCTTAACTTCTCGGCATGTATGTATAGGCCACTGTGCAATTCCGTCTCAATCTGAGAAACTGACTTATTGGAAGGCCCTCCCTTAGAAATCTGGGGTGTAAACCCTTATAGCGTATCAGGTTATTTTTTATCCTTGTAGTAAACTTCATTTTTTAGAATCCCATCTGTTGGGTATATCCTAAGGTCTATGCAGTTTTACTCAAACTCCTAGTGAATCTAAAGATGTATTCAAGGATGTTTCCCCATGCAGTGAACTCAGTTGCCTCCTCTTTAGTACCCCTCCATAGGACCAGGATGTCATTAATATACCTCTGCCATAGTCTCATTTGTCCAGAAAACGATTGTTTCATTGCATCTCAAAGTTGTTCACATATTGACCTGCCTAACTAAGGGCACGGGTACTACCCATGGAGGTGCCCTGGGTTTGTAGATAGAAGTTACCCTCGCCCTCTAACAAATTTCTGGTCAATACCTTGTGTGCACAGTCTAGGATAAAGTCGGCTGCGGTCATTTCGTTTTCCTTTATAGCTTCAGAAGTTGTTCAATCACCTTTACTGTGGATTCCTGAGGAATTTTTGTATATAATGATTAGGTTCAATCAGGGTGGAGGGAAGGAGAAGCTAAGGTCCATTCGGCTTCAATACGTCAGTACAAAAAATCAAAGGGGGGGAGAATGGACCACTTGTCCTGTGTACCAGGGTCAGGTTTGTTATTTGTCCGTCTAAAAAAAACCCTATTCACGTACACACTGTTGGGGCGGTATATCTTGATTCTCCGCCTTTTAGTAGCGCGACAGCATCATCATAGGGTTTATTTTGTGAATATGCTGACCTCCACCTGGAGGAAGACCAACTGGTATTGCAGTAGTGCCCAGATATATAAAAAAAAAAAAAAAAAAAAAAGAGGGAGGGGGGTTTCTTATGAGGTGCCCTTGTGAAGTGTATTAAAATTCCCTATGCCACCATATAAACAGGTTCTTTCATGGGTTTGGTGGTGTGGAAAAGTAAAAACAAAGTGGTGCGTGTGTAGATCAAGTTACCGATCTACCGCACTGTTGGTGGTCGACATGTTTCAGCCTCGCGGTCCAACAGGATCTAGAGGCTTTCTTCAGGACCGGTAGGTGTGTAGTAACACGTTGTGGCTACTACTAGGAGCAGTTAAACTTACCACTCTTTTGTGGAGTCAGGTCAGTCGTACCTGTAACTCAGTTTCCCCAAATCAGGGCTTCCACTGGGTGCCGGCCGGCTCACTGGACCTGCTCATTTGGTGCTTGGTCTTGACTTGTGGGCCGTTTTTCCAAGGCTCCTTTGACCAGGAAAGAAATCCTCCATGATTATAGGGGTAGGATCTTTTTTCAGATTTTTTATAATGTTGGTGGTGCTCAATAGTCTAAGGCATTCTATATAGTATATTTCCCTAGGAAGTATTACAATGCTACCATCTTGTACGCTGGTTTTATGACGATCGAGTTGTCTTTTTCTAATAATGCAATTGACTCTTTTTCTAATTTACTAAAGTTTTTGAAGGTGCTCCATTTTGATTTGTTTAGGGTGTCTAGGACTAAATTAATGGCCTGTTTGAAAGCTGCAACCTCAGGAGGTATTTGATGGATCATACATAAAGGTGGACTTTTTGTGAAGACCTGTGTTGGTATTCCTGTCTCTCTCTGTTATCCCAGTCTTTGGAGGAAAAGTAGACATGTAGACTGATTTTGCTGAAAACTCTGACTATTTCTATTTTTAGCTTGAAGGATTCATCCCTGGGAGTGGGGACAAAACTCAAGCTCATGTTAATCACATTCTTCAGGGCGTCAGTGAGTGTCTTGTCACGTAAGTTGATTATGTGGTCACTTATGTTCTGCTGGTCCCTGGTTGGACATCTTTGGGGTTTCTTGATCTCTGTTCTAGATCTGGTTCTTTCCATGGTACCCTGCGATCTTTGTTTCTCAATGTTTCCCTCCCACCTGCCTCTGGCTAAAAAAGGAGGTGGTATTGGTTGCCAGGGTAGACCTTGTTGGGTTAGTAGATCTGTTCCTGAGTCTAAAGATAAAAACATTGACTGGGAAGAACTGCTTGCTGCTTACAATCCCTGCTCCATCTTGGTTGGCATGAAACGATGCCTAGGTCCCAGTCAACTGTGTCAAGTGACTTATTTAGTGTTTTACTTTTTCTTGGTGCTTTTTGCTTTAAAACTTTAATAAGTCATATCTCCGGTTGGTTCCCCTTGTTCTATTTTAATAATCTTGGTGTTTTTTTGCTCATTAAATTGCCCTCCATGCTTCTGAATTGTTTTTCAAATTGTATGTTGTAGTGTTCTTTAAAATTGTTGCAACTTCTTGAACTTATCACGTACTTCTCTGGGAATTGCCTGCTGCTTGTGCAATAGCTACCAAGGGTTGAGCAGAGATTGTCTCAGAACTTTGCTTTGACCAAACCAAAGTAGATTTAATAAATTGGTAGGGGACGTTTAGTCAGAATATCATTGATAAACATTTTTGCTGCTTCTGTAGGCCCCTCTATTATCCCTAGAATTCACTGCCATTGTCTCTGCCACCTTTATACCTTTCTATAGGCAAAGTAGAAGTTCTTCCCCAATCTTAAAAAAAGATGAAAGCAAGCCTGATAATTATAGACTGAGGCACCAGTTGAAAGGCCAGAATCATGTTGTCCCACCTTACTAGTTAGGTAATGGAAGCAAATATCTTGGATCCCTTCCTAGCGGGACTCCGGAAAGGCTGTTCTGCTGTACACAGTTGGCTGGAGATTAGCATTTTCAACAAGCAAAATAGCCAAGTCATAGGACAGGCTGCCTATAGGTGATTGTTTTTTTTTTTAAGAGGTGGGCGCTGCTGAAAGCTCAAGCTAAGGCCTGGCTCTGTCTTAGCTTGAGGTCCTGTTGAAAGCTCAAGCCCATAATAAGACGAGCTTTCATGTGGCTTCTGTCTGCCAGCCTTGCTCAATCCTCATGCACAAAGAGGTAAAAACAAAGCATTAACACTAGAAGTGAAAATGAGAGACAGTGGATACCCTATTAATGGCTGATTTGTACAAAGTGAAACTAGAAAGCTAGCCTGGATTCATTGCTGCTTCCACGCCTAACCAAAATGTGTGATCTTAGGTAAAGATTTCATTTCACCGATTCTCCTGTTTCTTCATTATTGCATCTGATAACACTTCAAATATGTGAGTTCAGAATACCAGCTGTATAAAAATCTATTCTTTTTGATTTAATAGACGAATGTTGCCTTAGCTATAAGAAGCTGGGGCTCATATACTAAATTACACAAATGCCTTTTATAAAGTTAGGTTGTCTAGCCTAAAGAATAAACATGCAGAATGATGGAAGGACTCTCCCTAATTTAGTTTTTTTTCTAAATATAATGAGGGTAGACTGTGGCGATTGTGCCATGTTATTAAATTTAACTGATTACTACAGTGAGGTTTGTGAGAAGAATATTGGCCTTGACAAAAGCCACTGTACTTCATAGTTTCTTGATAATTATGCATTTTGTGAGCACCCAAATATTGACACGACAGCCCAGTTTAAGAGTTTTGTTTAGACACTCTGAAGCCAAAGCTGGCTTGCAAAGTGTACAATGTTAAGGAACACGCTTCCTGCCAACTTCTTCTTAACGATTGTCTCATACCTTGGACTCAAGCCCTGGGCTCTGTTGCTTCCCAGCTAGAGCTCTGTTGAGGCATTATTTATCGCCTACGATAAATAACGATACCACGGGGTTTGTTATTTATCGTGTGCAAATAATAACACCTATCACGAGTTTGTGGGGAATAACATGCGGATGTTGGTGTTTGGTGTTTGCATGGTACGGTAAATATTGTACAATTTCTCCTGTTAAATTTCGGCAAGTTTAACCTGAGGACGTTTAATGACAGCTGAGGTATTTAATCCGATGTGTTAAATACCGCCAAACTCGTTATTCTGACCCGTGCATAAACAAGGGTTTACGCAGGGGTCGGAATTTATTGGCCCACGTGTAATCAGGGCCTTAGTTTGCACTATACACATGTTGTGGCACAGGAGCATTTCAATGACCACTTGGGTTACCTGGAGGAAACGGATTATACTTTTTTATATATATATTTCTTTATTGACATTTCAAATGACAGTGTAGTATAACTTACAGTACCATAGTCAAACATCGCCAAACTGCCAGTGGTCACATTTGCCTACTCAGTGAAACTGCAAAAAATGAGAAAGCAGACCATTATACAGGGGGTAATAGAAACTGTTATTCTGAATACAAATGGTTTAGGGGTAATCCATAACCTTCCAAGGGACAACGATGTCTGCCCGGTAGTATTCCAACAAAATCATATTTGGGAATGGCAATTGAAAGTCCACACAGGAACAAAATTAATTTAACAGCAAATATAACATACAAGATCCCTCCCTCCTTAAGCTAAAAACTTATCCTACTTGTTTGTTTTGCTGACTCTGCAGTTACTTTTTCGGGGTTTACAAAAGGTTTGCAAAATGTTATTAAACAGTTTGCACTGCGTATGTAGCCTCCTAGCGATCGCCTAACCATCGATCGGGTATTAGGATTTCTGGGGTTCTTCTGAGAGTGGTAGCTTCAATGCCATGCCATCTCGTAAGAAAGTAATTATGATGCCCCATTTACAATAAACTCTGTTGCTTATAGTGGAAGAGGTCTGATTTAATCACATTATAATAAACAAGCATTTGCAATGCAATCGGTCTCGCCTTTGGGACCTTATATGTATTTAGCAATGCAGCACATTAGCCTGGGTGCTGAAACATCTACTGTTCTTTAACATGGAGGGAAAGTAAGCACCAAACTGCGTGACACGCCAGGTATGTGAAAACACATGGAGAGAAATATTGCCTTTCAGCGGGAAATGGTATAGTCCAAGCTCTGTTTTTAATATAAAATCAGGGCCTTTGGTGGTCATATCACTGAAAATACAAGATTTGAAAAAAATATTATTGTCTACGGGGGATTGTGGAAGACAGTTTCTATGGACTGGAATCTAGAGAATGCCAAAGTGATTCTGGTATTTTACTGACCTCTGCTGTTCGTTTTCTAACAAGAAAGTTAAATAGAGGCAGTTGAACAGAAAACAGTCCCTGAGCAGAAGCAGACAAGTCCTAGGGCTGATCTCCAGAGCCCACAAAGTACATACACATATAAGTATATACTAAAGTATATAAGTATATACTAAAGTATATACAAGAGGTCTTGAATGCTCGACCTAAAGAGTGTAGGTTTTGTGAAATGAATGCCGCAGATATAATGTATCTGCACCCCCAGAAGATATGTTAAAATGAACATGGCCACTAGTAATTTACGGCCCAATTTCTCACTAATATTGCCTATAATATCATTAGAACGCCTGATGTCTAAATGACAGTTTTGAAGTGGCACTGAGAAAATGCAGACAATATTCCAATTAATGATCTGCCGTGAAACTTTCTCTTCCCTATAGGCGTTCGGGAACACCATTCTATGGGGAAAATGGGACAAACCATGACTTTTATGGCATAATTTCTGTAGGAAATCGGCGAAAGAGACAGACAATTCAAATAATCTGGGTATGCAGTATGACATTTTGAGAAAACTATACTTTCTGCATACAACTTCTCTTACTCCATCTTCTGCGTTCTTGATGTCACACACTCAGGTTTCAGATAACAGAGCTTTACACAAGGGTAAACCGATCTGGCTGGCTTCAACAGCAGAGCTCCCGCTCAGGTTACACACACCTTCACAGTTCACATAGCAGACATATGTCTTAGGTTACACGGATCTCGCTGCGATCACTTATATATAGTAATAATAATTATATAGAAAGTTATATGTGTAGAAGATGAACTACCTCCTTGGGAGTCATTACTTTAATGCAATAGCAGCAAGCAAGTGCCTTTTGGTACCAAGAAAATTATTACAAATGACCAGCAATTAATGCTCCCAGTGTGCCATGAATTGAAAAGGTAAACAGAAAACAATGGTTCCTGTGGGCAATCAATTTTTAATAAATAATACCTAACAGCACAATGACAATAATCGGAGGCAAGGAGATGTCAAAGAGAGAAAAGGCATACAACACGAGTTTTCTATGAAATCAAAGTTGTTTATATAATGTAATCACATTATTTTGAATCAAGTGCATGGTTACCCCAAGTGAAGGTGAAACCTATATATCAAGGTTGTGACTGTTTGTGACATAAAAGCGAGGTTTCAACAATTTGTACAATAAACGACCATTAAGTCAATACACAATAGGTACTAGCAGCCTCCTAGTGCAATAATAGGTGGTGGAAAATGGTTTGCTTCAGGTTGTTGACGACTTTTCGACACAACTATCAATATGGGGTCTCATCAGAACCTAGCAATGACGGGACACCTGAGAATGACTGTCAGATAGTGTGGTGAGCACCTTGTGCCAGTGAAAAAATGGGGAGAAGGGTACTCACATAGGGCCCAGCCAGGCACCTATTGCGTGGAGGGGTACTGGCAGTCAAGAATGCTCTATTAATATGTAGGCCATAATAGTCATGGAGGGACGGCAATCCGTATCCAATGATGGTGTCCAATGTGGAACTGGCAATCAAAACAAGCATTTGCAATGCAATAGGTCTCGTATTTGCGAGATTTTGAGCTATTGGCATTGTTAATGACAAGGCCTTTTATTTACGTTGTAAACACCAAAACAATGCTAATAGCTCAAACTCGCGTAAATGCGAGACCTATTGCATTGAAAATGCTAATTTATAATATGATGTTATTCTGAATAATGTTGAATTGTAGCTTTTGATTGTTTTGTTGTTGTTGGAAATGTATATCGAGTGATTCCTTTCATTTTTGCATTTTACACGCATACTGCGCCCCTTTACATTTGTGGCAAGGTAGCGCCTTTTTAACTTTGATGAAAAAATAATAAATAACCCATATTTTCCAATGTGTTTATGTAGGAAAGTCCTTATTTTACTGAAGAAATGGAGATGAGTTGTATGGGCGTGTAAACTGGACAAAAACTTACCAAGTTAAAACCTTAGCACAACTCTGCTAGCAGAAAGTGCGTCCAACCCTGCTTGGTCGGTATTTTTGAAATGTCTGAAATAGATGCTATATTTTGAGACCCCTGCCTGCCTGCGTGGGTGGCATGGGATTTACTGGGTGTTCATGGGGGGTGCAGCGGGTGGAAAGTAAGGCAGAGCAGTGTGCCTTTCCGACGCCGGTGCCAGCTGGGGCTTTGTTCATGGAAAGTGGGCAGCGCTGGCAGTAAGACCACAAAACTTGTTTTTAAAGTGCTTTGAGAAAGCAAAATTGCTGTAAAAAAAGCGCTGTTAAAAAAAAACAGGCCATTATTATCAAAACGACTGACGAGAATATTTTGAAAATAAAAGTGGGTCCATAATAAACATAGCTGCAAATTACCTTGGGGCCTTGTGAGAAGGCAGGGGGTGGGTCCTGACCGACAGGGTAAGTGGAAAGAGCCCCAAGGTAATAGGGGGGATCTGGTCCCCATTTGAGGTGACGTCAAACCTTAAAAGAAAACTGTAAGGCCCTGATTACTAGTGGCCTGGGGTGGGGTAAAGTAATTTGTGGAGTAAATAAAATATGAAATCCATAGGTGCCAAATGTATTAGAAGTTTAACACCAAGGTAGGGGAAAAACAACTGTATTACGGTGCTTATCGCACCAAAATCCGCATGTCCCAGTTTTTATTGGAATTTTCCCCTTTTATAATTTTTGGCAGGTTTGAGAGTTGGTGAAGTTTAAGGAGGGTGCAGTGTTAATGGCACCCCGTGATTATTGCGAGGGAGAAATAATATCACAACATTTATAAATGTGATTTGTGCGCGATTGCAATTTCCCGTACGGGACATGGAAGAACATAATCTTTGGGTTATGTTTCGCCTCCTGTTTTTTTATTGGAAGCATATACTTGTGAGAATGGTAGGTTTCAACAATCTGTTATAATTGCAGACAGGTTACTGTAAGGGAATGTCACCCCCAGGAGAAACTTCACAGTACCAGTAAAATAATCCCCAAAACACTATTTCTGAAGTATTTAAGAAACGGGTGAGCTGTAACATGCCAATAATTCGCCTGTTTTGAGAGAGGCCCGCGTTGGAACAGATTATCTGTAAGAGTATACTCCGCTGTCGCGGAAAGGAAGAAGATTTCCTTTTATTGATTAACCCTCACACACCCTATTGGTGTCATGCTTCATCATCAGGTTCACCCAGACTCCTAAAGGTCGAGAGCCAGGGAGTGGAGATGGTACTTAGGTGTACCGCCAAGAAGGACATGTAAATTACATGTTGACCGAATAACCATTCTCTCCCCCTGTGACACGTGAAAATCCCCCGAGTTGGGTGGAATTTTTCAAGTACGGAAGGTAGGAGGATATTTATTCTCTGCATTGAGAAAAAATAATTTTTGTGCAAAATATTGAAAGTTTTGGTATTTGTGAAGGGAACAGCTATCTCTACCTTCAATAAATCTGAATTATAGGTCAACGTTTAGAAATACCAGGGATGGAACATTCATTTTTGAGCCCTGACGAAAGCCCCTGACCACTTTAAATTGCCAAAAAATGGTCAGAAACATGTTGGCTAACCTTTAGGGTCCTAGGACCATTAACTCCGAAAAGACCTGTTGTTCATTTTTTAATATCCATTGCGTCCCCGCGAATAAAGGGATACCTGGGGAAACAATAGGGTTTTTAATCTTTAACCCCCTTGGCCAATATCTCCTAAGAGCTCCCTGAAAGATGGTCGAGCCCACCCAGACCTTTAGGAGTCTGGGTGAACCCGATGATGAAGCATGACACCAATAGGGTGTGTGAGGGTTAATGAATAAAAGGAAATCTTTTTCCTTTCCGCGACAGCGGAGTATATTACCAACAGGAGATTTAGAAGCTTGTTAGAGACATTTTTTGGTTTGGATACAATTGTGTGATAAGTCTATACTAAGGAGGAGGTATCCATACATCTATCCTTCTTACCCCTGATGGTATCAGTGTCATTTTTTTCACTGTTACCGAGTGGTTACAGTATCTCTAAGAGTATCCCGGGTCTGTGAAGGCGTGCTCGCGTGCATTAGTGACCACTGTGCAGGGGGCTTCAGTGCAAGCGAGGAAACGGGCCATCCGACTCCTGTATAGGAAGTAAATTATAGCTATAATCACAATTCACTGGTTCCTGGTGCCACTGCAACTGATGCACTGTTGGCAGCTACGCCCCTGTCTAAAATACGGTGTGTGCGAGTCTGGTGCACTGTACACAGATCAGTGAGAGCATAAGCTGGGCAGAACAGGGTGTTCTGAAAGCAGGAGTTATGGACAACATTTGTCTGTGAGCGAGCTGGGGACTCTGCACGGCGTGTGCGGGGCTAGAGTGTGCGCAGGACTATGTGTCTGTGAGCGCCGGTGGCGAGCTGTCGAGAATTCCAAAGAGGCGGACGTGTGGGTCCAGCCAGACGTCGCACAGACCCGCCCGAAGGCAGCAGCTGCGCGCAGGTCCTGGGTGTAGAATATGATGTCTGTGAGGGCAGCTAGGGCCTGTGTTTGACTGAAGAGGGCGAAGGCAGGGGTGTAGCGTGAATGTGAGCGTTTGGGTTTGCTCCTTAGTGACTTAGACGAGGTCACGCAGGGGCGTAGTTTCGTTTAGTGCCACAGGTGCAGTGGCACCGGTGCCCCAGTGGGCCTAGTAAACCCTGATTATTGCTGTTGAAGTAGGGGGCGTAGTTGAACAGCATGCATTTCCTTTTTTTGCCCATGACACACTGATCCACTGGTCAGTCACCCGTGTGCCGAATTTGCTGTGTGATAAGCGAAATATACCTGAGCGAGGAAGGCACATGTTTGCACAGTATGGCGTCTGTGAGGGCAGCCAGGGTTTCTCCCAGAACTAAGAAAAGGGGCCACACGTCTGCACAATATGAGAGGAGGACACGCGTCTGCGCAAATTGGTGTCTGTGAGAGTAATAAGGGGCTGTTCCTCAGGAGAAGTGTGCACGTACGTGGTAACGAGTGTGCACAGTGTGGAGTCTGTGAGACCAGACAGGAGCTGTTCTTGTGTGTCAGAAACAAGTTCACAATTGGTTGTTGGAGAGAGGAGCCAAAGTCTGTATGGGGATGGAGGAGAGGAGGCCATGTGTGTGCAGATTTTAATGTCTGTGTGAACGGCCAGGGTCGGTCCCTTTAATAAGGAGACATGCATGTGCAGAATACGTTGCCTATGAGAACAGTCACAGTAGGGGAGTGGGGTGATGTGCAGCATTGAGGTGTGTGCAGGTGCAGGCAAGGTATCTCTCTCCTTCAGTGACTGATACAGGGAAACGTGTGTGCGCAACATGGCGTCTGAGTACAGAGGAGAGCTGATCAGAATTGTCTCCGAGTGAACTGGGGCCCTGTACATCAGAATTAGGTGTGTGAGAGCAGGAGGGGTGTACATACGGTGTGCACGCACGTCTGTGTGCACCATGTGGTGTTTGTGAGGAGGACCCCTGTGCAGTTTAGATCCTAGATGAGCCGTGAATTATGAGCAGAAAAGCTAAAACCAGCGCTAGTGTGCACGTGTGAAAATGGCGGAAGTGAGACTTTAGGGCCTGGAAACGGCAGAAGAGTGCACCCGCAACACTGTATCTTGTGACAGCAGAAATTGTGCACAGTTGTGTGTGTGCGCAGAGTACGGTGGCTGTAAGTGCTGGAGGGAAGCCCCAATGCCTGGTTTCGGGGGTCTGAGAGTGGGGTCATTGTGTACATACTGTGTGCAGGAAAGGGTTTTTGTAATAGACCTCAGGCACTGTGCACGTTTTTATATTGTTTACATTAAAAATGTGCTCTTCCTCAAGTGTGAATCAGAAACACATTTTAGATGTTTTTGACTTTAAAACGAGGGAGTAGTTCGGCAGTTTCTGCCCTTGCATCAAGGCACAAGGCACCCTTGCTGCTTGTCAATAGCGGCCTTGCACAGGCGTGTGACACTACGGCGTCCCCGGGAGGCCTCAGTGCTCGGTGGGGGCCTTTGTCATATACCCATGTTAGGCAGGCCAGCACCCGGGGTGATTCCTTCTTGAGGGCTGGTGTGTGCTCCCGGATCGCGCTCTTCAGCGGCTGTCTGTGAAACGACCACTTGCCTCCGCTGGCTGGGCGAAATGTTGAAGAAAATGCTAATGTCTGATAAGCCTGCTCCAGGATGTGTCGCTTCTCCAGCTTTGGTAGTAGGTCGATCATAACATGTATCGTGCAAGCTACCAAAAACACCACCAGGATCAGCACCATCAAAAGAGACAGGTGGAGGACTAAGGGGAATGATCACAAAAAAGTGCGTAGCGGCTAATTAGGAGACACTGTCTCCCGCCACAAGTAAAAGATCAAATCCCCGTGGGCGGGGCTTAAAGGAGACAGGGTGGCAACAAGCGCCTATTGACATGCCTTCAGTGCAATCATTGCACTGCCTTTGGCATAATTCGTGACTTAAAACGACGCGCACGATTCAAAACTTAAGGCGGAACTGAGACGAGGCTTCTGGAATCGTATTGATTCCAAGAAGCCTCGTAAGACGAGAGCAACGCATGCGCTGCTTACGTTAACAAACCTAAAAGGCTGAACTGTTTGAAAGCCTTAACGAAACTGAAGAGACTACAATCCGTGTTCAATCTCAGTATCCAATATAGGTAATCAAAGGATGATCTAGTGAGAGGTGCTGCCTAGGTCAGCTGCGGAAAGAAATCACGCCCATAGTATAAAGAGAACCGCTTTCGTTTGTCTTCGCTCCAACAATGTCAATATGAATTATACAGGGGCGCTATGCCTTTTTTAATGCACCCATTTTTACCACAGAATCACTTTGACATCATCCTCTGAAAATGCAGTTGTATTGCCTTTAAATATCAGTTCTTCTTTTCAGTAACTTAACCAATCTTTGCCAAACATCCGATTCCCATTGTCGGAAAGTACACAATTTTTACCCTCAAATAACAAACTGTTTTTTGTTGCAAAAAAACGATTTTAATACAAACAAAACATTGCTATTTTCTGATTTCATAATTGCTTTATCCTTGAAAACCAGCTTTTCAACTAATTGTCCTCAAATATTTAATTGTTATTCTCTAAGAAATAATTTACAAATTTATCATCAAATACTAACTTTAAATTTTTTGCCGATACTCATTTCAGCGTAAAACATTTTCGAACAATTCCGTTATCTTACATTTAAAAAACAGATGTTTATTTTCTAGTCCCCAAATATCAGCTTGACAGTTTATCGGTAACACAATTTAAATGGGAGTATGAGACAGCATGGATCCGCAATGGATAGGAGAAATCTGTGGTTCTTAACAATATTGGCAAGCTAATTTTTGGGGACTAAAAATAAATTGTAAAGCAATGTTTTGAACTGAAATGCAATTTCTGTCAGAAAGTAGTGTTCCCCATGGTAGTGCTGCTCTGACTTTATGTAGCCGGTTTATGTTTTGGAGTGAATAAAGTACTTTTCTTAAATGAAACACACTGGGCTGAACATTCGCTATTTGTACCTATTGTTTGAAAGCTTGAGATCTTAGTCTCTTCCCCCTACATAACCTTCCTGAGACTCCTTGAACTGCTCACCTTCGCTACCCTAAGAGTTAAGTGCAGTAGTGGTGTATTTAGCCTAGTTTGCAGTGTCCTAGTAGGACCGACCCCCTAGACACGAGTGGTAAATGGACCCAACCAGCTTGATGGTCAAGTAACTCTTGGTTGCCCCAGTGAAATGGGATCTAACATTCTCTTTTGTGTATTGCAGCTGGCCTCCCTTCAGCTTGAGACATCTTTACCTTGACCTACTTCTGACAAAAGACAGTCACTGGCTGCAATTAATGAGAGAATTTGTCAGTGCACTCTCCTCATTCACTACTTAAGTTTGTTTTTCACAGCATGAAGCAGGCCGTGTAATGCATCGCATAGGCTGAAGAAGCAGGCAACGAAGGCTTGCAGCATTATTTTTACACTATTATGGGTCTTATAGCCTCCAACAAACCCAGCGTGATGAACACCCCATGAAGCACACACTCCTGTTAAAAAAACAATTGCTTCAATACTATTTTACTGTTTTTTTTATATTGCTCCAATTTTATTTATAAATATATTTTTTTGGTAAACTTTAACATAAACTTGTATAGCGCCCAGGGTCAAGTACACGTCATGTCAGGATTATGCACTCAGCCACAAATTCCACCTCAGTCCAGCCCATAGAAGTCCCACCATTTGTACCAGATTCTTTTAAGGTTATGTGGACAGCCTCTTGCGACATATATAGGTTCCTGCATTTTAGCGCACCAGTCCATCGCCTTGCGCCAGGCGGCTATCGTCGGAGGGGAAGCAGAGCTCTGTAGACAAGAGTTGTCTCTTCTTGCTATCAACGGTCTGATTCTCACCAATGCCTGCTCTCCCCTGAGTCCCACCACGTCCTCCAGTAGACCCAGGAGCGCAATACTGGTAGAATTCTCAATAGGGCGTTCCATCAACCACGTTAGGACTAGGAAAATGGATTCCCAGTATTCCGTTATTACAGGGCATGTCTACACCATGAAGAAGTGAACTTCCCTCTCCCCACACAGGCATGCGTTAATTGTTTATGGACCTCCCAGAGCATCATCGGCGATACATAAGTAGCATGCAGATAGTTCAATTGGATCAAGCGAAGTTTGGAAGATATCGCTAGCTCTCTTGGGGCCGTTATCACCTCTCCCCACTCACTGTCATCTAGAGCACCTACCCATGACTCCCATTTGGTCCTTAGTGTCCAGAATCGGTAAGGCGAGTTTGTAAACTGTGATCTGTACACCCGAGATATGCTACACTGCTCCAGCAGCCCCATCAATAGCTGGCTTCCACAGGACTGAATTCCGAGGTCTTCCGATGAGATCCCCATGGGCTAATAATGCATTCCAGAGTTGGAAATGTTTATATAATTGGTACTGAAGTAAATTGTAGTCCATCCGTAAGTCCTGAAAAGATTTAATGTGGGAGCCTCACCATTTGTCTCTGAGCTGAGAAATGCCAACAAGGTCCCACTTTACGAACCCTTCCAACTGAGCAACGTGGCCAAGTTATCTCCCTGTCCATTGTGGGGTCTGTAGGATAATTTTCCTATCCCGTCCAGCGCAAGGCTGATCTTCTTGTTCGGACCGTCACTTTTGACTGCTCTGGCAGGGAGGCCTGAAGTGGTGCCCCATAAAGCATATTTAGCACGTTATCCACACCTATATACACCAACTCCGTTCTAAAGGTCACATCATCCCACCTTCCATGGAGCCACTCACTGAGCACAACAAGCTGGAAGGTCCAATAATAAAGCCATTGGTCCGCGGCTGCCATGCCCCCATCAAATGTGAATTTGGCACAATTCGCAAATGTGATACATGAGACACACTTAGCCCAAATGAATGCTCTTATTTTAGCTTGGAGTGCCCAGAACCATGGCTGTGGAATCACATATGGGAAGGTCTGCAACGCAAAGAGGAATCTGGGCAGTATTAACATCTTAAAGAGCGCTACTCTGCCAAGAATATTGAGAGGGAGTTTTGCCACTGTTGGAAGTCTGACTGCAGCCTTTCTACTAGGGGGTTGAGGTTCAGGGACCAGGCCAAATCTGGCAGCAATGTTACATAGACACCGAGATACCTGAAGCTCATCCTGCGCACAGGGATTGGTTGCTGCCAACTCATTGCTTCCGTTTCAGCCTTCACAGGCACCAGTAACTATTTGGTCCAGTTCACTTGTAGGCCCAATGCTTACCCAAATAGGTCAAGCATTTGAATTTTATGCGGACCAGAGGTCTCCAGTCGAGAAACACTACGTCATCTGCATAAAGAGCTATGGGAACATCTATCCCACTCCTCCAACAGAACTCTTCTATTTGCTCGTCACACCTAAACCACGATGCCAAAGGTTCCTTGGCAAGGGAAAACAGAGGGCATCCCAGTCTGGTGCCCCTCTCTATGCAGAAGGAATACCCTAAGGCTCCATTTGCCATTGCTTGTGCTATGGGATTCGTATATAGTAACCTCCCCAATAAGATGTATATAGGTCCAAAGCCCATGCTGTGTAAGATGACCCACAGAAAGTCTCAGTCTAGAGCAGAGGTCTTCAAACTTTTTGATGCCGAGACCCCCTTGTCAAACCTTTTTAGGGTTAAGGACCCCCTTCTGACAAAGATTTCTAGAAACTGGTACACCTCATCATCGACAACTATAAATGCCCCTGTTAGACCTGGCATCTTTTGGCATGATTCCCCAGTCTTTTTGCTTTCTGACCTCCTAGTTTTGACTCTGTTTTTGCTGGTTTAGTGTTAAAGTGCAGGTGCTCCTATTGCTAATTGTTTTATGGATTGGTGTTTCCATGATTGGCATGTTTGGCTTGTTTGTAAGTCCCTAGTAAAGTGCACTGAGGGTGCCAGGGCCTTTCAATCAAATGCTGCTGGTGGGCCTGCAGTACTGATTTTGCCACTCACCCAAGCAGCCCTGAAAAGGGTTATCAGACCTGCCACTGCAGTGTTTGCGAGCAGTTGTAACTGCCATTTCGACCTGGCAAGTGCACCCATTTGCCAGGCCCTAATCTTCCCCTTTCTTACTTGTAAGTCACTACTAAGGTAGGCCCAAGGTACCCATGTGGGCAGGGTGCCATGTATATTAAAGGTAGGACATATACTGGTGTGTGTGACATGTCCTGGTAGTAAATTACAGTGTGTTTCATTATTCACTATGGAAAGGCTATCTGTCCGATAGGATAGAATGGGAGTTTACTTATAACATCTTATAAGCATATCTTCCCATTGGGATAAGATTGGGAAATTGGGTTTAGAATGCATGAACTCAGAATATAAAAATACATCTTTTAGTAAAGATGATTCTTATGTTCTGTGTTTGAAAATATCACTTTTAGAAAGAAGGTATTTTCTTGCTTAGCCATCCTGTGTGCCTCTGCTGAGTTTGTGGATTGGCTGTCTGGCTTTGGAGTGACAGGGGCTGGGGATGTGCATTCTCATCAGACAGCCACTGGAGGGGGTTGGCCTGCAGTTGCTGCTTCTGCCTTGGGCAGTGAAAGGACTGGACTGGACTGGACTTTCTTTACCTGTTGCCGAGTATCTCCAAGGGCTTGAAGTAGAGCTTGCCTCCTGTTCTGAAGTCTCAGGGACCGCAAAGACTTCACTGACCTCTGGGTACCACCTCTGGAACTGTGGTTTCAGTTGCCACAAAGAGGTGGGAAAGCAACCGATTCCGTCGCTAGCTCCAGTTCCTGAAGGCACCACAAAGGGCACCGCCTGATCTCGCACCGCAACCCTGGTCTCACCAACGATGACTGCCACCGCTGAGCTTCTGCTTGCACCGTGACCTGTGGGCACCGCACTCCGCACTGCCTCGCTTCACTTTGCCGCACTAGTGTCACCGATGCCATCGCTGCCCGCTGAACTTGACACCTGGGACCGCACCGTGGCTTGGGGGCACCGTTCGTAAGTCTTGCAACGCACCACCTTGTCCCACACAGCAGGCCGGACCGACCGACACCAGCTCCCTGTAACCGGCACTGTCACCTGCACCGTGATCTGTCAGCACCGCAACGAGCACCGCCTTCACTCCGCACTGCATCCCTGGTTTCACCGATGCCGGTGGACGACCGTTACCGAGCCACTACCTGTACCGCGACTTGAGGGCACCACCATGCCGCACCGCTCCGCACCGCAACCGCAACTATGGCACTACCGGCCCGCACCAGCGTCATGGGCCGCAACGAAAAGGTACTGTTTACGAGTCTGCCAACACCCCGACCAACATTGTCAAACTGTCTAGACTCTAGAGTGTCAAATGCTTTTTCAGAATCTATAAGGAGGAATATGCTATCCCCATTTAAGTGCTCCCTGTATGCCACGACCAATTTTACTCTATGGATGCAATGTCTGGTGCTGCAATGAGCCATGAACCTGCACTGATCTGCGTGCACCAACTTGGGGATAACCCAAAGTTATCTCCAAGTTCTTTGTCAGCAATTTAGCATACATTTTGAGCTTGCTGTTAATGAGTGAAATTGGATTGTATGATGTGCATACTTCAGATGGCCTCACTTCCTTGTGCAGTACAACTATGGTCATCAGGAGAAGCCTGTCAGTTAGTTGCCGCATAGTGAGGGCTTCTTCTGATGGATACATCTGCCTGTGGATTCCTCACCTTATTAATATCCCCTGAGCCAGCATTCCGCGGAATTTTTTCCTAGCTCTCCACGCCGACAAGGACGTCGGCTCCGCTCGCGACTCAGCATGATGTCACCGGAGCCATAAGAGAGCCTCGTCGGCGTGATGACGTCAGTTCCCTTTTTTCCGCGCCGTCTACGCGTAACGGTTTTCTAGCACTCTCCATATTTGCGGAGTTACTTTGTTGTTTCTTCAGCTTTAACTGTTGCTAGCAGTGATGTTGTCTTCGAGGAAGTCTTGTTTTAAGCCCTGTAGGGAATGTGGGTGTCACATGTCCATCACTGACCCCCATGAAGATTGTTTATGGTGCTTGTCGTCGGATCACGATGTGGAGGACTATTCCTGTTGCAGGAAAATTAATCCTAAAGCTCTTAAGGAACGGAATCGAAGTTGTTCCTGGCCAAGGCGAAGAAAGAAGGCAGAGGGCGTAAGCGTGATAAGTCGAAGTCGTTTTTCGAAGGGTGGCTTTCCCATCCGGAGCACCTTCTGGTCCCGTGGGTCCGCTGGCATTCAACTTGGGCGTGCCACAACACTATGCCCAGGCACCCTTCATGCCGATGGCACCGTCATGGCAATTTCCGGCGCCGAGAGTCTCAACGCCGTTGATAAAATCTTTGGCGCTGTCTGGAGAGCCTTCCTCTCGGCCTCGTGTGGATCTTGTGCCTCCATCGGAGCCTACCTCGACGCCGGCTCCGGAGCAGTCGGCGCCGCGTGCGGCGCCACCGACGCCGACGCCGCGGTTTCATTCACGGAGAGAGGCTCAGAGGCTTTTAGAAGAGGAGCAGTATCGTAGAGAGGAAGTAGAGGAGGGCGAGTTGGAAGAATCTCTGGATGAATTTGAGGGAATTCAGGAGGCTAGTGGATTGGACACCTCCCCTGGGTGGGGACTCTCTTCTACAAGGGCTTCACCTCCTCAAGAGGTAGCTCCCTACCATTTGGGGATAAGGAAAGCTGCGGAGCTTTTAGATTTGCAGTTACCTTCTGCTGAATATAAACCGAATTTGTTGACAGAGGTTTTGCATTCACCTCCCTCCATAGTTGAGCCTCTGTTACCCTTTAATGAAGCCTTATTGGATCCTATCATCGAGGTTTGGTGTAAACCTCTTTCTTCGCCTGCTGTTTCTAAGGCTGTGGGTAGAAGGTATAGGACTGCACCAGGGGATCCAGATTTTCTCTCTTCACACCCATCTCCAGAGAGTTGGGTGGTGCAAGCATCCTGCTCCAAGCAATCTTCAGGTTCTTTTCCACAGGCCCCAGCTGACAGGGACTCAAAGAAAATAAAACAGTCAGCAAAAAAGGTTTTCTCCTCTTCTAGCATGGCACTGAAATCAACCAATGCCACTTGTCTGTTGGGCCGTTACATACATGCTTTGATGGACTCTGCAAAGCAATTGGCCCCCAAGTTGCCTGATGAAGAGAGGGGAAACTTTATGGAGGTTCTGTTAGACGCTCAGGCTGCGGCTAGACCGGTTATTCAATCAGGCCTGGATACGGCTGACTCAGTAGCCAGAGTTATGGGCTCCTCCATAGCTACAAGAAGGCAGGCTTGGCTTTGTTCTTCTGGATTTTCCCCTGATGTCCAGGCCACTCTTGTTGATTTGCCCTTTGACGGGTCGAAGCTCTTTGGGGAAAAAGCAGATTCAGCCTTACAAAGGTTTAAGGACAGCAGAGCCACTGCGAACTCCTTGGGGTTGAAGACTCAGTCGAGAGGTTTTGGCTACAAGAAATATCAAGGCTTCGGAAGGTCTTCCTTTCGCAACTGCCGTCAACCTCAGCAGCAGCAGCAAAATCCGCTCTATAAATCTTATAGCGGAAGAGCCAAAGGTCGCCAACGTGGTTCTGCCTGCAATCTCTCCTCCTCCTCTTCTGCCATCCCCGCTCCCTCTGGTACCACAGGAAAGCTGGCCTAGATCCCCCATCCTGGATCATGTGGGTCTTGTAGGGGGTCGGCTGTCTCACTTTCTGCAAGGATGGAAATCGGTCACAATGGACCTTTAGGTTTTAAACCTTGTGGAGAATGGGTACGCCCTTACCTTTCTGGAATTTCCTCCTCCTTGCCAAGGTTTTTGTTCAGAGGACCATGTGCTTCTTCTGCAGAAGGAGGTTCTTGCATTACTACAAAAAGGTGCGCTAGAGGTGGTTCTGGAGCAGGAAAGGGGTCGGGGATGCTACTTCCGGTATTTCCAGATCCCCAAAAAGGACGGCAGGTTATGTCCGATCCTGGACCTCAGTGTCTTGAATTTTTACCTGAAGCAGGAGAAATTCAAATGCTGACCCTTGCTCAGGTTCTTCCGGCGCTGTAGCAAGAGGACTGGATGGTGTCGATCGACTTACAGGATGCATTCTGAAGTCGCACAGAAAGTATCTCCGTTTTAAGGTTGGGTCGCAGCACTACCAGTTTGCGGTCCTCCCGTTTGGTCTTACTACTGCACCTAGAGTCTTCAGAAAGGTGATGGCAGTCGTGGCAGCTCATCTCAGAAGGTCGAGGATTCCTGTTTTCCCCTATCTGGATGACTGGCTGCTCAAAGCGGATTCGCCAGAGATGGTGCTTCATCATCTGCGGGTAACATCTCAGCTGTTGTTCAACTTGGGTTTTTCAATCAATGTGCCCAAATCTCACCTGGTGCCCTCTCAGCGCAACCTGTTCATAGGGGCGGTACTTGACACTAGTGTGTGTCGAGCATTTCCTCCTCCACAAAGAGTTCTCGACATTCAGGAGATGATCCCTTTATTCCACAATGGAGCGGTCTTTCCAGTTCTGAAGGTCCTTCGCCTGCTCGGTCTGAACGCCTCCTGCATTCTGTTGGTCAACCATGCACGCTGGCACGAGGGCGCTCCAGTGGTGTCTCCGCAGTCAGAGGTATCAGCACAATGGAGATCTCAGGGAGTCAGTAAGGATCTCCAGAGAAACTGCGGCGGATCTGGCTTGGTGGAGTGTGGAGGGCAATCTTTCTCAGGGAAAGTCCTTTCATCTTCCTCCATCTGTGACCACAGTGATAACGGATGCCTCTACCCTAGGGTGTGGTGCTCATCTGGGGAATCTGGAGATCAAGGGTCTTTGGTCTCCAGAGGGAAGATTGTCTCATATCAATCTTCTGGAATTGCGGGCGATACGTTTGGCGCTCAAGGCCTTTCTCCCTTCCCTTCGCGGTCAGTCGGTTCAAGTCCTCACGGACAACACTACCGCGATGTGGTATGTCAACAAGTAGGGAGGAGTAGGGTTGTACCGTCTCTGCAGAGAGGCTTTGCGACTTTGGTCCTGGGCTCAGGACCATCACATTTGCTTGATGGCAAATCATCTGGCCGGGGTGCTGAACGTGCGTGCGGACAGTCTCAGTCGGCAGTTCTCCGCCGACCACGAGTGGAGGCTTCATCCGGGGGTAGTTTGACACATCGTCCGGATGTGGGGGACTCTTTGGGTGGACCTGTTTGCCACTCTCAAGAACGCGCACTGCCCGTCATTCTGCAGTCTCCAGTTTCCGATGCATGGGGCGTTGGGGGACACGTTTCAGTTGAGTTGGAGCTCACAACTCCTTTACGCGTTTCCTCCCATACCCTTGATTCCTCGGGTTCTGAGGAAGATTCGCCAAGACCGGGCCCAAGTCATATTGATCGCCCCTGAGTGGTCAAGAAGGGTGTGGTACACAGATCTACTTCACCTCTCATCGCACCCTCCACTCCGTCTCCCTCTCAGGGTAGACCTCCTCTCGCAGTCGCAGGGGCAGGTTCTTCACCCCCACCTCCAGAGCCTGCACCTTCATGCTTGGAGATTGAACGGGGCAACCTGAGTTCCTTCTCTCTTCCTCCTGACGTGGTGGATGATGTTTTATCGGCCAGGAGACACTCCACCAAGTCCATTTGCTTCTACAGATGGTCTAAATTCTTTAAATGGTGTAGAGAGAGATCTATTGACCCTTTAAAGGCCCACTTGTCGAATGTTCTTCAGTTTGCTCTTTCCTTGGCTCAGCAGGGTTGTGCTGTGGCCACAGTTAAGGGCTATTTGTTGGCTTTATCGGCTTTTCTGTTTCTACCTGATCAGCCATCTTTATTTAAGTCTCCTATCGTTTTAATATTTATCAAAGGCCTTACCGGTAGGTTTCCGCATACTCTTGTTGTTATGCCCCAATGGGATCTCAATCTTGTTTTAACTTTTTTGATGGGTTCCCCATTTGAACCCTTACACAGTTGTCCTTTGAGGCTTTTGTCTTTTAAAACAGTCTTTCTGGTAGCCATTACCTCAGCAAGGAGGGTAAGTGAGCTTTAAGCTCTTAGTTCAAAACCCCCGTTTTTGACCATACATGCTGAAAGGATGGCCCTCAGGACCAGGGCTGCTTTTCTGCCTAAGGTAGTTACTCCTTTTCATCTGGGGCAGTCCATAACTCTCCCTGTGTTTTATCCTCCCCCTCACCCTTCCAAGGAGGAGGAGGAGCGACTTCACCGCCTGGACCCTAAAAGAGTGGTGAGCTTTTATTTGGGCAGGACAAAGGATTTACGTTTGGTAGATCAGCTCTTTGTGGGCTACTTTGGACGCTCAAAAGGCAAAGCTGTGCACAAGCGCACTCTATCCAGGTGGATCATCTTGTGCATCAAGATCTGCTACCATCTTGTGCATCAAGATCTGCTACGCCCTTGCTGGTAAGGAACTGCCTGAGGGTATTAGGGCTCATTCTACTAGAGCTAAGTCTTCCACCTCTGCTTTGGCCAGAGGTGTTCCTGTAGTGGACATTTGTAAGGCTGCAACTTGGGCCTCCCTCCACACTTTTGCGAAGCATTATTGCTTGGATTCCAAAATGAGGAGGGAGGGCCAATTTGCGCGCTCTATCTTGCAGGACTTTTTGGTATAGGAAAGGTGGACACCCTCCTCCGGGAGTGGGACTGCTGTGGGAATCTATTCATAAGGTGAGGAATCCACAAGCAGATGTATCCATCAGAAGAACAAGTTACTTACCTTCGGTAACGCTTTTTCTGGTGGATACAGTATCTGCCTGTGGATTCCTCACTGACCCACCCTCCTCCCCGTTGTCCACCTTTGTATACCTAAAAGGATGCCTTATTTGGCTTGTTGTTTTACATTGTATCTTCTTTTTATCTGGTACATTTATAGGAAATGCTGATATTCTTTAGCTTTCCTTTTTGATTTTGTACTGTGTATGTTGGTTCAAATGTTGTGTACTGTGTATACTTTGAATCTGTTGCCGGTCCACCTGTTTGCCTCGGAGGCACGGAAAAAAAGGGTGGAACTGACGTCATCACGCCGACGAGGCTCTCTTATGTCTCCGGTGATGTCATGCGGAGTCGCGAGCGGAGCCGACGTCCTCATCGGCGTGGAGAGCTTGGAAAAAATTGTGCGGAATGCTGGCGCAGGGGATATTCATAAGGTGAGGAATCCACAGGCAGATAATGTATCCACCAGAAAAAGCGTTACCGAAGGTAAGTAACTTGTTCATTGTACAAATCAATTAGATGCGGCTAAAGGGAATTCTTTTTTTAATCTTTTTTTTAATTGATTTTGTATTTTACCTTTGCATATGAATTACATGCATAGACATTGTTGGGCATTCTGACAGGTACATTAGACATGGTACATGTGTATTAGTAAGTTTCTATTGCATTTCTGGAAACAGTGTTAGTGCTGTGCAATATATGGTGTATTTGCATATTCGTCCAATAAAATGAGAAAGAGATAAAAAGGAACAACAAATCAGGACGGTTATTACTTGCGTACAGCCTTAATTGTCCTTAAGATTATGCTCGGTATTATATGCCTACTCTTGCTTGCAGTTACATTTGTTAAGAAAATGCAGAAAAGGTAATAATGCTGGCACATGCAAATGGCTAGGTGGCAATAATAAACCAACAAGAAAAGACAAGAAAATGCCTAAAGTAGAAAAAGATCAAACAAAAACATGTGAAACAGTTGTTCAGCCCATAGTGACCCCTCGTTTTCATACATAAGTTTGTCTGCTACTTCTGCAGACGACGACTGCTAGCTACTCCCTCGTCATTAGTGTGTGTGGCGGCATATTGGTACAGCCAGTGTGTATCTACCATTAAAAGGGTGTGGTGGTGTATACGCTATTGTGGCATGCATGTATGCTAGCTACCCAGGAGCTGTTCATCGGAGGAATCCCCGGTTGTTCTTTCTGTAGTCTGCTGGAGCTCAATATATAGTGTGTCCCAGTACGTTGCGATGGGAACTTGACACAGTCCTAGGGTTCCTTCGCGTCTGATAGGTAGACATTCTGCCTTGGTCCACGTGAGCACTGAGTTCCGTCAGGCCTTTATGTGGGGGGGGGTCCTGGTGCTTTCCATCTTTTAGTTATCAGCCTCCTGGCCACTATCATACCCAAATCTGTGTATCTGGATGTTACCTTTGTGGCGGGTGTCTTATGAAATTTGTGCAGCAGGTATGTCATCCAATCGAAAGGTAATTCCTGTCCAGTACAGTCATGTAGTATAATGGCCACTTAGCTCCAGTATGCACCCAGCCGGGTACAGCTCCAGAGCATGTGCATTAAGTCAGCACCCTTCTCAGTGCATCTCGGGCACTCTGAATCTTCGCGATTAAAATACTGGTTAATTTTTGTAGGCGTGAGGTATGCCCTATGAATTATATATAACTGTATTGCGGCTAAAGGAAATTCTTGATACATTGGTAATACTCTACAGGGAATCCGACTGGACCTGGTGTCTTACTGTTCCGCATGTCTGAGAGCGCGGTTTCAAGTTTCTCCAGTGTGAAGTGTTGATCAGGATCCCACCTGTCATGGCAGAGGCAGGTCTGCAATGAGGGGACTCGAAGACTCACTATTGGGCTGCTCCTTCCTCCCATAAATGACTTTGTTTTAGCTAGTGAATTTGTCTGCAATCTTGTGTGCTCCCACGGCCCTATGTACAGTTGGTCCAACAAACATAGGGACAGCTTTTGTTTCTGCCCCATGTCTGGCCAGCCAGTAGAGCAATTTACTGGATTTGTTTCCCTCATTTATATGTTCTTTTCCATGTGGCAATCCTGCATTGACGTGCCTCTTTGAGGCAGAGTTGTTGCAGGGCTGCTTTGCCAGCTGCCGTCGGTTTTGTTTCTATTCCCCTTTCTCTACAGCTGGAGTATATGTGCTTCTAGATCTGTCACTCATTGTGCCAATTGTTGGTCTTGAACCCGGAAGTGGGACCTCTCCACCCCCTACATGTAAGCCTTGGACGCCCTCCACGGGGTGCCAGGGAACACCACAGTACCCTTGTTTAATTCTAGGAAAGTGTTTAACTCATGTGACACATGGTGTACCACGTCTCTGTTCATTAGGCGTCAGGCCCCAATTCTCCACATCGTTTATGTTCAGGGCTGGGGCTTCCTATGTGTACCATTACAAGGGAGTGGTCTGAGATCAAAACCACAAGCGAACCCCTGGGTCTACAAGAGGATAAGCAGGAAAGAGTGCTAAAGGGGTGTTCCTTTTAAAGGACGGTTTCCCTCACCCACCCAAAGGTGGCAGGTTTCATCATAGAGTAACCTCCTTGCTTTATTAAACTAGTCATAGAGCGGGCTACAACACTGTGTCTGAGAGGGAGGAGCTTAGGGATGTTTTTTAAGAAGAGACGTATACTAATTATCTTAAATGACCTAAGTGTGGTGAGGGGTGCAGAGCTAAAAGTGACGGCGTGAAGTCTATGTGGTAAGTCCACAGGGCTCACCCATTGCACTTTCTTGGCAGTTGCACAAGGCCTACCTGCTAGGCTGTCGCAACCAATTGCACTGCCACTTCTGGGTCCCAGGGGTTGGGTGCATACTTACTACTCTCTGAGCCCGGCACAAAATCGCGGCTGCTGTGTATGCCTTCACGCAGGTTACGCTGCCCTCAGCCATGTCTCTGCTTCGACAGGCAATTTTATCCTCCTCTGGCCATGATCTGCACGACCCAACACCACCCGGTCTTTTTCACTGTGTGCTATTCGACACATACATCACCATTTTGCCTGTGGGAAGCATAACTGTAAGAAATCCAGGTTGGAGGGTCCAAGCAATCAGTAGTTACTAGACCCCAATTTTAATAATCGGGGTCTTTTCCTGTGATGTTCTGGATCTCCCATACTCAGGACCCTCAAGCTGCTAACCAAGAATCCATTGCAAGTTGGATCAGTAAAAAAAAAAAGAGCAGGTGGAGGGAAGAAACACTTAAAGAAAGTCGTTCACACACACATTCCCGTATATTCTTTTTGTAACGTTTTCTTTCTTTCTGCTTTTTTCATTCGCATGTTTTTAGGTCTCACCTAAAACAGCACATGTGCTGTCTGTTGCAAGACATTGTGTTTGTTTACAGTGGGATTAGAGCCCACTGATCGCTTACCATTGGTTGGCCTCATTGTCACTCTCATTTGCTTCCTTCTTATTTGATGGTTTGTGTGGGCTTAACTTCCCTGTCGTGAGTTTGTCCCACCCCCACCCCCCAAGCATGGTTGCATTAGTCTGTCTTTTCCTGCTTGCTTGTTTGCTTTATTTTTGGGGCTTCTTATTTTCCTTTTAGTTCTCACGTAGCGTTGCAGCACGCATGTGCTGCTCGCTCAGTGAAATATAATTTGGATGAGGGGTTTTCAGAAGGGGACTTGAAGCCTCGACCCTCAATTTCATTGGCTGGCGTCATCGTTTATGTAAAAACGCTGGCCTCGGATTGGAACTGAGCCTTTTTTGTTGCCGCCCTTTCCCCTTTTCGTCCGGCCCATCCGGACTGGATCGTCTGCTTCACAGCTGTTGTGAAGCAATTTTTTTTTAGGGGGCCATCTGTTTCTTATTAGTTTATCGCTTGTTTCATTCCGCAGAGCGAGCTTTAGGGGGCCATATGTTTCTAATTAGTTCATTGCATGTGACGAAAAGTGTCTTAGTGCTATGAAGGATTCGAGAATCACTCCCAGTGTTAATGGTGAGTGAGCCTTTGTCAGACTGCACTTTGAGCAACGTCTTTGTGCATCAGGTCGACAAAGTCTTGTGTAGAAACAACCAGATATCTCCAGGTCTCCACACAGACTCCTGAGAACGGACAGCTGCACAGCGTGCCTCGATGCGAAGCGGCACCTGATGTTGGTGGGAAAATTACTTATGGATTTTTTAAGTATTTACAACGTACCATATCATCATCGCTTGTGCTAATGCGGGGAAGGATGAAGCACGCAGGCTCTATTGCACTCAGCAGGAGAACGTTGTATAGTGTTCTCTGGCACCGCTTGCAGTGCAGTTCCTCCACGGTGCACCTCTCTCTGGCACGACTCAAGAGATGTTTTGACAGGCGCTTTAGCCCGCTTTACATCAGCTTTCAACTCTTCTCGCATTCATAGCCTACTGACGGAAAACATAGGCTGGCGCGAGGCAGGGAGCCCGTAGCAAAGCTCGAGATCTACTTTATATATATACAATTCGCCGTCTTCTGTTTTTCTTCCGTGAGGCCTTAGTGGCACAGTTTCCAAGAAAGCCCTATATTACCTGTGGGGTAACGTTGGGATGGTATAATGACGTATATATATTTAATTGCTTAACCGTCTGCGGCATCGAAGATGTAAGAGACGCCTGAAACGGGCACAATTTGTATTTACTCAGTGCTTAGGGATTTTATCTGTGTCAACACCAGTGGTCGAAGTGGGGGAAAAAAAGTAGGGGAACTGTGGGTGGAGAATCAGAGGGCGGGAATAACCAGAGAACTGGATCAGTAGGTGGAGTCAGAGGTGTGGCCAGAATGCGCAAAACATCCCAATTTTTGGTATTTGTTTTGCATTTCACTGACCAGTTACAGCTTATTATGTTATTTAATTCAATCAATGCATACACATAATTATTTACGGTTTAATATGAGTTATTGACATTAAAATACAATCACAAAGTGGGATATGTTTCCAATCACAGAATTTCTTAAATAGCTTAAAAGTGGAAGCACAAGCCCTTTGACTCTGATCCATGGAGTTTCTGTCATCAGCACTTCTCCCTTTTCCCACAAGAGCAGTTCAAACATGAATGGAAAAAATATCCTAGTGAAAGTTTTCTATATAAGTATGGCTCTGCCATATTTGCCACATAATCCAACATCTGCTACATAATCTGACAATTTTAACTAATAAATTGTTTGTAGCTCAAACGGATCAAAAGTTACTAAACATTTTTACTTGTGTTGCTCTGAAGTGGACGGCCCTTTGCAAAGGTTGACTGATCACCTTTCTCACTGCTGCATTTGTATGGTGCACTGGTACTAATAAGGCAAAATCTTTCTAGTGTAAAATGTCAAAATAATAAAGTGTCAAAAAATATACTGCATTCTGTTGCAGCCTTTTTTTGCTGCATAATTTAGTCAACACTAATTTGTCTTATTTTGCTGCATAATTCCAGTTTCCCAATGCAGGCAGCACATGTTAAAAGTGCTTGTGCATGAAGCAGAGAGATTGTGAAGTTTGAAAACGTAGTTTTGTGTGTGTGCAAATCCTGCATTACCGATCACTGGTGAGTTGCACTCCTACTGCTGAAACAAGGCAAATGGAGGTACCAATGGGTGAGGCGGACTGGCCTCAAGGGCAGGGCCGGCCTTAACACTGGTGGCGCCCTGTGCATTAATGTTTGTTAGTGCCCCCCAATGACCACCTCTGCCATGGATTCCCTCACTTCCACCCTTTAACAGTGCCCCTCAAGTCTCCATAACCACACTCTTTCTCAGATGCATTTAATTTGATTTACAGCGCCACTCATACCAGTGTAGGGTTTTAGAGCACTTTACATCAGACTCTCACAGAGACAATCAATTATACATGTTTAAATCACTTTTTCATAAGACAAAGGTGTAGAAGTCACATGACAAGCATACTAGTAGGCTGTATAGTTTAATAGTGATTGGTCTGGACAAACACAAACTCAGAATTTAAAATGTAATTCCATGGTTGGGGGTTCTTTTGAATAATCAGAATTGGTTCCTATCCAAATGAACATTTTTCGCAACACGAAGATAATCAAAGACTGAGGGAAAAAACGATAACGCTCTAATTTACAGCTTCCAGTTTGCATGCAGCTCTTAGATGACAATAGCTCACTTTTCTATGTTAGGATTTTAACTTCTAAACTGCAAGTAACCAAAGATCTGTCTGAGAAAAGCAGTACCCCACTGACTTATTTACATTATGTGCACTTTGTGATCTGCATGGTACATGTTCTTTGCAGCAGGCATAATCACCCTCTGAACAACTTTTCCATAAATGAAAACTTCCACTAGACAAACCCTGATCTCTCTCTAGGAAGAACATTAATCAATGGAGTTATCATAACATTTTTATTGTTGCCGAAAATTGCTGGAGGCCAGGAAGGAGGCAGCAAGCACTTCAAAACCATAATATACTTCCCACCCAAAGGCAGCACCTGGTGCGAATACACCGGTCGCACCACCCTGGAGCTGGCACTTCTCAAGTGTCCTGTGACCTCAGTGACAGAGTCACTGTTGCTCTAGGGTGTGCTGCTTCATAAGCCGGCCCGCAAGACTAGAGGTGAACTTCAGTATGGATTGTGGTGGACAGGCCTCCAAGGTTAACCCACACTTGCCCCCATTAGGGTAAACCTGCTGGTGCTAAGACTCCAGGGCTTCTATGGTCTTGCAGGGCCTTTTTAGGTCTAGCATGGGATTGTGCTCCCTCAGGAGAGTGGTCTCGGGTACTGGTCATGAAGGCTGAACCTGGTTCCCCAGGTCCAAATTCGGCAACTCTGACCATAGTGCCACATCCTCTACCCCACTTAAAACCATACTGCCCTACTGAGAGAACCTCACACTGCCTTCAGCTACAACCCAATTGTGCCCGCTATAAACACCTGGATGCGACTCAGTTCAAATTACGCACTAGACAAGAGCAATACGCTGCCTAAAAAACGTAACAACATCCTGGAAAAAGCAAAGGGAATGCAAGATTAATTTAAGCATGTGAAATGTAAGCAGGAACAACATGGTTAACTTAACACATTTACACTCACTATTCAGAAATCAGTGAGTTTTGCCTGAAAAGTTAAAGACATGACTAGAGGGCCCGGAAGGGACCCCCGTCAATGTCCATTGCTTATATCCTTACAAAACGCAGGCAGTATGGTATAAAAAGACCGCATCCATGACCACCGAGCCGCCAACCCACCCATCAATCCGGCATTGCAGTACCTGCAGGAATGGTGCACTTACTCATTCAGGGAAAACAATGTTGTTCAAAGAAAAGATAAAAGAAAAGTAGCGCTTCACTGGCAAACCCTGTATAGTGGCGCTAATGTGTTTGGGTGTGAATGAAATCAATCTGGCCGCTTTGTGAATACAGTCTTGCTTTATTTAGTTATTTATTTATTTTTCATAGTTGAAGCTTTTATTTCTCTCGGTCCTGAGGCTGTACTTTGGAATAGAATAAGGTCAGAAAAAGACAACATTTGCATCAAAAGTATTTTTCTTTTTTGGATCCATTTCACAGGGGAACAATTTAAACAAAAGGAGGAAAGAGAGGTTGAGAACGGTTTCTTGAAGTCACGGTATCAGTGAGGAGGAGCGAGACAGAAAGAGGGAGTAAGAGGAAGAAAGGGAGGGGGAGCAGCTGCCAGCGACAGAGCAGAAGTGGACACTGTCCATGTCTTCTCTGGCAAGAAGGAAAAGACAGAGGCCTTTTCCTTCTTTGTCCGCTGCCCATCCCGAACAGCCAGGAACGCCGGGCCTTCTCTGCCGGCCTTGGCTATTTCTGCCGTCCTGGAAAGCATTTAAATGAAAAAAGTAGGGGAACGGGAGCTAACTGAATTATAGGGGCACGCCGTACCCTCCCGATCCCGCCCACTTCGACCACTGGTCAACACACATTTTAAAGGGGGCATCAAGCGAAAATATTTGCCACCAACATTTTTGAATCCAGCTTCCTTTTGATGATTTTTTTCCTAGTTGGAATTTGGGACTCACGGAGATATAATTCACTGTATGGTCCCCCACTCCCCCTTCAGGAGGCAGTGTGCATGCTTCTCACTAAAGTTCATAAGAATGCAATTTTCTTGACTATTTTCAAGTTCCTCTCTGCTTTAGTATGTTAGTAGCACAATGTTCAGTTGAGTCTGTTAATTGAGTGCTGTGCCATACTAGGAGTGTGTAAACATACATAGCACCGTTTTAAATGTATTCTCTGTCATATATTATGTTTAAAGTCACATTGTTTGGCTCACTAAGGCCCTCGTTCTCGCTCTCCAGTAAGTCACCACAGGGCTCTGCTCCCCCCCCCCCCCCAACACACATATATATTTTTTTTTTACTTTAATAAGCGCAGCTCCGTCTTCACAGACACCGCGCTATGCAATGCAATAGGTGTTGCTTTTGGTATTGTAAATAACAATGCCTTTTAATTTTTTTAAAGGCATTGCCATTTACAATGTCAATAGCTCAAAATAATGTCATTGCGAGACCTATTGCATTGTAAATGCTTGATAGTTAGGCACTCTGCTGGAGTCTGTGTTTTCCAGCTATCTCCCGTGTGTGGACCCATTCTCTGAGTTGCTGTCTTTCGGTGTGCTTCCCTTACACTTGCACCCGCTTCCGTCATGCCCTCTCTCAACGTGTGCTTCTAGGCCTTTTCTTACCATTCCTTTGTTGCTCTGTCTCGCCGTGGGTTTCACTGTCCTAATCCCCGGGCTCCATATTGCTTGTCACGCTGTGTGCTTCTGTGCTCCCTCGCCACCCAGGTCTCAGTGTTGCTGTCTCATTGTGTGCTTCTCTGCCCCTCTCATGTTGTTTCTGCCCCGGTGTGGCTTCCACCACCGTCTCCATCTTGCTCTGGTTCACCGTTTCCTTCTGTGCAACCCCTGTGTTTCTTTGTCTCATTATATGTTTCTCTGCTACGCCTGTGTTCCTTTTGCCCTCCGTGTTGCTTACCCCTGCCTCTGTACCCCATTTTGATTCCCCATCCACCTGCGGCTGCCGTTTTGCCTTTGACTTTCTTAAATCTGATCAGTAACTAAAAATGGAAAAAAACACCTGCACTATTTTGTAGGTGCCGACACGCATGGAGCTTGCGCCTGCAAAACGATGAGCCTGTCTGCAGCAAAAGTTTTTTTTATCCTTTGGCTATGGGCACACCATCAAGAGGGCTAAAATCATTGGCAAAGCCACTTGGCTTGAAAAGCAGGACTAATGGGCTTTGCCAGTGTTTGTTTGTATTCCACTGTTCTAACATGGCACTCAGTCTTGTTGGAGGGATTCAAAAAGCCGAAATTGCTGCCCTCGATTAATGCATATGCTGTGCGCACGTGTGACAGCGCATGCAAGCACACAGCGTGGGTATGCTTCCGATGCGTGTGCAGTGTCTCCATTATGGCTCCGGACACTAATGTGGCTTTTTACTGTTCCAACATGGCCATTTTAGAACGGCAGAATAAAAAGCATTGGCAAAGTCAATATGTCAGCACTGGCCTGTATAAGACGGGACCTGTCGGCTTTGCCAGTGCGTGTTATTCTTGTTGCCATGCCTTATGGGAACTACATTTAGTTTCTTAGTCACTGGAGCTGATGACTTAGTGGACTAATACGTCCACTGTATGGGCCAGTTTTTGACCTCATGGTCTCAGGTTCAAAATCCTGGCGGGCATTTCATCATTATGAGTTCGATAAAATGAGTACCATCGAGTTGGGTAACAATAAACATGTTATTCAGCGCCAAGAGGCCTTTCTGAGTGAATGTGCGCTTTACAAACGCAAGTTATGTTAGCAGATATTGAACATGCGTTTTTTTAAAAGGCCCTAGTATTCAATGCAGTTGATTGGGCTTCCGTGCACAGAAAGAGGGCGGACACCAAAATATGGTTAATATTAGAAAGTGCTTCATACAGTAGGGTATTGAACCAGACGGGACCTGTTAGCGCTCGCTCCATCCAGCCATCATCTTTGAAATAACTGCAAATCCTATGTGACAAATATGTTTTTAAACCAATCAGGCTTGCTGATTACTCGTGTCTGTCGCAATGACACTTATGTTGTCGACTCTAGGATTAAAGGCTGAAATGGCCCACCTGTGTTAGTAACCCATGATGGTCTCAAGCTTACATTTTCTCCCTCGTGTCGCGAGTTAAAAAAAAAATCTTCATCATCAAAAGCCTGCAGTATCCGAACGGTCTCAGTAGTGTGGACAGATCATGCGTCTGATGGACATACGAGCGCACCTATATATCTGGAGATTCCTACACGCTGGGATTCATTATATGAGGCAGGAACGGGACGAGTGGCCTCAGCAGGAAGCCCCTCGCCCAGCCCTGCACACTGTCGGTATGAACTGAGGTAAAACGTTTGTTTACACTGGAGTCTTGGTGGCTAGCCAGCTGCAGTACAAAAGGTATAACACACAGGGGCGCTTTAGAAACACTTGTATCTTCAGTGATGCAAATAGGAGGAGTAGCTAGCCTGCCCCCGAAATTAGCCACTTTTAGTCCAGGAAGAGTACATTCGCAGTGCTTAACGATAAAATGGCGCTTAACTGTCTGGGTTTGGGCGTCCTTTGTCCTGGGCTCCCACTCCTGCTGGGAGGGCGGCTTTGTGAATAGAGCACTTTCAGAAGCAACGGTTATATCTGCAGATGGTTGAAAATGGTCGGTTAGAAAGAGGCGGGTCACGCGACGTGCCAATCGATACTGTGAGAGAACCAATCACGCGCTTCGTCAGAGGCAGTACGCGCTATGTAAAGGCAATTGCAACATTTACTGCAAACTGTGCGCTGTAGGGGGTCATCATCTCCTATTCCCCAAATAAATTAAAGTCAATTGTCACCCCACACTTACGAAGGAAGTGGGCTCCAGACAACAGTTTTTTTTTTTAAACCCATGAATGTTCTATTGTTTTGTTTTTGCGGTTTTATATAGAGCGAACTCAACCCGAAGGTATTCGAGCGCTTTACATGAGCACCGGTTACATCACAGAGGGACGCATTCATTTGTAGGCACGGAGAGATTACGTGATTTGCCCAGAATCACAAGATATTTGAGCCGTCGGTCAGACTCGAACCCTGTCCCCCAACTTCAAAGTCGCCGCTCTCGCCTTTTAGCCACATCCACATGCAGTTCTTCATTCAACCTCTCTGTTTAGTGTGCACCTGATACGTATCTCTGATGCAATTCGGATAAAAGCACATATAGAGTATTTTTGGGAAATATTTATTTTCATTGTTATGGTTTCATCGCGATGGTCTGTGACATTGTCGGGCCTGTGTATAACATAACTCGTTTTCGATCAGAGCAACAAGAGCCAAAGAAAGAAAGTGTGTTGAGTGGATAAATACACCAGCTGCAGTGATTTGTGCGCCTATCTCTACTGACAAGGTCGATAAAGTTAATTAAGACTCTGGAGTGCATATCACAATGATGAAAATAAAAACGGCATGTACACATCGAAAAGTGTGCAGCGAACACGTTTATTCCTGAGAATCACAATCACTACACGTTTATGTTATGTTAGACCTATTTCTATTATTATGTACATTCTACCATAGTATTTCAGTATATTTGTTGCAATATATATTCCGCCTCAGAAATACTGATCATACGCAGATTACTTAGTTGTGTACAAAAACCCCTTATTCGGAGGCAGGGGTTGTGTGTGTGTGTTGCGGGGAGGTAGGCCGGGAAAGCAAGTGCCCCCCACTCCCGAAAAATAGAAACAAAGTGTAATTTAGGCTGTTGCCAATGTCCTGGGGTGTTTTCACACCTCTTAATGGACATCGGCTGCTTATAGCCTCAAAAACGAGCTGAAAATTCACTGTGTACACAGTGGTTTTCAGCTTGATTTTCCTGAAACCTTGTGACTTTGGTTCCTCACCGGGTGACCTGAAGGGAGCCAAAATTGTGTCACAAGGTTGCGAGTTGGCAGGTATGCAATTTAATGGTGCTCAGTGTACCCACCTCCGAAGCATGCGAATAGAAGTTGGCCAAGAAGGGTTCAATGTTATGACCCGCAGATCACAGAAGATGATAATTTAACTACTGACCTGTATTGCGAGTTAACATTTGCGGGGTCTGTCCCCAGTTCCTTACCCTCCTTCATTTTCATATAGCATTAGAAGTCTGCATTCCCCTCCTTCATAAGTGGCCACCAGGCCTGCCTCTCTTCTATCCTGAGGGGTAGTGGTAGCAGGGTCTGTCTCTGTCTCTCTCTTCACTCCTGGAGGCACTGTCATTTTACGCCTTATTTCATTTCAGATAGGTGGGTATGTCTCTTTTCATTACTGACAGCTAGCTATTCCTCCTACTTCTATCCTTAGTGTGTGTATCAGTCACCCCTATGGCAGGCCTTATCAATCCTGAAGGCAGGGTGCTGGGTTTTATGTGAGAGGGTGCCCATGCATGAGCAGAGCCCCTCTGCAGCCTTCGCAACCTATATTCCGGGGTTGTTTGTGATGCAGCCAACCATATACTCTTAAGTGCATTATAACCTCGCGGTAAATGCCCTAACTTTAAAACGGCTGCATGGAATGTCTTGTTTGGTGTCAAACACCTTGGAATCATACCTCCACACCAGTAACTGGTGTGGGAGGTATGATTCCAGTCTACTAGACGGAGAAATATGACCGCACCGGTACACCCGGTACCAGCTTTGCAAACCCTGGCATCACAAAATGGATGCTGCCATCCACAGACACGAGTCTGCCTTCCTGCTGCTGGCCGAAACTCCGGCAGGGGACGGCTGGACAATAGGTTTCCTGTCACAGGGAGGTGTCCTCCTAGACAGGCTTTAGTGTATTGGGGCTGGCTGTGTGGGTGCACTCTGAGAGTGCTTTGATGTCTGCACTGGGGGCACATTTGTTGTCCCTGTGCATAGTCCAGCTCAAACTGGTAGCCCATGGCGCGAAACTGGACAAAGGACATGGGTGTAGCCACCCCTCTGTCCTGACCCTCCCATAGGTGGGTCCCCAGAGTTTGTCCAACCCCTTCCTTGGGTATAAAGTAGGAACCCTGGCTACAGGACTTTAGATTTACCTGAACAAAACTCTGCTACAGAAACCAAGTACTTCAACCATCTACCCTACGCTGGATAACCGAAGAATCTCCCTTGGAGTAAAGGAGTTACTCTCCTGCAAGGCAGGCACCTAAAACGCATCTGACTGGTTTGCATCTACGTTGCTCCTGGCCCCCCACAACTCGACATCCTTCGTGGGGCAGCTTGCCTGCGGACTCTGATCGTCGTCGACGTCTCATGGTCGCTGTGGTTGAAGAGTCAAGTTTCACCTCATCGCACCTGAAACACCCGACATCGGTGGGCATTCGTCTATCGTGCCCCTGGTCACAGGCAAGTGACCCAGACTCCGTCCTATCTGCTTTCATCTCATCTTCGATCCAGGCTTGGATCACCCCGGACACTGCTCATCTTCCCGGCAGCCGCACTTTGCAGCATCTCGCCATTGAAAACAATGAAGATTCCCGACACCATTTGACACCAATGCACCCGGCTTCCCTGGGTTAGGTAACACGAGTACTCCGGTGCTCACATGGGCGCTGGCCTTAAAACCTTCTAAGTTTGAAAGGGTTTGCTCAAAGTCCTCTCCTAAGTGTCCTTAATCTTTAAAATTCCAACCGCGACTTTCCCATAGGATTGTATGGAACTCGTGGCTGTGTTCTCACACTGCACGCGTCCCCGTGGGTCCCCTGTGTCACTACCTTGGGTGGTTCCTTGGGATCGCAGTGATTCTACGTGCTCTAGGCAGTGTGTCAAGTAAAGTCGTGGTTCTTATACCACTTTCTTAATATATGGTTTGGTCTCCCCCTGGGGCCCACTGTTTATTGTGCTATTTACTGTCGTTTTAGTACTGTAATATTGTGTGCCTTGTTCTCTAATCTCATAAAGAGTTTAGTAGAGATTGTTTAGAAATAAATATATATATATATATATATATATATATATATATATATATATATTATAGTTAGGACCGTGTTTCCATAGGAAATCTCAAAATTCTATTTTGAATAACTTTGGCGCCGGTTGACGAATCTTCGCGAAACTTTCAAAACTAATGGGGCGCTCCGCTCAGCTCCTACCCTGAAAGTCTCGGGGGGGGGATTCGTCAAGCGGGGGCCGCGAAAAAAGGGGGGTCCCAAAACACGTTTTCCCCATGCATTTTCCCATAGGACCTTTAGTCGTAGGTACAGCCCGAACGGCTGAACAGAATTACTTGAAATTTGGCAGAGAGGTAGTCCTCAGGTCAGGGAAGTGTCTTTTGCATATATGGAGTCAATCTGTTCAGTATTTCCAGAGAAAATTGCAGTAAAAAGCACATACATATCTATAGCCGCGCACCGTGCGCGCACCCTAACGTGCGCGAGCGTAATTCTGATTGGTTGTTACATGTCAGTCAACATTCGAATCGGTCGAAATCAGGAAGTGTCGGCCGCCATTTTGTTTGTTTTCAGTGCGAGAGTGGAAAAGGAAGGTGGTGAACGTGAAAAGGGGGCAGGGTAGAGAGTTCCTGACCCCCTAGCCTTTGTCAGGGGGTCCCTGTAGGACCCCGAAGGCAGAAAAAAACATTTTAATTTTTTTTTTTTAAATCACGGGGGTGCGCGCACGGTGAAAAACCATTAAAAAAATAAAATAATTTTTAATACGTAGTTTATTGAAAAATAAATATATAAAAAAAATAATACATACATACATAACTTAGCATTGAAAAAACCATACAAATTCACTGAAAAAACCATAGGTTTCACACACGTTATAGTTAGGAATTGGCATTTAAAAAACCTTGCAAATTCACTTAAAAAAACATAGGTTTCACACACGTTATAGTTAGGTGGATATTTCACTCGTAAAAAAACAATGAAATTCCCCCGTTATAGTTACTTCAGATAACTATAACTCGCGCGACCGCCACTCTATCACAAGGATGATGTCATCAGTGATGTCGAGAGTGATGCCACTGACCATGTCATGAGTGATGTAATATGTGACGTCATGAGCAGAGGATTGCGGGCGCACGAGTTATAGTTATCTGAAGTAACTATAACGGGGGAATTTCATTGTTTTTTTACGAGTGAAATATCCACCTAACTATAACATGTGTGAAACCTATGGTTTTTTAAGTGAATATATATATAATATACACCTTGTGTGGTTCTCCTTTCATTTGGTCATTCAGGAGGTTATAATCTGGTAAACCAAGCTGCTTTACATTCCATCGAAACTTAGCCTGAAGGCTGCTCTCCATAGCTACCACTAGGATAGCTTTCAATAAAGGTTCTCTTTAACCTAATCATCAATAAGAGTTGTTTGGACTAGTACAAGGTGCCCACTTTAATTAGTGGATAGCATATACCAGGCCAACTTCTTATAGTCTGTATTCCTCTTCCTTCATTAGTCAATCAATCAATCAGGGGTTGGTAAAGTGCAACTACTCACCCGCGATGGTCTCAAGGCGCTGGGGGGAGTCTCAGTTGGTGCTGGGGTAATTCGAAGAGCCAGGTCTTGAGGTCCTTCCTGAACTGGGGCAGTGTGGGTGATTGGTGGAGGGGGAGGTCGTTCCAGGCCTTGGCTGCGAGGTAGATGAGGGATTTTCCTCCCGATCTGGTCTTGTAGATGCATGGGACGGTGGCCAGAGATAGGTCAGCTGATCGTAGGTGTCTTTTGGGTGCATGGAAGGAGAGGCGGTTTTTCAGATATGTTGGTCCGGTATTGTGAAGGGCCTGGTATGAGTGGGTGAGGAGTTTGAAGGTTATTCTTCTTTCTACCGGGAGCCAGTGGAGATCGTGGAGGTGTTGCGTGATATGGCTTCGAAGAGGGATTAGTGGTACCAGGGTCTGTCTTCCTCTTCCTTCATTAGCGGTAGCAGGGTCTGTCTTCCTCTTCCTTCATTAGTGGTAGCAGGGTGTGTCTTCCTTCATTAGTAGTAGCAGGGTATGTCTGCCTCATTCATTAGTGGTAGCAGGGTCTGTCTTCCTCTTCCTTCATTAGTGGTAATCAAGTCTGTCTTCCTCTGCCTTCATTAGAGGTAGCTGGGTCTGTCTTCCTCTCCCTTCATGAGTCGTAGCGGGGTCTGTCTCCCTCTTCCTCCATTAGTGGTAGCAGGGCCTGTCTCCCTCATCCTTCATTAGTGGTAGCAGGGTCTGTCTCCCTTCATTAGAGGTAGCAGGGTCCGTCTCCCTCCTTCTTCAGTGGTAGCATGACCTGCCTCCCTTTTCTCTTTATAGTGTGAAAGGGGTCTGCTGGTCTCTTCTTTCCTTCATCCTTCATTGGTGGTGGCACAATCTATCTCCCTCTTCTCTCCTTAGTTTGACAGGGCCCTGCTATACGTTATTTTTATTGGCAATGGCAGGGTCTGTTACATTCTTCCTTCATAAGTAGTATGAGGGCCTCTTTCCAGTTTCTTTTCTTAGTTTGTGGCCTGTCACTCTCTACTTTCCATAGTGGTAGCAGGAGAATTACATGTTTTTTATTTGTTTTAATATTCAATTGTTATTGATTTTAATGCAAACCGTTCAATACAGCCACATACAAGCACCTTAGTTTTTCAACCCACTGTATGGTTTGCTTTATTCATAATGTCGTGTAGTTCCTATATATTCCTATACTGAATCTGATAAACTGTGGGTTTGGTGGCAGACTGGTTCCGAGGATCCCTACCGAGAATGTTGACCTGTTTGCATTAGCTAGCTCACAGTGCCACTAGAATCTCCTCTTATCGGGGAGAGAATAGTTTCTGGCAACCTTAGAATATGACAACCCTGATCCCTCAGAATCGTGTAAACAATGTACTACCTTTCGCTCAGTCACTTGTGCTCACTTATTCGGTCTCACAGAGTTACACAGAAGAAACAGTTGGGCGTGTTACAATAAGAATTTATTGCACAGTTGTTCTTCTAGTGTAAAATAGATGTGCTGTAACAGCTGTTAGACAGTAGCAGATATATATGATTAGCAGTACAGTGAATATAAAAGGATAGTACAGTTCTGCCATCTTGCAATAGTCATGAATACATACATGATTATAAAATGCATGGTAAAAAGAAAGCGCGTACTCCTACGATGCCTGTCTAGACGTACCTAAGTGTACCTAGCATGTGAGTAAGTGTGAAGCCAAGAATGGATCTAGGTTTTAGTCTCACCCCATTACCCAAAGTGAGAGAGTGTGGGACCCCTTCCTGGTCTCAATTTGGACACCCCGCGAGGGATGTGTTTGACCACTGTCAGCTGGAGCGTCTGCATGCAGGAGCCTCAGCGTCTCTGGTCAGTGTGTCGGCTGGAAGTCTCGGTCTCCTCTAGCTAACACTAGCAAGATGTGCTGTATGTATACAGAAAGTATCTAGGGCTCCTTTGTCCCTTGTTTCTTGTATTAGCCATTGTTGGATTTGAGGAGGACGTATGGGATGAACCTTGTACGTAGATATTATGCAGGTGGTGTAGCCCCGCCTGGTTTCCAAGAACCCTTATGAATATTTATTCATACTGTGTGAGTCTGTTGATGAAGTTATAGAACGCTATTGTTCAGGGAAAACCCTCCTTCTGCGCCCAAGACTAGAAATAGGTAAAGGTTCAATCCTAAAAGGCTCGTTACTGTGTAGTGTAGGGGAGGTAATGTAGGTGAAGGTGTATGATATTACCCGTGCCTATATTAGGGTACCTATATGGAACATCAGGTGTTTGTTAAGCGCAACTACTCACCCGTAAGGGTCTCAAGGCGCTGGGAGGTGTGGGGGGGGGGTCGCAGGTTCCAGTCTATCAAGGAGGGGGTCTGTCGAAGAGCCAGGTTTTGAGGTTTCTCGTGAAGATGGGGAGCGATGTTATCTGTCTGAGGTGGAGTGGAAGGTCGTTCCAGGCTCTAGCCACGCGGAAGGAGAAGGAGCGGCCTCCCGATCTGGTCTTTCTGGTGCGGGGGACCACCGCGTAGGAGAGCTGGGCTAATTGTAGGGTCCTTTGGGTTGCGTAGATTTTGAGTCGGCTATTCAGGTATGCTGATCCGGTGTCGTTGAGGGCATTGTGAGCGTGGGTTAGCATCTTGAAGGTGACTCTAGCTTCGATGGAGAGCCAGTGGAGTGTGCGCAGGTGCTGGGAGATGTGGCAGTGTCTTGGCAGGTTGAGGACCAGTCTTGCGGCGGCGTTTTGGATGTTCTGTAGCTTGCGGGTGAGGTTTTTGTTTATTCTGGCATAGAGTGCGTTGCCATAGTCGAGCCTGCTGGTGACCAGGGTGTGAGTGACGGTCTTTCTGTGTTCGAGGGGGATCCATTTGAAGGTCTTACGTAGGAGACGGAGGGTGTGGAAGCAGGAGGACGAGACAGAGTTGATCTGGCGGTCCATTTTGAGCTCGAGTCCAGGATGATTCCCAGGTTGCGTGCGTGGTCCGTGGGGGTGGGCGGGCTTCCGAGGGCGGGGGGCCATCAGGTGTCCTTCCAGGCATCTGGGTTTGGGCCCATGATGAGTATTTCCGTTTTGTTGGTGTTTAGTTGTAGGCAGCTGTTTTTCATCCATTTGGCGACGGCTTCCATGCCTTCTCGAAAGTTGTGTCTGGCGGTGTTGGGTTCGTTGGATAGGCTGAGGATGAGTTGGGTGTCGCCTGCGTATGACAAAATGTTGAGTCCGTAGGTTCTGACGATGGGGGCGAGCGGAGCCATGTAGACATAACAATAACTTCGCCATCACATCATGACATAGTGCATACGCATCCCCCTCTGAACATTAGCAATCTAAAGCCCCCCATCCTTATCCACCAGACCTACCTATTTACCCCGCACCCCGTCATATTTCTGTGGGTAGCCCATTCTACAATAACACTTGCTTCTCCTGGATTGCACATCAATCCAGGCCTCTGCGCCACTGCAACATCGTGGCGGGAGTGGGCTGTTTTCACCTGGCGTTGATGCCCCTTATCGCCACCAAGAGGGAAGTACCCAGGGCCTTCTTTCTGTTTTTTAAAAGTGGTAGGGCATTGTCTCCCTCATCCTTCATTAGTGGTAGCAGGGCCTGCCTCCCTCTTCTCGTTTTAATGTGGTGAGGGTCTTCTGTTTTCTTCTTTCCTTGGTGTTAGCAGTCTGAATCCATCCTTTATTAAAGTTTGCGGGGTCTGTCTCTCTGGTCTATCTCTCTCTTCCTTCATTAGAGGTAGCGGTGCATGTCTCTCGGGTATGTCTCTTTTTTCCTTCATTAGAGGTAGCGGTGCATGTCTCTCTCTTCCTTCATTAGAAGTAGCAGTGCATGTCTCTCGGTATGTCTCTCTCTTCCTTCATTAGAGGTAGCAGTGCATGTCTCTCGGGTATGTCTCTTTTCCTTCATTAGAGGTAGCAGTGCATGTCTCTCTCTTCCTTCATTAGAAGTAGCAGTGCATGTCTCTTGGTATGTCTCTCTCTTCCTTCATTAGAGGTAGCAGGGTCTGACTCTCTCTTCCTTCATTAGAGTTAGCAGGGTGTTCCTCCCTCTTCTTTCAGTTTGACAGGACCCTGCTATTCTTCGTTTTTATTGGCGATGCCAGGGTCTGTCTCACTTTTCCTTCATAAGTATGTATGAGGGCCTCTCTCCCTCTTCTTTTCTTAGTTTGTGGGCTGCTCTCTTCCTTCCTTGGTGGAAGTAGGCTATTTCCCAATGTTCTTTCCATAGCGGTAGCAGGAGGATTGTATCTTTTTTCATAGTTTGTAGTATTTTTTCTCTTTCCTACATCTACATTGGTACATGGGCACATAACTCTGTAATTTCCTTACTTGTAGCACTTCCTGTCTTCACAGTCTTCCTTAATTTGAGGCAGCAGGATCCTTGGTATGAACAGTGAAATTCGGAGTAGGGTTCTCAGGTATCCATGATAAGCACATAACCAGTAGCATGGACAGTACTGCTGACATAACTGTGAACAGATAGGCCACTGTAGGTGGGTAGAGCAATAGGTACCAGAAAACATATTTGGAAAAAAAACATTTAATCAAGCAGGAACCTTTTAGAACTATTCTGCTGAGCTTGGCCAACATCCTGCCCTTAGTTAATGTCTCATGCTACTCGACAGTGTTACATAACTGAAATAAGGACTCCATGCAATCTTCTTCTCTGAATTAAGGATTCCATCCCATCTTCACCTTGATGTGAAATTGTTATTCTAAAGCGGAAGCAAAAGACTGCAGCACATTGAAATCTCGCATTTACAATTGAGGCTGAAGAAGATAGCTGTGTGCCAACACAAAATCTCAGAGGTCCTGTAGGATGTTAGGCAGAAGCCTGCATAAAGTCTACTTAAAAAGTTTAGCATAACCCTAGCAAGTCAGACTGGACCACCATGGCCGGTTCTCCGGCCAGACTATCATTTACGATTGGACCTCAAAAATCAGGTGCAAAGTTGGTACCTACTAATTGACACAAGAACCTGGTGCACACATTAGTGGGTCCGCATTTTGCGCCCTATTACAGTTTCATCATCTAGGAATAGGGAATTGCGTGCAATTTGCTCATGATTCGAACTGCTGCAGGGTGTGCAAAGTGACATTTTTGTACAGTATGTTCAATTATGTTTTTCTCCTCCTGCAAGTCTCAGAGAAAGCTCCAGCGATTTGCACCCTGACCGTAATACCATTATCGGCGTGTGAGAAATTAGGTTGCTGGTTGGGGTGGGGTCCAGCCCTGCTCAAGCAGCATCCACAAACCTTGTCGGGTGAACCACAAAAAGTCACTAAATTTACCTGTGCTGAACCCTCTGGTAGCTTGGCAAAAAACAGTCATGCTTAACATGATGGCAATGTGTAAAGTATTTATGCAGCACACAAACAGTAATAGAGTGAAGCACACCACAAGAAAAATCTCAAACCAATTACGAAAAATAGAGTAAATTGTAATACATTATTTGACACCAAAATAACAAAAATCTAATACGTAGAACTGGAGTTATACATTTTAAAAGTTTAAGGTAAAAACTGCTGCCTAAAAGTTCAAAGCACCAACCGCGGACATCTAGTGGCAACAGACTGGGGCAAAGCAGAAAGTTATGGCTGATCGCGATGGAGCGTAGCTCAGATACACAAATAGGATCGGGCCTGGTCTCTGCTTACCTTCGTACTTGGAAAGAATCTCAAGAAAGATTGCCTGAGAACGTAAAGTTTAGTGAGGCAAGGCAACTGGTGGTGTCCGAGGAGGATGCAACAGCATCAGGGAGATGTTGGGCGAAGTCGCGGTGAAGAATCCTTCGTTCGGACTTATTCTCTTTCTTGGAAGTCAAAAATCTCCAGCTGGAGGAAGCTGCAAGCTGGAGCTAACAAGGCCTCCATGAGGCTGGATACCCCTTCTGCGAGTAGCTGCTGAACAGAATTTGCTGCTGCGGAGAACGTAACAGCAGCTGCCCGAAGTCAGGCTGACCGGCAAAGCACTTTGAGCAGAATGACAGACATATAGATGCCATTCTCCTTTCAGTTCTCTTTTTAGCCAACATTTTTTTTAAGTCCCAGGTTTTTGTTTTTGGGCTATCTGAGCACTTTTAGTACTTCTTCCAAGGGTCCAGGACTGGAGAGGCACCACTTGGAAGGTCAGGACTCACTCAGGGAGGGTCCAGGTGTGGGTTCAATATGGTTAGAGCCTTTTCTGCCTCTGAGGCTCTGATCAGGAGGCCTGTCAACTAGCCCGTGGAGTCAATCTGGAAATCCTGGGCTCTAGGTGAAATGCAGGGCTCAAGCAGCAGGGAAGACATTTGGGGTGAAATGCATGCTTCAGGCAGCAAAACAGTTCTTCTTGGTGCAGCAAAGCAGTCTTGATGTACACAGAAGGCCACAGTATAGGTCAGTCCTCTTAGGGCCCTAACGCAGGTCTAGAAAGTGAACTGAAGAGTGGGTCTGAGAATCCTATTTCTATACCTGGTGTCTCCTTTGAAATAGGAAACGTTTTTTGAAGTTCCCCTTTCAAAAGTTCTTGGAATTTCCTGCCTTCCTGCCTTGCCTACAGCCTGGTTATAGGCACAATTGCTAGTGTGAAGTTCTTTGTTTGAAGGCAGGGCACACCCTATTGACCTACTCATATAAGCCCTTATGCTCATGCCAATTGCTTTGGTTAGAGTTTGTGCTATATGAAATTGCAAGAAAATAAAATTGTGCCTCAGTTGTGGTGGCGGGGGTCATTTGTCTCTGATGTCCTGATCTCTGCCCTACTATAGCTCTGCAAAGTGGACCAAGTACAACCCCTCAAGCACTTGAATTTCAGTTGAACTGATGGCAATTAGTCACAGACTTTTCGGGGAGGTAGCATAGGGGTGCTTCAACCTCAGAACTGACCAGGCACCCAAAAGCGCAATAAAGATTGCACAACCCAGTGCTTGTATTTGTTAAAAGAAATGACTTTAATACGCACAGAAAACTCTAAAGTAGACATTACAAGATATAGACGTGGATGCCTCATGGGCATGTGGCAACTGTGCTTGGCACTGGTAATCTCTCTTTCCCTCTGCCCCTCACTTTCTCTCCTTTCCCAGGTTCATGTTCTGTCCTAGCCAGGTTTCAGGCACAGGTGTAGTGTTATTGAGTGTGCACTCAGTTACTCTTATTCGTACCAATTGCCATCACTGCAGAGTTTTGTCTGCTCTCTGGTGACAGCAGGGACCTGCAGAACTCATGGCTCTTTCTCCATCTTCCGGGCGGTGATGCACTGGCTGTGAGTGCTCTGGGACCCATGTGAAGGCCACATAAGGCAGCATTGGAGGCTACCTTCCATCATAACCTGTGTAGGCTCGAACATCGTCACAAGTCTCCAGCTGGTTGCTAGCCCACTTCCGGGCTTCAGGTGAGTTGAAGTGGTAGCTTCATGATGTACCTTTGGCACAGTCTGATCAGGCATAACTTCACGATGTCGCAGAAGCACAGTCTGCTCGGCCACAATGTTGCAATGTCACTGCCGCATGATCCACTTGAGCATAACTTAAGGATGTTGTCTCTGTGCTGGCTTCTCATGGCGGTAGACTGTATTTCAAAACCTGGAGTACGCAGATAGCCCTCCTTTGTCTTTCTGGTGGGTGGAACCTCAAGTTCCGAGGTCAGCTGCTTCTAGCTCTTCCCGGATAATCACATGATCTCACCTCCTGCAGATTTGGCATGCTCCTTCCCTCTCTCAGTGGGCACATTGGCCTGCAGGCATTTTAGGGTAGGCAGGCAGACAGCTTCTTCTTTCCAGGTCAATCTCCAGGCGATGTCCCCTCACCTCTGGGTATCTGGCTGTCATGCTGTCCCAAGTTCTGGTTGCATAGCAGTCTCTGCGTACTCTGTGAAGCACTCACTTCCTTGGTTGAAGAGAACTTGGAACTTGAACAAGTGGGTCAGTGGCTCCCACTTTTATATAGTCAGACAGGGGATTTTTATACTCAGTGTGTACTTCTAGAACAGGTTTGGGTCAGTTCTTCTTTCACTTGTCTCTCCAGGTTGTTCTCCAGATAGAGGTTTGTACAGTGATGCTCCTCAAAGCAGGGTAGTTTCAGCCTGGAGCGCCCACAATAGAGGCACAAAGAGGTCTAAGAGTTCTGCATCTGGCTATCAAAAGCCAAACAAAACAGTGATCAGGAAAGAGATGAATGCTGACCTATCCCAAAGGATCCTTCATGCTCCGAACAACAGAGACTGCAGACCCAACCTTCAAGCCCACCATCTACCAGAAGGAAGACTAATCAGCAGCTTCTCTCAGCAACAGGACCAAATTCAATTTGAAAAGGTAGTCCTGTCTCCTCTTCCCCTTCTCCTGTCTAGGTCTCTTCCTCCCTCCAGCTTCAGGAATGGTAGCAATACATTTCACTGTATGGGAAAACAACCCCACCTCCATCTTGTGCACAAGAAGAGGTCAGGGGGTTCCAAAATGGAACCAGCAGGCCTCCATTACTCTGGTTTGCTCACCCACAATGTATATAGTACACAGGAACACACGTAATGTATCTTTGGGATGTTAGCGCTAGGATGGGTTGGTGCATAGAATCAAAACATTATGTGAGCGAGCCAGTAAGCCTTCACTACAGTCAGACAGATAAAAAGGTCTTGTAACAACTACTGATTCACAAAAACACGGTTTGCTGCCACCACAGATGTGCATGCTAAACCCCTGATAGGAACGGTAGTTTATTATCAGTCAAATGAGGCCATGCTTGGTGTGCCCCTCCATGTCACAGGACAGGTCCAGGACCTCACTCATGCCAAGGGGTAAGTTTTCGAGCTTCAGGCGCCTAATCCTGTGATGCTGGCCATGAAGTAATTGGACATTGTTGGGGCTTTTCATTCACTTTTGATGGTTTGTAGGAGCCCACATTTGACCAGGTGGTGATGCAAGAAATCTGTATCCAAACAGAGTGCTATGATCTGGAACTATCCTGTTTATTACTATAGCGCTGGATGGCTTTAGCAGAGATCAGTCTCCTCAGAGCAGAATAAGGGTGACCCTCTATCTGAAGAGGTTACTTCATTCATGGTTATATGCCACAATTTCCCCACATTTTGTTTTATTTGCTAGAAGTGAAAAAGGTGCTTAGTAGTAATGCAGGTGTGGGAGTTACACCACTTCACTGTTTTTAGTAAATCATCAGGAATGATTCCCAGTTGACCCAGGCAAGGCTCCTGGGGGATCACCACAAGCTGCAGAACGGTTTGTGAAGTGTTTTCAGTACTCCACAAAGTCAGGAAACAGGAATCCAGTGATCTGCATGCCTTTTTTTAAGTCAGAATGTTTCACCTTCCAGGCACCCTCTTGCTCATAAGACAGGATCTATATCTGCTTGCAGTCACTGCAGCATACCAGGCTCCTTGGTGGTAAGCCAGCAATAGACCTTAGTCAGGCAGGAACACAGAAAACACCAGAAAAGCACACCTAATCTTTTTTCTTCATGTACAAGCATGCATGTTTATCTTCATTTTCTCAGTTTAGGAATACATAGTGCAATCATTTCAACATAGACTACAATGAGCGCTATGGAAAGTCTTCCAATGCCCAGCCGGACAGAGGAACATTTATTCAGAACAATGCATAGGGAATAAACAGAGTGAAGAAAGCAACAAGGGGTGAAACATGGGCACAATCCTGTACCGAGCTTGAAGAGAAAGGAATTCAAAAAATAGAAAAAAGGGGGGAAAAAGGAATATAGCAGGCAAGAACTTTGGGAGCAAAAAGGCGGCTTACATTACATAATAATCTTAAGTAAGCTCATACCAACAGACACCTCATTATGGTTTGCACAATGGTTAAAATGCGGTGCTGTTAGACAAGTCGACGTTTCGATCCCTAGCTCCTAATACAATGGGATCATCATCAGGACTAGAAACTAAGCAGTTGCCTGATACAATTTGAACGCCTGTGGAGTTAAAACAGGAAAAGGAGAGAGGAACAGGGAGAAAAATATATAAATTTCAAAATGTAATAAGGTCCACCATTGATTAAGCATGTCATAAGAGAATCGTTACAACGGTAAGGAGCATTATTACAACAAAAAGTTGAAAAATCGGTTGTATCAGCTATACGTAAAGTGAGCAATACGTTGTGCTACATGCGAACGCGATTTAAGTGCGATGCAGACTGAGTGCCGGGAAGGGGACGGGGTGTGAGAAGGCCGGTGTTTAGCAATTTTCGAAAGTCGGTGTGAAGGAAGTAACGTATTCAAACTATAGCGAGATAAGAGTGAGACTGATAAAAGGTTGGCATCCCTATTCGTACCTTATAAAATTAGGCTAGGAACGCAGCATGAGCAGAATGCGGAAAGTGATCTATTGCATCGTAGAGCAGAGCAATACTGTTACGGGTAATTAGTAATAAGGCACGGTGAAAAAGAAGAGGAGACGGCGCATTTAAGGTGTTTACGCAATGTCAAAAGGTGACGAAAAAACGCCGCGGTGATGGTGTATCGTGCTGGCGTGTAGGGATGACCACTGACCTTGGGAGAGGCTCTGTGATGACTCAGTTGGGGGAGATAGGTCGGAAGGGTCTCAGGGACCACCTATGGCGAGGGGGATGGAGGAAACGGATTAGGTGAGGGCTCCCAAGAGCAAGGGGCTGAGAGTGAAACGGAGGCGGGCGGTGTATTACCTTAATGAAAGTAATTGGCTCCTGGTCTGAAGGATTTGAACTTCAAAGCCTGAGCAGGCGGAAACTCTACGGAAGTAGCACAGAGTTGGGACAGCGAGAAGGGGCTGTTTTTCAGCAGCGGAGCTGTGGAAACGGGAGAGGGTAGTGAGTAGGGAAGGTGGGAAGCCGGGGATAGTACGGCCAATGAGTGTGGCTAACGTGGGCTTACCTCGATGGAATCACAGGAGGCCGAAGGGGTTTGAACAGCGGGCAATGGCTGTTTCCGTAGCACCGGAGCTGTAGGAACGGGAGATGGTGGTGAGTGGGGAGAGTAGGGAGCATAGGGATCGTTCAGGAAAGAGACAGGTGCTCGCCTGGGCTTACCTCAATGGAGTCACCGGAGGACGAAGGGAGCAAGAAGTCTGCTTTTCCTTAAGGCATAATGGCAGACAAGGACCGGGGGGAGCCAGCATTTTATGCGAGTGAACGCGTAGCGAGAACCAGGTGGGGGAAATGAACGAGGGACTAAGATGTCGGGAAGGAACCAGAATGGGGGCCATTTTGGAAAGTGGTGCTGGAATAGCGGACATCTTTGAGTGGTGAGTTAAAAAAGAAGTGAATCTTAGTGAGTGCTGGCTAAAAAGAATTCCGACGTTAGTGCAAGTGATGCCTATGTGCGGAATAAACAGTTCCAAACATATTTACAATCTTAGGTACATAGTATTTAACATGGAGAGTACAGCCATATAAATGTCAGTGTAAATAGTCGGAAGGATTGGAATTATTAATGGAAGGATTCCAAAGTAGTACAGTGTAATTACTAGATAGAAAAGGTTCAATAATGTGCAACGGTGGTATTGGTACAGTTTGCCGATGGGGTTAATTACTAGAACAGTGTGAATAAAAACGGAGAGTCATAGTAGGTGAGAGTAATAGGAGTAAAACAGGATATTACAAAGATATGGTGCCTACAGTAAAGAAGTCCAATCCTCTGTTCGGTTGAGCCCGTTGTTGATGGAATCAAGGAGGATGATTGACTTTAATTCTTCACGGTTTAGCAATTGTGCCATGTTGCCGCCCCTTTGGGGTAACTTCAAGGATTTCAAAACTGTCCAACGCAAGTCATCTTCGTTGTGATTGGCATCCGAGAAATGGTCGACAAGGGGAGCATTTAGTGTCTTACATCGGATGTGACTTCTGTGTTTGCAGATCCTGGTCTTGACTCTTTGCGTTGTTTGTTCAATATATATTTTCAAACAAGGACATTGGATGAGATAGATCACATTGGATGTATTACAGTTGGTGAATGATTGACAGTGCACTGTGATGTTCTTAAACGTAAAGCTTTTGCCTTCAATGGTTAGTGAACAAACATTACAAGAGCCACATTTCACATGACCGATGATGGGGGACAGACCCCAACTGGCAGTGAGAGTGGTAGCATTGGGGGTGAAATCTAAGCAGTTCGGTTTGTAGATCCATAAAATTGGGTGGAATTGTGGGAACAAAAGATAAACCTTTCTTGAGAAAGTTGCATCACATCACACTAAAGGAAAAACAAGCAATCAATCACCTGAAAAACATTGACTCACTTATAATCAAAAGTGCCGACAAAGGTGGTGGAATAGTGCTCCAGGAAAAAACAGCTTATACACTAGAGATCAAACGCCAACTAGATAACAAGGATCATTACATGAGGCTCGCATCAAACTCCACTAAAGAGATTCAGGACTGGATCCTCAGAACGACTACAGAAGGACTCCACGCCGGCTTCCTTTCAAAAAAGGAATTCAATTTTTTGAATGTAAAGTCAGCACACACTCCTGTAATATATACACTCCCCAAAATCCACAAAAATATGTCTAATCCTCTAGGCCGCCCAATCGTCTCTGCCTGCGGCTCAATTTTGGAACCGTTAGGTGCATATGTAGATTTCTTCATTAAAGACTTCGTCCCCACCACCCAGTGTTACGTCAGAGACTCAATGGCAATGATTAACATGATCGAGCATCACCCTTTTGATCCCTCGACAAAGACTCTATGCACGATGGACGTGGAGTCTCTCTACACGAATATCCCTCAGACAGTTGCCCTCCTGACTATACAAAAGATACTAGAGTCACGCCCACATGTTGTCCCTAGTAATTTCATTTTACAACTTTTAGAACTATGCTTGACCCGCAATTTCTTTATGTTCAACAATACCTTCTACCAGCAAATCAAAGGCACTTTTTTTTGCCCCAAACTTGGCAGTGCTCTTCATGGACCAATTGGAAACTAACGTCATCTTGACACCATCAAACCCCTTCTTCCCAGGAATAGTTTTTTGGCGTAGATACATCGACGATATCTTTATCATTTGGAGACAAGACGTCGATGCTCTACGCCAATTCCTACACTGGATGAACAATAATTGTTCAGGGTTGTCTTTCACCATTACCACTGACATTGACTCTATAGCATTTTTAGATCTGACAATCTTTCACCATGATGGCGAACTACTTACACGCCTCTATCGCAAACCTACTGAGCGCAACACCCTCCTCAACTACACCAGCAATCACCCTAGGGCTCTAAGGGATTCCTTGCCGTATTCTCAATTTCTGAGAATTAGGAGAAATTGCTCATGCAAGGCTGATTACTTCAGAGAGTCAACTGTCCTGGCCTCTAAACTAAAAGACAGGGGTTACCCTAAAAGAATTGTGAAAAATGCTTCTAAAAGAGCCTGGTACTGCCCCAGAGAAGTCTTACTGACCCCCAAACCAAAAAAAGAACTGCAGAGAATTGCATGCGTAACAACTTTTTGCCTGGTATCTAACAAATTGAGAAAAATGATACTGCACCATTGGCCTATTTTGAATGCAGGTAATCTCACCATTGACAAACCTTTATTCGCTTTCAAAAAAAGCAAAAACCTGAAGGATCACCTTGTTAGAGCTGCATTACCTATCACCCCCAATGCTATCACTCTCACCAGGCCGCGCTGTCATTGGCGGCTGCGGGCGCGCCTGGCCCGGACCTCCGGCGGAGAAAGCCACCGAGCCACGAGCAGCCCTTCGGCCCGGACACCTGCCGGGCGGCACGCGCGGCTGGCGGGAGAGGCTCTGAAGCAAGCGAGCCCCCGCCCCGCCGAGGATCGTCAAGAGTGACCCGCGAGGGTCGAAGATCAAGGTAACCCCTGGGGGAGGCGGGCGGAAGGCCGCGGAGAGGCCCTGGACTCGCCCCTCCCCCAAGGAGGTCCTTTGCTGGGCCCCGTGGGCTCCCCATGCCCCGAGAGGGGGAGTGAACCGGCCCGTGGCCCAGCCGACGCTCGCCTAATGAAAGGCTGAGCGAGTACCCGCCAGAGAAGTGCTTTGGGGCGATAGGGGAGACTGCGTACCCCCGTCGGGCAGGAGGCCTCGTGCCGACTTAACAGTCGAACCCCTGCCTCAGACTGCTCTAATTCAATGCTCTGAGTGAATGCTCTAATCCAATGCTCTGAGTTAATGCTCTACTTCAATGTCCTGAGTTAATGCCCCTGTCCGACGCTCTGATTTAAGGCTCTAATTCAATGCGCTGGCTAATGCTATGTTTAGCGCTTTCATGAAATGATATGTTTACTGCTCTAAGGAATTGCCCAGTTTAGGGCTGTGCTTAAATGCCATGTTTGAAGTGCTAAGGAATTGCTATGTGCAGCGCTATGCTTAGATGCCTTGTTTGAAGTGCTAATGAATTGCTATGTGCAGCGCTATGCTTAGATGCCTTGTTTGAAGCGCTAATGAATTGCTATGTGCAGCGCTATGCTTAGATGCCTTGTTTGAAGCGCTAGTGAATTGCTATGTGCAGCGCTATACTTAAATGCCATATTTGAAGCGCTAATGAATTGCTATGTGCAGCGCTATGCTTAAATGCCATATTTGAAGCGCTAATGAATTGCCCTGTGCAGCGCTTTGCGTAAATGCTGTGATTGACGCTCTCAGGAATCGCCAGGTGCAGCGCTTGGAGCTAATACCATGTTTGACGTTTTAAGGAACTGCCAAATCTATTTCCAATGAAATGCTTTGATCCTAATGTTGATCTAGATAAAGCTGATTGGTTTTATTCAACCTACTGGTGTGGTGTCAATTATTGCGTGCGTTCCCTGTCTCAGTGGATGTGTGTGCTGTATGGTCACTTTACACGTAAGCCTTTGGGTGCCTACCTGCTCGCGCCACTCTACCCCCATAGGGCCTGGTGACCCCCGGTCCTACAACCATGCAAGAATGAGATTGTGATATCGGCTCTCTCTACAACTTCAGCGCTAACCTGTTCTATCTAAAAGAATAATCCTGTACCAGTCGTGTACCCTGTTTGCAGCAAAGTTGCATTGCCTGCATTTTTACCTCGGATTTTCCACTTTTTGTGTACACTATTTGTAATGGTATTATGCCTCTGTTCCCTGTGACTGCTATTCAAGGTCACAGTGTGTTCCCTGGCTGTAAAATAGTACTTTAATATTGGTTTTACCTAATTGGTCTATATAACTTTCCTGTTTGGCCTTGGGAGATGGCAAATACATTTTAGCAGTGGAGTTTAAGTTAAATATAATATGAAGGCTTCACTGTGTATTTACACCACCCACATTTATGGCCAAAATATATGGCTGCCAAGTGCACCACCGGTCTCTACCTGGGATGCAGTGCAATAGCACTCCAGTGATACATGGAAAGGAACATTGCCTTTGCCTTGTAGGGAAAATATGTTTACCTATTAATCAGTCACCCCTTAAGTGTGACTTGTAAGTCCATATGGTTGTGTATCTCCCCTGAAGTGAGGCTTGTAAGCCCATATGATTGTGTGCCACCCCTAAGTGGGGCTTGTAAGCCCATATGGTTGTGTGTTTAATGTGTAATAAAGGGGCACCCCGCATATTTGGAATAGTGTGCCGTCACAGTGATTATATGTCCTAAAGCTGTTTTTTACTGTGTAGGTTCTTCTAGATTTCTCATGAACAGGCTCAAGTAAAATCAAAACCTTTAATTGCAATATTTGCCTGGAAAAATGCAAGCAAAAGGATTCAAAGTTATTATTTTTATTTATTTATTTAGTTTAAAAAAATGTCAAAGTAGATCTTTGATAATATTAGTGAAAAAATAACTATAAAAATGTTTTTTGTGCTGCCTGAACAAAAACCGATTTGGAACCAGTTTTGTCATTCCCCTTATTTTCAGAGGCAATAGGTACTCCTAGCTGAAATTAACAGCCCTACTCTCCAGAGAAGAGCCTGACTGAATTCCTGGGCCCAAGAATTCTAGGGGATTATCAACAGCTGCCCACTTAACATGTTTTAGCAATCTGGGAGGGGCACAGGAATGGCAGGCAGAACAAAGGAAAGTCTTCAGAATATCTCTTTTTATTTGGTGTGGTACATCGGATTGAAAGGATCTGCTCCCATTAATTCCCAGACTTTCCTTGGCTCTCTGGCTTGTGTCCCAGCAGAAGAAAATACTTTTTGGCCCTGATAGAGGGAGGTGACGTTATCTAAATATGGGTGGGCTTTAGGGAGAGCCATAGACTTTTTTCATGCAGGAAAAGGTTAGCTTCTTAATGTAGAGCCCCTGGAAATTCTTACAGTTAAGCAAAGAGGAAGTGCTCCAGTAGGAGATGGTAATAGGGCAAGAAGTAGAAAGGATTTGGTAGGACAATTCTTCAATCACTGGCAAATGCACAGGATAAATTTAACACCTCACAATCACCCCCTCAGAAGACTACACATGGAGAGTAATGAAGAAAGAAGACACAAGTACTCCTGACTTTTGCTGGTACTCAGGGACTGGAACTGCTCTCCAAGTTTCAAGTAACTGACCTCCTGGTTGCCTGCACCAGGAACACAAACATAGGGTATGTCTGATTTCAATCGGCTCCATATGACCACAGAAACAGCATCCTGCAGGGGCTATGCCTGGGCACAACCCTGTTACCTAGGAGCCTGCACCGAGGCTGCAGGAGTAACCAGGATAAACCTTCCCAGCAATTGGGGAAAAGAGGATTTTTTTTTATCAGAACAAGGTGCTGAGGCTTCCTAGGCAAGGCACAACCAAGGTGGGTAGGAAAATCAGATTTGTCCCACTCAGTGCTTTTTGTCATGCTGAAAAAGCGCAAAAAAGTATTCTGCCTCATGGAGCCCTGCCTGATGACCGCTTCAACGGACTTTGGGAACCAGGAAGAAGAGTAAGGACCTTATTCAGTCCTAGGCGGACGGGATACCCAATCACAAATGTGAAAGACATCCCTTCCACCTTATTTCAAGTGCCTTGGGATATAATGCACTTGTAAAAAGGCAGGCGCGATATCAGTCATGTTTGTGCCGGAGTAACCAGTCTTCTAAACTCCAAATCAGGCTCTAAATTTAAAGGTAAAAATGTTGACCAGCGATAGACTGCAAATCTATCACAGGGGCAAAGCAAACTTGGTGGCCTTGAAATTCATCTTTGGCCCCCTCAGAGCTTTTGGTACCAAAACCAGTGGCTGCAACCAGAGCTCGACACCACGTTTCCGGCTTTGAAGGACCATCACCAACTTCAGCCTTGGACATTTCCTCTCTGGAGCAATCTGACTTCCAAAAACTAGATTAAGTCAGGAGGCAAAAAATTGTACTTGGATGACCTGCTTGGTGTATCTGACCTCTGCTGCATCCTGGATGGTCGGAAATCATTCTTAGGTCCTGGTCTACCACAAGTGAATATTTTTCAATAGTACATTTTGCTTTAAAACTTAAAACATCTTATCTCTGGTTCACCTAATTCAAATTTCGTTTTTGTTTGTCTTTTCTCACATTAAATATTTCTACATTTTTCTTCATGGGTTTGGAATTTTTGTATTTTGTTTGGGAAATGCGTGCTTCTTGTCCCATAACTAGCATGGAATGAGCACTGTTTCACTAAGACTTGTGTTGAGACCTAGTAACTGTGTGTTTACTAAGATGGAAAAAAGCCCCCACCTTCACAAATTAATAAGCCACTACTTGACACTGCATTACTGTCAGAAGGCAAACCTGCCGGACATGAAATTCCTCAGAAACCTGAATGACTTTTCAGTGAAAAAATAGAAAATGTAGTGAAGAAAACTTACCCCACTACCAATGTTTCTGCTTCAACAGCAGCACACATAGATTTGGTGGTTCTAATTTTCTTCAGTCATTGCCCATCCCATCTCTGACCTCTGAGCCTTGTGAAAGGCACCTTTCACATATGTCTCTATAGGTTAGCTTTCATTCCAGTCTTCTCTGTCTGGCCCCTTCTCATTCGCCACCCTCCTCCCCATTAACTCTGTTCTCACCTTTAACAAGAGCCCTTAGAACCAGACAGGTGTCATTTTTTGTTTTTAGACAAAATCGAATTCAGCCACTCTGAATGCCAGGTCCAGCCAGCAAAGTGTGTTTAGGATGAGGACACTGCAGCTCAGGTCTGCCCAATGAGTGAAGCCTTTACCTGTCTTATTCACTCAAAAACTCTGGCCTTGGGGCCCTGTAGGATTTTTTCAGGGAAAATTCATATTGCATTTTGCTACTTCTAAGCTGGTTGAAATGTCTTGGGCTACCTTTTCTGATTCCTGGTCAGTTGACCCCTTTAACATTGCCTGGTACCACAACCTGCTTTAGTGACAGACAACATTCTTTCTCCAGAGCATTGGTTTATCGGCCCCCAGATTCTGCAGGAGATTGTCTTGCATCCCTTGACCAAGCATTGGCCCTGAAATGTATTTCCTATGCCAGTTTCACCGCTTGGTGACTTTAACATTCATTTAGACAAGGCTGATGACCCCCTAACTAGACGCTCGGTGGAAACCTAGCCTCTCTTTATTTTGTGTGACCCAATAATGGGCCCACCCATAGAGGTGGTCATGCTATCAATAGCATACTATCGAATGTGTCATTAAAATGTGAATTCCCCCGCCAGCCAGCAACATGGCCAGACCATTTCCTATTGCCTTTTTCTTGGCACTTTGATTGCCTAAAGGCATCCTGACCCCCTTTGTTGGCTAATGATAATAGATGTTGGAATAAGGTCTCTATGGCTGACTTAAGGAGCACTTCACTGGACCCCATACCAGTAATCCCAGATTCTGCTGGGAAGGGGGACAGTGTTATTAGTTCCTGACTTAGGAGGGCAGCTGACATTGTAGCCCCTATTACGGCTTCTAAAAAGGCTACTACATCCCCCTTAGCATGCTGGTTCTCGCAGGAATTTGCTCAGGAAAGGGCTGCGTGCAAGAAATTGGAAAGAATCTGGTTACGTTACTACATGGAATCACATAAAGGGCCATGAAAGCCTATCACGGAAATCTCAAGAGGTCCCATAGCACCTTTTACACGCAATGCATTGAGAAGGCTGACAATGACGGGAAGGAGATTTTTAAAATTGTGACTACATTTTCTCACTTTAAATTTACATCTCCTTTGCTGGAACCCAGCCAGCCTCTATGAGCTCGTCTTACTGACTATTTTGAGGCTAAAATCCCCAAATTCTTTCTAATTTAATGGAGGTGAATAATGCGTCCGGAGGACCTTAATTAAGAGACTCAGCCGATCCCATTTCACATTCAAAATTGGCGTCTTTCCAGGCCCCATTTTTGGAGGAAGTGATAGCCCCCTTTGCGAACTGTAAATACGGGTCTCCAATGGATCCAACACCTGCTCATATCCTGAGGTCCATATCAGTTATTATTGCCCCATTACATCAGGAGTTATTTGCCATCGCTCTTCATTCAGGTATCCTACCAGAGGAATGGAAACAAGCTGATGTAATTCCTCTGCTTGAAAAGGCCAATGCTGAACCTAATTCTCTGGCTAATTTTAGACCAGTCTCTCTGCTTCCAGTAGCCGCAAAGGTTTTAGAAAGGTGGATGAACCAACAACCTCCCACATTTTGACTGAGGACAACTTGCTTCATCCTTCCCAGTCAGGATTTAGAGCCTGTCACACCTCTTAGACCACACTATTAGAGGCTTCTGAGTCCATTAAACCCTGTCTGGACTCTGCCATCAAGGCAGCTCTGGTGCTGTTGGACCTGTCAGCGCATTTGATATGTTAGATCTTCGTATCTTGCTGCACATGTCAGAACATCTGGGTGTGATAGGCTCTGCCCTAAATTGGCTTGGCTCTTAACCTTGAGAGATGTAAGCAGGTGGTTTGACTGAAATCATATGCCTCAGGAGGAAAAAGATTGAAGTGGGGAGTGCCGCTAAGCTCTTCCTAAGTCCCACACTCTTTAATATTTACATGACTCCTTTGGTATACTTGGTTGAATCATCTAACATCAAAGTTATCTCATACGCACATGATATCCAGCTCCTGCTCACACATGATGGGAATTCCGTAAATGCGGAGACCACATTTGCCCACTGTATGATAACACTGCGTGCTTGGCTGAAGGCCAGTAAATTACAGTGCAATCCTGATAAAACAGAAATCTTGTTGTTTGGATGGAACCCCCTTCCGGGATAGGTAGGAGCTCTGCCCAATATGATTCCTCCTCTGCTGCCTACAACGGCGGTAGCCACAAATTTGGGTGTCATATTTGTTGCCCAATTTTCACGTTCGGCATTCCTTCCATCATTTGTTCTTTTTTGCTTTTGTCGCCCTAAGTGGGAAGGATATGCCCAGACGTGGTTCCCATACTCACTGTGCCACTGGATTCAAGCTAGCCTGGCTGATGGGGGTGATACTCTGAAACCGGTCCTTGGATGCTTGTTTCCGGTCCAGGGAGGACCTGGTCTGGAAGTTCGGGCAGGTATCAGAAGTAGTGAAAATGTGCTTCTGTATTTTTCGTTTGCTGAAGAAGTTCCTATAGTTGCTTCCACAGGATGCCCAAGTTACTGTGGTCAGAGGCATTGATCCTTTCAAGACTGGACTATGCCAATGCGTTCTATTTGGGCCTCCCGAAATATCTGATCCAGCGGTTACAAGTTATGCCGAATATGGCTTTACGCCTTCTGTATAAAATACCAAAATATACATCACTATCATTATTTCGGGAGAGACTTCACTGGCTGCTAGTTCAAAAGCGTATAATGTAGTAAGCATTGACCCTGACACATCAAGGCCTCCACATCAAGGGGCCTAGTTATTTTAATCAAATAATTAAGGAATACAGCCCTAGAAGACCCCTGCTTTCAAACAAAGCTGGATTAACTGTGGTTCCCTGTTTCAAACGGCAACAAAGGGGCGGCTCTTCCTTTACTGTAAAAGCAGCTGGTATGTGGAACCAGCTGCCTGAACATCTGAGGTCCATTTCGGATGAAGCAAAATTTTAAAAAGCACTGAGCCCTTTCCTAATCGGATTTTGGTCGGGATAGATCAGTAGTTCTTGCCTCTGGCCTGCTCCAAGTTGCCTAAACCGCGCCGGGACACTCTCTTGGGTAGGCCTGCGCTGCAGAAGAAACCATCATTCATTCAATCCGCATTTGAAGGTTGAAGTCTGGTGAGTCCTTCCAACTAGTAACTTTGTTCCCTGAACGTTGACTAGAATTGTCTTGGTGGCGGGGGTCTTAGCTGATTCAACCTGCTGGACACTCAAGTGCTCACCTGCTGCAGAAGGGTGGAACCCTTGCCTGCCTTGTTTATCTAGGAACTGTGGTGAAAGACCTGTGAGGGAAAGATCATAGAAAGTATAAAAATATTGATCAGTTAAACATGATTAATTTAAATGATTTGGAGTATTCAGACAGTCTCTGAAATACCAAATGTAGGGATTACATGCAGTTTAATAGAATGTTTACTTCTTTTTCAGAGAGATCGGTACAATTGTTCGGTCGCTGGGATGCTGTCCAACTGAGGGTGAACTCCATGACTTGCTTGCTGAAGTAAGGAAGAGTTTTTTTGGTCTCTGTCTTGAATAATTTTCTGTTTAGTCTCCCACTCTATTGCAGATCAGCATTCCTTAATTTGTGCAAGTGGTTGCAGACGGTGGGAATGAGCATTCGTTTTTGATGATTAGAACTTATTTTTTCATCATTAGACTTTGATGCCAGAGCAAGAGAGACAGGCAGAAATGGGAGAAAGAAGGGGGGAGTGAAATAGAGGAAAACATTGACAAAGAAAGAAATTAGTGATGAGAGAACCTGCAAGAGTGAGTTAAAGAGGGGCTGTTCCTCTGAATCTTACGCATGATAACTGTCCCCTCCTGTTTCAGCGCTGGGATGCCTGCTGGTAGCCATGCGCTTTATAAATCCTTAAACTTAAACCTAAAGAGACCAGAAGTGTACAAAGGTGGAAGAAAGAGCCATTAAGAAAAATACAGATGAGGCAGCTTTGTTGTTCAACAATCATGGCATTCAGCAGCACTGCCGGCAAGCTCATACAAACAATGTGGTCACAAGACTTTTTTTTTTTAAGAAACTAAGCACTGAAGTATGAAGTATTTTTATTAGCCTTAACTAACCAAAGTATGACTATACTTTTAAAAGACTTTGGAGGATGTGAAGAAAATGAGTCTGACTTGCATTCTCTAGGATTTGCAAACGTTTTTGAAAATCAGATATATTTTTACAGTAAGAACGTACTATGTCCAATTTGTAAAGTAGAGATATTAATCTTTCCTTGCTTTACCTGGAATTGACTGGAACTGTTGATACAGCTATGGCATAAAGCCTTTAAAACTTGTGAGGCCTTTTCTTGTGGTCCTGTAGTGATTGATGGTTACTGGATAGAATCCTATACTGGTACTTTTTTTTTTTAGGTCTCGCCTACGCAGCGTACAAGCGGAGCGGAGGAGGGGACCTCTTGCAATCTATCACCACTTTTGCCTAAACACATGCATGTTTTGCATTGCTTTGTATTGCAACGCGTGCACGTTTAGCGTTTCCCTTGCGGGAGCGAGCAGGGGCACCATCTGTTAGCAATTATCGCCCTGCCGCTGCTCGCTCCCGTAAGGTAAACGCCAAATGTGCATGAGTGGCAAAACAACTCAATGCAAAACATGCACGCGTTTAAGCAAAAGTAAACGCTGTGCGTGTCTGGTCTCTGTTACCATGCAGAGACTGCTTGTTTTAATTGCACAATGCTTGCTCTAGTTGTGTCTTTACTTTCTCTCCTTTTGGCTCAATGTCTTCCAGTCTCTTGCTTTATCTGGCACTGCCTGTCTCTCCTTGGCTTTAGCTCGCTGTTTCTCTCCCTCTCTTTATCTCTCCCTGCCATGCACCGTTGTTAATGTCTCTTACAAACAAACAAACATCCAGTGCTCAGATTTATCTTTGTCATGAAATTGAAAACTGGAAGCCTCTGCCGTTCTTGATGAAGTTTGCGGTGTCTTGCTGTGTCGGCGGGGGCAAGGGGTATCGTGTTCAGTGCCTTCTGACAACAGACATTTTGTTTCCTCAATTACCTTCTGCCCCTTTTATGGATGCGCATCTTCAATGATGCTCTCGTGCCCTCCACCTTAGAACAGACATCCAGCGGACTGAGCGCGGGCAGATGCTGACAGCGTATGCGTTTATAAAGTACACTGGACGTTTGTTAACGTATGCACAGTACAAAAAGTTCCCTGCGGCCGTATCAACTATTTCTGAAGTGAAGGGTTTAAATGTAAAATGCAAAATACTGCAGTGGTATGTAAAAAAAAAAAGTGGGCATTTTTTTATTGCTTTAGATTATTGCTGTTTTTGTATTACTTTCCCAATACACCATAGAGTGTCTTATTTTCTGCACCCTATACGACGTGTGCTTTGTTGATCAGTAGCGCCGGCGTGGTAGCAGATCAGCAGATTCTTTTGGCGCGTGTTACGTACCTGTGATATTCTTCAACAAATGTCAGCGGTTATAAATAATTGTAACATTTGGTTTCCTTCTGCCACATCCTTCACTATTTGTAGAGCTAACACGTGTGAAATTTACAGCCTTTCTGTGTTTTGCATTTTTTTTGTAGCAATCATGTAATTTCTGGCCGGTTTTAATAGAACACATCTTAAAACTGCATGTGACAGATTAAACGTGATGCTAATTATATAGCAATTAGTGCATCAACTTGTCCCATAACTGACATGCAACTACTTCTGTGTTGAGAAATAGTTGTCCCTGTTTAAACTCTTACTTCACTTCTCCCTCAGATACATTTAATATCACATTATGTTAGTTTATAAAGCAGATTTGTAAAAAAAGCAAAAATAAGGAATCGCGATTGTCAGTGAATTATTTTATTACCCACAGTGAAACTTTACACAGTGTTAACCCCATGCTTTGCGAACACCTTCTCAATGCTTATTTTGTAAAAACATAACTGCTAAGGCCCAACGTTTTTTTACGAGCCTACCAAATGCCAGGCATGCCAAATAAAAGACTTTTGATTTCTCCTCATGCCTGTTCCACCACCCTATACTACCTGCATATTTATCTCTCTTTTTACCTGTTCGTTCTTATCTCTGCTTTTTCCCTTTGTCCCCGTTTTCATATCTTTGCCATATTCCTTTGTTCTTTCTCTTGTGCTTTCTGCCTCCTGCTCTGAGTCAGTTTGATATTGAAACAAGCTTTGGCATAGCCAATAGGTCTCGCCTTTGGGACCTTATACGTGTTTACCCATGAAACAGTTGATGTTGTTGCACCAAGCATATTGTGCTGCATAACTAAATACTTATAAGGTCCCAAAGGCGAGACCTATTGGCTATGCCAATGCTTGTTACCACTGGTGTGCCATTGTCTCCAATTCTATTGTACTTTGTTGGAGTGCCAAGGTGCTCCCTTAAGACACTTGACTCTGTATAACAAGGGCAAGCATACTGCAGGACACAGCACATAACATTCGCCAAAATCGATGTGCAGTGACTGCTATGACTACAAAGAACAATAGGATCTTTATTTGCAGGTAGATACAAATGAACATTTAAAAATAAGATACACACAAAAAATTAGAGAGGACTGAGTTACAACCCCAAATGTGTTTTTCACTCCTTAGTGCTATCCTGCATTTTTTTGCTCTTCCACAAGTACAATGCAGTTGTATGGCGCTGTGGTCAAGAATCCTCTGTGATGTTTGAGACTTGGTGGCCTCTACCTAGTGCAAGGGTTTTTCCTTGTAAGGAATATAGATTTGTGATTGGATGAATGGATAAGGTGACTCTGACCAAGTCTTTGAAGAGGTTCAGCTTCAATGCAGCTAAAGCTTGCGTGGTATTCATGGTTAACCAAGAGTACAAATGTCTAGGTAGGCATTAAGTCCGAAAACCACCCACCAAAAGTAAAGCATTGTTTCACCCAAAATTATGGTAGCTTAGGATGGTAATTTTTACTAGGTGCAGTGGAAGTGGGAGTCTCTGGTCCAGATAACTGCTCCTATGCATGGCAGAGTATCACAGTTCAGCATCCATTTGGGGACCATAAAAAATGTTTGAATGTTTTTAAGTATTCTTGTTGGAGACAGAGTTATGGATCCATCCCACTACTCAATCCAAATTTCTTGGACTTTCACCTAATGAAATGGGTGAACCCTGTCAAGACTTTCCAGTGATAGCATAGCACCCACTGAACTCCAAAGCTACACCAGACATGGTTGGATTGTGAAGCAAAAAAACGATGGATTTAGGCCCAGATCTCTGTACTGGGGTGAATGTATGACATTGCTCTGCATTCTGTCCATCAACTGTTGTTTTTGCATTGGTCACCCCGAGTGGGATGGGTATGCTCAGACGTGAGTCCCGTGCTCTCCGTGCCACTGTAATCAAGCTATCCTGGCTGAAGAGGGGTGAAACCCCGAAACCGGTCCTAGGATGCTTGGTTCCAGTCCAGGGAGGACCTGGCTTGACAGTTCGGGCTGGACTGTTCCCATGAGGCATAGGGTCAAGACTGATTTGCATATGGCTGGGTTCAAACTGGAATGGCATGGTGAGCAAACAAACGATGGATTTAGGCCCAGATCTCTGTACTGGGGTGAATGTATGACATTGTTCTGCATTCTGTCCATCAACTGTTGTTTTTGCATTTGTCACCCCGAGTGGGACGGGTATGCTCAGATGTGAGTCCCGTGCTCTCCGTGCCACTGGAATCAAGCTATCCTTGCTGAAGAGGGGTGAAACCCTGAAACCGGTCCTAGGAGGCTTGGTTCCAGTCCAGGGAGGACCTGGCTTGGCGGTTCGGGCTGGACTGTTCCCATGAGGCACAGGGTCAAGACTGATTTGCATATGGCTGGGTTCAAACTGGAATGGCATGGTGAGCAAAAAAACGATGGATTTAGGCCCAGATCTCTGTACTGGGGTGAATGAATGTATGACATTGTTCTGCATTCTGTCCTTCAACTGTTGTTTTTGCGATTTGGAAGGCGGGCACTGGTTGATGGGCCGGTGTCTCAGGGTCACCTGTGGGCCGTTTTTTTGGGGCCTCTATAAACCGGCCCAAGAGACTGACTTTCTTCCGCATTCCTCCACCAGGCCGCTTTAGTGTGGCACAGTATCTTGGTCGATCCCCAGCGGTGCTTTAAATTGAGGCTGGGGGCCAGGTGATGCTTTATGCATTTGGGGCATTCTCACCTCGGCATCCTGACTCATGAGCCCTGCCAGAAGCAGTGTTATCCCCCGCTGGCCCAGCACCTTTAGATCATGGCACGTGCAAGGAGGGTGGGTTGTATGCAGAGGGGCAGGTGATATTGGACCCTTCTCACCTAAACACCCCACCCCCAGCTTGAGCAGCAGTAATGTGCTTTTTGACACCTCCCTTGCCAGGTAAATGCTCTGAGGCTATAATGGACTGGGGTGGGGATGAGTAAGAGAAGTGGCCTCCCTAGCAGCCAGGTGTTGTCACCTCATCCACAGTGTCTATTAGGATTTGTTGGGGGAGAGGAGAGGGTTGCATAAAATTGCGTTATGGTCAGATCTGCATACGTTGAACCTAGGCTCAACATCCTGGGATTCTGGCAAATCACTTAATCTTCATACCGAAAATGAAAATTAATTGATCTTGTGTAATGTAGTTTGTGCTCATGTACATTGCTCCAATGACTTAGGGCCGAGCTCACACTATACAAAACTATATAAAAAACTAACTGGCCAGATTCCAATGAGCTTAACCAGATGGTGATCCATGAAAGGGATGATCAGGGAATGTGGGCCACTTTTTAAGAGTGCCCGGGCCTAATTGTGATCCCAATCCGACCCCGTCACCAGATTCATCTGGAAAAGGGAGTTCTCGATGGGTCCTGCCACCGCAATAAGCAGTGGTATCTATGGATCTGGAAGGTTTTGAAAGATAATGTCAACTGTTTGGGAATCACCAGGGCTGCCAAAAACATGTGGAACCGTATCCCACACAGAGGATGTGAGACTTCCTGGATCTTTGGAGGTGAATGAAAAAAGAACAGTGTGTCTTTGCTCTTTGTTTCTCCTGGTTGATGGGTTGGTGGCTCCTGCATATCCCGGGCAATCTCAGGATATCAAGTGTTTCTTATGTTGATTCTCTACTCAGCTGAACCTTTTGCAGATTTTCCTGAAATCAGGCGGTCTCTTATTCTAGAAGGCACAGCCCGGCTTGTCTTGCAGACAATTAAGTTTGCCTTCACTTTGAAGGCCACAGCAGCACAGCTTCACGCAGTTTAAAGGGAAAGGAACAACCCAGCAGAGGTTCAATTTGGGGTATTCCAATTCCAGTGCATCGGTGCACCGAATACAATGTTGTCAGTATTTGTACTTGTAAAACCGAGTTTGGCGGTCCTGGGCATTTAATGGCTTCTAGACACTCCTTTTGCATTTGACTGTCAATGGTTGACCGGGGTAGGAAGTACAAGGCTTATCATGGAGGTGATGTGGGGCTAAAGACTCTGAAATCAACAAGGCACACAATAACCCTCTGCAATAATTAAAATGTCCTGGCAATACCTGATCTCTTTGAAAGATAGGCATTCTTACAGTAAATCAATACTGTCCAGGATCTTAATGTCACCTATTCTGTCTGAGATTAGCGCTGGGACACCCCTTAGCTGGGGCAGCCATGCGCTCTATAAATAGTAAAACATAACAACATAATATATTACAGGCACAACACAATGTAGAAGGCTATTCCACTGCAATATTACTACGCTGAAGTGCTACGCTTCCTCAGGAGTCCATAGTCCAAAGATTGAGAATTATAGGCTTATGCTTAACATGAATAAGGCAGGTGCTTAGATTATCCTGACACACCCTTCCCCCCAAGTAGGTGACCATTTGGCATTCTGTGGTGTGAGTGTTTCGAAAGTTCTCTCTACCCTTTGCCTTGTTCAACCGGCCCCAAAGGTGGAGCAGTTTGTCTTACTTGGACAATGAATAAAGTTCAGTCTCCACTGGGGTCACCTCTGGCCCGGCCCCTTTTCTTGGGCGGCTTCACTAGAGCCAATGGTAGAGTGGTGAGTCAGGCTCGTGGTGGAGGCCATAGGTCAGTTTACCAAGCAAGCTGGTGCAGATGAACATGGTTCTGAGGACGCCGTGCTTCGCCACATGGGTTCTTTTTTGTGTGGGTCCCCACCCCCCCCCCCCCACCCCCCAGGTCATTATAAGCACGGGTTCTCCCTACAGGCACTCGCATGACGAAGCCGCACAGCTGCACTGGATCTCAACATTGTCTCAACGTTGTCGCAGCACGGGCAGTCATATAGTAAAGTGGCACAGCTGTACTGGGGCATAACACTGTCAGCAGCGCAGGCATGTACACAATGAAGTGGCACAGCCCTGTCATGCTGAGGCATAACTATGTCGGCAGCATGGCCAATCATGCTAAAAATGGCCCTGCCACTGTAGGCCTCCACCCTTCTGCTAAATGCTTCCACACAGGGCACAAACTCAGTGTCACTGTTTTCTGTGATCTACCACTGCACTGACACAGCTACTGCACGCTCAGTTTTTCTGAGCAGTCTCCTTCTGTGGTGCCACCAGCACTCCACCTCACAGACTGGCACATGATTAGGTAGCTCTGTCAGAGCTTCTCCTCTGGGAAGATGCTTTGCAGGGACACCTCCAGTGCCTCTCTCTCAGCTCAGCTATCCCCTTTCCATGGCAGATTCTAAGCAGCACGTTTCAGTTTTCTAGGGTCATGGTCTCTCACCCCTTTGGGAAGCTGGCAGTCAGAGCCTTGGATCCTAGAAGACCACCTACACCCTGGTGGGCACAGCTTCCCTCGGTAAAGCGACTCTATATGCAGTTCTTCCAGATATCCTTGTTGATTTTCGATCTCTGCTCAGAAATTATTTCTAGAGAGTGCCACATTTGGTGTCTTGACTCACGCCATGTCAGACAATGTTTGTTCTTTAGGTGATAGCATGAAAGAGGATGGGTCCAGAAAGCTTTCTCATGGCTACCCAAAACCGTGGCACACAAAGGAGGAGAAATCCTTCACAATCAGCTAACTTTTGTCTATAGCACCTTCTGAGGAGCAAAATAAAGGACATGTCCACGGATCACACTTGCACTTCAAAGACACCTCTATCTCTCGTCCTCACACACCCAGTTATTTCGTTAACTTCAAAGGACTAGGTCTGAGTCAGGGTTCTGCAATTCACATTGTCCGTTTGGAATGTACCCTCAATTTTGTACACAGTGGAAGCAAAATAGATTCTGTAGTGTTCCTGGGTAAACATGGCACACTTACTCGTTGCACACTTTTGCCATATGCTCAAGTTATGGGACACATGCAAATATACAGAGCACACAGGGATGCAGTACAGGATCCAGTGGTACTGAACAAAACAGACAATTTACATGGCAAGGCCAGTAGGCGACTCACCTCTGTAGATTTCAGGAAAAATGCATGTCCTGCTACTAACAATTCATGCTGCTGCCACCACTGGCTGTACCTCCTAGCCAATGAGGGCATAGTAGTCTCACTCTGATAAATGCATCCTGGGTGCGTTCCTTAACACCGCAGCGCCACCCCTCTGGGTCACAGCCCTTAAGTAGCTATCTAAAGCAGCTCTGAGAGCACACACGAATATTGTGTATGCTGAGACCAAAGCAAAATTGTAAAACTGGACAGAAACTTGCATGCCTGTTAAACTCATGCCTGCAAATCATGCATGGGACAGTTTTGTTTGATGCATATAATCAAGAAAACAGCATGACTCACTTAGCTGCCTTTTTAGGTTGAGCATTCGAGACCTCTTGTATATACTTTAGTATATACTTATATGTGTATGTACTTTGTGGGCTCTGGAGATCAGCCCTAGGACTTGTATGCTTCCGCTTAGGGACTTTTTTTCTGTTCAACTGCCTCTATTTAATGGTCTTGATAGAAAACGACCAGTAGAGGTCAGTAAAATACCAGAATTGCTTTCTGCTGAGTGACTTTTTAAAAAAAAATTCTGGCAACTGCCGCTATTTAACCTTCTGGATAGAAAATGACCAGCAGAGGTCAGTAAAATACCAGAATCACTTTATCATTCTCTAGATTCCAGTCCATAGAAATTGTCTTCCACAAGCACCCGTAGACAATAATATTTTTTTCAAATCTTGTATTTTCAGTGATATGACGACTGAAGGCCCTGATTTTATATTAAAAACAGAGCTTTGGACTATACCATTTCTAGCTGAAAGGCAATATTTCTCTCCATGTGTTCCCATACCTGGCGTGTCACTCAGTTTGGTGCTTCTCTTTCAGGGGATCCTCATCAATAGTCATAAGCACTGAATATTCCCGCCCATGCGCGGGGACCCCGGAAATAATAAAAAATATATATGGAAACATATATATACAGCTCTACATATATATACATATAGATTTTTTTCCATATTTCAATGCAGCCTGTTTAAAAAAGAGGTTAATCAATGCAATAATAAATAACTGTTTTTGCAATCATATACTCCATAGCCTAGACCACAGGAGGGCAAGCATTACTTGAACTCTTTTAATGACCAGAATTAATACCAAATTGCAAAGGAGCCCGTATTGTTCATCATTCAGAGAGCAAGAGCCTCAGACAAGGTACATTTGCCAGGTAACCAACAGGAATACAAGACGATTGGGAGCAATGGGTTTCACTCAAACAGGGGGAAGCCTACAGTAACCAGGGTATATACTGCCTTCCTCCATGAACTCATCACCACCTATTTCCGGATTTTCAAAACTGATCTTAAAACTCTTCTCTTCCTAAGACAATTCTATCAATAATTCTCCTCACCCAGCTCTCCACCAGGCATAATTCTCCTCATCCCGAGCTACTCCGACCCTTTGTAAATTTGTATTCTGTACTTGTATAACCCTAATCGCTCCACCTTTTCTTATTATGTAATCTTGAGTGACTCTGTAAATAGTAACTGTTGTACAAAAGTAGTTTTACCTACTACCATGCTACTCTCATTCCTTATGTAATTTACTTTGCTCTATTGAGCAAGACCACTGACTCTTTGTCAGTGAAATTGCTCTCTCACCATCGCAGCTCCACCACTGAGTGAGGTCTCCCCAGCCCCTGCACTCTCTATTGTGAGTGTTCTGGGCCCTCCTCCACCCACAGGTTCACCTGCTCCTCATCCCTGGTGGTCCAGTGGACCTCTGTCTCCCGCTTTCCGCTCTGTTTTTTCACTTGTTTTCACTCGTTTTTTCACTCGTTTTCACCCTCTTTCCTAATCTATTTTTCTGCACTTTTCTGCTTTCTGCTGTTTTCTCTTTTTCCCTTTCTACCTACTTTTCCTCCTTTTCCCGCCCGTTTCCCCCACCCCCGCCGCTGCTGCCCCCGCAGACACTACCCCAGCACGACCAGTGCAACCAATCCAGCTCCCCTCCCCGCTCTCACTTCCCAGCTGTCCAGCCCTCCCCGACCCCTACTTAATCGCGGCCGCTGCGGGGACAGGCGAGCAAGACCACTGACTCTTTGTCAGTGAAATTGCTCTCCCACCCTCGCAGCTCCACCATTGAGTGAGCCTCCCCCAGCCCCTGCACTCTCTAGTGTGAGTGTTCGATGCCCTCCTCCACCCGCAGGTTCACCTGCGCCTCATCCCAGGTGTCTCCTGCTTTCTGCTCTGTTTTTTCACTCTTTTTCCCCCCCTCTTTCCTAATCTATTTTTCTGCACTTTCCTGCTGTTTTCTCTTTTTCCCTTTCTACCTACTTTTCCTCCTTTCCCAACGCGTTTCTCCCCCGCCGCTGCTGTCCCCATGGCCCCTCCCCTCCAGCACGACCAATCCAGCTCCCCTCCCCGACTCCCAGCTGTCCAGCCCTCCCCGACCCCTACTTAATGGCGGCCGTGCAGCGGACGCACGCAGCGGGTGCACTGCTGGAGCGCCAAAGGCAAGCCCGTCTGCACCCGTCTGCGACCCGACCAGTGCCAGGAACCCTGGACCTCCGCCCCGCCAACGCTACGACCCAGCAGCACTCAATGCACTCAACCCAGGCCGCAACAACAACTGCAAGATAGCATCACCAGCCGACACCCACGGACCCTTCAGCTGTCACTGCTCCCGGCACACCTGCAGCACCGCCAAGAACACGGATCCAGAACAACCCGCCCACAAGAACACAACCGAACCGAAGACCCTGCAGTGCATCCTCAATGTCCGATTCCTCCACAAACACGCCACCGAAATCTGGGACCTCCTTGACAGCACCACCCCGGACGTAGCGTTCTTCACTGAAACCTTGACCAACACCACCTCGGGACCAGAAATCGCCATCCCCCAAGGATACAAGATCTCCAGGAAGGACCGCCCCACCCGCCCGGGAGGAGGAATCTCCATCGTCCACAAATCCACCCCCCGCCTGAGCACACTTCCCTACAAGCCCACAGAACTGATGGAACACCTTCACTTCAGGATACTGGCCAGCCCCACCGCTACCCTCTGAGGAACCCTCATCTACCGACCCCTTGGACCCCGTGGACCCTTCGCCAACTCCCATCACGGACATCATCTCCCCGCAGGCCATCGCATCCACCAACTACACCCTGCTGGGGGACCTCAACTTCCATCTCGACAACCAACTGGACCCCAACACCACGTCCCTCCTGGACAACCTCCACAACATTGGACTCCGCCAGATCGTGACCGAGCCCATGCATTCAGCAGGACACACCCTCGACCCCCTCTTCACTACAGGAAACTCCATCACCTTCAGCCACACCCCTGAACTCCCATGGACCGACCATCGTTGCGTCCACTTCACCTCCAGAACACCCACCATCCACAGACACCAGCACTTTATCCCACAAAGAAACTGGACCAAAATCACCGATGACCAGCTTCCCCTACTCACTCAACAATTCCACCCCTACCATCGCGGAAAACTATGACCCCAACACTGCAGCCCGAACCCTGCATAGAGGATCTCGGACAGCGCTAACACCATAGCCCCCCCTCAAGAAAAACAACAATACCCGTGCCAAGAAAGCCAGATGGTTTACCACCAAACTTCGAGAGTCCAGACGCACCTGCCACCACCTCGAAAAGCCCGGTGGAACACCAAATCCTCAGAAGCCCACATCAACTTCAGAGCCGCCACCAACGCTCACCACCAACTCATCAGAGAAACGAGAAAAAAAGCGATTGAAGACAGAATCTCCACCCACATGCACAACAGCAAGGAACTCTTCAGCATCATCAAGGAGTTCACCCAACTCACCAGCGAGTTACTGACATCCCTCCCTCACAAGACCTCTGCGACAAACTCAGCACCTTTTTCCACCACAAAATCAAGAGGATCTATGACAACTTTGATGAAGACAACCAACACACTGAACCCTCACCAACCACCCCGACACCTGGAAACCAGCGATTGACAACTGGACAGCCCTCACCTCCGAAGAAACACTGAAGACAATGAAGTCAATCCACTCAGGGGCCCCCTCGGACTCCTGCCCCCACCACATCTTCAACAGAGCCGCCGACACCATCGCACCCATGCTCCGCCACACTATCAACCGCTCCCTGGCGACTGCCTCATTCCCCGACGACTGGAAACACGCCGCAGTCAACCCCCTCCTAAACGAACCCGCAGCGGACCCCACCGACCTCAAAAACTACAGACCCTTCTCCCTGCTCCCGTTCCCAGCGAAAGTCATCGAGAAAGCCATCAACAGCCAACTCGCCACATTCATCGATGAACACAACATCCTCGACTCCTACCAGTCCGGCTTCAGAAAAAAACACATTACAGAAACCGCCCTCCTCGCCGCCACAGACGACATCAGCACCCGGCTGGGCAAAGAAGAAACAATAGCCCTTATCCTCCTTGACCTCTCAGCAGCGTTCGGCACAGTCTCTCACTGCACCCTAATACACAGACTCTATGACACAGGAATTCAGGACAAGGCCCTCGACTGGATCCGCTCCTTCCTCTCCTGCAGGACGCAGCGGGTCAGACTCCCCCCTTTCCTCTCGGACCCTACACCTACCAGCTGCGGAGTCCCCCAAGGCTTCTCCCTCAGCCCGATGCTTTTCAACGTCTACATGGCTCCACTCGCCCCCATCGTCAGAACCTATGGACTCAACATTGCGTCATACGCAGACGACACCCAACTCATCCTCTCCCTATCCAACGAACCCAGCACCGCCAGACACAACTTTCGAGAAGGCATGGAAGCCGTCGCCAAATGGATGAAAAACAGCTGCCTACAACTAAACACCAACAAAACAGAAGTACTCATCATTGGCCCAAACCCCAACGCCTGGAGCGACACCTGGTGGCCACCCGCCCTCGGAAACCCACCAACCCCCACGGACCACACACGCAACCTGGGAATCATCCAGGACTCCGAGCTCAAAATGGACCGTAAGATCAACTCCGTCTCGTCTTCCTGCTTCCACACCCTCTGCCTCCTTCATAAGACCTTCAAATGGATCCCCCTCGAACACCAAAAGACCGCCACTCACGCCCTGGTCACCAGCAGACTCGACTACGGCAACGCACTCTACGCCGGAATAAACAATAACCTCACCCGCAAGCTACAGAACATCCAGACCGCCGCCGCAAATCTGGTCCTCAACCTGCCAAAACACTGCCACATCTCCCAGCAGCTGTGCACACTCCACTGGCTCCCCGTCGAGGCGAGAATCACCTTCAAGATACTCACCCACGCACACAAGGCTCTCCACGGAACCGACCAGAGTACCTGAACAGCCGACTCAAATTCCACGCACCCCAAAGGACCCTACGATCAGCCCAGCTCTCCTACACCGTAGTCCCCCGCACCAGAAAGACCAGATCGGGAGGCTGCTCCTTCTCCTTCCTTGCGGCCAAAGCATGGAACGCCCTTCCACTCCACCTCAGACAGACAACATTGCTCCCCATCTTCACAAGAAACCTCAAAACCTGGCTCTTCGACTGACACCCTCCTTGATGGAATGGAACCTGCACCCCACCCCCCCACCCTAGTGCCTTGAGACCCTTACGGGTGAGTAGTCACGCTTTAACAAACCCCTGATTGATTGATATTGTAAAACGCTCTGGGTTAGGTTTGCGCTATATAAAAACGCATAAACAAATAGGATAAAACATTTTGGGGAGTAGTCCTAATCAGGAGCATGTGCAGGCTGACACGCCCACCCTGGACAAAGGCTTTCTGCATGAAGGATGGTCTCTTTCATGTGCAGCATGCAAACAGAGTCAACCAGACCCCACCATTCACTCAAATGTAAAACACACATGCCATTCCTGAACACAGCCTCCACATTGTATTCACATGAGGAAAGGAGGAGGCCCTAGTGAGGGAGACTGGAGAGCCAGTAGACATTCTTCTCACAAGGGTACAGTAAAATTGGCCATAACCAGGCCAATTGATTGCTGCCAGACCTGTCCATTACCACATAGCCTAGGATTAGGAGGCAGTGGTCACCCTCGCTCAGAAAGTGGTACACTTTGTGTATCTCAATGTCCTCGGGGCACTGCTCTGATGAGGAACAGTGAAGTAAAATATGGACCTGGAGGAGAAATTGGTCTAGCCCAGAAAAACAAGCAGTCAATGGAAGCACAGCTTTTTCAAGCCATGCAGAGGACTTTCTTGCCAGCAAACCCCAATAATTAGCACATTTTTCAAATGTGGGTTTTAGACTTGGGAAATATGTACAGTGAAATGAAAAACTGCACTACCCTTTCCAATCCTGTCGGATTGCATCCTTCAGATGGTGCACAAATGACATTTTGACCATTTATTGAAACTATAGAAGAGAGGAAGCAACCCTTATATTTACTTATAGATGTTCATGCATAGATCTTTGGATCTATGAAATCCATGCAAACCTAGGAAAAAACCTACAATTCCATAGATTTTGAACTTTTTTTTAAACAAAGTTTGTGAATCAGCCTTAATATTTTCAACTAAAATATGTATGGTTTCCAAAATAGTAAATGGTAACTACCAGTGAGGAAGTGTGACCCAGGAGTTAGAGCTTGCCGACTTTGAAATATGTGAACCAGGTTTGATTCCCAACCTAGGCTCAACATCCTGTGATTCTGGGCAAGTGCCTTAATCTCACTGTGTCTTAAAGAAATAAAAAGATGTATAACATATGTTTCTCTTGTAAAGAGTTTTAATGCCCTCGGGCCTGGTTAGCGCTATTAAAAAAACTGCAAAAAATACATTAGTGAAGAATGACATCTGCACTTGGGTCAGAAGCCCTAAGCATGGTTTAAAAAGTAGTGCCTCTGTACCGCATTTTGTTGGGGCTCACAACAGCTCTTCATAGAAGTTATGGCATGAACTGGACATTTAATTTGTTCTGTGTTTTGGATTATTATTTATTGTGCCATGCTTTATTTGATTTTCAAACCCTTTCCAACACGTTAAGTAAGCCAAAACTGCTAGATGTATCTACCCTGGAGTGTCAAGTGCCTAGAGCGAGAGTACCCTGGTTATTCAGTTGGAGTGCAAATACTATTGACATCCCTGGGTAAACCATCATACCCAGCTTTGATGCCGCAGAACTACCACTGAGTTCCTCCAAGATGTTACTACTGACATGCCCTTGGATAATTGTGATATAGGATGATATCTTAGTTTTACCTTTATTTCAAGACATGATGGTATTTTGAATCCACGAATCACTGGGTTTGCGACCTCAAATTCCTTTTTCCTAATGTACAAAACCAGTTTTACCAGTCAGAAAGTTTTTCCGACTTGTAAAATGGGTTTTGTGATCCATATGGAATCAAAATTTGGAAGCGGTGTTCCTTCCAAATTTGTGCGTAACAAAAATGAATGTGTTGGTCTTTAATGCAACTGGTGCTCATGTAAAGTAATCTGATACCCTCGGGTCAAGCTTGCGCTATATAAAACTCTAAAAAAATAAAATAAAATTGCCATTCGGTGTGCAATGTCTCATTGGTTTGGGACCTCAAATTATGGTGTCAAACCATTGATCAATTACCAAAACCTCAAAGCAGGTGGTAACTGATTTGCAAAGAGGAAGGGGGAAATCCTGGGACGCCTTCCCCTTTAAGAAATAATGTTGGCAGCCCTCGGTGGTAGTGGGCAGTGGTCCAGAGACTGCATGGTCTATTCCCGTTAATATTTGGAAAGTGGAAAACTTTTTTTTTTTTTTTTAGCTTCACTGGTTCCTTTAAGGAACATTGGCTTCTTTAAAAAAGTTTTCCATTTGGAAATGCACACTCAGATATGGTGATCTGCTGTCCCTTGCAGGCCACCATCCCCGCGTTTATAGACTGTCAGAGAGGGTCACAAATTCCAGCCGGCCTAATTAATAGCCATAGACAGGTCACTCTGCGATCGCCTGTGAATGATGATTTTGTGATAAACCTATTTATACATAATTTGTTTCATAAAATCAGAGTCTGTTCACAAACAACAGTGTGCAGTTTGTGAATGGACTCTGTACTTCTGGCACACTCTTTAGTAGTCTGTCAAAGAAGTTAAGATAAGATACGAGCTCTCTAAAGGAGAAACACAGTGGCGGTTTGAAGCCTTCTCATTTTCTATCACAATCAAGCCCTTTGTCTGGGTGTGCACTAGGTAAAAGGACATAGTTACAAAGAACACATGTATGGCACTGCTTTAGAGATTAAACACATTCTGCGCGAGGCACTTCTTACGAGTAAATAACTGGGTAGTCTAGTTGCACACTTGCAGGTTTATTTGTTTAGTGCTTCAAATGAAACATTGTGTAGAAAGTAGGCTATAGGCCCTAATGCAAGCGTGGATTCTGCGCCCCTGCCCCATTACAAAGGTTGTGGTAGTGAAAGAGATCCGTGTAGTGTGGTCACACCCTGGTGCCCTCGCGCCACATCACTGGAAAAACAAGTTTACTGAACATGCTTTCCTGGGATACAGTCTGTACTGTTGAGTTAAAAAATATGACAGGCGTGTAGGTTCTCGGCCTAATAGTCCCGGGCCATTGTGAAGCATTCCAGCGTGAAAATGTCATTGCCTCTCTTTTTTTCCAAAATAATAAACATAACGAGTGTGTTAAGACACCGACTGGCCCTTATATATATCAAGTGCTTCCTTCCAGTATTCATAGTTAATTAAAGTACAACCGGAAATTCTTTCCCCCATTTAGCCGTCGTAAACAATCTGAATCCTTTTATATTTGCACATCCCCAAGTTCTAACGTATATAATCTGTTGTACCTTCCTTCTACTGCTCTATGTTTCCTGATTTACTTAATATACAAAACGGTATAGGGCTACATCTTACTTATAGGGCGATATTTGCTTATTTTGCCTGCTGTCACACTATACTTTCAAATTAAGATTCCTCCGTACCCCTACACTACTTCACATGACCCCACCTTTGGAGCACGCTACCTACTAGTCTGTTACTAGGACGCAGCCACATTTCTGCCTCGTCCTCTACCCCAAAATGGCATCCGCTTGCATGGCACACCGCTTCGGGTCCAGGCACACTGTGCCTCATATCACCCAACTGTATATGTTCAGGCCCCTCCACATGCCCCACTGTTCAAAAATAGAACTGAAGCAGCGAAGCCCCAAGATGGCCTGGTATTTCCCCAGAGCCTCAATACATGATTCAAACAAAGTCCCCTGCCCCCCCTGAGAACATGGCAATGTAGTAGCTTAACTGCCACCTGCTAAAGGCAGACCACACTGGTATGTATGGCGATAGCAATGACTTGTTCCTTTTTTGCGAAACCGCAGCTTCCTTCAATGACGCCGCATCCATGATCATGCAAATCTACTGCTAGGTCACCTTGCGTGACTTGTCTCTCTACGTACTGGCTCCTGTACTTCGGTTAACACCAGATCATGGAGTTCGACTATCATCTAGCCTCACCCAGTTTTCAGCACTGGATCCACCAAAATGTAATCCTAAAGCTGTAACATGACCCTTGTGCCTCATGGTTACTTTACTACTACCAATTGCACCACTGAGCAACAACACAGAAGTTACATTGTACTTAATGGACCACAACACAGACGTTCTTTTAATATAAGTAACTTTTGAGAACCCCACCATGTTCAAACACTGTACACAATGGCACTCACACTTTGTGTCGTCCACACTGAGTACCACAGCCTCTTCAATTCTTGTGGCCCTTTAAATAGCAGGCAATACAACTTTTATCGCAAACTTCCAGATTGGCTAGTCCTTCTGCCAAATCAGTTGAGAAACAGCTTGGTTATCCCAAACGGGTAGGTACTAGACAGAGGCGTTGACCTGATTTAGAAAACCAAAACCTGTTGTCAGATCTCCCGAGGCTTCTCCGGGAGCAACGTTACTTTTATTAAGTTCTTGTGACTTTTAACCTGCCGCCTACCTGCACTGCCTTAAAGCGCCTCGGATCCGGCGCCCTGATCCTCCCTGGCTGCCCTCTCTCCTGCATGCGACCAGACCGCCTCCGCTGATCGCCCCCTCCTCGCCTGACTCTCGGAGGGGGACGGGCGGCTCCTCCATCTTGGGCGGGTCTGGCCTCGGCGCTGCAGCTCTTTGGCTCCTCCCCCCCTGGCTATCACTTAAGGCGCACACCTGCCCATACTTCCTGACCTGTTGTCAGATCTCCCGAGGCTTCTCCGGGAGCAACGTTACTTTTATTAAGTTCTTGTGACTTTTAACCTGCCGCCTACCTGCACTGCCTTAAGGCGCCTCGGATCCGGCGCCCTGATCCTCCCTGGCTGCCCTCTCTCCTGCACGCGACCAGACCGCCTCCGCTGATCGCCCCCTCCTCGCCTGACTCTCGGAGGGGGACGGGCGGCTCCTCCATCTTGGGCGGGTCTGGCCTCGGCGCTGCAGCTCTTTGGCTCCTCCCCCCCGGCTATCACTTAAGGCGCACACCTGCCCACACTTCCTGACCTGTTGTCAGATCTCCCGAGGCTTCTCCGGGAGCAACGTTACTTTTATTAAGTTCTTGTAACTTTTAACCTGCCGCCTACCTGCACTGCCTTAAAGCGCCTCGGATCCGGCGCCCTGATCCTCCCTGGCTGCCCTCTCTCCTGCACGCGACCAGACCGCCTCCGCTGATCGCCCCCTCCTCGCCTGACTCTCGGAGGGGGACGGGCGGCTCCTCCATCTTGGGCGCGTCTGGCCTCGGCGCTGCAGCTCTTTGGCTCCTCCACCCCCTGCCACGCCCCCTTGACCCTCCTTTCTCATGTGTCCTCCCTATATAACTGCTCCTGTCTTCCGGTAGCGCAGCGGACGAGCGCAGCGGGCGCGACGAAGGCGCGCCGAAGTTGCGCCTAAGTTAAGCCCGTCTGCGCTCGTCCGCGACGGGCCGGGACCAGGGGCCACATACCCTGCTCCTCACTTGGTCTATTCCCCCGCACAATTGATAGCATTATCTGCCTTTCCTTCTTCCCCCCTTATTCCCTTACATCATTTACACTCACTTGGTATTCTTTCCTCTCCCTTGCCTTACCCAACACTAACCTCTGTCAACTCTTCCTTTTTCTCCTACTATATCATCTCCGGTTTCTCGTCCCCCCCCTGTCCCTACTGTGGCTTCAGCCTACTTACTTAATACCCGGTCTGCAGTCAAACACCAGACAGCACTCTTTAACCTTCTGATCACTGACTCTCCTGACTTTTTATTTCTGACTGAAACTTGGTTCTCTGCCGACTCCCTCCCTGAACTTTTAGCCATCCTCCCCGACACCTACTATGCTCTCCGAGCTGATCGCTCGGATGGTAGGGCCGGTGGTGGGGTGGCGATGATCGTTCGGTCGGCACTCAAATTTCAACTCCTCCCTCACTCCCACATATCCAATGTGGACTACCTTGTGGCCCGTTCCCTTAATCTTCCCTCCCCTCTTACTGTTGTCCTTGTTTACCGTTCCCCCCAATCGATGCCTTCTTTCGTAGCCTCCATTCAGGATCTTCTAGCCACCTTGGTGGTTAATAACTCCTCCGTTCTATTTCTCGGAGATTTCAACTTCTGGCCAGGAGATCCAAAGGAGGATTTCCATTCCAAAGATTTTTCTGCCACTCTCCACTGCCTGAATCTCACTTCCTATGTCACAGCCTCTACCCATGTTCAAGGTCACATCCTTGATCAAATCTGGTCTTCTCGCCCCCTTGCCTCACCTCCCTCTATCTCCCCCTGTGTTTGGTCGGATCACCATATTATTTCTTTTTCCATTCACATGGGTGTGGTTGACAAGTCCTCTTTTCCCAAAAATCTTCTCGTCCGTAATTGGAATCAGACCGACCTTGACTCCCTTTCATGTTCCTTGGCTTCCTCCACTCCTGATCTTACCAACCTTCCCCTTGAGTCCCAGGCCCATGCCATCAGTACATGGCTTTCCTCTTCGTGTGATCGAGTGGCCCCGCTAAAAAAGATCAAGGCGGTTCGCCCTTACGATGCGCACAAATGGTTCTCTCCAGAGCTTAAAGCTTTAAAACTCGACCTCAGGCATTCGGAACGTCTCTGGAGACGACAGTACTCTCCCTCCTTGCGCAGTAAATATAAATCACTCCTTACCGATTATAAACAAGCTATCCTAGTGGCCAAAACCTCCTATTTCACCGAGAGAGTAGCTCTCTCTGCAAATAAATCCCGTGAAATTTTTTCCCTGGTCCACAATCTTGCCACCTCTGATCGCTCTTCCCTTGGTTTGGTTCCCTCTCAGTCCCTCTGTTTGTCACTCAATGACTTTTTTATAGACAAGATCGTGAGGATTAAAGCTAACATTCCGACTGTGCCCCAACCTACTTCTAGGTGCTCTGTCACTTCCCCGCTTTCTTCCCTTGCCACTTTCCCCCCTATTTCTCTTGATCTATTCTACAACTACCTGCTCAAAGTTAAATCGGGTTCCCCTGCAGACTGTGCCCCGGCGCGCATTCTAAAAACTCTTTTCACCGACTCTCCTGTTCCCCCGCTCACTTTACTTAATTCTTCTTTGGCCTCTGGTTCTGTTCCTTTATCATTTAAATCCGCCGTTGTTCTCCCCATTCTAAAAAAACCCGGTCTGGATCCTTCCCTCCCTGCCCATTTCCGACCCATCTCCCTTCTCCCCTATTTAGCCAAGATCCTCGAGACCCATGTCACCTCTTGCCTCTCCTCGTATATCGAGGACAATGGCCTTCTCGCCTCCCACCAGGCGGGCTTTCGCTCAGGTCACTCCACAGAGGCAGTGGTTCTCGCGGTTCTGGATGAACTTAAGGGGAAGGCAGACTCCAACCTCCCCCAAGCCTTGGTCCTTCTTGATCTGTCCGCTGCGTTTGACACGGTTGACCATTCCATTCTTCTCGCCCGTGTCAGCGCAGCGGGCATTCGGGGTGCGGCCTTTCCTTGGCTGGCATCCTTCCTTCGGGATAGGTCCCAGGCGGTTCATTTCTCCGGCTTTTCTGCCCCCCCCCCCCCCCCCCCCATCCGGTCACCTGCGGTGTTCCTCAGGGTTCTTCTCTTTCCCCCTTCTTTTCAATCTTTACATCTGTCCCCTTGTCACCTCTCTTCTTGAGCTGGGGGTCTCTGTGTATAATTACGCAGATGACCTCCAGCTCGTCTTTGATCTTTCCTCCTCTCCTGACTCTCTTCCTAAGTTCAGTTCCACCTTAATCTTCATCTCCGAGTGGATGAGCGCTAACCATCTTAAGCTCAACCCTGATAAGACGGAACTTGTCCTCACCGGTGGTTTATCTAACCCTTGGTCCCCAGCACACTGGCCCCTCTCTTTTGGTCCCCCTCCTACGCCTTCCTCCTCTGTTCGCACCCTCGGCATCAAAGTTAGTTCTGACTTAACAATGCATAGTCAGATTAGCTCTGTTGTGTCTTCCTGCTTTCTTTCCCTCCGTCTCATCTGGAAAATCTCACGCTTTTTCACCACTGATGCACTCAAAACCATAGTCCTGGCTTTAGTCATCTCTCGCCTCGACTATGGGAATGGCCTGTACGTGGGCATTCCTGCCTACGAGTCTCGTCGCTTGCAGGCCATTCAAAATCAAGCTGCCCGCCTCATTTTCACCCTTCCCAAATCTTCTCACATGACTCCTGTTCTTAAATCTCTTCACTGGCTTCCTATCCGCTTCAGATCTCTTTTCAAATTAGCCTGTTTTGCCTTTCGAGCTTATTCCCGCTCTGCCCCTGCCTACATCACTTCCCTTATTTCATCCCACGTCCCTAGTCGTACCCTCCGTTCTTCTTCTCTTTCGCGCGTCCCCCGTTTCCGCAAATCCAGAACTGGTGGCACTCGTCTCTCTGTTTTGGCCCCCCAGTTCTGGAACACCCTTCCACTCCATATCCGTTCCATCCCCATTTACACCCACTTTCGAAAAGCCCTCAAAACTTTTATTTTCACTCAGGCCTTTTCCTCATAGGTCCCCCGGATCCCCTCTGTGAGCATTGATCAGGTCCCCAGCGCCAGGAAGCCGCTTGGTAGCAGTGCGCTTTATGAAATATTTTTTTTCATTTCATTTCATTTCAAAACCCGAGATATTTCTCAAAGGTAGATGTAGGACTACACTTTCTCATCGACCAATCAATCAATCAATCAATCAATCACAAGATTTGTAAAGCACACTACTTACCCGCGAGGGTCTCAAGGCGCTGAGGGAGAGGGGTGGGGGGGGGTTTGCCGCTACTGGTCGAATAGCCAGGTCTTGAGTCGTCTCCTGAAGGTTAGCAGGTCTTGGGTCTGTCGTAGGTTGAGGAGAAGGCTGTTCCAGATCTTGGTGGCGCGGTGGGAGAAGGATCTGCCTCCGGTGGTGGTTCTCCGTATGCGCAGGACGGTGGCCAGGGAGAGGTCGACGGAGCGGAGGTGACGGTTGGGAACGTAGAAGGAGAGTCGACTGTTGAGGTAGGCTGGGCCGGTCTTGTGGAGTGCCTTGTGTGCATGGATCAGGAGTTTGAAGGAGATTCTCTTGTCGACGGGGAGCCAGTGCAGGTTTTTCAGGTGGGGAGTGATGTGGCTGTGGCGTGGAATGTCGAGGATCAGGCGTGCAGAGGCGTTTTGGATTCTTTGCAGTCGTTTGATGAGCTTGGTCGGGGCTCCTGCGTAGAGGGCGTTTCCGTAGTCGAGTCTGCTGCTGACGAGGGCCTGGGTGACAGTTCTTCTCGTGTCTGTCAGGATCCACCTGTAGATCTTGTGGAGCATGCAGAGGGTGTTGAAGCAGGAGGAGGAGACTGCGTTGACTTTCTTGGTCATGGTGAGCGTTGAGTCGAGGATGACTCCCTGGTTGAGTGCGAGGTCGGTTGGTGTTGGGGGTGCCCCTAGTGATGAGGGCCACCAGGAGTCGTCCCAGGCTGATGGGTTGGAGCCGAGGATGAGGATCTCCGTCTTGTCTGTGTTTAGCTTAAGTCGGCTGCACTTCATTCAGTTGGTGACGGCTTTCATTCCTTCGTGGAGGTTGAATTTGGCGGTGAGGGGGTCCTTGGTGAGGGAGAGGATCAGTTGAGTGTCTTCGGCATAGGAGATTATGTTGAGGTCGTGCTGTTGGGCGATGCGTGCGAGTGGAGCCATGTAGATGTTGAACAGTGGGTACCGAAAGAGTTAAAACAGCACTCACCGACATAGAGAACACAGGCTAAGAGGCACTGAGGTGAATCATTCAAATGTAACTTTATCAGAGTGTCTACTGTGTTAATCTAATCGATTTCCGATAAGGCTAGTAACTTATCCTGCATTGAAACACATAAAATCTTTCCTCCCTTCATGTTCAATCGACTATGTAAAAAACCAGGACATGCAGAATTTATTGAAATCTACCGGGACAGTTAATGAAAAAACGGACTGTTCTGGCAAATCTTAGGTGCCTGACTTCCTTACACAGAGGTTAATGGTAAGCTCACTAGCTGGGGGTCTCCAGTTGTTTTTATCATCCACCGTCTAAGAGAAATTCCCCCATGCTCTGACATGACCAACATGGACGCCATTTACGGGTTGCAACTGCGACCCCTGGCTTGCCCTTTGCTACACCTGGCACTGCTTTTGCGACCCCTGGACTCAGAGGTGGCAAAATCAGTGCATGGATGCTGGTTGGGGCTCCACTTGCCTGGTTTCTGTCAATTTCTTTATTATACAAATAGTGAATATTAGTAGTCACTGTTAGTGTAAGAAAAAATAGACTACATTAGCTGGAATTTGACCCTATCTGGAAGCAATGGTAAGTAAAAAATGCTGTTAAATGTATGTTGTGTGTTTATGTTAGCATGTGTGAGCATGTGTGTGTGAGTCAAAGTAAAGGTCAAATGGGTGCGATGTCACTTTCGGTACCCTTGGCATTTTGGTTAATTGACGTCCATCATGACCAATACATATAACCCATGTGTAGCTCTTGTCGGACCGCAGCTGCTTACCTTTGTTTTTAAGACTTAAGTCCAAAGCTGTGGTATTACCAGCTCAAATTGCATCCCATATTTTACAACATTGTCATTTTCTTGATATATATGTGAATGATGATACAAACAAGTGCATCAGTTTCAAAAAGCTTAGGTGATTTTTCCAGAATGTCGTTCAGAATTTGCCTCCTGGGCTTCCACACGTTCCTTCACATCAGTAACAATATTCTTGTCATGCCACTACTGCCTCTGACTAGCTGGGCCATAGCCTGAGGCATCACATAGCTCATTTGACTCCTAACAGGAAGCTGTATCAATTTGTTCCTGACCTCTCTGACCTGTTTAGGTATGTGTTCTTTTCAACTAGAGCCCCATCTGTCACAGCCAAAGCTGTTGATATCTAGAACATGTCAACACCTATCAACAAGGTCACCAAAATGAGAAGCTTCTTTGAGTTAATTACAGTACCCCTTTGACTCAAACAGAGCTATTACCACACATTCATTCTCGGGTGTCATTAAAGACTGATTCCTAGATTGGCACGTCATCCATGCCAATGCCATATGGAACTGGACACAAGAATATCGACTAGTGTTCAACACTGGCATGATGCCGCTCACAGAAAGCGCTAACATGGTTTGTTTGAACCAGCTTGACAAAAAAACAGAACTCTGAGTACACACCACAATGTACTAAACAATTTGCTTACGGAAACCACTGCTCAGCTTCCCCAAGCATAATCGGCCACATGAGCTGCTAATGCACGCTGATTTTAAAACAAATTTCCAAATAAAAGAGGAGTGCTCATTAAATTGTGTGTGCCTCAATTCAGGAAGGACCTCAAGACCTGCCTCTTTAACTGAACCGCAGACCTCCCTCCCTCCACCCCACAGCGCCTTGAGACCCTTAGAGGTGAGTAGTTGTGCTTTACAAGAAACCTGATTGACTGATTGCATTGTGTCACATTCAGTGATGAGCAAACAACTCCGTTAGTCATTTTCAGCATTAATTTCTTGTAGCTCCCAATCAAACCTCCACTTGCAACTACACTCATACCACCTGTTGTAAAAACCAGATACTGCCAAATCTGTAGGTTATTTCCACTTTCAGCACATTAGAGGAGATTGATGACTTCCTCCTGCATAACTCATATCCTAGGGCTGATATTCTGCATCACTTAATAAGTCTTGTATAACAAACTACTAGTGCTAACGCTTGATGCATAACAGAATAAGGTGACACAAAACAAATACCTTGCTTTCTGACTGCATGCTATACGTGCAAATCTTACTTCAGATCTTACCACAGTTTCACTAGGAAATCATAGTCATGACTGAAAATCTAATACTAGAAGGTTTCAAAATAACCACACCCCTCGCGCTTGGCATCAGCGATTAGACTTTGCACACAAAGGCCACCGAGGTATACTCAACAGCAAATTCACCTTATGGGAGAAAATATGATTTCTGAGAGTGGCCACTAGATCAAGGAAGTGGTCTTCAAGTTAACTTCTACGAAACACCTTGTACACAGCCTCCCACCCCCAGTCTCTCACCACCCATCAATACCACCCAAATTCCAATTTCGCTGTTTTGAGACCTCCGGGTGGACACATTGGACATCTGGAGAACTGTCCGAAGGTTAGTGGTGTTCATCGTCAGTCTGAATGATTGATGATTCAGTTACCTGATCTTTTGATCATTGACTTTGTGCTTGTTGATACCAACATCTGCATACTTGGCAATATCCACAACAAGCCATAATAGTGCAGTCAGAAAATGTGTGCCATTCTAACAAAATGCTATTATTCTACCACAGCTTCCCATACTGAAAAATCATTCCTTACTGGGTCTTAAGTACTAGGGTGAAGTCAGCACACTATTGCATCTGATCAGCCAGATTTTGAAAGTCTTTTAGTAGAGACTGGATGACATAATATGCATAACTCTATGCACTAATTTAGCCAACTTTCGTCCCATTTCGCTCCTCCCCTGGATGAGTAAGATTGTGGAAAAACATATCAATTCTACACTAGTAGATTTTCTAGAATCCAACAATCTCCTTCATCATTCACAAACTGGCTTTCGCCCTCAACAAGGGACTGAAACTGCCCTCTTAGCAGTAACTGAGGAGGCAAGGCGGATACTGGATCAGAGAGGCAAGGCAGCGATCATCCTACTTGACCTCAGTGCCGCTTTCGACACTGTTAACCATAGCACTTTGATCCACCGGCTAAAGAGTGTGGGAGTGACCGGGATGGCTATAACCTGGCTACGATCCTTTCTCAGTGATCTGTTCTTTCAGGTCTTTGAGGGTGATGTCTCCAACCAGCTGTCTCTCAGCTGTGGGGTTCCTCAGGGCTCCTCCCTGAGCCCCACACTGTTTAACATCTATATGAGACCCTTGGCGGAGATTGTCCAACCATTTGGCATTAAAATCATCACATATACAGATGACACCCAGCTCGTGGTGGCATTGAACCACCCCAAGAGGTCATCTAGCACCCTAGGCCCGTGCCTAGAGGAAGTTGCCAAGTGGATGGAGTTCTCGTGCCTTAAGCTGAACGGGGATACGACCGAGCTTATGCTCTTGGGCAACTCACCCTCATTCGATCCTGTTCTGCTCTGGCCTTACTGCCTCGGACCCGCACCAGCTCCAAAGACCCAGATCAAGAGCCTCGGTGTGTGGCTTGATCGCTCGCTCAGCTTTAATCACCAGGTCTTCAAAATCCATGCCACATGCTATGGCCTCCTGAGGATGCGCCGCAAGATCCTTCCCCTGCTCCCTTTTCAGGCGAGAAGGATCATGGTTCAGGCCCTCATTCTCTCTCGCCTGGACTATGGGAATTCCCTCTACCTGGGAGCCCCCCAAGCCACCATTCATAAGCTCCAGGTCATTCAGAACTGTGCTGCTCGCATGCTTCTTCAGGTCCCCCGTCGACAGTCTGCGAAACCTGCACTAAGGAACCTCCATTGCCTACCAATCAAGGCAAGGATCCAGTTTAAGGCCATGTGCCTGACTCAGGCCTTCTGGAAGAAGGGCCCAGTCTCAATCCAGTCCTTGATCATTCCCTATCATCCTCCTAGAGATCTCCACTCTATGTCTTCCTTCCTAGTAACCACACATAGAATAAGGAAGGCTAGATGGGGCGGACGCTCTATCTCTCATAACGCTGCTTACTCATGGAATTCCCTCCCACTCTATCTGTGGAAGGAGCGCGACTTGCTCTCTTTTCGTAAGCTTCTAAAAAGCATTCTTTTCAATGAATGCAACTAATCCGCTCCTCCGCTGTTACTCTGTGTTAGTCCACAGCGCTGGGAAGCCTGAGGGTAGCCATTGCGCTATATCAATTTTATTTTCATTTCAATTCCAGTGTGGCGCCTCCTGTTTACATAAACTTTACTTCCTTAGAAAAGGAGGAGACCTTCCCTGAACGCTTCCAGTTTCTTGTTTAATGGTGGAGTGTGATAGCTCCCTATCCTCAAGTGGTAAATAACATTACGTGTTGAAATAGTTTGTTTTTGCTTACTTTGTGTTGTTGAACCTGCTCTAACAGTTCATTTTCATTATGAGTACCATCATCTGCTCCTTATTATGGAACTCAACTGTAGCATGTTCAAACGATTGAAAAATATATATATATTTTCATTTAGTGGCCAATTTGTCTTTTAAATCTACCACTGATCTAGACACTAAACAATTGTAATTTCCCATAAACTCTAATTTGGTGGGGGCATTACAACACAAGTCAGCCGCCTTCTTGCCTGTTCTGCCAATGGTGATGATGCGTCAAGTCTTGGGGAGACACGATATCTTTGCTCCTAGGTAACTGAGCAAGCAGGTAATCGCTTGCTCAGGCCACAAGTCAAATACTGGCAATTTAGATCTAGCCTGGGCAGCGCATGCGCCGCTCTGCAAGGCATGCTGTATTCAGGTAGGGACTTGAAGCTCTGCCCACTCCCCTCCCATATTTTTCATTGGCTCGTGTCATTGTCCAATGTAAACTGTGGCTGTTCATTGGTCAATAGGCTTAGTAGTCTCTCATTAGTACCGCTTTGTCTCCTTTTGTAACCTCCCATGGCGACACCCCCGTTACATATGTTGTTACTCGGTAGGCTTTAATTACAGCCTCCAAGCACTATTTTCTCAAATAGCTTTGTCCTGCCTGTTGTTGCAGGCAGGATACGGTCTCTCCTAACGATTAAAAAAATAAATACATAGCATGGGCGCCGAAGGCATTTGCAATGTAATAGGTCTCGCATTTGCGAGAGTTTAAGCTATTGGAATTGTAAATGACAATGCCTTTTATTTATCTGCTTTAAAAACAACACATAAATAAAAGCCATTGTCATTTACAATGCCAGTAGCTCAAATTCTCGTAAAGGGGAGACCTATTGCATTGTAAATGCTTGTTTATCTCGCAGCGGTATTCTACAACAGAGGGACAGCGAAGCAGTAGGTCCTTGCCAGGTTCAGAAGAAGCGCATATAGAAGAGAAGGAATAACATTCTTCTAATTCTCCTATGGCAGAAGTAACGGAGAAAGTATCTCCTCTGTCGCAGATGATACTTTGGGCACATTCAGGCTATGATAGAACAAGCTGTTGCACCAGCATTTTTGGTCAGAGACAGTTCTACATCAAAAACACTGCATTTGGAAACCACTCTTGGTGATGACATGACATGATAGAGAATGTGAAAGAGGAAAACAGAGACTGTTACCGATAGAAGATTTATTTGTCCAATTTCAAAACAAAAACCAGATTCCCTGCCACTACATGCTATGGATTGCATGGTTTTAGAGCATAAATATAAGGAAATGGAAAAGCACTCATTTCCACGCTTCTTATACAAAAGGTACCCATTACAGACCTTTGTGGATGAATTTCCCGCAATCCATAAAGTAGGCTCTTTAATGGCTTTCCTGGTGTCCCAAGGGACTATAGTATCAGAGGACACTTCTCTATCTGATGCAGTAGATACAAATTGGAATTGGCGGTGAAATGAGTTATTTGGCTTAGACATTTGCAATTAGTGCATAGTGTTTTACATATTATGTCATCTAGTCTCTACTAAAAGACTTTCAAAATCTGACTGATCAGATGCAAGAGTATGCTGACTTCACCCTAGTACTGTAGGAGTTGTATGTTTGCTTCCTTTCGGATGTCTCTTTGGAGTCCTTGTGTGCTACAGCAGCTGCAACAGGCTCACCGATTTCTGCAAGCAGACATATCTGGATGCACCCATGGAAACCTGGGAGGGGTTATGCCCACTGGTGTACCAGCTTCAGATAAATATCAGCTGAAGGTCCTCTCATCGGGATGAATATCCCCTCAACCTCCTTCAAAAGCATGATCAGCCCAGTTTCTCCAAGTATTATGGGGTGGGGGGGGGGGGGGGAGCTGACTCACGCCTTTCCTAAGCGATTGGCAATTATCAAAAACAGACAATTGGGTGTTACAAGTAACATAAATAGGCTACACAATCTAATTTTTAGCTGTTCTGAAGGATTTCTTTTCAACTAATTTCCTTTCTTGCCATGGAGCTTCATCAGCAAGCCCTAATAAATTGAATTCAAATTCTACTAGACCAAGCAGCAATCATTTAAGTCCTGATGGACTAAGGGTTTCAGGAGACTTCTGGACCTAAAAACTGTCAACTCGTTTATTCCACATCAGACTTTCAGGATGATTTTGCTCCAGGGGAGCCTATGATACATAAAAAGTAGGACTTCTGGTGGATCCTTGTAACTGCAGATCCCTTACTTTTAAGATATCTCCAGACATCAAGCTGCATTCGGAAGATTTAAAATAGCACCAAATCCACTTGGCGTAGCCAATGGATGGCTATTCAGTACAGTCCATTTCCTTTTTGGCTACGACCATTAATTCATTCTTTGGTTCCAACCTGGGATTTACCCTTAATTCTACAGGCATTACAGTTATCGCCTTTTAAATCCTTAGAGCTCATTCACCTTAAGTTCTCATCACTCAAAATGTTATTGTTGGTCATTTGCTTGGGAAGGAGAATTGGCAAGTGAGGGGTGTTAATGAGATCTGAACTATTTTTGCTATTTTTCCCCTTCAGAGTGGTTTTAAGGCTCAGTTGTGATTTTACTCCCAGGGTTCCATTATCTTTTCACTGTAAGAAAATCCTAGTGGTAGCAGTATTTTTCACTTATCCCTACTCTCCTTTGTAAGCTGTACTCCACCCTCTTTGAGTCCATAGAGCTGGTCTATTTATCTTTTCAAAATGAATCCTTTCTGAAAAGAAGATTTTTTTTTTACACATTTGGAGCTTCTAATCAGAGACTACGTTCTTCCTCCAGAACTCCTACTCACTAGCTAAAACAGATGTTCATGTTAGCCTGTGATAAATCAGGGAGAAATCTTCAAACCACAGTCCACAGTAAATCGACTAGGGGAATGTATACATTGTGGGCAGCATTTTATTTGGGGGGAGGGGGAGTTTTATATCGAGCAAACTCGACCCGATGGTATTCAAGCACTTTACGTGAGCACCAGTTGCATTACAGACGGACACATTCATTTTGTTATGCACAGGAGATTAAGTGATTTGCCCAGAATCACAGGATGTTGAGCGTCCCTGCCGAGACGCCAACCCCGCTCCCCAGCTTCGAGGTCGACTTCTCTAGCTGTTAGGCCACTTCCTCGCCCATTCAAAAGAGTTTCTATGCTGGTAATTTGTAATGCAGCAAACTAGCCAACTTCCCATATCTTTGTGAACAATATAGATTGCTTATTGAGGGGGAATTTATCTACGGCTTGGGTACAACCGTGTAAGTTGCTTTTAAGACAATAAATATTAGTGTGAACATGTTTTAAATAAATATGCTCAGGCTCTTGAGTTTGAAAAGTATAGGTATATTGTCTTTCTTATTGTATGTTTTCTTGTGGGTCACCAAAACCTTCTGCTTGGGTGTAAGCTCATCAGGTGAGGACTGGGACAAAGAAGATGGATAAGGAGGTAATGACCCAGTTACTTACTGGTAATCTTCATTACTCTGATGCTTGGTCTTCCTTGTCAGAGTACAAGTTTCCACCCCCCCCTCACTAAACACTATTTTTGTATCCCAATGGATATAGGTTGTCTTGGTATAACAGGAAGTGGTAAAAAACGGCTTCCTCCTTTTCTAAGGAAGTGGAGTTCAGATAAATAGGAGTCATATTGGAATGGTGGGCTATATGTAAACGTGGATTGGTAGTCAGTGCTGTAAATTAAGGCATCTTTCTCTTCAGGTGAGGACTGTAACGAGGAACACCCCAAAAAAAAAAAAACTAAATCAGGCTCATCCAGAAAAGGGAATATGAGCATATTTTGCGCTGATCATATTCTAAACGGTGAGCTCTCAACATGCTGCCCGCCAGACAGACACACAGACATAGTGTGACCCGGAAGTCATTCAGAGGAGGGAATGCATGAGGTGCAGTCAGAAGAGGGTAGCTTTTAATCTATAAAAAAACAGCCAGGTGTAACAAAATAACAGAATTCTAAAGCAATACAGTTGCTAATAGGGGATCATTCAGTTTAAAAAAAGAGCTCAACATTACAGACCCACAGAAAGAAACTCAAAAAGCACTTTAAAACATGCTTTAATATATAGATGCATAGCTGATAGACAGACTCCTATTTTCATCCCTCGCAGGGACAGACACATTATACCAAAAATGCACATTCCTCATTAAGGGTCATGTGCACAATGCCATCAGTAGTTCCGAATGCACCACAGCAGAATAGGCAAAAAAATGGTCACCAAGTAAAGCACCATTCCTAGGGAACCGCATAGCGCACAGTTCTGGTCAAGACATCAGTGACCAAACTAGCCAACCAGATATACGCCGCCAGTACCATACCCAAAGGCAACCCTAGGGGTAGAGCTGGAAGGCCCCAAAATGTCCACAGGTCATCCCCCCTTCACCCAGTGCCGAGCCCAACAAATCATCTCACCCATGTAGGGGAAATAGTGAAATAATAAACTTTCTAAGGTAGGCCTGTTGATCTTTTTGCAATGTATTGCTTTCTGTCCTCAAAGTCGGTGGGTGAGTGTTTGTGCGCAGCCCAGATGCCAGAGTCAGGCTAGGTAGCAAATAATCTGCCAGCAACCTGCCAGAACAAAGAGGGCCCTCTACCTGCCTCTGCATTTAAATCCATGGGAACCCTTGGGTGCCGCAGAATGATGTCACATTGTCAATCCCCTTCTTACACCCCTTGAAGGTGCCGACACAATATGCCAACTGTGCACATTCCCCACACGGGGCCAGGCGCGTAACACTGACAATTGTTCCAAAGACACAGCAGAACATGCCAGCAATGAAAATATGAGTAGCCAAGTAAAGCACTTTTCACAGGGAACTTCATAATGCACTGTCCCTTCCAAGCCATCACAGACCAAAATGGCCTGGGGAATGGCGTCACCTCCTTCTTCTCCTCTGTAAGCTGGGCTCTGAACTCTGCCAAAGTGAAATGAGACAGGACATCCGCTATCTTGTATTTCACCCATGGAGCATGTCTAGCAGTAAAGTATACATTGGAGGCAAGACAACTATGATTCAGAACAGCAATCTTAGGACAAAACGGCTTGTTTTATTAATGGCATTCACATCTGGTAAGCTGTCAGACCAAAAGACTATGGGCTTCGTTTAGAGTTTGACATACAGAATAATTCCGTCACAAATGTGGCATATAGTCTGTTCTCTGTATCACAAGTCCATTATAGCCTATGGCACTTGTAATACGGCAGAAGGGATATTAGCCACGTTTTGATGGCGTATTCTTTCTGCCAAACTCTAAATAAGGTCTTATGTTTTTGTTTGCTAACAGTGGCCTTCAGATCTGCAAGGCTCCACAATGTGTAGAGTTCTAGACAGGTTATGTTCCAGGTGATATCTTTACATATCCACTCCTCAAGCCAATGTTGCATGCACCACCTACTGCCAACTATGGCACCAAATACAATACTCCTTGCAGCATCCGCGTAAAGAGCCAAATCTGCATTGGATTGCACTGGCTGGGGCCAGATAACCATGCTGTTGAAGTGTTCTAGGAACTGCATCTATATAACAAGGTTCTCTCTGACTTCCTTCAACCCTCTTGTATGGTGGTGCTTGACCTGAAGGCCAGAAATTGTTCTTACAATATTCTTGGAGAAGGCCTATCCCAATGCGATTACTAAAATACCTAAGTTGAGTGGTCCTCTAAGATCTGCACCAGGTGAAGCATGATGTTATGTGCCCCCCGACATGTCCCTAAAGATGATCTGAAAGCAGACATTTTGCTTGTGGAAATCTACATACCCCTGCTACTGAGTCTGTCTCAACTCCTAGAAATGACAGTATAGTTGTGGACCTCCCAGACTTGTCATCAGTTAGTGGCTTTCCAAGGTTTGGGTGAGCTTGCAGAAACCCTGTAGTGCCCTGTTGCAAGCTCTGGGGATAATGGTAGTCCATAAACAGGAAGGTGTCCAAGAAATGGACTTCGTCATTTCACGCTAGCAAACCCTTAACAGGCCACTACAAGAAGTGGCTGAAAGCTTCAAACTTGGCACAGGCGATTGAGCGGCCCATGAGCAATCACATTTCTGCATAGTATTTTTCTTCACATGTAAAACCCAAGAGGCAAGTATTTGCAGGCTGTAATGGTAGAAGGTAAACTCTGACCTAATGTCTGATTTTGCCACCTGGAACCCCGTGCCCAGTTCCTAAATTTTAGCTGTGGCCTTGTCAAAGGAGGTATACCATACCATGCAGTGCTCCTATACTGGCAGGAGACCAGCGGCCTTCACATGAATTAACTGCCCCGCTGGGAAGGGGAGGTTGCGAGTTTGGCGGTGCTTGCCTGGTTCCTTTTTTCTGTACCTGTCCAAGTGGTGCACCGACCAAATTCTCTTGCAGGGGGTTATCAAAAAGAGTTTACCATGCGTTTTGAAACACTTTGTCGTAGGGTGGCTTTGAATGCCACAGAATGAGCATTTGTTTAAACTTGCAGGCAGCTCCTTTCTAGCACTCTTCAATGTTGTGCTGCCAGCAGGCAGCTTTCTTGTCTCCACCCGCCCTTTCTGCTAGAAAGGAATGTGGATGTTTCAGTGATGCTGTGCCTATGTAATCTTCAGCATGCCAAATTTTAATCTCTCTTTGAGTCCAGGCCTCCTCTAGCGTGATTGCCTTCATCTACCTGAATTTTACATCCCACCCAGGGGCCCGGGAAGTCAAAAGTGGCCCCATGGATCAAGGACATGTAGTCGAATAATTGAGTAACTAGGGACGGGAATACCTCAGTCAGCATTGCTTAAATAGTGGAAAATCCTGTAACCTTGCTCTTTAGTGACCCTCAACCCACACCTACTTAGGCTTTGCTTTGACATCCTTCCTCAATTTCCCTTTCCCACCCCAGTCGCTGATCAAATCAAACATGTCATTGAACTCTTCTTTGTGTATTTTTCCCTAATCTACGCAGGGACATGCCAAGCTATTGCTGACGGAGGGACCATTGTAGGTGAACTACTGACAAAAAGCATCAGAACCCCCCGGTAACTGCCCCTGTGAAAACTGTTACCACACTGGGCCTGGCCTTCCCAGCTGAGATCTCAATGCCTCTACCCTGAACAGCTAGTGCGGGACGCCCCACTTCCACCATACCACTAAATGTGCTTGCAGACTGCGTCATCGTTAGTACCGACCATTGGCTCTTGACCATTAGTGGTTGTAGCCTGCATTTTTGGGTTGCTATTGTTCTGTGGGGTAGGCAGTGTTACAATATTACTTTGATCTCACACACCTACATGGACACTTTCAATTGCACCCAGGGACCCCTGGCCACTTTTGGGAAGTGCTGGCAGTTGACCAGCAACAAATTCACCCTCCATATTTGGCGCTGCTGATGCTAGAGACGTTGTGCCAGTCACAACTCCCCCAGGTGACAGAATGCAATCTCTGTAGTGTGCAGGTGTTTTTATTATCTCTTGGGCAGATTCCTGGCTGCCTGCCGTTTCATTCCTGTTTAGGGGTCCTCAGACACCTTCTGTAATCCAATTGATCCCGTCAGTTTATGCTGCTTCCTAGAGCTCCTTACAGGTACGCAGTTCTGCTTGGGTGTCCGATCTGCTTGTGGCGTTACCCACTTGCTGGGGCACCATGCTATGAGGAAAGAGATATAAATTACTGCAAGTCCAGTCACTGGCCATAGGTTGCCCGTTCAGTCCTTCCAGGTTACATGACTTTCCCTCTCATGCCTATAAACCAAATTGTTCCCAAGCCACAGGTCTAAAATTAATTCACACATGTGAGAAAGTGTTTTATTAGTTGGGGTGGTTTGGTGTCCACCACAAGTAATAAAGTAATAAACAAAATGACACCAAATGAAAAAACTTCCAGTAAGGGGGACAGGGGATATGGATGTTTAAAGATTTCAGTGAAAAGACAGCTAAAAAGCGCAAAGTGCTAATGGTAGTCAATGGATACCGTAGACTGCGATCTTGTAGTGAGTTGAGGTTGACTGCAATGGAGCTCGGATCAGATACACCAAGTACATGGGTCCCGCTGAAGGCTACGGATAGACCAGTTAAAAAAAATCTATGTCCCAATCCAAAAAGGGAATTTGTTGTTTTTCCTAAGGAAAACTCTTCTCGGTACGGGACAAAGCTGAAATTGTAGCCTTCTGCCGTGGAAGTAAATGTCAGATACGCAAAGCATGTTGGTCCTGCTAGAGCTTTTGTGGTTTTGAAAAAGTGTCTTAAGTCCCAACACAGAAAGGGACTTAGTTGATTTTTAGATATGTGGAGATCTTCAAGCGGTACAACCCTGAAATTCAATCCAAAGGCATGGAACTGCTGGTTGGAAACTTTCTGCAGCAGGTCCCCTTCAAGCTCTGGAGCAAAAGTTATTCATAAGTTTCCAGACTTCTTTTGTAGCCCAAACAACCATGGGAGTAAACTTTTAAGGCTCCCAAGACCTCAAAGGGTTACTTAGAGACTCCCACAGTGTCAGGTAGTACCCACAAGCAAAGTCCAGTCCAAGTTCCAGATGCCACTACTCAGCTGGGAATTTCCAGGAATCTGGTACAGGGTATCCCATTGCGATGTTATTCAGGGTTTGTAGGATAAACTCAGCCCAGAGTTCTCTATCAAAAAGAAGAAGGTCTCCGGGGAGACCGTCTGGTCCGGCTGCCTTGCCCGGCGCTATCATTTTTATTGCAGAGTGAATCTCGCGAAGGTCAAACCACTGGCGCCCAGTTATATGGTTTGGGATTGGATCTGCCCCACCCCTTGCACAGATGTTTATAAGATCCCAAAACAAAGTTGAGTCTTTCCATCGTGCTGCACATTTCAGGTCCTGCCAATGGTCTTCTTCCCATAGTCGCTTAGCTTTTTTTATAGAGCTATAATAAGATTTTCGAGCACAGGCAATAGAGGGCTGATCCCTTAATTTTAGAGCCCTAGCAAGTTCCTGTCTCCTTTCCCTACAATCACACGAAAACCACAAGTTTTCCGTATTTGATCAGGGTGGCTTACGGTCCCCATTAGCGTTTGATTCGAAGAACTTCCCCACCTTTTCGACGGTCTCAAGATATATCTCATTGAAACCCCTGGTTAGCGAGGCGTTAGGGGAACTGGCCAGGACAACCTCCAATAAGCCTGTGCTTTCTACCACAATGTTTTTAATCCTACCACCTCTCGCTTAGCAACTCTAGACCATTTGAGCCGTCTATTGCAATTGGACGGGACGACCTCTCTGGACCAGAGTGTCTGTGCTCCAATAGGCTCGATAGATGTAGTAAGCATTTTGCGCTTAAATTGCATGGTTAGCGGGTTTTGGTCGCTCTCATGCCTAGAGATAACTTCCATATCAATGAGATCCGGCCACAGCTCGACATCCAGCAAGATGTAATCTATGCGCGATGGGACCCTGGTTCTGGTGAATGTAGGTGCTCCCCTGATATCGGAGCGGGTTCTGCCATTTGTCGCCCTTAGGTTGAACTCTAGGGTCAGGGCAGTAATTTGCACAGCCCTTTTTGACCACTTTTTAAGTGGCGGGAGACCAAGTGGGGGGATGCCTCGCTTAGAGTCAGCCCCTTCCGTGCCCAAGATGTCATCATCGCTAAGGGGCTCAAAGGTACAATTGAAATCACCAGCTACTACGACACCCGAGGCGGTGGAAAGAGCTGAAAGTTCAGACTCGAGGGTTAGTAACGTGGGGCTTGCTTGCGCACCTGACAACCCTCTGGGGTAGATGTTGAAAATTTCTAAGGAGGGATGGAGTTCTGACCCACCAACAGATAGATGGAGGATGTCATGAGACACGCTTACATTATGCTTGACTATCCAGTTCAGATCGATGTTTACCCAAATTAAGAGGCCCCCCGATGGGCGTCCTCTAGGGAAACTAATTGCCGGAACAGAGTAGGTAGTGAACCCAGATCTTTGAAAGGGTTCCAAACACCAAGTTTCCTGGAGAAGGATGATATCAAATTTATTGATGAAGTCATTCCACACAGGATCGGCGAGATTCCTTTTTAAGCCGGCGATGTTCCATGATAAAAACTGGATAACTCTCGGGGAGTGCAAAATGGATGGGTGAACTACAACTCCTTCCCTGCTTATTGGGCGCCCCCTATCTAGGCCCCCCCCCTGGAGCTGCACCTGATATTACAGAGTCAACTGGGCTATCCCCTAAAGGGTCTAAAAGGAGGGCAGGAAACAAACCTATGCCCTCTAGAGAGGGGCTTTCAGGGGTTAATGAAGGGATGTTTACATGGGGACTGATTAGTCAGTCCACCTGTCTGAGGCCTGAATCCACCTGCTCACTAGATTGGGACCAGACCAAGGAGCTACGGATTTGGATGGAGGAGTGTGCGGGTGGTGACGTCCTATATTCAAGCAAAATTAAATTTTCTGCTCGGGCTAGGTCTCTGAGCTCAATCTCCACGCAATCCAGTGACGAATCCACTCTAGACAGCCGACGCACTCTCAATATATCATCTCTGATAATTGATCTGCAGCCTCTGGTGTGCCTCAGCCAATGGATAACTTTGTTGTGCAATGACTCACTTCTTTCGAATCCACCTCGATTAGTCATTTTCGGAACGTGTGTCATATAGACAAAGGGCTTTGCAGGGGAGTGATGGAACCTGGGACCCCCGACCACAGAGAATGGAGAAGGACCATGCTCGCCCCTACTAAAAGGAGGGGTAGCGTGGGTACCTGTCCTAGCCTGGAGGTGAGTATTTATCAGCCTGTTAGAAACCAGGTTTCGTGTAACATCGGCAAAGGACCTAGGGGTGGGAGATGACTTGTTGTTACCCTCCCCTAGAACCCTGCCTTGAGGCGCAGCTAGAGGGTCAATTGGCTGGCGGCAGGAGAGGGGGACCGGGTCACTCAACTTCAGGGTAAGTGTAGACCCCGGAGATGGTACTGGAACGGGGAAGGCCGGAGGCGTACCTCGGTCTAAAGCGCGGGTCGCCACCCTGTTATTAAAAACTGCAACCAACTCTTCCAACCTTGTAATTCTAGCCTGCAGTTCTTCCAAGGAACCAGCTGAAGACCTGACAGGGCTTAAATGAGTAGAAGACGCCCTATCAGGTGATAGGCTGAATTTGTCAGGATTTGAATCGAGTACAGAAAACCTATTAGAACATAAAACAGGGTTATGAGGGGGCTCGTAAATATGTAAATCTGGGACAATTACATGCTCAATTAACGTGGTCTGTGCTACGGTAGCTGGGGGGTCGACAGCAGTCTTTGACAGAGGAGTAGCTAAGCCATGCGCATTATTTCTTTGTTGTGAGTTAAAGAATATCGATGGAATCATCTTTTTAACATTTTTAAGAACGGGCTTGGCCACTTTACACCCCTCTTGAGTAGTGGCATCAGAACTCCCGCTCCCAAGCGACTCCTCGCATTCATTGACAATTTCCTCAATTCTAGACAGTACACAGTTCATAGCAGCATGGGTTGTATTTTTAGCTTTTTTCCCACTTTTACTGCAAGCCACCAACCCTCCCTCTGTGCTTTTTTCTCTTGCCCATCGTGGTGGGCCTAGGCAACTGCACAGAAACCAAGGGCAAGTGCCAATGCAGACAATAAACCTAGCCACAGTCCAGAAATAAGAGGCGTCACGATGTGCACAGTCTGGGAGCCCACAGAGGATTGGTATAATCTTAGAGCGGATCACAGTACCTTAATACTTTCATCAGTGGCAACAAATCGAGATTTCAGGCCTCAGGGGGGTGGCCCTGCCCGGCCTCTACCGGCTCCTAACGGCCACAAACGGCCCGCCCTTTGCCCGGGCTCAGCCCGGAGCGTGCCAGCGCGCGTCCCGCGTGACTGAATTCCGTGTCCCAAGAAATACTCTCCGTAACTTGGGGGAGTGTCCGCTACTCGTGGCGGAGCCCCGCTGTCTCCTGGGCAATTGAGTCCTTCGTGTGGTGCTCGCAGGCAGTCCGAGTGGCTGGCAACCCTATGCGATGCGTCTCTCGTGAAGCGGGAGGCGCGAGCTGTAGAAGTAGCCCCCGCTGGTGTGGGGGAGTGACCGCTACTTGTGGCGGAGCCCCGCTGTCTCCTGGGCAATTGGGTCCTTCGTGTGGTGCTCGCAGGCAGTCCGAGTGGCTGGCAACCCTTTGCGATGCGTCTCCCGCGAAGCGGGAGGCGCGAGCTGTAGAAGTAGCCCCCGCTGGTGTGGGGGAGTGACCGCTACTCGTGGCGGAGCCCCGCTGTCTCCTGGGCAATTGGTTCCTTCGTGTGGTGCTCGCAGGCAGTCCGAGTGGCTGGCAACCCTTTGCGATGCGTCTCCCGCGAAGCGGGAGGCGCGAGCTGTAGAAGTAGCCCCTGCTGGTGTGGGGGAGTGACCGCTACTCGTGGCGGAGCCCCGCTGTCTCCTGGGCAATTGAGTCCTTCGTGTGGTGCTCGCAGGCAGTCCGAGTGGCTGGCAACCCTTTGGGATGCGTCTCCCCTTGGAGTCACTTGGAGTCACTTCTTGATAGTCCTGGGTTCACGTGAAGATGCAGGTTCAACAGCAGGGCTGGCCTCTGAGGGTTCAAGGCAGGCCACAGGCAGCAAAGCAGTCCATCCAGGTACAGCAGCAGCCTGGCAGAGTGCACAGCAGGTCATAGCAGCAGGCAGTCCTCTGAGAGTCCTTTACGCTGCTCCATGCTTAGGGGAGTGAGCGCAAACACTGTAGCACTGATTGGCAGTGGTAATGTGCACAGAGTCCAAAGGCTAACAAAAACTAAATCCAGCAAACAACAGAGGTAAGTATGCAAAATGTCTAGGGGAAGACCACCCTGAGGCTCACAGGTCTAACATTCTTGCTTTGTGTATCTTAAAAATAGTTGTTTAATTATTTGTATAGCTGGTCTCATTCTGAGATACAGTATTCGTATTTTAATTTTAATGATTTTCTAGGCAGGATAGCTAGGCTTCCAACAGTGAAAATAGCTTTTATGGCCTTTTCACTGTAGGAACATGTTAACATTAATTTTGTACAGGTCCCACTTTTAAATACCATGCACCCTCCCTTGTGGGCTACAGGGCTTACATGGGGTGACTATTTAAAAAGGTGCTTTTTACCTGTCAAAAGGGTCATTTTAACAGGTTACACTGCAGGTTGACATTGCAGCAGTCGGGCTACAATGCTACGCTTTAAGCCATGTTTTCCTTGTCACACTATTAGATGGCACAATAAGCGCTGCAGTCCACATTAGACTTTTAACTTTACGCCTGCAGGAGACGATAGATGCGGGAAGCTCAGAGCTAAACATAATGTCCATAGTCCTGTGCGAGTCGGATTAGGCCACCCGCTCCACATAGAGACACAGAAGAAAAGGGCAAACCGATAATGTGGAGGGCTCTTGACTGTAGAGCGACATAGCAGAGAATGAAGCAGTCGAATAAAAACCCTTCTATTTCTGTAGTTCCTGAGATGGAATGGTCACTGCAATTGAAGAAAAATTCTGTTCAGTGAATCTTATTTTTCTTACTCAGCGTACTATGTCCTGTGATAGAATTGTGGCTCGAATGCCCTGAATTTCCGATGACGTTGCTTTGCAGTTATGGTAGGTGACATGAAAGCATAAACAGTTTTTAGGTCTCGGCTACTAACAGCTTCAGTTTCTGTTGGCAGACCTATTTTTTCCAGTGCATAATGTATACTTTGAATAGGTTTTGGTTCAGCCCTTCCCGTGGCTTTGTTACCTGTCTCAGGTGTCTGCACTTGATTCAATTACTTCTTTCCCTGTTCTTGTGTTTTTTCACTGTTCTTGTGTTTTTTCACCCGGGACCATCCCGGTCTCACTGCGTTCTTATTGTATGAGGTGTGTCCTTCCCCTGCTGACTGAAGGGGGACCCTTTCTTTTGCAGTGAGAACGTTATTGGATTGCATGTGTTCCCTAGCTCCCCGGTTGTCTTTTGCCCTCCCCCACACTTTTTGTTGTCACTCCTGCCCCCCCCCCCTGCATCCCCCCCGCTCCTCTATGCTCACCAACCCACTGTACGGGTTAAATTTGTATCAATTTTTCATTTATTTATTTACTTTCAACGGATTGTTAACTGCACATTGCTAACGGTAGCCTTGCTTTCTTTATTTGAGCGAGTACATACTTTGCACTTCTTTTTTTTATATAAATGCACTCTTCTAAAATGGCCATCCTCCTTGTTAAAGTGGTAAATTAAAAAGGGGGAGCGGTGCGTCACGACACTTATGCACTCATGCGTCACAATGGATGTCTGCATATGGTTTATGATCCACGCATGCACAAGCCTCAGAATAAGGATCATCGTTGTGGCGCCTTTATTATGCCTGGGTGAAATTTAGAATACAGTGACGTAATTCACATAATCTTGGGAATCTCGTGTTATACTTGATACATGAAATTCTTGATATCAATCAATCAATCAATTAGTCATTTGTAGAGCGCACTACATACCTGCGAGGGTCTCAAGGCGCTGGGGGGGGCGCTACTGATCGAACAGCCAGGTCTTGAGCATCCTCCTAAAGGTCAGCAGGCTCAGTGGGAGGGTGTTCCATGTCTTGGCGGCGAGGTGGGAGAAGGATCTCCCGTCGGTGGTTGTTCTTCGGATGCGTGGGACGGTGGCGAGGGAGAGGTCGGCGGTTGGGGATGTAGAAGGAGAGCCGTCTGTTGAGGTAGGCTGGGCCGGTCTTGTGGAGTGCCTTGTGTGCGTGGATGAGGAGCTTGAAGGATATTCTCTTGCTGATATTACACCACTTTGCGTAATTACCCTCCATTTCAATAAAATGTTTTGCCATGAAATGCGATATTCGTGGTAAGAAATTACCACGAAAAGCATAACACAAGCTGCTGTTGTTGACTGTGCTTTGTTTAAATGCATCCTCGGGCCATAAATGAATGCAAAGATGCGTTTTGTGCTAAAATATAGTGCAAAATGACAGGTTTCCATTGCACATAATTACGCATAATTTTGCCAAAATTTTGCATAATTATGCACAAGCAAATTGCATGAATTTCGCATAGCCCTATATTGATACCGATGTATTAACACTCAGAAGTTGCAGTAAAGTGAGACATTGTTTTTAATAAACCACTCACGACATAAATAAACCTAATGAAAGATTCTAACGAACTTGAGAATTAACCAAATGCCATTTTGGGGATGTAGGAGTTACTTACCTGTTGCCTCTAGCATTGCTCTGAAGAAATCCAAAACAACTGATGGACCTTAGGCTTAGAGTACAATGTTTGTCCCCATGGGCGTAGGAAGTGTGGGGGACGCGGGGGATATATCCCCCCCAGATTTTGGAGTGGGGGGGACATGGGGGACAAGGGTGGGGGGGACGAGGGGACAAAGGAATTTCCCCTCTCCCGGTTATGGCAGGGCCATTAGCACGCGAAAGCGCTACCTAATGGCCCTGCACTTGACCTGCCTGGAGTCAGAGGCCACCCGCCCTCTGCCTTTTGTTATGCTGCAGGAAGGCTCAGCCGTTCTGAAAAGGGGAGAGAACGGAGAAAAAATAAACGCTGTCTCTTTTCCTTCATGGCAAGGACCGTGTCCACTACTCCTGATCTGCCTCTGGCGGCTGCCCTCCTCTCTTTATTCCTCCATCTCTTTCTGTCTCTGTCTCGCTCCTGCTTACGTGCTGATTTCAAGAGGCAGCTCTTAAGGTACTCTCTCTTGCCTCTCCTTTTCTTTATTTGTTCCCCTGTGAAATTGATCCAAAAAAGGCTGAACACTTTGGCTGTAAATGTCCTCATTTTCTGACCGTTTTCTATTGATAAGAAAAACCTCGGAATGGAGAGAAAAAATAGTTAAATACCTAAATAAAGCAATACAGAGTGGACAGCAGACAGGCCAGACTGTTATTTACACCCACACACATTAGCGCCACTTTACAGAGTTTGCCAGTGAAAGCGCTACTTTCTTTTTATCTTCTTTCTTTGAACAACATTGTTTTCCCAGGGTGGGTAAGTGCGCCATTCCTAAAGGGACTGCAATACCTGGTTGATGGGTAGTGTGGAAACGTTTAATATGATCGTTTTCAACTTTTTAATTATTTTAGCTTATAAAATGCGGCTCTGTGTTTGGGGATGTGGTCTTTTTTAAACCAAACTGCATACATTTTGAAAGGATATAAGCAATGGACATTGAAAGGGGTCCCTTCCTGGTCCTGTAGCCATGTCTTGAACTTTTCAGGCAAAATCACTTACTGATTTCTGAATAATGAGTTTAAAACCGTTAAGGTAACCATGTTTTTTTCTGATTACAGTTCACTTGCTTTGCTTATTCTTGCATTCCCTATGAGTGTTTGCTTTTTCCAGGGTGTTATTCATTTTTTTCAGGCAGCATTTTACTGTTGTCTAGTGCATAATTTGAATTTAGTCGCAGCACAATTGAGTTGTGTTGAAGGCAGTGCGAGTTTCTCTCAGTGGGGCAGTATGGTGTTCAGTGTGGGAGAGAATGTGGCACTATGGCCAGAGCTGCTGAATTTGGAACTGGAGAACCATGTTCAGACCTTCATGACCAGTTCACCATACCACACTCCTGACAGAGCTTATTCCGATGCTACACCTTAGAAGGCCCGTTAGACCTTAGAAGCCCAGGTGTCTTAGCACCCGCAGGTGGACCTGTCCACCACAATCCATACTGCAGTTCACTTCCAGTCTTGCGGGCAGGCATATGAAGAAGCACATCCTAGATCGACAGTGAATCTGTCACTGAGGTCACAAGACCCTTGAGGCCAGTCCACCTCACCCATTGGTACCTCCATTGGCCTTTTCCCAGCACTAGCAGTGCAACTTGCCAGGGGTTGGCAATGTGGGATTTGCATGCACATCAAACTTAGGGGGTGATTATAATGGCAGTGGGACCGCCACGTCACCCGTCGGTGGCGGTCCCACCGCCATTGGTGACTGCATCACAGCCCGCCATATTGCAATGGCGGGTGGTTACCTGGTGGTCGGAAAGACCAACCACCACGCACCCGACGGGCTTCTTGAGCCCGCCGGTGTGGTGGAGGGGCTCGTGGTTCCTACAATGCTGGTGGTGCCTACCATGCACCGCAGCAGGGATTACGATGTCCCTTACCCGCCAGCTTATCAATGGCGGTTCACCTGCCATGGAAATGCTGGCGAAAGGGACATTGGGGGCCCGTAGCAGGCCCCTTTACCCCTGGCCCCCAGACATGGGTCCTGGGGGGCATCTATGATGCCCCACAACATATCACTGCACCATGTGGCAGGCACCGATATATTTAACATGTTCCTTTTTTTTTTACTTTGCGGCGGCTGATGCAGCCAGCAGCACCTGCTGCAATGTAAAAGATAGACACTGCGAACACCGTAGTGGCAGTCGCATTGTAATGCCTATCGTGGGGCCTCCACCCTGAAGGCCAGCGGTCCCATTCCCCGATTCGATGGCGGTGGTACTGAAGTCTGCCTGCCATCGTAGTCAGCCCCTAAGTTTGCATTTTAGGAATATGATTCAGCGGGAAATAAATTGATGTGTGCAATTTAATTGACTTTGGTTGGCCTCTTATCTATGAGATTTCCCTGTTGAATGTGCCTTTACGTTATACATTTTAGGTTGTATGAATTGATTGCATACTACACTCTCCTACAGGTATTAATTTGAGTGTCATTAGGAGTGTCTGGGACCAATTGTTTTCTTAGGAATTGTTTTCTTTACTAACCTTTGCAAAGGGCCCTAAACTTCATAGCAACACAAGTCACATTTCTTTTAGTAATTTGGGATCCGTTTGAGCTACAAAATTGTTTTGGAGGAAATCGTTAGATTATGCAGCAGATGATGTATTATGTGGCAAATATGATACAGCCATAGTTAAGTGGAAAACATTTTTCCACTTAATTTTGCCCCAACATTGTAATTGATCAATTTGTAAGTTCCCCAAACCCAAAAGTCGAGTTTGGGCACAATTTGCATTTTAAAAGCAGCCCTATAACACAGGGCTACTTTTAAACTGACCTCAGGCTTCAGCAGTGCACACATGCAAGCGCAGAAAGGGCTGCTGGCCTCTAAACTGCCATGCCTTATTATATTCTAGGGACTTAAAAGTAGTTCTAATCCCCCTGCCCTATTATGTACTAAGGCCTTGTAGGAGAGGTCATGCCAATCATAGGGGTACCCTAACCCATAGTGCACCCTAGTGTATGTAGGTGTTTTCACTGTATTTTTAAGTGCCTCTTTCAGAATAGCACTGGCTGTTTAGGCAGAGGCCAGGGTCAGTCAGTCAGGTACCACCAGTACCAGTCAGCAAAAAGTTGGGGAGTGCCTAGGGCGGCTTTGCAACACTAGAGAAACACAAACTCAGAATGTAAAACATAACACCATGGTTGGGGGGTTCTCTTCAATAATCAGAATTGATTTCTATCCTAATGAACCCATTTTCCAACATTAGGATAGGGAAAGACTGGGGAAAAATCATAACGTTCTAATCTATACATCGAAGTTTTTATGCAGCTCTTTGATGACGGTTAATAGCTCACTGTTCAATGTTAGGATTTTAACTTATAAACTTCAAATACCAAAAGAATATCTCAGACAAAAGCAGTAACTCACTGACCTTTTGAATTAAAACTTTCACTAGACAAGCCTTCGATCTCTCTCAAAAAAAGAACATTAATCACCAAAGTTATCTTCACATTTTTATTGTTGCCTGAAAATTGCTGGAGACCAGGAATGCAGCAGCAGGTACTTTTCAAACCATAATGCACTTGCAAACACGACGCCCCCACCCTAAGTCAGCGGCCTTTGTTTGCTTTGTGCATTAAGATGCAAGATTCATATATATGTTTTTTTTAAACATTTGGTCTCATTACTATATGAATGTAAATAACAATAAAGCATACATGCAAACTGTGACTACATGCCTGCTTTTCTCAATATTTCACTTCGAAAGTATGCAATTGTATTTGTTTAACTGGCGGTGGGTGATTTGTATAGGGTCACTGGAAAGTGCACAAGGTTGTCCCTGTCCCCCCCAGAATTTTAGTGTCTCCTACGCCCCTGTTTGTCCCTGGAGCAAGCTAAATCTTTGCTGTAGTTAATAATTCTTTCAGATTACGCTCGAGGAATTTAAAAGACGCTCTCGTCTACGGGGCCTTCTTTGAAAGCGGTTTTACTTAATGTTTTGGCTCCACCACGTGACTAAATTGTGTACTTCCAGTTTAAACCGGATTAATTCGAAAAAAGGTTGTTGAATTCAATACAATTGCCCTTCTTTAGCATGTGGATGTTTCAATTGATAAAATGATCTCACGGCATTGAATGACAGTTGTTAAAAGTGCGAATTTCTACACATGGACATTGGAAAATTCACGACACGGTGTCGTATTTCCTTAGAGTACTACTATTAAAGATGGATCAACATTATTGTATATTATACCATATACACAGGACGTTTTGTGCGTTCGTTCCCTGAACTGAGTTATTTTAAGGTGCCCACAAACATGACGAAGATCACTGAAAGTGATCAAGCCGGGAAGCCATCTACCTAATTACACATTGTGCAACGTAGTCGCTGAATTCGTATCTTCTTCTCTACCAACGTGCGAGGTGTCAAGAAAGCTCCGACGCCATCTTTAGGATTTGAAGTTCGCCGCCACACAGCCAGTTCATAATGCCTCGACGAGGATCTTTAAAGCAAAGAGCGACACCTAAGCCTCTTCTGAATGGAAATTTGGTTAGGGTGCTGGCTCTAGGGCGGTGCGACCGGTGCAGCCGCTCCTGGCGCTGACTCTGTGTTTTGAAATAACTTATGGTTTTGAAAGCATGACAGACTTCAGGCAACAATAAAAATGGCGAGATAAGCCTGGTGATTAATTTTCCTGCTGGAGAGAGATCGAGTTTTGTCTAGTGGTAGTTCTGACTCATCATAAAGTAGCACATACGGTTAATGTCCCTGCGGCAAAGCAGGTGTTCCATTCAGATAACAGAACTGTATTTAAGGTGGATAGCTCAGTGGGTTACTGATTTTATTACTTGCAGTTCATAAATTACAATCCCACAGTGACCTATGAACTGTCATCAAAGAGCTGCATGCAAACTGTAAGGAATAGGGGTGAAACCTTATGTTTTCTCCCAGTCTTTCATTATCCTAATGTTGCTAAAAAGGGTTTGTTTGGGCAGAATACATTCTAATTAGTAAAGCCAACACCAACCATTGTGGTACGTTTTAAATCCAGAGTTTGTGCTTCTCCACACCAAACTGCGTACCAGTATGGATGACATGGGGCTCACACAGCTTGTAATCCTCATTGTCTAATGTAGCATTTCCTACAGAATGATTTGCTCACTTATGATTCACTGTCTCCATATGTGTGTGGTGTAAAGTGCTCCACACCCTACACCGGTATGAGTAGCACTGTTAAACAAATAACATGCATGTGAGAGAGGGGCTATGGAGAGATGAGGGGCACTGTTGGAGGGTGATAGTGAAGAACCCGTGGAGGAGGTCATGGGTGGGGCGCCAATAAAGACAGTCGCACCGGGCGCCACCTGCGCTAAAGCCGGCCCCTGTCAGGCACTGATGTATCGCTTCCCCACCAGGATTTGATCAATGAAGTGGATTGGGTAATTGACGTGGATAACTATCTGCTTACTACCTTCAGGATTGACGCCGGACTGCCCCTGCACATTATCATCGCTCCTGTTCACATCGCCAACAACTCACCGGACCCGCTTCGCGGGTCCCGCTTCGCGGGTCCCGCTTCGCCTCAAATCATCGCGGAAGTCTGCTGATCGGGGCTGCCTGCCATCTGGGGGAAAGGAATCAGGACCGGGGCTGCGAGCAGCAGGGACTCCATAGTCCAGGAGTCTCTGCGAGGCCAACCACCAACACCTGGGCTGCTCTCCCTGGCCGCCACGCCCCCACGCCCACGGGAGTAAAAGAGGACTGATTTCTCCCTAACAGCGGGATAACTATCTGCTTACTACCTTCAGGATTGACGCCGGACTGCCCCTGCACATTATCATCGCTCCTGTTCACATCGCCAACAACTCGCCTCAAATCATCGCGGAAGTCTGCTGATCGGGGCTGCCTGCCATCTGGGGGAAAGGAATCAGGACCGGGGCTGCGAGCAGCAGGGACTCCATAGTCCAGGAGTCTCTGCGAGGCCAACCACCAACACCTGGGCTGCTCTCCCTGGCCGCCACGCCCCCATGCCCAAGTACTTTACTATTTAATGAACTTGGTCACCCGCTGCGCGGGAGCGCGCGGGAGCGCCCGGGGCTAAGCCCGGGCAAAGGGCGGGCCGTCTGAGGCCGTCAGAGAACGGAGGAGACCGGACCGGGCCCTCTCCCTAACAACGAGGTACTCTTAGAACCTAATCGTTCACCAACTCAGCATATTGTATGAGAGCCCGAAGTACCCTGGTTTAAATATTGTTTATCATAATTTGTTGAAGATTAATTGTTCCAGACGACTTTGGAGATGGTTCTTACGAGAAGGACTAAAGACAAAGCAAAGGGAGGTGGGGGAAAACGTTTAGGCCCTATGGATGACTTTATTACTAAGGCGAACAATTTTATTGACCAAAGTATCAGCCTAATAGAAGGCAGGGTCTCTTTAGATCTAGCCCTGGCAAAGCGGTCATCCATGGGAAACTTGAAGAATGCAAAAACCCCCGTGACCCGCCAAATTGGGGGCTGTGGTTCCACTCCCACAGGTAGGAGAAGTCTTCCAAATAATGTAGATCTATCAGCTTCACAACTTTCCGATTTTCAAATAAGCCTTGATCTAGAAAAATCCCCAGTCCTAATCCCCGAAATAACCCCGGATGAAATAAGGACTATCAGAGGGAAAAGAGAGGGGGCAATCAGGAAAAGAAGAACAAAACCTAATAATTCGATCCCACATGACTCTAGCACTCTACATGAACCAAGACCTATAACACCTACATCTGAGAATCCCCATTCTGACAAATCAGTTACTAATCAGTTTACGCATGAAAACCTAGATTCTCTTAGCGTAGCTAATTCTATTTCTTCCTCACTTACCTACTCGCAAAGAGACAATTTAAACCCAGTGTCAATAGCTAACATAGCTGATCTTCTAAAAATTGCCATTACCCCACTTGAATTAAGGTTGTCTCAGATGGAACAACAATTACAACTTCTTGTTGATATTATGAAACCAAAACAAGCAATAGGGGGGGAGGAAAAAAAAAAAAAAGAGAAAAGAACCAAACCACCCCTTCAAAAGGTGTTATACACGCATAAAAAAACCTCCAAAAATGCCCCTTCCGATTCTCCATCTAAATTACTACCTTCCGAAACAACCATTATAGAGAGAATAGAAGCTCCTATTGCCAATTCCAAGATTCATCCTTCTCAGAATAATGTCTTGGGAGCAGTAACGCCAGGGCCTAAAAACTCCTCTCTCATGGGAAAAAAAACGTTGCAACAAACAAACACTTTGACCCAAAACAAACAGGTCCCTAAACAAGTAACAACTGATCACACCACAGCTGACACGAGGGGCAACAAAAAAAGGTTGGCAGTTGACTTGCCTCCAGAAGCAATCCCCTATGTGGTAGTTATGGTAGGAGTACCCGAGTTAGAAGACCACGTTGTGGAATCCACCTGGTCACTGAAAAATAAGGTGCAGTTTTGGTTAAATAACAACTGTCCCATTGCAGAACCCGGATCATCTAGGATTCTGATGGTCCGTAGAACCCCGTGGTTGGGAAATAGCAGGAAAACAATTCCGGGTGACTGTATTTTGATTTCCTTTGACCATCCATGGGTGGTGGACCACATATGTTCTTGGGAGTGTTCAAACACCCACGGCGAAATAGGAATTAGGCGTCTCTCCTTTTTCTATCCCTCTAGGTTCCTTAGGGAGGCTCAAATCACCAATGCTCCTTATTGGGAAACAAGAGCCCCAGTACACGATTACTCCAATCGATGGAATACAGTGGGTCCTCGTTTCCACGAGCATGGTGGTTATAGGCCAATTCCAGGCCCACAATTTTGGGGAAGAGGAAGTGACGATTGGGGCGTCCATCAACTGCGGACGTTAAACAGAGAGCCAACCCAAAGGGAAACCTGGTTTGGGATTCCCACGGACAATAGATTCAGCGTTCTCGAAATGGTCGACTGACCATCAATCAATTCCAAACCCATTGATCATAGTTCCTCTCACCTAATATCCAATCCCATAATGGATTGTTCAATCCAAGAAACAATGATTAATGTAGATCTGCACCCTCTATCCATTTTATTTTGGAATATAGCAGGGCTCCGCTCAAAAATCGAAGACGGTTCACTGACACAATTCCTGGAAGGGGGGAATATCATATGTCTCCAGGAGACTTGGTCTCTAATAGAGCTCCACCTACCTGGCTATCAAACGTATTTTACGCCAGCTTTGGGGGGTGGCATTGGTAGACCCAAGGGAGGGTTGACTACATATATTGCCAACACAATTAATGATCTTAAAACATGTTTGGTGTTGTCTGATCCAAATTTCCAACTATTAAAACTCCTTTTTAATAAATTTGAGCCCATCCTTTTGCTCAACGTATATAACAATCTTGAGGAGGAACAATTCTTGTCTCTCATCAATTTAATCAAGGAGAAACTGGGACACAACTCTCTACCTGGTAAGGGACCAGTCCACCTTATATGCGGAGGAGACTTAAACATTCACCCATGCCCACACGTTGGGAAAAATAGATGTGGAATTGTGGATGAAGAGAATGCTCCTATTATGCATTTTAATCATAGTAAAGCGGGGACTGCAATGAACAATATGTTAGTTGACTTAGAACTGGAAATAGTAAACAAATTGATTCCAGACTCAAATCTCCTACAACCAACGTATGTGGGTAGGGGCTTTAGTACGACAGTGGATTATATTCTTCTCTCCCCAGGCTTATTACCTCGAGTAAGGTCCTGTGAGGTACTGTTAAACACTTTTAGCGACCACTCCGCTCTCAGACTAGAAATCCAACGATTGAAGGGACAACCTGAAATTAGTGTAATTGCGTCAACCCTCACTCAAAACAAATTGGAGTTAGGCAGGACAAATGGTTACACAGTAAAGTGGGAGACGCTGGATCCGGAGATAATCACGGCGAAATTGGTAACGGAGTCATATCTAAATATAACCAATTGCCTCGATCCAACGTTATCTGAAGAAGCTGTTTTAACCAACTTTTCACTAATACTGGAAAAGATTAAGGAACTTCTAACCATAACATCCAGGAGGTCACCCCAGAATAAAAAAGGCTGGTTTAATCATTCCTGTACCATGGCCCTGTCTAACTTAAAAAAGGAATTAAAAAAAAACAGTGAGAGACCCAGAAATGATTCAATTGCTGAGGCGTCAATATGTCTCTGTACGAAAGCAAAGAATCACTGAACTAAAAATTAAATTGTGGGATGATTTACATTCTAGTGCCGTTTCTAAGGATAGTTTGGCTTTCTGGCGTACTGTCAAAACACCATATCTCTTGGGTTCAGATACCCCCAAGATAGAAGTGGCAATTGACGAGGCTACGTGGGTGGCACATTTTTCTAAAATCTTTAAAAACCCAGTAATTATAAACAAAGGATTAGAACATAGTCTCCCAAACGTCAATTACCCTATCTCCCTAACTTTTGATATCACTGAAGTTCTAGCGGCCCTGAATGCTAGCAAAAGTGGGAAAGCCCCAGGCCCCGATGGGGTTCCAGTAGACCTGTTTAAATTCAATCCGGACCTCTGGACCCCCATCTTAACCAGAGTATGCATTGCAGCGGCAAAAGTGGGACTGATGGACTCTTGGACAAAGTCTATCATGGTCCCAATTTTTAAAAAAGGTGACCGCCAAGATGTTAATTGCTACCGTCCCATTTCCCTTTTAGACTCGCTAGGTAAAGTGGTCGGTAGAGTCGTTCTTGAACGACTCCAGCAGTGGGCAGAGGAGGGAAACATTATCTCAGACCTTCAATTTTGGTTTCGGGAGGGGTTTGGAACGGTAGAGCAGGCCCTGAACCTTAGTCTGATCCTGGGAAAATACTGTCAAGCCAAAAAAGAAATTGTGTATATGGTCTATGTAGATTTATTTGCAGCTTTTGATTGTGTCTCACACACGAAACTCTGGAATATCTTGTTACTCATGGGAGTGGACCCGTCTCTCGTAGATTTTATGAGAGAACTATATTCCGGGGCCACCGCTAGGGTGCGTTTTAGCACAAAGGGTGAATTGACTGCGCCGTTTGGAGTGGAGCGAGGCGTTAGGCAGGGATGCGTCCTCGCCCCCTTCCTCTTCTCCCTGTACACAAATGGCCTGGAGGTGGAGATGTTGAGGGGGGCTCTGGACCTACCCCGGGTCAAACGGCGATTGATACCCGCCTTGCTCTACGCCGATGACGCGGTCATTCTGGCCCGCACCCCACGCGAATTGCAAAAATCCCTAAACAGATATGTTGACTTCATGGGTAGCCTGGATCTAAAAGTTAACGTGAAAAAAACATTCGTCATGGTAGCCAGGCGAGTTAAAAAGTGTGCAAAGAATATCTTTCTTAAAGAGCAAAAACTTGAGGTGACCACGAAGTATTGTTATCTGGGGATAATGATTGACGATAGGCTCAACTGGAGAGCAGCAGTGGAGGCCAGATGTCATTTGTTTAAAAGAGCCATAATGTCCCTGATAAGTTTCTCACAGAGGTTAGGGAAAAGGCCCCCAGTGGAGCTGTTAAAAATGTACTTAGCTAAATGTCAGGCGATTGCCCTTTACGGAGCAGGCCTGTGGGGATTTGCAGAAATCAGTACCCTTCAGGTTGCCGAAAATAACTTCTTAAGATTTCTTTTAGCAGCACCAATGAGCTCCTCTGTATACGCTCTTCACCTGGAGCTTGCTATTCCCTACCTCGAGGACTTGATAAGAATTCAACCGTTATTGCTCTGGCGTCGTATCTGGTCTTCCGATAACAATGTGTTTTCACAGGAAATCCTGATGGACGCAATGACCATAGACCACTCTATAACAATTCAATGGTTATGCTATGTAAAAAAAATTTTTAAGGATCTAGGCTTGGAGATCTATTACACAGATCCAAAAAAAATTAACGAACTGTCAAAGAAAGGGCTTAAACAACTGGCTTTAACGCATTTGGAGTCCTTGAGGCTGACCTCCGTGGCGTCGAAACCCTCGGTTGTTCATGCTAATCTGATTCAGACTACTCACTCCATTCAACCCTATTTGACAATACAGATTAGCACTTACCACAGAATGTTGCTAACAAGATTTAGGCTTGACTCCTTTTTTAGGTTAGTATCCTTCCCCAAGAGAAATAGTTGGGAGAAGGTTTCCACTCCTTGTCCTTGTGATGAAGTGTCAATTCAGTCAAATTTACACACTATTCTGTTTTGTAAATTTCATCATCCACACAGGAGGGTCTGGTTACTACCCACGTTAAAGAGCTGGGGATTAAGACAATGTCGCCCGGCGATGCTACGCCTTCAAAGCCTAGACTCCGAATTGACCTGTTATCTTGTTCTTAACTTTCTAAAATGCATTTTGAAACATAGGAATAATTTGTAAGCAGCAGTTTGATCCCAGCATATGTAGATGAATTGAAATTTTGTAAATTCTTGGTTTTAACCACATGAGCTGTTAATTGATTAGTTTGAACTTTTATTGTTTTTTATTTTTTGTGCGTTTTCTCGTTTGTAACTGCTCTTTTATGGTTTTTTAAAATTGTAAAAACCGAATAAAGAAATTTATTATTATTATTATATTAATTGACGTGGAGTAATGTATTTCTCAACAGAAGAAACCTCCTATCAACTTTACTTTGTGCCGATTCAGCTATCCTGCATTTTCAAGACCTTGGTGTAAAGGGTTTAAAATGCTAAAGTGTGGCGGAGGAGGGAGGGGAGACTTCTTTTCAAAGGGTGTGTTAGACTATGACGCCACACCTTCCTGTTCGTCACCAACACCTTTAACTACATGGACCGAGACAATGTTTTGATAGTGGCTCAATGACATGCCCAGCTGGTGCATGAGCCATCTAAAGTTATGGAATTTCCAAGCTACACAACTTGGAAGCGGCGTAATCATTGAAAGATGTAAAAAATAACTGCGTCATGAAACTGGACAACGTACTGGGCTCCAAGGGATACATAGTTATTCTCCACAGCATCAAACTTCTTATTATTTGGATTTGCCCGTAGCCAAAAGGGACATTACTTGACTTTGAATGTAGGCCCTCCAATTTCCAACTGCACTTTCAAAACAGTTGCTTCAGAATACTAAACAAGCTGATTTGCAGTGTTTCCTGCTGCCACATCTTTATTGCAATTGTTGTATGTTAGACCTGTCAGCCCTTTGGGTGGTCCCTCCTCATCATTATTTATTTTGTCCCACTTTTGCCTCAAACCCTGTTAGAATTTTTCCTTTTTGGGAACCACCAGACTTTTTAGTATTGATGCAGATTCAGGGAGCCATTTTATCTACCCCTGGAACTTCTGTCTGAGGGCCTGGAGCACAAAATGGTGGCCACCCATTGTCACCCGTGACATCACTGGAACCTACTAGAACCTTCTGCAACATTCTGGAACCCTGTGACAGTTGGAAGCGGTTTAGAATGTTGGGAAGCTAAGTCAGAGTTGACAGTTGGAGTTGGCAGTTGGCACCTGACTGGTGAAGGGAGAGCAGCAGAAACCTGAAGGAGGAAGGAGTGAGGCAGCAGGGGTGGAAACTTGTGCCTGGAGTGGGGTCCATAAACCCACCCTTGATACTAGTCCCTACTGACTGAGCCCAGCCTGGAGCCCTGTGTGGGAGAAAGCAAGAGAAACCATCTTAAGGACCTGGACAGCAGGAACAGGCCTTAAAAGTAAAGAACAGCAAGTTCCTGACCTGGTTACTGGTAACTTCTTGAAGTCCGACGTCGAGAAGCCTGGAGACCTGGAGCCCGAGGTGGAGAAGCGGCGCTGACTGGAAAGCAGACGTCGTACCCGTAGCCGCCAGAGGTCGAGAGAGGGCGCCGACGGAGGTCGTGGAGAGTACCAGAGGTCGAGGAGGAAGTCACCCGAGGTCGAGTGTGCGGCGTCGACGGGGGAGTGAAGTCCGCCCTCCGGAGTCGCCGGAGACCGAGGTGAAGCGTGCCGGAGGTCGGGAGTGGAGGTCGCACTCCGGAGTCGCCAGAACCCGAGGAAAGGAGCACCGGAGGTCGGGAGTGGAGATCGCACTCCGGAGCCGCCCGAAGTCGACATCGAGCCAAGATTGCCCGACGTCATCGAACCGGAGGTCGACATCGAGCCGAGGCCGCCGACATCGAACCGGAGCCGCCCGAAGTCGACATCAAGCCAAGACTGCCCGACGTCATCGAGCCGGAAGTCGACATCGAGCCGAGGCCGCCGACATCGAACCGGAACCGCCTACCGGCGTCGTCAAGAACTGTCATTGCGCCGAGGCCGCCGACATCGAACCGGAGCCGCCTCACGGCGTCGACACGACTCCAGCGGCATCGGAGCTTCATAAAAAGGGCAGTAAGTGGAATAGAGGGCGCCTAAGGCCCTGTGGAGCCCTAAGAGACCATCCTAGGGGCTAGAGAGGTGCTGGAACCAGCTTGATTGTGCCAGGGGTGAACTGAGACTAATACAGAGGGGTTGTGTAGTGTGGGAGAGCCAGATCTCTAGATTCCCCCTTGATCTACCTCAGTTTAGGCCTCAGCCTTGTCCAAGCCAGGGAGTATACCCCTCAGGCCATCCAAATCTCTACAAGCGGGGATTGGGTCAAATCATCCCATAGTACCTCAGGAATGTGAACTGATTTTCAAGTGTCACTGTTGGCTTTTATTATTTATTGAGAGCACTGTATTTATTGTATTCATCCTATTCATTGTTTCACAGTATTTATTGTCGCACAGTATTTATTGTCTCGCAGTATTTATTGCCTCATAATATTTAATTGCCTTTTATGTAATGCACTTATATTTATGCCTTGATTATTTATGATCTACCTTATTTATTGAATCGTTGAAGTAATATTTATTTGACTTACCCTTCCACAGGAAAAGCCTTGTGTACTGTGATTGTATTATTATTTATTGAATCAGCAACTAAGAGAAAAGAAGATAAAGAGATATATTTTCAGTATAATTTTTAAGGTGTAGTGTCGTTTTTGGAACGGATGCACGCATGGTTATTGTGTGGGTATGACGTATGCTTAGCACGGTGCCGATCCCTGACCACTCGAGCCAAGCTACCACAGTGTATGTCTGGGAGAACACCACCACCCTTCCGGCGTGGGAGTGTTTTTCTAACATAATTGGTGTTCAGCGGTGGGATAGAGCTGTGCCTACGTATACTCGACAATAACTGTGGGTAGTCCATAGGACTACACCGGGAGTTTTCTCCAAGCGGACTTCCTAATTGTGGGTTTTTGTTTTTCCAAATTTACTCTGGTGGTGGGAGGAGGTATTATAAAAGGTACCCCCTGCATAGCTTCTGCAAAAAACCTGTCTTCTGTTCTGAGTGGGCAAAATGGAGTTTGTGCTAGAAGACCTGGAAACCTATACTGTGGCCCAACTCAGGGAGTTTTGTCAGCGGGAGGGGGTGTATTGTCCCCCAGGAGCAAAGAAGGGTGCACTCCAAACCAGCTTAAGGGCTTGGGGGGAGGCACGACGAGAAAGCAAGGCTGAGGAGGAGGACAGGGATAGAGAGCCCGACAGTGAGGGAGCTGGTTTGTACCAACCTGAGGTGGGGAACCTGTTAGCGGGGCCCAGGACACTTTCTAGGAAGGGCAGCAGTGCCTCTAGCGGTGGCTTGTCTGAAGTGGAGTTAACAGACCGGAGGGAGAAAAGACAGCTCACATGGGACTTAGCAAGGATGGAGAAAGAGAAGGAGGAACAGAGGATGGCTCATGAGCTAAGGCTGAAAGAGATAGATCTTCAGATCCTAAGAGTTAGGGCACACCCTGTTCCTAATGGTGGCAGCGAAGAAAGAGAGTTCACTAGGGAACCCAAACCCTACTTGCCGAAGGACATAGTAGCTAGCTATGGGGCGGGTGACGATATCGCCAAGTGGCTAGCGGCCTATGAGGTCTCGTTAAGGGCCCATGGGGTTCCAGAGAAGTACTGGGGAGGGGGATTGTACAAGTACATGCCTCCAGCTGGTAGGGATGCATTATTGGCCCTAGAGGAGGATGAGCAGACCCACTACCCCACCATGAAAGTGGCGCTCATAAGAAAGTTTGGACTAACACCCGAAAAGTACAGACAGAAGTTCCGGGGTAGTCACAAACTGGGCACACAGAATTGGGTGGACTTCCTGGAGTATGCAAAGAAGGCATTAGAGGGTTGGATTCAGGGCAGTGAAGTAAGGAACTACGAGGGGTTGTTTGATTTAGTATTGAAGGAACACCTGCTCGAAAAATGTTTCCCTGAACTGCGTCAACACCTGGTGGATAGCAAGCTGACCAATCCCCGGAAGCTTGCTGAGGAGGCGGACATTTGGGCTAGTACCCGGGTGTCCACAAGGGGGACTGGAGGGGATACTCAAAAGGCCGGACAGGGCGCCCCCCAGAAGAAAGAGGGAGGGGAAAAGAAAAAGGAGTTCTCCAAAGGCCCCCAAAATAATTTCCAAGGTAAGGGAACAGGATTCACCCCTAGGGCTAACCCACCCAGAAACCCTAATCCTGGCCAGAGTCAGCAGCCAAGGGTTGTCCATTGCTTCGAGTGCGGTGGCGTTGGACACTATAAGGGAGATGCGAAGTGCCCAAAACGACCACCCCCTCCCATTGGAGGAAAGGCCCCCGGAGTAGCTAGTGTAGTGCTCGGGGAGGAGATGCCTTTAATTAAGGGAAGGGAGTGGGCGGGTGTCACTTTAGTGTCCCTGGGAGAACGGGAGATGGTTCCTAAGATCCAGGTGCCCGCAAATACTATAAAGTATGGGCAGTGGGTCACCATCAACGGCCAAAGGGGGGAGGCTCTGAGAGACACAGGAGCCAGTATGACTATGGTGCGTAGCCAACTGGTGTCTCCAGAGCAGGTGATTCCCGATGTACTCCACCCTGCCGCGATGGCTGACGGCAGAATGGGCCACTATCCGGTGGCCGAGGTTCCCTTTGAATGGGAAGGGGTTGCAGGTTCACTTCGAGTTGCCGTAAGCCCTACCGTGCCAGTCGATTGTCTGCTAGGGAATGACATGGAGCACAATGCTTAGAAAGAGGTGGAATACCGGATTCACACTGAGATGCTGGGTACACCTGACTGGGCCTGTGTTAGCACAAGGTCCGCGACTACCCGGAGAGGGAGTTCGTTTCGGCTGGAGCCTGGAACAAAGGCCCAGCCAGCTGCCAGTCAAGGGAAGAACCGAGGACAGGAGGAGCCTGCCTCGGCGTCCGCCCCCGTAGGACGGATAGGCCACCGGAGGTGGTGGACCAGGAGTCTGCGGTGGGGGATGTCACCGAACTGGAGGACCTACCCATCCCGGCCGAGTGGCACGTGGAGGGAGGCCCGTCCAGGGAGGAATTCTGCCAGGGCCAGAAGGAGTGCCCTACCCTTGAGGGACTGAGGCGACAGGCCAAAGCCCAGGCAGCAGGGAACGTTGAAGGGAACTACAGTGTTTACTGGGAGGATGGCCTCCTCTACAGTGAACCCAAGGCACCCCTACATGGATCGTCACGAGCCTTGGTAGTCCCTCAACGTTATCGAGCCTTCCTTCTGGAGTTAGCTCACAAGATCCCATTGGCAGGACACCTGGGGCAAGACAAGACCTTCGCCCGTCTTGTCCCACACTTTTATTGGCCTCAAATGAAAGTGTCGTCCGATACCTACTGCCGGACATGTGTGTCTTGCCAAGCCAGTGGGAAAACAGGGGTGAAGCTGAAAGCTCCCCTGGAACCCCTTCCTGTCGTTAGCACCCCCTTTGAAAGGGTGGGCATCGACATTGTGGGTCCGTTAGATCCGCCTACGTCAGCTGGTCACAGGTTTATCCTGGTTCTGGTGGATCATGCCACACGGTACCCAGAGGCAATACCTCTGAGGACCATAACAGCACCTGTTGTGGCTAGGGCCCTGATGGGAATCTTTACCCGAGTGGGTTTTCCCAAGGAAGTTGTGTCCGACAGGGGGACCAACTTCATGTCAGCGTACATGCGGGCCATGTGGAAGGAGTGTGGAGTGACCTACCGGTTCACAACTCCTTACCACCCCCAGACCAATGGTCTGGTGGAGAGGTTTAACAAAACCTTGAAAGGCATGATCAGAAGTCTGCCTGAAAGCCTGCGGAGGAAATGGGACGTCCTCCTACCCTGTCTATTGTTTTCCTACAGGGAAGTGCCACAGAAGGGAGTGGGCTTCAGCCCCTTCGAGCTTTTGTATGGGCACCCTGTGCGTGGACCTCTCAGCCTGGTGAGAGACGGATTGGAAAGAACTCCCAGAAAGCTTCCCCAGGACGTGGTGAGCTACATGCTGGCCTTCCGGAGCCAAATGGCTAAGTTGTGGAAGCAAGCTTCTGACAACTTGGAAGCCAGCCAAGCAGTAATGAAGGCGTGGTATGACCACAACGCTCACCCGGTGGAATTGGAGCCTGGCCAGAAGGTGTGGGTGATCGAACCGGGAGAGCTTCGCGCCCTCCAGGATCGCTGGTCAGGACCCTTTGAGGTGTTGGAGAAGAAGGGTAAGGCTACCTACTTGGTGGATCTTAAAACCCCTCGTCAGCCCCTACGGGTGCTGCACGCCAACCGCCTCAAACCCCACCACGAGAGGCCCGAAGTCATTTTGATGATGGTGACTGATGGAGCAGAGGACGTGGAAAGCGAGCCTCTCCCCGATTTGTTTGCGTCTCAAGAGAAGGATGGGTCGGTGGAGGGAGTGATTCTCTCCCCATCCCTAACTCCTGAACAGCAGGAGGACTGCCGCCAGGTCCTGGGACAGTACTCTTCGTTGTTCTCCCTTGTTCCGGGTAGGACTCACCTGTGCGTCCATGATGTGGACACAGGAGACAGCCCACCTGTGAAGTCCAAGATCTACCGGATGTCAGACAAGGTGAAGGCCAGCATTAACAGTGAAGTCACTAAGATGCTGGAGCTAGGAGTGATCGAACCTTCCAGCAGCCCCTGGTCCAGTCCGGTGGTGTTAGTACCAAAAGCCGCACCACCGGGTGCCCAACCGGAACTGAGGTTCTGTGTGGACTACCGGGGACTGAATTCAGTAACCAAAACTGATGCTCATCCGATCCCTAGGGCGGATGAATTGATTGACCGGCTGGGAGCTGCCCAATATCTAAGTACCTTTGACCTTACTTCTGGGTACTGGCAGATCTCTTTGACTGATGGAGCAAGGGAAAGGTCAGCCTTCTCCACGCCCAATGGCCACTACCAGTTCTGTGTGATGCCCTTTGGGCTCAAGAACGCACCTGCCACGTTTCAGCGCCTGGTAAACCAGATCCTAACCGGAATGGAGAGTTTCTCTGCTGCTTATCTGGATGACATAGCCATCTTCAGTAACAGCTGGGAGGATCACTTGCGTCACCTGCAAGCTGTTCTCCAGGCCCTGAGACAAGCTGGATTGACGATCAAGGCCAGCAAGTGCCAGATCGGGCAGGGGTCGGTAGTGTACCTTGGACACTTGGTGGGTAGGGGAGCGGTGCAACCCCTCCAGGCGAAGATCGAGGCCATCATGGCCTGGGAACCCCCCAAGACACAGACTGAGGTCCGAGCTTTTCTGGGCCTCACGGGATATTACCGCCGCTTCGTGAAGGGGTACGGTACCATTGTAGCCCCCCTCACGGAGCTCACGTCCAAGAAACAACCTCGACGGGTAGTCTGGACGGAGGCTTGTCAGCAGGCCTTTGTAAAACTGAAGCAAGCCATGTGCGAGGCCCCGTCTTAAGGGCCCCAGACTTTTCCAAGGAGTTCATTGTCCAGACAGATGCATCGGAACATGGCATTGGGGCAGTGTTATCGCAACTCAATGAAGAGGGTCTGGTTCAACCCGTGGTCTTCCTATCCCGGAGACTACTTCCCAGGGAACAGAAGTGGAGTGCAATAGAGCGTGAAGCCTTTGCAGTGGTATGGGCTCTGAAGAAGTTGCGGCCATACCTGTTTGGCTCGCACTTCCTAGTTCAGACCGACCACAGACCCCTTCGTTGGCTGATGCAGATGAAGGGGGAGAATCCCAAGTTGTTGAGGTGGTCTATCTCCCTACAGGGAATGGACTTTCAGGTGGAACATCGGCCTGGAGTGGACCACGCCAATGCAGACGGTCTCTCAAGGTATTTCCGCCTTAGTGATGAGAACTCCCAAGGGGTTGGGTAGCTCTCCCCACTTTCAGCTGGGGGGGACGCGTGTTAGACCTGTCAGCCCTTTGGGTGGTCCCTCCTCATCATTATTTATTTTGTCCCACTTTTGCCTCAAACCCTGTTAGAAGTTTTCCTTTTTGGGAACCACCAGACTTTTTAGTATTGATGCAGATTCAGGGAGCCATTTTATCTACCCCTGGAACTTCTGTCTGAGGGCCTGGAGCACAAAATGGTGGCCACCCATTGTCACCTGTGACATCACTGGAACCTACTAGAACCTTCTGCAACATTCTGGAACCCTGTGACAGTTGGAGGCGGTTTAGAATGTTGGGAAGCTAAGTCAGAGTTGACAGTTGGAGTTGGCAGTTGGCACCTGACTGGTGAAGGGAGAGCAGCAGAAACCTGAAGGAGGAAGGAGTGAGGCAGCAGGGGTGGAAACTTGTGCCTGGAGTGGGGTCCATAAACCCACCCTTGATACTAGTCCCTACTGACTGAGCCCAGCCTGGAGCCCTGTGTGGGAGAAAGCAAGAGAAACCATCTTAAGGACCTGGACAGCAGGAACAGGCCTTAAAAGTAAAGAACAGCAAGTTCCTGACCTGGTTACTGGTAACTTCTTGAAGTCCGATGTCGAGAAGCCTGGAGACCTGGAGCCCGAGGTGGAGAAGCGGCGCTGACTGGAAAGCAGACGTCGTACCCGTAGCCGCCAGAGGTCGAGAGAGGGCGCCGACGGAGGTCGTGGAGAGTACCAGAGGTCGAGGAGGAAGTCACCCGAGGTCGAGTGTGCGGCGTCGACGGGGGAGTGAAGTCCGCCCTCCGGAGTCACCGGAGACCGAGGTGAAGCGTGCCGGAGGTCGGGAGTGGAGGTCGCACTCCGGAGTCGCCGGAACCCGAGGAAAGGAGCACCGGAGGTCGGGAGTGGAGATCGCACTCCGGAGCCGCCCGAAGTCGACATCGAGCCAAGATTGCCCGACGTCATCGAACCGGAGGTCGACATCGAGCCGAGGCCGCCGACATCGAACCGGAGCCGCCCGAAGTCGACATCAAGCCAAGACTGCCCGACGTCATCGAGCCGGAAGTCGACATTGAGCCGAGGCCGCCGACATCGAACCGGAACCGCCTACCGGCGTCGTCAAGAACTGTCATTGCGCCGAGGCCGCCGACATCGAACCGGAGCCGCCTCACGGCGTCGACACGACTCCAGCGGCATCGGAGCTTCATAAAAAGGGCAGTAAGTGGAATAGAGGGCGCCTAAGGCCCTGTGGAGCCCTAAGAGACCATCCTAGGGGCTAGAGAGGTGCTGGAACCAGCTTGATTGTGCCAGGGGTGAGCTGAGACTAATACAGAGGGGTTGTGTAGTGTGGGAGAGCCAGATCTCTAGATTCCCCCTTGATCTACCTCAGTTTAGGCCTCAGCCTTGTCCAAGCCAGGGAGTATACCCCTCAGGCCATCCAAATCTCTACAAGCGGGGATTGGGTCAAATCATCCCATAGTACCTCAGGAATGTGAACTGATTTTCAAGTGTCACTGTTGGCTTTTATTATTTATTGAGAGCACTGTATTTATTGTATTCATCCTATTTATTGCCTCACAGTATTTATTGTTTCACAGTATTTATTGTCGCACAGTATTTATTGTCTCGCATTATTTATTGCCTCATAATATTTAATTGCCTTTTATGTAATGCACTTATATTTATGCCTTGATTATTTATGATCTACCTTATTTATTGAATCGTTGAAGTAATATTTATTTGACTTACCCTTCCACAGGAAAAGCCTTGTGTACTGTGATTGTATTATTATTTATTGAATCAGCAACTAAGAGAAAAGAAGATAAAGAGATATATTTTCAGTATAATTTTTAAGGTGTAGTGTCGTTTTTGGAACGGATGCACGCATGGTTATTGTGTGGGTATGACGTATGTTTAGCACGGTGCCGATCCCTGACCACTCGAGCCAAGCTACCACAGTGTATGTCTGGGAGAACACCACCACCCTTCCGGTGTGGGAGTGTTTTTCTAACATTGTACTATTGTTGAAATTGCCAAAATAGTTAGTTTTTAAAGAAGTGATAAAAGATGTGCACGAATTCTTGATAACAGGCACATTTTTAGAAATATAGAATTACTGTTAAGATCACTGCATTCAAATTTGCTGAGAAGGATTTTTATAGGGCCCACAGCAATGGGAAACATCCAGCTATTTCATGGAAAGTCAGCAACAGACCACTCTCACATGAACACAAACATTGCACTCCCATAATGTTTTAAAGGTTTTAATGATATAGAGATAAAAGGCAGTCCACAACACTTACATAATTGATCAACTGTTATAAATAGAAGAGAAAATGAAGGCAATACAAAAATACCTTAGAACAAGAAAGTTTGCTACACATGTGAACTACTAACAACACTTTCCCATCTTCTGGTTTCCTTTGATACATTAAAGGTATATTGGAGACTCATTTTTGAGAAAACACTCCACCAAGATGTTTCTTAATTAATTTATGAGAGAATGAGGGCTTCATAGCTGCTTTACATTTTGTGAAATTTTCAATAATGCTAAGGAAAACAATAGTTAATCTAGGGAACTGTTACATCCTGAACGATGACCAGTGCTATGTAATGTTTTCACAGAAACCTCGGTCGTACAGGTGCAAGAGACGGTCTATTTATTCACAAATGTTATGTCAATTTGAGAAATGTGTATTTTTTCGCTTCACCTTTTCAGATTCTTTCTTATATGATATTTATTTTTATTGCTTATTTTTTAAATATGTTTACACTCTGTCGAAACAAAACAAAAAATACTCAAGAAAACTAATGCTCAAGTGCTGAAATTTTCCAAATTTGAAACCAGATACATTTAAGTCAAAGATAGTGAAGAATATGATGGCTTTTTAAAGAACTGCATTTACATTATCTTTCTTATAGCTCATGCTTGAAATCTGTCATAGGCATCGATTTCACATAGATTCTGTTCTCCTCTTTTGCTGCTTCACTTCCTGTTGCGGTCAATGCCACGCCTTTCTGGTATATCAGAATTTTAAATGGCGTAATGCCATGGTGTATTTTTTAAGCGCAATGTCTACAGATGCCATGGGCCCTTGACCAAGATTTTCAGGATGCCAGCTGATTGGAATTATATGTTTTATTGGTCCTCATTAAAGAGCTTTTTCTTTCTCAGGTTGAAGAAGAAGAACCTACTGGTTTCATCCGTTTTGAAAAATTTCTCCCAACGATGACGAAAGTGTTGCTCGAAAGAAGGTATATTTCAAAAACATACATTAGAAGTTTTTTTTTAAAAGAGATTTATTCATTTGGAAGTTGTGCCTGAAAGAGTATACAAAAATTAAAAAACACATCCAAAAGCCTTAAACTTGCCTTACACTGATGTACCTAGACAAAGATATCATTAAAATAAATAAACAATGTTAATATATAAAACAATAGCGACCTTGCTTGACATACAGTGTTCTTGTTATGAAGTTGGTATAAATTCATTGCTTGAGTCATACAAGTGTTACCACAATTAGAAAAAGACCGTGGCCCCGATTTACAAACACTTTGCTGTTCCTGACGAAAGTGTTGTGTTGGGATTTACAATCGCGATTTGCATTGGGTTGTATCAAATTATTGACATTTCTTCAAATCCCACACCATATACAGCTTACTGGAGTACACAGTACCTAATACTGTTGTAAAATTTCGTTTATGGTGACAGCATATGCACTGTAAAATAAAACATCAACATATACAGCACAGCATCCGCTTAGTGCAGTCCAAGCTACCATTATAATAACGATGTCTTAAACTGTAGCCTAAACCCTCCCTACCCCCTGGGCTCCCGTCTGTGCGTCTGGTCACTTTAGCCAGAGGGCTACTATAATTGACCATCATATCTTCCCCATGTGGACACATTCAGGCATTCCCTCACCCATAGGTGCCACCGGTCCTCCTGATGCAGGAGCTCATCGCTCTCCATTTGCCACTCCCGGACTCTTTTGTCCAATGGGCCCTTCATGGGGTCTGTCTTCGGGAGGGTACTTTAAGGCCTGTATCATGGCTTCCTAAGAGATCAGGTCCTCTGCTAGCTTCTGAGCCTGTTGTATCGTCCTCATATGCACTTCCTCCACTCCCGCCCACTCTAGTAAATTCCTTTGGCATTCCTGCACTAGAGAGGGTCGTGGACTTTTAGCTAGTATTAAGCCGAGCAGCACAAACTTCCTACTGAGTTTCTTCTTGCTCTTACAAGGGAGTGCAGACATTGCTTCATCTGGAGTGGGATGGCCCAACCCGCTGCCCCTTTAATCTGATTCAACACCTTTTCCTAATATCTTGTAATAACTGGGCAGTTCCACACCACATGAAATCAGCAGTCTCACTCTCGCATTGCACACATCCCGGGTCCCTAGCTGGGTATAACTTATCTAGTAGTCTGGAGAGAGGGAAGCCAAGTGTATGGCATTATACTGCATCAGCTTGAATTGTGCATTTATCAACACATCACGGACTCCCCCATGTATTTTATGCCATTCTCTAGATGTATTAGGGTCATTACTAACACGTCAGTGGCGCCACTCATTTATGCCCTCTGAGGGCCCTATACAATTGTGTTATAAACTTCCGACCCCCCGCCAATGAGAGAATGGTGACCATTGTTTGTGTGGGTTCAGGGGCCTCGGGTAACGAGTGCCAGATTTCCCTGGCTGTAGCTGTTATTTTTGTGTAGTGCGGAAACTGCCCAACCCGAACACCTCAAATGCATCTTGCATAGTGATAAATCTGGCTGCAGAATATTGGTCAGGCAGCATTGTGCACCCGCCGTCTCGCCAGCGGCCATTGTCTGAGCTATTTGCGCAAGTTGCCGAATTATCCGGATATCTAAATCTAGTGCATATGTCGTTCTTTGCATCTCTCTCTGAACTGCCCTCTCCCAATGTTGGCACACCATTCGGGCAGGGCCCCGAAATTGTTCTCGGCACATGTGCCGTCTAGGAGAATAAAAAATTAGCTAGCATTCGCGCCAAGAATTTTCAATTCTATGAAGGACACGGAGGCGAGGATTATGCTTCTCTTTCTATTTATTGCCACTCACAGCAGCCAATGAAAAACTTTGTATTATGTAAATAAACTACATTTCCCATGATGCACATGTAACACATCACATCCTGTAAGGCCCCATAAGAGCCACCATCACCGGAAATCATCCTCTTTCTTTGCTTCGAACAGTAAAAGTCCAACAAACATAACTGAAGTCCAAATAATATCCTCCAACGTGGAAGAACCAGTCCAGCTGGGAAGTACGTCTTCTTAACCAGAATTACACTTAATCCATCTTCTTCTCAGAACCTGGAAGAATGAGAGACAGAACAGCCCGTAACTTCTGCGTAACCAGAATATAAATACAAACGGGTGGGTAACTATTACAATACTGTAATGTAACCGGGTCGGATAATCCTCGCCTCCGTGACCTTAATAGAATTGAAAATTCTTGGCGCGAATGCTAGCTAATTTTTTATACTATTACAGGACCGGAGGCTTCGTATTATGCTAGTTTAACGCTGATCAAAAACTACAGAGGATATATCACCCACCGGTTTATAATAAAACTGTTTAAAGGTAGACTCAGAAGTCTAATCGGCAGAATGCATGATATCCTGAATAGTAGAACCCAACATGAACGTCTTAGAGGCCATGGCGCCCTGAACAGAATGTGCTCCAAACACCTGGGTATCAATACCTGTCTCTTGCATTACAGATTTTAACCTTCTGGCTATGGTAGCCACAGTAACAGGTCTATAAGGTCTTTGCAAAGCGATTAATAATTGCACCACACCGTCAGGTCGAATGGCCCTGGTACATTCTTCGTAAGCCTTGAGACATTGAACTACACAGAGCTTGGTATTACCAGGAAAAGCATGATGTTCCACATTACGTGACATAGTTTTAGTCCTGGAAGTTATGTTAAAAGAAACTCCTTCAGGAGTAAATACTCTACCTGTAATATCTAGAGCTTTAACATCCGACGAACGTCTACATGCCGACAGACATAACAGCATGGCCAATTTGGATGAGAGTTGTTTCCTTGTCAACATATCTTTGCTTGGCCATTGATTGAACAAGGAAAGAACTAGCGAGACATCCCACAAGGAAGAATACTTCAACTTGGGCGGATTAGCTACTCTAATACCTTTCAAGAGTTTGCAAATTATTGGATGCATCCCTATTGGTTTGCCCTCAAGCTGAGAATGACCCGCCGAAATGGGTGAACGGAAATTGTTGATGGAACTATATGCCAAACCCTCAGAAGCCTTTTTGGACAAAAAATGTACAACATAGGGTAAGTCTGCCCCCACGGGATCCACATGTTGTTCCATGCACCAACAAACCCAAAACTTCCAGGCTGAAGAATACCTTTTCTTGGTTGAGGGGGCCCAAGCTTGGTTGATAAAATCTGAAGATTGTTCTGAAAATCCTGGCATTTGCCAACATTGCCGTAAAGTCTCCAGGCCATCAGGGACAACTGCCCCGATAGTACCATCGGGTGCATCTCTCCATGAGGGCCCTGGAGCATCGTTGAGGACCACGGAATCATCCTGGGGAAGTCGCAGCTCGCCTCCAATAGTATTGGGAACCAAGGCTGCCACTTCCACAGGGGAGTCACTAGGATCACCTCCGCCTTTTGGCGCATTATCTGTGTGAACACTCGGGGAATCAGAATGAAGGGGGGAAAAGCATAGTTCAGTTTTAGGGTCCAATCCTGTGAAAAAGCATCCGTCGCCAGAGCCAACGGATCCGGCCTTCTGCTGAAAAACGTGGTCATTTGACGATTCAGTCTGGAGGCAAACAAGTCGATCTCGCAATGTCCCCAGATCGCCTGCAGCCACTGCACTATCTGGGGTTGGAGTTGCCAATCGCTGTAATCCTTGAGATGTTGGGAATTCCAGTCTGCCACTACATTTGACTGGCCTGGGATGTACTCGGCTATGACCGAGATCTGGTGACTCAGGCAATAATGCCAAAAGTCCTTCGCTGTTTCTACTAGCATGGAGGACTTCGTGCCTCCCAGCTTGTTGATGTATTGATAAGCTGAGATGTTGTCCATCCGCAAAAGGATGCAACACGAGACTTGTTTGGGTGACAGAGTCCTGATCGCGAACGACCCTGCAAGAATCTAGGCAATAGATATGGAGGTCTAGTTCGCGTAGGGACCCAGGCCCTCCTGTGGAAACATTTCCGCAGCGAGCTCCCCAGCCCCAACAGCTGGCGTCGGACTCTAAGACGACTTCTGGCAGAGAGCCGAAAATGGCCCTGCCGTTCCATGCCTCTACGTGGGCAAGCCACCACTGGATCTCCTCCCGTACCTCTTGGGAAAGAGGTACTAGGTCTGTGTAAGAGAGGCCTTTCTGCAAGTGCTGAATCTTTAGCCTCTGAAGGGCACGATAATGGAGGGGCCCTGGAAAAATCGCTTGAATGGAGGATGCCAGAAGGCCCACTATCCTGGCAATCACTCTGAGTGAGACCATCTGTTTGGATAACAGGGAGCACAGCTCTTTTTTGATATCCCGAAGTTTGGAGTGTGGAAGACTCAACTGAGCCGTTTGAGAATTTATGACGAAGCCCAGGAAATCTATCGTCTGGGTAGGACACAGAACTGACTTGGACTCGTTGATCACGAACCCCAGGTTTTGTAAGGTAGCAATGGTCATGCGTAAATGCTGAACTGCCAGAATGGGAGATTGCGCCATGATAAGAATGTCGTTCAGGTAAACTATCATGCGAACTCCCTGTTCCCTGAGATACACTATCACTGGCTTCAGTACCTTGGTGAAGCACCACGGTGCCGAGGGAAGTCTGAAAGCAAAGACCAAATATTCGTACCATCGGTTCCACCATTGAAATTGCAGGAATTGGCGATGGGGAGGAAAGATGGGAATAGACAGATAGGCGTCTTTCAGGTCCAGACGGACCAGCCAGTCCTCTTGTTTCAGGAGATCCGCCAAAAGATGGATGCCCTCCATCTTGAAGTGTTTGTAGGTCATGTAATGATTGAAACCCTTTAAATTGAGTACCAACCTGTAACCTCCGCCTTTCTTCTGCACCAGAAAAATATTGCTGCAGAAACCGCGAGGGCCCTCGTCGCAATACGCTATCGCGTGTTTCTGCAGCAATTTTTCAAGTTCGGAATCTATAAAATCGCACTCTAGTTGGGAAAAAGAAAGCTGTCTGGGTTGCCTGTCCTGATAAGGGATCTAAAAGAAATTGAGATGAAAACCCTGAATTCTGATGGATACATCTGCCAGTGGATTCCTCACCTTGTGAATATCCCCTGCGCCAGCAACATTCGGAAACTTTTGTAGCAGTCCACGCCGATGAGGTCGAAGACGACGTCACAGAGACACGGCTCCGCACGCGACTCCGCTCCATAAGAAGACCTCGTCGGCGTGATGACGTCAGTTCCCTTTTTTCCGCGCCGTCGACGCCAACGGATTTCGGGAATCGTTGATAGTAGCTTTTCTAATACTTTGTGTATTCTTCTGGTTTTCTTCTGTTTCTCTTCGAGAAGATGTCGACAAGGAAGTCGGGTTTTAAGCCCTGTCGGGAATGTGGCAAGCACATGTCGATTACAGACCCACATGAAGACTGTGTTTGGTGTCTCTCATCCGACCACGATGTGGATGTTTGTTCTTGCTGCTGCAAGATGAGCTCCAAAGCTCTAAAAGAAAGGGAGGCGAAGCTTTTCATCGCCAGGATGAAGAAAGAGAAGAGAGGTAGGAGGAAGTTCAGATCGAGGTCGAGGTCGAGGTCGGTGTCTAAATCGACTTCGGGGCATGCTTCGAGAGGCAAGAAGCATAAGAAGAAGAGGAGGCATTCTTCTCGTCATCACTCCGATAAGAGTTCGGCTCCAAAGTCGAAGTCGCCGGCTCGGCGTCGGAGGGAATCCGTGTCTCCTTCTCCAGTCCCGACCTCCCCTCCAGTTCCTTCTTCTCCAGTGGCTTTGCTGGCTCCGGCTTCATCTCCGGTTCCGGTGATATCCCCGACGCCGGCTCCATCTCCGGCTCCGGATTCATCTCCGTCTCCGGCCCCGGTTGAGGATCTTCCAGTCCCGAGTGAGCCTGTGACGCCGCTAATTCCACCGTCGGCGCCAGCAGGCCCGAGTCCGGTGATGCCTGACCAGTACCCTGCATTCCCTGGACCGGGTCAGGACCCCTCGCATTATCTAAATGCGATGTATGGGGTGTTTTTGAGGGCCATGTATACCACTGGTGCACCTGCGGGTCCGATTGGTCCGATGGCTTTTAACTTGGGAGTGCCGCAGGTCTATCCTCAAGCTCCATTCATGCCGTTCTTTAAAGCGGCGCCATCTTGGCATCTACCGGCGCCGAGGACGTCGACGCCTCTTCCCTCTCCACTGGCGCCAGCTCGACCTCGTTCGACGCCGGCTGCTTCAGCGGATCCACGTTCGACGCCGCGGCCGGCGCCGTCGGATTCGAACACGGCGCCGCCGACGCCGCTGGTGCGGATTCGATCCAGAAGGGAGGCGCAGAGAGTGGTGGATGAAAGGAGGTATCTTTTGCAGGAAGCTGAAGCTGAAGAGGGAGAGTTGGTTGACTCTGATGAAGTGTTTGAGGAGCTAAAGGAGGCAAGTGGGCTGGATTTGTCTCCTGAGTGGGAAATCACTCCACCATCAGATGAGCCCTCAAAGGATGCAGCGCCGTATAATGTGGTCATCAGGAAGGCTGCTGAGTTGTTAGACCTCCAGTTACCAACCACGGAGTTCAGGTCTAATATTCTTACTGAGGTGCTGCATTCGCCTACTGCAGTCTCGGAGCCTTTGTTGCCCTTTAATGAGGCCATTATCGACCCCGTATTAGAGGTATGGCGTAAACCTTTTTCAGCTCCCGCGGTCTCTAGGACAGTCGCAAGGAGGTATAGGGCGGCTCCAGGGGATCCTGAGTTTTTAACATCGCACCCATCGCCTGAGAGCCTGGTGGTTCAGGCTGCTTATTCGGGAAGATCCAAGGGTGCCTTCCCTCAGGTTCCAGGGGACAGAGAGGCCAAAAAGATGGACCAGTCGGCCAAAAAGGTCTTTTCTTCAGCCAGCATGGCCCTAAAGTCAACAAACGCGACTTGTCTGTTGGGGCACTATATCCATGCGCTTATGGACTCAGCGAAAAAAATTGGCACCAAAGTTGTCGGAGGAGGATAGGGCCGGCTTCAATGAAGTTTTGACTGATGCTCAGGCGGCTGCACGACAAGTAATTCAAAGTGGACTGGACACAGCAGACTCAGTTGCCAGAGTTATGGGGTCTTCTGTTGCCATCAGGAGGGGTGCATGGCTAAAGTCCTCTGAATTTTCCCAAGATGTGCAGTCGGCTTTGTTGGACCTACCATTTGATGGGTCTGGGTTGTTCGTCAAGAAGGCGGATGCCGCTCTCGAACGCTTCAAGGAGAGCAAGGCTACGGCAAGGTCGTTGGGTCTTCAATCCCAGCCAAGGGGATCTTTCAAGAAGTTTAGAGGTTTCGGAAGGGCGACTTTTTGCTCTTGCAGACAGACCCAGCAACAGCAGCAGCAACAACAGCAAGGCTCTTTGTCTAAGGGTTACAGAGGAAGAATGAGGGGTCGCTCACGTGGCCGTCAACTCTCCTCCTCTTCCTCTTCCTCTTCAGCTCCTCCCACCACCGCAAAACAGCCCTAGATCCGACATTCCGGATCATGCTGGTCCTGTGGGGGGCCGGCTTACCCATTTTCTACAAGATTGGGAATCTGTAACTACAGATCTCTGGGTTCTGGATCTTGTAGAGAATGGGTACGCCCTTCCTTTTCGGGAATTCCCTCCAAATTACCCTCCTTGTCAAGGTGCTTGCTCGGAGGACCACCGTCTTCTCCTGCAGGAGGAAGTCCTGAAGTTGTTTCAGAAGGGTGCGATAGAGGTGGTTCCAGAGCAGGAGAGGGGTCAGGGATGCTGCTCCCGGTATTTCCTGATTCCGAAAAAGGACGGCAGATTGCGTCCGATATTGGACCTCAGGATCTTGAATTTTTATCTGAAGCAAGAGAAGTTCAAGATGCTCACCCTTGCGCAGGTTCTTCAAGCGGTGAATCAGGAGGACTGGATGGTGTCCATCGAATTGCAGGATGCGTAATTCCACATCCCCATCCTGAAGTCGCACAGGAAGTATCTCCGGTTTACGGTAGGATCGCAACATTATCAGTTTGCGGTCCTTCCGTTTGGTCTTTCTACTGCACCCCGAGTCTTCACAAAGGTGATGGCAGTGGTGGCAGCCCATCTCAGGAGGTCGTGGATTACCGTTTTCCCCTATCTGGACGACTGGCTGATCAAAGCGGAGTCGCCGGAGAAGGTGCTTCATCATCTGCAGGATACAACTCAGCTGTTGTTCAAATTGGGTTTCTCAATAAACGTGCCCAAATCTCACCTGGTGCCCTCTCAGCGCAACCTGTTCATAGGTGCGGTACTGGACACTACTGTGTGTCGAGCATTCCCTCCTCCTCAAAGGATTCTCGACATACAGGAAATGATTCCTTTATTTTGCAATGGAGCGGTCGTTCCAGTCCTGAAGGTCCTTCGCCTGCTCGGTCTGTTTGCTTCCTGCATCCTGTTGGTCAACCATGCACGCTGGCACATGAGGGCGCTCCAGTGGTGCCTCCGCAAGCAGTGGTATCGGCACAAAGGAGATCTCAGGGAGTCTGTGAGGATCTCCAGAGAAGCTGCAGCGGATCTATCTTGGTGGAGCGTGGAGGGCAATCTGTTCCAAGGAAAGCCCTTCCATCTACATCCATCGGTGGCCACGGTGATAACGGATGCGTCCACCTTAGGGTGGGGTGCTCATCTGGGGGATCTGGAGATCAAGGGTCTTTGGTCTCCAGAGGAAAGGTTGCTTCACATCAACCTTCTGGAGTTACGGGCGATACGTTTGGCGCTCAAGGCCTTCCTCCCTTCCCTTCGCGGTCAGTCTGTTCGCGTCCTGACGGACAACACTTCCGCGATGTGGTATATAAACAAACAGGGAGGAGTGGGGTCTCTTTGTCTCTGTAGAGAGGCCCTGCGTCTATGGTCCTGGGCTCAGGACCATCAGATTTGTCTGATGGCAAATCATCTGGCCGGGGTTCTGAACGTACATGCGTACAGTCTCAGTCGGCAGTTCTCCGCCGACCACGAGTGGAGGCTTCATCCAGAGGTAGTTTGTCACGTCTTTCGGATGTGGGGAACTCTTCGGGTGGACCTGTTCGCCACTCACGAGAATGCTCACTGCCCGTCATTCTGCAGTCTCCAGTATCCGATGCAGGGAGCGTAGGGGGACGCGTTTCAGTTGAGTTGGGGCTCACGACTCCTTTACGCGTTTCCTCCCATACCCTTGATTCCTCGGGTTCTGAGGAAGATTCGCCAAGACCGGGCCCAAGTTATATTGATCGCCCCGGATTGGCCAAGAAGGGTGTGATACACAGATCTTCTCCACCTCTCCTCGTGCCTTCCGCTCCGTCTCCCTCTGAGGGCAGACCTCCTCTCGCAGTCGGAGGGGCAGGTTCTTCACCCCCACCTCCAGAGCTTACACCTTCATGCCTGGAGATTGAACGGGGCAGCCTGAGTTCTTTTTCTCTCCCACCGGATGTGGTAGATGTAATTTTGTCTGCCAGACGTCATTCCACCAAATCCATATATTCCTATAGGTGGTCTAAATTTGTACTTTGGTGTGGAGAGAAGTCCATTGACCCTTTGAAGGCTCGTCTATCTACCATCCTTCAGTTTGCCCTTTCTCTTGCTCAGCAAGGCTTTGCTGTGGCTACTGTTAGGGGTTATTTATCGGCTTTGTCGGCTTTCCTTTGTTTGCCGGATCAGCCGTCGTTATTTAAATCACCTATTGTTCTTCGTTTTCTCAAGGGTCTCACAAACAGGTTTCCTCCTACTTCCTTTATTGTGCCTCAATGGGACTTAAACCTTGTATTAACTTATCTTATGGGTTCTCTCTTCGAACCCTTACACAATTGTACCTTGAGACTGTTGTCCTTTAAGACGGGTTTCCTCATTGCAATCACCTCGGCAAGGAGGGTAAGTGAGCTTCAAGCTCTAAGTTCAAAACCCCCATTCTTGACCATTCATGCTGAAAGAATGGTACTCAGGACCTGGGCTGCGTTTTTGCCTAAGGTGGTAACTCCCTTCCATCTGGGGCAATCCATTACCCTTCCTTCCTTCTATCCTCCCCCCTCACCCTTCCAAGGAGGAGGAGAGACTTCACCGCTTGGACCCTAAGAGGGCGGTGAGCTTCTACCTGGACAGGACAAAGGACTTCAGAGTTGATGACCAGCTCTTCGTGGGTTTTGTTGGCTGCAGGAAAGGTCGAGCGGTGCACAAGCGCACCCTTTCCAGGTGGATTGTCTTGTGCATCAAGATATGCTACTCTTTGGCTGGTAAGGAACCTCCAGAGGGTTTAAGGGCCCATTCCACTAGAGCAAAGTCTTCCACTTCTGCTTTGTCTAGGGGGGTTCCTGTGGAGGACATTTGTAGGGCGGCAACTTGGGCCTCCCTCCACACCTTCGCAAAACATTATTGCTTAGACACCGAGGTGAGGAGGGACGGACACTTTGCTCGTTCTGTCCTTCAGGACTTTTTGGTATAGAAGGGTGGACACCCTCCTCTGGGAGTGGGGACTGCTGTGGAATCTATTCACAAGGTGAGGAATCCACTGGCAGATGTATCCATCAGAAGAACAAGTTACTTACCTTCGGTAACGCTTTTTCTGGTGGATACAGTATCTGCCTGTGGATTCCTCACTGACCCACCCGCCTCCCCGTTGTCCATCCTTCTATACCTATAGTTCTGTTGTTGGTGTTTCAAAATGTATTTATATCTCTCAAGGGCATTGTGTTATTTCTTTTGCCTTTCTGCTTATTCTCCACACTGTGTGTGTGTTGATCTGCATACTGTGTACTGTGTATACTGTGTATATATATATTGCTGTCAGTCCGTCCGTGTGCCTCGAAGGCACGGAAAAAAGGGGCGGAACTGACGTCATCACGCCGACGAGGTCTTCTTATGGAGCCGGTGACGTCAGTGGAGTGGCGTGCGGAGCCGTGTCTCTGTGACGTCGTCTTCGACCTCATCGGCGTGGACTGCTACAAAAGTTTCCGAATGTTGCTGGCGCAGGGGATATTCACAAGGTGAGGAATCCACAGGCAGATACTGTATCCACCAGAAAAAGCGTTACCGAAGGTAAGTAACTTGTTCTTTTCTGCAATATCCATGCATCCTGAGATAGTTGAACCCAATTGTGATAGAAAATCTGAGTATTCCTCCCCAGAGGTAGTATGAATTTGTCTGGAGCACTTACCCGAAGATTCAGGGTTTTGGAAGCCTCCACGGTATGATCCTCTGTTGAAGCGCTGTCTGGTGGGGTAAAAAGTTCAGCCACGGGTGGAGTCCCAATCTCCCCTGTCTCAACCGAAGTCTCCTCTCTGAGAACTGGCGGCCAAACGAGCGTCCTCGGCCCCGTCCGGCCCTGTTGAAAACACCAGCCTGAAAGACTTTTAATGCCCGACTGAGCTTTATCCAGAGTCGTGAAGGTGCCCACATATTTGGCCACGTCCTTGACGAAACGGTCTCCGAACAGGTTCCCGTCCGCCAAAGAGCCCGTTTCCGCTGCAGCCAATTCTGTGAGATTGGAGTTCATGCGCATAAGTATAGATTTGCGCCGTTCAGTGGAGATGGCACAGTTAGCGTTGGCCAAGAGGCATATGGCTCTCTGTGTCCATCCTGTCAGGACATGAGGATCCACCGCAGTGCCTGATTCCTGCGCTTCTAAAGCCATTTCCAAGATCTTAGCCAGAGGACCGACCACATCGAAAAGCTTGTCTTAACACCCCCGCCAGGCACGATCAATATCTTTCTTGGGGTCTTTTGCGAATTTTTCCAAAAAGGTTAAAAGACTGGAGTCTTTGTCCGGGGTTTCTGCTACCTTCTCGGAAATATCTAGCCTAGGACATTCCGAGCGGAGTCTGTTGCGCACCTCTTTGTCAAAACTTTGGCGCAGATTCTCGTGTAAATATGCCGCAACCTCAGGGGCAGGCAACCAATCGGACAATCTGGGGTGAACTATATCCGCTGGGTTAAAGGTGAAGGGAGTGGGAATAGCTTGAGGCGTTTCCACGTTCTTTGACTTCTTTGATCTCTTTTTAGGAGGGGACTCGTCCGGGGTGTCTGTTCCCGTAGTATCCGGGTCTGTGTCAGTGTCTGGGGCCTTAGATTTGTCGGTGGCAGGGGGAGGCAGTGTAGAGTATGTGGAAGAATGAGGCCAGGGTTTAGGATGGAGAACGCCTGTGGGGGGTTCTGCCGGAGCAGTGAAACCATGACGTTTCGCAAACTTTTCAAGTTGTTTTGTTATTGGTTTCAATGCTAAAGCTAGCGCCTGCTGCACAGTTCCCGGAACTGCTTTCTCAAGGGCCTTGTTGACCGACTCCTGGACCGAGGCGTCCAGGGCCTCAACAATGTTGTCTTCAAGGGAAGGGGTTGCTACCTCCTCTTAATACAAATTGTCATCCTCGTCATAAGTGACCCAATCCTCCATGGTGGGACAGAATTTATATATATATTTGCTCATGAGATGAGGCACACCGAGGAGTAAAGGGGGGAGCCAAACCACAGCACAAAAGTCAAAAAAAGGCACCTAGCTCCTCAGCATAAGCTGTAGAATAGTTGGTGCAGCCCTCAGGGCGTCTATGGAGCCAAAGAGCAATATTCTTCCAAGGAGGTGTGCACCCTTCAGGCCCAGAGCGTTTTTGCAGCCAGCCAGGCGTAAAGGTATTGCTCAGAGGGGATCGAGGGAGAAATCGGCAAAAGAACATGAAAAAACGGGCAATAGCAACCTAAAAGTAAATGAAAAGTGAAAGGCTCCTCGTGCGTTCGGCTACAAGGGGAGCCTCTGGGCGTCTTAAAAGAAATATGACTCGCAGTCGTAGGCAGCGCGGTGCCAGAATATCCCCAAAGCGGGATCTCTAAACATGCCGCCAAGCGGCCGTAATCGCGAAGGCAGGTTCCCGCAGGCGGGAAATTCAAAGATGCTTTAACATTTTAGCCGGGAATGCACCGGTCTAGAAAATGCAAACTTCCCCGATGTCAGCGGGGCGTGGGCTCGTCAGGAACCCCAGCCCGAGACTCGCGCCGATAAGGGAAAGCAAATGCAGAAGCGACACAGGGAAAGGCACCCTGCAGAGTATGTACAGCACAAAGCGCGATGAGCACGGTAAAGCATTTTCATAGCGCCGCGCGTCAAATTAATATATCAAATAACATCGCTGTTGAAATATGGTATAATGACCAAGAGTACACTTAACTTTCTGCGTGAGCAGCAAAGAAAGAGGATTATTTCCGGTGATACCGGCTCTTATGGGGCCTTACAGGATGTGATGTGTTACATGTGCATCATGGGAAATTTAGTTTATTTACACAATACAAAGTTTTTCATTGGCTGCTGTGAGTGGCAATAAATAGAAAGAGAAGCATAATACGAAGCCTCCGGTCCTGTAATAGAATCTTCTCTCAATTTCCTCCCTCATCAAGCCATTGGATCACGTGCTGCAGATGCGCTGCTAAATGGCAGAGTTCAAGGTTGGGTACGTCGATCCCCCCCTTTTCCCATTCCAGCTTGACTGTGTTCAGTCCTACCCTGCATCTCCTCCCGGCCCAGACGAGTTCCACCAATAGCCAATCCAGTTCTCGTAACGCTCACCACGGAATCTCAAATATGGTGCCCTGGAGCACATACAGGCATCTGGGTAACACCACCAATTTGGTATTTGCGGTTTTCCCCATCAGGGAAAAATTTAGCGAATTCCAGAAGGCTCTGGAGGGTTGGAGATTATCAATAACTCTCCCCAGATTCAGATCCTGGCACTGATGCACCCCGTGAGCTATGTGCATTCCCAGATATTTAATGCCCTCCTCTTTCCAGGGTTACTCCGACTCCGGGAAAGATGAAGGGAATATCCCCCTTAGCTGTCCCAGTTGGAACAAGGCTGATTTTGAGTGATTATCATGGAGTCCCGATATTTCATGGAATTCCCGCATGGCATTCATCAGGATGGATGTGGCTGGCTGTCGCAAGTATATCAATACATTGACCGTGTAGATAGAGAGTACATCAGCTGTCCGGCCCGTTGGGATTCCCCAGCCTTGCAGGACCCAACGGAGCTGACACGACAACAGCTCCATCGCCAGGGCAGACAACAGGGAAAACAGTGTGATCCCTGCAATGTACCCCTCTGGAGAAAAATCGCGGTCGAAACATATTTGCCAGTCCGAATACACGCCATCAGCCTTGTGTAGAGCAATTTGATCCCCAGAATGAAGTTGTTTCCCAGCCCCATTCTCTCCAGTACTATCCAGACATACTCTCAATTCACAGAATAAAAGACCTGTTCTATATCTATGATGGCTAGTGCATACTGCTCGTCCTCTAATCAAGGGGTGTGCATGACGTGCTCTAAATACCTCTGATTGCACAGCATGTTTTGGCGTGGAATGAATCCCGACTGGTCCATCTGGGCCAGATGTGTTCAGTGCATCAGCAGGTGTGTTGCTAAGATTTGTATGAGTATCTTCTGATCCACATTCAGTATTGAGAGTGGGTGGGAGGAGGCCGCCTCTGTCGGATCTTTACCTGGTTTTGGCACCAAGACTGAGGACTTCCGTCTTGGAGTCCGGGAGTACTCCGCCTCTCCAGAGCCTCTGCATAGACCAGCAACAGCTTATCTGCCAGGGCGCTTGCAAAGGCTATATAGAATTCACCTGGGAGGCCATCCCCTCTCGGTGCCCTGGCAGTTTTTTGGGAGTCTACAGCTCGGAGGAGTTCCTGTTTAGTAAGTAGGGCACCGACATCCCCTCAGCATTTTCCTACTCATTGGCTGATTCCTTGTTCTGAAGGCTCTTGATTTCTGTGGCTGCCTCCAGTGACTTGAAGACAGTTCTCTAACCTAGAAATGGGTGCTGGCTGTGAGTGCTCTACAGTGCTCGTGGGCTGCAGTTGGTGAAATGAGCACATGAGTGTGTCTCTGTGGGATGATGACTGGGTCTGTGCATAACTGGGCTGTCATCTTGATGTCTAGTGATTGGATTGTTTGGTGCAGGTGGCATGGACACATAGTGACCCCATTGCTATGGTGGTCTAAAATCCTCCAGTATGATGGCACTAAGTTATGAACAGCAGGCCTCAGTGCACTTTCAAAGTCGAAAAACCAGCAACTAATGGTCGAAAATGGGGCAAAAAGTGGAGGGAAACCTGCACAAAGCCGGTTTCCTTACAGAAGGGCACTCTTGTGGGCAGAATAGTGTAGTTCCTGTATGTCTATTCTGGAAAAGACTCATCTCAATTTCATTTCAATGCCCTTTTTAAGGCTCCCTTGCTGCCAAGAATATGGGGATGCACCAATCCAGGGCAAGGGAAGGTCCGGAGCCCAAGCCAACAGACTGTTTGTAGCCCTGTTACTCCATACTTTTTCAATAGCTTGATAAATAACTGGCTACCCTATCCAAGGGATTGGGTATTAGTACATTATATGAAGTTGTTACTGGGGAAGGATTTAATAGATTATTTTGAACCAACAATTGGGCCTGTTCATAGAGGTAAATGTTCACATGAGTAAATCTACACATTTAAATATACTCTTTCACTTTAAAGTTGCATTACTACTTTTGGCTACTCACCATTTAAAAGTGTAATAGTACTAAAAAGTGCAGACTTGCATCTTCCCACTCCTTAAAATAGGGGGTTGAATCAGTAAAAACATCATATACAACTATAAAGTTACTACTAGTAGTGACTTTACAACAATATTTGACCTTCTGCACACTGAGTTGAATAACATCCTGCCCATATCAAGTACACTGGAGTCCTAATGGGGAAAATAGCCTTGATTAAAGTGGTGGTACTACCTCTCTGTTTGTAAGGCACCATGTATGAAATACCCCAAAGTGTTTTCTGCTAACTAGACCGCTTCCTGCTGGAGCTACTGTCTGGTGGGAAACGATGTGGGGTAGGTCTAGTCACATGTAAATTAGAGTGGGTGGAGGGGGGCATGGAGGTACCAGATCTCGAGATGTACTATCTGGCGTCCCAATTACAGCACGTTGTCCATTGGTTCGACGATTAACAAAACTGGGAGACATCACTACTGTCGGGCACTTTCAGTGATGCCGATATAGGATTCCTATTACTCAGCTGTAACAGAATGCCTGGGATCTACCACATTTGATCAACCTGGTCTGTATGCTCTGTGAACGGGCAGTGCGGAGTGCTCCGTAGAGCGCCTTACGCACCAGACCTCGAGGTCTTGAAGATCCACCCTTTTGCACAAATAATGCAGTTGATGGACATGCCGATTCATTACATTACACAACGCAATTGAAACTTTTAATGTGGAAAGTGGCCAGTTTCTTCAATATGCCAAAATAGAAGCTCCTGCATGGGGGATATGGCCGGGATTCCCTGAGGCCCAGGAACCCACACAATCAGTTGTTACTTTACTTACAATGAGGAGAGGCCGGATGCTTATCACCCACATATACCGTGCCCGAATAGACAGGCCACAAAACCCCCTAAAGATCGAAGGCAAGTGGCTCCAGAAGTGCGAATTCCCCATCACGTCTTCGGAATGGGCTAAGATACATGGAGGGGTACAGGAAGTTTCTGTAAATTGACAGTTCAAACATATTCAATATAACATTTTCCATATTGCCTACCTCTCCCCCAAAGGCCTTCATGCTATTAACTCAGACAGAGACTCTGGGTTCATGCGCTGCAGACACAAACCCTCAGACTTTTTTCATGTCATATGGAGTTGTCCTCAACTCACCCCCTATTGGGAAGAGGTATTACAACATCTACACAGGGCCCTGGGCTGGACGATTCTGACAGAACTAAAACAATGTCTACTGGGACTGGTCCCCACAACCAAAACTTGAAAAGTTAGCAGGTGATTTGTACTGCTTGGGTTAACATTGGCCAAATGGCGCATAGTTATTAGATGGCTGAGCCCGAGACCTCCCCTGACAGCTGACTGGTTGCGGGATATAACGAAATGGGCTTGAGCGTGAGAAAATCATATGATGAAGTTGAGACTTGATGATAGATCGGCAGATGACCCACATGCATGGGGGGGCCATGACCCCTTTCAGATGATAACCCCGACGCCTCCTCTGCTGTAGGGAACACACCCGAGGATGAAGCTCCTGTAGTTGCTAACCCACGCAGTGATCAGAATGCTTCAGAATTAGACTGGACTGAATGACCCACCAGAGGTGATGAGGGATCTCATCTCTTCTCTTATTCCTTGACATAAACACGCAGAGATGATGTGATGCGGTTGAGGGTGCTAGATCGCAGTGCATAGCGCAGGGGTCTTCAAACTGAGGGGTGGGCCGCCCTAGGGGGGCCTCAAGTGGTCCCGGGGGGGGGGGGGCAGGGGGAGAGAGCCAGGCTCTGGCCCAAAAAAGCATTGTACTGATAGCAGTGCTTTGTTTTACGATTAAAAAATGAGCGGCACCAAACAGCTCTGTAATGGACCATCACTAACATCTTTTGCTATTTATGTCCTAGATCGGAGAAGGTGTCAAAAGGGAAGGGACTCCAAATATTCTTCAAATCCCCCACCCCCACTTCTAATCATCATACTGTGGATACTTGTATTTGTTAGTAAGGCCTGCCTGACCAGAACAGTATGTTTGGCGATCATGTATTTGCTTGCATTGTTAGCCCCTTCGCTGGTAGGCCTTTTCCCCTCCTGTGCTAAGCCATTTTTTGGCTATTTGGGGTAGTTTGCGCTTAGGCCCTTGTAACTTTTTGACCACATGAGGTATCCACGCCAACTTCACGTCCTTTTTTTCCAACATCATGGGGATTCTAAAGGTACCCAGGGTATGTGGATTCCCCTGGAGGAGACCCAGAAATTAGCTAAATGTTTTTTTGTGTGGAAAAATCGGAAAAAAGGGCTACAGATGAAAGCGTCTGTTTTTTTTCCCTGCAGATGGTATCACAAAAGGGTTGTGGTGCTGAAATCACCATCTTTCCAGCTTTCAGGGACAAGCAGACTTTTGTCAGCAAACCAAAAGTTTTTACACAGTTTTGGCATTTTTCTGGGACATAGCCTATTTTTGCTATTTTTTTGTGCTTTCAACCTCCTTCCAGTTAATGGTAGAAATGGGTATGAAAGCAATAATGGATCCTGGAAAGCTAAACATTTTAGAAAAGTAGACAAAATCCTGAATTCAGCATGGGGTCATTTGTGTAGATTCTTCAAGGTTTCTTCATAGAAACTAACAGTTAAATATAGGAAAAATTGAAAATTAGTTGGAAAAAACAGCCATTTGTGTCAACGTTTTCACCTGTAACTTCTTCTAATTATGACAGCTGTTTGAAAGCAATATACAGTTACATTTGCTGGACCTTTCTGGTTGTGGGGATATATAGGACTTGTAGGTTCACCAAGAACCCGACGAACCCAGAGCCAATAACTGAGCAGCATCTTGCAATGTTTTTTTTTATGTACCGGGTATATAGCAATTATTTTGGGAAAATGTATACATGGAAAAATCGGTATGAAAGACACCTATGTATTTCTGAAATGGGAACAAAATATAGAGTTTAGAAACAGTAGATATTTGCACATTTCTGAAATTGGGAGTACCCATACTAGCATGAGAATTATAGGTCATTTTTCAAAATGACTTCATTTTTACACATTGTCTTTCATTTGGAAGGCAGAAATGCATCGAAAGTCAATAGGTAATAACAGTTTCTCTGCAATTCTGTCTTACCCTAAGTCTCCCGATAAAAATGGTACCTCACTTGTGTGGGTAGGCCTTGTGCCCATGACAGTAAACGGCTCAAAACTCAACGTGGACACACCACATTTTCACAATGAAAAATGACCCTTTTTTTGCAAAGTGCCTTGCTGTAGTTTTTGAACCCTAGCTCTGCCTGCACCTAGGGAAACCTAGCACACCTATACATTTGTGAAAACTAGACACCCAGGGGAATCCAGGATGGGGTGACTTGACTGGCTCTCACCAGGTTCTGTTACCCAGAATCCCTTGCAAACCTGAAAAATTGTCCAAAAAAACACATTTGCCTCACATTTCTGTGGTGGAAAGTGCTGGAATCTGCGTGGATCCACAAAATTCGACCCAACCCGCGTTCCACAAAGTCTTCCGAGAAAAATGGTACCTCACTTATGTGGGTAGGCCTAGTGCCTGCGACAGGAAACAGCCCAAAACGCAAGGTGGACACACCACATTTTCACAGTGAAAAATGACCCTTTTCTTGCAAAGTGCCTAGCTGTAGTTTTTGAACCCTAGCTCTGCTGCCACCTAGGGAAACCTAGCAAACCTATACATTTTTTAAAACTAGACATCGGGGGGATGCCAGGGAGGTATGGCTTGCGTTGATCCCCCAACGTTTTCTTACCCAGAATCCCCTGCAAACCTCAAATTTAGCTGAATAAAATCACTTTTTTCACACATTTTTGTGTGGGAAAGTTGTGGCATCACCGGGCTGACACAAATTTCCTACCACCCAGCGTTCCCCCGGGTCTCCCAATAAAAATGGTGCCTTACTCGTGTGGGAGGCCCAAGTACCCGCGACAGGCAAGGGCCCAAAACGTATTGAGGCGACATCAAAACTGCCTATCACAAAACAACCTGGTTTTTGAAGGGAGGTCACCTGGGTTTTTTGCCCCGTGCTCGGCGGCCAAATAGGAAAACCTACCAAACCTACACATTTCTGAAAACTATACACCCGGGGGATTCCAGGGAGGTATGGCTTGCATGGATCCCCCAACGCTTTCTTACCCAGAATCCCCTGCAAACCACAAATTTAGCTGAAAAAATCACTTTTTCCATACATTTTTGTGTGGGAAAGTTGTGGCATCATGGGGCTGACACAAATTTCCTACCACCCAGCGTTCCTGCGGGTTTCCCGATAAAAATGGTGCCTCACTCGTGTGGGAGGCCCAAGTACCCGCGACAGGCAAGGGCCCAAAACGTATTGAGGCGACATCAAAATTGCCTATCACAAAACAACCTGGTTTTGCAAGAGAGGTCGCCTGGGTTTTTTGCCCCGTGCTCGGCGGCCAGCTAGGGAAACCTACCAAACCCACACATTTCTGAAAAATAGACAACCGGGGGATTCCAGGGAAGTATGGCTTGCATGGATCCCCCAAAGCTTTCTAACCCAGAATCCCCTGCAAACCTCAAATGTAGCTGAAAAAATCACCTTTTCCACACATTTTCGTGTGGGAAAGGTGTGGCATCACTGGACTGACACACATTTCCTACCACCCAGTGTTCTCCCAGGTCTCCCGATTAAAATGGTGCCTCACTCGTGTGGGAGGCCCAAGTACCCGCGACAGGCAAGGGCCCAAAACCTATTGAGGCGACATCAAAATTGCCTATCACAAAACGACCTGGTTTTGCAAGGGGGGGTCACCTGGGTTTTTGGCCCTGTGCTCGGCGGCCAGCTAGGGAAACCTACCAAACCCACGCATTTCTGAAAACTAGACACACAGGGGATTCCAGGGAGGTATGGTTTGCGGGGATCCCCCAACGCTTTCTTGCCCAGAATCCCCTGCAAACCTCACATTTAGCTGAAATAAATCACTTTTTCCACACATTTGTGTGTGGGAAAGTTGTGGCTTCACCGGGTGTCGAGTTGTCAGAAATGTGTGGGTTTGATAGGTTTCCCTAGATGGCTGCCGAGCCCGGGGCCAAAAACTCATGGGACCCCCCTTGAAAACCAGGTTGGTTTGTGATAGGTAATTTTGATGTTGCCTCACTAGGTTTTGGGCCCTTGCCTGTCGCGGTTACTTGACCCACCCACACAAGTGAGGAACCATTTTTCTCGGAAGACTTTGGGGAATGCAGGGTGAGTGGATTTGTGTGGATCAAAACAGATTCCAAAACAGATTCCAGAACTTTCCACCACAGAAATGTGAGGAAAATTTGTTTTTTTTATACACATTTTGAGGTTTGCAAGGGATTCTGGGTAACAGAACCTGGTGAGAGCCAGACAAGTCACCCCATCCTGGATTCCCCTGGGTGTCTAGTTTTCAAAAATGTATAGGTTTGCTGGGTTTCCCTAGGTGCCGGTAGAGCTAGGGTTCAAAATCTACAGCTAGGCACTCTGCAAAAACAGGGTCAGTTTTCACTGAGAAAATGTGGTGTGTCCACGTTGCGTTTTGGGCCGTTTCCTGTCGCGGGCACTAGGCCTACCCACACAAGTGAGGTACCATTTTTCTCGGAAGACTTTGCGGAGTGGGTGGAATTTTGTGGATCCACGCAGATTCCAGAACTTTCCACCACAAAAATGTGAGGAAAATGTGGGTTTTTAGACAAAGTTTGAGGTTTGCAAGGGATTCTGGGAAACAGAACCTGGTGAGAGGTACACAAGTCACCCCATCCTGGATTCCCCTTGGTGTCTAGTTTTAAAAATGTACAGGTTTGCTAGGTTTCCCTTTGTGCCGGCTGCGCCAGGGCCCAAAATCCACAGCAAGGCACAAAGAAGAAAATTCAGTGCTTAGTGGGCTTTCTGCCGCCCTGGGGAGGGGGGAAATCGCACTGATATGCCCTCAAGGGGGGCAGAAAGACTGCAGCTATTCTTTTGGGGGTGGGGGCATTGGGATGCCCATTCTGGGAAGCCCCCACCCCTACTAATAGAAAAGCCAGCATAATTGCTGGCGCATAGTGGACTTTCTGCAACCCCCCCCACGCCCCCCCCGGGGGGGAAGATCAGGGGCTACTGCCCCATCTGCCTCCTGGAGGGGGGGGGGGCAGAAAGGCTGTGGCATCTTATGTAGAGGGGTGGGGGCATTGGCATGCCCATTCTGGGCAACCCCCATCTTGAACTTTGAAAAAGGTTCCTGGTGGCTGGTGGGCTTTCTGTACCACGGGGTGGGCAGATAAGGGGGTATTGCCCCATCTGCCTCCCGGGGGGGCAGAGAGACTATCATTTTTGGGGAGGTGGGGGCCTTGACATGCCCAATCTGGGCAGCCCCCACCCAGGGCCTATAAAAAAAATAATTCCTGGTGTCTAGGCTGCTTTCTGGCCTGGCTACTGCCCCCCAGGGGGGCAGAAAGACTGGAATTTTGTGGGAGAGAGGGGTTGGGGCATTGTCATGCCCATCTTTAGCAGCCCCCAACCCTAAATTAATCGTTAAAAAAAACCCTGGCGTCTTGTGGGCTTTCTGCCCCCCCCCCCCGGGGGGGCAGATTGGGGGCTACCACCCCCATCTGCACCCAGGGGGGGGGCAGAAAGACTGTTATTGTGCAGGGGGGGTGGGGGCTTTGGCGTGCCCATAATGGGCAGCCCCCACCCCTAATTTACATAATAAAATGAATCCCTGGAATTTAGTGGGGGGAGGGGTGGGGGCATTGGCATGCCCATATTGGACAGCCCCCACCTTAATAACATACGGAAATAAAAAATTCCCTGGCGTCAAGTGGGCATTCTTGCCTCCCGGGGGGGGGAACAAAAAGGCTGTAATGGTGGCGGGAAGTGGGGGCATTGGCATGCCTGCTTTGGGCAGCCCCCACTCTAATTATATATGCCAACGAAAAAAATCCCTGGTGTCAAGTCGGCTTTCTGCCCCCCGGGGGGCAGAAAGACTGAATATGTCCAATTTATTGGGGGGGAGCAAAAGCCCTTGCCCAAGGGGCCGCTCCCCCCTCCCTTGTGTCTAGTGGGTGGATCCCTGCTTGGGGATCGCCCTCCAGGAGCGATCCCCAAGCAGGGATCTACTAGGGGAGATTCTCCTCTTTCCAACGATACCTCTCCTGACTTTCTACGTGCTCAGGGGGCTGAGATAGCCCCCTGAGCATGTAGAAAGTGAAACTGAAATGAGCCTCTTGGCTCATTTCAGTTTCATTTTCATTGCAATGATGTCAGCGCGCCATGCACGCGATCGGCATTGCAAAACAAAATTACATTGGCCTCGGGAGTTTGGGGAAAATCTTCCCCAACCTCCCGCGGCCAATAAAAAAAAAGGGAAATACCTCTGCTGTCTGCAGCAGAGGTATTTAGTGCCCCTGTTCTCATGGCGGAATGGTTCCGTCATGAGCACAGGAGCACTGGTGCTCATGATGGAACCATTCCGTCATGAGCACCGAAGGGGTTAAAAGAGTAACAGAACGTAACTGTAGTGTTTAAATATGCATAGACATATTTATGTTATGTTATGTTATTGTTATTTGTAAAGCGCGACTGTTACCCGAAGGTGTCCTGGTGCTGACTGAAGTCCTACTGAGACCCTACCTGGTGGTCAGAGACAGTAAGATATTATTTGGTAAATAGCCACGTTTTTAGGGCCTTCCTAAAAGCAAGTAAATTAGTAATGCATCTAAGGTGCAGCGGAAGACCATTCCAAGCCTTGGCAGCACCTACCCCAAATCATCTACCGCCCCATTTGGCTTTCTTTACCAGGGGTACCAATACCTATTTAGCTTTTGCCGAGCGTAATGCTCTTGAAGGAGTGTACCATTGAAATAGCATTTTTAAATGTTCAGGCCCTGTACCTTGGAGGGCTTTATGTACCATACATAGCGCCTTGAACTGTACATGGTTCTTAACTGGCAGCCATTGAAGCCTTCTAATCTCAGCTGAGATTGGAGCATTTTTTGGCGTGCCGGTGAGTAGTCTGGCAGTAGCATTCTGTAGAAGCTGCAGTTTATTCATGAGCCCTTCTTGTAAACTAAGGTAGAAACTGTTGAAGTAGTCTAGTTTTGACATGGCTAAAGCCGTGATGACTGTCTGTTGGCAGTCTTTAGGCAGAAACAGCTAGATTTTCTTGCAGGATTTAAGAGTGAATGAGACAGAGGAAATTACCACATTCACCTGCTCCCTGAAGCTAAGTTTGTTATCCAGGTAAACTCCCAGGTTTTTTACCTTGTTAATGGGAGTAGGTAAAGGGCCCAGTGTATCCGGCCATTATGCTGAGGTCCAAAAGTTCGAATCATTTCCGAATAGGACCACCTCCATTTTATTGGAGTTAACTTTTAGGCATTTTTGAGCCATCCAGACACCTACTGCTGACATGCAATCACGGAATTGGTGTGCCGTTTCCTGTTGCCTGTCTGGTAAAACAGAGATCACAATTTGGGTATCATCGGCATATGTCGTCAACTTAAAACCAAAGGATTCAAACAGGGGGGCCAGTGATGAAACATATATATTAAAATGTGTTGGGCTCATCGATGATCCCTGAGGAACTCCACAGGGCAGAGTGAATGGTTTTGTAGTAAAATTGCCAAGGGAAACAGTCTGAAGTCTGTCGGATAAAAAGATTTAAATAGTTTCCAGGCAGTACCTTGGACCCCAGTCTCATGCAGCCGGTCCATCAGCAAAGCATGATGGAGCGTATCAAAGGCCGCTGACAGGCCCAACATTATCATGGCCGCTTTTCCTCCCTGGTCGAGTATGACTCTAACTTCTTCCGTGGATTTGAGAAGAGCTGTCTCCGTACTGTGACCCCTCCGGAAGCCATATTGGGTGGGATCCAGCACCTGTGCCTCTTCTAGGAACACACTGAGTTGAGAGTTAATCATTTTCTCAGTGATTTTTGCTGGAAGAGGGAGTCTGGAAATGGGCCTAAAGTTATTAGGGTCCTTCGGGTCAAGACTAGATTTTTTGGGAAGCTGCAGAATGGATGCTTTTTTCCATATTTTAGGGTAGTACCCTTCGCTAAACATAGCATTTATAATTGAAGTCAAAGTTGTAGTGACAGGCTCAGGTACAAGTTGCAATATTGACGTAGGACATGGATCATATGGAGAACCTGATTTCGTAGTCATAAGTAAGTTTGTAATGTTGTAAGTAATGTTTGTAACTGTAGCTGGGGAAAATTTTTCAAATTGTGGTTCAGCATTTGTTCCTGACTTTGGAACTGCTATATCTCCAGGTCCTCTATTAACTGTCGATACAGCAAAGGTTGGAAAAATAGCCTCAACTTTGTTGAAAAAGAAATTCGCTATATTCTCACTTAGTTCCTGGCTCGCCAGGATAGGTGGCGACGCTGGGTGTGCTAGTGCAGTTACTGTCTTAAACAATTCTTTTGTCGAGGATTTAGCAGTATTTAATTTTTTTTGTATAGTAATCTTGTTTAGTTTTCTGAAGCAGTTGTTTATAGTGAGTTAAGCTCATTTGATATTCATTTTTTTCCTTCTCGTTGTACTCCTTCCTCCAGATTCTTTCCCGATGTTTACAGGCCAACATTGCCATTTAATAAAATAATTGTGAAAAATTCTGAGAGGGTCCCGATGATTTTTTCCCCCCCACTGTGTGGGGCAGCATAAAAAAGTTTAAAGACCACTGACATAGAAGGTGGAGGCAGGTTAATCAGTTTCTTAACAATCAGCTTATTTTCTTGAATACTTTGCTGCACTCTGTTGAATTTAACAGCCGCTGCCTCCCCAGTTTGGATTGTTTATGTTGCTGACTGGAAACCCTGTGCTGCTCATGACTGTTATACTGTTGAAATGCCAATAAAATGTATTAAAAAAATGCCAATAAAATGCATTTTAAAAAAAAACATCAAGCACACTGGAGAAACGGACTGGGAGCTGGCAACCAAAGGATGTTCTCTGGGTGGGTTATAACAGTAGTTATAGCACACAAAGGGAGAATTATGGTTCGCTGACCAGCTCCAGATATTTAATCCCAGTGCTAGTAGGAATTATTCTGCCTGTAGTTCACAATAACACGCGGACCATTTTTTAATGGGTCAAAAAAGGCATGTGGATACCTATTACAGATGAATAAGGGGCCCTTTCCAACTCCTATTTACCACCTTCCTTTAACGGTGGTAAATGGAAGCATGGGGGCAGGGTATTGTCTATGGCAAGGAGATGTGTTGGTAGTCATGGGAAATGCTCAATGCTGAATGGGGATTCTGTGGGAGAGGGCCAGGTGGGGGTATTTCTATTCTTATGACCACAGCCCCTGCTCAGATTCATTCTCGATTTTACTTGGTATATTTTTTTGAAAAATAGGGCCAATGCTCCCAAACTCATTACTCCGAAGCAGGGAGTTGGTGCTAGTAGCGCCCAGTTCGACAATCATTTTTGGCACCCCCACACACCATGAATGCCTCCTCAGATTCTCTCACTATCACCAGGCAAAAGTGCCCCCCATCTCTCCAATCATAAGCTATTGCTAAACACATCGCCTCCCCCCGGTCAGCCGCAGCGGTTGCACTGGCCTAAAGCCGGCCCTGTTTCCAAGTGCAGCTACACTGGGCCACTTGTGATCGGCTAAAGCGGTGTCTCCCATGGAGATACTGCTCTGGCTCGATTTGTATTCGAGCCTTAAAAGTAACGGAGTGACCATAACATTAACTTTATTATTTTCAACCTTGACTTCATACTGTTCCTCAAAGCAGAAAGGTTGGCTACCCAATAACTAGAATCCTAAACAAATATGGGCTTTTCTACTTTCAGATATGTATGAGTTGTTATTGTTCAGTTGTTCATCACTAATTGAATCCTTGTTTTAAAAGAAATCAGTGTATTAAATTAAATCCTTTCTTTCAATATTTCAGATACAGGCCAGTTTCAGAAGATGTTCTTATCCGAGCATTTGAGGTTTGCATACACTGATATATAATCTCATTGAAGTTAGAGTTATCATCATTATTGCAATGTCTTTACAGTACCTATCACTTTTTTAAGGTGTTGGATCAACAAAAAAAGGGATTCCTTACCAGAGAGGAGCTAACTAAATATATGACTCAGGAAGGTAAGAGTTTGAAATTAATTAAAGAGAGCACCCTTTTCATGTTTGCAAAATCTCTGTGGGGGGTGCACTAAGATGATATGCAGGAATTAGCACTTTAAGCCAGAGTGTTGCATGTTATTCCCCAAACACTCAATCCCAGTTATTTCCTCCCTCAAACATTACCAGACCCCGCAAATGGTAAATTCTGAGAAAAAAGGAAATTTACAGGTCACTCTCAATGAGGGCATAAGTATCAGAAGTCACGCTATACTCCTATATTCTTGGAAAAATTCGATTTTGTATGGCCAATTCTTGGAAATGGTTCCTAGAAAACTAATGGTCAGAAAGCTATGACTCAGACTCCGACATTGATAACTTTAAGATGTCCGTTTACAACACTGGATGAAAAGTTTAATTGTTTTTTAAATAAAATATTCAGCGGATATTTTTATTTGTGTGAGAATTGTTAATTGCACTTCACCTTGGATTGATACCAATTCAGAGGTCCCAGAACGTTTCTTCATAAGAAACCTAGCAGACATACTATTACTATGGCTCATGCCACAGCAGCCAGATCCTCAGTCTCGCTTAGATCTTACATAACTCTAGAGTTCCCAAAAGTGATGTGACCAAGGTTTTCCAGGTCTGGATAAACTGGTGGACTGTTGTTAGTGTCAGCACTTATACTCCGCTAAACCTGTTGAGGAACCTGCATACATAGGGATTCCGGATATTGGTTTAAAGCGATAAAACTTGAAAAAAGTCCACAAACCGGAAATATTTGAGTTATGTTTCAACTGGAGTCAACTGAGTTTCAGGGTCCAAGCATAATAGACCACACAATGAATACTTTTCTGTCTCTAAAACACCTCTGTTTATGCTTATTGTGAAGAGGGTTCCAGCTGTTGGGGAGAGGGACTGTGAGCATTTGGCACTGATGTCCGCTTCAATCATGCCTAATCTTCCTCTAACTTGAAAAACCAGCATGTCTTCTTGCAAATGGGCCTCAGTGCCCCTCAACTGGATCAGCGCCATGGACCCCCTGAATCCTGCCCAGGCAGAAAAGGGGTTTAACAAAGTCTGTTCTGCTAACAGGTAACAGAAGGCATGGCCTAGAAGGTTGCCACCTGAGCGGATGATCACAGCATACATTATCTTCTGTAGTAGGGGATCTCTGTGTATAGTCATAATCTATGAATAATCCCCGCCCATGTGCGGGGACCCCGGAGCAATCAAAAATATCTCTTAAGCTGTCCCGCATTTGCAAACCTGCAAAGACACTTAAGAGACAGACAAAATAATACAGCCTAATCACCACAAGGCTGCACTGGCCAGCACTTCCTCTGAAGTGAACACAAAAGCCAAAATAAAGTTGAAATGTCATTTTTATTCACATTTGACATGTTCCTTTATTATCACACACTCCCTTCACCAAAATCCCTTTAAACAATAGAGAGGAAGGGGTGGACAGACAAGCCCTATAGGCTGTCATTATGTGTCTGCTAAAGGGATACCGTGCCTTTAAGAAACTCTCCAGAGACCCCCGGTATCCCAGGATGCACAGCCAACACAAGTTACTTTCAGTTCTTTTTTCCGGCTCCTGCTAGCAGGACCCTGGAGCTTGAGCTCTACCCTTTTGGGTGGTTTAATTGATTAAAATCGGATTTTTTGGATTACAAGTGGTTTCATTCGACGTCTAAAGCCTTTGTCTACTACTGCCTGCAATCTGGAGCAGTTTTGGCCCACTCTCAGCATGGCTTTATTCGATAAATGCCCTGAGTGTGGGAGAAAGAAGGCTAAGACGGACCCACATGAGGTGTGTATCCTCTGCTTGTCGCCCTCACATGTCCCAGCTGCCTGTGACATCTGCAGCACCTTTTCGAAAAGGACCCTGAGGGACCGGGAGAAGACTCGCCTTCAGGGACAGGAGAAGCAGAGGACCGGTGAGACTTCAGGGCATGGAGGGTCCCATTCCCCCTCCTCCGCCCATGCTTCAGCCCCTGGAGGGACCTCCGGGCAGAAAAAGGAGCAGAAACGGCACCTACCGGCTGGTAGGTCGCGTTCGACGTCGAAGGCGACGACGTCGACGGCGAGAGAGAAGGCACCGGTATGTTCGCCGTCGATCCAGGGCTCTGGGTCGCGGCAGCCTCGGCGTTCGACGTCAAGGGAGGGGCCGGCGAGACCCGGGACCGGGTCGCCGTCGCAGGTGTCACGGTCGACGTCGACAACACATCGACGTCGTACCGAGCCCCATGGACTGCACTCGCCGCCGTCTACCCACGGCTCGACGCTGACGGAGTCGACGCCGAGATCCCGGCGCCCGCCGTCGAGGCGGAGGCGGTCGACGCCGAGACGCAGGTCGACGTCGAGACACCAACGATCGACGTCGAGACATCAACGATCGACGTCGAGATACCAACGATCGACGTCGAGACATCAACGATCGACGTCGAGATACCAACGATCGACGTCAAGATCGCAACAGTCGACGCCGAGGTACCGGCGGTCGACGTCGAGACGCCAGAAGTCGGCGTCGAGGAGACAGTCGACGTCGAGGCAGACACCCCGGCGACGGCGATCAAGGCGGGGCTCGACTCCGAGGAGGCATGGGTCGACGTCGAGGAGACTTGGTTCGACGTCGAGAGGACGATCGACTGCGGGGCGGCACTCGTCGTCGAGGGCGAAGAGACGCCGTTCGAGGTCAAGGTACAGTTCGACGTCCCAGACATCGGGGAATACGTCCTCGGTGATTACGATCTCCAGTCGAGGATCGGGAAGGCGCGGACGTTCGCCTTCGGTGGCTTCCCCGCGGGACAGGCCCGCCAAGAAGAGGAGAGTGGCCGCGAGCCCGGACAATGATGATGGGGGCTCTCCGGCTAGAAGTGATGGGGCTTCAGACCATCTGACCCCGCTGCGTACCCAGCGGCCTCCTTTGCCTCCGGTGCCCGACCTTCCACCGGCGCCTCCACCGGCGCCTGCACTGCCTCCTCCTCCTCAGCCTCCTCCTCTTCCTCCGCCTCCTCTTCCTCCTCCTCCACCTCCTCCGCTGCCTCTGCCCGTGCCTCAGCTGCCTGCCTCACCACCGCAGCCACCGCCTCCTCCCCCGAGGGTCCCTCACCGGCAGAGATCTCGCTCTCGCCCTCGCAGGCGATCACGGAGTAGGCGCAGATCCTCCACTCGCTCTGGACATGGTCGACGGAGGTATCGGTCCCGTTCCAGAGGGTCAAGGGGCACGTACTCTCCGGGGGCTGGCAAGTATTCGCCCTCGCTGTCAGAGACGCCTCCTTCCCGCGTCTCTCCAGTGGATGACATTGCCACGTTCCAGGAGGTGTTGCTGAGAGGGGCTGCGAAGTTGGGGATATCAGTGACTACCCCTATTCCCACTACGTCTGTGATTTTTGAGACTTTGCATAAAGTACATCTGTCGCGCCCCCTCCTCCCGCTGGTCCCAGGACTGGAGGAACCTGCGATGGAGGTGTTCTTAACGCCGGCTGTGGTGAAGCCGGCGCCCTCGAGACTGTCAAAGAAGTACAGGGCCCCTGACTCGGATCCGGCATTCCTCAGAGTGGACCCCCCACCGGATTCTGTTATCGTGGCAGCGGCTCGTAAGCAACACTCTACGACGCCTTCCTCCACGGCTCCCCCGGATAAGGAGAGTCGCAAAATGGACTCCTTGGGGAGGAGGATGTGCTCCACGTCGGCTACTACAATGAAGGCCGCTAGCGCCTCCGCTCTGTTGGGGCGCTATGACAGGTCTCTTTGGGACTCCCTGCAACAGTTCGCGGCCTCCCTGCCCAGAGACAAGAGGGAGGATTTTCAAGAGGTGCTGAACGAGGGCATGATGGTCTCTAATCAGATCATCAGTGCGGCGGGGGACGTGTCGTTGTTGGCGGCCCATGGGTACTGCCACGGCATACATATGAGGAGGCATTCCTGGCTGCGGCTGACTCCGCTCAAGCCGGAAGCGCAGCAGAAGATCGCCAATCTACCATTCTCTGGCACGACGTTATTCGGGTCGCATGCGGATGACGAGATGGCCCGCATGAAGGCTGAGGCGGAGACTCTGAAGGCGGTGGGGCTGGAGCGGCCTAAGGAGCAGCGGAGGTCCTTCCGTTCCTCGGGCAGGCGCTACACCAAGCAGAGGGGCCAAGGGCGTCAGTCGGGCCCCCAGCAACAGCCCCAGCAACAGCAGCAGTACCAGAGGCAGCCCTTTCAGAAGCGCCAGAGGGGCAGAGGCCAGCATCAGTCCTCGGCGGGGAACAAAGGCCCGTCCGGGTCGAAGCCCTGAAAAGTTACTTCCCCCTCATCCGTTACCCGCTCCGGTGGGGGGAAGTATTCAACACTACCTGGCAGAGTGGAGGACAATAACACAGGACAAGTGGGTGCTGAATATTGTTTGCAATGGCTACTGTCTTCGTTTCACCAGTTCGCCTCCACAGATTCCACCAGTGCGCTCCCTTTACATGGTGCGGGAGCTCCAGCGGGAGGCGGACGTTCTATTAAAAAAGAAGGCGATAGAAGCTGTTCCTTTGAGGCAAAAAGGAAAAGGTCTCTACTCACGGTTCTTTCTCGTAAGAAAAAAAGACAAGAACGAGTTCAGGCCTATTCTGGATCTGCGTCAAGCAAACAGGTGGATCCGCCGAGAAAAGTTCCGTATGTTGTCCCTGCATCAGATTTACCCTCAGTTGCATCGAGGAGACTGGCTGTGCGCCATAGATCTGCAGGACGCTTACTTTCATGTGCCGATCGCACCGAAGCATCGCAAATTCCTGAGGTTTCTGGTAGGCAACAACCATTACCAGTATTCCGTACTCCCGTTTGGCCTGAAGTCTGCGCCACGGACGTTCTCCAAGTGCATGGCAGTGGTCGCGGCACACCTGCGGAAGACCAAGGTGTTTGTGTACCCTTACCTGGACGACTGGTTGATCAAAGCGTCCACTTATCAGGAAGCCCAGTGCCATTTCAACAGGACGGCGGCTTTGCTTCACCGTCTGGGGCTGCACATCAACATGACGAAGTCAGTGCCGATCCCTGTGCAGTGTCTCCAGTACTTGGGGGCTTCAGTCAATACCTTGACCGCAAGCGTGTGTCCTTCGGAGGAGAGACGCTTATCGATCCGTGGGAAGGCTCTGCATCTCATCTCAGCCCGCTCTCCTACGGTGAGGACGGTGTCTTCATTACTGGGGTCGATGGCTTCTTGCATCTTCCTCACCCCCAATGCACGTCTGCATATGAGGCCCCTGCAGGAATGTCTGGAGGATCAATGGGACCAGAGGAGGGGGCGTTGGGAGGACAAGATCCAGTTGTCTCAGCACGCTCGGCAGTCTCTGAAATGGTGGTGTTCCCCAGTGAATGTCTGCAAGGGGACCCCTTTTCACAAGGACATTCCGGCCCAGACCATAGTGACCGATGCGTCTCTCCAGGGCTGGGGAGCGCATTCGGGCCCTCTTCAGATTCAGGGGATATGGTCGCAGATGGAGACGACCTACCATATCAACTTTTTGGAACTCAGAGCAGTACACTTGGCCTTGAAGGCGTTCCATCCCTCCTTCCGGACGTCCTCCCTGCTGGTTCAGACGGACAATACTACGACCATGTATTACCTCAACAAGCAGGGGGGCTCCCGGTCACGCACCCTGTCTCGGGAGGCACAGGCGATCTGGAACTGGCTGGTGGCCAGGAATCTGACGATCACGGCGACCCACCTGCCGGGAGTGCAGAATGCCCAAGCAGACGCGCTCAGCAGACTCGTTCAAGAGAACCACGAGTGGGTGCTAAACGACGACGTGCTAAGAGACGTCTTCGCAGAATGGGGCACTCCGGATATAGATCTGTTCGCCACGGCAGAAAACAGCAAATGCCGCGACTTCGCGTCCAGGTACTACCAGCCAGGGACGCTGGGGAATGCACTATGGATCAGCTGGTCCAACAGCTTTCTCTACGCCTTTCCGCCCATTCCCCTGATTCCGGCGGTGCTGATCAAGCTGTCGCAATCCAGAGCCAGAATGATCCTGATTGCTCCGGAGTGGCCGAGACAATGGTGGTTCACCGACCTTCTTCACCGGTCTGTTCTGCCACACCGGCGCCTGCCGTGCCGGCCGGACCTCCTCACGAAGTTCGGAGGGCAGATGGTTCACCCCAATCTCTCGTCCTTGAGTTTGGCAGCATGGCTCCTGAGCTAGTGCAGTATGGACACTTGAACTTGCCTCAGGACTGTATGGAGATCTTAAAAGAGGCTAAGAGACCGTCTACGAGGACCTCCTACGCCTATAAGTGGAAGAGATTCTGCTTATGGTGCAAGGCGAAGGACTTTGACCCTACATCCTGTAAAGAAGACGTTATTTTGCCTTATCTGCTGCAGTTAGCTCAGTCTGGGCTTAATTTCCAATCTATTAAGGTTCATCTCGCAGCTCTGACTGCGTATAGGAAGGGCCCTTCTCAAACCTCATTTTTTCAAATCCCTGTGATTAAGGATTTTTTGGAGGGTTTGCGTAAGGTGTTTCCCCCTGTTAGAAGGCCTTCTCCACCTTGGGAATTGAATGTGGTGTTATCTAGATTGATGAGGGAGCCTTTTGAACCTATCCATAAGGCTTCGCTGCAGCATTTGTCTTGGAAGGCGGCCTTCCTTGTAGCCATTACATCGGCCAGGAGGGTGAGTGAGATTCAGGCTCTGTGTTGCCAAGAGCCGTATACTGTTTTCCATGCTTCTAAAGTAGTGATGCGTACCCATCCTAAATTTTTGCCTAAGGTGATATCAGATTTCCATGTGAATCAGATGATAACTTTGCCTACGTTTTTTCAGCATCCTTCCTCTCCGGCGGAGAGGTCTCTGCATTCACTTGATGTGCGTAGGGTGTTGAAATTCTACCTGGATAAGACGAAAGATATCCGCAGGTCGGATCAACTGTTTGTTAATTATGGTTCGGTAAGAACTGGTTTAGCTACCTCAAAGCAGTCCATTTCCAGATGGATTGTTTCCTGTATTCAGCTTTGTTACCAAAAAGCTAATAAAACATTAGGGGGTAAGCCTACAGCACATTCGACTAGAGGAAAGGCGGCTACCACCGCTTTGCTTAGGAATGTTCCCATTGCTGACATTTGTAAGGCTGCCACCTGGAAGTCAGTCCATACGTTTACAAAGCATTACTGCCTGGACTCTGATGCTAGGGCAGATGCGCAGGTTGGACAGGCTTCGCTAAGGAATTTGTTTGCACAGTGATTTGTTGGTGTTTGGGCTTACTCCACCGCTTCTTGTTGGTTGGGATGGGCTTGCCATTCTATTCATAGATTATGACTATACACAGAGATCCCCTACTACAGAAGGAGTAGTTTCTTACCTGTAACTCCAGTTCTGTAGTAGGGGTATCTCTGTTATAGTCATAAGCGACCCTCCCTCCTCCCCGGTGGAGTAACCTGACGGTATCAGGCCTGTTGTTATACACCTTCAAAAAGAACTGAAAGTAACTTGTGTTGGCTGTGCATCCTGGGATACCGGGGGTCTCTGGAGAGTTTCTTAAAGGCACGGTATCCCTTTAGCAGACACATAATGACAGCCTATAGGGCTTGTCTGTCCACCCCTTCCTCTCTATTGTTTAAAGGGATTTTGGTGAAGGGAGTGTGTGATAATAAAGGAACATGTCAAATGTGAATAAAAATGACATTTCAACTTTATTTTGGCTTTTGTGTTCACTTCAGAGGAAGTGCTGGCCAGTGCAGCCTTGTGGTGATTAGGCTGTATTATTTTGTCTGTCTCTTAAGTGTCTTTGCAGGTTTGCAAATGCGGGACAGCTTAAGAGATATTTTTGATTGCTCCGGGGTCCCCGCACATGGGCGGGGATTATTCATAGATTATGACTATAACAGAGATACCCCTACTACAGAACTGGAGTTACAGGTAAGAAACTACTCCTTCCAGTGGATCGCCTCCAGCACGTTTCACTTTTAGAACGCCTATAGAGTTGTTGCATTTTAAAGACAGCTGATCTCCATCCAGGCCGGGCTTCTTTGACTATTAATGGAGTCTTGCAATCTCCCGCTTCTCCTGACATGGCACTGGAAAGAGGCCTGGCTGCAGAGGCTTAACAGGTGTCTGTGCTTGGTGAGGAGGTGTGGCACTGGACTGGCCTTTAAAAAAGTAAAATTGGGGATGGGTTGCTAATCGTAGGGTTACATGGAACATGATTACAGCAAGACAACCATTAAACCATGTTTTCTAGTTTAACATAATTACTGTGGTCTTCTTCTGCCCTAGAAATATTTGCCTAACTTATCTAAAGTGCCTTAGATCCCATACGACCACAAGGGTGTCCCATACATTACACTCTCTAACAAGTCTCGCCATTCGGGAAAATCACTCTCAACAACTTCCATCTTGTCTGCCCCTAAAAGGAAGTCATCTATACCAGAGACTAGTCTATATCCTCTATCTTCAAGCAGAAAGTACTCACACAAAAACTCCCATTGCCAGAATTGAGTCTGTGTGGCGCATTACTACCCATTTCAATGCCTGGATGTCGCAATGAGTAATCCTACAGCATTCAGTGTCTGAGGCATAGTGGCTACACCATAATGCAATTTTTATTTAAAACGGACAGGAAAGGGAATAAGCTCACTAAAATGTGTTAACCTAGTAATCAGAACATTTTGTAGTTAAGTTGAGAATTTAGACTTCTTTGCAGGGCCTGGCTTAGAGTTAGGTGCTACCGGAAGACCATCAGATTTGTTCTGGAGAGGGTAAATCCTCTGTCGAAGGATCTTCCAGTGTTGGGGAATCTTTCAGGAAGATTTACCACTTCTTTAACCAACCTGCGATTTTGCATTTACTTTTCAAGATCCAGAGTTGCGGAAATGTGCATGCTAACAAATGCTGCGTTTTCTTCCTTTGCAAGCAGCGGTGGGGCGAGATTTCGACAGATGACGACGAGGGAGAATTATTTATTTATATAATTTTCCCTCTTGGTCGTCTGTCGAATCTCCCCCCTAAGCCCGCCCCACCGCTCTGACCTTACCTGCAGGGGCCACGACTGTAATTTGTAAAATTCTAAATATATTAGGGCCCATCTTTTGTAAGTACTTCCAGTAGAGCTGCCAGTAGTGCTCTTATACATTCTCTTACATGCCTTTGTGAATTGGCTGATAATATGTAAAATGGAAACACAATGGAAACCCTCGTGGAAACTTCATATACAATTAATACAAGCAGAAAGAACTGTGCCCTCTTTGAACGTTTACTAATAGGGTGTTGGACGCTTCGGGGATTCACAAAGACATGGAAAAGGCTGTGTGAAAAGATACTCCTGTAGGACTACTTCGCATACTCATAAATGTTTTCGTGCTTCAGCTCCTTGTGTTATAAAAATGTTTAGTGGCACATGATGTTAATTTAAAAATTGCCTCTGCTCGTGAAAATCCAAATTTGAGGATAGCGATTTATCTGGTGCATTATACAGACCTTTCCCTCTGTCATGTTATGATGCAATATGTTGCACCGAGTTACGCCTGCAGAACAGGTTCCACAGGACCACATTGTGTAGACGATGACGCAACTTTTCTGCCTTTTTGCAGGGGAGCCTTTCACCCAGGAGGAGATGGAAGAGATGATCTCTGCTGCGGTTGATCCCGAAAAAAACATTGTTCTCTACAAAGAGTACGTTTCCACGCTGGTGGTGGAGCAGCGTTAGACGGACTGTGCCATTTAATTGTGAAAAGGGCGGTGCGTGTAAAACTGGAGGTGTTTACCATGGGCTTGTTGTTTTAAGCAGCTTGAGTCTGTATCGCAATGAAAGCGTCTGGTTGGGAAACACAGCAGGAAAGTGTTTGCACAGCTGGTCGATGAAACTTTAGGGTAATTAAATATTAAGAGAAACAAAAGTTATATTGTAGAGCTTGTGTTTGCCGTCACGTGACTATTACCTCAGGCAGGCAAACAACAGTTGGAAGTGCCAGGTACCAGGACACATGCCTAGTTTTTTGGGATCTACATCAGTAGCCTAGCAAGGATGAAATGGGCCCTAGTACAAGCATAGAAAATGAACCCTTTGACTGTTGTTGCAGTAGTAAAAACACTGATTATCCAGTGGCGGCTGGTGATTTTTGAAAGTGGTAAGCCGTAAAAGATTGTGGCAAGTGCCCTGTGGCGAGCAAGCATAGCGAGAAAGCCTGAGTGTCATGAGGAGGCTTCAGAAGGGTTCTCCCCCCTGGGAAATTTTTGACAAGGCGGGAGGGCTCCACCAGGGCTCAGGGCCCCGGTGCCACTGCACCTGCTGCACCAATGGCAGCTATGCCCCTGATCTACATGTACCGTGCCCTCCTGTTCCACTGCAAGAATTCCACTGCTGTATACCAACATTATTTGACAAAAATGTCAAACCAAAAGCACAATTTGTAATCTTGGCTGCCAGGGCCGTCGCATTGACTTGCATTCATGTTGCAACCCTGTTGCTATATCACCCTCTAACCGTTAAAGTCCAATTTTTTTATTATGAGATACGCTACCAGAACCATCACATGGATTAGCGTGTGTGGTGGCGAATCTATTAACAATACATTTAAATCATGTTAGTACGGCCACTACACGTCTTATAAGAAACAACCCATATGAGTGCTGTATATGCATCCCAAAGGAGGTTTTATGCGGCATTTTTGTAAGACCAGCAGCAGAGGGCTAGTGCTGAGTAGAGATGCCTATTTCTGATCACCCCAGTCTTCTGCTTTTGACTCACTGGATGCGTTAGGCCAGTGGTATGGTGTGTAACGAGGTATCCTTTGCTGCCTTTGGCATGACCAACTTCTAAGGCATAGCGGAACAATGGAGGGGGCATGGTACAACAAAAAGAGATGAATGGCCCCTCGCTCATTGCACCCAGAGCTGGTTTTTGATCAGATAGAGCCCTGGGCGAAACCAAATTTGCGACCTCTCCTATTCTCCCTCTTTAATTGTCTATGAATTGAAAGTTTGGGAAGAGTAGAAGGAAGGTGAGGAAAGGAGAGTAAGAAGTGCCATGAAAATAAAAATAAACAAAATCAGACAGGGTGTCAGCAGCCTTCAGAAATATGGTTTAAACACACTTTTCTTTAGACTTAAGTCGTGGGGAAACTGCTGCTGGCAGCTCTAGCACCCCCTGGAGTTCAGCGACCCAGGCTTGGGCCCTGCTCACACATGCTAAAGGCCGGCCATGCTTGCACCCATGGGGACCAGCAGACAATGGCTTCCCAATTAAGTTCCAGTGAAGGGTGCCATCAGTCCCTGCCTGTGCTTGGGCAGATGTTTGTGGATGGTGGAATAACTCAGATTCCGCTATTCACCTATGCCAAGGGAAGTCTAGGTTGCTGAAGCAGCATTATGCCTGTGCTTGTGGAATCTGTCTCGACCACCTGGAGGTTTAGGTGGTGGGGACTGATGAGTTCTCCCGCTGCCAGGAACATTCCAGTCATAAAACCTGATGGTTGTGTATGGCAGGTCATGTTGAAAGCAGGGGCCAATGATATGCCTGACCTTTACAGTTTGGCTTATGTAAGATAGCATCCATCTCGACTAGCCACTTGAAAACCCGAGATGGGTTCCCCACATTATGTGATTCTCACCTGCTTTAACCATTTCACCATTTCACAGGGGTATAAATGTCTGGAAACCTTTACGTTGATTTCGAAGATGCCCAACCTTGTAAATTTTGTGTAATATGAAAGTACTCTGAAACGATTTCTTATGAGCATTATTGAGGTATTTGCCACAGCAATGGCCCAGCCTGCTCTCTTGATTTTATCTGAAAGAGCATTGTTGTGGATAGTGCGTTGCTGCGATACCAGTAACTGTGAGTCTTTGATTCTAAGATAATTATTCAAATCTCAAACTACTAATGATGCCTGTACCTCAGTTTCTCCCACCTCACTTCTGCAAGATGACACAAGTCGGATTTTTTCAGTGAGTTCTTGTGCCCTGCAGCAACTTACCTGAGGGTGGAGTAAGTAGAGAACAGGGGTTGAGTCGAGATTTTAGGAAGACTAGTGATATGCAATTGTTATTGTTATCCATATAAATAATATGTAGTCAATTTGTAAGCTAACCTCACCACTGTTGCGCATTATTGAATATTACTTGCAATATGTGCTTTCCAATTTTATGTGTGCTTGTAGTCTTAAGTCTCTCATTCTTCTTTTGTGTAAATGGAGGCACATGGTTTTGTATTTCATTCCTGTAAATTGGCAAAGTCGATGTAAGTGATGCTTAGGGGATATCACCATTTCATCCAAACATGTGGACCAACATCAGCAGTCGGGCGGGATGGTGTCTCCAAGAATGACTGACTACTGGATAGTGTGTAAAAGGCCGCTTTAATGTAACCGGTGCAAAGAATGCCAATACCCAATGCCTGGCTCTATGCCATACATACTAATCATGACCATGGGCCTCGTTCTATATTTGATTAACTATCCAAAAACTCCTCCCCTAAGAAACCCTTCCCAAACCATACCAATCAAAATCCAATCTCACATTCATCACTCATAAATACCCACATCCATCCGTCGTGCATATCACACTGTTAATGTTAGGTTGCATTTATAAAGCGCTAAAGTGCCAGAGGTCTCTAAGCGCTGTGTCATAGATCAGACAGTCCAAAGTTCTTTCACGCCCCTGAGCTCAGCATAGATCAGTGAAGGCCTGGTCAAATGCCTCTGTGAACAGCATCGTCTTGAGTCTCCTCCGAAATGGGAGCAATCTGGCTTCCTTGCGCATGCCATCCGGTAGCCTGTTCCAAATCTGAGGGATGGAAACCGAAAAGGCTCGGCCTCCAAGTGTGGCCCTGTTGAAGCGAGGGCAGACAAGGAGGTTAGCCTGTGATGAGCGAAGGTGGCGGCCTGGTTCGTAGGGCTTCAAGCGGTCTTTGATGCATTTGGGTGCTACACCAAACAGGGATTTATGTGCAATGCACAAGCCCTTGAAACTAACCCTTTGTTTAATAGGTAGCCAGTGCAGTCAATGCAACAAGGGGGTAGCATGCGTTCTACGGGGTAGTTTATATATCAGCCTGTTGTCTCATTCCATTTATAACTCCCCCCCCCCCTCCCCCAATTCAACTAGGTCTCAACTTGAGCAATGTATAAATAATAAACCTTTAAACTCTTGTAGGAAACCACCACCAGAAAACCCCCCAGAGTTTTTCTGTCCACCCCAACCTAGGAACCAACTGCATCCCCACTGGCAAATGCATCATTTCTGCTAGCACATTCCTGACCTGCATCAATTACAACTCACCCCATAAATGGACCCCATCGTCTTGGAAAAATTCAATTGCCTCATAGTTGATGTCACTGTGCTCCATGAAAAAAAACAACTCTGATCTTCAACATTTTTTAATTTCTCTATTTCTTTTACGCCGGGTCGGATCAATGCCCCCCGTTTTTTGCCCCCACCCATGCTCTCCGTGGCATCAGCTCGCTAAATACCACTGTTGTGCCTTGATCTCTAGTAAGTCCTACTTTACCGCTTTTATTAGCGACAATCCCTTCAACATCACTAAGGCGTTTTCTCCTAGGTGCACCAGTAATATGTATGGTTAAGGGGAACCTTATATCAATGTATTCAATTTTGGCAACAGCACGTGCCATCGCATGTGTCCTTTTTGCAATAGGGATCTGAAAGCTTCAGGGAACAAGAGACCTAACAACCCATGGCGAAGACCATGTCCACAAAAAACTGTCCCCCAAACTGAATGCCCAACAACCCATGGTCCGCAGGGTGAACGAGAAGCAAACAAAAAGCAAATTTGACATCACACTTCACCATCATGGCTCCTCTACCCACTTTATTGACCAGCTGAACCGCCGTATCAACAGAGACAGACACCCATCAGAAATAAAGTCATTGACTGCCTGCTGTCCCGGCCACGAGAGGTGATGGATGAGCTGAAACTCACCTGGGTCCTTCTTCTGTGAACATCGCAATTGGCGAAATCCTCAAACTCTCCAGCGGCCAAAGTGATAATGGCCCTTTCATTCTCTCTTCTGTCACCTACTTCAACAACTTTCTCCAAACCAACTCTTCTTGCCCTCTCACAGATCGCAAATTCTCTGCCCACCCTGGGATAATCAAAACAAACAAAAAACAAAATTAAAACCTGGTAACAGTAACTTTTTCTCCCTGTCAGACCCCACAGTGTCAATCCAGTATTCCAAACGTTCCAACCTAACTGGCATACGTGCTTTTCCCCATGGGATCCTGACCTCCTCTCCCCCATCCCCGGTCACTGTAACTGGTCTACTAGCCCCGGTGCCACCCTGTTGTCCAGTAACTCCCCCCTGGATACAACACTGGGTAAGCATTTGCTTTCCGCCACATTTGGAGCACCCGATAATTGCAATACTTACATAAACACTGCCCCTGTTAAAGTACCAACATGCACCTGCCATCTCTGTCTGCCCACCTCCTGCTGTACCCACCCCTGTCTGGGTGGTACGCCCCGAAAGCGCCTGTAAATAACAAGCCAGCCACTCACCGTATAAGTGGATGGGGCTGGCCGCTCCGGCATCATCATTTGCATAAACAGTTTGTTGTCCAGCTGTCCCCACACCCCATTCTCTTCCCGCAAGCCGAGCTTTGAATTCTTCATCATATTGTAACCACGCCCAGACCCCAAAAGTCACCTATGCCTTGTGCACCACATCCAGATATTTAAACAACGCGACGCACCTCTCAGGGTACCTCTCGCAATAAACACTTGTGTGTATAAAAAAAGCAGCTGTCCAATTTTCTATGTTGACTGACACCCTGGGCCTACGGGACAGCTCATTCTTCTTTAGACCCTTCCTTTGCCCTGACTTCATGGTGCAGTAGCTTAAAGAGCTCCACATACTTTGGTGGCTGCCATTGAACGCTCACCCAAGGGCTTTGTAATCCCCATGGATGGCAGCCTTTTCTTCTTTACCTCCTTACTCTCCTTCTTCTCTACAGCTCCTAACCCCCCCCCCCCCACTTGGAGTCTTCTCTGTGGCATGCGATTTCTTAAGCAAAGCCTCCGTCCCTACCTCCCTCTCTCCCGCCTCCTCCATGCCTTTCCATTGGTACTGCACATACTTACCTTTCACCAAACTGGGACCATCATCACCCTGTGCTTGTGCTTCCATCCCTGCTGCCTGCACCCCCACTTCCACCACCCCTGCAACTCTGCCGGGTGACACCCGTACCTGGCTTTAAGGTCGGGCCCGTGCCAAAGCCATCCATCCTGATGCTGACCTCCTTCCCCATTTGACTAGACGTCCCCTTTCATTACTTCCTGTAAAACACCAAAACTGTTATTCCGATTAGTCACACCCTATCCCCTTTGACACTCAGGAGGTGCCGCCCACCACTCACTCTCACGATCACTATTGTCCACAGTCTCGCCATCCTCCAATTCCTCCTCATCATAAGCCAACTCCTAATCACCCTATCTAAGCACCTCACCACAATACGCGCTTGTGCCTGGCACCTCCCCATTGCCATCCCCAACTTGACAATCTCCAAATCGCTCCTCAAACAAATCCTGGGAAGGGTCATAATCGTGCAAGGAGGAAGCACAGTCCTGTCCTTACTTCTCCAACGTCTCGTCCAACGTCATCCCAGAGCGGGCCGCAAAGACACGCGCTCTGTCTTTGGACCGGGGTGGACAGGTTGCACCAGACCCTCTCAGCTGTCTGTAAAGCAACACCGTCACTGAGCCTGCCTCAGGCCCCTGGTTGACGCTAAACTGTCCCTGACCTGCTTCCGCAGAAGACCCGTGGGCACTAGTGTGACACCACACCTATCTGCCTGGACCCCCATCCTGAAAGACCTCACCCCCCAGCCATACCACGTAGCGCGAGGGCGGGGCCAGACACAAGAAACCATTACCAGCACCCCCATAGTGAACCTGACCATCATGCCCTATCAGCCCCATGGCACCCTTTCCAGCCTGTGATTCCAAAACTCCCCCAGTGCTCCCAGGTCTCGCCCCCACTGCAGAAAAAGCCTCTTGAATTTCTTGCACCAAAACCATGCCTCTGTCCTGTGTAGTGCCGCCCCCTCCCCAGCATGTGCTATTTCTACAGCCTTCCTCCACTCCTCATTTGCCCGCAAAACATTATTGGAGCTGACGGGTGCCGTATCAGATGGCTGCCCCGCTACCCTTCCTGCTTTTGTGTCCACTTCCTGGCTCTCCAACAGAGCCTGCCTGCGCAGACTTGACAAGCCCAACGGCAGGCCCATAGACATGCTGGCTCCGCCCAGAGTATCGTCAGCGCTGCCTGCCCTTGCATGAACCAGAAGTGTCACTGCGCCCTCTGGCTGCGCACACACCGGGATGCCCTGCACCGGAGGTGGGGCGCATCTCCTGAACTTGGGTCCCCCACTGCTGCACTACCAGGCACCGAAACAAAGACAAAAGGTAAGGGACGAAATCTGGGGCGCGCAGCTCCACCCCGAGCGCGGCCCCTGCCACTCCTATAAAAGGCCCTCTCAACCCTGGAGCGGGCCCCAACCCCACGGGCAGGTGCCACCCCATACTGCAACAAACCTGATCCTGCCCCCGAAGCAACAGAAGCACCCAGGCCGGCCGCGGACACACTCCTCACCCTCCCTGCGTGCGCCGTGGCATTACGGCTCGAAAATGCTGGCCTGCCGCGGTGGAGCGCCGGGTCACGCGATCAAGTCCCTCCAAGGCCCCCACCGCCAGAAGGTTAGCACTACCGGCCTCCTGAAGTACCAATAAAGCTGGACGAACCTCAGCATTTCCTATGCCAGACATTGTTATGCAGCTCAGCTGAACCCTACACAAAATCTCCACTACTAAAAGCTCTAACTGTCTCTATGCCAAACTGGGGTGTACCCAAACAAAATGATACCCAATAACGGAATACCACACTACAAAAACCTATGAGACCCTGCCTCCACACCCCCAGGACCAATCACTATGCCCCTCGACTTTGGACCCCACCGCCCGCCCAAAAATTCAAGGAGGGTAGGGCATTCTGACCACCTCCGCCCCCCACCCCAACCATCATAAAAATATTAAACTATTAATGTAGTGGCGCAATGCCTACGTGGGATTTTAGAATGTACAGGCCCAACATCATAGATCTCCTGTAAGTTAGTTGCAAGGATGACATATTGTGACCATTCGTTGCTTTTCTAAAGGCAGTTTATATATGTTTTCTGTGCCACAATGCTGATTATCAAAGATATACATGCAGTCTTGTCTTCCCTTGGCCTTTTAACAATGGTATTTACCTTTAAGTGCACAATTTATATTTAATTGACTGTTTTTGCTATGTATTTCATGGCAAATAAACATTGTACATTGGGAATACATTGAATAAACCATTATTATTTGTTTCTATCCACTCTGTATTACTGTGTTTTTTTACATTTATCAACAGAGACATATTTTGATTAGTGTCTACTTTTTCGTTAATTTAAGGAAGGTAAGAAATTCACCTGTTAGACTGGGAAAGCGTCCACAGACATTAGTATCCTATAGTTGATTCCCACAACACCTTCAACTTTAGTTTTGCCTCATTCCAAGGCTACTCTTAGAAAGTATTTTGTGGTGCAGGAGTGCATCAATAGAAAGAACAATGCAGTTAAAGAATAAATAATCTAAAGCTCAACCCAGTTTGTCAAAAATTAAGGTGAACTAATTAACCAAAAGCCACAAAAACGATAAAGTTTAATGGAAAAAGATGGGTTTGGGTGGTTTAGGACAAGGGTGTAACACAGGCCCCCGCATCCCCCGCGGTGCGGGGGGGCCTGAGCTGCAGGGGGCCCCCTCAGCACTGTATTTCCTACTGAGAGCTTCGGATTAAATCCGGCGCGGGGGGCCTTCTTTGTACCTTGCAGGGGGGGCCCCTCAACTTTCGTTACGCCAGTGGTTTAGGAAGGTGGAGTATTATGTGGTGATGCTGGTTCGGCTTCACCATGCAATACTCTCACAGAGCCCAAAGATGGTCCTTGGATTCACTATAATTAATCCTCAGCTCAGTCCTGGAAGAGTGGCAAAGAGCAGTCAGGCTTTACTAGAGGAACATGTGTTAAGCATTTCAGAGTGCCGACATGGACAATAAGTAATTGACATGACTCGAAAGAAATCTGACACCAATTTATTCAAATAAAACTGATTTTTATCTTAATTTAGACACCAAAACAAAGCGATCAGATACATATAACCGGAGTAAGAGATTTTAGAGGAAAACATAAATCACAGCAATTCAATACGGCAGAACTTTTGCATTGCGGTCAATGAGAAAGAGTGGTACTGGCAACCGGTCCCTTGCCGGTCAAGTTGCATGGAACCCATGGAGAATCAAGGTGATGCGAGTCCCAGGACCAAGCCACGACGGTCAGTTAAATTTTACTTGGCCTATGGAACCCGGGTGCAGAGTTGTCCTGGCTTTCCCTGGTGCTGAATGGGAGACGCAGGAGAGCAGCTTTTACCTCTTACACAGTGCTGCGGGGCAACAGGGTGCAAAATCTCAACAACAGATGCTGATATCGAATGAAAGTTGTATGGAATTTCCTCTAGATGCAGTGTCGAGTGAAGGGGACGAATCTATGTTGTCATCCCGTCGTCTTTTTCCTCGCAGGGAATCACAACGCAGTCGTTACAACGACCGCGTTGTGATTCCGCATACCATTACTCCGCAAGTCGGAACAACGACTTGCGGAGGAGGGGCGCTGGATGTTGGAATAGTATAATTTACTATTCCAACTCCAGTCTGTGCGGACACTAGGGAAGGTGTTGGATTTTAAATCCAACACCTTCCCCCCCCCTCCGCAAGTCGTTGTTCCGACTTACGGAGTAATGGTATGCGGAATCACAACGCGGTCGTTGTAACAACCGTGTTGTGATTCCCAGCAGGGAAATAGTTTCATGGTAAACATTGTTTACCGAAGGGGACACTTGCTGGACTGGCGGCCAACAGGCTGTGGCTGCATTAGGTACAGTAGATTGGTACTTCGACGTCTGGAGGTCCTAGAGAACACGGTAGCTGCCTGGAACTTCGTGGAGGGCAGGACTACAGATCCAATAATGCACTAGGCCATCTGGATTTGAGAGATTTCTCAGAGGGACCTATGGCCAGCGATTTTTCGATTCCGGAGCATTGTTTTACCTGCAGTTTGCAGGGGACTAGTTCCACTAATCCAAGGGAGTCTGAGGTTGATTCTGGCTCTCACAGGGGTCCCTCTTTCATTTGGGGGAACTAAGCTTTAGCCTAGGACTAGTCTTGGTTGTGCAGTTCCAGGAGTGTGGCCACAGGTACAGAGTATCCATCTTTTTATTTGTTCAAGTCCTGTTGTCACTGACGCAGGTCTACTCTTTGTCCTCTTTCATGCAGGTTGGTACAGAACTGAGATTCTGGTGTTAGAGATGGCACTTAAATCGTAGATTGAGGGGAGTTAGGGGCAAGTGGCTAATGGTCTACTAGCCCTAGCAGCTAATCCACCCCTGAAGGGACCACATTCGGGGTTGTAGGTCACCTTTTCTACCGATAACTCACTATTCTACCACTTTTAAAAATGGCAGACAGACAACGGAATAGGACTTATTTATTTACTTTGCCCTATTCCGTCGTCTGTCAATATCCCCACAACGATTACCTGCACCGTCCTCTGCTGCACAAACTAAGAGGTATTAAATAGAAAGTATAGAATCGTCGTTTTTCTAAAGGGTACCCCAATAAATATTTGAATTTTTAAAATTGTTTCAAATTAATTATTAGAGCCAAAAAGGGATATTTGCTATGTTATAAAACAATCCTCACCATTTTACATGAACTTTTTTCAGCTCTCGACTGTTCCAAAATAACCAAACGTCAAGAAACAGCCAGTATTTTTTCTAAGAAAGCAGCAACATATTTGAGCTCTGTTATGCTGCATTTCTCTTGAACTGATTGCTCTGAAGCCCTAATAAGGCTTTGGTAATACGAATTGTTGATGCTGGTGTGCTGTGTGCTAAGCACTGCACCATCTTCTGTGTATGAAAGTCTAACAAGTGTTTAGAAGTACACTGTTTAACCCTTTTCAATAATCCGTTTCAAATATCAGTGTGAAAATGCATAGCATGGGATCCATTGATCAAACCTGGGAAAGATGTCCTAGAAATGTTGGAATGAACGCCAAGAAAAAAGTCAGGAGTTCAAAGACTCCAGTCGAGGGAGCAAGGCCTTTTTACACAGCCTTAATCTCTTCTAATGCGCTCCTGATTAGTAGGCATTTGCGCACATTGTATACTGTAAGGGCTTTAATCTATGGGGTTTAAATGCGTCTGACCACAAGCCAGTGTTGATCACATTTGGAGACGTGCTTGAAAAGCAGCAACAGGGCACCAGGCACAACTACAAGAAGGCAGACTGGAGCCTACACAAGAGAAGCCTGGAGGAGACACTGGTCCCTGGCCCCTTACGCTGCATTGAAGACATTGACCAGGCGGTTCATCACTTCACAGCTGCAGTCCACACTGCTATCGAACGCAGCGTCCCTCAGCAGAAACTCCAATGCTGCTCCATCTACGACTGCCGAACAGTATCAAGAAGTCGATAGCTGACGAGAACAGAGCCTGGAGAGAGTGGCAAAGGCATCGCACCCCTGACCTGCTGAAGAAGTACAACGAGCTTACAAGACAGCTGAAGATGCAATAAGCCAGAACAGAAGTGAAAAATAGGAAGCAGCTACAGCTAACTTTAAGGACTCAGACAACTTTCTCTGGAGAATGACCAGACGCTTAACTGGGAAGAAGAAACCAAACCCGCCGATACAAGGAAAGACTCATCTGGCATGCAGCAACAGGGACAAGGCTGAGGTCTTCGCTGACACGCTGGAGGCATCCTTCAGGCCTAACCAGGTCAGCAAACTGGCAGCAGAAGTCGAGCAAGAGGTCGCTAAGCACCACCTGGAGCACCCACCAGAAACAGAAGCTGCAACCATTGAGGAATTATCAACTTATGAAGGATTGGCCCTGGCAAAGACACTGAAAAACGGCAAGGCTCCAGGAAAGGACAGAATAGCCAATCAAGCCATCGAGATGCTCCCAGATGGGGAACTACCTTTACAACGCAACTTTTACAACGCTATGCTATTACAACGCATTTTTTACAACGCAAAAACTTTTACAACGCATGCTTTTACAACGCGTGCCATTATATGGTAAGTACTTTTACAACGCATATACCTTTACAACGCATTATTTGAAAATGCCTTTACAACGCATGCATTTATAATGCATGCATTTACAACGCAAGATGTTATATGGTAAGTACTTTTACAACGCATATACTATTACAACGCATTTTTTTTTCTTGGTTTTTCCTTTAAAATAAATATTTATCTAGTTTAAATATTTTTAATAAAGCAATTGAAATTTGAAAAAAGTGAGTAGTTTTTCAAAATATTAATACTTGAGTATTTTGTCTAGTAGAAATGTTTGGTAGGATAGCAGTTAAATTAATACTTGAGTATTTTAATATTTATATAATATTTTGTCTAGTAGGAATGTTTTTGTTGGATAGTTAAATTAGTATTAGAGTTTTTAAATATTTAAACTTGATACTTAATAATTACTAAATTTAATACTAGAGTATTTCTCTAAATTGAATGAGTTTCTTTAACTTTAATTTTAAATATATTACAGTGATTAGTGAGTATTTTTTAAAATAAATAAATCATTTAGAAGTATTCTAAATTTAAAGAGTATATAATATTTAATTTTAAAAAAATATGAGTGAGTAACTAAATTTTAATACTAGAGTATTTTATAAAATATTACAAGAGTGTTTATCTAAAATTTAAGTCATCACATATGAAAATACTACAGTATTTATAAGTTCAAAAAAAAGTGAACTTTATTTTAAAAGAAATGGAAGAGTATTTTTGGTTTAATTATTATTAAAATAAGATAAAATAATTTTTTTTTTAATCAAAAAAAAAACTTTAAATATTAAAAGAGTAATAATTTAATCAATTTAAAAATAATAATAGTTTGAAAATTGAAAAAAAAAAATTACTTACTTTTTTAAAAAAAATCCCACGCTTTTCCATTGAAGTCTATGAGCGTCTTTGTCCTTTATTTATTTTGGCAGCCTCAGAATATACAATCCGCGGAACAAGAAAAGAAGGTTCAGAAAGTGAAGAAAGAGAAAGTTTTGAAGGGAAAAGAAAATAGAGTCGAGGTAAGGAACATATTTAGTAAATTTACATTTATTTAATTACAATTTTGGAGTTTAAATAAGTAATTTAAAAATAATGACAGCAAACAATTATTGTTTTTACATTTTTAATTTATTGAAAAATCATGAAAAAATAAACATATTTTTCTTAAATTTTGCAATGTAAGTAACATTTTTATAACAAAATATAAATATTTTATTTACATATATAAACATTTATTTACAGATTATTTAAAGAAAGTAGTCCGCTATAAATTGAGATGCACGCGATGACGTAAGGACGTGAGCGTCGACGTAATACGCCATTTTGCAGAGCATCGGAGGAGGAAGCAGCAGGAAGCTGATCTGCGTCCAGGTAGGAAATATTTTCAGTTGAAATTATAGATTAAACCTTTAAAAGGGATACATATATAGTCAGGAATGAATAAGGGGAGGTTGCGGGAAAACTAATTGATGTCTTAAATGTTGTTAAACATGTCCACATTAATGTCATTAATGCATGCCTATGTCGGGTCGCAAAAAGTTATTTATTTAGTTATAAAAAGTATGTAACTCTTTAAAAATTAAAAGTTACTGTTCAGACAGTTGATTTGTTTATTTACGAAGTAAAAAACGTACTGTCGATCTTCATTTCAAAGTTCAAAAAATGTGCGTACTTTCAAATTTTGAAAATTCAAGATTGTCATACAAATGAGGATTCAGCTGCAAAGTGCATTTCGGAATATGGTTTGATTTGTGTATTCTACATCTGTTTGAGATTTGGTGATTGGTTTTGACGGTAATTAAATTGAAATTTTTCGGAAATTTTATTAATGGAGTTCCGATTTAGAAAAAAATTTCAAATGCTATGGGATAGTACATTTGTAAACATTGGTATTTTTTGGTGAAAATGAAGATTTGTTTTAAAAAAAAAATAACCCGACTTGTTTGTTTGAAAAATTTTTTGGAAAATATCTTGATATGCCAAATGAATTTTTAAAATTAGTAAAATGTAAAGCAAAGCAGGAAAGTAAGTAAATTCATTGTTTTAAAAAGAAAGAATGTTAGAAAGATTTTCCAGGTAGTCTATAGCCACACACAACGAAAATTGTTGTAGAATTGCCAATAGTCTCTCAGACATTTCCCTTGTTTTGACTGTTACTCGTGGGTTTAGACTACCTGCGAGTGTTTGTGCTATTCTCATTTCTTGGAAACTTTGCTCCTTCTTCAAAGTTTCCAAAAATGAGTAGAAGTTAGGATGTGGTTTACCAATTGTATGGTTGAAGGAGTTATGCCATCCCTCAATGGCATTGTTTGTTTTGGCTTCTCCCTCTAAACAGCTCGTGTAGCAGTTCCACCACTCCACATGGAATCGTGGCTTCCTCCTGCGACCCGATCTGCTTAGGTGTCCAATCCATGTGTCTTCAAAATAATTTAGAATGGGTGCCAATTTTTCTTCGTTACTCGTATAATAAACAGATTCTATAATTGCAGTGTAGTACTCGTCCACACTATCGGGAGGAACAAAACAAAGTGCAGTTAATTTTTTTAGTTCAAATTGTAGTTTGCTATCCCGAGAATATTCTGCAACTAGGGATGTTTTCTGTAATTTACGCCAAAATGCCTGCGAAAAATGGAAAAAACATCCCTGAATTTGGGTATCCGTGTACGTTTTATTGATCACATTGATCATGCTCAATTCGAAATCAATAATTATTTTTCGAGGACTTGCAGATGTTTTACTTTTAATCACTGTTAAAAGTTCAGTGTATGTTGCAGAAGTCTTATCAGGTAGCAAACTATACACTAAGGGAATTACACTATTGTTAATTTTAGCATGTATAGTGTAAATTTGAGTGAAAGGATGGGGTGTACTTTTAAACGTCCCATCCATCATCCAAATTTCACTACTTTCTAACTTAGCAAGGTTACGTGGGGTACTAAAAATTAGAATACGTTTCTGAGGGTTTTCGTTGTCATGCAGAAGGAAAGGTTCATCAGAAAAAGAAATAGAAAGATCATGAGGAATTCTAATGTCAGAGAAAGTATGTGGTGTAGACAATTGAATGTTACTTGCCTGCTTTTGTCTCTGAATAATTCTTCTCAAATTGGGTATTATAGGCATGTTACTAGCAACATGACTGGGGACATGCTGTGCAACCTCTCTTAAAATTGATCCTGTAGAATCATTGGAGGTGCTTGCAATAGCTTTCATCTCATTTATTGTCTCTCTGATTTCTACATCCATTGCAGAGGCAGAGTGGTTATGTTCTGTGGTTTTCACAACCAAATTATCAACAGTAACCGCTCTGCCACTGCAATGGGTAGTGTAGTATTGCACGCACCTCCAATGATTTCTAGTTAAACTTATTCTTTCCTTACTATATATGTATCCACCATGGTTTAACAAATTTTTGCCCTTCCTAGATTTAATGAAGTTGGCAGCTCCCAGGCTAGACATTATCTGAAAAAAGGAGAAAAGACAAAAAAATTAGCCTTACAAAATTTAAAAATTTTCTTAACACATAACATTTACACCATCCATTAATTTCCCTACTGCTGCACCTTCCTAGAGTTAGAATAGTAAATTGTTACCCCAACACTATCCAACAATTTCCATACTGCTGCACCTTCCAGGAGTTAGAATAGTAAATTGTTACTCCTACACTATCCAACACATTCCCTACTGATGCACCTTCCTGGAGTTACAATAGTAAATTCATACCCCTACACTATCCAACTCATTCCCTACTGATGCATCTTCCTGGAGTTAGAATAGTAAATTGCACCCCTTCACCATCCAAAACTTTCCCTACTGCTGCACCTTCCTGGAGTTAGAATAGTAAATTGCACCCCTTCACCATCCAACACTTTCCCTACTGCTGCACCTTCCTGGAGTTAGAATAGTAAAATGTTACCCCAACACTATCCAACACTTTCCCTACTGATGCACCTTCCTGGAGTTAGAATAGTAAATTGTTACCCCTACACTATCCAACACATTCCCTACTGCTGCACCTTCCTGGAGTTAGAATAGTAAATTGATACCCCTACACTATCCAACACTTTCCCTACTGATGCACCTTCCTGGAGTTAGAATAGTAAATTGCACCCCTTCACCATCCAACACTTTCCCTACTGCTGCACCTTCCTGGTGTTAGAATAGTAAATTGTTACCCCTACATTATCCAACACTTTCCCTACTGATGCACCTTCCTGGAGTTAGAATAGTAAATTGTTACCCCAACACTATCCAACACATTCCCTACTGATGCACCTTCCTGGAGTTAGAATAGTAAATTGTTACCCCAACACTATCCAACACATTCCCTACTTATGCACCTTCCTGGAGTTAGAATAGTAAATTGTTACCCCTACACTATCCAACACATTCCCTACTGATGCACCTTCCTGGAGTTACAATAGTAAATTCATACCCCTACACTATCCAACTCATTCCCTACTGCTGCACCTTCCTTGAGTTAGAATAGTAAATTGCACCCCTACACCATCCAACACTTTCCCTACTGCTGCACCTTCCTGGAGTTAGAATAGTAAATTGCACCCCTTCACCATCCAACACTTTCCCTACTGCTGCACCTTCCTGGAGTTAGAATAGTAAAATGTTACCCCAACACTATCCAACACTTTCCCTACTGATGCACCTTCCTGGAGTTAGAATAGTAAATTGTTACCCCAACACTATCCAACACATTCCCTACTGATGCACCTTCCTGGAGTTAGAATAGTAAATTGTTACCCCTACACTATCCAACACATTCCCTACTGATGCACCTTCCTGGAGTTACAATAGTAAATTCATACCCCTACACTATCCAACTCATTCCCTACTGCTGCACCTTCCTTGAGTTAGAATAGTAAATTGCACCCCTACACCATCCAACACTTTCCCTACTGCTGCACCTTCCTGGAGTTAGAATAGTAAATTGCACCCCTTCACCATCCAACACTTTCCCTACTGCTGCACCTTCCTGGAGTTAGAATAGTAAAATGTTACCCCAACACTATCCAACACTTTCCCTACTGATGCACCTTCCTGGAGTTAGAATAGTAAATTGTTACCCCTACACTATCCAACACATTCCCTACTGCTGCACCTTCCTGGAGTTAGAATAGTAAATTGATACCCCTACAGTATCCAACACTTTCCCTACTGATGCACCTTCCTGGAGTTAGAATAGTAAATTGTTACCCCTACACTATCCAACACTTTCCCTACTGCTGCACCTTCCTGGTGTTAGAATAGTAAATTGTTACCCCTACATTATCCAACACTTTCCCTACTGATGCACCTTCCTGGAGTTAGAATAGTAAATTGTTACCCCAACACTATCCAACACATTCCCTACTGATGCACCTTCCTGGAGTTAGAATAGTAAATTGTTACCCCAACACTATCCAACACATTCCCTACTGCTGCACCTTTCTGGAGTTAGAATAGTAAATTGTTACCCCAACACTATCCAACACATTCCCTACTGCTGCACCTTCCTGGAGTTAGAATAGTAAATTGCACCCCTTCACCATCCAACACTTTCCCTACTGATGCACCTTCCAGGAGTTAGAATAGTAAATTGTTACCCCTACATTATCCAACACTTTCCCTACTGATGCACCTTCCTGGAGTTAGAATAGTTATTTGTTACCCCAACACTATCCAACACTTTCCCTACTGATGCACCTTCCTTGAGTTAGAATAGTAAATTGATACCCCTACACTATCCAACACTTTCCCTACTGATGCACCTTCCTGGAGTTAGAATAGTAAATTGCACCCCTACACTATCCAACTCATTCCCTACTGATGCATCTTCCTGGAGTTAGAATAGTAAATTGCACCCCTTCACCATCCAAAACTTTCCCTACTGCTGCACCTTCCTGGAGTTAGAATAGTAAATTGCACCCCTTCACCATCCAACACTTTCCCTACTGCTGCACCTTCCTGGAGTTAGAATAGTAAATTGTTACCCCAACACTATCCAACACATTCCCTACTGCTGCACCTTCCTGGAGTTAGAATAGTAAATTGCACCCCTTCACCATCCAACACTTTCCCTACTGATGCACCTTCCTGGAGTTAGAATAGTAAATTGTTACCCCTACATTATCCAACACTTTCCCTACTGATGCACCTTCCTGGAGTTAGAATAGTTATTTGTTACCCCAACACTATCCAACACTTTCCCTACTGATGCACCTTCCTGGAGTTAGAATAGTAAATTGTTACCCCTACAGGATGGTACATTTTTAAAACTGCTGCACCTTAGAATGTTGGTTAAAAATACCTTTTTCTTTCAAATTTGCTTTTCTTGTTGACTCTTGTTCAGTGGGATTGGTGTGTAGGCTGCAGTAGACACTTAAGAGTTGATTTGTTGTCGAATGGAAAAATAAGTGTCTGGAAAAGTGATAAAAGAAAAAAATGAGAAAACAGAACGATGTTGAGAAATGCGTTTTTAGAAATTTTTCTTCAAAAATTGCACATTTGATATAAGTTGCAGCACATAACACTTTCCGTAATGCTACACCATCCTTTAGTCATGAAAAAAAATTCTGTAATGTGGAAATGTAACCATAATTGTATTGGTTTTTTTGGGAAAACTTTAGCAATGTGATAGTTAGTCTAATATATTGAAGGTTAAGAAACCATGCTGTAAATAAATACCTTGTTTTGTAGCACTTGCTTTTTTGACTTGACTTAGTTTGTTGGCTCAAGATTTTATTTGCGATTCAAAATTGTTATCTTTTGAAAAAAAAGAGGATAAAAAAAAAATTAAAGGTGGATTGTAATGTTAAATCTGAGTATCTTTAAAATATTACTGACATACAATATAACTATTACTACATGAGACTGTCCTAGTCAATGCACCTTACTGTAGTTGAAATAGAGATATGTTCCCCTACTCTACACAACAATATCACTAATGTTGCACCTTCCTAGAGTAGAAATTGTATATTGTTTCTCTAAACTATCCATTACTTTTCTAATTTGGTACGTTAGAGGAAGAATAATTACAAAAGGAAGAATTAATAATGTATAGTAATAAAAATACGGAAAAGGTAACATACCTTTTCCAGTTGTTTTTTGTTTTCGTGCCTTTAAGCTAATGCTTGCAGGTGGTTAAAGTTTTTTTGGGGAAGAGATGTTCACTTGAGGAAAAAAAAATAAAAAAATTATTGTTCCTTTGCCAACGTTGGTTAGAAAAAAAATACAATATATAATCCATTTGAGATATGAAAAAGGAGTATGAGTAACAATTGGTGAAAGTAAACATACTACACATTTGAAGCATTTTTCAAAAAAAAAAAAAGGTAATTTCGATTTTATTACTAAAATACTAAAATGCTGAACATTCATGGACTTAGAATAAAAATAGTTGCCCTAGTAAAATGAAACGCTTTTTCAGATGTGGTACCTAACTGAAGTCTTATTAGTAATTGTTACTCCAGCATTATGGTAATTTTTCGTTTATTATGTGGTGAGATTGAGTTTTAAAAAAAAACACCTCTGCCATACATCATTGTAGGTAATTTTTACAAATAAATTTTACAAGTAAAATCATTACACATAAATAACATTTACCTTATCAATTGTGTTTGTCAGTCGTTAAAGTGGTGGGGATGCCCAAATAGGTTCAGCTATTGTGGAATCTCAAAATCTTCCGAGTTTCTGCTTTTGGAAAATAAAATACTTGTTTTAAGTTTCTGTTTAATTTTAGTGATAATACATTGCAAACAGTACATTTGTAAAGTTATTATTATTTATTTAAATTTAATTTTTTTTTCGGTTATGAAAATATATTTTCCTCAAAACCAACGTTTAAAAATATAATAATGACTTACTAGTAGTTGTTCTGTTGTTATGCTTTCACGAGTAAATTCCGTGCTCTCTCTGAGGAGGTCACAGTGCAGGTGACAGAGGGTCAGCTTATCACGTCTGGTCTCTCTGCTAGTTGATAATCAACTGAGTGCAAAATGGTGTCTTCCTTGTATTTATAAGTTTTACTCTGTGTCACTATTAATTTTTTTAAAAACTGCGTTCGTTGTGTTTTTTTAAATGCTTTGTTTTACTGTGGAAAATGATAATTTAAAAATGCTTTTTAAAAAATATTGTTTTGATTCATTTGCTCCGTTTTGGCATCCATTTTGAAACATGTCTTTTGGTATTGTTTACATAGAAACTGTGGTAGGACAAGTTTTACAAGTGAGATCGTTAAAATGGCGCCTATGTGTATGTGTGTTTTACTCTGTTTACTTATTTTCCGATTTTTTCATGATAAAAATTGTGTTAATACTGTTCTTTTAACTATCGTTCTTTTTTATAATCTTTGAAATGTGTGAAAACGGAATTTAATTGGGGATTTTGAGTATTAATTTTAATACTCGAGTATTAATTTTAATACTCGAGTATTAATTTGGTTAAGCATTTCAGTTGATTTACGCTCAGTTGTTCTCCACATTTTAATACACTTCCCCACCCTAAAACCCCTAATTTCCCTGCATCCCGTGCCAGATTTTATTGTACTTTTAATTTAAAAAAAAAAAAAATCGCGTTGTAATGGTATGCGTTGTAATATATTTCGTTGTAACAGCACTTTTCAGTATTTTAATAGGTTTTGCGTTGTAAGAGAATTCGTTGTAAAGTAATGCGTTGTAGTAGTACTAGCGTTGTAAAAAATGCGTTGTAAAGGTATGCGTTGTAATAGCGTGCGTTGTAACGTCATACATCCTCCCAGATACCGCAGTGCATCATCTTGCTGAGATCTTCAATGCGTGTATGCAGCACCAGTACTTCCCTAATGCCTGGAAAGAAGCTAGAGTCGTCATTTTCCCTAAGGCTGGGAAACCACTACGAGATCCTGCAAATTACCGCCTCATAAGTCTGCTTTCTGATGGATACATATGCCTGTGGATTCCTCACCTTATGATTCCTCACCTTATGAATATCCCCTGCGCCAGCATTCCTCTAAAACTTTTTTCCTAGCTCTCCATGCCGACGAGGCCATCACAATGCCATGACTCCACACGGGGCTGCGCGTGACGTCACTGGAGCCATAAGAGGGCCACGTCGGCGTGATGACGTCAGTTCCCTTTTTTCCGCTCTGTCGACGCTAACGGTATTTCTACGGACTCTCCAATACTTTCTCCTGGATACTTTGTATTTTTCTGGTTTCCTTCTGTGGTTTTGACGTCTGCTCCAAGGAAGTCGGGCTTCAAGCCCTGTAAGGAGTGCGGGGGGCATATGTCGATCACTGACCCCCATGAGGACTGCCTGTGGTGTCTATCGTCTGATCACAACGTCGAGGGTTGTCCTTGCTGTAGGAAGATGAACCTGAAGTTCCTGAAGGAACGAGAAGTCAAGCTGTACATGGCTAAAGTGAGAAAAGAAAAAAGGGGTCGAAAACGTTCGAAGTCGAGGTCGTCAACTTCACATGATTCGAGGAGGAAACAGAAGAAGATACATGGATCTCAATGCCGTTCGTCGAAGCCTGTGGCTTCGAGGTCACCTTCTCCGGCTCCTCGACATCGTGTTAAGGACTTTGTCTCTCCTTCTCCTTCAGTGTCTCCTCAGGTGACTCCGGCCCATTATCCTTCGTATAAGGGGATTCCGGTGCAGTCTCCGACGCCGAGATTCTCTCCGGCTCCGGATGGTTCATTGAATCCGGCTGATGCTGAGATGCCTTTGGCTCCGCCTGTGGCCTCGGTGGTTCTGACCTCGATCGGATCTCGAACCGGCGCAGTATCCTTCATTCCCTGCGCCAGGTTCGGCTCCCTCGCATTTTTAAATGCGATCTATTGTGTGTTTAACAGGGCCTCTTACCCTTCTGGTGCACCTTCTGGTCCCATGGGTCCTCTGGCATTTAATTTGGGTGTGCCTCACCATTATCCTCAGGCCCCCTTCGTGCCATTCATGCTGATGACGCCGTCATGGCAAATTCCGGCTCCGAGGATGTCCACGCCGTATGGGCAGTCCCCGGCTCCATCCGGCGAACCTTCTTCACGGATTCGTTCGACGCAGGTTGCTGCTGCGGATCCGCCTTCGCCGCCGCCATCGACGCCGCATGTGGCGCTGCCGACGCCGCAACCGAAGATGCGCTTGAGGAGAGAAGCGCAGAGGTTGCTAGAGGAGGAACAGTACCAGGCTGAAGATATGGAGGAAGATCAAATTTATGAGCCTGAAGATATGTTCGAGGGTCTGTGTGAGGCAAGTGGATTTGACACATCCACGGAGTGGGACTTTGCTTCTCAGAAACATTCTCCTTCGAAGGAAGTTGCACCTTACCATACTGTAATAAGGAAGGCTGGAGAACTCTTGGATCTGCAGCTCCCTTTGGCTGAGTATAAGCCTAATTTGCTTACAGAGGTGCTTCATTCTCCGTCCTCTGTGGTTGAACCACCATTGCCTTTCAATGATGCCCTTACGGAGCCGATCCTTGAGGTTTGGCGCAATCCTCTTTCTGCTCCTGCAGTTTCAAGATCTGTGTCCAGAAGGTGCAGGCCTGCTCCAGGAGATCCTGTGTTCCTTTCTTCCCATCCTTCGCCTGAGAGTTTGGTGGTGCAGGCTTCATGTTCAAAGCAATCTACGGGTGCCTTTCCACAAGCTTCTGCTGACAGGGATTCCAAGAAGCTTGAACAATCTGCAAAGAAGGTTTTCTCATCAGCGAGTATGGCTTTGAAATCCACCAACGCTACCTGTTTGTTGGGTAGATACATTCATGCCCTTATGGATTCTGCCAAGCAGCTTCTTCCAAAATGATCTGAGGAAGACCGGGGTAATTTGAGTGAGGTTCTGGCAGACTCTCAGGCTGCTGCTCGCCAAGTCATCCAGTCTGGCCTGGACATAGCAGATTCAGTGGCCAGGGTGATGGGCTCATCCATAGCTACTAGAAGACATGCATGGCTGAGGTCTTCTGGGTTCTCACCTGATGTACAGGCTGGCTTTCTAGATCTTCCCTTTGACGGATCTAGGCTTTTTGGGGAAAAAGCTGACTCTGCTTTGCAAAGGTTTAAGGACAGTAAGGCCACAGCAAAATCCTTGGGCCTACAGTCTCAGGCAAGGGGTTATGGCATTAGAAGATACAGTGGCTTTGGGAAATCTTCCTTTCGTGGTACCCGTCAGCCGCAGTAACAGCAACAAAACCCCTTGTACAAGTCCTACAGGGGTAAGGGCAGAAGTCGCCTTCGTGGAGCGGGTCGTCAGCCTTCCTCCTCCTCCTCCACCTCCCCTACTTCTACTGGTAATGCAGGAAAGCAGCCCTAGATCTGCCATCCTGGATCATGCAGGTCCTGTGGGGGGTCGGCTTACCCATTTTCTACGGGATTAGAAATTGGTCACTTCGGATCTTTGGGTTCTAGATCTGGTAGAAAATGGGTACGCCCTTCCCTTCAGGGAATTCCCTCCTCCTTGCCAAGGGTTTTGCACAGAGGATCATTTGCTTCTTCTTCAGAAGAAGGTTCTTGTCCTGTTACAAAAAGGTGCGATAGAGGTGGTTCCGGAGCAGGAAAGGGGTCAGGGATGCTACTCCCGGTATTTCCTGATTCCCAAAAAGAATGGCAGATTACGACCCATCCTGGATCTCAGAATATTGAATCTGTTTCTCAAGCATGAGAGGTTCAAGATGCTCACCCTAGCGCAGGTTCTTAAGGCGCTGCAACAAGAGGACTGGATGGTGTCCATCGACTTGCAGGATGCGTATTTTCACATCCCAATCCTGAAGTTGCACAGGAAGTATCTCCGGTTTGCGGTTGGTTCGCAGCATTACCAGTTTGCGGTCCTTCGTGTGTTCTTACTACTGCACCTCGAGTCTTCACCAAGGTGATGGCAGTGGTGGCTGCCCATCTCAGAAGGTCGGGGATCCCGGTTATCCCCTTCCTGGACGACTGGCTTCTGAAAGCAGTCACCAGAGATGGTGCGTTGTCATCTGCAGGTAACAACTCAGCTGTTGTTCAGATTGGGTTTTTTGATAAATGTGCCCAAGTCTCACCTGGTGCCCTCTCAGCGCAACCTGTTCATAGGGGCAGTACTGGATACTACTGTGTGTCGAGCTTTTCCTCCTCCGAAAAGGATTCTCGACATTCAGGAAATGATTCCTTTGTTTCACAATGGAGCGGTTGTTCCAGTTCTGAAGGTCCTACGCCTGCTCGGTCTGTTCGCCTCCTGCATTCTGTTGATCAACCATGCACGCTGGCACATGAGGGCGCTCCAGTGGTGCCTCCGCAGGCAGTAGTATCAGCACAACGGAGATCCCAGGGAGTCTGTCCGGATTTCCAGAGAAGCTGCAGCGGATCTGTCTTGGTGGAGTGTGGAGGGCAATCTGTCTCAAGGAAAGCCTTCTCATCTTCCTCCATCGGTGCCCACAGTGATAACGGATGCCTCTACCCTAGGGTGGTGTGCTCATCTGGGGGATCTGGAGGTTAAGGGTCTTTGGTCTCCAAAAGAAAGGTTGTCTCGTATCAATCTTCTGGAATTGTGGGCGATACGTTTGGCGTTCAAAGCCTTTCTCCCTTCCCTTCGCATCAGTTGGTTCAAGTCCTGACGGACAACACTACCACGATGCGGTATGTCAACAAGCAGGGAGGAGTAGGGTCGTACCGCCTCTGCAGGGAGGCGTTTCAGCTTTGGTCCTGGGCTCAGGACCATCGGATTTGCTTGATGGCGAATCATCTGGCCGGGGTGCTAAATGTTCGTGCGGACAGTCTCAGTCGGCAGTTCTCTGCCGACCACGAGTGGAGGCTTCATCCGGAGGTAATTTGACACATCTTCCGGACGTGGGGGACTCCTCGGGTAGACCTGTTTGCCACTCTCGAATGCGCACTGCCCGTCATTCTGCAGTCTCCAATTTCCATTGCAGGGGGCGTTGGGGGACGCGTTTCAGTTTAGCTGGAGCTCACATCTCCTTTACGCGTTTCCTCCCATACCCTTGATTCCTCGGGTTCTGAGGAAGATTCGCCAAGACTGAGGCCAAGTCATATTGATCGCCCCGGATTGGCCAAGAAGGGTGTGGTACACAGATCTACTTCACCTCTCATCACACCCTCCACTCCGTCTCCCTCTCAGGGTAGACCTCCTCTCGCAGGGGCAGGTTCTTCACCCCCACCTCCAGAGCCTGCACCTTTATGCCTGGAGATTGAACGGGGCAACCTGAGTTCCTTCTCTCTCCCTCCTGACGTGGTGGACGTTATCTTATCGGCCAGTCGACACTCCACTAAGTCCATTTACTCCTACAGGTGGTCAAGATTTGTTAAATGGTGTGGAGAGAGGTCTATTGCTCCCTTAAAGGCTCATCTTTCTGATGTTCATTGTTTTTCGCTACATTTGGCCCAGCAGGGTTGTGCTGTGGCTACTGTTGAAGGTTATTTGTCGGATTTATCGCCATTTCTTTGTTTGCCTGATCAGCCGTCTCTTTCAAATCTCCGGTTGTTTTAAGGTTTATTAAGGGCCTTCTAATATGTTTCCGCCTGCTCCCTTCATTATGCCCCAGTGGGATATGAATCTAGTTTTAACTTTCTTAATGGGTTCCCCATTCAAACCTATGCATAGTTGTCCCTTGAGACTGCTGTCATTCAAAACGGTCTTCCTTGTGGCTATCACCTCAGCCAGGAGGGTGAGTGAGCTTCAGGCTTTGAGTTCTAAGCCTCCGTTTCTGTCTATTCATGCTGAAAGGATGGTTCTCAGGACCAGGGCTGCTTTTCTGCCTAAGGTGGTAACTCCCTTCCATCTAGGGCAGTCCATTACTCTCCCTACTTTCTATCCTCCCCCTCACCCTTCCAAGGAGGAGTAGGAGAGGCTGCACCGCTTGGATCCTAAGAGGGCGGTTAGTTTCTATCTGGATAGATTGAAGGACCTGCGATTGGACGATCAGCTCTTTGTGGGCTACATTGAACGCATGAAGGGCAAGGCGGTGCACAAGCGCACTCTATCCAGGTGGATCATCTTATGCATCAAGATCTCCCTCCTCTTTAATATATACCTGCAGCCTCTGGTGGCTGCGCTAGCCAATATGGACTGCCAAGTATTCAACTATGCGGATGACACCCAACTCATCTTAAGGATCGATAATTCAGCCCATGCCCAACAGTCAGCCCTGAGCATACTCAGGTTCACAGTTAACTGGATGACTGCTAATTCCCTAAAAATCAATCCAGACAAAACTGAAGTCCTAGCCATCTCGACTAAAAACAACCCCTGGAGCGATCAGTTCTGGCCCCAAGAGTTGGGGACCACCCCTAACCCAGCACCCGTAGTGAAAAGCTTGGACATTAAGATAGACTCTGAACTCTCTATGACCAATCAAGTCAATTCTGTGGTCGGAACTTGCATAGGTCTTCTAAGACAGCTGAGAAAACTGGCTCCTCTTCTTTCGGTCTTGTCAATGAAAATGATAGTATCAGCAACTATTGTTTCGAGACTTGACTACGGCAATGCGCTTTATGTCGGGCCACCCCAGAAACTTACTAACAAACTGCAGATAGTGTTAAACGACGCAGCCAGGCTAATCTTTAGGCTGCCCAGAAGAACTCACGGCACTCCCTTGCTGTGCAAGTTGTACTGGCTGCCTATTAAGCAAAGAGCAAAGTTTAAGGGGATTGTGTATTACCCACAAGGATCTACATGGACACGCCCCAGGCTACATAAAAGAACGCCTACTCAAATATGTGCCAGGGTGCATGCTGCGCTCAGCAGAAGCCGGCTGGCAGACCTACCCGTGCTTTAACACCATATCCAAAGGAGGTCGAGCGGTTTCGGTCCTTATGCCACAACTTTGGAATCAGCTGCCCGTTAATCTCCGTAAAGAACCCAGACTTCTCCCCTTTCAGAAACAACTAAAAACTATCCTTTTTAGGGAAGCACTAGAGACGGCTTAAAGTCTTTTAGTACCTGGAGACCTTCCCGTTTTTGACTGTGTTTCTCCTCTTCCAAAGCGCTAAGAGACCTGTCGGTGTACATGCGCTATACAAGAGCAAATTAACATAACATAACATCTGCTACGCTCTGGCTGGTAAGGAGCCTCCTGAAGGCATTAGAGCTCATTCCACCAGGGCTTAGTCATCTACTTCTGCCTTGTCGAGAGGTGTTGCTGTGCTGGACATCTGTAAGGCCACAACTTGGGCCTCCCTCTGGTGGATACAGTATCTGCCTGTGGATTCCTCACTGACCCACCCGCCTCCCCTTTGTCCACCATTTTATACCTTAAAAGAGGTATTCGTTAATATGTTGTTTCATTTTGTCATTCTGTATTGCCTCTGTTTGCTTTCTTTTGCTTGCTTTCTTTTGCTTTCCTTTTTCACTTACACTGTGTGTATTTGTGTGAATACTGTGTACTATGTATGCATTGTCTATATGGTCGTTCCGCCCGTTTCGCCTCGGTGGCACGGAAAAAATGGGTGGGACTTACGTCATCACGCCGACGTGGCTCTCTTATGGCTCCAGGGACGTCAGTCGGAGCCGCGTGCGGAGCCATGGCATTGTGACGACCTCGTCGGCGTGGAGAGCTAGCAAAAAAGTTTCTGAGGAATGCTGGCGCAGGGGATATTCATAAGGTGAGGAATCATAAGGTGAGGAATCCACAGGCAGATACTGTATCCACCAGAAAAAGCGTTACCGAAGGTAAGTAACTTGTTCATCTGGCCTATCGAAGCTCTTCGAAAACGTTATCCTCGCCCGTCTCATGGACTTTGCGACAAGTGAAAACCTCCTCGCCAAAGAACAGTTTGGGTTCCGGAAAGACCACTCAACCAATCACCAACTTCTCAGAGTTGTAGAAATCATTAGCCATGGATTCAACATCAACAAGTCTACTGAAGTAGTCTTTCTGGATGTAGCCAAAGCGTTCGACCGAGTATGGCACAATAGACTGCTTTACAAGTTCATCAAGCTCAAGATTCCAAGCTACCTGGTTAAGCTGCTGTTTAGCTACTTGTCAGAACGGACCTTTCACGTGGCAGTACGGGAAGAATGTTCAACATCGCGCCCTATTCTTGCTGGAGTGTCTCAGGGATCAATTCTTGGACCATTCCTCTTTAATATATTCACAAACGATATCCTCACGGACTTAAAGAAGACTGATCTTGCTCTTTACGCTGATGATGTTGCAGTCATCTCCCAATCCTTCAGCAACAAGGAAGTGGCTAAGAACCTTGAGACATCGCTCAGCAGACTCTCTGTATGGTACAGCGACTGGTAGATAACCCTGAACACAAGCAAAACCACAGCAACATTATTCACCAGAAAGCTGAACAGGAAACATTCCCAGATCCTCCTCAATGGAGAGGAGATCAAATGGGAAAACAGCAGCTCCTACCTGGGGGTGACTCTGGACTCCAAACTCAGCTGGAAAACCCACATAGAGAAGACTTGCCAGAAAGCAGCAGTCAAACTGGTCACATTGTACCCATCCCTGAGGACCAAGTCAATGCCAATGCAGAGCAAGGTGCGGGCAATCACCGCAATAATTCGACCAACAATGACGTACGCTCCACCAGTTTGGAGTGGCTGCCGCCCGCAGTATCAGAAGGACCTATAGAGACTACAGAGCAAGGCATTACGGATTGCAGCAGGTGCTCCTATCTTCACAAGAACAGCAGACCACAGAGACCTAGGCGTTGATATGTTGGACGGCCATCTCCGTAAACTCAACGAGACATTCTACAAAGGATTGGATCAAAAATATTACCCACTAATCAGGAAACTTGCTGACATTTCTGCAAACCCATTTGACCGCTACCTGTGGCCCATCACAGCGCTGACTTTGTGAAACCGGGACATCGACTCAGCATTCAAAACTCATCACTACCAGAAGGCTACCGCCTAGGCAGGCACCCAAAACTCATCACTGCCAGAAGGCTACCGCCTCGGCAGGCACCCAAAACTCATCGCTGTCAGAAGGCTACAGCCTCGGCAGGCCTCCAAAGCTCATCACTGCCAGAAGGCTACAGCCTCGGCAGGCATCTAAAACTCATCACTTCCAGAAGACATTTGACAGACAAAAACAAGACTATGCGATAAAACTTGCTGACATTTCTGCAAACCCAATTGACCGCTATCCGCGGCCCATCAGAGCGCTGACCTTGTGAACCAACTTCAACTGTGACAAAGTGTCACACATCAATAAGAAAACCGAAACAGGGACTGAACAACTAAAAATGAATGTGGAGTAATGAGGCTACTGTCTCGGTATCCAAAAACTCATCACTGTCAGAAGGCACCTGACAGACGAAGACAAGACTCTCAGAAACCTTAATCTCAGGGAAGTGAGGCCTCGGTCTTCCTGCAGATCGCATTCCTAGAGCCTAGCTTCCCTTTCCAGTTGGCAGAAGTGGTTCAGTAATACTGACAAATGAACTAGTGGTTGTCAGCGCAAAACATAATTGTTACCCATCCTGTTATTTTGACATCATTCTGAAGTTGATGCAGCAGGTGATGAAGTGTACAGGGGTACAAGTAATGCTCGATCATGCAGGTGTGTAAGGTTACCAGATGTTAAGTTCACAGTAGCTTTGTTGCATCTTAAATGGGCTTTTTTCAAAATATGTTTTTTTTCTCAAATGTACTATTAATGTGAAGCGTGGCCTAATGTTTTGTCATGTTACAGTCCTTAATTCGTGAGGAAAAAAAACTTAGTGGACGGCCACCCACTTTCACTACCGTTGGAAACCGTTAAGTCATAGGAAGCTGTGATGGCCCCTAGACCATGTGCTCTCGTGGCTGACGCGCTGCGCGCTTAGAAACACACAGGGACACTCTCTGTGGTTCCAGCGTGGTCCCGACTGCCGTTTGCGGGCCACGCCCCTTTATTTATAGCGAGCGCCTGACGTCATGTGTCAGCGCTCGCACAACACCTCCGACGCGGGTAGACTGCACCGCTACCTCGTGTCGGAGGACACTACATTCCTTCTAACCTTTATCAAAACAACAAACAAACATTGACCATATAGGTCTGTTACCAGTCACTAGAATTCCAGTCCCAGGTCCGTCACACCAGGAAATCAGCCAGCTGGGAGGATGGCGCAGGATTTCTTCTCAGGCCGTATCCGGACTGCTGTCCCCGCACCGACGGTATTGTTGGGGCCCCTCCATGCGAGGCTGCGCTCCCAGGGGACCTCACCGGAGAGCTTGGCGAACCTCCGCCTGGTGTTCCTGGCAGCGAGGGTGCGCTCTGGTCGGATTGATCATCATCCTCGGTGGGGGTGGACCCTTGGCCCCCTTCTGGGCCTTCCTCCGCTGGCGGTTGACTTGGCCGGGCGCCCTGGCGTTCTGACACCTGCGGGACTGGAGTCCCGGGGTACACCTTCTTGAAGAAAGATACGTTCCGCGTGACCTCCTCTGTTCCTCTTCTCGCTGTGATCATGGTGCCAGTTCGGCGGACTACTGTCCAAGGTTTGCGTTCAAATGGGAGCCGGAATTTGCTCCCGGGATACCTGTCCTTGAGATAGACTCTGTCCATTACTTGAATGGCTGACGTCCGGGCTCCCCGGTCAGCACTGGCCTGGTCATTGGAGTGGGTCCTGTTGGCTAGGACCTTCCCAGCATCAATCTGGGGCGGGATCCAGCTTGGGTGATGCGGGATGGTGTCTCGCACTACTCTGCCCATGCTCGCAGGTCCTGGAGCTGCTTCTGTCGTGAGATGAGGCGTCAGCCGATATTCTCTCAGGAAACTGTAGATGGCTCTCTCGAGTGGCGATCCATCGGCGTGCGCAATGCGTACCACTTTGTTGAGAGTCCGCATGAACCTTTCTGCTTCCCCATTGGCCTGAGGCCAGCGCGGGGTCACTTTCCGGTGTTGGATCCCCCAAGCCTTAAGATAGTCCGCAAACTCTTGCCCTTGGAAGGGCGGGCCATTGTCCGTCTTCACCACTTTGAATATTCCGTGCGTGGTGATGGTTTTCTCGAACTTTGTGATGACCTCCGCGGCGGTCTGGCTTCCCACCACCTCGACCTCCGGGTACTTTGTATAGTCGTCGATGATCACAAGGGCATAGCGTCCATCCGGGAGGTGCCCAAAGTCTGCACTCACCCGCTCCCATGGTCCTTGGGGGTTTTCCTCGGTGATGACGGGGTGGGGGTGATCCGGCTGACCCGACGCCTGGCACCACGAGCATGTTCGGACCGTTTGCTCCACCATAGAGTCCATCCCCGGGAACCATACCTTGGCCCGCAGCCGACTCTTCGTCTTCACCATGCCTTGGTGGCCCCGGTGTGCGAGGTCCACCGCTTGCTGAGCCAGACGGGATGGGATCACCAGTCGCTGGCCTCGGAGAAGACATCCGCTGTTGTCAACTGAGAGTTCATCCTTGACCCGCATAAGTGACTCCAGGACGGCGTTTGCTTGCAGCGTTCGTCGGGCCATGGAGGACTGGATGGGGCGCCAGTCATTCGACTAGACTGCCGTCAGGGCCAGTTGCAGGCATTCGTCCCTCTGGGTGGCTGCCACGATCGTTTCAAGGCTCATGGGCAATGGCCGGGATCTCTCTGACACCATCCGGACGTACTCCTCCGTATCTTCAGCGTCCTCTTCTTCTGCTTTAGTGGTCACTCTGGGATGCCTCGAGAGATAGTCCGCGGGATTAGAGGAGCCGGGCTTGTACTCCACCCGGTAGTCGTACTCCTGTAGTTGAAGGATCCACTTTTCAATCCTCGGCGGAGGCTTTGATGCTGATCCTTGAAACAGGGGAATGAGGGGTTTGTGGTCTGTGGACACAGTGAACGGGTGTCCGTACACATAGACGTGAAAGTGTCGACAAGCCCAGTGGATGGCGATCGCCTCTCGCTTTATCTGCGAGTACCTCTGTTCTGTGTCCGTCAAGGAGCGGCTCGCATATGCTATCGGGGCCCATTCACCATTTTCCTGCAACTGTGCGAGCACCGCCCCTAGCCCATATGGGCTGGCATCCACTGCGACGTTGGTGGACCGGGCCGGATCAAAATAAGACAGGGTTGTGTCGGCCGACAAGGCCGCCTTGGTATCTTTGAAGGCTTGGTCCTGTTCTGGTCCCCAGTGCCAAGGTGTGGTGGATTTTGTCAGTTCCCTGAGGGGCTTTGTGAGGTTCGACAAGTCCGGGACAAAACGCCCGCAGAAGTTCACCATCCCTAAGAAGCTTCTTATTTCTGAAATGTTGGGAGGTGCCGGGGCGTCCTGTACATCTTTTACCTTGTCAGGGTCCGGGGCGACTCCTTGGTCGGAGAATGTGTAGCCGAAGAAACTGATCTTCCTCTTTAAGAATTGGCACTTCTCCCTGTGTAGGGTCAGTCCGGATTCCTTAATCCTCTGGAGGACCCCTCGCAGTCTCCGATGGTGATCTTCTATCGACGAGGCGTACACCAAGAGACCGTCGCATACGTTCAAGACTCCTGGTAGCCCGCTGAGGACCTCCCGGATAGTGTTTTGGAACACCTCCGCGGCGCTTGAGATTCCGAAGTTAAGGCGTCGGTACCGCCTGAGGCCGACATGCGTTGAGAAGGTGGTTATGTAGCGAGAGTCCGGGTGTAGCGGCAGTTGGTGACATCTGGACCGAAGATCCATCTTTGAAAACCATCTTGCACCGTTTAGTTCTCCCAGGATGTCGTCGATAGTAGGGGTTAGGTGACGTTCCCTTTTCACCGCGGCATTGGGGAGTCACATGTCCACACAGATGCGGACCTGCCCCGGCTGTTTCGGTTTTCTTGCCACTACGATCGGGACACCCACGGGGTGGGTCCACTGACCTTCTCGATAATCCCTTGCTTCTCCAACGCCTCCAGCTCGTCTTCAACCTTCTTGCGCAAGTGGAATGCAATGCGCCTGTGCCTCAGCGCCACCGGTTGGACTGACTGGTCGATGTGGAGAGATACTTCCTTACCTTTGAGGCATCCGATGCCCTTGAAGACGTCTTCGAACTCCTCCATGATGGCCTCTACTTCTTCCTCTTGCACCGCCAGGGCGAACGATATCCGCTTCAGCTCTTCCGCTGACTGTCCACTGATCAGCATCCCGTTTCTCTCCGTGGTCACATACACTGTGGTGGGGACCCTGATGTCTTTGTGGCTCATCTCCGTCCTGAAACACCCTAAGAGCGGGATTGGTGTCTTCTGTCCATACGCGAATACTCGGATTCTTGCTTCGCTTAGTGGGGGGCTTGGATTTAGTTGATCATACACATTGGCCGCCATGAGCTCGATCGATGCCCCCGTGTCTATGGTGGCTCTCACATCCTGGTTGTGGATGTTGACTTTGCACCTTGGAAGTCGTCGTCTCTTCCGTCGTGGCTGGTCTACTGCGAACACATAGTGGACCGGGTATTCCCCCGCGTCATCATCCATATCCTCCCCGTCTCGCTCTTCGGCCACCGCCTGAGCTGCCTCCTTCCGTGATTTTGTGGACCGGTATACTGCCGCGAAATGGTTCATCCACCCGCATGCATTGCATCTTTTCCCTTTCGCCGGACAGTCCTGCAGGCGATGGGGCGTGCCTCCGCAGTATCCGCATCCTTTTCTCCTGTCTTGCTGCTTTCTTCCTGCGTTTTGGCGCGATTTGGGCCTTACCGCGTTGGTCGTGTCCACCGCGTTGACCTGCTCCGTCTTGACAGAGCGGTGGAGCGCCGCCTCCATGTGCGACGCCCTGGCTTGCGACAGCTCCTTTGACCGGCCCAGAGTGAGGATGTCCGCAAGGGATTTGCCGTCCTGAAGAATGTTGACTCTGAGTTTGGACGAATAGCATCCTTGTATTATCTGACCTCGGATTTCTTCTTGTTCGTCCCTAAATCCGCACGTGCTGGCCAGTTCCTTCAGGCGCCCATGGAATGCGTCAAGCGATTCCTCCGCTTCCTGCTTGGCCTGGCGAAAAATGAATCTTTCGTAGTCCCTATTCGCCATCGGCTCGAAGTGCGTATTCAGGGCATTGAGGAGCGTGACGTAGGTCTTAGGTGTGGCTTCCACCAAAGTCTTGTAAATACGATGGATGTCCTTGCCTCCCAGGTGGAGGAGTAGGGCTCTGCGCCTCTCTCGGGCTATGCCCGCCCCTTCGAAGTAGATCTGAAGGCGATCAGTCCAGTCTCTCCATCGTGGGGCAAGGGATGAGGAAGCTCCGTCGACCACAAATGGCTCAATGGCGGGAATCGACGCCATCTTGGCGCAGCCGCAAAGACACTTCGCAGCACGTGCGCTGCTTACCTCCTGGGCGCAGTGGCAGCCGCCTGGCTGAGGACAGGGGAGACACAGTCAGGGCTTGTCCTGTGGCCTGTCCGTGTTAGGCCTCGCCATAGGGATCTCTGCTCACCAGGGTGCTGGGTACACTCCTCCACGGGCTCCGCAGGCCGGGTGTGGGGCAAACTCCCATCTGCAGGCACTCCCCTGGGTAGCAGGGCTGCACTAGGCGTCCTTCACCCTGCCTGGGGCACATGGCAGGGGAGCGCAAACCATGCGAGACAGCATGGATCCAGGGCCGAGGGCACAGCTGATGAACAGGAAGAAATGGCCTGTCAGCACCTCTGCATGGGGTCGTTTCTGCCCCTCGTCGCCAGTGTGATGGTCCCTAGGCTATGTGCTCTCGTGGCTGACGCGCTGCGCGCTTAGAAACACACAGGGACACTCTCTGTGGTTCCAGCGTGGTCCCGACTGCCGTTTGCGGGCCACGCCCCTTTATTTATAGCGCGCGCCTGACGTCATGCGTCAGCACTCGCACAACACCTCCGACGCGGGTAGACTGCACCGCTACCTCGCGTCGGAGGACACTACAGAAGCGACATACATTTATTATTTTTTTTTTTTTTGCATCTTTTATATAGCGCGAACTCGACCCGAAGGTATTGGAGCGCTGTACATGAGCACCGTATTTACATTACATATTCAGGCACGGGGAGATTAAGTGATTTGCCCAGAATCACAGGATGTGGACGCGACCTCGAGGCTCGAACCCTGGTTTCTTGCACCAAAGTCGGCAGTTTAAGCCGACGGACCACATCTTCTCCCAAATACATTGTGACGTGGCGGTTCTTTGGATGTGGCGGACTTCAGGGCACTTAATGAAAGCAGCTACAGACAATGTACCTCTCGGTTCGGTCACATTCAGAATATACGGAGAGGTTCCTATCAAACTTCATATATTGATGACAGAGTGGCCGGCATTGCATTTTCTAATTGCTGTGTTGCAGTCTTTAGTTCTTCCACAAGGTGGTGCAAGACTCTCATTATAGAACGATACTAGCTATTCAGGACTAAAGCCCGTTGGACAAATCGGTGTCCTGGTCTCCTAAAATAAGTGCTGTGGTTCCCATCGGTAACCACCAGATCAAATCAAGTACTGCTCGTGTATTTAATGTTTAACAGTAGAGTGTTCACTGTAATGCTTTAATTTGATATATATACATTTCATTGTGCTAATAGCCATGTACTGCTTTAAGCAAATGTACCATCGGCGGACGGGTTACTCCGTCTCAACGGGGACGAATATCCTGTCCACCGATATCTGATTCAGGCCCTAAGACTTGGTTGTAGAAAAACAACAATCGTATGAAAAATGTGTTGAATAAAGCTGGACCGACCGAGTGGACCATTGACTGTCACGTGACTTCCATAGTGCTTGCACTTTCAGCCTTGATGAAAGGATAAAACCCAAACCACGGCATATCCTTAGCATCCTGAGCGATTTATGTCACAGTCCAGATACACTATTACGTTGTATTCCTTTTTCTTCTTCTGAAATCAATCGGCATTTTCCAAGATTATCTCACTGGCCTGGACTCTCAATAATCGGGCTTTCAATGCCACAATACCCGTTGTGTTCGTTAACAGCTAACAGCGCCGGGATTAGCAGCAGCTGCGTGAAATCAATGCTTCCCCTTGAAGAAAGAACCGCTGCCGGGCAGGGTCACACCTAAGAGCTTCGCGTGAACTTCGGGCAGGATCGAGATTTGTATCTCTAATATCAAACTGCGCAGGATGAGAATCCCATTCAGAGCGACGGTGCGCATCATAGCAAGAAAGACTCTGGCGTCATGCAGAGCGTACTTAGGTTTTAGTGCACCAGAATTTGAAACTCACGCTTTCAAATTTAAACGACGCCGTTTTGTGAAGAACTGGCAGTTATTGTCGCGTAGAGAAAACGCGAGGAAGCTTCTGCTTGAAGGGGTAACACGATTTATACCAGAGCTCTCAAGTGTTGCCTCTTTTTAGGAGTGAAAACTAATTAGCATTTTTGATGACCACAGAAAGGTGTCACAGAAACTTTGACATCAAAAATAGCAGGAGAAGTGACGTCCTTGAAATGATAAAAAGGTTAAAATAAATATTAAATAAATTAGATATCACCAGGTGCCGTATCATGATGGGGTTAATGGCGCAGCACAGAGCCGAGCTCCTATTTTATGCACCTACAGGTGGCTTCATCCTATTTAGAAGCCATGAGACTACTTTTGTGACGTTTCAGGGTCGTATCATCATTATGCACCTACAGGATTAAACAGAATTCGTTTAATCCGTTAATTCTGTCAGTTGGTGCTTTATTGTCAGGTTTGCCTCTTCCAGTTTCTGTGCTTTGATTTCTGAAAAGAAGGGGGGACCCAGGGGGTGCAGGGCGCGAGCCAGGTCTCCCCCTGGGTGGCTTCGCACAATGGAGCGGCCACCCAGGTGTAGGACAGGGGTTCAATCAGGGAGGCGGGAGGAGCGCGAGGGAAGGACATAAGTAGGGGGAGAGAAGGGCGGGAAAATCATTGTGCCCTCGGGAGCGGGCAGGAGGGGCTTTTAGATTTTTGTCCCATTTCGCTTACCGTAGGTCAGCGTAGGCAAAATGACGTCGCAGGAGGCGGTGCGGGAGGCGGTCCGGGTGCTCTGCGAGGCCGGCAGAAGCGACTTACTGAAGCCCGGTGTTGCTGGTCAGGCCTGGGTGGGCCTCGAACGTGCTCCCAGGAAAGCGAAGAGTGGCGTCGCTCGAGCGGTGGCGGCCTGCCTATCCCCGCGGCAGAAGAGGAGGTCGCGCTGGGAACAATGGTGGGGCTTGACCAGGCCCGATTCGCGGGAGAGGAGGCGCAGGCTGGCCCTTCAGAAGAGGCGACAGAAGAGGTGCAGGTACGTGCGCCCGCCCGTCTCGTTGTGTGCGGGAGGCGCGTTAAGGCGGGAGGAAGGAGCGGGCGGTCCCTAGCTTCAGCTGGGATTCGTGGGAGGAGCGCTGTTGGCAGGGCCGGTGTACAGGCTGTGTATGGCAGGAGAGGAGGGCGTGCACGGAGTTTGGAGGCTCTGGAGATCCCCGGGCCTGTTCAGAGGCAAGCTCCCTCCCCAGCTTTAGGGCATGCTGGTTCGGTGTGGCAGGGCAGCCCTAAGTTGGTGCAGGTTAATGGGCAACAGTTTATTCTGAGCCCAGCGCCGGCATTGCCAGGTGTTTCCACTCCGGATGTAAATAAGGAGTCCCCCTCGGGGGGGAAGTTGGGGGTTTTGCCACACAGGAGTGTTGTGGGGGCCCCGGGTACAGACGGGACAGGTACAGTCCACGTAGGAGGAGACATTTTGGGGCAGAGGAGTGAGCAGGGAGGGGCGGAATACATGCAGTTGCCTGCCAGATCTCCCCAAATAGTTGGCCCATGCCCCCTTTTTTCTCAAGGCGAGTTCAGTGGCCAGGCAGTGCATCGGTGCACAGACACATCGTCAGTGCATGGGCCAAAGGGATCTAGATTGGAAGGGTTTTCCCCGAACGGGGTACAGGAGCCACAGGCAGGTCAGTGGGTATGGGTGGGTAGGGAGGGCGCGACGGTCAATGTGAGGTGTGGCAGCCTTGGGGACCGGGGGTTTGCAGCGGGAGAGAAGGAACAGTATGGTTTGAGTGGCTTGCAGGAAGATATGCCGGTTTTAGCCACAAGGTTTGCGGCCGGCAAGCGCACAAGGCGGATGGAGCACGCTGCGGCTCTGTCTGGGGGGGCCTAATGAGGGAGGGCGATCTGGAGCGGATTTTTCTTCCCAGATAGGTCACCCCTCCGCTATGAGGACTGACCAGTGGCATTTGGGTTCTGGAAGAGGGGGTTTCTTGGATATGATGGGGGACAGTGGGGCACCTTCTGGTGATTTTGGTGTTTTGGGGCGTACGGATATGGACAGTGATGAGTTGGAGGAAGGTGAATTGAGGGACGGGGATGGTGACACTGGAGAACAATTGGTGAAATCTGTGAGGGGTAAGAGGGTTTTTTTGGGGCAACAAAATGTGCTTAGTTTTTTGCAGACGTCAAGTGCGGACAATGCAAAGGCGCGGGATCCTGCATCTGTCAGTCGACCACAAGAAGACCGGCCAGTCATCAACCCAAGAACGGCTCCTTTGCCTAAAGGTACTGCTGGGTGGTGGTCGGTTTGGCAGCAAGGGGGTCACCCGCCAAAAGCAACCAGGTCTATTGGCATTGGGGGGGATACATTGGGGGATAAGGTATCTTCCGGGGTGGGGCAACAAGGTTCATCACTGGGAGAGGTGAGGGGGGGTGTTGCCCCCGTCCCTGGGGCACAGTCCATTACGGCTCCGGGTAAGGGGGCCAAGGATGCAGTGGAGGAAGATAAAAATATACACAAAAAATTGCCTTATATGGGGATTGCTATGCCGTTGGGCTCGCATTTATCAGAAAAGACAAAAAGCAGAATTTGGCACCATGAGTTTGTGGATGTTTTTAAATTGTTGCACCGTGACATTCAGGCAAAAGAAGGATCTAAGGAGGAAGAATGGGAGTTGGCTAGGCGTCCTAGGGTCCCCAAAACTATTGAGAACTGGACTTCCGCTTTTCTTATATACGCCAGCATATATTGTGAAAAGTATCCAGATAGGGCGGTAGCAATTTTCAAATACATGGATATTGTTCGGAAGGCTCAGAGTTACTTTGGGGGTTTTGCATGGCTGTCATATGACGAGGAGTTTAGAGCTCGACTGAGTGTGTCTCATGACAGACCCTGGGGCGATGTGGATTCCGAGCTGTGGCTACAATGGATGGCGTCTTCTCAGCCGCCTGCTACTACTCACACGGCAAGTGGGTTACCAATATCTTATCGGCCCTTTCAATCTCGTCCCGCCCAGCCTGGGGCGGGGTTTGGAGGCAGAGGTCAGACAACCAATTTTGGGGCCTGTTGGAATTTTAACAGGGGTTTCTGCAACAGGCAGTTTTGCAGATATAAGCATGAGTGCTCACAATGTGGTGGCAAACATCCCCTTTCACAATGTTTCGCTGGCCAGAGGTTTGGTGAGCAGGGCAGGGGGCAGTGGGGAAGAGGAAATGTTTTACAGTTTGCAGCAAAAGGGTCCTACCCCAGTTAAGTTTGAGATTTTGGTGCAATGGCTGGAGGAGTATCCGGATGCTGAGGCTGCCAGCAGACTCTTTTGGGGCTTCAAGGATGGTTTCAAAATAGGTTACCAGGGTTCGAGGCAGAGTAGGTGGCCTGATAATTTGAAGTCCGCTAAAGAGTTCCCACAGGTGGTTCAGCAGAAGTTACGGTCCGAAGTGGAGGCAGGTAGAGTTGCTGGTCCCTTTGTACACTGTCCAATTTGATTGTCTCTCCGCTGGGGGTGGTACCCAAAAAGAAAGCAGGGGAGTTCCGTCTGATACACCACTTGTCATGGCCTGAGGGTTCCTCCATTAACGATTTTATATCGCCTGTAGATTCATGCGTGTCCTACGCTTCAGTGGATGATGCTCTGCGTTTGGTTAGATCGGCAGGGAGAGCTGCGCAATTGGCCATGAGTGATATCCAATCAGCTTTTCGTCTGCTACCCATTCATCCTTCCGATTTTGAACTGTTGGGAATGCAGGTGCAGGGGGCTTTTTATGTAGATAAAATGCTTCCTATGGGATGTTCTATATCTTGTGCCCTTTTTGAAACGTTCAGCACGTTCTTGCAGTGGCGCTTCACTCATGTTACTGGTCATGCCCTCATTTGTCATTATTTGGATGATTTTCTGTTCATTTGCGTTCAGAACACAGGTCAGTGTCAGGGGGCTTTGCATTCTTTTCAGATAATGGCACAAGAGCTGGGAGTGCCGTTGGCCCTGGATAAGACAGAGGGTCCGAGTACAACGATGGTTTTCTTGGGTATTGAAATCGACACGGTGGCTATGGTAGCACGTTTACCAGCGGTGAAAGTTCAGGAGATTTCAGAATTTTTGACATCTGTGATAGCAGAGCGAAAATTGGAGCTCAGGAAGGTGCAGAAACTTTTGGGCTACCTTAATTTTGCGTGCAGGGTGGTCCGGGCTGGGAGAACGTTTTGCAGGAGCCTGGGAATGTCTATGTCTGGGGCTTTTCTTCCTCACCACAGAGTGCGTATCTCAGCAGCTACTAGGGCTGATTTGTCCATATGGTTGACATTTTTGGCGAATTTTAATGGTGTGTCTTTATTTTTTGCGGATGAAGACATGATTTGGAAAGTGCAGATTTACTCGGATGCGTCCGGGGCAAAAGGTTTTGGTGTCTTTTGGGAAGGGCGTTGGTGCGCTGAGAGTTGGCCACGGCATTGGATATTGCAAGGTTGCAGTATCGCTTTCCTAGAGTTTTTTCCCCTTCTAGTTGCCTTGTATGTTTGGGGTGACGAATTTCAGAATCGTTCAGTACTGTTTCACGTTGATAATCTAACGGTGGTTGAATTGATTAATAAACAGAAAGCCAGGGATTTGAGAGTCTTACGCTTGCTGCGTGCTTTTATGCTCAAATGTTTACAGCTCAACGTTGTTTTTAAGGCACGACTTATCCCACGAGTACATAACGGTTTAGCAGACTCTCTGTCTCGTTTGCAGTGGGCGAGATTTCGCAGGCTGGCCCCCGGGGCGGAACACACCAAGACTCCAATCCCACAGTGTGTCTGGGAGTGGGGGGACTGAGACTTGTCACCTTGATAGAGAACTCAATAGCGGCATCTACAAGACGGAGCTATCAGCAAGCGTGGAGCGAGTTCTTACGCTATGGTAAACTGTGCTGAGAATAGGTGGAGGATGGACGATGATCAGTTGGTACTAGGTTTTGTTTTACACATGATAGAGAAAGGTTTTTCACATACTACCATTTCTGGCAAATTGGCTGGGATTTCCTTTTACGGGCAGTTGTGGTGGGGGAGGGATCTGGTAAAGGGGGTTTTGGTGAAGAGGGTCCTCAGAGGTTTAAGTAGGGTGCAGGCGGGGACGAAACAGTTACGCAGGGCAGTGACTTATGATTTGCTACAAAGAATGCTGTTGCAACTACCATTTTTCTGTTACGATGAGTCTGAGTTTGGGCTGTTTAGGTTATGTTTTCTATGGTTGTTTTTTGGGGCATTCAGAGCATCGGAACTTCTTGGGCTGCGCCATAGATCAGGTATTCACAGTGATGAGGTTTTTCTAGAAGAGCACAGGTTGCGCCTTTGGTTGAGATTTTCAAAGACTGATCAGCTGGGCAGGGGTAAATGGGTTTTCTTAAACAGAAGTGAGGTGGGTTTCTGCTGTCCTGTAGGGGAATGGGAGGTTTTCAAGGCTTCTAGTATTTTTTTCTCCGGGACACATATTTTGCCATGCCTCGGGACAACCGATTTCCGTTGCTCAGTTGCTGGCAGTGATGAAGAAGGTACTCATTAGTTTGGGGGAAAACCCCTTCTGTTTTGGAACGCACTCTTTCCGTATTGGGGCAGCCACAGAGGCGGCCCGGTTGGGGTGGTCCTGGGCAGACATACGTCGTATTGGGAGATGGAAGTCCAAATGTTGCGAAAAATATGTTAGGAAATACTCTGCATAGATCCTCGTTTCTTTGGTTAATCATTGTTTTTCTATCTAGGTAAGGCGCCGGGGCCTGTAAGTTCGAAAAAGACAACACGGATAATAGGACACTCCTTCGCAAAATGGGCTGCAGTTTATGCTGAGCAACAGATTTGCGGGTGATCACTTGGACTGCAAAGTGCTAGCCACGAGGTGGTATGGAAAGGAAAAGGGGGAATGCGTTGGGAGGGTTTGTTTCCTTTGTTGGCCACAATGTGTTCGGGAGGGGGACCACCAAATTTGCTCATTATTCATTTGGGCGAGAATGACCTGGTCGACTTATCTGGGCTGACTCTAATAAAGTTGATGAAACATGATCTGGAGGTCCTCCAGTCTACTTGGGAGGGCACTCGGTTGATTTGGACAGAGTTCATTACGAGGTTGCACTGGAGAGGAGCACGTCATCACGCAGCTATGGATAAGGCGAGAAGGAAGGTCAACCGAGCTATGAGACTGTTCTGTGAGGGTCATGGGGTGAGGGTCCTCGCTCACTCCAACATAAAAAGCACGGAAGGGTATCTTTTTCGGGAAGATGGGGTTCATTTGTCTAAGATGGGGAAGGCGTACTGCCTATTGGAGTTAAGGGACTTGATTGCGCAAATCTGGAATGAAAGTATATGGTGCTCTTGAGAAGGGGCTTCAATTTTTTTTTCTCTTAGGTGGGCAGGAAAACTGTTGGTTTTCCTGGGTAGCGAGTTTTTGCTGTGGGGGGGGGCAGCCTTGAGCGGGATTGTCCATCCTCCAACGGGGGAGGGGGGGAGCAGTCACGTGAACAGGAAATGAGAATTAGGGGAAGATACACACAGGGTTCAGTATTCCGGTTCGGAGTGGGGTTTTACATTGGGGGTATGTTTTGTGGAGAGGTGAAGACAAACTTGGGGAAGTTTATTTAATTGCAGAAAATTATAATTGGCACCTGTCTTAATAAAGTGGCCTTTTTTGCTAAACAAGTAAGTGGTGGTTCGTGAGTTATTGTGCGAAGCACCAACTTGAGAAATGTCCGGTTAAATAAATTCAGATTATGCTCTACAGGCGCATAAAAGAGGCGCTTGGCTCTGTGCTGCTCCAGAAAAGCCCATAATGATGATACGACTCCGAAACGTCACAAAAGTAGTCTCATGGCTTCTAAATAGGATGAAGCCACACTCCTTGAGTGCCCAAGGTGGTTTCTCACATCAAGCGAAGCAGTTTGTAGGACAGCTTGCTTTGTGGTTGAATTGCTTCTGGAACTCTTTACAGCTCACAACATCTACTCTCCACCCAGAAGCACTTTGAGAGTTCAGGTTATAGCTCTTTCTTACCAGATGTGACATTTAGGCAGTTGTGAGAGCTTAACCAGATCTCCAAGTGAATCTCACTCGAAATGAGTGAGACGAGCTGGTATACAGTTTAAATTTTGGGACAAAAGAGTAATGAGATCCAGCGGATCTCCAACAGGCCGGCATTTGGCAAGTATCTTGAAAACAATAAAAAGTGTTTCTAAATTCACCTCCTCGTCCTGTGGAGACAGAAACCTGCATTCATGAGTTCTGTCATAGAGACACCTCTTGTACGCCTTCCTCCTCACTGTACTGAAACTATGAGGCTATGTCGTCAAAGAAAAAACAAGCAATTCGCCTGTAAAATATTTAATTTTACCCTCTTTAGTCAAGTTAAAGCACAAGAATCATCCTCTTGTTGTCTGTCTCTGTTGAAAGCGAGAATTCAGTATGCCCTCGGGCCAGCCAAGGATGCACACTTACCAATGTAGTGTTTGTTTCCAAATTGGTTCCTAGAAAGGAGCCAGTTTTACTATGGCAGACTGTGGAATAACCTAGCAGCATTGCACAACTGGCTGATCCTTGGTGGCAAGCTCAACCTAGCTTGAGGTGCAGGCTTATACCAGTCACAGAGCAGCTGCTCTGAGAGGCCAGTGTCTGCTCCACTTGCCTTCTCCACCACCATTCTTCCTTACTAAACTACAGCTCTCAGTTATGGGGATTTGGCGTAGGACAGCGTAGCAAACCACCTTGTAACAAAATGTTAAAGGGCAGGAATGCACTATATATATCCAATTCTGATATAGTGCTGATTCAGCAGTCTAACGCAGTGCTTAATCTGTAAAGTAATAAGTGCCAGGGCTATGACCAGGAGGCAACAGCAGCTTGCATCACCCATTGCACCTGTCATCTCTGCCAATGACGGAACTAAAACACTTCTAACCATCTCTCTCACCTGCAAGTGCAACAGTTCAGGTTATTTCAAGTCCACAAAGGTAAAGGAATGGCTTAATTTGTAATGTATATTGGATTCATAAACAACTGTTGTTCTGCTCATCTCTAAATTAGATGAGCAGCGACACCATGTCGCAGACTGTCATAAGTGTGGTGTTAACAATTTAGTGCCGGTACTGAGCACTGGAAACCAATTAAGTGCCGGTGCTGAGCACTAAAACCACCAGCTCAAATTAAGCACTGGATTAACGCCAACTCAGGCACCCTTGCAGCATGGTGCAAGAGTGCCTGTGTTGTTGGCAGGATTGTTTTTGTGCAGGAAGGGGCACCTTCCTGCACGAAAACAATCTTTTGATGTGTTTTCATCCTATGTGTGCTTCACAATGCAGCACACATAGAAAGAGGAAAAAACAAGGCAAAATAAAGATATTTCTCCTTTTTACGCCTGCCCAGGGGAGGCATACAATTTTGACGCATTCCCAGTTTTACAAGTCGTCGTAAATCTGGGAATATGTAAAAAACCATGGGAGTTGTGTAGGAACACCCACTGCAGCTCCCATAGAATGCCTCCCTCACGCAAAGTAAGGTGACGCTGCAATTGGCTTTGCCTGACTTCATAAATCTGACTCAGAGCCTTTCGTCACGCATGTACCAGTTTGCGTGGTGCAAACGTGACACAAGGCCCACATAAATTTTCCCCTAGGTCTGTGTCCAGGGCAAGTAAACTATCAACGTACTTAAAATAAGCAATGGGACATTTCAGTGTGAAAGTGCCTGAACCTGTAATGGTGGCTCATGTGGCACACAGTTTGTACTCTCGGAGCCCTGATTGGTGGTTTGTCCAGTAACTGTGCAAAGCTAGAAGCCTTCCAGTGCAGAACAATATTAAAGTAGGAGCCCTGCAGGCAGGGATGCCATGCCGGATTCAAAAACAAGTCAGAGTACATGTATATTTCTCACGAGAAATGCGCGGGCGTCCGCGCATGAACATTTGTGAAAAGAAGTTGTAGTCAACGAGGAAGAGGGAGCCCCGGGACGCCGCGCTGCAGGTAAGGCATTTTATTTTATTTTTTTATCATAGTTTACCTTATTTTAAAAGGAGGGCGGGCGGGCGGCAGGCAGCTCTGCTTTGTCCTGGCGTATGCGTAGCGCTGCCTTCTACGCCTACTTTGTAAACCGCGAAGCAGGCAGCGCAACGTACACTCCGTGGGCGAAGCGGAGTACTACGCCCGGGGTTAGTCAAGACTGATTTGCATATGGCTAGGTCTGAACTGGAAAGGCATGCTGAGCAAAACAAATGGATTTATACCCAGATCTCTGTACTGGGGTGAATATTTGACATTGTGGAGCATTCTGTCCATCAATTGTTCTTTTTGCACTTTTAGAAAGTGAACATTTCTCTGCACTTACTGCTCTATGTGCCTGACAACCTGTCTCCAATACATGTCTGCACTGGGCTGGGTGACAGCTAAATTTGTGCATTCCCTCTAGACAGTCACAACACTGGACACTCCGTGGCATCTGTATTCATCTGCATACTGATAAGTCTTCCTGAGCAAATGGGAGGGGAGGAGGCAACACTTCACTGGAATAGGTTGTGTCCTGTCCCCATGCAATGGGCTGATTTACCCCCATAGCTCGGCTGGCAGAGAGGACTGGGCTGATAGGGGGATCTATGTACTTAAGGCGCTCCTTTAAAGACACCTGACATCAAAGGCTCTTTTGGGTATAATACTGGGTCTCTGACCCCATCTAATCAGACACTACTGGACTTGTAAACAAGCTCTGTCAGAGTAAATGCTGTGCTGCCCAAAGGGCTCATCTGGACTGATTTTCTGGAGGGAGTGCTTTTCTGCTTGTTGCCCTGCTGCTCTCTGACTCTGTGGAAGGATAGCTGGACTGTGCATTCTGCCAAGAGATCTCCAAGGACTTGCTGGCTTGCCCCCTGGTCATGAAGTCTCAGGGTTATCAAAGACATCATCGCTATACGATTGCCGTGGGACTCTGCAATCCGTGAGTCTGGCATCGAGCAGAGCATGCCTGAGCCTCATCTTGCCTCTCTACAGATCCAGAGGTTTACTTGCTCAGGGTCAGGGCTGCACATTTGAACCTGTGACCAGGTGCGGAGCGCAGTGGAACGCCAGCTGTATTGTTGATTGAGAAGCGCTTTTGCTCTGATCAAAGATCAGCGCATCAGATTTGATTCACACTGCAGCCCTCCAAGGCTGTGTGTGCCGATCACCGCTGTAGCTGCTGCAGCACCTCCCAGCGTGGCTCTTCAGTGTCGTGACGCCCAGAAAACCAGGGGTGTGCTAGAGACGCGAGGCTCATCAGACAGTCTCAGCCCCAGACCAATGCTGTGTGTTCTACGCTGGTGATTCCCCGTCTGGAACCACATGACAACAGGGAACCTGTTCCAAAGGCCCGCCGACATACCTGCAAAGGTACTGTGACTAACACACTGTGCAGCAACCTCTCGGGAGGATCCCAGATTGGATCTTGGTCGTTGTCAACCAGTCTAGCGTGACCGTTCATATTAATTTCTGTACGGAGACTGTGTTGAGCACTATTTTTACATGCAATCTCTAAAAGTCATAACTTGAAAAGTATTACCAGTATTTTTATGGTTCTGGTCTTGTTTGGCTTATAATATAATAACCTATTTTTTAAACCTGTGTGAAGTTTTTTTGTGGTGTATTCATTATTTTACTGTGTGTGTGTTGCACAAATACTTTACACATTGCCTCTTTAGATAAGCCTGACTGCCCTGTGCCAAGCTACCAGAGGGTGAGCACAGGCTATCTCTTAGTGTATACCAGCTTACCCTGAGTAGAGTGGTGGTTCCTGCCTGTCCGGGGGAGGGAGGGGCATACATCAGTAAACCATTTCTAACATGCCCACCTCATATTGCTGTTTTTTTACTACTGAAAAATAGTTTTTTACTATTGTAGTGTCATTTACTATTGTTAGTAGATAGGGCTTTGCATCATGAACCATGTGCCATCCATTGAATGCCCTCTTCACTTGGAGAAAAGCAAAGCAGCGCTTTGCACTACTGTGAGGCAACTTTACAACAATTTTGGCTTGGAAAGTAAATCCACAAACAACATTCTGTGACAAACCCAGTGCAAAATTTCGTAAATCTGGGCTGAAGCATGCTATGAATGATTAAAGATGCTGCTGATTATTATCAATTTCCACTGGCAAGTTGATACAAGGAGCCCAACTGAAGAAAGTGCTGCAACAGGTGCAGATATTTTTTAGGGTATTGTTTTTCTAGGAAGGGGATGAGTAAGACTGAGTTTACAGCTCGTTTCCTGTTGCTTGTTATGATAGAGCAGTAGGGGCGTGCCTTTTTAATGCAGCAGTTGCAGTCAGATGGAGCCTAAGAATACTGACATTGATGGTAAATGGGACAAAGAGAAGTCTTCAACCTCATTTTTGTTTAGGGTTCAGATCTGTTTGGTAGCTGTTAGAAGACTTGGTGAAGAAGCCTGTAAGAGAATATAGTATTCCTTTTCAGCGGCTAGATGCAAGAGAATGCTTGTGTGCCCTACAATTGTTTGAACACCTGTCCAGTGACCCTTTCAAGGAAATGCCCCATATCCATGGACCTTCCTGCAAGGGATCCAGCCACAAGCAACGGTTGGATGCTCAGTAGGGAAACAAGAGTTCCATGAGCCCTAATGCAAGCAAAGAAAATGCACCCCATTCCTTTATTTGTTAGTAAAAAAATCATCTATCTTTGGGTGTGGTGGGCCTCTCAGACCACTGGACCCTAGTGCCACTACACCCATGATAGCAGCCCAGTGGTTGCCTGTTTTCCAGCCTTTCAACGGCATGACTATACTTCCAATCAATACATTAGCATTGCTTGATGGTAATAAATATATATATATATATATATATATATATCTATATATATATATATATATATATATACATACATACATACACACACACATATACATGCATGTACTGACACTTATAAGGCCGAGTCTTGCTGCAAAGCAACAGAATGCTGTATTGGTTAAATACAAACCACACATTGCAAAAACCATTTTCGAACAGACTCCTCTTCTAAATTGTGTGCTAAAGCGAAAGAAGGCCCTGTTGGGGCGTGTTCATATTTTTACAGGCGATGGATGTAATGGTATAGTTGTTCTTATATGTCATGTTGTTTTGTGCCCTAAAATGGACAGGTATTTTATCCTGTAATTAATATGAAGCTGTCAGCAAATTCATAAGGCATCTCTCGTTCAAAATGGCAGCATTGCAGCCCAGGACAGAGGAGACTCATCAGACATAGCAACATCACAGGACCACAAAACTCGGGTGCCCAGGGCCTGCATGCTGATCAGAGTACAAGCTGTGTTTGAATTCAATAAGAAGATCCCGAGATCCACAGAGCGTCACAGTCAAGTGATCCAGCCGCCCAGAGCTCCACCAGCCAATCAAGTGAATTGCCTGTTGCCAGGGTGAAGATGATCCTTCTTAGTGCAAAAATTGTGATGCAGAAGCTTTGGTCTCGAAATAATCAAGAGTACTGATCTATATTTGGGCTATTTATTTTTTTATTTCTTACAATTACCATTTCCCCTTAAAACCAGAAGCCAAATGCAAGATAAACTACTCACTACCCACAATATGAAGCAAATGGCTAATGCAGTGTACATGTACAGGTGATATTATCTAAGTTGTGTATTAACTTTGAAAAGAAAAATATAAAAATAATACATGTGTGTAAGTCAAAGAAATAAATTGAAAACACGTGCTGGGCCTGCTATCTAAGACCATTTGATTCGTGATGTGCTATTCTTCCCTTCCAATATATCCCATTTGCAAGTATGGTGACCACCAGGCATCGAGGCAAATTCTGGACAGTGACAGTAAAGGTCCCAGGTAAAGGGTCAACATCTAGTACAACAATTCAGGGTATAGGGTCTAAATAAATGAGAAACAGTTTGGGACAAAATGTCAATTTTATAAGAACAATTGAAAAGGGCATGCATGATATAAGTAGGTGAATAGATATCTAACAAACGTACAAGTCAAAACAGGTTTATGTTCTTTGGTCTGTATAATAAATAACATTGTTGACCGTACATTTATATGTAATTGACTTATTTAAAGGGTTAAAAATCAGCACATATGCCCACTAAACAAAATTTGACAACTGATATAAGCGACAGATGTCACAGAATTCTGTCTCCTCACTGTGAATTTTATTACCAGAAGCCATGCTCTCTTGCTGAACATGGACCCATGAGCAGTAGCACTATTAGTTTTTGTGTTTGATTTTGAAAGTGTGCTTTTCATCAGAACTGACAACCTTCTGAAGTTCTTTGTTTCCAAGAGAAAATAAATAGAAATCTGTGCAGGAATGTTTCATAATAACCTGGATCTGCAATTCCGCTTCAACAAGCTCAAAATCATATCTATTGCGAATGTCAGTCCAGGTAAACTTCAGTTGAGAAAAACCCTTCTCAGTCGCTGCATTGTTGCCTGGGAAGGAAAGTATGAATGGTATGAGTTTTTTCATGTTAGAAACATCCCATGGCAACTTTGAAAAAACATTTTGCCATTTCTGGTGCCTGCTAGAGCTCGGGAAACGGGAGAAATCAGACTATATTCATCAAATAGATATTGGAGTTCCAGATGACGGGCAATACTGAATGCAACAGCAGCTTTGCAGAGTTGCTGAAAGGTGAGCATTGCCCTTAAACAGCACAGTCTGTCTAGTCCTGACAAGTATTGGCTCTCCGAAAAATCGAACAACTATTTAAAATAAGTTATGGAGTGCTCCAAAATGTTTAAAAATGTGAAGTCAGATAATTCCGTACTAAGAAGCCAAAGAACTGATTTTACACTCTGTCCTTTAAGGTGTTCCACATTACTCTGAGGATGCCTGGAACCTGAGGCACACCCAGCTCAACCTTTTCAAGCTTCAAGATAGATGTGCTAAAAATGATTAAAATGTTGTAAACAAAGAAAATTCAGACTTCACGTTGTGACGTAGGGCCTGATTGCGAGTTTGACGGACAGGTTACTCCATTACAAACTTGACTGATATTCCGTTAACCCATATTACGAGTTCCATTGGACATAATTGAACTCGTAATACGGCTGATGGGATATCCGTCATGTTTGTGATCGAGTAACCCGTCTGCCAAACTCTTAATCAGGCTTATAGTGGTCTCCCCACTTTCACATCTTAAAAATTCCCATATAGCTTTGTTTTTTATTCTTGACCAATAAAAAAAGAAATATTATTTCAATGCTGCCCAGCACTTCAAAAGTCAATCAATGGCTGGGAATAAGGTGAAACAAAGACTGCCACATTAGGTTTACAAAATATATATATATTTTTAAAACTGCTGTTCACTTAGCCGAGGAAAGAAATTATTATAGACTTTTAAAATAAATTATTCCACATCCACCAGTAATCATTTATGTCTCCTTTAGCTCAATTATGTATGATGTGGATAGGGCAGTTTGCAAGAAGTATTTGCTCTCTTTAATAGGTAAAATACACACTTATGTCCCCCATAGTTCACACTTTCATTGTCTCTACAGCATGCAGCTACATGTTCCAATTTCAGCCCATTTCAGTTAATTTGGTTGTGATCTGCACTGCAATTGCAGCAGCAGTTTCAGCTGCATCATTATAGAAATCCAGCAATGTTTGTCACATGAGAAGTGAAAATAAAATTGGATACAGTTTTATGTTATCTTTGTTTGATGTATAATTTCAAACCAAGAAATATCCCTGTTGGAATTCTTCATATGTTTGCTGCATGCACAGAGGTGTAAGGACATAGTTTGTGATACTGGATGCCTTTGTTTTGCCACAGGATGCCCTCATTGCAATGGATGAGTCCGAATAAATGTCATTTGAATAGCTTGAACCCACAATCCAAAGAGCGGTAGGAGTTGTGGTGCTTGATAGCATGACACACTTGCATCACTTCTGTAGCTGTGACCTGAGATGAAAAGGAAGTACAGATGTATAAGTAGGGCCACTGGAATTATGAGATTGTATGGCTGCAGTGATTTTCGCATAATTACAGATTTGCCGCATTTGCCACATAATCCATTACCTACTGCATAATCGGCAGATATTAACAAAAAAATGTTTTTAGCTCATGCAGTCCAAAAGTTACTAAGAACACAGTGACACATGATGCCGCGCAGTGGAAGGGCTTTTGCAAAGGTTGACTGCTCACTTTTCTTTTGCTTATTGCTATATTTGCGTTTTAAACTGGCGCTCAAGTGCGCCCAATGCTCGGACTGTGTAAACAAGTGTAAAAAGTACAAAATAATGAAGTAATACTATTAAAAAGGTGTTGCATTACGCCGCATAATTTGCTTTTTCTTGTGCATAATTTAGTCCACCCTGCTGCATAATTTGGCCATCTGCTGCTGCATAATTCCAGTGGCCCTGCATATAAGCATGCAGCCGAGAAAGTCACCAATGGTGAAGAAAATATTTAACACCTTGGTGCTTGGAGCTACAAATTCAAATTCAATTAAAGGGGCAGCTGCCAACACAAAAACAATTATAATTTGCTTTATGTCCAGAGTTAATGTGCACAATTCTGGATACCACTCAGAATCACAGCCAAGTTGCCAAATTCTTTCTTCATAAACCACACTTCCAAACACGCCGGCATGCTCTGACCTGCAACAAAACTGACCCTGCAAGAGTCAATAGCTCACTACAGAAATGTTTACATAAAAAGCTCCTAGTTATTGCACTTTCTTTACTGTGGCAAAGGGCAAGTCCTATACAAGTACTTCAGGACACAACCCGGCCACCTGTGAGGCGCCACATAATACTGTAAGCCTCACCCACACTGTGCTAATTAACTGCCAATGCACAGGTCAGCCCAATTGGCTTGTCTCCAGGCTCCTGATGACACAGGAGGATTGGGAGGAGGTGGGGGCAGAAGGGGCTGAGCGACGATCCATCTACAAAGTGAAGTTAAAAAATGACGGTCAACCACGATCGCCTCATACAGGCACAATCCATTTTATTTAGCAGCCACACTGCACATGCCCTAGGCAACCCAGGCAGTACAGTATATCTTATAAAATGTGGCTGTCAGGATGCACATCAGTGCTTCCATGAGGCCAATCAGGAGCTACACAGAGCATCATTGGCAGGATTCAAATCACTGTCTCAGCTTCTGATAGGGCCGTGCATCCAGCCCTATCAAGATGGCTGGAGAGAGCTTGAGGTGGGTCCTTTACTCATGCCTGGTCTTGCTGCTCTGTCTGGTTACTCGTTGGGCATCATGCCTTCCTGGCTCCAGTTTTCAGCAGTGGATTCTCGTCCTACTATGCCATTGAGCCTTAGAGTTGCAACTAAAGTAAGAACGGTACGTAAAAAATAATCTAGTGTTGTTTCTCCATGCATGGGTGAGAGGAAGTGAGTTTGTGAGTGACTGAAAGAGAGTGAAACTGAGTGAGAGTGGGCATTCCTTTAGTGTATTTGAGAGTGACAATGCGAGTAAAGGTGAGTGAGAGTCAACGGGTGACTGTGAGAGAGTGAATAAACGAAAGAGAGAGTGAGGAGTGAGTAAAGGAGCATGAGTGAGTTAGGATAAGTGAGTGAGGGGGTGATTGTGCGAGGGAGTGAGATTGAGTCAGGGGTGCAGCTATCAATTGTACAGCAAATACAGTTGCACCAGGGCCCAGAAGTTCTTGTGTTTACTAAACAAGAGCACCTGTATTCCATGAATTAAAATCAGAGCCCCCTGTTCACCAATCATTGTGTGAGGGTCCAGAATTGTGAAAGGTTGAGTGTGTGTTTGTGAGTGAGTGAGAATCAGCAAGTGTAAGTGTGTAGGTACATTTGTTTGTGAGTGACAGTGCGTGGGAGTGAGTATGAGTTAGAATAAGTAATTGAGCTAGTGTGAGTTAGAGAGAGAGGATAAATACAACAGGGAGTGAGTCTGAGTGAGGGAGTGTAAGTGAGTAAGAGTGGGTTTGTTTTCGTGTTTTATGCTTGTGACTCTGATGCTGCCTATGGCATACTCTCGGTCATTCTTTGATTATGGGTGTACCAAGGAACTATGCTGTTGTTGGCATATTGGAAGTAACATATATGTGTGTGTATATATATATATATATATATATATATATATATATATATATATATATATATATATATATATATTCACTTAAAAAACCATAGGTTTCACACATGTTATAGTTAGCTGGACATTTCACTCGTAAAAAACCAATGAAATTCCCCCGTTATAATTACTGCAGGCAACTATAACTCACGCGACCGCAATCCTCTGCTGATGACATCAGATATTACATCACTGTATTTAGACACTTATTTACCCATGTCTTCTTCCATTAATCTTTAGCTATACATATATTACAAATATTTATTTTTCATAAAGACACATATGTCATCAGTGATGTAATATCTGACGTCATCAGCAGAGGATTGCGGTTGCGTGAGTTATAGTTGCCTGCAGTAACTATAACGGGGGAATTTCATTGGTTTTTTACGAGTGAAACGTCCAGCTAACTATAACATGTGTGAAACCTATGGTTTTTTAAGTGAATTTGCAAGGTTTTTTAAATGCTAATTCGTAACTATAACGTGTGTGAAACCTATGGTTTTTCCAGTGAATTTGTACGTTTTTTTAAATGCTAAGTTATGTATTTATAAAAAAAAAAATTCCAGGTTTTTCACCGTGCGCGCACCATGAAATTTCTTCTTTTTTTTTTTAAATCGCTAGGTGCGCGCACCCTGCGCGCACGGTGCGCTTCGAGCACTGTGCGCGCGCTGTGGGCGCTCGGTGCGCTTCGCGCACCGAGCTCCCACGGTACGCAGTGCGTGCCGTGCGCGCAGGGTGCACGCACCTCGCGATTTAAAAAAAAAAATATATATTTTTTTTCTCTCCCTTGGGGGTCCTTCTGTGACCCCCTGACCAAGGCTAGGGGGTCAGGAACTGTCCACTCTGCCCCCTTTTCACGTTCTCCACCTTTTTTTTCACCCCCTCAGACTGCGAGAGACAAAATGGCGGCCGACACTTCCTGGTTTCGACCGATTCTAATGTTTACCGACATCTAACAACCAATCAGAATTGCGCTCGCGCACGGCAGGGTGCGCGCACCGTGTGCGCACGGTGTGCGCGTATAGATATTGATATGCTGAGATGAGAACAGCATCTGAGGCGGTGGCCCATCAGAGGGCTTGAAAGGCACGGAAATTAACGCACCATCATGGGTTAGATTTTCCGGGACTCCAGTAACCATAAGGCTTTGGGGCCAATTGACCCGCCCATCAGGGGGCGTATTTTGCATTTATGGATGGTGACCGGAGCGTGCATCTATGACCGACTGCCTCTGAGGAAGAGGGAGATTCCTTCGAAACGCGTCAGGCAAGTTGCGTTGTGGCCGTGTGATCGTAACTGCCTCAGCTGACTGTTCGTACTCTTCATTAAAGGCTTGCCACCTTGGTAAATGTTCGAGTGAGGCTCAATCTTTTGGGAAGGCTAAGAGCGAACATATATATATATATATATATACACATTTTCCTTTTAACACAAATACAATTTACTCTTTCAAGCAGTTGATTAAATATCATCATTACATAGCCTTCCATAGTCACAGCCACATATAACATGGATGCATTATCTAGTGGTGCATACTTCTCAGATACCCAGTGGCTCAGTCCCACCCCTATTCCCTTCTGCATTGCCCTTTTGGGTAAGTTGGGTCATAGCTTGCGAACCCTCCTCTAAGAAGCCGTAGAATTGTATCCATGGGTTCCAGATTTTCTTGAACTTCTTTGGACAACCTTTGGCTATGTATGTGTTTTTTTTCCCTGACATATATGTCCATTCCCCTTTTCCACTAAGTCAACTTGTGCAGCTGTGCCGTCCTCCATTTACGTGCCTGATCTCGCTTGGCGACCAATAAACCCAGGTTAACCAGTAATAATTTTGTCCTGGGGATATCAACATCTTTAGATATACCTAATAGCACACATTTGGGATCCATGGGGATCTTGTCCCCTAATACTTCCTCAAGCTCCTTCAGTTTTGTTCCCCAAAATCCCTGTATTTCTTGGCTTTCCCAAATCGTGCGAATGAATGTGCCTGCCTCGTGAATACATCTAAGGCAGTTAGGCGTTTCAGCCCTTCCCATTTTGTGTAAACGATGCCTGTCATAATATATCCTCTGTAAAACCTCACTAGAAGAGGCAGAGTCGCGACTTAATAGCCACTTCTCGCGGGTGCATCAATGCAGTTTCCGAATCAAGGTTGTCCATGACTCTCAGTTCTAGTTCCCATTTCGTCCTTAATTTTATGAGTGTCTGGCTTATTATTTATGATAGTCCGATATGTCCAGGAGACCGCTTTTTCGTTAATTTCCCCCATAAGAAGTCTTCCCTCTAACGGGGCACATTCTTGGTGATGTCCCATGTCAATTCTCTGTGCCTTCCATGCGTGAACCAACGGTATGTATTTGTAGTGCTGCTTCTGATGCAGATCATATTTTTTGGGAGATGTGAAAAGGTGGCCAGTTACTTTCAGTCTAATATTTCTTTAATTTTAGAAATACCCAACGGATCCCATTTCTTAAACTCTAATAATTTTACAAATTCTCTGAGTCTCCCCCTCCCCCCTTCCCAGAGTGGAGTCTCTCTAGTTGCTTATTTTCTCCATTTTATCTGTATTTCTCCTTTTTTCAAGGCAGTTATCACCACCTGCGTGGCTGGTAGTAAATTCTTGGCTTACTTATTGCCATAGAGGTATTGTGTGTGTGGTGGGTGCGTCTCAAATTGTTTACTTTTTAATGCATATGTGGGGTGGTCCCCTGACATGTGTTCCCAGTCGTTAATAACAATGAAGTGAGCCGCCCAGTAATATGCTCTGATATCTGGTAGTGATATACTCCCGTTGTATTAGTTACGTTGCAATGTGGTGAGTGCCACTCTGGAGGTCCCCCAACCCCAGAGGAATGTTCTCAGTGCCTCATCCCTCTTAACAAAAACCTCCTCTGGGTATGCGTGGTATGTGTTCTGGAGTATATATACAAATTTTGGCAGTGTTATCCTTTTGTTTAGCGCCGCCTTCCCGAAGAGTGTTAGAGGCAATGTTTTTCCATCGTTCTGTCTCTATAGAATTCTGTGAGGACTCTGTACAGATTTTTTTTCAGAGCCTCCAGTCTATTTACAGAGACGTATATACCTAAGTATTTTATCACCTCCTATTCTACTTTGAGCTGTCCCATGTTATGGAATTCGAAGCCCTGGGTTGTTTGGTAAAGACAGGACTTCTCCCAATTAATTTTGTAACCTGCATGCTCTCCATACCGTCCAAAGGTGTCGAAGATGCTGGCGAGAGTGCCCGGGGTTAATGACATATGGGAGGATATCATCTGCATACAAAGATATGCGTTCATCTGTGGTCTCATTCTTGTTTCCTCGAAAACAAGACATCTCTTGGTGTGCCCGGATTATGCATGCAAGGGGCTCCAGTACCAGGGCAAAGAGGAGTGTGGATAGGGGACATCCTTGTCTTGTACCACGCGTTATAGCAAATTCTCTGGAGGTTGCCCTATTGACCCGCAGCCGGGCCATTGCCTAAATTTGGGGCCGAATTCAAATTTCTTGACTGTCAACATAAGAAAGGGCCGATGGTCCGTATCAAATGCTTTTTCTGCATCTAACAACAGTATTAAATGTGAGTCTGGCCTAGTTCTTACAGTTTCTAACCAGTTATGTAGCCTTCGCAGGTTTAGCCTAGTTGATCTCTTAGGCATGAAGCCGAACTAGTCTCGGTGAATGAGGTTAGATATGACTGTTGTAAGTCTACTGGTTAGTATGCGGGCGAGAATCTTAGTGTCTGTGTTTAAAAGTGAGATGGGCAGGTAGGAGCTGTACCTCTTTGGCGGCTTACCTGCTTTGTGTATTACCACTATTGTGGTCATCCGGAGGTCGCTTGGGAGGATGCCCACTTCTTGTGTTTCTAAAAACAAATTCAGGAGGTGGGGACTTAGTAAGTCTGCGATCTGCTTGTATAGCTCTGACGGTGATCCATTAGGACCGGGAGCGTTCCCGGGCTTAAGATAACCAATGGCTTCTCTGACTTCTGTGAGTGTTATCTCTTCTTCTAATGTTTGGGCTTCATTTTCATCTAATGCGGGAACTTCTATCTCAGCTAAATATCTTTCTATTGCGTTGTCTCAGCTAGGGGACCCTTCTCATAAAATCCTCGTAGTAATGGGCGAAAGCCTTTGCTATTTCATTGGGCGTATTGTAGGTTTGACCATCTTCTGTGTCTATTTGAGTCCATCACCTGGCCTCTATTTCTTTCTTACTGAGTCATGCTAGCAACCTACCCACCTTATCCCCGGCATCGTATAAGCGCGAAACATGGCTTGGATAGCATTTTGCTTGTCTCTCTGGGCAAAGGCCAGGTACCCCGGGCGGAGCACTTGCATCCTTCGTACTAGCGAAGGATCTTCACTGTTTGGGGCCTGCTTCTCCAGTGGAAGGAGTTTGGATTCAATTTCGGCTATCTCTTCTATTTCTCTACCTTTTGTATGTGCTATTATGTTCTGAGCCCTATCTCTTAGGAGCCTTTTAAAGGCTTCCCAAAGTGTTATGGCAGACTCTGTGGTGCCCGTATTCTCTGTAAAGTAAATTTCTGTCAACTTTAATTTCCTGTGAGACCCTAGGGTCTTTATATTGGAGGTAATTCTTGGTATAAGTTAGGACACCTGTTGAAAAATGCAGGCCCTAACATACTGGAAGTAATTCTTCGCATACGGGGGACAGCTATGGCAACATACCACTGGCATACTGGAGCTAATACATGGCAACCCTGGCTTATTGGGGTGGACGGCTGGGTGGGGAATCAAACTATAAGAAAATGCTGGCTCTGATATGCTAGAGGTAATCTTTGATATGTGGGTCACCTATGGTATAAGGGTTGTATCAATGGCAAAATTCTGCTACTGACATATATTGTATGTAATTCTTCGCATGAGGGGGTACCCATAACAAAATTCTCATATTGGCACACTGGAGATCATTCTCAACATATAGGGGTCACCCAAAGCAAATTTTGAAAAAATGAGGTGAACTAGTTGCAAGTATTATGCCCCAGCACTTTCAGAATTGACCCCCCGCCAATGGGGCACAGAGCGGTATACAGCAAAATTTTTGTAGTGTTGTGCAATGCACATAGGGGCATTTCATAACATTTCTGCTGAATTTCGTTTTGCTCTGCTCAGATTGTTCATTTCAGACCAGACAAACAGTGAATGCAGCGCTGTGGATTCCTATCTCGTGAAGAAAACAGGAAAGGGAATACGATATTCTTCATGAGGCATGAATATTAATTTAATATAAAGAGAAGCAAATTAATGTGAATAGATATCCCGACTCATTTAGTTGCTAAAAAAAAAGCCATGCCACAACCTCATATTCTAACACAACAGTCACAGTAAATGTATGTGCATCAAAATATTACATTCTATCACACGATTTGGCTAAAACAGAGTGGAAGTTCCAACACCTGTGGAAGCCTCTAATTCTCTATCTCGTGCGCATAGAGTTCACTTGCTTTAGTCCTGTGAAACTTCGGATGCTCCAGCTCTTTGAATACAATCCCGCTTTACTGTAATGGCCAATACTATGTAGAGGGGAATGCCTTGCGCCTCTAAGATCCTACCACCTCTCCTTGTGTCCACCTGTAGCAAACCCTGACCTGTAATTCACATGTTTGTTATGGACATTTTAAATTATATGTAAATGCTTCTATTTTGTTTTTTTCTGTTTTTTCTTGTGTATTCAGTTATGAGGTGTCGTTAGACGATCTATTGTGCATTTATCAGATGCAATTTCATTGCGGCCTGCTGCATCTTGCACATATCTGATGGTGTTTTATTGTTGAGTACCTACTTGTGCAGATGTACCTTATGTTATTGTATTGTCCTGGCAGGACTGCCTATTCTTTCTAAGCACCAATGCTGACACCGTGCTGTGAATGCACTTGTGCAGAGGTACCTTATGCTCTTTTATTATCCTGGCAGGACTGCCTATTCTTTCTAAGCACCAATGCTGACACCGTGCTGTGAATGCACTTGTGCAGAGGTACCTTATGTTCTTTTATTATCCTGGCAGGACTGCCTATTCTTTCTAAGCACCAATGCTGACACCGTGCTGTGAATGCACCTGTGCAGAGGTACCTTATGTTCTTTTATTATCCTGGCAGGACTGCCTATTCTTTCTAAGCACCAATGCTGACACCGTGCTGTGAATGCACTTGTGCAGAGGTACCTTATGCTCTTTTATTATCCTGGCAGGACTGCCTATTCTTTCTAAGCACCAATGCTGACACCGTGCTGTGAATGCACTTGTGCAGATGTACCTTATGTTATTTTATTATCCTGGCAGGACTGCCTATTCTTTCTAAGCACCAATGCTGACACCGTGCTGTGAATGCACTTGTGCAGAGGTACCTTATGCTCTTTTATTATCCTGGCAGGACTGCCTATTCTTTCTAAGCACCAATGCTGACACCGTGCTGTGAATGCACTTGTGCAGAGGTACCTTATGCTCTTTTATTATCCTGGCAGGACTGCCTATTCTTTCTAAGCACCAATGCTGACACCGTGCTGTGAATGCACTTGTGCAGAGGTACCTTATGCTCTTTTATTATCCTGGCAGGACTGCCTATTCTTTCTAAGCACCAATGCTGACACCGTGCTGTGAATGCACTTGTGCAGAGGTACCTTATGCTCTTTTATTATCCTGGCAGGACTGCCTATTCTTTCTAAGCACCAATGCTGACACCGTGCTGTGAATGCACTTGTGCAGAGGTACCTTATGCTCTTTTATTATCCTGGCAGGACTGCCTATTCTTTCTAAGCACCAATGCTGACACCGTGCTGTGAATGCACTTGTGCAGAGGTACCTTATGCTCTTTTATTATCCTGGCAGGACTGCCTATTCTTTCTAAGCACCAATGCTGACACCGTGCTGTGAATGCACTTGTGCAGAGGTACCTTATGCTCTTTTATTATCCTGGCAGGACTGCCTATTCTTTCTAAGCACCAATGCTGACACCGTGCTGTGAATGCACTTGTGCAGAGGTACCTTATGCTCTTTTATTATCCTGGCAGGACTGCCTATTCTTTCTAAGCACCAATGCTGACACCGTGCTGTGAATGCACTTGTGCAGAGGTGCCTTATGTTATTTTATTATCCTGGCAGGACTGCCTATTCTTTCTAAGCACCAATGCTGACACCGTGCTGTGAATGCACTTGTGCAGAGGTACCTTATGTTATTTTATTATCCTGGCAGGACTGCCTATTCTTTCTAAGCACCAATGCTGACACCGTGCTGTGAATGCACTTGTGCAGAGGTACCTTATGCTCTTTTATTATCCTGGCAGGACTGCCTATTCTTTCTAAGCACCAATGCTGACACCGTGCTGTGAATGCACTTGTGCAGAGGTACCTTATGCTCTTTTATTATACTGGCAGGACTGCCTATTCTTTCTAAGCACCAATGCTGACACCGTGCTGTGAATGTATTACCTTTTTTGATATGTGATAAACAGAGCTTGGAAAAAAAATCACATTCTGCTACTGGAGTACCACAAACAGAATTTAAACACAAGAAAGGAACAGAATACGTAAATATGTGTTCATACAAGTCGTACCACACCTAATGCCACCCACTGAGCTTCGGGGGTGTATTGCAAATTAGCATAACCGCCACGCCAAACGTGTTTATCAGAACTCAGCTGCAATGCTATATTGTGCAACTAACAATAAACTTGATGTAATGCACTATTTACAACAAGCTCGGGAAATGCCAATTGTTCTGGCGTTAAAGTCAAAGCATGTAAACAAAAGCATGCCCAGATGGGCACAATAAGAAACACGATTGAGTATGGTATTTTGCATACGATAAATAATGTTGTTAGGCTATGGTATTTTGTGAATGTATCAAGTAACAAAGATTTATAATATGGATATTGAATTTATAACCCTATCCAAGACCTTGTGATATTAGTTTCTTGATAGTTATTGCACTTTGTTGTATACTCTATTTTTGTGATTTATATGACATCAAATGGCCCCGAGGAAGTGATTGATCTGAAAAACGTGCTGGCCAAAGTGTGTTTTTTAGAGAAATAAAGAAACAGTAATAAAGACTATTTCATAAGACTTGGTAAGGATGCCCCTCAACCATTATTTAACCCCCCAAAAATAAAGAAAATAGGTAGTGAAGAAAGTTAGGAGTTTTAGATCTGCTGCAGCGGATGCCAGGATGTATGTGACGGATGCACTTACTGACAGAAGACCCCATCAGTATTAAGGTTTACAGTGATCTCCGCATTCAACACTGGTCCTAATTGTGGCGTTGTTTTACAACGGTAATACATTCCAAGGTTAAGACAAGGAGAGAAGCAGAAAAGAGATAGGAATGGTGCACAATGAATAAATGAATGATAAAATGTATGGTGCTTATGTACGCCTGGGAGAGTCTAAGCACTAAAGGAACTGAACTGACAGATTCAGAAAACTGTCATTCTATAACAAGCATGTGCAATGCAATCGGTCTCATTTTTTAAAGTTAGAGCTATTGGCGTTGTAAATGATATTGTTTTTTACTAGAGGAGTGTAGGGGACTAAGAATGAGGAGTTACAACTGGGACGAGAGAGACAGCTGCAGCACTGCCTAGATGACTTAGAATGAGGAATTACAACTGGGACCAGAGTAGCAGCTAGCAGCACTGTAAGGCTTAGAATGAGGAATTACCGACGGGACCGGAGTAGCAGCTAGCAACACTGTCTAGAGGATTTAGCAATTACCACTGGGACCAGAGAAGCAAGTAGCAGCACTTCCTAGAGGACTAAGAATGAGGAATTACCACCATAAACTATAGAAGCAGCTGCAGCACTGCCTAGACAACTAATAATAAGGAATAACCACTGGGACCAGAGAAGCAGCTGCAACACTCTCTAGAGGACTAAGAATGAGGAATTTCCACTGGGACAAGAAAACCAGCTAGCAGCACTGTCTAGAGGACCATGAATAAGGAATTAAAACTGGGAACAGAGATGCAGCTGCAGCACTGCCTAGAGGACTAACAATGAGGAATTACCACTATGTCTAGAGACACAGCTGCAGCACTGCCTAGAGGCCTTAGAATGAGGAATTACCAATGGGACCAGAGTAGCAGCTAGCAGCACTGTCTACAGGACATAGAATGAGGAATTACCAATGGGTCCAGAGTAGCAGCTAGCTGCATTGTCTAGAGGATTTAGCAATTACCACTGGGACCAGAGAAGCAAGTAGCAGCACTGCCTAGAGGACTAAGAATGAGGAATTACCACCATAGGCCATAGAAGCAGCTGCAGCACTGCCTAGACAACTAATAATAAGGAATAACCACTGGGACCAGAGAAGCAGCTGCAACACTCTCTAGAGGACTAAGAATGAGGAATTTCCACTGGGACCAGAAAACCAGCTAGCAGCACTGTCTAGAGGACCATGAATAAGGAATTAAAACTGGGAACAGAGATGCAGCTGCAGCACTGCCTAGAGGACTAACAATGAGGAATTACCACTATGTCTAGAGACACAGCTGCAGCACTGCCTAGAGAACTTAGAATGAGGAATAGCCAATGGGACCAGAGTAGCAGCTAGCAGCACTCTCTACAGGACATAGAATGAGGAATTACCAATGGGGCCAGAGTAGCAGCTAGCTGCACTGTCTACAGGACATATAATGAGGAATTACCAATGGGGCCAAAGTAGCAGCTAGCTGCACTGTCTACAGGACATAGAATGAGGAATTACCAATGGGGCCAGAGTAGCAGCTAGCTGCACTGTCTACAGGACATTGAATGAGGAATTACCAATGGGTCAAGAGTAGCAGCTAGCTGCACTGTCTAGAGGACTTAGAATGACAAATTACCACTGGGACTAGAGAAGCAGCTGCAGCACTGCCTAGAGGACTAAGACAAGTCAGCCCTGCCAAGTACCATGCATCAATCGTTAACGCATTTCAGTGAGGTGATCCGCATTACCGCAGTGAAATGCAATGGCACGCATTATAATAGCGCCTCCTCAACTGTCACCTGGAGCCCACCCGCCAGACAACAATTTGTATCATAATCTGACGGGCGGTTGGGCAGCGTTTGGGTTTGGTGGTGCAGGAGCGGGCGGTGGTGAACTGCTCCACTCCTGCACCGCCAGACTTGCAATGAGGCCCATAACAAGGTGCATAGCTCATTGGTTAATCCTCCCACTGTGGTAAATTGGGGCCGTTTTTAAAAGTCAACAAGGTAATGATGATAAGTCTTATCAACTTCACTATTAAACTTCAAAATTGTGGTAACAAGTGTCATGAAAACGACAAAATGTGTGTATTTGCGTAAATATTCGTTTTTTTAAAAAAAAGGTGCTACAAAATGGTCTCTCACTTTCACCGTGCGCAGGGCTTAAACTGTTAGGGGCAGATTTACAAGCCCCTTGTGTCAGTTTTACACTGCCATTGTGTCACTTTTTGTGACGCAGCGGCGGCGTAAAATGCGGCCCATTTACAACGTGACATATCTAGGGAGATGCATCGAGTTGTAAAGCCCTACGTCACGTTATACCTGCATCAGGTATAAAATATGCAGGGTAGGCGTTCCCACTTTAACAAGCCTTGTAGAAGTGATGCCGTGAAATCTACAAGATTTAACAGCGCCACTTCTAGGACGCTACTACATCAAAACCTTACGCCTGCTTGGATCAGGCATAAGGAGTGATGCAGCACAATGAGGATCAGCCTCCCCATGCATTGCTGGAGTTGCATCATGCTTGCGACAAGACTCCAGCAAATCGTGACTTTTGGGTTAACCGATGCATCCGAATTTCTGATGCATCTGTCAATCCTTGCGCCATGGTGCGACGTATTGTAAAAACAGAGCATCCATGGTGGCGCAAGGATTTCTCAGGGTGGCGGGGGAAAGTGATGCATCTCCACAGATGCGTCACTTTCTTGTAAATCTGCCCCAAAATTAATTTAAAGTTAAGGTAGTAAGTCAAGGCCTTGCATCATAACGTGTACATTAAGCGCACATTCACCGAGAAAGGTATATGAACGCTGAATAACAGATGTTTCATATTATTGAAAGATATACATTTTGTCAATCCCGGAAGTATGAAAGGTTGAGTGAACCCACCGGTATATTTAAAACAGTGACCGAAAGGTTCTTATGCTGAATACATTTATCCACGGAGGACTCATAGTTGGTAACCATGTTCCTAACTTTAGAGTTTTCATAGTGGGAAACGCCATGACTTGAAGAGGCAAAAGGCATTTAAAATTCCAAGTTATGACCAAGATTTCCTTAGGGGAGAGTATGTGGCGTAACGCCAGCACTGCCATCTTACTTCGAGTCTCGGCATCGGCTCAACATCCTGTGATTCTGGGCAAATCACTTAATCTCTCCTGTGCATACAAAAATGTATGTGTCCAAGCCCTCCAATACCTTCGAGTCGAGTTCGTGATATATATATATATATATATTAAAGAAAAAAAAACATATAAGGGAATAAGGATTTATTGGAAGCAAGGATATATAAGGGAATGAGGATTTAATGGAAGCAAGGGTTGGGCCATCTACCACATGCTTGCTTGCTGTCAGTCCTTCTGCATATGTTTCAGATCCTGGCTCCATGTGTTCGATCTGCAGCTTTCTGTACAATTACAGTAGATGGCGCTCCAGCACCACTAAAACGCTACTGCTGTGAAAAGCTCGTGTTTATCCAGCTAACGTAGCGTCACTTATCTACTGGGGAGTAAAGATGTTTTTTTTAATGGTTTGAAATGTAATTTTTACAATGCTTAGTATTGCGTGTAGTGTTATGGGTCTCTCCCGACTACGGCCTATCTTGAAATATCTCGTTCTGCGTCTCCAGTGATTTCGCTTTGATGACGTTGAAGTGTACCTCTAAATTAAAAGCAGATTACGTCAACGTCGGCACTCCTCTTTGTTAATCGACAAGCCACTGGACGTGTGCGTCAGGGGACAGCCAAATTATACGGAAGGGGTGGGTAAATTATGCGTCAAGAAAATAGCAAACAATGCAGTGTTATGAGGCACGTTTTATTACTTTTTGTTGCCATTTTAACACTTGTTAACACGGTCTGGGGCAAAAGTTGACCTCATTAGTGCCAATTATATTTATAAATACAGCAACAAGCAACAAAAAAAGGAGGCTCGTCAACTTTTGCAAAGGGCCTTCCACTGCACAACAGCATGTGCTGCTACGTTTTTAGTAACTTTCGTACCGATTGAGCTAGAAACACATTTTTTCTAATCCGCAGATCATGCAGCAGATGATGAATCATGCGGCAAAGGCGCCAAATCCATAATTATGCGGATAACGATGCAGATGCACAATCGCATAATAACAGTGACTTTGTTTGCCGGCGAAGGTTTCCTGTGGTTCTTTCACTGCGCTGTTTGTTTTCAATGAGAATTCGTTTCTGATCCCAGCGTGCTCCCACCCCCAATAAAGCCCTTGGTGTCCATCATGGCTGGGACCCAAATAAATGCTGTGGGAGTCCCCGAACCTTTACTTGTTGACATGGTCTTGCACGAAGTGTGAATGTGAGCTAGGTGCATGTAGTGCTTAATTTGTAAAAAAAATAAAAAATAAGTGCCAGGGCTCTAGTCACCAGGCCACTGCAGCTTGCACCAACCATTGCCACTGCCATCGTTGCCAATAACGGAACCTAAACAACTACTAACCTTCATACTGCTGCAAGTGTGACAATTCAGCCTATTCCTGACCCCAAAGCTAAAAATATAGCCTGGGTGTCAGGTATAAGCTGTTTTTAATGCATACTGAGTTAATAAACAATTGCTATTCTGCTCATCTCTAAATTATACAAACAACGACACCATGTGGCAGCTGTCATTAGTACTGGGGTCAACAATTAAGTGCTGGCGCTGAGCTCCGGAAACCACCAGCTCAAATTAAGCACTGGGTGTATGCTCCTGTTATTGTCATAGCTGGAGGTGCTGAACATGACTTAGTGCAGGTGGTAGTCCAAGGCTTAAGTGGGCTGTGTTCCTGCGGGTCTCAGACCTGGTAGAATTAAAAAACGGACATTTAAACAGGTCCTTATTATTACTGCCAAAACACATTGATTTCTGAATAATGAATGCAAAATAAACACAACAGTAATCCATGTTGGCTATTTAGTTCATGTTTATATTTCACGTTCTACTTAATCTTGCATTCCCTAAGAGTGTTAGCTATTTTCACAATCTTATGTTTCCATATTTTTTTAGTGTAGCATACCACCCTTGTACAGTGCATATATTAAACTGAGTCACCGACCGGTGATTATAGTGACACGATTGAGAGCTCTACAGTTGATGTCAATGGCAGTGCGACCTTCTTACAGTGCCTGTCAGTAGATCAAAAAGATGTTCGGAACGCATGGTCATACAACGCTTGGCCTCTTTGCAGAGCGCAAAGTCAATGGCCATGTATTGTAGTTGCAATTGTGATTCTGTGCAAATTAGTGTGAAGGAGGTAAACAGTTGGCAAAATATTGACAGGGTTAAAATAAAAGAAAATGCAATACTTACAGGTGAGTGGGAGAGTTGTGTGTTTAGGGGGAGGTGAAGTGAAAGACGTGAGGAAGTGCATTCAGGAGAGAGTGAAAAAAGGATGCTGAAGAGGAAAGAGATGAGTTTGAAGATAAGTAGATGGGCGAGATGTGGAGAGAAGAAAGGTGTAGATGTGTAACCTAGAGTGAATATAACAGGAGTGATTGAGGCACACTGAAGACCACGACCCTTTCCACGGGCCTCAGTAATGTTTAACCAAATAATAGAAAGTTCAGAGAGGATCAAAATACTGGTCCGGTGGCGCACTATGGGAATCACTGAAATTTAGTTTACATGTTTAAGCCACACCCTTACTTCCGTAAATTATGCCCCTGTTAGAGATCATCTCTTTTTTCATCCCACTTAAAGCCATGGTAGTAAACCAGAGGTATTCATCCCTGACAACTTTGTGTTAAATTTCACCGTTTGAGAGGAGGTGGGTGTAAAGTAATATAATGTGAATCCATTACTTTTATAAGGCACAAGGAAGCATGGCTTTATGCCGAGCACTGACCTTCCTGCCCCTCATTAAAAAAGCTTCCAAGGCTGTGGCTAATGTCCTGGGGAGTTTCCAACACTCACCATGGACATTAGCTGTGCCCATCCTCCAAGTACAAGCTGGAAACCAAGGGCCTCATTTACAATATTTTGATGCACTGCAGCGCAGCAAGCCTTCCTGCTGTGCTTCCGTGCGTCAAAAGAAAAGGGCAGGAATGCGCCGTATCTTTAAGATACGGTGCATTCCTGTTCTTTTCCCTTGCGCTGGTGCACAATGGGCTGCCGTGCGCCAACGCAGGCACCCTTGCACCATCGTACAAGGGTGTTTGCATTGTAGGTTTGATTGTTTTTGTGCCGGAAGGGGGAATGAGGAGGAAATCTACACGCAGCTCTCCTGTACCTCAAATATGTTGGCGCCTTTGTGTGTGAATATGCTTTATGAACAGTGGCGGCTGGTGACATTTGAAAGTGGTAGGGCGGAAATCCAGGCAACTTTTGTGTCGATGTATGTTAGTTAGCAAACCTTGACTGAGACAAAAACTGACAACAAACATGCAAAATAAATAAACGAGTGAAGATCTATGAAAAGTGAAATTAAACTCAAGGGTGACAAATTGGTATCATTTTCAAACGCTTTGCAGCCCTTTGCATATAATGATCTTTTTGAGCAAGACAACATAATGTGCTAACCTGAAAGGCAGGTCAACGGCCTTTTTTGTAGTTTTTATACAGCGCAAACTTGGTCAAGGGGCATCGGAGGGCTTATGCAGTCGTGGCTGGCAAAACAGGGGGGTGGGGGTAATCTATAAGTGATGTCATGCACAAACATATGTCCCTTTCTAAGCACTGTAGTGATGGTAGGCGCTATCCTGTAAACACTTCTGGCACTATAAATATACAGTGAATTCAGACATATGTAAATGCACTTGTGCAATCACACTACATCGCTTGTGCTACGACACCCAGTTTATACAACGGAATGAATACACACACACATAAACGTACCAGTGCATAGGTCCCCTATCACAACCCACCCCGTGAGATAAAGCCCCAGATTGAGCCTAATTGCCCCATCACAAGCAGCGCGTGTGAAATCATAAACACACCTGTCCCTTCAAACACACTCCTGACACACTGAGGCCAGTCTTGTGAAATGTCACGATCCCGCCGTCTTCGTCATCCCATGCATACCGGTGCTGCCATAAACACATTCCAGTGCCGCACAAATAACCACCATAAATCCGATTAATGGATTTAATCACCTGCTGTCTCTTCATCTCTGTGCTCCGTCCTCCCACCCACCACAGCTGCGTCCAAGACAAACAGGTAGCAGTTGCTGTGCCAGTTGCAAAAAAAGTTCTAAATGTAAAAAGAAGAGCTGAGCTGAAACCCCACACCCACGTGCATTGACTATCTTTCGTGTGCGTCGTCTCCCAAGGTTTGTTTGTGAACATCACACACTACAGAGCCTTTACAGATCGCCATCAGTGTGAACGCTTAAAGTGCCATTGGTACAAGTGGTGAAAGCCGCCTCCTTCAGTCGCGGCTTACAATACTCGATGTGGGGGTGGACTCGGGTGGGGACAGGGGGAGTTTTAAATTAAAATAAAATAAAAACTTACCTGACCGGCCTCTGCTCCTGGGCCGGAGTCCAGCGTTGGCGCTCTTCAGTTTGTGAACAGGAGCAGCAGCGTCACAGGACTCCCGCCCTGCGTTCTTCAATTCCGGCTGGCTGCAGCTCTCCTCGCGTCATCGGACACGCAGCCTCCCTCCCTCCCCTCCTCCAATCAGAACTCTCCAGGCGAATCTCAGCGCGCCCCACCTGGGCCATTTTCTCCATGCAGCAGCCTACATAGAGAGAAGGGAGAGTGGGCGGTCCTGCTCAAGGGTAGGGGGGGAGTGGCTTGCCCAGTGTTGTGCATACGGACTGTTTGATCAGCCCCAGGGCCGGCCAAACAGTCCCTATGCACAACAGTGGGCAAGCCACTCCCCCCTGCCCTCAACCAGAACCGCCCACCCCCAACCAGGCAATTATGCTTTCTCGCAGTGCGAGAAGGCAGAAACATAAATGGTAGTTATTACCATTTATGTTTCTGCCTTCTCGCACTGCGGGAAAGCAGGGGGGCGGCGCCCAAACGCCCCTATGGAGGAGCCGCCACTGTATATGAATATGCTACGTTTGACCTTGGACAGTGTATGGGAAGCTCAGATTTCCTGATTCCTATGAATAGGGACCCTGAATCAGTTCCCTCTTGTTTGAGTCCAATCCTCCTGCACCTTGAACCACCTGTTCCCAAATAAAAGAGTATTTGGCACACTGATTTAATGCCTGTGGTCTCTGGGGAGGGTAGATGTGACTATGTAGTTCTTGGACTCCTAAAACAAGGTTGAGGCAGTTTGTGATTACTGGGTGGTTTGGAGAGTGCATCACGTCTGAACTGCATACACTCATTCTTTGGACTGGTAGCACACTCCTGTCACCTGCATAGGCCATGCCAATCTGGGGGATACCCAGAGAAACTATGCTGTGGCCCTCACTCCACGGAGGGACCAGAAGGTATTAAGGCTACAGTTTAATTAAACTGCAGAAAGATACGAGTATTTATTTTAAGATACATAAAAACACGTCATTATTTGTTTTTTTACATATATAGGTACAATTAAAATAAAAGGTAATATTAAACTAAAAGCTGGGCCTAGGCAGAGGTTGAAGTGGGCAGGATCTATGAGGGAAAAGTGGCCATCCTTAATTAATTTTAGAAAAGACAGTTCTGAGAACTTTTTGGTTGAAAAACAACTGTCCCTGGACAGTTAATGTCAATCTCCAGGTGCCTAGGGCTAAAAGTAAAAGGAGGGAGCCTCCTCTGTTACGAAGCCGAGGGAGGGACACAGAAATAAATAAGTAACAGCAAGCCTTCTGGCCAGGGTGCCGGTACCTGAAAGAAATGCAAATGTGTGCCATTGGCTAATCAGCAAATCTAAAGACTGGGAGAAAGTTTAGGCTTTAATTAACGGAGTCATTTGAGGCTTCATGGTGACAAAGATGTATTTGTTTTGAGAGGTAATGTAATTGTGGTAACAGCTGAGCTTTCAATGGGCACGCATAAAAAAATGCGTGCAGTAGGCACAGTCTAGTCTGAATGTGTGCTGCTAAAATATATATTTTGAAAGCACTTGTTTTAATCTTAAACTTCGAGGGCCTGATACATAGTTTGGCAGACGTAGGAAAGGCCGGCAGGATGGCAAAGGACTTTACATTCACCACTCTGCCTTTACTAAGAATGTCAGATTTAGAGTAAACTGCTGGCCCTACCGTAAACTTTATAGGTTTGCATGAACCACCATTATTGAGAATCACGTGCAACAGCAAGTGGCACTTGACGGTGCAGCCAGGACCTGCGCCCAACCATCGCGAGCAGCTAACCATTCTGCTGCTCACAGCCATGGGCCCTACGCCGCTTGGCACCTTGGGCTCAGCCTTCAGCTGTGTGCAGCGCGAGTTTTGCCGCAGGGTCTGGTCCGCGGCCAAGCCATGCACCCAACCCCCCACAGGGCGAGCAATGTCCTCTTGCTGGCTAATATGTACATTTGCCATTAAATCTATTTGAAATTGACATGCTGTGTGTGGGCTGTTTATCTTGTGCACTTACAAGGTTTATCTTTCTCGGATATATAGATAGATCTATACATATAGATATGTGTCTATATATATACATATATGTAAAACAAGTTCAAGGAAAAACGTAAGTCCAAGGTAAACTCGCACTCCGCAATTGGGATATTAGCAGAAATTGAAGACATTTGTCTTCTATGTTCACAGCTTTGAGGATCAAGCCCTTCCGTGTTTTGTCCTTTGTTTATTTTTTGTATTTTTTGTATTTTTCTTTAAAGTAAGTTGGGAACAAACTTATTCAGTTTTGGCCGTGAAGAGGCCCGGGATTGGGTGAAACGCGTTGCCATAATAAACCTTTCTGCTATTATCCCAATTGTGGAGTGCGAGTTTACCTTGGAGTTACGTTTTTCCTTGGACTTGTGTTACATTGATTACGGGTCCTGCACCCTTATACTCACACCAGCCCCACGAGAGTGGATGTGACCAGCGAGCTTGCAGGACTGTTTCTACATATATACATATATATCTTTATATATATATCTATATATTGAAAGTTAAAAAAAATAAATATATATATATATATAAAAAAAAAAATTGTATCCTACCTGGTGGTTGCCAGTAGGTAGTTATAGTTAGGACCTAGGAAAATAATGTTTTATTTTGCTAATAACTTTGATGCTGTTTGATGAATCTTCACAAAATTTTAAAAACTAGTGTGGCAGTCACTTAAGCTGCTGTCTGGTAAGTTTGAGAGTTATTTATTAAGCAAGGACCGAGAAAACAGGGGGGGGGGTCCTCAAAATGTGTTTTCACCATGAAATTTCCCATAGGGGTTTTAGACACGACTACAGACAGAACCGCTTAATGGAATTATACCAAATTTAGCAGAAAGCTAGATCTTGGTTCAGAAGGAGTGCTTTTTGTAATTTAGTGTAAATCTGTACAGTAGCTTTAGAGTTTTTAAAGAAAAAAGATCTATGTATATCTAGAGACGAGTATCCACCACTCAACGGAATTACACCAAATGTGGCAGAAAGTTAGATCTTGGTCCAGAAAGAATGCTTTTTTGTAATTTGGTATAAATCTGTTCAGTGGCTTTAGAGTTATTAAAGAAAAAGATTTATGTATATCTAGAGACACAGATCCACTGCGGATCCACTTGACAAAAGCAATGCCATGGTTGACTGGCCGCAACCTAAGAGAATAGTTACAGCCGCCGTTTTGTCAATCGGGACATGGTTCCCGGGGGGAGGAATAAAGTGAAAATAGTATATACGGCAGTGGTCTTCAAACATTTTCATACAGTGCCCCCCACAGTGGAAACAAAAATCATCGCCTCCCCCTCAAAAATATCCACAATTCCATTACACTCCCAATGTTTAAATATGTCTAGACTTATTTAAACAGTAGGTTATGTTACTGTTTTAAAAAATGCAATCAAATACATGATTGCCAAATTTACTTTTCGGGTCAGGCAGTCCTTACTAACGTGTAAAAGTATCCACAGTCTAGTTATTGGAAATAGGGTGGAGGTTTTAAAGAATATTTGGAGTCCCTTCCCATTTGACGCCTTCTCCCAGGCAGGATAAAAATAACCAAAGATGTTAGTGATGGCTCATTACAGAGCAGCTTACTGCTGCTAATTGTTTTCCACTGAAAACAATGCACTGTTATCAGCATAATGCTGCTTTTGGCCAGAGACTGGCGCCCCACTTGGGATCACTTGAAGCCAATGTAGGGGATCTGCACCCTTTGATGACCCCTGATATAAGGGGTCAGGATAGAGGTACTGATGGAGGGGTCTATGTGGGACCCCTCATGGAAAATACATTGTCCCAAAAAAGTTTTGGGAGCGCTTGAGGATCTGCTGATCCATGCAGCACTCCGTGCCACCCCCCTTTGTGAATCCACGATGGATCTTCGGATCTAGACCCCAATTAAAAATAAAATACATCCCCCTCATAGATCCACTCACACACACACACCCTTACACACATACACATCCACTCACACATCCATACAGCCACTCAAACACACAGAGATCCAGAACACCACTCACACACCCATACAGCCACTCACGCACCCATACTACCACTTACACATCCAGTCACACATCTGTACAGGGCTCACACACCCACTCAGAGACCGAGAAATCCACCCACATACCAAATTACAGACCCACAAGTCAGTACGCACATGCACTCACACACCTACACAAACTTTCACACACCCATACAGTCACTCACACACCCACTCAGAGTCTAGAAACCCACTCAATTCCCCACTCAGAGACCTTGAAAGCCAGATACCCAACCACTTACACACTCAGATATCTACTCACACACCCATTCAGAGACCCAGAGAACCCAGGTTACAGGGGCATTATAGTTAGGAAATAAAATGTAAAAAACCTTAGAAATTCACACAAAAACACCAAAGGTAATTGTGACGTTATAGTTAGGAAATAGCATTAAAAAATCTTAGAAATTCACTAAAAACTAGAGGTTACAGGAATTTAATAGTTAGGTTCAGAAATTACACACAAAACCATAGAAAATTGGCAGTTATAATCATCTCAAGTAACTCTAACTCGTGCGCTAAAGTAACCATAACTTGCGCCCTCACCATGCACTGCTAATTACCCCACAAATTACATTACTCATGACATCTTCTATGACATCTTTGATAATATTACTGCAACATTTGCAGTGAAATTATTGATGAGAAAATTGTGCATGGTGCAGCCGTGAGTTATAGTGACTTTAGGGCACGAGGTATAGTTACTTGAGGTAACTATAACTATAACTGCTGAATATCTATGGTTATGTGTGTGTAAAATCTGAACGTAGCCATACGTCCTTGCCTTTGTTTTTTAGTGAATTTCTATGTTTTTAAAACTCTGTTTCCTAACTATAACGTCCCTGTAATCTTTGTTTTTTTCAGTGAAAATAGAAGGAGAAGGGGGAGACGCCAGGCACGCAGGAATTGGAGAAAACGCAATTAATTAATTTAATTGATGAACAACAACGCTCTGACAGTGTAGTTAAAATACAAGAAGCAAACACTATTATAAACCTGTCCAATATCAACCTGTCAATAGCGGAAAAGCAGTTACTCTTCCTGGGACTCTCCTTCTGCCCAGAATCTAATTTCCAATACACCAGAACCAGAGCAGATGTCAAACAATTTATACGTAAACTTAAACTTAAAAAATTCCACTTACAAAGATCATCCACTGACCTAAAATCCTCAGTCGCTGCAACTGTATCTAACAAAGACACCCCGGGGCTAGTGGTTGCAGATATCAATTTATTTTGAGATATGTGTCAACTGGAGAGTGGGGATCAATTCAACAGTCAAGATACTATGTCCTCATGTGGTCAGACCAGAAACACCCTTTAAAACTAAATCAAAGTTTGTCCCCCTAGCAGCACGCGACGGGCTGGATTCCTTTAGTGATCATGTGGTGGGCCAGATTAAGAAATTGACCCACGCCACCAATAGATCTAAAAGAAGGTACACCAACAGTGAAAGAAAATATAATCAACTAATGACAACATTAAAAAGGGAGGATGTGGTAATACGGACCTCTGATAAGGGCGGAAATATTGTCCTCTGGCCTATGAAAGACTATTTAAAGGAAGCATACAGTCAACTAAACAACCCTCAATGTTATAGGAAAAGTACTCCATTGAAGTATAAAAGCATTCAAGACTCTCTGTTCAAGAATTTGCTGGCCTGGAAGAGTGTAGGACTTTTGAGCTGGGATGAATATAAATTTATCAAGAAAGAACATCCTCTGGTGCCATATATTTATTTTATACCAAAAGTTCACAAAAGTATGGATGCACCGCCAGGCCAGCCGATCATTGCAGTATGTGATGGGCCACTGGAAAATCTCTCCAGGTACATTGACTACTTTTTGCCGGTACATATGAAGCAATTAAAGTCATACATCCAGGACACAAGTGACTTTTTAAACAAAATTAAGGAGTTGTCTTGGGATAAAGACTTATTATTAATAACATTGGATGTATGCTCTCTTTATACCTGCATTTGAAACCAGGATGGACTGAGAGCAGTGGAGTATTTCCTAAACACCAGACCTATGATGTATGCAGAACACACCCGAATGCTGTTAGACATGCTGCTTTTCAGCTTGGAGAATAACTTATTCCTTTTTAATGGCCAGTTTTATCAACAGATTCAGGGTGTCGCGATGGGGGCCAGTTTTTCCCCCAGCTATGCCTGTCTGTTCATGGGCTGGTGGGAAGAACTGGTCCTCATGCGAAAATATGAATGTGTATATACCACCAATGTTATTTCCTGGATGCGTTTTATTGATGATCTTTTTAATGTGTGGCGAGGAGGAGAGGAAAGTGCCTTGGAATTCATAAATTAAATTAATCAAAATGATTTTAATCTTAAATTCACTTTTACCATAAATAGGCGCTCAGTGACCTTTTTAGATGTTTAAGTTTTAGTAGAAAATAATGTCTTAGCTACTACCCTTTTTAGAAAACCGACTGCAGGTAATACACTTTTACATGCGTCGAGTGCACATCCTTCTCATTTAATTAAGAGCATCCCCTATGGGGAGATGCTCCGTATCCACCGCATCTGCAGTAACCCAGAGGATGCGAGGACAAAACAGATGGAAAGTCGTGCCAGATTTCTAGCCAGGGGCTATAGTACTGAAATTGTGGATGCCGCCATGAGAAAATCACAAGCGAGGGCAAGGGAGGATCTCCTTGTCTACAAGTCTAAATTATCACAGTCAGCTGTAGAGCAAAATCCACAACCTGTAAGGCTTATTTTAACATACTCAAAACAGGAAAAAGAACTAAGGAGCATCATTAGACGCAATTGGAACTTTATCCAGGATGATCCTGTGATAGGTGAATTGATGCCTTCCAATCCTGCAATCTCATTCAGAAAATGTTTGAGTATGGGGAACATGTTAGCTAAAAACAGTCACGAGAGTTGTCGAAAAGATATGTGGTTGACTATAAGAAAAGGTTTTTTTAAATGTCTGTCATGTAAGGTCTGCCAGTTTGGGACCAACACAAAAACATATACTACTGCTTTTTCCAAAACTGTTAAAGAAATCAAACAACACCTAACTTGTAAGACAGAATATTGTGTCTATGTTTTGGAATGTGACTGTCATTTGAAGTATATTGGTAGCAGCAAACTGGCAGTCCATAAACGCATTTTGCAACATATCAGGTCAATAACTAATAAAGATCAGAATTACCCTGTGGTAAGGCATTTCCAGATGGCACATGATAGCAATCCTAAACATTTGAGTTACTTTGATATTGAAGCTATCCCCATTACAAAAAGAGGGGGGATAGGGAAGCTAAATTCCGTCGCCTGGAGACAAGTTACATATTGGAATTTGATTCAAAGTCACCAGGAGGGCTCAATATAACGGAAGATCTTCATACCTTTCTTTAATGAGCTAATTCAGTCTTCTCTAGCATATAACGGGGGATATGTCAACCACAAGTAGAATGAATCTAAAGAAATGAAATTGTTTTTACATAATATAAGAACAGAGGACAAATGATAGGCCCCTTTTAGTGCTATTTGAATTCATTTATTGAACACTATATGTGGCAGTTCTTGTGGGGTGGCCTAGTTTCGGATGGATGGTTTTTAGGACATAGGGTAGTTTTTATCTTTTTGTCTTATATTCCGTCGTTCTTGAGCCGGGTCGCTGCATAATTGCCTCAAAATTTTCCTTTAAGGGCCTTTCTGCAAGACTTATGGAATTTGGTCAATTCTGAGATACTGGTATAATTCAATGTCTATACCAACAGTACATTGCGATCATTTGCACATTTGTGAAAATATGAACTTCAGATTTTTTTGTACATTTGCACTCTAAGGGCATTAGTCACTTTAATCCAAAGTACTGTAGCACGATGTCACTTTAATCTTTTTGTGGGTGGATCTAAAATAAGAATAGTAACAAAATTCAATGAGATACCTAATAGGCATTAGGCAGGTACAAGTGCAAATGCATAGCATTGAATTAACCCCAATTGATATGGTCAGAATATGGCCATACAGTAAAATCCAATGAAGAAAAGGAGACGACATATAGGACTGGGTACAATGGATTTAATATGACTATGATACAAATCTTCTCTTTTTGTTTCATATATATATATATATATATATATATATATAATTCTTTTTTATTACTTGTTTTGTGAAGTATATGTCAACAATTCTACGGTTATGGAGCACGTTTAACATTTTTTATTCACTTAATATAACATTCATGAACTGTATAAAGAGGGTCAACTTGGCATTTAGGCCGCAATTTTGAGATGTTTTTTCAGCATTGATTGTGCATTTCTAAAAAATGTTATTTATATTATTAAATGTGGACATACTTCATGTCTAAAATGCAGGAAATGCAAAGCTCTCTATTAAGAACATGTACAAGCATCTAAGAGGATATGTTTGTAATAACGTACAATATTATTACTATAGTATTTCTACTATGTTCATGAATTATATGCACTGGCACTTTAAATAGCGGGATGATATGCTGAGCGTCGTCATGTGATCAAGGCCGTTTGAATGGCCGAAACGCGTTATGGCAGAGGACTAAGATAGATAAAAACTATTAGCACCATTGGAGGTCTGCACTCGTCATTGATGCGCAAAGCATTGGGGTAGGGACATGGACTCGGATAACAGAGGACAGGAGGGACATGGAGAGGTGCACCAAACTGACCCTGCAGGGCATGCATCAGGCTTTGCAGCAGCACAATACACCACACAGGACATGCAGGACGGGAGTGCAGCACAACAATCCATAGAAAGCAAAAGGAAGGGGACAGGTCCATGCACATGGACAACAGAGAACAGAGGGGAACGAGGCAATGGTAGCTAGCTGACCATAATGGACAGACAGGAGAGAAAGCTGCAGCATAACAGACCATAAAGGGCAGGAGGGACGGATCAGGGGCATTACAATGGAACAGAGGGAGGGAATAGGGGTCTGCACATGGAAACAGAGGGCTGGGGGCAAGGGGGCAGGGCAGGAGCAGCAAGATGACCATGGAGGTCAGGCAGGATGGACACTAGAAGCAAGACACACCATGGAGAGCAACAGTGAGACTATGATGGCATACACACACCCATGGAGGGAAGGTGGGAGGGGGTCAGGGACAGCTAGCTGACCACACAGGGAAGGTGGGAGGGGCCGTGGCAGCACAGAAGACCATGCATGGCAAGCGGGAGGGTTAGTGGCAGCACAATGGCTATGATGGGCAAGAAGGAGGGTGCAGGGACATGCACAAAGGACCATGGAGGATAGAAGGGAGGGTCAGGACCTGGGCACAGACAGAGAGTTCAAGGGAAGGGGCCTCACAACAGACCGCGCAGGGGAGGCTGGAGGAGCAGTTGCAGCACAACAGACCAGGGAGGGCAGAAGGGTGTGGCAGTAAAATGGACCATGGAGGACAGGAGGAAGGGGATAGGGGCATGGCATGTGTACAGGCAGATGGAGGTGGCAGGGACAGGTTACAGTCATCTGACAATGCTAGGCAGGTGGAAGGGGAGTGGCAGCTCAACAGAACATTCAGAGTAGATAGGAGTGGCAGGTCCATGGAACATGGTGAGCAAAAAGGACGGAGCAGGGGCATGCACAAAGACATCGGAGGACAGGGGGAAGGAGAATAGGGGCAGCAAGCTAAGCACAGAGGCTAAGCAGGAGGTCAATGATGGGGCATAGAATTGGGCAATGGAGGGCAGGATGAGTGAACTGGTACATCATGCTAAATGGAGGGCAGTGGCAGCACATCAGACCATGCATGGCAGGAGGGAGGAGGCTAGTCCATGGATTCAGACAACAGAGGATAGGGAGGAGGTGGATGAGGCAGCAAGCTAACGGTACAGAGAAGGTGGGTATTAGGAACTTTATTGTTTTTAAAATGTGTGTCTGTGCGAACTACTTAAAATATGAACAAGTATGCAGCATAATCTCACTTTTATTCAGGAAGAAGAGGACGTTTGTGACTGTGACTCCGGGCTCACTTGGCAGAAACACCCCCTGACCCTCCACCCCCATCGCAAAATGTAATGCCCGTGAAAAGGGTAGGTGAACGCAGTGTTATATAGAACATAGTACTGAGAGCACGATTGAAAATGAAAACTAGATATAGTAAATGGTATAAACTATGAACCAAAAAGTGTGATATAAGATGAACCGGGCGTGAAATATAATATGCAATACAATGTGCGCAATGACAGATTAATTGGAGAGCGCGAGATAGCACAGGCACTAGCGCCTGCTATGCGATATGCGCCTTGGAGTTTAATATGCACAGGGCAGTGTTGTTTAACCTAACTAGTCTCTAAAGTTGTAATATAAAATATGTGCTGGGGAGTGTAACGTTGCATATGCACTGTGACAAAGATATGGATCCCAGATTGTAATATGTATGGCATAGCGCTGTGCGTTATAACATAGGCATCGAGGAAGGCACGTTAGATGGGGCAATATAACCCGTGCGAAGGCAAGTGTGGCATGACATATTCACGGGGTGGTGTTACAGTGCACATGTGCTAGAGAGTGTCATAGCATGCGCACTAGCTGGTGGAATACAACACAGAGGTATGTGGCACTCGGCAGGCACTGGTGGGTGTAGCACAGCATTGGGCTTAGCCAGGAGCGCGCTGTGACTCTCAAGTGAGATTCGTCTCCTTTCCAGAGAGTAAAATAAAAAGTATTACACATCCGGCGGTGGATGTGTGTTTTGGTCGAATTTTTGTCGAATCCCCTTTGAATGGCTTGGTGTGCATGTGTATTAATTGTGCCCGTCAATAGCTACCCATATTTGTATAAATAAACAACAAGGGTGTCTACTTGGAGAGTACCCACCGGCGGGGGCGCTGGGATTTGGCACGGTAGGGCGTCAGACACGTCAGAGCTTCACTAGCGGTGTAAATACATTTCACGTGGATTCAATGTATGCATAGTCGCCTTTTAATGAATATCACGCAAATCGTCATGATGATAGGTACGTAAGGTTTGTCCAGCATGTCCTAGGTGTTTCTATAAATATATATTTTTTTAAAATAACAAAAAACAAAGGTCGGCCCCGGGGGATGGGGACCCCGGGGCCATAAGTGGCCTGAGGAGGTGGGCAACACAGCCCCCTTCCAAAAAAAGAAATTCTGAAAAAAAAAAAAAATTAGGGGGCAGGCCCTGGGGGTTGGGGTCCCCAGGGCCAATAAATTAGAAAAAGAAGGGGGTCCACACAGCCCCCTTTCTTTAAAAAAATAAAAATAAATAAAAGACCGGCATCGCGCCGGAGGCCACACCCCCTCCTTGCAGCACTCTGCAAATGCGCCCCCTGACGATTTGTAAATTGGGGAATTAATTCCCCTTCAATACTGAGGGTCCCTGAGGGCCAACTAACCCAACAGGTATCTCCAGTATGAGCCAGGAAGCTGCGTTGCAGACAGGTGTTCTGAGGCAATGCTCCTTTAACGCAGCTCTGTGGCGCTTACTGGAGGTACCTAGTGGGCTAGTTTGATCCTAGGGACCCTTAGGATTCAAGGGGACTTAATCTCTCAACTTAGAACGGCCACAGGGCGTGTTTACGCAGTGGTGAAGGGTGGGGATGGGGCCTGAGTTAATGTGTGCAAACACACCCTGTGACGCGTTTTAAGTTGGGGAAATATTTCACCTTCAATCCTGAGGGATCATGGGGGCCAACTAGCTCACCAGGTGCTTCCAGTAAGCGCCACTGCGCTGTGTTGCAGAGAGGTGGTCTAGGCCGTGCCCCTTTTTACATTTCTCTGCAACGCAGCTCTGTGGCGCTTACTGGAGGTACCTAGTGGTCTAGGTGGACCCTAGGGAACCTCAGGATTCAAGGGGACTTAATCTCCCAACTTAAAACGGCCACAGGGCGTGTTTACACAGTGGGGAAGGGAGAGGACGGGGCCTGAGGTGACGTGTGCAAACACTCCCTGTGGTGCGTTTTAAGAGGTAGTTTTAATCCCCCTGCCCTATTATATACTAAGGGCTTACAGAGGAGGTCATGCTAATCACAGGGGGGACCCCAACGCATAGTGTTCCCTAGTGTATGTAGGTGTTTTCACTGTATTCTAAGTGTCTTTTAACATAGCACTGGCTCTAGGACTGGTTAGTCAGACTCAGTTACCATCCGTCTGAAAAAGTTGAGGGTACAGGATGATTTTGCAACAAAGCTTCTTTCTGCTCTTCTGTTTGTTCTTTCTTCACGTTATCCTTCTTCCTGCACTTTTCTTCATCTTTGAGGACTTCTGTTGCTTCTTTCTGCATTTCTTTTTTTTCTTTCTGTGCGTTTTTTCTTCTTTCTTCACATGTCCTATCTCTGTAGGCATAGTTAGAAATTAGCATTGAAAAAACCTTTGAAATTCACTGTAAAAACCATAGGTTTCGAGCACGTTATAGTTAGGAATTAGCATTTAAAAAACCTTAGAGATTCACTGAAAAAACCATAGGTTTCAGGGGCGTTATAGTTAGCTGGACTTTTCACTCGTACAAAACCATTGAAATTCCCCCGTTATAGTTAGTTCAGCTAACTATAACTCGCGCGCCCGCAACAAACTGCTGATGACGTCACATATTACATCACTCATGACATGGTCAGTGACATCACTCATGACATCACTGATGACATCTCAAATGACAACACTGATGACATCTGATCCCACCCCGGGACACTGTAGTTTGCAATGACAGGGCGACTCCCACCCTGTCATTGCAAACTGCTTTCCTATTTGGAAGAGAGAGCAGGAAACCTGCTCTCTCTTCCAAATCGGACAGCAGATTGCTTTTCCACATGGGGAGCAGCATGTTAGCTGCTCCCCATGTGGAAAAGCAATGCCGGCTCCCGCAGGACGTGGGGAGCCGGCTGGGACCGTGGGGGGATTGGGGACCGCCCCACGGCCCCCAACGAAGAGGGCCAGCCCCGGGGGATGGGGTCCCTGGGGCTAGTAGTGGCCCGGACGACCCCCTCCTCAAAAAAAAAAGAAACGTCCCGGGGGTGGAGTCCCTGGGGCCATCAGTATCAAAATAAAAATTTTTAAAAAAAGGGCCATGCCCCAGGGGTCCCCGGGGCAAATTATGGCCTCGGAAGGGGGGCCACGTGGCCCTCTTCCCGATTTTTATATTTTTTTTAAAAAAAAGATTGGGGGCAGGCCCTGGGGGATGGGGTCCCCAGGGCCAATAAATTAGAAAAAGAACGGGGCTACACAGCCCCATTCTTAAAAAAAAAAAAAACGGGATCGGGCCGGAGGCCACGCCCCCTCCTTGCACCACTCTGCAAACGCGCCCCTGGCGCATTTGCAGAGGGGGAACTAATTCCCCTTGAATACTGGGAGACCCTGGGTGCCAACTAGCCCACCAGGAACCTCCAGTATGTGCCTCGGGGTGCGTTGCAGAGAGGTGTAATGAGGCCACGCCCCTTTTTACACCTCTCTGCAACGCAGCTCCGTGGCACTTACTGGAGGTACCTGGTGGGCTAGTTGGCCGCCAGGGGACCTCAGGATTCAAGGGGACTTAATTCCTCAACTTAAAACGCGCCATGAAGGTAGGGGGCGGGGCCTGAAGTGATATGTGTTCAAACACGCCCTGTGGCGCGTTTTAAGTTGGGGAATTCATTCCTCTTCAATCCAGAGGTCCCCTGGGGGCCAACTAGCCTACCAGGTACCTCCACTAAGCGCCACGGAGCTGTGTTGCAGATGATGTAATATGTGACATCATCAGTAGTGGATTGCGGGCGCGCGAAATGTAGTTAGTACAACTAACTATATCGAAGGAATTTCAATGGTTTTGTACGAGTGAAATGTCCAGCTAACTATAACACCCCTAAAACCTATGGTTTTTTCAGTGAATTTCAAAGGTTTTTTAAATGCTAATTCCTAACTATATCAGGCCTGAAACCTATGGTTTTTTCAGTGAATATATATATATATATATATATATATATATAATATATATATATATATATATATATATATATTCACTGAAAAAACCATAGGTTTCAGGCACGTTATAGTTAGAAATAAGCATTTAAAAATACCTTAGAAATTCACTGAAAATACCATAGGTTTTAGGGAAAGTTATAGTTAGTTGGACATTTCACTCGTACAAAACCAAAGAAATTTTCCCGTTATAGTTAGTGCAGCTATAACTCGCGCCCCCGCAATGCACTGCTGATGACGTCACATATTACATCACTCAATGCACGGTCAGTGACATCACTGATGACATCACGGATGACATCTCAAATGACATCACTGATGACATCACTGATGACATCATCCAGTGACTGTGTGTTTCTGTAAAGTTTAAATATGTTTAATGTATATAGGGAAAGGCGTATTGAAGAATGAGTGGGCATATAAGTGTCTGAATGGATGATTTAGTAGGTGCGTGACTGACTATAGGTGAGTGGTTAAACGTATCTTACTGAATGCATGGGTTAGTGACTAAACTGTGTGAATATCTGTATCCGTCTGTCTGTTGGTGTGTAAGCAGCTGCATGGGTTTGCGAATAGCTACATGAGTGTCTATTTGGGTTATTGATTGGTTGTCTGAGTATCTACATGGGTGCCTGAGTGTTTGTGTGGGTGGGGTATGTGTGACTGTGCATAGATGTGTGAGTGGGTGATTCACTGGGTGTATGGTTTCAAGAGTGCATCTGTGACAGACTGTATGGGTGGGTGAGTGAATTTATATCTCAGTGGTACATGTGTGAGTAACTACATATGTGAAAGGCAGTATATATGTGTGTTGGAGTATATAAATGGCTATAAGTGAGAGTGTGTGATTGTGAGAGTGGCTGTATGGATGAGTGTGTGCTTGTATCAGTTATTGTATAAGAGCGTAAGAATGTGCTAGTATTTGTATTAGTAATTGAGCTGGTGTGTGTATAACTGTGGCACTTACTGGAGGTACCTGGTGGGCTATTTGGCCCCCAGGGACCCCCAGTATTGAAGGTGAATTAATTCCCCAACTTAAAACGTGCCACAGGCTGTGTTTGCCAACATGTCACCTCAGGCCCCGCCCCCTCCCTTCACCACTGTGCAAACGCACCCCGTGGCACGTTTTGAGTTGGGGGATTACGTCCCCTTGAATCCTGAGGGTCCCTGGGGTCCAACTAGCCCACCAGGTACCTCCAGTAAGCGCCACAGAGCTGCGTTGCAGAAAGGTGTAAAAAGGGGCGTGGCCTGGACCACCTCTCTGCAACGCAGGCCTGTGGCGCTTACTGGAGATACCTGGTGGGCTAGTTGGCCCCCAGGGGCCCTCAGGGTTCAAAGGGAATTAATTCCCCAACTTTAATCTCTCTACAGGGTGTGTTTGCACACATGTCACCTCAGGCCCCGCCCCCTCCCTTCACCACTGTGCAAACACGCCCCGTGGAGCGTTTTAAGTTGGGAGGTTAAGTCCCCTTGGATCCTGAGGGTCCCTGGGGCCCAATTAGCCCACGAGGTAGCTCCAGTAAGCGCCACAGTGCTGCGTTGCAGAAAGGTGTAAAAATGGGCGTGGCCTGGACCACCTCTCTGCAACGCAGGCCTGTGGTGCTTACTGGAGATACCTGGTGGGTTCGTTGGCCCCCTGGGGCCCGCAGGATTCAAGGGGACTTAATTCCCCAATTTAAAATGCGCCACATGTCGTGTTTGCACACCTCACCTCAGGCCCCGCCCCCTCCCTTTACCACTGTGCAAACACACCCCGTGGCACGTTTTAAGTTGGGGGATTAAGTCCTCTTGAATCCTGAGAGTCCCTGGGGTCCAACGAGCCCATCATGTACCTCCAGTGAGCACCACAGAGTACCATTGCAGAGAGGTGTAAAAAGAGGCGTGGCCTGGACCACCTCTCAGCAACACAGCCCTGTGGCACTTACTGGAGGTACCTGGTGGGCTATTTGGCCCCCAGGGACCCCCAGTATTGAAGGTGAATTAATTCCCCAACTTAAAACGCGCCACAGGGTGTGTTTGCACACATGTCACCTCAGGCCCCGCCCCCTCCCTTCACCACTGTGCAAACGCGCCCCGTGGCACGTTTTGAGTTGGGGGATTATGTCCCCTTGAATCCTGAGGGTCCCTGGGGTCCAACTAGCCCACCAGGTACCTCCAGTAAGCGCCACAGAGCTGCGTTGCAGAGAGGTGTAAAAAGGGGCGTGACCTGGACCACTTCTCTGCAACGCAGGCCTGTGGCGCTTACTGGAGATACCTGGTGGGCTAGTTGGCCCCCAGGGGCCCTCAGGGTTGAAAGGGAATTAATTCTCCAACTTTAATCTCGCCACAAGGCGTGTTTGCACACATGTCACCTCAGACCCCGCCCCCTCCCTTCACCACTGTGCAAACACGCCCTGTGGAGCGTTTTAAGTTGAGAGGTTAAGTCCCCTTGAATCCTGAGGGTCCCTGGGGTCCAATTAGCCAACGAGGTACCTCCAGTAAGCACCACAGTGTTGCGTTGCAGAAAGGTGTAAAAATGGGCGTGGCCTGGACCACCTCTCTGCAACGCAGGCCTGTGGCGCTTACTGGAGATACCTGGTGGGCTAGTTGGCCCCCTGGGGCCCTCAGGATTGAAGGGGACTTAATTCCCCAATTTAAAATGCGCCACAGGTCGTGTTTGCACACCTCACCTCAGGCCCCGCCCCCTCCCTTTACCACTGTGCAAACACGCCCGTGACACGTTTTAAGGTGGGGGATTAAGTCCCCTTGAATCCTGAGAGTCCCTGGGGTCCAACGAGCCCATCATGTACCTCCAGTAAGCACCACAGAGCACCATGCAGAGAGGTGTAAAAAGAGGCGTGGCCTGGACCACCTCTCAGCAACGCAGACCTGTGGCACTTACTGGAGGTACCTGATGGGCTAGTTGGCCCCCAGGGACCCCCAGTATTGAAGGTGAATTAATTCCCCAACTTAAAACGCGCCACAGGGTGTGTTTGCACACATGTCCCCTCAGGCCCCGCCCCCTCCCTTCACCAATGTGCAAACACGCCCCGTGGCACGTTTTGAGTTGGGGGATTAAGTCCCCTTGTATCCTCAGTGTGAGACCGGCCTCACGGCGTATGCCCTCCCGATCATCCAGCCAACCTGCAACCACCCCCAAGACACGGCATCTCCGACTCCGGCCGCCCCAGCCACACAGACCCGAGGGCCGGCCAGAGTCCCCGACAGACTCGACACCCTACCACGCATGTCCGACCGAGGGAGCGGGAACCCCCGAGCCAGACCAAGAGGAGCCAGCCCAGTCGCACCTCGGATCGCCTTCCCCCGGGAGGGCTCGATCGGCCACCAGGCCCCTGGGGAGCAGGCGCCTCGCCTGCCGAGCGTCTGGGGACCCTCCCAGACCCACCTGAAAAGACCAAAGAAACGAGCGGCAGGAAATCCCGCCGAACCCCCTCAGTCACCAAAGACCCCTCTCTGCGAGGACTCCGGACTTCAAAGGGCAGGGGGAGTATAATAGGGGGTGCCGGAGGGACGAATGGCAGAGAAGACCTGGAACCATCGAAGCCTGCTGACGCTGTCGCGGCTCCCGAATACCGAACCACCTAGGCCTGCTGAGTGACTCGCGGCCCCCAGCCATTGAACCATCTGAGCCCTGCTGACGAAATCGCGGCTCCCGAACTCCGAACCACCTGGGCCTGCTGAGTGACTCGCGGCCCCCAGCCATTGAACCATCTGAGCCCTGCTGACGAGATCGCGGCTCCCGAACTTCGACTACCTGTGCCTGCTGAGTGACTCGCGGCGCTCCCCTCGAGGACGAATTGACAAGAGATCGCCCAGAGAAACAACACCCTCCAGCTCGAGGATTGTGAGCTATCCGCAGGGTACTTTGCAGAGACACTACCTTCAAAGACTGTCCCGCTACCCCCATTCCCCTACCACCGATTTGTAGTATCTTGTGCCGCTGATGTACTACTTACTCCTTGGATCATAAAGATCCCTTGAAACCTTCGATAAAAGAAACTATCGTCCTACAAAGAATACGTGTGGTGTCCCTCTGTTCGTAGTGTAAGTTCAGGGTGTGCGCATCTGGTTCGGCCTACTTGGGAGAGGTGGGTCAAAGGGGTGGGCAAGACGTGTACCGAACCCCCCTCCGGCGAACGCCTTTCCAACATTTGGTGGCAGACGACGGGATACGAGCCGACACCGAAAGAGAGCGTGCAGGGAACGACTGACGCACTACCAAACAGAGATGGAAGGAGAAACCTCCCTGGGTGCCGCAGGTACCGAAATGAGCTCACCGTTCCGAGAGGATCAATTGGACTATTATACGCATAGAGAATTAAAACAATTTTGCAAAGACCTTGGAATCGCTACCACCGGATTAAGCACAAAGGAAGACTTCCAGAAAGTATTGAAGACCTGGGTCGAGACGGGGGCGCCCCCGACCCAAACGGAAGGAGACTCCGCCCATGAACCACGGAGCATCCCGGTGAGAAACAACGGGCCAGAGGGGAACCTGTCCCCCGAGGAACTAGCAGACCGAGAGAGAAGCCGCAACCACGAACTTGAACTGGCCAAGCTGAAAATCGAGGGAGAAATAAAACTGGCCGAGAAAAAGTTAGCCGTCGAGCAGTTACGGCTACAGGGGGAACTCGAGGAGAAGAGACGCCAAAGAGAGCACGACGAAAAGAAACTCCAGCTGGAACATGAACGCAGCCTGAAAGAGATCGAGTTGAGGGCTAAAAGCGAAGAGTCACGACCTTCCGGGAATCTACCATCCGCTCCCACCGTGGAAGCCAAAGTCCACATCCCCAAGGATGTGGTAAAGGAGTATTACAAAAACGACGATATCCAGCAGTGGTTTAAGGCCTACGAAGTCGCCATGACCTCTCACCGAGTCCCGCAGAAGGATTGGGGCGCTGGCCTGTGGGGCCGGTTCTTAAGCGAAGGAAGAGATACCTTGCTGGATCTGCCCTCCACGGTCATGAACTCCTACAGCCACATGAAAGAAGCCCTCGTGGGCCGGTATGGACTCACCCCCGAGATGTACCGGCAACGGTTCCGAGATTGCAAAAAGATACCGGGCACCACATGGGTAGAATATGTGAACTTTTACAGCCGGGCCTTGGACGGGTGGATCAAGGGCAGCAAGGTCTCCACCTTCGAAGAGCTGTTTGATCTGATCGACTGGGAACATTTAGCGGCCAATTGCTTTGTAGAACTGCGCCAACATCTCTTGGACAGTAAACTCACCGACCCTCGAAAGCTGGCCGCCGAGGCTGACCGTTGGGTAAACACCCGGGCCACCCGAGGCCCCGTGGGAGACTACGGTCGCCACAGTCAAGGACCCCCCCGCCAGAGGGGCGGAGGAAACCACGGCCGACTGAGAGACTTCCCAGGGGGGCCCCCGCACAGCCCTCCCAGCAGCCCACCAGCGGCAGGTCCAGCCCCGTCCCCAGCCAGCACCGGAGCCCCGGGGGGCTAGGGCCTCGAACCAGGATCACCTGCTTCCGCTGCCAACAGCCCGGACACTACGCCAATGACCCCCAGTGTCCCCAGTATCAACGAACCGCAACGACCAACCCCCCGGCCCGGCAGATGGCCTCCGTGGCCCTAGGGGAAGAGATAGAGGACTCTGAAGAGTGGGAACCAGCTGCCATGGCCCTGGTCTCCCTTGGTGATCGAGAGATGGTCCCCGGGACACCCTTGCCCGCCAACACGAAGAAGTACCGACAGCAGGTGACCATCAACGGCCACCGAGTCGAGGGCCTCCGCGATACCGGAGCAAGTGTCACCGCGGTCCACTGCAACCTAATCTCTGAAGACCAGATCCTACCTGGTGCCCTCTGTCCGGTCATATCCTCCGACAATTCCGAGAGCCTCTGCCAGATGGCTCTGGTGCCTTTTCGAGTGGGGAGGAGTCTCCGGAGAATTGAAGGTAGCCGTCCGAACATCACAGCCCGTAGACTGCCTCCTGGGCAACGACCTTGAGAGTTCCCCGTGGGGGCAAGTGGAACGAAGAGCCCATCTCGGGATGATGGGCCTACCCGAATGGGTCTGCGCCACCACGCGCTCCAGGACTGCGCAATTGCCTCCCTCCGAGGGCGGTGAGGCCCTCCCACCGAACACTGTCCCCGAGAACCGGGACACCCTACCGGAAACGGACAACCCTCCTTCGGAGGGAGAAGAAGACACTAACCCGGGAGAAGGGCCGGAACCTTGCGCCCCTGAGGCACTGACTGAGCTCGGAGAACTGCCCGAGATGGCCCAGTGGCGCTGTGAGGGAGGGCCCTCCCGTGAAGAGTTCTGCCAGGAACAGGCCACCTGCCCTTCCCTCGTGGGACTCCGACAACAAGCAGAAGCCCAGACCGCCGGTGACCGGACCGGGACCCACTGGGTCTATTGGGACAATGGCCTCCTATACAGCGAACAAAAGTCAGCCGAGCTAGGCGCAGCCCGAGTACTGGTGGTACCCCTGCGCTTCAGAAGCCTCCTCCTGGGCCTGGCCCACGATGTACCCTTGGCAGGACACTTAGGCCAAGACAAAACATATCAGCGATTAGTTACCCACTTCTATTGGCCCAAGATGCGAGCAAATGTAGAAGTCCACTGTAAATCCTGCCTCACGTGCCAGGGCAGTGAGAAAAGTGGCGGAAATCGCAAGGCTCCATTACAACCCTTTCCCGTTGTGAGTACCCCGTTTGAGCGGGTCGGCATCGACATCGTGGGACCCCTGGATCCGAAGACCGCCCAGGGCCACAGATTCATCCTCGTCCTGGTGGACCATGCCACCCGCTACCCCGAGGCCATTCCCCTCCGCACCGTGACGGCTCCAGTGGTGGGCCGGGCTCTCATGGGGATCTTCTCCCGTGTCGGATTCCCTCGCGAGGTTGTGAGTGATCGCGGCACTAACTTCATATCGCACTACATGAAGTCCCTGTGGCAGCAGTGCGGAGTAACATATAAGTTCACGACCCCCTACCACCCCCAGGGCAACGGCCTGGTGGAACGCTTCAACCGAACCCTGAAGGGGATGATCCTGGGCCTCGAGGAGCCCCTGCGCCGAAGATGGGATGTCCTCCTCCCTTGCCTCCTGTTTGCGTACCGGGAAGTTCCCCAAAAGTCCCTGGGGTTCAGCCCATTCGAACTACTATACGGACACCCCGTCCGGGGGCCCCTGAGCCTGGTCAAAGAGGGCTGGGAGACAAGCCCCCGGGGGACCCCCCCTGATGTGTTCCGCTACATCCTGGCGCTCCGCAACCAGACCCGGAAGTTCAGAGAGCTCGCTGAGGCTAACCTCGAGGCCAGCCAAGAAGAGATGAAGCGCTGGTATGACCAGAACGCAACTCTGGTCGAGTTCCAGCCGGGCCAGCAGGTTTGGGTCATGGCCCCGGTGAAACCCTGCGCCCTACAGGACAAATGGACTGGCCCCTTCAAGGTGATCGAGCGGAAGAGTCAGGTCACGTACCTGATCGATGTACAGTCCCCGCGGAACCCCCTCCGGGTTCTCCACGTGAACCGTCTCAAGCCCCACTTTGTGAGAACGGAGTTGAGTTTGCTACTGGCCACCGATGATGGGGCGGAAGAAGACACTGAACCCCTGCCCGACCCCCTGTGCGCGAAAGAACTGGATGGTTCCGTGGAGGGAGTGAAGCTGTCAACCACCCTCACTCCCCAACAGTCCGACGACTGTCGCCAGCTGCTCAGACAATTCGCAGACCTCTTCTCCCTCATCCCAAGGGTCACCGACTGGTGTGTCCACGACGTAGACACCGGCGACAGCCCACCTGTGAGACACCGAGCCTACCGGGTGCCTGACCGGGTCCGCACCTGTATCAAGACCGAAGTACAGAAGATGTTAACCCTTGGAGTGATCGAACCCTCCGATAGCCCCTGGGACAGCCCGGTAGTCCTGGTCCCGAAAGCGGCCGCCCCTGGGGTCGCCCCCGAACTAAGATTCTGTGTGGACTACCGGGGGCTCAATGCGGTCACCCGGGCGGACGCTCACCCTATTCCCCGCGCCGACGAGCTCATCGACCGCCTTGGGGCCGCCCGTTTCCTCAGCACCTTCGACCTGACCTGCGGTTACTGGCAGATTGCGCTCACGGAGGGAGCAAAAGAACGCTCCGCCTTCTCCACACCCGATGGACACTACTGCTTCAGGGTCATGCCGTTTGGGATGAAAAATGCCCCGGCCACTTTCCAGCGGTTGGTAAACAAGGTCCTGGCCGGACTCGAGGAGTTCAGCGCAGCGTACCTTGACGATATAGCCGTATTCAGCTCTCAATGGCACGAGCATCTCCAGCACCTCCGACAAGTACTGCTGGCCCTGCGCCAAGCCGGCCTAACAGTGAAGGCCAGCAAATGCCAGCTCGGGCAAGGCTCCGTGGTCTACCTGGGGCATCAGGTGGGCAGCGGGCAGGTCGCCCCCCTCCAACCAAAGATCGACGCCATCAAGTCCTGGGAGCCCCCCACCACTCAGATGGAAGTCCGGGCCTTCCTAGGCCTCACAGGATACTACCGGCGGTTCATTAAAAACTATGGTATCCTCGCGGGGCCTCTCACAGAGTTGACCTCCAAAAAGCTCCCGAAGAAGGTGCAGTGGACCCCCCCGTGCCAGCAGGCGTTCGACGCCTTGAAAACCGCCATGTGCACCGCCCCAGTACTCAAGGCCCCCGACTACTCCCAAGAGTTTGTGGTCCAGACCGACGCATCCGAACACGGCATCGGAGCCGTCCTCTCGCAGTTCAACGACAAGGACATAGATCAGCCCATAGCCTTCATCAGCCGAAGGCTGCTGCCTCGAGAACAACGTTGGAGTACCATAGAACGAGAGACCTTCGCCGTAGCCTGGGCCCTTAAGAAACTACGGCCCTATCTGTTCGGAACCCACTTCCGAGTGCAGACGGACCACCGGCCCTTGCGGTGGCTGATGCAGATGAGGGGAGAGAACCCCAAGCTATTACGATGGTCAATCTCCCTCCAAGGGATGGACTTCACTGTCGAGCATCGCCCCGGGACGGATCATGCCAACGCCGACGGCCTGTCCCGGTTCTTCCGCTTCGGCGAGGAGAACCCCCCAGTGGATGGGTAGTTCTCCACGCCTTTCAGCTGGGGGGGACGCGTGTGAGACCGGCCTCACGGCGTATGCCCTCCCGATCATCCAGCCAACCTGCAACCACCCCCAAGACACGGCATCTCCGACTCCGGCCGCCCCAGCCACACAGACCCGAGGGCCGGCCAGAGTCCCCGACAGACTCGACACCCTACCACGCATGTCCGACCGAGGGAGCGGGAACCCCCGAGCCAGACCAAGAGGCGCCAGCCCAGTCGCACCTCGGATCGCCTTCCCCCGGGAGGGCTCGATCGGCCACCAGGCCCCTGGGGAGCAGGCGCCTCGCCTGCCGAGCGTCTGGGGACCCTCCCAGACCCACCTGAAAAGACCAAAGAAACGAGCGGCAGGAAATCCCGCCGAACCCCCTCAGTCACCAAAGACCCCTCTCTGCGGGGACTCCGGACTTCAAAGGGCAGGGGGAGTATAATAGGGGGTGCCGGAGGGACGAATGGCAGAGAAGACCTGGATAAGTATAGTCAAAAAGAGAGAGACCCCTTGTACAGATCAAGGGAATAGGGTACTCTTCCAAGTAAAAACAAGAAATCTCTTGATCGTGTGGAAATGGGTAGAAACTCTAAGGTTGAATAAAGGGAATAGGAATATGTGTTTTTGTCTCTCCTAGCAGTCCCTTAATTGCACATAAATTGGCTAACTAAATTGACACACTGCAGTCATTATATACACAAATCGGTTAAAATGATTTCTTTACATTTATTTAATAGACACATACAATACATATATTCAAAAACTGTAATAATCCATGGTCCCTATAACATATTAGATCACAATATGTATTGCAACAAGGAAAGCTTCAAATTTATATTACACAATGACATAAACAAAATTTCTTGCTAAAAAAAAAAAATTTTTAAAAACAAGCATTCAAATATATTGCATCATTCTGTTATGAACCCGCATGACAGAGAGAATACAGAGAACAATAAAAAGACACTACACTTTGTCATTTAGTACACATCCACTTTCAACTATTTCAAGGATTATACACTTGTGGGATCTGACTCAAATTATCGCTACAAGTGAGTGCCCGGTGCTTCGGATTGTGTCAATTCCTGTGCGTCGACGCGTTTCGATAGGCTGTATTTATGCCACTATCTTTATCAAGACCAATGATAGATTTTTCTCTCTTAATTCGCAAGTGGATAGAGGTTCCAGCTATGGGAGAGAAGATGTAATGATAGTGGATTAGATGATTTAAATAATTCGAGTCTCTATAATGACAATTCACTTAGTTTTTAAAAAAACGGTTATTTATTGGGGCTGTTAGACCTCCCTCCCATTCTTATCTGCTATGCTTTGTTTATAACTTTTGTGATTATACAGGGTAGATGCTTATCTGAACTCCACATGTCGCTGCTCTGGGAGCCCACCCTTAGAATGGTTAATCTTATCCTTGTGTACTAGTTTTTAATCACTCAGATAATCTCACCTGAATATCTGTTTGTTGCTCTACTATATAGTAGGTGTCCACTGAAATAGACGGACAGTTTTCATGGAAAGCACACGATAAATTGTGGTCCTACGTGGAATCTTAGTTTTCTGATCTGGGAAAAGATTATTATTCAAAATTATCCATTCCGGATGTGGTTGTATAAACTGCGTTTTTATTATAGTATAAATGCCTTGCTACCTGAGTATAATGTAAACTATTAGTTCTCACCTTATCATTCATGCCGGTTGTAAGTTCTTAATATACTCCGCTGTTTCTGTAGGATAGGCCCCACTGATGTTATCCTTCGTTTATACCTGCAATATGTATAAATGTCACTATCTAGTGTAGCCACCTTAACAGCCTGCTCTATGACTCAATTTATGACGGCTTTGTTCGTACCTGGTTGTAGTTGCTGATAAATATCCTGCATGTAGAGTGGCCTCTTGATTCTTTAATTGGTCTCAAATTCTTAAAAAGGACCCGCAGTCGGTGGAGTGTCCTCGGGGTTTCTTAAATACCCTGTATTATGAAGGGACAAGGATAAAGTAAATGTTCCCTCGTATCTATCCGTCCGGAATGTTTCTATGAACATCAGTCCTTGTTGCGTCCCAGTGACGCTGGACCCAGTTCCCCCTACGCTGTATTTCCCTACTTACCTCAAACACTGCAGGCTTTTGCGTCCATGCAGGAAGACTTCCGTAATGCGGTTTCTGATTACCGCAGTGTGGGTTTGATGTCTCACATTTGTTTAGAAGTGCCCCACCTTCCTATTGGTTGGCTCTGTCAGATGGTAGTTATACGGCCAATCGGGTCGCATTTGCCATAGCGCTGACTTTCTATTATGATTCCACCAATCCTAGCATGACCCCTCTCCCTAGTGATGTTCTAGTCTATTCAAAAAAACGCCTATCTTATTTTTGTTATTGCGGATACATTTAGTTATATTGTGTTTATATATTTAATTCTTTATTTTTATTTACCCGTAAATATTTTCCACATGAATAATCGTTCTAAATTATTGATGTCTTTGCTCACAGCGCATCGAATTGGCTGAATACTACAACAAATGTCTCGGTGTGGGAGGATATCATGGTTGTGAGATAAAACTTTATTAACATTTACAATAATGACGGTGGCATTAGGATTCCACCCGTTTATTTGTTATTGTCAGTTGCATTTACTACAGGCGGCCAAAAATGGCTGGAAAGTATATCAAGTGTTTAGGTGTGGGGGAATGTCTGTGATATAAAACTTTATTGACATCTGTCCTAATCTCTATAACATTACGTCTCACCCTCTGTGATGCTCAATCTACTAATGGTTGACGGATATACTCAATATCACAACCATATCAGGAATCACCCGTGGATCAAGATATTGTCATCTAGTGATAATATTCATCCAGTCCTCCTTTGAGTTCAGACCCTTATGTACTGTATTTAGGTGACACATGAACCACTGTTCACGTTGTTTCCTTCTAGTGTCGATGTCTCCTCCTCTCCTGTTTATGGTAATTTTTTCCAGTATAAACCACTTTATTTCATCACACTTGTGTTTGAGTTTTCCATAGTGGTCCGTGAGTGGGGCATTTTCTTTCATGTTTCTGATTGCGGATTTGTGCTCTAGTAGGCGGATACGGAGTTCCCTCCCGGTCTCCCCCACATAGCCCAATCCGCACGGACATATAAGGAGGTAAACCACGTTTTTACTGCGGCAATTGTTCAACGTTGTCGCCCACATTGTCTTGTTGTTGAACAACAAGACAATGTGGGCGACAACGTTGAACAATTGCCGCAGTAAAAACGTGGTTTACCTCCTTATATGTCCGTGCGGATTGGGCTATGTGGGGGAGACCGGGAGGGAACTCCGTATCCGCCTACTAGAGCACAAATCCGCAATCAGAAACATGAAAGAAAATGCCCCACTCACGGACCACTATGGAAAACTCAAACACAAGTGTGATGAAATAAAGTGGTTTATACTGGAAAAAATTACCATAAACAGGAGAGGAGGAGACATCGACACTAGAAGGAAACAACGTGAACAGTGGTTCATGTGTCACCTAAATACAGTACATAAGGGTCTGAACTCAAAGGAGGACTGGATGAATATTATCACTAGATGACAATATCTTGATCCACGGGTGATTCCTGATATGGTTGTGATATTGAGTATATCCGTCAACCATTAGTAGATTGAGCATCACAGAGGGTGAGACGTAATGTTATAGAGATTAGGACAGATGTCAATAAAGTTTTATATCACAGACATTCCCCCACACCTAAACACTTGATATACTTTCCAGCCATTTTTGGCCGCCTGTAGTAAATGCAACTGACAATAACAAATAAACGGGTGGAATCCTAATGCCACCGTCATTATTGTAAATGTTAATAAAGTTTTATCTCACAACCATGATATCCTCCCACACCGAGACATTTGTTGTAGTATTCAGCCAATTCGATGCGCTGTGAGCAAAGACATCAATAATTTAGAACGATTATTCATGTGGAAAATATTTACGGGTAAATAAAAATAAAGAATTAAATATATAAACACAATATAACTAAATGTATCCGCAATAACAAAAATAAGATAGGCGTTTTTTTGAATAGACTAGAACATCACTAGGGAGAGGGGTCATGCTAGGATTGGTGGAATCATAATAGAAAGTCAGCGCTATGGCAAATGCGACCCGATTGGCCGTATAACTACCATCTGACAGAGCCAACCAATAGGAAGGTGGGGCACTTCTAAACAAATGTGAGACATCAAACCCACACTGCGGTAATCAGAAACCGCATTACGGAAGTCTTCCTGCATGGACGCAAAAGCCTGCAGTGTTTGAGGTAAGTAGGGAAATACAGCGTAGGGGGAACTGGGTCCAGCGTCACTGGGACGCAACAAGGACTGATGTTCATAGAAACATTCCGGACGGATAGATACGAGGGAACATTTACTTTATCCTTGTCCCTTCATAATACAGGGTATTTAAGAAACCCCGAGGACACTCCACCGACTGCGGGTCCTTTTTAAGAATTTGAGACCAATTAAAGAATCAAGAGGCCACTCTACATGCAGGATATTTATCAGCAACTACAACCAGGTACGAACAAAGCCGTCATAAATTGAGTCATAGAGCAGGCTGTTAAGGTGGCTACACTAGATAGTGACATTTATACATATTGCAGGTATAAACGAAGGATAACATCAGTGGGGCCTATCCTACAGAAACAGCGGAGTATATTAAGAACTTACAACCGGCATGAATGATAAGGTGAGAACTAATAGTTTACATTATACTCAGGTAGCAAGGCATTTATACTATAATAAAAACGCAGTTTATACAACCACATCCGGAATGGATAATTTTGAATAATAATCTTTTCCCAGATCAGAAAACTAAGATTCCACGTAGGACCACAATTTATCGTGTGCTTTCCATGAAAACTGTCCGTCTATTTCAGTGGACACCTACTATATAGTAGAGCAACAAACAGATATTCAGGTGAGATTATCTGAGTGATTAAAAACTAGTACACAAGGATAAGATTAACCATTCTAAGGGTGGGCTCCCAGAGCAGCGACATGTGGAGTTCAGATAAGCATCTACCCTGTATAATCACAAAAGTTATAAACAAAGCATAGCAGATAAGAATGGGAGGGAGGTCTAACAGCCCCAATAAATAACCGTTTTTTTAAAAACTAAGTGAATTGTCATTATAGAGACTCGAATTATTTAAATCATCTAATCCACTATCATTACATCTTCTCTCCCATAGCTGGAACCTCTATCCACTTGCGAATTAAGAGAGAAAAATCTATCATTGGTCTTGATAAAGATAGTGGCATAAATACAGCCTATCGAAACGCGTCGACGCACAGGAATTGACACAATCCGAAGCACCGGGCACTCACTTGTAGCGATAATTTGAGTCAGATCCCACAAGTGTATAATCCTTGAAATAGTTGAAAGTGGATGTGTACTAAATGACAAAGTGTAGTGTCTTTTTATTGTTCTCTGTATTCTCTCTGTCATGCGGGTTCATAACAGAATGATGCAATATATTTGAATGCTTGTTTTTAAAAATTTTTTTTTTTTTAGCAAGAAATTTTGTTTATGTCATTGTGTAATATAAATTTGAAGCTTTCCTTGTTGCAATACATATTGTGATCTAATATGTTATAGGGACCATGGATTATTACAGTTTTTGAATATATGTATTGTATGTGTCTATTAAATAAATGTAAAGAAATCATTTTAACCGATTTGTGTATATAATGACTGCAGTGTGTCAATTTAGTTAGCCAATTTATGTGCAATTAAGGGACTGCTAGGAGAGACAAAAACACATATTCCTATTCCCTTTATTCAACCTTAGAGTTTCTACCCATTTCCACACGATCAAGAGATTTCTTGTTTTTACAGAGAAGACCTGGAACCATCGAAGCCTGCTGACGCTGTCGCGGCTCCCGAATACCGAACCACCTAGGCCTGCTGAGTGACTCGCGGCCCCCAGCGATTGAACCATCTGAGCCCTGCTGACGAGATCGCGGCTCCCGAACTCCGAACCACCTGGGCCTGCTGAGTGACTCGCGGCCCCCAGCCATTGAACCATCTGAGCCCTGCTGACGAGATCGCGGCTCCCGAACTTCGACTACCTGTGCCTGCTGAGTGACTCGCGGCGCTCCCCTCGAGGACGAATTGGCAAGAGATCGCCCAGAGAAACAACACCCTCCAGCTCGAGGATTGTGAGCTATCCGCAGGGTACTTTGCAGAGACACTACCTTCAAAGACTGTCCCGCTACCCCCATTCCCCTACCACCGATTTGTAGTATCTTGTGCCGCTGATGTACTACTTACTCCTTGGATCATAAAGATCCCTTGAAACCTTCGATAAAAGAAACTATCGTCCTACAAAGAATACGTGTGGTGTCCCTCTGTTCGTAGTGTAAGTTCAGGGTGTGCGCACCTGGTTCGGCCTACTTGGGAGAGGTGGGTCAAAGGGGTGGGCAAGACGTGTACCGAACCCCCCTCCGGCGAACGCCTTTCCAACACTCAGGGTCCCTGGGGTCCAACTAGCCCACCAGGTAACTCCAGTAAGCGCCACAGAGCTGCGTTGCAGAGAGGTGTAAAAAGGGGCGTGGCCTGGACCACCTTTCTGCAACGCAGCCCTGTGGCGCTTACTGGAGGTACCTGGTGGGCTAGTTGGCCCCCAGGGACCCTCAGTATTGAAGGGGAATTAATTCCCCATTATAAAACGCGCCACAGGGCACGTTTGCAGTGTGCTGCTAGGATGGGGGGGCCTCCGCAGGATCTCCGTGTTTCTTTATTTAGAAGGGGGGCTGGTGGCACCCCTTCATTTTACTTTTTTTGGGCCCTGGGGACCCCATCCCCCAGGGCCTTCACCCATTTAAATAAAAAATTGAACGGGAAGGGGGCCGCGTGGGCCCCCCTCCTGTGGCCAATTCCAGCCCCAGGGACACCATCCCCCGGGGCATGGCCACATAAATATTGATTTTTAATTATGGAGGGGGGCTGCGTGGCCCCCCTCCTGAGGCCTCTATTGGCCCTGGCGACCCCATCCCCGGGGCTGGCCCCCTCCGTTGGGGACTGTGGGGGGAGCCCCAATGCCCCCACGGTCCCGCCGGCTACCCGCGTCCTGCGGGAGCCGGCATTGCTTTTCCACATGGGGAGCTGCCAACATGCAGCGCCCCATGTGGAAAAGCACTCTGCTTTGCTTCATTGAAGCAAGAGCAGGTTTCCCGCCCTATCATTGCAAACAGCAGTGTCCCGGGAATGGGCATGCCGGGACATTGCAGGAGCCGGCCCTGGGGGGTGGCGGTCCCCATGGACATCAAGGGCTCCAGGAGGGGGGCAGCGCAGCCCCCCTCCCACCTATTGCACAGCCCTGGGGGGTGGTGGTCCCCGGGGCTCGGGGGTCTGTTACGGATCCCATATTTTGAATATTAGTGCCCCAGGGAGGTGGCGGTCCCCGGGGCGTGTGGGGGGCTCAAGCCCCCCCACACAGGTGTTAATTTTTTAAAATAGAAGCCCTGGGGGGTGGCTGTCCCTGGGGCAGCGGGGGGCTGTGAGCCCCCCCAAAATTATAATTAATAAAAACCCCGGGGGTGGCGGTCCCCAGGGCTTGGGGGGCCTTATTGGCACCACACACATTAAAAATAAGAAGCCCCGGGGGGTGGCGGTCCCCGGGGCTGCGGGGGCCTCCCTGGGCCCCCTCCAATTACATTTGTGAATGCCCCCGGGACTTGGCCCACCCGGGGGCTAAAGAATAACGAAGCGCGGGAGCCTGCGCTTCTGTTTTTTTTGGGGGGGGGGCCGAAATTCACGCTGGGTGCGCAAAGCTCGCCATTTTTTTTTTTTTTTAAATAAAGCTTTTTTGGGGCCTGGGGTTCCTTGTGGGACCCCAAGTAGGCCTAGGGGGTCAGGGTGTTTCTACCCTGCCCCCTTTCTTTTTTTTTTCATTTCCTTTTCTGTTTTCTTGTGTCTCGGTTACCGAGGCACAAGATGGCTGCCATTACTTCCTGGTTTGGAGTGTTGACAGCCAATTAGAATGCAGTTCGTGATCAGGAGGATGCTCGGATCCTCCGCGCCTCTAAATATCAAAATTTTATTTTTGATTTTCTCAGCAACTACTGAACGGATTTACACAATTTTTGAAAAGGTCGCTTTCTAAGCCAAGCAGTACCTTTTTGACAAATTTGGGGTAAATCCGTTCAGTAGTTTCGGCTGTATCCTGGCATAAAGTTTCCTATGGGAAATGAATTTTTTGACTCTTATTTTTTGAATTTCTCAGCAACTACTGAACTGATTTCCACCATTTAAAAAAGTTCTCTTTCTGAACCAAGGGCTACCTTTTTGCCAAATCTGGTGTAATTCCGTTCAGCAGTTCGGGCTGTAGTCACGTCTAAAGTTTCCTATGGGAAATAACTTGGAGAAAACGCGTTTTGGGACGCCCCTTTTTTCTCGGCTCCCGCTTGGCGAATCACCCCGAAACTTTCAGGATAGGAGCTGACCGGAGCAGGACCAACGTTTTGAAAATTTTGCGAAGATTCGTCAACCGGCGCCAAAGTTATTGGGAAAAGAATAAACGCTTTTTTAATAGAAACAAGGCCCTATCAAGGGAGGGTCGTGGGGGGAAGGGGGGGGGGGGAAATCATCATCCTGTCGGAAAAAATATAAAAAGATTCACATAATTGTAATAAGGGAAATTAGAGATATAGTATGCGGATAGTAACTATTAATGTATGCGGACTTAATAATGCTGTAGAACGTAGGATGTTGAAAGAATATTTTAAATCCTTGCGGGCCGATGTCATATGTTTACAGGAGACTCATGTTGAGGGGTTTCGTAAGTTTCTTTTGGAACAGATGGGCTTTCAATTAATAGTAAGCACCATACAAGGGACTAGGACATGTGGGAGTGGCGATACTTACCAGGGGAAAGGTAGTATCAGTCAGAAAAAGTCTTTCAGATACTTATGGCCGATGGGCCATAGCAGAGTGTCAAATACCAGGGCTTAATTTTACTCTTTGTACTGTTTATGGCCCAACGGTAGATGACCCAGCGATGCTTAACCAAGTTAACACACAATTAGCTAACTGGTCTCTTCCAATTATCATGTGTGGGGATCTCAATATTAATGGGCTAAATGGGCTTTGGAAAGGGGATCCAATTAAGTTTATGGGACGAAAGAAGAAAATTTAATTAGGCTGTTTACCACTTTAATAAAATTCACGTGTGGACTAACAGTACCTATATTATACATTCATTTACATCTACACATTCTAGGGCCCCTTACCCCCACGGCACCCTTCGGCAGGAACAAAAGATCCCCGCCAAAGAGCCCCAATATTGGGAGCCCGTCAGGAATTGCAGCGCCGACCTGACGAGGGGCAGGCTCAAATGATGAAGCATGACACCTAGCTTGCTGGGTGTGTGAGAGCCCTAGTTCCAAAAAGGGTTTTTCCCCCCTTCTACTTTCTTGACCTGTACTACTCGTGACCAGGCCTTATTCCCCATGAAACGTGACAGTACATCCATTTGTTTCCTTCTTTCCCCCCCCCCTCTCTCTCTTTCTCGACTAGAGGAACTGTGTACCTTTTTGCATTAGTACGAAAGAAGAAAAGTCATAGAGCTTTAATTTAACTGATGAATGATAATGGACTTATAGATGTGTGGGAACAACAAAACCCCTTGGGGACAGGTAGTACATATTTCTCTGCACCCTACAGGGCTATAGCACGATTAGATTATTTTTTGATTTCTTCCACTCTTATCTCTGTTTGCAAAATTAGCAGGTTGCCACGGGTTGTTTCGGACCATAATCCCCTAGTGTTAGAAGTTCTAAATCCAAATAAGCCCTTACAACCAACAAATTGGTCGTTTGAGCGAGCTTTGTTGCAAGATGCAAATTATGTGACACATATCGAGAAGTGGCTCAAGGAATTCCTAGAAATCAATAGAGGGAGTACCCAACCTGGGATAATGTGGGATGCCTTGAAGGCAGGTATTAGAGGAGAAACTATGAGCTATTCATTGAGACGAAATAAGCTAGAAAAGGGCGAGATGGAGGTAAGATCAAGGCTAATCATTGGTCTTGAAGAAGAACTAGCTCGGGCCATTGGTTCTAATCTTAACATAGATGAGATAGCTCAAAAGCTTGCTTTTGCAAAGGCTGTGGCTGGGGATATTGTCGCTGCTAATGCAGCAGGAACATTTCTGGCCTGGAAACAGATTCATCATGAATTTAGTGAGCAAGCAGGACGTATTTTAGCTGTTAGAACTAGACAGGCAGCAACTAGAGGGGATATCTCCGAGGTTATCTCGGAAGCTGGGGTGGCTGCTACAACTCCAAAGGATATCTGTAGGGTATTCCAAGACTTCTATCAAAAGTTATATAGTAGGGAAATGGCTGCGGATAGCAAGGAAATAGATGATTATTTAGAACTGGCATTGATGGAGAGATTCTCTGGGGAGGATGCAGCAGATATGGAGGCTATTTTTTCTATTGAAGAAATTCAGGGGACAATTAATGAATTACCTGCTGGTAAGGCTGTTGGGCCAGATCTTATTCCCTTAGAATTTTATAAAAAATTCTTCCCATATCTGAGGGAAGATTTGTGTAATATAATGATTCAAACCCAAAGAGGACAAACACCCCCACAGTCTTGGGAGGAAGCCACTATGGTGGTTTTCTTGAAGAAAGGTAAGCCACCAACTGACCCAGGGTCGTATAGACCAATTAGCCTTATGAATAGTGATACAAAGATATACTCCAAGATTTTAGCTAATCGCCTTAGCTCTACAATAGGGAAAGTGATCTCGCCTAGACAACATGGATTTATCCCAGGGAGGGGAACGGCAGACCATATCAGGAGAGTGTGTACCTTATTTGATGGTACAGCAGCCTCACGAGACTCTATGGCTCTTCTATTACTCGATGCAGAGAAGGCGTTCGATAGGGTCTCGTGGGGTTTTCTTTGGTCAGTATTGGAGAAATTAAATATTGGTATAGGGTGTATAAGGGCTCTACAGGCGTTGTATAGGAACCCTAAGATTAGACTTCGAGTCATGGGAGAACAAAGCGACCCAATAAACATCAGGCAAGGAACCCGACAAGGGTGTCCTTGTTCTCTGCTTCTTTTTGCGTTTTATATAGATCCCTTTATTAGAACAATAGAGCTAAACAGAAATATTTTGCCGATAAAATTGAATGGGTTTGAAACAAAGATTCTAGGCTACACAGACGACCTGGCAATCACCTCAGCTCAGCTCTGGATGAAATAGAATATGAAGCGGATCGTTATGGGGCAATCTCTGGTTATAAATTAAATCGGTGCAAGACGCAAATCGTGATTAATAATAAGGTGGACCTGATAGATCCAAGAGTGACAGATTCGGCCACATATTTAGGTGTAATCGTAACATCAGATCTAACTAAAATGGTGGAAACAAATTTAGGCCCGGTAATTCAAAAATCCAAAAAAGATCTTGACAGAATGAACAATTTACATCTGACAATATTAGGGCGCTGCAACATTATTAAAATGCTGTTTCTCCCAAAAGTCCTATATCTGTTCAGGACTATCCCTCTGAAGTTTGGCAACAACTGGTTTAAAGAAATGGAGGGACTAGTCAACCGTTTCATCTGGGCCCATGGAAAAACAAAAACGGCAATTAAATATATGTCCCTTCCTAGGGATAGAGGGGGTTGGGCTGTACCTGACCTAAGGGCATATTACTGGGCCTCGGTTCTTCAGTACATGCGTGGGTTGTTGGGCGGCACGATCATAGATCGATGGAGGAGTGGAGAGGTTATGCCAGATGTTTACGAGCTACTATTAAACGGCGAAACTCGCAACTGGCTCTTAAGATTCAGTGAGGCAAGCTATTATAAAAAAAGTCAAGTTTAAAACGTGAGGGGCAGCTATAATGCTTTGGACTTCAATTCGGAAGAAGCTGGGACATGGGAGACTGAATTATTATACCCCCTTATTTAAGAATCCTGCTCTACCGGAGGTTTTTCCTGATGGGGTAATGGGACGGTGGGATGCGCTTGGAGTCAAAATAATTGGAGATATCACTGATTCTGAAGGCATAATTTCTTTTGAAAGAGCACAAAATCTCTATAATTTGGAGCGCAGAGAATTTTTTACGTTTTTGCAGATTAGATCGGCCTTGGTAAAGAAGCAAGGAGGGATTAAGGCATTTGAAAGAGAAGAGGTTATGGAACGTTTGCAAGATTTAGAGGGGTGTTCAATCACACAGATCTATGGGGAACTGAACCAGTGTAAGAACGATGATCTGGAAAAAGTTTCTGAAAAATGGCGGGCAAAATTGAATACAGAAGGGAACGAATTTTAAATTTCGCTTAAATTGGGGGGTACGGTCCTAAAGGTGGCGAATCTCCAGGCCCAACATTTAAAAACTATTTTTGAATTATATTTTACACTGGCAAGAATAGCCTGTTGGGGGGACAAGCGGTATTTGCTCCCTGCGTTGACAAAGCACAGGAGCTGACACGATCCATATGTTTGCCTCATGTCCAATGCTGAACCCCTTGAAAATGGCAATAGAGTTCTTTATGGGACAGACCTTGGGCATTCAAATAAGACTTACTAATGAACTAGTACTCCTGGGGGTGGCTAGAGATGGTGCCCTTGTAGCTCATCATGAATTTCTCTTTATGGCAACGGCTATCATCAGGATTTGCATAGCATCAGCATGGAAGGATCCCGATCCTCCCATGTTTCAACAATGGCTGTCACAGCTGTTGGCTATATATAGTTTAGAAAAAGGATTATATGAAAAAAAAGGATGGAAAGCAAGGCAGCTAGGGAAGCGCATATGGGCTCCAGTAATAGATTGGAAATGTAGGTTGGAGAGAATTTAGTGGTAGGTGGCTATAATTAGTGTAATAGTATGTTTTTCAAGTATGACGTCTGTGAAGGGGTGGATGGATGGGAACGAGGTATTAAACATAGTGAACTTGGGGGATCGTTGATTATCATGAATGTTTATCTTGTTCCTCCCACGAATGGGCAAATTGTATTTTGGTTCTATCATTAATCATATATGATCATGGAATTATGTTGGGATGATGTATAATACGCTACGATATCTCATTTTGGGTCTATTTATTTAATCTTTATAACTATGTGTAATATTGATCTGATCAAAGGATGATGATTATAAAATTAAAAAAATAATAATAATAATTAAAAAAAAGAAACCAGGCCCTATCTATAACTACCTACTGGCCACCGCCAGTAGGTAATATATATATATATATGTATATATTATCTACTGGCGGTCGCCAGTAGATAGTTATAGTTAGGACCGTGTTTCCATAGGAAATCTCAAAATTCTATTTTGAATAACTTTGGCGCCGGTTGACGAATCTTCGCGAAATTTTCAAAACTAATGGGGCGCTCCGCTCAGCTCCTACCCTGAAAGTCTCGGGGGGATTCGTCAAGCGGGGGCCGAGAAAAAAGGGGGGTCCCAAAACAAGTTTTCCCCATGCATTTTCCCATAGGACCTTTAGTCGAAGGTACAACCCGAACGGCTGAACAGAATTACTTGAAATTTGGCAGAGAGGTAGTCTTCAGGTCAGGGATGTGCCTTTTGCATATATGGAGTCCCTCTGTTCAGTAGTTCCTGAGAAATTGCAGTTAAAAGCACAGACATATCTATAGCCGCGCACCGTGCGCGCACCGTGCGCGCACCCTAACGTGCGCAAGCGTAATTTTGATTGGTTGTTACATGTCAGTCAACGTTCAAATCGGTCGAAAGGGTGAGCTTGCCAGGTGGTCTGAATAATATTGCAAGAGAAGCACTATAAATTTTGAAGCATTTTGCCTTTCTTTACCAGCACTAAAAGAAAGATGAAATGGTGTGTTTAATGTTTTATTTGTTCTGCAAGGCATTGTGAATTTCAGGAAATAATAAGACCTCTTCTCTGTGAAATACGAGCTTTGAAACCACTGGCAAACTGAGTGAAGCACACTAGTGTCTTCTTTTAGCAGCGGCGGCTCCGACACTAAGGCGAAGGAGTGTTGACCCACTGCTCTGTGAGCACCTCAAAAAGGAAAAATAAAATTAAAATAATACAATGTTATTATCATTTTATTTTACCGTCCTGGCTCAGCTGGTTTAAATTTTAGGTGCAGGCAGGGCTGGGCTGTCACAGGGGCAGGGGGAGGAGTGATGGGTACTCTCTTAAGTGCACATGACAGTTTTGCAGCCGTCTTGGGCCGGCCAAACAGTCATTTGCACTTAGCATGTTCTCCACCCAGCTGTATTGTACAGCCTGGGTGGAGAACATGCACAGGCTCCCAGGCCCTGTCTGAGCGCCAAACGACGGCGATCAGACCAATTGCGATGCTGCTGTCATGCCGGTAATACCAGCGTCATGACTGGCTAGGGGAGCCAGCTTCCTGCTTCTGGAGTCGACCGCAGAGGACCAGAGGCGGCAGCCAGCTTACAGGTAAGTGATTTGTTTTTCAACCCGCCCCACCCCGTTAAGTAGCAACCTCCACTCCACTAGCTTTTAGGCGTTCACCTGGTGGGCGTTTGGTAAATATCTGAGATCATTTATATTCACGTCTGATTTTTAAAGCTGACATACATTACCAGGGCCTCAATTTTTACTGTCAATCACATTTTTTTGGTCATAATCACCTTTTATGGCCCTTATTATTATCACTGACATTTTCTTTTCTATTTTTACACAGGCGCTGTGAATGAATTGGTGAATTCTTGGTCCTCCAGCCCTGAAAATTTTTTTATAAAATCACTAGGCAATATCAGCCATTCATAACATACTGGTCAGAACATGTACTTTTTTGATTAAATCAGGCGGTATTATTAAAATATGTTAAACACTCCCTTGGGTACATTTTTACTTGAATGGTCACAAGACTGTATGGGTGGAGATTAACACTCCACCTCCAGTGACCTACCACAACCAGCAGTAAGGATAGGTATAGGTACAGAAATGTATACATCAAAACTTCCAGCCACACGTCCCTGCATGCATACGAGTAAGAGACCGGAAGCTCTGCCGGCTGGATTTGCTGACCAACAGACATCTTGTGTTTGCTAGCGTTAGGTGTCTCGTAGTCCTTTACATCACACATGTTGTCTTCTCAATTTTGATTGAGGATATGGCATGTTTTTTATAACCAAACGTTGTATGGGTATTAGGTTTCCTGTAAACTGGAGTTGACAGCCGGCATGGGCCTTGTAGGTATTTATGCAAGGTGCATGAAATAGGGGTTTATATGTGTTGAATTACCCAGGGTTACCTGCTCTTCTTTGCATAAATGATGTGGCACTCTAGGCATGGAAGGGCATTATTTTGTGATATATATTTATGTATCTATGTATGTATCTATCTATCATGCGCAGCCTCACCCTTGGAGGAATATTACCTGCACTTTCTCTGCTATACAGACAATGTGAAATCACTTCTCATATAGTCAACAACGCAGTCTTTTACCCATCCATTCACCAGCATTAATGCACGAGCATCCTACACCTCAATGTCTTTTGTTTCAGCCTCACAACTAAAGGCAGAGACAAATCACGATCCAAACACAACTCTGGTCCTCCGGTACAATACTAAACCACTACATAGATCGTCCCCATCACAGACACACAGTCCTTCAGCCGTAGCACTCCCATGAAGTATGGTGCTACCCTTCCCATACGCTTTCGGGCCTCGTCTTGAATAAAAAGCACTATATAAATACAACTACAATATAAATAATACAATATATTGAGAGACACCCATAACAATGCACAAACAGAAACGGGCATGCTTCTACGTATAGAGAAGAATAATACATGCAACAGATGGTCCTCGCGGATGTATACAATCGCGCGTTGTAAATAAAAGCACCTAATTTTTAAAGTAATTTTTTGTTGTGTACCGTATTCTTTGTCTCACATTTCTGAACCTATACAAGGTTAGATTCAACATGTCGTCATTAGACAGATATCTGCACAATGAGTATTAGCTCTGAAGCACAGACTAGTCCAATGATAATTTTGTCACAAAATCATAACTACAGACCGAATCTGTAATATAGTAGTGTTATATGATGACAAACACATGAATGACACATCTTTGAAATGGTAATGTAATGTATGTCATGGAAATGGACACTGTAAGGTAACTGATACAATTATTTTAGTTTTATATAGCGAGAACTTGACCCAAAGGTACTGGAGTGCTTTACATGAGCACGTTACATTACACACACTCATTTTTGTAGGCACAAGACCAAGTGAATAGCCTAGAATCATAGGATGTTAAGCCGATGCCGAGACTCAAACCGGTTCCATAGTCGGCAGCTCTGACTGTTATGCCATACCCCCTCCTATTTGGTATTTACATGTCTATAGTAAACATCATTACAAGCCATATTTCACTGTACATTGTGTTTAGTAGCAATAGCTAGGCAACAATGATGAAAGTGAGCATGTTTAAACTTTATGAAGTAATTATTGGCAGAATATGTAAAGACAACTGTTGCCCTACAGTATATCATCATGCAACACTGCAAAACTACACTCGTTTGTGGTAAACATTATCACAGAGTATTTCACAAGTATGTCAATATTCTCTTAAAAGTAGTGATGCCATAGAATATTCCACACTACTTGACAGAATTAGACATATATTAAATAATATTCATTAAATTGTCTGGTTTATGGAGAAAAGTGTAATAATGCATTGTGTATATTAAAAAACACCACCATTGCTTTTTTGCAAAATGTTGTACAAGTCCCTTACTTTAATAAACCTGTCAAAAAACATATTTTTACATAGATTTGTACACACCGCCACCTTGGCCCAAGTAGAACTGAAGTTTGCTTTTGAAGGTGACGTGTGCATCAAAATAATGACATAAAAATAACAAAAATCATGGCAGTGTTGCATTTCTCTGCAACCAATATTTGAGAAAACATAGTGAAGAAATCAAACGATTGTCAAAACCACATTTATTGCAGTCCTATCTCTAGGTTCTTGTAAGCATTATGCCACCAAAGTCAGGAAGTTATCTACTTTCATGTTGATATTGTAGTAACAATTAACACCAAAGTGTGAAGAGATGCTATGTCAAATACAATTGACAACATCTGTGCAGCGTTGGATTCATGAGCTGACTTGGAGCTCGCATACCACATCCAGAAACAAAGTCAACCAGTCAGTGTGTCAGCGCCTTCAATTGCTGATATCTTCAATACCACTGTCTGTCCAAGGTTTCAATGATCTACACGATTAAGTAAAGATGGTGAAGATGATAGGATGAATAGGCCTATAAAGGTACAAAAACATGACATGATCAAACCAATGAAAATGTTATCTATTCTTTAAATATTAAACATTAACTTTCATCACATATAAGTAATCGAATAATCAACCTACAAGTGTGAAATGACCACCAAAATCATTTGTCTTTACAGTTGGTAGTTGAACAGCATATATATCTATATGATGTTCCTGGTATGAGTAAAATATAGAAGTCTATTATGGTATATAGAAAACATGCTTTGAGAACACAGATGATTTTTCCTAAGTTACTACAGCATGTGAGCCACTAATATCCTTCAAGGTTAAATGTTAAACTATCGCCTGCAAAAATATTGTGAGAAAATATCAAGGAAAAAAATATCGAGAAGATAAGTACATATTGTTGGGTATAGATTTACTATTTTTAACTCCACATCTATCTACATTGAAGATATATATATATATATATATCTTGATACTCCTTCTTCTGTACTTTAAAAGAAACGGAACGAACTCCACTTATTTTGCGCTTCAGTATGTTTATTTTTTCGTGCTTTTCGCTGCCATGACGCGTTTCGGGCCACCCAGAGGTATATATATTAAAGTTACTTATATGTGAAGTTAAGTACATTTATAATTACCAATATAAATTCCCCATCTCAATATTTTTGTGCTTGATATTTTTGACATGATAATATGGAATCACGATATTTTGCAGTCAATATTAAGGTTGAATACCATCCGTCAACATACATATATCTACCTTTATGCAACAATGTTTTCAATTAGTTCATGCTTCACTTCTACTCCATCTTCTTCATCACTGCCATCTTACTGTCTTCTGCCTCCAACAACACCCTCGGCCTGTGACTGGTATTTATCATCTAGGAAGGATGGGATGTTTCCTTGTAAATAAATGTTGTGAAGCATAGGGAAGAGTGCTATAAACTTGCAGACTTTGCCAGGGGAGTATAATAAGGTCCCACCAGCCTAATCAAGCCTTCTGAAGCAGGCTGTCAGGAGATAAAACACCTGCTCCAAAGGTCTCATGGTGCAGACATGCGCCTCATTGTAACGGGCCTATTCTTGCATTGTTGGGTTCCTCAATAACATCAATAACCACGATCTACTGGGATATGCAGTATCTCTTGTAACAAATATGTGAAACATCTGTTGTGAACTAACTAAATACGTCCATTATTTCTCACAAAAAAATGTATATATATTTACTTACCAACTAGCCAGATTCTCTTCAATGCAAGATTTGCCATCTGTTGTGGTATAATGCTGTTGCGAAGCACCATTGAATCATGGGTGGATCCATGAAACCTTGTGCATATACTGGTGATCAAGAGATCAGTGGTGCAAACCACCTGCACATTGTTAGAGTGAAAATGTTTCCAGTTATAGTACACCTGCTGCCATCCTTGTGGTGGAATCAGTGCTACATAGGAGCAATCAGTGGCACCAACCTCATGTGGAATTCCTCCTAAAGAATAATGTCTGCCTTGATGTTGTTTAATGGTGTGAAGGAAGTGACCCGATAAGGGCCACCCGGGTTACTCGCGACCACATCTCAGCCTTCCATACAAATGAAGAGTCGGTCAGACAGTAGAGAATACAAACCAAAGTTATTTATTAGTCATAAACTCGATCGGAGTACAGTCTGACCACCCTCCTTGGATTGCTGTAGAGGGACTGACACCGGCCAACATAGTAATACAAGTTCTACATTTCCAGCACCCCTAAAGACCCGCCCAGACTGGAATTTTCCAGTCTGGGAATCTTCCAGTCTGGGAGCTGATGAACAAAATAGGTAGAGAAGGATGGGCTACAATCCTGAGACTGGGTACATGCTATCTTAGTTTTAAGGTTACTCTGCCCGTGCCGGTCTCTCTGACAGTGGGAGCAGGCCTACCTACTGGGAAAGGCATGCAGACAGAACGATCTATTCATTAGTGCAGCGAAGCTCAACCTTGAATAATAAAGAGAAACAATCAAGGCTGTTTTCTGCTGAGGCAGGCAGTATGAAACAGAACCTTAATTTCGATCATGGTACTAAATGGCGGCTGAATACAAAATGGTGCCGCAAATGCTAACTTTACTCGCACAATGCTAGGAGTCGATTAGACACATTTTTCAGTCCAACAGATGGCAAATCCACACGTATACAGATATACTCCTACATATGTTGTAACATCACATCAGGGAACTGAGACATGACAGCAGTCTAAACGGGTTGTGATATGCCATTTGATTTAGCAAACGTCTCTTGGAAAGAACCAGTTGTGCAGTGCAACACGGGTGTGATATTTATTGTGATATGAATGTCAGCTACATGTTGTAATTTCAACAGATTCTCCAAGGCCAATATTGTGTTGCGTTCCCATCTGTGTACACAAATGATGTGCTTTTCCTGCATGGTTTTGCGATCTGGACTTGACCTGTAGGGTCAGTCACTATGGGGCATATGTATCAAAATCCCGTTTAACGAATCCTAATTTGCGATATTTAGCGATTTGCAAATTGAGATTCGCTAAGCGGGATGTAAAAAATAAATCGCAAATAAATTGCGATTTCTTAAAAATCGCAAATTATTCTCAGACACCCGTTTTGCGATTTCTTAATTGCGAAATTCGCTAATTAAGAAATCGCAAAAACGGGAATCTGCAATCCAGATGCAGCCTGATGACATCACAAACAGGAAACTGGGGTGATTTCCTGCACCTGCTCACCTGAGCCACACCCAGAGGCTGCTTGGGGAGTGAGAGGAGGCATCCAAGGAGAGTGCAACCAGCAATGGATTCCACCACAGAAAAGCAGGGCAAGGATGCTGAGAAGAGGAAGAGAAAGCATAAGTTCTCAGAAAAGGAGCAGGAGGTCCTCATTGAGGAGATGGTTTGCAGCCATGAGCTCCTCTTCAGCAAGAAGGCACTGCGTGTCCCAGAGGCCAGGAAGAGGAAAATATGGCTTGAAATACAGAACAAGGTGAATGCAGTGGGAGTCACCACACGTACCATTGAAGAGCTGCGCAAGCGGTGGTACGACATGCGCCAGAGGTCCAACGAGAGGGTGGCAGCCAGACTGAAGGATGCAAATCAGACTGGAGGAGGACCATCCACTGCAGAGCAGCCAACCCCCCATGAGGAGCTCGTGGAGTCTACTCTCCTACCTGAGAGCGTTGGTGGTGTGGCTGACATAGACAGCTCCGACCCTGCATCCAGCAGTCAAGGTAAGATGCATGCAAAATCAATCTGCACTCCTCCCCATCCCATGCACACTTCCCCAAATGCGCATAGTCAACTCCCAAAATGACATTCCAGCCCAGGTCTTACAGCTCACCCAGCAATGCATCATGGGACTCGTAGTACTGTGTCTGACAGTGTGTCCATGAGACAAAGGAAATTAAATGCAACATGTGGGTTGGGGATAAGTGAATGATACAGTGTCAGAGGTTAGCCAAGAAAAACTGTTGGAACTTTATTGATTGCCACATGCAGACAATAACACAAACTCATGTAGTCCTCTTTACATCCACAGCACATTCCAGGGCCCAAGAAGACAGCGCAGAGGGTGAGGAGCCTGCACACCCAGAGGACTCCAGTGATAACACTGAGCAGCAGCCAATCCAGCGCAGTAAGCGCGCACATGTGCCCCCACTGCCTCCATTTGAGGACGAATTACCTGCCACAGGGGATGACACCGAAAGGAGAGAGGGGAGTCAGGGTGTGTCACACATGCCCATCCATGAGACACAAAGGCCAAGGAGTACACCGCAGGACACATGCAGATCAAAGCCCAGGAGCAGCACTGCGACTGAAGCTGTGGGATCCGTGTTCGCAGGCCTGGAACAGGGCATGCTGCAGGAACAGCGCCTGCAAAGCAAAGCACTGCGGTCAATTAATCGGCAGCTATGCCGCATACACAAGGACCACAAGAACATGGGGGAGGGCTTCGTGGCCATGGCAGGGGCAATCCATGAGCTGTGTGACACTTTGAGGCAAAACCAAGCCGCAAATGACAGGGCTGGCCGACGTGCCAATGCACGCCTACAAAATTACACCAAGGCCGTGAACCGCCTCTGCACCACCACCAGCACCCTAACACGCAGAAGCGTAACTATGCAGGTTGAGATGGCACACTGCTGCCAGGATATTGCCCGTGGACTTGCGCAGGTGACCACTGCTGTGGAGCAGCTGCAGACGGCCAATGCTGGTGGCAGCGCACTCATGGCCTCTGCCGAGAGTGAGGACACCTCAAGTCGTAGCAGCATCACTCCCACCTTGCCAGTGGAAAGACGCCGCAGTGCCAGACAGGGTGCAGGCCAAGGGAACACCATGGGGGGCACTCAGCCTGGACGTCACCGAAGGAGGTGAACATGTGCGGTGACACTCACTGCAACACGGGTGCATTAACCCTAAACTGCTGTATGCACGATTACTTGTGCATTACCTGCACTGTGTGCACAACATGTGCTGGGGACAGCTATAATTTCTTCAATGTGAAGTGTGAATAAACACTTAACACATTATCAGGCTATTTTTGTCTTTTTTCATCATTACTCACCTAGAAGTAGTTTTGTGTGATCTCAGTCCGTCTCTGGCGTCCAGCTGCTGCACCGACTCCTGATGCTGGTCTGGCAGGGGGTGTGGCAACAATAGGGGTTCTGGCTCCAACGCAGTAAGGCTGCGCCAATACAAGAGTCAACAAAAAAATGCCAGTACTGCACTTCAATTCAATAGTTTCTGCTAATTGAGTAACAATCCTCAATTCGGAAAGACCAATCTTTTAGTCTGGTTTCTTATGAACATTTCTTTTTATTTTGGATTTTATTCCTAAAGTTTTTTTCTATTTTTTGTTGGACCTTTTTTAAACAAAAATTATTTCACAACAAATAGAGACTTGAAAGGTATATACAAAAAACATCCAATATATACAAAGACATCAAAAAATGTCACAACTCACATATAATGTATATCACTTTACAAAATATTTAGTGGACACATTAAACATTCAAAGGACAACATTAAGTGCACTTAGAGACATGAACATACAAGACTAAACAAATTGACGACACATTAACAAATACAGCCTGTTCAGAAACAAGTGTAAACGCCCTGTGTTAAATAAAGTTTTTTGAGAACAGGTGCGGATACTAGTGATTAGTACAAAATTTGTTTGTTCATATTTTCATATAATAGACCATCAGATAATTCAATTTTTAAGTTGTAATCCTGGGGAGATTGGTCTATTTGAGAGAACGGAGGTAAAGAGAACAGGGGTCGACGCGTTTCGAATCCCTTATGTAGCAGGGATTCTCATCAGGACCGTGAAGATTCAATCTACAGAAAAAATAATAAAAACATTCTGTCAGTCATACTCACAACACTCGACTTCAATCAATCACGCACACTCTCAGATCATACCTGTATTTATGATTCAGTGGTCGGTCTCCCAACAAAGTGTCTAATCGTGTAGCTGTAATGTTAAGAATTCAATGGGCATAATTAGTGTTGGTTAGCCAGTAAAAGGGAAACAATGATGACGTTCGTTAATCTGGGTACTTACATAGAGATGCGGTATGACCGCGTGGTCAGTTACTTCAAACAATTCTGTAATGAAGAAAAGAAGAAATGTCCTATTTACTTTGGCGAAAAAAGGGGGCACGCAGATGCTCATATTTAAAATGACCGGCTTAGTGGGGCGGGTGTAATCGAGCTCTTAAGTTTGTTAGCACGCAGCAAGCCTGATTTCTAGGTGAGGGTGTGCCAATAAATGGAGTGGTTTGGCGTTCGGTAGCGTTCATTTAGGAAGAATGTAGAATTCACTTAGGCACTTCTGCGTTCTGTAATTCGATGGTGTGTCTATGCTCGTGTTAAATGACAGATTTCGTCAGGCGGCATTCCAAGTGCACGGATGGGTTGAAGCTTTTCGGCTGCGCGCTAAGGAAATCTTACCGGTATTAGTTTCTCAAGTTTCCTCCATACGCGTCTACGTCCATCACTGAGGCGCGTTTGTGATTATCCCGGTTGACCCGGTTGTATAAGTGATTGGAGCCTGCTGCTAAGGCTTCTGGGAATCGTAGTTTTAAGTTTTGAACATGTTGTGCTGATTGCAATATTTGTTTAGGGGTATGTAAAAGTGTGGTTTAGTCCGTTTTTGGTGGCAGGATATGCCGATTCCGTAGGTCTGGAAGTTTTTTGAAAAAACTTGACAGCTGTTACTTAGCAACCCGTGTAAGTGCATTGTAGATCGATTGTCTAGTGGTGGAATATGTCATTGCTGTCCAATGTATCCATGAATTCTTGCCACAGTAGATGTAAAATGGAGGGAGAGAGAAAAAACCACTATGTTCATAAGTTATAAAGTTCCGACATTTCGTTCAAGCCCTGAGTGGCCGAGTTGAATTTTAGGATCAGCATTGCTTCTCGTTGCTTTAGTTTGGTCTCTAGATCTCCGCCCCTCTGGTCATGCTCTAACTTCGAAATGACGGTCCATCTGAAGTCAAGGTCTCCGTGTGACTCGTCAATCCAATGTTGTACAAGGGGTGCAGTGGTGATTTTTTTCTTTATTCTTGATTTATGTTGAGAGATTCTCTGTCTGATTTCCTGATTTGTTTTCCCTATGTACAATTTGGGGCATGGACATAGGATGGCGTAGATCAAGTTTTTTGATTTACAATTCGTAAAGGTGTTGTGTTTCCATGAGATTCCTTCATGTTGGAATACATTCCCCTCAATTGTGGAATTACAACACATGCATGTTCCGCACTTCTTATGTCCTGTAACAGGAGGTAAATTGACAAATTCACGTATTGTGGGGGTCTTCTTGACAGGGACGGCTGCCCTAATGATTTGGTTCGCAATGCTCTTATCTTTTTTGAAGGCGAAGAGTGGTTTGGCGTTCAACTGTATGTCAATATCCTTTATTAGATGCCAGTTCTGGTGGATGACCTTTTTGAGAAAATTAGATGATGCCCCAAAGGTAGTGACACATACTGTGCGCTCAAGTTTTTTCTTTTCTTTCTTTCTCAGGAGTTCTTCTCGTGGTGTCCACCTCGCGCGTTTGATTGCTTGTTTAACCAATTTAGATGGATATCCCCGGTCTAAAAGTCTCTCCATGAGCAAGTTTGCATGGTACATATACTCGTCTTTAAATGAACAATTTCGACGTATACGGAGAAATTGGCCTATTGGTAAATTTTCTTTCAGACTGCGCGGGTGGTTACTTGAGAAATGCAAGGATTTGTTGCGGTCAGTCTCTTTTCTGAAGAGGGTGGTCACCAACTGTCCATCTGTGCAATAAACTTCCACATCTAGAAAGGAAAGTCTTGTGGGTGATGACTGGATACTGAATTTGATGTCCATTGTGCGACTGTTGAGCCATCCATGAAAGTCAGTTAATTGTTCCATTGTGCCGGACCATGTGAAAAAAATGTCGTCAATGAAACGGACCCAGCCCCCTATCCATTGTGAGAAGGGGTTGTTATTGTGTACGTATCTGTCCTCATATACACTCATAAAGAGTATAGCCAGCTCCGGGGCAAAGGGACAGCCCATGGCTACTCCCTTTATTTGGAGAAAGAAGTCCTCATGGAATTTAAAGTAGTTTTTAGTTAAAGCCATTCTAGCCAATTCCAAAATGAAGTCCGTAGGAATTCTTGCTGGACGATCTCTTTTATCCAAGAAGATTTCCACCACTTCCAAGGCCTGATCTTGGGGAATTTGGGTATATAGTGAAACTATATCCATGCTTACTAGTAAATCCTGTCCTTCGGTAAATGGTAATTGTTGTAATTTACACAGAAAATCTGAGGTGTCTCTCAAGAAAGATTGTACTGTCAATGTGAAAGGTTTAAGGAAGAAGTCAATAAACTTGGAGATGGGTTCAAAAAGTGAATCGCACCCAGATATTATGGGGCGGCCTGGTGGTGTTTTGGCATTCTTATGTACCTTCGGAAGTACATAGAACAATGGTGTTCTTGGGTGTTTGTTGACTAGATAATTGAATTCTTGTTTGCCCAAAAAACCTTGTTCAAACCCATTCTGTAGAATTTTTTCAAGTTCTCTCTGAAATTCAGTCGTTGGATCTGATCGTATTTTCCGATAGCATTCTATGTCAAGTAGCTGTCGATTGGCTTCCGCTATATATTCGTTGGTACCCCAAATAACAATCGAACCGCCTTTGTCGGCTTGCTTGACTATAATATTCTCATCATTTCTGAGAGAAAAAAGTGCATCTTTTTCCTTTTTAGACAAGTTATGTTTGGTAAAAGATTTGTTCTTTTTTTCTTCTGAGGCAATAGCTGACAACACAGTTTTCTCAAAGTATATCACTTCTTTAGGTATTTTAAAAGCTGGTGGACAAAAGGTTGATTTCCTCTTTAGACCCGTGGTTTCTGCTTGCGACAGGGTCTGGCAGGGGGAGCAGGGCGCTCGTCATCCGATGTGTCTGTATCGGTCACATCAATTGTGGTGCCTTTCCTCATTGCCGTGTTATGTAGCATTGCACAGCTTGCCACGATTTTACAGCAGGTCTCAGGGCTGTATTGCAGTGCGCCTCCGCTTTTATGCAGGCACCTGAAGCGGCTCTTCAGGATTCCAAAGGTACGCTCAATGACACAGCGTGTAGATCTGTGTGCCCTGTTGTAGCTCCTTTCACTTGCATTTGCTGGATCCAGATATGGGGTCAGGATGAAGTCGCGCACTGCATAGGCACTGTCACCTGCATGGACAAACACAATAGGTAAGTCAATGTCCCCCCCCTCAAGTGATGTAGTGGATGTATTGATGTGTGCCATGTATTTACCTAGCAGGTACCCCTCCCCAAACTCTCCAGCACTCAGACGTCTGTGTATTCCACTGTGTCTGAAGATGAAAGAGTCATGTTTACTGCCGGGGTATTTGGGTACGATGTCTGTGATGAGATATTTTGCTTTGCACACAATCTGTATGTTGAGGGAATGGTAGCATTTCCGATTCCTGTAGACATATTCAGTTGCTGCTGGGGGTGTGATGGCCACATGGGTCCCGTCGATGCAGCCAATGACGTGGGGGAAACGTGCAATGTGGTAGAAGTCCAGTTTTGTTTGCTGTAATGCCGGTTGGGTGGTGGGGAAGTAAATGTGATGTGAGAGCCTCTGTAGCATTGCATCTAGGAAGGCATGGAAGAAATGCGAAAGTGCACTCTGTGACACCCCACCAACCTCCGCTATTACCCGTTGGAAACTCCCTGACGCCAGGAGGTGCAGGGAGCACAGGACCTGCACATGTGTGGGAATTGTTTGTGTCCTGCGTGTAGGGTGCTCCAAGTAGGGTTTCAGCTCCTCAATCAGGTCCATTATGGTCTGTGGGTGCAGTCTGTACTTGTCATAGATGTCCTCTTCAGTGTGCTGGAACAGAGTGATGCGCAGCCTGAATATACGTTCCTGTCTCATTCTCCTCTGAGCAAGGGCCCGAATACGCAGCCTCCTGGCTATCACGAACATTGCTGCCATTGTGGGTGGGTCTGTTGCATTGTGGGGTGGTTTAAGTACCTTGCACCAGTTTACCACCTGCAAGCAATTGGTGTTAATAGCGATTTCTTAAATTGTGATTTTCGTAAATTCGCAATTTGCGACTTTTTCTTGACATGTGCTTGCGATTTCTTAGTTTGCGATTTCTTGTTAGCGATTTTCGCTCAGCTAAGAAATTGCAAATTAAGTATTCGCAAGGAAATTCGCAGTTTACATGTTTCGCAGCCTCAGAAATCGCTAATTTAGCGATTTCTTAGTTTTCTGTGTGGAAGTGTGTCATACATATGAAAGTGCGAAAAATCAGTCGCAAACGCTGTTTTTGGCGATTCGCAGCGTGTGCGACTAATTTTTCCTTTCATACATATGCCCCTATGTGCCCTACACAGTGTACTTCACCTTTAATGTACATGATACTGTATGTGTCCTTGAAGAAATATTAAGGTTAAAAATGATGATACAAATTTACACAAAACCTAAACATAGCAAAATAACATTTGTCATTATGAGAACATTATCAGTTTGCACATTGTATGCTTTAACAAAACAATGATATGTAAACTGCCCTTCATATGTACACTGCAATCTGACTCTAGCTGTAACCCATCTCCTTGTAGTCAGCCTCGAGGCCTTGATGCCAGTTGTTTCTTGGCCTTCCTCTTTTCCTTTTCCCTTGAGGCTTCCAGGTGAGGGCTTCCCTGGTGGTGTTTGATGCAGGCTTGAGGAAGGTGTGAACTATACAACACTAGCATTTTTTCATGAACAGGGAGTTGGAAAGTCTGCTGCCATAGGTCGTAGCTGTTGATGGTGGTAGGCCAGTGGATTTAGAGGATTTTCCACAGACAGATGTTGATGAAAATCTGGACGTTGTTGGTGGTGGTCACTGTTATCCTCCAAGTTTCTGCTCCATACAGAAGGACAGATTTTAAGTTGGTGTTAAAAAGCCAGATCTTGGTTTGCAGCATTAGGTCCTTGGAGCTCCAGATCTTCTGATGCTGCTTTCCGCCGCACGTCCCAATATCGGGCACGCAGTGATGAGCGTTTCCCGCTGGGAGTCGAGAGAGCGAGTGGTCCAGTGTTAATAGATTGCTCGGATGCAGTCTCGCCCCCCCACAGCCTCCCTGAATGGCGCGTTATGGCTCCCGAGGCACATTTAAGATGTGCTCGAGAGCCGGAGCGCTTTGCCTGCAATAGAGGAGTTCGCACAGAGTTTTTGTTCCTGTTTGTATGCAGATTTCACTCTGTACATTTCCTATCCGGGAGGAATGTTATCTAATGATTGTCTCATCAGCTGCTCACCTCAGTGGTTGGATTCAACTTTCCTGCATGTTATGCAAGTCCTGTATGTTGGCGCAGCAAGTCCTGAAAGGAGAACAATAAAAAGAATTTAAAACAACAGCAATCCATCCCACAATCCTTGTAAGGTGCATTCAATTATCATAGTCAGGTAAGAAGGAACTTACAGTTGTTGGTTTATCCATAAACTTTCGGTGTTCTGGTATCCTATTTCCTCAGTGCTGTTGCTAGCAGATGTGGGAGGGAACCTAAAAGGAGGAAAGAAACAATAAAGACATTTTGTGTATAGCGAAAAACTGTCAGAGAAGGATTATTTTGAAGAAGACAGAGTTACGTTCGAGTAATATGAACTTTTTAATGAACTTAATTATGTAACACTCTCTTGAGGTAATGGATTACTCTATGGTTTGTGGAAAGGACTAATTCCTTGCTCAAAGACTCATGATAAGGTATAATTCACTATGAGAGAGAAGGAGTGAACAGAAAGGGATATTACATCTGCATTTGTTTCATGATAAATGACCCTGCCTTTTATCCCTTTAGGGTTCTTGTTCTTGAGAAACCCAAGCCTAGCAAAGTGTGAGGACATTGTTTGTCCGCAGGAATTAAGGGAACATTGGGTGAGGCTACATGTAGATATATTAGTGATGCACATCCCTAGATATTTTATGTTTTTAGGGGCATATTATCAAGCACGGCGTTAAAATTATCGCCGCTTTAGCGGCAGAAAACTGCAGCTAAAGCGGCGATAATGGGCTTGATATTATGCCTTTGAGAATTCCAATAGAAGCCCATGTTGACACCAGAACATGGGCTTCTATTGGAATTCCCAAAGGCATATTATCATGCCCATTATCGTTGATTCAACTGCAGTTTTCTGCCGCTAAAGCGGTGATAATTTTAACCCCGTGCTTGATAATATGCCCAGTTTAGCTCAGGTTTCATTTTGTTTTTTGGTAGGTGGGTGAGGGAGGAGGGGGCAGCGTTGTGGGAGGGACAGCTGTAGATTTAGAAGTTTCTCCGACTGTGCTCAGCACTAAGCCCCGCCCCCTTGATGGCCATGCCCCCTCCTCACACGGTGAGAAAAATTCACAAGTTGGCAGGTCTGAGTTCCCATACTTTATACGTGCAGTTCCACCGCTGCTTACACCTATACATACTGAGAGACGGTTTCAGCCCAAGACAAAAAGGCATAGACAGTGCACATAGGTCTGTAGCCCTGCGCACACAGAGGCAACTGTCCTGCACAATGACAAACTGACACAGCCCTGCGCACAGAAAGGCTGCCATAGCACTGCGGTCCGCATTGTGAAAAGAGACAGTCTAACGCCACACATCAAGAGACAGTCACATAGCCATTAAGGTGCGGGGAAAGGGCCACAGCCTTGCATGCTCCATGGCAGAGAATTATCCTAGGGCAGAGGCATGACCCTGCACTTAGTTGCTGACACAATCACAACTCTGCATGCACAGGTCTAGTTACAAATGGCCTGATTTTAGAGTTTGTCATGTTTTTTCTGACCCGTGCATAAACCACTGTTTCTGATGGATACTTCTGCCTGTGGATTCCTCACCTTATGAATACCCCCTGCGCCAGCATTCCGCGGACATTCTTTCCTAGCTCTCCCATGTCCACGAGGACGAGACAATAGCACGGCTCCGCTCGCGACACCGTATGACATCATCGGAGCCATAAGAGAACCTCGTCGGCTTCGAAAGGCTCTTCGCTGCATGAAGGCTCTCTGGCTCATGTGATGTCTCTGACGCCTGAGGGGTTCATCACCAGGCCGGGTGGCTTCACCTGTGCGGGTGCCGTCCCCGGCTCCGCAGCCTCCAGTTCGACCTCAGGAAGGTACGGATCCATATCCTGCTTTCCTGCTCCTGGGTCAGACTCTACACATTTTCTTAATGCGATGTTTGACATGTTTGCCAGGACCTCTGCTCCATCTGGTGCACTTTTGGGCCCTGTGGGTCCTTTGGCCTTTAACTTGGGTGTTCCTCAACTCTATCCTTAAGCACCCTTTATGCCATTCTTGCCGTGGACTCCGGCTTGGCATTTCCCAGTGCCGAGGACCTCCACTCCGGCTCCTCGGCTGCTGAGTTAGCACCGTCTCGAGTTCGATCGACGTCGAGATTTGAAGCTGAGGCTCCTCTGTCGACGTCATTGATGACTTCGCCGGCGCCGCGGGTGGCGTCGCCGATGCCGATTCCTAAACAACGCTCTAGGAGAGAGGCGCAGAGGCTCTTTGAAGAGGAGGAATATGCACAGAACAGGAGGAAGGAGAGATTGTTGAGTCTATAGATGAGCTTGAAGGCCTACGTGAGGCCAGTGGCTTGGATACTTCTTCTGAGTATGATCTCCCATCTGTGAGGGCTGGGATTGTGCAAGACATTATCATGTGGTCATAAGAAATGCAGCTGATTTGCTTGGTCTGCAGCTTCCCTCAGCTGAGGTGAAATCTAATATCCTTACGGAAGTTCTTAATACTGCTTCTTCAGCTTCTGAACCGTTGCTTCCCTTTACTGAGGCTTTGACGGAACCGATAATGGAAGTGTGGCAGAAGCCTTTGTCTGCTCCTGCGGTTTCTCGTTCCATCTCTAGAAGGTACAGGCCTACTCCGGGGGATCCAGTTTTTTTGTCCTCTCATCCTACACCGGAAAGTTTGGTTGTCCAGGCTTCTTTTGCGAAGCAGTCTTCTAGTTCTTTCCCTACCATTCTCGGTGATAAAAAATGGAGCAGGCGGCAAAGAAGGTGTTCTCTTATGCAAGTATGGCTCTTAAATCTACAAATGCAACCTGTCTTCTTGGAAGGTATACCCATACTTTGATGGACTCAGTCATGCAGCTAGCTCCGAAGTTGCCTGAGGAGGCTCGAAATATTTTCTTAAAGGTCCTTACTGATTCTCAGGCTGCGATCCGTCAGGTGATTCAATCGGGTCTGGACACTGCTGACTCTGTGGCTCGTGTGATGGGGTCCTCTGTGGTGGCAAGGAGACAGGCTTGGCTCAAGTCGTCTGGTTTCTCACCTGAAGTTCAGGTAACTCTGCTGGATTTGCCCTTTGATGGGTCAAGACTCTTTGGTTCAAAGGTGGACTCAGCCTTGGAGCGTTTTAAAGACAGCAGGGCTACTGCAAGGTCTCTGGGCCTCCAGGTGCAGTCCAGAGGATACGGCTACAAGCGGTATCATGGTTTTGGGAGATCTGCTTCCTTTCGTGGCCGACAGCAATCTCAACAGGGCCAGCAACAGCAGAATCCTCTGTACAAGTCGTACAGAGGGCCTCAGGGGAGCAGCTCGACAGCAATCCTCCTCTTCTTCCTCTACTTCCCCTTCCGCCACCCTTGGTACTACAGGAAAGCAGTTCTAGATTCCCCATCTTAGAACATGTTGGTCCGGTTGGAGGTCAGGTGTCCCTCTTTCTACAAGACTGGAGACTGACCACGTCAGATCGTTGGGTCTTGAATCTTGTAGAGAATGGGTACACTGTTCCCTTTTTGGAGTATCCTCCTCCTTACCCTTCTCGCCAGGGTTGGTGCTCAGAGGACCACTTACTGCTGTTACAGCAGGAGGTTTTTACCTTGCTACAGAAAGGTGCGATAGAGGTGGTTCCGGAGCAGGAAAGGGGTTAGGGTTGCTACTCTCTGTATTTCCTGATCCCCAAAAAGGACGGTCGTTTAAGGCCAATCCTGGACCTCAGGATTTTGACCTTTTACCTCAGACAGGAGAAGTTAAAAATATTGACCTTGGCTCAGGTTCTTCTTGCGCTGCAACAGGAAGACTGGACGGTGTCTATAGATCTGCAGGATGCGTATTTTCATCTTCCCATCCTGAGGTCGCATCGGAAGTATCTCCGGTTCACGGTAGGATCGCAACATTATCAGTTTGCGGTTCTTCCGTTCGGTCTCACTTCTGCGCCTCGAGTCTTTACAAAGGTGATGGCGGTGGTAGCGGCTCATCTCAGAAGGTATGGGGTTCCTGTTTTCCCCTACCTGGACGACTGGCTGTTGAAAGCAGAGTCTCCGGAGTTGGTATTGCGCCACTTGCAGGAGACAACTCATCTGTTGTTCAAATTGGGTTTCTCGATAAATGTACCCAAATCTCACCTGGTGCCTTCACAGTGCAGCCTGTTCATAGGGGCAATACTGGATACTTCTGTGTGTCGAGTATACCCTCCTCCGCAGAGGATTCTCGACATTCAGGAAATGATTCCTTTATTTCACGATGGAGCGGTTGTTCCAGTCCTGAAGGTCCTTCGCCTGCTCGGTCTGTTCGCTCCCTGCATACTGTTGGTCAGCCATGCACGCTGGCACATGAGGGCACTCCAGTGGTGCCTCCGCAGGCAGTGGTATCAGCACAATGGAGATCTTGGGGAGAAGATCAGACTCTCCAGAGAAGCTGCGGTGGAGCTGACTTGGTAGAGTGTGCAGGGCAAGCTGTCTCAAGGAACGCCCTTTCAGTCACCTCCGCCGGTAGTGACGGTGATCACGGATGCCTCCACTTTAGGGTGGGATGCTCATCTGGGAGATCTGGAGGTCAAAGGTCTTTGTTCTCCAGAGGAAAGGTTGTTTCACATAAACCTTCTGGAATTGCGGGTGATACGTTTGGCACTAAAGGCTTTCCTTCCTTCCCTTCGCGGTCAGTCGGTTCAGGTCCTGACGGACAACTCTACCGTGATGTGGTACATCAACAAACAGGGAGGTGTAGGGTCATATCGTCTCTGTCGAGAGGCTCTGCGACTCTGGTCCTGGGCTCAGAACCATCAGATTTGTTTGTTTGCAAATCATCTTGGCGGTGGGCTGAATGTTCGTGCGGACAGTCTAAGTCGGCATTATTCGGCCGATCACGAGTGGCGGCTTCATCCGGAGGTGGTCCATCGCATCTTCCAGATGTGGGGATCTCCTCGGTTGGACCTGTTTGCCACCCTTGAGAACACGCACTTCCCGTTGTTCTGCAGTCTCCAGTTTCCGATGCAGGGAGCACTGGGGGACGCGTTTCAATTGGATTGGAGTTCACAACTCATTTATGCGTTTCCTCCCATACCCTTGATTCCTTGGGTTCTGAGGAAGATTCGCCAAGACCGGGCCCAAGTCATATTGATCGCCCCGGATTGGCCAAGAAGGGTGCGGTACACAGATCTACTTCACCTCTCATCGCACCCTCCGCTCAGTCTCCCTCTCAGGGCAGACCTCCTCTCACAGTCGCAGGGGCAGGTTCTACACCCCCACCTCCAGAGCCTGCACCTTCTTGCCTTGAGATTGAATGGGGCAACCTGAGTTCCTTCTCTCTCCCGCCGGAGATAGTGGATGTTATTTTATCGTCCAGGCGACACTCCACTAAGTCTGTTTACTCTTCCAGATGGTCCAGATTTGTTAGGTGGTGCGGAGAGAGAGACATTGACCCTTTGAAGGCCCGTTTGTCTAATATTTTGGAATTTTCACTTTATTTGGCACAGCAAGGATGTGCTGTGGCCACTGTTAATGGCTATTTGTCTGCTTTGTCGGCTTTTCTATGTTTGCTGGACCAGCCGTCTTTATTTAAGTCCCCATTGTCATGAGATTCATTAAAGGTCTTACAAATAAGTTCCCTCTCACGCCTTTCATTATGCCTCAGTGAGTTTTGAATCTCGTTCTTACCTTTTTAATGGGTTCTCCGTTTGAGTCTCTTTATACTTGCCCGTTGAGGCTTCTTTCTTTTAAAACGGTTTTCTTGATTGCCATTACCTCGGCCAGGAGGGTAAGTTAGCTTCGGGCTCTTAGTTCGAAATCTCCTTTCTTGACTATTCATGCGGATAAGTTGGTTCTAAGGACCAGGGCTGCTTTCCTTCCCAAGGTGGTTACCCCTTTTCATATGGGACAGTCCATTACTTTACCCACCTTCTATCCTCCCCTCACCCTTCCAAGGAGGAAGAGAGACTGCATCGTTTGGATCCTAAGAGAGCTGTCAGCTTTTATTTGGATCGGACAAGAGATCTGAGGCTAGACGATCAGCTCTTTGTGGGCTACATTGGACGAATGAGGGGTAGAGCTGTGCACAAGAGGACGCTCTCCAGATGGATTATCTTGTGCATTAAGATTTGCTACGCCTTGGCCAAGAAGGAACCGCCTGAAGGTATCAGAGCTCATTCCACCAGAGCTAAGTCTACTTCTTCTGCTTTGGCTAGAGGTGTTCCTGTTCTTGATATTTGTGAAGCAGCAACTTGGGCCTCCCTCCACACCTTTGTAAAGCATTACTGCTTGGACTCTGAGGTTAGGAGGGATGGCCATTTTGCTCATTCTGTTTTGCAAGATTTTTTGGTCTAGTCAGGTGGACACCCTCCTCCAGGAGAGGTACGGCTTTGGTAATCTATTCATAAGGTGAGGAATCCACAGGCAGAAGTATCCATCAGAAGAACAAATGACTTACCTTCTGTAACGCATTTTCTAGGGGATACAGTATCTGCCTGTGGATTCCTCACTGTCCCGCCCACCTCCCCGTTGTCCACCTGTTTCTACCAAAAACATTTTTTATTCATTTGACCAGAATGTTTTTAATATGTCTTAATCATGCTTATGTTTTAATAATGAGAAATGCTTATTCTGTTGCTATTTCTCTATACCGTTATTGGTTATGCATTTGTGGCTTTATATATGTGTATATATTTGGTATACTATGTATGCATTTGAAAATGTGTCGGTCCGCCCATTTGCCTTGGTGGCACGGAAAAATGGGTGGAGCTGACGTCAGCACGCCGACGAGGTCCTCTTGTGGCTCCGATGACGTCATATGGTGTCGCGAACGGAGCCGTGCTATTGTGACGTCCTCGTCGACGTGGGGGAGCTAGGAAAGAATATCCGCGGAATGCTGGCGCAGGGGTATTCATAAGGTGAGGAATCCACAGGCAGATACTGTATCACCAGAAAAAGTGTTACCGAAGGTAAGTAACATGTTCTTATGCACGGGTCACAATTACCACTTGAATGCTATTTAACGCAGCCGATACCTGTTAAATACCTCAAACTTCGCTACATTTTGGCAGGCCAAAACTGCTGAAATTTAACAGGGGAAATTCATTCAGTGCTAATAGTGTTTCTCAAATCATGCCGATTTTGGCATGTTAAACACCATAATCCGCATGTTATTCCCCAGAAACTTGTTACAGGTTTTATTTATTGCATCCGATAAATAACGATCCCCCTGGTATCTGATAAAGAGCACCCATACTCGTAATCAGGGCTATAATCCTAAAGAGACAAAGGGACATTGCCAGAATGTAAATTGTGAGATAGCTTGGCACCCAGAGACGGCATTGCACAGTACAAGAAAGCTATCTGGGCCTTTTAGCCCATAGAGACACACTAACAATCAGGCGCGCAACACCCATTGGACTCAAAGGGCTTCAGCCCCCCCACTCCCCCCCCCCCCTCGTGTGTGGCAGCCCGGGATGAGACACCTTCCCAGGCAAAAAAGCAGCCGCACCCGAGCACTTCACAGGTCTTTAAAAGACCATTTGCATGTTAATGAGGCCTTGCTGTTGTTTCACCCCTTGTAAGAGCCCCTGCAGCTCCACTCTGCCTATTGCTTAAAGTTCAGCCCCACCCCCGAAATTTTTGCTCAACAGCCCCCCCCCCCCCCCCCCCCCGAAATTTGGCTCTAGTTGCGCCTCTGCTAACAATCATAGCCATCAATCCTGAGAAACCGGTAACTACATTCCCTACAGGCAGGGATTTAAGTGGTCCGGGTCTTGCCGGTGCTCTCCACGAAAACCCTCCCTACAGGTTCACTGATGTCTCTCTCATGCACTCAGTGAGTCACTGCGACCCAACACATGGGCAGTCCTGACACTGTGACTGCTCACAGAGGAAGGAACAGCTGTTGTACCATAGGAGAGACCGTCTAGCCTGCCTTCTGCAGAAGCGAAACAGTCGGAGTCCTGAACCCGACGGACAGACACCTGAATATATTTGGTGCTGAGACAGGCTTTCGACCTATGCACAGTGAGACATGAAGCTCAGCCCAGTTGAATGGGAATGCTGATAGACAGGCCCACAGCACGTGGGTGCTGTTTGCACATGTACAGTACTGAACCCTCAGAAGGGCGGGCTCAGCGCCCCTCTGCCCAATGAGAGAGGGGTGGTGCCCGCTCCAAGCACAGGGTCACGGCTGTCCCTTCCGCGGCAGGGGGCGGGCTCTCTGCACGCAGAGCCCTGTCACGCCCACGTGTGAGGGGATCAATCACTGCCTGCGCTGGAGGAATTTCTATTTCCGCCGCCCCAGGATGTGTCGAGAAGCCTTTTTTTGTGTTGACAAGATTTATGCATCTCGTTCTCTGCTTGCTAATTCGGAAACGAAGCAAGGTCACACCAGCACATGCACACGCGTGTGCCATGACGCGTGCATTTGTAACGAGATATCAAGCGAGGATGTTTAGAAGCCAGACGGTGGTGCAGGCAAGGGCGAGGCTTCCATTGGTGAAACAGGTGCAGTGGAACCGGGGTCCAAAGGCCTGATAGGCCCACTGACCCCTGATTTTTGCTGGGTTTTATAATTCGAACAGCAGCCGAGGAGAGGAGCCATTTTCTTCCTTGTACGGAGGCTCATAACGCACTGGCTAAGCTACTGGGTGTAAGGACCATTTTCAGAGTCCGGTGCTCAAAGTTCTTATCTCAATTTGCAAACTGTCTGAATTACAGTCCACAAGTAAAGTGAAGGGGTTCCAGCTGCTGTGGTCTTGGTGTTTAAGCAATAGAACTCTGCATTCTGGGTCTTGTAGTATTGATGTTTTTTTTAATAGTATTGAAAATGCCATCACTTAAAGCTCTATTGGCTACACGGCGAGTGCTGACTGAACATAGCTGACAACAACGTGAGTTGCGTCGTGGCGTTTATATTCGAGGCAGTGCTCAATTTTAGGATTTTCTTCAAAAACCTAATGTATTCTGGGAGTTATAGTCCTGCTTCGGTTGAACTGATTCAATTGAACAAATACACCTGAAAACAATGATTTTAAATGTAGGGTTTTCCTTTGTGCACGTCTTGTGTGTGCCATTTGTTTGGACTTTTTGGGGCAGATTTATGTTGCACTTGCGGCACTTTTGCGCCGCCGTTGCGTCACTTTTGTGACGCAGCAGCGGCGCAAACCCTGCGCCATGGTGCGGGGCATTTACAAACGTGACGCATCTCCCAGATGCGTCACGTTGTAAAGCCCTGCGCCACATGTAGGCGTTCCAGGGCAGGTGGGGGCGTTCCGGCGCAGGAACGCCTCCTAAAAGTGGCTGAGTGAAATCTACAAGATTTCACTCAGTCACTTTTAGGCCCATGCTGCGTCAAAACCCTGCGCCTGCTTGAAGCAGGCGTAAGGATTGACGCAGCATTGTACAGATAGGGCCCCCCAGATCATTGCTGGAGCTGCATCGCGCTTGCGACGCAACTCCAGCAATGCGCCACTTTTCGGCACAGATGCGTCACGCATCTGTGCCGTTTTTGCCCCATGGTGCGCCGCATTATAAATGCGGCGCATCCATGGTGGCGCAGCTGTGGCGCATAATAACTGGCGCATCCCTGCTGATATGCAGGGATGCGCCAGTCGTCATAAATCTGCCCCTTTATGTGTTTCAGTTTCTTTAATTCACTGTTACTAGGGCCACTGGAATTATGCGGCAGGGGAGCACCAAATTTTGCGGCAGGTTTGAACCACGCAGCTAGAAAATGTTAAATGTGCAGCATAATGAAGCATTTTTTTAATGCTATTTTGTCATTTTTACACAAGCCAATACTGTCTGGGCAACAATTTCACCTCATTTGTACCAATTTAACAACTAAATACGTAAAAAAAAAAGCAAATGAAAGATGACCAGTTCATCTTTGAGAAGAGTTTTCCATCATGCGTGAACACATATCGCCAACTTTTTTGTAATTTTTCATCTGTTTGAGCTAGAAACAAGATCTATTTTTTGTGTTAAAATATGCAGATTAAGAAGCAGATGATGGATTATGTGGCAAATTCGACATCCTGAATCATGCAAATACAGCAGCGGCCGCAGAATCACATAATTCCAGTGGGAGTGGCTGTTACCAAGCGAGCACTGCAGCCCAGCCATGCTGCATATTACCCCCGATAGCCACACTGCTTTGCGCTTTAGCAAGCGGGAGGTATTGCTATACTAACCACTGAACCTCCCTTTATTGTAGAACCTAGTGAAAACAGTGCGGGCCAGTGAACTTTGAAAGTGGCGAGGCATAAATATGTTCTTCCAAGGCGGAGATGTGTTTGTATTTACATGAAACTTAATAAAAGTCTGTTTTAAAAAAATAAATATGTTCTTCCAAATGGATTGAAGAGAGCGAGCAAAGAGAGTGAACCTAACCTCCTTCAAATGGATTTGGAGCGGGTTCATTCCTGTAAAAGATTTGGAAAAAAATCAGGGCCAAATGGTGCATTGTTCAGCGCAACTATGACATACACTGGCTAAAAATCCAGAGGCTCTGAAAGGGCACTTTTATAATATTGCAATTATATTGAGGTCTTCCAGACAAATCCTACTACCTCACGGTGTGCTGGGATGCACCAGCGCCAATAAAATGTTGCAGAAATGATGGCAAAAAAATTCAACTTTCAACATAAAGTAACCAAAAAAATTGCTTAAAGCTAAATGTATTACTGGCAGGTAAGTAAATCTATGCGATGCAAAGTCACATTGCCTATAATTTTCAAAAAAGTTTGGTATCTTTTTCCACTACTCATGAGTCTCCGCAAATCCCTTATGATAGTTGTTGTCCATTACATTATTTCCAGTCCTGTGCTAGTAAGGCAGAGAATGAGATGTCAGCTCTCGCCAAAATGTTATAATTTTTACAACGTGTTTTAAACTTGTTGGGTACAGATGAGTCCTGTTGCATCCAGACAACACACTCATACGCCCGTACATATTCGGATTCACATTCACACATCCAAATAGAGGTGGGTTAACCAACACATTTACAGGAGAGCAGAGCCAAGGGTTTGGTTGTAAGGGCCTGTGCACGAGCCGAGCCATGAGAGGATTTGGAATGTAAATCATGCAACAGATATGTAAAAATAGGATAAAGCTTCTTTAAAATTAAAACAAACGAGATTTCTTTATCGTGCTGAAGCATTACGCCTTAGTACATCAGATTATATCAATGCATTGAGGGATATTTATTAAGAGTGATCATTTTTCAGCATGAAGTTAAACATTCCTGCCCCCAGGCCCTGGCTACAATGCTATTAGTGAACTAAGAGGCTAGCAAGTTGTTTTGGTTTAAATTCATATTATACAAGGAGCAACTCGGCAACATTATAGTCAAACACAAGAGGTTTTTGTAGAGCGGCCATTCTGAACTTACATATTTGAAGGTACTTTCGTATGCAATAATGAAGATAAAGGAGGCTCAATAAAATAAAAGATTTGCCTGGGATCACACAATTTGGACAAGTAGGGAAGTCGGGATTAATCCCAGGTTATCTGGTTTCACATTGTGCAATTCAGCCACTAGATGGGCTTTGCTCCCTCTCCTGTTTTACATCAGAGGTTGCTACAGTGCTTTGTCTTTAATTCTCGGTGCATACATTTAGTGCATGGGTGGCAGGCAGAAGCCACATGAACGCTCTGCTCATTAGGGCTCAAGGGTCCAAGTGGACCTTGAGTTGACCCACAGCCATGTATCTGGCTCCCACCTGCTTCGGCCACCTCTACGTTCATTCAGACACATACACACCCCCCCCAAACTCTAGGCCACTTCCCACCCCCCATTATGTAGTTTTGATCTGTTTTTGACTGTCACTTTTCCTCACCATTCCATCTCCCCATTGTCTCTTGTTACATCTCCCCTTCTCTTCTGATGCACTTTTATCATTTCTCTCCCTTTTCCTCCTTCCTTTCAACTTGATCTCTCCTTATCTTTTTCTTCAACTTTCTTTCTCCTTCCATAGAACAATCACCCCTGCCCTTTCCCTTGATGGCCATTCTTCCCCGTCTCTACCTCCCTTTTCTTTCACTCCTTTCTCACACCCTGTGTCACTCTATCACACTTCACCCTCTCTCCCACTTTCTCCACATCTCTCTCTCTTCTTTCTGTAAGTTGCACTCTGTCTGTGGTTAATTGATTTCTTCTTTTTTTCTTTCCTGTTTCTTACTTGTTCTTTTCTGTCTTTCTTCGGTTCCGTGTCGTATTCCCCCCTCCCTTCCCATGGTAACATGCAGTTTTCCACATTAGGAAGCATTCCTTTTAAAAAGCATAATGGCATTTCTGAGCTTTGATTTCCAGAGTCGCAGTGGGCTGATATATAATATTGAGGCAGGGGGTAGGGTGACCAGATTTGGAAATCTAAAAACTGTGACATTTTGCAAAAATAGAAGGTGTACAACTTTACATTAACCGAAGGACACAATGACAACGCTCTTCAACATAAAACACTAAGGCAATAAATAAAATGCAATTTTTAAAACCAGTGTCATATCTGTTAATTACATTGCTTTCTGTTAACAGCTAACAACTAGTCCTGCTTTAGAATACATACAAACGTACATCCCATTGTTTTTTAGTCCACCCTCTCCGAAAACCGGGACATGACCCAAATTTGCAGAAATCTGTCTAGGCAGCTGGTGAGAAACGGGGAATATCCTGGCAAATCTGGGATGCCTAGTCACCCTAAGCAAGGACATTTTCTGTTATCTCCCATCTAATTGGCTCTGCCAGGGTAAATTCATGCTCCGGATGCCCTCACCGCTACGGAAGTTGCAGTCGGTTGGGAGCGGGAGGAGGGCCTTAGTGTCCTGCTAAGCCATCACCGTGTGGTGCAAGGCCTCTCCAGTTCTCGGGAGACAGAGAGCTGCCCGCTTTAGCCAGCCTCGGATTGGCAAGGCGGGCAATCGGGCATCAGCTGATGGCCTCTGGCTAAGGCCACTTGGTGGGCTGGGTTTTGGTCTACTAAGGACTCCACACCTGGTGCATGATGTGACAGGCTGTTGTCACACTCTTAATAAACATGACTCCATGCACATGAAGTCAGGCCAGCGGGCTAATGTCAGAGGCAGAATGACTATTGGCTGCTCTGCTCTGACTGTCAGCATGAGGTGTGCCTTCCCCCTGGCTCCCTCCAGGTGTGACTGAGTCTACAAGGAGCTGCTGTTGGGAAGCCATTAGCACTTACTTTTCAGGTGACGGCGGCAGGGGGGAGGACTGGAGCATCGGGTGGTGGGTGTTGGTGAGGGACAGCGAGGGAGCTCCTCAGTTTGTTTTTGTCCTCCTCCACTCCATGCAAGGTACTGAGAAATCAGTCTCTGCTCTTCTCCTTTGTCTGCCAGATAACAATTATCGCAGTCAGCAGGGACAGGTTGTGACTTTAGTTGACTTTGAAACTGGGAAACCAGGTTCAAGTCCCAGCATCAGTTCAACATCCTGTGATTCTGGTCAAAGCACTTAATCTACATGAGCCTAAAGAAAAATACTATGACCCTTTGTAATGTTATCTGGTGCTCAGGTAAAGTGCTGCAATGCCTCTGGGCCAAGTTCACGCTATATAAAACTGCATGTAAGGAAAGTTACACTATTTTTTGTTTTGTTATTTTTTGCATTTACACACTAGCATAATTCCCTTTCTCAGAATGTACATGTGATGCTAGCCGCAAATAAAACAAAAAACACAGATGCACCTTTCACCAGTCTTTGAACATTGGAGGTCCTCTCTTAAGTACTGCAAAAAATAAAATGAATATCATAAAGAAGTGAGTGTAAAAGGCAGTTTCAATGTGTGCCATATCATGTTCCCCAGTGAACATTAATCAAAACTTCACAGCAAACGTATGGATAAAAAACACAATTAAAAGTGAGTTCTTAGTTTTTTAGATAATTCTGTGCTTCTAAAGTATATTTTTTTTATTCAAATGTTAATTTCCTATTTAAGTACTGGCACTATAAGCTATAAAATACTTTTATTACCGCAAATGTTTGTCATCATTTAGCTCCATTATGCTAACTAAAGCTGTGTATTGAGAAAAGTTGCGATCTGCGAATGTGGGCCACTTTCTTTTGGCTGCCTGGGCCGAATTGTAACCCCAATTCAGCCCTGGCTGTAGCTCTCGGTCTCATAAGGAACGGAATTAAAGCGCACCTATATATGGCAGGTCAGGACGGCCAGAGCCAAGGATAGGGGTTCATGGGAGATGCCGGGGGCTCCCAGGATTGGGGCGAAAGCCATCTGGAATGCCTATTTACCACAGAGCAGGAGACCAAACAAAAAAGGTCAGATCCGGAGACTCGGCCTCCAACCCAATCAGTTCCCACCTTGTCATAGGGTGAGCTGGGATCAGGGAACTGGCTTACTTTATCCCTGCTGGTGACAAGATGGGGAAGGTGAAGTCAAACGAAGGTGCAGGTCTGATAAGCAGTTCTCCTGCTTCATGCCGGGGTGCACAGCCCCACGCCTGAAGCAGAAATTAACATTTTTGGCCATGGCCCTTGAAGTGCTTTTTGCACTTCAATTGGAATCTATGGCTTCCACAACCACATCCCCACAAAGAAGGCATCTCTTCTCCCTCAGGCCGTGTAAGCATAAGGGGACACAGCAGGCAACAATGATAGCCAGCCTTTTAGTGTTAAGTACAGCTGCACTGTTTCAAGCAGATTGCCAAGGCGGACAACGGCGGACACACTGACCGCACTTCCCCTGTCATAGCAATGAACTTCTTCAGAGCAAAAGTATACGTGGCACATTATCCATCAGAGCTGACGGCTGCTCTTCACTCGTCCGTACAGATTCTGCAGCACACTATCCCTTATCAAGGAGGCCCTCGCAGCTGCTCTGTTAATGATCACCACAACCCAGATGCCACGTATACTTTTGCCCTGAGGAAGTTCATTGCTATGAACGAAACGTTGGCTGACAATTTTCAACATTTGGATTCTCACAATAAAAGACTGTCTAAAGACAACTTCCAAAAGACTGTGATACTTATTGAAAACAACTTTCTTCACATATAAAAGGTGGTGCACCTGTCCACTCTTGGGCACAGCTGCACGGTTTACTCACCTCTAATAAGTGGTGCAAAAAGTGGAAGTGTGGAGCCCAAACGCCCAAAGGGAGAAGTTACCACTGGTACTGGATAGAAATGCTTGAATTAATCTGAACTTCTATGGTCATAATAGAAGGGGACCAAGCACATAAAAATCAGCCTTAGCCCAGCATAAGTAGGAACAGTCCAGCCAAAAAGTGTAGGACACACCCCCTCTGAACAGAAAAGCATGCAACCGCAGATGGACTTTAGTTTCACTGCACCTTCTCTGTGAGTTGGTACAGTGAGCTAGAGTCCCAAGTCTGAGCACACGCACACCACTATAATGTCACAGATAAACTACAAAATCGTGGCATGGAATGTGTGCAGAATAATTTCCAGTGGTTCAGATTAAATCAAACACTTCCATCCATTGTTTAATTACTTAGTGGTTAGCGGAACCAGCAGCATTCAAAGAAATCAGTCAGTACTGTGACGCATCAAGAGCAGCATTTTGAGATCCCAGCATGCACTGCCCTGCAGCAGGACTGGTATCTAGAGATCTTTGTTAGATATTGTTTCTAGGTTTGGCCATTTCCCAGTTATTCACTTACCTTTTCACACGTGCTTACATCCATCTGACATATAAAAAGTATATGAGAAGTAAGGTTGGTAATTGTCCTACTGTGTCTCCTGCCTTAGTTGTGAACTATCGCCAAGTCGGTCTGTAGACTGTTGATCTGCATTTTGTCTTTCCATCTTCCTCCTTTCAGCCCCACTGCCTGACTCTGGGAAAAGCTAGGTCAGATTGTAGAAGTTGCAATAGGAATTATTCAATACCATTTCAGTCTAAGCATCTGTTCAGGTTCTCAGAATTTCCTACGAAAAGGTTCTCCAAGTGAAATCCTGGATCACCAAGGAGGCACACTTAGAGGGATCAACCCCAGTTTTGAAATGTGTCATGAAGGATGCGTGGGACTGGCCGACTGGAAGCAGGAGCTAGTCTTTCTACTTAGTTTGGGGTGTGCAATTCTCAGACGGTTGTGTTGGAACAATTGTTTGCAGATTCATTGTTAGAAGTTACATCCAATCCTACCATTTCGAGGATGACCTTGGGTGAGTTTTGGGGATGACCTTGAATGAGATTTGTTGCCCAAATGATCTACAGAGTCAGTACCTGAGACTTTCTGGACTTTTCTCAATAATATTTGTGAATCACGCAGCATCAGGAGGTAGGGACTCTGTCAATGTGTGAGAATCAAATATAGAATTCTGAAGAAAATCCCCCTGTTGCTTGAACAATTAGACGTCCTGACAAATTTTGATCTTTAGGAAAAGTACCATTAGATCCTGATACATCATCGTTACCGGGCAAAATATGTCTCTGGTTCACTTTACCAGGCTGACAATAACAGTTTGTGGTCCTACCCTTCAGTTTGAAGACATCACCAGTGTCCTTAACAAAGTGATGTCACCATGTCTGGGGATTTCTCTGGGATGGAGTGAAGGTCCTTCCACAACAATACAATAGATTTATCCCTGGCCATACAAACAGCCATTATAAACAATGGGGTATTCCCAAAAGGTCCCTGGACCTGGGTATCGGTTATTATAAAGAAACAATGGTCCTGGACCAATTATTCAAGGAAGAGTTAGATTAACAGAATTAACAACTTATTTGAGCTTACATTAATCAGCTCCCAAACGTCTGTAAATCATGAAAATAAATGTGCAGAAAAAAACACTAAGTATTATTACAATATATTTATTTAGTCATTCAAAGAAACAATCATTAGAGGATCAAGAAGGTCGGAAAATGGTCTAGGGAACGTGTAAGAAGGAGTGCTCAAGTGTATATATAGGAGTCAAGAGAGCTCAAAGTGTGTAGAAAAGTAAATGGCATATATTTACAAGACAAACATCCACGCATTGCATATAAGTGTGTAGAAGTGTTTAATTCATATAAAATACAGGTGCCTATATTGTTTCTTAGGAGGTCGCTGCATACTCGCACACTGGCACTTCCCACTTCTACTGCCCACTTCTATTGGCACTGCCAACCACCTGCATTGCCAGAGCCTAAAGCTGATTGCAGTGAGTGAGCAAGGTAAACAAGCCTGCCTCCCTCAAAATGTGTTCAGGGGAAAGAGTTCTCTCCACAATAACATTTTAAAAATATGGGGTCAAATTGTTCATTTAAGAGCTACATTTTCACTCCCAATTGCTAAAACGCTATAAACTGAAAGTGCGTTATGCTGCGATGGTTAAGTTAGTGATATGTGTCTAGAACCATCCAAGAACCCTATACATACACATTGTATCAATTGTCATTTTTCGGTCCCCTGCAAAGACAACAAGAGAGTTAGAGAGGAAACTCCCTGAAATGTCTGTCTGTAGTTATGACAAAACCACATGCATGCAGAATTCCACGGCCTATTTTGGTGCAAGAACCATTGCCCTCTGATTGCACTTGGGCCATGAGGATTATGTCCAGGAATGTAGCCACCATTAGAGCCTCCTGTTCAATTGTTCTGGGGTTCAGCGGTGTAAGGGTTCCAATGAACCCCAGTTATGGCAGTATGTCCATTCCTGAGACCAGCCTTTTTCTGTCCGGTGGTTCCTCTTCTGAGTGTTGCTCCTGCCTATGTGGTGGTTCCTCTTCTACCAGCATGATTGGTGTACAAGTACGTTGCAACCAGTGCCTAATGTGTAGAAATATATGTGCCAGGGTCCTCGTCAAACGGCCACTGCAGCTTGTACCATCCACTATCCCTGCCAGCACTACTAACCATCACACTCCTCCTACAAGTGTGACTTTTCAGACTATTCCAGGCATCTCAAGCTATAAGAATGGCTTAGGCTGCAGGTATTAATCATTTTTTATTTATATTGATTTATTTAAAGAGTTTTATATAGCGCTGGCTAGACCCGAAGGTATCAGAGCGCTTTACATAAGGTTCCAACATAGTTACAAACTTACATCAGTTACAAGTTACCAAAGATACCAGTAAAAACTTTTAAGGAACATAGAAGAAAAGGAAAATGGGGTGAGGAATGGAAAGGGGGTGAGGGCAAAAGGGGTAGGGTATAGATACATCTGAGAGACGAAGGGAAAATCTGCCCAAGGTCCGGCTGGGTATGGTACAATTCTGATCAACCAAAGAGGTTGGATTTTTCATATTTCAAAACTTCCAGTTATCATAAAGATTAAATCAGACGACTTTAGGCCAATCATGACATCACAGGAAATCGCATCCTAGCATATTGGACATACATTAGAGGAAATGACCGTGTGGCTTTTGAACTAGATCACTCCATAAGAAATAATAGAAATGGCTTATACACAATTGTTGCTTTGTTTACTGGCAGTGTCAAGTGCCCAAAGGTATATAAGGACAAGCAGGCCCGCCGAGGATGCGCGCTACAGCCACATCAATTAAACACACCCATGCCACTTCTGAGGAGGGTGATGAAGCCACTGAATTCCTAAATGCATAGTGCTCATCTTTAGATTAAACAGACAGCACCACCATGTGGCAGGCTGTCATAAGTGCCGGTGTTGACAATTAAGTCCCGGTGCCGAGCACAAGAAACCGCCGGCTGAAATTAAGTGCTGATTGCAACTCCCCTGACTTGCGCCTGCGGTTAGATTTTCAGCTTTTGCTCTGCTCGTGTCCTGTGTGTTCCAGATCCGCTTCAGAATTTCATATACAAAACGTTAGCCTTGAATGCAATGTCCTATGACTGGGACAAATACCTTGGAGCTTTTTTCTGCATTCAGTCACTTTCTTTCATGTGCTGTCAGTCACTTCTTTCCAGGTGGCATCCTGTGTGTAATATGTGCTAGACCTCGAACAGGGTAGCTTCCAGAATGGGTAACCCTCTCTTCAGAGACTCTAAGAAAATAGTTTTTTGTCGGATCGCTCCCAGGTTGTCAACCTAGGCCCCTATCGTTCGGCCCCTATGGAACTGACCAAGGGAGTACCTCAGGGCTCATGTTTGAGCCCTACGTTATTCAACATCTATGTTGCTCCCTTGGCCAATCTTCTGAGGACACATGGGTTCATCCCTATATCATATGCCGACGATACCCAGCTACTCTTCCCATTTAACAAATTCACTTTGGCGGTGCGGCTGGCCTTCTCTAATGGGATGAGAGCCATATCACGCTGGATGAAGAACAACTTCCTCCAGTGTAATGTGGGAAAGACAGAGATAATGCCCTTTGGAGAGGCCCCCCTCCTATGGATGCCAGATTGGTGGCCGACCGACCTAGGTCCCCATCCCGCTCCCAAGCTTACAGTTAAAAACCTATGTATCCGCCTAGATCAAGCCCTCAATCTGAAGGAGCACATTGCTCAGACAGCTGGTTCATGTAATAGGCATGCTCCGTCGAGTTTTCCCTCTGCTTCCTGATTCTACCTGCAAAACCTTAGTCCAGGCGTTGGTATTAAGTCACCTGGACTACTGCAATGGCCTGCTGGTCTCTGCTAATGATGCTTCACTTAGCAGATTGCAGGTCGTTCAGAACACGGCGGCACGGTTGGTCCTTAATTCCCCCTTCAGGACCCCCTCCCGCCCTCTCCTCGTGAAGCTGCATTGGCTCCCTAACCGCCAACGGGTCAAATTTTAAATCTGCTGCACCATTCATAAGGCACTGTTGAACCTGGTCCCGTCCTACCTCTCTGAGAAATTCTTGCCCTATGTACCATCAAGATCCCTCCGCTCGAGTGCTAAACATCTCCTGGTGGTACCTCGAGTAAGAAAAGCAAGAGTAGAAGGAAGAGCCCTTTCCCATCTCGGCCCCCGTTATTGGAACAAGCTCCCCTTGTCTTTGAGACAGTGTCTAGATCACCTACAATTCAGGAAGCTGCTTAGGACCACCCTGTTCTGTGCTTGTTGATATATGCTAGAACTGCCACATACCCTCACAGTCCGCTCTAAGCGCCGAGATACCTCTTCGTGGGTCGATTCTAGCGCTATATAAACAAATAAATAAATAAACCCTACATTCTCTCTTTGACACCATCCTTTTGCCCTGCGCCTTTTGTTGACATTGACCTAGGTGGGGTGATGGTCATCTTGTCCACCACATCCAAGTAATTAGCTGAACTACTTATGGCCGTGCTTTGGGTGGAGAAGTGAACTTGCTGAGAATCCCAGCCATCCCAGGGTCTCCCTAGTGTTGTTGATCACTCCCCCACCACAGCTGGGGAAGGGGAAGAGAAATATACGAGTGCTTCCTGTTGAGACTGCGCTTTTAAAAACCAAGACCAGATGATGTCAGATTTCAGCGCAGTATGCAGGAGGTGGAGTCCATTCTGAATAGTAATTGTAAGTATCATAGTATTAAGACACAGGCTGGCGGTAGAATCTCTATAACGCCTGTCAAGGTCAGCAGCTGCTCCAAGTAGAATGCTAGAGAGCAGGGAGAACCTGAACATCAGTAATAACCATGTGGTATGCAACAAGAGCAAACAGACAAGCCACAAGCACAAGGGAACTGGAAAGAAGAAATTAAGAAGAGTGCAGAAATACGAGGACAAGTGGATGAACCATACTGGAGCAGAGAGCAAATACAACACAAGTTGTTGTCATGCAAAGAGTATGCTGGAGTCATGTTACATATGCTCTACTCATGTTGACCCGCAAGTGACTCCGGCACTACAAAGATTCCATCCTGCACTGACGAGTGGTCTTGTTGCTTTTAGATGCCATTGTCCCTTCTTCCAGCTTCTCAATCCCCTACCCGGTCTTTGCTGGGTAATCCTATAATCCCTTGGGAAAAGATGAGGTGATGGCTGGTTTTAACATGCCTTCCTCTCAGCAAGGTACTTTGTAACCCCTTCACCACTCAGTTCTGTTATACCTGCTGCTCAGCCAGTATGAGTGCACTGTGTAGAATGTTGGTGTGGATGGTGATGCGTTAGAATGTTAGGTTGCCTGGTTGGTACTGGAGCGTCAGTTGGAGTTTGGGCTGAGGAGCAGGGAGGTTGCTCCTGGCGGGGCTTACAATAAAGCTTTTCACATATGCTATCCTGAGATCTAAGCCAAGAACTTAGAAGCTTATTTACTTGCAACTAAGATAAATAAACCATCTTATGGACCTACACCTCGGCTTTCAGACCTTGTTTGTTTATGACATTTTTTGCGACGATTTTAACTTGTTCCGTGCTCATGACGGAACCACGCCGTCATGAGCCACGGTTGCCGTGTGCTCATGACGGAGTGGTTCCGTCATGCTGCGGCCGTTGGTGGCCGCGCCGCCCGCGCGGCGCTAATTCCCCGCCTGTGCGGGCGATTAGCGCCGTGGGCGGAGTCATGACGGAACCACTCCGTCATGAGCACAGCCCAACCGTGGCTCATGACGGAGTGGCTCCGTCATGAGCACCACGCCACCGCGCTGCCCCCCCGCACCCCCCAGCGCTGCGGCGGAATTTCCGCCGCAGCGAAGGGGTTAAGGAAGAACCTAGATGTGTAAGCTGAATTAAAGAAGATAATTCACAGAGAGATTTGGAGAAACTGTGTGTGAAGAATCCTGAAAGAACTACTTAAGGAGTGTGTCAAAAGCCTGAACTAAGCATTTCAACACCTGGCAGCCCCAGCGGTGTTCTTTTCATCCGACGGTCCAGTCAGATCGTGTTTCAGTGACATTCTTGTTTACTTATATGTATTGGGTCTACCATCCCTATATGATTCTGGCCCAGAAACGAGGTGCACGGAAGAATCAGTGTGCTATTATGTCTATTAAACTGTCTGCTTTGAACGTGTTTGGTGGTGGGAACCGTCCACCATGCTGTGCTGGTTGTGGACATCTTTTGCAAAGGCAAAAAAAAAGTATAGAAGAAGAAAGAGAGGTAACTGGTAAGTGTTTTTTTTCTCACAGCAATTCTGTCCGTTATTGTGCGAGGACTGGGCAGCATCTGAGTGATTGGCAGGCGCTTCCTTTCACCATTACCATGGGGCACGAGACAGTGTTCTGGGTGGCTCGCGCACCCCTTACCGTGTCCTTGAGGTCGGGTGAAGGAGCTGTGGAAAGGTCAGGGGTGTCTCAATTGCTATCCTGGAACGCAAGCTGTGCAAGGACCTTTGGTGCATGGACGCACCTGGAGCCACCCAGCGCCATTCCCTCATACGTGCCGCCAACTTGCTTGGTTTCTTTATCTACTGTGGACCGTTTTATGATGCCCCGTGCCAACAGTCTATCGTTTCAATGCTGTGGGCTGTTTACATTCATATGCTATGTACAGAGGGCGACCTTGTGTTTTCTGTACCCAGGGGTCTGAGGCTTTCATTGTTGCTGGAAACCCATACTTTCGATGTCTTTCTACGTTCCCAGGAACTGTGCAGTGGGACATTATGTCGGGTGCTACCGCTTCTCATCGAGGTTGCGCTGTAAAAAATGTACTTACTTGTGCACATTTTGCAAATGGAGTGGCGTGTCTGCTGGACGACTTATTGGCGTTCTGCTAAATAACTTTCTACTTTGGGATGCTGGTAAGACTGGACCAGTGTTGTTTCATTTTAATTCGAGTGAGATTTCGCTCACTGGAGACATATTTGGATATTGTTTGCTACTCATGTTGGCAGTTATAATTGTTTCCCGCCATTATGAATCTGCCAGTAGTTTCAGTTTTTCTATACTGTCGTATGTTATACTATTTAGTTATGTGGACTATTTGTTTTGCATTTGCTTCTGGCATATGTGTAGAGTGCTTAGTATTAGTCTGATGGCGAGAGAATGTCTTATTAATGGTTTCTTTGGAAATATTCTATGTTCTACATTCTGTATTTCAGTGTGGGATGACTGTGCGTGGATAAGTCACCTGTTTCTGTTCCAGATGTTTGCGTGGATGCAGTTTGGTGAGATTAGTCTTACCGATGAGTTGTTGTTGTTGGGATGACTGCGTGGATAAGTCACCCGTTCCTGCTGCAGAGGTTTGTGTGGGATGACTGTGAGGGGTTAAGTCAGCCGATTCTGCTCCAGATGTTTGGGTGGATACAGTTTGGTGAGATTAGGCTTACCGAAGAGCTGTTGTTGGGATGATTATGCATCGATAAGTCACCCATTTCTACTCCAGATGTTTGTGTGGATGCAGTTTGGTGAGATTAGTCTTACCGATGCGTTGTTGTTGGATGACTGTGCGTGGATAAGTCACCCGTTTCTGCTCCAGATGTTTTGTGTGGGTTGACTGTGAGGGGTTAACTCACCTGTTTCTGCTCCAGGGGTTTTGTGTGGATGCAGTTTGGTGAGATTTGTCTTATTGATGAGTTGATGTTGTTGAGATGACTGTGTGGATAAGTCACCCGTTTCTGCTCCAGAGGTTTTGTGTGGGATGACTGTGAGGGGTTAAGTCACCCATTTCTGCTCCAGAGGTTTTGTGTGTATGCAGTTTGGTGAGATTAGTCTTACCTATGAGTTGTTGTTGGGAAGACTGTGCGTGGATGTCACCCGTTTCTGCTCCAGAGGTTTGTGTGGGATGACTGTGTTTGGATAAGTCACCCATTTCTGCTCCAGACGTTTTGTGTGGGATGACTGTGAGGTGTTAAGTCACCCATTGTTTGCCGCACTTTGGTGTTTTTTGGTATGGGATGACTGTGACAGGGTAAGTCACCCACTGCTTGCTTTAATTCTATGTTTTTATGTGAGGTTCTCTGTAAGGGTGCTAGTCACCCGGTGTTTTATGTATTCGCTTTTTTTTATTTGGTGGTTGATTGAGTTCGGTACTGCGTTTGTTGCTGTGTGGGTTCATATTATGTTTATGTTATGCTCTGTGTTGTGGTCTGCCTCGCCACTTATGTGTTGATTATCTCTGTGTGCTGCCTGTCATGCTAGTTTGGGCAACTGGTGTGTTTCGTGGCATATAGAGTTCAGTATGAGATGTGAGATGTGGTAGAGTGTGTGATTTGCTACTTATGTTTTGAAAAGGGAGGAGATGTGGTTATGTCGTTTATCTATTTATTGTTATTGCTTTTACATGCATGGTCTTGTGTGTTTATGCAGTACCATATTGTTTTTACATTTAATTTGTTTTCATGCATTTTTCTAGTGTGTTTTTTATGAAATTGTGATATGTTCATCTGGTATTTGCGTTATTGTTTTCTGTATAAGGGGGAGATGCGTAATACCTGCTGCTCAGCCAATATGAGTGTACTATGTAGAATTTTGGTGAGGATGGTGATGTGTTAGAATGTTAGGGTGCCTGGTTGGTGCTGGAGTGTCAGTTGGAGTATGGGCTGAGCAGCAGGGAGGTTGCTCCTGGTGGGGCTCACAATAAAGGTTATCACAGAAGCTATCCTGAGATCTAAGCTAAGAACTTATGAACTTACTTACCTGCAGCTAAGATAAATAAACCATCTTATGGAACTTACACCTTGGCTTTCAAACCTTGTTTGTTTATGACAACTTCCCTGTTGAAATCTTCGTGCTTATAAGGAGTTAGTGATTTGTGTTGTAGTTGTCAGGGATGGGGTTGTATGGACCTCCAATGTCAAGTTACCTATAGCTTCTGAAGGTAAGTCTTGGTACTACATGTACATTTCAGAACAAAGTTAAATAGGTACCACACCATTTTAAAATTGCGGGAAGAAGTGGGTCTATCTCCTCCAGGATTGCTTGCTGCTTGTTCTTGCATGCTTTTGAATTTGATCTCACAGCAGTTAGAATGTGTTGCATTCTCTCATATATTGAATGCACAAATGCAACCAGGGCGTGACTTGAAGAGTCCAACTCAGCTGATCCCAATTCTATTGGTTTTACACTGGGAAGGGCGAAATGCTGGCCCTCTCACTCCTGGGTGCCTCCAGTACTACTATGTGCAATCATTACCAATTTGTTACATGCTTGATCAACCCACGTTGTAAAGAAACTGGTATTCTTTTCTCAATATATGTGCTTTCCAAATGCTTTTCTTTGCCTCCAATACCTTTAGGCACGGACCAATCATTAAAAGGATTTATAGGAGGAGGGCCTAATTTACAAACTGCACCTTGTTGTATGCTTTGAAGTACTACAGTAGTACTACAAAGCTTAACAGAGAGCTATTCATAACCTGTACTTTTGTAGTAATTAACACATTTGTAGTAAGTCCCTACCTCCATTATTTTCTATGAGAGAGTGTTGCAGTACCAGTGGTAAGATGTGTAGTGCTGGACTAACAACAAAGGTGTAAGTTACTGCAAACGTGTAAGTTGGTACAAAAGTGCATTTTGTGAATACCGAAAAGTTGTATACTTACTCAAAAGTGTAAACGTACTCAAAAGTGTAAGTTACCTTTGTGAGTCAGGTCCCTACATTCTATGCACATCACTGTAGTTAGATTTCCCTCGAATAGCTGTTCCAGGGTATCCTGAGTAAAGCAATTGTGAGGTGGAGAGCAGCCCCCCAAGATGATCCATTGTTACAGGCATCGATCGCCCCAATATAAAATATAGCAACTCCTCCTGCTGTTCTTGTGTTTGACACTGCGGCCCAGCTTTTTGGGGTAGTGAATCTTACAAGTGATGATTTAACTTGTTTTTCTATGGCCTTGTGCTGTCGAGAAACTTTAAATCTGCACTGGCCTTGGTGTTGTGTAAATTTGGATCATAGTGTAATTTTCCATATTTAGGGGGTCTCGACGGGAATGTTACTTTGAGCCAAATTCGTACCACTCCCACTAGCTTAACGAAAATTGAGAGGGCCTCCTTGCAAGGTACGTAGAGGGGCCCCCTCCGGGCTCAATCAGGAGCTCTCCGGCCAGAGTGCAGTGCCGAGGGGGCCCACTGGATCTTGGGGCCCCCACGCAACGCGGGGGCTGCGGGGGCCTGTGTTACGCCCCTGACCACTCCCTTTGGTTCCAAAAGAAGGAAAGTTATAAAGTTGGTCCTAAAAGCTACATGTTCCATTCAGAATCTCAAATGAGATCTCTGAGCATCAACGGTACAAAAACTAATGAGTAGAACAACAAAGTACTTGGCAGGGAGCGAGCCAAAGAAGTGCACTTTATTGCTTTGGGGTGAATCCGTTTTTCAAAAGCCTACTCCACCTAAAAAACTACAACTTTTTAATATATCGACAGTGTTCTCCATGAAGCGATTTGAACTCGAACTTGGAATGTGGTTTCCAAGTCACTTTCTTAAAAATAAAATCTGGGGACAGGTTGAGTACATCCCTAGACGGGCTCTGTGTTGGAATAGGTGAATACACTAATAGGGTGGAAATGCCCTTCTTTAAAAAAGAAAACGAATTTTCAGGTTTGTGATTCGCTAATTGCATTGTTCTGTTTACATACCGAGATGCACATTTTGGGGTAGCCCTTAGGGAAATGTAAAAACGCTTCAGAGTTCTGCGAATCGACATCACAATGCAAATATTAAAAGAAAATACAATAATGGAAGGCAGTGGTAAAGGGCCATGCCATGAGCCCAGGGACCATTAAGCAGAATCAAAGGCTTTCTCAGCTGGCAATGTTGGTAGCAACATTGGGCATGGGTAGAGGTCTAATTGCCCTTGTGGCATGCCTCGTAATTACATCAGGCAGAGGGCACAGGACATTCTTTACCCAGGCACACAAGGCATTTCTATAGTCCTTGCGCTACTAGTGTATTGGACACAGTCATTGGCTTGGCTGGTATTTATGCCTTGTGTATACTGTGAATGTTGGTTCTGAGTGCAGCCCGGTCTAGTATCCAAAGCACAGGGCCAATGTCCTGTGGTTACTACTAGTAGTGTCTTAGGTAAAGGGCAGGACAAGGCCTGTGCTCTTTGCTCAGTACTCACACTGCATGGCCATTATCCTTGTCCTAGAGTACTGCTACCCGTGGACAAATCCTTATAAGGCCCGAGACATTCACAAGGCTGCACTCTTCGTGTATATGTGTAAGTCAACATGTTCCCGTAAGCAAAAAAAGCCACTGACTGTCAGAGGTTGGCCGGCGGGGGTGGACTGGTGCGCAAATCAGGAGAAGTAGGTTTTTTAGGCCCGTGGCTGTCTAAAAAAACATGAACGTAAATGGGGGAAATGGTGTGGTTATTCTGGGTTGTCAATATGATAATAATGCTATATACTTTTGCATTCAGAGTTTATTATTGCGCCATGCTTATACACCAATCAAATATCGTACTGTGTCTTGCTGTGATGTGCCGCAAAACTTTCAATAAAGATGGTTATGATTTTATTTTTCAAAAGTCAACATGTTTCCCAGACAATATAGTGCTTTTCACTGTTCTCCACTCCTGACGATGACCTCCAACTAACTATGCCATCAATTTTAGACAAACATATAGACTCGCTGACCCCCAAATTACGGGATTTGAGTGATTTGTCTTTTTACGTAAACACGTCACTCTTTTCACGTTTGTCGCACAATGTGATCACCGTTCAGAGCATTTAAATCTTCAAACAACATTGATATGTGCAAAATAAATGTATTGAATAATTAAATTATTTGGTCGGTTGGTCTAAAATGCTTTAATGCTTGATTTTCGTTTCAGTATGGATTGTGCATCCACACATTATAGCATGTTATTTCAAAATGAGAACAGAGTGAACCTTCGTTCTATTCTTAATAGTCAATTGAATTCAAACAGCTTTTATTTCGGTTAAAATAACCATAAAAAGGACAATATTAAAATACAACAAATATAAAAACTTCACTTTAATAGTCACTGTGGTTCAGCATCCAAACTGAACCTATGAACGTACAGAGCTTTCTTTAGTGTGAACACCATTCATGGGTCACCAGTTGAATACACTATAAACCCAACAAGGACTTGATCAAGAAATAGAGACTTTTTGGTTTGAGAAATACCTCCTATGTTACCACAAAATAGAGCGTTGACACGGTGATCAGAATCCATGTATGAAGTTGCTATGGATCAGTTTACCCTTTTATATATCATTTACATGCCAATCAATTTTGGAACTGATGGGATGATAGCTTGTTCTTCAGCGCTTTCCAAACTGTGGGCCGGGATCCACTGGAGGGTCCCAGAGGTCCAAGCAATTAATAAAGATACCTTTCAATATTGTACTTGTCACATTTGCTGGCTTCAAAGTCAGAGGTCAAATGTCAGTCTATGTTTTCTGACAAATTCCTTCTTATGTATTTTTTTTAACATGGGGATTGGTGTTTACAAACTCCTCTCACATAGAAGTCAGACAAAGAAAAGTAAGGTAAATTATGTGACAATTTTGCTGAGACAAGGGTCTGTGAAATGAAAGACTGTAGGATGTCTCTTTTTGCAACACACAACAAAATGTAAATACCTATAAATGAACTGTATGCATTCAGCAGTTAGGAAAGTAACAATGTAGCATATTTGTGTGATCCTGAAGTGTGCTAGAAACATAGATTTAATACTTTACTTAGTGATGCAGTCAAGATAATATTCACTGACACCCGAATCCCATACATTATCATTTGAGTGCTATATCGTTTAAACAGTGAAACTGTATGTCTGTGCAAAGTTAGAGGCCATTTCAATGGAAATGTGTAGTATGTAAATGAGAGTGCGCTACCACACGATGATTTAATTACATTAAAAAATGACTGCCTTATCTCCATTAAAGATAAGTGGGTTGAGAAAGTTTGCTGTTCTTGAAATTGGATTGTGGTTCTAAAATGTTTGGGAAGCAGTGTCTTGGGGTATTCCAGTGAAGTGTTTTTGTCCTGAAGAAAGTGTTTTGCTTTCATTGATGGAGTCTGGGCATTTGCAAACGTTGATACAGATACATGAAGACGCTTGCTAATTTTAATCATATTGTAGATAATATAAGGGTAAGTGATCCATCCGCACACATTTTACTTGTAGTTTTGCGAGGCCTTCATATGAATACTGTGGTTTTTTTTTTCAAGAGTCCATTGACAGGAGGACATTTTTGCCTAATAGACTCATGACAATCTGTTCTCATTGGCCGATCCCTGGAGATAGATAGGAGGAATCTATGTCATCATCCCGCCGTCTTTTTCCCCGCAGAGAATCACAACGCGGTCGTTACAACGACCGCGTTGTGATTCCGCATACCATTACTCCGCAAGTCGGAACAACGACTTGCGGAGGGGGTGCTGGATGTTGGAATAGTATAATTTACTATTCCAACTCCAGTCAGTGCGGACACTAGAGAAGGTGTTGGATTTTAAATCCAACACCTCCCCCCCCCCCCCTCCGCAAGTCGTTGTTCCGACTTGCGGAGTAATGGTATGCGGAATCACAACGCGGTCGTTGTAACGACCGCGTTGTGATTCCCTGCGGGGAAAAAGTTTTGTGGTAAACGTTGTTTACCAGATAGGAGAGCTTGAGGATGAAGCATGCCATCATATGTGGGAGAGGTCTTTCGTACCTTTGAGTCCTATGAGGCCGGGATCATTTTGGTAAGATGCTACACCAGTGGAGCAATAATACACCTTGTTTTATATCACTGGGGATGTAACAGACGATATTATTGATGCGGCATCATGTGCAACAATATGCAGAAAGGAGGCGTCCCCATTACCAAGGACAGATGTTCTTACACTCCGTAGAAAACAGATGCGGAACTGAGGATATTCCACAGATGTCCTAACAAATACTTAACACACAAGAAAGACTTACACTACAGAGACAATCAGCATGTGTCCTTCAGAGAGATTACATGGAAACAAATGGTGTTGCCATTGACACTGACAGCTAATGAATTACCCCACAGAGTATGGACAGCTAAAATCTACAGGAACACAGATAAAAATTATATTAAATTGAGAATTGCAATGTAACTGTCAACAAGTAGATGTCCTCAAAGGTATTAGAACATTGGAATGTTGGGACCTCCATTGAAAACAATGGAGTGCTCCGGACTTCTAATGGCCAGTGGAAGCCCGGCGCTCCAGCATTCCAAAGTAGGTGATCGAACATAAGGCCTGGACTTCAGGAGGCCTTTGTTTTACCAATTAGAACATTCTGCCCTCTAGGGGCAGCATATTCTAATAGCCTTAGAGCCCTCCGTAGCAGGCTCTACCAGCCATTAAAGGCCCACTCCCTTGTTAAAGGCCCTCACCGAATGCTGGAGCGGGCCCTTAATGGCCGGTAGAGCCCGCTTCTGCGGGATCTAAGGCTATATTATGCAGACAGAAAGACGGCAATGTCACTGAAAGTATTCTTTCATTCATGACACGGCAAGTCAAGGCTGTATTTCCTACCCAAGTAACTAGATGTGAGAAGTAAAAAACAGGTGTGTCTGTTCAGTGAGATTACTGATGAAGTCAATGGAAATGGTTTCTGTCATGTTATTTGTTGTGTTGTCTATGAGCAGCCATGAGTGCTTTGGAGAGTGTTTTGTTTAGTAATTTACCATTCTGTGAAATGTCAATGTTTTTCTTTTAGGGTTTTGATTCTCCCTTGGGCTTTGTAATTTATATCTATTTTATTACATGTTAGTTTGAGATCGTAGAAGCCAACCATGCCGGCCCTCTAAAAAAGATTTGACTGTGAATGTCTTTGTTTTTATATGCAAGCAATGCTCATTGAGCTAAAATAGTGTACCCCTTCACCCTTCCTCTAACCACCCCCAACCTATCTTGTTGCAGTTCTGCAGCTTCCAAGATGCACACATTTTTTTGCCTGATGTGTGTTGGACTGTGCTAAAGATGGGGCTCCAATGACAGCCTCTTAGCCTTAAGCAAGAGTGCTTAACATCATTGGAACTGTGATCTTGTGTGCAATGGTCAGGAACATCGTACGGATTTTGGGGGCCCTGGGCAAAACATATTTTGTGGACTGCTGTTAGGAACAGCTTTGAATTTATGATCCAATTTCAGCTGTTTCTTTTTGGCCAGGTCATTGACAGTCCACAGGACACTGGTCCAAATTCTAAATGTATTTACATATAATAGTTCGGGATAGTGACGTGTGTTTTCAATATTAAAATTTAACAGCAGCTCACTAACATTATCACAAATAATCTTTGTGAGCCCCTCCCATTTCTCATATGTGAGGTCCTGTTCTGATGTAAAAGTAACTATTTTTATGGACGTTGTATGGATATTAAAAACAAAACAAATCTCTGCAAAATGCTGTAATAGACTTCCATACATCACCCACATTAAAAAGAATTTAAAAGAAAGAGGTATTTAAAACAATCTGTTTAAAAAGTATACACGGTCATCAAGGCAAGGATCTGCAGAACAGAGCTGGCTCTATCAGGGGGCCCCCTGAAAGGCTGGGGCCCTGGGCTAGGGCTCACTTTGCCCATCCCTTAAAATGTCTCTAGCAATCGTGACAGGCCAAAGACGTGACTACATTAGAACAAAATATTCTGCAACAATTTTGTTGGCCTTTCTCCTTCTGGTAACTACATATAAAATATAACGCACAAATCCTGAATGAAAATTAAATTAATTTAAAGTAAGCGGTTAGAAATGTATTCGTTTATGTGATGAACATTCTCCAGCTCAGCTGAAAAATCCTTACATTACCTTTCAAAAAGAATGCATTTTAGTCACCATGAAGCCTTAAATGACTATCAATTAAAAGCCATATGTTGGCTCCCAAGCAGCCTTTAGATTTGCTGAAAAACTAATTGCAAACATGTCCTTTTTTTCAGGTAGAAGGCATCCTAGCCTGAAGGTTTTTTTCTTATTTTACAGTTTCCTGTCCCTGTGCTCTACAGTATAGGATACCCCTCTCTTTTCCTTTCAACCAGAGGCACCCGAACGTCTGCATTTTCTGGTCTGGAACAGTGGTTTTGTTTTTAACAAAAAGTATGGGAAATGTAACTGTAAAATGTAAAAGGTTTGGAATGAGGTTTACATTAGAGCCTGCACACTTCAGCCACTGAGGACATCCAAAAGCCATTTGCAGGTAAAAAGACGGCTTGCTTGTTTTTCATCGCCTCATGGTATTGCTCTTTCTCTGTCCAATCAGCCCACTTGCAAGGTGCCCATAAAAGACATTGGCCCGACTGGGTACTGTACGGAGCAGAATTCCAGTTTAAAAGAAGTCCAGTGTTCCTGCACCCGGATTTACTCAGTGCAGGAACAACGAACGCCCTTTTACCGACTGGAAAATCCAGAAGGTAAAATCATTTTGGGCAAAGGCTGCATTGTAGCCTGGACCCTTTTTGTGACCCTTGCTCAAACCTCAGACAAGACATGGGGGAGAATTATATGCCACCCATAATCTCCACTCCTTCCTTCAGCCCCCTACCCCCTTACTCTTACAACAGCCCCCTGCACGCGGTTACCACCTACTGACACCATAGAAAAGAAAAGAAATCAGTGTACAGTAATTTCCCATTCTGTGGGGTTTAACTAGTAAGTGCTCAGTACTGGTAATTACTGGTGCAGAGTTTGCACTTTGCAACTTGTAATTGTGTCCCTTGTGGGCTACTTAAAGCACCTGACATATATCAACAAGGCTAAAAGGGCCAGTTATCACAGCCCACCATATCTAAAAGTACACAGAAGGGTACTTCACCACACTTTGACTTAAACAAAAGGCAGAGAATTAAAGATTCTATTAGAATGTAATAGAGAGAGGCAGTGATATTATACTGTATTGTCGCTTGCATAGCACTTACCTAATCCTTGAGAGAGCCCATGTGTATATCTGGCAGAAACATTGCTTTGTGTTATTTTCTAAATGCTTTGAAGCCAATAACATCAGGCCCTATTTAAAAGAAAACTGAAAATACAAATTAGATAGTCTGTCATCAGGCTTTAGCGATGCTTCTAGTTAATGCCTCAACCCTTCAAAGCCTGTCCAGTTTCCTGATCCCAGATAATTGTTGCCTTAAGCAAAGCGTATTGTGGGCGGTGTAGTCCTGTTGTACTGTGAAGTTCATATGGCTTTCTGTCCACACAAGCTGTTTTGGGGTTGATCGAATGAACTTCTGGGCCTCATAACTACCCGAGTTTGCACACCTCAAGGGTAGCTCCTGTCATCTCTGTGCCCTTTCTTAGCCCTGCATTCTATCTAAGTCGAACTTTATATGAACAGACCTCTCTATAGATAGTTGGTATTGGCTTGTGAGGCCATGTCTGCCCTTGCACATCTCTCCCACACCCATGTCAAAGTATAGCTACATACTTGTTCATCATTGTTTCCATCAGTTTCAGTCATATTTACACACTGAAACACTTCAAACATAGGCCCGACCGCCCTCATACGCTTCTGTCCATCAATTACAATTGAATGCTTAAGAAACCTATCTCTCACTCATTTTCTCTTCAAACTCATGCAGAAACATAGCAGCAAAACCAGGGGCGACCCGTGCATTTAAGAGCGGTGGGGCAGGGTGGGTGTTGGGGGGTGAGTCGACAGACGACGACGAGGTAAACGTACATTTTAAAACAAAAAAAACACTTACCTTGCGGCAAGCGCAAGGTAAGTGGTTTTCGTTTTTTTCAATTTAAGTTTACCTCGTTGTCTGTTGACTCCCCTCCCCCCACTCCGCGCCACCGCTCTTACCTGCAAGGGCCGCGCCTGTACAAAAGTTGTTACGTGCATAACTCTGATCCTGGAGCAGGACATCAAAAAACTGCTCATATAGCCTGCATGACAAACAAGCACTGTTCCATCTGTGACACTCCATGGATTAGTGCACTACCCTTCTGCAATGGCACTTTGGCACCTCATTAAGAGTATGAAGCACCGGACAAATACAACTACTATACAATACAACATACTAGAACCCTTCAACACTTTGTGGCCATACTAATGGCAATACACAGCTAGGCAAATCTCGATTGACTTAACCTATTCCTCCCTTCTATAGACGTATGGACTTCACTTAGACCCTTATTCAAAGGTGTGTTTTAAATTCCAATCAATGCACAAATGGATGTTTGCACACCGAGAGGAATTCTTGTGCATCAAATATGACTTTACACAATTTTCTCATGATAGATTTCTCCATAGGCTGAGGAATCTATCAGGATAAAATGCTAACACATAAATGGAAAACATGCAGTAATCAGTGTGGGAACCACCATTTCCACATGTTAGGCTTTATTCTGAGGTGGGGAGTGCAGAAATTAATAATGTTTCCCATTAAATACCCCACACCAGGGTAGCATCAATTACCATATGCACAGGGCTTAATTTGAGCCGAATTGCCAATACTCGCACTTATGACAGTCTGCCACATGGTGGTGTTGTTTCTCTAATTTAGAGACAAGCACAGCCACTGCTGTTTATTTCTTCAAAATAAATTAAAAATGACTAATACTGTCCCCCAAGCCATTCTTATAGGTTTGGGGGCCAAGAATAGTTAGAATTGTCACACTTGTAGGACTGTGATTGTTAGTAGTTGTGTTGGTACTGTCATTGACAGCACAGGCACTGGGTAGTGCAAGCATCAGTGGCCTTCTGACCAGGACGGTGGCACTTATTTTTGTACAAATTAAGCACTGCGTGTGCACTAATTATCACCCGAATTCTACATAACTGAGAACCATGAACATACTCTCTAAATCTGCCTTTGTACTTCTATCATGGAGTTATCTAAAAAAGGTACATAGCTTATAAATATAACAGTCTCAGTTTGGGGTCACCAAGCCCTGTTAGTCTGCCCATTTTTCTACCTGCTGTAACTTCATAGCCTATATGATATATGTCAGGTCAAGACTTTAAAATGTATATCTTCAATTGTTACACCTGCTTTTACCTTCATCATGAACACCTGTATTCATCTGGCACTTTCACTAGTGGATCGAAGAAAAGGATCATTCAAATCCTTTTGAATACGTCAACCTTGGACTAGGGACCACAATCCTAGCCAGGGTAAACTAGATACACACTAAAAGATATCCTGTGCTCACCCTCTGGTAGCCTGGCACAGAGGTTCAGGTTTACCTAAAGAGGTAATATGTAAAGTATTTGTGCAACACACACGCATAGTAACACAATGAAACCACCACAAAAATACTCCACGCAGGTTTAGAAAAATAGAGAATAATGTTATGAGTAAAACAAGACAAAAATTCAATAAGTAGAACCAGAGCTATGAACTTTTAAAGAGTAAATCAAAATCTAGTGCTTAGAGTCAAATAGCGCTTAGGTGTTATTTGAGGTCGCGTTGAACCGGGGTGAATCCAAAGTTCAGACCGACCACGATGGAGGGCAGGCCGGCTACAGGACTCACCGAGGTCCCGCTGTAAAAAAACCTTGGTGGAGCAAGGTTTGATGTTGAAGACTCACTGCATCAGTCCCGATAAGCACAGGCGATGAACGCTTCTGCGCCAAACCCCTTTACGGTGCAGCCACTGGGTAGTCTTCGACCCGCACTGTCCATCGCTGTTGAGCTGTGCAATTTGTCGAGGCGATGTCGTTGCTTGGCTCGCATGCGTTGGCATCGAACGGCAATGTGTCCGTTCCAACTGACGCAAAGTCATCACTGCATTGATTTTGAAGGTTCTGGACAGCAGAAATTACCTTTCAAGGGCCTAGGACTGAATTGGCACCACCAGCCAGGACAGGACTCACAGATGACAGAGTCCAGGGGCTGTTGACGAGCTGAAGAAAGTCTTTGATGGCCTTGAGACTTCAGAACAGGGGACAAGCCAGCTAGCCATTGGAGTCACTCTGGATTCAAGTGAGAGGGATCCAGCAGAGCAGAGATCAGCAGCGATGAGTGCAGTGCAGCAAAGCAGAAAAGCAGTTCTTCCAGAGAAGCAGTCAATCAGAGTGACAATTCTTGTAGCACAGCAGTCTTTACCCCTGGCAGAGTTCTTCACAGGTCCAGTAGAGTACTGTCTTGGTGGGGTCAGAGCCCCAGTACTAACACCCAAATGGGCCTTTAAACTGGTGATGACCACAAAGCATGCCCTTGAAGTGCACTGGTCCCCTCTCATCCCGGGAATCTCTGCCAGGCTATCCGCTGGGGGTAATCAGCCCTTTGTATGGGGAACAGGTCACTGCCTATTCAGGTGTGTCAGCTCCCTCCCTCTCTTCCTGCCCAGAACGAGCTATCAGAATGCAGAAAAATGCAAATGAGTTCTCTGTCACGCCCATCCTTCCTGTGTTTGTGTCTGTCTAGAGGGAATGCACAAAGTGTAGCTGCCACCCACCCCAGATGTGTATTGGAAACAGGATGCAGGCACACAGAGCTAAATTAAGAACAGAGAAATGTCCACTTTCTAAAAGTGGTATTTCTAAAATAATAATGTTAAATCCCTCCTTACCACTAAAGCAGATTTCTCATTACTTTTCCAAAGATATGAAACATGATGCAGCTAATCCTTTCTAATCAGGAATTACAGCTTAAAAGTGTATCAAGGAATTCCCAATGCTAGCCTATAAGAGGAGTAGGCCTCACGGTAGTGAAAAACAAAGCTGTTTGTCACTACCAGGACATGTAAAGCTTAAAAGTACATGTCTTACCTTTTATTTACACAGCACCCTGCCCTTAGGGCTATCTAGGGCCAACTTATATTTAATAAAAGGGGAGTTTACGGCTTGGGAAGTGGTTTTAAATGCCAAGTCGAAGTGGCAGTAAACTGCACACACAGAACTTGAAATGGCAGGCCTGAACCAGGTTTGAAAGGCTTTTGTGTGTGGCACACTAGTAACATTTAGATTACAGGCCCTGGGTATAAATGGTATACCACTTTACAAGGGACTTATAAGTAACCTACAAATGCCAATCATGCATATACACCAATGTCACCATGTTTAGGGGAGAAGCACATGCACTTTAGCATTGGTTTGCAATGGTAAAGTGCTCAGAGTACTACGGTCAACAAAATGATACACCAAAAAGAAGAGATAAGCAGGCAAAAAGTTTGTGGGAAGAGCCCCCCTAAGGATGACAGGTCCAATAATTACAATGATGGTATTTCCAACCACCATGTCTTGCTCATGCCTCATTGACCTATGCCCGTTTTTGCTTTGTTGACCTTCCTGAGTCAGCTTTATTGCATTCACAAAATTGCAGCATGACTTGTCATGAATTTCAGGAAATTTAAGAGGTTATTCAAGCCTTGCTTTGAGCTGCACTAGTTGTCAGTTTATAGAAGGATCCATTATAAGGTGCTCTGCCCATACAGAATAATATGAAGCAGGCCCCACACTGCTTATGTGTTTGCTTCCAAGTTTAAGCAATCCCTTTATTTTGTCTCTTCCCTCCTGCTGTCAGTCCCCTGATTTAGAAAGGCTCAACTGAAGGAGGGGGGAGGGGCATGTTTGTTCTTTTTTGTTGCTTCCTCTATTTGAAATGCACTCTGTCTTGGCCTGTGTGTGAGGACCATTCTGTGATTAGGAAAGCTGTTAAAATTCATATAATGTATTATCTTCTTTTCTGATGTTGTTCGTCATTTCTGTTGTAAGATGCCTTCGGTGGATCATTGCACTTTGTAAGTAGCAATTTATCTCCTATTTTGCATGTATAGGTTTTCAATATACTTAGTATATGGCCTCAGGCACTAAATGTAGGGCTTTGTCATTTTTTTAAGCAATCGAGTAGAAAAGATGGGCTGTGGTGCTTGTCCTTTGGTGATGTAGCACTATCACCTGAAGGATTAGTCAGGTGTCAGATGCTTGACATATGCGAAGACTCAGCTATGTGGAGCCTGAACATATAATTTCTGTCTAACCAGAGACATACTTCTGCTGCCTAAAGCAAACACCTCTAGGATTAGTTTCTCAAAGTGCACTGTAAGATGTGTATAATTTGCTTTAACGTATGCCTTATGTACTTTGTTGACAGAATGGTCTCTATGCAGAAGCAGTACACCCGCAATCCCCAAGTCTAGGTCTTTCATCGATGTATCCTACCTCTTCAAACTAGAGCAATTTGGCAATAAATGCTTCTGAAACCCTATTCTGCTGTAAAAAAAAAAAAGCATGACTATGTCAATAGCAGCATAACTCGGATATTGAATATAATGGGTTAGAAACAATAAAGCATTAACCAATGAAAACACTACTTCTTGCAGTGATACATCAACAAACTAGTAGCCATTGGCCCTCCTGGTATCTCTCTTGTAACCCGTTTAAGTTTGTTCCTTTCTCTGTCCAGGCCAGGCTAATTGCTATAATTAGTATTGACATTTAAGAACAACCAATATAGAGAATATGTCCATCCTTCTCCAAGAAACTTTGGATAATATTTTAACAAATGTTGCATGTTATAATGTGCACTGGCCTTCAGTGGCGGCTGGCATCTAAGGGGGGAGGGGCAGGCGCACATGCGAAAATTATATATTTTTTTTAACTTACCTGGAGATGAACACGATGTTCTGCAGTGCAGATGTCTTCTTCCTTTCACAGCAGCCCGGCCACCAGGAAACTCCCTTACCCAATCCTGACGCGCCTCATATGTAGCATATGAGCAGCTCCCTGATAGGAGGGAGCGGCCTCACTCGGCAATCCACAGCGCTCTGGAGGCCTGCACTTCCTCTCAACCTAGCTGTCCTAAGACAGCTGGGTTGAGAGTTTTATAGTGTGCATGTGTGCCTGGCCATCGCAAGACGGCCGGCCAAAAAGACAAGCGCACTTTAAACAAGTGCACAAGGCAGCCCACCCTCTCCCATAGCAGCAGTTCCACCCCCGTTATGCCGCTCTGTTCAGGATGGGGGATGAAAAATAAAATGGTAATGAATTACCATTTTATTTTTAATTTCTGGAGCTTTGGGGCTAATGTAAGTGGAGCGACGCTCCTTCACTCCAACGGAGGAGCCGCCCCTGCTGGCCTTGCAGAATTTTAAAACAGCATTGATATTTTAGTAGATTTGACGGTATATGTACTGGGGCTTCAAAACACAACTGAAAACATGGTTGTTAGTGTCACATATGCTACTCAGAGGTGCTATTTTTGTTTCTGTTGGTGTGACCTCTTTGCAGGTGATTGCCTATCAGCCACACCTTCTATGTTTTGTGGGGCTGGAAGGAATACTTTGATCCTTTGCATGCTAGAACACTGCTCATGGCAAAGTTATTTCAAGTCAACTATGTATTTTTGGTCAATTCTTAAGGTCTGGTGGCTTTCTGCATGGATGTAGTTCTGTCATCTCATATGAGAACTGCTCAATGTGGGGCTCTAAAAACAACTATTTTATTTTGATTTAAGACAGCACAAATTCCTGACAGAGTGATTAACAGGCGGTATTATCGTCAACTGATGATCACTCACTCATTCAATCTCAGGAGGAATGGAAGCACTGGCGTAACAAAACTTGAGGGTCCCCCCTGCAAGGTTTGTGGGGGGTCCGTCTCCAGACTCAATCAGGAGCTCTGCAGCAAGAATATTGTGCTGAGGTACCCCCCTGGAGCTTGGGGTCCCCCCCTCAACGCGGGGGCCGGTGTTACGCCACTGAATGGAAGATGCATTTGGAATCAAACCACAGACTTGGCAGCCACACATTATGAAATCAGGTGCATTAACCCAGTAATCTAAATATTCTGAGACAAGTACATGTATGTGGCAGCAAACAAGCATACATTGCAATGTCCTGATGAGCAAACTACAAAACGTACCTTTGGTCAACGGTCAGACCAAAGCCTCTTTCTAAAAGAAGGAATAAAAAATATTTCATGAGCTCACTGTCATTTCATAGAACTATTTTTTTTAGAATTATCAAAAAGGGTATTCCTCTGGAACTTTGTGAAAACTGGTTCTAAAGTGCTGTATAATTAACTCTCTAGAAGCTGCATTTAAGTCGTTAAATCACTCGTCCCCTTTTTAATGATCTATCGGTAGACGATAAATATTGTAAAAATTCACCAAAACATGTTTGTGGTAATTGTTTCAGGATTGACTAATATGTTTAAAATGTACAATTTATCACTCTATTTTCTTGCATTCGCTCTAAGGATAGCATGTAAGCCTCCCACTCCCTGCGTCTCACCCCACCCCCTGGAGTTCGTGTCTAGTTGCTCTCCTGTCCTTGCATACAATATAAATGTCATGTGGTGTGGACTTCAACGACATCCTGTGCCTGCCCCATGCTTCTAACCTTAGTGTTTGCTGGCCATGACCGCCAGCTGTGCCTGGCAGGCATTTAGAAAATGGCATAGCCAATGTCATGCCCTGTGACCCGTATCCTTTGGAGGTGGTCTGCTGCCGTATCCACCTGACACTGAGTAACCGGTGTGGCCTCCGACAGAGCCCTGGGCACTGTACACTTGAGACCAGCACTTGTTTGGCATAGCATTAGGCACGTCCATCCATGAATCGCATAGACCTCCTCCTTTTGCCAAGCCATTTGCCCAGTACTCTGAATAAACCTGCCGAGCATGGCCTGCAACTGTTCCCTATGAGAACCGAGCATTGGCCGTGGCCTTCAGTCATGTCCTGCCATCAGTATCATACCTGCCAACTCACACGGTGCCACCGTGTGACACAGGATATCGGCTCCCATCACACAGTCTCCCTGTGAGGAACCGATATCACACTGTGGCATAGGAAACGAGCTGAAAACCACTGTAAATAGTGGCTTCCAGCTCGTTTTCCGAGGCTTTGAACTGCCGACGTCCTTTGAGGGGGGTTAAAACACCCCAGGACCACATGCGTTCGAAACTTGAGGGGGCCCCCCTGCAAGGTACATGGAGGGGCCCCCACTCTGGATTTAATCCGGTGTTCTCGGCCCAAAGTACTGTGCTGAGGGGCCCGTGCAGCTTGGTGGCCCCCCGCACGGCGGGGGCTGCGGGGACCTGTGCTACGCCGCTGCCCAGGACATTGGTACCAGCCTCAGCAAGCTTTTTTGGGGGGGGGAGAGGCCTTGGGGGCAGGGTGGGGTTCAAAAGTGCCTACGGCACGAGGCCTGCCCTCTCCTCACACGGTGAGATTGTTCTGCAAGTTGACAGATATGCGGTATCCCTGTACTCAACAGGTACAACCTATGCCATGCCAAGTCAGCAACGTGTGAAAGTATGATCATCGAAAACACCACGTGCACAGTACCGCTATCCCCAGAGCCTACTGGGCGATAGGGTGACCAACCGTCCGTAAATTTTATGGACAGTCCGTAATTTCGGCCGTCTGTCCGTTGTCCGTGAAGGATTCTTTAACGGACGCCATTTGTCCGTAATTTTAACCGGCACCGGTCTCACCACCCTAAAGCCGGCTCAGCTTCCACCCACCTCCCTGCTTGACTCCGATGCTGTTCAGGTCGGGTGTAACAGACTCCGATGCAGCACCAAAGATCAGATACCCAGCAGCATTGGAGAGGCACAGCGGGATGGCAACCCTCACACCTTTAGCCATTGATGAGCTGTTAAGAGATGTTTGAAGGTGACTGAGAGGGAGGGGCTGCAGCTTCAAGAGCAGGGGCATCTATTCAGATGCAAACAACCCTGAATGCGTCATGTCTCAGCCATTTAGAGGGGCCTCACACATTCCCTTTCTGCCCAGGGCCCCAAAAATCGTAGAACCGGCCCTGATTACACCGAGGCAGCATGTGGTTCTCTTCACAGAGCTTAATTACTGTTACTAAATTGTAAGCAAACCTCGGTTCTTCAAACATGCAGTCTATAATGTAATAAAATACAGAAATGGCACAATCGCACCCACACTGATTAACATAGTATGGAGGACAATCAGTTAAATCAGTTCTCTTGGAGTATCTCCTTTAAGTACTGTACATCACAGTGGGGGATGGCAAAACTAACATTTTAGAAAGAGAGCCTGTCGTCTCGTTGTCTTGTCCAGGAGGGGGTGAGGAGCCCTACCCCACCCTGGAAGAGACAAGATGATACTAGAATACTGCATGCCCACCCCTGTGCTCACCCTGGTGGATCTTGTTCCCCCTCCTGTGATGGCTCCTGCTCCCCTCCTGTGATGGCTCCTGCCCCCCCCCCCTCCAAGTGATGGGCCCTGTCCCCCCATGTGGTGGCTCCTGTACCCCCCACCCCCCACTCCCTCCCCCCGGTGGATCCTGACTCCGCCCTGGGTGGCTTCTGTCCCAGTCCCGAAATGGCTCCTGCAGCGACGGTGAAGTTCTTCATGGGCCTCTTCTCAAAAAGGTTCAGCTCAAAATTAATATGAAAAGGTGAGCGAGTGAGTAAGTGAAGGGATGGGTGGATGGCTGGATGAATTAGTGAAAGGGTGAATAGATGAATAGATGAATGAAAGATTGAATAGATGGATAATGAGAGAGGATGGATGGATTGATGAGTGAGTGGAAGGATGGATGAGAGAAAAGGTAAATGGCTGGATGTATGGGTGGAAGGGTAGCTGGATGGATAAAAGGGTGGATGGATGAGTGAAAGGATGGATGAGTGAAAAAGTGGATGATGAGTGAGTGGGTGGATGGATGAGTGAAATGATGGATGGATTGATGAATTGATAAGTGCAAGGGTGAATGTATGGACGGATGAGTGAAAGGGTGGATGTAAGGATTGATGAGTGAGTGAAAGGGAGGGTAGGTGGACAAAAGGATGAATAGATGAGTGAAGGAGTGAAAGGATAAATGGATGAGAGAAAGGATGGCTGAGTGATAGGTTCAATGGATGGATTCATGAGTGGATGAGTAGATTGATGGGTGGGTGGATGGATGGAAGGAAGGAGGGCTAAGTGAAAGGGTTGATGAAGAGAGAAAGGGAGGATGGATGGATGACTGAAAGGGTGGATGGGTGAAAGGATGAATGACTGGGTGGATGGATGAGTAAGTGAAAGGATGGCTGGATGGGTGAAAGGGTAAATGGCTGGATGGATGGGTAGAAGAGTGGAAGGATGAGTGTACAGATGGATAATGGATGGATAAGTGAAAGGATGGATGAAGGGATGGATGAGTGAAATGATAGATGGAAGGATACATGATGGATAGGTTTGCAAATGGTTGAATATGTTTGGATATGGCTGGGCTTACTTATATACTATTGCGCGACCTCCTCTGATGTGTCTGTAAAACTTACCTATTGTCCTGAATTTGTGTCCTGAATTTTGACCCTTTGTCCTGAATTTTTACACTCACCATCCTGAATTTGCACCAATGCCAGTTGGTCACCCTACTGGGCGATGGAAGTTGTGTTTGGCTGCTGAGAAATGCAGGCTGCACTGCCCTGCAGTACCAAGGCTATCCACGGATGATCGGCACAAGAGTGCAGCTACCGTTGGTGCAGCAGGTGCAGTGGCACCAGGACTCAGAGGGGCGCAGTGAACCCTGATAATTGCTATATTTTACTACCCCATACAAGAGTCAAATTAGTCATTTATCTCGGTTGTACCAGGGCCTACGGCATCCTTGCTTCACAACTGGAACCCTGCCCACTGCCCTGGGGCAGGTACCCTGCGAATCCCCGCCTGTCCGTGAGTTCCAAGCAGCGGGTCCCCTCTGCCGGGCAGTCACTCCGGGCTCGCAGACCGCATTGCCCGCCGTGCAGCGCAGAACAGTCTTTGTCGGACCGGGGGTAGCACTCCCTTTAATAGCCGCCTGCCCGTGCTCTGCTCGCAGTGGCTGCCTCGGCGCAGGCTCCTCCCCGGCCGGATCCCCGTGTGTGAGAGCGCTGTGGGCGGGGAGGGTTCGCAGCTCTTAACTCAGTTACAATCCTGGCTGCAGGGGAGCGGAGCGCCGCTGGCAGAGGGAGCCTGGCAGCGCCGCGCACCCGACTCCGGACCTCCTCTCCCATGGGGGGCGTGTGTGAGCGCCCACGGTCTCTCCACCAGGGGGCGCTGTGACAGCTGCGGCTCTGAGGTGCAGGACTGGGGGATACCCCTGGGAGAATGTGAACCCCACCTGTGCGCACTGCTGCCGGTGGATCTGCGCACGGCGCGGGCGCAGGGACCCTGCTCACCAGAGCGGCCACTCGCGGGATTTGGTTGATATTTTTGGGGACTGCGGATGTGAGGGGCGCCTGGTGAGGAACGCGCCCGCAGCAGCACCATGAATTCTGTGGCTGGGAATAAAGAGCGGAACGCGGTGACGGCCAGGGGCAGGAAATATGGGGTACGTGTCTGTGCATGCAACCTACCTGTGCGCCCCGTGTGCAACCTCTGCAGGGAACACTGCCCGTTGCAGCCCTGGGCACCGTGCGGGGGTCTGGATGACAGAAACCGAGGGGTGATGTACTGCTATATGGAAACAACCTGTCTGTGTGTCTATGCAGCTGTCTGTCTATCCCTACCTATATGTCTGTTTATGTATTAAAATATCAGCACGCCAATATCTACACGTATCTATATCAAAATCAAAATTTTGTTCCATGGCTATTTCTGTCTACTCTTCTATGTTCTAGTATGCTGTATATGCCTGCCTGTCCATCCCTTCCTATAGCGATGGCTCGATCGGTCTTATAATCTATATGCTGCATTCTGTGTGTATTAAATGCGTCTTTGTGCATTTACACGTGAAATGAGATACTCACAAGCTGGCCAGTGCGCCCCACGGTGCCCAGAGCCCCCGCCCCATTATTAACCACCGCTACCTGCACAGCCCCTACGCCCACTCTGCGCGCCTCCGTTTCAAGGGTATTCTGCCGTTCTGCCAAGGTGGCACTGCGCTCACGCCCTCCCAGGGATGGCTTTCTCCACGCCTGCAGTGTGAAGGGGGTGCTTGTCTTGGGTTTACCTGTAATTGTGGGGGCGGGGTGTGTCCCCGTTGCACGTGAAACGGCTCTAAGCGCACTCTCCCAGGATACCTGGGCACCAGGGTTCGTCAGCCCGGCGTGTGCTGGGCAGGGCGATAACAGTGATGCGCGTCTGCATCGGAATGTGGCGGGGTTCTCGTCACCTCGCCCCTTGGATTGCCTGGTTGCACTCCCAAGGGTACCCCTCACCCCATTACAACGCGTCTCTGTCAATTACAGCTACCCCTTTCCTGTGAGCTGCTCTCATTCCACCCTCCATGTGCCATGTCATTTATTACCACAACACACAATGGCAGATGCGTAAAGCGCCTAGTGATTATTCAGTTTGTAGTGCGCGCTACATGAAAGAACCGTATCCCCCAACCCGTAGATGTTAATCTTTTAAACGTAGAGGTGACTGTGCCACGCCCAGTGGCATCGTACCCCAGAAACGACAGACAGGTCAGCCCTACCAGTTGAGTGGCACCGACCATGATCACAGCCTAAGGATGGCTGGTGACGGATGGCACGACCCGAGGAGAGGGCGCCCTCACCTCAGCAGCCTCATCTCACGGCTGCTGCCCCCGGCATAGATTGTACCAAAGAGCGCTTTTGGGTTTTGGAGAGCGACGGGGTGTTGGGGAGGAGGAGGGGGCAACACCGCGAGACAGTAATATTCGAGAAATGAGGTGTGGACTCTGAATCTTCGAGACACGGGCTGTAATCATAGCTTCCACACTTGAGCGACTACATTGTGTAATCCTGGGCAACATGTACTTTGTCAATGAGCTTTGGTCTTGTACATGCAATGACACTGAGGGCTATAATAAACCGGATGAACGTATTTTAAGCGCTATATCAAGCGAACAGCTGCATGGTGCAGTTTTGTTTTCAACAGTCTTTGTGCTCACCGTTCACACAGCTGTGGTTGATGCCCCATAGAGAAAGCACCCCAATTACACGCGTTGTCTAGTTTGCAGGATGCATGTTTTAATGAATGGGGTCGAACTGGCACTTAAAGAAACCGAGCGAATAAACCTCGAATAGAAGCCAGCGCAGATGACAAGCGTACCTGTGCTCTGGGCGAAGATGAGACAATAAGAGAAACATTTCGAGCATCGCTCGTTCTCGACCTCCTCCCAGCCCACCTTCTTACTTCCAGGCGCTCGCCCCGCCCTCGGAAGAGCGCAGCCGCAGACTGTTCGCCTGCCCTCTGCACCGAATGGGAGTGAGATGGAAATGACGTCATTTTTGATGGTCGAGATCATTTTGGCATCAAATCTCAGATTAAATCCCCCGATTTGGACACATTGTGTGAACCCTTGTCTCCGTGTGAGATCCGTTCCCTTGTAATGAAAGTGCCTCGAAGCTGTTTAGTGGCTAATACAAGTGCTCTTTGGATATAGAAAACGAAAATAAAAATGAGAACATCCAGACGTTTCAGAAATGTAGAAAACGGACCCATGCACACATACTTGGCTGTGGGGGCGTGTGCCCGGCTACCACGATCTGACACGATCAGGCTGCATTTTTTCTTGTGTAAAAGTCAGGATTTACTGGGTGAAAAACTTCTGTTTTCTCCAACCCTTCTGATATTTCAATTTGAACTGAAAGGAGAAAAACAGTTTCCCCACACAGACATACATTTACCAAAAATGAAATTTTAGCCAAGCTGTTACCCCACCATTTAATTAGTAACATTGCAGGGCAGCACCTTCTCCCCCTCCCCCCCCCAACCCTCAGTGGTAAAGTCCCGTTTTCTCGTTGCAAGTTTAGTTCAAACCTCCTTACGTTCCATTGTCTCTGAGGTACAATTTAACCTTGAACAATTGCATAATCTGTCCCAGAACCAGGGTCTTTGTTATGCTCCCCAATCCATTGGGTGTGTTTTGAAGTGCTGAGAAAGTAGGCGTGTGGGCTGTAGGAAGGAGGGTGGTGTCTGCAGCCCCACATTCTCAGAAAAAATACCTATAGTTTGTGCTGCTGTAAAGAGAATGATGCATTTTTCCCTATACGTGATGATTCAGTTTGGACTGAGGTCAGAGGTGAGGGAGCACCATCAGGTTATAGCACAGGTGTGATTTGCTCTCACACTTGGGATGCAGTTCCCATGTCCCCCCTCATTTCCAGCCTAGTTTTCTGCGTATGGTGTGTTTCCTCATTATACCTTTTCTTTCTTTCTGTAGGTAAATGAAGTCTGCTCTCCAACCAAATCTACAGCCCCCTTCTCCCCAGAGAGCTGGTACCGGAAGGCCTATGAGGAGTCGCGGGCTGGGGGGCGCCCTGCCCCAGAAGGAGCTGGATCTTCGGTGGTGCCTCCCCCAATTGGTGGTTCCTCAGGCACTCCCTCCCCAGGCTCAGGCACTTCCTCCCCTGGATCGTTTGGTGGTTCGCCTCCAAGGCCCGCTTCACCTGCTGGCGGGATTGGCACCAGCTCCCCAGGCTCCCTGGGGGGCTCGCCGGGCTTCGGCACAGGGTCTCCAGGCTCCGGCAGTGGCGGGGGGTCCTCCCCTGGTTCTGATCGCGGGGGAGTCTGGTGTGAGAACTGCAATGCCCGGTTGGTGGAATTGAAAAGGCAGGCCCTGAAGTTACTCATCCCAGGTCCATTCTCCAGCAAGGTAAGACCGCAGCGAGTTGCGCTTTACTCCACGTTGCTAAGCAGCCATGTTGAATATTGCACCAATCCAATGTTTTGTTGATCAATGATTTGATTATTCAACACTCGTGCAAGTATTGGAGGCCTGACAGTGGGGCAGCCAAGCAAATCCCTCAGAATGCAGTTTGTAACTGCTGGCATTGGATTGTTTGCGCATCTCCGAACATGGCTTAATTCAAGAAGTGGCAGTTGATAGAGGAATAACTGTTCAAGAAAGAAGTGATAGGAGTAACAGTTTCAAGTAGAGTAATGTGCTTTGAGAAATACTGATATTGGAGTCAGTCAGTGTTTCTAGTTATTGTCCTTTACCGTGGTTAAGTTTTGCCTACCAGGCAGCATAAACTGTTTGCAAAAAACCTTTTGTGACCTTACAGCGGAGTTACAGCCTGCCCATTGCTTTCCATTGTTGGCTTTACTGTCACTCTCATTTGCTTGCTTCTGATTGGATGGCTGGCCTCCTCTTTTTCGGTTTGTCCTTGCATAGTAACATAGCCTCTCTGCCATCATTTTGATTGGCTGACTTGTATCCTTCCACTACTCATGTTTAGGGAACTATTTTTTTCTTTTTGGTTAGGCTCTCAGTGAGAGTCCATGTTCTTTTTGGACCTCTCCCTCGTGTACTAGGTCCAAAATGCGAGACCTATTGGCTTTGACAATGTTTGTTTCCCTCTCCTGTGGCTTGGGCGTATGAGATGGATGAAGGCCAATAACTACGGACACTGACATTCTACACAGTGCTTGTTATATCTCACGATATTCTGGTGAACTGTAAGCCTGTGATCTTTTATCACAACCAAGATTACCTAAAATATCAGAGGATAAGGCATGGAACACAAGGAGGGTGCAGGGAAGGTGGGATAGGTTTTCATAGTTTATGTGCATTGGCTGAAAAATCAAGTCTGTTTGATTTATGCGGGGCAGTATGCATTTAGGTATGTCTTGGCGTGTGTGTTCAGGTAACATGTGAAGGTAACTTAAGCATATCTGTTATGTGGAGCCTTTCTTTTGAATGTTCTTATGTGGTCAGAACTCCCCGCGCGTAGCTGGGGGAGGTGCTATTCAGTCAGTTGTCCCGTATACCTCACCCAGCAGTATTCGGGGTGTCTGCTTCTGTCTCAGAGCCCTTGAAGTATTCGAGCGCCCTGCGCAGCTGCACTGCACTCCCCTGACCGACAGATGGCGCCATCGCTCCTTGTACAGCTGTTATATGTCGCTCTTTTTACTATCGCCTTTCTGTGTGTCACAGTTTGTTGAGCCAGCTGTCTTTAGTGTTTCCACTATAGGAACATAATTCTGATACTGTTTGTTATTTTTTTGTATTCTCACGAATTTTAAAATGATCATTTGTGATATGCTATAATCTCTGTAAGACAGTAATTATACGGTAAATGTCATACGTCAATGCACAAGCCTGTGACATTTCTCATCAAAAGAGCCCGGTATCTGAAAGCTGCAGAGTACACAGCTCACGCTAGGTACCTTGTTCGAGCACTGAGAACGGAAGTCTCCCATGTATCACTTATCTGGCACAGATTGGACAGCCAGACTCTCAGGTCCACTTACTGCACCCCCTCCCCCAAGTTCTCCACGCGACAGTGAAGGAGGCGCTCCCACCATAGGGGGCCTTCAATTAACTCTGCCTAACATTTTGAAAGTAAGACACTTTTTTGGAAGCCTGCATAACTTCCATGCCTGGCCTTTTGTTGGAGTATACGATTCCAACAGAAATAGTAGGTGGCAGCAATTAAGTGAGTTACCAGGGTGAACGCTCTCATTAGCATTTTCAGTTCTGCGAGGAAACATGAAAGCTAAACGGCGAAGGGGGGGGGGGTTATAGGGGTGGTAATCTAGGCATATACTTTGAATGCAGAGACTAGTAGTGGTAGATAACCTATTAGTAACAAGTTGACCCTAGTAGTTAACAATACATTAATCCCCAAATTTGGAAATCCCAATTTAACTGAGACAGATTGATTTTTAGGGGGAGTTAAAATGTCTGAAAAGCCTTGACCCCAGGGCTGCATGTAGTTGAAACAAAACTCCTCTGCGAGTTCTTGGCCTCGCTGGAGAAAATGCTGCGTTGCCGACCCCCCCACCCCCACCCACCCCCACCCCAACACCACACACTTGGCCGCTGGACGCCAAATGTTGGACTATTGCTGTCTGCCCATTAAAACGAGCTGCCATCACTGCCCGCTAAGCAGCCACCAGTTGGTCACGAGCGTGACCCTTTGTGGATTATAACTAAACACTGACGGGTCAAAGGTTATAACAACGGACCACCTGCATCCGCGATTAGGTTTTATGCAAGCTTACGACTGTGTAGTGTGGAAGTACATGCGACGCAGGGTAGAGAGAGACGTGCTTGGAAGTCGCTGTTTAAATAGATACTCGCCGTTGGCTGCCCTGCGATAAATGAAGGGGGCGGGGGACTGTGGGTGAGAAGGAAAAGGAACTGCGAGATGCCTGCAATTCACTGACAGGAATGTGGGCGTGACTGGCAATAAGCATTAGTGCGGAATTGTTGCTAAGACATGTTGTACAAGTGTTTACCTTTTATTGTTTGCAGTTTTACGTAGCACGAACTTGGCCCAGGGGCATAAGTGCGCTTTAATGTGGAAGATTACCTTACAGATAATGTTTTTTTAGACATTCGGTGATTTACGTAGAATCACAGGACGGTGAGCCGAGGCCCGGACTCGAGCCTGGTTCCCCATGCCCAAGGTCGGCAGCTCTGACCGTTGGGCCACATCTTCCCGCTATTTAATTTGAAACTTGGGGGCCCATTAACTCCCGGCCTCTCCACTAGCCGAATAACGTGATCCTGTGCGAATTAGGGCAAATGTGCCGTGGAGCTTGCAGATCTGCGACAGCGGTGGTCAGAAGGGTTTTCCGGCCTAGATGTGGCATTTGGCGCCCCGGCCGCATCTCCCAAGCACAGCTGCGCCCTCTAGCGGTTTCCGTCGAGTAGGGCTTACCACGGAGCAAGACGATCGCTCATGAATGGAGCTAGCTGCTTTTGCTAATGACATCTAATAATTGTATTTTGTAAAGCGCATAGCTACCTCACATAAGGTGTCTCAGCGCTGAAAGCAGGACTCCGCCTCGACGCATCACTATAAAATTAGACCTCCTGCCTGAAAAATCAGGTTTTTAGCCTCCTCCTAAAAAGCTCTTCAGATTGCACCTGACAAAGCAACAGGGGGCAAGGCTTTCTATAACCTCGGGCTTGGATAACTGTGGCCTAACGACCAGAGCTGCCGACTTTGGAGCTTGGGGGAACTGGGTTCGAGCCTTGGCGGCGTCGGCTCAACATCTTGTGATTCTGGACAAATAACTTCATCTCCCTGTGCCTACCAAAAATGAATACGTCCTTGTGTAACGTAACTGGTGCTCATGTAAAGCGCTCCAATACCTTTGGGTCGAGTTCGCATTATATACAACCTACCCCCAGAGCGAACTTTCTTTACCCTAGGTGTATATGAAAGGGCGGACCTATATGGACAGCGCATTATGTAAGGTGCTTCTTGAGAAAGGATTGCAGAGAGTATGGTATGATAGGGCTGCTCTTGGGTACAGGTAATAAAACATGTTGTTTTCTGACAAATTTAAACTACGCTTAGTTACAATGTGAGGGCAACAGAGTAAATGGGCCGGAAGCACACTCATCCTTGAGCCAGTTATTAATAACCAGGAACCCGGGTTCCAAAATCAACAGTCTAGCCACGTAATAATAAAGTACCAAATGAAAATATTGATAATGCTGACGGGGAATTGTTATGATACTAGTTAGGACAGTAATATCAATGATCAAAATGATGTGAGAAAATGATACTAAGAATAGTAATAATAAATGAATGCGAAATATGCAATCATAATAACAATGCTGATGATTTATAATAACACATTTGGTAACAATGTGTTGCGAAACCTACTAGGCATAAGATGAAAGTAAACAGTTACGCCTCTTAAAATCAGATCTCATAGGATGAAAGTAAACAGATACGCCTCTCGCAGTCAGACAGCATGTGGAGAACAGGCTCCCTCCTGCCTGATGAACAGCAACTGTGACACGCAGGCGGTCTGCAAATTCTAGTCTCTTTGTAGATGATTTCTCGTTTGATGCCCTGGCTACGCCTGGCGGCCAGGCTGTGTTGTGGCAGGGGGGTGAGGGCACATCCCGCCTACATAGTTCAAGGGCGGACCCCTCTTCCACAGCGCACTGGTCGATGGGAAACTGTGCCGTCTGAATTGTGTTCCTCGTTCAGGCTATGTGTAAATAAGTCCTAAGCAGGAGTGGGGAGCTTCCCTATGGAGCCAGGGATGCATCAGTAGTGCCTAGAAGCTGCGTCTTGTTTTCTCACACCCTGGCATTGATCACTCTGAGTTTTAAAGCGCAACTGCTTCACCAGTGAGGGTCTCGAGGCGCTGTGGGATCATGCTGCAGGAACATGCTGCCTGTACTTATTGGTTGGACATCCAGGTGTTGAGGTCCTTCCTGAACTGCGGGAGCGATGATGAGGCTCTGAGGTGCAGGGGGAGGCTGTTCCATGTCTTAGCCGCAAGGAAGGAGCGGCCTCTGTTTGCTCGGCGGATGCGTTGGGTGACTGCTAGGGAGAGGGATCCAGAACTAAGCTCCCTGGTGGGTTGGTGAAAGTTCACTTGTTTGTTGAGGTACGATGGTCCTTCATTGTGTAGCGCTTTGTAAGTGTGCGTGAGCACCTTGAGCCGGCATCTCTTTGCGACTGGTAGCCAATGGAGTTTCCTGAGGTGAGGGGTGATGTGCATCTGTAGCAAGGAAATTGATCAGATATCCTCAACCACTCAGAAGGAACCATATGAAACTCAGGCCAAGTGAAAGCCACACCACCATAACACTCCTCAACCCATTGCCAGGGACTTCTCAGTTAAGATATACCTGTCGGAATGTCTGGCAATATACTGATGGCACTCAGCGTTATCTAAAAAGGAGCTTTAAAAAAAGATGGAAGCAATTAAATAGGGCCTTGAGAAGATTCAAGCTTGGCTCCATACCCACTTTTAAGACTAAACCAGGACAAAACCGAGTTCATGCTCTTCATTCCTAATAACAATGGCACCTTCGCTCAATACTTGGTTTTGGAGTCAAACGCTCAAGGCCAGCTATTGTAAATCAAGCAGAATTGCTAGGCTTCATCCTGGATAGCAAACTCTGTATGCAGATACACAAAAACTTTCTTAAACAAGAATACTCATTGGCAACAAAGGACCCTTTGTCCATCCTCAGGCCCTTAACACCTTTCTACATGCATTAGCTCTCTCTGACTGGACTACTGAATTGTTCTAGTTGCAGGCATCACCAGTGCTAGCCGTGAACCCCACAAGTGGCCTTGACCAAAGCGGCAGCAGTGCTTAATTTGAGCTGGTGGTTGCAGGTGGGTCTCATCAGTACTCATTTATGAGGGGCCAGTACTGATTTTTCCTCATTGGGCTTTGGCATAGAGCAAGAGTGAGAAAAACGCACAACGGAGAAAAAAGGAGGTAGAGAAAGATGGGGAAACCATGACAAATGAAGAAAACAAGAAGTGAGATAAAAGGGCAGAAAGTATCAAGTTTGGGTTAAAGACTTGTGAGTTGGAATCAAGACTGCTCAGCCTTTGTATTCGGCTCCCCCAACCTTCGATAGCATCGGTAGTAGTTTTCTGACAAAACGTATTCTTTTCCAAATTAAGCACCGATTGCTGGGCGTGAATATACCTTGAAAAAGACCAATCAAATCTTACCAGCTCTAAGATCTCTCAAATGGCTCCCAACAAACAGAAGATGCATTCTTGGAACTCCGTGTACTTTGGCATCTCCTTTCACTTATCCAAACGGCTACAGCTAATACAAAACCAGGCAGCGCGCCTAATCACTCACCAACCTAGGCATTATCATATCACTCCCATCCTTAAGCATCTTCATTGGCTGCCTGTCGCCCAGCGGAGTGCTTTCAAAATCGGCTGTCTTATCTTTAAATCACTCAATAGCGCTAGCCCTAAATTTGTCAACAACATGATTAATAAATACGCCCCTACCCGTCATCTACGCTCTGCTCATAAAAATTTCCTTTCAACCCCTTCCTTCAGACTCAAATGCACCGGTGGAGCTAGATTCTCCATACTGGCCCCCACGTTTTGGAACTCTCTTCCCTCTGAAATCCGCCTCTCCTCCACTCTCCTCGTTTTCAGAGGTCTTTTAAAGACCTGGCTTTTCCGACAGGCCTTCTAACTCTTTCTTTGAACCAGACCTCTGCCAAACCAGCGCCATGAAACCTCCCCGGTGTACGAGCGCTTTATAAATTCTCATTGACATGACATGACACATACGGCTCATCATCTTAACCCACACTTATACCTTACATAGAAATTGAAAATTAGAGGACTAACCAGAAATTCTAGGAGCCAAGATCAATTGAAATACCAACATTTAAGAACCAAAAAACTTCAAACAAAACTTTTCATAGTTGGCACTGTGAATCTAGAACACCATACCCCCAGCGCCTTGATCAACAACCTCTGACAGAGCCTCTCAGAATGAAGTGAAAGTATTCTTACTAGGTAGTGCACTCGACAACATGGTGCACATTCCCCCAACATGATCTCACACTTATAACATCACAAGGCACCCTTACACCTTTTTGCATATTGTACCACCGCAACATTACCTTCCAGAAAGAATATGTGATTGACGGTCACTGTATATATTTTGATGTCCTTCATTTCCGCCCACCAGCTCATTGTCATTGTATGTTGACACGCATACACATTGTCCTGGTTTTATTCTTTTATGTCCTGTCTTTGTCGTAAACCATTCTGCTGTTGACACAGACATGCCCCCTGCTATATAAAATGCCTAAATAAATAAATAATCCTTGTGCGAGGTACCGAACCTGTATACCAGGTGCTGTGATATTGGTAAACCTCAGCCATTTGCTAGTGGAACCAGTATTGCAATGATATAGAGCACGATAGGAGTAAAACTCTGGCCATTGCGCATGACAAACAGATACTTGCTATACAGGCCACACCACAAACCCTCACACTTCCAATCAAGCCCAAGCAACGCAGTACCATGCTACCAGTCCGCCAAAGTGCCTCATCAGGGATGTGAGTGCGCGGTAAATTCAGAACTCGGTCCATCATCTTGTTGTGTTTGCTATGCTTGCCCTACGTGGCCATGGGTATGCCCAGACGTCGGTCCCTTGCTCGCTGTGACACTTAATTCAAGCTAGCCTAGCTGATGAGGGGTGATACCCCGAAACCGGTACCAGGATGCTTGTTTCCAGTCCAGGGAGGACCTGGCCTGGCATTTCGGGATGGATTGTTCCCATGAGGAGCAGGGTCAAGACTGATTTGCATATGGTTGGGTCCAAACTGGGGTGGCATAGTGAGCAAAAGAACGATGGATTAAACACAGATCTTTTGACTGCGGGTGAGTGGTTGAAAAGTTTCAGCACTCTTTCCATCATCTTGTTGTGTTTGCTAAATACAATACAACTACATTACCTGGTAAATAATGTTACTTGCACTGTGGAGACGCTCATGCTCATAAAAGGGTGAGTAACAAAGAACTGACCTCCACCACTTTCAGTGCCTTAAAGGCCTACTGCCAGTAGAGTTTTTGGACGGACCCACCCTATGTGCGTAGCTGCGGAACTTCCTCATTTCCTTGGTGCCACCTTTGAATTTTAAATCGTCCCAAAAAGTTGACCAAAATTAGAGCCCACCAATTCCTTTCCCAAAAGTGATTTAATTGTAGTTTTCTTTCTTTTTTTCCTAAGTACAGCTGCGACCCGAGAGCAGGGTGTCCTGGTGCTAGAGGAACAAAAACATAAAGGCAACAAGGCAAAAATTAAGCCAATGCTCAGTCTTTGAATAGAGGGGTTTTACATTTTTGGGTGAAAGCACAGATGGTTTTCTGCGAGTCTAAGTTCCAGAGGTGGACAGATCCAGACTGCAGCTGAGAGAATAGAGAAGGCCCTGCCACCTAACCTATATTTCTGTAATTTTAACGGAGCTGCGTCTAGACACAAGTCGCGCTTCGTTGTTTGGTGGCCTAGGTATGGAAGGTGTGCCCAACGGCTGGCAAATATCCAGGGTTCAAGAAGAAACCGAAAACACCCCTCCTCTCCTCATCACACCACCAACTAAAAACTCAAGGGACACATAAAGGTGGTTCAGTTCAAGATGGTGTGTTGCACAAGCCTGTCATCCATGGTACCCCACAGGTGTAAAGACACCGTGTTCTGAGGAACCACCGCCCAGATTTGAGCCCTTTGGGTTCAGCTAACCTGTTGCCAACAATAGCTGTGTATGAGCACTGTATAGCTGAACCTGGGTGCTGAATTGCTTCTTTTATGCTTTTGAATCGTTGCTTCTAGGCGCCGAATGGCGATTTTTTTTGTTGTTGCTATTTAATAGCTACTTATGCTCATTTAAGTAATGAAGATCACAGGTAGGTAGGTAACCGAGTCATTTGTGCTTGCTGGCTGGCTCTGAGCTGCTAGAGGCGGTTCTCTGGGCGCTGAATGGCTTCGCCTGGACTCCTAATCGTTGCTTCAGGTTGCTCGAAGGCTTTCTCGTGCCTCCACTTCTTCGGGCTAAAGTGTGACGCTGCGTGGCTGCCTCGTGAGACTGACTGGCTTCGAAGCGCTCTGCGTGCATTGCGTAGTTTCACTGAGAGTCGACCTGTGCTGAGAAAAACAGATGGGGATGTCGGTTTGAACGGTGTCCACGGTACTTACTGTGTGCGCCTCTGGGGAGGGGCGGCCTGTCATTAAAAGGCCGTGATATCTTACCGTGTGAAGAAGGTACTCTGCCTGCGGGTTGTACAGAGGTGGATGGGGGAGGGGAGCCACGACTCTGTCAGCGGAAAGTGCTGCATGCTCTGTTTCACTGCTGCTGGGGAGGGGGCTCGTAGCTGTCATGGAGAGGGCCCCAGCCCGTTTGTGCTGATGCTGCATCAGTGGCGTAGCTACTATTGCCGCCCGTGGCGCGTGGGGGGTTTGCCGCCTCGGCCTCATTTGAGAGGGGTGGGGCGGGGGAGACGGTCCCTGCTTCAGCCGCGTCGTGACGGCCACGAGAAAGGGGGTAGGGCGCGCTGCCGTCCCCCAAACTCCTGCCCCCCCCCCTCCCTTGCTACGCCACGGTGCTGCATTCACCAACACCACGGGGCGCGCGCACACACGTTAGTATAATCATTGATACAACAAAGGGAAAGGATAGAAGTGCTTGCGACAGCGCAACGTGTCATCAAAGACACAGACCTGCCCGTCCAGTACACACACAAACACACATACCGAACCCACACCCGTGCTCGCACAGCCACGCACGCACATACAAAGACACAATACCACATGCACTGTAAGAATGGCTGCGCAGGACAAACGCAGACTCGCACAGCCTCACATTTACACATACTCTTACAACCCCTTTGTTTCTCACCCCAGGTAACCACACACAACACACAGATCCCCAAAGACTCACACAGACGCAGGCCCAAGATCTATTTGCATGCGGCCGGTCCCTTTCAAGAGTGGCATAGGGGGCGAACAACGATGGATTGGAATGCGGCCAAGAGGGTTCGCCAGTGGCTGAAATTCATTCAAGCATTCCTCCATTCACTTTATTGTTTGTCACACAAGCAGAAAGACACACAATTTAAGTTTCACCACACGGTTCCCAACAGACTCACACAGATGCACAATGGACTGTTTAAAACACCCACTGGGATGTGTACCTAGAGAGGCCGTGACACCCACAAGCAGAAGCACAGACACGCACACACACTCGAGTTGCAAAATGGTTGTGCAGAGTCCATGGCGCCTCTCCTGAACTGGCATAGTGGCACCGCTCTGCTGGGCTCTGTGTTTGCAGAGACATAACCCTCCCTGTGCACCTCTTGCTGTCCGACTCACTACACTCCAGGAATGCCAGCCACGAGCAATTAGAACAAACTCCAGACGGATTGAAACCCTAATCGGTTGATAGAGCGTGCCTGCATATCTCTGCATCGCCTGATCTGTCTGGGAGTGTGTGTGGCACCGCGGGCTCTGCTCACCCGGAACAGAGGGCTGGACACGGTGCAGCGTGTACATTATTGCCCCCTGGACCTGTGTGCAGTGGGGTTGGCGGCAAACGTGTGGGAGGCCATGTGGGCTACTTGCCAATTAGCCAACTGTGGAGCCAGCCAAGGAGATTTGACCTCGTTTCCAGCCCAGTTGTGTGATCCTGGGCCATCCAATTTATCTGTCAGTGCCTCGGTTCCCTCCTCACGCGCCGAAATATGAGCGCTTAGAATGCCAGTAATAATTGCTACAAAGAAAAAGGCCATTCCCTTTGACTTGAAAATGCAGGTCTGCGCCTACACACGCATGGTCCGCTATGGGCAGCTCTTGCAACGCCTCCCTTGGCCACACTGCTCCACTCCCTGAATCCTCCAACTGGCATCAGGCGGGGCCTACTACAGTGTCCAGGGCGAGTGGGAGAATAAGGGCTAGGAGGTGTTGGTGAAAAATGAGCCCTAGTCCCTGCGCTTCGAGCAGGTGGTAGAGTCCAGGAGGGACAGTTGGCTAGTGGCCAGGGGTGGGTGGAGTTTGTTTGGATTGAAATGGTTAGCAGGTGTTAGTGACCTCTACTTTTTAGGTCTTGCCTGCCGACAGCGCATGCACTGCCACTGCAAAGGGTACTGTTTACAATAAAGGACTGGGGGCCTGCCCATTGCTTATCATTTGTTGACGTCATTGTCACTTTTCTTTGCTGCCTCCTAATTGGCTAGTGTGAGGTGGGTGTCGCTTCCTTTTCTTTCTGTGGAGCATGGACCAAGTACACATTGCTTTCTCTTGATTTATGTCCGTCTGCTGCTTGCGCTGTGATTGAGGTACTAGATCTTCTTCTCCCCCCACCCACCCCTTCTCTGTCTTGCTTCTTCCCCTCACACCCAGCTCTTCTCGGTGTTGCTGTCACCCCTCCCTCTTGTCATTGTTGCGTGTACCCTCACCCTCCTGTCCTTCCGTGCCCATCCTGCGTGGGAAAAAAAGTGCTATGATATGGCACCAGCAACGCTGGCATCGTCATATTACTTGATTTTTAACTGTACTTTTAGCCATGCTGCACAGCCACACTGTTGTACAAAATGGCTAAAAGACATTGGCAAAGCTAGTAACTCTCGCATAGGCAAGATCTATTGGCTTTGCCAATGCTTGTGTTCCTTTTAATAGGACTGCACACCGTTGCTGATGGGCAGGTACCGCAGGTTACGGGCAGGTGGTCTCAAAATTTGCAGGAATTGAATGGTGATTGGATTATATTGGTGAGCACAATGAGCGGAGTGAGGGGGGGGGGGCACGAAAGCCAAAAGTAGGATAGCAAACTCTGAGTGTACGTTGGGATGTTATAGGTGGATACATTTCCAATGAGGTAAGTGTGTCGTTGCACAGGGGGAATGTTTAAGGGATTGTTTAGGGGTGTGAGAGGCAAAGGGACAGGTTATGAAATGTTTAGTGATGTCTGGCAGTTTTAGTGTGTATGGCAAGTGCCAAGGGAATGTTTACCCCATCTTATGCACCTGTCTCATTAAAGCAGCCCTTTTTCACATAACTAGACTCGTGTGTTTTCTGGAAGGTCCACCCCTCCCCATAGTAAATCTGCCCAGTTGAAGTGATGTCTTGTGCAATGTAATAGCAGTGCCAAATGGGCAGTGGCATAGCACCAGTCCGCCATTCCACCCGTGGACTCTGCTTATTGGACCCATTCCAGCACGGTCGTCTCTTTCGGCCTCCATTGACCACAGAAGAACTGCTTCCAGGTCAATATGCGTATTCGGCCGTTAGAGAGGGGTGTTGGATACAAAAGTCTGTGTCAGAGTTAATCGACACCCCTTTTACCTCGCATGTCCAGCACCCTGATGCTGTGGCATGTGAGCGCTGGTAATAAGAACGTTACTTTGGATAGCACAGTGATAACCAGGCCCTCTGATGATGTAGAGGCTCCCGGATTTCTCAGAGGGGCTGGAATCCAGTATATTTATGTGACACACATTCTCACAGTGGAGTATTCAAACCACCTCTTTTGTGATGAGAGGGAGAAATGTCCAAGAGGGCAGGTGACTTTTAAGAGGCTTTACTGATAAAGTACCCTTTGACTGAAGTGTTGCACTGTGGCTAGCAGGAATCCCCAGGAGCGAGAAGGACATTGAACCTGCCCCCCCAGTGGCTGACACAGAATAAATGCACTAGGATTATGTTGGGTGTTCTGATCGGGTTCCTTGCACGGAACCTGGAATGTAGGTTCCGTGCAGGGAACGCGGAACGGACTGGGATGGCAGTTGCTGCCGGGAGGTCTGCGCTACTGGACGTGAATAAAGGAGTCTTACCAGATTGAAGTGTCGTCCTCCTTTTCACTGGCGACGAGGATGGGACAGTGGTCAGCCTCCCTTCCTGCGTGTTCCGTGGCTTCGCTGATTTCCTGCTTCCAGCGATGTCCTTGACTTCGGTGATTCTTCGCTCCAAGCGCTCCTCTTGGTGATGTGGGCGGAGTGAGCCTCACCGTATTTGACTGTCGAGGGATTTGGAGCTCCTCCTGTTGCCCGTTCTCTCCAGCGATCCTCGTATGGTGAGATTTTTGTTTCCCTTCTGGGATTTAGCTTGTTTTCTTCGGCGCGTGTATCGACGCGCGGCGTCAACGCGAGCGCAGCGTCAGCGCGAGCGTCTCTGCGAGGACATCTCCGTTGCTATTATTTACCGTTGCCCTAGCAACCTTTGCCTGTTTCAACGCGCATGCTTCAATTGAAGATCACACCAAGACCGTGTTTGACATGCAACAACAGTGATATTTAGAATGGTTTTTCTGCATTTTTAAGCGCAGCTACAAGATACAATTAAGTGAATTGGGGTATTGTGAAGTGACACATGTTACAGTGGTCATTTTAAACAGTGGTTATTTTAAAGTGGCAGCAACTCACCCACGCAAAGTAACCAATGGATAACGTTGTGGCTCCACCTCCATTCTTACAGTCACCTGGTCCTCCTCCTATGCTATGGCAACCATGGAAAGACACTTTTGAAGCATATTTAGAGGCAATTGATGGTGATACTTTTTCTTCTAAAAAGAAAAAAGCTTTATTGATGTACAATATAGGTGCTGAGGCCAGGACGATCTTGAAAACTTTACCTCTGGAATCAGTTTGGATGTGTACCAGTGCAGGTGATGATGGCGATTCTCTAGTCGTTGATGACTATGCCTCATTAATAAAAACTCTTGATAAAAGATTTAATCCCAAGCGCAATGTAGTTCTTGAGCGGCACAAATTCTTGCAGCGTGCGCAGATGCCTGGTGAATCCATTGATGACTTTGTTGCTGCCCTCAGAATTTTGGCCGTCAAGTGCAACTATAGGGAATTTCGCGACGAAATAATTCGTGATCAGTTGATTGAACGTACATGTGATAAGAAAATTCAACAAAAATTGCTATCCTCTGATGATCCTGATTTAGAGACTGCTCTCATTTTAGCGAAGAGTGTTGAACATTCTCAACTCTGTATGAAGGAGTTAAACACTTCTACTGTCACTTCCAATACCACATCTCTGTCTGAAGTCAAACTAGTCACTACGAAAGCTTCTACCAAACCAACGAAGGGCATCAACACCAACGTTTCCCGCGCACCATCGGTATCTAATGGCCCGAAAACGAAAGCTGAAGGTCAACATCCTCTATGTTATCGTTGTGGCAGTGCCTCTCATCTGGGAAATTTCAAGTTTTGTTATGCTATAAATCAGACTTGTTTCAAATGTGGAAAGAAGGGACATTTAGCACGCATGTGCAAAGCAACTCTACCTCACAAGGTACCTCCTCATACTGTAAGGGCCATAGAAGAGGACTGTGAAGATGATGGAAACTATGAATTACTCATGCTATCTTCGTCATCTATAGAAGAGGGGGTGGTGGAAATAGCTTCTATTGGAGAGGGTCAAAGAAGGAAAAACCCTGTGTGCATCATAAGTGTGAATGGGAAGGGCATTGAATTTCTTGCCGATTCTGGTTCCCCTTTTACCCTTATTAATGTCAAGGATTTTAAAAGTTTGGGTGACATCCCTGTAGCTCACTCCTGCATAAAGATTTTTGCATATGGTGGCAAACGCGTGGAAGTGTTGGGCAAATTCAAGGGGAACTTAAATTTCAAGGGGGATGGCATTTTAGGTACAATATTCATTGTGGAAGAAGGTGCCAATTTACTAGGATGGCATGAACAAGGTGAGTTAGGAATCATCCTCGATCCCAATCATGCTGACATGGTTTTATCCAAACGGGAAGCTAAACAATACTATGCCAGTCTCCCTGATTTTGACGTTACTCCTGTGCGCACGATTACGACTGATGTGCATGTTGAGAATGATTGGATCAAAAACTACCCTGAAGTTTTTAATGGGAAGTTAGGCAAACTTAAAGGATTTCAGCACCGTATTATTCTTAAAGAAGGTGCTAAGGCAGTAACGCACAAAGTGCGCAAGGTACCGCTTAGCATGCGTGGTGAGTTGAGACAAGAGTTGGAACGGTTATGTGCTACAGGGGTGATTGAACCCATAGAAGGGTCTGAGTGGTTGTCACCTATTGTTTTAGCACGCAAAGCTGATAAGTCCCTTAGGATGTGTGTGGACTTGCGCGATTTGAATGCTTGCATATGGGTGGATCGTCAACCTTTACCAAACATAAATGAGATGTTGTCAACTTTAGAAGGTGCCAAGTATTTTTCGTCTCTAGACATATCTTCTGCATACCATCAAATTGAACTGTGCAAAGACTCGAGACATCTCACGTCTTTCGTGACTCCTGATGGTGCATTTCGCTATTTGCGTATGCCGTTTGGTCTGGCATCAGCTTCCGCAGTGTTCCAACGCCTCATGGGTAATCTGTTTAAGAACACTGCGGGAGTTGTGTTCTTTCAAGATGACATTCTTGTTCACGGAAAGACTATACAGGAGCACAATGCTAAAGTCAAGCACGTTCTAGAAATTATTAGGTCTAGTGGGTTAACATTAAGGAAAGACAAATGCAAGTTTCTTCAAGAAGGGGTAGATTATCTTGGTCACCACATTTCGGTTAGAGGCGTTGAACCTAAGATGAAACTACTTGATGCCATTCAGAAGGCACCCGAACCCAAAAACAGGGATCAACTACGTTCCTTTCTGGGGCTAGTCGAATATTACGCAAAATTTGTTGCTAACTTTTCCGATAGAACTGTATGTCTGCGTAATCTTCTTAAGAAAAACATGAAGTATGTATGGTCTGACCAATGTGCATCTGACTTCAATGTGTTGAAAGAAGCAATTGTACAAGCACAGCCACTTAAACTTTTCAACATCAACGATCAATGCATTGTCGCCACCGATGCCAGTAATGTGGGACTTGGGGCTGTTTTGATGCAGAAAAGATTAGACAATAGAGAAGAAATTATTGCCTTTGCTTCTAGGACACTCCGTGGTGCCGAAGAGACCTATTCCACCATTGAGAAGGAAGCTTTGGCGCTATGGTGGGGTGTGCAATATTTTCGTAATTTCTTGTGGGGCAATGATTTTGTTCTTAGGACTGACCACAAACCTTTGGTGGATCTTTTTACCACCAAAGGCGGGGGTAGAGCAACGCCTCGTATTGCTAAATGGCAGTACAGACTCAACGAATTCAATTATCATCTAGAATATGTTGCTGGTGTAAAGAATTGCGTGGCTGATTGTTTGTCCAGATTGCCTCTTTCTGAAAATGTGGTTGAACCTATAAACGATCATTTAGAAATGGTGTGTGCGGTCAGCGCCATAGCTAACACGGGTGCAGCTCTATCTGAGGTCGATTGGAAATTGGCCATGTCTGAGGACGCAGAGCTCTGTATGGTGATAGATTTCGTAACGCTGGGTTGGCCCAACAGTACTGCCATTCCTTCGGAATTAATTCCTTATTTGAGAGTTAGTGATGAGTTGTCTCTGATTGATGGAATTTTGCGCAGGGGTGGGTTACTAGTTGTTCCTCTATCATTACGGAACAAAGTTCTGGACTTAGCTCATGAAGGCCATTTAGGTATTCGGGCAATGAAGCGGAGAGTGAGGGAGGATTTTTGGTGGCCGGGTGTGGACAAGTCCATCGAACATTGTGTTAGAGATTGTGGTGCATGTGTATTGAGTGATAAAACTCAGGTGACCTGTCCGTCTCTTGTCAGTCCTATTCCTGTCAAAGAATCACCTTGGTACAAATTAGCCTTTGATGTGGCTGGTCCATTCGGTGGCTTAGGTAGTTCTCCAAAGTATGTGTTAGTTCTTATTGATTACATGTCCAAATGGCCAGAGATAAGGTTTGTGGACGGTATCAATTCTAGCATTATTATCAAATTTCTTACAGAGATTTTCCTTCGTGAGGGGTTTCCGGAGGAATTGGTAACTGACAACGGTACCCAGTTGGTGTCTGCTGAAATGCAAGATTTTCTGAAAAAACACGGCATTAAACATGTACTCACCTCTCTTTACCACCCACGTAGTAATGGGTTGGTTGAGCGTTTTAATCGGGTTATCAAAGAGCAGTTACAGTTGTCCTTCATAAATGGTCTTGATTGGAAGTTAGTGATTTCGGACATGCTATGGGCAATTAGAACCACCCCACACTACAGTACTGGAATGTCTCCCTTTTCCTTGTTGAGAGGTAGAGTCGCAGGTTCCAAACTTAATAAAGATTGGATGTCAAGGAAGGTGGTGGATCCACAAAGATTAGGGAGGGTGGTTGATGTCAGAGCTGCTACCCAAGCCAGATACGGGTCTGTTTGTCTCAAACGGTCTTCAGTGTGTCAAGGAGACTGGGTAAGAATTAAGAAACCAGTGTTTGTGCGTAAGGGTTTTTCCCGGTTTTCTCCTCCTGTCAAGGTTAGTAAGGTGATGGATCATGTAGTGGTTTTGGAAAATGGTAAGGTGTGGAATAAGTCTGCTGTATCGATTGTGCCTAAGCCAAAGGTAGAGTTTGTGAAAGACAAATTTGGGATCAACACTGATAGTACAATTCTAGCTCCTAGGATCAATACGTCTAGGGATTGTGCATCTGGGAACAATCTTGCTTCTCAACAAGGTCTCTTGAAGTCTAGATTTCTCCCTGCCAGAGTCAGGTCATCCCCCGTCAAATTACAGGACTATGTCAGATTTTGATTTTCTGTATTTTGTGTTTTATGCAGTTTCATGAGGTTGGGATTGTTTCCGTGTAATGAGGAGAATTGTTTTTTTGTGAAGGGAGGGGGGTGTGTTGGGTGTTCTGATCGGGTTCCTTGCACGGAACCTGGAATGTAGGTTCCGTGCAGGGAACGCGGAACGGACTGGGATGGCAGTTGCTGCCGGGAGGTCTGCGCTACTGGACGTGAATAAAGGAGTCTTACCAGATTGAAGTGTCGTCCTCCTTTTCAGATTAGTTCAAGGAAAAAGAAAAGCTAAGGCCTGCAAATTTTCCCTGCAACAAGCAAATGTGCATACCTGGCGATTGGGGTGTCGTCAAAATGTCCTTTAGCCAAGGGTGGTAAATAATTAATGACACCGGCCAAGAGAGGAAAGAGAAAGGTAAGGGCTCTCATATGCATTTATACTGACATCGTAAGTCCCTAGCTAAAATAATTGGGGTGGGACTAATGCTTAAATCAAAGAATAACAAAACAGAGACATTTCTTATTTTTGAAAGGTAGAAAGAAGCATTGAGTGTGGGAGGAATGGAAGTTTAATGCTCTGTGTCGGATGAAAACAGCGAAATCGATATAGTTGCCAGAGTTGTGAAAAAAGAGGATTTATGGAAGCAGTGGAGGAGGTTCTAGGGGTTTGACTTGGGGGTGGGGGGGAAGTGTTTAGTGGTTGTCATAACTATATGTTTCCCTGTCATCCTGATGGACGTCTCTTTTGATCCGCCCTCCTTTCACAGCGTACTCTATTATAATGTAAATATCTCAACAGAATAATGTGTCATCAACTGTGAAGGAGTATGGCATTTTACATTTCTGCACATGCATATATGGGCCTCACAGTCAGGGCTGGCTTTAGGGCGGTGCGACTGGTGCGGCTGCACTGGGCGCTGACCTGGGGGGGGGTGGGGCACTGTGTTTAGCAATAATGTACGATTTAAAAACACCTGCTGCAAAGTGCCTTGAGTGTACAGCTTTCAGGCAGCAATAAAAATGTCAGGATAACTCGTCATTAATGTTCCTGCTAGAGAGAGAGAGAAAAGTATTGTCCAGTGGCGGTTTTGACTTAAAGTAGCTCAGAAAGTTAAAATGCCTGCTGCAAAGAACAAATCTGTATTTTATGTGGATAGCTGAGTGGATTAATAAAGTCAGCCTTTGCCTTAAAACAAATGGAACATTTGTGAGAGAGGAGCTATGTAGAGATGAGGGCTCTTTTTCCCGCTGGCAGTAAGGGAATCCGAGGAGGAACGACAAAAATGATTGTTCCACCAGGTGCCACCAGCGTTAAAGCCAGCCCTGATCACCTTGTATATTACAATGTGTTGCCCTTCTTCCCCAAGGGGGGGGGGGGGGGGGGGAAGCAAGCACAAAACTGCTTCAGCCATAAGGCGGCTACCCCTACAACTCAACGTCCTACTAAGAGTTGGGTAGTTGTACAGTGAGACAAGGAAGGGCTATTGGGAGCTGCATTAGGGCACATTTTTGTCATAAAAGAAGTAGCAAATGTATTGCCTATGTAATAGCCTCTTGGCAAAATTAATAATTTTCCTAATTAGCAAATGAGTCTTACAAAATTTTGTCAGATGTAGGAAAAAAATGACACTGAAAAAATACAAGTGAAGCTAGAGGCCACCTAGAGGCTCTACTGCCCTAAAAAGACACTGGAGCGGGTGCAATAACCTTGTCTGGAACGTTTTATCTGCTATTGATTTCTCAACCTCCAAAGAAATTTATTAATCGGAATTGCTCAATACGCGGCATCTCCTTTAATCATGCTTTAGATGTATTTTGAAGGCGTAATTCATTTTTGCTGCCATGGGCACCTGTCGAAAAATTGTGAAATAAACAGCAGGGTAGGGTCGAATGTAGAAAATGGGCCCGGCCAACAAAATACAAATGTCTCCCATTACTGAATCTGATAGCTAAAAAAGTACCCCCACCATTTGCAGGCATGGGCAGTTTTGAAGTTATAAATATATGTTTTCCAAGGTAGGGTAGACTACATGCGTTTGTGCTTGCTGCAGTCACTGTTTGTGGTAATATCAGGAAATTAATAGTAAAAACCGCCCACCAGATTATAAAACTGGCGCACAAACAGCCCAAAAAATGGCCCACCCACTGACTTACCAGACCAGCCCTCCAGGCACTGACAAATTGCCCTATAGGCCAGCCCGAACCTGGTAAACAGAGGACTTGCCTAATGGATTAACACTACTGCTATGTTAGTGGGAGCAACCCCTCCAATGGGCATGACATGGACCAGAGCCTTATAACCGCCCATGTCCTAGTACAGTTTTGCTGTCTCCACTGATTGTAGATGGGTCCAGTTGTTCCGGGGTTAGCTACGTGAAAGTGACCTTCGTCGCTAACCCTGGGCTGGATTTACAGTTCCTACCAACATTTGTCCTACCTGAGACCCCTATTAGAGCTCTCAGACTTCCAGCATGATCCTGTGCTTGTCAGGAAATTACACCACTGGCAACCTCGTGTGGAAAATTCTCCCCAGTTGCAGCTGTGATCTCTTTGGAGTTGGTGGGGCATCCCTGTGATCTGCTCCCCAGCTGGAGAGAGCGCATCACAAGCGCGAATGTTCTGGAATTAACTCTACCAATAACAGATCTTTCAAGAATTCTCTAAACATTGCATCTTTGTTTAGGGTATGACTCACTGGGCACAAATCTATGAAATTAAGCAGGACTTTGAGCTGTAAACCTAGAAGATCCAGATTATTTTCAGAAGAAAGGTACTTCCAGGGACATTGAGTGCTTTGTGATCGGTAGCATGAATACCTCAATAAACATACACTAATGGAATTGGGATATAATAAGATCTGAACTCCCTTATAAATCAGAAATAATGTTTACACGCAGATTTGTCTTTTCACCGAACTTGATTAGCAAACTAAATTTGGAAAGTTTTTAGATTCTTTTTACTAATATAAGTAACTTATGGGTGTATGATTCTTAGCACTGGCGTATTGGTCAAGATGACATCACGGCGATGATGTTAGAAAATGATAACTTGGATGACTGCTGCTGGCGGCAAGAGGAAAAGCGAAGCAGAGATTGAGTTTGCCTCTTGTCCTGGGTATTATAGCACAAGAGTACAGGCAGTGTTTTGACTTCCTTGAGCCACTGATGGTGACCGTAAAATCGAAGCAAGTAAAATTACTTTTCTTTTGCACGTGCATATTTAAAATGGCAGCTGTAAATGTGGATTAGCAGAGTACCCATTAGTGGTCCAGCAGCGGATTAACGAGCCACAGTTGAATTTTATATTTCAACACAAGATTACAGGCAGTGTGCCGACTTCCCAGAGCCACTGACTCTGCCTAAAGCACCAACCAACCAGTCAATTGAAGGTGCCTGGAATCCACTGTCCACATGGATAGTTTGTGTATTCGGAGCTCAGAATGAGGGTGATGTTGGCCCCAAGTCTGGGTCTGAAACCACAGCCACTAACCACAGCCATGTAAACATGGAGTTGTTTGCTCTCAACCTCAGAAGAAAGGCCCTGAGTCGGTCTGTCACTGTGGACAACTCCGTTAGAGCTGTGGACACATGGATTCAACTTTCTCTGGATATTTTATCACCGCTTAAATCTAGGTCTAAACAATTTACTCGTACCCCAGCCCCACGGTTGAATGTCTCTCTGTTAGTGTTGAAGAAAAATTTCAATCACTTGGAGCGCGTCTGGCGGAAGCATTATTCTCAGGAGAACAAGTGCAAGCTTAGAGCTGCTTCCGAAAGACATAAGGCGCATCTGACCGCTCAGGAGCCCACTATGCTGGCAAGAAAATTCTTCCAAAGATCATTTCCAAATTGTCAAGTCTTCTCTTTCGCCGCTAAATTGCAATGGACCAGCCATTTTTTTTCTTAAAAAATTTACAGACATTCATATCTCCTTCTCTGCTCCATCGGTTTTCGTGCGGAGCCAAGTTCCTACTGGCCTATTCACCTTCTCTAGCAGAGATATTCAGAAAATTATCATAAAATCAAACGCTGATTGTGTGCCAGACCCAAATGGACTACCCCAGGCACTATATAAAAAAGACCTTAAGCTCTGAGCTGATAGGCTCATTGTGCCTTATAGACATTTTTTACAGACACAAGAAATTCCTGAGTCTTGGAGGGATTCCATAATACAGCTAATTTTTAAAGGCGAAGGGCACTAGAAAAACGTAACCATTATCAACTGATTGCACTGATCGATGCCGAAGCGAAATACTTTGCAAACCTGTTGCTAACTGACCTCAGAACCTGGGCCAGTGAACAGAGGATATCCCTCTGAATCAACAAGGATTTCGTCTGAATCAGGACTGCGTAGAAAACCTGTTGGCTATCTCCATGTTCATGATCCATTCAGCCCAGACACACTCAGCTTTGTATGCGTGTTTTGTCGAATTCAAGGTGGCTTTTTCAAGAAAGTTCCTCTAGGGGAAGTTAAGAACCTGAGGCGCTCGGCCAAGTTCGGCCAATTCTTCTACGAGCAATGGAGCTAATGTGTTCTGAAAATAGGAGATGGCACGCTTCTCTCAAGGAAGATGTTGACTACAGAAGGCCTTAAGTAAAGATGTGTCTTGGCCCCCCTGATTTTTAATCTGTTCATCTCTGAGCCTACAGGGGAGCTCGACACAGTTAATTTACACTTGCCAAAATGTGAAAATAAATGCTTGTCTAACCTACTTTATGCGGATGACTTGGTGCTGTTAAGTCGCACAAGATTGGGTCTACAGAGACTTATGAGTGCCCTCTTTGAATATACAAAGCGAAATAAGCTGGAGGTGAATTGAGAAAAGAAAAACATTATCATTTTGGGAGAAGAATGAATAAACCAGGCTCATGGCATATGGAAGTAGAGAGCATTGAAAAAGTATCTCAAGAGTCTGGTGAAACGAAAGGAGTTCTTTTAATAATCAAAAGGGATTCATTAAAATTAAGGCACTCGGCCTCCAGGTTACACTCTAAACCCTTGGAAAGAAACTGTTGGGCCTTAATATGGATCCAATCCTACAGGTAAAGCAGAGAAAGTCTTACCTGTTCTTACTTATGGAAGTGATATTATGCTCTGACATGTCAGATCAAGGCCGGCGTTGGCGCTGGTGGCGTCTGGTGTGACAATCATTTTTGGCGCCCCTACCCCATGACCGCCTCTTCTGATTCTCTCACTTCCGCAGGGCACAAGTGCCTCTCATCTCTACAATCATAAATTATTGCTAAATAAATCACCCTCCCCTGAGATCAGCGCTCCCTCCACAGGCCAGTGCTCAGTGCTGCCACACCAGTCTCAGTTTCCTAAAGCTGGCCTGTGCCAGATTGTTAGATGCTCAGATGATAAAAATGTATAAGCACGCTCTCCACTTTCTAAAGTCGCGGTGTCCTACACAGGTTCGACTGGAGTTCGGCCTCCTCCAGCAAACCATAGCTAGGCAAAGCTAATTTATCAAGCTGTGTCATAGCAGTAGATCGGCAGTGTCAGTCACCCGTGGCAGTATACTATGGAACTAAGTAAGATCTGCCAGTTGCAAATTTGCTCACGCACGATACGTGGACTCGTGTTTAACTGACTTACATGCTCGGGAGATATGGGCAATGAGGGTAGGCCAAAATGAGTTACAAAAAAGTGGTGAACGTAAATACCAGGGCTATGAGTAGACAAGCTGACTGAGAACATCTATCGCAGAGATCTCACACTTAGATGGTACTATCAACATATAATATCTCGGGTAAAACAGGCTCACCTATTGGTACATAAAAAATAGATTCCTGGCATTCTGTTTTATGGTTTTTCCAACACTGGGCCACCTATTGAAGTGACAAACCCAACGAGAATCCTTTTTACGTGTTTTAAGTTTGTGACCCGCATTGTTAGAACCTCACGTTTGTTACGCAAACATTTTAACCTCCTGAATGTATGGTCTTGCAGGAAGGCCTTTATAGGAGACCTAAATCTGCTAAACACTGTTTTGAATGTCAGGCTGGTTACATTTCTGTCCGCATTTTCGCACATGCTGAAACAACAGGAAAAATTGCAAATTAAATTAAGTCAATTGAATTTATGACTGCGATCTCACTATTTAGGAAAATGAGATTTTAATTGTCAAAAATTACTGTGAATCTGTTATTAGTTTTATCTGGCTTTTTGAATTTTAGATTCTGCTTGTTTCCTAACCCTGTTATGCAGGCACATTAGCACTTTGTAGACAACATTTCACCTTGGCCATGTTTTCATATGAAATGATAATGTCTTTTTTATTTTAATATATTTTTATGGTGTTTTCTATGTTGACACATAGACCCTTTGTTGGATTTTATTAAGAGCCCGTTTTTTCACTTAAGTCAAGCATCAAGTTGATTGTTTTATATTCGTTTGATTGATTGATTGATTGCAAAGGTTTTTATTAATCATGCAATCTTAGCCACCTTTCGCCATATGGACAACTTTGATTTTGTTTACTCTACAATCGCCACTCACCAGATCCACCCGCTCAGTTCGCCGATATCTTTGGGCATGATTCCTTTAGCATGAAAACAGGCTAGGGTTATCCGCCTGCTTTAAAAAAAAAAAATCTTTATGCTACAGACTGGGCGAAGTATTGCCCTATATCCCTCTTGCCCATTTGTGCAAGAATTCTAGAAAAACATTAATCATCAACTATCAGCACTACTGGAGGACCATTATCTGTTGCATACCTTGCAGTCTGGCCTCTGGCTGGGCTTCAGTACTGAAACCACACTGCTAGGCAGTTGTTGGAGTTTTGGATTTGAGTGTGGTGCTTGGTACAGTGTCTCATGCGGTTCTGCTCCAGAGGCTGTGAGAAGTTGGTATATGATATCCACTAATTAAAGTGGGCACCTTGCATTGGTCAAGGCGATTCTTATGATGTATGAGGTCAAAGATAACCTTTAGAAAGCTATCCTAGTGGTAGCTGTGGAGAGCAGCCTTCAGGCGTAGTCTTGAAGGAATGTAAAGCAGCTTGTTTTACCAGAATATCACCTCCTGAATTAATGAAAGGAAGGAGAACCACACAGTAGTTATATAAAAATATGTATTTATTAATATAACACTCTCTACTGTCCTCTGCACGAGGATAGAACACAAAGAACACAATACAAGATCAATAGAACAGTTGTAAGTAGCACAATGCACAGTGGGCTCCAGGCAGAGACCAAACCACATACTAAAATAGTGGTATAACAATCACGACTGGGATCAAGACCAGGTCTGGAGCACGTAAAATCGCTGGGACCCCACGGAACCACCCAAGGTGAGTAGATAGGGACCCCACAGAGGACAGGTGCAGTATGTTTACAGGTTCGCCGGCTCCGTACGGTTCTATGGGGAAGTCGCGGTTTCCATTTTTAAGATTAAGGACCCTTCTAGGATACTGTGGTATCCGAGTTACCTATCCCAGAGGAGCCAGGTGCATAGGTCTAGAATGGTGTCGGAAACCGCTGTTGTTCTCAGTAGAGGGCTGTGAAGAAGTACTGCAGCCGTGAAGGTGAAAAGGGTCCGGTGGAATCCAAGCCTGGATTCTGGAAGGAAGGAACCTACAAGCAGGATGGACAGAGTCTGGGTCACTTCAGAGTGACCAGGGGCTTGGTTGTCAAATGCCCACCAATGCCGGGTGCTTCAGGTGCGAAGAAGGGATGCTTGACTCTGCAGTCACGAGGACCAGGAGACGTCGACGAGGACCCGGAGCCAGATGCGAGCTGTCCCACGAAGGATGTCGAGTGCTGAGGGGTCGGTGTCTGGCTGGCCGACAAGCCTTGGCAAAAACAACCTATGCAGGAAGGTCAAGCCGGTTACGGTGTGGACCAGCAAGGTCCAGGGGACTCACCAAGCAATGGGGAGTCAGGGCACGTCTGGAGCAACCAGTAAAGCCCAACAGAAATCAAGATGACCCTCAAGAGGACCCACAGGCTGAATGACCAGGAATCGCGAGGGGACCTTGAGCAAGATTGCAAAGTACCAGCCCACAGTGCACTCGGCGTGAGGAGGCTGGAGTTCTTTGGTGCAAATACTGCTCAGGGTGAGGACTACATGAGTCCAATGCACAAGCTTGGGAATCGCCAACAAGCATATGCAACTGCAAATGGATGCAGTGCACAGGGGTTTGGGTTATGCAGTCCCCACGAGGGATACTGACCTCAAACTTGCTGAGAGGGCAGATCAACCGCAGGGACCTTCATAACCCACCTCCTGTGGTTTTGCTGAGATCTTCAGAGCCCACAGGAGCTCTGGAGCAGCAAAGTGGTCAGTTTCGTTGAGGTGCCTGCAAAAGCAGGGGAGTGACTCCTTCACCCCAAGGGAGATTCTTCAGTTGTCCTTAGAGCCCCACAGGTCCTGCACAGAGCCTGTATGGAGCAAGGGCACAGACAAAGCTTTGGACGGAAAGGGGGGCGAAGTCGAGCCCAGTCAAAGTCCAGCGAAGTCCAGAGTGTCCAGACAGTCGAAGGTCCGTGGCCTCTTCTTGTAGCATCTTGTCCACGTAAAATCTAAAGTCTTACAGCCAGGTAAGCCCTTTTGTACCCACTGGAGAGGGTTGGATAGATTTAGGGGACCTAGGGGAGGGGCAGGACAGAGGGGAGGTTACTCCCATGTCCTTTGTCCAGTTTCGCTCCAGAGCATGAGCCAATGGCTCCCAGAACTAGTTTGAGCTGTGCTATGCACAGGGACACCAAATGTGCGCCAGGTGCAAACTTTCAGGCATTCTCAGAGTGCACCCACCCAGCCCCAGTACACTAAATCCTGTCTGAGAGGTGGTCAAACCTCCCTGTGACAGGATGCCTATTGTGCTGCCTTCCTCTGCTCGAGCTTGCCTCAGCAGCAGGAGGGCAGAAATGTGTCTCTGGTCGACAGCATCCATTTTGTGCTGTCTGGGTCGAGAATGCTGGCACCGGATAGAACAGTGACCCCACAAAGCTTGCTTCAGAAGGGTGGAATCATACCTCTCACACCGGTTACCGGTGTGAAGGTATGATTCCAAGGTGTTTGATACCAAACACAATCTGTTTCTATGCAGCCGGTTTCGAGACAGCATTTACCCTGAGATTATAATGCACCTTTACCTATATGTCCGGCTGAGTCACAGACAACCCGGGAGAATGGTCTCCGAAGGCTGCAGAGAGGCTCCGCTCATGCAGGGGCACCCTCCCACCTAAAACCCAGCACCCTGCCTTAGGAATTGATAAGGCCTGCTATAGGGGTGACATATACGTTTTAAGTGTACTGACCAATAGATATAGTGAACATATATCTAAAGTAAGTGGTGCAAGCACCAGCTTACACAGGTTGCAGTAGCAGACCAGTAGTTCCATTTTGCATGGCCTCTCATGGGTGGCAGATGTCTACTTAATCTTAGCATTTGCCCTGTCGAGGTTGCTGGATGGATAAAGAATAATTGTCTCAAATTGAATGTAAATAAGACTGAGTTCTTAGTAGTAGGTAATCAGTCTCAACTTTGGGGTTTACAATGGTGTGCAGATGAACTGGAGTTCCTTCCCTCTACTGGCATCGTGGTTAAAAACTAGGGCTTTTGGCCGGACTCTAAGCTCGCCATGGACCATCAAATAAACAAGGTGGCAGTCTGCTGCTTTGGCTGGATGTATGACGTTACAATGCAAATTATTACAACGCATACTTTTACAACACAGTTTTTACAACGCAACTTCCATTACAATGCATGCTATTACAACGCAAGCCATTACAACGCATGCACCATTACAACGTAATTTGCTATTCTAACACCGTCGGGTGCTTACCTCAGGAAAGGTGCTGTTTGGCGTTGTAATGGCATGCGCTGTGGTAGCATGCGTTGTAAAGGCATTATATTGTAATGCCTGCGTTGTAATGGATGTTTGCCGTTTTGGCTTATTCAAATGAGGAACATTCTTTGGGTCCTTCCCTCCTCTACTCAAAGAACTATTGTGCAGTCTTTGATTACCTCTAGATTGGACAATGAAATTGTTCTCTATTTAGGCGCTAATAAACGGCAGTGAATAGGCTTCAGCTTGTGCAAAATGCGGCAGCCTTCCTTCTGTATCATATTCCCAAATGTGTCCAGGTTTGTCTTTGTTTACCTTATTTATGGACTCTCCACTGGCTCCCTATCAACAAGAGTATCCAGTTTAAAACGTTTTTCTGTACGCACAAGGCCTTGCGTAGTTGTCCTCCTTCCTATCTAAGCTGGGTGGTTCAACCGTACATTTCGAATTGCGCTTTTCGATGAGACAGTCTGAATCTTGCAGTGATACCACAAGTAAAACTGTGAAGGCAAGGTGGAGGTCTTTTACCTTTTTAAGCCCCACTTTATGGAATGCTCTTCCCCTCAAGTTACAACTCTATGCCTCATTTGTGAAGTTACAAAAGCTACTCAAAACCTGACTATTCTAGTTATTTAACTTGCCATCGGCTGCTTACTTAGTGCTAGGAAACCCCACTGGAGTAGCCATGCAGTCTACAAACCTGAATAGAATAGAAACGTATACTGGTCAATGATCAAACCAAGAAAGGAACCCTGGGATGTTCCAAATACAGTTGAAGAGCAGTCACAATGACATGCATTGATCAGCAGGGCCAGACTAGGGAACCCCAAGCAGCCCTGGCAATTTTGACCGACCTGCCCCCCAGCTGCTTTTGTTACTGGGTCAGATACAGCAGCACCGCTGCAAAACCGACCCTCAGTAATAGAAACAGCCCCCACCACTGCAAAATCGCCCCCACTCTACCAGCCTCCTGGGAAAACGCCTGAGGCCTGCTACGGCCAGTCCGGCCCTGTCAATCAGCAACGCTCTAAATCACGTGTCCAAAAGTTTGTATCGAGCAGTGGAGTACCACCATTGCCCATTGCTTCTGACCAGAAAAACACTGTTTGTCACTGTGTTATGTGCAGTATATATGCACAATTGTCACTATTGCCTCATGTAACGTAACGTTTGCTTTTGTAACATGCTCACTTGTAATTTTCTCCTCATGTATCATTACTGTTCCTATTGTGAAGCGCTCTGACACCTTTGGGTAAAGTCCACGCTATATAAAAACGCATAAAATAAAATAAATAAAATAAGTATTGAAATTGCATGAATACTCGGGCACAGCTATTTGCAGGTAAATATGGAATGTCCTATAATCCCCCAATTACCAGATAATTTGCAGATTTAAACAAAATAAACTGTTTCTAGACCAAGCGGCCCAATGACTACTAAAAATACAGTACATGTGGTGCAAGACTGCCAGACACTCGATAAAAGTTAGAGGTTCACCTTTCAGCCACAGATTGCTATTTTGCTCCATTAAAAAGGTGAGAATTTGGCCCAGATGGTGTTAATGTCTCTAATTTAGGAATGGCAGGAAGGCGTTTGCCTGCAGGAGGGAATGGATTCCCTTTGTACTGAAATGTAATTATAAAAACGCATGTTTCACTGTTCGTGCAAATTCATGGTTTCATCAGAGGCACAGCGTTAAAGCTAAGCATTAATTTAGCAAAGCACAATCATTCTGTTGCAGAGGACTATGTATTATGGAAAACAGGTGCCTTCAAGGTTCCTTCAATGTAAACCTTTAAGTAAAGCCCAAAAATGTGTGAAGAACAGCATACAAAAAGAGCTCCTTTTCTTATAAGTACACACATACTCTTGATTTCTGCTAAGTTCTACATTGTGTATTTTAGTTTTTACAAAACTATTTCACTCTGTAAGGTGGAAAGAACAATGTTAATGAAATTATGTTCCCATGCTTCAACACAATATTAAAAATGTAGTTGTTGGTGAATACGATTTTGAACAAACTCTGCATGGTTTACTTTCCTAACAAACCTGTATAGTTCCCATAAAATTGGGATCCGAATTGCTTCAATGTGTGTGAAGATGTCGAAAGAGGTTGATAACACCACAGAATGTTGTTTATAACTTGACCTAATTACTTAATATAGGCAGTATAATTTGACTTACCTTTGCTGCATAATTTGGTCTTTTTCTGCCACGTGATTTGGTCTTGCCTCATAATTTGTTGTAACTCCAGTGGTCGCCGCGGTTACATTGCACTCTTGACCTTGGCAGATGACTGTTCAGTTGAAACATGCAAAATCGTTTCAGGGTGTGGACTCCCATCCCTGATCCCACCGTTGCTTTATGCTGCCTTCTCTACCAAGAGTTACCTTACCATTCCTACCACATCTTAAACAAGCATTGGCATAGCCAATAGGTCTCGCCTTTGGGACCTTATAAGTGTTTAGCCATGCAACAGTTGCATAACTAAATACTTATAAGGTCCCAAAAGCGAGACCTATTGGCTATGCAAAGCGGCCGCGAAAGTGATCGCGATCAAACATCAAAGCGGCCGTGAAAGTGAAAGTAATCGCGGTAAAGCGCGGCGCGCGCACCTGCGCACATGCACTGTAGCTCTAGGCTGGCCTGGTAGCACTTTTTGGAGCCCTCTCAATAAGTCTCGCCAGACCAGCGCATGCGCTGGGTCAGGCGAGACCTAAAAATGATATGGTTTACCCTTCTGTGGAGTGGCTTAGGCAAAATGTTGCTGATCCACGAGGGCCTAATCCACCTAAAGCCAGACCTGTTTTTGGAATTGCCTCGTGTGGAGGATTTCCAAATTTGAAGCCGTGAGGCCCCAGCAGCACCATAACGATGGGTGACCAGACATCCCAGTTTTGCCCAGACAATACCAATGTTTTAATGACTGTCCGACATTTTCTGGCAAAACAAAGTCTTGTCCCGGTTTTTGAAAGAGGGTTGGATGAACGTGCACACTAATCACAGAGTTGTTCAGGCTCACGTTTCATCTGGCCCTCTTATCACACCAGAGACACAACTTTCTTTTTTGTGTGCAGATTTATATAGCGCAAACTCGACCCAAAGGTATTGGAGCGCTTTACATGAGCACCCACCAGTTACGTTACACAAGGACACATTCATTTTTTTGGTAGGCACGGGGAGATTAAGTGATTTGCCCAGAATCACAAGATGTGGAGTCGACCCCAAGGCTCGAACCTTGGTTTTCCAGTTCGAAAGTCGGCAGTTCTAGCCGTGAGACCACATCCTCTCCCATAACTTAACTTTTACAGAGTCACCTGCTGTACTGCCTTGCCTCATTCAACTAGCACAGGATTTAATGAAGGGTGAATGAGGGCGGCAGAGCCCACACGCCAGGAATTCTTGACAGCAATGGGGCGAGGGTGTATATATATCTATAGCTATATATATTTTCATTGGTTCAAACTCTCTTCCCAAATGCGATCCCTTCATTCTAATAATTTAAAGTTGTTTCAAACCCGCATATTTTTAAATCTAGAAGAGGTGATCATTCCTTTGCCTATCTGACAAACAAACTGTGGAACGCCTTGCCTGTGGCCTGGAGAAGCTGTCCATCTGTAATAGTCTTCAGGAAAAAGGTTAAAACACTTATTTTTGACTCCTGAATAATCTCCCACTGTTGCTGGTCATATCTCCCAAACTCCATGGTCTCTCTGATTGGCTAGTGCTGGGACACCTTTTTTTTTTTTTTTTAATTCTGTTTTTATTTGCAAAAGACAAAAGAACATTATGGTCAGTTATTAAACATTAGAGTCATTCTAGCACCGGTACATACATGGACAGTGTAAATCAATAAGGCGTGCACAGTACTATGAAAGCAGAATTCGGTCAGTCCATGTTCTCCAAGACGGATCGGCGGGCCTGCGGAGGCTCACATATGTCCCCTCTGTATTCGTTCCATTTTGACCACACCTCCCCCCACTTTCGGGGGCACCCCCGCGCCGTATATACAGTCTTTTCCTGCAACATACACCAGTCCATGTCCCTTTGCCAGTCAGCCAGTTTCGGCGGAGCGGATGCACCCCAAAGGCGGGCTATGTTGCGTTTGGCTACCATTTGCCCAAGTGTGACCCAGAGTTTCCCCCTCGCCGGTAGGTCCGTGGGTTCCCAAATGTTCAAGAGGCATCTTTTAGCCTCCGGGCGTAAGTCCACCTCCCACACCTCCTGCATACAAGACACCACACGCCTCCAGTACCTCTGTACACTGGGGCACTCCCACAGTACATGGAAGAAGGAGCCAGCTACACCGCAGCCCCGCCTGCAGAGCCCCTCCCTCCCCGTCCCATCGCCTGCAGTCTAGTGCAGGAGATATACACTCTATGCAGTATTTTGAGTTGGATGAGCCGAAGTTTGGCCGAAATCGCCACCTCCCTCGGGGAAGCCAGCGCCTCCACCCATTCCTCATCATCGATCTCAAGTCCATCAGCCACTCATTTCTCTTTAAGGGACCCAAGGGTATCAGGAGGATTATTTATCAGTTTCTTATATGTGAGTGAAATGGCGTGCTCGGGCATGTATCCATCGAGCAACCTGTCCTCAAGAGGGGAGGCCTGGGGGGGTTTAGTTCCCGGTGGTATGTTGGCTTGAAAGGAGTGCCTAATCTGCAGATATCTGAAATATTCAGTGTGCGCTAAGTCATATGTTTCCTGCAGGTAAGCAAAGGATCTAACCCCTTTGGGCCCCCACAGGTCTTTGACCTGGGAGATACCGATAAGGTCCCAGCTACGGAACCCCTTAGTGTGTCCCAGGCTGCCCAGTCTCTCCGATGCCCACAATGGAGTAGCCAACTGGGACACCTTTTAAGGTAGCTGTGCGCTCTATAAAAAGTGTGTTTGTTTGTTTGTTTGTTTTAGAAGCAATCCTAGCCCACCATGGATACGGTGAGACAAACAAGGTACGGCCCACACAAGACGTTGAGATTCAAGTTAAAAAAAAAGTGCTTTAATAGAATCACGGCACATCGTATAGTTCAGGCTAGTGCCTGCCATGACGCATTTCGACCGTTGGCGCACAGTCTTGATCTTATATATATATATATATATATATATATATATATATATATATGTGTGTGTGGGTAAACATCGCTTACAACGAAGTCAATACAACCCATGCCATTACAACGCGGTCATTACAACGACAGCATTGTTACATCGTTACAACAACTTGCTGTAGGAGGCAGAAGGTGTTGGATTTAAAATCCAACACCTTTCCTACTGTTGCCCAGAATGGATATGGAACAGTAAATTATACTATTCCAAACTCCAGCGCCTCCCCCTACAGCAAGTCGTTGTAATGGCATGCATTGTAACCTGTCATATTCGTGTGTGTACGTGCACGTGTGTGTGTATTTGATGTGTAAACATTTAGCCCTTTTACTAGGTCTGTGGGATCCCGATGTTTGGTTGTGAAAATCTGGTCACTCTACATAACGAACAGTGCGCCATCCACCATGTGACATGTGTTCCTCTCAGCCTGATGCTGCCGGCGCCCTTCCCAGCAGAGACAGGCGTATAATGAACCTTCGCTCGCAGCTTAGCGAGAGGCAAAATAATGGGATTTCATTTCCGCACAGGCCTTTAATTTGTGAACAAGAAGGGCCAGCCAGAACGGTGACTTGATTCACTGTGCAAACATTTCCAGCACCTAATCATTTTGTCCGGCCTCATTGTAATGCAGACTGGATTACTGCATTAAAGATGCGATTTTAGAGGGCCTTGGGGCATTCCTTTCATAGCATATGGAGCGTTTGACTCCATTTTAGTTTGTGAGGCACCCGCTGTCATTTACATTGCATCACGGGTTGCGGTATCGAACATTCGCGAGACCTTGTCCCTGCAAAAACACCTACATCAGATAATGGGGGTTGTGCGCTAGCGCAATACCTGATAAAAGTGCATGCTAGCTAGGAGGACATCCTTGCTCTTGCTTGAAAAGACCTAGAAGGCTTTCAGTCAGCTGTTTTCATCCATTGTCCCGTTCAAGTGTCATTCACGTTTTGCACCCGCTCACCATAGCGTACAACACAGGGCAGTGGGTCAGCCCACTTCAGCCATTGGCTGTCTTCACTGTGGACGACAGCATATTGCTGATCTGCGTCTGCCTTCTTTTCACTGTATTGCAGATTAGACTTCTAGATTTTTACTGCAATATATTTTGCTGATGTGCATTATTCAGCTGCTCATCTGGTGTAATATCTGTGGAAAGTGTGAATCGCTCGTAAGCACATTCCTGCATCCCAATTCATAAGCTATTTTTTGACGCCGCATAATTCATTCCAATTGTCCATGCTGTTTTTTTAAAGGGGCTTGAGTCAGAGATCACAGTTAGATATGTGTTGCCATCCTGATCTTCTCTGTCCAATTTCCTGTGTACTCCTAGCTGCCATTTCTGGAAATCCTGCTTTCCAAGTGCCACAGTTCTTATTGGGCGCAGAATCACCTAGGGGAAGTATGGTTACTGCATTTTAAGATTATTTCTTGTTTCTTGTGCCTGATTCTAAGTTTCCCTTTGAGACATGGGGAATACCGTGCAGAACTACCATTACTTACTGCTATTACCGCCCTGTTTACCACATTGACACTTTGTCTAGGCAGCAGTGATTTTTAGAAATGGTCATTGGTGGAATTTGTGCTAGCATACCCCTCTGGAGGAAGCGCTACGTAAGCATTACATAACATGCAAACAAGAGTTGCGCCCAATTTCAAGATTACAGTGACACTCAGAGCGAGGCTGTTGGCTTAATCTCTTTGATCTTGTATTTGGTTCCTCCGCCTTCTAAATTCTGGAAGCATTTCCGCTCCTATGTTGGAAGGCTGTTCATTGAATTCCATACCCTTCAAAGCATGCATTGTCGTAAGGAAGACTCCTGCGCGGGGCAACTACCGTTGGGTAAGGAGTCAGGAAGGCCTCACAATCCTGATTCAGTTCTAGGAGGTCAATTTGGCTCATGGCCTACTACAAACGTCACACAGCATATTACTTTAGTAGGAATGCAGCCCTTTTCTGCATTGCGGGCGTCCATTTTGCAACCTAGGGAGTGCGGCTAGAGTCAAAATGGCTGTGGTGCGCTCTTCATTAGATATGATGGAATCATTGATCCAGGTTCCGCTTGGTGCCATTCATAGAACTTGTCCTCTCGTATCCGTGTAGAAATGGAGACAGATCAACTAGACAATGCAGTTTTTCAAATATCAACTGTCGGAGAAGGATGAATGTAAGGAAATATAAGGATGTGTTGTCGTTATTAAATAAATTGTTACAATTGATTCACTCTTTTGGTGTAGTTTTGTTATGTACCTCATTGTCTAGCCTACTGTATCTGTTTTTATATTTATATCTTTTTATGTATAGTTTCATAGGCGCTTACTTTATTGTGGTCATGTCTTGTAAGACTTATTTCTATGTAAATAGTTACTTGGTTATTTAGATTATGTGATCGACCAAAGGGTTTGCTCTTTGAAGTTGTATGTGTAATACATTCCTTAAAAAACAGAAAGAGGCAGAGATGCAGGACGAACCGTGCGGGCCTGCTCACAGCTCACCTTCTCTTTAGTTTTCCTGCTCTTGTGATTACAGTATTGTCCATGGGAACCATGGGGTACTGCCCTTATCGCTTCCCAGGTTGCCGATCGGTTTAAGTGGCGACCCACAGAAGCAATAGCATAGTCTCCAGGTATCCTGGTGAAGCGCCTTTTCTATGCCAGTCACAGTGAGCTTAATTAGCACTAGACATGATGTCTAGTGCTTTGAGTTGCAGCATTCCAGCCAGACTCTGGAATGCTAGTCTGCATTGTTGGCTCTCACCAGCCACCCATGCCTCCAATAGGGGCTGACCTATTGCTTGTGATGGCTGACTGTAGTCAGATAGTACCAGAGCCTTCATCTCTTTAGTATCGGGCGCCCGATCCGCAGTCATCCAGAAGGGTGTTGAGAGTGATGTGTGTCTCTTCGGTTGCTGGAGAATGAGCACATTCCACCATTTTTGAGCTTGGCAAAGTACAATTGTCCTCCTTTCTAGCTGTACACCTCCCTGGAAATTATGTCGTAAAGGGATTATCACTGCAAAATCGCTTTCACCACTGGGCTCGGAGAGAATTCCGCACAGAACATACCTTGCTCCTGTCCCACTAGAAGGCGAGCTTGAAACAATATTTGGAGCGGCCCGAGTAGGTAGGAGCGGGTGGGACGGCAAGGGGGGGGGGTGGGAGTCGTCAGATGACGACGAGGGAAAATTTATATTAAAAAATGAAAAACACTTACCTTGCGCTCGACGCATCGCCAACTCGGCGATGCGGCGTGCGCAAGGTAAGTGGTTTTCTTTATTTTTTCTATTTAATTTTCCCTTGTCGTCGCCCCCGGCCCCAACACTCTTACCTGCACTGCCCACTCCTGGGCAAGATATTCTTAAAACAAATTCTGAGTTAGTGCCGAAACCTCCATTACGTGTGTGTCCAACATAGGTCCGGGATCAGAGGATACATGCTTAGATTTCTTGTTCGCAACAGTAGCATAGCCAGTGTGTCGTGGGCCTAGTGCAAGGAATGAAATTGTTCTCCTTGGTACTGTTAGAATTATAATATACAGGAATAATCGGGGCTCAGTGTGACCCACCGGCCTCTGTGCCCCAGTGCCACTGCAGCTGCTGCCAAGGGAACCTACGCCCCAAAATCACGGTAGAATGAATCTAAATCCAACTTGTTTATATAGAGGTTATCCTAGATTTCTGACATTGATCCAGCAGGGTACATCTGACACTTTATATTCAGAATTTTTTTTTTTTCTCCAATAATTGCCCTGCCACTTCTTAAACCAGTGCTGGAACATTTGTCTGTTTTGAGCCAATTGCATCTGGTCACCACATACCAGTCAGTTTTTGGCAGGGTTTCCATTTGCGACTGAAAAATTAAAGTGTAGGTAGACACCGGAAGAACAGCCTTCCTTTGCGTCGGGCCTTTGTCCAGAGCCCCAACACAGGGCAGGCAGAGCCGGCCTCCCTGGCAGGGGCGTGCTCTCAAGAGCGCTGTGGGGCTGTGTCGACGGGCGCCTTGAAGGGCGGCCAGGGCATGGCGGGCCTGTCAGCATTTGTTGACAAGCTTCCGAACAGCACTCGAATCGGATTCCTAAGGGCTATCATGTTTGCTTGTTTAACCTCCAACTCCGGGTTGCTTGTTTATACTCCCATCCCAGTTACCAGGGCCGGCTCGCACTGTTTTGGTAACGCGGGACTGAAAACGCTTTCAAGTTGGTAGCAGGCCATGTTTTCTTGTTGATTAGTTTTCACAAGCTCCCAAGACGTAGTAATCTGTCTCTTGGGGCAGCCGTGTGGGGCAGTATACAGACCCACTGACAGACATAGTGGTAATGTTGAACTGCCCCTTCCGGTAGTCTGGCACTGCGGGATAGGCTAGCTTGAAAAGGACCGACCGAGAGAGGGGGCTAGTTTTCTTGCTTCCTTCATGGTCCACAGGACCAATGAAAACGGCCCACACACACTGGCACTTTCAAGCTGTTGTATCTGGCAGAACCAGACTGGCCCAAAGGCCAGACCAATCCAAAATGGTGGAAGTGAAGTAAGCTGGAAAGACTCTAGATCATGAGTACTCACAATCATTTCCCCAGGGGACACAAAGAACTGTCTGTGGCATGCCCGAAGGCCGCACCTATGCCAGCAGGGCGAGAGCCGGGGTAATGAAAGGTGGGGAATGTGAAGCAGATGCATGGTGTGGACAACAAATTGAGCCACATGACTTCTGTCTGCCACCAACACTCTATTCGCATGCACCAAGAATTAAAGTCAGTGCATTAACTTCTAATGTAAAACGTGAGGGGAAAAGAGATCTTCATCTGGTGGCTGAATTGCAAAATGTGAAACCAGAAAACCTTTATTTATTCTCTTTTAACAGCTTTCTGAATGTTCCTAATCTGTCAAGTGAACAGCAGCCCAGAGCTGCTGGTCAACGGGGGGCTGCAATTAACGGTCAGGAGGGCTGCATGAGGCCCCCGGTCCGTACTTTGAGTATGCCTGCTCTAGATGCACCCGTCTAGATGCCCCTCCTGCCACAGGAATGCTACTCATTGCTTTTCATGTGTTGTTCGTTGACCCATAGGCGAAAAAAGGAGGTGAGGACCACCCGGCTGCAAATGCAGCACGTAACGTCTGCTAATCCCATTCTGTCTGACCATCGTCTTCCCTGCTCTAACACCCTAGACGCCAGCACTCCCTTTGCAAAATTACTGTTCTGTGCCCTGGTTACCAATTTATTCCACTCCTACCAGAAGTCTTAGTATTTCCCACTGTGAGGAATGGATGTGCATTGGTAACTTGGTCTACAGCCATTGATCAAAATGGCGGCAGTTCCACCATTCATCTGGAAACAAATGTTGGAGATGAAGAGACTCTTTAGGCCTGTGAAGCCGCGTCTGGTGGTCCTGTGGACTAATGCATCCAATTCAGTGGTGTGCTTGACCCCCATTGTAATAGGTTAAAATCCCAGTGGATCGAATCTTCCTTTCACTCTTCCCATGTCCATAAAATGAGTACAAATATGTTGGGTAACCAAAAGAATCCACTATCTGTTAGTAGCGAAAATAGGTCAGGCTGGAATACGCACTCAACAAATACACCTAATGTGTTAGATATACAGGCCTATTCCTTCCAATTTATATGTCTATCTCATCTTCTGACATCAGCCCAGCCCTGTAACAGTGTTCCCCAGATCTGATTACCCTTTTCTTCCTAGTAGTATACCTTTTTGGACAATAAAAGATGTCAATTTTTTGTTAATCTGGCCAACCTTCTCTCATAAGGTTGATCTGTGCTAAAGGAATCCTTTGGAAGCTAATGACCTTTTATTTATTTGTTAATTTAGCAGTATTTATAAAGCGCAGTCATCCCCAGGGGGCTATCACAGTGCTGTAGATGCCACATACTGTATTGCTGTTTTAATGGGGGAGGACCAAATGAGTAAGGGCAGTCAATCAGGGAAAAAGACAAGTTTTAAGCTTCTTTCTGAAGCTAAGGTAGTCATATGTGCGGTGGATGTCCAGGGGGTAACGGATTCCACTGGGCTGCCGCAAGATGGGTAAAAGATCAGCCTCCGGCTCAATCTTTTTTTATCCGTATGGATTTGGCCAAGTTAGTGGTTTTCAGATTTATTGAGTTTGTATAAAACTCAATTTTGGCACGAAGAAGCTCATGACTAGAGTTGTATAGAGCCTTTTTCGTGTGACAAAGGAGTTTACATTTTGCCCTTTTTCGAGAAGGGAAGCCAATGAAGGGTTTTTAGGCAGGCCAAGGCGGAATTATATCTGTCTTTTTTGCATATGAGCTTTGCCACCATGTTTTGAATTGGCTGTAACCATGTGAAGAAGTAGTCTGTCCTCCCCATGTAAAGGGCATTACCATAGTCCAATCTACTGATACAAGAGCTTGGACTATGGCCCAGCGGGGATTTACTTGGATCCAGAAGAAGAGTTTTTAAAGAAGTTTGAGCAGGCCATAACATTTGCCACATGTGGTAATGACTTGCTGCTGCATGGTCAAGGACTCATCAATAAGAACGCCCAGATTTTTTGCAGCCTTTTTTGGCTTAGGTGCGGGTCCCAAAGACGCCGGCCACCAAGATGAGCCCCAATCAGGTGGGCACCTCCAAATAATAACATTTCAGATTTTTCCGCATTTAGTTTTAAACAGTGTACTCTCATCTAGCTGGCGACCTCAGGGAGGCATCTAGAAAGATTCTGTTGAGCGTCATCATGTTTCTCCCATATAGAGTAATTCATTGCATGTTGTCAGCATATGAGCATATCTGGAATCCTCACTTGTGGACCATCTTAGAAAGGGGTGTGACCTACATGTGCAATAGAGCGGGGGTCAAAGAAGAGCCTTGTGGTATCCCTATTTGGAACTGTGTGGAGAGGATCTGACGGTGTTCAGCTGAACAACCTGGGTCTCTTTGCTCAGGGATGACTCAAACCAGCATAGAGCAAAGGAATGAAGCCCTGCCTCGTTGAGTTTATTTAACAGTTGACAATGCAAGACCGTGTCAAATGCCGCAGAAAGATCAAGTTGAATCAGGGCAACAGCTTTGCCCTGATCTACTTCTAAAAATATGTTGTCCAGGAGGGCCAGATGAGTAGATTAGATTCTGTGCTATTCGAGGCTCTGAATTCTGTCTGAGAGGGGTCCAAAAGATTATTGTTTTCTAGGAAGACTGTCAACTGACTGTTGACAAGTCTTACCAAAATCTTGGGCAGAAATGGAAGCCAGAAAATAGGGCAGTAGTTTTATACAACTGAGGCATCTTGCTTTCTTTTAGCTAGGGGGAGGATTGGAGCTTACTTCCAGAAGTTTGGATACTTAGCATTCAACAGGGAGGAATTAAAAATGTCAGTCAAATAATGACTTAAAATAGGGAATAAGTAGGAAAATAAATGTGGACAGGGGTCCAGGGAGGAGCCTGATTTAACTTCAAGCATCGGTTTCTCTACCTGTGCCCTGGACTCATTAAAAAAGTTTACCTTTTCAGAGCTGCTGAATTCCACACTTCCCAGACGGAATATGCCAGAACCATTACTTACAGGGTTCAGCTTTAACAGTGGTAAGAAACTGATGATGAGCCAGATGGTGTAGAACCGCAATATCAAGTTTTAAATATTGTGCTATAAAAATATTCTAGCAAAAATTGTCAACAATCAAACTATTCACAAGGTTTAACTATTCTTAACTACACATGTGTGAACCATGATTATATATACATCCTGAGGGTATGTAGATGAGGTGTTAAACATGCTATTTCTGTAGTCGATATTCTGACATACAATTGTGCCAGATGGAAAGAGGTTCATGTTATTTTCTCTCTGTGAAAGTGAAACGGAATATCACATTGGTAGGGTCTTGCTCTTAATCCTATGTTAAACAAACATGCACCTGTAGCTTTAAGATTTTCCACTTCCTTCTTCCTGTTGGCAGTTGTCATTGTTTCTTTGTTGATGCCTGCTTGAGGGGTTAGACCGGTGCCAGAGTGACTGTCCCTGAAACGAATGCCCATTGCCTGACTACTGCTTTAAGTGTGTTTGTTGGCTCTGTTACAATGGATGATGTCCCATTTGTTTTAGTGAGATCACAAAATGAAAGGCTGGAATGCTTTGGAATTCTTTTTGCAGGTGTGCAAACTACTAGCAATGAAAGAAGCTTTGTGTTATGAGGCGCCCATGACTAAAATGCTTCTAACCGCTGTAAGAGGCTTAACTTAAAGATCACATATACCTTTAGGAACAGTAAAACTTGTGTCACCGAATTACAGAAAAATACATTTAAATTAATATAATATAATATTTTCTCACAGAAGATTGTGTCCCTCTCAGAATATGCACAAGTTGGCCTGGCCTCTTACTGAGTGATTTTCAAGAAGTGAACTTTTATTAGAATGTGGGGCAGCTGCACCACTATATATGTGCCTGTGTGGTATGATATGCTTGTATATGCCTTATCTTGTAGAACAAAACACTGTATTTTGGCCTAGTTACATGCTGCCTTAGTCTTATGGATGATGGAGTTGCCTTCATATTCTTCTGGATGCCACAATCCAGAAAAGTATCTCCAGTCGCTTCATGGATGTGTTACTGAGAGCAACAGATGTTTTCTCCTGCATTGTATGGTTTGCCAAACCTGTCTCCTACTTTGTTCAAGGCTTTGGTATATCTGAGGTGGCCCCATAACTAACCTTCTCAGCTCAAGGGTCACTAATCACGGATATAACATGGACGGTGTGAAGCTTGAGAAATCAAAATGGTGCCCAGCTTTATACATGGTGAATATTTCGTTTACCTCTCCCTCTTCTTTCCAACCCTATCTCTTGTAAACCAATCACACTTTACCCCAGAAGACTGGACTGGACTTGAATCCAAATTAAGCCCTGGCAAAAAAGTAGAATCCAGACCCTCGCCACAGAATAGTGCCTTAAGTCCTGGTTGGGTCATAGCATCTATGACCCAACCAGCTGTCAGTCCTAAACTGCAACTTGCTGAGAAAATCCCTGAATGGCGGAAGGGCCAGTCCGGCCCTATTAGAAGAAGAGTGAGCATAGAAATGGGCAAATAAGACGGGCACACCGGCCCAAACTTCCACCACATTCTGTTTATCTGTAAGAATGTCCACTGGAGAAAATTAATTCTTGTGATTAGCCACACAGCATCCTGCAGCTTTTTTTAAATGGGTTTTTACCCCAAAACTAGGCACAGGTAGAATTTGCGGATACATAAGTTTAAGTGAGGAATAGTTGTACCCGCCACTTTTGTGCTGACACTCTTCAGCAAATCTCAAAAACAACAAAGTCCGTGTAATTTAAACAGGGCCTCTTTGGGTCAAAGGAGCACGGGTCTACTGACTCAAAACAATCAAGTATGTTGTTGAGAGGAAGGTAAACCTACATAAATTGTATAGGTTTTGTGTAAAGCCCTCACTCGCCAACCTGGTTGGTGACATGCTTCATCATCGGGCTCCACTGGGTATGGCCGAATGCCATCCCAGTGTGAGAGGCTCTTCAGGTTCCTAACGGGTGCCGAGCAGCGAGGGCGGTGTGCCATATTGCTCCCACCCCCCTCCCGGGATCCCTGAGGCTCCACATGGATTTGCCTCCGAAATAAACTCGTTCCTCTCCACCACTATTATTTTTGGCGGACTTTTCACTGTACATATATTTTTCACACAGGTAGTCCACGGTAGGGTGAGCCTTAGCGCGCTCACACCACCGGGACTCTGCACTCCCACTCTGGTCCTGATGAAAGCCTGTTAAACATACATTAAGGCAGAAACATGTTGACCGCCACAGAGTGAATCTGGTCTTCTAATTTTTGACCCTCACTCTTCCCTTTTTAATATTTCCAATTAGCAAAACTAATAAAATTGTCTTTTTGACTCAATTGGAAGTTTTTTTAATTCACTGTCACCTCACACGAACCCCGCTCCGCAGTAACCTGCCGTTGTAGCACACTGGGATGGCATTCGGCCATACCCAGTGGAGCCCGATGATGAAGCATGTCACCAACCAGGTTGGCGAGTGAGGGCTTTACACAAAACCTATACAATTTATGTAGGTTTACCTTCCTCTCAACAACATACTTGATTGTTTTGAGTCAGTAGACCCGTGCTCCTTTGACCCAAAGAGGCCCTGTTTAAATTACACGGACTTTGTTGTTTTTGAGATTAATCCCTCGAGGGGAGTAGTCGTGTTGTGTTCCCTTCCTCTCTCGTTGTTTTTGTGTACTCTTCAGCAAATGACTGCAGTGGGTTGTCTGGTATGCAGGTGGTCAAGAAGGATCTATCTTTTGGGCTCTGCACTAGAGTATAGAATAAAACCTATGTTGTGTATCCACCAAACCAGAGAGACTGTTAGAAAATGGTCACAGAAAAGGTTTTTCTCCAAGAAGCCATTGTGGGGTGGACATTGTATATGCGGTCTCTGATGGTTCACCCTTTCCCAGGGCGTCTGAAGCGAAGGAGTTCATTTCTTTTTCTTTTTTAATCTTAAATGCCATACTGCTTGGTTTATGGCTGCCTCTAGTACATTATAAAATAATTAAAATGCGTTCAAATTAATAAAAAAATTGTCTGCCTTAGAGAAGCCATCACAGACTGCATCCTCTTTCGGGATTTCAAGGTGCTCAAATTGTTTGACTGACAACTTTTTAGGATATCGTGCTGTTTATTATAGCACTACATTTACAGATTTTTTTTGTGTCACCTCCCACTATGACTATTATTTCTTGCACACCTGATGAAACTGCACCCACCATGTTGATTTAAAATCGTGCCATTATGCGGCAAATACACAGAATAACATTTACCCCGCACATAAAACCGCAAACAGTAAGGCCTTTCAGTCGGCATTAACTGTTACCAGAATTTCAAGATGCATTCCTTACCATAAATGCATAAATGTTTCCCGCCTCATACCCTGAGGAAACCGCACAAGTGGCTACCGCGCCAGTCTCTCTGTCTCGAGTTTCGGGCACTCTCCCCGTTCGTAGAAAGCTTTTATTGGAGGTCAGGGCGGCTAATAAAGTGGGACATGCAATTAAAAAGGCATTGAGGCGAGCGCGCCTTTCCCCTGTCCCTGCAGGCTGGCAGTGCAGGACTGGCTCGAGCTCGCAAGGGCCGTCACGCTTGGATTTTATTGGCACGTTTTGCAGGAAGCCGGGCAGTAAATGGAACACAAAGGTGCCCTTTTAAATGCTGCTAACAAGGTTCCTGCTTTCTCCCCGCGCGCTGTGCGCCACTGCAGAAACAGGCGCTGTGACGTCATGCAAGCGTCTTGCACGTGCCTTTTGTTCTTGTGCGGGATCCTGTGACAGTAAACGGTTGGTTTCATTTTGCGCCGACTTCTTCCCAATTTTTATTCCTTAGTCGTCGATTGGACCCGTTAAAATATACATGTACTTTGCATTGATCGATAGGTGGACGTTTTGCTTTTTGTTGGGATTGTTTCGCATTCCCGAGCTATCTTTACCTGGGTCTTGTAGCTCACGCGCCTCCTTGCTTATAATGTGGTGGCCACGTGACGGCTTTTAACAGCATTGGTCCAACATGGCTGGGATAACCATACATGTCAAAATTTTGGAATAGCAAAATGGGAGAATATGGGGAAATGGATTTTCCCTATTGATAAAGAATGTGGCAGATGTAATTTTAGGTGGGAGACAGCAAAAACAAAGACATTTGTGGCTAAAAAATCGGCGGGTCATTTGGCATGTATGAATAACCCACAGGAGAAACCTATCTGATTAGTTTCCTCCTGTATGCCCAGTTCCATAGAGTCGACAACGATAGCACAGCCTCAAAGATGGTGCAAAACAGTTTTGAATTTGAACTGGGGCAAATATTTTTTCCTCTTCCAAGATTGATTCAATGAGTCTGGTTGAGTTTAATAACACTTAGGGGCATATTTATGAAGGTTTTGCATCGCCTTTGCATCATGTAAGAGTGTACAAGGGCAACGCAAAACTTAAGTCAGATTCAGCAAGGCACGCCCCTGCATGGCCTGATAAGTCCAGAGCAACATAGTGTAAATTGCTGCGTTGCGTTACTCTGCCCTGGGAAGGCATTCCGTGGGTGGAATGTGGGTGTTCCCACTCATCCACCCATAGATTTTGGTGCATTTCCATATTTACGAACACTGGCAAACCTGGGAATGCGTCAAAGTACTACAACTCCACAGGGAAGGAGTAATGAGAAATATCGTTATCTCTCCTTGTTACTACCTCTTCACATAAAAAAGAGGAAAATGCCTCGGGTGATTGATTTTCTGCAGGAAGGTGCCCCTTCCTGCACAAAAAACAATCATGCTTACAACGCTGGCACCCTTGCACCATGATGCAAGGGTGCCTGCTTTGGCACTGGTCAGCAAAAAGTGCACCAGCACAATGAACGAACTGGAATGCATTGTATTATGTTAAATAAGGCGCATTCCTTCCCTTTCATGTAGCGCAGCAAGGTGGCTTGAGCACTGTGATGCGTGAAAGCTTCGTAAATATGCCCCTTATTTTTTTAGTGTCACCCACTACATACTATTATATTTAAATAGTATGATACGTAAATATTAATTTGAGCAGATAGTGCCAAGACGCAATTAACTTCACAGTGCATGCTGTACCAATGATCCCATTTACTATTATAATAATTTTTGATGTTGCTGTTAATTGTTACTGTAACATACGTAAAGTATAGGAAAAGGAAGCCATTGCAGTGCAGGTCACAGATGCAATAGTGGTTTGTCATGTGGATGACTGGCTTGTTGACAAACAGCCAAAGTCACCTGCCTCATCCGTCCTGTAAGTTTATTGATGTGGAATTTTGGTTCCAGGCAGGGTAAGCTTTGAGGGTAAACAGCTACACAACCAGATTTCTCTTTAAGATCCTAGAAACCTAGTATTAGTTTGCGTCCCCCTGACCTTCTGTTAGAAACTGTTGTTCATCCTGTTACGAGCAAGCTGGGCCTTGGTGTCCCAGGAACAATTCAGAACCTTACCATTGTCAGGGAAGTTCAGGGTAACTGCAATTAAGCATATTGTGATTGGAATGTCCTATCGCAAATCATCTTTGACTACATTGACTTTGTACAGTAAAATGAAGTTCCAAAGTCTCTTTAGATGCCAGTCACTAAACAGCTTTACCACACTGTACCACACAGTGCAGTGTGAGCTACCAAAACCACACAAATTTCCGAACATGCAGAATTTTAGCAGTACTGTCTTTTGGATTAATGGTGGGAAGATGGCTGTTCTTGGGAGAAGAACAGGTAGGCCATTGGGAAGTCAGCAAGAACCCAGAAAATACATTGTGGAAGTATTCACAAACATTTGGCATCGCAGACATGGGATTGTTATGCCTACCCTGAAGTTTGCCACAAATCCTATGCTTGCGTCCACCATTGGCAAAGCAACTAATTTGTATGTCATTCACTTCTTCTTGAAGGCTCTCGAATTTTATGCACAAGCTCAACACAATGTGTGTTTTACACGAGAGACATTGCCTGTGCTGCTTCTGCCGCTAACAATCCAGTTTGAATGTGTACCTGTCCAGTAGTCTAGAAAAGGTTTCCTGTCCTGACTGTGGTGCCCCTCATTTTCTGATCCCATGCAGTTTTTCATGCTTCGCATAGGAAGAGCTTTCCTTGAATCACTAGCTTATGCTTTAAAAATACCACAAATAAAAATACTTACATATATATATATATAATGGGGCTTTGGATGAGTTCTCTTCTTTCATTGAGCAGTTCAGCTGTCGTTCACAGTTTACTTCTGCCCACTACAGCATATAGTATTGGGCAATGCGCCAGCTTACTTCAGCCATTGACTCTCTTGACTTGAGTGACAACATTTTGCCTCATCACATATGCACATCTGCCTAAAAAAAAAGTGCACTTCTGTGCCGTGGCTAGCGGGCCAAAACTGTACTGTGCCAATGCTTTTATTTTAATAATCTCTGTGTGTTTTAAACTGTTTATTCAGATTACAGTAATTATTTTTGTGTGCCACTAAGAATCATATTTTCCAGTGGTGTGCATTAAATCTTAATAAAAAAAAAAGTTTCTATACCAGTTCTAAGTACACCTATCTGCTCGGAAGCACCCATGCCATTCTAATAAAGTTATATACGAGGATTATTTTTAAAAAAAACATTTTCATTGCAAGCATACTACCAGTACATTTAAGCAGTACCATGTTTTTTTTTCTTCTTCATATTTTTTTGCCAGATGCATGTAAAGAAAAGTAAAAAAAAAAGTGCACCTGTTTGCCAGTGCTTGTTTTAGTTGGCGCCAAGGTCGGCGGTTAAGGTCTGCCCCTTAGGGATTCACACGACCCAGTTCTTTTCATATACATGCTCAGGGAGCGAGATTTGACGTCGCTGTCATTTTCTCTCTATGTCCGTCTCTCTCCAGACAGTCCTAGGCTGCTTTGCTGCTTTCATCCCCTCATGCTCTCTCAGACTGTATGTCATCCTTTATTCAAACCCTCTCCCCCCTTAGTCAGAGCTTTGTAATTTAACTGGCCCGAGTGCCCTTTCCAGAGATAAAGGTCCCTTTTGAGGTGGATTGGGTATGGAATGGATGCAAGCCGCACATACAGGCAGGAAGCCCTGGAGCTGTGGAGTTGCTGCAAACCTTTCTGAAGCCCTGACAGTGATGAATGGCCAGGGTTGCAGGCATGTGTCTTATACAAGTGACTCTGCTGCTCCTCTGTGTGAGTAAAGTCTCAACTCAACTATAATTGACCACTTTAGGTGGCTGACAATGCAGCCGAGGAGAACAACTGCATTGTGTACATTTGTTACTGTGACCACTCGTCTTTAATGCGGTTTCTTATTTTTTTTTAAAGTCATTTCTTTCCCTTTCAAAACACCTTTGTTTCGCTTCTGTTCAGTTTTACCTCAACATATAGATATGAAAGTAATCAGAGCCTTGGAACATTTTTATGAAGACGTCCCACTTCTACCGCTAAGGTATGGACTAAAGAGGAGGGGCCCCTAATTATCGAATTATCAATATCAATGGAACAGAAAATCGAAAATAAAATATCAACAAGCAAGTCTAGATTTTCTAAACATAAATCAATTATATATATAGATATATATAGATATATATAGATATATATTCAAACATACCTACCTATGTAGTGCTTATATACTCAAGGAATGTAGATGTGGAGTTGGGAATAGTAAATCTATACTTCCCTATGTACACTTACCGTTCAATGTTTATTTTATCTATATTCTGCCCTCAATATTAGTTCTCCACAATATTGTTGGTGTCAATATTTAGTAGTACAATAGTCTATACGTAGAGTGGACTTGTCTTGGGGTCCAGAGTTTTGCAAAATGACGGATGAACAGAAGGCCAGTACCCCTGTATATCTTGAGATACATAGGCTGTTGTAAGAGGTCGTCTATATGCTGGTATGTTGCATATGTTTTGCATAGCTCAGTTCTTGCCTTACATATGGGGCATAGCCTGGTTTCTGTGGCTCAGGAGGAATTGGGTGAAATGGGGCACTACTGATCAATAAATGACAGTCAAGCTTGATGAAGATAAAACCTGTAATTCTGATCTGTGTAGGACTCCCGTTCTGCCAATCCGGACAATTGAAGGATGAGCAAGATTGCGAAGGAAGATACCGTGGAAGAAGATAATCAGGAGGTAGCTAAAGACCACTTCGATGAATAAGCATTGGCAAAATCAATAGGACTGGCGTTCACCTCCAGCCTTTTGGCTTTGTCAGTGGCTGTTTTGCTTTGTCATTGTTTTTATAAAAGTTTATTGTTGTGGAAGCTGCTGGCCCTCAACAGTCAAAAGACATTTGCTAAAATATTCGCGCTGCAGGTCCTGTCTGAATATTGTCGATCCCTCTTCTATTTATTTGGTAATCAAAAGAGGTGATCATCAATAAAAAGTGACTTACTGAGTATTTTCATGTGATTGACGCTGCTCCAAAGGATGATGGGTAGAACTGAATTCGCCAGGTATTGAACCTTCAACCGTGGAATAGCTGAATTTAAAGTTTGTGCTCTATTGAACCAACTAGTCTGCTTTCAGTCGGTGGACGTGACTGAGGATTGTAGAGCAGCCTACATGGCTGGTGATCTGTATGACTAGTGGTGCTCTGTGATTGCCTTGCAGTGGTATGGTTCAAGCAATTGTTCCTGCTCAGCGCAATACAATAAATAATGAATACTTTAGATATGTTCGCTCACTAGGGTGTCGTTTGCTTTTCCATCTTTTGCCAGCAGCAGCCACCAGTAAATGGATCAGTGACCACCATTAGCACTGGAAGGAAGATGGAAAGAAGCCATTACCAGCAAACTGGTGTTGCAGCGTATAGCTGGTGCTGTTTTATTTATAAATGTTTCCCTGCTGTTGCGTTTTTTTGTAGTGGTTTTCTAATGAAATCGTCATGGTGATGGCTAAATTGCCCTCTCGTGGTTCTTCTATCAGGGGTGATGTGTTCCTTGATCCTGCCTGTTTCTGGAGAAAACAGGCTGAGGATGGTTTTGCTTACATTGAATAAGCATGTAAACAGTACATATTATGATGGAGAGTACATGTAATGATGTTAGCATGGTTCGTGTCCAGAAGCAATAGAAAGAAAATGTTGCCATCAATTGGGGCTCGAATGAAAGAGTTTTAATGACATTCATACAGCGTGAACAATGACTTTATCCAGTAGGCTTCCTACAGAGAATGTATTTGCAGTCTCATTCTAAGTTTTAAAACATAAGTTGGACTATTTCTAATTTATTATTTGGTATTGTAGAGGGTAGACCTAACCACAAGGACAGTGGATCAGTTTACATGCAGCATAATCTAAGTTTATTAGAACACATTCACGTAATTCGTGATAAGTGGCATAGAGGCAACAAATGTGCAGTCACTTTGGTGAAGAACTCATGGGGCAACAGAGCGCGTGTAGATGGGAATGTTGGAACTCCAGCTGCAGATTCAGATAACATTAACTCTAGTAGGTGGTGTGGGAGCAGGAGAGTCTTGGGGTGTATTCTGAAGGCTAGACGCTGTTTTTTGTTGTTAGGAACATGAGTTCGAGGATTTAAATTTTAATAGAACAAAAATATGATGTCTAATTTAACATATTCCTGGTAACGCCCCATTGAGAAAACATGTGCAAAATGTTGGTCACGGGAATGTGGCAATAACCGAGAGGCTACGGCTTTGCATGGTGAGAGAACGAGTGTGTCTTCAGAAACAAGTATTACATTATCAAGCGCTCCCTTAAGTCGGGGGTGTCCAACGTTGGTCCATGATGGCTAGAGGTACGTCTGAGTTTCAGGACTCTCTCATAAATTTACATGCAGGGGAACTAAATGAGAGACATAAAGTTGGTGCTTATGAGTCCTAGCACTGGCCCCTAGGAACGTGGTTTGGCCGCTCTCTCTATAGGAACCCTGACAAACTGGCAGTTCGCAAATGAATTTGCAATATTTGTGAGTATGTTATGAATATTGATCATGGACTCCTTCCCCTCTAATATACAAGAAATAAAAAAGAAACCGGGTAGAGGAGGACTACATTTTGTGTTCTATGCCATTTACACATGCGGGCTGTATTATTTTGTCTTCCAGTACAAGGGGTAACAACAAATAACGTGACTCATCCTACTTTAATTTCCATGTCTCTGGTATTCCTACAAGTCCTCTTTCTGTATTTTTGACGAGGAATATTAGCGGCCCTAGTTAAGTTATTCACAATACGTTCAACAATAGACTTTTCGCCCCCAGTACATATACATATAAATAAATTGAGCGAGTAAAGCACAAAGCTCGTACAATCAAGTAACACAGTTTAAAAGCCAACTACAATCCTTGGAGTACAAGTGAAGCATGAGTACACTCATTTAGACACGTTTGGGGTGCATTATTATGGGGCGACGCAGCACAGTATGAGTAGAGAAGGCAAGAGTCCTGAGCAATTGCCTTTGTACTATTTCTGGGAAGCATGCTTGTGGAAGCTGGCACAAGTCACGGTATTTCTGCATTTTATTTTTTGCCTCAGGGTTGTGCTTGCTTGACAGCCTGCCACTGAGTCCCCGACGGCAGTGACTCAATGATGTGGAGTGGTATTAAAAGTTGCATTTCTTCAAATTGGTTCTGTGGATCTGGTGCTAGTCCTATCTCTTTGACTCACAGTCATGGAGCTGCCTCTATACCAACCATTTTCTGTGGGCTTCTGGATCTGTCACATCTTTTTATTCAAGTTATTGAGTAATGTCTGTGGATGTTGAAATTAAGATCATTTTCTCTGAAGTTCTTACTACCCCACTTGATCAAACTGTAATCCTTATATAATTCTATGATTTCTCACCATGGAAGCTCACCAGCACATACTTTTCATTGGTGAATCTCCTGCGGTGAGAATGCCTTTGCTTGCCTTTTCCCTCTCTGCTCTTTCCCCGTATCCAATTTTTTTTCTAGAGCGCTTTTCTCCAAAACTTTTTGCTTTATTTCAGGATGTGTGGCGTCACCATTAGGGTGGGTCATGATACGTAACTGGTCCCGTTTCCATGGCCTGTCTCTTTTTTATGTTTACTAAGGTGCTTCAACCCCCCAACTCCGACTTGCTTTTTAAAAAAAATAATTCCCTGCCCTCTTCACATATGCGGTTTCATCCCACAGTGATGGGCTGACTGGGACTTATTCATAGGTATCGTGGACGTGCAGGCGAGGATGTATACCCTCTATAACATTACCATCACCTCTTTGGATGCGACTCTATCTTGTATTGGTATCCTGTGCCGACATGGATGCGGCCCTCCCTGGCTGCCCTCGGACACCACTGTCCTAACGCATTTTCTGATATGACTCCGTAGCACAGGTGCTATTGCTAAATCTAATGTGTTGGCGCCTTCTGTGGAATTGTGCCTCGAGAGCCTTAAAATTGAACGTTCCAACTCCCAGCTCTCATAGTAAAATTCCAGGGAAGGCTGTGACACATGAGTACTAACTATGTATTCTTCAGAATTTTAACGGGTGGTGAATGGTCCATGTCTTGTTCTCTCAAAGTTATTACATTCTGTATTACACAAGCAATCGCTTGGTTTGTGTCATCCACCGCCCATTAGGCGGATTGCTAGCTTCCAGAAACAGGCTACGCCAGCAGAGGAAATCATGGCTAATGTCTAAACATTGATCTATTCGCTCATGAGAGTCGATCAAAGTGAGAGAGCAGATCTTTTGAACCAAAGTTAATGCTTTAGCGGACAAAATGATGGGTCCAGAGAAGCCTATGGAGCTGTTAGAATTGGACAAGAGTGACTCTGTGCTCCAAACTGTGAGCATGACTTAAGGCATTTCCAAGCAGTGCGATTGGCTCATCTTGTGGAAGTATAGAACGGTGCATTTGATTGGTTGGTTGTGGCTCATGCATGGCTCTCTCTCTCTTTGCTGCTTGTGAGCTGCCACCTGGCCTCCGTTGTGAACACCTGTTGGGCCTATTTTAACAGCCAGGTCAGGGCAGGATATTAAACGTTTCCCCAATTGTATGTTATGTTTAGAAAGCCCGCGGCTTGGGTCTTGGCAGCTGAGGTTTAAAACCTTGCAGCGGCCCTGCGCGGATGACAAGATCTGGTTGCCAGTGGGATGACCGCGAAAATATTTAAGACTTTTCCACAACCGGAGGCCAGAAAGGACAACATTTGAAAGTGAGTTATAATTTAGGCTTCACTTCCATGGCCCTAACACCATCTGAAATTGAGCGAGCTAAACATCGCCTGTGGGAGTTTGGAGCAAAGAAGCAGATTTTCAAGTGAGGCCTTATCTCTGAGCGAGCACGCCTTCTGTGTGTGCAAAGAGATCTGTCGTTACCCACTTTGCAATAAAAAACAAGCATTTTCAATGGAATAGGTCTCGCATTTTAAAGAGTTTAAGCCTTGGTATTGTAAATGACAATGCCTTTTATTTATGTGTTTTTAAAAGCAACACATCTATAAAAGGTATTTTCATTTCTTTCGCCAATAGCTCAAACTCTCGCAAACGCGAGACCACTTTCATGGTGGCCGTGCCCCTTTCTTTAGACGCTGATCACCGTATTCAGGTTACAGTGAGCAGCATCTAAAGAAAGAGGCGTGGCCAACATTAAATAGAAAGCGTGGTATGGTGCGCTTTCACTCAAAAGAATAAAAAAGTAAGAAAGAAAGTTTCTGTAGCTGTTGTACGTGATGTAACGTACCAGTCGGCGGGCAAAACCCGTAGTCCTGTTTCTGCTCGCACGCCGCCTGACGTCACTGGCCAATCCGGTGTCGAGGATGGCTGTGACGTCGGGGGGCGGGTTGGCAGGGCAGAAGAGCGCGAGGACGCGAGCCGGCGGTTTTCTCTCCCGCTGCTCCTCGTGGGCCGTAACTTTGCAATTATATTATAATAAAAGTTCTGAAGCACAGAATCCTGTTTCGCCTCCCTCATTGGTTCCACTACAAATGGCGACGAGGGTTAAACAGAACGTTACGGCCCGCGAGTGATTTAATTGCTGCCTGATGTCCCCAAGTGCTGATTCCACACGCTGGTCTCGCCTCGCTGGTTCAAGTGCTCAAGATTGCTTCCTACTGATTTCTGCTGCCTGCCTTTGCCTCCTGCCTCGAGGCCCTGCTGGTGTGCTGCTGGGTGCTGCCTGCTGTCCTGTGGTGCTGTCTCGCCCCGACGACTCCGTGAGCTGCGCTGGTGAGCTGCTGTGGAGGGAGCGCCTTCTCTGCTGATATAGTTGCTTCCATCTCCTGAGGCTGCGTTGATTGCTGCGGCGCCTGACCTCTGCCTCCCTGCGATCGGGGTGTCCTCCCGAGCTTGGTGGGGATTGTCCAGGATCTGCGCCACTGTCCCACGTGCACCCGCTCTCCTGCCATGGCGCAACCCATCAACATATGTGTGCCGCCCCTCTTTCTGGACTCACCTGGTAAGCCGTGTATGAAGTGGAAGGGGTGGCTGCGCGCATTTGAGAATTACATCGTCTCCATTGACGGCGAGGGGTATAGCGCTGCACGCAAGAAGTCGCTTCTGTTCGGACTGTTGGGGAAAGCAGGCCAGGAGGTTTTTGACAGCTTGCCCGTCTATGCGGATCCTCCGGGGGCCCTTGTCCCTCTAGACGTGTACCAGGAGGCGGTTAAGCGGCTCGAACTGCAATACTCTGAGGAGGGTAATATCATGGTGGGGCGCCATAAGTTCGCTTTGCGGAAGCAGGAGGAAGGCGAGACTATCGAGGAGTATATTGCCTGTCTACGTGTGTTGGCACAAGACTGTGAATTCGGGGAGATGACTGATACTTACCTCAGGGACCAGGTGGTGTTCTACTGCCATTCCAAAAAGGTGCAGGAACGGTTGCTTTCTTGCAGGAATCCGTCGCTGAAGGATGTGGTGGCCATTGCGAAGGCCGTTGAACGTTCCATGGTGTCCACGAAAGAACTTGCGAGCACGAGCCAAGCGTCTAATGTGTTCTTTGTGCAGGACAAACATAGAGGTGCATCCAGAACCCCAGACAGGGTGGCGAGCGAGAAAGGGGGGGGCAGGAAGCCGCTCGCTTGTTTTAGGTGTGGGTCAAGGGATCACCTGGCGGATAGCAGGACATGCCCAGCGCTGTCCAAAAGTTGTTCTAAGTGCAGGAAAGTGGGCCACTTCGCGGCAGTATGCAAAGCCAGGAGACCTGGTGGGAGCATGAAAGTGAGCTCGGTGAGCGACTGCGATGATGATACTGATGCGGACATTGTATTGTCCATTGATGCTGAAGATGGGAGAGTGAAGGGGCCTATTGGCTCCGTTCTGATTGGTGCAGTTGAGCTGCCATTTACGGCCGATTCTGGTTCCCCCATTACCCTGATTTCTGACACCACGTATGAGTTGAAGTGGCAAGGTGTGAAATTGCATGAGACGGATGTGAACCCGAAGGCTTTTGGGGAGAAAGACATAGAGATGGTGGGGTACTTCTGGGACTTCCTCACCTTCAGGGGGCGAACAGTGAGAACGAAGATCTATGTGGCCGAGAAAGGGAGGAGCCTAGTGGGGTGGAAGGATCTGGCCAAGCTGGGGGTGATGCTAGTCCCGGGGGCGGATGATCCCATAGTCCTGAGAGATGATTGGGTCGGCTACGTGCAGCCGGATGATTTACATGAGGGCTTAGCTGAGGTCATCGGCAAATTTGAGTCTGTGTTTGAAAACAAAGTAGGGCGTGTGAGGGGATTCGTGCACGCTATACGACTGAAGGAGGATGCCGTGCCGATAAAACACAAGGTCAGATCTGTTCCTCTCTCTGTCAGGGGGGAGCTAAAGGCTGTTCTAGATAGGTTGAAGTCGGAGGGAGTGATAGAGGAAGCAGGCGCATCAGAGTGGGTGTCCGCAATCGTGGTGTCCAAAAAGAAGAGGACTGGGGACATTCGGTTATGTGTGGACCTGCGATCTTTGAACAGAAACATTCTGGTGAACTGCCACCCTCTACCCAACATCCAAGAGATCCTGTCTTCTACATCTGGGTCGCGATTTTTCACCTTGATAGATCTGAAGTCTGCATACCACCAGGTGTGCCTCACGGAGGAGTCCAAGGCACTTACCACCTTTGTTACCCCGTTCGGAGCCTACAGGTACGTCCGCCTTCCGTTCGGCCTCGCCTCAGCTTCCGGTGTCTTCCAAAGGTTGATGGATTTGCTCTTCGGCGACATGAAAGGGGTTGAAGCCTTCCAGGACGACATTCTAGTCCACACGGCGGGTGAAGAGGAGCACCTGGAGCTGCTGGGAGAAGTGCTGGCGGTACTGCGCGACAAAGGGATGACAGTCTCCAAGGACAAGTGCAAGTTCATGGAGGGCAGGATCGACTACTTGGGGCACGTGCTGACCGCGGAGGGCATTGCGCCTAAAGATGATTTGGTGAGGGCCATACGTGATGCCCCGTGTCCCGGAGACAAAGACGCCCTACGATCGTTCCTGGGGCTCAGCGAATACTACTCCAAATTCATGCAGGGATATGCGACCATCGTGGAGCCCCTAAGGAAGCTACTGAGGAAGAACGAAAAATTCACGTGGGCGCATGCCCAACAAGCTGCTTTTGAAGCCGTCAAGCAGGCCATCGTGGCTGCCCCCGTGCTACAGCCATACAACAGGGCATTCCAGAATGTGATCACAGTCGACGCAAGCGCCAAGGGTATCGGTGCGGTGTTTTGCCAGTTCCATGGGAAGACGGAGAACACGGTCGCTTTCATTTCCCGGTCACTGAGTGACGCTGAGAAGCATTACAGCACCATTGAGAGGGAGATGCTTGCATGCGTATGGGCCGTGGAGAAACTGAGGAACTATTTGTGGGGCATGGAGTTCGAACTGGTCACGGACCACAAGCCTTTAATCTACATGATGGACGGCGAAGGCCGCGGCAACGGGAAGGCCAGCTCAAGGCTTTTGCGGCTGATGTCCAGGCTGCAGGAGTATCATTTCACCATTAGACACATCAAGGGCGGCCTCAATTGCAGGGCGGATTGCCTGTCGCGCTTGCCGGTCAGCGGCGAGGGGGACGGATCCATGGATGACACGGAGTGCGTAGTGGCGCTGGTGGACGCTACGGCCATCTGCGAAGGATCCATTTCGGAGGAGGAATGGATGGCGGCCCAAGAGAAAGACGCTACTATGCGTAGGGTGATGGATCACATAATGGCTCGCTGGCCCCCGATCCGGAACTTGAACGGTGCGCTCAGAAGTTTCCAACAGGTTAGCCCCGAACTCTCCATCGAGGGCGGCTTCGTGAAAAGGCATGAGCTGTTTGTGCCGCCGGAAGGGTTGAGAGATAAACTAATTCGGTTAGCTCACAAAGGTCACCCGGGCGCTACCGCCACAAGGAACCTACTCAAACAATACTACTGGTGGCCAGGGATGTGCGGCGATGTCAGCAGTTTTATCGACCGATGCGGACCATGCTTGAGGGCCGACAAGCACTGGAAGACGGCAAAAAGTGCGCTGCAGCTGGTGGACATTCCTGCTGGTCCATGGATCAAAGTCGCCATTGATTTCGCGGGCCCGTTTACCCTGCTGCCTGACGATTGCAGACATCTCATTGTCCTTACGGATTACTTTTCCAAATGGATCCACTACAAGTTCGTCAGGGAGGTTACCACTGAACGAGTGATCAGGGAGCTGAAGAGGGTCTTCGCCAGTGAAGGACAGCCGAAGATTTTGATGTCCGACAACGGCACACAGCTGGTCTCCAGGCAGATGAAAGACTTCCTGTCCAGATTGGGGATCAAGCAGGAGAAAACCCCGCTCTACAGCCCTAAGAGCAATGGGCAGGTCGAGCGCATGAATAGGTTCCTGAAGGAGGGTGTGCAGCAGGCAATAGCCTCCAATTTGGATGTAAAGGCATTTCTGGCGGACAAGGTACACACATTTCACAACACACCCAATGCTGTCACCGGGCACACTCCGTTCTACCTGATGAGAGGGAGAAGGTGTATGAGTGAGCTTACTCCCAAACTTGATAGGTGGTATGACGTGAGGGAGGAATCTGAAGATGTATCCGATGAGAGGCTGAGGGTCAAAGAAAGGATTGTGGCCAAACAGGAAAGCAACAAGCGGTACGCTGATGTGGTGAATAGAGCCAAAGTCAAAGAGGTAGCGCAGGGGGATTGGGTGTTGGTAAAGAAACCAACCAAAGTGTTGAAGGGAGAGTCTGTTTTCCAGACCCCTGCACGAGTGCAAGGAGTGACTAAGGGAGCTGTCTGTTTGGAAGGCGGGGGATGGCGGAGCAAGGACGACATTGTCAGGCTCAAGGCAGGTCAAGAGGAGATTATCATGAGAGGCAGCCAGGGGCATGAGAATGAGGTCGATGATAGTATGTACGAGTGGCAGATGCAAGAAGATATTGATGGGACCACTGAGGACGGTACGAGTGCGTGCCATGGCCTAGCGGATGCTGAAAGCCATAGCGACAGCAGTCCCATGTCAGTGAGGAATGACAGTCGCAATGTGATGAGTGCAAGCCAAGGTGGTACGGGCAACCGCAGCGCGGGGGCCAATATGCAAATCACTCCCCGCAGACCTACAAGGCATATCAGGGCACCAAAAAGGTTCGAAGATTTTGTTATGAGATGATTGTTATGTATAGTTCTCTATTTTGTTAAGAAAGGGAGATGTTGTACGTGATGTAACGTACCAGTCGGCGGGCAAACCCCGTAGTCCTGTTTCTGCTCGCACGCCGCCTGACGTCACTGGCCAATCCGGTGTCGAGGATGGCTGTGACGTCGGGGGGCGGGTTGGCAGGGCAGAAGAGCGCGAGGACGCGAGCCGGCGGTTTTCTCTCCCGCTGCTCCTCGTGGGCCGTAACTTTGCAATTATATTATAATAAAAGTTCTGAAGCACAGAATCCTGTTTCGCCTCCCTCATTGGTTCCACTACAGTAGCACGGCCACAAAAGTGAATGCTGGCCGCACTGCAAATTCAATACATAAAGAAGCGCAGCCGTAAATTTAAATAAATAAGTGCGGCCGCTAAAGTAAAAGCTGACCGCGCTGCAAATTAAAAAATAAATACATTAATAATAATAAGATAAAAGCAGGCGACATGCTGCGATATCGGGTGTGGAATAGGGGAAGCTCATTAAAGAAAATAGTGCTGACCGACTAGATAAAGCAAACTGAGTAACACCACAAGTAAAAAGTCCAGTCCTTAGCGAAAGGTTACAAACGCAGACAAGGCGGTACCAGGGAGGGATTAGTAAACCTATTCACAAATGAAAAGCAACGATTTAAAAGCACTATAATAGGAGCAAATTGAAAAGATGGGCGGGACATGGACGGAGCTTTTATTCCATACCTCAATACAGCACGCCACGCAGAGCAGCGCATGCCCTGCCCAAGCTCGACCTAAAAATGACTTGTGGCATTTTATTGTTGTGCCCAGCACCCTCAGGATACTGAGAAGGGGCTAAAAAAATGCATAAACCACAGTCTCCATGTGCTTGGGGCAACTCAGTGGCTGGTCCAGTCCAAGCAACCCCCTAAGCAGCCATTTGGCCCTAGTGCTTTGAATGTTAAAATGTAACTTTCCAATTTGTTCTTGGTTTTAATTAATTGCAAAACACCAGTGGAACAATAATGCCATCAAACGGGCAAAATATCGCTGGTTTCTGGGCAGCCAAGAATACCAATCCAGAAACAAACATATCTGCTTTATTTTTCATTACTTTCTTAGCATATTATTTTAGTGTGTGTTAGACAAGATTTATTTTAAATACCACGCGACCTCTATACCATAGAGAGTACAGAAATGGGAGAAATGCATCTGTTGTATCGCACAGCAGGAAATTACATCAGCTGTGACAATATACTCACAACCTAACTTGCCCCGCCCTTCTGCATCTCTTTATAAATGTGCTTAACCCAAGAACAAACACGTCAGCAGGTGCCATGGGGCATGCACACTTTTTGCAAGAAGTGCCCACTATATAGGGAGCAGGCAATTACAGACGCTCTTCAACTTGTTTGGAACTTCTCATTGTTGAGGTAACTTGGAGTTATAACCACTGGTGTTGGATAGGTTTGAACCTGCGGCCTACAGGTTAAAAACAGTTCTCTGCAGCAAATGCTGAACCCACCGAACTACTGAGGAAGCTTACTGCAGCTCCCTAGACTGACTCTCTCTGCATCAACCTTGAATTTCTATGCTTTTAAGGTTTAAGTGGACATGAAGAAAATAGAACAAAGTCCATTTAGGGAGAAAACATCACAGACAGGGACTTCTATATGGGAATAAAAGACCGCAGAGCACCATCTATGGAAGCACACTGTGCAGTGCCACAAATCGATCTCTGCAGGAAAGGGGTATTTTACTCTGCGCAAAAATTATTTTAACTGCTTGAAGTGTTTTCTCACAACTACAATGTCGCTATGGAGTTTGAAGCGAATGTGATTACGCAGCGCACATCACTTCCCAAAGACTGGCTATCGATCTGCTCCTTGGAATTCCGCTGGCTTCTTTCAGCTTCTTTCAAACTGATTTAGGCCTGTGATTGGCTTTATTCTCCTAGTATTGATCACACGGAGAAACCTCTCGAGAGGCTTTTATTTCACTTTAAGCACTAACGTGGCTCCCTTTCCATGGACAATAGAAGTCATTTAGATGGACTCGGGCTTGAGCAAGATTGGGTTTTCTTGGATTTTGCGCCAATTTTCGTTTACAAAATAAAATAATTGCTGTGAGATGGTCATGACCATCCAAAAGTCTCTTTTTTAAGGTATATTTAGACTATTTTTGTGAATTATGCTCTGAAAATGTATGCGACATGGAGAGAGGCAGCGTTCTCTGTTGAGCATTGAAATAGTAGACTCTTTTCTGAACTAGCATGCAACGGAGCTAGGGGAAGAGGCCCAGCCCTTACTCACTATGGGGCATATTAGCAAGGGCAATATCGCCGCTTTAGCGGCACTTTTTGCCGCTAAAGCGGTGATATTTCTATCGCCCTATTAGCAAGCTGTCGCTAACAGCAGTTAGCGACAGCTTTTAGGCGATAGCGTCCGGTTTGGGGCCCGCTTTGCATGTCAGCGATATTTATCGCTAATGACATGCAAAGTGGGCGTACCCAAACTGTTAGCGACTGAAAGCAGTCGCTAACACAGCTATCGCCTATTAGCAAGGCAGGTGTCGCTATAATCTAACGCCTGCTAAAAACATGACTTACCTGTTTATCCAATGGGAGGTGGATCTTCAGGTTAAGCCCCCATTGGCGTTAATGCGTGAATATCGCTGGATTTCCAGCGATATTCACGCATTTCGCCGCTATCGCTGGATATTTTAGCACAATGGAGAAAAACGTTGATCATAGCATGTTTTCGCCGCTAAAATATCCAGCGATAGGCAGCGATAACAATGAACGCGCTAAGCGCGTTTTGCGATAAATATCGCAACTTCTTGCTAATTGGCCCCTATATGAGCGAACATGTCTTGGGGTGGAGTAGGGTGACATCACTGGTTTCCTACAATAGTTATCAGTGGCGAGAAGCCATTTTAAATGCATTCTTCTAGCAGAACGTGCTTGTAATATTTATAGGGAAGTCATTTATAGGAAGAATGTTGGATGTCATATGTATCATGCATTTCTGTTATGTATGTCATACATTGCTCCTATATCTCTCCAGATATTTTCAGATTCAGTCCATATTCCACATCTTAAACTATACAACTGGAACACACTCCAGAATATCCGAACATCTTCCTCATATGGGCCTGGCAAATCATCAATCCCATCCACAAATGCATGCTCCTGCATGCTTTCCAATAGAATAAATTAAGAGCCCTTCAGGCGTCCCATAAATTGGCGATCTCAGCTCAACATTGATGGTTTCTCACCCTCACCAGCAACTGAGGTTAAATCACTGAGTTTAAGGGTTGATGCCTGTTTGCCCATGGGCTCCCAAATTTCTCGCATTGCTCCAAAAGTCCCTCTACACTCCCTAAAAAGTTAAATCATACTTAATCCTAGCGACTTCTGCATCACTTGCAATATGGCAACTCCACTCTTGCCGGTGTGCCACGCTCATCATTAATAACTGTGAAAGCCATTCTAAATTCTGCGGCTAGGATGAGATGAGATCTGGAATAAAAAAGTTTTGACCACATATCACTTGTATCAAAAGCACTTCCTTGACTTTCTCTAGAAGCCAGATTAAAATTTTAAGTGGTGTGTATCACATGCGAGGCTATTCACAAGCTACACCTCACTACCCGATGGCCTCTCTGTACAGTCTCTGGTAGTGTGAAGAACTTGAAGTATCAATAGGATTAGTCTGGAATCCCAAAAATAAACTCCTGCAAAGCTGCCACCCAGCCCTTCTCCAGGGCACCTCTTCATCCTCAGTAGCTCACTGTTAGTTAGTCTGATATGCTCTTCAGATCTCCTCCAGTAACTCACATGACTGCAAAGGTGCTTGTTTCATATCCACATCACTCAGTCTCCTTCACCTTCACTAACATGCTCCTTACTCCTCCTACCTCTTTAGTTTCAAAGTCAAAATACTTTATTTCCAAGAAATACATTTCTGTAAGAATGTATTTGTCGGAAATAAAGAATTTTGGGGCATATTATCAAGCCAGGCGATAAAAATATCGCTGCTTTAGCGGCAGAACACTGCCGCTAAATCGGCGGTAATGGGCTTGATAATGTGCTCTATGGAATTCCAATTGAAGCCCATGTTAGATGTGAAGGACATCTAACATGGGCTTCAATTGGAATTCCAGAGAGCATATTATCAAGCCCATTATCGCCGATTCTGCCACTAAAGCGGCGATAATTTTATCGCCTGGCTTGATAATATGCCCCTTTGACTCTTTAGTTTAAAACTGCTATCATTCAATGACCCCACAGACATAACTCTGCACCTGTCATCTTTGCCTCTTTTTGCATCCTATCCTACTTCTACCCTTTCCATCGTTCACGTCGCCTTATTGTTTACCCTTCGCTCCTTTCCACGTGAGGCATCTTACTCTTGAGTGTTTCCATTCACTGTTCTGCTGCACCATACGCTCTCCATCTCAGTCTTCCCTATAAACCATTTCTTATCCTTGACTTCATTGATCCCACCCTCCTATCCTTATGTCACTAACTCATTGTATCCCACTTTACTCCTACTATGCATGTTCACCCAACTCTTAGCTTCTTTCTACTTGAGCCACTGGAGGTTGTATTGATTTTCATAATACCTCTCCTTTATTGGCTTCTCCGTTACGCCTAACCTCGCCGCCGTCCTTTTTTTCCCCCTCACTCTCCAGTGACATCAGTCTGCTGTGTTCTTTATTCACTGATCTCTTCCCCTATGCCCCATTTGAGACTGTTTTAATTTGTTGTCATTATCTTTTTGACTTCATGACTTCATTAGTTACTTGAAATTATATGTAAAGAACTAACTCAACCCCGCCTAGTGTTGGGTTGTCCCTTACGGGCCCATCTATTCAGTTGAGTTGCGTTTTATAAAAGCGAGAAATACAAATAATGACAGTAGCCACAATAAAAAGTAGCGGGAGCAGAAGCAACATTAAGAATTGAGGGATGTACTTTTTTCTGCTGTTGTTTTTGCACATTTGTCTGAAATGCACCTCCACAAAGGGTGTCGTTTGACACACTGAGTAGCCCTTTAGGGTTGGTGGAGCTGATCACCCGTATAGTTAGCTCAGCTTTTCATGTTGTGAGAGTGATCGATTCAGGGTAATTAAGTTTCAAGTGCTTGGCGATTACTTATTTGATAATATGTGCTTTGTAAATAGTCTTTATTAGTATATATTTTTTTGCAGTTTTATGACGGGCAAATTCGACCCGTAGGTATTGGAGCGCTTTACATGAGCATTAGCTAAATTACAGAAGTTCACATTATCTTCTTTTTTCTTAGGCATGGGGAGATTAAGCGATTTTCCCAGAATCACAGGATGGTGAGCCGATGCAGAGACTCGAACTTGGTTACTCAATTTCAAGGTTGGCAGCTCTGACCACATCCTATCCCAGTATTCTGTTAAACATGGTGTATTGCTGGGCCACAATTCTGATTGCTAAGAATAACTAAACTCTGAGATTAAAGTATACCAAAAAGTGATAGATGGAATGCTTGAATTAATCTCAACCACTGGTATTTACTTGGGCTACATCGAAATCCACCGTTATTTTGCATACCATTTCACCTTACTTTAGTCCCAGCTATATGTTAATCAGTCTCGACCCTGTGGCAATTGGAACAGTCTAACCGGAACTTCCAAGCCAGGTCCTCCCTGAACCAGACCACAAGCAACCCAGGACCGGTATGGCACTTGTTATGGGCTCATCAGCCGGGTATAGCTTGGTTCCAGTGACACAGGGTGCATGGGGATCCACGTCTGGGCACACCTGTCCCACTTAGGGCGACACACTAAAGTATACAAAAAAGTGATAGATGGAATGTTGAATTAATCTCAGCGACTGGTAATTACTGGGGCCATTGTTCTTTTGCACACCGTCACCTCACTTTGGACCCAGCCATATGCAAATCAGTCTTGACCCTGCTCCAGTGGGAACAATCCAGTCCGAACTGCCAAGCCAGGTCCTCCCTGAACTGAAACACAAGCAACCCAGGACTCTGAGATTAGAAACGAGAAAAGAAGACGAGCCAATGATTTTGCATCAAGCGTATTCGAAGTTAATAAGTATATTCAAAGTGTTGAAAGCAGAGTTATTGACAAGTTGTGAGGAATTGAGCTGAAATGAGAAAAGTGGATTTCTGCATTCCTACTAAATGCATTTCTCCTGTGTTCCTTCTCCTCATACTCCCACCCCTATTAATCCTTTTTAGTACAAATAACATGAAGTCTGGATGTCCGCTCTTCGCAGAGCTGTGTGGATATATATGGCTGCGTGTTGTCTCTTGTTTCCTCACCCTCACTCCACACATATCAGAGGCGCTATCATTAAGTCAAGAGGGTGCCAGAATAGTCCACCCGCTGCCTAGCCTCGGTAGATGCCAATCATACTTGCGATGCTGCGTGAATCTCTCTATATAAATGGGGGTCTTGCGAGCATGGACACGATCAGGAAGCGTAGGGTCACCCTTACAGGACGGGAAGCCAAGATTAGAAGACTGCGTCAGAAAGCACATCAGTTCTCTTAGAGACTCACCAACCCCTCATACGGATAGAAAGAAAAATTAATAATGCAAAACAAAGAAAGGAATTCTGGGACGTGAAGCTTTTATTAAACATGCACATACATGCACGGAAGAGATTTGCGCAGGTACACACATGCTCATTAATTACTACATGCAGAAAAGCACTGTAAGACTTTGAACACTGAATTTCTTTGTTGCCTCCTACTGTAAATGGTATGCTGTTAATTTCATCCTGTGTTAGTAGAAAATCCCATGAATTGCATCTGCTACACTTTTTTTAGGTCTGGTGCATGCAAAACATTTTATTGAGAGCAACTATACAAAGAGGGGATTTAGGTCAGCCCCTTTCAATCATTGGTTGCTTTGGGTCCGCCTCCTTTAGCCGTTATTTGTGGGGAGTGTCAGTCGTATAGATTTTAAGACGTTTTGCGGATACCTCTGTTTTTTCACTGGTGACTACCAAAGTAATTTGTGTATGGCTATGCTGTTTAATGGTATTATGGGTTCACATAGGTGATTACCATGAGTGACGTAGCATGCTTTTCCGTGGGAAAATGATATCTTCAGCCACTGTGTACTGAGAGAAGCAGACTGTGCATCTATGCTATGTTACGCTGGTGTGCAGTGACTTTGGCACACAAAAAGCTGTGCTTTGTGCACAGAAGAAAGAACTTGCACGCTGCATATTGAAATCAAATGACCTGGTCTGCGAACCGTATTAGATTGTGAAGGAAATTACTTCATGGAAGATGGCCCACCCTATGGTGATGCAGCCGGTATAATCGGTCAGGGGATTCTGTGCTTACCAGTAAGAGCCAGATCTCTGCAACATCACATTAGCAACTTCTTGCAGCATAGTCTGCAGCTCATGCACTCCCCCTTCTGCCATTAAGGAACAGGCAAGACTCCAGAGCTTTCCTGTAGGTCCCTCACTGCACTTGAACCCAGGGCAACAATGTAGGTTCCAGATGACATCTTGCCAAAGGCTTCCACAAATTGAGGGATCTGCTTGAATGGCAGTTTCGCCGGGGCCAGCCTGGAGGTGTGGGGCAGCAGTGTGTGACATTGTCACCGCCACCAACCAATATGGTGAGCAGTGATTGGGCCTTTTGGTGCGTGCCTCCACCCCCCCCCCACCCCCGGAAAGCGGTTTGAGCACTTGCGGGGTCGCGCCTTTTGATTAGCACCAGGCCCCATCCATAAAAGGGGCTGCAGAGTGGCAAGCTGGTCTCTGTATCCCGCTTGCCACTCAGCCAGGAACGAACGCCACAACAAGAATATTTTCTTTTCTCTTTTCTTTGTCTTCCTTTCAGGCCTTTTATTGCCAGCACGCTCGCTGAGCACTCTGCAAATTTTCTTCATTCCTTGTTCTCCTCTTTGGCAGCATGACCGTCTCCTGGCTGGGGGCGGCATGGGCTCAAGACATTTCTCGCCTGACTCGTTGTCCACATGCACTCGGTGGCAGCTCCATCTGGAGGGGGCAAGGTGAGAGGAGCTAGTTTTGTGCAGGGGGCTGAGGTGTTCATTCTTGGTGGTGTTTTGTTACCTAGTTCCGCATTTGGTTTCACGCATTCACACCATGTCGCCTCACTTCAGACCCAGCTATATGCACCCGGGCTCCCGTACTCTCCCAGCCAATCAATGTAGTGATTGATCTGAGCAGCCTGTTTGGCCACTCAGGCAGTGGCTGGGAGCCTGTGAATGTTCTCCAGGGGGCTGTGCAACATAGCCCCGTGGAGAACATGCTAAGTGCCCGTTGGGCCGGCCAAACCGTCATGCGCACTTAGAGAAGTGCAAACCACAACTCACTCTGCTCTGGTCATAGAGTTCCGCCCAACCTGGCTCTGAATCCCACACAGAAAATAAAATGCTAATAACGTCCTGTTATTATCTTTTTATTTTTTGCACTGCTGACATAGCAGTGGGGCGATGCTCCTCCGCCTTAGCGAAGGAGCCGCCACTGCGAGGCCTGCATTCAGGCATTAAAACTGTCCTGTTTCGCTGGCTGCAACTGCTGTGCTTAATTTGCTCATGGGGTTGCACGTGGCACACATTTTTGTGAAGGAAAAGAAATCTGGGAAAGCAGTGACAAAGGGATGCAGAATAAGCTAAAAAATGTAGATAAACTGGCAGGAAGTGTAAGGTGACAGAAAAAGAGGCGTGACATACAATCAAGATTAGTTATTCTGGGCGTTCGACGACTCCGCCCTCCAGCAGTGAAGGCAGCTGACCCTTGAGTTAAAATTCACAGCGCCTGCACTTATCTTGATGGTGAAACTGTTGTCGGCACTGGGGTTTCCAAGACCGTCTCAGAAACCCAGATGATAAATATTTGTCGGTGTCCATTTTGTGCAAAGCCGCCACTCCCGCCTTAAAATTGCCCTCATGCGTCAACGTCGGACACTGGACCCCGCAGAGCGATGGCGGCCCAGAGCGAGAGAGCGCTTTGTCCTTTGTCTGTCTTCCTGTTTTGACGGCTTGTCACGCCCTCGCTACAATACAGAATTGGCTTTGGGCAACCTGAGCCCGTGTTTGTCAGCTGGCATTGTTTCTCGTGATACTGAGAAGTGGACAGCAGGCGCAGGAGCAGCAGGCAGAGTGCTGGTGGGGGGGTTTCCATGCCGGTTATATTTATTTCAAGGGGTTGGAAGAAACGTACGTGCGTTGTGATCGGTTGGTCATTTGTAGAGTCCTTTCTACCAGTTATACCAAAATACTTACAAGAAGTGGGAAGGAATTAGAATAAGCATTGGAAGAGCCATTAGGTCTCACCTTTGGCAACTACTCGCTTCGCTAATAGCTTTAGTTATATTTTACTTTATTTAAATTCCTTCCTTACGGAAGTCATGACTTTGATTTTGTTACCATTTTAAAACTCTTTTTGATTTAGTGCAATTCTGTATTGTAATTGGAAATCACTTCAATAAGGTTTGCCTCTAAAGGGTTGAGTTATTGGATTTCCAGCGCTTTTATGTTATTTGTGGGCTGAGCAGTATTTAGGTGTCCGGGTGAGTTTTGGTTCCAGGAGGGTGTTCATTATGGGCAGGGCCACTGGAATAATGCAGCAGGGGAGGGTCAAATTATGTGACCGTCCTGAGTAAAATTTGCTGCAACAAAAGGCAAATTATGCAGCATTATGCTGCATATTTTGTGATAACATTATTTTGGCATTTTTACACTTGTTAACACTGTCTGGGCATGGTATTGGTTGCACCTCATTAGTACAATTTAACACACAAATATAGCAATAAGCAAAGAACCTTTCACTGTGCACGTGTCGCTGCATTTTTACTAACTTTTGAACCGTTTGAGCTAGAAACTATTTTTATTTTGTTAAAATCTGCAGATTTTTTGGCAGATGAATTATGTGGCAAATGCGGCAAATCTACAGTTATGTGAAAATTGAAGCTGCTGCATAATCGCATAATTTCAGTGGCACTGTTTATGGGGGACATTTGAGAGCTCTGGAGCTAAGGTAGAAGCCAGTGGGAGTCAGTAGGCCATAATAGTGTTCAGATTACACGCTCGTCCAATCCTTGGCCTCTCTTCAATATGCTCATACTGATGGTCAAATATGTCCCATTTGTCATTACCAATTCTAATTATTAAGAACAGAATCATTCTTGCTACTTATGTAAATCAAACTGCTGGAAAGCCCTCACAAAGCCAATTGTTCTGGCTTATTTTAGTCACACGTTTGTTGTTTATTTAATTAATTTATTTATAAAGTTTTATATAGCGTGAACATGATCCCGAATATCAGTATATCAGAGCGTTTCACAATTGGAGGGAAAGGAAGGTAACAATTTCAGTACCGGCATCAAATAATAATACCAAACAAAACAGTTACAAACAAAAGGGGTCAACAAAGAATAAGACAATAACTGGTACATAGCGAACTAGGAGTGGAGCAAATAATTAGTAAAAGAAGAATGGCACCCAGCAGACGATCCAAAACCCTTTTAAGGTAAGAACTTGTTCATAAGGAATCTTTTAACGTCCAATTTGTAAGCAACCTTGGAGGAAATTCTACGTACTTCCGGTGGGAGAGAGTTCCAGATCTTTGGAGCAGAGCTTTAGAAAGCTCAGTGACACGTTCTCTTTTTGCAAAAGATCTGTGGTTTCAAGAGGAGAGAGTTAGCACTTCTTGAAGGTCTACCCCCTCTGGCTTTTGCGCTAGATAACTGGGGGGTTTGAAATGAAGGGCTTTGTGAGACTGGCAGGCAATCTTTAGCTGTATTCTTGCTTCGTAGGGCAACCAATTTAGGGATTTTAAGACTGGGGAAATGAGCGCATTTCTTTTGGTACCCGTAACCAATCTGGCAGCAGCATTCAATGAGGCCCTTAGTGGGGCCAAGGTATATTTGGGGAGGCCACAGAGCGTAGCACTGCCATAGTCTAGCCTCGGCAAAACAAGCACTTGAACCACTTGCTTGAAGTCAGCTTGTGAAAGAAAGATGAGATTCCGGAGTATCCTCATGAGGTGATTAGCTCCCTTGCACACATTGCTAATGTGATTCTTCATGTTCAGATGCTAGTCCAGGGTGATTCCGAGAGATTTGGCTGAGTCAATAAAGAGGGGGGAGCAGTTGAAGGCAGTGAGGTGGTTCATCCACAGGTCTAACTTGGGGCTGTGATTCGAAGGAGAAACGAGAAGGAATTCTGTTTTGGAGGCGTTGAGTAGGAGGTGGTTCTCAGTTAACCAGGTTTGAGTATTCATTAGGGTAGTGTTGGGTGATATGAGGTTATCCAGGGAGGAGATTTTCAGATAGAGTTGTGTGTCATCCGTATACATATGGAAGAGAATGTCCGTGGAATTTAGTGCATTGGCTAATGGTTCCAAGAACAAGTTGAAGAGTATGGAAGATAGGACGGACCCTTGTGGGACCCCCATGGATACTGGTGATGGCTGGGAGAGAGAGTGGTTTGCCTTGACTCTTTGGGATCTGTGGTGGAGGAAGGACGAAAACCATTGTAACACCAGACCAGAAAGGCCCATCCTGTGCTCCAAAATGAATAGGAGTTTGTCGTGATTGACAGTGTCAAACGCAGAGGAAAGGTCAAGGAGGATTAGGAGGCAATATTCATTTTGGTCAAGCATTTTTAAAAAGTCATCCATAAAGTGAGTGAGAGCCGATTCGGTGCTGTTCCCACTCCGAAAGCCAGATTGATGTTTTTCCAGGAGATGGAAATTCTCAATGTGAGCACAGAGTTGAGATTGGACACATTTTTCTAGGAGTTTGGCTAGAGTGGGAAAGTTGTTAAGGTCAGCACTATCTGCGTTAGTTTATATAGGTGATACCTGAGCTGATTTTAGAAACTCCGGGATCGTGCCTTGTGACAGAGATGTGTTGACAAGATGGAAGGTGGCAACGGGTCGCTGAAGTGATTAGATGGGTTGATACTCTGAAGAATCTTGTTAATGTCTCTTTCAGTGAGGGGAGTAAAGGTGCCCCATGAGGCATTGTTCTTGGTGCTGAGGCTAATTGGTTCGATCCTCTCTAAGAGGGCTGGGGGGGTGCTGCAGACCCATAGGATAGCAATAGAGCCTTCCTGGAATGAAGATCAATATTGACGAGTCTTGATTCCTCAGTAAAGAAAGCAAACCAGTTTGTCGCATGAAGGTGGGCTGACTCCAGAGTCAGAGCGGTTTGGTGCTTCCACCGTTTGCTGTTTAACCAGTTCAAAAAGTTTCTTGGGGCGATTAGCGGCTTGATTAAGTTAGGCTCTGAAGTAGTCGGCCTTAGCACTCTTGATTTGTTTGTTATAGGAGCTCTTTACCGATCTAAGGATTTTTAGCTGGTCCGAGGATGGTTTGGATCTCCAGGTTAGTTCAATTGCCCTAAGGTTGTGGCATTCCGAGTTTAAGTTGCCGTTGAACCACGGTTTGGATATTTTTGTTGAGGCTTTTTTTGTTGGAGTGGAGCTATGGAATCCATGATGCTAGAGTTAGTAGAGTTGTAGAAGTCAGTGAGTACATGAACCTCAGACATGTCAACTTGGGATGGGAAGGCATATTTACAGTGGGTTGCTAGGTCGGCTGTATTGATATATCTGAGGTCACTTTTCCAAATCGATTTTGTTGGTTGAGCCTTCCTCAGAGACACCTCCATGTTAATATAAAAGAAGATGCTGTGATGGTCGTACCAGTCGCAAGGGGTAATGGTATCCAGTATGATGGTGTGTCCTTTGGTGATGATGAGGTCCAGAATTTCTCCTTTATTATGAGTTGGCCGGTCACTATGTTGAATCAACTAATGATCACTTAAGTATGATTTGAGGCATGTTACAGCTTGGTCATTGGGGTTAGACCAGTGAAGGTTGAAATCACAGAGGAAGATTTGGGGCATAACGGAATCGAAATTGCCAGAGATGAGTTCCATTAATTGTTCGATGAAGGGGAGGTTGTCCCCCGGGGGTGATAAAATGTGTGTAGTTTGCACACCGGAAGGTTGTTACTTGAGATGTTGAGACCAAGGTATTCGCAGGAGGATGGCGTAGAGGACTCCGAGTGGGAGCCCGAGAGTGTGCTCCGATGTATACAAGCTAGGCCACTGCCCAGCTTCATAGCTCTGTCTAGACAAATTATGTCAATGGTAGGAGACACTATGAGGTCTAGGATAGGAGTGGAAGAGGGATAGAGCCAAGTTTCAGTGAGGATGATGATGTCTATCTCATTGTGTTGGATGAGGTCGAAGATATCCGAGGCGTGTTTACTGGCTGACCTGCAGTTGAGTAGTACGCATTTAAGTTGTACAGGTGTATGGGGGAGGAGTCTGTATGATGTTCACTCTCACGAGGTTGTCATTATTTATGACTCTAAGGTTGTGAGGGGGTTCTCTGTTTCGGTTAGCGTGAATGGCTTGAATTTGCTCCGGAGGAATCTCGTTGGTGTTTAGAATAAGCGAGAAAGAGTTGAGTAGGTCATCGATATCATTAGACGCAAGATAGGCCTTCGATCTTCTGGGGGGGGAGGGTGCGTTAGGTAGGGGTACAGTTTTTGAGATAGAGAGGGGGGACAGCTGGCCAAGGCGAGCTCTATCACTATCGGAGGCTCTGTTGTGCAATATGCCTGTTTACAATAGCAGAAAACATTCGAAGAGGGACTTAAATGCTTGTCAGTCAACATGCTGTTAAAAGCACAGAATTGTAGTTCACATAATTTAAGCCATACCTTTAATTACTTAGGCCACACCCCTTTTAGAGCCCGCTCCACCACCAGTTTTATTACTTATTGTGGTCCACAATAGGCTTTTTCCTACAGGCAGCAAACAGACAAGGGTGGGCTCCAAACCCCCTCTCTGTTCTTGGAAAGCCAGTATATGCCTCGAAAGAGACCGCACATGCGCCGTCTAGTAAGTTCATGATAATAAGTACTGAGGTGACTGGACTTGCAGAGCTGTGCTGTATAAGGATTTAATTCATTATATATTGAGGTTGTTGCTATTGCCTAGTAGGTCTGAAGCACTGTAAACGACAAGTATAACAATGATGCCCGGCAGAGCATGGTCTGCATCTTTTCAAGAGCCACTATAAGCCTTTCAGAGTCTCAGGCTGCTGGGAGGCTCAGACTCCAGAAACTGGAGGATGGCAAAGGAGAATGGAATGCGGATTAATGCAAACCAAGTATTTGCCATCCCTGGTGAAAGATGCTCTTTATGTATATGGAGCACAATTGTAGATAGTTTTCAGGAAGTAAACACCTTCCTTAACAAGTCCGGACAACTTCACTGAGCTTGACAGTGGGGTCAGCTTTGTACGGGGATGAGTTGTGGGGGGTTTCAAAACAAGATGACATTATAAAATCTGAGAATACATTTTTAAGAAACTTGACATCTCTCCCAAGTAGTACTCCATTATAGCCATTATTTTGTGACCTAGGCGTCACTAGGGCCATGGACAAAATTTGTCTGCGACCCTTGTTGTACTGGAGGCGCCTGCGGACCACTCCCGAACTGGCCCCTTACATTGACAGTTTAAAAGGATGTCATGAAGGCTCATTACTTTAACAAAATCTTATGGCTTACAAATATGAAGTCAGTCCTGTACTCAGGGCTTCAAGATTTATGGGAGCAACCAAACGCTACTGTATTTCCATCCAAGGCTGGGATGAAACTGAAATACTGGTCACTTGTGGAGGCTGAGGATGCTCGGAAGTCAGCCATTGCTAAATTATCCTGTGATTTTGGGAAGTGTTGACTGTCCTACTGCATAGAAAACTCTATTTACAGTTTTGCACAGGCACTTTACCTCTCAGAACGTTTACATCAGTTTCGAAGGGCGTAGGAGGCACGTCTTGTCCCATTTGTGACCACCAGAAGGAAAGTGTTTATCATGTCTTCTTCGCCTGCCCTGGCTATTCATCCTCTCGGCATAATTGGCTACTACAAATTTGTAGGTCGGTAGGTGTAGGTAAGCATCAGGAAGCCCTCCGCATTCTCAGATCAGATTCTTGCACATTAATGGTTATTTATATTCTAAATTCTTGGATGCCACGTGGGTGCTTCTCAGAATAGCTCTGCATGGCTCCCTTGTTTGACGTCCCACATCCTGTATGTCTGATTCAAATATTTTATCAAGATTTTAGTTTTAATGACATTGTCTAATTTTTAGGTCGAGCCTAGCGCAGCGCACATGTGTTGCTCTATGGGAGGTTTATTGTGAGCGCTCAAAACTTCTCTGTGTGGGTCTCACTCCACCCACACATTGGCTTGGCCTTTGCGTGTGTCTTTCAATAATGAAAGCACGCAAATGGCCAAAGGTGGGTGCATGTCCCACCACTCCCACGGCATTTTGGTCTCGGGAGCGAGCAGCGGCTCGCAGGCTGGCAGCTGCATTCCTCGTCGCGTCATGGATCAAGTTACTAAATAAACAGAGCGCAGTCGCTTTCACATTCCCGGCCGCGCTTGTTGTTTTGTGTGGGCTTGTTAATTAGTTTGCTTTGCTTGATATGTTATGGAAGTTTAGCAAAACATAAGTAGTTACATCAAAGGTCACTTTTGAGACTTTCCTCTCGCTCGTGGCGCTGTTAGTTTAAAACTCCTACATTCCACCTATCTCCCCTCGTCATCCCCCTCTCTCTTTCTCTCGCTCTTATTTCATGTGACCCCGCCCCTCCCCCGACCCTTCCCCCCTCTCACACACACATACCACTACTTTGGTGTCCCTGCACATTAGTTCCCCCCAGTTTGCCGTTTCAGGCCGCTTGTGCTAACGCAGCCTCCGTGTTGTCAGCAGGCTACCCTCAAGTACATGTGCACGCTTCCTTCAACAACTGCCCTCCATTTCAAACTTCCTGCTGATCGCAAAGCACAGCCCTGTCTCGCATTTGCATTTTTTACACTTATGCACAGGCTGGGACCTCCCTTCTTTAGGGGCCAGCACTAGCAGCAGCAAAACAGCAACCTGCCATTTTTAACAAGCGCCTAGCCTTGCTTCGCACTGGCCTCGAGGCACTTGCTTCGCAATGGCGTCTAAGGCACTCTGCTCGTGCCACTTCTCTATGTGCCGGGGGCTGCAGGGACTCCCGCTCAGCAGCTGACGCTCACCCTCTCTCCTGTCCCAACTCTGGGGAGGCAACTTCTTTACTGTCAAGCTCTGGCTGTACGCTCCATCTTTATTTTTTATCAAGGCACCTTGTATTCAAATAATGTCCATGCCCCGCCCCTCTGTGCGTATTGAAGAGAGAGCAAGGCTAGGGTCCGAGTACTGCCTGGGTCTAGGGCCCTTAATGTAACAACTACCAAACTTAATGCGAGGAAAGCGAGTACCGAAAACACAAATCTACAGCTGGAAGCCGCCCCTTTAATCTTCCTTTCCGATGAACTCCGAGAAGCATTAAATGACCGGCTAATTGGGAGGCATTTTTAGGGTGTGCTAAAAGATGGGCAGATCTCTCAGACTGCCACCCCACAAGCGGGGACGCCTTAAGGGCATTCTGCATGCAATAGCATTTCTCAAACAGCTTTATGATAGCAGCATAAAGAATGTTATAGCTCTGTTAACTTGCATCGAGGCACTTGTCTTTGTACTTTTAAGTGCCTTACAATGTGTCCATAAATGTTTACTAATGCAAGCATACATTTCTAAATCATAGTACTTGAACTAGCATGTAGCAGTTGTATAGCTCTTCAATTCCTGGCTCCACAACACCCAGAAAAATGTGCTGCGTGGCTAAACACTTATAAGGTCCCAAAGGCGAGACTTGTTGGATATGCCAATGCTTGTTATAATTATGTGTATAAATGTATGCTTTTATGTTCTTAGGCAATATTCAATGTATTTTTATTCTGTGATGTATGTCGTATAGTGTGGTGAATTGTACTTTTATGGCCCTGGTGTCCGAAATAAAGTGTTTTGAATGAGTCACTATAAGCCTTTCCGAGCCTCAGGCTGCTGGAAGGCTCATACTCCAGGAACTGGAGGATGGCAAAGGAGAATGGAATGCGGATTAATGCAAACCAAGTATTTGCCATCCCAGGTGAAAGATGCTCTTTGTGGATATGGAGCACAATTGTAGATAGTTTTCAGGAAGTAAATACCTTTCTTAACAAGTCCTGACGACTTAACGAAGCATGACAGTGGACAGGTCAAAACCCATCCAAATGGTGGTTGTGGCGTGAACCAGTCTGGAGAGGAGCTGTGCTCATTGGAGGACAGGACCGGCTCCTGTGCAGTTGCAGAATCTGGTAACCAAGCAAACAAGGAACAGCTGCCAGTAGAGCAGCCATGGCACACACAGACAGCACTGTCAGGTGTGCAGTCTGGCACGGAAAGGGGGTCCAGGACGCTGTAGTAATTCATTGGCCCTGTCTCTACTTCTACTGCTCTAGGTCTCATGGGCATGTGAATTGGCAGCAGAGATATCCAATGAAGTGCAAGATAACACCAGCTGTAGCAGGGTGGGTACTAAATAAATGTACAGTGCTGTGCATGACAAAACCAAGGATGCCCACCCCACCCACTGCTTGGATGGGCTTCTATCTCTCCTTTGTGAGCAATGGGGAGCAGAAGCAACAGAGGAATTGGGAGCACATGAGGTGAAAAAAGCAAAAATAATAGCTGAGCAGGTTAGGGGAGAGGGAAGCTGTGAATCGATTGGGATGGTAGTAACAGAGGGGGGGCTGAGATGTGTGCAGGAAAGCAGCTTACGAGGGAAAGAGCTTCAAAACAAGTGCACGCTTATGGAGAAGTGGAAGAAAAAAGTAGTCGCCTAATTATAAACAGTGGAAGGATACAAGTCAGACAATCTAAAGGATGGTAAAGAGGCTATGCCCCAGGGGAGGGACAAACAGAGGAAGGCAATCAATAGAATAAGCAGCAAGCAAACAAGAGTGACAAGCGAACTAATGTAAGTGTTTGGTAAGTCCATAATAGGTCTTTTGCACCACACAGCTTGCACGACGAGACATAAAAATACCACCATCGCGCTGGCTAGTCAACAAGTGTTTTTTTACACTACATAAAGAAGGGATGGGTGGGTATGGGAAAAGTTGTCTGCTGCAGCTCTTCAGCTGTGAAAGCACTGGACCTGGTGGAGGCTGATGGGAGAGTGGAGGGAAGAAATGTGCCCTGAGGGTTAGGTTTTGACAGGCACACTGTCTCCGGCGGTAGCACAACAGATGCAAGTAGCAATTGTGCATTATAAGCGTATTAACACTGGAAGCTTTCTTCAGTACTCTGTGAACGTGTGCAGCACAGAAAACAGGGCAACACACGTGCACACACACCCTAGCACCACACTTACCTCGCACACATAGAACGTGAACTGATAGCAGCGGCACATGCGATTAACAGTGGACAGGCCCTGACAGTGAGAGACGGTGCAAGGAAGTAATGGTGGAGAGAAGGTGCCCAGAAGGTGTGCATTCCCCGAACTGGTAGTTTAGGTCCAGTCAGGCCGAGCACACCTTGGCTGAAGTCTATTCGCAGCATCGACTTGACCTTACTGATTTGAGTCTTCTGGCTGGCTTAGGTCAGTGAGCCAGTTGTGTAATCTACTGTCACCGCCACACTAACAGCATGTGAGAGTTTACCCTCATGAGTTTTACTCTTTATATGCCTGTCCCCAAGTGTCTGTCTCCTAATGCTCCTCGTTCTTTAATGTTTGACCCTTTCACCAACCTAGCTACCACCCTCTGTAGGCGGTCATGTCAGAGACAAGCCAGCAGTCGATGGTGAGGTGTCTTAGCGGAAGCAACTTTAGGGACTGTCATGGTCTGACCACCAGAAGCCCAATTTTTATGAAGTGATTATGTGCTCTGTTTAGGAATGCCCTACCACGGGAAGGCTGCATGGGGGCAATGGGGGATGACGATGGGTTGATTTTTATTACAGATGATCACATCACAATTTAATCAATCTTTGCAGGAGGTCCGAATGTGAGAAGGTCTTATAATTTCCTTTTATCTTCTTTTCACACCATGACACACACCTGCTCACCTCTTTGCATGGGGGCGGATAGTAAAAGGTCCTGACTGCCTTAGCCTTGCTGCCTTCTTTGGGGTGGGCAGCAGGATGTTCTGTTCTGTTATTCAAACTTGTTATCGCACAGTACTCACCCCCAGAGGAGTATGCCGGCGCTAGGCACAGCAGGTTGGCATGAAAGATCACCAGAGAATTACGGAGAAACATTAAAGAGCCATGTTTTTAATAGATTTTTTAATTTGGCAAGATCCTCACACAACCGAATGGAAAAGGGTGCAGTACTTTTGTTAGTTTTTCTCTTTCATTCGGTCATTCTGTCTCTCCCTTTCTATCTCACTCTCTCTCTCTCTGTCTCACTCCCACTCAACTCCTCTGTCCTCTCTTCACCAGCCATCAATTGACACATTCCAGTTAAATCTTTGCCCGGATTGTGTGGAGGGCTGAAGGGTGGGACTGGAGAGAAAGCACAGCATTATGCAGATCCCGCCCAGCAGCGGAAGATGCACAAAGCCTCTCATCATAGGACCAAATAGGGATACAGAATGAGCCTGATACCCAAAGGGCACTCGAGCAATACATGATCATATAGATAAACAGTCTTTGGACAGATTTGCTGCTAGAGTTTTAAGAGTGGCCACATTCACTTGGGACATAGTTCTTTCTCCATAAGTGTGCTAACCAACCATGCTGCATGACGGGTGCATTTAAGCCAAGACTGCAGAAATCATTGTCCTGTGCTATGATATGCACCAAGTGTTGAGCACACTATGAATGTGACTCAAAGCCAATGTGTCCATGGGACTCCTAGGGGATGCTCGCTTGATGCAGATCTTGTTTCATATAAGCCTGTCTGCGAGACATAGCACTGGGGTAGGGTGGGAGGGACAGGCGAGCACTGCCTGTGCCCCGCTACTCTAAAGATGAAGAGAGCAGCATATGCACAGAGTCACAATGGTGCTGTTCATCCTCTCCCAATCATAGTGTAAGAGGAAAGTCTGAGCTTACAATTTCACAATACACAGAGAACTACTCTTTACAATAACATTCAAGGTGCAACTGTCCGAACATAAACTGCAGTAGGAACTCAACCCATTGAGGTGTTGTGTCTTTCTAAGGGCAGATGTGTTGAGAAAACCTTGTACCTCACGGTTTCAGAGCAGGAAAAATGCAGGGAGTGAAACACAAGCATTTCTTCTCTTTATTCTGCTGTGTTTAGCCACGTCAAAGCAACACTAACTTATTTAAATCTCTGTGGAATTGTATAAATGCGCACTCCCTGGGAGAACGGCCTTGCTCAAGGGGGCCGCGCGCACTTTGCGGCCTCGGCCTCGTGCGACCTTGGAGGCCATGCTTTCCACGTGCCCATCCGGTTGCCCCATAGGGGTACTGTGTGGCCTCTACGCACTGCACGCGGCCTCCCACTGGGCTGCCCCAAAAATGAAGAGATCGCTCCTGCGCGGATACAACTCTTAAACACGCCCAGCCTCAGTGAAGAATGGAGCGGGAGACGACTGTTGACCATTGCTAGCACCCCGACTCTGCGGATTTGCCTACTACTCGTGGCAGTTCATGCACAGGACGGTCCACAATTCAAGTTTACGCTTCCTTTGCTCGGGGAAACTGTTGCCTCTAATTACGTTTGCGGCGCCAAGCGCAGGATGGTGATCTGCAGCCCTAGTGAGACGTAGATGCTATTATTATTAGAAAAAATTAAGCAAACTCTTTGGGGGTATTGTTTAAGCACGGTGGTGGGCAGTTTGTCCTGCAGAGCGATAAACTTAAACAAAGCCTTATCAAAGTGGTTGCTGCAGTGCCAAATCGTACCAGTTTTATAGAACTGTAAAAATCTTACTTTATAGATCTGCTGCCTTGACTGGATGGACAGTGCGATGGGTGGGGGAGTGGGGTGGGGGGTGGTGTTATGTTTTTTTAAGGGAGGGGACTGCTTTGGTTCTGCATGTCTCTTTTGTAGTCTGTATACGATACTTCATGAGAAAAATGTCAAAACTGGTATGTTGTCTTTTGATATGGTTGAAGTCTCTGGGTCACAGAGCTTCGCTGGATGTGTCTTTGACGAATAAAATTTGTTTACAAAAAAAAAATCTTACTTTGTCAGGTGCAGATTGAGGAGTCCTGAGTTTGCTTTTTTTGGGACTCAAACCTGTGACCGACCGGTTTCACCCAGGTTTCTGCAGTTTATGTTTAAGCTCACTGAGCTATCTTACGCACTTGCTGAGAGCTAACTCCAGGGTTTGCAGATGCTCAACGCTTTGGTTTGAGTGTTCCCATTAAATACGCATTGCTTGAATACTTGATAGAGGCTTTCAGACAGCTCAGAGAGTGCACAGTAGATATGAGGTTCTTCTGGACTTCACACAATGTGTTTACTCAAGAATTCAATTTGGATTTTCAATTTTGGTCTCGTTCAGGAAGATTTGAGGGAATTACCTCTTTTCTGGAGAATTTAGCATTGTTCTGTCCCAGTGTGCGAGATCTGGTCTCACAATTTGAATGAGAGATGTAACCGCCCAATTATAGAGACTCTCCAAAGTGCAGTGAGAGAGTCCTCTAGAATTACGTCCACTGGAATTATGAGGCAGGGGAGAACCAAATTATGCGGCAGGATTGATTAAGACACGCAACATAAAAAGGCATGTATGAGAGGTGTAATGCGGCACATTAGTTTGTAATTATGACAGGTTAACATTATCTGGGCAAAGGTTTCTCGTAATTAGTATTACTTCGACACTCAAATATGGAAATAAGCTACAGAAAGGTGATCAGTCAACCTTAGCGAAGGGCCTTCCACAGCGCTGCAACATATGTTGCTGTTTTTGGTAACATCGGATCTATTTGAGCGAGAAATACAATTTTATTTTCTTAAATCTGCATACTAAGCAGCATATGATGGATTATGTTGCAAATGGGGCAAAATCAAAATTATGTGGAACACGTCGCGGCTACAAAATTGCAACATTCCAGTGGCCCTGCATTAAGTGTAGGAGCAGCGTCCTATCGAGAAGTTGTCCCTAATAGTTTGAAATACTGTTTGTCCAAAACCGCCACAAATGCTCTGTACTCTTCCTTCCTAAAGAATCTGGACATAGTACCTGCCGTCCACTGCTGATTTTCTGAGTGGCGGATCCCATACTTCTCTCAGGCAAAGTCTCATTGGCTGGGGAGGCGGCCTGTTTCGGTCCTGCCCCCCTCCAATTTAGTTGTGATCTCATTGACTTGGCTAGCTCGCATGTTGCGTTACACACGGATCACATTTATTCAAAGTACAATAACACCATTAACAAACATTCATTAGAAACCTCCAGGACAGTTTTTAACAAACATCTTATTAAACATGAAGAATAGTTACACTCCTAAACTAGTCAAACAGCACACCATATTAGTTACCTCATGAGTAGGCCAAAAAAAGAGTGTCAGTCTCTTTCTCACACACACACACTCTCTCTCTCCCCCCTCTCTCTCTCTCTCTCACACACACACACACACACACTCTCTTTAGCTCTTTTCTCTCACCCCCCTCTCTCTTTCTCTTTCTCTCTCCCTATCTCCTCTTTTCCCTCTCCTTATTCTCCCTCTCTCCCTTGCATATTGGGGGACAATCAATGCCAATACCCAACCAGACTCGTGCCCTGGAAGGCCCTTGCCTTCCACCAGCTTAAGGAGTCCCCTAACCCTAGTAGTGAGATCAGAAGCTATTGCCCCGTGCCCTACACATCTACACAAAGTCTTGAACCTTTGTCCCCACCCTGAGGAGAAATTCACAGAGAATGAAAACGCACAGTAACAAACTTGGCGCTATATCCTAAGTTGATCTTAGGGAAACTCTTTGTGGACTGATTTATCACATGTTTTGCTTCTATCCACTCCCAAACTTGCTTGTGTAAGGGAGTTGGGAGGGTGGTTATTTCCACTTGTAGCATCAGATTGAGGTTATTAAGAATTTTGGGGTTACGGTGGCCTTCCCTAATACAGGCTACTTCCTGCAATCGAGACATGGCTGTGATGTCGCTATTCTCGAAATATATTTCCAGCCTCTGTGCTCTATGTGCCTCTGCAGTGCCGGAAGTGGTCTACAGGCAAGAATACAGGCACCAGCTGCCCACGTGCTCAGAGTCTCCATGGCCACGGTCTTAGAGGAGGCTGTAGTTTTGCAAGAGTGGGGGAGGAATAAGGAACCCACTTGCACCCCCAGCCTAATCGCACACCCCACCTAAGAGAGGTGCACTCTTTCAGAGGTCTTCTATCTGGAGACTGGTCAGCAGAGAGAAGGCCTTGAAACTAAAGAGCTGTGCCACACAAACTGGTGATTGGCACGTGGGGACAAAGGGTTGTCTCATAAAAAAAGACGGTGTGGAATACTGGGATGGGAGGAGCCACTCTCACCCACTTGGTGATGGGCAGAATCAGTTTCCACGCATGAGGTGATGGTGAGAAACCGCACCCACACAGTTTGCATGGAATGAGAGAATATGCTGACAGGTCTTTTGTTTTTGACCTCTTGTTTTTGCCAACTGTTTTCGCATATATTGTGTGGCATTGGGGAAAAACTGCTTTTAAAAAAAAGAAATCCAGGGCAATGACATGTGCTAGTACAGTTTAGGACACTATGGCAGCCGAGCGAGATAATGCATTCATCACCATTTTTTTTATTTTTTTTATTTACCTGTTCTAAGATTGTGGACACCACTTGGAAAGTTAAATAATGTTTTTTTTGCAAAAGTGCCTTTTTTTCCAAAGTATTTTATTAATTTTATATAAGCAGATACATTAGCATTTCTGTTACAAGGTTAGCCAAACGTAGTTTGTAGAGCAGTGTTTACTTTGAGATATATGTTTCGCTAATCCCTTCTGGCTTGACTTTGCTGGCAAATTAGGCAAAGGATGATAGAAAGAAAGAAGCAGAAAGAGAGGATACAAGAAAGGTTCTGTAGCTATGAGACCAATTGGACTTCTAGCCGCGTGCCAGAGCAGTCACCCCCTGGTTAGCTTGTGGCAAGATTGGTAGCCATGTCAGTCCCCCCGGCACCCCTTAGGCCATTGTAGTAGCGTTCGATCTCTCTCCCCCACCGCCCACACGGGGGGGGGGACTGGAGTGGCTTCATGGGGGGTCGTAGGAGTCTAGGTACATGTCGAGTGATTTCCACATCCCCCTGGTTGCTGGTCTCCAGGGCGAGTTCTGTAGCGCGAGGTTATCTGGGCCTTTGAGGTGCTGTGCTTTATTTATGAAACCAAAGATGTTCTCCCAGAACGTTTTGAGTGTTAGCAGCATGTCAGCTGCTGGGTCTTCCAAAAATTTGGAACCCTTTAAAAAAAAAAAAGTCCACAAAGTGCAAAGGGAGCTGTGGAGGAGCAAAAGGAGGGGCAGTGGTGGGGGAAAAGTCAACAAGGGGGCAGCAACAGGGAGTGGGTGGCGGAGCAAAAGATTGCCTTGAGGCGTGATGGGTGGGGGGGGAATAAAAACAACTGGAGTAAAAGCTGAGTTGGGGGAAGTAGTAATGAAATAGGTAATGGGAAGAGGAAGTAACGTGGAGCACTCTAGGGGCCGATGTATTGTATTTGTGGTGGCTGGGAGGACGCACTAAAACACATGCACTCACATGGAGTGCTGTAATGAAAATTAAAAAGTAGTTCCTTGAATGTGAGCAGTGGAAGGATACAAGTGATGCAATCAAAATCATGGTATAGAAGTTACATACAAGTGGAGGGACAAACACAAGAAGAGCAATGAAAGCCATTGAATGAGAACCAAGCAAATGAAGGTGACAAAGTCAACCACTAGTAAGAAATGGGCTGGCCAAAAGCCCACTGTAAAATTTAGGTGCTGTCCACAAGAGACCTTTTAACAGCTAAAAGCTGTCTGTAGGCGATACCCTAAAACGGCCCTTTTGGTTTGGGAATGCCCTCGCTGAACCAAAGAGAGAGAGGTCCTCTGTCCGTTTGGTGCTTGCAAATTTAGGCGGGTTGTCTGCATAATCCCACACCCAGTTCTTCGATGCAGCAAGGTACTTCAGGAGCCCTGTACAAGGTCACTAAAAGTAGGTATTCACAATGCTCAGGTCACGAGTGCACACATGTTCTGAATGACCATTCCTCACAAATGTATGACTTTCAAAAATCTCTTTGGGTCCAATAAGTTTCTGCTGCGCCCCTTCTCTCACTCAGCCAACTACCCGCCAGTGTCAACACTTTAAGAAGTCTTCCATTGCTGTGCTTGGTAAAGAGTGGTGTGAGGTAAAATTATTCCTCCCTACATTTGTGTGAGGTGCCTAGCACAATACGTGGCTTGACCACCACAGAGTTGCACAAAGACCTTGGGTTATGCACCTCTCTGCACTATTGGGTCTGCAGGAGCCTACTTCACTGCACCAAACCGAGTGCCTAACACACTTAATCCCACTAATAGTAGTGCTGAAAGTCCAAATAGATGTGCTTAACTGCTAACATGTTTCACTTCTATTCTGCCCACATCTGCATGCCCTTGGCATTTTGATGTAACTTGCCATCATATCCTCCTGTGTATGCAAAGTATTGTGCAGTAACACTGCATATAGCAATATATCCCAAATTTACAGTCCTGATTAAGTCCATAGAGGACGAATCGCGTTGGCTGTGCTGACTGGAAAATTTAATGTATTTAAAAATAAATAAAAGTTGGATACTGGATGCATTCTTAAGACTCCTGACAATTGAATCTCACTTCTTGTTCATCATTGTTATATTTGTTAATATTGGATTGCCTGAATTTGGGCCGGAAACAAAACAATATAGTGGACACTCCTTTTCTAATTGTTGTGGTGTAAATTGAATAGTTCTGGCTTCTAGGCAGTGAAGCCATGAAAAGTTGAGTGTGGGATCACTGATGATTTTTAGTATGATACACTGGTGAACCAGTAGGGCCTTCACTGCTTTGGCTTATTTTTTGTCAATATACCCCAACTAACAGTTTGAATAAGATATTTTGTCAGAGAGGTCTAATGTTTTGTATGCCATCATAGATGAGTATGCGGCTTCATACTTTCTTTACACCATGACAAATTAACCGCAACAGCTTAATGTTGTGATCTGCCTGGCCCACTTCCTATTTGAAATTTGACTTTTGTACAACAAGGCTCTCGTCCACCACCCACCATAATATTTATTATTGAATAAGTGATTTAATTAGGGCAAGCAAAGGCAGCGAAGTACAGATGGTGCGAAAATGGGTTTCCGTCTTGTGCGTTTGGATGGAAAAGAAAGTGACACATCACATCCCGGCGGCTGTCACTGCCTGCGAGTGGCAGCATGCCAAGTGAGGAGCGAAGATGAACAACTCCTATAGGTGGCTGTTTCATCTTATTTATATTTCCTTCAGAGCTGGAAACGTGACAGCGTGGTGTAAAAAATCATTCCACCATCTGCCAGCTGAATTAAAGTACTCCTGGTACAAAGACATAAAAGCAGATCTTTATTTTGAGCCCTCCCAACAGAACATGTTGCTGATCTGCAGCAAGTGTGCATTGTAATACTGGCCATCTATTGCTTCAAGCAGTATCTACGTTAGCGATTTGTCGGTATGAGCGAGAGCTTGGTTCACTCCTTGGATAGGTAATATCTTGTATTGAGCTCACCAATCCTTGCTTCCAGAGAGACTCTCTTTATGGTCCCGTTCTTGCGTCCAACCACCACAGACAGCTGGAGATCAGGCCATGACCAGCTCAGGTCTCTCCTTCTTTCTTCCTGAAGAGTACAAATTTAGCACTGCACATCTGACATAAAGATAGCCGATATTTTTTCTGTGTGCTTCCACAGAACCAAAGTTTGTCCTCCCCGACTCCCGTTTTCCCATAATCCCATACTTGAAATTTGTCCACCCATATCCTCTACATTTCATCAACGTTTTAAAGATTTTTACATCCTACTGATGGCAGAGGGGACTCTACATGAGCACCCATTTTGGGACTGTGCCTTGCTGAATATTTCCAAGTCTCCGGGTCTTGGCTTGTGTTTGTAGTCCTTGCTCTATGGGCATATGGTGAGGAGTGAATGTTTGATAATAGCTTCTTTAGTGAAACCGCAACCTTGAAAAAGGATGACTAATAGCTAGAAGATAATACATCTGACTTCTTTATTTTATGGTTTTGCACTTTGACATTCACTGCACAAGAATCATGCCACATTTACCCAAAGAAACTGGAATTGCCACCATATTGAAAAATCCATCGTACTGCCAGAGGGTCACGGTTTGTGGCTCAGGAAATCGTTCAAAGATATGCATTAGTTGCACATTATAGGGTTTCTCAGTGGGGCTTGGAAAAACTCTTGTGAGATTGGTTAGCAGCTGGTCTATGGGATTCACAGGGGGTCCTAAAGAATCCACTTGTCACCACCACATATTAGCCTTTGTGTGGACTCTCTGATCTAGTATTGTTTGGAGGCCTCATCCATGCTTTGAGTGGTGCTATTAGAAACTTGATTAGAAGCAGGCAAGAGTGTGGTGGGAACATTGAGAACAATAACAAGCAGTGGACCTGCTGTCTGCTTCATAAAAATGGAGCTCACGTTTTAAGCTGTACTACTTTAATATTTGATTTCTCAATTTACAGCTCAAAAATGGCTATTAATGATCTTTTTACCTAGGCAAGAGTCATGTTGTCAGGGATTGATGGTATGAGTTTCCGATAATTCCACATTTCTGTGATGTGTGTTGTGCGTCATTGAGGTGGATGGAAATGCCTGGCCAAATTAGATGCCACTTAAAATGATGTTGCCAGTTTACCATATTGCCATTATTCTATAGGACTGCATGAGTAGGGGAAGAAGAAACTACATCTGAGGCAAATAGTCAAGAGGGTGTTGTAAAACTGTGTGGTCTGTGCATGTTAGTCTGAAACTGATTAACCCTTTCTCTCAGCTGTCCAGTTTTCACAGTCTGCTGTGAATAAAGTGTAAACAAGCATTCACACAATATTTATAAACCGCAACATAGCCATCACCATGAGCCCCAATTTAATGCTAAAGTAATTGAGCCCACAGCTCAGAACTTTTATTAGATCAATGATCAACTGAACCTCTGTTTCTACCTTTGAGCTTGGTAAGTTTGTAGATGTTGTTCCTACACATGAACTTGTTTTGGTAGCTATAGTTGAGCATGATTGAGTACATAAAATATTTGTAGTAGATGGGCAAGCTCATCTATTGCTGAACTGAGTAGACTCGGCAAAGTCCCAACTCTGGTGAGTGTTAGCTGAAGTTGAGCAGTCTAACTTGTATGAGAGAATCTCTAAAAATGCTCTTTGTGGCACAGTTTCATTACTGTTGAGGAACAGCATGTGCTACAGTCCTTAGGAGTTTTGTATTCCTTTTTTGGTCTGCAATACAGATCTGTCTATCTATCCATCCATCCATCCACCAAAGATCTTCCTCTTAACCTCTCAAACATTAAAGTAGCTTAGCACTATTGGACTGACTGCACTTGCAGACATGTTGTTGGCCTGGTTTTCCTCACTCGCACAATGGGGTATTCTATTCAGCCTGTCACCTGTCTGAGGCATGTCCTAGCCAGACTAAAAATAATAACACCAGTAACAAAACCTCAGTCGGTGTTCTGCTAGATTGTTGCAGTATGTCTTTCAAGGAGCGACTAAGGTTCTGAAGCAATCTGTATGTTAACTGTATGTGATGTTTTTTGCTTCTGTCTATAAACAGGGGACTGGCCCAGAAGCAGAGATGCAATATTTTGCGAATGGTGTCCATTTTTAAGGGGTTTCTAAGCCTGCTTCATAAATGATGCTAAGGCCCAGATTATCCCCACTGGAAATTGTGTTTTTTGTTTCCCTATATTGGTGACTCAGATTGCACTTAAACTTCACTGTCCTTTTCCAAGACAGTGTAGGAGGTCAACAGAAACTAGAGTGTACGGTGTACTCAGAATATGTGGTTTTATTAGGACGTCTGGGATTGTAGAAAAAACAAAAATGAGGTCCCTCACAAATGTAATGATCTTCACATATACTGTATGCCTTGCAAAAAAGATTGTGCATGCCTTTATGCCTGTCTTAAGGTGCATGCTTACGTGTACTGTACTCGAGTACATTTAGACATCACTATTTTACTAACACTGTAGGTACAAGGTTAGGAAAAGTCCCATGATTCACGTTTGTGAATCATGGATAATGTGCAGATGGTTGCATTCTTACTTTTTTATGCATAAGTGTGACTTATACCTGGTGAAAGCTTTATGAATCGGCTCCAAGGTATGTAGAGATGAGGCCAGCATAGCCTCATAGGAGTGTGTGCTTGGATTAAATTGGCCACCAAAACATCTATTTCACCAGTATTATTTCTGAGCCATTTATTAAAGCAAAAGGAATGCCTAGAATTCAATAAGTCCACTGTTGTGTTGTCAATAAACGCGGTTTTGCTGTTTTAGACTTTGTGAAGTTTTTTTTATTTAAACTGTTGGTCTAGTCACTAGCGGATCAAATAAAATGGCCACCTCTTATTAAGAAAAAGGCTTCTGGGCCACTAGACATCTTAAAATGCTATCATCCTTCCGAGGACACAGATAGGCTCAGTGCAGGAGGTGGTTTCTTACTGATAAAATCTACAACAGAGAATTGGTTAAAAGGTGACTAACCAAAATATTGCTGACATTCTCCCAGAAACTCTGCCAACCTCCTGAGTGTGTCTTCTAAATGCCGCTCTGATAACACAATAGTGAACACCCACTCGATCTGGGTGGAAACGCAGGAGCGGGAAAGTTGGATCAGGCTTGGGGAGAGAATAAAGGGTAAAGCATAGAGGGTCAAGGCGCTGTCAGAGACCCCTTGCTCAGTGCCACCCATGTGTCTCGCCATGTTCTTCTTGCGGAGCGGTTGGGGTAGCCAGTTGGGATCGGAGGGGGAAAGGAAGTGGGTAGCCTAGCATTCTATGTCTAAGAGTGAACTGCAAGCTATACACCTGGTCCTCTTGCTCCTTTAACATGAATATAGGCGAACACAAAGATGCTTTTCATCTGTCGCTTCAATGGTGGAATGAGTGGACATGTTCAAGTGCAATTTTACAATCCTGGATCATTTAACACAATCCATGTTCACTCATGCAGCAAGGTTACACTCCTTGTGGTGGTGGTAGGGGCTTTGCTGAGTTTAGACCACCGCTTTTACCAACTAGCGGCAACCGCAAAGGGCCAGATTCACAGCGAACAATTCGCTAGTACACAAAGGCTCGTATGACTGGTATAAACTCGCATTCGCAACACATGACTTTACTTTCTAAAAGTGGCTAATTCAACCATGTAAACTGCAGGTTTTGCACAGACCTCTTCAGCAAGCCAATCCATTGCATAAGCTCTTGTGTAGCTGCCATGTTGGTTTCTTATATAATGTTTTGTGTTGCCTTAAGCTAAGGAATATCCATCCTCCATAGGCAGGTTCATTTTAGCCCGCCAGTGCTTTATTTTGCTTGGATCAGAACTTTACCCTTAACACAATGTCCCATTCAGCGCGTTCCCAAGCCTGTTCATATTTGTGATTGTTTGATATTTTGCCTGATGTCAGCTGATGGCTTTTCTGAGCATTATGGCATGTGCAGTAACAATGAAGTCAGCAAACCTCAGACATTTAAGGATAATTGCAGGAAAGAGTCCTAAGGTGCTGAGAAGAGTGAGTGAAGAGATCCGGGAGACATGTCAGCTTCTCAGAGCGTGAGTCACCTCGTGCTGGATTCCTGGGGCTGTGTGACCCAGGATGTGGTAAGATCTTACACTGGGAGAGGAACCTTTTGATGCGGGTTGCCCGGCTAGTGCTTGGAGTTCTTCAGGAATGCTGACTATCCTTTGCGGTGCGTGCAATAGAAATGTGCATTTCCAGCTATGTCAAACAATAGGCATGATAAACTGTAAACTGGTCGAATTTTCGATTTAAGGTATAAATCCATCTTAATCAGTGTTTAATTTGTAAAAACAAAATAAGTGCCAGGGCTCTCTCGTCAGGAAGCCACTGCAGCTTGCACCATACATTTCCCCTGCCATGCTGCAAATGACAGTAACAACACAACTACTAACCATCACACTCCTGCAAGCGTGACATGTCGGACTATTTCAGGGCCTCCAAGGTATAAGAGTGGCTTGGACGAGCAGGTAATAGTCATTTTTAATGTATATTGAATTAATAATTAACTGTTGTGGTCATCTCCAAATTAACCGCCGTCGCCTCCATCAGTTTCAACTGCCTCTGCATCCTCCGTAAGATCTTCAAGTGGATCCCCCTAGACTGTAGAAGTCACCCACACACTCATCACTAGCTGACTGGACTACGGCAACGCCCTCTATGCCGGAATCAACAAGACTATCCTGCACAGGCTCCAGACCATCCAGAATGCCGCAGCCAGACTCCTCAGGACACCGTGCCATGAGCACATGACCCAACACCTACTAGAGGCCTCCACTGGCTCCCCGTCGAGAAGAGGGTCACCGTCACACTCCTCACCCACAAATCCCTCAACATCGGACCCAAATACCTCAACAAGAGAGTATCCTTCCACGTACCCAAGAGGAACCTCCGCTCCGCCAACCTTGCCCTGGCAGTGGTCCCCCGCATCCGCAGGAGCAGAACCAGCGGGAGAGCTTTCTCCTACATCGCAGCCAAAACATGGCACGAGCTCCCTGTGAACATCAGACGCTTCCCGACCCTGCACCGGTTCAGGAAGGACCTTAAGACCTGGCTCGTCAACTGATCTGGAGCGACCCCCAGCGCTTTGAGACCTTCACGGGTGAGTAGAGCGCTTTACAAACCCCTGATTGATTGATTGAACCAGATAGCACCACCTTGTGGCAGAGTGTCACAAGCACCGGTGACAATTAAGTGCGGTGCCGAGCACCGGAAACCACTGGCTCTAATTAAGCACTGCCTTTATTATTATTTTTCCCCCTGCACCTGAAAAGTCCCCTCCCAGAAAATATGGGTGTCTCTCGGTGTTTTCACACTAGGTCCCTGGTTACAAGTGGGTGGGGGAAGGGTGAGGTATTCACTACACCCAGTACATACCAACACTCCATGGTTCAGTATTTACCACGTATGATAAATACCTCCATATTCTGAATTTCCTCAAGGGAATGAGCATTTGTGTGTGGAAATTGTACTTTCTGGCACGTTTGCCCCGGTAAATTTAGTTAAATATGACAAATCAAAATTTACGAAGTGAAGAGTGCAAGGAGACAGTAGCATTGTTTAATGAAGTACTCGGAATCCAAATCGCTGGTCAAACAGGGTTGTGCACAAGGATCTCGCTTTACCAACACGGGTGTAATTGGGGCCTACATGACAACACTTACAGATAGCTAAAAGCTGCCTGCTAGACAAGAACTCAAATTTGCAAACACACTTTTAAAAGATGCTTCTAAATGCAGAAACATACAGTATACTTGTTCATATGCATTTGAGTACTCCTGGCTGTCGTCAACAGTCGCAGCGTTGCAGGAGTACTCCTATAAATCTTTGAGAATTTGAGGAAAGACCAAAATTCCTCTGATCCTAGGTGTTAACCCACTTTATTGCATTTCTGACTTTTTGCTTTGGAATTGTGTCAATCAGTCATCTGTGAGCACCTATTGCCAATCAAAGGAGTACAAAGAGGATCCCAGGACTCATATTGTTTTGAATTTCTTTGCCATTTATGCTTGGTGTAATTTGACCTAATTGCCACAGAGTGTACAGTTCTGGACCTCTTTATATTTTATTGTGACACAAACGTTTGAAATGAATGCCACCTCATACTGATGCAGGCGCGCAACACCCATTGGGCTAAGGGCTTTATAAAAAGCACTATAAAAAAAAAATGTACATCAGCGAGAGGATATGGACAGATGAGGTGCACTGTTGGAGAGTGGTAGTGAGGGCATTCATGGAGAAGGAGGATATTGAGGAGGAGAGCGCCAAAAATGACTGTCGTAACAGCCGCCACCAGCGCTCGAGCCAGCCCCCCTCGAAGTTCGGATTTAGTTGCGCCCCTGTACTGATGGGATGGCGGCACAATGAGATCGAAGCCGGATTAAAGGTATTACAAGGACACTTCATCCAGTCGTGTTTGACTGTTCAGCAACATGTCCCCTTCTGCTAGTGAGGATAGCATGCCCTGTGCGTATGGTGTTATTGTGAGCCTGCAGGAATGTAAATAAAGGCATCTGCTCAGCAGCAGTGCATCTGGAACAGCCCAGTGATTGCATATTAGCAGATACAGGGAGCCTGAAGCCATCTCTCCACAAGCCCTTTCCAGCGTATCTACCCGATATGTTTGTCGGTCCTACTGTAAGTGGGGCTGTCGCAAACCTGGAGCTACGACTCGGGGAGTTAATTTTAACTTGTTTTTTGTAGCACTTAAAAATTGAAGATTATGGTAGGAAGCATTGTATTAATATCAATATATTATTGTTAAACAGGTCTCATTCTTACTGACATTTTTTATATAGTTCATATTGCAACAAAGACTCTACCCATACGTAGGTAAAAGGAGAAGTGTGATTGGTAGAGGAAGCATGGCCAAGAGCAACTGGAGGTAGTTTCTGGTGATGGTAAGAGAGTGTGGAATCCGCACCACAAGCCTGGGAAAGCTCCAGGGTCTTGTGGAGAGGATTAAGTAGAACTGTTTATGTCTCAGAGTGGAAAGTGCCTGGGTGAGGTGACCAGAGGAAGGAAGAGGGTGAGGATCTGGAATAAAAAAAAACAATAACAATTAGCAATGCTGGGTTAAACATCTTATGCTCGACCACATTTCGTTCATCTCATGTAATTCCTCAGTTTTTGTTATCCAGCAACTAAACTGATGACGTGTGATGCAGGAAGTTGGGCCCAAGTATTATGGGCTATCATTTTATGATACCTTTTGCAGCTGCCCTCTGTTGGTGGGTTCAGCTATAACTTAGTCATTTCTCAAGTTTAGGGCTCTGCCTTCTCCCTCTTCCAGTCCACTCGTAAGCGGATTTAGACGTGGTCCAGAGCTAAAATGAGCTCATTGCAAATCTATAAGTTGTGAGATATGTGAATAGAAATTGACCTATTCCATAGAGAGCCCACCCCGAAGGCAGTGTGTATCGTCTTTGGGAGAAGGTGAAATAGCTCTATCAAAGGTAGCGGGAGAAAAGCTGTTCAAGCAGGTCATTTAATATATCACAGGGGCCTGATGGGCAGCACGAAGGTGTGGTTAGCTGGTGATAACAGAGCAAGAGAACCTAAAGTCACTAAATTATATCACAGCGTACGCCAAGACCCGTGTGCAGCAGGACCTACTTGGGAGTGGTTTTGGTGTTCTGTATGCCTGCCTCTTTTCTATAGCTCTCAATGCTAGGGTTAAGGCTGCAACAGAGGGCCCTAATTTTGATGAAGGTGTGGAGAGATGAAGTGATTTGCCCAAGAGCTAACAACTTTACCAAGTGGAGAAGCCAGGAGTTTAGACCAGGTCTTCTGGTTTCCATAGTTGACAATTTGCATCTAGGTCATTCTTAACCAAGATGGCGGCTGGAAATAGTTCTGATCAACACCAGCAGATTGCCGACCTTATCCTGGCCCTTTACCATCGAAACGAAATGACTTTACATGAAGGAATGGATCTTTCTCAAGTACTGTTAATTTTCAGTGTTCCGCGCTTTTCTCTTTGTCGCACAAACTGTTGTAATTGTGACAAATTACTGCAAGCATGTTGCAACTGGGCATCTTTAAATCTGTTTTCTTATGTGTTTTCAAATCAGAAATTATGTGTTAGAAGACAAAAAGGAAATCCGGAGTTGCTGCGCCTGCGCAGTGTGAAAAACCCTGCCAGACACGGGGGATGGGGGGTGCCGGTCTGACTCGGGGGTAAGTGTGTGGCGCGGACAGGAGACGAGACAGGTTTACGTTATGGTAGTTTATTGTGCTGGCTTGTTTGTAGGCTTTTGTGTGGCGAGCAATTAGCCCGGCGGGGCGCCCCTTGTGAGACTGGCTTTCTATGAAGTGTTTCAAGCAGACGAATGACCTGGTGTGTGCAGCGTTGTGAGTTGGACAACGATAGACTCTCGGCTTCATAAACAGCCTGGACCCACAGCCCCCCCCCCCCCTCCTCCATTGCCCCCCGCCCCCCCGTCCACAAACCTTCCTCTATTCACAATGCAAAGCTTGTTTTGCAGATTTTGAGTTGTTGTTATTGTAGACATACAGATTGTTCTAAAATGTTGGCGAGACTAACTGCACGAAGATTTTAAAAAATATGTATATATTTCAAGTTGCTTTTTAATTTTTTTTTTATTGCTAACCTGTCACCTATGGCGGTTTTTGGACTTGAACCAACTGCCCATGCTACATCGTCCTCTGCCCATGCTACACTGCCCATGCTACATCGTCCACTGCCCATGCTACATCGTCCACTGCCCATGCTACACTGTCCACTGCCCATGCTACACTGTCCACTGCCCATGCTACATCGTCAACTGCCCATGCTAGATCGTCCACTGCCCATGCTACACCGTCCACTGCCCATGCTACATCGTCCACTGCCATGCTACACTGTCCACTGCCCATGCTACACTGCCCATGCTACATCGTCCACTGCCCATGCTACACCGTCCACTGCCCATGCTACATCGTCCACTGCCATGCTACACTGTCCACTGCCCATGCTACACTGTCCACTGCCCATGCTACACTGTCCACTGCCCATGCTCCACTGTCCACTGCCCATGCTACACCGTCCACTGCCATGCTACACTGTCCACTGCCCATGCTACACCGTCCACTGCCCATGCTACACTGTCCACTGCCCATACTACATCGTCAACTGCCCATGCTACACTGTCCACTGCCCATACAACATTGTCAACTGCCCATACTACATTGTCAACTGCCCATGCTACAGGAAGAGGTGTGACGCCGCGGCCAGGGCGACTGACTCTGGAAATCACGGTTCGATCCCCAGCGCCGGCGGCAGATTAGCCCAGCACCATGTGACTCTGGGCAATAGCTTGCTTAATCTTCCCGGCGGCCCCCAGCGCCTAGAGACCCTTACGGGTGATTGTTCGCGCTTTACAAATGTGAATTATTATAATTATTACATCGTCAACTGCCCGTGCTACACCATCAAACCTCACGACTTAGCCTGGACAGCCCGCAAGCAAACGCCACTCCTGCTGTGCTAGACTCATTTCCGTCCCCCCCCCCCGCCACCTCCCCAACAGCTAAACCTGCCCAAGGAATATACCCAAATTTATCATGACACATTGACTTATATTCTTGCCTGAAATAAAAAACATACGCAAACTAACGTGCACTACCTACAGTGATACTTTATTTATTTAGGGTCTTGATGAAGCGCCTCAAGGCCTGGGTACAGGGTGACAAAGCGCTTCACAAAGAACAACAGAAATTACAGTGAGTAATCAAAAGCGCTGCACAGATGCCTCAAACATAACTTAATCTCCATGCATATTCACCCTCTTCCCAAAAAAGGGTCATTCATGATTCAGAGCATCCATCCCACTTAGCAAGTATATGGTCTAGACTGGTGCCCAACAGCTTGACTGAGTTCAGTTCTTGCATCGAACTTACAACCCAACCTGCGCTTCACTTGTGTCTTCACATTTAACCTCAGTCGTGGACTGATTGCCCAGAGCCCAAAAACCACACACTCACCATTGCCAGCTGCTAATGTGGTGCCCTTCCTCCCAAAGACCAGTGATAATGAAGGTGGTTTATCAAAATGGAAGCCAATCTGCACCCACATGATTGAACTGTGCTACCACGGTCCTCCCTCCCACTTGCTTGTTAATGTCAGTTCTCTACTGCCGGGCCACTTGTATTTGGCCTGCTCCTGAGGCCCCCAAACCGTTCCTGTTTCCTTGTACACTACACCAAAACCTATTTTTTTTCCCAGAGTTTTATATAGCACGAAGTTGACCCGAAGGTATCAGAGCACTTTACATGAGCACCAGCTGCTACAGATGGACACATTCATTTTGTTTGGCACAGGGAGATTACGTGAATTGCCCAGAATCACAGGATGTTGAGCGTCCCTGCCGAGTCTCGAACTTGGTTACCCAGCTTCGAGGTCGAAATCTCTTAACGTTAGGCCACATCCTCATTCACTTCATGCCACTCTGCATCCTTTGCACCTATTCACGGTTGGCTTGGGATACAAAATAGGCTTGGGCACTCAAAAAAAAAAGCAAACCTCATTTGCAGATTGCTCCTTTTCGCAAAACACTGATTCAGTGTTTTGCGTATCATGAAAAGGAGTGGGGGGGATCTCTAAAAGAGGCATGTTTTCTTAACTTCACAGAGATTTTTTTTTAAATGCAAATGTTGCCAGAACTCTTTGTGCACTGATTAGTTCACAATGGTGAACCACACCTGAATATAAGTGAGTCCACTTCTGCTCAGGCCCGCTGCCCCAGCTCAATTAACGGGCCCTCCCAGCAAAAGACTAGGAAAGGCACCTCCACCCCGTTGGTATAAGGGAGATAATACAGGCCAATCTGCCTCCAGAAAGGCCGCTCAAGCTCCTACTGGAGGTATCTCAACAGCATAGACACAGCCTAAAGCGGCCACCACGCTGGACAAAAAAGCAGCCCACAGCTCCAACTCTGATACCGGCCCATTGCCCGAGTGCTCGCATTACCAGTCCGACCCTGCACCTCTTTTTCGTTGTCACCTATTGGCGCTGTTGCAGTTGTTTTCTTCAGTTCTTATGCTAGTGAAGCTTGCATGGCTGTCATCTATTCTGTATCCGTTGTACGTGACATGGGGTTTCACTGTTGCTGCCCAATCTGTGTCGGGGCTATTCTACTATTCTTTTTTTATTGAAGCCTGAGAAAACCTTTTCACTATACACATTGCAAACAGATTACCTTTGTCAAAGCTTGTTTTCATTCGCCTGTCATCGCACTCTGTTTCCACTGTCACCCACCTCCGTTTTGGAGAATACCGAAATACGCAAAATACTTTTCTGGTGTTTGTTTTCAATTTATATCCCACAGTATCACTATTGCTGCTTCTGGCCTTAGTCTTGCTAATATTAAAATTGGCTACAATGCGGCTAGATAGTTTGTGAAAATGAAGATTTGCGGACAGCCTAAGACTGAGAGGAATTGTTTGTTTATTTACAGTTCTAAATGAAAATCACTGGACATTCTAAAATGATCACAGTAACGCACTCTATGTCGATGAGTTAACATAGCATATCAATGAATGGCCAGTGCGTTCCTGCGTTGCTCCCTGTCGCTTCTAGAAGCCACTATAAGGCATATAGCCAAGTGCTTAACCGGGGTCGTTCCACGGTTGATTCTTGGTGGACGCCCCATGACGGATACTACACTGCTTAACAGTGTGTCCAGAGTTGTACCTCTCTTGCGCCTCGGTGAACACCAGATGGCATATAGCCTACTGTGTAACAGTATGTTCTGGCCTTCCTCACCATCCCCCCCCAGTGGTTGCAACATGGTTGCTTACCAGTTTTTTCAGTGTTTGCGCCTCTGTCGCTCCTTGGTTGACTTGATGCAGTTTCTCTACAGCTGCTTGACAGTGCTTCCTTAGGCTGGCCTCTTTGGCTTCTAGTTTACTTCAGGTGGTTTACTTACTGCCTGCTTAACAGCTCTTGGGCCACTGTCGGTCATGGTTGACACTTATATCATTTACTCACTGGCAGTGCTAGGACCACAATCGATCCTGGTTGACTCCATATTGTTTACTAACTGATCGCGCTTGGGCGTCTGTCACTCCTGGGTGACCCTATATCTTTTACTCACTGGCTGCTTAACAGCCTTTCCAGGAGTTGGGGTTCTGTTGCTCCTGGGTTGGCTCCTATAGGTTTTTTACCTGGTTGCATAATTGTTGTACCGCGAGTTGGGTCTTAAGTCACTCCTAGATGCACCTCCTGGAATACACGCACTACTGAGTGGAGTAAAGCATATCAAAGGCATCTCTGTGATATAGACTGTTTAACAGTGGCATGTACACGCATTTATGACTGCGTCTATTCTTGCACTCTACACACCTAAATAAGGCACGATGTAAACAAATGACCTCTTCACTCTGAAACTCCACAGTCTTCACTCATGAACATCTGGTGCTCCTGTTCATTTGTCCCCTTCACTTGTAAGCTCAACACACCTAGCCAAGCCCTCCGAAATTTCCAATAATTAACCTAATCGCAACTTCCAAGGAGCCTACCCTCCATCGCCACTGCCAGTTCAGTCTAAGTGAGGATAGCAGCAGGGGCGGCACCTCCGCTAAGGCGGAGGAGCGTCGCCCCACTGCTCTGCAGGCAGGTGAAAAAGGAAAAATAAAATAACGCATTGTTATTATTATTCTATTTCTCCGTCCTTACTCAGCTGGTTAGGGGCTGGGCTGTGTCAGAGGAGAAGGGTGTAGAGTGGTGGAACTCTGTAAAGGCGCATGACAGTTTGGCCGGCCGTCTTGGGCCGGCCAAACAGTCATGCACACTTAGTATGTTCTCCACCAGGCTTGGCTGCACAGCCTTGGTAGAGAACATGCCCAGGCTCCGAGTCCCTCATTGAGAGACGAACCACGGTGCTCAAACATATCAGCAGCATCGTGATTGGCTATAGGAGTCTGGAAGCCTAGGTGCTTCCTGTTTCCGCTTCCTACCCCTGGAGTCCTGGAAGCTGCCGAAGAGTACAGGGAGGCGGCGGCACACAGGTAAGTGATTTTTTTCTCCTTTCCTTCCTCTCCACAACCTGCCCCCCCACCGCCTTTAAGTAGCAGCCGCTACTGGATAGCAGGAGCTCACCTGTATTCTATGTACCCGCTGTACTGCCTTGTAGTGTCCAATTGATGAGTGCTACTGCTACTGTAAAGTCAAGGCAGGAAGCTGCCTTATGACACCAACACAAATAGCCACAAGAGGGCACCAGATCCAACAAAGGGAGTCCTGAAGGCTGTGATGTGTGCATGACTGGGCAAGCCTGCCTAGCAAAATGTCTTTTTTTCCACGGCTTTTAAATCCATGCACTAGAGCTGCCGCTCTTCCCCTTCCTCCCCGTGCCCTCGCGTTTATTCCCATGGCTGTAAAAATTCATACTTGCTGTTTTAAGGTAACCTATGTAGAGCATTTCTGTTTAAAACAAATACCTCAATACTAAATACAAATAGAAATTATGATTTTGTACAAATTCTGCGCCTCAACAATAATACACCTGGCAGAACATGCAAATGTGAGTGAATTTGTTGCTTGTGCACTTTACTGTTTAGTCTGGCGTAACTTCAAAGCTAATTATCTCTTTGAACTCACCCCAAGATAATGTGTAAATAGCAAAGTCTGATACTGACTCAAAACCAACAGAGAAATCAATGGTCATGATCTGGATGGAATCGGCAGTTGGTGCCTTTCCGCCCTCCACCTGCAGGCCGTGACGCTACCTGTGAGCAGCATGTCTAAGGCCACCCCCTTAAAAGCGTATGTATGAGAGTTAAACAAATTTAACGGTTCCATAGCATCAAAGGTGCTGCTTGATATTGACACAGGACACCTGAGTTTGCTATCATAGCGCCATTGTCCCATGGCATAGCACACACACATGGGCCAGGCTGAACAGATGCATGCAAAGGGAATAAAACACAAGCAAATCCACGCTGGTTTGTGAGGGAGAAAAACATGCTGCAGAATTGTTAGTCAAGGTAATGGGTTAACTTACGGGTGATTCAAGTGCAGACAACGATGATAAGCCCTAGGCTGTCTACCTACCTGATTAGCCACAAAACATCATCGACTACACTGCATCTGGTATCTGGTGCTGCACCTTTTGGGGTTCATTCCAAATTTGGGGCTGTAGTTCATGAATCAGAACTCACATGCAGGGGCAACCGGCTCGGATCAAGGGTGGCGGGGGAGTAAAAAAAAAAAACCTCTAACCTTATTGCCGTGTCCACCTCCACTTCGGACGGAACAGGAAGCACCCAGGCTCCCTCAAGCCAATCACAACGCTGCAATGCAGCTTTGTGATAGTTCTGAGGGCCGTGGTTTGGTGCTCGGACAAGAACTGGAAGCCTGGTCATATTCTCCACCCAGGCTCTAATGCAGCCTGGGTGGAGAACATGCAAAGTGCACATAAATGTATGGCCGGCCCAAGACGGCTGGCCAAACATTCACGCGCACTTTACAGAGTGCCCACCACTCGTCTCCTGCTCTGTGAGCAGAGCAGCCTGCCAAGCTTGCTTTTAGGAAAAAATAAAATGATAACATCGAGTTATCATTTAATTTTTCCTTTATTTACACTGCTGCAAAGCATTGGGGTGACACTCCTCCGCCTTAGAGGAGGAGCCGTCCCTGCTCACATGCAGGGTGGAGCCTGTCTAGGCAAGTTGCTCAGGCTTAAAACTGTCCTTGGAAATAACTTTACTTCACTTTCAACTTGGGGTCCTGTCACTTTGGGCTCCTTCCTGTGGTTGCTCTCTGCACCAAAGTCCTCCAGATCGTCCTGTAATTCCACCTGCAATAGTAAACACCAAAAAAACCTATACACGACATTGCTCAAACCTAAAATAAGACATTGAGGGTAACTGGCAGGCAGGATTCAGTTTGAAAAACACAAAAGAGGAGGTGGCCAAGCGGTGGCCTGCATGTAAATCTCCCCACCGCCTCACTACATCGAGGCAGTGACCTCAAGAGTTGGGTTGGGATGCTGCTCTGGAACAACAGACCTCTCCCCCGCGATAAGTAGTGGGGGAAATAGAAGTGTGTACGGTGCTAAACTCCTGCCTGCCAAGGAATCTCACTATGTGTGATGCGGGCAGTCCCAATGTGGAACCTTTACAGCGCATTTAGGTGTGGGGAACAGGGTAAAATAGAAAAGTTGTTCCACAAATGAAGACCATTTGGATCTAATTAGAACGAAAGTGTACATCGAGCTAAGTTGGCTATTTCAAGGGATTTGGATAGATTTGCCAATTTTTGCTAATTTATGAATATCTGTAGTAGCTCATAAACTGATCTTTTAAAATCACATATATGTAGGGGTGCTCCAAGTGCCCAAATCACAAAAAATAGTAGTAATTATGCACCTATAGAGCACTGTAGTGCTGATGTCTTGGACATTCCTTCTTGAGGTGCTTTAGAGGTTTCTTTATGGGGTGTTTACCACATACTTGCCAGCAGACACGATTCATGCTGGACACTCACAATTTTTTAAGTCCAAAATGGCTTTATTTTAGGTTTCCTGCCTAAAATCTCCTCTTCTTCAATGTGAGTCAATAGGGAAATTCAATTCCCCTAATTTCATTTCAAAATCTCCCTCTTACCACGTTCAAAATGTTGGAAGGTATGCTCACCGGGTCCTCAGGGAGTGAACTCTGCACTCAGTTAATGGGTAATTAAACTCATGTAGCAGACAAACTAGGAGAAGCATATATGAGTTAATTAGAAAAGGCGGTAATGATGACCCATGAAGGGAGCCCTAACAGACCTGTTTAACTTCAGAGCGAAAAGATCGACCTGGACTATTTGAGTCCCACTACAAGGAATGATTTTATCCAACATGAGTGGGGCTCTGAGTGGAATAGATTACCAGGTGCTGTGTAAGCAGGGTATAGTCAATGGAGTTGATCAGGAAGGATCTCAAGACGTGGCTCTTCCACTGAACCCCAGTGCACAGACGGATCAGCAGCCCCCCCCCCCCCCTCTATCCACCCTCAGCACCTTGAGACCCTCACGGGTGAGTAGCCACGCTATACAAAACCTGATTGATTGATTGATCACAGTGATACGATCCAAAAGGATCACTGTGCCGTTATTGAAGGAATGCAGGATGTATGGATGTTATTTTGATTCATGGATGGAATGTAGATGTATTAATGGAACGTGGGTTTGTTGGGGGAATAGAGACTTATGGATGGAATGTGGGTGTTTGGCGGGAATGCAGGTTAGTTAATGGAAAGGATGTGGCCTAGCTGCTAGAGAAGTCGACCTCACACCTGGGGAACTGGGTCCGAGCCTCTGCAGGGATGCTCAACATACTGTGATTCTGGGCAAATCACTTAATATCCCCGTGCCTAACAAAAATTAATGTGTCCGTCTGTAACGTAACTGGTGCTCATGTAAAACGCTCTGATACCTTCGGGTCTAGTTCGCGCTATATACACCTCCCCTCCCCCCACTCTAAATGCAGTTCATGGGTGGACTCAGATACTTGGATGTGATGTGCTTTCATAGCTGTAATGTGCCCCCGAAGATTGAATGCATTTGGATTGCTGGAATGTAACTGCATGGAAGAAATACAGGTTCATGGATGAAACATGAATGCATTGAAGGAATTTAGGTTCATGGATGTAATCCGGAGGCAGGCAAGGAATGTAGGCTCGTGATTGGCATACTTTTCACTGCAATGAGGAATTTCAATTTAACTACCTAACACGAATCAAAACATTGTTATTGTGCCAAAGTACTCTTTTGTTTGCAAGTCAAGCTTATGCCCCATATTTTTTTCCTTTCAGCAATCAGATAGCAATCAGTTATTCCATTCAACATAAGAGTACCATTGAGCAGAGCAGATTTAATTTACAAAAAAAATCACGAGTGTTATCAACCCAAAAGAAATCCACATTTGAATTAAATTAGCCCTGCATGCAGGGATGTCTTTGTTAGTCTTTTGAATACACTTTAAGTGTAAATTTTATGTAAATATTTTTTTTTACCACAAGCATTTCACAAATTAAGTCTCGAATCTTGAGTCACACCAAATTTAGATTTTTTTAATGATTGTAATTACGGTTGTACATGTCTGAGCCACTTAAGAATCCTACACTATTTCACTTGGCAGTGTTCTCTGTGTTTTGGGACAACATTCCTTGGGGGTTAAGAGTCAATTTCAGGAAAAACTCTACTCCATATTGGCTATGCTGTGAACAAGGCTATGGTCAGTTTTAACACTTCACAAAACACGGTCATAACATGCCTCAACTATAGTAATCGATGGGTTGCCACGAACAAACCATGAATATCTATGGAACCATACAAAACACATTTCTTCGAATCACATGTGCACGTTAACAGAACTGCTCTGGTTTCAGCAGTAAAGCCATCACACGCCACCACCCAGAATTTATCGACATTAATGCCAGCCCACTTCACCCAGGATTTATGGACCCTAATGCCACCACACATCACCACCCAGAATTTATCGTCAGTAATACCAACTAACATAACTCAGGATTTATTGAACTTTAATGCAACCATCCCACCATCCAGCATTTCTCAATAGTAAACCCAACATGCATTACCACCTATGATATGTCAACAGTCACGCCAGCGCACATGTCCTGCGCATGAGTTATTGAACAGTAATGCCAACACACTTCACCACCCAGGATATATCGAACAATAATGCCACACAAATCGCCACCCTTGATTTTTCCATAAGTGCTATTTCTTTTCAAAAGCTCTCCAAGTATGTCCATCAAACCCTATAACTTATCGACGTATCAACGACTGAGACATACGTACAGGAAACAATAGCATAACCACAAGAACACCAATGCTATTGCTACCCAAGCCAAATAAGATTTGGCCTGCGATGGAATCCTCAAAACCAAAATTTCGAAGATAGGCAGACTCCTTTAGCCCCGAGAAGCCACACTAAAGCAGAATGTGCACTACAAAATGTCTTTAACATAACGTCCAGGGCCGGACTGGGAACCAAAACCGGCCCTGGCAAAGTGCTCGGCCGGCCCCCCGGGGTTTGGGGGTGCCGCCGAGCTCTTTACCAGGGCCTGTGTTCGGCCGATTTTGTTACAGGGCCGATTTTGCAGCTATGCTGCAAAAACTGCCCGGTAACAAAAATGGCCCCCAGGGGCCCAAAACCGGACCCCACCCGTGCGGCCGACCGGGGGATTGCCCGGTGCCCGCTACGGCCAGTCCGGCCCTGATAACGTCACAAAAACATTATTGCAAACATTTTCTCTGGTGTATTGCAGGTCAAAACAAGTCTGTGTTATAATATTCAGCTACTAAAGTGGGGCAGACCTTTAACCCCTTCTGTGCCCATGACGAGCTGGACTCGTCATGGGCCGCGGTTGCGCTGTGCCCATGACGAGTCCAGCTCGTCATGAACCCCGCCCGCTAATGCAACGCCTGGCACAGGGCGGGGAAAGGGCGTGGCACACAAGGGGTTAAAAAGAGATGTTGCGGTTCAACCCTTACTAGCCCTCTACAGTTCACCATGCTCTTCTGTGTGTGCTCCTATATCTCAATACACAGGCTTTACATAAGTCTCACCTAGTCATTGAAGCCATGTGACGTGTGGAATGCCTTGTGGAAGTTCCATTTGACTAATTGCAAATAATTTATATTGGATACAGTTGCAGCTCTGTGGGTTTTTGCGCCTTTATTAATCTACTTTGGGTGGGCATTCCAGTTTGAGTTGCCTCTTAAAAGCTGTGGGTGCCTAAGGGGGTCTTTTGTTTACTCTTGATATTTTATTTTAATTTAACCAGTAAACTTCACTTTTTTTTTTTAAATAATCCGCTGGACTGAGCCACGACATAAAAGCAAATGGCAAGCTGAGCTTAGTCTTGTGGCAGTGGAGTATGCTCCCAGCATCTCCTTTACAAATGGGCCCTGTTGCCTAGCGTTTGCTCTCCCGAGCCGAGTGCCAACTGAAGTCGCTGCTGCATGGTGCCGAGAGGAAACAACACACAACATCTAGCCTTAGGAAACATCATAATAACTTTTAAGAACAGCAAGCAAAATGGCATCTATCCCATCCAGCGTCTCGCTCGTTGCAACCCACGACTACTACAGAAGACGTCTGGGCTCTACTTCCGGTAACAGCTCCTGTGGTAGTGTTGAGTACTCTGGTGAAGTTATCCCTCACCACCCAGGTCTCCCCAAAGCGGATCCTGGTCACTGGTGGGCTAGCTTCTTCTTCGGAAAACCAACCCATCCGGCCATGACAACTGTGTCGGAGACCCCAGAGAATTCAGGAACATTCCGGGTGACCAATGGCGTGATCACGTGTGGTCTGGCTCAAGAGGTGATGAGGAAGCGCCACGCCAGTGAGCCCAGCAAACCATCTGGGCCACTGGCGTGAACAGGCCCCGGCGTATGTTCCCGTCGGTGCCTGGTTGCCTGCTTCCAAGAAGAACGCTAGGAGACCGCGCCCATTGTCCATTCCCTCCCCTTTTTCCCTTCCCCCCTCCCCACCCCAAACCCCTCCCTTTTGTCTTATTTTCATGGCTGTGGACATGTAGAAGTAGTTTTTATCATGAAGAAAATTACCACCGTTATTTGTTTTATACCATTTTAAATAACTTGAACATTTATGTTTTTTCTACTCTGGCCTGTGTGGCCTTGTGCTTTATACTTGTTGAAAACTAATAAAAATGCAAGCAGACCAAAAAAAAAAAAAAAGCAAATGGCTGTAAGAGGCTGGTTGAAAACAGCCATTTGTTGAAAGGGGCAGACTCAAATCCCATTCTGTGTATGTTATTAGAAGGGCCACTGGAATTATGCAATTATGCAGCCACATTGTTTTTTTCATAATTATGGATTTGCTGTATTTGCCACATAATCAATCATCTTCTGCATAATCTGTGGCTTTAAAAAAAAAATGTTCCTAGCTCAGATGATTCAAAAGTTAATAGAAACGCAGCATCATGTATTGCTACACAATGGAAAGTCAGTAATTGTGCAAGGGATGGGGTGGGAGAACACACACACATACATCTCATTCACACACATTCATTCACAAACGCACATGCACCCATTCGCAACACACACTAACAAATACATGTACATTCATACCTGCACACACGCCCACCAAATGACAAAAACACGTAAAACTTACCTTAACAGCAGTTCTCTGACAGGGAAGCCTTGGAGGTCCCATGAGGATTGGGACTGCTGTCCTCCCTTATTGGCTAATGTTCATTGTGCTCATAGTAAAAAAAACTGGGGGGGGTGGAATGTAACGTACCTTCCTGCCAGTCCCGCGTCTGCTCCTGCTCTTCTCATAGAACCCGAGGAACAGGAAGCAGGCCCCACTGACCAAGCGCAATGCAGCGTTGTGATTGGTCAGGGAGCCTGGGTGCTTACCAATCACACGTAGCGTTATGATTGGTCTGTGCATCCTGGTTGGATGCCCAGTCCCGGAATGGGGGCCTGGGCACGTTCTCCACACAGGCTGTAATGCAGCCTGAAGGGAGAACAGGGAAAAGTGCGCCTGACTGGTTTGGGAGGCCCGACCAGTCATTGCACACTTAGGAGTGTGCAAACCATTCCTCCCTTGCTCTGAGAGCAGAGCAGCCCCAAGCAAAGGAAACATAAAAGGATAATAACTCAAAGTTATTATCATTTTATATTTCCTTTACTTTGCATTGCTCAAAAGCAGTGGAGGAGCCGCCACAAGTTACATGACACTCTTCCATGCATGGTAGCCCTACGGAGTTACATGCTATCCGGCCACCACACACCGTAACAGAAATGCAAATGTAATACAGTAATGTCCCACCCATCCTGTGTGGGTACTGCTGAGAGATGCGTGAGTTAACGCTTTGACGTTGGCGCAGCACCGGCGCGCGACTGCTTTCTCTCAGCTGTGTTGATTGGGGGTGGAGGAGGAGGAGGCGCGCGAGGCGAGACTTCCCCGCAGAGCAGTCCGCAATTTATGGTCGAATGAGAAATGACAACTCGTGAATTATTCACTGACGGAGCTCTGAGCCTGGAGAATGTTATGAAGTTAAACGAGACTTCCTGGAGGGAAGTACGAGGCTTTAAGACACATGTACCTCTCTCGCACCGGAGCCGCCAGGCGTGCTCGTTTTTACTGCAGTGCCGGGAAGGCCCAACCGCAGCTCGTCCCTGAGAGGGGGTTCAAATCAGGGGGACGCCTGCAGCGGCAGCACGGGAGAGCGAACAACCGAGCCCAGGGCTGCCCATCTCGGAATACCTGCTTCACTGCTGTTTAAAGGCCAATGGGCATGGTGAATTGCATTCTCCCTGAAATATGCCGTCCTAAATATTGTCAACAAAATAATTCCCACAAGGTGAAAATATATCTACACCCAATGGTATGATATTTTGTAGAAAATATTAAGGACACTATGGGCAATATTAACAAGCCAGGCGAAAAAATTATCGCCGCGTTAGCGCCAGAAAACTGCCGCTAAAACGGCGATAATGGGCTTGATAATATGCTCTATGGAATTCCAATTGAAGCCCATGTTAGATGCCCTTCACATCTAACATGGGTTTCAATTGGAATTCCATAGAGCATATTATCAAGCCCATTATCGCCGTTTTAGCGGCAGTTTTCTGCCGCTAACGCGGCGATAATTTTATCGCCTGGCTTGTTAATATGCCCCTATATTTGTGCCAGGCGATATTTTTGCGAAACCATTTGGACATAAGACTGCCCGGGGGATGGCTCTGCTGAAGACTAGAGCCTACACAGACTTAGGGACCAAATTACAAACATGTTAGTTTGTTTATTCCATTTAGGAAGCATAAGCAGGTTCTGCTCCTTTTCCCCCCCTGCGTGCCTCCCTCAGGGGCTCCTTTGCAGGCTTTCACAACTGCCATTTAAACAGTCTGGTCAGGAAATTACGAGTATTAACCATTATATAGGACTTGTCAACTTTGACAGCATATGTGCCATGTTACAGTAATAATAAAGCGGTCTTTTTTAAAGAACGCTTTTTAATTTCTTTTCGTTTTATAATATTGTAAATCATTGATGTGGCTATAGAACGCCACAGGGAAACGCGCAACGATTCCTTTACTTGCTTGATAAAATGCCCCTCTGCATGAAAGTATACACAATGTATGCATTCACCTTTAAGCTCTTTGTCAAATTGATTAAACCCTGAAATAAGGTGACCCAGGAGGAAGCTGTGGCTACAACTGAATACACGCTGATCCTCCCCATGAGGTACAAACAAACAACTTTTTAGGTCAGCCCTATGTCGCCTTTGAACAACTCCTGTCTTTGCATACTTGGGCCTAAACATGTGGGGTCACATGGCCGACCATCCTGTGAGCTGCTGGGAAGCAAGGAAGTACTGACTGAAGGTGTCACACGTGGCATAGAGTCACTGGCAGGAATCTGGGCTTTCCCTTTAAAATACTCTTATAATCCTTCTGGCATAAACAGTGTACAATGAGTCCGAGATGAGTATAAGGGGCAGTTCCACTAACAGAGGACTAAAGGAAACTAACAGAGTGTATGTTTTTGGACTTGTGACAAAATGACCAACAATTTAACAGATGCTCTCATTTCATGCTTGACTAGGCCATTCGAGAGAGTCCAGTAAGGATAGGGTGGGGCCCAGTGATGAAGTGTGCAAAGGAGAGTCCAGTTATGGTACTGTGAGGCACATGATCGGAGCGTGAAGCAGAGAGCCCAGCAGTGGAAGTGCAGGGCTCATTGATGGAGCGGGCAGCAGAGAGTGAGAATGTGGTGCCTGGTGATGGAGTTCACATCTGAGACTGCACAGGTGACAATGTGGGGCCCTTTTCTCTACAAGTGATTTATAACTTCAGGTTTGAAGAGCCTAGTAGGAAAATTGCCATGACCCTTACACGCTACAAGTCAAGAGAGAGATGTAGAACAAACCTGGGGAATAAACAAAATTCTAGGATGGATGGTGTCTTATTGAAATAAAAAGAACCCATATACAAATGCCAGTTTTTGTAGAAAAAGTTCAGGGCTGCCCCAAACTCTGACGCAATGTGCATTTTCTTGCACAAACCACTGTCAGCCTGGCGGGTAAAAGACTCCTGCTTCAAATCCTGAGGCCACAGAGTCACATCTGACCTCTGGAAGTTCCTGCCCATATGCCATGTGTCAGTGTTAAGGTCCTGGAAGAACAAGACTCTATTTCTCCCAAAATGTTATTCCTTTTCTCCAGATTGCCACCCACAAAACTTAAGAGTTATTGCTGGTATTCCTCTGTTCAGCCTCTTGGAACTCGGATAGGAAGTTTTATACTTGACCACGCCAACACTGTTGGAAGAATCTTCCCCAGACAATTGCAACTTAAAGACCAAGACACAATCTCTTTCAAATCTTCTCCTTCACAAACCAGTGGGGAACTCAAGATGTCAACATTTGAGGTTTCTGCCGCCTCCACCAACCTCTCTACCTTCATCTTCAGCAGATCTAGGCTGACCGGAAAGGAATCCTGCACTGAAGGTCCTTTCAATGGTGCCCATCCCATATCTCATCGGACTCTATCCTGCCTGAAGGGAAATCCAATATTGGTCTTCCAAGGAAAGTGAAAAGGTGACTGAAAAAAGTTGAACAAAAGTTTATTTTGAACATTACTCTTGAAAAAGACATTTCAAGTGCGGAAAGTATAAAATGATGACTATCACTGACAATTACACAAAGGTGATTGCAAGAATTATAAATGGGGGAAAGAGTTAGGTTAAGTCCTTGCATCTGCTTATGCTTTATAAATGGAATAAACAAACTAACATGTTGTAATTTGATCCCCAAGTCTGTGTTAGCATATTTGCCACTTTTCACTACACTCCTTTGGCAATAGTTTAGCTTTCCAACTATTGTATTTCACACACTAGTCTGCATTTGTTCCATTGAGTGTTGTTGTCTACTATTGTTCTCCCTTCAGTCAAGCAGTATGCTGCCAGTACTTGGGTTTGGAAGTGTATATTCAGTTTCATGCCATTTGTCATTGTCACAAACACTTTATTTCATAACTTGACATTCGCCCTCCTGAAACAAGCGACTCCAACAGACACAGTTCTGTCCCTCCCCTACTCTCGATCCTGCTAACAATTGGTCCTTTTGTGTACAAAGTACATCCTGTATAGGAAAGTGTAGTATACCACAGAAACCTGACCACCCTACGTGGGGCTGACACGTCAAAGGGAGCTGGGCTCTGTTGTTGTTCCTCTGAAAGAAGTGCATGAAACATTATCCTGAAGAGATAAGTGACACTGCCACTTGACAGGCCGTAGAGTCTTTATCAAAATCATGTCTGAATTCTTTTGTCATTGTCTGGCTGCAACTTGTTCGATAATTGAAAGGATTTTGGTCTTTTGCAGCAAGATATACAGGTGCACCGCATTATACTTCTAGCAGTAGGATGTAGATGTTCGATTATGCATGTATTGTATCCTGGAGGTGCTTATCTCTTATGGATATTAAAGAGTATGGGCCGAAAGGGCACAACAGAGTAGACTGGTTGTTCTGTTCCTTTTGCCATTGGGGCACTTCACCCACCCGCCAAGTTGAGTATTGTGTTACCGTGGGAGACCCTACCCACTAAACACCAAAGCAGATACAGAAAAGAGTTTCATGTATGGTTTCAGTCATCCATCAATGTTTGGAGCAACCTGATTAACTGTCCTTTTGACTAATTAGGTTTTTTAAACAGTGTATGTTGGTTGCTGACTATCAGAATGCATCAAAATTGTTCACCAAAGGAAGAACAAATGACACGCCAGTACCACTATCCCACCTACCCCAACTCATGTAATCAAGGAATGAATGTCTGTGGGCAGTTAGCCGTCTGCTATTTTTAATCATACTAGTGTTAGTTGCTTGTTTTTTCTCATGGCCTATCTGAAATTACTTTACCAAGTCCCATCCCCCAACCTCTGCCCCTGCTGAAGTTGGATCCATATATATATATAACCCCCATGGTGAATAACTCCCGTGCGTCACTTTATTTTCCCTTATGAATTAAACTGTGTTGTCCTTCATGGCTCCTTGTTCTAGAAGCACACATCTCCTAGAATATCGTTTTTCGTTCACCCTGTTTATAGGCCAGAGATTTTGAGCTGTTTCTAGTTTGTCCGCCCCTTAGTGTCTATAAAGGTGAAAAAAGATTTGCACCTCTTTTGTTTAGATTCCTGGGCAACAAATTTGGCAGTTCTATTCTAGACTTTGTTGAATTTGTCGCTATCTGTTGTTCGGAGGTGTTGCCTCTAGAGCTTGGCTGCTTCGATCGCCAGAGATTCTGAGACTGGTTTAGAGTTCAGCAGACAGGTGAACCGCTAAAAACTGGCACTTCAACAATCCTGACAAGCTTGAGGTTCTTCTGCTTCATTTACAGGTGGTTGAAGGGTTTTCGCAGGCAGAGTCTCAGCTGGTGGAGCGAAAATAAACATTTGATTTGGCAACCTTTCTGCCACTGGGCTGCCTGGTCATGATGGTTGACCCAACCTCTATAATTTGGGGCGAGCATCACTAGAGTTCTCTGTTCGGGACATCAAGCGAGGCAACCTGCGGGAAACCTGATGGGTCGCTGGCCCAACTTTATATGACCTCCTAAATCTGTTCTTGTGCATTTCAGCTCCACTCTGATTGATTGCACTCTTTTGAAACTGAACTAATTTCTTAAGACAACCACAAAATCTCTCCACTATGTGATGGCCCACAGTACACTCTCCACAATGCTGAAACCATCCAATCCTGCGGTTCACCACCCCAAATGACCGACTTTTGATTTGCATGCAATGAATGTTCATGTCATGCTCTCACATTATTTTACATTTTATGCACTTAGATGGAGAAATACAAACCCGCCACTGCGTATCACTTTCGTTTACATTTCTGTGGAGTATGTCCTCCTCCAGGGCCCCTCGAATGTTCACGCTTGTGTGCAACATCTGCAATTTTACATAATGATAGCGAGAACACATAAACTTTTGCCATGTGTAGGAGGCTCAGACTTTCTCGGGGTAAAAAGTTTAAAGAACTGTATTTCTCAAAAATTGATGAACGTGATACATTAGCAGGTGGACGTCCTAGCAACGAAAGGTAAATCCTGCCTCATTTCTTGGAACTGGGGTCAATTTTACAGGTTGGGGACCTTACCGAGACTATTCAAATCTACCCATCCAAAGCTTCCCAACCCCCCGCGAGGTTGGCAGCCTTCTCCTAGGAAGACAGACTAGCTAACGGCATTCCTGTGTTAGAGAATATACCAATTCTCAGGCCGTATTTATTAGAAATTCATAAACACAGGGGCAGCCTGGCGAAAACCAGGTAGCGGTGATTAGGGCTGTGATTCCCTTTTTAACCCACATGTCTGCCCCTGCCACATGCCCAGGCCCCAGGCAACCCCATCCACACTGCTAGCCAATCTCTGGATGAACTGGTCCGATCCTGCTGCACCTGTCTTCGGGGCCCGCCATCACTTGGCGTTGCCCCTGGTCCAATCTGGCTGGAGTCCTTTTGGTACAATTAGTTAAAATACATGGCAGTCTATTTTACATCTCAAAAGCACACCTAATCAACCATCACACAATAGATTCTTCATCTCGTAGATGCATTTTTTATAGAAAAATAGTTTTTCCACTTTTTTAAATTGTTTTAGTCAATACTCAAAATGGAAGCCAGATACACTGGTTTGCTAACGCTTGTTTCAATGTAGGCAGTAAAGTGCTACCACTTTCAGAATGCATTGTTTAGCGAAATAAAAGTCTAGCACTAGAAAACACAAGGGACCCTGATGACGATTAAAATGGTAACTACACTATGCAAATTCTCAGTAGGAAAACTGTGCCTAGGTGTCTTTCTACTGATAAGCTGCGAGTATCACGTCTTAACTTACTTGTACACTTTTTTTAGGGCAAACTGTGGGAAGGCTGTTGAAATTCCACTTTCTCCAGATTTCAGCCTATGAGTTTCTGAACATCTAATGAATTTCTAGGAAGGAACTCCCAATTTATTCTAAGTCCATTTTAACTTCATTCCTTGCGGGTCTGTTTGCTCTAGGCGGAGCACTTTATTTAACTAGTCGAATTTACAATTTGAGTTTTTTTCTGCTAGATATTGATAATGCTTTTATCTAAAAATTAAACTAAATGGTGCAACTTGAAGTCAACTGTAAGTTTTATGCCGAAACTCTGTACAGCACAGAGTAGCACGTGTTAAACAGACACTGCTATCAAATGAATCCACAGAACAGAGAAAACAGTCCTATGTACTCATGCACATAAATTAAAGCTGAAGCTATAGTGCAAAATAAACAAGCATTTGCAATGCAATAGGTCTCGCATTTACGCAAGTTTAAGCTATTGGCATTGTAAATGACAATGCCTTTTATTTGTTTTAAAAACGAAAACAAAAATAAAAGGCATTGTTATTTGCAATGTCAATAGCTGAAACTCGCGTAAATGAGGGACCTATTGCATTGCAAATGCTTGTTAGATTAGTGAGTAGAAACGTTCCCTTTCGGCCCGCCTGGCAAATTAATTAAATGAACAAGCGCAGCCGCTAAAGTGAAAGTAGACCGCGCTGCAAAAAAAAAGGGCTTACCGACTTATGAAGGAGAACGTGTAACGACAGAAGTAAAAGATCCAGTCCTCATGGGAGGTAACAAATGGCAACAGGGCGGTAACAAGGAAGCACTAACAAGCCTCATTATCAATTGGAAACCAGCATTTACCAAGGACAATGACACCAGCCAATCAAAAATACTCGACTACTGCATGCCTCGCAGAGCGAGCAGTGCATGCGCGCTGCCGCTATGCTCGACCTTAAAGCAAATATCCTACTAAGATAGCTAAGTGGAAGGAACACCTGCTGCAGTGATATGTGTCCAACTTGCTCAGCAGGATCGCCTCACCTATTCAGGCTTCTGAAATTAATAAAATAAGCACAAATTAAGTGCTGTTAATTACATTGCAGAGTGGAGGTAAATGATGCATCACTGACCAATGCTTGTCGCTGGCCAGCTTGCTTTCTAGTGGGTTTGCCACCAGTCCATGCATCCTCACACCATTTTTCAAAGCCTGGGCTTTTCTGTCACAAATTGTTATCAGATTTACTTGCCCGATTGGTCTAATGGTAACCACTCCTGACTACCAGTCCCAAAATGCTTGATGCGTTGTAAAATGAGGCAGGTAGGTCCAAATAACCGAGTGTAGGTTGCTGCCCCAGCTAGCCACTCTCTTGATATTGTGGCTTGCCCATGGTCTGTGTCTGTCTGTTAAGTGCTATAACGCTCTGGTAGGCAGAACAGTACTTAATTTGAGCCTGTGGTGTGCAGTGCGCCACACCAGCACCTAATTGCCAACACCGGCGTTTGACAGTCTGCCACATGGTGGCGCTGTCTGGCTAATTTAGGTATGTGCACAACAACAGCTATTTATTAGTTGAATTTACAGTTACAATGAAGCCATTCTTATAGCTTTGGGGGACTGGACTAGTATGAATTGTCACACTTGTAAGAGTGTGATGGTTAGTAGCTGCGGTTGTACTGTCATTGGCAGCTACCAGGGGCACAGTGTGGTGCAAGCTGCAGTGGCCTCCCTATGAGAGCCCTGGCACTCATTTTCTTTTTTTTTTTTTTAAACTAAGCATTGAGGCAGGAGATGGTTAATCACCATAACAAGGAGGAACTGAGAAGTTTTGCAGTTTCCTCCCTGTTTGCTGACCTCTTTAGCACCTGAGAGATGTAGGGTCTTGGCACAGTGCAGCTTTGTCCAAGTCTGCGAGCGCTCTGTTGAAGCGCCCCGCAGCACAGGAAGCCATACGGCCTTTAAATGGCATTTCCATAAATTCTGACTGTGCGTGCGTTGATTGCTGAAAACATTGGTGCTACTGTGACCTGGTGGGCCGAGTCTCTAGAGCAAGCCACAAATTGGTATTTCTCTACCGACCTCTGTTTTTACACCATAAATGTGTGTTTTGTTCGATGAGTGGTAGCCACACTGCAGAATGCAGTGGGCAATGAATTGTGGTTAAGTCACACCCATGACAATCAAAATGGTCGATTTGGCTAGTTAAGAAAAAGTACACCATTAATATAAGTTTTCACAATGGGTCAGCTCATAGCAAAAAACAGGCGCCACACTTGTTTATTAGAAAAAAACACTTTTATAGTGATTTGAATCAATGGAACATTGTATGGATTGTAGCTAATACAGCTGCCTCTCGTGGTGATTTGCTCAGAGGAGCTCTGTTTAAGCCTCCCCTGTAGGCAGCATATTGTAAACCTCTTACGGTTCTCAGATCTCAGAGGAAATGAGTCATAACATTTTTTTTTTACTAAAGCTTCACAATTTTGGGATTAAGCATTGGTATCTTCTCCTGGAGCCATTTTTGAGAAGTTAAAGCTATAAGAACATCTGAACCAAAATGGAATAAACACAGCGAAGGACGGGGTGCTTGCCTCACCTTCGTGGCCAGGGGGTACGCTATCAAAGTTACCCTGTTGTGGTTCGCTTCAGTCCTGTGATCATGTTTGCACCTTGACAGATGGAAGAGGCAGAGAACAAAGCCTTCTTAAAACCGCAGACCACTGCACAAGCAGTGGTAGGAATCTCATCAAGTTAAGGATGCTTTTGTAGGAGTGTCAAGGGCATACTTTCCTCTTTGTGAAAACACTCCCCATTTTGCTGGTGTTCAAAGTCCCCAACCTCTTGTGTTTCCACAGAATTAAAAGGGAATTTTGGATGAATCTCTAATATATTGACCCACAGCTTCCCTATCAGGAGATCAGCACTTCTTTGTTGTCTCTAGCACCCCGACATCTCTTAGCCCAAGAGTCGCCCGACTCTTTTACTGTCTTAATGAGAGCAGAGAGTCAAGGATCGTCTTAAGCGGAAGAAAGATGTAACTGGCATTAGAACTTTGGAATGCTGAGCGCTCCATTAAAAACAATGGAGTGCTCCGGGATTCTAATGGCTGGTAGAAGCCCGGAGCTCCAACATTACAATGTTTAACAATGGCCTCACGGAGTCCGAGGGGATCTCAACCCCCTTGGGCTCCATGAGGTCTTTATGTTTTACAAATTAGAACATTCTGCCCTCTAGGGGTGCAATGTTCTAATAGCCTTAAAGCCCTCTGTAGTGGGTTCTACCAGCCATTAAAGGCCCGCTCCCTTGTTAAAGGCCCTTGCCTTCGGCTGGGTCCTTTAACGCTGGAGCGGGCCTCTCTAAGGCTGTATTGTGTGGTGCCTAGCTTCGACAATGTGTAGCAAGTGCTTTTGTTGTGACCATGGCACATAATCTTGATCGTGAATGTGGCAAGCCTCCACATTCTAAAAAACACGCTATTCTTTTTACAATGTGCTCTGTGTTTCACATGGCAAAGCAGCTCATGGTACTTTTTTATTAATCAATGATTTATTTGCCTTAGCTTTTGATTTTCAGTGGTGACTTTTTGTATCAAGAGTGGTAGCCATAAATTGATATGTGTTGGATAGAAACACAACTGGACCCACATCCCTTTTATTATAAAATGTGTAACATTTGCAAAGGAGTCCAGGGAGTTAAACTGGGTTAAATTATGGCCACACGCTATTCTGTCTTATTTGTAATGTATGACTGGTAGTGGTTTGAAGATGGCACCCTGATTCTATATCTCCTGATTGACTGTATTCTGAGACTTTCTGGTCCTGGGCAATGCTTGGTCATTACAGTCTTACCCGATTCTTCAGGGCTGAAAGGTTTTGCTGGGGGCGGTTGTATGGCTTTGCCTAGAGTAAGCTTGTTTTAGGATTGATCATGCTGAACAAAAGGAGATAGTTTCAAAACTGAAATATGGGTGGAATATCTGATCATATTGACTTACATGGATAAAACTGTTAACTGCTGTAGCTCCACTTAAATCAAATGTGCTAATTTCTCAAGTTATTTTGACTTTTAACTGAGCTTGAACGATGTGTACCTGTAATTCTATTTTAGAGGTTGCATGAGGCATTGAGATTTTGCAAAGATTTGTAGGTATTTTACCTTAATCTTCAATATTTTGGAGAAAGAGGTGGAAAGAGTGGTCATTTGAGAGGTGAGGATGCAGACAGAAATATGTGTTACACAAGTAGCATCTGTACCTTTGAGCTGTCCCCGCATTTTTAGGTCTCGCCTAGCTTTGCAGCGCATGCGCTGCTCGCTCGGAGACACATAATGTTAATGAGGAGATTTCAGAAGGGGACTTGAAGCCCCGCCCATCATTTTCATTGGGTCGCGTCAGTGTTTATGCTAAACGCTGGCTTCCCATTGAAAGGATGCTTTTTCGTTACCGCCCTTTATCCTTTTTGTCCGGCCCATCCGGCTGTCGTGAAGCACTTTCTTCTCTTTAGGGGACCATCTGTTTCTAATTAGCGTGGCTCTTCCCAAAGAAACTACTTATCAAACAGGCTGTTTCGCTGCTGTTGAGTGACTAAGATTCATATGAAACAGCGGAGGACTGAGACCTGATTAATCAGTCCTGAATTATTGTAGCACCTCGCAAAGTGGGAGCGGCCTCGTGGAGGCGAAAACGCTTTACAAAACCAGGATTTTAAATAAGTAAACTTATACCTGCAGATTCTGCTTTATTGTTTCATTGCGGAGCAGGCTCGCACAAAAAGCAGAATTGAATATATATTCGAATGGATGAAAAGCAGTGTCAAACCGCCAACATGCACTTACCACAGAGATTTCTGCGGGTACTTCACAGCCTTTTTTTATTTATTTTATTTTTATTGGTTTCTATAGCGCCGACAAGGCCTAAAAGCGCGGTAGGGAGTGCTGGGGAATGGGGCATAAAGGCAAATCATAAATCGAGAGGGGTGTATGTTTGCAATAGGGCCGAGGAAGAAAGTGAGCAGCACCAAGTGAACAAATATTGAATCTACAGAAAATATACAAAGGAGGCACTGAATAAAATCCCCCGCGGACGACGACGTGGCCGACTTGTAGCAGCGAGGCAACATATAGGAGAGTGGGGTACCCCTGGAAAGGGGGGGCTCTGCAGCTCTGTGGTGGGAGCGCCGAGGGTCATTCAAAAGCAGAAGCTTCGGGAAAGGCCGCAGGGCCAGGTGAAAGGAGGAGTAGATGCATCTATGAACTGATGGTTAAAATTCGGAGCTGAGACGTGTGGCACGGGGGTGCAAGGGCGAGTGTAAGAAGGAGGGTGCAAGGGTGGAGGAGAGCCTCCTTTGTGTGATGGTGGAACACTGAGGGAGCTACCGGACTTCAGATGCTGTCATTCTTTCAGGGACGCACACAGAATAATTTTAAAAGAAATATGTTATTACAGTGCCCACATACCATGGGAATAATTTACAGCGCTACACAAAAGCACATGGAATAATGTACCACAAAATAAATCAATGGCAGAATCTGTTAGATTAAAATTAGATAACAAACCGAAAGCCACAACAAAAAAGGACGGTGTAGAAATGTAGCATTTTTTTCTCCAAAAACCGATTGCATGAAATCCAGAGAGGCCTTATTTGTTTTCACAGAAACATATACTGAATTCTCGTTTTTTCAACAAAAAAACACAAACACACAAAAAAACCTGAAGGATTTAATATTTTTCATCTCCGAAAAGGCCGAAAGCTTTTGATTTATTTTCTTACGACGAACAAACATCCATAATATTAGCACTATGAAATGAAAACGTGGGCGCTGTGCGGATGTTACCAAAGCCTGCTGGATTCTAATCCTTATTTGGTGAATTATTCCTCTTAATCCCGCATGTATCTACGGGGGACTTTACAAATAAGAGTGGTGTTTGCCGTCGTGCGCAGCAGTCACGGGCGCCTCTATCTATTCACAACTGTTTTTAGCTGAAAATTGGAATTTTTCAACTTTAGGGCTTACAGAATAGCAAGCGGGGCAACGACACTGTGTGCGTTTTTTACTTTAATAGTTTAGTTTTTTAACATATTTATTATTAATTGTAGTGTTTGTTTATTTTTGGAGTGTTCTGACAGGCCTGCGCCGCCATTGACACCACGTGTACTGGTGAGATATTACATTTTAGGGAGACTGTTGAGCCGCCAGGCTAACGCCTGATTCCGTTTTATGGACCTTTTCTCCTCCTCTTCGCACAATTCCACCCCCTGCCTTCTGCAAGCATCCCTGGAGACCAGAGGTTGGTGAAAAGTGATGCACAACCTCGTTCACAAGCAAATGGTATTTTAAAGACCTGTGAAGTACTCTGTTGTGGCTGTGTGTGTGTCCCTGGGAAGCTTTCTCAGCCCGAGCTGCCACACGCGACGGGGGGGCTGAAGCCCTTTGAGCCCAATGGGCGTTGCGTGCCTGCCTGCCTCTAGTTACACACACGTGAATTCTGTAGAGATCGCATTAACTAACAGCATTTTCCTACCAAAACCACGCATTTCCATAGATCAGTTTCACTTGCATTCATTTTTCATTTAAGGGTTTTGCATTACATGTTATATTCAGATACCTTTAGGTTATAAGTGCAACTTTTATCTCATGAGATGCCTGTCTCGCTTTCTCTTTATATATGCAAGGTTACTGAAATTGTGCAGCAATGGAAGACCAAGTTATGCGGCAGGGTAAATTAAATTGTGTGGGAAGAAAATAAAAAATATGAGGTGCAGTGCGGCACAATCTGTGGAAGTTGTATTTCACTATTTTATCATACAATCTTGTCAAGCATTTGCAATGCAATAGGTCTCGCATTCACACGATTTTAAGCTATTAGTATTGGAAATAACAATGCCTTGTATTTATGTTTTAAAACCCAAAACATAAATAGAAGGCATTGTCATTTGCAACGTCAATAGCTCAAAATCGTGTGAATGCGAGACCTATTGCATTGCAAATGCTTGTTAACTTCTTTCTTTCTTTCATATCAAACCTGATCATTTAGGAGGGTTAACCGTTGTTTTCTTCCTCCCAGGTGCTTCCAGATCTTGGCATATGCGCCTGTATTTAATTGTGGTGGGTCCTACCAGTGCTCAGGTTCAGCTGTAATTAAAAACCGGCATTGAGGTGGGTCTCTACCGGGACCTATCTGAATTCATATCCTTAATGTTAGAGCAAAAACAATGATTTCTTTCTCGACGGTGTGTGCAAGAATCCTTAATTATCAAAGCCAATGATGCAGTTCCCGATATATTCTGCAAGTTTTACTTATTGTTGAATGTTGTTTGTGCCCCTCTTTCCTAGGAATATTCCTTTTCCCAGATGCCTTTCTGCAATTCTGTTTTTCTTGCAACAAATGAGTCCTTTGTACACTGATGTGACTGGTGAGTTTAGATGGGGGTTCATAACGGGGCATAATGTAGAGCTCTGGCGCTGAGGCTTAAGACTGTGTGAGTTTTTGATGTTGCCTGACTAAATGTTCATCCAATCCTTGGCCTCTGCGCAGAGCACACAGTGCGACACATGCACCTAGGACTGGACTCCACGAGGGGAGAGGGACTCAGAGCAAGAACCACACAATGACAGGGTCCAAAACATTTTTGGGTGGTTTGAGAATACATCTTGGGTCTTTTTTATTACAGTAAAATAATACCCCATATTTTTTCATCATAAAAATCCCAGCGTGTGCATAACATTTACTGTGCAAACTAAAGATTAATATTCTTGGCTCTGAACATCATTTTAAGATACTTAGTCAACTCTTGGTCGGTCTCTCAACAGGTTAAAGCTGTACCACATACTCCATCACCTTGTTCAAACAAATACCCCCTAAAAAATTAAGGGAAGACACAGCTTTCCAATGGAGGAGCAAGGCCAGCTCTGGTGTTGACCTGAGAGCCATACTAGATCCTTCATTGTGTGGGTTGCCTCACACCCTTCTGAGAGATGTCCCTAAGCACGAGGACAGGCACGTGGTCCACCGATGCTAGTCCATCTCCCGCCTCCTCATGGTCAATAATAAGTACTCAGCAAAGAACTAGAATAAGCAGACACCCTCCCCTTTCCCCTTGACAGCCAGAGCCCATATCTGGGGTAAAGAATTGAGATTGTTGAATGGAAAAAGTAAAATCTTTTTGTGAGGCATTATTGGCGGGTGGCGTTTGCGAGACCAAGGAGGGCAAAGTTTGATCTTTGGCTCTCCTCGAATTTAAGGGATTCACCAGGTCCAACCCTTACCCCTACCCCCTGTCTCCCCACTCCCTCACCCCTTCCACAGCCTCGAGCCCCAATTGCTTACAACATTAACTTGCATGTGCATGTTCTTTATTTTAATTTGCATAGTCATGAATTTTTTGCATCATGTTTAATGTATTTTTGCTGCACGTATAAATGAAATAAATGGGGAGAAATTTTCTTTCAAGAAATGCACATTTTATGCCAACTTGTTAATGCGTTTACAGTCAGACCCTAAAAAGACTGTTGAAGCCCATAGCACACATTATTCCCGAAATAATTACGATTTTGCCTTCACAACTCGCTCTAATTGCATTAGATTTAGATCAGGTGGATAGTTTGCAGTGCTGCATTGAACATGTATATTATTTCTCTTAAATATGATTGTCACATTACCAGTAGCGGCTGGCATCTAAGGCGAGAGGGGGCGGGCGCACACGTAAAAAAATAAATATATTTTAAAAATCTTACCGGGCGAACGCGATGTGGAAGGTTTGGCTCAGAGCCTTTTGGCCTCTTTCCTTGACCAGAGGGAACAGAGGGTCAAATTGGGTGAATTACTATCTCCACCCCTACCTGTGCAATGTGGGGTCCCTCAGGGGTCGGCCTTAAGTCCTACCCTTTTTAACCTCTTCTATGCCCATGACGAGATAGTCTTGTCATGGAGCGCGGTTGCGCTGTGCCCATGACGAGACTATCTCGTCATGGACCCCGCCCGCTAATACAATGCCCGGCACAGGAGGGGGAAAGGGCGGGGCACTCAAGGGGTTAACATCTATGTGGCTCCACTTGCCATGCTAATAAGATCTTATGGGATGGAGGTGGTATCATATGCTGATGACACCCAGATTATAGTGTCCCTCTCCCACTCGGGTAGTACCCCCGCTCCCAGCTTTAGGAACTGCATGGAGGCAGTTTCTCAGTGGATGATTTACAATTCACTAAAACTGAACGGGGAAAAAACCGAGGTTCTTATCTTTGGTGGAAACAGGGACATTTGGTCCTCTGAGTGGTGGCCCCCTTCTTTGGGAGTGTGCCCTGTACCTATGGACTTGGCCCGTAATCTGGGAGTGATGATCGATCCCGCTCTTTCCATGTCTCAGCAGGTTAATAGGACTGTTGCTACTTGCTGGGGTATTATCAGGATCCTTAGGAAAATTAGACATTATTTGGCTCCGCACGCTCGCAAACAGATTGTTGTTGCATTGGTCGCCTCACGGCTTGACTACTGCAATGCTCTCTATGCCGGCATAAATAAGGGCCTCGTGCAGCGTTTACAAATAGCCCAGAATGCGGCAGCCAAATTTGTGCTTAATGCTCCTAGGATTTCTTCTGCTACTGCTGCTAGGAAGAGTCTGCATTGGCTACCGATCCAAGACAGGATTGTTTTTAAGATCCTTTGCATGACCTATGGGGCTTTATCTGGCAGTGGTGCAGAGGGGGTGAAGGACCTGTTGGTACCTTATGTCCCTGGCAGGAACCTTTGCTCTCTGGGAAAGAACCTGTTGTCAGTTCCCCGTTTTCGAAGAGTTAAATGGGGAGGGAGGGCTTTTTCGTCTCTAGCCCCAAAACTGTGGAATACCTGCCCCACTGAAATTAAAACTCAATATACTGTCCCTATGTTTAGGAAGGCATTAAAGACGTGGCTCTTTGCTAAGGCTTACCCGTAGGTGTAGTCCTGGTCTGTTTGATCTTTTTTGTTAGGCGCCTTGATGCCTTTGGGCTTAGTTGCGCATTATAAGTTTTCTTTCATTCATTCATTCATTCATTCACCTCCACAGGGACTGGAAGCTGGAGCCTGGAACTCCAATGACCAATCAGGGGGCTGCTCTCATGCTGTGAGAGCATCGCCTTGATTGGAGGGAGCAGCCTCACTCAGCGCTCCACAGCGCCTTGGAGGCCTGCACTGACTTCTTAACCCAGCTGTCTTTGGGTTAGAGATGTTGAAAGTGCGCATGTGTGGCTGGCCTTTTCAAGACGGCAGGCCAAAAAGCTATGTGCACTTTAAACATAAGCGCATAGACAGCCCTCCCTGCTGCTGTCACTCAGCTGTGAGCTCGCCCCCATCCTGACGCTTGGCTCGGGACAGAGATGCAAAAAAAATGGTAATAAATTACCATTTTATTTTTCATGGGGTATTGGGGGGATTTTAAGTGGAACAACGCTTCTCCACTCCAACGGAAGAGCCGTCGCTGCACATGACTCAGAAAAATACAGGCTCTTTGTCTGTTTTTTGGGGGTAGTAGAAGAGCTGTTAATACCTACTAGCTCGGTAAAATACTGGTCTAGTGGCAACTAGGGATACCACGTGCCTGTGTTTTTATCAGCATGACCAGTATTTTAATGTCCCAGCAGGTGCAAAAATTATGAAAATCCCTTCAAGCTAGTATTTTTCTCCTAATATTAGTACATAATTTAAACTGCAACTATAAGTGGAGAGCACTTTAAAATGTGTTATAGAGCTGCTTTCATGATTTCTAACTGATAAACAGAGACAGAAAGGCCAGACAAGTTTATATAAAAACCTCTTTAAATATCATGTCGGACCTTTGCAGAATCTTAAACCATGAACAATCGGCCAATATTTGTCTCTGGGAAAGGTGGCAACAGAAATCCTAGAGCAGTATTTCCCAGACAGTGGGTCCTGAGCAGATTTTTAGTGGGTCACTAAAGTTAAAGCAATAAATAAAGAGACCTTTAAATTCTGTACTTATCTTGTCACATTTGCTGCGCTTCAAAGAAAGTGGTCAAATGCCAGGCTCTGTCTTCTGACAACTTGCTGCTTTTCTTAACATGGTGATTGGTGTTTACAAACTCTTCTTGCTTCGCAGTCAGAGAACAAAAGGGAATTATGTGACAATCTTGCTGGGGTACATATGTTTGAAAGGAAAGGCTCAAGGATATCATTCTTTGTAACACACAATAAAATGTAGATACCTGCAAATCTACTATGCACTTTCAGCAGTTAGGAAACAAAAAATGAAGCCCATTTTTTTTTGTAATTCTGAAGTGTGATGGAAACAAAGATTTAATTATCATCAAAACAAATCGAGACACTTTACTTGGTGGTACACAAATGATAAATATTCACCGAAACCCGAATTCCACACATTATCATTTGTGCTCACTATAGTTGTATCAGTAAAACTGTAGGTCGGTGATGAATTTAGTGCCCCTTTCAATGGAAAACGTGCTGTAAGTAAATGACATTACGGATGCTTTAGTTACATTAAAAAAATGCTCGCCTCATGCCCACTAAAGCTAGGTGCAGGGGGGGCTCCTCCGCTAAGTTGGAGGAGCGTCGCCCCAGAGGAAAAATAAAATTATAATAACAGTGTAATAACCCACATAGAGAAGTTGGCAGAATACGTTTATTATAGTTACAAGTCCCCACAGACCAGCCGGCGTGCAAGCCGCTCGACAGATGGCAAACCGTCACCACCCGGAATCTCAACTGACAATTGTTTTCACCTCGCGTGCCAATGGGCAGCGCGAGACAGGAACAACACCATGTCCGCGTGCGGGCACCGCACGGGGATAGGACATTACATATGCGGGCGCCGCACGGGAATAGAACATTACATATATCTCCTTTCCTAAGAGGAAAAAGAAGAGGAGACATAGAGGAACAGAGAGAAAGACCGAACAACAAGGGTACCGCGCTGTTGATCTCTTCACACAAATTCGCCGATCACATTCTTGAGGTAACGATCACTTTCACCATTTGTTTTTTTCTCTTACTTTTTCTTTATCGTGGGTTCTGTGTGGGGACACTCCGCTTCCTCGTCGCCAAATGAATGTAATAATCCACGTAGAGAAGTTGGCAGAATACGTTTATTATAGTTACAAGTCCCCACAGACCAGCCGGCGTGCAAGCCGCTCGACAGATGGCAAACCGTCACCACCCGGAATCTCAACTGACAATCGTTTTCACCTCGCGTGACAACGGGCAGCGAAAGACAGGAACAACACCATGTCCGCGTGCGGGCGCCGCGCGGGGATAGGACATTACATATGCGGGCGCCGCACGGGAATAGAACATTACAAACAGCATTTTTGTAATCATTTTATTTTTCAGTACTCCTCTGTAGGGGCGGGGCGGGCAGACTGCCCACAGAGCAAGGGGAGTAGTGGTGGCACTCTAAGTGCGCATGACGGTTTGGCCAACAGTCTTGGTCCGTTGTGTGCACTTGCCATGTTCTCCACTGTGCTGTGTTGCACAGCATGAATGGCGAACATGCCCATTCTCCCGGTCCCCATCTGAGCGCCGAACCACGGCGCTCAGACCATGACGCTGCTATCACCAGCGTCGTGATTCGCTAGGGAGTCTAGAGGCCTGGGTGTTTCCTGTTTCTGGTTCCTGCGTCGATGGAAGAAGAGGATGGAGAAGAAGCGGCGGCCGGCAGGTAAGTTTAATTTTTTTGTAAAAATGTTTTAAACCCGCTCCCTCCCACCACTACTGCCCATAGTAGTCGCTGCTGGCTAGCGGGGTCTGCAAAAGTTTGTCGGTCTAAAAAGTGGGTCGTGATTCTAAAAAGTTTGGGAACCACTGCCCTAGAGTCAGAAAGCATGGTAAAATCCGGCTACATGACGTTGAGCAGTAGTAAAAGACGCCCCCATAGTAAGCGGATCTGGGGTCTTCTGGGGTCTGCTGAGCTCACAAAAGGCCCGCTTTGCAAATCTCCGGCACATTAACACGCCTTGAAGCTCTGGAATTAAAGGGCACGAATTTAAACCTCCTGGCGGTGTCTCGCAGACGCTCGGAAACGTAACCCACTGTTATCCCATAATGTTTTGTGAGCTAATGTCATAACGAGGGGCGGAGGTGGGAAGAGCGTGATGGCTGCCAAAACAAACAAAGTGCGGGCTTAGCAGCAGCCAAGGCTGGGGTTACAGCAGGCGAGAGCTTTGTTCCGACGTATTTGCTCACGGACCCGATGTTGTTTCCTTTTTTTTTCTTTCTTCGCGCAGTCGGTACAAGCACACAAGCAAACATGTCCGCTGCCAGTTCTCCGCCACAGTCGCGGGGATGTGCAGAAACACTTTTCATGGCGCACCAGGCGAGACCTCACGTGGCGTCTGGTGTTAAAATATGTATTTTTTAACTACTTAATCTTTGAAGTTTATTCCTTCTTCCAATTTCAGTGTACATATCTGCGGCGTTTATAATGTTTCCTTTTTCCCCCCCACTTGCCTTAACACAAGATTCACAGAGAACGGTGTTCTCTCATCCGCAGGTCAGGCATTTCTGGATTTGAGTACCAGGTCACGCACGTCACGTGTATGTTGTGCAGATGTGAAAGAGTGTCACCCTTTGTCTCACTAAGCTCTGCTGGGCTGCTTTTTCTCACCAGCCAGGTGCTCGGGAAGAAGGAAACATGGGCATGAAGGGTGGGGCCCAAACAGAGTGGGGGTTGGTGCAGATGGAATCTGGTAGGATCCCATCCCTCCCTCTCCCATACTCAGAACTCGTAGCGATTGGTGGCAAAGTCATTGATCATGATTATCTAAATTCTGTGCACTCCCAGCGAATCCTATATGCAGTGCTTAATTTGAGCCGGTGGTTTCCTGTCCTCTGCACTAAATTGTTAACACGAGTGCTTTGTGGCACGGCACTGTCTCAGATGAGCAGTCCATTATTAATTCAATAAACACAAAAAATGACTATTACCTGCTGCTCAAGCCACTCGTCTAGCTTTGGGGCCTGAGCTAGTCTGAATTGACTCACTTGTGGGAGTGTGAAGGTTAGTAGTTGTGTTGTTACTATGATTGGCAGTGCTGGCAGGGGCAATGTGTGGCGCAAGCTGCAGTGGCCTCCTGACGAGTGACCTGGCACTTATTTATGTACAAATTAAGCACTGCCTATATGTCGCACATGAGTTTATCCAATCCTTACGAATCACTGCTCCTTCCTAGGCTCACCCATCTATTCTAGCAGGGCAGCTGCCTAGGCCATTATAAGGCATCAATCAGTATACCTGATGCGCTACTTCTGTTTCACAGTGAAATGTTCTATACAGTCCTCATGAGAAGAAAGGAATTAGTCTAGAAAATAGAATTTGCTCCAACACAATGGCTGCCAACCCTCATTTGATTTACCTTCCACCTCCTGTGCCCTTGCTTACTGTTATACAGCATGCCGTAATGAGCTCGTTGGCATTTAGAAGCAGTTTCTTCCTATAACTAGAATTTTAATCGAATATCATTTCGCAATCCCAGCCAGTTAGAGGAACTGCTGTCCTCATTAGCTTTGTTGGCAATAAGTAGAGAGGCAGCAGGTCACACACAGTGGAACAGTATATCCCTGAACATTAAGACGGCTTGACTTATTTTATGCTGCATTCGTGAAAAACAATTACGCATTCGGTAAAAAAAAAAAAACCTTAGTCGAAATGTCAGCCCTGTCAATCTTTTAGAATGCATTTGAGCTTCTCGAATCTTCCTTGGAACTGATAGTAGGCAATGCAATTGTGTCACCAGTGTGAGCGCTGTCAAAGAAGCGGAGCTGCCCTTTAAGGAGCTGTGCAAGAGAGTCCCATTGTGTTACATCATATGCAGCCAGAGAGTGTGCACATGGAATTTCTCTCCATAATAAGTATACAAAACACAATAAGTATGCAAAGCATAAGGATACAAAACATTAATGGATGGAATGCTTGAATTAATCTCAGCAGCTGGTAATCACTCAAGGCAGCCTCCCAATCCGTCGTTATTTTGCACACCATGCCACCTCAGTTTGGACCCAACCCTATACTTTTGTATACTTTTGAATTTTCTCACCATGGCCAAGGAACACAGCCAGCAGGAAAGGGCAACTATATTGGCCTAAAAAATAAAAAAAAGAATGTGCTTGGCCACTGTGGGGCTGTTTCTGACATTAGATTGTGCACAACTACAAAAACTTCTAAGAATTGTGCGGGAAAGCCAAAAGAAATGTAATACGGATAGATAATGACAATATGCTGTGTGCCCTATAGCCATCTTCCATACTGAAACACAGACATAGGTGCATGTAAATTGTCATCAGCTGTATCCAATTAACACATTTCCCAGTCCGAAAGTGTTAATCATATGATATTGTTAACATATGCTGGTTGTGTGTCCATGAAACCCTGCAGGATTTTTTGGTTTCCGGTGTAGTGTGCTACTTGCCTACAAGCACTTCAACTCCTCACCAGGGGTAGCAAGCACTATATAAATGCAAACCTTTTTCCTCTTCTATACCTCCACTATCCTTCTCAACCGAAATAACAGACTAACATATTCACCGGTTAAATTAATTTCATATTTCACTATACTAATTAACCACTAATCCTTTATGGGTGCCAGAGTAGCGTGCTACTCACTGAAAAAGCGCTTGGACGCCTCTTCAGGGGAAGTAAGCGCTGTATAAATGCAATTACAATACAATGCAATATGTTAATTTGTTTCTGATACAACCTGCTATCCATCTTAAAATGTTTGGCAGAAGGCTGCATGATGTCTAACGGTGTCTATAAAAATAGCTAGGAGCCCACTCCCTGCTGATGAATCTGGGCTCATAGTCCTGAGACAAATTTAGAGGCGGGCATGAAGGAAAGTAGAGAAAATTAACTTTCGAGTCGAAACACGGGAAAAGAAAAAAGTGTCTAGTCATGTTTTTTTTAGACTAACTAACAATAATAATCTCTATAAAATAAAATTAGTTTAGTGAATAATTTATGTGCGAGAGTTAGATAAGGTGACCTCTTATATCCAAGCGTAACTCTCTCTTATTTAGTTTGAAATCAAAATTAAGGTTGCTTTAGCACTATGGATAGGTCTTCCATTCACAGTGAAGGACAATCATGTTTTAAATTGTTACAAAAATATATACTTTATTTCTTTATTCATAAGTGCATTTATTCATTTTTTCTGCTCAAAATACACCCTACTTACTTTCTGAAGTCTCTTACATTGTTCCTCTTACGTAATGGAGCTCCACGTTTACCTTGAAATAATTTTCTTAAACTATTGATTTCACCTCCTACAGTTCTGTAACTACTGTTCTCATTGCCATACTTCATCCTCAGACAATTAAACCCCAAACTACAGTCTCAGGGAAATTCTAGCAACTGAACACACCAGTGACCTGTATCTTTGATGCAAAGCAGAAGGAAACTGACTCTGTGCCTGCGCCATGCGCAGTTCTGGAGATGCCAACCACAATTTCACCTTAGCAGAATCTTAAGCATGGCATAAGAGAGGGAGACTCCACAACCCTGCTCTATCACACTGCAAACAAGCACTGGCATAGCCAATAGGTCTCGCCTTTGGGACCTTATAAGTGCTTAGCCATGCAACAATTGCATAACTAAATACTTATAAGGTCCCAAAAAGCGAGACCTATTGGCTATGCCAAGCGACTGCGAAAGTGAAAGTGATCGCGATCAAAGCCGCCGTGTGGCCGCAAAAGTGAAAGTAATCGCGGTAAAGCGCGGCGCGCGCGCCCGCGCACATGCACTGTAGCTCTAGGCTGGCCTGGTAGCACTTTTTGGAGCCCTCTCAATAAGTCGCGCCAGACCAGCGCATGCGCTGGGTCAGGCGAGACCTAAAAAGTAGAGGCCGTCATTGGTGCTAGGGCAATTGGGTCAAATGTTAACAAGTGTCTGGTTTGAGCTAAACAAGCCTTCCTTAAGTCTATTATTCCTGGTGAATGTATGCAACTACTAAAAGATTTTTATCTCTAATAGCAAGTTTGAACCTGCTGGATTTGTCAAACATATCGTTTTACTACGGAGCACTACAAATATTTGCTGTTGACTAATTGCAAAACTCAAGCCTCTTGTGTCTTTAGAAAACTCAACCTGGACTACACGACTGATATGATTTTGGACTGAATATAGCTGATAAATATGCAGTCAGTCACTCTGCGTAGAGTCTTGTGACTATTGTTTTCCACATTTTTTGCATTCTCGATATTGACCACCTTACAAGACAGTACGGTGGTGTTGCGACAGATGTCCAAGTGCTGCAGTTGCAGGGGTCCCCATTAAATGGGAGGGACAGTGCTAGAGTTGGTCAGACAGAGCCCCAAAGAGAAAAGGAACTGAATAAGACATTCACTCTCAAGACGGAGTACCTAAAGCGATTGGAGCTTTATGTACAAGATATATATTACATTCTAGCAAGGCGAAAAGACTGGTGACTGATACTCAAAGCTTGCAGGCTCTGGCCTTGGTGCTGGATGAGCTAGCAGTAACTGTAGCATGTATTAATGTCATGTGTTGTTAGCAGTGTTGCCAACTGCCCGGTTTTATACCGACAGGACCGGTATTTTAATGACCATGCCGGTTCAAAAATCCGGTAAATCACTAAAAGATGGCATTTCCCCCCCTATCAGTACACACTTTAAACCATAAACGTAAGAAAAAAACACTTGAAAATGTGTTCAGCAGCTGCTGATTAAACTACACAAATACAGAAAGGCCGTGTTAAAAATAAATACAGACCATTTCATATAAAGTTCTATCTAAGAATCCTGTTTGGGCCTTTTTCAGGATCTTAAAACGTGAACAGATGGCTGGTATTTTTCTCTGGGAACGGTGGCAACCCTGGGTGTTAGGCTAATGTGAATGTTGATCAGTGCTGTCTTAACACATGGGCACGGTGGGCAGTTGCCCGGGGGCCCCACAAGCATAGGGGCTCCATGCAGACCAGAATTTAACACTAATTCTCCGTTAAACATTTTTTTATTCCTGCAAGTGGTGGTGTAGGCAGGGCTCAGTGCACTGCTTTGCCCGGGGGGCCTATAATGCTGTTCAGACAGCCCTGATGTTGCTATTTATGAACAGCGGTTAAAGTCCAAAGACACTGAAGCTCTGTAGTTACAAAATGTGACGCTGGTGTTATATTCCCGAAAGGATATAAGGATATAATGTGGTGCCAACTATTGTGCATAACACTACTCTGGCTTAGGAATAAGGGTCATTTCTGTCCCTAAACCCAAGCAAACGTGCAGGAAGCGCGTGACCGATGAAACATACTAAACAAGACCATGTTTTGCCTCCTGTTGACCATTTTATTCTCCCCTTCTGTCTGCCCATAGGAATAATAATGAGCTACAGGAAGTGTGGTGGTGTTTCCCGCAAATGTGGATCCGCTAACAAAAGACCCTCCCCCTTTCAAGTCAAAATCTCTGTATACTGTAGAACGGGTGATTAGCAGCCCAGTGGTGCTATGGATAGTCTGTAGTCTAATGCTGCAGTTAGGTAGCCAGGAAAAGTTTTACTTGCACCAGGGTCCAATGCCAAACTTGAATGCCACTGGCAAGCCCCTCTTGGCTGCGTTGGGGAGATCTAGCCCTTGTTTTGCTTATTGACCCAGAGAAAGCTAAATGCTCACATCTGGGGATTTGAAAGAGACCAATGAACCTTGCAAACATGGCTGTGTTTGGTCTGTAAACATGAAAATGGCTGGACTTCAATGCATGAAGCCTGAGATGGGGAGCATACATTTTTACTCAATGTTGATGATCTCCTATAAAAATTGTATAGATTTTTTTCTTTTTTTAAAATTGATTTATTGGGTTGCTGCTGTGTCATTATCACTGTTCCAAGCTCTACACATTTACTATAAAGTTGCAGCCACAGCGTGTCCTTTCTAAAGCATAAGCCACTAATTGTGCGTGGCTTATTAGGAATGCGGAGGACGGGCCGAGAAATCTCTTGAGAATCCATGTGGGCAAGCAGTAACACAAGGGACACAAGTCCATGAACATATGAACAGTGGAGCTACAAGTCCAAAACTCATGTGTTTCTGAAAGGTCTGACCTTCCTGCTGTATAAAACAAAGCTACTATTTCAAAATTGGAGGTGTGCAGTCGTGTCTTGTACACAGCCAGGGCAGTGGTTAATTTGTAAAAAAACGATGTGCCGGGGCTCTCGTCAGGAGGCAGCTCCTACCAGCCCAATTCTCCTGTTTGCGCCGCCTAAAACAGAAGCCATTAAACACTACAAGTGGGGAGAGGGTGTGGTGTAATGGCCAGATCTGCTAACTTTGGAGCTGGGGAGCCTGGAGGCTTGGCGTCTGCAACAACTTGTGATTCTCGGCAAATCAATTAATCTCCCTGTGTCTTCCAACAATGAATGTGTACTTAACTGGTGCTGAAAACGCTGGTGTTGATGATTAACTGCTGGTGCTGAGCACCGGAAACCACCAGCTCAAATTAAGCACTGAGTCAGGGCTGCCTCAATGTTATGTTATGTGTATAGTGCACAATTCACCCTGGAGGGTATCCTTGCTTTAACCCCTTCAGTGCCACGCCCTTTCCCCCTCCTGTGCCGGGCGTTGCACTAGTGGGTGGGGTTCATGACGAGATAGTCTCGTCATGGGCACAGCGCAACCGTGCTCCATGACGAGACCATCTCGTCATGGGCACTGAAGAGGTTAACTCTTCAGGACACCACTAGTACTTCATTTGACAACATGATAAATGTAATGGGAATTGTAGAGTTTCCTTCCATTGGATTCATTGAAATAATTGGATGAACAATCCGTAAAAAATGTATTTGATTTTGAAGTTGATGGTGCAGTTTGTAGCAAGGTTCACACTTCTCTCCTCTTGAATGGTTTGTACCTAACCAGACCACCTGTTAGAAAACCTACATTTTGAACTGTACTGCAGCTTTAGAATTAAGCATGTCTCTCAGAGGTTGGCTGCTGAGATTTGTATCCCTCAAGAGAAGGGGCAATGGAAATCTGTATTCAATCTGGTCTCTCAATAGGAACACACGATCGTGAACAACAGTGGCCAGGTGCCTCTTTCGAGATGTTCTGTCATCCTTCACAGAAGTCTCTGTCTCGTTTGTCTATGAAAGCTGCCATCTCTCATCATTCGAGCTGTGAATCAGGTGCATGGCGACGAGGATTGCTCCCATCAAGCCTTGATGGAAGCTATGAACAGACTAGAAATTCAACGCTCTCATTTCATATGCAGGTGGATTGTGGGATCACCTAGTGACTCCAATTGGGAAATCATAATGTGGCAAAGGAATTGTGGGTAGGAATTGTCAAGGCTCGGAAGCAATTTTTACTGTACATCAGCGGCGGCTCCTCCACAATGGCAGAGGAGCGTCACCCACCCCGGCAGCAGCCTAAAGAAAATAAATATAAAACAATAATAATAAATAGTGGTTTATTTTCGATTTTATTTTGTGTCCCGGAGTCTTGGGGGTAGGGCCAGGCCAATAACAGGCACCCAAGGGGAGTGGTATGCACTGTTATCCGTGCCCATGACAGTTTGGCCTGCCGTCTCTGGCCAGCCAAACCGTTATGCGCACTTTGAATGTTCTCCATGCGGGCTGCACTACAGCCTGGGTGGAGAACATGCCCAGACTCACAGTCCTCGGCTGAGCACTGAACCACGGTGCTCAGACCAATCACAACGCTGCACTGCAGCGTTGTGATTGGCTCAGGGGAGCATGGGTGCTTCCTGCTTCCGGCCGGAGCATAGCGACGATGGGGAGGGACGAATGAAGAACGACGGCGGCAAGGAGGGAAGTTTTTTTTTTTACTACCCCTCCCCCCGACCTGCCCCATCCCCGATGCGTGCCAGCCGCCACTGCTGGACATACCCAAGATCCATGAAGCAGACAAATTAGGGACTGTGAATTTAGACAGAAAAATTGATTTGGAAAATAAGTGAATTGGCTCCCATGAAAGACATTTATGTATACATGTATACATTGGGTATTCCAAATAAGTACATGAAGGGGAGTAGGTGGCAGGGATTATGCACTGTGGTCCCACACTTTTCGTGCTTCTTCAGCAGTAGGGGAAGTTTTATGTGTATCATACTTAAGAGGTAAAAGTCGAACCAGAGTCTTAGAATTACTAATAATCTAATTAATATCTGAAAGGTTCCTATTTATTCTACTAGCAAAGTGGCTGTTCAAGCTTACTTATGGGTGCAGTGTCAGAGTTTTTTGCGCGTTTACACTGCCTCTAATAAATTAATCAATGCATTGGTAGATGGGTTTGGACTTTCAGTTGGGCAGGGTAGTGTCTCTCGGATATCATCTGGGGTCAGATATAGTATTGGGTGAGTCTCTGAAGGCATGATCCATACGCCTGGCTCTGGCTCGTACAAGATCCTCTTGGAACCTCGAGCCAAAAACAATCCGAGTTTTCATATAGTTTCTGCTTCACCTTTCTTTACCTGTTCCACTTAAGTTCATGTTTAGAAACTGACACCTTTACAAAACAAATGCCACTCAATGCAGTGGAACAGTCTAATGTGCTAAAGTGAAATGTTTCTGCATCTTCAAGAAATACACTTTTCTGAATTTTGAAGGCTGTCATATTTTTACATGACGTTTGATGCATGATTTGCATGCAAATATGTTGATCACTTGGCTCAGGTTATGACACTTAGAGCCAAAGAAGACCTCTGGGTCGGCTTGCCATGTTTTGCTGAATCACTCACCTCTAAAAAATAAGCATTGGAGATACAGAAGCTTGTTCCTCTGAATCTTAAGTGTTCATTTATATTAACCCCTTCTGACCTCTTCCCAATCTGTCCATCTCGCTTATATTCACACAGACACCTTCTAGCATATTCACACAGACGCCTTCCCACCGAAAAAGAGCAATTAAGCAAACATGGAGACTTGAAAAGATCTCATTATTATGCTATTTGCTGCTTCCTCGTCACATTCGGTTTTTAGGTCTCGCCTGCGATGTCGGCAAAATCTATTCTCAACAAAGAAATGCTTAAAAATGGGCTTAGAGCCCTCCCATAACTTACCAATGGTCGGCTTCCACAACACTCTTGTTTCCTTGCTTCTGATTGGTGAGCCCCTCCTGCTTTTTCTAGGCACTTCCATTGCCGGTCCCTGCCATGGAACATGGACCTAGTAAAGCTTCCTGTCTGTGGCCAGTGTCCTTCCACTGGCGGCTGCACTCATGCAGGAACTTTTTTTCGTTTTTACTTTTGCTTCTTATTTGATGGCTTTCCTTCTTCTTCTTGTGTTCGTCCCTCCGCTGGAGCATAGCTTCTTTACCTTGTATTCTTCTACTGCTCACATTCAGGGAACTACTTTTTTCTTCAAGCAGTCCAAGAGAGTGCATGTCTTTTTTCGCTCACCCCCTTGTGTGTTACTTCCCCCACTTAAATAGCAACTCCCCTTTGTAGTTTGCTTTGCTTTCTTTTCCCCCATTCCAGCTCGTCCATTATTTCTCTACCTCTTGTTATTACTTTTTTTTAAAATCCATTTCCTCCGCCACATCAATTTCCTCCATTGCCCCAGCCCTCTGCCTGTTGATACCTTCTGCACTGACTTCTCCCCCACGAGCTGCTGTGTTGCTCCCCACCCCTCTCGTCATGATGCCATTTTTTTCCTGTTATTTGTTGCCGGTCCGCACCACTTTCTAAAGTGTCTTTCCACAAGAAGAAATTAATGTGTTTATTTATTTACCGGCGCTACCATCTTGTAACAGTAAATAAAAGTGAATACATAAATGATGGCTTCGTCATTCCCTATGCACACATGGGTGGTGACAAATGTGCGCCCAAAAGTCATCATGCATGTACGCGCATAGGGAATGTCACAGCTCCTACATCTTCAAGCAGCCTCATGACGTGTACGCTTACATTTGCGCGCGCGTTTTTTTCTCTTTTTTTTGCTGATGCTTGCCAAGGTGATATTGCCATGAAATCTAAAGCTCACCAGCTCGCCCCCAACAACCCCCCCCCCCCCCATTTTCAGCCTTCCCCCTCCCACCCCGATCTCACAAACCATAATCGTACCCCCCTCCCCTCACCCGTTTCCAGAAATCTATGACACACACCTACAACAGCAGGCCATGTGTGTGCTGTATGAATGGCATACAGCTTTTGTGGGAAAAACCACTTCCTTCTAAAGACATTAAATGGGTACAGAGGTCACAGGCTTGAGCGCTTCATCTTTAGCATCGAAAAATGAGTATCAGGCGCTATAATGTTTTTTTTGCAGTGTGATGTAACGGAAACTTGACCCGCAGTTATTGGATCGCTTTGCAAGAGCACCAGTTATATTACACAAGGTTCTTTTTTATTATTATTTGAAGGCAGTCGGAGATTAAGCGATTTTCCTTGAATCACGGGATGCTGAGTCGATTACGAGACTCGAATTTGATTTTCCAGTTCCAAGGTTTCTATTTAAGAGTCAATGGAACTCGATGTAAGGTGTTTGTAAATAGATTCAGTCTTTTCTGAGACGTACTACCCTGCCTTGCTAATATGGCTGCCGTCATACCAAACGGCGTCATGGGGAGTTGGCAACGAACCGTGGGCTATAAAAAAACCCAGCCTGAGCTGGGCATGAGGCTTCTGGCGTGGATCTTACGCACAGCCACGGCATGGGGTTTTTAGCGGCGACTCCAGCTTCATGCCTGGACGTTGCCCGGCCTCACCCTTGGAGCATGCGGTGAGGTTTACGAGTCACACATCCTCCGTTGCTTGTTTTACTGCCCGTGTCTGCAGGGCTTTTCTTCCCATTTACAATCCGCGCGCCCTCCAGCACAAAGCGGGCCAGCGTGCGAGCGCGCTGACCTCTGACCCGCAGGTTACACATTGGTGCTATAATTACACACCATCAAAGTGCTCTGCAGATGCTTTACATTTCCAGCTCAGTGGGGAACATCAAAGGGCAGCGGCGAGGGGCCTGGGGCCGGCCGTGAGGTGGCACCGGTGATGCCCGCGCAGGGATGGCGAGGGGGGTGAAAGATCGCTGGGTGGCACTGTGGCGTAGCTCCCTCGGTCCGTCAGTGAGAGGGCTGCCGCAGGAGTGTGTGCGTACAGAGTGACACTTCGTACGTGCAGCCCGTCCGCAGGGGTCACTCTAGACCTCTCTCAACCATGTGGCATAACGACCAGAACTGCCGACTTTGGAGTTGGGGAGCCAGGTTCGAGTCTTTCATCTGCTCAACATCCTGTGATTCTGGGCAAATCACTTAATCTCCCCGTGCCTACCAAAAAATGAATGTGTCCTTGTGTGATGCAACTGGTACTTATGTAAAGCGCTACAATACCTTCGGATCGAGTTTGCGCTATATAAGAATGAAAACAAATAAAATGAATAAAAAAATAAGCAGAGCAAGGAATCAGGAATGGACCTGGGCATTTTGTTGTGTGTTATGCACAGGAAACATGCCTCAATGTTGTGGGGTAGGTGCATTTGCATATGTTTGGATACATACGTTTTGCTACCTTTTGTAATCACACAGGCTAGCTATAAACAAACATTGACACAATCAATTGTGATGTGCTTGGATAGAGAAAATATTTTCCCACGCTTTATGACACTCCATCTCACTGCCAAATGGGCTTATATACTCCTTCCTCCCCACCCAGGAAGTGGTGGCAGGAGTTGTGTTCCATTAACAACCACCTCTGCACAGCTCGAGACCAGCATCAGACCAAGCAAGCACCTGTGTTTACAACCACCACAAAAGCATAGAAGGCTCTGTTCATCCCTTGACCCTCCCATGCCACTGTCATCACTTCTGGCCACCACTGCCGTAGACACAGACCTACAATGGGGACCAGTGCTTCATCCCCTGTCTTCGGAGATGAAATGGCTCCTGCTCCAAAATGGCGAAGCATCTTTTTGCATGGGAAAAATCACAGTGTCATACACACGCTGAATGGACAATCCACCTTGCAAAAACACAGAGGCAGTGGCAGCTGGCATGTACCAAGAGTGGTGAGGCAGGGGGCACCCAAAAAAATAAAAAAAATAGACGAACCTTCCAAACTTGCAGTGCGACGTCCTCCTCCATCGGGTGTCTTCTGGAAGCTCCGGACGCAGGAAACTGCAATGCCCAATCCTGGCGCTGCTCTCACTGCATGAGAGCAGCACCAGGATTGGATAGCGCAGGCTCTCTCAGCCCTCCTATACATTGGAGGTCTGCGCTTTCTCTAACCCAGACAGCTGGGTTACAGAAGTTTAAAATGCGCATGTCTGGCTGGTCGTCCCAAGACGGCCGGCCAAAGAGACATTGCATTTCAAAGTGCGGATCTCCCTGCTGCTCCCACTTGGCAGCACTAGCCCCACCCCTTCCTGAAAATTAGTCCAGTACAGGTTGCTGAAAAATAAAAGGGTAACAAATAAACTTTATTACCATTTTATTTATCAACTCTGGGGCTTGTGGGTTGACGCTTCTCTGCTCAAATGGAGCAGCCGCCGCAGAAGAGAAGCACTGTGTTGATAAAGCAAGGATATATATACACGTTTCAGCTACTTATGCCCTGGAGAATTTTTCTTGTAATGCCATTGTAAACGTTTCTGCTTAGTGGCACTCATCTATCACTGTGTCAAAATGTAGAAAAGATGGAAATACTGCCCGAGGTGTGCTAAGGAAGCTAGGCGTACCAGGATACGAAGCTCCATAGCATTTGTTTATCCTGAACATGGCATTTTGGCCTGTTCAGTACAATAATGTACTGAGAATTAATGCCCTGCAGCTCCGAATCTAGTTGTCCAGTTTTATCATATGGTGCTTTACTATGGAGTAAGCTTGATTCTAAGTAGGCTTCAATTTTGCAGATTACGGCACTAAGACACAGATAAGTGAGCAGAAGTGCCCAAGAGAACACCTTGAGGATCTAGAGAAGGGAGGAAAATCAAGTTACAGGTGGTAGTAAAACAAGAAATGATTGGATCAAAAGAGTAGAACTGATATGTTCTTCCAGCACATGGACAAAAACAATAGGCGAATACAGGGTGGTGCGACCGGTGCCACTGCACTGGTCACTGACTTCTGGGGGGGCATCATGTTTGCAAATATATCATGGATTTTAAAGCACCTGCTGCAGCGTTCCTTGCCCCCAGCAATTTTCAGGCAACAATAAAAATGTCAAGATAGCTCTGGTGATTAATGTTCTTCCTGGAGAGAGAGCAAAGAGTTGTCTAGTGGAAGTTTTGACTCATCATAAAGTAGCACAGAGGGTTAATATGCCTGCTGCAAAGCACTTGCACCATAAAGATAACAGAAGTGTATATAATGTAAATAGTTCAGAGAGTTACTGCTTTTGTCAGAAAGATCCCTTTGTTGCTTGTAATTTAGAAGTTAAAATCCTAATAGAGAACACTAAGCTATCAGCTAGCAAAGAGATGCATGCAAACTGCAAGTGTAAGTTGGAGCGTTATGATTTTTGCCCCCAGTCTTTCATTAGCCTAATGTTAAAAAATGGGTTAATTTGGATATAAATCAATTCTTATTATTAAAGACTACTTCCAAACATGTTGTTACATTATAAATTCCGAGTTTGTGCTTCTCCAGACCAAGCACTATTAAACTACCCTGCCTACCAATATGGAGGATGTGACTCATACACCTTGTAGTCCTCTGTCTTATGTAACATTTCATATACACGATTTATACATATGACTCATTATCTCTGTGCAATGTGTGTGTGATGTAAGGTGCTCTGACACCTAACACTGGTATAAGTAGCAGTATAAAACAAAAGAAATGCATGTGAAAGAGAGTGGTTATGGGAACTTGAGGGGCACTGTTAAAGGGTGGTAGTGAGGGAATTTATGGAGAAGGAGAACATTGGGGGACCGCCAACAAATACTGTCGGACCAGACACCACCAGCGCTGAAGCCAGCCTTGGATCGATATTAGGTTTCCATGATATCGGCACAAAAAAGAATCAAGCAAGACCAAGAAATTGCATGCGGAAGCCTTGAAAAAGCACAATCCAATATGAAAAATGCATCATGGCCCAATCTTGTCTGCATGGGCACAAAGATGCAAAATTAAATCACTTAGGTGCTTTGAGAGGACTGTTAGCTCTTCATGGAAAGCAGAACAAACAACCTTGAGGTGAATACATTCCCGATTGGCTGAGGAAAGGCAAGCTCAACTCTCACATCTACAGGAGAGACGCTGCCTGCTATATCAGGGGACAAGGAATCGTAGGAGTGATCTAGCACACAGGATTGAATGTGCGCTAATGTATTTTCTTTTATTGAAACCCTCCGGTCTTGAATGCAACCACAAAATCCATCCAGCGAGATTTGGGGATCAGTGCAGACGCAATACACACATACGAAGGGCCCACCATCAAAACATTGCCCCTGCTCCAATTATCCCAGCAAGAGCAAACTACTAAACACTATGGCCACAAGCCATGACACACTTTCATCTCACGCTTTCACTGCCCCAACGTGCATTACAACTTAAGCCAGTTGTATCTTTGTTAGGATAATGCATCCCCCAACATAACTACATCTAATGTGCTAGAGGCCATAGCCAAAGCAAACTTCAAAAGGTAATCAGGCCTTTGCGGATCCATCATACCACGATTTGTGGGGATTTAACTCTCTGGGTAATGTCTTATGATTAGTTGTGTAAAAAAAGGCGTTTCCCGGATCGTGTTTTTGAAAACTCTGAAGTTACCATACAAGTCCTCGATTTACTGTAGTGTTTTTACATTCTGCATAGTGGTGTATTCCTCTTTAATACTACTGCGGCTGTTTTGCCCTAGAGCACAAGGCAAAACTACAAGTAGTGGTACTGCGTGAAGGAAGCTTGGCGAATGCCAATGGTAGATGCTTCAACTTTTCCACTACCTTCAAAGAATCTACTCTCATGTGTTACCTATGAGTCCAAACATGGCTCACCAATATCCTGAATGCAGATTGGGCACTTTACGTTTCTGAACTAATAGCCATCTTAAAATGGCCACTTTCCTTACCATGAGTTATCCATTTTTGGAAAGTTCAACATTCTTTCAAAGTTGCAAACAGGCTACCAGTTTTTAATTATTTGTGTAAGAAGCAGTAATTGTTCTAAGGGTAGTGAGAATGTCATAATATATTTCTTCGACTCTTTTTTACAGAAGCGTATCAATGATAATTTAATGTTTGGTGCTGTGTCTTAGGGCCAGCCTATCTATGAGGGGCGGTTGAGCATATGACCCCTGTTTTGGGGAATTAATGGTATGGTTTGCGGTGACATGACCGCAGTCAATAAAGGTGGTACGTCTCCTTGACCCCTGTCTTCTCGTAACACAACAGGAGGCCCCTTCCTTACTCCAAGGAGGTGTAATATAACAAGAGCGATCTGCTATGGAGTAAAGCAATCAAAGCAATATTCTGTAACCCAGCAACGTGTACAGAAAGCAGAGTAATCTTGTATGATGTAGTACAGTTTATTTTATGAGTAATGTCGCATAATCCGATGCATGATATTGATAAGTAATTACATGTAATCTATAAAAGAGTAACGTTTTTGACACACTTTCCTGTAATGTAATGCTGGTGACAATACTTAGAATCTCTTTTGTTAATCCAATGTAAATTAGAGTAGGCAGAAGCACTCTCCTGTAATCTAATGAAGGCTCAAGTAGTCAGAGAGAGAGATCTTCTCTGATCTCATGCAGGGCCAAGAGATGAAAATAATATTCTTCTCTAATTTAATGGTGTTTACCCAAAGGAGTTTTGTTGGAAACTAATAAAGTAACAATAACCTTAAATATCTCCTTCCCTAATCTACCCTTAATCTCGTGTATAGGTTTCCTCTTCCCATTTAGCATGCAGCAAATACAGCATCAGTTTTTTGAAGTGGTATCTAACGACCACTCTTAGTCTGTGCTCTTAATTCAAGCCTCTATAAAAAATAATAGAGCGCTCGACCGGGCCACCATTACATTTTCTTCGGCTTTAGGGAAACTGAGCCTCGATGAGCACTGGTAGATGTTTCATATATAAATGACAGTGCTGTCCTTAATGTTGTCTTACCAGTTGAGCATTATATGAGACTGACTATCTAATCTGTGGATGTGTTCAAGTCAATGCTCAAGTACGGTGGCATAGCTGGGGGTGGGCGGTCTGCCCCGGGCGGGACTCTTTTTGGAGGAGGGCGCTGGTGAGCAAGTCGTCTGTCGACTATCGTTCCCCCCCTCACCCTGGAAAAAGTTGTCAGCCGATCGCCTTCCCCCCCCCCACCCCCCCCCCTTAACCCTCCCCGCTCTTACCTGCACCTGGCAGCAAACTCTGGACCGCCCGAGCGGCAATAGGTCTAGCTACGCCGCTACTCAAATACAAATAAAAAGCTTCATATGTAGTGGTGTCAATTTCATGTTCACCGAACCATCACGTAGGCATTGAGTATTTATTTAATAAAGGTGCCCAACCTTGTGTGCCCATGTTGTTCCAGACTCCAAGTGATGCACCTCTTGCTGTAAATAAATAGCTACTGAGCATGCATTAAAAATCTTTGTGGGTTAGGCCAGCCCCATTCCTTGCATAAATACAAACCGTTAGGAGTAGGGTTTCATGCCTAGCATTCCTTGCCGAAGGTACCAATCTCCATCACGCAGTTAGTACTATTCCTAGGGTCCGGTGATGTCATTGAGACAGGAGGTGTACATTTCTAGTGCCACTTAATGTTCACTGCACCTCAGGTTGCATGCTGGCTCTGTGCCCGGCCTGACATCAAGCCCTGAAGGCTCCTTGGCACCATGAGGTAAACATTTCGTTATGAGAAGTTGCTTTGCTTTATTGCATTTGCCCGAATCCGGATATGTTTTCGTGTTTCAGGCTTAGGGCTAGAAAAGAAGGCAACAGAATACAGATGTCCCTTATTGACTTACTGCCAAATATCAATAAGGGGAGACATAAGTGTCAAGAATTAAAAAAAAAAATGCCATGGCTGAAGCTGGGAACTTAAAACAGCCCTGACAAAAAATATAAATTCAGCCCTCATATGCAGACGTGCTAATACGTGTTAGAACCAGAGCAACTCTTTCAAGTTGCCGCCAGGATCACGTAATGTCTACCACCAAGCCTTGAGGCCGAAACCGACCTTTAAGTGTCAAAACCCACCTCCTGGGGCTCCAGTCTCCCAAGGAATTGCCCACTTGCCCCGCTGGCCAGTCCAGCCATGCGCTGAAAGTGGGCTGACCCAAACAAACCAATGGATGGAGAGGGCAGACACAAATATCACTCTATGCATATAGTAAAATACAGATAGCTGTGCTGTCAAGCCAATCCTCTAAAAAATGCTTGCAAGAAACATGTGGTTACTAAAAATATTCTAGACCTGCTGGTGTTATATGTTACCCTTTGATAACACTTTAGAATGTACAGGGTCAGCAGATGGACCGGAAAGTTCACAAAAAAGGCATGGAGGGCTACAACATACCTGCTGGTCATTGGGTGGCAAAATGACCTGTGGTTCTGTTCCTTTCAATACAGAATACTGTCATGACGCAGCCTGACATACGGAATGGCATTTATTCCTGTCATCTATGCACTGCTACAGTGGAAGTATTTCCAGATTTTAATGTTGGTATTACTGGTGATTTACCCATTGTTTGTAAGAAAAAGCAGTTAAGCATAAGGTGCATGGGCAGGCGGAGATTTGATCCAACTGAAGGTACTGGGGACTGAACCACACCGCTGCCATCACATGATATGTACAGAATAGCTGTACTCCACTACTCGCTGCCCTCACATGAGAAGACCCACATGCACCGGATAGTTACAATCAGCCACACTGCTACCATCACAATAAAAGATCCACAAGGACTGGTTCTCTGTACTCGCCCACATCGCTGCCATCACATGAGAAGATCTGCACACTCTTGGTAGCCGCACTCCATTATTCTGATGCCATCACATGAGAAGATCCGCACACTCTTGGTAGCCGCACTCCATTATTCTGCTGCCATCACATTAGAAGATCCGCACACTCTTGGTAGCCGCACTCCATTATTCTGATGCCATCACATGAGAAGATCCGCACACTCTTGGTAGCCGCACTCCATTTTTCTGATACCATCACTGAGAAGATCAGCGCGGTCTTGGTAGCCGCACTCCATTATTCTGATGCCATCACTTGAGAAGACCCACACGTACTGGATAGTTGCACTCAACTACACCTCTATCACATGAAAAGACCTGCAGACACTGGATAGTTGCATTCCGCTACACCCCTGCCATCACATGAAAAAACCCATACAGACTGGATCGCTGCACTCATCTACCCACCCATCATTACTATCACATGAGAAGATCCATATGCTCTCGACAGCTGCATTTCACCATTCTGATGCCATCACACGAGAAGACCCGCCTGCACCGAATAGTCGCACTCAACCACATTGCCACAATTACTTGAGGATCCCCATATGCATTGGATAGCTGCTTCCATAAAAGGTCTGGCAGGTATGAATACAGGTCACGTGACGCCTCGGGGACAAGCTTGCGCCATTAGTCTTGGATGTGGAGAGCATGGCCTCCTACAGCCCTTGTTGATTGAAGCCTTTTTTTCTTAGCTGTTTCAGCTCAGGTTACATATAGAGTCCACTAACTAGCTTGCTAGCCTAATAAATATTCAAGCCAGCCGAGACTGCAGATTGGTTCCAGATGTACATGAGCTGATTGCCTAAAGCATACGCCCTGGCAGATATGCAGCTGGCTTTAGGTACCTGCTAATGTGCCGTCAGGCTCTCCCCGGAATCGGCTTGTTTGAGAAAGAAAACCCCCTCCTATGGCGCAAAGCACTTCTAACTGGACTCTTGCAGCGGCATGTCTAATTAAGGCTAACATACTGCTAACTAAAGGGCACCATGGTCCCTAATGCCTATTACTGGCAAGCTGCTTAGCAATGGTGGCACAGCAGCAGTCCTGCCCTCAGTTCTCAAGAGCAAGGTGAGCATGTAAGTTATATCAGCAGGCGAGTTTATGCCACTTACTGGTTTTTTTTTTAGGTTCAGAGGATTTCTCATCTTCTAAGTGGAACATGTGCCAATGATGGCTTGACCTGGCGGGTCTATCTTTTGAACTAGTAGTGGACTTGATGATGGTATATAATTAATATACTCTTTTAAAATGTGTGTTGCAAACGCTCCCCGTGAAAGGAGCTTCCAAATCAAACTACCATTCTTAAAGCCAATAGGCCTCGCTGCTTTAAAGTTGAGAATGATCCTTCATTGATTGGCTAGTTTTTGTGTGTAGCTATGTGAATGGGTTAATGGGTGAATGTGAGAATGACGCACCTTTTAGATGGATGACAAACCTTTCCATTGAAGGATAAATCCACTTTCAATATTACCACTGAGCCTGCCTGTGCTGAATGGAACTGTAAGTGCAATAAGCTGGCATCCATCTTGGGTGTAGTTCTCTCCCATCAAACTAATCACTGCTTGTGAAAAACAATAGATGGCCTAAATTTTGCAGAAGGCAGCAGCTGAGTGTCGTTTACTGAATTAAATAAGCACGTGATGGAAGGGATGCTTGAATTAATCTCAGCCACTATGAATTACTTTGGCCACATCCCAGTCCATCATTTTTTGCCCTACTTCTAACCTCAGACCCAGTCGTATGGAAATCAGCCTTGGCCTTTGTCCAGAAGGAACAGCCCAGCTCGAACTGCTAAGCCAAGTCCTCTCCAAACCAAAATACAAGCAACCCAAGACTGGTTGCCCCCTAATTGAGGCTCTTCACTCTGGTGCAGCTTGGTTCCATTGGTACAGTGAGCACAGGACTCCCATCTGGGCATACCTGTCGCACATAAGGTGTTGCACTGAAGCAAACAAAAGAGTAATACTTGGAACATTTGAATTAATTTCAACCCTGATTATTCCTATGGTCCGCATCCCAGTTCAATGTATTTTTAATCACCATCCCACCTCAGATTAGACCCAGCCATATGCAAATCAGCCTTGGTCCTCCTCCAGCAGGGACCGTCTAGCTCAAACCGCCAAGCCAGGCCCTCCCCAAACCAGAATACAAGCATCCCAAGACTAGTTTCACCTTAGCTGGGGCTCTTCAGTCATGTGCAGTGTGGTTCCCTCGCTGGGTGCCGGATCGCGGTGGACCGGAGAAGTACTCGGACCAGAGACCGATTAAGTCGAATTGGTGTCCAGACCAAGCGGAATAATGAGCTTGTAAATGATGACTTTGGCGTGGTCCGTTTGAGTGGGAGCAGCCATTGCTACTGGCAAGGAAGGTGCATTATTGCCGTCAGCCCCCTGATAATTAGAATTTGCCGTTTTTAGTGAAATTGTGGCAGCAGACTGCACTGTCAAAATTGTGTGTGCAGTGATGTGTTAACCCTGTCCTGAGGAGGCCAAAGGAGGAGTAAGGCCGAAACGTGGTCGCGTAGACACTTCAAAAGGAGGAGTCGCTGAAATATAGTTTTGCTCTGACATTGCATGATGGTACACTGCGATGGTTTATATTAATTACAATACTTTTTTGTGTACCATCCGGACTACCTCTTAGTGGTCCGTCCAGAGTTGTTAGGAGGACACTAGTGAAATTATTCTTGTTTTGGGGTTATTGTATTTTATATGGATGTCTTTCTATATGTTGTGATTTATGTCATGTCATTGTGTATGTACATTTTTTGGTGTATACTTGTATTATATTTTTCTTCATGATTAGATGCTATTATTGATGTAGAGTGTAAAATGCTTTGATATAATCTTCTAGAGTGATTATTAGAGAGGGAGTAATTAAATGTGCTCTACTCAAAAAATATTTGTTTATTTATTCCTTTATACCAGTTTTTGATTGTATAAAACTACGTCCCTTACCCAGGTTTATAAAGGGTTAATTGGGTATACCCCTGTTGTTTGCTAAGTGTGGTTCCAGTGGCACAGTCCGCAAGGGACCCACATCTGGGCATACCTGTGGCACTTAGGGCATCGCACTGAAGTAAACAAAAAAACAAAAAAATGGGGGACAGAATGCTCATATTACTCAGCCACTGGTAATTACTCAGAACTGCATTTCAGTCCATCTTTTTTTTTTTATTTCTCTAGCCCTGTCAAACCTCACTGCAGTGTTGATACCTTGTTGCATTGCATTTCTGCTTGAATATTAAAACAGCTTCCTTCATGAAAATGTGTTCCATCATTCCTGTTACTTTGCAAAGTGAAGCGATGATGACACTCATCAGCAACCACAATAAGAGCCACATTTCCATTCGTCACTGCTTGCTATCTGCTGATCAGAACCAAACTGGGAACCAATACCAGAGCTGGTGAAAATGTTTAATTTGCCCCAAATTGCATCATGTTTCAGTATACCGGCTGTGTCATTTGAGGCTTGGGTTATTGCAACCTATCCAGTCTTAAATGTTGCCTCAGGTGTGCAGAACACTGAGGAAATACCGGAAGGCCCTGATGGTCAGAATGACCCTGGGGCTGATACAAAATATGAAAGACTATTCTAACAAGGAATGGCTTAAAGTGATTGACCCAAACAGTCAATGGCCGAAGGGGGTTGACCGAAAGGTCACTTTCTCTGCATTCAGGGACAAACGGCCTAGGCTGTAACAGGCCTAAAAACTGTGAGCAAATCTTGCACTGAATTTAGATGGAAGCATTTTCAGATATACTGTCAAATAACAAAAATGTAAAAGCTAAAAAAACATTCAACCTGATTCCACCGGGGATCAGCTGCAGGGGATGTTATTATTATTATAATAAAATAGGTCCTGGCTGTAGAAACACATTATTTGGAACCCCCCTCTAACCCCCCACCTAACCCCCCTACCAACATATTTTACAATATCGAGAAGGCTTCATGGCACCTTCCTAAAAATACGTTTTTTTCTACATTTGTAGAGTAGATAAATGGCTTCTTTGTGGGCCTACCCAACTATGGACGAAGTATTTCACCAACAGCATTCTACCATCAGAGGCAGTAAGATACCTGTGGGATTTAATGTACCTACTGAGGACATCTGAGAAATGTCTGCAGGAAATACTTTGAATTCCGAATGGGCTGACTCAATCGTTCATTCATAAAGTGAGTGCTATTGAGTGGGGGGTAGTAATACTTGTTGTTTACAGCACTGTAAATCAAGCTTTAATAATTACTTTATTACCTGCTCCGGGAGGTGGTGTTAATTGTGACAAAGCGGATTATACTAAGGTATAAAGCGCGTGTGGCAAAGCTTAGGAGCAGCTACCATTTTTCGACATGTTTGAAGCACCCCTCTGAACATCATGAACAAAACCCAAATTATTGGCATGTAGCGACTCTACGAGCCACCCTGTGCAGAACATGCATAATAAACAGAGTATGCGTCCCCAACAAGTAGCCTGTGAGCTACTGGTAGCTTTCCATCTACCTTTAAGTATTTCAGCTGTATGCGGATCAGCCTACTAATTTAGATGATTTTGTTTGGCCAAATAAATATAGTTATACGAAAATTGAAAAAGTGTGTGTTCTAGATAGAAATGTGTGTATTTTCAGAACTTGTAAGATGATGTTTGGAGAAAAATTGTGGAATTTCCAAAATGTTAAAGCTAATAGTGGAGTGATAAATCACGTGGAGCTGGGGAGACATTACTATTTTTGTTACCTTGGTGCTACGAGCATTGCAGCTATGTATGTATTTTATTACCTATGTGAAGGTATTCCATATTAACAAAGGCTTTTTAGGTCTCGCGTGACCCAGCGCATGCGCTGGTCTGGCGACACTTATTCAGAGGGCTCCAAAAAGTGCTACCAGGCCAGCCTAGAGCTACAGTGCATGTGAGCGGGCTCGCGCGCTGCGCTTGACCGCGATTACTTTCACTTTCGCGGCCGCACAGCCGCTTTGATGTTTGATCGCGATCGCGATCACTTTCACTTTCGGCATAGCCAATAGGTCTCGCTTTTGGGACCTTATAAGTATTTAGTTATGCAACTGTTGCATGGCTAAACACTTGTAAGGTCCCAATGGCGAGACCTATTGGCTAAGCCAATGCTTGTTTACTTTACTGCTGGCAACCCTACCTGATGCACTGAGGTGATCACAACTGGTAATTGTGTGTGTAGAGTGGCCATCAATGTAATCTTGTCTGATTTGGTCTCCTACAACCCTAATAATATTAGTACCTTACGATAATTTTCATTGAACTTAAGTAGTACTTGTTGCCGATAAGGTTGACGACCCTTGAAACAGCAACCTCTTACTCGACCACTGAAAAGCCCTTTGAGTCCTCAACAGGGCCAACCGGCGTTATACAAAGCAACAGTGCAGACCAATACAATATCACGGGTGGCTAATGTGTTTTTGTCTGCACAAGTGTGTATTGCCTCTCCTTTCTTCCAGTTGCTGGCGAAGTCTGAAGAATATTCAACCAATTTGCATGCACCCAGTGCTGAAAATATTATCTATTTGTTTCAATAACTAGTAGAACAGCTGAGCCATCAGGAACAGTAATGGCATTTAAATGAAGCACCAAAATTATTGCACTGGTTTGATCATGTCTAGATGTACCCCACAGATAGACCTGAATGGTGCAGAAAATGTTTTGTGAAATATTGGAGGATCTCAGCCTTAACATCTTGTGAACACTGCTGTTAAATGTTGTCATTGATAGCTTTTTTCAAGAGATAATCATCAATAATTGATGATGATATAAAAATCTAATACTATCAATGTATTCTCTCCAAAAAGCCTTATGCAAACTGCAAGGTATAGATTAGAGCGCTTTGATTTTTCCCCAGTTTTTAATTATCCTTATGTTGCAAAAAGGGTTCATTTGGTTAGAAGTCAATTCTTATTATTAACGAGAACCCCCAACTATGGTGTTACATTGTAAATTCTGAGTTTGTGCTTCTCCAGACCAAGCACTCAAATTATACTGTCTACCAGTATGGATGACCTGTGACTCCTACACCTTGTAGTCCTCTGTCTTATATAACATTTCCTATACACTGATTTAAACAGGTATGATTGATTTTCTCTGTGTAATGTGTGTTTGATGTAAAGTACTCCGACACCCATCACTGGTATGAGTGGCGCTATACAACTAATTAAATGCATCTGAGAGTAGTTATGGTGACTTGAGCAACAAAATTAAAAAGTGGTAGTGGGGGAATCCGTGGTGGAGGTGGTCACTGGGGGGGACGGACAAACATTGTCGCACAAGGCACCGCTAGCACTAAAGCCGGCCCTGGGTGCAGCGCTTACGCCCCCAACTTACCTCTCCATACTTCACCACAGTGTTACAGTGACATCTCCTGTGGAGCATGCTGATGCTATCATTTTTTCTGTAGTAAAAGTAAATGCTGGACCCTGATCCTGAGTTATAAAGTTTTCTCACCTGCCTTTGCATCTATCATCCCGGCCGTGTTTAATTTGAGCCTGTGTTTTCCGGTGCTCAGCATCAGCACTTAACTGTCAACACTGGTGCTTGTGACATTCTGCCACAAGGTGACACTGTCTGGCTAATTCAGTGATGGCCACAACAAAGTTAATTATCAATTTAATATACCTTTAAAATGACTATTACCTGCTGCCCAAGCCATACTTATAGCTTTGAGGGCCTGGAATAGTGCAAATTGTCACACTTGTAGGAGTGTGATGGTTAGTAGTTGTGCTGTTACTATCATTTCAAAAATAGCAATTGACGGACAGAATCTTGAACAATGTGAAACATTCACACCAGTACAGAGATCTTGGCCTAAATCCATTTTTTTGCTCCCCATGCCATCCCAGTGTAAACCGAGCCATATTCAAATGAGTCTTGGCCCTGATGAGGGGTGATGCCCCGAAACTGGTCCCAGGAGGTTTTTTTCCGATCCAGGGCGGACCTGGCTTGGCAGTTCGGGCTGGACTGTTCCCATGAGGAGCAGGGCAAGGCTGATTTCATATCACTGGGTCTAAACTGGGGTGGCGTGGTGGGCAAAAAAACAATGGATTAAATCGAGATCAGTTGACTGGGGGTGAATGTTTGTATTGTCTGCATTCTGTCCATCATCTGTTCTTTTGGTCGAGCTGTGCTCTAGGAGAAGGCCTCTTGGAATCACTTCAGACTTTCTAGAAACTCGTGTGTTTGGTGTTCGATTTTCCACACATGCTATTGGCCTTTGCATGTGGCTTTCAAAAATGAAAGCACGCAATTGACCAAAGGCGGGTGCATGTCCCACCTTTTCTGAAAATGTTTACTCCCACAGCGTTTAGCTGTTGGGAGCGAGCAGTGGCGCGCAGCGTGCCATCTGTTGTGGATCATGTTTCATTTCAAGACCTTGCAGCTTTCCTTACAAGGTGCGTCCCCTCCACCCCGGCCAAGGGACAGACCCCACCGCCACAAGAGTGCAAGCTTCTTTTCTAGCACTCGCATTCATGACAATAAGATACTAACAAGGCGCGTCCCCTCCACCCCGGCCAAGGGACAGACCCCTCCACCACAAGAGTGCGTGCTTCTTTTTCCAGCACTCGCTTTCCATCTATGTCAGCACTCTCTTCCTGCACCATTATCTTTGTATTAGTATGTTGTTGTCAAGACATTTGCTGTACTCTGTAGTTGGCCTCTATAGTCGCCTCTTTTTCGGTACCATCTTAAAAATTTACCGCACTTTTTCACATTAGCGTTTTTTCATCACCGTGGTGCTTGCTTCCTTTCACACCTCTGCGCAGCTGTGGTGCGTGCTACCTTTGACATCTCTGCATAGAGCACAGCTGTGCTGCGTGTTTCCTTTGCCCACATTGCTTTTGGTGCTCGCTCGATCCAGGGGCGTAACGCAGGCCCTTGCTGGAGGCTTAATTTGAGCCGGTGTCTTCCGGTGCGCACATGGGCACTTAATTAATAGCACTTGTTTTTTGTGCATGCTTGCTGGCACCGGCTGCTAAATAATGCCTCTGCGCAGCTTTGATGTGTGCTACCTTTCACATCTCTGCACAGTGCACAGCTGTGCTGCGTGCTTCCTTTCCCCCCATTGCACAGTAAACAGCTTAAAAATTGATCACACCTTTTAACATCCACGTTTTTTCAGCGCTGTGGTGCGCTTTTCCTTTCACACCTCTGCGCAGCTGTGGTGCGTGCTACCTTTGACATCTCTGCACAGTACACAGCTGTGGTGCATGCTTCCTTTCCCCTATTGCACAGTACACAGCTTCAAAATGGACCGCTCCTTTTACCATTCGCGATTTTTCATCACCGTGGTGCGAGCTTCCTTTGACATCTCTGCGCAGCTGTGGTGCGTGCTTCCTTTCCCCCCATTGCACAGTACACAGCTGTCGCAAGTGCTTCCTTTCACCCCACTGCACAGTAGTCACCACATAACAATCATAGCATCAACACAGTAACACCTCCTCATCAGTGCACCACCACCACCAGTGCATCAAGTCACCATCAGCACAGCACTACCTCAGATGCACTGCAGCAACGCCTCATTATCAACACAGCACCATCTCAGCATTAGCACAGCACCACCTCCACATTAGTGCACTACCACCAGGGCAACACCAGCTCAGCACCTGCAGAGCCCCACACCAGCAGCAATTCAAAACCAAAGCTGCACCACTTCAGCATCAATACAGCAACACCTCAACACAGAACAAAAACAACATCACTTGGCACCACATAAGCACCAATTCAGCTACACAACTTTGGCATAACTCATCACCACAACATCACTCAGCACCACCTCAGTACCACCAATGTATCATTCAGCATCACATAAGCATCACCTCGGAACCAGCGCACCACCACTTCAGCACCACCTCAATATCATTCCGATTCACCTGAGCATCACCTCTGCCACTACTAACAACCACTTCAGCATCACTCCACACCACTTCAGTTTGGCATAAAAAAATTGACATCTATTAATTCTCCAGAAATAACTCTCCACTACTACTATCTAATTAAAATACTATTTCACAACATCCACCCTCCCGTTGTTTATATCCCACACCTAACCATAAAATGTATAACAACAATGAATTACAACAAGCAGGGAAAAATTGACAGCATTGCATAAACAAATAAACTAGAACACATTTTTTGCATTAATTTTGGTTTTTAGTACAATACTTCAGTTGTATATAATGTTTTTTCGGTTAGATATAAAGTGACAGAAATAGTTATAACACTTCGTTTATTATAACTTATATATTTTCAACATGCTGCACAACATACACAATGCTCTGCAACACATATTAAAAACGGTAACAAAGCCAATAGCTATGTCTAAACACGTATAACTCCCCAAAGGCAAGACCTATTGGCTATGCCAATGCTTGTTTTGCATTTGTTATTATCATTGGCAGCATGGAAGGGGTAATGTGTGGTGCAAGTCACAGTGGCCTCCTGACAAGAGCCCTGGCAATACTTCTTTTTTTTAATTCTTATTTTTACAAATGAAGCACTGCATCGCAGTGAACATTATCATGGGCTTTGTGGGTTGTGTAGTTCTCAGCTGCGTTTGTATCTTACTTGCGTGGTCATGTTTGTGGAATTTCTTATTACGTAGCTCTGACCTAACCAGCGATTTGGGCGAAAGCAACTGTCCGCCTTCCCAATATCTTTTCATCTGGACTGACTTGGCTGGGCACGGAGGTCTCTCCCTTACCCCTTTCTTATTGTCTGAGTGGACCTTCAATCTGGTCTATAACCCTGGCCACTGGAATTATGCTGCAGGGGTGAACCAAATTATGTGACCGGATTTACTAAACTATGCAGCATAATGCGGCATATTTTGAGATAGTACCAGATTAGTAATTTTCTACTCCTGTTAATGCTGTTTGTACTGTTTGTGCTGTTTATTTGTAAAGGTTTCACTTTATTAGTACTAATTTAACACCCAAATACAGCAATATGCAACTGAAAGGTGAATAGTCAAACTTTGTGAAGCGCCTTCCGTTGCACAGCAACACACTTCGCCGCATTTTTAGTAACTGGTGATCTGTTTGAGCTAGAAACAATTTTTTGTTAAAATATGCAACTTATGCAGCTGATGATCTATTATGTTGCAAATGCGGCAAATCCATAATCCTGAAAAAAATGCTGTGGCTGCTGAATTGCATATTTCCAGTGGCCGTGATGCGAGTGTGTCCCTATCCCCTCTTGGGTGAGTGGACCAGTTTACGTGACCTGATGGCCTGTCTGTGGTCTTGCAGTCTGAGTAAGGTCCATGAATCTTCTTCACATCTGCTCATCACTGTTCTTCATACACTGACCTGGCCAAGGATCCTCATCCTGCTTGGGGTGAGCCATGAGATAACTAGTTTGATGCTGCCCTCACTGTTCTTACTCTGTTCTGGGTAATGCAGGCGATGGCCACCTGCACCCAGTCTTGAGGACCACCACTTATTTTTCATCAGACTTCAATCCAGATTGGTTCCAACAAGAAGCTTTTCACTTGCCTCCTCACTTGTGTCAAATAGCTGTTTGATACAAAAAAAAGTATGAATATTTTATTAGAAATCCTGGGGTTACCGTTGGACCACAAGGATGAAACATATGCATGAATTTAGTAGTGTTTTTGCTCTTTAATTTTTTTTGTTGTTTTTCATTTAGAACTAGACGTTCCCAGCTGTAATAAAATCATGTGTATAGCGCCTTCCTTTGTTTGTACAGTCCCTAAGGGCTATTTGGTGTACTGCTACTTCTCTGTGTTAAGGCTGAAAGTGAGGGGCGTGGCCAATTTCTGAGGCCTAACAGTTGCTCCACTGAAATGCCCCCAGAAAAACTCCAGAGACGAACAATAAAATGGTAATGAAGTAAATTTATTACTATTTTATTTTTCGTTAATCCATCCAGAACCGAGTGTCAGGAAGCGCGGGTGGGACCTGCTGAATGGCAGCAAGGAGGGGCGGTGAGCTGCCTGTGCACTAATTTAAAGTGTGCATATCTCTTGCGACGGCCAGCCACACATGCACACTTTAAACCTCTCTAACCACGCTGTCTGAGACAGCTGGGCTGGGGAAAGCAAAAGCCTCCACTGCTCCTGTGAACGCTGATAGTGCAGCTCCCTCCAATCCTAACGCTGCTCTAGCAGCATGAGAGCAGCGCCAGGATTGGTTAAGGGAATTGGCAGGGGCCCTGGACGTCATGAGGGAAAAAGAGGACCGGAGCGAGGAGGACACAGCAAGCACAGTAAGTAAGGTTTTATTATGTTCACTTAATTTTAACAATGTATTTATTTTATGTACCCACCCACACACACAGAACCCATTTGCCCTCCCCTCCACTCACCATAGTTGCCAGCCGCCACTGCCTAACACAAATGCCCCTCCCTCCCTGGGCCTAGCCTGTATCTGGGTCCTGTGCCACTTTCCCTTGGCCTGGTAGTCTGGTAATACATTTACAACTCATTAAGGTTTCACTAGGCTAATTATAAAGCCTTGGGGCTCCTCGAAGTAATTTCCAGTTCAATCTCTGAAATGGAAAGGAAGGCGCACGTGACAGAAAGAGAACCCATATCAAAGGCCCGGCTCCGTGTCTTTAATTAGTGCATTCGTCAGCTACACATTGTAAAGCACTCTATGTAGGTGCGGCGTGTAGCCTCCGGTTCTCCCAGGCTGGCGGTGGGTTGGACCACTTCCTACTGACTTCTTTGAGCGCGAGGCGTTCATCCTCCCAGCGGGTTCTAGCAATGCCAACTCGGCACCCTTCCCCCGGGCACACCGCTTGTAAGACACGCCAGTGCTGAGGGATTCATGCAGGACTGGACAGGCCTTTTGTTCCTCATGGCATTTCACCGGTGGGCTGGAGGCCGTTTTTGAAAGCCCAGGGCCGCTCTTCCTGCTTCTATCTATCCGGTCCCCTCGAGATTAGCCGCAGCAGGCACAGGTAGGCTTCAAGAGCAAGGGAGGGGAACAGGGCACAAGTCCTAAAAAAAGAAGTGGGGGGACGCTCCAAGTTAGGTGGTGTCACCGGAAGTGATGTCACGACAAGAAGTGACGTCACGAAATTTGCCGGCCTCCGTCTGAAATGTGGTGAATACATACAAGATACAAGTAGAGGTATAATACTTCAATAAGTGGCAGTCACTCAAAACACAAGAACACACTAATACACAGAACCCATTCCTCAGATTACACGGTTATTACAGACTCGGGCCGTAGGCACTACGGGCATCTGACGGGGTCCCTGAAAGTGACATGCTCGGCGTGTTGACTGCGCAACTCCTTGAAGCCTTGGCGCCCCGTCTGTGCTCCGAGAAAGGCTGGCAAGGGGAGGGCACGAGGTGGCAGGGGAGATTAGTCTGAGCCTCGGGTGCATTTGAAAGGCTATCATACGCTGCAGGTGCAGACTCGGGTACCGGCTCCATCTTTTGGGCAGGGGGGACGGCGTCCACCCCCTAAAATAAGTGGGCGGACGCCGTCCACCCGCGTGGTACCCCGACTCGAGCCCTGGAGGGGAAGGTAGAGACAAAGCGATCATAAAAGGAGGAGCGAAGGAGAAAGGGAGAATGGATGGATGGAAATAAAGAGCGCATGTAGAGGAAAGGAGCGGGGCTGGTTTGAGCATTTTTGCCAGGACTGCTTTTAGATTCCCAGTCCAGCGCTGGAATCATGGCGCTGCACTCCGGCGGTGTTTACCTTCCTGTAGAAGCAGACAGGACCCATAGGAGGAGAAATTAAGAATATGCTTCTAGTGGAAAAAGGAATGTGGTTCAAAGGGCCAACAAAATGAACGCCACCCTTCGTTCTTCCAGGATTCCGCCATAAACACCGAAAGTTAACCCATATCCAAGCAGTAAGGAGGGCAGGTGAGTAAATAAGGATGTGCTGCACTTGTGGATTTGTACAGGTGCCTAGAACTAGTGCTTTAAATGGATATAGACGTGCAGGTGCTCACTCTTTGGAGCATATGTTTACCCCTGAGAAGTGCCGGTACTCTCCCATTAATTGTATTGCATCTGTGCTGAGTAGCGCAGGTACTTTCCTTTTTACATTAAAGTGCAGGTGCTCAGTACCAGACAGTACCTGCCCATTTAAAGCACTTCCTATAACCCTCCTGTCAAAGGGAATTGTGAACTCTGAAAATAATCTGTACGATCAAACTAATGCTTATGAATTTGGAAAACGTATGAGAATGTTTTTCCTATACACCATGTTGATCAGCTTCAATTTAATACGGGATGAAATAGAAGGAAAGTGCTTAGACGTAGTTTACTTAAAGATGCAGGACAGTGAATAAATGTTACAGTGCTGCGTGGATATGGAAGGTGATTTTAATGTATTGTAATTCAAATGATAACCCAACAAAGATGCACTCCTGGAGTCTACAGTAGGTGCCGCTTATGACAAATGTTTCGGCCTCACAACACTATGCCTTGAGACCTTCATCAGGACAAAGCAGTGGCTGCTATTGGTTTAATTTTCCTCTCGCCAGTGCAGCTAGAAGAAAAAGCCAACCATTCCACACCAAAGATAAGCCCACAGCATGGACATTCAGCCAACCCATCCTTTAAATCTGAATTCTTACATATTGCTAAAACCGTTGCTTCTTGGAAAGAGAGTAAGTGTTGCATAATCACATAAACTGAGCAGTGGTCCCATCCTTGTCAGACACCTTGTAAACCGATAAATCTCACTGTGGTGAGGTCTCACTGACTGCCCAACTGTTTGAGGGCAGTGAGTCAGCTGAGGCATCTGGTTTGCATGTGAGGAGGGGATTAGACCAGAGTGAGGTTACTTTTAAGCAAACAAGTCACAAAACATTTGGAATACCCCAACCTGAATTATTTGTATGTGATAATTTTTTTTCAGCCATATTTTTGTTATACTTTATCATAGGATTTTTTTTAATAGGAGCAAGACTCGAGAATTCCACTCAACCAAATTGAGTTATTTTAAGATTGCAGATTCTTCCAATGACCTGCACATTCTCATGCTTAAAATATGAACGGGGGAGGGGATCACTGAGAAATGCACAAAGCCGAGAGGAGGGTGATGAACCATTGGCATTTGCACTGATGCAGTTCACAAGAGCTACTTGTGCACCTCCCCTTAGCTCCTGGCATATCGACATCTATGCACACCTGAAATGACATCAACTATTTTTTTTAAGCTAGAACCCTTTGCACTTTTTGCTTTATTTGTTTTATTTGTTTATTTGCAGAGTTTTATATAGCGCGAACTTGACCCGAATCCAATCAGGTATCACAGCGCTTTACATAGCACCAGTTACGTTACATGAGGACACACATTCATTCTTTGTTATGCACGGGGAGATTAAGTGATTTGCCCAGAATCACAGGATGTTCGGCTTCAACTCCTCTCTTTATAAGCAAATAAATTGTGTTACTTAAGATCTCTGCCTTGTCTTTCAAGACTGCAAATGACTGAGAATGTGCATGGAAACACCAACACCACTGTCAAACAGCAACCTTTTGCTTGACTACAAGTCCCAGTATGAAAAGAGAAAGACATAAAGGACGAATCGCAGCATGGGAGAACTTAGGATCTCTGATTTCGAACCTTTTTCCAGCTGATTTTCCTTCGGTATACAAAGCTATCAGCTGGCCCCATGTCAGGAGTGACACCCTCAGCCAACCCTGCCATTTGTTTTTTGGCTAGCAGCAATCAGCATGCTGGGACTTGGAATCCAATACTAATGTTTATGGATTTTTTTATCTGATAATAAACAACTGGTTGATTTTGACTTCTAATATTAAAAGTAAAAGTGGGTCAGCCGGGCAATAACAGAATGCTGGTTAATAAGTGTCACACGGTGCAGTGAAATAATCAACTGTATGACACTAAATCACAAGGGGTGAAGATTTATTTTGTCATTTGAAAGGATCTTCGTGATGGTTTGAAATTAGGTTTATTGTATCATTTGCATTTTTTTTTATTTTTGCATTTTAAAATTTCATGCACTTGAGCCAAAGATATCAGAGCGCTTTACATGAGAACCACATGTTACATGAGAGACTTGACACATTTTGTTAATTTGTTGTTATTTTTCGGTCTCGGCTCCAGACAGCCCGTGCGCTGTCTTGAAGAGACTGTTGTATATACTTTGTGGGCTTCAGCCTACCCATAAGCTTCCCATTTGCTGGCTCCATCATCGCTCTTATATTCTTTCTCCCCATTTGTCCATGGTATGCGTACGTCATGCCTCTTCCTATGTTTAGCCCTCCCAGAGAGCATGGACCAATTACTACTATCCAGCCAATGCTCCCATTTTAGGAAGTATTTTAGAAATTACTTTTTTGTTTGTTTTGATCACTTAACACGAGTGCTCATGTTTTCAGTTGCTCCAAGCTCCGTAAACACACCTGTAAGTCTTATTCTTATCTAGTCACATTTGCTGTGAAGTCAAAGACCAAGGTCAAATGTAAGACAAAGTAAGAGGTTGTTTCTCAGTCCCCCTCCTGCTGCCCGTTGCTTGCTTGCCCTTTCCATCTATTGTGTTTTTTATTAGCTATTATGTTAATGCTTATAATCCAGAACCTTCCCGTCACCCTTCTCCCGCTGTCACTTGCTCCCTCCCAGGCCCCCGTGGCTGCTTGCCCTGTGCCTCTCCGACCGTCGTGTGGTGTGGTTTTCATTACGCCTCTGAATGACGAAGATGTGCACAGCAGTTATATAGTGGCATAGGATAGGGTACTGTTACAAAGGGGTACATGTATCGGAAGCAATCAGCTTATTTTTGGGGAGGGGCACCGAAAGCTTGCAGGCCTCTGTTTTTTTGTGGGTAAATGTGGCTGGCAAGCTTCAAAATACACTTCAGCCTGTCCACTCCCCCAAAATCGCCATGCTGCTTGCCTTTGTTGCTCTGGCATCCCCCACATTGTGCAGCGCCTCCTTGGGCCCCTTGTCTCCTTCCCAATCACATGGTCATAAAAGAGCGTTGTGCAGGCCCGAGCAACACACGCCCTCGGACAGGCCTCCCATTCCTACATTACTCTACTATGGTGCATACTGAAGTCATGTATGTCCTTGACTACTCTTTTTGGTGCCCTGGTCTATGGACCTAACACTGGTCATTTGCTAATTGATTGTGGAGATGCCTAACTTTTGCAGGTGCCTATTTGGAAGAGTGGTCATGTCTTGTCTGCTGCACTGAATGTTCCTGTAATTTCCCTGTGTGTGTGTTGGACTCAGGTGCTGCACGTGGCAGCCTCGCGCCACTCTTACCGCCAGTTTTTGAAAGAAGTTACAGTCCATCCCATTAGCTGGGGAGTTTTTGAAGCCGGGAATAACTCTGGGAGATTGGCACTGCACCTGAAAAAGCGTCAGAATTGCCGCAGATCATCCACAGCCAGCAGCACAAGGCCAGTGATCTATTGGGGGATGAGGAGGGAGGTTGATGCAATCTCAGTTCATCTGTCCACAGTTTAACCCAAAAGAAATGCTTCTTAAGGTCCCACCTGGACCATAGCTGCCAAGTCATCTGTATGCATACCTTCTGCATTTGTACAATGTTTGACGTTAATGTTGTTCATATGTAACAAGTGTGTGTGTGTTTTTTGATGCTCCATCTGCCTTACACCTCCCACTTCCAAAGACAGCGACGCTGGGGATTTGGTTTATGTGCGCGCGCTTGTGTGTTACCTCACTCACAAAAACTGAAGTGGCTTCCATATGCTTAGGATTTTTACGCGACTTTCAGCCATGTGTAACAGCAGCCGTGCTGCTATTCAGCATGACTAAAAGACAGTTAAATTGACAACGGCAGTAGCTCTCAGATTGCCGAGACCTATGGCTTTGCCAATGCTTGTTTTATATTTGAGACACTGTGAGGTTGAGTGACTTTTCCAGAGTCTCAAGTTGTTGAGCCGAGTGGGAAATCGAACGCGGTACCCACTCGAAGCTGGTCTCCCAGTTCCAAAGTCCAGACGGCTAGCTATCAGGCCGCATCCCCTCCCATTTACATGCCAATTATTTCATGGGCCTGGCTTTGCTGTAGATCGGTTCGCTCTATGTATATGGTCTGGTACGGCCTAACGCCCCCCCCTCCCCTGACGGTGACAAAAACCAAGAAGTCGTTCTTGTTTTTGGAATAGGGGGTCGTTGATCCCCGATCGTATTTATTGACATACAAAACAAGTTATATTCATAACATACCATAACGCAGAAATGACAAGACAGGATTCGGTACATTTGCTTATATCCTAGCTTTAACAAAACTCTAATACATAAATGTTCCTATCCTAGTCTAACACATTGCAGTTCACATTTCTGAGTATTCGTCTGAGCCTACGGCAAGGTCAAAACGCTGGCCCCTCCCCCTTACACCGAAACTGTCCCGCGCACCCCAACCGGGATGCGCATGCGCCGGAGGCCCAGCTGACCCGGAAGTACTTACCCCCAGGCAACCCCCAAACGTTCAGGACTTACTCCATAAAGGGGCCATGCAGACAGCGCAGCTTACTTACGCCCGCGTGCGGGGTGGCTAACCAGCCAATGGAAAGCGTAACCCCCACCCTTTGTCCCCGCACCGTTCCAACCAACCGGTTGAAACTGCCCCTGGAGTCTGGTGAGAACCAAATGTCCCTCCCCTCTGGGCGGCCCACGTAATGAGACGCCCCAAAAGATGAGTCAATTTAGTGCATGTGCTACCAGGAGAAAAGAGAACGAGTCCTGAGCTCCCCCCGGTTTTAAGGACCCGAGGGTCGCCCACGCCCCCGGAAGTGATCAGATCCCTTCCGGGGCGCGGGGGAGCCTCACGTGACCCGGAAGTGATTCAATCACTTCCGGGGCACGACCGCCAGCGAAAGACCAGGATTGGGGGGCACAGTTCCGGTGGGGGCACGGCCGACCACCATAATGGCGGCGGGGCCGATGCTGGCCCGCCTTCCTCTTTGTTGGCTTCTCTCCTGCTAGTTAAAAGTGAAACTACAAATCCCAGAATTCAAAGTGCTACTGGCTAGAACTGGCGAACGAGGGTAACATCTTGCTAGCAGCACTAAGAACTTTGGCCATCTTTGATAAAAAAAATGATTTCATAGAGTTCCGGGAGACTTGGAGTGCCTGCTTTATCTATAGGGCCAGAGCTCTCCATGGTAGGGGGCAGGGGAGGAGGGGAGAGACGGGGTGGGCGCTGAAGCCGCCCGTCTCCCACAGTGACTCCCGTGCAGTGTGTGATGAAGCAAGCAATTGCAGCCGCGCTCTCCACTGGCCCTCTGGGTTCATGCATGCCTGCTGCTTGGCGTCCCATTAATCACCAGACCAGCGTTCCCAGAGTGCAGTGTGAATACATATATGTGCCGTATATGGAAGACAGCATTATTCCGCAGGGCAGTTTGGGCGTGATAAAAAGACGAACCGAAACAACGCAAGTAAAAAAAAATGTATTTTTCTTGGTGAATGTGAACAAAATACCTTGCTGTCCAAGTTTAAACAAAATTAACCACAGCTTGAAATATTCTAGACGTGCTAATGTTTAGCTGTAGCAGTATTCGGCTCTATGCGAGGCCTTCATTGTTTTAATATATTATTCATTGCATTTTATTGTTTTCATTTTAGACCCAGGCACAGTAATGACGCATCACTCATGAGAACATTAAGTATTTATCACACACATCCTCGCCATGCGGTGCGCGTGCAGAAGGCATCACTCGTGAAGTATCTGGGGATAGGCTGGGTCTTCTCGTGTGCATTAAATATAGTGAACCGGTAAAGCGCCTCGCCATAGTTGAAAAGTTAATGAGCTAGAGTTGCTGCTGTGTTTTAATGTCTTTTAAATAGGAGGGTACCACTTTCGGATGCAGCCTTTGCCTGCTGTAAAGGAATTCAGAAAGAATGGGAGGAGAACAAAATAAAAAATATCATTTGAAGACCTGGGTTTGTGTCTTTGCACCTATGGGGCAGCGAAGTGTTACTAAAGGGGCAGCAGACGCTTGCATGCCCTTCCCGCATTGCACAATGCCCATTTAGCACTAGTGCTGAATAGGGATGCTCTCTTGTTTGCATGGGGGGTGTAGCCCCAGGGAAGTAAGGATTGGCTTTGCTCGAGACATATTACCAGGGCCACTGGAATTATGCAGCAGGAGAATACCGAATTATGTGGAAGAGTAGACTAAATTATGCGGCAAGAAAAGGGAAATTATGCAGCATAATGCGGCACATTTTGTGAAGGTATTACTTCATTATTTTGCCATGTTTACAATTGAGCCTGTGATAGCATGCGCTAGCGCCTGTCTTGCTGCAAGACACTTTTGTCAACAAAACAGGCTTGGAGGCCACCCATTGCTTATCATTTGTTGACTTGCGCGACTCTTGTATTTCTAGCCTCGTAGTTGGTCACTGCAGGCCAAGCATCATTTAAGTTTCTTTCTGTGGAGCTGGGACCAAGCACTGATTGTTTAAACTTAAACAGTGACAGTCATCTGCTCTCGACGTGACAGAGGAACTATTTTGTTATTTTTAGGTTGAGCCTATAGCGGCAGCGCGCATGCGTTGCTCGCTTTGCGAGGCATGCAGTGTTCAGTACAGAGTGGAAGCTTCGTGGAAGCTCTGCCCACTCTCCGCCCATTGGCTTGTGTCTTTGTCCTCCGTAAAGACTGTCTTCTGATTCATTTTGAGACTTGTTAGTCCCTCCTAATGAGCGCTATGTCGTCATTTGTCACCTCCCATGGATACTGACCCCTTTACTTCGAGTGTTACACCATACGTGGACTGTGAGCACTCCTTTGTGCCCCCTTCTCTCCCCGCCAGCACTCCTGTTGTCCGTGCTAGTGCCCCCACCCTCCCTCTCATTGTCCGTGATGCAATTTGCAATAGGACTCACATTCACGTAATTGCGAGTCCTATTGTATTGCAAATGCTTGTTAACTCCTAATGCCATGCAAACAGAAGGCATGGACTTGCAAAAATGTGCCCACTTGGAAAAACAACATTTCAAAGTTTTATTTTCTATAGTTAAATTTCTTCTATTTTGACAAATCTTTTCTCACTCTGCACTCATGTTTTGTTTTTGCTTGTGGGCGCTGTTCTCAAAACACGAGAATTATCTTGTTCTAAATATTGCAAAGTGACATTGTTTCATTCTTAAATGTAATTTCCGAAATTATGCTTTAACACATAATTGTGCAGGAGACCTCTGTCCACCCCACTCTAATTCACACCACCCCAGTCCAATCCGCCCACTCCAATCCACACCAATTCACCCCACACCAATCCACCCCAATCCAATCCACCCCACTCAAATGAATCCACCCCAGACCAATCATCCCACAATCCACCCCACTTCAATCCAACTCATTCCAGTCCAATCCAAATCACTCACCCCAATCCAATTCACCCCAGCCTAATCCACCCCACTTTAATACTCCCACTCCACTCCACCCCATCCAATCCACCCGACACCAGTCCACCTCAATCCAGTCCAATCCACCCCATCCCACCCCCATCCAAACCACCCTACCCAATCCAATCCACCCTACTAAATCCAATCCTCCCCACATCAATTCAATCCTCCCCACACCAATCCAATGCCTACCCCACAAATCAAATCCACCCCACCCCACAATCCAATCCAACTCACAGCAATCCAACCCACTCACTCCAATCCACCCACTCCCCAATCCATCCCACTCCTATCTAGTCCAATCCTATCCAGCCCAATCCAATCTACCCCACTCCAATCCAAGCCAATCCACTTAACCTCAATCCAATCCACCCCACCCCAATCCACCCCACTTCAATCCAATACAGCATAATCCACCCCATTCCAATCCAACCCAATCCACCCCACATCAATCAATCCACCCACACCAATCCAATCTACCTCACACTAATCCAATCTACCCCACACCAATCCAACCCATTCCAATCCAACCCACTCCAATCCACCCTCTCCCCAATCCATCTCACTCCAATCTAGCCCAATCCAATCTACCCACTCCATTCCAGTCCAATCCACTTAACCTCAATCCAATCCACCCCACCCCAATCTACCCCACTTCAATCCAATCCACCATAATCCGCCCCCTCTAATCCACCCCCACACCAATCCAATACACACCAGGCCTATCCACCCCACTACAGTCTAATCCACCCCACTTCAATCCAACCCACCCGATTCTAACCAACCAACTTCATTCCAGTCCAACCCACCACACCCCACCCCACTCCTATCCAACCCACCCCACTCCAATCCATTCCACCAAATTCCAATACAATCTATTCAACTCCAATCCAATCCACACCACTCCAATCCAATACAATCTGCCACCACCAAATCCACCCCACTCCAATCCACACATCCCACTCCAATCTATCCCACACCAATCTAATCCCCTCACCCCAATCCAAGCCACTCCATTACAATCCACCCCACGCCAATCCAATCCACTCCACTTTAATCCAGTCCACCCCACTCCACTATAATCCAATTCACCCCACTCCAAACTACCCCAAAATACTCCAATCCACTCTACCCCAGCCCACACCACTTCTCTAAATCCACCCAGTCTTCCCCACTCTAATCCACCCGCTATACTCCAATCCACTCCACCCTACTCCACTCCATCCCACTCTACGCCACTTCATTCTATGACATTGTGCTCTATGACACTCTCTGCCACTGAACCACTGAACTCTACTCGTCCCTATTCCACTCTGACAGTCGACTCCCCCTACTCCACTCTACGACACTTTACTCCAACAAATACACTGTACGACACTCTACTCCCCCTACTCCACTCTATGACACTCCCCACCACTAATGTTTAGATATGCTGAACAGCAGCCACACTCATGTACAGCATGGGTAAAACACATTGCCAAAGCCAATAGTTCTTGCATAGGCAAGCTCTATTGGCTTTGACAATGCTTGTAACTCATGATAACACTGTCGACAAAGATTTCTTCTCATTCGTTCCTGTTTAACAATCAAATAAAGCAATAAGAAACTCAACAATGACTATTCAACTTTGGTGACCTTGGCTGTGCAGAAACACGTAATCAAACATTTAGTAGTATTTGAACCATTCGAGCCAGAAACTTTTTTTTGTTCAGTTCTGCAGATTATGCAGCAGATGATGGATTATGTGGCAAATGCAGGAAGTGTATAATTATGCGAAAAATGGCTACAGAATCATATAATTTTAGTGGCCCTGCATATTATTGGCACAGGTGCATGGGAAAAGAGGAGCTAAATGCACCACATAAAAGGTACGTCCAAGGGTGCTATATGACAAAGGGCCAGAGATCCACCGAAGAACCCCAAAGGGAAGTGAAGTCACAAATTGTACCACCTGCAAAGGGTCCCTACCACCCTCCCCTCCCTTTATAAAGGTTGGCCAGGCACACTTATAGTGAAAGATAGAGCAGCGGTCTTTCAGTGATGAGCTCTCTCCCCAGCGGTGGCATGAATTCAGAGAAACATTGATCAATGCGCCAGTTGTGTAAACGAGTGCCAGGTAGCCCCAAAGGCTGAACAAATGCCAGATTTTCAGGCTAATATAACCACTGTGTAAATGTTGACATTTACATTCACTGTGTAAATGTATGCCTTGTCAATAACTAACCAGCCCTCGTGGACCAACATTGGACACCCACTGCAAGTTTGTACATTGTAAAATAATTATCTTTATTCTTAGTTACAAAGTATCTCCATGTCATGTCCGACACATTATTGCCAAGGGCACATTTCATTCATAATTTCACTTTTAGCATTGTAAACATGGGTTCAAAAATCTAAGGATGCAAAGAGCTGTTGGCTGAAAGCTAGCGCTAACTCACGGCGTGCCATGTGGTATAGGGCCACTTGGCGACTATGTACCTTGAAATGGAAATGTTACATTATGCATGTTCCAGCATGCTTGGTACTGTTGGCTGGAACATCAGCTTCATAGCTTGGGGCCAGTTGATGCAATGAGATTTTGTGGCAGCATAAACTATGCTGTAACCAAACAGTCTTTAATTGCACAGCTACTAAAATTATCTTGATCACCGGTGACTGCAAACTGCATTTTGTAGTACATATAGTAGTACTGCAATAGATCTAAAATGGTAGTAATACAATAGTAAATAGAACTAGTAAAACATTAATAGCTTAATTTAAATTCAAAATGATTTTTTTATTACATTAACATTATCTTTCTGAAGTTTTAATAATTAAAAAAATACCACCTAAAGTTAAAAAGTATATATTTTTATCATCCATTAATAATTAAAAGTGATTACAAATAAATTACTTAAGTTTTTTCACAAACTAGTTACATTGATTTGTAAATTAAAAAGGCTATCAAAATGTTATTAAACTATTTGATCACAAAATAATATTTTAATTATATTAAACGTTTTGATCTTTAAATGAATGTATATAGGTAAAATTTAACAAATCAAAATAAGTTGATTTACTATAAATGTATTTCCTATGGTGTTCTATTTTAAGTCTCTGCTTCCATTACTGTCTCAATCAATCAATCAATCAATCAGTGACACTTATAAAGCGCGCTACATACCCATAGGGTCTCAAGGCGCTGGGGGGGGGGGGGGTGCCGCTACTGCTCGAACAGCCAGGTCTTCAGCTTCTTCCTGAAGGAGAGGTGGTCTTGGGTCAGGCGCAGGTCGGACGGGAGGCAGTTCCAGGTCTTGGCGGCCAGGTAGGAGAAGGACCTTCCTCCTGTAGTCGCTCTTCGGATGCGGGGGACGGCGGCGAGGGCGTGGTTGGCTGATCGGAGGTGGCGTTTGGGAGCGTAGAAGTTGACTCGGCTGTTGAGGTAGCTCGGGCCTTGGTCGTGTAGGGCTTTGTGTGCGTGGGTGAGGAGGCGGAAGGTGATTCTCTTGTTGATGGGGAGCCAGTGAAGGTCTCTCAGATGTCCGGAGATGTGGCTGGATCGTGGGATGTCGAGGATGAGTCTGGCTGAGGCGTTTTGGATCCGCTGGAGTCTCTTCTGGAGCTTGGCGGTGGTCCCGGCGTAGAGGGCGTTGCCGTAGTCCAGTCGGCTGGTGACGAGGGCCTGGGTGACGGTCTTCCTGGTCTCAGTGGGGATCCACCAGAAGATCTTCCGTAGCATGCGTAGGATGTTGAAGCACGCCGAGGAGACGCTGCTGACTTGCCTGGTCATGGAGAGGGAGGAGTCCAAGATGAAGCCCAGGTTTCGTGCATGGTCTGTCGGTTTGGGTGCGGTGCCCAGGGCGGGAGGCCACCAGGAGTCGTCCCAGGCGGAGGGAGAGGAGCCCAGGATGAGGACCTCCGTCTTGTCCGAGTTCAGTTTCAGGCGGCTGGTCGTCATCCACTCGGCTACCTCTTTCATCCCTTCGTGTAGGTTGGCTCTGGCGGCGGCGGGGTTGTTGGTCAGGGAGAGGATCAGCTGGGTGTCGTCGGCGTAGGAGATGATGCTGAGGTGGTGTTTGCGTACGATGGCCGCGAGGGGGCTCATGTAGACGTTGAAGAGGGTGGGGCTCAGGGATGATCCTTGGGGGACGCCGCAGATGACTTCGGAGGCCTCTGACTTGTACGGTGGTAGGCGGACTCGCTGTGTTCTTCCGTCGAGGAAGGAGATGATCCATTCCAGCGCCTTGTCCTGGATTCCGATGTTGCTGAGGCGCCGTACCAGGGTGCGGTGGCAGACCGTGTCGAATGCCGCGGAGAGGTCTAGGAGGATGAGGGCCGCTGTTTCTCCATTGTCCATCAGGGCTCGGATGTCATCGGTGGCGGCGATGAGGGCGGTCTCGGTGCTGTGTTTGGCTCGGAAGCCGGACTGTGAGGGGTCGAGGGATCCGTTCGTCTCGAGGAAGGCGGCCATCTGCTTGTTGACGGTCTTCTCGATGACTTTGGCTGGAAACGGGAGAAGCGAGATGGGGCGGTAATTCTTGAGGTCGGTGGGGTCCGCTGTTGGTTTCTTGAGTAGAGCGCTGAGTTCGGCGTGTTTCCAGCTCTCGGGGAAGATGGCGGTGTCGAAGGAAGTGTTGATGATGTCTCGCAGGTGGGGTGCGATGACAGCGTCGGCCTTGTTGAAGATGTGGTGAGGGCAGGGGTCGGTTGGTGATCCGGAGTGGATTGAGTTCATCGTGCGGATGGTGTCTTCGGTGCTGATCGGGGTCCAGGCGTGGAGGGTGGTGGTGGGGGGGGGTGGCTGGTCGGTCGTGGTGTGCGTTGGCTGGTTGTTGAAGCTGCTGTGTATGTCTGTGATCTTGTTGTGGAAGTAGGAGGCGAGGGAGTTGCAGAGGTCTTGCGATGGGGTGATGTCGTTGTTTCCTGCGTTGGGGTTGGAAAGCTCTTTCACGATGTTGAAGAGTTCCTTGCTGTTGTGTGCGTTGTTGTCCAACCGGTCCTTGAATGCTGTTCTCTTGGCGGCGCGGATCAGCTGGTGGTGTTTCCGGGTGGCAAGTTTGTAGGAGGTCCTGTTGTCCGGTGTCGGATTCCTTTTCCAGACTTTCTCGAGGGCTCGGCAGTTCTTCTTGGAGCTCTTGAGTTCGTCGGTGAACCATGGGGCCTTCTTTCTGCCGGGTCTGCTAGGCGGGGTCCTCAGCGGGGCGAGTTCGTCCGCGCAGTTGCTGATCCACTTCGTGATGTTATCGGCGGCCTGGCTGGGGTTCGCTGAGCTGGCCGGAGGGTGTTGGCTCAGGGTGGTGGCGAGCTGGTCTGCTGTGATCTTGTTCCAGCTTCTGCGGGCGGTGTGTTGCTGGTGTTGGTGGGTCGTCGTTCTCTTGAAGGTGAAGTGGACGCAGCTGTGGTCCGTCCATTGAAGCTCTGTGGCGTGGCTGAAGTCGATGTCTGTGCAGGATGAGAAGACGGCGTCGAGTGTGTGTCCGGCGAGGTGGGTGGGGGTGGACACCAGTTGCTTGAGTCCCAGGTTGGCGAGGTTGTCGAGCAGGGTGCTGGTGTTGTGGTCGTTGTTGTTCTCCAGATGGAAGTTGAGGTCTCCGAGGAGGATGTAGTCAGCGGAGGGGAGGGCATGCGGGCTGACGAAGTCGGCGATGTCCTCGCTGAATTGCGTGCGTGGTCCAGGGGGTCGGTAGATCAGGGTGCCTCTGAGGGTGGTGTTCGGGTTGGTGTGGATCTGGAAATGCAGGTGTTCGGCGCTGGTCAGGGTGTTGTCGGTGCTGGTCGTGACACGGATGGTGTTCCTGTGGATGATGGCGATGCCTCCTCCCATCTGGTTGGCGTTTCGGTCCCTCCGGACGACCTTGTAGCCCTCTGGGATAGCGATGGCGATGTCGGGAGCTGAAGAGGCGTTCATCCAGGTCTCCGTGAGGAAGGCAACGTCAGGGGCTGTGGTGTCTAGAAGGTTCCAGAGTTCGATGGCGTGTCTGTGGACGGAGCGGGTGTTGAGCAGGATGCACTTGAGGTGGGTGCTGCTGGTGTTCGACTTGGCGGGTGCTGGTGCGGGGCTGGTCCGGATGCAGGTGAATTTGCAGGCGTGGCAGCTGAAAGGTCCGTGGGTATGTCTTGGAGTGGCTTGATGGCATTCCGGTAGTCGGCCGGTGTTGAGAGCGAAGAGGGTGGCGGCGGAGTACGTCTGGCGGGTCGGTCGGGGTCTTCGGGGGCCAGGGGTCCTGGCGCTGGTCGCGATCCGGTCGCGGACGGGCGCAGACGGGCTTACCTTTGGCGCGCCTTCGGCGCACAATCGGCGCGCCCGCTGCGCGTGACCGCTGCGCGTTCGCACGGTCGCCATTTAAAGGCGAAGTGCGCGGGTGGGCGGAGCAGCTGGGAGGCGGGAGCGGGGAGGGAACAGAAGAGAAAAGGGGCGGGGCTGATGGCGGTGGCGGGAGGCGGGAGCGGGGAGGGAGAGCGGAGGGCGGCGAGGTAGGCGGGCACACAGGAAGGAGACAGGCACAAATGAAAAAACACGAAGAAAAACGGGGCACTGGGTACAGGCAACAATGCAGGTCAAAAACAGAGGCAAAACAGTAGACAAACGCTCTTACGGCAACCAAAAAAAAACAAGCACAAATTTCCGACTATGGTGGGTGTTGCAGTATCAGTGGTTGGCCATGTGTGGTGCTGTTTACTACTGCTTCTTTTTGGCTGTAGTAACTTTACACTTGTAATATTGGCCTCACCCCCTCTTTCTGAGACATGTAGGCCCACATTTTTGAGTAACTTTAAACTTGTAAAAGGTGAATAGCCAAAAGTAGTAAAACTACTCAAAAGTGTTTGAGTGAACTTATTACTTGTGTAGATTTACTCATGTGTAAGTTTACCTTTGTTACCTGGTGCAGAATCCAGAGTTAAGAAGCACTTGATAATCATGTACACACATAAATACAAACTTTACCTCCGGGGGGAGTTGTATACATGCCAGGATATTGAACTTCAGGTAAGTGTATATATGTCACAGGTTTTGAGTTGTAGGGCTAAATTTGCCTTTCATACTCGGAAGGTTGACAAGGAGCACCATCTAGTCAGATAATAGCCGCTGTTATTTACTGCGTGAAAAAGCGGCAAACCCGGTAACAAGTGATATATAAAATCAGTTTCTTAAAGGGCTGAGAGTTTGGGGGAGAGAACGGATGCTGTAGGGGTCTTTTTTCTCGCAGTGTCCTGCTGGCGTGCAGACAGCTGCCAAACCTAATACAGAGTGTTCGAATGGCCTCGTAGGCGATGTAACAATGGCAGTGCTGGGTTTGGATGCAGCATTACTTTGTACATGACACTTAGAATTTAGCTGGCCCCTTAAACCAGTAGGGCCGTAATACTGTGACGTGATCCGAGGCCTGGCTCGGCTGCTGCAGTGGGGGGCTCTGCTCACAGTTCATGCTCTGAGCAGTAGAGTGCCCCCAACTTCACGGACATTCGGGCAGGCGGCGAATGAGGTGCGGGGGAGGGGGTTCAGTCAGTTTCAGATCAGAGACCTGACCCCTCACAGCTGCATAGTCAGTCCACCTCCTGGTGATCCTCTCACCTGCGAGAGAGGCTGACTGGCTGTGCGTCTGCGTCCCCGCGCTCGAAGGTCGGCATGGTTACAGCTGTGCTGGACGTTTCCGCGTCTTTGTTGTCACTGCAGTCATAGGGTGAGGGGGGATGTTTAAGAGGGATTTGTAATCAATGCTTTGTTGGACCACACACGCGAGGAGGGTCCTGGCCCTGCAGGCCTGTCAGCAGCCGACTTTGGGACGGTGGGGGCCGGAGGGCCAAGCTAAGGTTACCCCTTACACCACCCCACCCCCTCCTTCTGGTAGCTGCTGCCGGTGACTGGTCGAGGGCTCATTACAAGGCTGCATCTCGTCTATTTAGTATGAATGGTCACAGAAATGTTTCTTGTCGTGGGCCCTCCCCGAGTCGTCAATACGTTTTGGTGGGAAATCGTGTGGACTGGAGAAAATAAGTTTGTAAAAAATCTGATGCGCAAACGTCCCTCATCGCACCGAAATAGACACAATAAATGTCATTCTTTCCACCTCGCGCCCCTAAACGTCGTCTTACTTAAGATTTGGTGAAACCTTGTTAGCGGTGGGCTCTGAAAGCACGCTTCAACCAGCCTTGATATTTTATCCAACATAACTTTGCATTCTGGGACGTTTAGTCCCCTCTTTCACAATCATATGCACGTATGTAAAAAAAACGCCATGAGAACGGGTGTTCCCTAAGAAGCCACATTGGACTGGGTGTGACACTAGTAATCGGGTCACTGGCAACCATCTTCAAGAAGAGATTCACCCCCAACCCTGCGCCAACTAAGCAGCAAATGGCCTATAACACAGTGGACACATTTATGTTTAACAGCTGTAGCGGGAAATCAGCCATTTTGTGTAGTACAGACCCTGTGAGTCAAATGGTGGCACTTGTGCATGTGACAGGACAGGAGAGGTGCGTTCAGTATTAAAACTCGGGTGCAAACGGAGATTTGCCGGGGGTAGAGGGCCACTGAGAAGCTTCTCTGAGAAAGGTGTGGTCGCACAGGTAAGATAAATGTGATGGGGGATGTGGGGGGAGGGTCGTGGAGGGGGGGCTCAAACTGCTGAGGCAGACTCCAGGGTCATTGTGAAGTGTATTTATTAGTATACTGAAATGTCATAGATGCGGGGTACAGGATCCCACCCACGGATGGCGTCAGCTGAGAGATTCCACTACATTCCTCTGCTTCATGAAGATGCTGCGTGGTAGGCGGGCGCCGCGCCACCTTTAATGTTCCGGTGGTAATAGTTGAGCGCTTCTTTGCCGTTTGCTCTGCGGTAGTCAGGTGTTCAGTCGTCTTTGGTGTCTGTATCAGTGCTTCCAAAGCTCTCAGTGGCAGTGGATCAGTTGTCATAAGTGACAGCGATTCAGTGGGCCTCATGACAGTGGTTCAGGGGTCCTCAGTGACAGCGGTTCAAGGGTCCTCAGTGACAGCGGTTCAGTGAGCCTCAGTGACAGCGGTTCGGTGGGCCTCAGCGGCTCAGTGGTCCTCATGACAGTGGTTCAGTAATCCTTAGTAGCAGCAGTTCAGTGAGCCTCAATTAGCCTTTTAGTAGTCGTTTTTGGCATTTGTTCGTGGTTCCTTGGTCCTCGTTGGCTGTTGTTCAGTGAGAGTGGCAGAGTGGACCTCAGTGAGACATTCTTTGGTCCTCAGTGGCAGTGGCTCAGCGGTCCTCAGTGACAGATGTGCAGTGATCCTCACGGACAGTGGTTCAGTGGTCCTCAGTGGCAGAGGTTCAGTGAGCCTCAGTGCTAGGTGTTCAGTGGGCCTCAATGGGCCTTTTAGTAGTCGTCATTGGCATTTGACCTGTGGTTCCTTGGTCCTCGTTGGCTGTTGTTCAGTGAGAGTGGCAGAGTGGACCTCAGTGAGACATTCTTTGGTCCTCAGTGGCAGTGGCTCAGTGGTCCCCAGTGACAGACGTGCAGTGATCCTCACTGACAGTGGTTCAGTGGTCCTCAGTGAGAGCGAACCAGTGAGATTAAGTAGCAGTGATTTACTGGCCATCAGGAAGTCATTCGGGAATCCTCATTGGCATTTGTTCATCGACCTTTAGTGATAATGGTTCATTGGGCGTCAGCAGTTTTGTGGTACTCAGTGGAAGTTGTTCAGTTGACCTAACTGAAAGTGGTTTACTGGTCCTCAGTGAAGGAAGTTCAGGGGAATTTAGAGGCTGTGGTGTATGGTCTTGGTAGCAGTGTGTCAGTGGACGTCAGCGAGCCAATCAGTGGTCCGTGTTGCCAGTTGTTTAGTGTTCTTCAGTGACAGTGATTCAGTTGGCCTCAGTGAGACATTCCGTGGTCCTCCTTGGCAGTTGTTCATTTGTCCTCCGTGACAGTGGTTCATTATGACTGTCAGTCGGTGGTCTTCCTAGAGCTGTTTGGTGGTCCCAGCTTGCAGTCATTAAGTGATCCATTCTACTAGTCGTCTAGTGGCCTCAGAGACAGTTGTCTAGTAGTCTGTCAGTGGCAGTCATTCAATCCTCCTACTGACAGTCGCCAAAAGGTCCATTATGGCTGTTGTCTAGAAGTTCTCAATGACAGTCGCCCAATGTTCCTAATTGGCAGTTAATCAGTGGTTCACCATTTGAGTCATTCAGTGACTTTTGTCATGTCTTTTGTATCAGTGAGTCATCACGAAGCAGACGCACCATTTACTAATCCTCCCGGGAAGATGGGAACCAGCAGCTGCTTTGCTATATATATTTTATATCTTTATTTGCATTTTGTCAAACATATAGGTCACATTTAGGAAAATAAATAGGGAAGGGGAAGGGTAAAGGGCTTAGATAGGCTATGGAACGGATAGCCATTTCAATTACAATAAAAGTTACAGCTGTTATTGCCGGAACATTTGTCCCCTGTACTAAACCTCAAGACTATACAGCAGGTCACTGGCCAAGAATTTCCTTCTTAGTATATTACATATGCATCAGGTGTCCATCATTCCATCCTTTAGTGTCCAGGCAGATACAAGAAGTTGTACACTTCTATAATTACACTTGGCCATCCAGTTCAGTGACAAATTGAGGCAAGATCAGATACAATTTATACTATTACAATCAAACATAATACAAACAAAGAAAAATAGCGTCATAACATCACACCTTGGCCGAACTATGTAAAGGAGATGCGTCATCAACCTAGTCGTCCCACAGTGGATTTATCGCCCCGCCCCCGATATTTAAAGAAATAAATGTTTGTCTCCCCTTCCAGCTGCTGCTTTGCTAATGCCTACAAGTCTCACTATACCTGGCAATACACGTGAGCACATGGAAGCCAAGCCCTATTCATCAATGCATGGCTTATATCACCAATACTCCTAGGGGTGATGGTGTTGTCCTCTAGATCTTCAATTTACTAATAGGGCGTCCCGATTCAAAATCTCTGTTTGAGAGTCAGATTGTGATTGGTCAACGGCAAACAAAATTGTCAAAATGCTAAAAGTGTTTGCACCTGGGTAAGGACGCCACTTTTTCACACTGCTGGCTCATTATGTTATGCATGTGGCAACCAACTGGATTTTGTATTTCAGAACCTCATTTCTCTGGGAATTGGTGCGTTTGCGCAACACGTGCTGAATTCAGTCAGTATTGTCTTAGCATTCTGGCACACAAGTCAGTTTTTTGTCCAGAAGCAGCAATGACTCAAGATTTATTGCCTTATACTTATTGAATGCAATTATTCATTATGTCTTGAGCACAATTGTGCCCAGGCAATGCATAATAACTAAAAACGCATTACATCGGTTTCTTCAATAAACACGAGGTTCCACAATTGGGAAAAAATACCATTTCAAAATGCATTGTTCTGTATTTTGCTGTGCAATATTAACCGAAAGGCGAATAACCATACATTTGTGTCACTTGTTTTCTTTATTGTCACTGAATCTAGAGTCAAACATAATATGTATAAAGACAGAGCTACAAAATATACTTATTACTAAACTGGTGCTGATGATAGAAACCACATTATTTTATACTGCTGTTTGATGGATATTGTCAGAAAAAGCCTTCAGGGCCCCATCTTGTTTGCCCACTTTCTGCACCTGCAAAAAGAACAGTTGATGGACAGAATGCAGAACAATGTCATACTTTCACCCCACTGCAGAGATCTGGGCCTAAATTCATCATTTGTATGCTCCCCGTGCCATTCCAGTTTGAACCCAGCCATATGCAAATCAGTCTTGACCCTGTGCCCCATGAGAACAGTCCAGCCCGATCTGTCAGACCAGGTCCTTCCTGCACTAGAACCAAGCATCCTAGGACCGGTTTCAGGGGTTCACCCCTCATCAGCCAGGATAGCTTGACTCCAGTTGCATGGAGAGCACGGGACCCACATCTGGGCATACCTATCCCACTCGGGATGACAAATGCAAAAAGAACAGTTGATGGACATAATGCAGAACAATGTCATACTTTCACCCCAGACGTGGATCCCTGGCTCATTGTGTCATGGCAAGTGAGCAGCGGTGGGCAGGTAACTGGCTTGTCTCTTGTAGAGGTCAATGTATACTCCTCAAGTCACACTCCACGCTGATGAGGCTTCCCTAAATGACTTTTTGGGGTTGGATATTGTAACTTAAGTGGTCAAACCCGTTCAGGACCACACCTGAATCTAGGTAACTACAGGGTGTATTGAGTGTCGCCGTCTCAAACCCCTGTACCTCACTTTTCACGTTTTAAATTTTGCACGGTCCTGAAGAAACGCCATTGGATCCATTAGTGACCACTATAGGCGTGAAACATGTTGACCTGATACCACCACTTTTTATCACCACCACAAGCACTGAGATACTCCCAACTCAACCAGATCAAGAGTATATCTCTTGGCCTCAGCTTTTAACCATATCGCACGGACCCCAGAATAAAATTCCTCCAGGTACCAGTACGATATTTTTAACTCACTCACACCACTCCCACCACACCCGCACTCAACACTGCGGCGTTCCTCTAAAAAGATCTCCGACAAAGAGCCCTCTCGCGGGGCCTGTGAGGGACCGCAGCGCCACCCCCACAAGGAGCAACGCCCAGCGAGGAAGCATGACGCCCGCTTGGGTGTGTGAGGGCACATCTCTTTCAGAGAGGAATTCCCCTTACACATCTATATATCCAACCTATAATCTTTGAAGGAGTCTCTCTCACCTCTACTTCTAGCGACCGATTAGGCCAGCTTGTCTTCTAGGAAAAGTTACTCTACAGTGATTGATATTCTTCCCCTGGATGCCATTGATTGCTATAAACAGGACCTCTTTTTAAGCAATACAGCTGGTGTAAAAAAGATTTAAATGAACAGAAGGTGAGCTGGGATGTCTCACGGAGTGATGTTACACCAGCCTGATCCGGGACGTTGGTGCGAGCTACAGCATATATCACTTGCTAATGATTGAGCCATCATAATATTTTCCAGAAGCTCTGCTCTGTCCCTCCCACAACATTATAACACTACCCCCCCCCCTTCCAGACCTGCAGTACTCACATCTCTTTATCTAAGGTCAAGAGGAGGATGACCAGATGGCTTCAGTCATCTGTATGCCACTTTTCCTTTTCTGGACTTAGTTTTTACATATCATCATTACTATCAGGTGTGTTAGTTTCATTAAACTGACCTAAGACTACAATTCCCAGAAAGCACTGCTTTGTTAAATCAAAACCCAGAACTGGAAATATTGTCTACCAGTGATAAAGTTATCTGGTCACCACGGGCAAGAGCCAATTCAAAGGTGGGACAAAGAGCTAAATTGGATTAAGGAATGGGATAACAAGGCTCGAACAGTTTGATCCAAACAGACCTGTTTCACATTGAACTAGGACTCAGACTGGATATCACTGATAATTTCTCTTAGTGTTCTGTGTCAATAAACCTAAATCCCACTGGTGGAGATGAGCGTAAAGCAGTTGTGAATCATGGAGGAATCATATAGCTCCCTTCATGAGGAGCCCATGGGGTGTCTTATAACAATGTAGGAGCAGCTAGTCTCCCCCACATCGCAATCCACCTGCATCTTTGCCCAGGACTTGAGGAACCGTGCACTTTACTGGCCACACAGATATCACAAACAAGCATTGCCCCCAACCATGGTAAGGTTTGGGGGTTTGGGCTAGTACGCCTATGTTATCAAGCACGCTTAGAGTCGCCCAGCATGTACTGAATCGTCCACCAGGCCTCTGTCATCAAGCATGTATAGTGGATTGTCTACCACGCCTCTGTTAGCAAACATGCATGCATTGTCGTCCAACACACCTCTTCATCAAGTGCGCATACAGAGTCTTCTAACCAGCCTTTGTCATCATGCACGTATAGAGAGTCATCCCCAACACATGTCTGTCAATCTAGCTTGCATACAGTTGTCCAACCCACCTTTGTCATTAAGCATGCTTACAAAGTCGTACATAACACCTCTGTCATCTAGCATGCTTGCAGAGTCGTCCAACACTCCTCTGTCATCAAGGACGCATACAGAGTCGTCCAACACACCTCGGTCATCAAGCATGCATAGAGTCATCCATTAAGCCTCTTTCATCAAGTACGCACAACGTTGTCCAAAGCACCAAGTGTGCTTACAGAGTCGTCCAACACACCTCTGTCATCGAGGACGCATACAGAGTCGTCCAACCAGCATCTGCCATCAAGCTTGCAAGAGCAGAAGAGCGCCACTTTCAGTGCTGGGGCTGCCTCCGAAGCCCAACAGTATGACCAGTACATTTGGGGGACCCATCTCTAAGCATTGTTTTAAACGTTCACAGTAGACTAATGATTCCAATCAGATGCCTGCTACCCTTACAAATAGAGGCAACCCTCTTTCATGCTCCTAAGGGCAGCATTGGCTTCTGAGCTGTCACATTGTGCTCTGGGGGGTCGGGGACACTTTGACAGGTGATGCATTCTGAATGGTTTAGCGAAGCACGAAGATACAAGTATTGCAGTGCCACATATTTTCATAGCATACAAATATAGAGCTTATACCAGTAAGTGGCGCTTTTGGGAGAAGAAATGGCCTTGAAAGTTTAATTATGAACAGCAGTGAAATCCTCTTCCTCCAAATTCTCCCATAAGTACATCTTCCTCTCACCCTAACCACAGACAAGTACACACACACAGACATAATTACATGAAACTGCTCCGGAGTTTACACGTAGGCACCCGCCGCACCCACGAAGACGACGCTTCTGTGTTATTGTTGTTCGCGCTCTAGTCTTGAAAGAAAGGAAGCCTTAAATTACTACCTGGAAGAACAGCTGCTCCTATTGGCAGGTGATGGAGAGATAAGGCACTGAACGCCTTCCGTGGCCAGCTGGGGGTCGCTTTGGGGGGTTCCATATTCTGTTATGCAGTCCTTTTCATTTGTACATAAATGCATGAGCGCACTGGAATGTTGAGCGCTCCACTGAAGACACTGGAATGTACCACAGGGTCTGTATCATCCAGTATAGGTCCTGGATCGCTTCAGTGTATGGTTTTCTGTTTCTCTCTCTTTAATTTATAACATTCTACCTCCTGTGCCTGGAATGTTGTTATATCGAGGAGCGGCTGGTGACCTTTGAAAGTGGTGAGGTGAGCAAAGTGCCTCACCATCGCCAAAAACACAAACATATTTTCCCTCCCTACAAAAGTCCATAGTAAAAAATAAAAAAAACTCACTCAAAAGCTCAAATAAAAACAATCCCTCCCTCCAAAATAAAACAAACAGTAAAGCATTACACATTATATTAATTAATTAAAAATAAATTGTTCTTACCGCAGGCTTTGCAACCGCCTCCTTGCTGTCCTCCCGAAGCCTGTGGAATGAAGAATTCCCCTAACCAATCCAGACGCTGCTCTCATGCTCCATGAGAGCAGCGCCTTGATTGGATGGAGCAGGTTGGCCTAATGCTCCCCCAGGCCCTAGAGGCCTGTGCTTAGTCACCATCAAAGACAGCTGGGTCGAGAGCTTCAAAGTGCGCATATCACTTTTATGTCACTTTGGCAGGTGCGAAATCGCTGGGCAAAGTGACATGCACTTTGACGTGCGTGGCCCCCATTACTCCAGTTCTCTTGCTGTCAGCCGACAGCAGAGAACATTCAAGATATGCCCTCCTGGCTCGTCGGCCTGCTGGCGGCTGCAGCGCACCTTGATTAAAAATAAAATGTAAATGAAATCATTCATTGCCATTTTATTTTTAACACCGCGTGGCTCACAGCGGGCGGGGGGGGGGGGGGCGATGCTCCCCGGCCCTCATAAAGAAACCTCCACTGGTAATATCTTTAAAGACCTGTCTGACACTATATTGGTTCTTAAAGGCCCTCACCCTTGCTTCAGGCCTGGGGCCTTTCACAACAACTATTGACCTCAGCAGAGAGCTAAAGTACTTAATAAGTGTTAGGCCCGCAGTTTTTTGTCAGGAGCCTACAGAAGATGCTGCTGAATGGTGGGCTTGCCGAATGCCAAGGCTGCGTAGTCTTGATTCCATCTCATGTCTCTTCCTTCTGCCAGCATACACTTCTTGTCTGTCTCACTCTTGCAGGTTCTCTTCCATCCCAACTTTCTCCCTTCGGCACAGTTTTCCTATCTTCCTCTTCATTCTTTTATCTTGCCTTCTCTCCTCTGGGTCAAAGTCTGATAATGAAAAATAAGTACTAGTCCCTCAAAATGAGAGCTGGTGCCCACCTCATGCACCACCCGCACAAAGCACTAATGACATGAAAGAGAGTGGGACATTTAACACCTGAAACACATCCTCTCACTTCTCCAGCAGCCTGCAGAGGTTTTCTGTGGGGAGGAAAGTTAGAATACCAGTGGCGGCTGACACAGATAAAGAGTGGTTGGGCTTGTGGCAGAGGTGTGGGGGGAGCACGCAGTGGGGGGTTTAATAATTTAAAAAAATTAAAAGACTTACCTGGTGCTGCCGGCCGCCACGCGCTCCTCTCCTTCCAGTTCCTGGTCCCAGCAGTCCCTGGGACAGCATCGCAGTCTCACCATTCAATCCCCGCGCTGCTCTCAAGCATGAGAGCAGCGTGGGGATTTAGCTGAGCAGTATTAAAGCTCGCTCAGGCACAGGGAGTCTGTGCTGTTTCTCCAACCCGACTCTGCAATACAGCTGGGTTGGAGAAACCTAAGCGCGCATGCCAGTTTGGCCGCCCTAAAACAGCTGGCCAAACTGGCATGTGCACTTAAAAGTGCACCTACCACTCCTCCTTCCCCCTCCCATGACCCAGCCCTGCCCCTCCCTGTACATACTGGCTCAGCCAGCAGCAGAAAAGTGAAACGATAATAAAATATCATTTATATTTTTCAACTGTTGGCTCTGAGCCAGTGGGGCAATGCTCCTCCGCCATTGCGGAGGAGCCGCCGCTGTAAAATACAGGTTAATGTATTGTATTTAGCATTTATATACCGGTGATGTGGCCGCAAAGTGCTGTGCAGTTTGTCAGCAACCTGTCTTATATGGATGGTTGGTGGAATATATATTTATTGTGTGTGACTGGTGTCACGTCATTGGGTGTTGGAAGTGAGGGGCACTGACGTGCTCTAGGTGACGCATTGCACATAGTGTTTTCCATCAGCACGTCTGTAATGCTGAAGAGTGTCAACTGATAGGCTAGTAACATTTTATTAATACAGCCCTTCTCCTGTGGAGTCGGGGCTTAAGGTTGGTTTACCAGCAGTTACCAGTTCTTAGTTTGTGCAGGTGGAGGGCACTGTCGCTCATGTTGGGGCACCAGGGCTTAATTTCCATCATCGCACTTTGTTTCAGTGCAAGACAGAAAAAGACAGAAAAGTGAGCAAGAAAAAAGAAGAGAATGATGGGAAAATAAAGCAAGAGAGAGAAAAAGTAGGGATGAAAAAGAGCCTGCAAAAGAGAGAGAGAGAGAGAGATTGAGAGACAGGAAGTTAAGGGCAGTGGAGTATAGAGGCTTGCAAGGCCAAATCAGCCTTTCATACCACCGGACTGAAGGCCGGGTTTAAAAGGCCAGGCCCACTGCTGGTGCCTCTGTCACTTTCCTCAGCTCACTGGCCTAGTGTGGGGGGTTCACAGGGTCAGTTGTCCCAGGTGCAAAATTCTTAGGGGGCGCAAAATTTTAAAATAAATTATTGCGCCCCTAACCCATAGACGGTTAGCACTTCCCGAGCTAACGGTCCACTGGTGCAATATTTTCTTTTAAAATGTTGCCCCGGGCGCTGGCAACCCAGCTACGCCGCTGCCTCAGCTCCCTTCATTTATTGCAGCAGGAACGGGAGGCTGACAGAGAGCAGTGGTGGCTGCCTTGGAACGGGGGTGATGAGGCAGGAGGGTGGAAATGGATAAAAAAAATAAACGTACCTTCGCCGCTGCATGCCTCTCCTCCACCCTCTTCATCTGATGGAAAGCACTGGAAGCACCCGGGCTCCTGTACTCTCCCAGCCAATCACAACGTTGCATGAGCAGCATTGTGAATGGTCTGAGCGGCCGGTTTGGCCGCTCAGGCAGTGCCTGGGAGCCTGGCATGTTCTCCACGGGGCTGTGCAAAACAGCTCCATGGTGAACATGCTAATGCGCATGACAGTTTGGCTGGCCCAACCGTCATGCGCACTTAGAGGAGTGCAAACCACTCCTCACTCTGCTCTGGTCAAAGGGTCCAGCCCCGCCCTGACTTAGCTCCGAGTCCTGCATAGAAAAATAAAATGATAATAACGCCCTTTTATTATCATTTTTATTTTTTGCACTGCTGAAATAGCAGTGGGTCTACGCTCCACCGCCTTGGTGGAGAAGCTGCCACTGCTATTAGTCTTTTCTCGTTGCCTGTTTTATATCAAGTGGCTGGTTCGTCAGTGATGGCAGGGATAAATTCATACACAGCCATGTTTTTAATGCAGTAAAATGTGGGGCCATGAAAAAATTGGACAGATAATTTTTTTGCGCCATTGATTCATGGCACTATGCATTCACATTACATTTAGGTTTTGTTTCTAATTTGTGTAACAATGGTTTCATCCCATGCGTTTATATTCTGTCTAAGCAAAATTGTATATTTCTTTTTTGTACAGGTTGTGTTAACCACTGAGGTTTAAAACTTGAACATATTTCCATTTAAACATATTTCGTGCATGTTTTTGAATTGTGCTATGTTATTGAAATCTTTGACTTTAACACTTCCTGTTTTTGTGTTCAACGTTTTCAATAAAGTTATCTGTTTTTTCATTTTTCTTCCATCAGGACCCCGCCTTTTCGACCGTGATTCACGACAAACTTCAGGTGCCCAATACCACCAGGAAGGCATGGAACGAGAGGGACAACCGCTGCGACGTTTGTGCCACACACTTGAACCAGCTCAAGCAGGAGGCCATCCACATGGTGCTTACCCTCGAGCAGGCGGCCAACGTGGACCACTATGACGCCGGCTCGCCGGGCTCGCCTCCGGCCATCTCCAATATGCCCACTTTGGTGGGAGCCCGGCACATGACCAGCCTACAGCCCAGGGACTGGGTGTACATGCCCACTCCCTACACTACATCTACGTATACAGGCTTTGTAGCCAACAAGCACAGCACAAAGCCCAACAGTCTGGGAGTGGCCAATGGGCAAGAGAAGAAAAACAGCTCCCCAGTCCACCAGACAAAGGTCAGCGTGCAGATGGCCACTAGCCCCAGCAATGGAAACATCCTGAACTCTGTAGCCATTCAGGCCCATCAGTATCTGGATGGAACGTGGTCCTTATCGAGAACTAATGGGGTCACCCTGTACCCCTACCAAGTAAGTGCACGGTTTTCTTTTTTTGGGGGCTTTCATATTTTCATATAAAACTGTTTGGTTACCAACTACAACTCACTGACTTCTTGTACCGCACACATTGAGGTAATTGCAACACTGACACCATTGTGATAAACCTGGGTATTTCGGAACTCTTCAGCCTTAGTGCAAATATTGATTCCATAATCCTGAGTACGTACAAGGATACACTTGAGCCAGAGCGGCAGCCATGTTGGGTGTAGACAAAGTATCAGTGGTTTATTATTTTTCTGCACGAGGTAGTGTGTTGCAAGTACATTCCGCTCCTGTTTAACGTTACTGGTCCAGTACCATTTCCGTCCACTTTAAAATGGCTCCAGTACAGTCTAGCCCTGCACTTGTACAGCAACCATTGATGGTTAGAAGATGCAGAACGTCTCATTTGACGTGCCCCTGGAATCCCTGGTCACGGGAGGTACCTGCTCATATAGTTTACAATATTGGCGATAATTCCATGGGTCAGGCGTTCTTCACCCAGATAATTCAGGTGGAAAAATGAACAAAAACAAGCAGTAATAGGTGTATAAACACTAATTTCATCTAGTTATAACCCAAAATCTGGAGTATTTCTGCCTCTACTCCCCTTCAGAGCTGTTGATGCCCGCAGCATCATGCCAGAATTCACCCATCTTCTAATGGGCCACAAAAGTCCGGCTAATAATGTCATTTAGATAATGACCATATCAGCAGAGAATCCATATTGCCCGGCAGATCGTCCTGACATATAATGGGCAGTCCTCACTTAAAATAACACCACCTTCACTTTGGAAATCTGTAATTGGTATTTTGTCGCATCCGGAAATATGCTCTTTTATAAACCCGACCTTTGCACATTAAAGTAAATTTAGCTCACCCTAGATGAATAACCGGCTAAGGTGCACGCCTCTACCACAGAGGAGCAACTTATCTTTCCACTCCCATACATTTCAGAACGAGAGTTTGGAACAGCGGTGTCCCATTAACACCCAAATAACTTGACCCATGCTGGGCGAGGCTTTCAGCAAACCAATGACTACTTAAATTAGTTAGACCCAGATTAATTGCATGCAAATTTGTCTTGAGGGGATATCTTGAAAATCTGGGATGGATCTGGTCCAAAGAGACTGGTGTACCACTGTCATAGAAAATTGAATTAGTCCCTGCTTGATGTGATTGGGATCTATAACTCCATCTCATTCCCTAGTGTTTGCTGAGTGCCTGGAATGGGATCAGATGAATCTTCTAGTGTGTTGCAAGTCCACTCTGCTCCAGTTTAACAGTGCTGGTCCTGTCCCATTTCCCTCCACTTACAATGGCGCCAGTAAAGTATAGCCCTGCACGTGAACAGCAACCATGGATGGCATGCTTGGCAGTATTGTATGAAAAAATATGCTCTAGCATGAGGAGGCATGGTTAGAAGATGCAAAGCGTCTCATTCGACGTGGCCCTGGGATCCCTGGTAACTGGAGGTACCTGTTCATCAAGTTTACAAGATCCGCTATAATTCTGTGGATCCGAAGTATTTCACCCAGAGAATTCAGGTTGAAAAACGAGCACAAACAAGCAGAAATCGATTTCTTTTTTTAAAATCGGGACACTCGGATTGGATTGAACAAACCTTGGCCTCAGTTATCAGGGAGCACATTTTGCTCACTAATGTGCTGTGTCAAGCGTACAATATTCTACATAGGAAGGGCCTGCCCATCCATGCAGATTTTGAGGTCTGGTTACCTCACAGTTCTTATGCAGACAGAACTGTACATGGTCAAAACCTTTTAACCAGTCGCTCCTGATCTCAAAGTGCCAAAGACGTGCCTGACACATCCCGGACAATAATACCAATGGGGTGTCCCAGTATCCCTCAGAACCTGGGGAAATAATAGTATATAACCACAATTCGTTCTGTAGGGAAATACATAATTTCTTTCAAGTTTTAATATATTATATCCTGATAAGCTAGGAAATGCCAATAAATGGCGTGACATATATAAAATTACTTATAGATGAAATAATAAATCACAACTGACACAAACGCTGTATTTTGCAAAGTATATTAACAGTCATATATTGTAGGGAAACAAAAAAATCATATATCAAAGACAGAGGACAGTTATACAACGTAAATAATAACATGTGCCATACAAAGCGTGCATTACATAAAACAAAATCCAATGTACAAGACGCCTGTCATTAAACAGAAAACACAAATTAACTCTTTTGAATGTTCAAACATATATCCTTGATTCTTGGCTGTAGATATGTGAGACATTGGTACGGAACACCTATTTGTATCGTGTACGTTTTGACCCTTTGATATATGATTGTTGTGTTTCCCCACGGTATATGAAGGTTAATATACAGTGCAAAATAGAGCGTTTGTGTCAGTTGTGATTTATTATTTAATCTATTAGTAATTTTATATGTTTCACACCATTTATTGGCATTTCCTAGTTTATCAGGATATAAATATTTCAACTTGAAAGAAATTATATATTTCCCTACAGAACCAATTGTTTTTATATAGCGACACATCCCGGCTGCATGGTTTCAGAGCCATGTCCCCAGACTGTACCTAAGGGTCTGTACATGGATCGCTTGTGATCTGCGGTTGCCTTAAATTTCCAGGTTGTCAGGCCAATTCCCACCGAACCAGGCAGCGTGAAGCAGCCAGACTCAGTGGCTCCTCTTGTAGACATGTGTCAGACGTGAAGGTCTGTGTCCCAGTCTAGGAGACTCATCAGAAATGGGTGACTGCTCCAAATACTGACTGTGGTTGTTCCAGTCTCCCACACTCCTATGACCCGCACCACAACTTGGTACACTATTTGACTCAAGTCTGATGATGACAGTGAAACATGTCTTTGCATGACTTGCACTGGAACTCGGGAAGCACACAGGAGTCCTTATGTCTCTACACTTGGAGTCTTGCTCTTTCATCTTCATTGCAGGCATGAAGAATAAAAGCAGACTCCTTACTGGGAAATTAAACACACCAAAAAGCAGTTTGTAATGTTTGCAAAAATATATAACAAAATCTGTTTAATACAAAATAAATTAATAAAATGATGCGACTTTGATTGTGTAAACAATACAGAGATTCTATCTTTGCTGTAATGATATACAGCATCAAAACAATAAACCTGTTGTAAAAAATGTTTAGCTTCTACTGATCTTTATTTCTTGTTTCAGAAATGCATATCAGAAGAAGGACAAGCCAGTTCTGGTTTTTCGTTATTAAAGTGCAGCTGTAATTATGCCCTGTGACCTGCTTTTCACCATGGCTGCTTGCTCTGGTGGCAGGAATTGTGAGGTCAGAACTCATTTGTAATAACTTATTACAGCTGAGCAGTTATGCCATTTCCTTATTACAGGTGGCTAAAGACACCACAGCTCGTCTGTAATAAGGACATTAGAAATGTTCTCCTATACACGGATTGCAGCCCCCAATGTATTATACACCAGTAAAATCCTGGGTAAGGCGATCTGTTAAGGAAACCAATGTAACCCGTCAAAAAAGAACCAGAGAGCTGTGGGGCTATTAGAATGTTCCCAGCCCCTCTGACTAAAATTGCGGAGAGCCACAAGTGAGCCTAGAGGTTAACTCCTTCCATGGGCGGCTTTCCCTATACTGTTTGGAGTCACCTTAAGTATCTCATGGACTGTTTTACAAACGTATAATTTATGTTCCACGCAAGTTACTCACCTTGGTTACCCTCTTTGACAAGATTTGCCTGATCAATTATGCCAATGCAGTATTTTGTAATATATAGTGCTGTGCCGCAAATCTAGACTTTTTTTTAACTGTGTGGAAGGTCTTCTTGTTATATTTTCCATATCATGTAAAAATCTCTGTATGTATCCCAGAAATCCTGGAGTGAAACTGAAAGACTTTTCTGCCCTTGGCTCTCCCCAAAGCTCTCAGTTCCCAAACGTGCCCTAAGCATGGGTGTCTGCTCTGATCAGGCTAAAAACATGGGGACCTGACTGAAGTAGTCTTCCAGGAAGCCTAAGAGGGTGTGAACATTGAAAACCTTGCCCAGGTCGCCTGAGGCTAGGCGAGTGCTAGAGCTGAGCTTTCAGCACCTTTTGGGGGGCTCCTCCTCTAACCCTGATGTGTGTGATCAGCCCGAACACCTGGGGCACAGGAAGAGTCCCACAGTTCTCCCTCCTGCTAATCCATTTTCAGTTTCAGCACACAAGCAAATGTGTTAGTCGGGGAGAGGTAGTGGTTAATTTGTAAAAAGAAGTGCCAGGGCTTTCGTCAGGAGGTAGCTGCAACCAGCCTATTTCTCCTGTTAGCGCTGACTAACATAGAACCAACAATCCCTACAAGTGGGGATGGGATGTGACGTAATGACAAGAGCTGTCGACTTCAGAGATGGGGGAATCAGGTTTGAGTCTTCGCTCCTGCTCAACATCCTGTGATTCTGGGCGAATCACTTAATCTCCAAGTGCCCACCAAAAATGAATGTCTTCTTAGCTGGTGCTCAAGCTCGGGTGTTGATGATTAAGTGCCGGTGCTGAGCACCAAAAACCACTGGCTCAAACTAAGCACTGGGTAGAGGCTGCATGAGAGGTACCACTAAATATGCTGTGGAGAGAGATGGAGCGGGAGTCCTGTTAGTCCCGGGGCCCTACTGGCATGTCACTCTGCTTGGGGTCCACCTCAATGTCTCTATCCACGGTGCTGGTCAGACACTGATGACCAGCTCCTCTCATTTCCTTATTGCTCTGTTGGTTGTTATACCAATGTTCATGGGAAAGTCCATTGACCAATTTCTCCACAAATCTCCCTCTTCATTCCTTTTGTTTTGCTCCCTCTTGTCCACGAAACAGGTGTCTCTTTTCCATCCCTTCTACCATCCTTAGCGCCTTTAAGGGACCTTATCGTAGTGTAATGAGCAATGCAAATAAACAGTATAACATTTTACTCCTTGTACACTGTGCAAACTGCCCCATAATCTATGTTTAATGTGAGATGTGCTAAAACCACCGGAAGGAACCGCCTTTATGTTCAAGTGAGTACAAGAAACCCAGTTTTGATCCTCAGGGTATCTTTATTTTTAATGTCATTATTTTCATATTTTTGTGTCTGGCAGTAGCCAAGATCTTTTGATTTTATTAAAATGTTATGTACAATATACTTTTAGGAGCTTTAAGGGACCTCTCTTCCTTTATTAGTTTGTTATTGTGTCATACACATTTGTCTTTCCGCCCACCACAGCATACAGCATGGGGAAGTGGGTCAGTCCTCTTCAGCCAATGGCTAATTTCACTGTGAGGGACGGCACTCTTCCATTTCAGAAGGAGCATATCTTCACACAAAGCAGTGTCATGGACAACTATGGCACTGTGTGCTTTTTGAGACCAAAAAATATTTTTGCTTTTAGCCAAAGGTTTTAGATTGATGAGGGCCAAAAAGTTTCCCCAACAGTGAAGTTTTTAAAAAACCGTGACAAACCAGGACAAGTACTGACAACAACACAACTATTTGTTTTGCCAATGCTTGTTTTTGATTATCAGGGAGTAAAGCTTTACCTTCACCCCTCAGTTTGAAATATGAGAGCTTTCCTGGCCCGCATTTTGTATTTCATCACAATGAAATATCAACATTTGTTGCTCAATGCATTTGGGTAAAATTGTTCCTGTTATAATTGGATACCTTTTCAATAGCTGTAGACTGCACTTCATAGGTGTTTTTCTTCTGCCAACACCCACGTCTGAAGTGCATTGTATATATATTTTTGGGTAGAAATGCAATGGTTTGTGTGATAGCATCATTTGTTTCAATGTGTACTTGGGTGGGATGGCGTCTCCATATAACTACAGACTATTGTAATGGTGTGGAAAAGGTCGCTTTAATGAAACGGGTGCACAAAACTACAGTAAAAACACATTAACGTGGCTCTACGCCTTACAGACTACTCATTGCCTTGGCCTCACTGTACAGTTCATTAACTAACTAAAAAAAACTCCCCCTCCCACTAACTAAAAAAAAAAGCTCCCCCTCCCCTAATCCAAACCCCCTTTTTAAAACCAATCAAACTCCACTCACACCCATCACTCATAACTCCCTACATCCAACAGTCTTGCATCTACCACTGTTGGCATCTCATTCCACAAATCACCCCCCCCCCCCCCGCCCCCCTAAAAAATTGACTGGGTCTGAACATTGACCCGTGCTTTCTTTTCCCGAACCTTTTAAACTGCTGGAAAAAACCTGCCACGCACCTGCTCATAAAACGACAAAAAACCCCAACCTGCCTCCCGTCTCCTGCACCAACCACATCAAAGACTGCAGAAAGAACAAACCAAACTGGGAATGGGTGAGGGGGACAAAAACAAACTCTATCCCTGCCAACCGGGCCGTGCTACTAGAAAATGGCACCTAAACCCCTATAACCGTCGCCCAAGAACCATAACTAAGCCCTGCCCCTTGCCCCTGTACCGTACCACCCACCCGACATTTCCAGGAGGGTAGGGCTTCGCCCACGCCCCCAGAAACATCATTGGGTGGGAAGGCGTCTCCAAATAACCACAGACTATTGTCATAGTGTGGGAAAGACTGCTTTAATGAAACAGGAGCACAAACCTACAGTAAAACCCCATTAACCTGGCTGTATGCCATACAGACTACTCATTGCCTTGGCCTCACTATACAGTTCATTAACAAACCAAACCCCCTCCCCTAATCAGAACCCCCTTTTTAAAATCAAACAAATCAAACTCCACTCACACCCATCACTCATAACTCCTCCGTCCATCCATCTTGCATCCACCACTGCTGTCATCTCATTCGACAAATCCCCTTCCCCTCCCACCCAAAATTGACTGGGTCTGAACATTGACCCATGCTTTCCTTTTCGAACCTTTTAAACTGCTGGAAAAAAAAAATGACACCAGAAAACCTGCCCAGAGTTTTTGTGTCCACCCTCCTCCGCTTAGAACAGAACTTGCATTCCTGTTGGCAAATGCAGCATCCCAACCAACATGGCCCTGATCTGCATCAAGTACAATTCCACCCCGTAAACGGCAGATGCACCCCATCATCTCAAAAAAACTTGGATGCCTCATATGTGATATCACTGTGCTCCAAAAATAAAATCCCTGCGCCTTGCAAACCTTCCGCAGCTCCCTTTTCCCTTGTCACCTTGCTCTATCAATGGCCCCTGGCCTCTTTGCCCCCCTACATACTCTCCTTGGCAACAGCTCAGTGAAAACCACTGTTGTTCCCACCCTCGCTGCTTTAATTTCAAGCAAGTCCTGCTTCACAGTTTTTACTAAAGCCAGGCCTTTCTTTTGGACAAGGTCATTTTGTCCCAGGTGCACCATTAAAATATCCGGGCAATGGGCTCCTTTAACCAAGTCCCTCAATTTGGGCAATAGCTCGTGCCATCGCAAGCCTCCTTTCCCAAACCATTTCAACTGTACTTCCATATCAAGCAGGCCCAGCTGTCTTCCTCCTCGCCGAGCCTCAGCATGTCTCACTGCCCACTTCACAAAAGAATGCCCGCAGAACGAAACCTCTACATAGCCAAGAAGTGGGCTTGCAATGCAACCTAGGAGAAAACAAACTCATGTTATTGGTCATCGTGCAACCGCCACCCCAAATGTACGTAGCGCCGATAGCAACTAGATCGCCAATGCCCCGCCTGCTGAATCTCCCCTGCTGACCAACCCCTGCCCTCGGCCTCCGGTGCCATCCCAATCCCGAATGAATGGGTCCCGAAATCCTTTGCCACGTAGCCCAACAAACCCAAAGTTTTCCTCAGGACCCCCAACACCTGCGAAGCTGAAAAACGCTCTCCATTCTCGTGCAGAAAAATCTCATCTCGCCCACCGCCCTGCTCCCTCAACCTTTTTTACCAAGCACATGGGCAAATCAACAGATCAGGGTACGCCCGCAAAGTCACACAAAAGCCCTTGTCTGACTGATCCTTTCTTGGACTTGGGAATCCAAACCTGCACTGCTCCCCCACTCATATGGAACTTACGCCAAAGCAGTCCCCCACGAGTCGCAGAACCAAAGCGACAAAAAACAGCCACACCATGGTAACCGAAAAACAGAGCGTGTCCCATGCATTCCAACACACCCTAGAAAGCGCAGCAATCACCTGCATCAAAATGTGCAAGGTAATGGGCTGTCCCAACCGGTCACCAGTCCCCCTCTCCCTCGAACAGCCCTTCAAGATGCGCTTCCTCGTGTCACCCGCCGAGGGCTCATATCCCCACCGCTCTTTCCCAAAAAAGGCAATGCCCGCCAACTTACCCGCTATTGCGACCGCCGACAAACCCTTGTCAATCAAGGATATGATCAAATTTACCACATCATCCCATCGGGCACGACCTCCAACCGAAATTCCCCGGGGGGACGCCCCCGACCGCTGAAACTCCTCCCACACCAGCCCATAAGCTTTCCGCATCGAGTCTGAGAGCGAACCCAGGATCAGTTGCATCACGCGCCTTCGCCTACGTCCCACAAGTGGTCCGGCATCACAGTCTTCCTGCCCGCCCATGGGGCCAGCCCACGGAACCTTGTCCTCTGAAATCAAGAGAGAGGATCAGCAATTTCATTGTGTATACCTGGAATGTGTCTCGTCTTGATTGTCATGTTGTGCCTCAAACATTGTAGCACTCTCAACAACCACCACACTTTTGGCTTCTTCGCAGACTGACGATTGACCATGTCCACAACCGCCATGTTATCCACATTAAAAAGTACTGTCTTGTTTGCCAAGTAGCGCCCCACAGCCACTACAAGGGGAAAAAAATCTAGGAACGTGATGCTACGCCCTCCCCACTTTCATGCCTCAGGCCATTCCTCGGCACACCACCTCCCTTGCCAGAAAAGGCCAAAACTGTGTCCTCCAGCGGCATCTGAAAACATCTCCACCAACCACTCATCTGCTCCCCAAGCCCAGACATTGGAATACCATTGCACTCGACCAGAAATGTACGTCAAATCCTCTCTGACCCCTGCTGTGATTCTCACTCTGTGATGTGACATTGAAGTCCCGGACAGTGCCCAGCCCAACCTCCTACAAAATGCCTGACAGCCTTACATGCAAAATTCAGGTGCCCTAACAAGATCTGCACATCTTTGACCTACACTTTTGACCTACCCAACACCGCATCCAAGAGCTCCAAACAACGCCTCTTCTTCTCCTCAGGCAGACTAATCTCCATCTTGTTCGAATCTAGCTCCACACCCAGGAAGGTAACCACCTGAACAGGCCCCACCGTCTTTTCGGGTGCTAAAGGGACCCCCAAGTCCTGTATTAGCCCCTGGAACAACCGCAAACGCTCCTGACAATCCCCTGAACGTGGAGCCCCAACCATGAAAAAATCATCCAAATAGTGAGTCGATGCTTCTTTTCCAGCCACGTGGGAAAAAATTATTTGCAAGAATGAACTAAACGCCTCGAACAGAGAACAAGAAATTGAACAACCCATCGGCAAAAGACTTGGCCACAAAAAACTGCCCACCTAACTGAATGCTCAACAACTCATGGTCCGCAGGGTGAACCGGGAGCAAGCGGAACGCTGATTTGATGTCACATTTTGCCATAAAGGCGCCCCTCCCAACCTTTTTGACCAACAGAACCACTGTGTCAACAGAGGAGTATTGCACCTTACTACACTCTTCAGGAATTAAATCATTAACCGACAATCCCGCAGGCCAGGAAAGGGGATGAATGAGGCGATACTCATCTGCCTCCTTCTTGGGCACCACCCCAATAGGTGAAATCCTCAAATTGACCAGGGGCCAGTCCGAAAATGGCCCTTCCATTCTGCCCTCCGACAGCTCCTTCATTAACTTTCTCCAAATCAGCACCTCGTGGCCCCTGACTGAAGTTCTCTGTTGAACCCTGGGACCCTCATAACACAAACAATAACCAAACTGGAAACCTGTCAACAACAATTCTCTTTCCTGTCCAAGCATTCCAACTTAACCGTTGCCTTTCCTTGCCGTGCCTTTTCCCATGAAACCCTGACCACCCCTGAGCCATCTCCGGCCACTGTAACCAGTCCATTGTCCCCCAAAACCCCCATGTGACCCCACAAACCCTCCCTGGACGCCACACTGGGTAAGCATGTGCTTTCCACCACATTTTGAACATTTGTGGCGGTATTTACAATATGTCCGCAAACACTGACCCCTATTGAATGCCCAGCATGCTCCAGCCGTCCCTGACTGTCCCCTACCTGCCGTACCCACCCCTGTCTGGGTGGCACGCCATAAAAAGGACCTGTAGATGACCGGCCAGCCGCTCGCCTTATAAGTCGATTGGGCTGGCCTCTCTCGTGTCATAGTTTGCAAGAACAACTCGTAATCCAATTGCCCCCTCACCCTATCCTCCTCGTTCGCCAGTCGTGCCCGAAATTCCTCATCATAAAACACCCACCGCCAACCCTCCAAAAGTCACCTGCGCCTTCCGCACTACGTCCAAATATCTGAACAGTGCAACGCACCGCTGTGGATATTTCTCACATATGCTTGCATATATGAGAAAAGCCACTATCCAATTTTCGATGTTAACGGACACCCTGGGCCTACGTGAAAGCTCGTACTCATCCTACTTTGATCCTTCTTTCGCCCGTATCTCCCGATGCAGCAACTTAAATAACTCCACAAACTCCCCTTTCCAAAAGCAGCCATCAAATGCGCCCCCAAAGGTTTAGTGATCCCCATACGTGGCATCTTTTTCTCTCTCGTGTCCTTGCTCTCTTTCTTATCGTCATCCTCCTCCTCGACCCCCGTTTCAGTGCTCTCTGTGGCTTGCGCTGCATTCATCCTTGCGTCCATACCTGTACCCTGATCCTGCACATACTTACCCTTCCTCAACCGATGACCACCCTCCCTTTGCGCTTCCTCCTCACTTCCTCGGCTTGTACCCCCACCTCCGTAAAACCGCCTGTTCTCCCCTTTTGTGTCACCCCAACCTTACCTGGCTTCAAGACTGGGACCTGCGCCGAAGCCGTCTGTCCTGCTGTGTGTTTGTCACCATGTCCTGTAATACACCAACACTACCCCTCCGGTTAGGCACACTTGTCGGAGGTTCTGCCCACCACTCAACCTCACAGTCACCCTCGTCCAATAGCTCACCATCATCCACAATCTCACCTTCCTCCAACTCCTCTTCATCATAATCCAGGTCCCAGTCCCCAACCCCACCATCCGCACACTGCGCATTCGTACCCGGCACTTCCCCATCCCCTGTCCCCCATCTCCAAATTGCTCCTGGAACAACTCCTGCAAACTGTCGTATTCTCGCCAGGCAGATGTGCCCTCCTGGCCTTGGCTCGCTTGACTCTGGTCCCCTGCCGTCCCAGGGCCAGCCGTAGCGACTCATGCCCTATCTTCGGGCCAGGATGGACAGGCTGCAGTAGACCCCCCTCCCAACTGACCTGCCAGCGACCAATCCCCCACACCTACCTCCAACCCCTGGTTGGCACTAGGCTGTCCCTGCCTGCACCGCGAAAACAGAAGGGGGAAGATAGCACCACGACACCCCCCGCCCTGGACCCCCATCCTGGAAAGCCTCTGCCCCCATCCAAACCATGGTTCGAGGAGGGGGGGGGGTAGGCATGACCACTTTCCCAGGACCCCCACACCTCTGCTGCCCCACAACCACAACACCACGCACTTCCACCCCCACTGGACAGGCTTGTGCATCTCTCTCTCTGCACCCGACATCAAACCCCAGGGACCCAACCCCAAACTATCAGAGCAATGACCTCCCCCTGCCCCCCAGGCACCAATGTGTCCACATCAGGGGACCTGCTATCCTTGGTGACAAATCCAAGGAGGGGGGGGGTACGCTGCCCCACCCCTCTCCCCAACCCTGCCGCCTCAACACTCCTCTCTGTCTGGGCCTGCCTTCGTGGACTGTAGAAGTAATAATAAACCCCTCCCCCTGACGTGACACCCGGCCTCCTCGCGGCATGACGGCGTCACCGCACCCTCAGGCTGCACTACAGTGTGCAGGCCCGAGCCATAAGGACTCGCTAAATCCCCGCACCAGGGCTCACATGCATAAACTGCCTCCCTCCGCCCACCCACCATAGGTAGGGGCCTAAACTTAGGCCGCATGGCACAAACCCTGCCTCTGACCGCCCCCCGCCTCATCGCGCGTAACGACTTCTTGGAGGCTCCCCCCCTGCTCTTACCGGCCCCGCAACCGGAGCAACTCCGTCCGCGTCCCGGCCCGACCCTGCAGCTTGGCACCCCCGCCCACTGCCTCGCAAAACTACGGGCCATGACAGATGGCCAGCCTTCTTCCCTCCACCCACACTCACCCCATTTCTTTGTACCTTGTGGGTGGGCGACGCACAAGCCATTCCGCCCTCTGATCGCCACTTGGGGCGCTCTTCAGGGGCAATGCCCGCCTTAACCAGCGCCCCATCCGCCAGCAGGTCAGACCTGCCCGCCTGCTGCAACACAAGCACTGCCCGCTGCATATCAACCGGAACAGCCATGCCGCCAGACAACCTACACAAAAAAAGCTCTATCCCTTCCAACCGCTACTACAAAATGGCACCTAAACCCTGACAACCGTCGCCCAAGAACCCTAAATAAGCCCCGCCTCTCTCCCCCTGGCCAATCCCTTAGTCCTTTGCTCCAGGACCCTACCACCCGCCCGAAAGTTCCGGGAGGGTAGAGCTTCGCCCACCTCCCAGAACCATAATTCTTAATATTGAGCGCTACCACCAGAGGCGGTAGACCAGTGCGTGACACAACTGTATCATACTTAATCAGAGCAAGACTCAGCGCTCGATTAGTTGGTCTGTGCAAAGACTGCAATGTTCTCAAATATGAAATACTTCCGCATGTGCTGCTTGACTAATATCAGAACAAATCCCCCTTGTCTTGAAGTTGACCACCCGCCTGTTTACATCAGCCCGTTGTTAATGAGACCGTGGGTAACTCCACCGGGATCAAGAGGTCCCAGCTGACTGCCTGTCTTGTGAAAGGATCAGTAAGGGCCTGAATCACTGTAAATTAGTTAATTGCATCTGACTCGGCGAACTTTTAGTCCAGATCTTTCCGGACCTCAAATTATGAATTACAGCAGAGACTAGAAACTCTGCTAATTATACACATTTTAATGGCCTAGCGTGATTTCGTCTCACATGGCACATTATGCATGGTGCTTTGACTCAGCTTAGCCCCCTGCACATGGGCTGATGATGGGTGAATGTGAGGCACAGTGGACATCTCACAAAAACAGTTATGCAATGGAGGGGGCCTATGCTGTGAATATGAGAGCCCCTTGACTGTTGAGAATGGAAATCGAAGGGCCTTAAGAGTCCACTTGCCGCTGAGAGTGGTGTGCCTTATAAAGCCATTATATCTGTTCCAAGAATGATTTTGGTGTGACATTGCATGGTATGCCGCTCATTATGCTCAACGAGTTCATAAAATTCTCTGCCCATAAGAAAGAGCATCCTGTGGGGAAAAAAACGATAACCACTCCGCATACAACTAATTCCCTGCAAGCAAGATCAATTATAACCCGCTGTCGAGAGCTATACCGGTTGTTAAAGGCCCTGAACCAGAGTTATAGGCGTGAGCCGCAGGCAAGGGCCTATTACCAGAATGAGTACCTTTAACAACAGGTATAACCCAAGGAAGAAGGACTATAAGGCTATTAGTAAGTCAAAGAAAAAGAGTTCCCTTGGGTAGCCTGAACTATATATGCAAAATAATCAACAATACAAAAGAGGAGAAGAAGAAGAGTAATGAATAATAACTGTGTTTTGCCCAAACAATGAACTGAACAGTACATCACCAATACAAGTTAATACAACAAATGTATTAGCACCATTAGATTATTGCACATACAGAGTAAAATCGATAATTACAGAAAAATTGTCTTTAAAAACCCAATTTTAATTTAATTTTTTTTTATACATACATAGATTGAAGTGCTCAATGGAAAATACAAAACATTAAAAGAATGTATAGTTAAAAGCAATTCTTTGAGAGAAAACTAAAATTAGACGTTGAAATTAGTCTTAAAGGAGAACACATTCGTCTAAAGGAAGTACTTATTGATTGGAGCTTGATACTTGTTCCTCATTTAGTATCTAACAACCCAAATCAAAACAGCGAATTGTGTACACAGTTGCGTCGACGCGTTTCGATGGTATCACTCAATTTACACCATCTTTATCAAGACAATAATATTAGTCTCTCTGTGAAATTATTAATGTATCTTGTCTTATGTCCGCTTAAATATAGAAGGACATCACCATATGAGAAGTGGCTCTGTTTAGTCCATAAACTTCCCATTAACAAGAGATCGTATCGTTGTATCAAAATTTTTTTGTAATTCCGGTTACTTTAAAACAGTCAGGGTAACGTTATTTCAAGTTATTTGTAACATCCCTCTCTCTCTTTGCTTCAATTGGCTATTACCCTCTGGGGTCTGTATATAATTGGAGAATATCGTTCGACCTTTCCCAAGGGTAGGCCTAGTGCATCTGTATGAAACTTAGATGTATCGTCCTCGGGGTGCTCCTCCGCGTAACCAGCCTATAAGGATATTAGAACATTCCATCCACTAAAGGTAGAATGTCCTGAATTAAAAAGGGAGAAACAGAAACACTGGAAATGTTGCAGCAGAAGGCTTATACCAGCCATTTAAAGCCCGGAGCCACTCCATTGTCTTCAATGTAGCTCTCAACATTCCAATGTTCTAATTCACTTTTATACATCTTGTCCATGAATATTGCGCCACGATCAAGGGTGATCTGGTGTTGTTCATTTCACAATAGAGTAAATGTTTTGAATATTCATAAGAAAGTATCATGTTGTATACTGAAGAACAATACATTTAGGAAATAATACTTTAGATCTGTCTAAGACTCTATTCGTAAAATACTAACGTGTGTTTATAAATGATTTTGGATGATCCACAACAGCTCTACTCTGAGAGAAACATTTTACTTTCTATTATTTAGTTTAACAGACGGTATTTGAGAACAAATGGGTTCCAGCTATGCAAGGCTATAATTTTGGTATTAAAAATAAGCAGTATAATTTCAAACTAGTTTGGTGGTTTATTGTTGTCCCCTTTGTGTAATACTGTGAGGCTAAAATAACTTCATGTTTGCGTCTGGATCAATAATATGGCTTCTGAATTCCCGCCAGTTACTGAATAAGTTGAATGCGAGGGCCTGGTGGTGATTATTCGCAAACTGATCGAATAGCCTTTTGGTAAATGTATGATTAAAACTTGGTGGTATCTCTGCTTGGGTTCACCCTAGAAGCTGCACTCTACCAGGTTTCTAGTTGATGGTGCTCGATAGATAGTTCCAGATAGAGAAAGTTCTTGAGCATGTGTTCCTTCTGGATCTTCGTTGGCCACCTTGGAAATGTCCAAGATTAAGAGGTTGCCAGTTGGCGCTATTTCAAGTTAAGGAGCATAGGTAGGGGTTCCCATCGATCTGCAGCTCTGTCGCTTCAGCCATACTGAATTGAATGCTTTGAACACATTCTAGAATAATGCAAATGTGATATCAGTCAAAGGTGAAAGGTTATGTCATTGTGTGGCGCAGCCCTCATTCTTGATATTCCAAAAAAAATGACAATAAGAATAATTAGAAATTGCAATTTGTGCATTGGGATTTAGTTATTAGTATTTGGATTATTTTGACTAATTTATTGGTCTTGTGAGAAAAGTTTATGATTGATTTATGTTTCATTTTTTTAATGTTTGTGCTTTTAAAGTAAGTGGATGCATAATGAAGTTTTTACAAGCCTGTTTATCTGCTCTAAATACATCATACAAATCATGCTCCTAAATGACGTGTATAAAGACTAAACCTTGAAGAGAAAATAATTGTTCTTCAAATTCCAGGTCGTTTATTTTCTGGAGATGAAGTGGACAGTGGTTTGATGCTGTGCCACAAGACCTGATATAATTTTAGAATACAGTGTGCACGCGGCCTCTTGATTCATTCCCACTCCTTTTCCATGAATTCTGGATTCCCACCTTGTTTCTACTACGCCTCTGTCCGCGTGCTTCTAATCCTGAGCATGCTATGCAGAAGCAAACAGTGCGTACCCAACTGTCCCTCTGCTCTTTCCAGCGCATGCAGCCTCTCCTTGTGCGCTTAGCCTCCACACTCTGGGCTCCAGATGGTTCTGGTGCAGGGATTATCATAACAACAGGTAAAATAAAATGTTGCCATTTCCATATGCACGTTCCCCTTATGGCATGGCAATTTATTCTATTCTGGAACTCTCAGGCAGCCTTAAGCTGTATATTGTGCCCCCAATGTGGTAGGTAACCTGCCTCCTATGTAATATCACTTTGCAGGCAGCGTGCGCCTGGACTCACCATGTGATGAGGGCGAGTTTCTTCAAAAATCTGTAAGGATCGCTTCTGCCTCACAGGACCAAATTGCGTAGAATAGGAGACCAGGCCTAGCTCCTCAGTCCTAGCTCTGTGAACCTGATTGCTTATCCATTCGGATCATTACCTAAGTAACTTACTAGAAGAAATACTAGACCACTTCAATTGGATCATTTTTAGGTCTCGCCTGACCCAGCGCATGCGCTGGTCTGGCGAGACATTTTGTGAGGGCTCCAAAAAGTGCTACCAGGCCAGCCTTGACCTACAGTGCATGTGCGCGGGCGCGCGCGTCGCGCTTTACTGCGATTACTTTCACTTCCGCGGCCGCTTTGATGTTTGATCGCGATCACTTTCGCGTCCGCACGGCCGCTTTGATGTTCTCCGTGAGGCTTCAATAGATTGCAGCAGTTAAAACAAGCATTGGCATAGCCAATAGGTCTAGCTTTTGGGACCTTATAAGTGTTTAGTTATGCAACTGTTGCATGACTAAACACTTATAAGGTCCCAAAGGCGGACCTATTGGCTATGCCAATGCTTGTTGATCTTGGTGGCCCATTAACAAATAAAACTCTCCCATCCTGTCAGACATATGAGTGCACGGTCCCCAATCCCTTTTTACAAAGCCTCCTTTAGCAACTGCAGTAACACGTGAGTGTGACATTCAGCATTTATCTGCACTTCAGGAAAGAATTGATTGATCCAGTTCCCGTGTTGCCTTCCTTTTCTGCAAAACACAAGGTTCTGACATCCGCTGGAAACTACAAAAAGACAGTTAAACATGTAGGGCCCCACACACAGATACATTTATGGAAATCAGAAATCTTCACTCAGCGGGTTCCCTTCAATAATCTGAGTAACCAGCTGACCTTTAGGGAATTCACAAAAATGCCTAGCGGTAGGTACAGAAATCTGTTCACATCCTGGATTTCCATTCATAACCCCGCTGTCACCATACTTGCTGAAGAGGCTTGTACACAGGGCAGACACCTCGTGGGAGTAAGAGTATAAGAATTGAGTATTAGCAAATTTTGCTTTTTTTGTCATTTTCCCTTTCTTGAAGATATTGTTCCAAGTGTTTGTTTTTTTACTCGCACATAAAAACGGGGGTGTCTCTTGACCTTTTCTTCAGAGGAAAAATGATGATACAACGCGTACCATCACAACGTGGTATGTTACATCGCGGTCGTGACAACGCAAGTCATTACATCGACTTGCGTTGGAGGGCGCTGGATTTAGGAATAGTGTGAATTACTATTCCAACTCCAGTCTACGTACAGTAGGGAAGGTGTTGGAATAGTAATTCACACTATTCCTTAGTCTAGCGCGCCCTCCAGTGCAAGTCGGTGTAACGGCTTGCATTGTCACGACCGCGATGTAACCATACCGCGTTGTAATGGTTGCGTGGTACAGGATGTTTCCCGTCCTAATTTCAGCTTTCTCTGCCTTACCCCTGCATTTAACATTAAAGAAAATCTGCTGTTCCAGCAGACATCTTGTAGCAGTAAGTGAAAGGTGCAGAGCGTTTTTAATAAGTCTGTTTGGTGAATTTCCATTTCAAGGGCTTGCCTCACTTTTGTCTAAATAACGGGGACCACACACTTTCAGGGACACAAACTTCCCTGGTAATATAAGAGTGACACACTAAAGAGGACGTACAAATTTCAACAACTTGGGGCATTTAGTAATGTGCATTTGCACATTTATTCATTTATTTTTTCTATCTGTCGAGAAACCCCTTCCATTACCTATATCTTAAGTGTAATAATGTATCCTGATTCTTTGAGTCACAACGTGGATTTTTGAACTTTAGAGCTCTGAAGCCCCACATATTTGTGTAAAACCCTTGTGACTTGGATCCAGCATCCCAGATCTCTGAATGTCGCCTAGATCGTGATTTGTGATGCCTTTTAATCAGCCTATCAGAGCGTTGTGTGACTCACGCATGTAATTTATTTAAACGATTCCGCACATTTTGAATATTTTGCCTTTTTTTCACCCCTTTTTCTTGTGTGGTCAGACACTCAATCTTCTGCGGTATTTAAGGTGTCCAAGTCCGCACGGGGGGGGGCACTTGAGGTAAAACAGACTCCCAGAGGGCTCCCAACCCTAGGCCTCTGCAGGCAGGCCCATTGTATTGAAGAGTCTCTCATCACAGGGGCCTTCTCCGAAGCCACGTTGCCTGGCGGCACTGGGAGCGTCCAGGATTTAGCAGCCTAGCTGATTTGAGAGCCTTGCCCCGTGTGGAGGCCTGGACTGCTTTAAACTTGACAGACGGCCATTCAGAGGTATTGTTGGCTGCCTGATGCCCTGAGAGCCGAAGGACTACCTGGCCTGACAGACATCTTTGTGAGTTTTCAGAATTGCTCTTTCATAGAATGTGAAGATATGTGGCATATGGCCTGAACTGCCGAATTTGAAACTGAGGCACCAGGTTCGAGTCTGGCGTCCGCTCACCATCCTGTGATTCTGGGCAGATCACTTAATCTCCCCTAGGCTTTAAAAAAAAACTGAACCTGTGTTGTAATCTGCTGCTAATGTAAAGTACTGTGATGCCCTTGCAAAACAAAACAAAACAAAAATTTTAATTTAAAATGCCTTTTCAAGTAACGCATGCAGGGGCTGTTGCAATGTCCACGATGACTTTGTTGTGTGTCATCAACTCAACAATATTCACCCTCTTTTTTTGCGATTACCCGCAGAATGACTGCAGCGGTTGTGTCCACCCTGGGATATTCACGTGCGATGGAGGTCTTTAATCTGTACATCCCCAAACAGAGGGCTCCTTCCTGCCTCCTGATTGTAAACTGTCCTGTCTTACAACAGGACTTAATTTATTGCCAGTTGTCTCCTATGGGTCCGTTTGAATTGTTTGTGTAATCCCTGTTCCATATGTGTAAACTTCCTTCCTGTTTTGGCCTCTGTTCCCATCGCTGTTGACAGTGAAACAGCTCATTCCCAGCTGTGTCCACACTTGCTAATGAGAGCGTCCACTGCTGTTCACCTTCCCACTTCAAGTCGCCCTGTGCTTCCCCCCTGGGGTCTCCTGATTTCTTGGCACCTCAATTGCATGGGATCCTTCCACTGACAAACAATCTCCTTCTGTGTCAAACATCTTAGCAAAGAATTGAGCTGTGTCAGAGACCTTGTACAGCAGGTCCCCCCCTCCATGCTGTTGGGATGGTACAGACCTCCATCCCCGAGTGCCTTGTGTCAGGGACATCATTTATGGACGGCTCTGAATAGCAGATGGGCCTGCTATAGTACAGCTTGCAACTCCTGTGGATTGATTTGCATCCTTTTTAGGTTGAACCTGCCCGACAGTGCAGCTATCTTGGTGCGGAAGGCATATCGTGGGCTTACAAAGAGCATAGAGGGGCTTGCAGCCCGCCTCTTGCTTTGCATTGCTTGGCTTTACTGTTGCTCTTATTTGCCGGGTTTTTATTCAGCGGCGTGCTTGTCCATTTTTTGTCTATCCATCCTGTTGAGCATCACCAATTTACTTGTATCTTTCCACTGCTCACTTTTAGGGAACTACTTTTTCTTTTGTATTAAGCACTCCACAAGAGCGAATTTGTTGTCCAGCTGTCTCCCTAGTGTGCTCCCCCACCGTCTGTCTCACCTGTGTGTTTCTGCCCTACCCCTCTGTGATACACTTGCCCTCTTGTGTTTCTGTGCCACATTGCTTTAGTTCCCACGTGCTTCTTCTCTGGAGCGCCACATTGCGGTCTCTCTTACCTGTTTGTTTTTCTCCACCTCCATGCTTCACTTTGTTCTCTTGCCCGTTTGCTTTCCCTCGCTACCTGCCCTGCGTGTTGCTTCCCCAACCTGTGTACTCCGTGTTGCTTCTTCTCATCACCTTTAACAACAAAAAAAACACTTTCATAAGTTTTAGTTTTTTTTACCGAATTAACTTGGATCAGTAAATAAAATGGAAAAAAGCACCGGTGTCATTTTGTAGGCGCACACATGTGGCCAACAAAATGACGGAGATGGCCACCTCAAACACTTTCTTTATTACTCTTCTTCAGCTGTACGGCACAGCAACAGAGATGCTCTACAGCTTCGCTAAAATACATTGGGAAAGCCAATAGGTCCAAAAGGCGAGATCTGTTTGGATTTGCCAGTGCTTGTTAATTTTAGAATTCCGATTATAGACCTTTACAATGTATACTCTACATCTTCATTTGCTTGTTTTAGCAGCTGGTTGCTTGTTTATTGTGTGTATATGTTGCAGTCTTGAGTTTAAGTAAATGTATTTAAAATAAAACCGATAAGCAGTAAACACAGTTGAGATATCACTTTTGCTCGCCCTGTGAATTTTGTGAATGAATGACACTACCTTGTGAGCAGGGTCAAGTTTGTGCAGCCAATACAAATCCCCTCACATTGGACTTAATGCAATATCTGCCGTCCGTGTATGGTGTTATCATGTCATGTTAGCCAGACTGTTGCCCAAAGTAAGATTCTGCAAGCAATTTCCTTCTTGAATTGGATCATACTTGGGTTGCCCACAGTTCTGTCTTTCATCAGACTCTGGCATGCATATGTCCACACACAGGAGATGCAGATTTGTGAGAACTGAAATAAAAATGTGCGATGAAATCCACTCTAGACGCATCTGCAGTCATATCTTTTCTTTAACTCATGGTATTTTCATTTATTTGAGACACTGTTAAACTATTACCTGTTTTTTAGACAGAGAGTTGTTGACTATTCGACGTAAATATCAGAAGGTTTTTAAATGTGGATAGAAGAAAATGGCTGTATGGTTTCCACTTTGTTGAAATATATGAGATAGCTAGCTGTAGTAACCAACACAGCATCTTCAGGCAAGAAACAGCACATATCATCTAGAGAAGGGTGATTCAAATGCGAGAAAAGAACCAAATGTGTCCCTGGCTAAAGTTCAGGCCTTCATCTGCTAAGTGACTGATGTCAAGCCACATGCAGGGTAAACTAACCATGTCACCAGGGATTCCATGTTTCCAGTGCTTTGCTTTAGTTAAGAATCCAAATGCACCCAAGGAGCATGATTCACTTCTAGTCAAGCCTAGCACACAGCATCCAGGGTTCCCCAGCCTTCTTGTAGATCCGTATATCGTTAGCCTTCCCCCAAATTCTCCGGGAGATGATCAGACTCACTCGCTACACTTACTCAGTGTGATAGGGGCTAGGATGAACATAGTTCCTAGGGCTGTTTGTAGCCCCCAGCCCACCTCTGATTAGCAACATATCAACTAGAGAAGCCTTCGTAGGTAAGGGTTTCAACTGAGTACGGCATAGACGACTCAAGATAGTCACAATCTAATATTCACACTACCTGCTAAACCTGATGTCTGGCTCCCTGGCTGAACATCCTTTTTGTGTAGAGGTGTGAAAGGGATCCTCAACCACATGTTCAATACTGCAGGGGGAATCACTAGATCTGAGTCTAGAATCCTTCATTTTCTATTTAATCACAAATAACTATCAGCAGAGGGATCTGCTAATCTATACCCATTTTGTAGTAGCCATCTCTCAGTTTTCAGTGAAAAGTAGTTAAGAACACCAAACATCTTTTGACAGATGTCCTCAATGGGACAGTGACTACCAAATTGCTCTTTTTTGCAAGTATGGCTACTGCAAGACAGGTCACCAGAACAAAACACCAGAAATAACCCAGTGAGTATCTTATTGAACCTCTCAAACAGACAAGTTGAAATGAAAGGGGCAGCCAACATGAACCCCAGGTTAAAGGGTCTCCAGACTGCAGCTGACAAACCCGCAAGAGCCGACAGACAGACCACATCTTACAGTTCTTGAAAGCTCTCCACTGCCTCTGAGTGGAGCAGAGAATCAAATTTAAAGTCAGAAACCCAGCTTTCAAAGACTTCTCAGGCGAAGGGCCTGAATCCCTAGTGGGCACCGATTTCCGATAGTGAGTACAACACTGTACAATTCTTTGCTTGTCCGCAGTTTCAAGAAGCATGGAGGCAAAACGGTTGCGGTGGCTGGTCCCTACTCTAGGATGTCCTGACCTCCAAGTTAGCAGCCATGCTCAATCTTCAGTAGTTTGAGAGGGCAGTGAGTCCTACTCACTTCAAGTAAGCATTGGGTTACCAACAAGATTTCACTAGAATATCTCCTTATCGAGGGCCATCCTCCTCTGACTCTCAACAATACCCGACAACCCCCACCCTTCAAACACTAATACTAATGACAATGCTAGGAAAGTCTGCGGTCTCCTTGTCCTAGACAGCGAGACCGCGGATCCACTCACACTCTAAAATCAACATTTCAGCACTGTGAAATGGATAAAGTCAAGGTGTTCGATTCTTTTCAAAACTAATAAAGAAAAACTCTGGTAGCATTTCTAGTGAGGTGTCACGGAGAAGGAAAAGAAAGTAGTGGGCCTCACTTTCCTTAACCGTGTATCTTTATACAAAAAAAATGCCAATCGTGCATGCCATCAAAGCAACCTATCCACTACCACGTCACTGGCTACATTGTACTGCATGTTAGAGTAATTCAGTCATACTCATGGTAGTGGCATTTACTAGGCGCATGTGAATAGCTCCCGCCAAGCTCAACAATCAATGGGAAAAAAAATTAAAAAACATACTGCTCATTAATGGTTGGGAATAATGTGTGACGCACAACCACTGTAAGGGAGTGTCGGCCATCTTGTGGCTAATCTCTGTCTCAATGCATTTGTGAGAGCTAAACACTTAAGGGGTTAATCATGCTACAATCTTAGACCCCATAATGAAAAGCAACCACGCTGGCATGCTTTGAAGAATGGGTCTGCATGAGGGTATGGAAACAAGCTTACATTCTAACATCCGGAAGTGCATTCCTTTAGCGTCTTCAGACACCTTGCATTCCAGGGTACATTTTCATTTTGCAATCTGCTCTGCCTTTTCTCACCAGAAATGTTTTCTGCACAGGCTAAGCTTCCCTAATCCTCTGCAAATTGCTTTGCTAACCCGTGGGGCATGTCCCGTGACGCTAAACGGATAGAAAACAGCAGCATCTGTGTCTTTTTTTCCAGTTTTTGTTATGTTCCTCTTTTGCATTTTGTAGAAAAATGGGAAGCCTCAGAGGGCCACCTGAAATCTGGCTGCCACCGCTGGCGGGCCACAGAATGTTTGTACAAAAAAAAAGACAAAGAAAACTAATCTCGAAAAGGATTTTGCTGCTTCAAAATGGTGGGGATCCCTTGCACCTGCCAGGGTTTCCCCTTTTACTCTTGGCTCGTACTATCCATGTTTCAGTGGCTTAAAAGTGAAAAAGGTAGCCCAGTAATCTGCAGGCTGCTCTTTGACACTTCCCTGCAAATGCTGGAAGACTCACTTTTGTAATATTAGTGGAGGGGTCATATGTATGACTGAGGGATGAAGAAAATTGCAATTCTAAGGGAAAACAGAAAATATATGTGGATGCGCATTAGAGAATCACTGAATTTGCACCATTGAAGTTGCAGAATTTGCCCCTTCTGCAATGTGGATTATGCAGGACCAATAGAACTGTACAATTATGCTGCCCCTGCGTTTTCCACATAATTTTAGAATTTCCACATGTAACGGGGTTGAGAAGATGACTCAGACTAGTATGGAATGATATAAAAATGTATTAGGAACGTATATAGTGTTTTGTAGCGAGGTGCAGCCCCTGAGGGCATAAGCGTGATGAGTGTCTGCTGGGGGATCTAAAGCAAGGTCTTTCCTCCTGGTCTTCTCCTATTGTTCTGTCTGATTCCACTGGGCCTCTGGACTCACCCTCAGGGAAAACAAAAACAGGAGAGAGGCCTTAGTAATCAGGCTTAAGAGAAGGTCTTGGAGCACCACACCACACCATATGGTCTTCGTTCCGTGAGGAAACTGAGAGTCACTGCCACTAGTGTGCCACTGCTATGACCCCCTTTCTAGGTTCTTCCTTTGGTGGTGGCATCATACATACATGTATCCCCTTTTCTCGTGCTTGTGGTATCGTTTGTGATAAATAGCGTTTTATGAAACAACACAGTGCTGCTTGCATCAAATCCCCACCAAATAACCCTGTGATACCGCTCGCCACACCACCTGCTGTAAGCCCCTCTGTGGAACTTGCCTGAGGAAGTGACTCTGCCGTCAAGCCACGGCAGCCTCGTCGGTGTTTCCTTTCCCTGGGGTTTGCTGTTTGGCAGCCGCTTCCTGAGAAGGTTGCAGCAGCTCCTGCTGATGGGTGGGGCCGTCCTCCTTTACCGATACCACACGTCACTCTGGCACTCCGCCCGTCTCTTCCTCAGTCACATCCACTGCTCTCGGGCTCAGTTACTCTGATTCCTTCCTCCTGGCGTTGTCCTCCTGGTGACTCCTTCTTTCCGCGTTTTCCTCTCTTGGTGCTGCTTGCTCCATGTCCTCCTGATCACACACACCATACGCTGGTTCCTCTGGCCTATTAACGGTCACGGAGGCCTCCAGGGGTGTGTCTTGTTAAACCACTAGAACGCTTGCCTGCATTCTTCATATGCCCCCATGGTCCTTGTCAGTGGCATTTCCTGATGTCTTGTAGGATGAGTGATCACCCCACATTTGCCACTAAATCCATAATTTGCTTTTTTTTGGAGAAAAAAAAGAGTTTCTCGCTCGAATGGAACAAAAGTTACTAAAATCCAGTGACACACTTTACTGCGCAGTGGAAGTCCCTACGCAAAGATTGCCTGATCATCTTTGGGTGCTTATTCCTGTGTTTGACCATTCAACTGGTGCTATTGAGGTGAAATTTGAGCCCAGGCATGTGTAAAAATAATGAAGCAATACTATCACAAAATGTGCTACATTATGGTGCATAGTTTGCATTTTTCATTGCATTATTTAGTCAACCATGCTGTGTAATTTGGTCTTCACCTGCCTTGTAATTCCAGTGACCCTGGGAATAATGAGCCTAATGCAACACTGTTGCGATGTAAAAAACATAACCGAGGAGTAACTTTGTATATTCTTTATTAGGTCTTAGTTACAGGTTAGCATCCATGTAAAGCAGCCCCACCAGAAGCAACTTACCTGCTGCTCAGCCCACCTTCAACAGGCACCCAAGCATTCCAATCATCTCCATCACACCAACATTCCACTCAGAACACTCACACTGGCTGAGCAGCTAGGAGCCAGGTAACATAGGAGAAACATTAATAAATAGGCAGGATATAACATATCCTCCCCCTTTTAAACTGAAACTAAAATGAAAATACTAAGTGGAAACAACTATTCACAAAAATGTACACATGAAGGAAAATTGTTCAGAACCCAGGGATGCAAGATAAAAGAAAACATCTCAGAAAGAACTAAACAGTAAAGAAAGCACACAGGATGACTAACAAGATTCACAAGAATTATCACCCATCCTCCCTCATAAAACCAGATTAAAATGTAGAAACAATGTTATCTAAAACGTCAAAAGAAACTAGCCAGCTGACAAGGAAAAACTCAAAAGCACTAAGTGTGAAGATGATGGAGTTAAAGACACATGAAAACACAGAAGAAGTGGGTGAAAAGCTCCTGACCATACATCCCAAAACAGGGCAAATAAAATGGTAGCATGTAGCCACGGGTGACACGCACCCCTGAAATTCTATCCCTAATGCAAGGGAAACAAAAGAAAAATGTACCACAAGAGAATTGTACCCCATCCAGGGATTCCTCGTGTAAGGAATAGAAAATAAAACTGTGAAAATTGGACTAAAGCCCATCTCGACACCCCTTATATAGGGGTCAAAAACATACAGAAATGGGACTGTAACCCATAATAAATACATCCCTTGTGTAAGGGTTTTTAATGTAAACTGTGTAAATGGGACTGACACCCGTTAAGCCACCCCTAATGTAAGGGTCAGAAAATGATGGAAATTGGACTTTAAGATTCCCAAATGAGGGGACCAGGGGGAGGCTAGTTTAACGAGGTCCAACGTACGAGCCCCAGAAGACTGTATGCAAAGAAGGTACGAAGTTCCTCAGAAGCAAGAGACAAGGAGAGGAGATACTATAAGGTGAGGGTGGTCAAAGGTAACCACACACCTATTCAAGAAAAGAAAAAAAGGGGGGGAATTCCCTTTGCGGAACTAGGGCTCTCACACACCCAGCAAGCTAGGTGTCATGCTTCATCATTTGAGCCTGCCCCTCGTCAGGTCGGTGCTGCAATACCGGACGGGCTCTCAAACCGGGGCTCTTTAGCGAGGATCTTTTGTTCCTGCCAGTGGGTGCAGTGGGGGTGAGGGGCCTAGTGTGTGTAGATGTAAAGGAAAGTGGATTAGAACAGATCAGTTAGTCCTAACCATTATTTTATTCATAAGGTAAACCACCTGCTTAAAAATATATAGAGAGTGGCAGTGCACAAGATGCAATGTGTCTAGTCATGTAGCCCTGCTCTCAGTTGATCGACATGTTTCGTGCCTCTAATGTCAGGGGGATATGGGCACTTCCTCAGGATCAGAGTGAAAACTATCTATACTACACGGTCAAGGGAACTCTACGTCCCACGTTCTCAGGTCAGTGACCTATCCTGTTGTCTAGAGTTGCTAGCAACAGTACCAGCGGTTATAAAATGGACACCGTTGTGGGTCCTGCGTGTGAGCACGCCGAGCCTGCGACCTACCCTGCCGCCGGAACCGGGATTGGACTTTAACCCATATAGACATCCCTCATGTAAGGGTTTGTCATGTACTCCATTGAAATGGAACTAAAAACCATTCACGTCCCTCATGTAAGGGAGTGTAACATGCAAAGCCAAAACAGACATAATCCGCCCATACAAAGATCAAACAATGTAATGGTGTGTAAATACAAACTTAGAGAGTGGTGACCACCACCCACTAAAACATTAGGACCTCCCTTATGTAAGGGTACCTAGGCAATCCAAAGAAAATGGGCAGAAAATACCCATGAAACAATCCCATGTAGGATATGTGGCATGCTCTGTAGCCATGTAGCACCAGAAAAGATATATAATGTGAGAGTAACAACCTCACAGACATTATGAACATGGAGCCGTGTACTAGTGACAAAATCTCCTTAAAAAAATGAATTTTAGACATATAGTGTAGCATGTGTAATACAAGGCTTCGTGAAACACTACCCCGGGTAAAAACACTTTCATACCAAGGGACTAAAACACATGACTATCAAGTCATTTGACAGCACTGAAAAAGACAAACCGTGATCAGGACACACAAAAAAACATGACAAGAACATGGCAAGATAATAACACAATGACCAGAAACAATGAAACCCTTCGTCGGTGAGAGAACTCTCACCCGTAACATGCCACAGTGGTCCATATTTCATCTAATGTTCTTCGTTTAAGTACTACTCCCAAGTGTAAATGAGGTGAATGTTAACAGAAGGAATTTTCATCTGAACTGTTGAATATTGAGAATCTGCAGAACAGCTCGTTGAAAAATTGTCATCAAACTCAACATATGGTGTAGCCAAGAATGTGTCCAAAGAAAAACACTACAGTAGTAGAATGGTGATAACAAGGTCACCTGTCGGCTCGCATTGATATTGTAAAATCCGCTATCGATTGACTGACTATATGAGACACATTAATAGATACGCAGGATATAACAAACACCTTTTAGAGGGGGTGTTCCTTCAACTGCACATCATGGTTGATCCACCAAAGAAATTAGGGAATCCAGTGGCGTAACGAAACTTGAGGGGGCCCCCCTGCGAGGTACGTGGAGGGGCCCCTTCCGGGCTCTCGGGCCACAGTAATGTGCTGTGGGTTGGAGGCACCCCTGAACCTCGGTGGCTGCGGGGCCCTGTGTTACCCCCCTGAGGGAATCCTCTTTACCCCTGCACATGTATAAATAATGTATGCATGCATAATGCCAAAGAGCCAATGAGGATGTTACCTATGAGGTGGTGGATGATGAGCGCACAAGAGAGCATCGGGATGAGGATGGAGGGGGCTGGGCATTGTAGCAAGACCATGGTCATTGATGTGCGTGAGAGCAGCCTGGAGCCTAGAAGCTCAGAGGGGCATTAAATGCCATCTTCATGGTGGCCTGTAGGTCTAGCCCCAAGGTTGGGTGGCTTGGACCACATTCCAAGAGACAAACACACAGACACACACACACAGACACAATGTGACCGTGTAGCCATGTACGCGTGACTCCAGAATTTACACGTTGGAACTCACCAGCATCCATTTTAAAACACATGAGGTGTCTGGCTCTGGAGTTTTAAACAAATACATGTGTGATGCTCGCTTAAGCTCAAAACATACCCAATGTCTTGACTCCGTTCCGGAGAACTCATACTTGCCGTCGGACCCTCCTATTCATCATATGTGTATTTGTGCTCTACTCTCTTTTCTGAGAAAAAATATACATTTTGTTAACCCTCTTTCATATCACAACTTGCCTAGTTGCCCTCTAATTTGGTTCAAAACTTGCTTAACATTTGCCCACCTTCTTTCTTTCCCCTTTACTCTAGTTAAAATCAATGCTTACGGTACTTCCGCTTCAGACTACTCAACCCTGAGCCAGGGGGGTAGCTGAGGTGCAGAGGCACCGGGGCACAGAGACGCTTATTGCTTTATTTTCCAAATCAAGCAGCAGCCCGGGTTGCCATTTCCTTCCCTGGTGTGTCATGGGTCAAAAATGTCACACGGTGCACAAATGGGTTAAAAGCGAGAACATGCTTAAGGCGAGGACCATCCCGAAAGAGGTTTCTTATTCTTCGATTTATATAGCGCGAACTTGACCGAAGGTATTGGAGCGCTTTACACGAGCACAAGGACACACTCATGTTTTTGTAGGCACGGGGAGACTACGTGATTTGGCCAAAATAACAGGAAGCGTAGCCGAGGCACGAACCTGGTGCCCCTCCTCCGAAGTCAGCAGCTCTGGCCGCAAGGCCACAACCTCTCCCCTTCACACAATCCGAGGAGCGCGCGCGCGCCTGAGTAAGGCGAGGTGCGTCAAATCATCTTCATCTCTCAATGGCGTACATCCCCTGTCATGCCTGACTGGGCCAATTAACTGGATTTCTGCGGGCCTCCCTTGAAAAGTTACACTCCCGACCTGAAAATAAACATGATAGATACTAAGCAGTCAATAAATGGCACTTTGCTGCGGGTCAAAAGGGCAGAAATAGATTTCTGCTGGTCTTGTGGCGAACCTTGTAGGAGGCCTGAAGTCCATCGCTGAAAACGCCAGTTCATTTTTAAATCCAGTTCAGGATTACTCTGGTGCAGGTCTGCTTTTTTCCTATCTAATTTGTGCGAGCAGTTAATTGATGTGAATGTAACATATTAGGCCTACCAAACATCAGACTGTCTGTGCATAAGGAGGCCGATGGTATTTTAAGCAAAGCATTGTCAATGCCAACAGGTGTGGAATTGGCAAGCATGCCTTTATTTATTTTTTCAAGTATATGTTATGGAAGGAAAAAGTTTAAAGGGAAAAAAATATAGTAAATAAAAAACGTATGGAGTGATTGGCCCACCGTCCCAGGCCCTTAAATCCAGTAGTTTTTAGGCAGATGTGCTCATATGATCAGGAAAAAAATCCCATCACTCACGGCGCAATAGAAAGCCAATAGCTGAAGAACCCCACGCTTTATGCAGCGGTCGGAGGAAGGAAAATGTGAATGACAGTTTAATACACCAATGGATGAAGAGGGCTCACCGATAGCACTTCTATGTTTGTATACTTGTACGTAGTTATTGTATTGTATTATAGCATTTGTATATCACTTGCTATTGTATGTGGAGTAGTGGTGTTTACCCACTTAGGTAGCATGCTACACCATGTGGGTGTGTGCTATGAAGTGTGTTGTCTTCGCTTTGAGCCTATGTGTGAAGTGTTTCCATGTCGTGTGTGCCGACCACTGAGGTGCAGTTATCATGTTGTGTGACACCGGGCTTAGCGATAAGATAGGGGAAGACTTGTGATTGTGTTATGTTAGCAGCTGTCATTAGTTCTGCAGTAGTAATAGCAGTAATTTTATTGTACAGTTAATTAAAACTCACAATATAAAACATTTGGACATTAAAAATACATATATCTACCTTGTCTCTCTTTATACTTTAACGTTTAAGAATCACTCTTCCATGTAAGCTTATTGATGTTGTACTATGGACAAGAGTCATATCAGCCTCAGTTTCCTTATCTATACAATCCTTTCAAGTATTTAAAAGCATGGACAAGGTGCTTTGTGCTTCAGGTTGCCTTTTCAAACCACTTCAAAATGAGTAAAAACATAATAACGTGTGTGTGCTTCAAAGTGCAAAACATGAGTTTGACAAAACAGGCCCGTTTGTGGGTTGGCTGTTGACGTGCATAATAAAAGTATGCTAGCTTCTTGCTAATCTGCTTTCACCTCTTGTTGGTACTTTAAATCACTAAATTGAAGTACTTCGTAAGTCGTCAGTTTAGCTGAATCTCTTCTGGGTTAAAACTCAGTTTTACAGACTGCCTGCAGGTCCTGATGCTCCTCTGATTCCATATTGCTTGAAGTAAGGCACGGCTTAGGTCTATCAAGCTTGGGCAGATACAAATAATGTGTATTACGTCCTCATTCCCTGTTCCACAAAGAAGACAGGACTGTTCTTCTTGTCTCCTTTTCCAAGGTGCCAGGTGAGGAAAATTGGTAAAATGCCAAACCGCAACTTTATTTTTTTTCTTTTATCTTCTGTTTAACTCCCTCTTTCAAGTAAGCTTGTGGCATAAGAGCTTTATAGTCATTCAGCACTATCCATCCGTGAGCCCTCTTGGCCAGAGTTTCCTTGTCTTCTGTTATGGATATCATTTTTGTTACTTTGGTTACAACCTTTTAAAAGCTTTTATGATCTGTGGATGATTCCCAGAGGTTGGTCAGTTCGAGGCTTTGAAGTGATTCCAACAGATACTCCCTTGCCGGTGATTTCTCCCGATGTGACAGCTCGGTCCAGAGGTGGTCATTTAGAGATCCTTGATCTGCGCCTCTGATCTTATGCTAGCTTTTTATATAAGGACACCTTCTTTCCACTGTTTGCTTCTGAAGACCAAATTCGAGGCGTATTTGGGCAGGTGACACATAGTTAGGTAGCTGAAAGATCGCTCTATATGTTCTACTAATTATTTTATCTAGGACCAGCGCATCTTTCCCTTGCGTTGGTTCGCTACCGTATGTGAGCATTGGCTGTAGTCGTGCTCTGATCACTTGTAATAGAGGATCTAGTGTTCGGTCTGGTAGAACTTTCTTCAGGGGCTTCATTGCAAGATAACTCGTGGTGCCCTTTCGACGTAGGGCCTCTAGTTGAGGTTTATACGAGCCTCTGCTATCCAGTAATACCCCGAGGTACTTGTAGTTAGATACCTGGTCCAGGCTCCGCCCTTCCAGGTACCACATATTTTTCTTGGTCTTATTGTAGTTCACTGTCGTAATTTTTCTTTTTTAATTAATGCTTAATGCGTTATGTGGCGAAAATTTATTAGTGGGTCCAGAAGGTGTTGAAGGCCAATTGGGGTACGGCTTATTAAAACCAAGTCGTCCCATATAGGAGATTGGACAGCGAGATTTTTCCCAATCGTGGGGCATGCAATGTGGTGTTGTCCAGATCCCCTGGCAGGTCTGCTAAGAAGAGGTTGAACAGCATGGGGGTTAGAACTCAACCTTGTTTTAGGCCTTTGGAGGTGTTAATTCGCCTTGAGAGATGCGTCCCGGCTCCCAGCTTGATCTTGACTCAGGTGTTGGTATGTAATAGGATCAGCTGTTTCAGGAGAGGCCTAGGTATCCTCCATTTTTCCAACTTCTGCCATAGTTTAGCACGATCTACATGGTCAAATGCTGCACTATAATCTATAAACCATAGAAATAGCGAGCTCTTTGCTGCTTTGGCCGCATCTATCAGCAGAGTTAGCGCCATGATGTTCGTTGTGGTTCCCTGTCCTCTGCAGAACCCTGTTTTATATGTGGGGATAATGCGTTTTGATGATGCCCAAAATATTAATTCCTCCAGGACTAGCCCCGCGTAATACTTTACCTCTATATCAATTAGGGCGACGATTCGATAATTGCTAGGGTTGCTCTTGTTGCCGTGCTTGTAAATTGGACTCTTTCCAAGATGCCGGGCTGGTTTTTGATTCCTGAATGCCCTTGAAAACTGGTACCAGTGTGTTGCCTCAGAATTCAGCATAATCTTTATACATTATTGGGGGTATTCTGGTTGGACCGGGGGCTCCTTCCGACTTGCCTTTTAATATTTGTGACTTTATCCGAGCTGCTGTTATTTTTTTACTATGTTCTTTGTTGCTTGATGGTGATTTTGAGCTCATTGTTTTTTCCACCTCTTGGTCCTTATGTTTATACGGTATCTCAACCTGTTTGATGCCTTTGCTGATCCCTTGTTTAGGTTTTTTCTGTGTTCTCACTCAAATTCCTCTTGATGATCTGTGATTTTTCTTCAGCTAAATTCCCCTCTTGGTCTTTATCATTAAAGTGGTTGTACTGATGATGTGCCCAGTCGGCTTCTGTTATATGTGAATGTATTCAGTGGTGGCATGGCCGTTGGAGGCTATAGATTGTCTGCCAAAACCTGGCGCTGTTTTTCAATTTTGAGTCGTGCATTATCTTTGCCCAGAGTTCGTCGTTCACTTGCCTTTTCTTTTCCCAGGTCTTATTTTTAGGTCTCGCCTGATCCAGCGCATGCCCTGGTCTGGCGAGACTTATTGAGAGGGCTCCAAAAAGTGCTACCAGGCCTGCTTAGAGCTACAGCGCCGTGCTTGACCGCGATTACTTTCACTTTCGCGGCCACACAGATGAGTATCTTCGCATTTGTGGATAGCTCTTCAATCTTATCAGGCTTACACCTTATTCGTCTAAAATCCGAGGTGTACTCAGTGCCAGCGCTTATCCTTGTTTCTATGTTACTCCCTCTGGTTACACTTAGTGTCACTTTTTGCGGTAGGTGGTCACTTTGACCGTTTTCGCCCAGTCTAAATTAGTCTATCATGTCAAACAAAGGAAGAGTTGCCAGAGTGACATCTAGGTAGGAGGAAATGGTTGCGGAGTGACATGTTGATGCTGACGGAGTGTCCTCTTTGAATCGGCCGTTCAACGCCCTCAGGTTTAGTTCCAGGTCTTTCAGTATTTCTATTGAGCATCTTGTTTGTTTGTTTGGAAGTGCTGGGCCTTGGTTTGGTATTCCCCATGCTTTATTGAGTTCCTGTGCTAGTTCGTCTTCTAAGTCTGTTCCGAAGAGGAAAAGATTGAAATCCCCTGCCAGAATTAAATTCTGCGCATCCCTCTCTTCTATAATTCTTACCAGTTCTTTAACCAGTTCTTTTGCCCCTTTAAGTCTATGCTTCAGATGTATATATGAGCTGATTATAATCAGTGGCTGGTCCACTTTTTTGATTTTGATTGTTATGGCTGTTGCCTGTATGACACTTGGGGCTGCGATATTAACCTCAATCTCTTCTGTTGTTCCTATTGTGAGTATTGAGGCAAATGTCATCAGGCCGCCTGAACGATGATCGAAGTTTGAGCCTTTGGTAGCTGGAACGGTTTGTGACGTGTATCCTTGTAGAGATATCTCGTTCTCTTCCCAGGTTTCTTGGAGTAGTATCAGGTCAAATGACCTTAAGTAATTTAATGTTTTCGGATCCTCCAGCTTATTCATCAGACCGTTAATATTCCAGATACATATTCTGGTTTTAGTTGGATCAGCATATGTTGAGGTCTGGCCAGGCGCCCCTTGTCACCTCATGCCCCCCGTTGTTATTGTTCACCGTACGTTTGCCCAGCTGGGAACAGTTGGCTGTGTTGTTGAATTTTTGGTATTTAAAAGGCTCTGGTGGAGCCCTGGAGAGTGGCTAAGCGCTCCTTTTAGAATTGATGTGACTGTATGCAAATTATCTTTAATACTTTCTTCTAAAAAGGGAGTGGGATAGGCTAGTTTTTTTCCTGGTTCCAGCTTTATCCCCCACTCAGAGAATTTGTTGGTTTCCCCCGGGATTCAGTCAGCTATCTCATTTGATTTCCATATTGTCTTTGTCGCTGCTGGGCATTGTTGGTCTAATGTAGGTTGAAATTCAATTGCAAGTAAATCTGTTGTGGTAATGTATTCCAGTCCTTTAACTAAGTGAACGAGTTTCAATATGTTCCCTCTATTTAGGGTATCCACTCTTCCTCCTGGATTTGTATTCTGGGACAAATAGAATAATGTCTGTCTCCTTTGATGCGTTGGTCCGAGTTTCCTGGAATGAGGTTATTATGATTAGTTCTGCAGGTTCCTTTATTGTGCTGGTAGTTTTTTTCTTGTATGTTCTCAATTGGATTTCCTCTGCTGCCCGTGCGTGGGTGACGGTCCACTCTGCGATCTCATGGATCAGCGTAGAAGAACCTTTCCAACACAAGAGTACACCTTGCATATGTTGATGCCAAATGTCATGCCACATCACAAGCAGGTATTTCTTGACCTCAAGACAACTGACAGAAGTACTACACCCAGTTCTTGGCATATGTGTGCTCGTTAAGTTGTCCTAAATGTTTTCATCTAGAATATATACTTCAGCTGTGTCATGAAACTGCAATCTCATAACAAAACTTGACAAGAACATCGGTATTGTATTGGGACGAGTGGCAGGTTATGGCCCCCACACTCGCACATATGATGCAAGCCATACCAAGATCTTCCCATCCTCAAGTCCTGACCAGCTGTATGCCACTGAACTCCCTGCTTTAACTACACTTCTTTTAATATGAGGCACCAGTTCAGCTCTTCCACTGGCCTCCTCCCTTCCCATGTACAAAGCTCACATTTCTTTTATGGGTCCCAGGAAAAGGGATAGATAAAGGGCAGGGTAGGGGACAGTACTTGGGTTAAAAGGTAAGAGTTGTAATTAGGGCTGAGAATTTTCCTAGCGAACACAAGGAGATGATGGACGGAGAGCTGAATCTTTTCAGACACTCACCCCCAGTTACAGATCTGGGTTGAATCCATCATCATTCTTTAGCTCACTTCGCCACCTCAGTTCAGACTCAGCTATATGCAAACAAGCATCCTAGGACCGTATTCTGGGTAACACCTTTTATCAGCCAGGCTAGCTTGAATCCAGTGGCAAAGTGAGTAAGGGACCCACGTCTGGGCATACCCTGCCAATTTAGGGCAAACAAAGTAAACACAAGGAGATGATGGACGGAGAGCTGAAACTTCCAGTGGCAAAGTGAGCAAGGGACCCAGACGTGGGTCCCATGCTCACTTTGCCACTGGATTCATGCTAGCCTGGCTGAGGAATGGTGTTACCCAGAAACCAGTCCCAGGATACTAATTTTCGGTTCAGGGAAGACCTGGCTTGGCAGTTAAGTCTGGACTGTTCCCATGAGGCACAGGGTCAAGAGTGATTTGCATATAGCTGTGTCTGAACTGGGGTGGCGAAGTGAGCTAAAGAACGATGATGGATTCAACCCTGATCTTTGACTGGGGTTGAGTGTTTGAAAAGTTTCAGTGCTCCGTCCATCATCTCTTTGTGTTTGCTTTGTTCGCCCTAAGTTGGCAGGGTATGCCCAGACGTGGGTCCCTTGCTCACTTTGCCACTTGATTAAAGCCAGCCTGGCTGATGAGGGCTATTTGCCCGAAACCGGTCCCAGGCTGGACTGTTCCCATGAGGCATAGGGTCAAGAGTGATTTGCATATAGCTGTGTCAGAACTGGGGTGGCAAAGTGAGCTAAAGAACAATGATGGGTTCAACCCAGATCTGTGACTGGTGGCGCTTCGTCCATCATCTCTTTGTGTTTGCTTTGAGAATTTCCCTAGTCATCAAAATGCAAGATGCCTCTATCCTGGCATCTTTGGAATTAACAAGCACAGTTAACAAGCACAGGCAAAGCCAATGGCTGTGGTGTTAGCTGCTGGCCTTTGGGTTTGTCAGTGCATATTTTTGTTGTGAATACATTTTGAATGAAGGCACTATAAGAACTCTTGCGCCACATTCCATCCCCTATCCCATCAGTGCCATAGGAGACCCTTCAGTTTGATCTTTCCCTTGCAGAATCCTGTCAGAAATACAGGATCTTTGCAGGGTGATCTTTTTATGAATTCACAAGTTTGCTGATCTCCAGGCCAGATCTTCTAAAAATGATTTGGTTTAAAACAAAACTATTATTTGTATGCTCATAAAATCCACATTTCCACAGCAAACCCTGACACTTAAGGGCAAAAGAGGGCTGACACATTGCCCCATGCTGTATGCTGTACTGAAAGGAAGTAACACCAATGGATGAAAGCAGGTTAAAAGCCCCTATAAATAAGTATATTATACATGTGAATTTATTAAAATCAAAAGATCTTGGCTATTGACAGTGATAGTTTAAATTACATTGGTTAATTAATGTATATGTTATTGACATTATGTTTGTTCAGAATGCATGATGTGTCTTTCTGAAGAAAAAAAGAAATCCTGAATCTTACACCGTCGTGCCTTCACTATTGTATTTAAGTCTGCCACACTGATTAATTCTATAGGGGACTTATGCATTCATGCCTGAAGTGCTCCCATTTTGATAATGGAGTCCTTGATCGCAAAAATGTTTGCAAGCGAAGGACTTTTTAACGCTTGAAAGATATGCTGTGATTTTAATTTTTTTAAACACAGGTATGTTTTCCCAGTTGTACATACACATCAATGTGATTGTAATCTCGACTTTCTAACATGGCAGCCCCTCTTTCGAGGTGTTTGACGAATGTAAGTGTTGTTTACATTGGCCCCTCTTTGCTTACATTCCCTGGCCATATGTGCTGCTAAGCAGAGTCCATGTTTTCCTTTGTCACTCAAGGCCGCCCTGAGGGCCCATAGACTGTAGCGGGTTCAAGGCACGGAGAGCTTATTGACAACACACCATGGTGGGATGCTGAGAGCCCCAATGCACAGATCTTCCACACTGCGTGTATTTGTGTGATAAGCGTGGTGTATAGTGCATGTTTAATTACATTTATATACTGGTCAGATACTCCGAGAGCCAACACTGTTTTCAGAATAATCCTATCCTGCTATTTTCTGTCCTTATGCATTGGAAGGGTCTGGCTTATAAAGTCTGTTACAGGGAATATGTGTGCACCAGTCTTAAAAAAATGAGGTATTGCTAAATTAATTCCAGCCATGCAAGATAATTTAGTTTGTTTTGTATTTGCTACATTTGGCACTTGATAGCTAGAACTTGGAGTATCTTTGTTCCTGGAAGAGCAGTTTTGCATGTTCACAGAAAACAGTCGCCATCAAGCTGTGCCAGCTGTATCTAGAAGTAAATCAGGCCAGACTCCCACATTTTAAAAGAGTACCCCTGCAGAGGTTCTGCTGTTCCCAATTCAATGCGATTGCCAACTGGTCTGCAGGGCGTTCATATAACTCCAAAATGATTGTACAATGTATCATTCTCTAGTTCCTTGATTTATTGGTGCTGCTGGGAGTCTGTTTGCAGATTGACATCGGTGGGTTAGAGCCGTTTTAGATTTCCCCAATGCTGGTTGCTCCATTTGGGTGTAGTGGGGGAGTGGTTTTGAGAGAGGGCTCAGGGCTTAAGGCCTTCCTCCTATGCTTTGAAATCTTTTCTCCTTCCACGTAACCAGTGTGGCATACATTTTCATGTCGTCTGCATTTGGTATCTCCTCCTTGGTGTCTGCATGCCCCTGTGTCTCTGTCCTTGTGTCACCCTGTTTAGCTCGGGACCGATGCACACGTTTCTTGTTTTTCATTCCCTTGTCCCACTGTCTGTTTCCCTTTCTCAATGTGTGTTTGCCTGTACCATTTTGTGTCCTCATGTCCCACTGTGCATATCTCCATGTCCCATGGTATTTCTCTTCCCTTTGCAGTGCCTTTCAGTCCCTGCGTTTTCCTGCCCAAGTGCCTCTTTGTCGCAGTCTCCTTCTGCAAGTATGTATGTTTCCCAGTCTTAGTGTGCCTTTTTCGCAGCCTAAGTGTGCTTATTTCTTAGTCCAAGAAAATAACTGTTTTCACCTAAAAAAATTAATCTGTTCTTGCACGAATGAGGTTTCAGAGATCTGTAGATTTAATTGAACCCTGTGGCGGCTGCCAGCTATTGGGAATGGTGGAGCAGGCAGACGCCTTCTGGGAAAATAATACATACAATACACACAAAATATACATACCACAAAAAAAAAGAAAAAAACCTTTACCTGACCACACTTCTCACTCTAGACCCGATCTTCCTCTTTCTTGCAACACGGGACCTCGCGACTTGCTTAACCAATCACGGTGCTGCTCTGCAGCGCCAGGATTGGATAGAGCGTCCTGGCTGGATGGTCCTTCAGGCCCTTTAGGCCTGTGTTTGGTCTCCACCCAGCTGTCTAAGACAGCTAGGTGGAGAGCTTCAAAGTGCGCCTGTCACTTTGGATGGCGCAAGACAGCCGTCTAAATTGATAAGCGCACTTTGTAGCATCCAACCTGCCACTGCTCCTGTCCTCTGCTGCCAATCAGCAGTAGAGGACACGCCCTGTATGTCTCTGGGTTCGGGGCAGGCTGGCTGCTATAGCGCGCACCACCGTAAAAAATAAAATGACAATGAAATCTTTTCAGTCATTTTATTTTTTCTGTGCAGCTGGCTGTCAGAGGGAGGGGCGGCACCCCCCCCACGCCCCCCCCCCGTCCAAGTGATGATACCGCCGCTGAACGAACCAGTACAACAACGCACTATGTTATCTTCTCTGCCTGGAACCAAGTTCGCAGTACTGAATTGTTTTTAGACTGATGTACACCTAATCCCCCTTTGCTGCTTTGTTAGGCCATCAGCTTTCAAGTCTAAAAACAGGAAATTAACAGGATATGAAACTTGTTTCCCTGAAGACAATGGTGTTACTGATGGTATCGGAACATGGAGTATGCACCAGGCTCACTTCCCCTACTTACATGTACACTAGAAGCACATGTAATATGGATGCTTTGTGACTAGACGTTCTCCCCTGCCCACCAAGGGGGTTGTTGTGAAAGAACTGTTCATGCCTTGACTCTCCCCGTCTCATGCTACAATATACAGGTCCTCAGGGCAGCAGTGAGTGACAAAGGAAAACATGGACTCTACTTAACAGCCTACATGGGGAGGTAAAACAAGCAGAGAGGTACCAATGTCAACAAAATTCACATTCGTAAAATATCTCGAAAGAAGAGTTATGTCATAGAAAACCAAGCCTTTAATTACATGGTGGTTCGTGTGGAACCAGCAAAACATATTACTTTTTCCAAAAGGTGCACCGATTGTTTTTTAGTCTTAAAAATTTACTTTCATGCCACTTGCAGGATGTTGATGGGAAAGTAATTTGACTCCTACATTTTCTGAACTTGAAGTGTAAATTTATCACATTGGACACAAAGTTGTGGAGCTCTGTTGAGAGTTCTTGTTAAAAATAAATTAGATGCCCTGCACACGAGGGGTAACTGAGGAAACTTCATTTAGACTACTGATCCCTGCGAAGAAGCCACTACAAATTTGGGGAAGCCTCTGAACCCATTGCCTGTCCAAAAAATACGTTTTTCAGCAACTTCATTGGCACACAAACGTTATCAATGGGTTCCATGATCACATTGCCTGCTCCTGTGCCCTGCGCCTCGGTGTGTTTGCCACCCCTGGATAAATGAATGTGAAAATAGGAGAAGGAATACTGTAAGGCAATGAATGCACTTTTTCTCATCCAATTGTTTTTAAAACCTTCAACCTTTTGTTCTTCTTTTAACTTTCCTTTAACTTTGAACTTCAGGCGGGTCCCAGCTTCAAAGCTGAAGTAAAGCAATGGATATGAATAACAAGTCTCAGTCCAGGGAGGGGAACCTCAGGTGGGTTTCCAAAAATCCGTATTGTTCTCTGGCTGTACTCTTGATTTTAATTTCTGAACATGAATTTGACAGGAGGATGAAGAGGGAGGAAGTGGTCCCGGAGATGCTTACTTAACACATATGCGACGTGTTTAACTGAAAAAACCGTCACAGGCTTTGACACAGTTCCCGGGGTGCTGGATCAGTTTCTTATATGTTCTGGGAATATGAAATCGAAATGAATTGATAACTGAAAAGAGGTGCACACCGGTTTGAAATCAGCAAACCGAAGTGGATCAGATTTCGGAGCAAGAGATATTTGCGAGGGACTGTGGATCCGTTGCCACTCGCATATGAGTGAGACAGGAATGTAGCGTATTCCAGCCTAGTGGTAACAGTTCTAAGAAGCAACAATTACTGGAACCAAGAAAGTGAATAAGAATTTACGTACGTTTGCCGGTCTCAAGGGTTAAATTGAGTGTCATTCAAGGATTACATAAGGTTTATCCATGGATGATGTATGGTACAGAGTGGAAGGATTGGTTAATGGATGCCCATATTAGGAGAGTTTAGGTGCTCTTTGCGCATGCTCACATTGGTCCCCATTAGCTGAAAGTGCTAATCATGTCCCAGTAGAGGCAGCATGGTTGGTGTAATCCAGTTTAATGCTAGGCGTTGACAAACGGCCCTGCATTTCGCCCAAGGAAATATGTTTCCAGGTTGTAATCCTCAGCTCTTTTAAGGCTCTCCATCATCCTGGGTATTGTTTAATGATGTCCTACACTTCTTAGCCAATCGTAATCTTTAACAGTCATTCACTTTTATGCTGCCACTTGCCAACCATGATCTTTAACAGTGGTTCCCTTCTATGCTTGCTATCTTTTTCATTCGGAAATGTAATAAGATAGTGTTTCATGTTATGCATAAGATTTCAAGATGATAAATTTGCTTGAACTTCAAAATTTCTCCTGCCACAGTTCAGCTGTGGTAACATCCTTCATACAGCTGACAAAACAACCTCTAGCAGGAGACGGTGAAAGGTGTATCGAAGTGCAAAACATCTAGGAGATGTAAAGAAAATGTGCGTTGGGTTTAGATTTATTTAACTTTCTAAAATAAGTAGAAAACATTTAAAATAAAGAAACCCTTCCTTCGCCTGCTTTTTCTGTAAACCATTTGATGCTTTTGCTTGACAGTGTAGTGGAACTGGTGGGTGGCCGATGGACATGGACCTAACCGTTATTTAGGAGTAACCAGGGTTAGCAACTTGTGCGCCCTGTTGCTTTTTGGTACTCCGACACTGACCTTGGTACTCCTGGTTTCACAGGTAAAGCCAGTAGGAGGGAACGAATGTAAACATGGCTCCTAGAGATCAATTACTCTCTGTGGTTTCTACTCATTTCTTCTTACTCCAGTTATTAAATCACAAATACAAGACTGTTTAGAACCTAAAATGATAAAGAGCTAGCCCATGTAATATTTTTGGGGCTCAATGGGTGTGTGGCATAACTTATTCAGTCTCTGGCATTTTGGTGAATCAACATCCACAACATGGCCAGAGGGTGTCCGTGATAGGCTTTTGCAGTAGGAGCACTAACACATTACATCAGTACATCTAGCATCATTTACTCTTTTGAAGATTTTTGTCCTTCTGAAAGTAGCTTCCAATTGTGCAAGTAAAAGACCGCTCATGTTTCCATCCAAGGCCCGGTGATTTCATGTGTTTGTATGAGTGATGCCTCACTTGATTGCCATTCTGGCCTGATCATAGCTTAAAAATGCATTAAAATGGTGGCCAGGCCATAGCATTATTTATAGATCTATCACTGCATGAGTCCTCTGCTGTACGCAGGGCTATCTGTGCCACAATCACTTAACACCTACTGGTTATGTATTGAATTCAAAGCCACTGGAATTATGCGGAAGGGGAGGGCCAAATTATGTGGCAGGGTTGAGTAAATTATGTGGCAAGAAAAGGCAAACTATGTGGCATGATCTGGTGCATTTTGTGATAGTATTACTTCTTTATTTTGTAATTTTTACACCTAAATTCACGATGCAATGAACTTTTTGTGGAGCAATACTGGAAAAGACATTAAAAATAAAAGTTGTCTTAATTATTACAACGCAAGGATTTACCAAGAGAAAACATATGGATGATTGAATTAGCAGACACGTTGCAGACTATTCGTCCGTTTGGGACTTATGCTTCTTTTAAACATTTTAGATTGTCATAAATATATGGCCTTTCTCACCACCCTTATGTGACATATTAGCTTTTGTCTCTACATGTCCACGGTGTTCAAAATGGCTGCTGTATTCGTTAAGGAACAAAGAAGGATCATAACTGTGTTTTTCTTCACCACTCAACAGTGTTTTTACAGGCTCTTGATGGAGGGTAGTGTGGGTCTGCAGCTTGTAGGATGGCGGCTAGTGTCTTGTTTTAGACTGCTGATACCCGCTTTCCCAGCAGTCTGGGACAGGGCGGGCTTTCTGGGTCATTAGTGTCTTTTGTAGGCAGCCGTCATGCCGACACCCTCTGGTTGCTACCAGCAGCCTCGCTGTCAAAGCCGATGTCAAAGGTCAATGGCTTACAGATTGTGTTTGTGATGTGGAAGCAACTAAAATAACATTGGCATGTCTCTTGGCCCTGAGTGACGCCACCAGAACAAAGCTAATTGTGAGAGCCGCGGGCACATTGTTAGTGGCGAGACTTTTTTCTTGTTTATTTGTGTCGACACCTTTCTAGGTCCAGTTCATTGGTGAGGTTCATATACAATGGGGTGAAAAAAAAAAACTATTGCACATATCAAGTGCCTTAAGTGGTTTTCAGTGCGTGTTCATAGTATATGCATCCGTGCATAAGTGGTCTCCGTGGGGGAGGAGGGGGTTTCGTTCACACCACATGTGATGCTACGCCCCCTAATTAGTGCCTGGTGTCAGGATTTGCACCTCAAGTGACTCCAGTATCATTCCCTGCACCATTGCTAAAGCTGTTTTCCCAAAAAGCCTGTCCCAGCTGACTTTCCTGTGCTTAGGATTCTGTAGGCCCACACCCCCAAACAACCCGTTTCTGTTCAGGCACCCTAGCAGACCTATCTCTGTGCTCCAGGTAATGCCCAGCATCTGTGCCCTAATAATTCCTTGATATTTGGGCCAATAAGGGTCTCTCGGTATGTGTGCTCCATCCCAGTTAATCACCAGCATTTCTGCTTGCACTCAAAATGAGTCCTCAAAATCTATGCCTGCAACCCAATTAGTTTTTCTATTCTCCCACACCCAATTATTCCCAAGTCCCTATGCCTGCTCCAATTTCAGCAGCAATATGCGTGCCTATGCAGCATCCTTCTGTTGGGTAACCCACTAGGCAGCATCTTCTGCCAGTAATTTGGGTCCCAACAGGAATGGCCATATAGGGATTCTCGGGCACTATAAGGGGTCCCTGAGTGTAGGGTAAAGGTGAGTGGGAAAAGGCTCGTAATTTGTATCACACGAGGGACCGTACCTCTAAGCTATACAGGTGGAACTAGCATGAGTGCTTTTGTACTTTTCCTATGATTAGTGCATCCATATTGTATCTGAGTTTGTGGTAAATCTGGTTCCTCTTTTGTCTACTTTGAATTTCTCAATTATACACTGGTGTCCTCTTTCTTACACGCTCTATCAGTTTGCAGGTTCACTTCTGTTCTTGTAGGGAGCTCAAGATATGTGATCACATCCCAGTGCAAACATTCAAACATTATTTCATGACTAAAATGTTATGGATAATGTTGGCAAACCTACAGTTTTAACAGTAATTATGCCTGGGTTGGGCTTCTCGTTGCATTTGGAACCCTTTTGGTTGGGTGTCAAGTTTTATTCCCACTGCAGGGGGCGATGGTCCTCATGATCGTTTGTGTGAAGGTGAGCTGTTGGTCACCCACCGTTGCGGGGTTCCTTAAGTAGGAACAAACGACTTATATTAGAATCTGATTTTAGAGACTATGGGCCTCATTACGTTGGCGGTTGGACGAGCGTCCGACCGCCATTGCTGCGGGCAGGTGACTGTCCGACAAAGAGTAGGTGTTCCCACTGCCCTATCACGATACGACTGCAGTGCAGGCAGTTGTAAAATGCCTTTTTCTACTGTGGCTTCTGCTGTGGCCCGGAAAAGGGCCGCAGCACAAGCAGCAGTAGAAAAAGGCATTTTTTAAACATCCATGCACCGTGCTCCAGGCACCATGAGGTGCCTGGCACATGGTGCATGGACGTTTGGGGGGCAACAAATGTGCCCCCCTGGCCACTTATTGTGGCCCACTGAGGACGGGGCCCTGCTCGGGGCCCCAAAGTCCCTTTCCTAAAGCCTTTTGATGGCGGTGGTACGGTCATGATAAGGCCGTGGGATATGGATATCCGAATCCCAACAGCGGTGCCTGCATAGGCATCGCCTCCATTGTAGGGATTAGTGTTCGACTGCCGTCACGATGGGCTCCTTGAGCCTGTCAGAGGCATCGGTCTTTTCCCCAACCACTACGCTCCGACCGCCGGTATTGTAATCCGGCAGTCGTAGATGTCTGTGGGACCGCCACCGACTGCCTGTCGGTGGCAGTCCCACCGACATTATAATGAGGGCCTTAATTCTTGCAGGTAAGCAACTTTAATTAAAGTGAAGATGTATAACTTTGCTGGTGGGTCTAGTCATTTGTTGGTATTTAAGACTAGATTTCTCTGATGTAGTAGTGTGAGTTTTCTTGCTTGGATGCAAAATTTCTCTTTCTATCTGATAGACTAATAATAATGGCTTGAGGGTCACTGTGGTGTATTTATCAGTCTCAATATTATTTTATCACACAAAGGGGTTTCTCACCTCATCTTCTTTAACTAGAGTTTGAAGTCAATGCCATAGTTGAAGAGCGGCTTCTCTTTCAGGTAGGAGTGTGTGCTTTTCTTCCTAGCACAGCTGTGATGCTTATAGAAAAATGAAAGCTGAATAGTACAAAGGCCCCCAAAGGCACTTTCTGCTATGTAGAGTTTCTTCACTCTACACGAGTCTTCACTGACAGCATCAGTGCGTGTAGATATGAATGTTCTCTTAACTATGCCGGTCGGCTCTCTGTGTTGACGAGTGACCTGATCTCATTTTCTGTTCTTCCACACCGGGCGGATATCCTGACTGCATGACAGCTGAGCCCTGTCCAACTCGCCAGGCACATGCCGGACCGACAGAAGTCATGTGGTTTTTCCTGAGTTAGTTCCTTTCAGAGGACGCTGACAGTCTTCCTTTACTCCATCGGTAGCCCAATGGCTAGTTAGTTTAGGCCAGTCATACTCAAATTACGGCCCGGGGCGCATGGGGCCCTCCTGATCTCACATGCGGCCCTCAGCTGAACGACTGCACTGGGTTGCTGAGAGCACTAACGTTCATAAAGATGCTAATTAAACAGGCAAGTGTTTATTTAGACTAATTGAAATAAAAGAATAGAGGCAAATAAGGTGTCCTACACCATTTAACTTTGAGAACACATTAATTTTTAAGACGTCTTTAAACAAACATGTAAAAATAAAGCCTCTTCAAATTTTTTTTAAAAAGTGTCTTTCGTTAACACGCGTTTCACCTTAGTACATCACATTATATTAGTCCTTTGAGATATCTTTTTTTTAAAAGTAACAGTTTTCAAAATAAATATAGAAACAGCCATGCCTCCTCCCAACCTGACAACAATGCCAATGCTGAACTAAGAGGCACGTCAATTATCACGAGGAGCCCTCTGCGTGGTCTTGGTTGTTATTATAGATGGACAACATTATAGTTTAATAAATCAAACACAAGAAAATGTTATATACTGCATATATCTTACCCACATGTACTTTAAAGTGCTCTTATATGTCAAAATGAAGGGAAAGGAGGCAAAGTGAAATTAAACGGTTGCCTAGGATCACACAATTTGGTCAAGTGGGGAATCCATGAGTAATCCCAGGTTTTATGGTTTCACATTCTGCAATTCTATTTCATTCCAATTCAATAATAAAGTAACTTCCTTTTTAGGTCTTGCCTGAGCCAGTGCATGCGCTGCTCTGGCGAGACATTTAGTAAGCGGCTTCTTGAATTGCTACCAAAGCGGCCACCAGCTTGCGGTCACGTGCACAAGCACGCGCACCACGCTCCGCCTCTCCAATAACTGCTGCGCGCGCATCCTTCGCGTGCTTTGCACAGAGCGTGTCATCGCGATCACTTTTGCTTTCACCGTGATCGTGATGATTTTCGCTTTCACGGCTGTGCGGCGTTACTTTTATGGCCACGCGGCCAATGCTTGTTTCCTTTGTATTTTCTCATCCCCTCCCAGAGCTGTGCTATTTTTCTACAAGGATGAGGTTAAAGAGTGTTTTATTAAGAAGCTGCATGCCAAAGCTCCTTGGAATCACCATAGGTCTGGCAGCAGGTCTCCGACAGCATTTGGAAATGGTAATTTGAGCAGCGTGTGTCATCTACACAGGTTGCCTCGATGCTGGAGCTTATCTCTCTGGTGAATGTCTCCACTATTAGCCCACTGCAACTACCCCATTTTCGGCCATCCACATTAATCTGTGCGCCTTCTACACATACCCCTAGTCAACTGTAGCATTCACAATGAATTTTGTATTTTTCTGTAGCATTTGTCGATGCATGATAACTGCACTGGGACTTTTCTTTGCGTAAACTTGTTTGTTTGTATAGCTCTTGCTTACTGCTTTTGAGACAATTTACATCCCTTCAAAGTTGTAAGGTGTTGTGGGATGGGACCCTATTGTCTATGGTTGAATACTTCCATCAACGTGGTTGAATACTCTAATCAACGGCAGGAGGATACCCTCATGTCAAACTCAATTTACGAATTGCAGTGCCCACACTGCAACACCTGTGTGTGTTGCAAGCAGAGGAACTGGCACACAGAGTAAACAAACGCTTTTCACTGCATATGCAGTGCAGCTGAAAGCATGGACTAGTTTAGGGCAAAGCATCAAAACAGTGCATACCCTATATGTTGCAAGAGTATATTAATTTTTTCCAGCTGTATCCCTCACAAAGTTCTCTGCTCCCTTCATCATGATTTGTGTTCCCCTCCGTTTGTTTTTATCCCACCGTGCCACTCACTGTTGCTTCAGCAGCCGGTTGCTTTCACACACCTTCGACTTCCCGAGTGTTGCGTATTTCAATGGATTCTCCCTGCACAGATCTTGGAGACATCTCAAACTGGTCACCGCCAGCTCTTGCCCTGCCTACGGGCTGGTCTTACCTGCACCTACCATAGAGCACATCAAAGAGCTGCTTCTCCACTCTGCCTGTTTTCTCTTCAAAACAGCCTGTCTTATGCCATGGGACACACCTCACATAGAACTTCTGCTTTAAACATAACATTAGATTGGATTTCAGTTTCGCCATGGCTTGCCATTAAGGGCAAAAACAAAGAAATCCCTTTTCAACTAGAATGATTGTAACCGTGATGCCATTGAGGGTCAGTCACTGGGTGTCTGCTGCTTAGAAATAGAAGGCAGACTGGGAAAACAATACAATTTTGGAGGGTGGAAATTGCCAGCAAAATGACAGAAGCCAAAGCCTGCATGTCCGTGCACTTTCAAGCCTGCAGCTCAAATCCACTGCCCTTTAGTACAACGCATTGCTCCTTGCATGAATTTTCAGTAGCTTTGTTCAGCTTGCAACCTGGCAGTGTCCATGTTGCACCAGTGCCTGCAATAAGGGCACTTAGATGCAGAGATGAGCACCTGTTTGATAGGCTTCTGTTCCTCGTTATTTTCTGCCCTCCACCCCATATTGATTTCCTCACACTTGCTTTATAAAAACGATAACACCTAATGTCTTTGTTTGACTTTTTAGTTACCGATCGAACTCTGGTCGGTAGCTAGAAAGGACAAGCATTGGCATAGCCAATAGGTCTCGCCTTTGGGACCTTATAAGTGTTTAGCCATGCAACAGTTGATGTTTTTGCGCTAAGGATATTGTACTGCATAACTAACTACTTATAAGATCCCAAACGCAAGGCCTATTGGCTATGCCAATGCTTGTTACACTTGGCTTTCCCAATGTAGTGATAGCAAGCAGAGAAGGCTTACCCCAAGGTGCGGCAGAGTAATTGTGACTCGGTTACAGCATAACAAATAGCCCCACTGCCACCGTGTTGACATCAGTGCAGCTCTCGGGCACACCACAGACCTTACTTTGTGGCCCCTGGGAAAATGTTTGTGAGTACCAGGCAGTGCTTAATTTGCAAAAGAATAAGGGCCAGTGGTTTAAAGTTTATCTAGGAAACCCTGAGAAGGCGTTTCCAAATGTCGAGAGTGATGAATACTAAGACTGTCTAGTCTTGAATTCGCCTCATGCCTCTTTTATCCACCACCCTACATTTCCTGCCCCTTTATATCAGTATTGTAGGTTATTTTTAATCCCTGCTTTCTCATTTTGTCACAGTTTTTCTGTCTCTCGTCCCCCTTTTCCTCCTTATGTCTCTGCTTGTGGGCCTAAGTCTGTGGATGAAAAATGAGTTCCTATCCCTAAAAACAAGCATTGGAAATGCAATAGGTCGCGCCTTTTTGCTTTGCTAATGGTTTTGTATTTTAGCTATGTCTTATTGAGTGTTTGTATGTGATATGTTGTGCCTTTATGTTGGTGGAATTGTAATTGTTACGTGTGTAGTAGTTAAAAGCATAGCGTTCGAAGGAAAAGAGCAGTGTTTAAGATTTGGGACGGAGAGTGAGTAGAACAATAGTATGAGGGTTAATGAAGTATAGTGAGGAGGAGAGTAGCATGAGGCAGAAGAAAGGGGAGTGGGGAGTGTAGTATGCAGGAGAAGGAAGAAAGCGTGGAGGTGATTTTGAAGGAAGGAAAGTGTGGCGAGTAGTATGAGGCATAAGGAAGGAGAGAGGAGTAGAAGAGTAGTAGGAGGGATATGAAAGGATTGTGTGAAGTAGGAGAGTAGTGTGAGGTAGCAAGAAGGTAAGATTATTTGCTTAGTATTAGGCATAAGGAAGTAGGTAGGTGTCGAAGAGCAGTGTGAGGGAGATTTAAGGAGGAGGAGAAGAGCAGTGTGATGCAGAAGGACTGAGAGTGATGAAGAGAAGAGCAGTGTTAGGCAGAAGGATGGAGAGTGTTGCGGAGAAGAGCAGTGTGTGCTAGAAAGTTTGTGAGTGTGGATGTGAGTAGTATGAGGCATATGGATGTAGTTGTGTTGGTAGTTTGTGTTGGTAGTGTTGTGTTGTTGGTGTTGGTGGTGGTGGCACTGCGTTGGTGTTGTTTAACTAATGGTGGTTGTTGCATTCGTTCCATAAACACACATTTGGTATCCTCGGTGCCATGGAGGATCTGTAATCCTTTTCAGTTCCCTTCCCCCCACCCAGGAGGCTGGCTCCTCCTGACCCTAAAGCTCCTTAAGAGACGCTTCCGTTCCTTGTCGCTCCGCCATCCCCCACTACTTCTTCGCTTCAGCCCCCTGCGTTGGCCATTCTCTGGGGTTCTGACCCTTTATATCGCCGCCCTTTTCACTCGGGCTCCTCTGACAGGGTCTGTCCCTGCCCACCCTTCCGGGACCCCCGCTCCATCTAGCTCCCTCTACACCACGTGTGCAGCGTCCCTCCCTCTGGCCCCCAGGGGCCGAGAGCACCTTGTCAGCAGTTGGTCAGTGTATCAGAAGGCCACAGGCGTCCATTGTTTACGCGCCTGGGTGCAGCCACACTGGGGATTAAAGAGATCTGCACAGGCAGCGAGCCTGAAGTATGAAGGTTGGACGGGGTGGCTGGTGAGGGGCGGAGGGAACTCGTCTGTCCCCAGCCATACTTTTGACCTCAGAGCTGTCGAGTGATCCTATCACATGTCACGTGAAACATCTGCTGCTCTTTCAGGGCGAAGCGCATTGCATTCTGGGAAAGGAAGTGCAGGCTCGCTACAAATTGGCTTCCATGGAAGCATGTGCGGTTGCAAGTTGCGTGGTGCTGGCTCCTCGGTATTAAGCGTAGATAGAAGCCCAGAGCTCCTGGCCACTGGGGCAGGAAGCCGACCCCCACAGTATATTATACAAAAGTGGCTTGGGGGGGGGTCCCTGTGGCAAGAAGAAAGCTGATAGATTAGGACGACCACATGTTGAGTAGTTTAGCAGACTCTGCATTGACAGTGAAGTTCGTTTTCCGCAATTGCTTTTCTAATGGCCACATTTTTAACATAATTTCAGGACTCTACACCTAAAACTATCTGCTCTTACGTGTAAACATGGTTATTAAAATGCATGTAATGAATATATTACTGGCCAGGGTTACTCAGTTGAACTGTAAGTTGTCTTTATAACTTTTACATTTTTGGCTGCGCCTGCTGTTTCTCGAGCCTCACTTTGGTTCTGTGGTTTCGTGCTGGGTCACGGAAAATGAGCGCGATACAAGAACGATGTAACGTAACTTACGCTCATGTTAAAGCTCTCTGATACCTTCAGGTTGAGTTCGTGCTATGTAGAACTATATAAAAAAGAACACGATGGATATAAAACAAAATGGCAGGTGACTGGATCGTAAATGGAAATTTAAATAATTAAGTAAATACACAAGCGCGGCTGAAGCGGACCGTGCAAAAATAATTAAGTAAATGCACAAGCATGGGCGAAGCGGACCACACTGAAAATGCAAAAAAAGAGATCTTATGGACTCATAAAGGAGACCATGTAACTCTGCCAGTAAACGATCCAGTCTGAGTGGGCGGGGCAAAAAGAGGACAGGGTGGTAACCGGGAGGGACTAAAAAGCCACAGTAACAATCAAAACACACTGTTTACCATAACTGATGACGAAAACCAATCGAAAGCACAGGCGGAGCCGAAACTCCACTTCTCAAACTGTATTGATCACAAGAAGCCCTCGCAGAGCGAGCAGTGCATGCGCACTGCAACGCCAGGCGAGGCCTAATGAGTGCCAGTGGACCCCATCCTCCAACCACCTGCTCAAATTAAACACTGAATTTAGGGAAGAATACGCCATCTCTACCAAATACCACATTTTAACTCTGAATCTCCACTGCACCGATTCCTTCCTGATAGAACCCCATAAAAACTCATTGCTCAATGTTTCACATTGTCATTCAGAATCCGCAATTGGCTGCTTCAGTCACCAAATGGCTCCCGTCTTGAATGGTTAGTGGTCAATAATACCTCCCAGGTCATTGATGCCCTGAGCAGCCCTACTTGCAAGTGCTAAACCAGCTCTGCACGTGAATCATTGTCTCCATATTCTAAGTGATTCCCCAGTTTGTGCCTGCAGACCACGCAATCCCCACAGGCTGTGCCTAGGACTCGTATAACCATAGCTTTTTTCCCTTGTGCTCCCTGTGTGTGGGCCTGTACCAAGAAGTGAACCCCTTAACTATACTTGTAAAAAGCGTAAATGCCAGGGCCCTCGTCAGGAGGCCACCTCAGCTTGCACCGCGCATTGCCACTGCCAGCTCTGCCAATGGCAGTACCTACACAACTACTAACCATCACACTGCTACAAGTGTGACATTTCAGACTGTTCGAGGTCTCCAAAGCTGTAGGAATGGCTTAGGGGGCCGGTATTTGTTGTTTTTAATATATATTGAATTAATAAACAACTGTTGGTCTGCTTATGTTTTTATTACATAAACAGTGCCACCATGTAGCAGCTGTCATAAGTGCCCGTGTTGACAATTAAGTGGTGGTGCCGAGCACCAGAAACTACCAGCTCAAATTTAAGCACTGTGCTACCCGAAGAATCAATATTAGTGCACGTTCATTTCTCAGTGAGCCGCGTAGGATTTATCAAAGTATCAAGAAATCACCTGCATATTTGCCTCAAGTAATTGGCCAGAATTTGTGCAAGCACCATAAGCATGTGGGTTCCGCTGCAGAATGACTGCCCCCATTTATGCTTTTTATATGTTCCTGACCCACCAGGCTCCTGCCAATCGGAATCTCTATCCCAAGAGTCTTAGGACCCATTACTGACTGTGCTCTAAGTGATTCCCTTGTATCTGTTCCCGCATGTGACTCTGAATCCCTTTCACACATTTCCCACTTTGTTCACCAGCAGCAGCAGGAAGAATGGTGGAGAAAGGAGCAACTGGCTGTTACTTCTTACACATTGGCTGTTTTTAGGTCAGACTGAGAAGACCGCATACAAACTTTCACCTGCTTAAGGAGTATGTACCAAGGGCTTAATCGAAATTCTCATCACCACTCAATTGTGAGGTGTGCCAATAGTGAATGACTATTCATCCCCACCAGCACCACCCTCTTACCTACCACAGCTACTTTTCTGCGTAAGGTATATTCAAGAGAGCTGTGGTGGCAAAATGTTTGCCGGTGCCTATGTGTGCCAAGTCCAACTGTGTGTCTTTTCAGGACAGCTTTTCTGCCTCCTCCTGTTGGTCACTGGGTCACCGCTTTCTTAAGGCAATGATAATGCTCCTTACCTCGAGCACCATTGCAAGGTGGCACCAAACCACAAAAAAGAGATCTAAAATAGAAGTTTGAGGTGGAATTGAAGTGCTCCAACGGCAAAATGCTATTTTGTCTGGAGCGCTGAAACTAGTTTTTTTGCTCTGCAGCTGCAGTCTATTCATTCATATGAGGATGCCTTACACCAGCCAGTGACCACTGCAATGTGGCCTGGGAGCTGTAGTTTAAGTATCTTCCCACAAACGATCAAGATTTCCAAGGCTAATTTTATGACATCTATTTCTCTTCAATAAACCACCATGGGATTTGTTTTTATATTTACTGTTTATCTTGGTTCCTTAGATACTTTGCGAGAAGCAAAAAAATTGTCGCCCTCCCCCAATCCTGGCTAGGTAATCTTATCACATATTATGTTACCTGGAGGAAAAATGTGTTGGCTAGGTTGGAGCGCTCAGTCATCTTTGAGTGAGTGCTACTAAAAATATATAACATTTTTAAAGTAAAATAATATAAGGGGCGTTTCAAAAATTTGGAAACTAGAGAATATATTTACTTTAAAAGCAGGATAAACCATTCATGAAAACTACAGCACCAGTCGGTTTAAGGTTTGCATAATTTCATTTTGTCCAAATCGAAGATTCACTGTGCTGCTTTGTGATGGAGAAGGTGGAATAGTCTGATCCATGAAACATTCCTGCGGAGGACAAAAGCTGATGTGTATCGTTGCAAGAATTGTCTCCTCCTTAGAAGTAAAAGGAAGGAATGTGTAGGATGGACATCTCTGGAGAACAAACAGAATAGAAGACATTACAGATGCATGCATGAAAAAGGCCTCAGTAGCTTCCCCACGCTCACTCTTAGTCCCACCGTACGGATCGAAGGTGAGGTTCCTGTAGTTACAGTGTTGCTGCAGGCTAAGGTGGCCTTCTCCAGAGCTTTGAGTGGCAGGGACAGAGCCTATCTCAGTGTACATGTTTATTTTAAGAAAACAGATTTTAGATATGCAGAAAAATCTAATTTGGGCCGGCTGTGAATGCCGCCAGCACAGTTGTCTGCTGAGAGTGGACTGTGGCTCCACTCAGTGTATTCTCCTTCTGTTCTTGCTGCTGGCTGTTTGCTGTATCATTCCACCTCTTATAGAGTCCTTGCATTGAAATACATGAGGAAGTAGATTACATCTATAAAATCCACCTTATTGGCTTTGCCAATGATTCTTTACATTTTTGTATAGATTATCTTGAAAAGGTAAAGGATGTGATCTTTCAGGCTCATAGCGTCTGAAAATACCAAACACACTCAGATCTATGTATATACCCGAGCAAAGGCTGAACGGTCTGTTGCTGATCATTCACCCATCTGCTTATAGAATAATTTGGTGTCCAATGAGCCAAGGAGTTTATTTAGAGAAAAAAACCCATAGATGAATAACAGATGCTTTTATAGCAGTAGAACAGGACTGCGAAAGTGCCATTAAAACACTTTCTTAAATGCACGTTTAAATTGGCTGAAAGGTTAGCCTGAGTAGAGATTGTATTCTACGAGAGCATTTTTTCAAATAAGAAAGTAAATGTTTTTTTGGCACTGTATTCTATATGTTTCTATTTTTATCTATTCTACATTATTTTATACTCTGTGGCACTCGGTCTGTTTTTGTTGACGTGCTCGTATGTATTGTGTGCTTGTTTTATTCCCACTGAGTGTTCAGATTATTACAGCAGTGAGCTTGGACCAATGGCAAAACATGGCTACTTAATTGTCATTGGATTCAAGCTATCCTGGCTGATGAGGGGTGAAACCCCGAAACTGGTCCTAGGATGCTTGTTTCTGGTCCAGGGAGGACCTGGCTTGGCAGTTCGGGCTGAACTGTTCCCATGAGGCACAGGGTCAAGACTGATTTGCATATGGCTAGGTCTAAACTGGGGTGGCTTGGTGAGCAAAAGAATGATGGATTTAACCCAGATCTCTCGACTGGGAATGAATGTTTTGATTTGGTCTGCATTCCGTCCATCAATTGTGTGTCTTTTTCTTTCTAGCCCTAAGTGCGGCGGATATGCCCAAACGTAGGTCCCGTGCTTACTGTGCCACTGGATTCAAGCTATCATGGCTGATGAGGGGTGAAACCCTGAAACCGGTTCTAGGATGCTTGTTTCTGGTCCAGGGAGGACCTGGCTTGGCAGTTCGGGGAGCAGGAGCCAGTCCATAATGGCCGCTCGGAGCTGATGCTCTGTGTTGAACCTCTCCGCCACGCTGTTTCCACTCCTAAAACTGCGTCTGTGCGATCGGAATGTGGGCTGATTACAAGAAGACCCTTAGTGCCCTTCTCCGACCTGACATCTTCGAGAAATGAGTCTCGACGTCCCCGCTGACAAAAAAGCTAAGATGGCGCCTGCAGAGCGGAGAGGTCTTTCCCAGTGCCATAGTAGCTGCACCGTGTGGCTGCCGGTTTACGTGTTCGTCCACCTAGCAGTTACCCCTCCCTGGCTCCACCTCCTGAGCGGGGGGCTACTCACTGCGGGCAACTAACAGCAGGACGAGCGGGATACCTAGAGGGAACACCGAGTCCAACAGAGGTGAGATCTTCCTTGGTGCCGGTGGGAAGAGGTGCGCTACCTCGTCACTGAAATCTGGGCGATTTTAATCAATTGCGCTGATGCTGTCAGCTAATTGTGAGGAGCTTTTCACTGTGTGGCGGTTTTCATCTCCTCGACGATCTCCTCGAAAATAGTGCCTGATCCTAAAATGGCGGCTAAACAAGGACTATGCAGGATTATGCCTCTTAAGAAATGTGCCTGGTACCAAAATGGCGCCTGCAGTAGATTGTGGTTAATTTAACTCACGGTGTGGATAAGGGTCTCAGGATGCCTGACCCCAACATGGCCACCAATGGTGACTTATTTTTCCCCCTTGCTGAACTTTTACTTACACAACCATCCCAGGACTATGCCTGACCTCAAGAGGACTCCTGGAATTCTTTCGGACCATGGCTCTCCCCCACTCCACCCGCACTATTCTGACAATCCCTGATAACACTTGATCTCTATCCTGACAGCGGAGTCTGAGCATTATGTCCGACGCCCGGTGGAGCTGCTCTGTTCAGCTAATGAGGAGATCGGCCTTGGTTCATCCCCTGACCGTCACCTGCCCAGCCGGACCTTGGGCACAGTTTCTCCCTTCTCCCTGTCTCGCCCCCCCCATTCATCGTATTTCGGCCATTCTGTTTTCCCTTGTCTCCTTTCTATCCATCTTTCTGACCAACGCCCATTGGAGCTTCCTTGAGAGCTATAGGGGAGACTGGCTTTGGATTACCTCCTCGGCCGTCACCTACCCATTCGATCTTTGGGCTCTCTTTCCCTTTGTCTCTTATTCCGTCTTCCCCCTTGTCCCCTCCCTTCTCACTCCCCCTCTCCCCCTTCCCTCTCTACCTGTCTCTCCTTCTCTCCCTTTAATGTGGCTCTTATATTTGATGTAACGTGTAATTGATATCATTGTTGTGACATTGCTGACCTTATGTAAAGCGCTCTGATACCTACGGGTCTAGCCAGCGCTATATAAAACTGTTTAAATAAATAAATAAAATAAACTGTTCCCATGAGGCACAGGGACAAGACTGATTTGCATATGGCCAGGTTTAAACTGGAATGGCATGGTGAGCAAAAGAATGATGGATTTAACCCAGATCTCTTGACTGGGGTTGAATGTTTTGATTTGTTCTTTATTCCATCCATCCATCGTGTGTCTTTTTCTACTTAATTGTCACAGCTTTCCCATATTGTTGCGACTCTTTGCTCACGTTGTTGCTTTCTTAATGAGCCCAGATCATGGCCGCAGTAAACATTGGCCATTGCCGGTGGACAGAGATCATGACAGTAGTGCTAATTAATCATTGCCAAAAGCATGCCCATATCATTGGCCAGATATTTAGACATTGGTGCAAGGATCTTTTCTGTACTCTTGTTATGAGTACTCTTATCATGCACAGACGTGGGTCCCTTGCTCGCTGCGCCACTGGATCGAAGGTAGCCAGACTGATGAGAGGTGATACCCCGAAAACAGCCCAGCATGCTTGTTGGCGGCCCAGGGGGGGACTTGGCCTGACAGTCGGGCTGGACTGTTCCCATGGGGTGCAGGGTCAAGACTGATTTGCATATGGCTGGGTCTGAACTGGGGTGACGTGGCGGCAAAATAACGATGGATTAAACCCAGATCTGTGACTGGGGGCAAGTGTTTAGAAAGTTTCAACACTCCGTCCATCATTTTATTTTGTGATGTTGGAACTCCTATCTTTGCCGTTCTATACCCAAATCATTGCAATACTATACCCAGGATTTTGCAGTGTACCCAACCCAGTGGTACAAAATGTCTAGACCATTGCACCATTCGTCTTGATCGTTGATGTGGAACACACCGTTGCCATTTTTTGCCTTGATCATTGCCATAACATGATAAGACCATTGCCAAAGTGTGCCTTGAACTTCTCTCCTCCACTGCCAATCTTATCCTAGGGGTATCTAAGAGAGGCAGGTTCAGTGTGAGGGCTGATGTGAGGGGGTGGTTTCATGCTGAAGATACCTCATGCATGCAGACTTGGTATAGTTTCTCATTGCAAGGCCTTTCAGGCATCCAAGGCTGAGGGGTCTATATCTGACCGGCTCATACATTTGCATATGCCAGTTCCTTTGCAGGAGCCCATCTCTTGAAGGTCCCTCTCCTCTTGCTGAGCCAAAACTGTTGGCGTTTGGAGAAGGGAGCTTGCCTTGGTAGTGACCGGATGGCAACTGAAATTGGCATAAACAAGACTGATTACGAATGAATATCTAGTCTTTTTAGACTTGTTTTGCAAATGTTACCTGCTCGACAGTGGAGTGGGTGATTTCAATTTTCAAGCGATGCCCTTTAGGAAACCGAAAATGAGGGTGGGTTAAAAGACAGTGATGGGGAAGTGATGCCATCAGTATTGGCACCTGGGAAGTGAATCCATAAAAATCTCATAGCTTTACTGCACTGCTGTTCTAAATCCAGCCTCATGTGGTGTCAACACCAGCCGGTCAGCAAAGCAAAGAGGAAGTCTATTTCTTAAACTCCTCCCTTAATCAAGCCTGCCCACACTGTCTATGCAAATCCCGTAAGAGATCCCGGGGCATATGTATCAAAGGATTTTGTAGTCGCAAACGCTGCGAATCGCAAGAAAACAGCGTTTGCGAATGCAAAATCGCAAAAGGAGATGTATGAGGCATTTCAGCCTCGCAATCTTAAGGAATCGCTAAATTAGCGATTTCTTAAGTTTGCGTAAGCATTTAAGAAATCGCAAATTCCGATTTCCTAAATGCAATGTAACACGCACCCAGGTTGTGCGATTTCTCCTTAAGAAATCGCAAATTACCACCAACTTCAAGTTGGTGGTAAGTTGCGATTTCTTTGAAATATGCACTTTTATGCATATTTCAAAGTGCCATGTGGTGCACATACATGCCCTTAGGGCATGTATGTGCGCCATATGTGCACACATGCTGATTTCAGGGGTGCATCAGGGTGTCATCATGACACCCTTGCACCTTTGAAAATATTCTCAATTTGCGATTAGCAAATAGCGATTCGCAAATTGAGAAGGCCTTCCCATTCATTGCTATGGGCCTTCTGGCCCATAGGAATGAATGGGAAGGTATTCCTTAATTGCGATTTCGCAATTTGCTAATCGCAATTAAGGAATTTTAAGAAATCGCAAAATTTGTGGAATTTTTTTAAATACATCCCGTTTTGCAATTCTCAAATAGCGATTCTCAAAAAATCGCTATTTGAGAATCACAAATGGAGATGATGATACATATGCCCCCCCATTCCTAATAGCAATTGCATGATTACAAGATAGGTGGTTTGTCATTTCGAAGTATATTGAAATGCAGGTAAATTTACTGGTGTTGAAGCATCTGTCAATCATTGAAGTTGCCAAACAATACCTGCTCAAAAACTCTACGTAAATATCAATGTGCCTCCAACAGAGGGGTTTCATTCTATGTTAAAAGTCAGTCACTCTGATGACCTGAGGAGTACTTTTCCCTCCTTGCTATGGGGTCACTAGTCAATCCAGTGCTTAATTTGAGCCGGTGGTTTCCGGTGCTCGGCCCCGGCACTCAATTGTCAGCATGGGGCCTGTGACAGTCTGCCACAAGGTGGCGCTGTATGGCTAATTTAGAGACGACCACAACAGCAGTTAATTATTAACTCAATATACATTAAAAAATAAATATATTACCTGCCACTCAAGCCATTCTTATAACTTTGGGGGACTGAAATAGTTGGAATTGTCACACTTGTTGAAGTGTAATGATTAGTACAGTAGCAGCTGCTACCAGACCCGGGTCAAAAAACACTTACCTGAAACAGCTGCCGCCTCTCCTTTGTCCTCCGTCCCTCCGACATCTTCCTGCACTTCTGGCCACCAGCAGGAAGCACCCGCCCTCCCAGCCTCTCCATAGCCCATCACAATGCTGAAATGCAGCGTTGTGATTGGTGGGCGCTCAGACAGGGACTGGGAGGGTTTGCATGCTACTCACCAGGCTGTCTAATGCAGCCTGGTGGGAAAGATGCAAAGTGCGCATGACTGCTTGGCCAGTCCCAGAGGGCACACTTCAGGAGTGAAAACTACTCCGCCAGCCCTGCCCGCCCCACACAAGAGCCACTAAAGTATATTGGAAAAGGAAAATGATAATAACACAGTTATTATCATTTTATTTTTCCTTTTGTTCAGTGGGGCAACGCTTCTTCGCCTTAGCGAAGGAGCTGCCACTGGGTGATTCGTTTTGTTGTTACTATAATGGGCAGGAATGACAGGGTTAATGTGTGGCACAAGGTGCCGTAGCCTCCTGACGAGAGCCCTGACACTTATTTTTTTGCAAATTGAGCACTGGTCAACCCCCTCCAAGTCAGTCACTTTGTGGCTTTTGCTATTTGCATTTCCAGTACCAAACATATTGTGTCAGATTCCCAGTTCGAACCTTTGCATTAACCTCTTCTGTGCCCATGACGAGATAGTCTCGTCATGGAGCACGGTTGCGCTGTGCCCATGACGAGACTATCTCGTCATGAACCCCGCCCGCTAATGTAACGGCCGGCACAGGAGGGGGAAAGGGCGGGGCACTGAAGGGGATAACAGTGTAGAATAACGTTTTTTCGTTAACATCGGCAACAGAATGAGGTAGCTGGGAGGGCCTACCGGAAATTACCGATTGTCAGATTCCAGCAGGGTATTTTCAGTCCCTGGCTAAATTCCATGGTTAGTGCTTCGAAGGCAGTGGTTTTTCTGTGCATTCAGAGTTGTATGCGGATAATTGGCGAATGACTGAAGGTAACAAAGTTGCTACTCTGCATTTATTTGTGCTTGGCTTCCGCGAGTCTTACTGTAATGAAAAACATTTGTAGTATTTCCACAAAGTGGTGCTTAATTACTGCATTACTCTAAATCTGCAGTAATGGTCCTAATGTAAAACAATCATTTCAGCGCTTCATCAGGGGTAGTAAGCGCTATATAAATACAATAGTTTCACATTTGTAGCATTACTGCACATCTCTAAATGAATCAGTAGGAACAATTTCACCACTCCTTTATCTCCCCTACGTCATTGAGGAGTAGGAATAGACTAGGGCAGGGTTCTCCAAAGTCGATCCTGGATGGCCGGATCCATGCCAGATTTTTAAGATAATTACATTTATTTAAATGGGGATATGCAAAAAATCTGGCATGGATCCGGCCCTCCAGGACCGACCTTGGAGAACCCTGGACAAGGGGACAGGTCACCTTATCGTAAGAATTTATTATTTAAATCCAGTTTACGTGCCTCATTTTTCATGCCTTGAATTGTGCATGATCCGAAAGGAAGCTCTGCGCCTTCATGAGAATCAGTGCTCCTGTGTCAGACCCTTCCATGTTATGGTTCTTCTAATTATAAATTGCAGTATATTTTTACAAGATGGGGTATAAGAAAATTGGCTGCGAATGAGACCTAAAATTCAGCCAATTTCCCTGATTAAACTGAGAGGGAATGTAGTGCTATAATAACGCCTCGCCCTGTAGGGTCATCTTGAAGTGTGTAGTTAGCACGTGTGAAAACCCTTGAAGCAACTACTTTCCTGTTGATGATTAACCCGAATATTTAAGAATGATTAAGGGTTGAAATCAGTGTTTTAAAGTGTCTGGAATTCATGCCTAGGAGCAGTAAAAAGGAAATCCTGATCTTGCGCACCTAACGCAGTGCCGCTGGAGTACCACAACAGAGGTCAGCAGAATACTCACGGCAGGGTCCTCGTCACCCGGTTATCCCTGCGGTTTTCCTGCATATGATCACACTAAAAGTGTAACATCACTAAATGAACTTTGCATTAAATTCCAGATTAATGATGTGGACCATTGCTGTAGAGAAAGAGGGCTAGAACTGAAGGGAAGGATGTTTTGTAAGAGGTGTAGGTCAACAGTATGATTACTATATATTTTTTAAAATATACCTGTGCATTTTTAAAGTTCTTTTTAAATGTTTTTTAGGGTTTTTCCCTTGCGTAATTGTATTGGGAGTGCTACACAACGTGGCAGCTGGAGTGGTCACTTTTCTTTTTTGTAAAAAATTTGTAAGTAGTGTTGAACATGCCTAAGGTAATAGCCTTTCCTTTTCTCACTACCAGTGAAGTATTCTTGGAGGAAACAAAGTACTTATTTGATGGTTCGCACCTCACCCCTGTTACCTAACTATAAAGAAAAAAAACAGCCTTGAGGGTAAGTAACACTCGTGCCCAGGAGGATTCTGGGATGTATGAACTATGCATCAAGGATAGTGCCAACAACGTACAGTAGCTGAGTTACCTTGGCCGTATTTAAAGCAGAATTCTGATCGCAATACTTTTTAAAGCTGAGGCCTACTTGTTTATTATATTTCACAGCTTTAAAAATTGGGTTGAGGCTTATTTAATTTGAAAGGCTGGCATTGTGCCCACTGCTTCTTCTGTTTATTATTAAATGTGCGTGCCAGCGCTTGGCCTGTATTGCTTCCACCCTGGCGAGACTGAAGAGTAGCCAACATGCAGCGGGGGTTAGGTTTGTCTCATTAAAGAGTGGTGGGCCAGGTTTATTTGGACAACTCATGGCCTGGAGTAGTGATGTAATCTCTGATTGAGTTTTACCTGGTGCAGGTCTTCATAAATGATATCAGAGCTAGTCTGTCCATCACTCGCGTAAGAACAGGAAATACCCTTCAAGAAATAACAAATTAAGGTACAGTCCAGTGGGTTAAGAAAACAGCTGTTGCATAGAGGTCCTTGTGACACATATTCACCTCTTATGCTGCACAGTCAGTTTCCAACCACCGATATTTTTTTTTTTTATTTATGTGAAATTATAATATCAGCAAAGTATACAACTCAAAAGATTTGATTGTGGGAGAACTTACCTGGCAACTCTTTTTCTGGAATATAACATCTTCTCCTAAAAGTCTTCTCCTGCTGTGTTTTTATCCCTGCGATAAATCCTACATTTGGCAGTTTTTTTATCAGCTGCGTTTTTTAAACTTGCCAACATTCACATAGCTCTCAATGCATTATTAAAATCTTCACAAAGGTGGACTAGGCGAAAGTTCAAAACTTCGCCCACCCGCAGTTTTAACAAAGGAAGGTTTTGTAGTTCTGTTGAAATTGGAAAAATGCAACAAATGGATACAGCTCAGTGGGATTTAGAAGTGCATTGAGCCCATTGTGAGGCAGATGTTGGGAGATGGTGGGTGTCGTGTCCTAAGGGCACCAATAAGGACAGACACGAAGGGTTCTATTCAGGACACTTTATTCTCTCGTCCTTACACCAGCTTAGCCCTGCACTCGACTGACTGGCCATCCCCTTTCTCCGCCCCTTCCTGTCCCTGGTCATACCTTCCTTCCTCCACCCACTCTGCTCCGCCCACACCAACCACTAGACCACCTCATCTCTACATCTCCCCCTTTGTTAGCAAAATGAGTCACCAAGAGTTACAGTTCTTCAATCAGCCGCTTGGGCTGGCGGATTGCTTGCCGTGGTCTGAGTGTGCGACCTTCAGGTACTGCGATGGTGCCGGCGCCGGATATCTGTCCCAGGTGGCTATCACCGTCGCTCTGTGTTTCGAACTGTCGAGTTCCTGACAATGTCACTCGCGACTCAAGTGTCTCTTGTAGGCCCGGGCTGCACTTCTGAAAGTGGGACACATTTCTTGTTACACGCCTGTTGTCTGACTCCGCTGTCAGCATGGTACCTCTTTGTCGGGTGACCGTTAGAGGTTCCGCTCTGAACCTACTGTCTGTCTTCTTGCACTGCTCCTGCTTGACGACCACGCAATCTCCCTCGTGGAATGAGAGGGACCGAGCACGTCTCCTGCCATCCGCGTATGCCTTCATGCTTTCTTTGCGAGCTTTGTCGGTGGCTTTCACTTCCCGATGGATGCGGCTGGGGAAAATGGGACGTAGTGCCCCCTCCCAGGTGGGTATCCGTGTCCGGACTGGGCGTCCCAGCATGAGTGTGGCCGGGCATTTGCCGGTAGTAGCATGCGGTGTCGTCCGATAGGCTCGGAGCACATCATTGAGGGCTGCTTGCGGGTCTCTCTTATCTAGAGCAGCCTGTTGAAATGTCTTTTTGAGAGTGGCCATGAATCTTTCCGCGGTGCCGTTGGCCTGCGGCCATAGTGGTGTTATCCGTCGGTGTCGCACATTCATGAGCGTCAGGAAGTCACTGAACTCCCGGCCATTGAAAGGGGGCCCATTGTCTGTTTTCACCTCAGCGGGTATGCCCCATGCTGCAAAGACTTCATCCAGGATGGTAAGCGTGGCAGCCGCGTTGGTGGATGGGACAAACCGGGCGATGGGAAACCGCGAATATTCATCTATAATGACTAACACGTACTTGCCCGACGGCATGGGGCCGTAGAAATCCATGGCCAGTTCTTGCCATACTCCTGGTGGCAGGGGCGTCATCTGAAGTGGTGCTGGCGGGTCTCCTTGCCTTACCACTTGACACTGCAGACAGTCTTTCAGGGTGTTCTCTACCATCTTGTCAAGGAAGGGGAACCAGACACGTTCACGAAGTGCTCTTTTCGTCGTGACTACTCCTCGATGGCTTTCGTGTGCCAGGTTGACGACTCCCTGTCTCAGTTGCTGGGGTATTACAATTCGGTTGTCCCGTAACAGTAGGCCATCGGGCGTGACAGATAGTTCTTCGCACACATTCCGGAACGCTTGCCACTCCTGACGCTTTGTGCTGTCACCCCTCTCGTCCTCCGGTTCTTCATGCCGCCACCTGTTTGTTCGGACCCTTCGGATCACCTGTTGTAGCATGGTGTCCTGCTGGGTGGCGTCCAGGATGGCCTCTAGGGGGACTGCTGGTGGTCGTGCGTGGTCCACCACAAAGTGGATATATTCGTCTGCCATGGACGGTGTGGGTCTCTGCAAGTCTTCCGGGTGGCGCGACATGTAGTCGGCTGGGTTGGCAGCCTTCCCTGGCTTGTGTACGATTGTGAACGTGTATTCCTGCAGACGGAGTCCCCACCTTTCGATGCGTGGTGGCATTTTGGACCGGGGGTTGCCATAAATTGTGACGAGCGCCTGGTGGTCTGTTACCATGGTGAAATGCTTCCCGTAGATGAACACGTGGAAATGCTCACACGCCCACACGACCGCAAGGCTCTCCTTTTCCGGTTGGGAGTAGGCCTTCTCCGTGTCGGAGAGGCTCCGGCTGGCGTGTGCCACAATGTGGCGGTGGTCCGAGTCCTTGTCATATTGAGCCAGGATGGCTCCCAGCCCGACGGGGCTCGCGTCCACTGTTATTTCGGTCTTGCGATCCGGGCTGAAATAAGCCAGGCTTTCCACTGTGCCCACAGCTTTCTTTATGTCCTGGAAGGCTTGCTCGCATTCAGGGGTCCACTCAAATGCCTGCCCCTGTTTGGTGAGAGTGCGAAGTGGGTGACTGATGGTGGCATAGTCCTTAATATATCTTGAGCAGTAGCTCGCCATGCCGAGGAACGACCGCACGTCACTGACGTCCAGTGGACTCTTGGTGCTGTTCAGAGTACTCACTTTGTCAGGGTCTGGTTGCATTCCGGCTCCTGAAAAGATGTGGCCAAAGAATTTCAGCTGCGACTGATGGAACTCGCATTTCTCCCTGTTGAGTGTGAGGTTAGCGTCCAGTAGAGCATGACAGACCCTGTCTAAGGCCGTGTCGTGGATTTGGAGTGTTGCTCCATAGACGAGAATGTCATCGCTGTAGTTCAGCGTATTTGGGATGTGATGTATCGTTTGCCGGATGGCTTCTTGGAAAATTTCTGCGGCTGATGAAATGCCAAAGTTCAGTCTCTTGTATCTGAACAACCCCAGATGTGTTGCAAACGTCGTGATATAGCGGGAACTCTCGTGTAGTTCCAGCTGATGGTAGCCTTTGTTTAAGTCCAGCTTGGAAAACACCCTCGCCCCATTGAGGGCGGCGATCATGTCGCTTAAGTGCGGTCCCGGATGACGCTCTCTCTCAATGGCGGTATTGGGCATTCTCATGTCCACACAGAGTCGCACTTTCCCTGGTGTTCCTTTCTTCGGTACTATCACGACTGGAGAAACCCACGGTGTGGCGCCCTCTGTTCGTTCGATGATGTCGGCGTCCAGCAGATCCTGCAGCTCTTCCTCCACCGCTTGCTGGAGGTGGAACGGTACCTTCCGCGGGTGTTGGGCAACCGGGCGGACCTGGTCATTTATGTGGAGGCGGATCTGGCCCCTGTTCATTTTCCCGAGTCCGGAGAACAGCCTCGGGAACTTGTGAATGGTGTCATTGTCACTGGTGACGCGGTACAGGATTTCCACCAACTTCAGCCGTTCAGCAGTCGGGAGACTGAGGAGACAGTCAGCTTCCGGTCCCTCGATGACGTGAATCACAGCCGGAATAGATGTTGTTTGATGCCTCAGTGTCGTGGAAAACTTCCCAAGGCAAGGGAGTGGTTTCCTGGACATCCAGGTGTAGACACGCACATGTGCGGGATTGAGCCGAGGCCGAGGGTTCATCTTTTTGTATTCCGTGACTGGGATGTAGTTGAGGGATGCTCCACTGTCCATCACGAATTTCGTGGGATGCGTGCCAACGCTGATGTCCAGCCGAGGGTATTTTTTTAGTTGGTCTGGATCGGCGATCATGTTGGCATATTCAACGGAGTACTCATGTTCACTTGAAAGTGATTCGGAGTCTCTGGATGGTGACCTTCTAGACCACCGTGAGGACTGCGACTCCCTGCTGGACTGGGAGGACTTGGAGGAGGACTTCCGGCGGTCTCGTACCGCGCGCGCGTGATGGCGGCGCGTCTCGCCTCTTGGTGACCTCGTGGAGGCCTTTTCTTTCTCCCGGCGGTAGTCCCCGCACATTGTCTCAAAATGGTTGTTGCGACCACACTTGTGGCACTTCTGTCCCAGGGCCGGGCACGCCCCGATGTGTGGGAAGTCGTATCCACAACGGTAGCATCTTCTCAACGGCGCCTTCTTCCCATAGTCTTGACGCCGGCTTCTCTTCCCCGAGTCAGGCCGCCGATGGCCAGAGCGACGGGGGTGTCTCGATGGCGGTCGAGTTTGCCGTTCCCATTCTTTCGACCCCCGGCGAGGGCGGTCGGTGCGCACTTGACACACCACCTCCTTGCGATCCACGCGTCCTGCCTCCATGGTCTTGGCTTGTTCTTCCGTCTGATCATGGAGCCTTGTGATCTCTTCTATTTCATCCAATGTGTGGCTCTTTTTTAGTAGCTTCCTGCGTAGCGTCTCTGACTGGCAACCGTCGATCACCCGCAGGCGTATGGCGTCGTCCGTCGAGAACTCGTCGAATTCACAGTGACGCGCCAATCGCCGCAGCCTTGTGATGTACGAGCCCATGACCTCATCCTTTTCTTGTCGCGCTCTTTGGAACACGTAACGTTCGTAATCTACGTTCTTCTTGTGCACAAACTTCCGATCCAGTGCTGCACGCACGTTTGCATACGTTCCCGCGTCTGCGGCAGGAAGTTCCTTAATCATCTTGCTGATGTCCTTGCCCACGAGGTTCCGAAGTGCGATCATTTGATCTTCATCCCCTATCACCTTCGAGCCCTTGATGTAGTCCTCAAAGTCCTCAATCCACTCTTCCCAGCGAGGGCCCATGCTGCTCCCAACCACGAGCGCTAATGGTTCTGGGGGGCGCAGGTGCGACAGCCCCATGATGATCGGTTTCGCATCCTGGCGCGCTGGAGACTGAGCAGGGGATCCGTGGTTCGACATCGTGGTGCACGTGCGATGTGCGCAGCGTCGGCGCAATGCAGGCCCAGGGACTCCTACGTGGAATCTTGTAAACTAGTTTCAGGTATGTTCCTCGTTTCTTCTTCTTCCTTTTTTTTTTTTTTTTGTATTAGCCTGTGCTTGTTTAAATTTCAGCTTTGCCTGACTTCAAAATGGCCGCCCGGGTCTATTTGCATGGGGCGTCTGGAGATCCGCCTGACTTCAAGATGGCCGCCGGTTGAATAACGCGCGTAGGTATCACACGTGGTGCCGGGCTCTCACTCCATTCATTTCAGGACTGCGCGCTGCTCAGGCGGCCCCTCTCATCATCCGCTTCACTCACTGTTCGGCAGCAGGTAGGCGGGCGGGGTCTCTCTTCGCGCTCACTGCTCCAATCTGCCTCGGGGGACGCGCGCGTCAGCGTCGTCGCTTCCCTTCCTGCCGTTCCTGGTGCCGGCTTCTCCTCAGGCAGGGCGCGCCTTGCGCTCTTGTTCTTTTCTTGTTACGGGGCTTTCACACGCTTCGGGCGTGTCGCGAGTGGCGGCGCTTCCGCTGGTTTTCTCGACCAGCCCTTCACCGGACTCGCTAGTGTGCTGGTGTTCCAGGGAGAGCAGCTAGCTCCATCCCACCCTCGTCGCCAGCTGTCGTGTCCTAAGGGCACCAATAAGGACAGACACGAAGGGTTCTATTCAGGACACTTTATTCTCTCGTCCTTACACCAGCTTAGCCCTGCACTCGACTGACTGGCCATCCCCTTTCTCCGCCCCTTCCTGTCCCTGGTCATACCTTCCTTCCTCCACCCACTCTGCTCCGCCCACACCAACCACTAGACCACCTCATCTCTACAGTGGGGTGGGTACAGACAATGCATTACCTTTTAAAAGAATGCTATTGCTGATTTCTCATCACCAGTATACCAGTTGAGTGGCACACTATGCTAAGCACAATTTTTTAGCTTATGTGTTTTTAAGCCACACCCTCAATTACATCAGCCACGCCCCTTCGGGAGACCCTTTCCCCCAGTTTTTTATCCTACTTAAAGCCCTGCCTATTAGTACAACGGAAAAATTGCCAAATAAAAGGCAGGTTGCAAAACGTTGGTGTGCAATTTGCACGGGCTCCTAGCACCTCACTTTTCGTACATCTGGCCCTATATGATGTAGAGCATTTGGATCCTTGTGACAAGGGGCATCTTCCAGAGTACACAGTAGACCCTGGTCGGTGTGGCAACATCTATGATCACCCGTCGTCCCAATCTCGCCCCTAAAGCAGACAGATAGCCAAATGTTTTTGTCTGACTCGTGTCCTTGGTTCAGACTATACATAGAATGGAGGCAAATGACAACTGTTTTCTGATTTGCAGACTTAAATCATTCCACAGAGGATTCCAATTAGGATCTTTGCTCTAGTTACTATGCCTTGTAGACTCAACCACCCATCAGTGCTCCTTTTAGCTCCCCTCTTTCGTACCCCTTTTTAGGTCGAGCCTGGGCGGCTCGACCTAAAATTGGCTCCTGAGGTATGGCATAGAAGTTCCTCCCATTTCTCGCCCATCTTTTCAATTGGCTCCTGTTACTGTCCTTGCGAAATCGTTGCTTTTGATTTGTGAATAGACCTAGTAGTCCCTCCTTGGTACCGTCCTGTTTGCATTTGTAACCTCCCTTAACAACTGGAGTTTTTACTTGTGTTGTTACACGATCTGCTTTACAAGTTGGTGAACACTATTTTCTTAAATGATTTTCCCCTATTCCACCCACGACATCGCAGCAGGCCGTCTGCTTTTAAATTATTTGTTTTTAAACTATAGCGCCATCTACTTTAACTATAGCGTCCACACTTATTTTATTATTTAATTTACAGAACGGGACACTTTCAGTTTAGCGGCTGCGCTTTTTTAATTATTTCATTTACAGCATGGGCCGCTTTCACTTTAGCGGCTGCACCTTTTTATTTATTTAACAGCGTGGGCTGCTTTCACTTTAGCAGCCGCGCTACAGAACCTTTTAAATTATTTTTTTTTGTTCTAGGTGAAAGTGCATCATATGCGCTTTCACTTTAATGTTGGCCACACCCCTTTCTTTAGACGCTGCTCGCTATAACCTGCATACGGCGAGCAGTGTCTAAAGAAAGGGGTGCGGCCACCATTAGAGAGGTCTCGCATTTGCTAGAGTTTGAGCGATTGGCATTGAAAATGAAAATGCTTTTTATATATATGTTGCTTTAAAAACGCATAAATAAAAGGCATTATCATTTACAATGCCAATAGCTTAAACGCATGCAAATGCGAGACCTATTGCACTGAAAATGCTTGTTGTAAAGTGCTCCACCGACGCCTGCTGAACACAGGAGTGCTTTAGTACACTTTAAGAATACATAATAGCCAGTTAAACTCCTTTGGCGTCTTTTCTCTATCACTTGTTTGCAAGCCTTCCACAGAGTCTTATCTGGCCTTTTACAAGCCCATCCCTTTTGTTGGCACTTTCTGTGCCACTGACTAAGCCAATCAGGGCGACTGGCACAGGTCTTAGAAGAGGAACAGCTTTTTAATTTGTACAAGTGTCACATTCTCCCTTGTAAATAAAAGGAGACCACTTGTGTTATTTGATCCTGGGTGATTTATATCCCTTTTATTAATGATGTATAGCTTTTTATTGTGCTAATGATGAATGGGAGAACTGAATAACTGGCACATGCATTTACAATGACAAATTATAGGCAAATGCAATTTAATCTGTCTGCGCAAGTTTACAAAGGTTTTCAAGTAATTGCTTCCAGTGTTTATGTCAAACAGAATCACTGCCTTTTAACTTGTAGATGCCGCTTTGTGGGTTGATAATGTTTAGAACAAGATGACAAAGTACGGAGAAACAACACATCAAAGAGATGTTATTGGGTTAAAATTGCAAAGATGCTTAGGTCACTTAAAACAACAGTACTTAGATTATACACAATACATTTAGATATGTATGTCTCATGTCTGGCAAATTGCATAACTTAAAAGGAGGTGTTAACTCATTCGCAAAGGAGAAGCTGTCCCCCTATTGGACCAATTTCCCTTTGGAATCACAAAGTGGTGTCACAATTCACGAATTACCTACATTCAATGAATTTTATATCTTTCTCATAAATTACAGATTTATATGTTGGGCCTGAGAAATATTTGCGGACGTGTACGAATATATCCGTGGTCATGTATTAATAACTTTTAATACAGCACTCGTTTCATATAGCATCCGTTTAAGCATTTTTGCTTTGTAGGGTTGTGAATAATGTGTTCTGTGGACCTATTTTACCATCTCAGGCTTCAGGCGACAAACACAAACCACTGCAACTTTTTTCGTATCACTTGGACCCCTTACTAATCCCTTACTAATATTTAGTTTTATAAATTTCTTAAGACATTTCTGTCCATAAATCCCCAAAATGACCCATGTCCCAATTTCATGCGGAAACATTTACGTATTTCATATAAAACAGCAAAGCTACATAAAAACTGTGCAATTTAAATAGAAAAACCCTGTTTAGAAACAGAACTAATAAAAAAAATACAAAGCGTCTTAAAATGACTGAAATAAGGCAACAGCAATATTAACTTAATTGGACTCTGAGTCCTGTAGCTAATCAAAGGCTAATTAGAACATTGGAATGTTGGGAGCTCCATTGAAAAGCCCGGTAGAAGTCCTGAGCTCCAACATTACAATGTTTGCTCACAGCTGCTGCTGTGTACAAAAGGCCTCACGGAGCCTGAGGGGATTTAAATCCCCTCGTGCTCCGTAACGCCTTTGTTTTACAAATTAGAACATTCTGCCCTCTAGGGGCGGAATGTTCAAATAGCCTTAGAGCCCTCCTTAGCGGGCTCTATCGGCCATTAAAGGCCCACTCCCTTGTTAAAGTCCCCTGCCTTCGGCGCTGCAGCGGAGCTTTCAATGGCCGGTAGAGCGCGCTATGGCGGGCTCTACGGCTATATTAAACAATGTATAACCAGTCCTTTAAGAACATGGTTTTAAGGCATTTTGTCCGTATTACCTTGAATATGGGCAAAGAAGCAAAATAAGTGCTAAATCATTAGATCTAAGAAACTGTTAGCCGCATTTTGTCAATATGTTGGCACCTGATCGACTATAGTAGTTAGTTTGCACCCTCATCCGAAATCAAATAAGCTCACGGTATAAGTTGGGAATTGGAAGCATTTGACTGTTCCTGGAGTCACCTTAGTTTAAAAAATTGACCAGACATTTTTTTCACTCTCAATAAACAATATGTATCAATATTGAGGGAACTTGCTAGAAAACAAATAAGGAGAGAAATGCCCCATCTTCCACCACTGCAAGTCTGTTTGACCAGCTTCCTGCATCTCCATTTTGAATTAGGGTGACCACTTACCTTACCTTCAGGTAACTATAGATTCTGTTTTTAGTCCTGAATGTCTGGGTGATATCCTAAAGCATTCTGAGTGTTGTAGTCTTGTTTTGCTTCCATTGAAATACCTTGACTAACAAACCTGAATCAGTGATCTTTGCCTGCCGAAACTGCAGCTTCACCAGCCAGCGTACCCTAGCACTTCCTGCCCCCCCACCAAGGCAGGCCAAAACCATCTCGGATGCATACTGCTCAATACCCGCTCTGTCCACAGGCACGCCGTCAAACTCTGGGACCTGCTTGACTCATCCTCCCCGGACGTCGCTTTCCTGATGGAGACCTGGATGAGCACCTCATCGGCACCCAACGTTGCCATAGCCATCCCGGATGGCTACAAGATCACCCGCAGGGATCGCACCAAGTGACCGGGAGGAGAAATCGTCCACAGAAATACCCTCAGAATCTCAACCAACACCGAAGACACCCTCGGCACCGTCAAACACCTGCACTTCTAGATCCACATCGATCCCAAGACCACCCTCCGAGGAACCCTTGTGTATAGACCCCCCGGACCCGGCCACAGTTCAGCGACTCTATCACAGACACAGTCAGCTCGCATGCCCTGGCCTCCACAGACTATATCCTCCTTAGAGACCTGAACTTCCACCTCGAGAACACTGATGACAGATACTCCACCACACTGCTGGACGACCTCGCCAACCTCGGCCTCAAACAGCTCGTCACAACACCCACCCACTCCGCCGGACACATGCTCAACCCCATCTTTTCCCTCCAGCAGCCACGTCACCTTCAGCCACACCATCGAACTCCATTGGACCAACCACCGCTGCATAAACGTCTCCTTCGAGAAAACTACCGCACACAACCACCAGAAAAGAATCCCCCCACTGCAGCTGGAAGAAAGTCTCCGAAGACCAGCTTATCACCACCCTCGCCCAAGACCCACCAATCGTCCACACCGACACAGCCACCCGCAACCTCAGGCAATGGATCGAAGACTGTGCCAACACTTTTGCCCCGATCAAGAAACCCTCGAACAGACGCACTGACAGAAGGGTCATCTGGTTCACCTCCGACCTCCAGGCATCCAAGAAGGCCTGCCGAACTATAGAGAAGAAATGGCACCAGGAGCAAACACCGGACAACTATGCAGCCCTCAAGAACGCCAGCCGCAGACACCACCAACTCATTCGAACTGCCAAAAGGACCTCCTTCAAGGAACGCATCGACAACCACGCACACAACAGCAAAGAGCTCTTCAACCTCGTGAAAGAACTCGCCAACACCAGCTCCAGCTCCATCGACATCCCGCCGTCACAAGACCTCTGCGACTCCCTAGCCACCTTTTTCCACCGCACGATCGCAGACATTAACGACAGCTTCAACACCCAGCCTCCCCCGTCAGCTGCCGACACCCTGGACCCACCGCCCCCCAGGCCGCCTGATCTCCTAGAACCATGTCAACGACGAAGACACCATCAAGACCATGAACACCTCCACTCCAGCTCACCATCAGACGCCTGTCCCCACCACATCTTCAACAAAGTGAGCTCCATCATCGCACCCCAACTCCGGAAGATCTTCAACAGCTCATTCGAGACCGCCACCTTTCCGGAAAGCTGGAAACACGCAGAGATCAACACCCTGCTCAAGAAACCCAAGGCAGACCCAAAGGACCTGAAGAATTTCCGGCTCATCTCCCTGCTCCTGTTCCCAGCGAAAGTCATCGAGAAGATCGTCAACAGACAACTGACCCAATTCCTCTAAGAGAACAACACCTTGGACTCGTCCCAATCCTGATTCCGCAGCAACCACAGCACCGAAACCGCCCCCATCGCCGCCACCAACGATATCAGGGCCCTGCTGGACAGCGGCGAAACCGCGGCCCTCATCCTCCTGGACCTCTCGGCCGCCTTCAGCACCGTCTGCCACCACACCCTACGCACACGCCTCCACGATGCAGGGATCGGTGATAAAGCCCTGGACTGGATCACCTCCTTCCTCACCCACAGGACCCAGAGAGTCCGCCTCCCCCATTCCGTTCCGAAGACACCAAGATCACCTGCGGCGTACCACAAGGATCATCCCTCAGCCCGACCCTCTTCAACGTCTACATGGCACCGCTCACCAACATCGTCCGATCACACAACCTCAACATCATCTCATACGCAGACAGCACCCAGCTGATCCTCTCCCTCACAAAAGACCCCGCCACCGCCAAAACCACCTTCCACGAAGGTATGAAGGCCGTCGCCAAATGGATGAAGAACAGTCACCTGAAACTGAACTCGGACAAGACGGAGGTCCTCATCCTCGGATCCACCCCCTCCGCCTGGGACATCTCCTGGTGGCCGGCCTCGCTGGGTACTGCTGCGACACCCACCGACCACGCACGCAACCTGGGGTTCATCCTGGACTCATCTCTTTCTTTTTTTTTTTTTTGAAACTGTTTATTACAAAACTCAAAAAATATACAAAGATGGGCCTACAACCTTCCGGCCGGCCGCTAGTAAACAAAAGGAGCATATGATACACATTGTAGAGCGCGCGTTGCGGCTAAGGAAGATGCACAGGAGTTAGCAGCGTTGATAGCCACACCATCCGGACCCCACTGTACGGTTTCATTTTAAACTGAAATAACAACCAGAAAAAACAAAAACCACAAGGCAATCTACAATCAGAAATAGCAGCATGTGCTCCCCTGAGAGGGGGACCCTACCAATCCATAGGAGTATCAAGAAGGGGAAGAGATCAGGATTAGGGCTGGGTAAAACTCAATGCCCGGAACAGGGAAGATGGGTCGGCTACGGGGATGGGGCAGGCGACGGATCGGGCAATAACGGTGGAGTACAGATTCCCCCGCGGTAGGCGTTCCAGGGGCCCCAGACTTTCACCCATGTCCCAGGCTTACCTCTCGCAACATACACCACCTTTTCCCGAAACATGCACCAATCCATATGTTCCTTCCAGGCCGAGACAGTCGGGGACCTCTGAGATCCCCACAGTTGAGCAATATCACGCTTGGCCACCATATATCCCAGAGTCACCCACCACGTCTGTGGCGCCGAGTAGTCGGTAGGTTCCCATACATTCAACAGGCATCTCCTCGCTTCGGGTAGCAGCACCACATGCGTAACCACACGCAGGACCTCATGCACACCACGCCAGAATCGCTCCACCTCCGGGCATTCCCACAATATATGCAGAAAGGTCCCCAAAGCGCCACACCCACGCTTACACAACCCGTACACAGCATAGCCCATACGCAGAAGCCTCGGCCCCGTCATGTAGACTCTGTGGAGTATCTTGAGCTGGACGAAGCGAAGGCGGGCCGGTATGGCCACCTCTTTCGGGGAGGCCACCGCAAGGGTCCAGTCCTCGTCGTCCAGCTCCAGTCCATCGGCAACCCAAGCCTCACGAAGGGCAATCAGCAATCCCGTGCGGTCATTGATCAGTTTTTTGTAGATCAGTGAGATCGTGCTGTCCGGAACGTGTCCATCCAGCACTCTATCCTCAAGGGGGGAACACTCCGGGATGGATGCAACGTCCGGGAAGACGGAGCCCAGTGCATGACGGATCTGCAAATACCGAAAGTACTCCCTGCCATGCAAGTGGAACTCCGTCTGCAGCATCTCGAACGTTTTAAATCCTCCCCTCGTCCAGAGATCCCCCACCTTGCTAATGCCTATCATGTCCCACTTCTCGAAGCCCTTCGAGGTCCACAGGGAGCCCAACTGCTCGGACGCGTATAGTGGTGACGCCCGGGTCAGACGATCCTTCCACCCCATCGCCACATTAGCCGCGTGCCACACTCGCACCATGACACGCGTGGGGCGGGTCAGCCGAGCGTCGGGCGTGCTGGAGTGGAGCGCTCGATTATAGTCCCCACCCGGGAGTAGCATCTTATCCATTTCGAATGCCGGGTTTAAAGCGGGCCCATACAGGCCGTGATTAATCGCAGCCAGCTGGGAGGCTCAATAGTATCGTTTGATATCCGGGAGGGCAATCCCGCCGTCATACCATGGGAGCGTCAGCTTCGCCAGGGCGATACGCGGCCTCCCGTCTCAGAACAGGCGGCGCTGCAAACTCTCCACCTCACGGAAGTAGCGCGCTGGGACGGGGTCCATAGTATTCTGCAAAGCGTAGAGGAAGCGCGGCAGAGACATCATCTTAAACAATGCCGCCCGGCCGAGCGGCGAGAGCGGTAAGCGCCGCCAGCGCGTGACATCTTCCTTCAGGCGCTGGAGGGGGGGAAGCAAGTTCCGATCATACCGGGCCTCCGGGTCCAGAGTAATGAAGACACCCAGGTACCGAAATCCCTGCGGGGCGATCTGGATCGGACAGCCCCTCGGGAGAATGGGCGCCTCCCCAGAGAGAACATACACGCACGATTTAGCCCAGTTGATGACAAGGCCGGAGTTACGACCAAATGAATGCAAAACATCAACCAGTACTATAAGTGAGTTACGTGGGGAAGCTAGGTACAAGAGGATGTCATCGGCGTATAGGGATACGCGGTCCTCATGCTCGGGGGTCCAACGGAGACCACGGATGGAAGGCTCCCACCGCAGCCACTCTGCCAGGGGCTCCAAGGCAAGCACAAAAAGGAGCGGCGATAAGGGGCAGCCCTGCCGCGTGCCCCGGCCCAGCTCAAACGAAGCCGATACTCTACCGTTCACCACCACCTGCGCCAATGGGCCCGAATACAGCAATTTGACCCAACTGATGAACCCTGCGCCAAAGCCAAACTTCGCAAGCATCGCCCAGATGTATGGCCATTCAAGCGTATCAAACGCCACGGTGGCGTCCAGGGATGCCAAAATGGCCGGCTCCCGTATGTACTGAACACGTGCAAGCACCCCATGCAAACGCCGCAAGTTAAGAGCTGTGTTACGATGGGGAATAAAGCCGGACTGATCCTGGTGAACCAGTTCGCCCACCACGCCGACCAGCCGATTGGCCAGGACCTTGGCGAGAATTTTAGGCTCCGCGTTCAGTAGCGAAATGGGCCGATAGGATGTAACCCGGTCCCGAGGTCTCCCCTCCTTGTGGATAACCACGATTGTAGCCAGACGCTGGTCCAGCGGGAGGGAGCCCACCGAATGGGCCTCCAGGAACATCGATCGGAGATGTGGTGCCAGCGTATCCGGTCTCAATTTGTACAACTCGATGGGGAGACCATTAGGACCCATGGCCTTGCCGGAAGCGACCGAACGTATGGCGAGGGCGATTTCGTCGGAGGTTGGAGCGGCGTCCAACGACACTCTGTCCTCCTCCGAAAGGGAAGGCAGCGCGATATCCCTGAGCAGGGTACGGGAATCCTCTTCAGAGCAGGAAGACACCGGGGAATACACCCCACGGAAATAGTCCGCGAAGCAGGAGACAATTTCTTCCGGCTCAGTAACACACACACCGTCTGTTTTCTCAATCAGCGGGACTACACGACTCGCTCTCTCCTTTTTGTCCAGCCACGCAATCAATTTACCAGCCTTATCACCCACATCATACAATCTCCCCTGTTGCTCTCTACTGAGGCCCCTGGCTGCCTCCGTGACGAGGGCCCTATAGGCCGCTTCCTTGAGTTGGAGGACATGCAATACGGCATCCGTCACCCCACTTTCTAGATTACCCTCCAACTCGGCTATCTCAGCTTCCACCCGGGTCACCTCCTCCCGCTCGCGCCTCCGGGTGTGGGAAATGAGGGACAGGGCCTCTCCTCGTAGTACTGTCTTGAATGCCTCCCACAGTGAGACAGCCGAAGGCACGGACCCCACATTCTCGTCAAAGTAGCGCTGGAGGGATTTAATCAATTCAGCGCGAATAGTGGGGTCGCGCAAGTACCAGGGATTGATCGGGACCACCCTACCCTCACCCCTCGGAAAAAGGTCCAGGTGTAACCGGAGCGGGGAATGGTCCGAGTGAAGGACTGGGTTATTTCTAAGACCCAGCGGTGCCAGGGAACAACACCTGAAACCTTCGTGGGTTACCTGTTCTGGCGTACCAAACACAGAGACACGGGACACTTCCAGCGACGTCAGAGATCAGCGTTTATTTACTGCAGGGATACAGAGGTCACAAGAAGTACACAACGTGTAGGTTCTCGGAGACTGCTTCAAATTCGTAGAAGTGGATCGCTCCTTTTATACAAGTTTTTGCCATAGCACAGTATGGCGAACAAAGGTTACAACTCAGTTCCCACAATAAACTTCAAAAGGGTCGTGTTCATGTTTCAGGAGGCCGGAACATAATTACAACAGTCTTGCCGGTTCTCAACTGTAAAAACATATTCCCACCGCAATAAACACATTCCATCCTAACCATAAACACATTAAGAGGAAGGACGAGAAACAGATGCAAGGAAAGGACAAGAATACACAACAGGTTAGAAAAGAGTGTCAGGGGCAATAAAGGAAACTCGATAGAAGGGTCAAAGACCTCGTGTCTAATGTATGCGTGGCTGAAACAATAGACCGGAGCGGCAAGATGAGCCTTGAGCGGGGCCATCTGCCTTACTCGTGTCATTTCCCTCATCGTAAAAGTCACCTCAAAGAAACACGTGTCCTTCGTGCAAGCTTGAAAGTCCCAGGGTCACGAAGCGGACAAAAAGCCCGTTCGCTGGCTACCTGAGGGCAAGAAACAAAATGGATGCTGTATCTAAAATGGAACCCGAGGGTTCGGATGAACAAACCCAAAAATGAAACGAACCATACGTGGCTGCATAGCGAAACTGCGTACACCCACTATACTCGTCATTTGCGGTTCGTGGATACCAAACTCATCCATATTCGTCAGCACTCAAAAAGTGCCGTCCCGTCTCATACGGAACCTCAGACGCTCCTTTTGCCCTCATGTAGGCAAGTACTAGTCAAAATCGGATTCTATATCAATATTCATCAGATCGTTCAGCTGCTGCTGGAACATCATCCTATTCATCAACGTCTCCTTGGTAACAGATGGCCGCCTTATACACGTCGCAGCACATAAGCCACATAAGGCAGGACCACACTGTACACAAAGACAACACGTGAACAGAAACGTTACAACAGCCCCTACGATCATTAGAATCTTCCAACCCCAGGTTGACATCAGGCCCCAAAACCATCCCAGGAGCGTCCAATTACCTTCGTCCACGTGTATGGACTCGGAAATCTTGTGCAACTTCGAGATGGCTTGGTAAACAGTTGGAGCATTGTCAGGAATAAAAATGCAACAACTCGAGTGGATAATTTTACACACACCCCCTCTATCTGCAAGAACAACGTCTAGAACCATACGGTTCTGCAACGTCATGAGTCTATCCGCCTGTAGTTCAGCTGTTAGATTACCAAGGGCATTTGCAGTAATATTAGCAGTCGACTCCACCACACGGGTCAACTGTCTTAGGTTCCTACTATTAACCATAGGTCCCCAAAACGGCAAGAAACCCTTAAAGAAGTCTCCTGCTTCTTGACCGGCAGTGTCCTCTTTGCTAATAACGCCTCTCACGACTCTAGTTTTGTGGTAGTCCGAAGCAACTGTGAAAGTCGGAGGTAAAAGATTCGCAATATAACAGGTACCCGAAAAGTCGCGGGGTAACCATGTATACGCGCGTTCATAACATACAAAATAGGTGCCCTTAGCAGTCAGAAAAACAGGGGAGGAGAGCATCGGTAGGACATACGTATCAGTGCAAGCACTGTTCCCAAGTTGTGCTCTTGGATTTCGACCCAAACCTTTCAAGCAGAAATTACCAAGGTGCGGTACAATCCATATTGGGGACGAGCTCTTAAGCTGTCTATCACCCACTGACATACTATACTCAGTCTCACTCAGATCCTTATAGGCCTGCACTTCTTCATCTGGAATGAGTGATGCATCAAAAATATCTCTATCCAGATCTGCTATGGCTATCGCCAAAGGCTTGTGGTACGGCCCAGGACCAAAATTGACAGACCGTGGCTCTCGACTGGGGTAGGAATCTAGTGCACTACGGAACATAGTTTGGAATGCTCGAGCTGAACCCTGGGGGCTGTATGGAAGGACCAGATACGGAATACCCCTATCCATGGTGTGTGGCATTAACCCACATACCCAACAATTGGTAGTATTCACCACCAACTGATGCTGATGTAGAAGTTGAACAAAGGAATTATTCATGAATTCCGCACGCCTAACCTGCTCATGTTGAGGCAAAGGATGAAAGGAATGTGGGGAGACAGTGGTGAGGGAACTTAGGTTAGGAGAAAAAGTAGGTGAAACAGAAGGCAAGAACAACGGCACTCCGAAATACACTCCACCCACCAATAACATAGACAAGGCCAGAAACAGTAGAAACACCTGAAACAAAAAACATTTTGTTCGTACAACCCTCCATAATTCTGATCTCTGTGCCAACACCCTTTCTTCTACCACCAGCTTAGAGAATGCCATCCTCTACAAACCGTCCGTGACGTACTTGACGCACTTCGTTCTGAGTAGCGATTATCAATCCCCAGGAGTTCCCAGAGATCGACAAAAGTAACCAACCTAGCGTCAGAAACCTGCTAAACAGAAAGGAGTACCCGCACGGCCCTACGGTGACCCGGATGGCGAGGTTTCCACGAAACGTTTAAATTTATTACAAGTCTCTTAGCAGTGGAAAAACACAAACAACTCAAAAAGAAAGGATGTAATCGTTCATAATATTCGTAACGTCAAAAACCACTGTACTGTTACTTTTTATTAGTCCTTGAACGAAGAAAGTATCGACTTCTTCCAGGTCGAGTTTGCTCTACAAACAATTGTTCAGCTGACGCAACAGTGTTCGATGAAGTGGACAACGAGTCAGACCTTGGGTTCCCTACTACTGATGACTCCACATGTGGATCTGGCAGTGACGAATCCTCCTCCACAAGTTGAGCGTCACTAAATGGCACAAAGTGCAAAGGAGTCTCAGTTTCTGAGGCCGAAATCCCAGTCCTCACCCAACCGTCAGTTGGTAAGGGGATCGGTACCTTCTTTGTGTGGCTGGCATGCACCCAGTTTTTCCGACCCTCCAACCGAACCGCTGTCCTCGTCGTCAATAGGACTTGATAGGGTCCGACGAATCTTGGCTCCAAGTTACGCTTTCGACCAAAATTTCGGGTAACCACCCAGTCTCCTGGCCGGAGCTGGTGTCCAGGACCCTCTGTCTGCGCCGGTAGAGCTTCAAGGACCTGTTGATGGATTAACCGTAGTTTAGTGGTCAAATCATGCAGGTAATCAATTAACATTGGATACTCAAGACTATCAAAAGCCCTAGGCCTCGGGACTCCCCAAATATTTGCAGGGCGACCGAACACAATCTCATATGGGCTAAGCCCTACTCGAGAGTGTACGGTTGCTCTGGTCGATAGGAGAGCCAGAGGCAAGGCATCAGGCCATGACAGACCAGTCGTAGCTTGAACCTTAGCGAGTTTCAGCTTCAGGGTACCATTGTACCCTTCAACCAAACCCGCTGCCTGAGGATGATTAGCACTGTGGAATTTCTGTCTAATTCCAAGGCCCTTACACACACTCTGCATTACACTTCCCACAAACTCACTCCCATTATCCGACCATACAACCCGTGGCATTCCGTACCGAGGAAAGTATTCCTTCAGCAGGATTTTTGCTGTGGACAGGGCAGTGTTATCCTTAAGAGGATAGGCCTCAATCCATCTGGAGAACGCGCAAACCACAACCAAAACATACTTCAGGTTATTGCATCTCTCCATATGGATAAAGTCCAGCTGGATAACCTCAAAGGGACAAGCAGGAGGAGCAAAATGACCAGGAGGAGTGGGGGTGCCTTTTCCGGGATTATGCATCAAACACACCATACAATTCTTAACCACTCTTTCGGCACACTTAGCAATACCCTCATTCCTCCATACAGGGGACAAGAACTTACATATTCCTTTCGCACTAATATGTGACAACCCATGAGCCATCGTCACGACAGCTAATACGTACGCATCTGGTAACATCCACCTCTGACATTCCGTCAGGTCAACCCAACATCCATGCATATCCAATTTCCCTGTACTTTCTTTCCACTTGGTCTTTTCAGCTTCAGTAGCTTCGTTCTGAATTGCTTTCACACTCTCAACGGTATTTTCACACATACCAGTCTCCGTCGGCCACCTTACTGAACTCGTAACATACATTCGAGTCGCAATATTCTTAGCCGTTTCCTTAGCGATTTCATCCGCAAATGCATTACCACGACCAACATCATCCGTCACTTTTCGATGTGCACTGCATTTAACAATCGCCACTTGTTTAGGCAACGTAAGTGCATCCAAAAGATCATTCACGAGATGCCCGTGTTGGATCTTCGTACCATGCGATGTCATAAATCCTCTTTCTCTCCACAATCTTCCAAAGTTATGCGCAACACCAAATGCATATTGACTGTCAGTGAACACATTCACTCGCTTTCCCTTCGACAGAACACACGCTCTTGTCAATGCAATTAACTCTGCCGCTTGCGCAGAATTCTGGTTCAATCTCGCAGTTTCCACAACCGTGCTCAACGTCACCACAGCATACGCAGTCGTCACATCGCCATTCGGCAATTTGAAGCAAGAACCATCCACATACAAAGTACCATCGGGATCTGCCAAGGGAGTGTTTTTCAAGTCCACACGACCTTTTGTTTCTTCTTCAGTCCGTAAATAACAATCATGTGGCAGCACATCATCTGATTCCATATTAATCGGCAACAATGTCGCCGGATTCAGTACATTACAACGTTTGATCTGTATATGACTTGCCAAAAGGGTCAGCTCGTACCCAGACAACCTTGCACTCGTCAGATGTTGAGTCTTTGTCCGATTCAAGAGCGTATCAACTGCATGCGGAACCATTACTATGAGCATATTATCCATGACCAAACCTGCGGATTGTCGAATAGACGCCGCAGCTGCCGCTGTCGCCCTCAAGCAACTCGGCAACGCTCTAGCTACCGGGTCTAAGGTCGAGGAAAAATATGCACACGGACGCTGCTTATCACCAAATTGTTGCGTTAAAACACTCAACGCACAACCGTCCCTCTCATGGACGTATAATGTGAATGGCTTGCTGTAATCAGGAGTACCTAACACAGGAGCCGAACACAACGCATCACGTAGTTCAGAAAAACTTTTCTGACATTCCTCCGTCCAAGGCAAAGGAGTCGAAACGTCCTTGCACGTGAGAGCTACCAATGGCTTCGCTAACAGTGAAAAGTTCGGAATCCACTGTCTGCAGTATGACGTGATACCTAGAAAGGCACGCACATCTCTCTGAGTTGTTGGCACAGTCATTCGAGCAATTGCTGCAATTCGTTCAGGGGTCAACCTCCTTCCCGCCTTTGACAATAAGTGACCGAGATAGGTAACTTCTTGACAACAATATTGCAGTTTGGAAGGTGACACTTTATGATGTAATGCACAGAGATGCTGTAACAGAGACACTGTAGCGGCTCTACAGAGCTGTTCAGTGTCAGCAGCGACCAATAGATCATCAACGTACTGAATCAAGGCTGCACCAGCCGGTAACACAAACGCATCAAGTTGACTCTTAAGAGCTTGGCTGTAAATTGATGGACTCTCACAGTAGCCCTGTGGTGCGCGCTTGAATCTGAAGCTGCGACCGCCTAATGAGAAACCGAACAAATCTCTGCTTTCCTCAGCAATCGGAATGCTAAAGAACGCATTCTTCAGATCGATCACCGAGAACCATGATGCAGTGGCTGGAATCAGAGTCAGTAAAGCTGTAATGTCTGGCACCACAGGAAACTGCGGAACAACGACTTTATTCACCTCCCGTAAGTCGATAACTAGACGGTACACAGGAGGTTTGGAGGGATCCGTTCGTTTCAGAATAGGCAACACGGGACTATTGCACACATTACCCCGTGTCTCCTCAATAACATCTTTACCGATCAGATCGTAAATGATCGCTAACAATGCCCTTTCACCATCAAGGGAAATACGATACTGAGGTATACGTGGCAAACGCGCACCAACTTTCAGTTGGACAACATAAGGTGGTATATCCAACAGGCCCACGTCATTGGGACCTGTCGCCCACAAGGAGTCCGGAAGAGATCTCAATGCCGCCGGGAGCTTGTCGATCGATAAATACATAGGGGAAATCACGCTTTTACCCAACGTAAGCTCCACACCCGTAGGAGAACAGTACAAAGTCGCATGTAACCTTTTCAACAAATCTAAGCCCAAAAGATTCTCACCACAACCAGTAGTCAAAATCAAAGGAGCTTCCAGCTCATGAGACCCAATTGTAAGGGGCAAAGGGCTAGAAACTGGATTGCTAACGGGGGCGCCAGAGAATCCAACGGAAACATTCGTTAAGCCAGACAAAGGCGCGCCAGGGAGTTTCGAATGCATGATGGAACTTTTTGCTGCACCAGTGTCCAACAGAAAAGGCTCAACGACGCCCAAAGTGGCTACTGCAACATAAGGCCCTCTCTGATCAACCGGAACTGATACTTCTCCCTTCCTTTGTCCATGGCTGTCCTAGTAGATACCATCCGCATCAACATCACACTCAACATAGCAATCATCCACACGATACTGTGCAGACCGACCGGACGATGGTTCGCGTCGATCGAAACAATTGTGCGAGTCCGAAGACGTGGAAAAGCGGTCGGCCTGATTCTGGGTAACTCCGCGACCTCTACCACGGGAAGCCTGTTGAGGACCACTACGTCCTCCTCGAGCCGACACACCATTGGTCCTATCACGGAGAACCGGACAATCGAACTTCAGATGGCCCTCCCCACGACAATATGCGCATTGATTATATCCCAGCACAAAGCGAGGTGCGGGCGAAACATTTCGCGTCTGCGATCTGGAGAACTGTGGTTGTGATCTGTTTAGCTGCTGTGTATCACTGAAATTCGAACGCGGAGGATAGGCTTGCTGCAATAAGACTTTAGTTTTAAGATCCTTCGTTTTCTTATCTGCGCGCTCACTTTCCTCCTTTTCTCTATTTTCGTAATATTGGGCCGTAGCCAATATTTGGGCAGTGGTAGAAACAGCCCACGAACTCTCAGAATTCTTCAACTTGTTGCTAAGGTCGGGCAACAAGTTCGATACAAATTTATCAACGAACAGCCGCTGACCACCCTCAGAACCCATGTCCTGACCGCTATGATCAACAAACGCTTCCTCAAATCTCGTAAAGAAATCAGAAACGCTTTCATCCCTCTTTTGTTTGCACGCTGATAATTTGTCCCAATTGACGCGCATCGCTGGCATAAGTGTTTTCATGAGGGTAATTATCCTCTGAGGCAAAGCCACAATAATCTGTTCAGGTTTAGCCCCACCGACCTGCCGGGCATCTGCCGCTGTAAGGGCAGCCCAGTCACCGCCTAGCTCGGCTACGTGATTCTCGTGACGAATTTTCGCCCAAATCGGCTGAGGCACCACATTGCCAAACAACATGTCAATATCGGCTAGATTCATGACAGTAGCATCCACCAATTGGGACAGCTCCTTGTAATAACCCGCAGGATTCTTACGGGGATCAGGCAAGGATTGCTTCACTTGTAAAACTTCCGATCGTTTCCAAGGGAGGTGTATCCACACTCTCTGGAAATGGCCTGGGACAGGAGGGTTAGCAGCCGGATCACCTGGCATCCATACCGGGGGAACTTCCCGCATGGGATATTGACCAGGTTGTGCCATCCATTCCGCAGTCGCGTCCTTAAACAACGCACGAGGTTGCACCGTACGGCGAAAGGATAACAAGCGTTCTAGGGCCTCTCGAACTTTGTCACCCACGATTACACCCGTGGCAAACCGAAGCTGTAGCTCGGAAACCTCAGGTGGTATATCATCAGCTATATCATCATCCCACTCCTCTTTCAATGACTTACACAATTCTTCGAACACAAATCGTTGCGTGGGCACATTAAACTGAGAAAACGTTTCAAACACTACACGTGGGGTGTATTTAACAGGGTTACGAATCCATCTACGTGCCGTTTTCACCAACGATTCACGTTCTCTACCATCAGGAAGCTGACTGCGTCTTTGAGCGACATCTGAAAGAGTCGAGCCAAGTATCGGCCCAAAAAGCGGAGAATAGAGAGAAGCAACAGCAGTCATGAGACGACTACGAACAGAAGGAGAAGAGGAAGAAGGTGCAGGCGTAGCAACAATAGGGGTGGAAACAGTAGAAGTAGATGCAGCAGCAGGAACAACGGGAATGACAGGCTGAGGAGGGACTTGGAAAGGCGCAGTAGGGAGAGAAACCGGAACAAGAGGATGTACGAGCTGTGACCCAAGGGGATTCGGGAGTACGGGAGGAACGGCGGGCTGACCAGCAGCCGCCAAAACAGCGGGTTGAGGAAGAGGTGGACGAACGGGACCCATAACATCGGGAGCATAGGGAGGTGGTGATTTCATCAGATAAGACAAGAGCGAATCCTCCACCGCTTCTTCACCTGTCTTGTCAATATTAGAAGGTAGCACCGGATAACATTTATCCACTGCCATATGGTGAAGCCGAGCACTAACTTCCTGCTCTTTCTCATCTTTGTCTAACTGATATTGTTCTGCATTGCGCATCACCGTGATAACACCTTCTCTTTTATTTTTCTTATTCTGTTTGATTTCTTTCTGCTTGGCCTCTTTCCGCCATAACCGGAAGGAATCAAACATGGCCGGCCTAGCTTTCTTCTTAAATAATTTAGCTTCCAAATTATCTAAAACGGTAGTCTCGAAACTACCATGAGATGGCCAACTAAGGACGCCATCATTTTTAGTGTAGCGGACCCAATATTCATTATATACGATAGGACCCACGCCATGACGACTATAGAGCTCGTAAATTGGAGTTCCAACCGGAGGTATCGGACATGAATCCTCCAGCCGGGAATCCATGCTGCAACATTTGAGAAACCCAAACAAAGTACTACGGCCAGGCATCGTGCACACTAACCGAGTATACAAACTTCAAGGGCTATCGAGTTACGATGTCCTCGCAAAAAAATTGCAAGACCCTCGGTTTTTGGCAATTGCAATCGTCAAATAAAACCCAACAACTAAGAACCACGAATGCTATGGAACCATGCAAACAACAAAGCAACAGTGGGAGCGACCCACAAATACTTAACTGAGAGAACAATGGCGTCACCAGGAAGGCCCGTTGAGCGTCTCGCCGTACAAAGGACTACGCCAGGCGCCAAAACAGGTCGACAGTCAGGGCATCGGTCCGTCGCAGCCGTCAGGAGGCGGGGATCTTCGCGGGAAGAGGCGTCGGGCCACTTATTTCGACAACTGGATCGATGAAGCGGGGTGCACCTTCCCTCGGCGATTTCACACGAAGTTCCTCACGATCGTCGGGCTTTGGACCGGTACCGTTGATGTCGCCCCACGTTGGGCGCCAACTGAAGGACTGGGTTATTTCTAAGACCCAGCGGTGCCAGGGAACAACACCTGAAACCTTCGTGGGTTACCTGTTCTGGCGTACCAAACACAGAGACACGGGACACTTCCAGCGACGTCAGAGATCAGCGTTTATTTACTGCAGGGATACAGAGGTCACAAGAAGTACACAACGTGTAGGTTCTCGGAGACTGCTTCAAATTCGTAGAAGTGGATCGCTCCTTTTATACAAGTTTTTGCCATAGCACAGTATGGCGAACAAAGGTTACAACTCAGTTCCCACAATAAACTTCAAAAGGGTCGTGTTCATGTTTCAGGAGGCCGGAACATAATTACAACAGTCTTGCCGGTTCTCAACTGTAAAAACATATTCCCACCGCAATAAACACATTCCATCCTAACCATAAACACATTAAGAGGAAGGACGAGAAACAGATGCAAGGAAAGGACAAGAATACACAACAGGTTAGAAAAGAGTGTCAGGGGCAATAAAGGAAACTCGATAGAAGGGTCAAAGACCTCGTGTCTAATGTATGCGTGGCTGAAACAATAGACCGGAGCGGCAAGATGAGCCTTGAGCGGGGCCATCTGCCTTACTCGTGTCATTTCCCTCATCGTAAAAGTCACCTCAAAGAAACACGTGTCCTTCGTGCAAGCTTGAAAGTCCCAGGGTCACGAAGCGGACAAAAAGCCCGTTCGCTGGCTACCTGAGGGCAAGAAACAAAATGGATGCTGTATCTAAAATGGAACCCGAGGGTTCGGATGAACAAACCCAAAAATGAAACGAACCATACGTGGCTGCATAGCGAAACTGCGTACACCCACTATACTCGTCATTTGCGGTTCGTGGATACCAAACTCATCCATATTCGTCAGCACTCAAAAAGTGCCGTCCCGTCTCATACGGAACCTCACGAGATACCCCGTGCCAAATGGCGCACCTCTCCCACCCTCCCAACATAGGCCGCCGGGACCAGGACATAATCTAGTCGTGAGAGACTACCATGGGCCCCCGAATGGAAGGTATACTGTAACTGCGTGGGATGTTTTAAACGCCAGCAATCCACCAATCCCAAAGTGTCCAATAGACCAGAGAGCCATGCCTGGGCCCGGGGGAGGTCCCTAGGGGGGTGACGATCCACAGTCCCGGAAACCACCGCATTGAAATCCCCCCCCCACCACCAGAATCCCCCCCGGAAGGCCAAGGAGGAGGCGCCCCAGGTCCGCAAAGGTAGTCGACTGTAGCCCCGGTGGGACGTATACTGACACAAAAACCACCACTTTGCCCTCCATCCTTCCCACCAAGACCGCGTAACGTCCCCTGTCGTCATGGAGCACCTCATCAATCTCCAGCGGAAGCGAGTTCTTAACCATGATGCCCACACCCCTTGAGCCAGACGTAAAGCCCGAATGGGCCACTAGGCGATAGCCACGCCGATTCATGGCGCAGAAGGAGTTGCCAATGAGGTGTGTCTCCTGCAGAAAAACTACATCGGGCGAGATTCGCTTCAAGAACTGCAGGACCACCCCACGTTTAATCCTGTCCCCCAGTCCATTCACGTTCCAGGACAAAAGAGTTAGTTCCCTACCCCCCATCATAGACAAGAGCCACCATTCGTCCCCCCGAGAGCACTATAGAGCTAGCACAATGATACTTTTGCCTTGTGGTGAAAACGAACAACACCCCCCCCATCCCTACCCACCCACCCCAACAAAACTCCCCCCTCCCTGCACCCCTGCATGAGCCCGAACAGCCCCCCCAACGTGCAGTGTGCCTGTCGCCCCATATATATAATAAAAACTAGCTAAGCCCCCTAGAGGAGGAGGGAGAACCCCCAAGAGACCCCACACAACCTCCATAGGAGGGGAAATTATACAGACAGATGCTTAATCGAGAGTGGCAACATTTTTGTCCAGAGTGAAGCCCAACATCACCCCCTCAGTCCCGATCCAGTGTGCCGTCTCCCCCCGCCGCCCCCCCCCCCGCCCCCAGATCACGATCCCCAGACAGAGTGTCCAGCCAGTCTCCGGCCGCTTCGGGGCGATCAAAAAAGTGCGTGCGACCCTCTACCTCCACTCGCAGCTTGGCTGGGAAGAGCATTGCGTATTTAAGGTTCAAGTCCCGAAGACGGCGCTTGACGCCTTGGAAGCTCAGTCTCTGCTTCTGGACCGCTGGGGTGAAATCCGGATAAAAGTTCACCTCCATGTTGTCAAGCTTAACCGGCCCCAACAGTCTGGAGGCTTGGAGGATAGCGTCTCTGTCCCGAAAGTTGAAAATCCGGGCAATGAGGGGCCGCGGAGGGGCTCCGACCTTCGGCCTTCCCCCGGGAACCCTGTGGGCCCGCTCCACCGCGAAGAATTTACTCAGCCCCCGTGGCTGGAGATGGGTAGCGATCAGGTCCTCCACAAATAGGTCCGCCGCCGCTTCCTCCCGTCCCTCGGGTACTCCGATGATGCGGATGTTGTTTCTCCGGGCCCGACTCTCGGAGTCCTCCAGGCGCCGATCCATAAGCGCGCTCGCCTGACTAAGCCGGCGCACCTCTGTTTGTAGCGCCGCCACATCAATAGTAAGGCCCGATGCGGTGTGGGCCAAAGAATCAACTCGGTCGTTGGTCTTGGAAAGATCGGCCCTCACCAGGCCAACATCCACGAGGACCGAGTCGATCTTCTGTGCCAGTGTGTCGAACCGCTGGCCTACCGAGGCCTTCATCTCGGCAATGGCGCCCATGACATCCCGCAGAGTCAGATCCGTGGGCAGGTCCGGGGCATCAGGAGGGTCCTCAGGGGATTTGTGCGGTCCGCCGGGAGATCCCTTCTGGAGGGTATAGCGGTCCATACTGTTGGCCTGATGGGTGGTGCCACGCCGGGTCGGCTTGGTCTTTGCCCGGTCTCCATCTTGTTTGGTGGCCATGGCCACTAGTCTCCCGGTCGCACCAGTCACGTCGTGAAGGGCAGGCAATCAGGGCCACAAGCTCCGGGGGGGGCCACCCCCGATCGGCGGGGTGGGTCACAGCCGGCGGGCAGGCCAAGTCTCCCAGCGAGACCACACCAACACAAGGAGCCCCGTGACCCAACCCTGCAGTGATTGCAAGGGGGTGCGAAAGCGAAAGCGCGGGGTGCGCGACTCGCCAGGCCCGGCCCGCCGCTGTTGTTCACTTTGTCACTGGGTCACCCCTCAGCGCAAATCCGGGGTCTGGCGAGGAGAAGGCCGCAGACTTCAATCGGTGCTCACTCCGGTGTCCGAGGTCCGATTTGACAACGGGAAACGGGTGCCACCTCAGCTCAGGCTCACCAACACATTCCCCTCATCCGAGACAGGATAAATTCAGGATAGTCGTGGGAGGTTGCGGAGGTCCTCGGGAGCCTCGCACCTACGCGGCCATCTTGGTTGCGCGCTAGGCTCCTCCCTCGACTCATCTCTTTCAATGACCCAGCAAGTCAACGCCGTCTCCTCCTCCTGCTTCAACACCCTCCGTCTGCTTTGCAAGATCTACAGATGGATCCCCACCGGAACCAGAAGGACGGTCACCCAGGCCCTTGTCACCAGCAGGCTGGACTACGGCAACGCCCTCTACGCGGGAACCACGACCAAACTCCAGAAGAGACTCCAACGCATACAGAAAGAAGGCCTCCGCTCGCCTCATCCTCGACATACCCCGCCACAGCCACATCACGGCTCACCTGAGAGACCTGCACTGGCTCCCCGGCAACAAGAGGATCACCTTCAAGCTCCTCACCCACGCTCACAAAGCACTCCACGACGCCAGACCAACATACCTCAACAAGCGGCTCACCTTCTACACCCCCAACCGCCAGCTCCGCTCCGCTGACCTCGCCCTCGCCACCATCCCACTTATCCACCGTACGACCACCGGCGGCAGATCCTTCTCCCATCTCGCCGCCAAGACATGAAACACCCTTCCCATCCACCTGCGACAGACCCAGGACCTGCTGACCTTCATGAGACTTCTCAAGACCTGGTTGTTCGAACAGTAGCAGCCCCCCCCCCACCCCCCAGCGCCTTGAGACCCTCACGGGTGAGTAGCGCGCTCTACAAATGTTCTGATTGATTGATTGATCTTCAGGTGAAAAGGTCAAGACTGGAGACTGGTGCCCATAATGACCAAGAGCCAGGTGGTTACCGTATTTTGGATGCCTGCAAACATATAAGGAATTGCACTGGGTGGGCTCACACAGGTTTTACACCATAGACAGTAAAGGTAGTATGTGATAAAGAAAATATTGAGGGGTTAGTCTTTGAAGCTGCTGTGTTTACTCGAACAGTGCTGGTCCTTTAAACCAGCCGTCCTCCACCACGTTTGCTTTTCTCCATGGGCAGTCTTTGGAAAATGAACCCAGATGAGTCTGCAGTTTCAGTGAAATGGCTTCTCCTTCTGTCCATGTAGAAGCCAAAGCCCACCACATAAAAAAACGAAGTTATATTATTTTCTTTATTTCATTAGAGTAAATTACTTCTTGTCTCAGCCAGCTGTACAATTTCGCAGAACCTACAAATGATATTTTACATGATGGGGTGGATAATGTGCAGTGCGCCATACAAACAATGAAACAAAATGGCTGACCTAACGCGTTAGGTTGTGGTGCTGGTGAGGATTGAATCCCAAGGCTTGAGTCTGTCTAATGAGCCATTTCGCCTCTCTTTCAATTGCAGATCTCTCAGCTGATGACGGAGACTGGTCGGGAGGGGTTGACGGAAGCTGCGCTGAATCGCTACAATGCAGACAAGCCCTCCTTGTACAGCTTCCCTGCCTCCCAGAGCACCTATGTCGCTAGTGAAGCCTCTACCGGCACCTCAGTGGCGGCCTCTTTCTTTGCCAGGTACTATATATACAGTATTGTTGCCTCAGTTCAAGCAGAATTGTCCACTTAATGACACAAATAAGAGCCACTACACTAATGTCGGGAGCATCGTCTATGACCATTTTGAACTACAATCGTTATTAACTTTCTCCCTTGGCGTTTGTTTTATATCTTCAAATATCCATGGCCATCTTTGATTGGCAAAAACTAGTATCAATATATATTTCAGCCAGTGATATCTGTTGTCTTGAATTGGAGTTGAGGGTCAACAAAAGAGAACTCAACATAATACAAAGACCTAAATCTGTGGGAATCAGTGTAGTTTTTTCTTGGAAATATAAAAATATTGATAAATGAATTCAAAGCATCACACAGCAAAGCATCGACTAAAATAAACTTGTTCAAGGTTTACCCGTTTTTTGACGACGAGTTTGAAATTTAATCTCAGATTACTTTCAACCCTATTAATTGGCTTCCAAACTGTCAGAATGGTTCTGTGTCAATCTTGAATTAATTACATGATATGAAGTAGGAGATAGAATTTGGAGACATTTATTTTCATAGCGCAGCACAAATGTCTTGTCAAATACATGCCGATTGACGGTGACAGTGACATAGATAGTATCCCAGATTAGCTCTATACTAATGAATTTTGGCAAAACCCTATAAAAGACTTCCAATATTTATCAGCAAAACAAAGCAATTTCTTTAGAGAGACATCTAAACGTGCACATTTTGCACCTGATCATTTAGAATGCTTCTTGTGTAAATGTCAGCATGCCTCTTGCTCAGACATCTTCTAAAGTGCTCTAAACAAAACAATTCAAATAGACTCATATGTGTCTACTTTTACATAGTTTATGGTACTAATGCAGTAAGCGTATATAAAATGTTCCCAATTCATATCAAATGTTTAAATGTCTAGCTTGTATGTACTGTACTTAATTCTAGATACTGGGGACTCGCCTGTTTCTAACATACTTTGCACCCAGTTTGGTTTATGTGGAAAGAAAGTAAAGTGTTGCACCTGGAATCTTCTGGTCACACAATCAGAACTTTAAACACTAGAATAAAACTCTTGTACAGTTTTACTTATGAATGTGTATAAGTGTAACATTATTTCTGAATATACAGGTCGCTTGGTGATCTTCATATTTACTGCAAGCATATATGATACATTTGAGTCAGTCAATAAATAAGCCAATGTACATGGAAGTGCTAGAAATTATAGTGAAACAAATACGTACACACACATGCATAAAAATTATATATCTATATATATATCTATATACATTAATAGATGATTACAGAATCATAATAGCGACTCTGTAGTTATGGTTCAGCCACTCTTTCTATTCTATTGAGAATGCTTTTTTTTTTATTGTTAATAACTTTGGTACCATTTGACGAATCAGGGAGTCTTCAGTTCAACTTCTGCAATGATTTAATAGCCTTTGCCAAAGTTTATCGTTAGTCTGCCAGTGTAATGCATTTAGAGTTGATTTTAGATGCGTAATTTCCACATTCTGAATTGGTGAACTGTTGGTTGTGTGAGGAGAAGAAGGAAATGTGCTTAGTATTTTTGATTTGTTGTTTACCTACATGAAACATTTACGACGGTGGTTCGTGTTTGTAAACACTCGACTTAAACCTTATTGACTGGTTTTGGTACAAGTTTGATATAAAAGAATTATTGATGGTTCTTCTGTGGTGCCTTTCCTCTTTTTGAGCTTCCAGCATATCTTTAGGTCCTATGGGAAATCTCATAAAGCAGTCTTCCTTAAGCCATAAAGAGATGCTTGTTCATCGATTTCTGGGAGACAGCCTGAAGCGCAATGCTTCACAAGAGCCCCATGATTTCCCATAGTGCACCACCACAGAAGGGCAATCATAGCCCAAGTTCACAGCTTTCCAACTTGGTTCCAGGGTGCAGTGTAATGAACACTGATTCAATTTACGGTGTGACCTAAGAGCTTGGCGTTTTTTTACTGTTTTTCTATTGGCTAGAGATATAGCGGCATACTGAGCAAGTTGTTCTGGTCAATGCAGTATACCCTAATTCGGTTTTGGAAATGGAAGCAGTGTATTCAGGTTTTTACAATTCCTTGTTTTTTTATTCTAGAACACAAAAGCCAATTGAAGTTAAAAAAAAAAATGTCTTACACTCTTTAGTAACTGACAGCATTTCAATCTAGCCACATGTGGAAGGACAGTACTGCCACACCGATGCCTGCTACCACAGTGCCATTCTCCGACCATGGCCCAGCCACCCCTGTATTTAAGTGCAATTAATGCTGCTGGCTAGAAGTGGAGGGAATGGCTGACTGGTGGTGGGCTTAGGCTTCAAGAAGAGATCGTGCCCTTGTCTGTGTATAAATGGAGGTCTTTGTACCAAATCAGACCCCATGAAGACTGGGCTACGGGTGGCCAGATGTGCTCTAATTGAAAAATATACGGGAGATTAGTTGTTTCTAATGGACTGGCCACACCCTGAACAGTATGTTGTGGCAGCCATTACAGGACATTTAACATGTCATGAGTAATGTAATACGCGAGGCCATAAGCAGTGCGTGATGGGGGAGTTATGTGTAGTTAGTTCACTAAACAATAACTGGCGTACTTCAGTGTTTTTTGGCTTTTTATTTTTAAGAGCCATCAGGTTGGTTCTAAATATGGCTTCCATGTTGGAACTTTAAAACAACTATACATTGTGCCCACCCCCATTGCAAGATGGGCATCCACTGCTTCGTATAATTGTACGCATTACTGCAAGTAATATAACCACTGTGTTCAGTTTGCTTCATGTTTTCTTTTTTCTGGTTTCTTTTAGTTTGTGTTCCATGTTTTTACGTTTATGTGTATTACTCTGGATGTATTATGACTTATTGTGTGCCTCGACCAATCAGTTACTGAAAAGGCAGTTACATTTTTAAGCCAGACCTATTGGCAATGCCGGTGGATGGTTTTTTTTCAGTTAGTGAGCCAAACATTCACATTACCTTGCCCATCTAATCTCCCATGTGAACTGATCTAATACTCATATTACATTAGGCACCCAGACATTCATGTGGGGTGTTGTAAAGATTGCTTTACAGTAGACGTCGAACCATCCTTGCACGGTGATCTAAAGCTTGTTATCCTCAACGTCCCACCACCCATGCACAGGGTAATCCGACCACTCAAGCACATGAATCAGAAACGCACATTGTTCTTCTAACCACCCATGCACAGTGATCTAATGCTCATGTAAAAATGCACTTCCACCCACCCTTGCACAGAAATCAAAAACTCACTTTATGCTACATATCCGACCACCTTTGCACAGTGCTCTAAAGCTGATCCCGGAAGCACATCCCAACCACCCAGTCAGAGTGATCTAAGGCTCACTTCAGTTCCAGCTACCCGAAGCAGTGATCTACAGCTCATATTATACTCCAGCTTCAACCACCTAGGTGCAGATATTTGAAGCTTGTATACACTATACATCTAACCTCCCAGGAATAGCCGCTCAGCCTCTTCTTGTTCGTCATAAATCATATTTCAAGTTTCGCATTTTGTTCTTTTTCTTCTGGCTCGCCGTCTGCTCAGCATCTGTGATTGAGACATCTGGAAACACCCCGTGGTAGTCTCTCCTCAGCATGCTGCACGTCTGCGGAGCTAGAAAACATCTACATTATGTTGGAAGTGTGTTTGTAGGCATAACTTTGAAGCCAATGAGAAAGTTTGGAAAATGCTGTACTTTGTAATTTTTTTTTTGCAACCACAAATTTGGACAGTAGTCATCTTAGAGTCTTTCTTGGTAAGCATTTTCAGCATTAAAGGGAGGGAGAGAAACACACGATTGTGTAAGAGGCTACAGTTTGCCAGTTGTGCAACACTAAATAACAAGCATTTGCAATGCAATAGGTCTCGAAATAGCGAGAGTTTAAGCTATTGTCATTGTAAATAACAATGCCTTTTATTTATCTGTTTTGATAATTAACATATATATAAAAGGCATTGTCATTTATAATGCCAATGGCTGAAACATTTGTAAATCCGAAACTTATTTCATGTCAAAGAAGCGGCCGCCATTGTCCTGGGCTGCTTGGACAGTGAAAGCGCACATTGTGCGCTGAATGATGCAGGAAAGCATGTCGTGCCTACAGTAGGAGAAACTCATTAAAGAAAATAGTGCTTACAGACTAAATAAGGCATACCATGTAACAACAGTAGTAAAAAGGCCAGTTCTTAAGGGAGGTTACAAATGAAGACAAGGCGGTACTAAGTAGGGACTAACGAGCCTATGTACGAATCAGAAGCCAGCATTTACAAAGGACAATGACACAAGCCAATGACATATATGGGCAAAGAGTGGACGGAGCTTCAAGTCCATACTCAAATACAGCTTGAGTCTCAGAGCAGCGCAAGTGCTGCCCTGGCTCGACCTAAAAAGCAGGTATGTAATATTAGGCCTCTACTCCGCCAGCAGTTTAGGGGACCACAACCATTCTGGGGGTTTTAATCCTGACCAGGAGCCTTGTATATCAGGGAGGTGGCCAGACTCATTAAATATATTGAGGCCCCTCAAAGAATTTATTATGGTATTCTCAGTCATTTTGCATCACTCCACGGTTAGAGTTGCATAGCATAGCAAATTCATACAAAGAAAAACATGTTAGTTTAAACGTGAATCCTGTGTCTTATTCAGGGTATTCAAAATAAATATATATGGCCAAAAATGTGCCTATAATCAATTTTAGGAAGGTCATTACTAAATGTGTTGCTCATTCTGTGCATTCAGAAATTCAGTGGCTTCATCACCCTCCTCAGAAGTGGCATGGGTGTGTTTAATTGATGTGGCTGTAGCGCGCATCCTCGGCGGGCCTGCTTGTCCTTATATACCTTTGGGCGCTTGACACTGCCAGTAAACAAAGCAACAATTGTGTATAAGCCATTTCTATTATTTCTTATGGAGTGATCTGAGGCAAAAGCCACACGGTCATCTCCTCTAATGTATGTCCAATATGATAGGATGCGATTTCCTGTGATGTCATGATTGGCCTAAAGTCGTCTGATTTAATCTTTATGATAACTGGAAGTTTTGAACTATGAAAAATCCAACCTCTTTGGTTGATCAGATTTGTACCATACCCAGCCGGACCTTGGGCAGACTTTCCCTTCGTCTCTCCGATGTATCTATACCCGACCCCTTTTGCCCTCACCCCCTTTCCATTCCTCACCCCATTTTCCTTTTCTTCTATGCTCCTTAAAAGTTTTTACTGGTATCTTTGGTAACTTGTAACTGATGTAAGTTTGTAACTATGTTGGAACCCTATGTAAAGCGCTCTGATACCTTCGGGTCTAGCCAGCGCTATATAAAACTCTTTAAATAAATAAATAATGATTGGATGACTTTTATGTTTGGACCAATTCATGGTATTGTTTCATATCAATACTTCTGTTAAAAATATGTGGGTCCTCGCACAATAGGCCATACTCTGTGTGGTCTCAAGCTCCTCTGTCAGCACATACACACTGATCTGCAAGGGGGGGGGGTGTCCTGATCAGGCATGCGGACATACGTTGATAGAAATTACAGTGCTGTGCCTGGCGTTTCTGTCTCGAGGAACACGAGTCTTGACGGCCTCAGACTTCACAGAACCAGCTCAGACGTCACGTGGTTGCCACTTGCCAGCGCGCACCACATTTTAGACAACGTGACTTTGATTTACTCCCCTGCGTGCTTCCTGTTTCTCATGGTATTCAGCACAAGGAAAGGACTGATTTATAGTCTCTTTGGCCTGAAGGCCCAGGGTAAAGGGGGGAGGGTGGAGAAGGTAGCAACGCGCACTGCGTGGCTTTACCGTCTGCTGTGAATTCAGATGGGTGACACCTCCAGACGGCCCGGTGAGCGCAGGCTAGTAAATTCAGCTTCAAAGGCCCCAGTATTTCCTACACACCTGGATTGTAGGAGCTGCGCTTGTTTCCCTCTAATCACCGCGGCCTAGTCGGGCCTCCCCACAAGAGCACAGTTGAGCGCGAGGCCGGCACCTGCACGAGCCCTGGCACCCAGCGCGAGCCCCGGCACCCAGCGCGAGCCCCGGCACCCCCGGCAGTGATTAACCACCGCGCGACCACCTCTCAACAGCCTGTGCTTATTGCAACTCTGTGAAGAGCTCCTTTCTACAGGACACCCTTCCGGAGTAAAGGCGGAGTAGACCACAATTCGATGTACTGGGGGCTTGTTGACCTCTGTGGGGCATTTGACTACACAATTTAAAGATTTAATCAGGAAACATTTAACCGGGGATCTGGCCATTTGAATGAGCCCACAGGTACACTTGTAACCCCTTGTGTTATGTTAGTGACCACTCCAGCAACGCTGGAACTCAGCATATTTAAACAAGCATTTACAATGCAATGGTCTCGGCAATATTATAGGTAGAGCTATTGGTATTGCTCATTATTTTTTTTATCATTTTTGTATCCCTAAATAAATGGCATTGTCATTTCTATTGGCATTAGTTTTTTTTTTGCATATGTGATACCTATTGCATTAGCAGAAAGAGAGTGAAGTGGTGAGAGAGAGAGAGAGAGTGAGGTATTGAAATAGAGAGCGAGGTAGTGAGAGAGAGTGAGGTAGATAGAGAGTGAGGTAGTGAAAGAGTGAGTTAGTGAGTGAGGTATTTTCTGACGTAGTGAGATAGAAACAGTGAGTGATGTGAGATAGCGAAAGATTGAGGTAGTGAAAGAGCGTGAGGTAGTGAGGGATGTTGTGAGGTATTAAGATAGAAACAGAGAGTGATGTAGTGAAGTAGTGAGATAGAGTGAGGTAGTGAAAGAGTGAGTGTAAGTGACTTAGTGTATTTGAGAGAGAGAGTGAGGTAGTGAGATAGAGATGAGGAGTGTGGGGCCGAGTCAGGCAGCTCAAGACGGAGGCTGAACGTAACATCCTGCACTGGGCTCAAATGGTAGGGAGCAGGAAACAGAGCTAGAAAACAAGCTGCGCGCGCACACTGCAACTTCACCAAAATCCAGAGCGGAGACGGAGCACAGGGTGAGCGTGGGTTCCAGCTGCTCACAATACAGGAAGGAATTGTGAAGGGCAAATCAAGAACCGAGCTTACCGCTTATGCTGCGGAGTGCATCCTGCTATAATGTTTGTACATTTTTAACTCGTTTTTGAAACTTTTCTGACTGCATAGAGGTTATAAAACAATGTTTTAAGTACTATATTATACTAATTGTTGATCTCAGTAGAGGTCTTAATAAAAATGAAATGTTTAAAAAAAAAAATACAATTTATAACGACACTGCGTGCATGTGCTCGAAAATCCTACATACAGGTTTTACCCAAAAAGCTAGGGACTGTCCGAAGGGTGTCCAACAGTCTTACAGAGCACCTACGTTCCAAGGTGAGAGCGCAAACAGAGACAAACAGTGAACAGCGGTGGTAAGGGGTAGCGGGGAATCAATACAGAAAGGGGCAGCTGGGTGGAGAGAAGATATAAATGCAAGAAGAAGCAGGTGCAGAACGGGATTATCAGAAACAGTTGTAAGGGGAGCAACGCTGTGAGGAGATTGTAAAGGTCAGAGGCGGGGTGGAAGATGTTTTGAACAAAGGTGTGGAGGTTAAAGAGGCAAAATGCACAAAGAAAAGGGCGGCAGAGTAGGAACGCGTGTGTATCGGATGGAGACTTCAAGACTTTATTTGGGCATACGGCTTAGTGACTTCCCCTCCCTACTACTGTTCACCTTCAGGCTCTTGCCGGCCCCCGCCATCCGCCCCTGCATATCGACTCCTCTGACACGGGAACTGGAGTCTTTCACGAGATCTGCCTGTCAGCAGCACAGTAAAACAGAGCACTGCCAACAGATCGCCTCCCTGTACCGGAACTACTGCTGTCGCCATATTGGTATTCTTTCTGTTACTGCTCTTGAAGCTACCGGAAGTGCGAAAGCTAAGACGCATCAATACAACTTCTCCCTTTTGCACAAAGAAAAGGGCGGCAGAGTAGGAACCCGTGTGTATCGGACGGAGACTTCAAGAGTTTATTTGGGCATACGGCTTAGTGACTTCCCCTCCCTACTACTGTTCACCTTCAGGCTCTTGCCGGCCCCCGCCATCCGCCCCTGCATCTCGACTCCTCTGACACGGGAACTGGAGTCTTTCACGAGATCTGCCTGTCAGCAGCACAGTAAAACAGAGCACTGCCAACAGATCGCCTCCCTGTACCGGAACTACTGCTGTCGCCAAGAGGATGGCCGGGAACACAGAATACTGAACGAGAGAGGAGCTGAACAGGAGAGGGATGGAAATACAGGCAGACAGAGGTAACGGAAGGAGAGGCAAGGCAGGGGGCAGAGAAAGAGGGACGGGGAGTGAAAACAGAACAATACCGGCGGCGCTGGCCAATAACGCCATCTCACTGAAGGCAGTCCTCAAAAAATGGCGGATGAAAGCTTCGAAACTTTTTCGGATTCGGGGGCGTGTTCCTGCTGTTCTAAAAGGGCGTGGCTAAAAAGTGGAAAGAACAGCAAGGAACACGCCCCCGAATCTGAAAAAGACGGAGCCTATTTGGAGGGACGGCTCTCTCCTCCAATGGCTGGCCTCCGTTTAGGAAGCCAGCCAATGGAGGAGAAGCTAAAAGAGAGGCGGGCTAAATAGCCACTCTAGAAAACATTAAATCTCCGACTTCCGGTTCTGCCTTCGGCAGACCGGTAGTCCTCGACCTAAAAAAATATATATATATTGTATTAGAGGTCCACTTAGTTTTGACATTTTCATATGACATGCTGATATGATATTCAGGGCCATTAGAAGGTGTGGGGGTAGGGGGTCATGTAGATCATTTTTCCAGATGCATGCGTTTTTCAGGGTTGTAACATTTATTTATAAATTTTAGAGCAACACTGGCCTATTTATTAATCATTTCGTTAAGCCGCTATTTTACCCCTCCTGTTGTTAACCTGTCTCTGTATTTGAACTGCAGAACGATTAATAAGCGAGGGAAACATTTGGTTTCCACTGGAGGAAATAGGCATGTATAAAGCATGCATGTAGCAAAGTTGTGAAATGTGCCTTGTTGGAAAGTTTTCCTGCGCAAAACGTTTTGTTGGGGACATTTTGCCTCAAATAGGTGTTCCACAGCCGTTTCCCTTGCCACAAAAAATACATTTTTGCAGATTCATTCAAGGCTTTAAAAAACTTTGCAAACTTCTGGATATTAACAAAGTGTAAGAAAAAACTTTCTAAAGTGTGTTACTTATGCATATTTTTATGCCATCATGATGGGCTCACCATAGCAGCTTGAGGCCCACGTGACCATGTGTGGTGATACATGCAGGCATATGCATCATTGCTCTGTGGTTTGTTTTTTGGGGATCATTGCCCTGTGAAGGGTTTTGGGGGATCAGCAATATCCATATTTTTATTTTTTCCAATTCTATGGAACATAAGCTAAAAACATTGGCAAAGCCAAATGTCAAGACCAATTGGCTTTGCCAAAGCTTGTTCTTTATTGGGAGAAATTGGGTTACTGGTTGACTGGGGTGTGAACCCTGGTCAAGCAGCAACCACAATCCTTAGGGTAGGGCACAACCAAACCCCAAATCAAACTGTGCTAAACCCCCAGTTAGTTTGCACAGAAAAGTCAGGCTTAACGTTGAGGCAGTGCTAAAGTATTTGTGCAACATTTCAAACAACAAAACAATGAAAATGCCACGCAAAAGGATCCCACATCAGGTTAGAAAAGTTGAGCTTAATTTAATAAATAAATCAAGACCAAAATGACAAAAATCCAATCAGTAGAACCGGAGTTATGAATTTTCAAAGAATGAAGTGTAAAATAGCGTCTAAAAGCAGAAAGCACCAATCTAATCGTGCTGAACCTGTTTAAAGTCAAAAGTTCAGGCGGACCGCGATAGAGCGCAGGTCAGATACAGACTCCGATTAGTCCCGCTGAGGTTTTACCTTCTCAAGTTTTGTGCCAAGAGTCCTGTTCACGTTGGAGCAGGTGGTGGAGAACAAGGAGAGCATCACGGGTGGGTGTCAGCGTGGCGTGAAGAGCAGGCCGGGTGTCACGGGCTGGAATCTCGTGTTAGCCGTCCCCTGTGGGATGGCAATGCTGCTGTGCCAAGAGATGGATTGGCAGTGGCCAGAGCAGATTTTCGGTGCGAGCAACGCAGTCTCGTGTGAACGGGCCCATTCGTCATCACGAAGAGCCCAAAAACTTGATTTAAGTACCTGTGAGCCACACCAGGGGTTCAAGGCCTGAGAGGCACCTCTTGTGGATCAGGAACTCACTGCAGCTGGGTCCAGGAGCTTGTTGGGGAGCCTTTTCTGTCCCTGAGACTCTGATCAGGAGGCCAGCAGACTAGCTCCTGGAGTCACTCTGAGGTCCTGGATTCAGGATGAAGTTGCAGGTCCAGTTCTTCTTCCCCAGGCAAGAGGGCAGAAGGTCAGCACAGCAAGGCAGCAGTTCCTTTAGAGTAGCAGTCCAGCAGGGCGGCAGTCCTTCTTCCTGGCGGAGTATCCACAATGTACTTAACAGCTGGTGTTTGAGGTCCAGTATTTATACACATTTGTGTGTTTGAAGAGGGGAGAAGTTTCTAATAGCATACCTTTGAAGCGCACAGGCCTGCCTTCCTGACCTTGACTCCAGACTAACTAAAGTGGGCATGCAGCCCTTTGGGTGGAGACAGGACACAGCCTATTCAAGTGTAAGTGGGGCTAGGCCCAGCTGCTCCCACCCATCCTGCCAGTGATGGCCCATCTAGGTACATCTAAGTTCTTCATTGTGTGTGGCTGTCTTGAAGGAAGTCACAAAGCACAACTGTCAGCTACACCCAGTCATGTTACCAGAGACAGGCTGCAGGCGTCAAATGGCTAAGGCAAAAAAAAAACCCAGCTTTCTAAAAGTAGCATTTTCAGAATTGCAATTTAAAATCCGACTTCACTCTAAGTTAGGATTTTAAATTGTGATTCAAAAGACACCAAACATAAAGTGGGTATATCTTCCCATTTGGAAACTACACTTATAAAATGTAATAAGGCAACTGCAATGTTATCCTAAAGGAGAGATATTCCTTGCAGTAGTGAGACCCGAATTTAAGAGTTTTTTACTACCAGGACATTTAAAACTTAAAAGTACATGTCCTGCTTCTGAAATACATTGCACCCTGCCCTCTTGGCTGTCCAAGGCCTACGCTATGGGTGACTTATGTGTATTAAAAAAGGAGGTTTGGGCCTGGCAAAAGGTTTATTTGGCTGGTCGACATAGCAGTTTAAAAATGCACACACAAGCTCTGCAACGGCAAGCCCGAGACATGTTTAAAGGGCTACTTAAGTAGGTGCAGACTCAGTGCTGCAGGTCCACTAGTAGCATTTAATTTGAATGCTCTGGGTACATGTAGTAACCCTTTAACAGGGACTTATAAGTAAATTCAATTTGTCATTTGGGGATAAGCCTATATTACCATGTTTAGAGGAGGTGGCACAAGCAATTTAGCACTGGTTAGCAGTGGTAAAGTGCACAGAGTCAATAGGCCAGGAAAAGCAAGGTCAGAAAAAAGTGGAAGTCAAAGGCAAAACGGTTGTGGATGGCATTGTAGAAAAGGCCAAGCTTAGCACTTATTCAGATGATTATCATTCACAGATTTTGAGGCGTTGCTGAACATCCTCATTTACACATTTTGCTTGAACCTTTGTACAACCCCTTCTGTGATTTGCTTGCTGTTTGTTACAGTTGTAATTCAAGATCCGATGAACCCTCGGCTCTCACCTCTCAGATGGTGGAAACTGGTGTCATTTAAGGCCAAGCGCCCTCACATGATTTATTTGTGTGTTCTTGGATACATTCTTTATGTATTCATGCATGTAAGCTTTCTTTTGACTATGAATGCTTAAAAACCTTCACCAGACTTTAAAACAAGCATTGTGTAAGCCAGTGGGTATCACCTTTTTATTCATTTGCCTTTTCCAATGCTTTTGGCAGATGCTATGCAACATCACCAAAAAAGGGGACAAAACGCAATAACACAAATATCTGCATGAGCATGCATGCATGTTTCATGGCAATGCTGGCAATTGTGGCAGTCGGATGACGTGTGCAGACCTAATAATGGACATTTTGCATTTTCATGTCAGAATCCAACCCCATGGGGGCTCCAGAGAGCTTGTTGTGACTTTATCCAGTGACGTTCTTCGCATTGTTTGCACACTACTGTGCACAGTGAGGTGCTTCCTGAGCCAAAGGGAGACATTAGTGACATTGCGAAAGCAATTCCTATGCACACGCTATAGTATGGTACAAAAGTTCTATTGTATACAGATGAAAGGATGAAGGCAAATGAAGTCTTGTCAGATGTTCTCCTTGTTTTAATTCAATTAGAAAAACACAGGTCCAGCCAACATGTGTTTCGTCTTAAGGGTAGTGACCCTAGACTTCTTCAGGGCTGTCGAGTCAAATAACTTCTCAGACCTGGGAAATTAAGCATGAAGGACTAATTAGTATGCTGTCAGAGAAATGTTGGAGGAAAGTGCAAAATTACAAGGGTGGTGCTGGAAAGGTAAGAACCCCACCTATAAACCGGTGATAATTCCAACCCGGCCATAGGAAAACCAAAGTATCTCTTCAGATCCGGATTCGTTTCCGAACGCGTTCCCGGGAGTGCTTGGATTACTGCAACAGCGTACTCGCTTGAAGAATGTCAGACTCATGAGGCATATTCCCGCCTCTTTACACCTCCGCTAACCCCTATAGAATATTCGACCACATCGGCTCGCATCACATTATCTGAGGCCTTTTATATATTAAGAATCAGGAAGACTTTATATCTGAAGAGATACTTTGGCTTGCCTATGGGTTGGAATTATCACCGGTTTATAGGTGGGGTTCTTACCTATCCAGCACCACCCTTGCAATTTTGCACTTTCCTCCAACATTTCTCTGACAGCATACTAATTAGTCCTTCATGCTTAATTTCCAAGGTCTGAGAAGTTATTTGACTTAACAGCCCTGAAGAAGTTTAGGGTCACTACCCTTAAGACAAAACACGTGTTGGCTGGACCCTGTGTTTTTCTTAATGGATTAAAACAAGGAGAACATCTGACAAGACTTCATTTGCCTTCATCCTTTCATCTGTATACAATTAAACTTTTGTACAATACTATAGCGTGTGCATAGGAATTGCTTTCACATGTAATGGACTTTCAGTCCATATTTTGAGGGTTTAGGGATTTTTCCCTCACCTTTTGCACCGCAAAGAATCAGAACCTTTTAGTCAACGACACTTGGCGTGCGCCATTGAATTTCCTGTGTTTAATAAACTCCCACGTTTTCTGCATTAGTGACATTGCATTTCCCTGAAGGAAGAGTAACCTCACCGAGGTCTGTTAGGATCACAAAGGGGAATGGTGTTGCAGAATTTCCACAGATTTTTCATGTTTCTTCTAGGGACTGTCCAACAGGCAATGAACTTCAGAGAGAGGTGGACGGCGCAAGAACTAGTCATGCTTGGAGTAGGCCTGGGCTCTGTTCTCGGAGTTTTCAGAGTTTTCAGTACTTGGCGAAGCAGAGTTTTTTCCTCACTCCTGTTTGCCAACGTTAAGTTGGCGATCACAAGCACGGAAATCTACGTCCCGGCGAGATATCTTAACCCAGGCAGTCAGATTTCTCAACGCTGGTCATCGCATGATGGTCACGACCGTTCACGTTGAAAAACATTCCGTTTGCCTTGAGAAAACTTCCACTCGAGTAGAAAATCCTCTCGAGCAGCAGAAAAGAAGCAGCGCAGAGCTCTCTGCATGGTGCCGTTCGTGCTGATTTTACAGCGCAGGACATACACCCGGCGCTGAAAATCAATGCAAACGGCATGGCTAAACATACTGTGCTGCTTGCGGAACTCTGCGTTGCGCAGCAGGATTTTTTGTTCACTTTGCGGAACTCCACCCCCCCCAAGTAGTTTGTTACCACTACAAAGTCCTTCCACAGATAAAGAGGCAACGCCACGTTGCTGGCACCTTTTATCTTCATCTCTACTATAGCTCAGGGCGTGTTGACAGCTGAGAAACACAGTCTTAGGCCAGGAGCAAAGGACATACACAGTGGAGCAACATGCAGTAGAGCAGGGGTGTCTAATTTAGGCGTAAGATTGCTAATCCATGCCAGCGCATCGGTATATCGACATAAGATGCATTTATATACAAGGAATCTAAGTGAGCACAATTTAGTTAGTAAGTGGTTATCATAAACAGAGGCTTCGAGCCAGCCCTCCTTGTCCTGGGTTATAAATCCCTGAAGCAGAGTAACTCAATCGAACCCTAATGTGGCAGTGAGCCTGCACACTTGTCTACAGCTGAAACCTGCAGATTTTAGAGCAAACTTCCTGGCAGGCGAGTGGTATTATGAAAAACACATACAATACATACTCAAACATAAATCCAAAACTGAGTAACTCATTTTCACCTCTAAATTGTGAAATACCTAGAATGGGGAAAAAATCTTATTTTCAGACTGAACAGTTACTACACAAACCTGATAAATATTTCCAGGTTTTGCTTACACTTGTAAATATGAGTGTAGGGATTCAAATAGTTTTATGAGAAAATATGACAGTTTTTCTGTCTCCTTTGTTTGACACAGTCACCTTGGTATGAGATGAAGCTCAAAGCTAATTTATCTAGTGTGGCACTTAAACACTTTCAGGTAATACAGCTGGGTTGGAATGCGCTCACCTGTCATATCAGCGACACATGTATAATCGATTCGAGACAAAGTACATTTTGTGTCCAATTTTAGAATATTTCAGGGTCAAATGAGAAACTTTTTTATACCCCTTTTATGGTGAGCGCTGTAACGCTAATGAGTGTAGTTATTTGGTTCTGTAGAATAGATATGGCGTTTCACATGAATGGTGCTTTATGTCTCAATTTAGTAGGTGCCTGGTGCAAACAACACACTCTGGCTATTCCTTCCACGTCTCTGTTTGATGCCCTCTAAGAGGCTGACAACCATGTCTCTAACACCCTTGTTAGTAAGCCATTCAGGGTGAATCTGAAGATGTATCAGCATTACTTCCGGGTCACTCGGGTAATTATTTAGGAGAGACAAGGTTTAGAGATAGAAGGGCATCAGGGACTTCTTCTCATCTTCCACACAGAATGAAGTTTGAAATGGTGCCCCTACTCCTTCACTCTTCGGATTCTGGTGGCAAGGGGCAGAGCTAAGGAAGAAGGTTGCTAATCCAGAGAAAGGAGACTCCTCTCCTGGTCTGTGAGAAGAGAAGAGAGCAAGGAATGGAAGAGAATCGTTCGGACTAAAGAAATCTATATACCAAGAACATTTGTTTTGCCACTGGAGAAAAAGCCCTCTCGTTCTCACCTTTATGCCATTCACGATGCCTGACCTGATCCGCCTGACCCACAGAGTTGCCTGACCTGACGTATATTTCCAACAAATCTGCCTGACCTCGAACCGACTGGCCTGCTGACCCAAAATCCTGGAAAAAGGGGAATCCATGAAAATGAGTGTGTTTGAATGCCCTAGAAAAATGGACTCCTTGGACATATGGGAGCCAGACACAGCAAAGTCATCCCCGAATTTGACAGTGACAAGGACAAGAGACAGCACTTGTTGAGAATAAAAAATATACAGGTACACTCGTGATTTCTGGTAGTTTTTACATTATCTTTACTGAGATTTGATGAGCACTGTAAAACACCGGGTGCTTTCTAAAAATCAAAAACAACTAAATGAACCAAATATGCGTAACTGATCAGATCTCGCATACTCACTATCATTCGAATGTTGACAGGGAGATTGCATGAAATAAATTCACAATCACTAGTGCCAACCTTCAGATGCAGCTGTCACAAAAGACAAATGATTCTTTAAAGGGACAAGAGAAAGAGAAGATGTTGTAGTTGACCTATTCGTGTACCATTATAATTACTGACATTGGCACGAGTTATTAACACTAATTGTTGTCCCTTACCCTCCTTATGTGATCTCTGGTCACTCAGGCCCGTTCGTCAGGTTAGATTCAATAACTAATGGTAATTACTAGAAATGCAGTCACTAATATAAAATTAATGAACATTTAAAGAGGTATTATGACATAATTCTACTCCATCCAAGTTATGCGTCCCTGGCCAAAGTCGAGCTCACTTAAAGGGCAACTTGCAATTATATTATTGCTAATGCCCAAAAGAGCATTAATGTATGTAAACAGAAGTAGCTGAGTGTTAGAAAAATCCTCTTGAGGTTTGTTTACGAAGGCCTCACATGCGCTTATTTCTTTTATCTAATATATGTGTAGTGTCGATTGATGGTCATATGGCACAATATCACACTGATCATCTTGAGAAGGGCTAAACGGCTGTAGAAATGTAGTGAGAGTCGCATACTGACTGGTTAGTTAAGCATTAGTCCATCACAAACTGACCATTGCCAGTTAGTACCTGCTTTCTAAGTAAGTTGATGGTCTGCAGATCCCGAACATTCCATTGCATGTTCTAACACTGGATGATTCACAAGGTCGCGTGAATCTCAGAAGCCATTTGACTCATTGGTTCCTCAATTTTTTGCCGTCACCATGATCCGTCAATAGGCGGTTATCAGCCAGACTCAAATGACTCATCTGTATACATGTGACATCCCTGTGCCGTCTAATGCTGCCTTGCTGCACCCGGATTAAAGTATCCTCTGAAAGTGCTTCCCATAAATCATCACTTGCCACATGTCTCCGTTAGATGAAGTGCCTTCTTGTGACGCAGCCTCGCGCATCTCATTTCCTGCCCACAGAATGGGCTGCGGCTAGTCATTAAGGTTCATGTTTAATTCATATCCATGCATCTTGAAATTGGTGTCTTTAGGATCCGGCTGGCCTTCAAGGAGAAGTTCGGTAGGGCCGCACTGGAGGTTCTCATCTCAGGAGAGTGAAACCTACCGACTCACACAGCCGAATATGTTTTTTGCCAGTTGGTGGTAAAGAAACGAGTATGCAGCGGTGTGGTTTCCTCAAGTGGGAGCGGTCTGGCGGTTGTTAATTAATTATGCAGACGCATTAGATTGATTTAAATTTGTGGAAGGAATTAATGCAAACCAGATTCCCTAATAATGGAAGCTACGTGTTGGCATATGGAGACCATGCACTTGAGCAGAAGACAATGTGATGACTGTTTGCATCTGCGAGGGAAGGCCTATGTAGCATAAAAAATTATATCTTTTTTTTACATCCAGTAAAACAACTTTATGCACTTCTTAAGGTTGTTCTACTATCCATGTTATTTTGTCATCTGATTATTTTGGTAAATTTACCAGGTTGTGGGATAAAATGTGCCCATCTATCTGTCTCCACAGACTAGCAGGACTGTGGATTTGCCCACGAGTGCAGTAAAGTCTATGCTAAATTATTTAAATTATTCCTAGTGACCTATATGTTATGATGATACCACGTTGAAGCACGTACCATCAGATGTACAACAGTGGGATTTAAGATTTCCCTAGAGATCTATGACTTTATAAAGCACCATACCACAGGTTGTATACTCTGAAGTCCTAGGAATCCAGAGTGACACTTTAAAAAAATCCGTGTGTTTTATTAAAGTGTTTTTTGTTAAGTATTGGTTCGCAGCACTGTTGTCCAATCTATTTTAAAATTGAACACATGCAAACCTCCCTTCGTAGATTGGACTATCTCTTTCCTCTTGTCCCATCCTGTGTCTTGCCCCTATTTTGCGCCTATTACTTTTCCCCTCAAGTACCCGTTCAACCGTACTGTGTGTGTGAATTGGAGCAACATTCATCACAAAAGTGAGTTACATTTTCCAGACTGATTGGTCAGGGTGGTCAAGGTGATTATGCGTCAGTAGAAGACCAAATGTTGCAACCAGGTTGATTAAATTATGCAGCACAATGCAGTGCATCCTGAGGCATTATTTTGCCATTATGACACACACTAATACTGTCTGGTCAAAGGTTTCACATCCTCGTTGCAGTTTAACATCTGAAATCAGCCATAAGCAGATGCAGTGTGAAAGGTTAACCTTTACAAAGAGCCTGCCTCTTTTTGGCACTTTTGTTTGTGTGGCGTTTTGTCTATGTGAGCTCAAAACGTTTTCTCTGAAATCTGCAAATCATGCAGCAGATGGTGGAGGACTTTGGGTCAAATCCATCACTATGCTGAAAATGCTGTGACTGCGGCACTGCATAATTTCAGTGGTCCTGTGTGTGGCATACTATGCTGAAAGAGAAAACAGTTTCAAATTCATATTTCCACATCCCTTCTATACACCTGTCATCAGCACAAACACATGAAAAACACAAATATTTTCATCCTCGTGAAGTGAGGTGGGGACTTCAGGCTCCATCTCCTTGTGATCGTATATTATCCTCTTTGTTCTCCCATCACACATGAAGTTTTTCTAGGCAGCTGCTATGGCAGAGGTCCAACTTTCAGAGCTCACTAGATAGTCCCTAAGTCCATCAAATACGGTTGAAATCTCAGGGATAGGTGTGGCAAAATGTCACTTAGTCTAACGATCAGAACCTATTGACAAGCCCGGTGAGCTGTCCTGCCAGTTCCTCGATGAGTGACCTCTAGCTGTGTCTCCTTACTGGTAGATTGTACCACCTCAGTTGGACCATCTTATGGCCATCGTCTCCGGTTTCTTCCAGTGCTTCACTACCCAACACGGGTCTTCCGTCCTTCCATAGCCTTTTGTTTAAGAATGGCAATGGTCATACAGCAATTCATTATGGCCAATTATATATGCAGCTTTGCGTTCTATGCAAGCCGTTGTTCATTGGGCCCTTCTACTGCCATTGGCCAGATGTCCTCTTGAGTAGCTCCGGCTATCTTCTCCCTCCATCTTTCATGACTTGGCGGTTTTGTTTTTTCCACCTCTTGCTACTTTGATGTCAGTGCATTGGCCAAAATGCTGCTCCTAGAACCCAACAGGGCGTACAAGTTATTGTTTGCATTCATTGTACACTTCACTGTTAAAGTGATCGTTTTCATGAGACTATACAAAGATTCTTATCTTAACGTGTACTGCAAAAGACAGGTTCTGCCATTGCCTGTGTCTAGATTAGTGTCTATCCCTTTGAGACATCCTTCCACTCGCTCAATCAATATCCTACAGTAACCTTGCTGACACAGCAAGGAGCAAAGCTGCACAGGCCATTGTTCCAGAGGCAATCGATTGCTGAGGGACCTGGTCTATCCACCATCGCAACGTATGATTTTCAATTGGACCCAAAGCACCCTTATTTGATTGAGTCAGCTGGACACGTGTGGTTCTATTCCCTTTGCTGATGTTGCACCTTTGTGTGTGTGCACGCGCCTTCTCTGTTTCTCTCCCAGGTAGTCTTAAAAAAATAGCTGTCGCTGCTAATAATTCGAGGTTGTCAGTTTTCTGGCCGGAGTGCCCTAAGCAGCGTGGTGATAATGAAAACTCCGAACAGTGATGGGTTCACAATTATTGAGATTGTGTCCTCTGTTCTGCACAGCATTTTGTCTTATAAGATTTCCCGCCAAAGGCTTTGATGAGCTCACCATGTCAACAGCTTAAGAGTTGTGCTAAGTGGTTGGACTAGTAGCGCAACAAGACAGTTGTTGAGATTGCCATCCGATAGGGAGATCTATATTGCATATGGGAGTATCAAATATAGCTCATTGATAGCAGAGAGGTGGCAAAATGTCACTACATAGGGAGCGAAATACCTTGGAACTGGCGCTACTAACTGGGCAATGCACAATGAAGTGCGAATGGGCACAATGCACAGCACACTGCGGCAAAGCACTATGCACAGAACTACAATCCAGGGCAGCACCTCCGTGAGAGTGGAGGTGTCGCCCCGCAACCTAAATTGCCCCCAAAATCCCCAGAGATGAAAAATAAAATGGTAATAAAGTTAATTTAATACCCCAGTCCCGAACAGGGAGTCAGGACGAGGCAGGGACTTGCACAGTGATGGCAGCAGGGAGGAAGGTGGGCTGCCTGGGCACTTCTCAATTGTGCATGTACCTTTGACCGGCCGTCTTGCGACTGCCAGCCAGACATGCGTACTTTGAAAGCTCAGACAGCTGGATTAGAGTAACTGCAGGGCTCCAGTGTCCTCAGTAACGGCGAGAGAGGCCGCTCCTTCCAATCCTGGCGCTGCTCTCATACTGATGAGAGCAGCACCAGGATTGGTTACGGCAGTTGGCTGGGGTCCACATCGGACTGCAGCAGCAGGAATAGGACGACGTACTTTGCAAAGGAGGCCGTGTTTAAGGTAAGTGATTATTTTTTTACCCACCACCCATTTGCCCGCCCTATCTCTCCCCATAGATGCCAGCAACGCTGTTCTTAGGCATGTGGATTTCCGGCCTCTGCCCATATCCCCGAGCTCTTTTGAATGACTTGCCGCTCCATGAAGTTGAAATAGGCCTGATTAAAGTGAGATCAGACTGGTGTAAATGCCCAAAAGGCTTATAAAAAGTATACCATTAAGTTCTTACTGATGAAAAAGTATGTTTTCAAGGTTCAATAAAAATTATCTGATCTCTTGGAGTTTTGGCAGAGATTGCATTCCAGAATAACACCTTTAGAGCATAAATAAGCATCATTAGCGGAGATCGTTATTGAACCGGTAATGTATGACAACTTCAAAGTAGTCTACAGAAATGTACGTGTAACTTTTTTTTAATAGTTTTTGCAAAGTATTGAACAATGTCTATGCTATTTTAGTGGCTGGCGTAGTGTGAGGATAAGTGTAAATGAAGGATTAATTTGTTGGGATGCTGCCCACACTTCTAGTTGTTCTTCTGTATACAATATATTTACTTCCAAGAACGTTCATTGTAAAACACTCTGCAGCCCTTCGGGTTTAGTAATGCTATTTCAAAAGCTATTCAATAAATACGCTTTGTGTGCTGAGCACAGGGTTCACTGTGCCCTGTTTGATTGTAATTCTAGGGAGCAGGTCCCACTCTCACGTCTCACAATTATCTCTCCACTCAGAGGGGATAAATACGAAAAGGAAAAACAAAATAAATAACATTACTGGTGAACCCCGAACCGTCTGCCTCCCAGACAGTATTTTAAATGGAAACAGATCGCCTCCCAGGGCAGATTCATTTATTTCTTTTCTTTCGTGCCAACTCTTTGTTTAATAGGATTGAGGTTATTCGCATATCTCTCCCAGCTGCATTTCAAAACATATTTATTCCCTAATTTATAACGAAATATGTTTTTTTTTCCAAAACCTGGGGCTGATTTTTTTGCATTTCAGAAACATTTGCACATGGGAGGCCACTGCAGGTTAATTGCAGCCAGGCTTTCCTCTGTTGTTGGTTTTTTTAATTTGCTCTTTGAATTGGAGCTGATAAGCGACTAGGAAACCCTCAACTCACTTCCCATTTCAAAGGGAATTCTGTAGGTCGGAAATTTGCTCCTACTGCGGGCACTACAAAAACTGGTTGTTTCCTTCGGTACAGCCACAAAAAGGAAAAAAAAAATTATGCGGCTTGCTTTCTCAGAGAGATCCCTGGTGTCTGCCTTCAGTACCTTTCCTGTTTTTTGTGGGTGATGCGCAGTTTAAAATTGATTTGGGGTATCAGTTGCTGCACCCACTTCTGGAAGCCACTTTGCAACTACCATGTTTCAATCAGTCTGAGTACCGGGGCCACAATAATGAAACTGCACCCCCACTGCACACAGTTTGGCATTAGTGAGAGTACCAAATGTGTGCCTGCTTTTGCAGTCGGTGCTATTTCAGAAGAGGGCATTCCCTCGTTGGCATGCTGGTTTGGCTTCATGTAAATGAGGTAATCTCTTTGACCATGTGACCGCTCCATATTAATACAGCATTTACATGGGCCGAGAGGTTCTGCGTGGATGTACATTGAGCACTCCTTCAAGGGGCCACTTAGGTGAGAGCCCATGGACAGTCCTCGTGTTTGGCGGGTAGTCATAGACTACACCCTCCTGCTGAGGTTAGTCCCTGTCTATAACACAGTCCTCTGTCTCTGCCACTTTCCAAATATGGTGCTCTTATTTAACCACAAACAGTGTGACTGTGACATCAGCGCTTATTGGCCATAGTAGGCACCGGGCGTTTTCCTGGGGGCCGGAAGGGGGTGCCAGTTTTGGACCGGTGGAGGCCATTTTTGGTACAGGGGCCGGTTTTACAGCAGTGCTGCAATATCCACCCTGTGTACCAAAAGCAGCAGCAGTGTTTCCCACCAGGATGCCCCCGCCCTCCACAAGACCGGTCTGTCTTAATTGCCAGGGCCGGTTTGCGTCCCCAGTCCGGCCCTGGCACTTATACATGGCTGCACTGCATTCTGGGAACCCACGAGTGTGGCAGTAGCCTCAGACTGAAAAGAAGCAGTAGGCTTTTAACGCAAGTCTCCCTAAACGTAGTTTACATTGGAAAAATAAACACACTCACTGTCTCAATCTGCTTCATGTCACAGAACCTAGAGTGCAGCGCAGTAAGCGTGGTGGCATCTGAGGATGTAGAATTGTTCTAATCGAGCTCCAGCACCATATCTAACTCCGGGCTTGATCTGTCCATCACATAAGGCCCCTGGAAGGAACACGAGACACCACTGTATCAAGTAGGCCCCAACATTGAGGGACTGTAACCTACAGTGCATACAAATAAAATCAGTAAGTGCCAGTATTTTAAGCATTTGATTAGCTGAGTTGAATACAACATTCCATACAGGGGGCTAATAATCCCTAGAACCAACACTTGTTCTCTGGTGCATTCTCTTGATTAGTTCTTAAGACTCATGGCACTTCTTATAATTGGAGTATACTGCATATTGCTCCTTATTGTATTAGGAGAATCTCTGGCACTTGCTCTGGTTTTGGGAAACTGATACATGTAGCTCTATGCATTCTAGAAATGAGCAAATGCAAACGCTGTCCAGTTTAGATTCCATGTGAAACTTACTTCACTTCAACAGGTGAATGCAGTAACTTAACAGATGCATGTCAATGAAGCCAACCCTGCTGATTTTCACGTCATTAACAAAAATGTATTGGAAAAATTGGAGGAGGCCTAGCTGTCATCCATGAAAAAGCTACAAATGACAATCATTGAAAATCTCACCATGGAAAGCTGTGAATCCTCCATGATAAGATGTCACCCTGATCCAACTACTACCTATTTGTCCCTTTTAATATATAGACCACAATGCAGCAATGCCAACTTTAAAGATGTCCTACTTGATACATTAACCAACACCTATCTGGACCACCCAAACCGATGCATTCTAAAGGACCTCAACATGTGGTTTGACAAGAAGAATCTAACCACAATCGCAGCTATCACAACCAGCCTTGAAGCTTTCAACCAACCACAAATTGTTTCTGAGCCAATTCATTGCGTAGGAAAACGACTCTCCCATAAGCTGGAGCTACCACACTATCTTCATCTTCAAGATCCACACACCTATGAACACCCACACTTTAAAGACGTCAATAACCAACAACAACAAATGCTCATACAGACAATGGAAAAAAATAAGACCTCCACCTACTCAACACCCCCTTGAAAAAATCCCAATAAAACATGCAACTGAAAGTCATACACACTTTCTACAACTGTATCTTCACTTCACTGGACAAACAGATATCAACAATAACACACATCCAGAGTCGACTACAAAAAGAACACCCCATGTACTGAAGACAACATCAAAAGAATGAGAACACAAGACAACATACCACAATGCAAATGGACAAAATCAGTAGATGAAATAGAAAAAAACATGCTATGGCACCATAGCAGAGCCTACAAAAGTGCCGTAAGAACCACAGAAACACATCACTACTCCACACGTATAACTGAAGCAGACTGCCGTTCCAAAGAACTCCAGAAAATTCTAACAGAATTCTAAAATCCTGAAGGAATAACACAGAAACACCACAATCTCAAAGCTTCTGTGACAAATCTCCAATTATTTAATCTACAAAAATTACAAAGATTGAAATCTACCTGAAGAAGAATGCAGACAATTCCACAACAATACAATACATAACCACCACAAAAAAGACACCAATAACCATCCATCAATGCATACCTTCAACACCCTATCACAAACAGATTTCCTTGTTATTATCATTGCAGCTAGACCTTCAGGATCACCATCAGACCCAGCACCACCAAGAATCTTTAAACGTATCCTTCGCTCAACCTGTGCAGGATAGGTTGCTAGATGCCTACTCAACACGCCCCTACAGATGAGCGCAAAAACTCCTACATCAGACCTCTCCCCAAAAAGAAAATCCACAACCCATCTAATCTAGCAAAGTACAAGTCCATGTCAAATGGACCAGTCCGAGGAATTATTTTTAAGAAAGCAGTGTTTACTCTGCTCTCTAACTTTACCAAACATTATGGCTTAATATCAGAACAACATTCCAGTTTTAGACCAGGCAGAAGCACAGAGTCAGCCATCATATCCATTTGGGATTATCTAAAACTCACAGTGGACAAATACAGAGAAGATGCCGTATTATTTCTGGGTTTATCAGTTACATTTGACACTGCTCACCAGCACACGCTACTGCAAAGACTTCACAGTATCGGAATCTAAGATAATGCTTTAAATTGGATTCCTTCTTATCCCAAAGACAAAGTGTAATCTACCTACTCACACATAACACTGTAAGATTCCTAAGGGGTCCAAATATATTCAACATCTACCTAATCCCCTTACCAAATATGAATAAATCATATAACCTAACCTGTTATAACTATGCAGATGACACCCAAATCATTTTTAAAATGGACATCCCCAAATACCTTTACAATTTAAACCTCGATTACTCCCTTTGTGCCATGAACTGTTGTGTGATGGAACAGCACATGCCTGAACCACGCAGTCTTAACCACAACGCGTCTTTACTATGCATGCCTTTACCACGCATGCCTTTACCAAGCATGCCTTTACCATGCATGCCTTTACCACGCAATTTCTTGGTAAAGACATAAATGGTAAAGGGACATGTGTGCTAAAGATCACACTCCTGCCCCTCTTCCCTGAGCCCTAAAATTAGGCCCTCCTGCGGTCTATTCTACCCACCCCAGTCCTATAAACTTGCCGACCCCCTATCCTGATCCTTAAAACTTGACCCCCGGGCCTTAAAAACTACTTCGACCACAGCCCCCTCCCTGAGCACTAAAACCAGCCCCCAATCCCTAAAACCTACCCCCACAGCCCAACTGCTGTTTGACCTGAAAACTGCCCCTTTCCTGTCCCCTGTCCTGAGCCCTAAAACTCAGCATTCTAAAAACTACTCCGACCCCAGCCCCCCTCCCTGAGCCCCAAAACCAGGCGCCACCCCTTAAAATCTACCCCCACCTAACCACAGCCCCAGCCCAACTGCCCCCTTAGCCTGTAAACTGCCCCTTTCCTGTCCCCTGCCCTGAGCCCTAAAACTCAAGACCGCCCAGCCCTGAAAACGACCCTGTCCCCCCAGCCCCCAAAACTACCCCAACCCAAACTACCCCACCCCGTCCCTTGAGCCCTAAAACTCCTGACACCCCAGCCCTGAAAACTACCCCAGCACCCAAAACTAACGCAAATAAACTACCCCCACCGAGTCCCCTGCCTGAGCCCTAAAACTTCTACCCCCTCCAAGACCTGAAAACTACCACCAACCCCTACAAACCACCCCACCCCCTAAAATCCCACTTACCTCACTGCACTGTCCCAATCTTTCCTTTTCCTGCTCTTCCGCTGAGCTGCAGCCAGCAACTAGACCGCGCATATGTGGTTAAGACATGCGTGGTTATGCTTGCAATGTCGGAACACGCGTGGCTGAGGCCGCGGTGTTCTGACTGTTTTCCGCCATAAACACATGGATGATGAATAACCATGTCAAGCTCAATACAGCAAAGACACAGATTGACATGCGGACAATGGCAAAACTACCAGCCTACTGCCATATGGCCTGAGGATCTTGAAACCCCTCTGACAACATCAAGAGAAGTTAGAAACCTAGGAGTAACCATGGATTCAGACCTATCCTTGATACCACATGCTAACAACGTTACAAAGAGTGACTTCTACACAATGAAAACACTACGTTGCATCTTCTCTTCCTCGCATCCCAATATAAACTGCAATTCATTCTCGTGCTCATAATCTCCTAGCTTGACTATGCCAACAGCCAGTACCTTGGCGCACCTGCATCCATTATACACAAAATACACCTCATTCAAAATGCTGCTGCAAGGCTTCTTCTCCACCTTCCACAAGCGAGCGAATGACTCCAGTCCTGCATTGCTCCACTGGCTAACTATAGCTAGAAGGGCAATGTTCAAGGAACAAAGTCCACAAAGCCTTCCAAAGAAAAGTTCTGCTATACCTGCAAATTAAATTCAAGCAATACAAACCAAACAGTACAACTGTGCACCAGGCTTGCACCACTTATCATACCACCTTACTATGAGAAATACGTAGGCGGCACTGCTGGCCCTGCTTTCTCAGTACAAGTCGCCAAGCTCTAGCACTCACTACCAGCCAATATTAGAAGCTCCAGGACTATAAACACTACCAAAGACAGTTGAAAACTTGGCTTCTTCCAAGATGGCCGCACCACCAGCATCCCAGCAACACATACCAGACAACAGTTGCGCCCTCCAGTGCAGACCTCAACTTCCAACACACAAATTGCCCACAACTTATTAACCAGCAAACTGCTTTCATTATGCAGGGAAGCAATTTATGGCATAACCGAAGACCTCTATCACACATCACTGGACAATTGATATAGTCCATTCACTGCAGTTGGCAGGTACCCGATATCTGTACAAGCTGACCGCTTTAATACATCATACATAGGCACTCAGATATGGGATGATAATAAAAAATGTCCATACCAACAGATCTCACCACTTCTCTTCCTCCAACCATGCCAGCTCAGGACCATAACTGTACACAAAATTTCAGATTGGACAACCTAGTCCAGTAACCATGTATGGACACTGTATCTTATGAAATACCATTAAAGGACCTGTAGAGCTGTTGTTCAGAGCTACCAACAAACTGAAAACCATAAACCTGCACATCTGTCTATACACTTCATCATCTAACACACAATATCACGTGCTGCTTCCCATAACATTATAAACGTACCTTAGTGGTCATCACGCACAACATGGAACATTTCCCACATAATGTAAAAACAAAAACATCCTTCCAAACACACACCCTACTTGGTGTAGCATGGTACTAATGTAGGCAAGCTCTTCAGTGCCCCACTTAGGGTTAGTAAACGCTATATAAATGCTGCAGTACAATACAGTACTCGATAACTTGGCTTTCATAAAATGATCAGGAGGGGCAGTCCAAGTGGTGTCTGGTTTTCACAGGACGTTTTGAGGTGCAACTTGGTTCTTCAAGGTCTACAAACTAGATGCCCTAGCTTTTCCAATAGAGTTGAAATATTCCTCTAGCCCACTGGTTAATTTGTATAAAATAATAAGTGCTGGGGCTCTCGTCAGGAGGCAGCTTGCAGCAGCCCATTTCTCCTGTTAGCGCTGCCTAAAACAGACTCAACTGCTAACTATGAAAGTGAGCAGAAGATGTGGTGTAATGACCAGAGCTGCAGACTTCAGAGCTGGGGAACCAGGTTGAGTCTCGGCGTCTGCTCAACATCCTGTGATTCTGGGCAAATCATTTAATCTCCCCATAAATTAATGTGTCCTTAACTGGTGCTCATGAAAAGCGCTGGTGTTGGTGATTAAGTGCCGGTGCTGAGCACCGGAAACCACCGGCTCAAATTGAGCACTGCTCTAGCACCTAAATGCATAAGGATATAATTTACAAGTATATACTATTATCCAGGCAGAAATTCTTTTGTGCAATTTCATGCATTCTTAACTGAAAAGCCCACCTCCTCAGTTCAACATCAGCATTGACAGAACTTGTCCCCCCGCCCCCTCCCTGGTTACAATTAACTGTGTGTGCAGTGTTGTAACTGTATATGCAATCTTGAGATTTCAGATGCCAGTCATGAGAATACTTGAAAATCTTATGTGGAGGTATACACTCACTGAGCTAAAAAGTGGGTAAGAGAGTTGGGCCAACCCTCTTACCATTTCTCCTCCAATGACTCTTTCTTTTCCCGCTTGAGAGGTGATGGGAGTTAACATTACTTCAATCAATTTCAATTAACAGTGTAACCCACTTGGCTCCAGAATAAGGACCAGGAATCAGTGACTATAGTTAAGAAGGTTTATTACAAGTTAGCAGTCAAGTTAAGGTACACAAATCTTAACACCATGCTATAAAGATACAGACTAACAACTGGTACAACCAACCTTCTAATGAAGTTTAGGCACACCAGTATGAGACAAACAAGAAGTGCAGTCACAGCAATACAAAAGATCAATAACACAATTTGATGCTCAGAGAAGAGTTTCTTGTTCTCTCTTCTATACATGAGTAAAATCTAGAACCATCTAAGTTAAAGTCCAAACTGAGAGGATATTTCAATAGGTTAAGGGATCTCAAAAGTCAGGGAAATGCAGAAAAATATGAAAAAACAGGAAAGTAAAGAAAATAAGGGAAGGTGTCAGCATCTCAGAAGCTCAGTCAAGAGTCTTCTTGGGTCATAGGAATAAGTGTTAGCCTAAGCCACACTCAGCAAGAATCAAAGGGAAGCATAGATGTCTAAACCTCTCAAAGTCCAAAGGAAAGTGGCGTTCGTCTCAGGCAGTGTAGACTCCTGTTATTTGCACCAGAATCTCACAGGTAACACCCCTCTGTTCACATCATCAGGGATTCTATTGTCCTTTCTCCATTCTCACGTTGTATGCTGCACCATTTACGAAATGTCCCAACCTCAACATGGGAATTACATCGTCCTGGGTCACTTAAGCCAGACTGCAACATTGCTGAATCGGACTCTTCAATTAACGCTCTGGCTCTCCATGTTCCTAGTCAAGGTCTTCTTCTCAGGATCTCTCTCTATCACTAGTATAGTGATGTATCTATTCTCAAACGTATAATCTATGTGAACGCACCTCCAAATAAAAAGTGATGCAAGCAGAAATTGAAAAACAGTATTTTATGCAGAATGGAAACCAGGTCTAGTCAGGACAACTTTAGAGTATTAAATCAACGGTTCACATTTAATATGCGTTTGCATTTTCAAACACAAATGAATGTAAAACTTTCAGTATCTTAGATTCATGTTAAAGTTCATAAATCCATTGTCGTTTCTAAAGATAACACATTCTTATATTGTGAGGATGGTTTTTATTCAATCATCTAAACAGTAAATAGCGTTTAATGAAGTGAGGCACACATTCTAGTTCTACGGTGAATACACTTCAATAATGATATCAAGTGAAACACTTTGCATTAATGTCGTTAGGCCACACAGGAAACCTGAGCTAAGTGCACGTTTATGTTAAGTATTTGTGACGTGTAAAGGTGGAGCCTAAATTATGCTGATCCAGACAGTGGCAATATTTTCTTGAAGGGAAATGTAAAAACTAATGATACAACACTGATCCTTTTTAAATTATAAGAAAAATTGAATAATGTAACTAATGAACCCCAAAAGGCAATATCCAAAACCAAAAAGTGCAAAAATATTTGGAGCTGATCCTTCAACCTCTCGGCACTGAGGATCAAAAACAACATTCCTTGTACAACTGGGACAGATGTTAAATGCTCCTACCTCAAAGAACACCTAATTTACCAACAACATGAACCGTTCCAGCTCCTCCGCCCACTTGTCTGGTAATGGCCGCCTGTTCCTTCAAGACTGCCCGTTTCCTTCTTCTGTGCTCCGCTATCGCTACAGTATACGCTAGCCTCATCTCAGCATTGAACCACTTCTATCTTTCCTTGGGTTTTTTACCAGCTGCATTGTAGTTGGGATGCAGCGCCATCACTTCAGTACTGCTCCTTTGTACTTCATAATGTTGCTGCAAAATATCCTCGCCTGCCGCCACATTCTGTCACCATTGTTTCAGGTGTGTCCTTGCACTGAAACATATATTCCTCATTCACAACGTTCATGCTCTTGAGGAATGGGAATGTCTTTGTGTTATGGCTGTAGCTGCATTTTCCTCCAGTGTACACTTTTTTAGTGAAATGGGGGCCAGGAGCTTTATGTTTTGAAGACCCCCCCACCACCCACTTATGTGTCTCATCTGTTTTTTTTCTTCTGCAGACATTGCATTCTACTCTGACATGTTGCCTCTAACTGAGGCAGTACCTGGTATATCTATGTTACTAACACAGGCAAACTTCCCTTTACTTTGGCTATGCAGCTCTTTATGCACCCTATCATTCCTCTCATCAGCCACACACTAAAGCCCTGTTTATGAGTGGGCCAGTAATTTCTGTTTATGCACGGGTCGGAATTACAAGTTTGGTTCTATCGGATGCGTTAAATACCTCAGCTTTCGTTAAACATCGGTAGGATAAACCTACCTGAATACAACTAGGAAATTGTGCGGTATTTACCGTATCATGTTGATATTGGAGTGTTAACCCCTTCTGTGCCACGCCCTTTCCCCCTCCTGTGCTGGGCGTTTTATTAGTGGGTGGGGTTCATGACGAGATAGTCTCGTCATGGGCACAACGTGACCGTGCTCCATGACGAGACTATCTCGTCATGGGCACTGAAGAGGTTAAACATCAAAATCTGCATGTTACTACTCACAAACTCGTGATAGGTGTTTTTTATTGCATATGATAAATAACGTACCCCGTGGTAGTGTTATTTATAATATGTGATAAATAACGCCTCAACTTGTAATCAGGGCTATACTTTTCATTTTGGTGCAATCTTCTAAAACAGCCCTGGAGGCGTCACAGTGGCCTCAAAAACCTAATCCCACTTCACGTTGGTCCCAAAGGCTTTCAGTCGCCCCACTGCTTTCTCGCAGTGCAAGAAGCAGAAACATAAAATGGTATTATAGATACCGTTTTATGTTTCTTATTCTCGCACTGCGAGAAAGTAGAAGGGTTTGGTTGGTAGGCATGAAGCCTACATGGAGAAAGTGACCTCCCCATAGACGCCTGTGCGGTCTGCGTCCTAAGCAATCACATTGCTGCCATTGCAGCGTTGTGATTGGCTTAGGGGAGGGGAAGGAAGCTGCCTGCTTCCTGTTGCAGAGGACGACGCAGGACTGACGAGGCGGTACAGGGCCGGCAAAGGTGTTTAATTTTAAAGTAAACCTTCTCCCGCCACCCAACCCACCAGTCATTTTTTTTTTTTTAAATATCTTTATTGACATTTTTCCATTTTTCGATAAACAGCATACTCATTAGCAAGCAAATAAGGAAATACATGGTATGGTACAACAGCATTCTTGGCTAGCATGTCAGACCGTACAGGACTTACGCCAATTATTGCCAGATTAAAGTTTAACAGGTATACCCAGCGATTGACCATGCGTCCAGTTCAAAACACGCCCATGATTTACCATGTAATGGTTATGTAAAAGGAATTGATGACAGATCACCTCTTGTGTCATAGTCCACCATGTTCAGCATGGCCACATGGGATGCCAACGACGACGTGCATCCTACCACCCTGCATATGAGGGGAGTTAAACATCGATGATTAGCATAGTGGACTGAACCTCAGTAGTGGGTAACAGCGGCGTATGCAGGTACTGAGTTGTACTAACTCGTCGTGAAACTTCATGCACAAACCTGATAGGGCGCCAATAAAGAATCCAAAACACAAACGAAAAAAAATAAAATAGAAACAGCAACCACAACAGAAAGAAAAAGAAACAATAAATAAAACAACTGCAACTCAAAATTAGCCTTTATATCCTCAAACCCCGGGTGTCCCAGTAAGATATCGCTGACTTCCAAGAAATCGCCTCTTCCCTCCCCCAGCAAGAACTATAGTGGGAAATGGACCCAAGAGGCACCAAACAGTACCCTCAGTCACACGGCATGCTCTACAGGCCAACAAATGAAGAACAGGTAATGATCGCCAAGGGCAGTAGCCTTGCATTACGCACAATTATTATCTATGTGTCAAGCCGCTAGGGCCGTTCACATTGGTGGAGGGCGTGTGCGGGGGCTGACCCTCAACCCAACCCACCAGTCATGCCAGCCGCGACTGCTTTCACGTCCTTAATATACGACTCACTTGACTACGCTGAATACCAGTTTCCACTCCAAGTCACTCCCAGTGTTTTTTGCCGTATCTCTTAGAAATGTTCTACTCGTGCAGGGTTACTTCTGGTGCCGTTTTTATCAGAGTCTATGTGACTTGCTAACCTTACCAAAGAAGTTGGGCATGCTTGCCTGATGTCTTTCTAAGCTTGGTACTGTACAAGAACTTTTCGAAAATTCAGTCGCTCAAAGCCACCTTTGAGCCAATTACTGTTTTGCTGTATACAAAAATTTGAACTGAATATTTCTGCCATGGTTTCTTTATTGCAGAACACCTGAGCAGAGAGGTTATGCGTGTTAAGGTAAAGAACCCTGTCACGTGACCTCAATGTCATTGGTTGAGTTATTATTTTGGGTCCCGGAGTAGCGTACTGCACGCCGAAAAAGCGCTTCAACGCCTCATCCGGGCTAGTAAGCGCTATATAAATGCAATTACAATGGCAGGTGAAGGAAGGAGTGTTGGAGAGGAGGTAAAGAAAAATCTATAGGGATAGCGACCGACTACCAGAAAATATTAATTTTTCAAGCCTCAGTCTGGTTGCTTAGAAAAAATGACGCCGGCCCACATTTTCACAGAATATGCTAAACGAGGAGGTGTGCATTTTTTTTTTTTTTTAAAGGATTAGTTAACATTTTCGGAAGTCCAGTGACTGAAAATCAGACAGACTGCTTCGTAAAATTCAATATGGAGGATTTTTAAAAGGCTGGCTCTCTCGCCAGCCCTCTCAAACGAGTGCGTAGCCTCTGTTATTAAAAACCCTCCGCTCCATTAGAGAGGTCTGGAAAAGACCAGGGCGGAGAGAGACGTTAATCCTCGCCTTTCAAGGGGCGTCATGGGCCTTGCTCCAAAATGGACAGAATCCACTTTGCGCGCAAGCCACCGACAAACAACAGCAAAAGCTAATTACCGCTCTCGGAGTCAAACGCTTCCTGCGTGCCTTTGTTACCAAACAGCCAATTATTTGTGCCCTGCATGAGTGGAGAAATAAAAAGACGGCGCTGGAGTGCGGAAAGCAACGCATGCAGACAAATTACAGTGGGCTTTTTCTTCTGTTTGTTGTTGCCTGAGAAGGTTTCTGGAGCCGTTCCACCCAGATTTACCAAACATGTTTCCACCAGCTGGGAACAGTTGCAGATTTGCCTTGACGCAAATGCGTTTAACTCTTACCAGCCAATCTGAGAGACCTTTCGAGGCTGGGAGAGTTGCCCGTCTGCTGTGACATTTCAACCTGTAACCAAGGCGACAGTGCATGAGAGGGGCGGAGTGATCCATTGTGAAGAATAACCAGGGCCTCTGGAATTATGCGGCAGGGGAGGACCTAATATGCGGGAGGGTTGACTATTGTGCGGCAAGAAAACTGAAAGTATGCACCATGAAGCAAATCTTGTGGTATTATTACTGCATTTTTTTGTTATTTTTTTTTTGTATTATTGGTAACACTGTTTAAAGATTGCACATGCAATAACCAACTGAAAGGTGACTAGTCAACTAATACAAAGGGCCTTCCGCTTTGCGGCAGCACATTTCGCTACGTTTTTAGTCATTTTTTAACCGTTTAAGAAGGAAACAATTTTTTTGTTAACATCTGCAAATTATACAGCCGATTACCCACTATATAACAAATGCAGCAGATCCATACTTGTGCAGAAAACACAACGGTCGCAGAATCGCACAATTCCAGTGGCCCTGAGCATAACAAATGTAGGCGTGTCTTACCATACACAAGGCCATGTGGGGCAAGCAATAAAATTGCATTTAAATAGCGCTTACTATTCCTGGCAAATTTCAGATTTTCATTCCGTATACACATTTATCTCATGAGCAGATCCTGAAAATCTAGTATGGTCCCAACTGGACCAGCGGGAGACCAACCTGCGTTGGTGACGCTGGTGGCTGATGAAACCTGTGGGTTACGCAGTATCTCTTTTTAGGACCTGCAGAGTTTGTTTGTTGTGATTGTCCTTGCAGGAATAGGTCTTTTTTGGGTCTCAAGGACCAGCTGAAAGTAAACCCAGTTTGGACACATCAGTGGGCCCTAGATGAATTCCATTCCTCATATTTCCCGTCCCCTGAGCGCATTTAATTATCTTGCCACCAGTTATACTGTGGCCGGAAAGTTTAATGGTCAGTACCATAGATGGCTTCTTTACCGCTTCTGGATTGTCCCCAGAGCACAAACCGCTAGATATATATTGCCCATTCACATGGTTTGCTTCACTGCTCCCCCTCCCCCCGAGCCGTCTTGAGCCTCGGGGAGCCCATTCCAGGGCCAAATTCCAATAAAAAGGCGGGGAGGGGCACTTGACCTCTATCCCTGAGCCTTATTAGGCCCCTGAAGCTGATTCGGATAAAAAGGTGGAGGAAGGGGGAGGGCGGGGGCATGCAGTGCTTATATTTGTAAAAAAAAAAAGAAGTGCCAAGGCCCTCATCGGGAGGCCACTGCAGATTGCACCGTCCATTGATCTTGCCACCACTGCCAATGACAGTACCAATACAGCTACTAGCCTTCACGCCCCTACACGTGTGACAGTTCAGGCTATGCCAGGCTCCTAAAGGTATAAGAATGGCTTGGGCGGCTGGTAATGTTAATTTTTAATGTATACTGAATTAATAAACTAATGTTGTGTTTATCTCTAAATTAGACAATCAGCGCCTCCATATGGCAGACTGTCATAAGTGCCGGTGTTGACAAATGAGTGCTGGTGCGGAGCCCTGGAAATTACTGGCTCAAATTAATCACTGGGGCCACTCTGCCCCCTTCCCCAAGCATCATTAGGCCCCAGGGACCCTATTCCCCAGGGAAGGATTTCAGAACAGAGACCCAGTCTCTGATCTTCATTAGGCCCTTGGGACCCGATCTCCCCAGGGTCTAATGAACTTAAAAAGGGGAGGAGCCCCATGGTTCCCTGGGGCATAAAAGGGCTCGGGAGGAGGGCTGCATGCCCATCCTCTTAAATAATGCAAAATCCAAATGGTCGCACACTGCTGACCTACCTGCGTGTTACCCCAAAGAACTGTGGTCCCTGTAGTCAGCGTCGGCGGATACACCTATGCTCGTGTCGTGAGTGCAAGTGTGAATAGCGTTAGCCATCCCTGGACACGTGTTTCGAGGTTGTTGCCTCTCGTCAGCAGGGAGTAGGAAAGAGTGCAGGGTTGCTGTGTAGGCTGCTAAAATCATTATCAGGTATGTACCTCTCGTAGCAACGCAGGTGCGTAACCTGAGCCCGTCGACTCCCCGGCTCAAAGAGCCTCTAAATAACTAAATCCAAATGGTCGCACACTGCTGACCTACCTGCGTGTTACCCCAAAGAACTGTGGTCCCTGTAGTCAGCGTCGGCGGATACACCTATGCTCGTGTCGTGAGTGCAAGTGTGAATAGCGTTAGCCATCCCTGGACACGTGTTTCGAGGTTGTTGCCTCTCGTCAGCAGGGAGTAGGAAAGAGTGCAGGGTTGCTGTGTAGGCTGCTAAAATCATTATCAGGTATGTACCTCTCGTAGCAACGCAGGTGCGTAACCTGAGCCCGTCGACTCCCCAGCTCAAAGAGCCTCTAAATAACTAAATCCAAATGGTCGCACACTGCTGACCTACCTGCGTGTTACCCCAAAGAACTGTGGTCCCTGTAGTCAGCGTCGGCGGATACACCTATGCTCGTGTCGTGAGTGCAAGTGTGAATAGCGTTAGCCATCCCTGGACACGTGTTTCGAGGTTGTTGCCTCTCGTCAGCAGGGAGTAGGAAAGAGTGCAGGGTTGCTGTGTAGGCTGCTAAAATCATTATCAGGTATGTACCTCTCGTAGCAACGCAGGTGCGTAACCTGAGCCCGTCGACTCCCCGGCTCAAAGAGCCTCTAAATAACTAAATCCAAATGGTCGCACACTGCTGACCTACCTGCGTGTTACCCCAAAGAACTGTGGTCCCTGTAGTCAGCGTCGGCGGATACACCTATGCTCGTGTCGTGAGTGCAAGTGTGAATAGCGTTAGCCATCCCTGGACACGTGTTTCGAGGTTGTTGCCTCTCGTCAGCAGGGAGTAGGAAAGAGTGCAGGGTTGCTGTGTAGGCTGCTAAAATCATTATCAGGTATGTACCTCTCGTAGCAACGCAGGTGCGTAACCTGAGCCCGTCGACTCCCCGGCTCAAAGAGCCTCTAAATAACTAAATCCAAATGGTCGCACACTGCTGACCTACCTGCGTGTTACCCCAAAGAACTGTGGTCCCTGTAGTCAGCGTCGGCGGATACACCTATGCTCGTGTCGTGAGTGCAAGTGTGAATAGCGTTAGCCATCCCTGGACACGTGTTTCGAGGTTGTTGCCTCTCGTCAGCAGGGAGTAGGAAAGAGTGCAGGGTTGCTGTGTAGGCTGCTAAAATCATTATCAGGTATGTACCTCTCGTAGCAACGCAGGTGCGTAACCTGAGCCCGTCGACTCCCCGGCTCAAAGAGCCTCTAAATAACTAAATCCAAATGGTCGCACACTGCTGACCTACCTGCGTGTTACCCCAAAGAACTGTGGTCCCTGTAGTCAGCGTCGGCGGATACACCTATGCTCGTGTCGTGAGTGCAAGTGTGAATAGCGTTAGCCATCCCTGGACACGTGTTTCGAGGTTGTTGCCTCTCGTCAGCAGGGAGTAGGAAAGAGTGCAGGGTTGCTGTGTAGGCTGCTAAAATCATTATCAGGTATGTACCTCTCGTAGCAACGCAGGTGCGTAACCTGAGCCCGTCGACTCCCCGGCTCAAAGAGCCTCTAAATAACTAAATCCAAATGGTCGCACACTGCTGACCTACCTGCGTGTTACCCCAAAGAACTGTGGTCCCGACGCTGACTACAGGGACCACAATTCTTCGGGGTAACACGCTAGTGGGTGGAGCAGTGTGCGACCAACTTGGTGATATATATTTAGTGGCTCTCTGAGCCCCGGAGTCGACGGGCTCATGGTTACGCACCTGCGTTCGCTACGAGAGGTACAGACCTGATATGATTTTAGCAGCCTACACAAGCAACCCTGCACTCTTCCTACTCCCTGCTGACGAGCGGCAACTACCGCGAAACACGTGTCCAGGGATGGCTAACGCTACTCTGACTTGCACGCACCACTGAGCATAGGCGTACCCGCCGACGCTGACTACAGGGACCACAATTCTTTGGGGTAACACGCTAGTGGGTGGAGCAGTGTGCGACCAACTTGGTGATATATATTTAGTGGCTCTCCGAGCCCCGGAGTCGACGGGCTCATGGTTACGCACCTGCGTTCGCTACGAGAGGTACAGACCTGATATGATTTTAGCAGCCTACACAAGCAACCCTGCACTCTTCCTACTCCCTGCTGACGAGCGGCAACTACCGCGAAACACGTGTCCAGGGATGGCTAACGCTACTCTGACTTGCACGCACCACTGAGCATAGGCGTACCCGCCGACGCTGACTACAGGGACCACAATTCTTCGGGGTAACACGCTAGTGGGTGGAGCAGTGTGCGACCAACTTGGTGATATATATTTAGTGGCTCTCCGAGCCCCGGAGTCGACGGGCTCATGGTTACGCACCTGCGTTCACTACGAGAGGTACAGACCTGATATGATTTTAGCAGCCTACACAAGCAACCCTGCACTCTTCCTACTCCCTGCTGACGAGCGGCAACTACCGCGAAACACGTGTCCAGGGATGGCTAACGCTACTCTGACTTGCACGCACCACTGAGCATAGGCGTACCCGCCGACGCTGACTACAGGGACCACAATTCTTCGGGGTAACACGCTAGTGGGTGGAGCAGTGTGCGACCAACTTGGTGATATATATTTAGTGGCTCTCTGAGCCCCGGAGTCGACGGGCTCATGGTTACGCACCTGCGTTCGCTACGAGAGGTACAGACCTGATATGATTTTAGCAGCCTACACAAGCAACCCTGCACTCTTCCTACTCCCTGCTGACGAGCGGCAACTACCGCGAAACACGTGTCCAGGGATGGCTAACGCTACTCTGACTTGCACGCACCACTGAGCATAGGCGTACCCGCCGACGCTGACTACAGGGACCACAATTCTTCGGGGTAACACGCTAGTGGGTGGAGCAGTGTGCGACCAACTTGGTGATATATATTTAGTGGCTCTCCGAGCCCCGGAGTCGACGGGCTCATGGTTACGCACCTGCGTTCGCTACGAGAGGTACAGACCTGATATGATTTTAGCAGCCTACACAAGCAACCCTGCACTCTTCCTACTCCCTGCTGACGAGCGGCAACTACCGCGAAACACGTGTCCAGGGATGGCTAACGCTACTCTGACTTGCACGCACCACTGAGCATAGGCGTACCCGCCGACGCTGACTACAGGGACCACAATTCTTCGGGGTAACACGCTAGTGGGTGGAGCAGTGTGCGACCAACTTGGTGATATACTCTTAAATAATGCATTAGGCCACGGGGGATGTGTTCCCTGGGACTGAAATCGGCTTTGGGAGGGAGGCTGCGTGCCCCCTGGGGTCCAAAGTTGGCTTGGAGAGGGGAGCCCTACTCTCAACTCGTCCCCATATATTTAATTGGAAGAATTCCAGCCCCATTTTTTTTTTACATGATCCCATGGGATCACGGGAGAAATCCAACAGTTTTTGGCCCCCCATAAGGCCTAGGGGATGAGATATCCCTACCCTACACCATAAGTTATATTTTGTTTTTTAACTTCAGGTCAGGGTACTAAGTCCCTGAGTCCCATAGCAACATTATTCTCATGTTTCTGCAGCCAATTAGAGCACTTGCTCATGCAGGAGTGAATTAGCCCTAGGGAAAAAGCTCCCTGGCCCAATCAGAACACTCTCATTTATAAAATTGGGTTTGAGGGACTCACGCGAGAGTCCATCCAACTCAACCGCAACAGATATACACATATTTTTAAACATTAATATCTCAATACCTACTGAAAGTATTTACACCAAATAACAAAAAGCATGCTTTCTGGACCAAGATCTAGTTTCCTGCTAAATTTGGTGTAATTTGGGTCAGCAGTTTTTGTGATAGCGCTGTTTTAAAAAAGTCTATGAAAAATGCACGGGTATTTTGTATTTTGGGAAACCCTTTTTTCTCAGCCCCCTCTTGACAGATCACCCCTAAACTTTCCATACACAAAGTAGGCAAAAAAGAGTTTTGGGAATTTTTTGTAAAGATTTGTAAAACTGCGACAATGTTATAGGCAAACAAAAACAATATTTACTATAGAAATGCTCACCTAACCATATCTACCCAGTGGTACAGATTTAAACTTTTAAGGCAGACAATTAATTAATTAAACGTTATTGTGGTCTACGAATGAGGCAAAGTGTTTGGATTGTCTCAATCACTCCTGTTCTCCTCTAAACAGCACCCTCTTTTACAGTCTCTTTGTTGGACATTTATGCTCTTTTTCTCCACACAGCTTTCTGAAACACTCAATCTGCATGTTCAAACTTACCGCTTTCCTCTTCAGCACTTTCTTTTCACTTTCCCCTGCACCCACTTCCTTGTATCTCTTTTACTTCATCAACCCGCTACAAACACAACTCACTTGTACGCACTGCATTTTCTCAAACTTTTGTCTTGTAAGTATTTTGACAGCTGTATACCTTCTTCACACACTTTAACATGTATAATCACAATTACACTTGGCAACGTTCACCATTGCTCTTTGTGTTCTGCGAGTGGCTAAGATTGGACTAACATGTATTCTGCACCTCTTTACAACCCACTGACATGTAATGTAAGACATTTGCACTGTCTTTGGCCTGAACTACACAGTTCTCAGTCATGACTGCTATTAACACCCACCCACAACCTGAACTCGCACAGATACATAGAGGATCTTTTCACAGTACACAATATACATGAGTAATATGTTGCCTGTAAAAAATGACAGAAACACACCATCCTGGAAGAAGCAAATACTCTTAGAGAATGCAAGAGTAAGTAAAATATGCAATGTAAACGGGAACATTGCTGTTCCCAGGCTGAGAGCAGTGTCTGTTTTTGCTGACTCTGGCTGTCACTGGTGGTGGGGCGTAAGGGTGGCTCAGGACATTTACAGATTGTGCATCAGCCGTACCAGGACCCCCCTTATAGACCCACTGCAGGGTAGACCCCACATGATATTCTGCTGCAGAGCGTATAGTGCTCATCAACACTGGTTGCTTTTCTGCTGCGTCTGGTTTGACCTCAGAAGTTATCCTGCTGCAGAGTGTTTTATGCCCATTCATGTTGTTTGTTCATCTGCTGCACCTGGGTAGCCTGCAGATGAAATCCTGCAGCAGGCTACATTGTGTCAACGTATTTGGTTGCTTATCGGCTTCTCTTGTGTGGACTGAAGATTGAGAAAATAACTTTTATGAGATTTTGTCTGATACTAAACATACTCGTCTAAAGATCCACAATGAATGCTACTGGTCCAGTAAAGAATTGTCAACTTACAACTAAGCAAATATATTGTACATGTATGGCATTCATTGCAAAATTCATAGTTATCATCACTTCTAGCACTGACATTGAAATTTTTAACTTCCACACTAATATTCTTCACTTTTTAAATATGTCTTGGCTGACAAAATCTCATAAAAACGATTTTATCTTTCCTTGCAGCCTTGAGAACATCCCAAAGGAAAGGATTAAACATTTGTTGACTGCCCGGCTGAAATTAAGGACATAACAATCATGTGACCTGCCACTGCATATTGTGGAAATGTTCGCAATATTCAATAAATTCCAAACTGCAATTAATTAATCTACTAGAAATATTCCCCCTATTTCATCAATTCTGTAAAATGGTTTTAAAGCAGCGTGCTACCAGTTTTGGAAGGACCAGGAGTGGGGCAAGAGTTTTTAAGGTTCCAGTCAAAACAGCCATTTTGCTTCTGGAGTGGTTAACATTCACTAACAAAAGGCATTTTCTGGCCTTTACTCGTTGTTTGGCACTTTTGTTGGCATTGGTTGTGTCCACGATATCAACCAAGGCCTCTGGGAGCCACTATCAAAAACAACACCTCTAAACTCAAGCATCTTGTCGCGTTGCAGAAAGCTCAGTAGTTGACCACTAGTCACTCTGGCACCGCAGCTACCACAGCAGTAACTGGCGTAAGGACTGGCACAAAGGATTGCTACAACCCGAGCTTCTTAGCAGCTCTCAAGAAGGGATGCTGTAGCTGCACAACTATAGGAAAGTAATGTCCCCAACCAGAAGATCAACACCCAATGAACAACATCAAGCTTTGCGCTTGATTAACTTTCCTGTAGACGTTACAGTGCTATTTTCAACAAGTGGGTCTAATCCACAGTAGGGTTCTTGAGCCTAAAATAATGTGTAGTAGTTTCAAACAAATGTACGTTTGGGCCCCTGAGATATTGTAAAAAGGTGTTACCACTCTTACTATTTTTTAAACATTCCCTACCTGTGGGTATGTAGGTGAGCTTGTTGTAGAAAAATGCTGCATTTCGAGAGCCGTGCACCAGGAACCCGTTCTGGTGCGGGTTTGATTAACAGTCCCTTGTTTGCCGCTGCTGTAGTGTAGAAACTATCCTCAACAAGGGGATACAGCAGAACCATCTTTTAGAAACCTGTAGTCTGTTAATAATCAACCCTTGCAGCAAATTCCTGACTTATTGAGATCCAGGCCCTGGTGCATGCCGCAGCTTCCCGCCTCGCGCGGGGCGATCCACATGCCAAAGTACACCACAATCCGTTTTATAACTTCAACTCAAATTATACACTTGGGCAAATGTTTGTCGAGATCAAAAGCTACAGCGCCAAAGTGTTGTAAACCTGTCCCTTTACATCCCTGAACAGAGCTATTAAAATTCATATTTACTAGTTGTCTGGACCCACTTTAGAGGTTAACGCATTCTTTGCTTTAATATAAGGTTCTTTGAAATCATGGAAAGTCGCCATGTGGTTCAACAACATGCTTGCTGGGAGCATTTACGTTTGCCACATGCCAGTCCGGTTTTATTGTTAGCCTCTGTGCAGGGGAGGGCAGCAGTGTTAATGCCACATCTAGTGGTGGCTCCAATTTAGGACCGAAAATGTGTCTTTTGAGTCTGCATGGGGAAAGCTCCAGGGATGAAATTGCGTCTTGCTTGGAGGACTGGAAATCCTCTCACCGTTCCTTATGACGTGAATCTTCCCTTTTGAGCTGGGGTTACCTCCCACTGAATAGTAATGCTCGTTTTCAGAACATCCAAAATGAATATGAAGGACAAAATATACAGATAATGAGTTTCAGTGGAAACTTATTTGCTTATTTGTTGGTCATTCTAAAGCCCTGAGCGGAATGGTCTCAACGATGATCCCAGACCCAGATCCTCGTGATTATCCACGTGCCTCATTCTAACCCATCGATGCTACCAGCGGAAAAGACAAGTGCACAATTTTTAAGTGGGAAGCTCGGTTTTTTGTGTTCCTGTCAGTGGTGTAGAAATGTGCTCACTCACTGGACATTTGCATTCATATGATCGCAGAAGGCTTTGACCATTTGTTTCATGGGATTATTGTAAAATGACACAGTAATCTGTGAATTTTAGTTCATTGGTCATGAGCTTTCAGCAGGCAAAAAAATCACAACGCTCAGGGCAATGTGCTGTATTTGTGTAAATGTGCATTTTGCTGTGTTGTGAGTATGTGGAGCGTGAGCGGTGTGTGTGCATAGTATGGATGGCAACGCACAAGGGGTTTCAAAAGGGGTCATCTTGGAGGGTTGCGAAGGGAAGCAGCTGAAGAGCATCCATGATTTTTAGGTCTTGCCTGACCCAGCGCATGCGCTGGTCTGGCGAGACTTATTGAGAGAGCTCCAAAAAGTGCTACCAGGCCAGCCTAGAGCTACAGTGCATGTGCGCGGGCGCGCGCGCCGCGCGCTTTACCGTGATTACTTTCACTTTCGCGGCCACAGGGCCGCTTTGAAGTGTGATCGCGATCATTTTCACTTTCGCGGCCGCACGGCCGCTTTGCATAGCCAATAGGTCTCGCTTTTGGGACCTTATAAGTATTTAGTTATGCAACTGTTGCATGGCTAAACACTTATAAGGTCCCAAAAGCGAGACCTATTGGCTATGCCAATGCTTGTTGAGAACTGTTGCTGGGATGCAGGCTTCTTGAGAATAGTGTAGCTTTCCGAATGGCCGGCTCCTGTGTATTATATACACACAGCAACACCAACCTGCTGCACCATTTGCTACCTCCTGCAAGGGAGAGCATTGGTTGCAGCTCAGCAGCCATAATTGACAACAGCATATCAAAAGGTGCTAAGCAGGCCTTCTGCCTCTTGAGTTCTTGATCTGGTGGTTGTGGCTCCGGCAGCTGCAGAATGCCGGCAGCAGTTGAAGTCCAGAACGCACAAGTCACTTTTGTACCTGGATTCATTATTACAATGTTGTGAGTGTTCATTTATGCACAACTTTGTCTTTATTATCATTTTTTAGACAATAAACAACAGTGCAAAAACATAGGATAGGATGGTGACCACAAATTTCTACAATAATCATATGTAAGGATACATTACAATATGTTCCATTTTAAAGGAAATGACTCCTATCAGCATAGGAAGGGACAGAAAGGGTGAAGGGGGGTACAGAATCAATGGAAACAATCACATGATATCAACCAACCGTGGAGGGAGAGAGGGACTCAGTTTGTAGCCCAGATAAAGGGCCCACAAAGGAGAGCAAAAAGGGTTTAATGCCACCAGAAACGCAACTAGAACCAAATTTCGGGGGGAGGGGGACTAAGAACCAATTTCGGGGAGGGGGGGCTAATTCTTCCAGCAATAGGCAGAGTGGAGACGCAGGGGCTCTAAGAAGGGGTGGAAACCAACAAAGCCCCATTAACAAGCAAATGGTCTTTTAAAGACCTGTGAAGTACTCGGGTCCGGCTGTGTGTGTGCCCGGGAAGCTGTCTCAGCCTGGGCTGCCACACAAAACAGGGGGGCGGGGGGTTCTAAAGCCCTTTGAGCCCAATGGGCGTTACGCGCCTGCATGCCACACACATCAATACCTGACCCGTGATCACATCCCACAGTCTCAGCAGGGTGTACATTATCCACATGCTTCCTAATCATAATTCAGAGGAAGTGGTGGAGTGCTGAAATCCCACCAAGGAGCAGGAGTGGCTCACGTCATGCACAATTTATTAAGATACTATTGCTTGGGACTGGACTATTTTTGTTCAAGCGGCTTGCCTTCACCTTCAGAAGCCCGACCACGTGTACAGAGCATGAAGATGCATTGCACGCATGCGCACTAACGTGCCTGTAGTTTCAGTTCGGAGAAGCATCGAAACATGTCAACTTCCGGGTGGCGCAGACCTACTGGGATGCGCAGCACTTAATTATAGCACGGGTTTCTACTGTGTACATTCGCTCGAGACTCCACAAGAGGCGTGGTTTTAGTTAAACCAGGCCTCGGTGTGAGTGACCTATTTGCGTTCTGTCGCCACCCACACTGTCTGTCGGTGGTGCACTGACAGGAACTGGTTAAATATGGCGCGCGGCCTGTGTTGGTTTCTGCTTTACAGGTTGTCAGAAATGTAGCGACTCAGGTCTCGACTTATTGGTATTCACAAGCCATCCATCGCGCCAGCCACCGGCAACCCGTCGCATCCTGTAATCTTTGCTCTAAAGGAGCGCCGTGTGGCCATTTTAAACTCATTTCGTGTAATCTTCCTCGAGCACTGACCCAGACTCGGACGCACACTTCCCAGCAGCCAATCAAGCTCGCCCCACATCCACAGAAATTGAGATCCGACTGGAGTTTAAAAAATGTACCCATTATCACCCCCCCAGATAACTGTTTATCTAACCAACGCCAGCCTGGAAATGTTTTATCCGCTCAGGGACAATACGAACTATCCTTAATGTGTTTTTCTGCAGTGAATGTGTTCTTTTGTGTCATCCTCGAGCAGGCAGCACCTGCAGTCTAAAATGAAGATAATTGGCTCAAATATGGACGCTGCTCCGGGCGAGCCTGGGCATGAGGGCTGTTAGGGCGTACAGTATGCGGTGGCCATATCACAGGGGCTGCTTTATGAACAGGCAGGATAAACACAAACAAGTGACACTGAATTTAAAATAATCCATTTAGCGTTTTAAAAACGCGCCAAATAACCTGAAAGGCCATGTGTACAAAAAGTAGGTATCCATCCATCCTCCTTGGCTTCAGCTCAGTCTCAGTTCATTTAAAGCAGACGTGTCACATGACCAATTTAGCTAGCATGCTCTAAAAGTATGTAAGTTTAAAACTATTGGAACCTACTTACAAAGGTGAACTTGCACATGAGTAAAAATACATTTGTATGTTTACTGTTACATTTTTAAGTTACTTGACCACTTTTGGCTATTCACCATTTGCAAATGTAAAGTTACTCAAAAGTGTAGACTTACATGTCCCCACTGCCTGAATTTAGGGGGTGGACCTTAATTTACATGTGTAAAATTACTACTTGTGACATTTCGCGTGTAGACGGAGGTCTCTGCCTCCGCAGTGGAGATCTCCCTATGGTAAAGTATAGTGAAAAGTAAATACATTTATTAAACTTAAAAATAAATGATTACAAATATTTTTAATGTAAATAGTATTCAAAATATTTATTTTAAATGTAGAACAAAATAAAAAGCTGCAGCATTATTTACTTAATTTTGAATACATGTAATTATTTATTTTCTTAAGATTTAAATAAAAAGAAATCCCAACTAAAGGTTACAATGTATATTTATTATGTAGTAAACATTATTTAAAGTTATGTATTGAATTAATTTTAAATAATCAATTTTTTTTAAAATATAGTTACATTAATGTTTAAATGTAAAAACATTTTAAACATTTATAACAAACTAATATCTAAGATTTCTTTCTGTATCATTTTTTAGATTTTATATTAAATTAGCAAAAGTTAAAATAAGTTAATTAAATTTAATATTTGTTTCAATGGGATTTTATTTTAGGCTCCAGTCTTCATTATTTTCTGTGGGAGGGTGTTGCAGTACCAGTGGTTGGCCATGTATTATACCAGACTTACTCCAGCCCTGAGCTGGATTACATTTAAATCTGGTTTAGGCAAGTTTTTTGCAAAACTAACTATTGAAGCACAGTTTGTGAATAGGAATGGTCCTACATTTTTAGGTCTCGCCTGACCCAGCGCATGCGCTGGTCTGGCGAGACTTATTGAGAGGGCTCCACAAAGTGCTACCAGGCCAGCCTAGAGCTACAGTGCATGTGCGCGGGCACCGCGCTTTACCGCGATTACTTTCGCGGCCGCACGGCCGCTTTGATGTTTGATCGTGATCGCGATCACTTTCACTTTCGCGGCCGCACGGCCGCTTTGCATAGCCAATAGGTCTCGCTTTTGGGACCTTATAAGTATTTAGTTATGCAACTGTTGCATGGCTAAACACTTATAAGGTCCCAAAGGCGAGACCTATTGGCTATGCCAATGCTTGTTGTGGTTGGGTCCATGTCCCTCCCGCAACCCCTTTCCATCTAGTCATAAATATTGCACATTTTCCAGCCACTCCGCCATCCCGACCACATTTGCTATTATACCGTAAACCTGGGTATAAGAAGATCTCTGCACATAATAGATAGGAGAGGCGGAGACCTTCACACTTAGTTTAGTGAGTAGCATTTTGTGGTACTATAGTAGCACTATTGTAGTACTACTAAACGTACTACAAAATGCAATTCATGAATTGGCCCCAATATTATTTTATATTTTTCCCTCTTAAAATGTCTTACACTACAAATCAAGGTAATTGGGAAATGAAGGGACTGATGTGCAAAACTCTTAAGTGAAAGACTACGATTTGCAAAATCACAGGCTTCGTAACTGCAAAAGAGTGAATCGCAATGTTCTAAAAGTACTTTGCAAGTCAGAAAAGTCTTTCCGACCCATAAAGTGCATTCTGCGATTCATTATCAGTCACAAAGAAAAAGAGGTGTTTTTCTCTCCTCATTGCAGCAATCAAGTCATTGAATCCTAATTATGTCAGACATTGGTGCTGTTTAATTTGCATAGTGGAAGATGACCATGTGGAATACAGTGGCATAACTATGGGGCGGGGGGAGGATGTCCGCCCCGGGCGACACTTTTTTTGGGGCGGTGGCAAGCGCAATGTACGTTTTTTTTTTCTCCCTCGTCGTCTTCTGTCGCCTCCACCTGGCTCTGTAACCTCCACCCACCGTGCCTGGGTGGCAAACTCTGGGATTGCCCCGGCCAGCAAAAGCTCTGGCTAAGCCACTGGTGGAATAGCTTCCAGATCGTGAACTGCCAGCCTCAGGGAGAGCAAGAGAGTAGGTGGTCCCGTGGACCACTTCATACCCATCATGCGCTCCCATGCTTTCAGATGCCATTCCCTACATGACGAATTGTATGATTGAAAGCAGCCTCTGTCTCTCAAAGGGATAGGAGATGCTTTTTTCGATGTGCATGCAGGGGAAATGCAGAGATAGAAGTTTTCTGTTCTTTGAAAGTTTCCATCTCTGCATTTTCAGGGGCGGGGGGATGCGCTGTTTTTGAATCCTCCTTTGACTGCGCATTTTGTTATGCTGTTAAGTACATTGATATTTCTGCAAAATGTAAGGCACGATGCAAACAATTCACTGAGCAAAAAACATTGACTGGCTGGTGACCTGCCCTTTCAATATATCGTGCCTGAATTCTCCATGTTTCGTTCTCAAAATCTCCTTTCTAGCAGTGATGCAGCAAGTGTGCTAAACGGTCCCCTGTAAGCCAGAAAAATGCCCCACTGCTGGCTGGGTGGTAAAATACAGCACCAATTTGGGCCCAGTGCAACTGCAGCACTGTCGCTAGCTCTGCTCCTACCTTCTAGAATGTCCCAAGTTTGGGCATGTATGATTAAGCCAACTACAGCGCTGCAACAATGGCGTATGTGGGGTATAGGTTTTCACTGGTAAAACCCCTGCTGCAATCTTTGCTTCCCTCCCAGCAACTGCACCTTTCTAACCTTCTTTCACTGATATTTTCTGATGTATTTTGCACCGCTCCTGCACCAGTAACCAGCAGTAGATGCTGCTGTGTTAAAAAAAGGGGGGGGGGGAGGGGGGTGGCAGCGTAGTGGACAGCGTGGGGGAGAAAAATAACTAAAAGAATAAAACTATAAAGATAAAACATCGAAAAGGAAGGCAAATTTGCTCTCCGATCACTGGGATAAGCTGGTTTTCAGCGCCAATCTGGGTGGCAGTGGCCCATTTTGGACGGCAGTTAGGAGAACGAGGGAAATGGGCAAAGAGCTTACTAAAATTAGTTGCAATATAACCAGTACAGCCTGGGAGACCCATTTTTCTAATATTTATGCTGCCCCCTCTGATGAGCAACCTCTCCCTAACCTGAACCAAACACCAGGCTTAGAGATTTCGGACTTAGAAGTCAGGAAAGCCATCAAAGAGAGCCTAGGCAACAAGGCGCCCGGGCCAGACGGCCTCCCTATAGATATCCTTAAATTTAACGTTGATCTTTGGACACCAATACTTTTAAATATTTTTAATAGTCTTCCACATGTAGCCATGCCTGCCACCTGGGCTACTAGTATTATTGTCCCCATTTACAAAAAGGGAGACAGATCTGACCCAGTAAACTATCGTCCCATCTCCCTCCTGGACAATACTTTAAAAATACTAGGACGAATAATTTATAATAGGGTACTGGCATGGGCGTCTGATTCTGACTTTTTAGACCCCTGCCAGATGGGGTTTAGGAGTGGGGTAGGAACAGTCGAGCAATGCCTAAATTTAAAATTGATAATAGATAAATACTGCATTGCTCGCTCATCCCCCGTCTACCTAGCTTTTATGGACCTTTCATCCGCATTCGATCTTGTGAATAGATCCAAGCTATGGTTAACTCTCCTGTCAAATGGTCTCGATGCTACTCTTGTTAGATTCTTAGCCTATCTCCATACTGACTTGAAAGCTCGGGTACGTATTGGTATGGGCGGAGAGGTATCGGGAGCCATTAAGATAGGGAGGGGGGTGAGACAGGGGTGCGTTTTAGCACCCCTGCTGTTCATTATTTATATTAATGGCCTGTCCAACTGTTTAAAGAAAGCTACCCCCGATGTCCCAATCATTTTAGGAAATCCCTTGCCCGTACTTTTATATGCAGACGACGCTGTCCTTTTGGCACGTACACCAAACGCCTTACGTCTGCTTGTACATAGTTTTGTAAATTTTATGGAGGGACTGGATTTAAAAGTTAATTTTAAAAAGTCTTTTATTATGCCTTGTGGGCCGGGCAAAAGGAAACTCGGCACTATTCAAATCGGAACAGATAAACTTGAATCTGTCCATAAGTTCCCTTATTTGGGGTTGGTTTTCGCTGCGAACGGCTCCTGGAGTGGGCATGTGGCCCACGCCACAAGCAAGTTCTCGAAAGCCAACAACTCCGTCCTGAGTCTCCCACGCCCTAAGAAAATCGGCGCCACTAAAGCTATTGTTCAAATTTTTAAATTACAGTGTTCCCCTGTTGCTACGTATGGAGCCGAAGTTTGGGGATCGGCCAGCAGCATTGGTATCCAAAGAGAGGAAAACCGTTTTTGCAGGAAACTGTTGGGAGCACCAATTTCCTCCTCCAATTTCATCTGTCATAACGAACTTAACCTCCCATTTATAAACGACTTTATTAAAGCAAGACCAGCACTCTTCTGGATTAGAATCTGGAGGAATGAGGCTGCTGCCCTTACGCAAAACATCATTAGGGACTGCCTCAATAGTGATAATGGCATACAGATCCCCTGGTTTAAAGAAGTTTCTAAAATATTTAATGAAATTGGAAGAGGTATTTTGTTTACTGAGCCAACGGCTATCGAACCAAAGGACAAACACGAGGTTCAAAAGGCACTGTATGCACTTTATCGTAATGAACGGCTTGGAATTGAACTACAGAAATCAGGGGTCAAAAAATACATTGGTAATGGTCTCTGTATGCAAATCATGCCACCCTACCTATCACTGCCTATGTCAAATTGGGAACGATCTCTACTGTTTCGTTTAAGGGCAGGAACTGTTAAATTTCTGCTCTCTTTTCCTTTAGGGTATCAACACCATACTGTCCTTACCCCCTGCCCCTGTGACGGTATAAGCACTCAAGACGATTTGCACTTTCTGTTTTTCTGTAAATATTATGTGATATATACCAAATGGCTTTTAACCCCATATTTTAGAAAACTCAGACCTCTTACACTTCAGGAATCCTACATGCTGCTGCTCACCCTGGACAATGATGAATTGACATTTCGCACTAGCACTTTTTTAAGACTAGCCATACGTGCACGCAAGACTATGGAAAGTCCTTGTAATCAGATTCAGTCAAAAAATACTACTGCCAAAACCTTATAAGCTAATGGAATTTATTGTCTATCCTCTGTATGAATTGCTTTGTTATTATGAAATGTAAATTATTTAATTGTTTCGTATTATGTGTATGTATATGTTCTTTGATGTGTCGGTACTTTTATGAATTTTAACAAATTCGAATAAAGGTCTTTTGAAACTTGAAACTTGAAACTAAAAGAATAAAAAAGCACTTACCTGCTGGCCTCTGACCTCTTCTGCTCCTCTTGACTCCCAGAAGGCTCCCAAACTTCCTACACTAATCCAGACGCTGCTGTAATGCTGGTAATACCCACATAGAGCAGCGCCAGGATTGACGCTCACTCAGGCCCTGGGAGCATGTGCCTGCAACACAGCTCGGGTGGAGAGATCTAAATGTGCATGTCGTTTTGGCCAAACCGACGTGCGCATTTGCAGCAGTATCACCTCTGCTACTGTTAACAAGGACGCCCTAGACATGGCCCAGCAAGGAAAATTAGTATTATAATAACATGTTTTATTATAATTTTATTTTTCCTTTTTTCACTGCTGAAAATAGTGGGGTGACGCTCCTCTGCCTTAACGGAGGAACTGCCACTGGTATCCACTGTGCCTCTACCAGGTAATCACTCACTAAGGGGGGTCTCAATTTGCCTTCTGGGGCGGGGCCAGTGTTAAACAACCAAGAGAGAAGCAACAATGTGCCAGGCAAAGACCGGGGGAGCGAAAACGGTGTGGCATTCTTTCTTCCACAGACTTCCTACTTCCCAGGCCGAGGTGGCATTATAAACTGCCGCAGTTGCTTGAGTGTTTAACCCTGTTCAATTTGCAGTGCTTCTATACCTGATAGAGGGGAACACTTGGAACACCACGGTCTTACCCATGCGTGTTCCGACTACGCAATCGCTACAATGCTTGCCTTAACCAGGCATATGCCTAAACCACTCATATGCGTGGTTAAGACAGTGCGCGGTCTAGCTGCAGGCTAGATGGAAGACGGTGAAGATGGAAGCAGGAAGACGCCTCGGTGATGAAGGAAGTGATCCGAATAGGGCCGCCCGGGTCACTCGCGACCACCTCTCAGTCTTCCATACAAAGGAAGAGTCGGTCAGACGGTAGAGAATACAAACTAAGTATATTTTATTCAGGTACACTTGAGCGGAGTCCAGTCTGACGAGCCTCCTAGGATTGCTGCAAAGGGACTGACTTCAGCAAACATAGAGATACATCTTGTACGTTTATAAACCAAGAATGTTCCGCCCATAATGGAACTCTACTAGCAGGCGCAGCTAAAACAAAGAAGCACAGAAAGATGAGTTTTCGACTCTGAGTCCGGGTACACATTATCTTTATGCCAAGGCCATTTTGTTTGTGTCTACCGCTAGGCTAGTGGGAGAAAGCCTCTATCTATGGGAAAGGAATGCGTTAACAAGAATAGTGTATTCATTAGCAGAGCAAGGCCTAACTTTGAGTACATGTGGCTTTCCACAGCCTGCTTCTTGGGAAGGGAATACACAGCTCATGACATGATTCAAAATGGCGGCTGGACATAAAATGGTGCAGCGAATGCTAACTTAACATAAGAACCAAACACAAGCAGGGTAGCAAAACATTTTCATTTCATCAGTGAGGTGAGTGGGGCTGGCGGGGGCTGGGGTAGGTTTCAGGGCAGTGGAAGGGGTTGGGGTAGTTTAAGGGACAGCGCGGAGGTGGATGGGAGTCGGGGTAGTGTAAGTAAAGGGGTAGGGTTTTAGGCCTTAGGGGAGGGGAATGGGGAGTCGGGGTAGTTTTTAGGGCTGGGGGTTCAGGTAGGCTTCAGGGCAGTGAAAGGGGTGGGGGTAGTTTAAGGGACAGCGCAGAGGTGGGGGGGTAGTGTAAGTAAAGGGCAGGGTTTTAGGTCTTAGAGGAGTGGGAGGGGAATGGGTAGTCGGTAGTTTTTAGGGCTGGGGGGGTCGGGGTAGGTTGCATGGCAGTGGAAGGGTTTGGGGTAGTTTAAGAGACAGCGCAGGGGGTGAGGGGTGGTCGGGGTAGTGTAAGTAAAGGTGCAGGGTTTTAGGCCTTAGGAAAGTGGGAGGGAGAAAATGGGATAGAGCCTTAGATAGGGAACTGACCGACAAGAAATGGAGCAGGGTCCTGGAGTCTCCTAAGAGGGTATTGCGAAATACACGACTGAAATATGTCCAATTTAATTATATCCATATGACCTACCTTACACTACATAGGGTATTTGACGTCTTTGGGGGGAAACGAAGGAGATGTCTGAGATGCGGCCAGGAGTATGCAGATTTCATGCACATGACCTGGCATTGTGAGACCATACAACCTTTTTGGTATGATGTGCTCTCTAAAATCAATAAAACCCTAGGGTGTACACTTGACCCTAAGGCAGAGACCTGCCTACTGGGTCTCTTCCCCCACCCACATAAGCGTAAGGTGGGTAACCTGTTCATAGACCTTGGGCTTGCGCTGGCCAAACGACATATAGCGATAACATGGAAACTACCTATGGGACCACAGCTGAACATTTGGAACCAGGAGGTGACTAACTGGACTGGAGCTGAAGAGAGAGCGCTGCATAAAGAAGAGCAGAAAGGGCTACGACAACGCCCAATAGCAGAGCAATGGAGGGACACTCTACATGCCTGGGAATATCCAAGCTTTCCCGGTAGTACGACTGAAGAAAGTGGGGTCGCTACAGATTAGAACGGGAGGATAATGAGACCCCACCCGACGGAGTTTGACTGACTATCCGATACGTTAAGCGGAGGTAGTTCCCCTGCATCCCTTGTCAGATATTGGTGGAGGGTTGATGTCATACAGATGGAAGAGACTTACATAGGGATTAACCCTGCGATAAATTGGGCCACTAGGCGAAGGACCCCGTCCTCCCCCTCCATTAATCTACTCAGATGCATAATTGTAACCTAACCCGCACTAGTTAAACCGAGTAGTTTAGTTGGTTTAATATAATTTCCCCTATTTAAATTGTTTTTATATCTGATTGTTGGATGGCGGCCAGTCTTCCGCTCGAATGTAACTATCTTGATATATTAGGGAATTACATCACACTGCTGGAAGGGCAGGTGGGAGAAAAGATAGCTGAAGTCTAGGCCACACAATTGGTGGAGTGGGCAAAATTGAGTAAAGAACGACATGTTAATGGTACCCTTCTCGCAAATGTCACGCATAAATTACCAATGTGATATGATATTAACAAGTTCTGTAATAACTTACCTACAAATGATATCATGATAAATGTTGAATACGCAGTATGTAATGTAGAATGTATAAGTAAATGCCAATAAAGATATATATTTTTTTTTAAAAGGACAGTGGGAGGGGAATGGGTAGTCTAGGTGGTTTTTAGGGCTTGGGGAATCGGGTAAGTTTAGGGGCAGTAGAAGAGGTTGGGGTAGTTTAAGGCACAGCACGGGGTGGGAGGGTAGTGTAAGTAAAGGGGCAGGGTTTTAGGCTTTAGAGCAGGGGAATGGGTAGAGTCAGCATGGGGGTGTGGGGTCGGGTTAGTGTAAGAAAAAGGGGCAGGGTTTTAGGAACAATGCGGGGGTGGGGCTGTCGGGGTAGTGGTGACCTTAACCACACATATCGCTTTACCATTCATACCTATACCACGAAATTGCATGGTAAAGGCATGCGTGGTAAAGGGATGCGTGGTTAGGATGCATTCATGGTTTGGGTTGCATGGTAGAGGCACGTGTGGTTTAGCCATGCGTGCATCTATCATACAACCCCTGATAGAATGTTATCAGTTCTCTCAAAACATCTGAATTCTCTTGCTTTATGAATTGTAGAATATGCACAGCGCTTCTTACTCCTTACGAGGCCTCCAAGTGCTTTTGGGTGGTCTAGTAAGATTCAGCTGTGCCGTGTAAGGTTGGTAGAGCGTGGGCTCATAGAGTTGAAAATGGGCGAAGTTTTGGGGTGCTGTGCGTGAGGCTCCAGTCTTGTCAAACTGGCTGTACTTACGCATGAAGCAGGGCACAGAGTTAGGAGTGAGATAGTTGTGTTTGCGTATATTTATCTTTGGGTGGGTGGATGGATAAGCGGTTACACAGATGCTTGTGCTTGGTAGGCAGGGTGTGCTTTTGCAGTCTGGCATCACTGGGAAGATAAGTGTCTGGACTTCAAGTGTGCATGGATATTGTGTTTGTGCCTGTTAAAGCTGCACAATCTGTATTATTGGCCTTGCTAGTAGAATTACAAGCTGATGCAATAGGGTATTGTCATGTTCATAGAGTGCACACATTTGGGCATCTTGGCATTAGGACACTGTAGATTGATGCACTGCTCAGGGTGAACTCACAGACGAAAACACCTCCTATTCTTAGAAACTGATAGAAGAGATGCATGGCTGATGTATGACAGGCCACCTTTTGTTGTGTAGGGACAATATAAATGTCATATATAAATGTCAAATTGATTAGGTACATTGTTGCAGGAATCTAAAGGCTGGGTACAAATGATTAAACCTGCTAGTTTGTACTTTAAACCTTTTATGTGCAACACTTTGAGGCCTGTTGTAAGTAAATTGTATGTTCTACTAAATCTTTAAAGCTCTTACTGCAAGCAATGTTGAGAGGCTGTGTACGGATTGATGGGAGAAGGGTTGGGACTCACAAGTGTATGGACATCCTAGGTCTGCTCAATGTTACACCTGTCTGTAGCTAAGCACCATTAGATCAGGTAGATTGCCAGCCTTGATGGTGAGCTGCCATACTTGCTATGCCACATTGTGACATGGTTCGGTTTTTGATCTGGCTGGGATACAGACCATTGAATTGCTGCGTCTTCTGATCATACATCGAGTTTGCTCGTCTTCTGATCAAACAACATTGAGTTTGCGTCCCAACCTAAAGATGGAATTGTAAAAATTGAATCTGAGGTGAAAAGCCTGTGGCAAAATGAGTTGTCAGTTTCAAACTGGTGTAGGAAAGCAGCCCAGATATTCCCAAAACAAAATTGTAGTGTTTGGAGTCCAAAATAAATTACAGAATTACACACAGCATGAGAATGTACAACATGCTGTGAAACAAGTATTACAGGCAGGAAGCATTATCAGGGTTAAGAATATCACAACTGCTTTGGTATACGGGAGTCCTGGTACTTTCTACGATGGTCACCTGGGAGTTTAACAAAACTTTGTTGGCTTTCTTAATAGGGTGGTCCATTGAAATAGTCCAGATACTCATAGATTAGCTGTATTGGTGTGTTTCGCACCGTAGCCACTGCTTTGTTTATTTATGTAACTTGATATTGTGTAGTTCTTTCCTTAAAAAAAGACCAGGCCAAGTGCTTGCCTTCAAAAAGTGCAGCTATCACAACATAGGGGTGTCTTGTGCGATGGTTGTCATGACCAGTGGACTCAAGCTTCACATAATTACATACACTTTGGAGTTTTTCTCGAAGACTCTCACTTGGGGAAAAGAAATACATTGATGTTTTTTCTGCACTTGAGGCGAGGTTTCATTTTTTCTCTCAAATGTACTTATTGGCAGCATGTTCTGGATGAAACGATTGGGAATGTGTGGCTTCTGAATGACTAATTGGACGTAACACTTGGAAACAGTGCTTAATGTGAGTCCGTGGTTGGCAATGTCGGCCACAGATACTCGTTTTCGGGGATCAGCACTTATTTCGCCTCATCAAACATTTCCCAAAGCAAGAAGGGGCAAACACACAAATGGAAAAGGAGGAGGAAGAAAAAGACCGAAAAACCATCACAAAGGGAGAAAACAGGAACTGGCAAGAGTGAGGAAAAAAGGACTGGAAGTGTCTGGTGGTGGATTTCAAGAGATCTGAGGTGGTTTAAGGACTATGCAGCCGTAGTATTTTTGTGCACTGACATTTAATTGCAGCAGTCGCAAGCTTCTGAGTAGCGCTATGTGCCAGAGCACTCATTACTTTACAAATTAAGTACTACTTGGAAGGTACTCCGAAGAAATATTGGGACATTTATTTCAATGCCTTGATGCACCATGCATATCTCTTGAAAGTAGATTATCTGCTGGATGGGTATTAGTGTGACCAGTGGCGTAGCTTCAGGGGGGGTGTTAGGGGTGTTACATCCCCCAATAAAATTATTTTCAGATGAATAGTTGGGTACAGGTGCTTTCAGTTGGGTATGGTGAAGTGTCTGTTGGATTTCACCTGTGATTTTTGCATACACACTGACAAAAACACACATACACATTCTATCATCTCTGTTTTGAAAGCCCTAAAAAATGTTTCTTTTACAAAATACTGTGTTTCTCTCATTTAGTACTCCTAATAATCCATATCCCTTCCCCTTTCCACTGTCTCTTAAGCCACTGCCATGCGCCCTTCTTGTCCTATAATGTATTTTAACATTATATGCCAGCGTGATGGTCGGAAAATCTAATGCTCACACCCCGTCAATCTTACTGACAAAGCTACGCCCCCTGAGTGGGACACGTGTAGAGCGCGAGAGAAAGCATCAGAACAGTTACGACTCATAACACAGAGTAATGATAGTAGCTGAAGCAATAGATAGTTTGGTAGGTCAAGATAGGAACTGCTGGTGAAGTTGAACCCACAGTGTTCTAAAGTCATGACCACCAACAGTCGATGGGGGGAACGTTTGGAGCATGAGTACTTTTTAAATTGTCCAAGATGGATGATTCCTAACTTCACTACATTGGAAAGTTATAGGTCCACAGTCAAGCCGGTGGCCAATATATTCCAACATTCCTAACTTGTGGCATTGGGGCTAGGAAGGTACCGAGTGATAACAGCCTGATTTAAACAGGCCACGCATCAGCAAGGGGTTAAATCGACCAGAATCTCTTATCTTTGCAGAATTAATTTTTAATAGCAATTGGATATCTACAAAGTTAGAAAATTACTCTATAAGAGTGGATTCACTTGATCAGTGGTCACAAAGAATGCTGAAGAAAAGAGATGAGAACCAAGCCAAGTGGCCCAGTTCAGGTAAGAAGCTGGGCTACTGATTTAAGCTGATGTATTAGGGCTTAGAAGGATCTCATTGAGTGAACTGCCTACAACTGCTCTAGTGAAGACTTTGTCGATGTTGGAGAATGATGAGACCATGGAAACGTGTGCATATCGCTAGTACGCAACCACGTTGATTTGAACTTGTGCGGTTCAGGAATGTATGATTGTTTTTGATGGTTGGAGAATGATGCAAAATATGACCAATGCATGTATAACCTGCTGTGATGTAGATGTCTGAGATCAAGGACCTGGCCTTGTGTGGCCACGAGTGTTTGTGCCTGTGGTTATGTAGGATGAGCATAAAGTGGCCCTGGGTCACCAGTGGGACTAACAGGGGACCGGTCATGTGGAGCATGGTATAAATTAGATCTTTCAGCATATTTTAGTGTTGTGTTCACTAAAAGAGAGGAGCCATCACAGTGTGCCCGGGCCTTTCTGCTTGTAACAACCAACTAAGATTGCCTGGAATTCCCTCAAGAGTTGATTTTGAAAGTGTATTTTCAGCCTCCCTTGCTGAGATATGCCGTGGTCTTGTGTGGACCAGCATGTCCCTCAGGCTCCTTCCTCTTTTGTGCGCAAACATTGTTTGGAAGGAGCCCGAGGGACATGCTGGTCCACACAAGACCACGGCATACCTCAGCAAGGGAGGCTGAAAATACTCTCCTACCCCCTGCGAAGGGCCATTACCCTTGTGGTAATTGAAGCACTTTCCACTTAACGAGGAAAAGCAAACGCATCAAATTCAGAAATGGCACTGAATGGGATCAGAGGAGATTTACGAACTGCAACAGTAAGAATTTGGTCTATATCATCACCTGCCTGTGCGGATTGGAATATGTCGGAATGACAACTAGACCTGTCAAGACACGCATAGGAGAACACAGGAGCAACATACTTTGCAAAAAAGTACCACGAAAATTGCCACCCACTACTTAACAACCCAGCACAGCATGGAGGACCTACAGTGGACCATTATCGAACAACTGAACAGTGAGCATGATCTTTTTGAGAAGGAGCAACGGTGGGTGTTCCGCTTTGGCACACACATCACAGGTCTGAATGATGACATCCCGTGGGGGCGATTCAACTGAATTCATCCCCCGAGATTTTTTGTCACCATCTCTGAAAAAGAAAGAAAAAATGCATGCATTCCTCTGCAAACAGTCTCTCAAAACAATTGGGCACTCGACCCAAAAACCGGGCCTGTTTTGTTTGCCAACCACTGTAAAACACTAGGGGCCAGCATGATAACCCCTTACAAATGTCCCCAAGAGGTCATAAATAGAAACATGTTTAGTCATTTTCCCTGCCCCACTACATGTCATTCCTACATGTGCTTATGCCACCATGGGATTACCCCGTCATTGGAGAGGTGCCATCATCCCTAATAAAGGAACAGCGTGCTTCTGACTATAGAGATATACACTGAAGTAGCGTGTATATCTGATCTTTACTCCGTTGTCACCATGACAACCGCAGAAAATCGGCAATATGTCCACAGGTTGTACGGAACTATTTATTCCTTAGATGGCCGACACCGGGATTTGGTCCGACAGCGTCCCCTATCATGTCAGTAAGAAGTCCAGCACTCTAACCGACTGATCCCCCATTTTTTCCAAACGTTTTGATCGTTCGAGGACCTTGGAGATAGTAACAGGAAATGTATTTTCCAGACAGCCATTTATCGCTCTAGCCTATTACACTCCGAGTGTTCTACCATTTGGGATCTTGAACATCCAGAAGTGAGGATTGAATACTTTCAATCAGAGGTGACATTCTAGACCACCATCTTTTTTAGCAGACCACCGTTTTTACTAATTAGTGTGAGTTTGGCGCAAACTACCGATCACGCTCAATATTTAAGGACACTCCCCGTGCTGGCTAAATATTCCACGGAGCTGCGGCGAGGTAGTGTCCTGGTGAGGAGGTAACCTTGATATTGTAAGTACGACACAGCCACTTTCAAAATTGTGTAACGCTGGAAAAGCAGGAAGGAACATCCCAGAACCAACAGCGCTTTTCCTCAATTTCTTCTTTTAGTATGTGACTATAGGTACTCCTTCCCTCCCGTTTTTGAAGGCTCATGTGGCATCATTTGGTAATAGTTAAAGTATGTGATTAGCCTACTTTTGGAGGCTCTTTTACCTCTTGCCACTAGAAAAAGTTTAAGGATATATATAACAGAGACTCAAGGTTATACTTATGGTCCTCAGATATAGAGTGTGTGCTTTATGTTCTGTGTTTGTATGTCTTTGTATTGTCTCATCGCACCCGCATAACACAGCACCAGTTACCAAACATAACGGATAAAGATAAGGAAAATATATCACACAAAATATATCACTTTTCTTTACAGGTAACCACCACTTATGGTGTAGGGTGGATGTGTTATGTTAACTTTGTTTTTTATTCTTCTAGGCCCTATCCAGCAATATACCTATTGGGGTAGAGTATATTGTGCATTTATAGTGTTATGTGCACCACTAAGTATTGAATATATGTAAATACACTTTTGAGTAATATATATAATTTTTGTCATTTTGAGTTTAGAAGGGATCTCCTCAAGGTCCTGATGAGAAGGCAGGTGAGGGCTTCGAAACATGTTGACACAGGAGAAACTACCCATTGACGCATTGTATCTCCATCTCATTCCCCATTTTTTAACAGTACCAGCTCAAAGGAACATTAGTTTATTTTTTCCGCCGAGCCAGGTATTTTTTTAAGTTTTCACTTTTGACCTTTCCACTCACACTCCTACACCACACATAGTGTTGTTTTCAAAGTCAGTGCTCCCGCGCAGTCGTAGGTCGCAGCACGTCCCGTCCCGCAGTGATGAAGCATGCCACCTAGGGCCCTTTTGGTGGGTGAGGGGTATTTAAACAAAGCGGTGTGCTTCCCACCATTGTAGGAGACACACGTAGTCTGGAGGAACACTTCTGTACTTTTACATAAGGGTGGATCCCTTTGTTTTTTTGATACTGCCTTGGTCACAACACCTCTTCATGCTGAGCCGCACAGAGCTCCACTCTGAACTCTCCTGGCGCACGATATTCTTTTTAACAAGTTGCAAAAGGATAATCGTTTGCCTGCTCACATAATCTGCTGGAAGGACATGTTCTCATTAACCGAATCTCCTCATTAAAATCAGATCCATTTTTCTCTCTTTTCTTGCGTGTAGCCCATAAATTGCACAGATTCGTCGTCACGGGTCATGGGCCGGTTAGATAAGCGCAGGCTGCCCTGAATAAATGATGCTGAACAGAATTAGGTAGAACAGCTTCCTTACCAACATTGTTTAATTAGATCTGATCTGACTGGAAAAAGAAGGAAATTATCTGATGCAATTCGTTTTCTAAAGGACATTGAATGCATCCTGTGTGGTCACGTGAGTGTACGCGTGGGTGTAGGTGGGTGTCGGTGCAAGCATGTGCCATTCATATATGTGTTTGTCCATGTGTATACGTGACTGTTGTGGGTAGGGTGAATATTTATTTGCATGAATTAAATAGGTATTTGTGTCAGTATTAAGTTTGTTTGAGCATGTTCTGAGTTCCAGAATGTAGGGGTCACCTTGGTAAAGGATGCTCTTGAAATTATTAGACAGCTGTTTATATTCTCTAGAAAAATTAATGACCGTGTCATTACGAGATTAAGATTCAGTAATTGGGAATACCATATCATTCAATGTGTGATTAATATGCCTCTCAGTGTTCCCTCATTTGGGGAATGTCATCTTTATTTGACTGATTCTACACCCTCCAAATAAGCAAAAGGCTCAACCAAGGCTGAGCCTGAAACTCAATGGTCCGAGCAGCAGATGAAAGCTAATAACGGCCATTGAGAAAGCAAATACTACTGATAGAGGGTGGAGATGTACTACAAGTGACCAGCAGACATAATCTATTTCAGTGGAAGGCTACTGAGAGCACTATTGTCTCTGTCACAAAGCGTCAACATTGTCATTAGAAGGACTGTAGCCAGCGTAAGTCCCACACCCAGTATCTGAGTAAGGCAGCATCATCCAGCTCCGCTTAGGAGAAACCGAGCATACTGTGAGAATAAATGAGCTGGGTAATGATTGGGACTATGTGGTAAAATATATAGTAGATAGCAGATCACAAGATCCTGCCAAAGACCAACAAAACCACCCATACTTATGGATTGTTCCCAAAATCTATACACTTGCAGAATCCAATGATGAAAAGTGTGATTGTGATTTAGGTCTGAATAGCTTCCTTTACAGCACTTCCCTGAAGCCTAAATTGTTACCCACAACATGTGGTTGGCAAGAAACAGCTGTTCACCCTCTAAAAGTAAGAGGAACTTTTCTCATATGTTTAATGATGATTCGTTAGAAATCCAAGTCCCATCTGTTTTCATTGCAAACTTCATGACACCAGTGGGAGAGGATGTGGACCACTGGTGAGAACCGTGCCCAACAACAGAGTGGGTGGTCGTCACACAGCCTGAACAGACAAGTGTACTCCAGCAGGTCACCAGCACTGCAAGGAGCAGCCAGGGAAGGGAAGGAAGAGAGTGCTTAACGAGTAGCCGCCTTTTCAGTACACCTGGCTAAAGTGCAGTGGCCACTGTGGGTTGTGGTGATAAGGAGAAAGGATGTGGTACAGTTGTAGGCAGTTCTAGGGCACAGTGATGATGTTTGGAGCAGACATATGTTGTGCACTGTAGTAGCAGACAAAATCAGCAGGATTTGCAAGGAGTGAAAATTACTATTGGAAGCATGGTCACGGCAATTGGTTTCAGAATTTTAGCCTGCAACCTTCTCAGCAAGTTTTGAAGAAGGAGTAATTTCTTGATTTGGTCAGTGTGGGTATGTATGCTTGTGGTGCTAAAATTGGAAATTTGCGTTTTTAGACTTTGCAGAAGTGTAGGTGAAAAAAGTAGCTATGATGATGGATGTGTGGATTAGCGTAGATCTGTCGGAATTACTATATTCATTGCTTCCAATCTGACACTGCCTCTGCCATCCATGACGCACCATGATTATTTGGGAATGATCATCAGCAAGTAACTCCCTGCTTAAACAGCCTTGAGAATCAACCCAACATAATGCTCGATGTGTTGGACGAGTATAAGTCTGACGAAGCCAGTTGGATTTCTGCTTAATCTTACAGCTGATATAATATCTAGTGTCCTTGATGAATTGAAACACAGCAAGGCAATGCTTAGCCTTGGTAGTGCAGAGTGCTAAATCTGATGCAGACTCATTGATTGACAGTGCATAGAGGCAGAAGTACTGCTCAAAAGATCCCCTAAAGATTTGCTCTTTCCCCAGCCTTTTCTGTAGCTCCCATGATGCCTTACATGAGCAGCTGCTGGCAACAAAACCACCTCATTAATTAGTTTGAGGTGATAAGCAGAAAGATTGCCACTTTTCTCCATTAGGCATAGCACTGTGCTGCAGGTTAATACGTGTTACCCATCCTCTAAAGGATCTAAAAAGGCTTCCCCGAGGACATTATTGGCGGGTCATGAAAAGTAATTTACACAATCAACTTAGCATGTGATTTGTGTGGGTGATGTACCACCATCAATCTTCTTTCTGGATAGAATTGTGGTCCTCATGAAACTTCAGAGTGAGGAATAGAAGGATGACATCTTCATGAGCTGGTGGGGTGTGCACTGCCCTGCCTCTAGGCATTCATTGTCTAATCTGCATCCTAACGTCATGATGGCTCCGAATGGCTGCATCCGTGTACCTAGAGACCTAAGATTTGTGGCTGCCCTCTCACAATGTTACTATTATGATGTCCTGTACTACCTACCACTAGGGACAATCTTGTGACACATTGCTGTCTATATGGGTAGCCTCTACAGATACAATGGTTTATTTCCTTTGGTCTAAGCAATCTTTGCTTACACCTTTTGGGTTGCAGCTGCATTATATTAAATAGATTGCTCCCAGATGTAATCATTTGCCTTCTATGGGTTATTTTTACCACGGGCAGCAGGAATAGATTGGCGTTTTGGTTATCTTGTTTGCTACGCAGGTGTTGGCTGAAAGGGGGAGCCCATGGTTGCTTTGGCCTAGTGGAGCGGAGCATTGAGTTTACACCTCCTGTCCAAATGTTGCCTGGCAGTGAGCACAGCTCATAGTCGTTGAGGTTATTTTGATCCACCTGGATTGTCACGCTCCCTGCCAATTAGCGAGAACGCTCTCCTCAAATATTCCCTCAGTCAGCAACAAGAATGGCACTGTGATGCAACTGTGTAATCTATTCTCCAAAAGTGTCGATATTATTAGAGAACCATCGCACTACATAGTATGTGGGATATGGGGGTGGGCAAGTCATTGCATACCATTAGCAATGGGTGCACGGCTTTGAGCCAGGCACCTTGGTGGCTGCACACATTTATATGAAACAGTGTTCACAGTAAAAGCGTAGTGGAGCTGCTGCAGGGGCGGGGGGAGGTGGGAAACTGGGACAGGGGTAGACAAAAAAAAAGGACACTTACCTGCTCGCCATATCGCGCTCCTCCAAACACAGACTCCTAGAGAGCACTGTGACCAATACCAATGCTGCTTTTATGCTGCTAAAAGCAGCATCAGGATTGGCCACACAGAATGTGAGCCCGTGCCTGCTCTCTCCAACCCGGCAACGCAGCTGGGGTTGGAGACAGCGTCACTGGGCATGTGGGTTTGGCCTGCCAAACCCATGCGCAGTGAAGGCAGTGCCCAACACTCTCCCTCCAGCCTGTCACCGCCCTGACCCCACCCCCAAGCCTCTGAGAGAAAAATAAAACGATAGTAAACAAGAGTTTAGTATGGTTTTATTTTTCATTTTTTCAGCTGGTGGCAGGTGGGGCCGCGTTCCTTCCCTAAAGCGGAGGAGCCGCTGCTGGTTTTTCAGCATTTACTGAGTAGCTCCAGCTCTGTCTTTCATTGGTGCCAAGGGGCAATGCTACTGTTAGTAAGCCCAATACCATGCATCCAATGGCAATGGTGCCACAGCCTTGGATTGGGCATGTCTGCCTAGTACATATGAGGAAGAAGTAACAGTAGAAGTATGGTTGAGCTGTCACTTCTTCTGTCTCTTAATGGGTCGCTTTTTCCATTCCTGCACTGGTGGCTAGTGGCAATGCGCCTAGTGTTAAATCTGTTACCATGCATCCTTTGGCGGTGGAACAAACGAGGAAGTATTAATAGTTGAAGTATGTTTGAACTGTCACTTCTGTTTCTTACTTGGTGGTTCGTCCACTTCTTGCATTGACGTCTAATGACAATGCTACTGTTGTTAAATCCGTTACTGCGCATGCATTGGCAGTGGCAGCACAGCATTGGATTATGCAACTCTGGATTGTACAAGTGAGGAAGTATGAACAGTAAAGTACTGTTGAGCTATCACTTCTGTCTAGTACTTGGTGGCTTGTCCCTTTTCTTACATTGGTGCCAAGTGACCATGCTACTAAATTAAAGGCATTTCCATGCACCCATTAGCTGTGAGTGAATGAACTGCAGAGATGTCACTTTGCCCAGTGTGGCGAGATATGACGAGTCCCTTGTTTCACGGGTGTGCGCTCTTAAGTCTTCCCTCTTCACATTGACTCTTCATTCAGCATCCTTAGTATCATGCCTGTGGTACAGTCATAGAACCTTTTCCAAGTCCTGGAAGTGATTTGAGCCAGTACACCACCAGTAGCACTGTCCTGCCTCTCCTCTTCCTCCATCTTGCTTCCCTTCATCGCCTAAGGATGCTTCACCTAAGAAATCGCCATCTCAAGATGGAAGTTGGTTGGTGCAGTTCCGACTCTAGCTTGCGCACTGATAGATCTGTCGAAATCAGCATGGACAGGAAGAGTCCGTGGCATGACCCTTCATTGCTAACTGTGCACGCCTGGTCTATATGAAGAAATGCAGTCATCCACCGGAACAGCTGCATATATCACTTAAAACATGAATGCAGCAAGGCCCAGCAGGGAACCTGCATAGCAAGCAATATAGAGATGCTTTAATGGGAATAGAGTTCTGATCTGCATGACAAACCCAGCTGCTTCCACTGCTCAGATAGCTGTTTATCATCTGATTTTGGGCTCAATGGGAACGCCCCATGCTATTCATTCAGGGTGAAAAAAGAGACCTTAATAAAAATACAGATTAGTAATCAAAGGGCGCTGTCCCGAGCGTCCAGCTAAAAATTCTTCCTATACTTAGAAAGTGCGATGTGAGTGAAGTTTTTTGGTTAAACCTTTTTATTATATAGTGTACTCATTAGTAAAATGTGTGTATCGAATGATGTAGACCTTTAGCCAACCAATTTTATTCGAATCTATCTTGTCATCCCGCAGTCGTTTTCCCCGCAGGGAATCACAACCGCGTTGTGATTCCGCATACCATTACTCCGCAAGTCGGAACAGCGACTTGCGGAGGGGAGCGCTGGATGTTGGAATAGTATAATTTACTATTCCAACTCCAGTCTGTGCGGACACTAGGGAAGTGTGTGATTTTAAATCCAACACCTCCCCACCCCCCCCCGCAAGTCGTTGTTCCGACTTGCGGAGTAATGGTATGCGGAATCACAACGCAGTCGTTGCAACGACCGCGTTGTGATTCCCTGCACAAAGTTTCGCGGTAAACGTTGTTTACCATTTTACTCACAATGTAGTTTCTGAACCCACTTTTGACCTGGCTTTTGAATCAAAGTTGAGCAAAAACAGTGAATGCCAAATTCTTGAATTGGCTCCATGCCAGTAATATACAATCATCAGTCACTTACAAATTAAGGATACGCAAAATAAAAGTAATTTGCGTTTGCATAATGATGCAACATTTCATAAAAGTTACACAAAATTATGCAAAATGCAAAACTGGCATTTATTGCCGTATTTTAGCACAAAATGTGTCCTTGTGTCCATTTTGGATATGAGGACACAATTGTGTGCTTTAAAAACAGTGCAAAAAGCACACGTGCCACAAAAATAACAGGCACTCACCTTCTAGTCATTCGCATTCCTCCTGTGATAAAATGTTGCCATGAACAACGTAATTATGCAATGTGCTGTAATGGTGTTGTTTCAGGAATTATGCAAGATTACCCTGACGTCCCAGAAACTTCGACCGGGCCTATTAAAAATGTCAGGGGCTTGCCATGATGCTATCTTAACACTCAGTAAATCTTTGACTATGTTTCATGCTCAAAAAATGGCACCTTCTTGTATACAGCATATATGTGTGCGGCAATGCTGTACAGTTTAGAAGAACAGTTTGTGCACAGATATTGCGGTAATGACTAGAGGGGTAGTACCGTAAGAGGCTATGCGATGAAGAGTAAAAAAAACAGGAAATAGGGAATTAGTTCCTGAAGTCTGCTTAATAAGTGAGGGCATAGAGGATCATTTCTTGTCTGATGGTCTGTTATGCATTTTTTGTACAGAGCTGTGTTAACCAATTACTTGCGGCATAATAAATGCCACTGTGCAGCTATTCCTCCATGCTTCTCGGTGTCTTCTAAGTGTGCTGAGGCAGAAGAAGTGCCCTTCCTTCAGAGTGCAGAAGTCCTGGGTCTGAGATGCTCTCTTGTGTACACAGTCAGTGGGTTGACGGCATAGTCCACCTCGGATGCAAGGCTGTGACTCCTACCATGGTGACGTCACATACTTTAGATGTGCTCGTTTCATTTAACCTACACATGTGGAAACTTCTTCATGGCCGCTCCCAGAGAGGGAGACCAGCTGCTGAGATACCAGGCCCGAATGTCCATTTCCATGATGGCATAGTCACTCTAATGCGGGGGTAGTAGCGGTGTTAGGGAGAGTTGTACAAGGGTTTCCTTCATTGTAATTATCACCATGTAGTGTTCATTGGCTCTTAGATCCAAGACCACCTTCAAGCCGTTAGAAATTGAATGTTTATTAGGTATTCTCTTCTGAGATATGAATTGTGTGTTAAAGGTTTTCCTCAGGAAAGTTTGGACTTTGTTTTTTATATGGTGCTCAGTGACTAGGGACCTCAACTGTTTTGAACTTGAAAACGGGGTTCTGCGAAACGACAAAAGACATGACTTGAAGAGTTTTTGGAGAGCTTGGCTTGCACTGGGTTCCTGAAGTCTAAATGGTTTCCAGTAGAACATGGCCTTGTATTTCAAACTCCCTCGCCTGGGTCCCTTTGGCCCTCAGCCAAGCATCATTTGCTAGGTCACTTGTGCAGGGCCAGCCTTAATTTCCTCTCAGTTTCAGCTCTGGCTCAGCCCTCAGGAATTCCACCCCCTGCTTTCTATATTTTCAGGACATTTTCTTTAAACACGTTAATGATGCGGTCTGCCCTATCAGTCTGCTAGCTATCTTTGCATCTTGCGGCGCTTTTAATCTAAATTGAAGGAAGTTAAGTGCAGCATTCTTCCTTCCCCTGCCTCTCCCTGTCTGTCTCTCTCTTGCTCATCGCCCCCTCACCCCTCTAACACTGCTCATTCACCACCCTCAGAACAAATGTGTGCTCGAATGTCATAACTGGAGACAGTCATGTGCTGGTCTGTCTCCTGCAGCAATAGCTGCGTCATGTCTGGTTGGCGCATGCCACTGTATGCAAGTGACCAGCAGCCATCTGGAGGCTGAACAGAATCTGTTTTAACGGTGATGTCCAAAATCCTATTAATTCCATTGCGTGCTCTATGCAGATAGTGCTTTTTATAATCCAATCTACATAGCGGGTGCTGTAGATGGCAATATCTGCTAAGTATGTGTGTAATGCCTGTTATTAGAAATTTCAGTGGGGCAGAGAGACGAGGGTGGGAAAGAGAAGATGAGGTATTTCTATCCGAAGGTTGAATAAAAAATAATGTTGGTCAAACAATTTTCAGAAAACTTTTGCTAAGAAGGTAGCAAACGAAGCGACCTGGGCATAACTATCTAAGTTTGATGCTTTTATCCTGATGCCGTGACACGCATTATTTATGGAAGTAAAGGTGTGCATTGTTGTGGCAATCAATGCTCCTTTTAAAAAAACTTAGGGCCTGATTTAGAGTTTGATGGACAGGGCATTCCATCATAAATGGAACAAGGTACTCTGACTACCAAACCCTCAGTCCACCAGCAGCATTTAAGTATTTAGTTGAAGTATATTCTGTTGGCTTTATCGATGGAATACTTTGCCCGACGGCCCAAACAAGTAGGGGCTGTTGGAGGAAGGGTAATACATCGCCCACCCTATTTAGGGTGGCTGGTGTCATGTCTGTTATTTTTCTGTCTGATAATCTACGACCCCCACACCCTGGGTAAAAACTGCCAGGGTGTGTGTGGGGGAAAGGGCAGGGTCATTTGTTTTTTTTTCTGCAAAACAAACTACTCCTTTCTGAGTTTGTCTTTGAAAAATAAAAAAATGAAAGGAGTAGTGGCTCGCTGTCAAATCTGACGACGGTCATCCATCAAACTTTTATTACATTTAAGGGAACCTCCATGGCGACGGTTCGCTTCGATGTACAGAGATGGCCACTGTGCATCTCTAAATTTGGTGTGCGGTAGCTCATCAGGGTGATTGAGGTAATGTCCTCACCGCCCTCATGAACTGCATTCTGGACTGTGCTCTTCCAGCAAAACCATGAATCAGTTCCTTTGTTGCTGGAACAGTAGGGGGCGCTATGTTTGGACGAAGAAGATGGGTGGGACCAACAAGTTCTGGACAGTTAAACATTCTAGTCATTGGAAAGCTGGAGACACTAATCTGCAGTCACAGATAACACGGGCTGAAAAACAGATTTCTTTTTATTTAGCAGTGCAGGTGTTTATTATATAGCAAACACAACAAGATGATGGACGGAATGCTGAAACCTTTCAACCACTCACCCCCAGTCAAGAGATCTGGGTATAATCCATTGTTCTTTTGCTCACTTCTCCACCCCAGTTTGGACCCATCCATATGCAAACCAGTCTTGACCCTGTGCATCATGGGAACAGTCTAGGCCGACCGCCAGTCCAGGTCCTCCATGGACCGGAAACAAGCATCCCTGGACCGGTTTTGGGGTATCACCCCTCATCACCCAGGCTAGCCCGAATCCAGTGGCATAGGCAGCCTACTCTGTGCAGTGTTGTAAGGGTTGGTACCTTGCTGCATATACTCAGGACACCATGATTCCTGCCCAGGCTTCCCTTATACAAATCATAGCCATCTGGTAACGTAATTCAAAAAGTTGAATATAAATGTTGCAGTCAAAATAAAATACAATAGAAGCAAAGCAAGGGGATCATTTAGAATTTGGTGGATGCTGATGAACCAACAAATACTGGAGGATTTCCTGTCCACCCTATTTTGCGTGTTTTCACGGGTTGCACTTTAAATAGGGCCGCATCTGCAAAGCTCTAAATGGCCGCCAAAGATTGCAACTGGAAGAGCACATGAAACTGTCAGATGAAAGCACAGGACTGGAATCATGACATCCTGCTGAATGGAGGCAGGTGATGACCCTAACTGTCTCTAGATTTTTTTAGCCCTAAATGAGATGTTTTAGGACCAGTGTTAAAAAACGAATTGTGTTGGATAGAATTCCAGCTTGCCATAAGACGACTAAAAATGAAAGGCAAATGTTTAACAGTTTTTTATTTTTTCACATTTCACTACAGCTTAACTAATTCCTTGTCATTTTCCGGCGCCTTATCCTGCACTCCTTTGAGTTACAGTATAAATGTAGTTTTCTCTGAATTTGTTGACTGCATCTGTCTTCCATTTCCATCTCAAATTGAGTAGGCTTTCGTTTACAAGTCTGAAACACCTAAGTGCAGGTCCGACTCCTGAAATCACAGCAGAGTTGTTTTTAGAAGCTGCAGTTTCCCAAGCATTGAGTTTATCAAATGGACCAGTTGAACAGGTGGATGCTATGTTAAGTGCATTTATATAGCACTTACCCTCCATTGGGCGAATTTACTACTTGTGACCGGAGGCTTCGGAACTCTGTTTCCATCCAGGGTCGGATTGGTAATGCGGGCACTCGGGCAATGGCAGAGGGGCAATGGCCGAGGGGCCAGGATCCCAGTTCCAGCTGTGGGCTGCTTTTTTGGACAGCCTGGGGGTGATTTGGGCGGTGTCTGTGTTGCACGGATGCAGCCAGCTGCCCAGTGGGTGCCTGAGTGGCCTTTCTGGAGGCAGATGGGCGTCCATTACCTCCTTTTATCAACGGGCAGAGTTGCCACTCACTTTCTCTCGCTGGGCCGGCCCATTCGTGTATGCATGTTGAGCAGGGTAGGGGGCCTGAGCAGAAGTGGCCTCGCTTATTTTCAGGTGCGTTTCACCAGTGTTAACTAATACGTGCATTTTTTTTTTATCCCCCCTTTTTTCACAAACATTTCGCCGAAACAGTGTTTTGCGGAAAGGCAATATGCAAATGTGGGCCACTTTGTTTTTTAGCGCGCCCGGGCCGATTTTTAATCCCAATTCAACCCTGTTTCTATGGTAATGTGTTTGAGCCTTGTCTTCTTGTCTGTGAGGTTGGGTTAGTTCTGCAGCACTTTAGGAAACCTGGTTGAAGTTGGCGAAGGTCAGTCACCAAAAGGTTTGTTGCAATAGGGTAAGAGTGTACTATAGACTGAATTGCGCAACTCCTCTTGCGTTCTGATTTTCTACTTTTAAGGTGATACTGCTAGCTGAGTGCCAGGAGGTAAATGCGACTTACTTTTTAATGAGAAATCTGTGTGTATCTAGGGCATTTTACATTGAGTTTGTGTTGTTCTACCCATCTCATAGAATATCTGGTTTGTGAAGAACGATTTTAACACATATCTACAGTCTACCTCTGTTACTGGTTCATTTTTCTGGAGGAAGTGACACTTTCGTTACTAGACTATGAGTCAATACCCAGAATCTCACAATACAAATCAGTACAGGCAATATGTTTTTGAAAAAGAATCCCGGTCCTCACCATAAATCTCAGCATCTAATAGCTACATACCTAGAGCAATAATTTAAAAGCAAGAATGCATGCTGTCAATTTCCAGCTTTTTAAAATGATTAAATCTGAGTCATCCAGACTTGGCAGTAAAGCTTTTTCAAGATGTGTTAATGAATGCCGGCATCAGCGATGAATCATGCCATGTCCTAATTGGGACAGAATTATGCCAGCCTGGTGGCTATGCATGGCACGGTGGGCATTGTGTCTGTGCCAGAGCACTTATCATGTGATCTATCCTGTATGATCTCATCTATGTGCTCATTTCAATCAACCATGTGCAGGCATGCAGCAATCAACCCTACTTTAATCTGAGGCGTGGTTGACAAAAAGCGTGAGCCTATAGAAAGGCATTGACTTGTTATGTGAAGGTCATTTCTTTTTTATTAAGGATATCGTACTGGTGAACATAAACCATGGTTCGTGTAGTATGCTACATGTTCTAGTTGACGTCTTTTTTTATTTTCTAGTACAGAAAGAGAACATGTTTATCCATCTATTGTGATTGGATCCCTTACAATGGAAAGCCGCCCACCATGGACGCCAGAGGTCCCTTTCGTCTGTCACTTTAGTAAACCAATTCCCATAAGCCTTAAAGAACAAAAGAATAAATGGGTAAAAAAATCATTAGTGTTAAGGGATGCCTGGCACTCCTAAGGCATCCAAATGTTATAGGAGTTCTGATGTGTTCCAACCATCAATTTTGAGGCAGTTGTAAAAACAGAAAATTGACACAAAATTACTGAGTCTGCTCCCAATGTATTGATCCAGAATGTGTGACACAGGTGACTGCTGCTTGTGAGGACACAGGTCGGGGGAGGGGAGGGGAGGTAGAGGACTATGGTCAGGATAAGGTACTGGCACAATGACACTTGAAACTTCTAAAAGCAAGGTTTTTTATATCCTCTGGTTGGATCCAAATCATCGAGAATCGTCCAGCAGATTTCAAAGTTGAAGGGGTGCTAATGGAAGCATCAGAGTGTATGTCCTGTGAGGGTTGGAGCTGGAAGCGCACTACAATTCACATGTGAAAAACTCAACATTTTATTGCATAGCATCTCCTATCTTGTGATTGGCAGATATAATCTAAATTGATAGAGTGCAGATTTACAGAGGATTTTTAGGAAATCAAGGGTTATTGAAGAAGTATTAAAGTGAAAGAGAAATGAACAATTTGAGCACAACAGGGTCAGACATGTACCAGAGGCAATCTGGCTTATGGGAGATGACTGCTCGCGGCAGTCAGGAGACAGCAGATGAGTTGCAGTGCAGGGGCAGAGCAGTATGTTAGCCTTCTTACAAATCTCCTTGGATTTTCTTCTATTGGATGCCTGCATGAACCCAAAGCTACCAAATACTAGTCACTGATCTGACACCTCTGTCGACGGCTCAAAAAAATGTCTTATGAAGGCCTGGAAGGCGACGGCCGCGCTCTCAATATCTGTTTGGAAGGCCGGGCTGGATTTCTGTATGGGCCTAGAGGCCCCCATTTATGTGGCACGGGGATGCCCACAAAAACATTATAAAATCTGGAAGCGATGGGCAGACTACAGGGGACTGGAATTGGAACACATTTCAGTGGAATAATTGCGTGGGTAGCGGACCATCTCCTCCCTCCATGTAACACTTGAGTGCTGGGCGCAGCAGGACTTTAGGAACATGGTGTATAGTAAAGACAGAATTGTAGTTGTGAATAGATTTGCTGCCTTGACTAGATGGGCGGTGCGAGGGGTGGGGGTGGGGATGGTTTTATGTTCCTTTAAGTGGGGGGACTGCCTTTGTCATGCATGTCTCTTCTGTATTTTTCATTAGCTATCTCATGAGAAAAATGTCAAAGACGGTATGTGGACTCTTGATGTTGCTGAAGTCTCTGGGTCATAGAGCTTCGCTAAATGTGCATTTGACGAATAAAATTTGTTTACAAAAAAAAAAAAATATGTCTTATGCATTTTGGCAATGTCTCCTTGTAGTGATCTGGGAAAGTGAGACTTGGTCATCCACTTGGATCATATTACAATGTAACACATTTCACATTAAGTTACTTCATGGTTCTCAGCACATTCCATTCTCAACTGTGGGCTCCCCAGCTTTGTATCAGGGGTTATGGAAGAGAGTAAAGGTCATCAATGAGTGTGAGCAGGAACCATAATATGAGGGGACCGTCAGTGAGTCAGAAGCTAAAATTTCAGAGCAATAAAAGGAAGAGGGAGGAGACATAATATTGGTGCTAGAGAAGAAAGACCCACAGCATCTGTTTGGGTGAAGGGAGAAAGAGCGTAATAACAAGGGAGGATGAACAGAGTGAAACGAGAGACAACATGAAGAAGGAAGGAGGAAAAGACACGAGCAGCCAGAATAAAAAGGAAAGAGTTGGAATAGCTACCATACTATCGTTTTAAGAGGCTTCCCAACCCCAATGCTATATATTCAGTATATATATATATATTTTTTTTTTTTGTGGGGGAGGGATTGACGATTTATACGTCATAGAAACAAATACAAATATAAGTACAATACATTAAAAATAAACAAAGAAAAAAAATACATGACAGTTAATGACAAAAAACAACTTATTAGTTTGCTAACCAATCCTGAAATGGAGCCCAGTTTTTTGCAGCAATTAGACGTCTTCTCCTTCCCTGAAACTTACGTACAGCAGTTTCTAATTTGAACCATGCCAACATCCTGGCCTGCCAGTGAAAAAAAGTGGGAGGTTGGGGGTTTATCCAAATAGAAGTAATACAAAGTCTAAACATTGCCATTGCAATAAACAAAAAAGAATGTAAATGTCTTGATCTGGTGGAATCCATAGCATATTGATAACCTGTAATCACCATTTCAGCAGAAATTTTGATTGAAGATTGAGTTATCTGTGTGAGAAACCTTTCAATTTGGTTAATAAAGAGTGATTATTCAGGGCAGTCAAAAAACATGAGCAAAGAATCCGCAGATGGAAATTTGCATCTTGCACATGATAGACTTGTGCCTCCGGGAGCTATCCCCCATCTGACTAGTTTTGCTGGGGTGTAATAAAGATTAAACATAGCCATATAACTTTGGGTACGAAGAGTACCAGAGACAAAAACCGTCTTGGCTAACATCAGTGGCACCTTTAAATCTATAGAGGGTACCCCAAATTTGACCGCCCATTTATTATTAAAATCAGAGAGATCATCTGGTAGTTGAGACAATAAAGTTTGATACAATGTACCAATTTTGGCTTTTTTTTTAACCAATTCAAATATCAATATCTTCTCAAAGAGTGCTGGATTTTCTGAGAGTTTTTTATCGAGAAAACTTCTAATTTGAAGATATTTAAAAAAATGATTAGATTGCAATTCAAATTTGTGTTGCAAAAAAGAGAAGGATGCTAGCATGCCTGAGTCAGCTAGGTCGCCTATATCAGTCAGGCCTTGCGAGGCCCAGATAACAATTATTGAATCTTGAAATATCACTGGAGGGAGCCCAGACGCATTTAATGGTGTATGATAATTAAATTTGTAATTAGAGAAAAGACGACAAATTTTTTGCCAGATCGTAAACAGGGCCCACGCTACCTTAAACCTCGTTTTTTTGAAATAACTTGGTTCTAAAATACGTGTTAATATCCCTTGTGTAGCATCGCCTAATGAAATTGAGTATATTGAAGGAGCCAAAAATGGCGGTAATACCACCTTCTTTCCAAATAGTGGAAAAGCAAAATGTTGGATCATCGCAGCTCAATAATAGTAAATAAGATTTGGAACTGACCAGCCCCCGCGTTCTTGCGGGAGATAGGTCCATTTAGCAGCTCGTCGCGGCTTGCGGTATGCCCATAAGAACCTCTGACAGATTCTTTGTGCTTTTATTAAGGTAGGGTTAGAAATTAATAACGGGATAGACCTAAATAAATATAAAAATTTTGGAAGTACCAACATTTTAAGAACATTGCAGCGCCCAAATAAGGAGAGATGGAGGTGGTTCAGCCGTTCTAGTTTGTTATGAAGCTGATCAATAATAGGTAAATAGTTTAAATCTGAAATTTGACCAACATCCGCCGAGATCTGAATGCCTAAGTATGTCGCTTGTGGGGCAATGAGAGCAGTTGATATTGGCATAGCTGACGATTGCAAAATTTGAGTTTTAGTGATATTTAACTTATAACCTGAGATTAAACCAAATTGGACTGCTAGGGTCTCCAATGCAGGAAGAGAAACAGTGATGTTATTTGTTAATACTACTATATCATCAGCATATGCCAATATTTTATACTCGATGCCATGAACAATAAGTGGAGAGATGTTTTGGGCTCTTTCTATCAAAGATAAAAAAGGATCAATATATAAAGCGAAAAGGAGAGGGGAACAAGGGCACCCTTGTCTGGTGCCACGTGTAATAGGAAAATAGCTTGATTCCTCTCCTGAAATACGGATTTTGGCAATTGGAGAGATATACAATGTTTGCAAAGCTAGAATAAATTCAGGCGGTATACCTTTCCAATGAAGAACGGCCCAGAGATAGCCCCAGGAGACCCTGTCGAACGCCTTCTCGGCGTCCAACAGGAGCACACCCAGGGGAGAATTTGTCACCTGGGCCCAATCTAAAAGGGCGATAACACGCTTAATATGATCGGTAGTGTCTCTACCCTGAATAAAACCATGCTGGCGAATGGAAACTAACGGAGAGATAATTTGAACGAGACGAAATGCTAAGACTCTGGAATAGATTTTGCTGTCGGTATTAATTAATGCTATAGGCCGGTATGATGCTGGATTTAGTTCGTCTTTACCTTTCTTTTTAAATAATACAATGGTCGATTGTCGCCAGGTTTCAGGAATGACCCCCCTCTGAGCAAGTTGAAAAACTTCAAGCATCTGTTGTTTAAATAAATGTGAAAAAGTTTTATAAAATTCGAGATGTATGAGATCAGGTCCTGCCGCTTTACCGGAAGACAAAGATTTTATGGCAGCTTCAATTTCTTCCCAACTAATAGATTCAGCCAGGATTGAATTCTGGTCGGGGGAGGACTTCCGAGTTTCAAGGGATTTTAAAAAATGATCTAATTGTTTTTGTTGCTGCTGGAATATGTTTGGTTCCTCAGTATATAAAGTTGAATAGAAATCCACAAAGGTGTTTAACACACCATTAGGTGAATCTTGTAGAATACCAGATCGATCTTTAACCTTTGTTATATAGCTAGCTATTGCCCTTTGTTGTAATCTTTTTGCTAAAACCTTACTAGACGCTTCACCAAACTCATACATTGATGTACGAAATTGAAAGTACTTAGTAGCTATGTCAACATATAAGGGATCCAGGAGATTAGCCTTGGCAAGAGCAACCGCTTTCTGACAAGATGTTAGATCTTCACCGATATGGATACTATTGCTTAGGTCTAGCTCAGCTTGTTGGAGTGCTAGAACTCTATTTTTGAAATTTTGCTGTTCAGTTTGCCATCGATAGGACGCAATTCTCTTAGTTTCACCGCGTAAGGCAGCTTTAAAGGTATCCCAGACTAAACCTACAGATGCTGTATGGCTATTAATTGCAAAGAAGTCTGGAATCCAAGCTAGCATCCGTTCCTGATATAGTTTATCCAACAATAACTTCCTATCGAAAGTCCAAGGTCTAATATGATGCGGAGGTCGATCCCAAGAAAAACTAAAAATTATAGAATTATGATCGGATATAGTCCGTGGGTCAAGCCGAACCTTAATAGATTTCAAAACTTCAAAAGAAGCGAAGGCATAATCTATACGAACCAATTTTTGATGAGGTATTGAGTAAAAAGTAAATCCGTTGTGGGCTGAATTGCTGAGATGCCATATATCTACCAAACCATGTTCAAGTAATAATATACGAAGTGCTTTATAGACCTGGGGTTTCCGGCCAACATAATCAGTAGATTTAGTAATATCTAGCCAACTAGGAATATTGATATTGAAATCTCCACAGAAGATTAGCGGGTGCGGCCAATTAGCTAGTTCTACATTTAGGTCCATCAGGATCTGTGGGTCATCCAAGTTGGATGCGTATATTGAGCAAATCGAGAGTACAGATTTATTAATAAGCAATTCAACTATTAACCATCTACCTGTGTTATCTTGTTTAGTTCTCTTAACTTGGGCAACCCCTACTTTTGAAATGATAGCAACACCCCTAATAGTAGAAGTTTGTCTGGTAGTAGCCACTAAATCATAACCCAAAAACTTAAGATAGTGCCGGTTTGCCCAAGAGATATGAGTTTCTTGCAGGCAGATCAGATCCACTTGCATAGCCTGTATCAACTTATGAAAGATCCTACGCTTCTTAAGATCATTTAAACCACATATGTTCCAAGTTGCACAGGTCAATCTGCGATTTGCCATTTAAAGATAATAGAGAGGGAAAGCATCATATATATATATATATATGTATACCTAAGAGAAAATTATATGGATTGTAATAAGTATACCACCAACATGTCATAAAAAAACACATAGTTAACATCCTAAGCGTAATTGAAATCACACTACCATGTATGTTACTAATATCGCCAATCACCTCGAATACCCACCACAGTACCACCCAGTGACCCCCCCAACACCCCCAACCCACCTTCCAACCCTCCCTCCCCCCCGTTGCCCCCCCCTAACCCTTAACCAAAATCGGGAGCTCAGGACCGAGGTCCTTGTGATGGTTGAGTGAGCGTCACACCACACTCCGCTGGGCCTAAAACAATACACATAATATTATAGAAGAGTCAGTCCTATTAGAATCACATTAATATGATAAAGAAAAAAAAGGTCATTTAGTTGATGCTATTTGCATACTATTAGCACTCTTTTAACACATTAACTTACAAAAAAACGTTGCTGCATTTGTTTTTTTTGTTGTTATTATTATATAAATCAATCCCTAAAAGTGTATGAAAATCCCCATTCTAAACAGTGATAGCAGTCATCATTTTTTTTTTTCTAGTTCCAAAGCAAAAGTCTCTCGTTACTGGGCCCCCCGACCCTTCAGGGCGGCCTCTAAACAATGGGCACGGAGCAGCCCATCCACTCAACAACAAAACAAATTAGAGGCCCATTGCTGACAGAAAACGGCATTTTTTTGCCGCTTTTCCCCCCTTTTTTTGCTTTGAAAAAGAACCTTAGTGACAGCTAACTAAAAAAAAAAAATATATATATATATATATATATACTACATTGTATCCAGATAGTCCCTTGCAGTTATTTCAGAGAGAAAAAATGTTGTTTCTGTCTTATATATTATTTTCAGCTTTGCTGGGAAAAGCAAAAAAGCCTGGGCACCTTTCGCCTGAAAGAGAGGGATCTGCTGACGGAGATGCCAACGGCGATCTACTGTCTCTGCTGCAAGATCGGGTCGAACAAAAAATTGGCAGCCCTTGGCAGATCTTTTCTTATTAGGTCGAGCTAGATCAAATATACATTCACGGGCAAGAAAGGTGTTAAAGCAGACCAAGATAGCACGTGGATAAGAACTGTTAGTGTTGGTAGAGGGTGACTTCTTTTTTTTTGAGAACGGGAAGCGATGTGCTCTCTGGATTTCTAAGTTCCAATTCCATTGAGTAACCTCTGGGAATGCTTCAGTAAAAAGCTCGACTGTAAACTGCCGGACATCAATATCCTCCTCAACTCCCAAAACACGTAGGTTATTCCTTCTTGAACGATTCTCAAGGTCCGATAGTTTCCATATTATATCTTTTCGCTGTTCCTTAACCTCAGTGACCAAATCCTTTTGGACAGCTGCAGCATCTTCAAGGGCTGAGATCCGCTCTTCGGCTTCAGTAACTCTTGTATTAATCTCAGCTGTTGATTTTATTACACGTCGGAGGGAATTTTGCAATTTACGACACACAGATTGGGTGCGTAAGTTCTCTTGCTTAGTTGCTTCTCTGTGTTGGATAATCGTATGATATATAGTTGACAGAGAAACCTCCTCCGGCACGTCAGGTAAGGCCCCACCGTTGGAATTTAGTGATATCTGAAGATCGATTTGGGATTGGTCTTCTAGAGGTTTGATGCCAGGGGCCTTACGGACTGTATCAGTGGCTAGAGCTTCTGTGGTCACACTAGGTCGCCAGTCAACAGCTTCGCTATCGTAGTCTGACCACTCTAAATCAGGATCGCCCTCCTCTTCAGACAGCGAGTGATCTGATACAGAATAGAATTTTTCGGTTGAGTCACTGATCGCCCCCGTGACGTGGGACTCCGCCGAGGCTCCCGAAACAATAGCATCTGGGGGTCGGTGACCAGCTGAAACCACATCATCCACAATGCACTGGGCCGAAACAGAGCCGGATGCGGACACCAGGGGAGCCGAGAGAAGCAAATCCACCAGAGAAGAGGGATACCCTGTAAGCTGAGATATGTCGGGTATATCAGGGATAGCCACTGAGGGAACCAAATGGGAAGAATCAATCACAGCGTGAGGAGGTGGAGCATGAATACCCATCGAGGAAGAGTTTTGCGCTGCGACAGACAGAGTAGCAGATGTAGAAGCTACTGTTGCAGATACCAATGTAGCGGATGAAGCGGAGGAAACAGATAAAGCAGTTTTTTTCCCTAGCTCCCAGTTTGGCAAAAATGTCAGATAAAGTCTGCACCTTACCCGGTACTGAAGATGGAGCTGCAGCTGTAACAGCTGATGAACCCTGAGCAGGGATTTTATCCGACATTGGAGCTCTGCCCTTCCGAGTGGTCCGTGAAACGTTAGTATCAACGTCTGGCGGGTGATTACGGGTAGGATTACGAGACTTCACCGGTTTGGAAGCTGACTTCGACGCTTTTGGTGGCATCACCGGTACAACAGGAAAATCCGAAAAAGACCTAGAAGGGAGCCGGAAATCCACGGAGAGGGTAGGCTTTGTGTTAGACGCCGTATAGAATACGTTAGAATTCAAGCACCGAACAGCCCGCCAACGCCAGCACAGTCTTAATGAGAGGGCGGGTCTTAGGATATCCAGGCAAAATACAAATGCCATATGTATTGCGATGACTTTCAGCTCCTCCGTCTTATTTTAGATTAAATTTCGTTGTATTACGCTGTACTTCTGGTAAGAACAAAACCCGATCTCCTCAGCATCTCCCCAGCGATTCCCCGACACAGCCAACTGCCCAGAAGGGATAAGACCGCTAGGATATTGACACGGTCCAGCGGAGTGAAAAACGCTGCCTCACTCGGCCAGTGTCACGGCCGCCATCTTGCCCCTACCCAACAGCTGAATTCAACAGCTGAATTCCAATATATTCAGTATATGATGCATAGAGCAAGATTAATCATTCCCAAATGACAGACATGACATGTACCACTATATGACCTTAGTCACACTGTACTGCTTGCACCCTGTACAAAGGATGAGCAATGTATTTCTGTCCAGTGGTGGTGCCATGTTGGCGTTTCCATGGGTGCTTAAGGGTTGTCTTTGCCTCTGTGTGCTCCTTATGCTCTAAAAATGAGTTCACTGATAGCTTACTTGTATCAGTACTTGTGCTCAAGTGTTATTACTGTGTGCTTGCTGTGAGTAATATATTGAGTTCATACAAAGCATTCAAAGCATATCAGGGTGAATACATTCCCTTTATTCACTGCAGTTCCGTATACTTTTTTTTCTCGTTTTGCTGAAACTGCATAACGGAAATGGTATTGTATTGTATTGTATTGTAATTGCATTTATATAGCGTTTACTACCCCTGACGAGGTGTCGAAGTGCTTTTTCGGTGAGTAGCACGCCACTCCGGAACCCCTAAAGGATTAGTGTTGAATTAGTATAGTGAAATAGGAAAGTAATTTGAGTGGTGAATATGTTATTCAGGTATTTGGATAGAGAAGGGTAGCGGAGGGATAGAAGAGAGAAAAAAGGTTTGCATTTATATAGTTCTTGCTACCCCTGATGAGGTGATGAAGCTCTTTTTTCGGCAATAGCACGCTACTCTGGAACCCATAAAGGATTACTGGTGAATTAGAATAGCGAAATATGAAATTTGAGAAGTGGACATGTTAGTCTGTTATTTTGATTGAAAAGCTTAAGTATGATGAAGGAAAATCGGAGGTTCTACTATTTGGTATGTTTCCCCCGAATTTTAGAGAGCAACTTTGGCCACCTGAATACCCCTGTCCAATATCTTCTGAGAAATCGGCAAAGAATCTTGGGGTTTGGTTTGACGAGCGTCTCTCGTTCGAGACGCACATCAAGAAGGTGGCTGGTGGCTGCTTCGGTCTGCTTAAATCATTTAGAAGTTTTCCCCCCTTCTGCCAATAGCTGCAAGACAAACACTCATATGTGCACTGATTATGTCTCGTTTAGATTATGCTAATGCCCTCTTTTCCGGTATTACGGCCTATATGCTAAAGAAATTGCAGGTAGTCCAGAATACTGCTGCTAGATTGTTATCTGGGCTGTCCTCTAGGGACAGTGTACAGAGCCAGCTCCGTTTGTACCACTGGCTACCAGTAGCCGCCAGCGGGCACTTCATGGTAGCGGGCTCGCATATCTTCAGAAGCGGATTGCCTTTTATGTACCTGGGTGGGCTCTACAATCCGCGTCTTTGTATTTGGTTCATGTCCCTCGCTTTAAGCGGACAGAGGATCGGAGGTGGCTCCTTCACAGTGAAGGCAGCTACTGTATGGAATACCCTACCAGTGAGTTTGTGTACCATCCAGGATTTGGGTACGTTAAAAAAAAAGCTGAAACCTTTCTTTTTGTTTGAGGATAAGCATACTACTTCCATAGATTCGCACCGGATCACTCTTGAGTATCTGTGTGCGTAATAAATGCATATAACAAAAAAGCATAGTGGAGGGATAGAAGAGTGAAGGCTTTAGACTTATTTTATTTTTTGAAGGTCATAGCAGTAGTAGGAGGCTTGGGATGAGTAAAAAGGGATGTGGAGGGGAAGAGTCAGAGGGAAGAGTTTAGAAAGGCTTGTTTTGGGGATCGGTATATTAAACGAGGTGTCAGATGGTGCAAGAAGGGTAGAGTAGGGGAGAGTCTAGAAAGAGCTATTTTGGGGGTCATAGTAGTGGTATGGGGTTTGGGATGAATGAGAGAGTGGATGTAGAGGATATATTGATAGAGGTATAGGGTGAGAAATATGTTAGTGCATTGGAAAGGGTAGTAGAAAGAGGTTTGAGATGAGTCAGATAGTTGAGGTAGAAGATATATTGAGAGAGGTATAGGGTGAGAAATAGGGTGGTGCATTGGATATGCTGAATCAGAAGAACGTAATACATATATAGATCCATAAGTACATGGAAAGTATATAGATGCATAAAGGAAGTAAGTATATGTAGATTAAAGATATTGATGGAGATATAGGGTGAAAAATAGGGTAGTGCAATATAGTTGCCTAAAGTACTAGTACCCTATTTTCATCAAAATATTCATACCAAGTTATAGGGTTCTTAAGGTTCATACCTGTAGTCTAGTTACAGCCATTAACTCATTTTGATTTGAAATATTTTTTATGAAAGAACATAGACAAACCGAAATCTCTGTAGTCAAAATGGCACTGTTTTGCTACCCTGTGTCACTAGGACATAAGGAAGTCCTTACTTGTAAGCTGTTGTTTTCCTGTAAGAGACTCATTTCACACCGCTACCTGAAACACCGTAGCTCTATGTGGACATGTTAGACTTGTTTGTGCTGATATACTTACTTCCCCCAAACATGGAAATTAATGTCCTTGTTCTTTCTTCAGAAATCAGTGTATTTGTTCAGTGTAAAGCAAGTCTTTCTATTCTACCTACACCTTTAGTGACTGCTGTCAAGTCTGCCCATCATATTGAGTGTGGATACTTTAAAAAGGATTTGTGTTTTGGGCATATAATGCGCTGTCATGAACAAAATTCCTCTCAATTCCAGTAGCATCCTCGAACTGGGTGTTGCTGTTGATTTTTTCCAGTTGGTATTTGTGTACCCAATAACAGTTCCCCGTGATTGTCAAGTAGAGGCATAAAGTTCAATGTCCAAAGACCCACATACTACAACTGGTTGCATTAGAAACTACCTAAGCCAGCTACCTAGCCGATTACTCGTTAACTGCATATTTGCCTTTGATCCTGTACGGTCATTTTCCTAGGTTCATGCTATACAAATACCACCTATGTTCATACATACATATATAGAAGCCATTAGCGAAGCCGTCAGCTGGAATTTTCACTTGGACTATCCTTATAACAATGGAAATGATAAACTCTGAATCTCACTATAAAGTAAAGTGGGCTTGTGACCTCGCAATTACTTGTGGTTGCTTCAGGAATACAGCCACATGCTACACACCCCAGTCTACGTGGCTGTTTTTTTACTGACTACTGTGTTTTAATGCAGGGGTTCTGTTCGGTCATGTGTACATCTGGAGAACCCAACAAAATCTCAGCTGCAGCATATGCTTCCCTACTTCTTATTAATCGCCGTCAGCGACATTAATATCTTCAAAATGATTACGTGGCACTTTCTCCAAGGCTGCAGCAAATTGACTCGCTGCGGGAGCAGATGGTACTTTTTCAAAACATGTGGTTTCCACAGTGGTTCGGAGAAATTTCCTGCAAAAGGCTGAAATATAATGAAACATTTGGCGCAAAAATGTCTGTCCCACCAGCGTTCCACTGTATGTCAAAGGTGGGATGACGGTATGCTATGTTTTCAGGCAACGCATGCAGGAATAGACATTATGGGAGAATTTGACTTGTAAGGAAATTAAGAGGTTATGATTATCATTGTAATAGTGAGATATGATGCGCAGTACATTGTGGACAGAATGCTATGTGTACATGGAATTTACAAAGCAGCATCCCAGGCTCTTTCAGTCGTGAGCCTGTAAGCCCTGAAAAAAAAGTTTCATGGATTCAAATTCCATTCAAATCTCATCAGCCCGACATTGATAAAGTCTGCACCCATTGTAGGGTATTGTTTGCAAGAATGTGTAATGCTTTCCTTCCTATCATAAAGTTCTAGTGAAGTAACCAGAAACATGGACTGTTTGAGGTGTGGCAGGTAGTTCCGAAATCAACAGCATGACTTCATTACTCAATAGTCTGTCATACATTAGCAAACATTGTAAAAACAACAAGTATTGTAATATACAGTAAGACTGCAAGTGAGCAATGGTCTCTAAGAAATACTGTGCCATAGGATAATTCTCCTCATTACTGTTTTACCAAAAGAGTACTGCCCCTCCTCTGAAATAACATACAACCGTGGCAGGACTGGGAACTGCAACCAGCCCTGGCAATCAACTCAACTGGCCCCCAAGGGGGTGGGTGGGGGAGGGGGCAGCGAGTGGGAAGCACCACTCCGCTGACGCTTTTGATACAGGCGGCCGATATTGCAGCACTGCTGCAAAACCGGCCACCTGTAACAAAACCAGCCCCAGGGGTCCAAATCCATCCTTCACTCTTCCGACTCACCGGGGAAACGCCTGGTGCCTGCTACGACCATTTCGGCCCTGCTTCAAGAGATATGAATGTCAGTCTTCTAACCAGGGTACCATCGAAACTTGCTTTCTAAAATGATGTTAGGACAATTGTGACATCTAAACTTGGCATGCTTGAGAATAATTCCTTCCTGGAAAACTGTCTCAGGAAAATATTTGATTGAAATTAATCTAAAAGGAGGACAATAGTCTTTCAGAATACTGTTGGAGAATAAATTCACTGCCTGAAATACTGTGCTCATGCAAGTGTAGGGGTGGGGGGAACTCGCAGAGTTTTACTCCGCGGAATTCCGTGGAGTTACATCAAAACTCTGCGAGATTCCACGGAGTTCTGCTCATCTGTAATAATAATAATTATTATTATGTTATGTTTTAAATCACAATTTATACCACACTTTTACTGTTTTCAAGCGTCAATAATGCAAGGATGTATACTGGTTCAGTGAGATGTTCTTGGAAGGACCACAGGGCATCTACCTCCCTTGTGTCACCCCTTTATTTACTGACATCATATCCCACCCCTTGGCGCTGGCCCCATCCTGGCCACTTACCTCGCCATGAGTCTTGCGAAGCTGGCACTCCTGGGCTCCCCTCAGGCCCTTGTCGGCCGTGGCCTACATGCCACCGACCCTGGTTGTCCCTCCGAGTGAGTGTGTGTACTGCTGACTTCAAGATAGGCATGTCGGGCCCCCTGCAGGGGGCTGTAGGTCCAGTGTGGCTGTCTGGTCATACAAGTCTCCAGGCTTTTCTAGTGAGTGGGTCTGGGTTTAGGCCTCCCTGGAACAAGGGTGTGCAGCCACTAAGCAGGAGCAGTGAGTAATAAACAGGTGTTTATGGAGACTGCTCCTCAGCCTCTCCCTTGCGGGCTCTGTGCGTGACATTGGGGCGAGAGAAGTCTCAGTTACACATCACTGGCCCCAGGGACCCTGGCTCTGTCCTGGAATGCCAAAATCCCCTCTATCTTCTTAGTGTCCAACACGTGCACAGTGTCTCTCTGCTCTGCCTCTGTATAACTTGATCTCATCCCAGGCTCACCGGGGTGCCCCTCTGCCTTGGGACCTGGTCCGCCTCTCTCTTTTCAGACGTGTCCTCACTTCTGCTCCAGGGTCTCTCAGTTGTTACTCCTTGAACTCCTGCAACTGCTCTCAGATATATGGCTGCACCATCATCACCTCAGAGCTTCCTACAGCACTTGGTGTATTGTAGGTACCGCAGCCCAGCACTGATAGCAGATCACACAACAAGGCACATGCCACACAGGGCTCAGAAGGTCTAGATATACTGCATGTTGCTGCTGAATGCATCATGCACAGAGAAGTCACAGAGAAACCCATTTCCTCAGCTTCGGAGGCCTTTTATGTCTACCTGACTGAGACTCACCCTGACCTATCCGCGCACAGGAAAGTGCGTGCATCAAACTGAGTGTGGGCATTAGCACGCCATGACTGGCTGTTGGTCCTAGGGGTGGGCTCAGATAAACTCTGCCACGCAGCAGTTGGCAGAGTTTTTTTGCTGAACTCCGCTCTCCAAGCAGAGCAGCAAAACTCTGTGAACTCTGCCGGTGGAGCAGAGATTACCACTTACCCCTAGCAAGTAGTTTGATGCACCGAGATATAGTGCCTGGGTCAGAAGATTGATGCATTTTAGAAGCAATATACCATGAAGTATAACTTAAAATACCATGCTAGTATTTTAAATGCCCCTCAAAAAATCCATGTCCCTGAATTGGTTACGCTTCCCTGGAAATGCCAACAACTATTAGCCCAGCCGCTGATGCAGGACCAATGAGTGAGGGTTGGAAGAAATATACTGTCATAGGAGCAGAGGGAATATGCGAATAGATGTGGAAAAGTTGAAGAGGAGGACCAAACAGAACAGCATCATAGTGTAGAAAATGTGCATGCCACTTGAGCATTTTTTTATCAATCAAACAGGTTTCTTATAAAGCACAACTACTCACCCATGAAGGTCTCAAGGCGCCGAGGTGGGGGGGGGGGATCTGCGTTTCAGTTGGAGAGCCAGGTCCTGAGGTCCATCCTGAATTGCGGCAGCAATGGTGATTGCCTGAGGTGCAGAGGCAGGAAGTTCCAGGTCTTCGCAGCGAGGTAGGAGAAGGATCTTCCTCCAGCCATGGTCTTGCGGATCAGTGGGATGGTGGCCAGGGCCAGTTGGGCGAAGCAGCAATGTCTAGTGGGAGTGTAGGAGAGGCGATGTTTGAGGTACGCAGGTCCAGCGTTGTGGAGGACTTTGTAGGCATGTGTAAGGAGCTTAACGGCAATTTTTTTATTGATAGGTAGCCAGTGAAGGTCTTGCGGGTGGCCAGTGCTGTGGCTATGGCATGTTCATGATGAGTTTGGTAGAGGCGTTCTGGTTGTTCTGCAGTTTCTTTTGGAGTTCCTGGGTGGTGCCGGCTTAGAGTGCGTTGCCGTAGTCTAGTCTGTGGGAATCCACTTGAAGATCTTCCGAAGCAGGTGGAGTGTGTGGAAGCAGGAGGATGAAACTGCGTTGATTTGGTGGTTCATTGAGAGAGAGGAGTCCAGGATGATGCTGAGGTTTCGTGTGAGGTCAGTGTGTGTGAGGGTGTTCTGAGTGATGCGGGCCATCAGGAGTCATCACAGGTGGAGGGGGTGGAGCCCAGGATGAGTTGTCTGAGTTGAGCTTGAGGCAGCTGTCCTTCATCCAGGTTGTGACTGCCTTCATCCCATTGTGGAAGTTGCTCTTGGAGGCTCTGGGTTCATCTGTGAGGGAGAGAATCAGCTGGGTGTAGTCGGCGTAGGAGACGATGTTGAGTCTGTGGCTTCTGATGATGGCTGCAAGGAGAGCCAAGTAGATTTTGAAGAGGGTGGGGCTCAGTGAGGACTCTCTGTGTTCTCTCTGTGTTCGGCCAGTGAGGAAGGAACAGACCCATTCTAGGGCTATGTTGCGTATGCCGGCGTCGTGGAGTCTTGCACAGAGTGTGTGGTGGGAGACGGTGTCAAAGGCGGCTGTTGCGCTTCAGTCGAAGAGGGTTCCGTTATCGTTTGTAGCAGTGAGGAGAGCGGTCTTGATGCTGTGGTTGCTTCTAAAGCCCAAGTGGGAGAGGTCCAGGATGTGGTTCGTTTAGATGAACTTGGAGAGTTGGGCGTTGATGGCTTTCTCAATTACTTTGGCTGGGAAGGGGAGCAGAGAGATGGGTCTGTAGTTCTTGAGGTCCATTGGATCGGCAGAGGGTTTCTTCAGAAGGAAGTTGATTTCTGTGTGCTTCCAGTCTTCCAGGAAGGTGGCAGAGTCGATGAAGCAGTTGATGGTGCAGCAGAGTATGGGTGAGATGGCTCTGTTGAAGATGTGGTGAGGGCAAGGATCCAAGTGGGCTCTGGAGTGGATGCTCTTCATGATCCTGAGAGTGTCGTCAAAGGTGAGGGTGGTCCAGTTGGGCAAGGTTTGCAGGGGTCTGAAGCCATTTGGTGTGGTGGTTGAGGGTGGGGTGGGTGGGTCTTGGGTTGGAAAGCTGTTGTAGATCTCCTTGATCTTGCGGTGGAAGGTGGTGAGGTTGTTGCAGATTTCTTGAGGGGAGGAATGTCTGCTGTTTCTGTGTTGGGTTTGGTGAGTTCTTTGACCATGGTGAAAAGTCCATTGCTGTTGTGTTGGCGTTGATGCGTTCCTGGATGCCTGCTTTCTTTGTTGTTCTGATGAGGTGGTGATGTGCAGTGACAGTAGATTTGAAAGCTGTGATCTTGCTACTCCTCCATCTTTTCTTAAGCTGTCTACAGGCACGTCTCGACTCTTAGAGGGCAGGGGAGAACCAACTGGCTTTCTTGGAGTGCTGCTTGCCTGAAGTTTTCCTGAGGGGAGCCAGTGTGTTGGAGCAATTGAAGATCCAGCGGGGGATGCTGCTTGCTGAGGTGTTGACGTCTGTGGATGTCGGTGGTGGGGTTTTGCTTAGGGAGGTGGTGAGCTGGTCTTTGGTGATCTTGTTCCAGCTTCTGCGAAGAGCATAGTGGGCGTGGTGGCGTACGGTGGGTTTGCTAAAGGAGAAGTGGACTCAATGATCGTCGGTCCAGTGTGGCTCGGAGGTTTGGCTGATGGAGATGTTGTTGCTTGCAGAGAAGATGGCGTTGTCCGTGTGTCCTGCTGAGTGGGTTGGCGTTGGGACCAGTTATGTGAGTCGGATGGTGGTGAGGTTCTCCAGTAGGGATGAGGTGTTGTGGTCGTTGAGGTGTGCAGGTGGAAATTGAGGTTGCCGATGAGGATGTAATCCGTTGAGCTATGGCTTCGCTGAAGGAGGCGGGGTCCACGAGGTCTGTAGATGAGGGTGCAGCAGAGGGTGGCATTCAGGTTAGTCTGGATCTGGAAGTTGAGGTGCTCCATGATAGGTGAGTGGATGTTGGAGCTGGTTGTGAGGCGGAGGGTGTTTTTCTGTTCGATGGCAATGCCTCCTCTAGGTCGATTAACATGGTCCATGTGGATGATTTTGTAACCTTCGGGGATGGCAGTTACGATGTCTGGGGCTGAGGTGGGGTTCATCCAGGTTTCCGTAAAGAAGGCGATATCGAGCGAGATGGAGTCAAAATCAAGTCCCAGATCTTGAAGGCATGTCTTTTGAGGGCGCAGGTATTGAGTAGGAAGCATCTGAGGTGGTTGGGTCCGCTTCTTTAGGGTTGTGCTGTTGGTGGGTCTGGTGTGCGAAGGCCAGCAAAGGTGCAGTTGAGGCAAGTGAACGTGCCTCGGGTGGTGTTCTGCCATGCGAGGTGGCAGGCAGTGGAACGTCCGGTGTTAAGGGTGAGGAGGGTGCTGAAGTCATAGCGTGGATGGTCCGGGTACCAGGTTTCGTGGCGCTGAGCGTGGTCCTGGTGCGGATGGGCTCAGATGGGCTTGCCTTTGGCGCACCAGCTGTGCGCCCGAGGCACGGCCGCCATTAAGTAGTGTTTGGGGAGGGCTGGACAGCTGGGAGGTGGGAAAACGACGCTGGAGGGGTGAGGGCCATGACGAACAAGCATCAGCAAGAGAACAGAGCGGGGGAAAGGCGCAAAGAGGAGAAATAGGAGAAAGTGAAACAAAGCAATAATAGATGAGTAAAGCAAAAGACAGATGAAAAGGAATGGGAAAAAAAGAACAGAGGAGCAAAAATACAGAAAGCAGAAAAACAGAGGACAGAGAGCAGCAGCAGAGCAGAGATGAGATGCTCCCCACTGGACCATCAGGGATCAGAGGGGGATGAACACAGGACCTGGAAGGGTCAAAGGGACAACAGCTACCAGGCAGAGCTGTGCTGTGAGGGAAGCAATTAACTTTCGAGGTCACCAGACAGGGCATGAGTCGGGGGTACACGCGGGTGGACGGCGTCCACCCACTTTTTTCACAGAATAGACGCCGTCCACCCTGCTAAGAAGTTGGGCCCCACTGAAAAGGATGCTGAATTCGTCCCAGTATAATTTCCAAACACCGGGACACTTTCAGCAGTGCCTGCACGTTGTTATCTGCTTTCGATCAGCAACAATGTGCAGGCAGGGAGGGGATGTGGCACTCTCATTTCTGACTCCTGCTGGGCCCATAACAAAGGCCGACTTTGAGGGGTCATCAGGCCTCCTTTTGTTGGAGTCTCCTGGCTGGCAACAGTCAGGAGCTTCAAATCTAGAAACAAATGCATCAGCAGGGGAAATAAAGGCTCACATCTTGGTAGCACTTCACACATACTTAAGAGAGGCAGCTTTTCACTTTGTTCAGATGTGTTGATCTTTCCCAGTCTTTGCACAAAATAAATAGCATTTATATAGTGCTTACTACCCCTGAGGAGGCGTTGTAATAATTCAAATATCACAATTTTTTTAAAGCACCATGGCTAGAGGAAGCTTTACACTGAGAAAAGGCAACATTGTTTTATGGGTAGGGTACAAAAGTGTGACTCTTTTGCCTAAATCAGGAGGGTTTGCAAGTATACTCGAAATGTGCTCAAATGTACTCATGATACAACCTGCTAAACATATATGTGAGGGCTTAAGATCTGATGTCACTTATTGTGATGCCACTTCCTGTGATGTCAAGCGCTGTGATGTCACGCGCAGTGTTGTCACACGCTGCGATGTCACGCGCTGTCATGCCACTTGCATACTGATTAACTAGGTTAGTCCCCCGACTTCTTTTTTTAGGACTTGTGCCCTGTCACCAGATCAACTATTTCTAGTAAGAACCAATTGGCAGAAGGCGGGAACAAGTTTGAAAATGGAGAATTTTAAGAAATGTTCACTTGAAGGAAAGAAAATCCTAGAGTACCCATGTTACGTGATTTAAAAAAACGGATTTATGGGAACATCAGTAGATTCCACAATAACATTTGATATAGACCTCACATTATCCCATGTCAAGTGTGGGCAACACACCAATTCCTTTTTTTTGGGTGCTTTTTTCGCCCTTCATTTAATAACCAGGAGTTCAAAATTAAATTCGTAAAAAAAAAAAAAATCAAATACAAATTCAGGCCAGTACAAATTACTCACGGCCGACAAAAAGCAATGTCGGATCTCCCCCATGTAATTTTCTGACAGACTGAAATCTGGCCATGTGCCATCCTCTTTCCCGGCGGCAGCGATGCGATCATTCTACCAGCCAGCACTTTACAATCTGCTCGTCACCCGTGACTGACTTTGACATTGAACCCCCCCCGCCTCCTCCCTCCCCTCTCCTCCAGGGATTGGGACTCCCAGGGCTGGCTTCCTCTGCAGGCAGCCTCCGGTTCAGCAGTGATCATCGCCGCGTGCTTCAGTTAGAGGTGCCCCGCACCAGTGTGAACATTCGGAAAGGAAGGAAAGAAAGAAAAAAAACATGGCGACGTTTAGGTACCTAACCAAGCGCACTGTGAAGCGCGTCATTTTGTGGTGCGTAAAGGGAAAGCAACATTGCTGCTCTTAACGTTTTCGTGTCAGAATTCCCACATATGCTGTAAATTACTTGGCATGCGGTACAGAGTCTTCCGCAGCAGCCACGTTTTATGCTCTCATGTCACTTAAAATAAAAGTCAGCATTTGCTGTGTTGTCGTAGTTTTTCTCCCCACCCCCCATTCACCTGGCGGTGTGTGCAAGTAGCAGTCAGCACCATGTCATATCAAGGGTGGATGAACTGCTGGTACCAGGGGCATCTCTGCCTTACGTGCAGTGACGTACCAGCCAAGACACACGATATCGGCTCCCATCACACGGCCCCCCGGTGAGATGATATCACACTGTGGCAGGGAAAACGAGCTGAAAACCACAGTAGATAGTGGTTTTCCGCTTGTTTTCGAGAGGCATTGAACTGCCGACGTCCATTAAGGGGTGTAAAAAATCCCCGGACTTCGGCACCAGCCTCAGCAAGCTTTTTTGGGGGGGGGGAGGAGGGGGCTTCGGTCGAGGTGGGGTTCAAAAGTGCCTCATAGGTATTTCTCGGCATTAGGCCCACCCACTTCAAGGCCCCACCCCTCCTCACACTGTGCGATTGTTCTTCAAGTTGGCAGGTATACAGTGGCACTGGGGCCTAGGACCCCAAAGAGCCCATTAAACCCTGATTATTTCTGTATTTTACTAACCCAACTGTAGTCAAAAGGACCAATTTCCATGCTGGCACCAAGGTCTCTTTCATCCTTGCAACCCTACTGGCTGGTACAACTTTCATCATCACTGTCACCCAAGGCATGTCTTTTTGGGTTGGTTGGTTTGTCTGGCATAACGTCTTGCCACAAAAGACAGAGAGATGAGCCAGAATATGTAACATTTTCTTTATTTTTGTGGGGTTGCGGTGAAAGGCTATAACACTGTAAAGTGACAACAACAAAGGACAATTGTAGACTCCAGTACAATGAAACAAACTGCAATGTCCTTCAGCAAGGTCACTTATATTCCACACAGGGGTGGGGCCTGGAGAGTGGGTGAAGCTTTGTGCTTGAGCAGCCACTGCGACCCTGCACCAAAGCACACCTACAGTGTTCTGAAGCTGCTGCCTTTGTCTCTGGTTGGTTGCGAGCAGGAAACCATCTCTTTTTAGGGGTCTCCAGCTCACCTTGTGCTCACTGTCTGATATACTCTCTTCACTAGTGACCGAATGGAAGAGTGCCGATGACATGTGACCCAGTGTGAGCTTGTAGGTTAGTGAATGAAAGGGCGAGTGCGTTGCAGGATAGAGCAGTGAGTGCGTTTATGTGAATGACTGAGAGGCAGACTCAACCATCTTGGCTTAACTTGACCACCCCTCCATGTCACTGAATCATAAAAGCAATACTCCAAACAAATTGCTTTACTCCAATATTACAACAGCGAATATGTATTTATCTGCAAACTTTCTATTGATCACAGACCCAAAAATCATTTAACTCCAGTTCCTTGAAGGGATTCAGCCCCATGTCATGTTATTAACATTTTTAGGTTTATTGGTATATTAAAATCTAATTTTGTCTGAGCCTTGGCAGGCGGGACACCCTGCTGCGGCAGAAAAGAAGAGGTCAAAGTAGAGCGCTTCCCAGGGACACTGGAAAAAAAGCTATTTCACAGGATATCTTTCTAAGCAGCCACAATTTACGCTGTGGAACTAGGAGACTTGGAATATAACAATTCCTCAGGTTCATCAGATTGAGCGATAATAATATGGCACAGATCACTTTATCAACCTTTCCATCAGTTCCCAACTCTGGCTTCATTGAGAGCTCTTGGAAATGCTGTAAGTACTGATTAAATGAGCGTAACTCAGCTCACTACTCACAACTCCCATTGTAAATTTATCATTGGTGTTTTAGGACGTCATTCCCGATAACTGATCAGTAACTGAAGAGAAACATTGAAGAACCTACTTTAATATTAAGTCAACGTGTGTTCAGCTTCATCCATAAGCTAGATCTTAAGATGCCTTCATGTAATTTTTAGTACCAAGAGCTTTCCTGGTTCTGAGCACTCAATAGAGCAGAAACCGAGGAAGAAAGCAATTTGCCTAGGATCACACTAGTGCACATTTGAAAACATTTTGATAACGCTTTGGGAGAACTGACAGGTCCTTCTGCAAAGTCCTAGTTATGAAAGTCAATCACGAAGGCCAGAATCCAAATACTGCTCACAGGTTACCTACAGATCTTTGTACGGGTCACATTCACTATCTGAGCTATATTACTTAATTATAAAGTGGACATAAACAGGTTTCGCCGTACAGAAAACAAAAAAACTGAAATGTAAATTTTGTTGTGTTTGATCCAGATGCTAATCAATTAAAATATGGCAACATGTAGTATATCTTTCTTTGAAAAAAAGAGCATGTTGTAGATTTATACTAAACATGTTCCTAAAATTAAGGGTCATGCAAATAGCATGATTCCAAGATATGGTTCTTTTAAAAAGCTGAATATGTGAAAAGTGGACATCTACAGTGTGTGCTTGCCTGTTCCAAAAGTGCTGCCAAATTCTGAAGTGCTTAAAACTGTATATGGGAAGCTTTCTGCTATTCTGGGGACTGATGAGGCACTGGGAGTACTTTGCCTGTACTCTAGTTCATGCTTCTGGGATATTTTCGTACACTCTGCTGCCTGGGAATTCAACCCTGTGCTATATTTAATCCCAGCGAGGTATTTTATTTTGAAACTCTACACAGCCATAAAGTGAAGTCTGTCTGCGACTGCCCTCGTGCTGCCTCTGCCATGACATATTTCCTCAATAGTACATGACTAGAGACTGTGAGTGCTGTTATTAATGCCAGAGTCCTGAACATACGGTGGACACATGCGATCTAAAGCTGCAGATGTTTGTGTCAATGTTTCTGTTGCCATCTTGGCCACACTGAAACACCACAGGCTCCCATTTTTTTTACCCCCTGCATCTGTGCTTGAAATGGGCAGGTACTCACAGGTACTGAGTGCCTGCACTTTAATTGGAAAACTAGGGTACCAGCATGTCTGAGAAAGGGTGCTTTTAACGAGGGAGCATGGCACTTCTCAGTAGCAAACAGGTACTCTTTGATGTTGAGTGCCTGCATTTTTTAGAAATTTTATTTCAACCACTGCCCTGCATGCATGCATCTTTTGCACTAAGCTCTTCCTAACCTCCCAAAAAAACAAAAACTACTACACGATTTATCTGCCTTTTGTGTGAGTGAGGTTTTTGTTGAACATGAATACAAATGAAGCATGCTGTATTTACGACGAGGCTGGACGCACATACTATACACCCCACAACCCTGCCACACACACATACCCTCCTACCATGGACAGTGGTAGGGCAGGCTTCTTGGCGAAAAAGACTGCAGTAGCAATGCAAGTTTCACTCACACATTTGGAACAGCAGTCCTGGCACAACGACCCACATTGCACACTTTCTTACCCACACACTAGTAATGCAAACTTCTGCGTGTGTGTGTGGGTGTGTGTGTGTGTGTGAGTGTGTGTGTGTGAAGACAGATGGAGTTTGAGTGATGTGAGTGTGTGCGATCATGTGTTGGGTATTGTGATGTGTCATGTGAATGTCTGATGTTGTATTTTGGTATAAGTAGACAGGAAGTCCCAAAACTGAGGGGAAGGTGCTTTTTCAAGCATGGAGGAAGCTTAAGCAGCGGTGAAAGGGTGATGAGGGTAAAGGGTCACCAGAGTCTAGTCAAGGCTTCTTCAAAACTAACATTTCTCTTGAGCTGGTGACTGCATGCCCTCCTCTGGGACATGTGTTGTAATAAGCTACTTTCGCAAGCTCCGTCTTGGGGTAAAGGCTGGTTGGTATGTGGTAGGCTGCAACAGACAGGTCCTCTCCTCTGTATTTACCTGTCACGCGTAGCCTACTGCTTCCCGTTCACTGACCCAAAGAAAGAAGGTGAAGGGAATGTCAGACATCCCGCTCCTCTCCACCGGGCAGCTGATCTGGGTACTCCTGGTTCTGTGGTGGTAAGGCCTGGGAAGCATCTAGACTGTGCCCCGTCATTCTAACCTTAGTGTCCCATCCATCCATCCTGCCTAAACATGTGCACTGTATGCTGGTAGCAGTTGTAGGGGTTTAAGCGTGACGCCAGTAAGTGGTAAGGGGGTGGTTGAGTGGGTGCATTGAGCATCATGGAAACTAAACAGGGCACAGTGGAGGAAAGGACATAGGCAGCTACCATGGATCATATCAAGCATGAGGATGGGAGAGAATGGTACGGAGCTCACACAAGTTTCCTGCAAATCCACACGGGGATTCAGGCCCCAGGAAAGCCCCGGGACAAAAATATACAAGGTTGTATGGGTGGCTGGAGACACCATTCAAATCCTTGTGTTGTGAGGTCATTTCTCTTCAGCTGTTTAATTTTAAAACAATGATCAAGTACACATCTAAATTACGTTTTGGCCTTCTCATTAAGCTGGGTTTGCATATTAGCTTACATTTAGTCTGTGGGATAGATATTTCTTAAATATTGTGGTTTATGAACCATGCAAGCAACTGGAACTTGGTTCAATTGTATATTTTTGGTTGTGTTCACAAAAATATTCAATTGAACAACCAAGTGAAACAATATAGACGGCGAGAAACCTATACAGATTAAAACCACCGAAGGCCCTCAATTCATAGAATGTAAATTATATATATCCTTGTAGCGGTTCTGAAGTAATGACAGGGACTCTAGAGCGGGTCAAGGTGGGTTTTATTCCGAAAGGTACACGTCTTCTCCTTGTAGCCAGTATCTACCGGCAAACGAATGATATAGTCTATATGTCCTTTTGGTGTTTCTCCCGCTCTCTAGGTCTTCGTCTCTCTCTCTCTCCCCGGTTCTCTCCCTCTCTTTTCTGCTCGTCCCAGAAGCGAGCCGTTGACAACGCCAAACTCGGGGCTCAAAAAGAAAAGGAAGACGGAAACAGAGTGTCAGTGGTACAGCCTCGCTGTATTAGTGTTGGGGGAAGGGGGTGAAGGAGCACCAACCAAAACAAGTGAGTCACTGCCAAGCACAAAGGGGGTGACGGTGTTTGGGTTTGGGGGTCGCGTTCTGACGAGTGCACAATAGGGCTGGCATCTCTACCCCTCAGGCTTCTCCCGCCTCCCTGCCCAGCCCGCAAATCGTGCCCGTACCTGGCTTAGCCATGCTCCCCCAGGAACATGGCTGGGCGAAGCGTGTCCTCGGTGGCCTCCTGGCTTTCCCGCCGTCTCTCCTCCGCTTCTCCTTGGCGTGGTGTGCCCTCCATGCTCCTCCGGCCTTCCACTCGGGTCGATACTCCCTCTGTATTCCTCTGGTCCTTCGCTTGGCTTGATGCTTCCTCCGCAGTCCTTCGTACTCCGCTCTCCACCTCTCCTCGATCCTCGATGATACACACCTTCTTCCGGGTCTCATCGTCTCTTGTTGGCCCGAGGTGTGTGACGTCCGTCCAGGGGGTGGAGTCCTCGATGACTGGGTCCCAGTTAAAGAGACACAAGCGTATTTCGGTGGTAGCTACGGGACTCGCGTCACTCCATTCATCCTGTCTTGGAAAAAGAAGAGGCGTGATGACATCCGAGGCTTCCCACCAGTCTTGTGTTTGACCCCTTCTATCCCTGAGAACTCCCGCCCGTGACAATCCTATAATTATCTTGTTAAAAAATAAATCATCTTTGGTCTACATGTACTTGCTTCTATTGTGCATCTATGTACCTCCATGTACTTGGATCTGTGTGTCTGTTACTTTTCTCCTGAAAAAGCATATACAATGCACTACCCTATTTCTCATCCTGTACCTCTATCAATATCTTTAATCTACATATACTTACCTCCTTTATGCATCTACATACTTTCAATGTACTTATGGATCTATATATTTATCACTTTCTTCTAATTTAGCATTTCCAATGCATTTCCAAAGCACTACCCTATTTCTCAGCCTATACTTATCTCAATATATTTTCTAGCTCAACTTTCTGACTCATCTCAAACTTCTTTCTACTACTCTTTCCAATGCACTGCCCTATCTCTCACCCTATACATATATCAATATATCCCCTACATCCACTCTCTCATTTATCCCAAACCCCATACCACTACTATGACCCCCAAAATAACCCTTTCTAGATTCTCTCCTACTCTACCCCTCCTTGCATCATCTGACACTTCTTTTACTATACCGATCCCCCAAAACAAACCTTTCCAAACTCTTCCCTCTGACTCTTCCCCTCCAAAAACCCTTTTTACTCATCCGAAAGCCTCCTCCTACTGCTATGACCTAAAAAAAAAACCCAAAAAATTAAAACAAAAACCAAATCCTTCACTCTTCTATCCCTCCACTATCCTTCTCAATCCTAATAACTGACTAACATACCCACCACTCAAAATAATTTCATGTTTCACCATACTAATTCAACATTAATCCTTATGGGTTCCAGAGTAGCGTGCTACTCGCCAGAAAAGCGCTTCAACACCCACCAGGGGTAACAGGTGCTATATAAATGTAAACCTTTCTTCCCCTTCTATCGCTCTGCTATCCTTCTCACTCCAAATAACTGACTAATATCCGCCACTCAAATTACTTTCATATTTCACCATACTAATTCACCACTAATCCTTTATGGGTTTCCAGAGTAGGGTGCTTCAACACCCTATCAGGGGTAACAAGCGCTATATAAATACCATCCTTTTTTCCTCTTCTATCTTTCTGCTATCCTTCCAAATCCAAATAACTGACTAACCTATCCACCACTTAAAATTTACTTGCATGCTTCACTATACTAATTCAACATTAATCCTCTATGGGTCCCGGAGTAGCGTGCTACTCGCCGAAAAAGCGCTTAGACGCCTCGTCAGGGGTAGTAAGCACTATACAAATGCAATTACAATACAATACAATACCCTTTCCTAAAATCTGATTTTTTTACTGGCTTCTTTATTGGTTCATGGAGTATAGGATTGACATTAGTATCTGATGTTAGACAGTAACCACATTAACAAGTTGTGGGAGATTTATTCATTTTGTGGGCATCAAAACAATGCCCACAGACACCCCTGGAAATCTTTGTAAATGGGAGATTTCCATGCATGCTGCTGTTACCTCACACCTTATAACTGCAAATTGCCCACAGGCAGACTACCCACAAGTTTATGGGTAGGAGAAAGGCGAAATGTCAATTAGTACATGTTTTCCCCGTTTTTTTCTCCACGTGAAAACAATGGGGTGAGTGACTGGCGAGTAGCTTTTGTGTTTATGGTTGTTTCTTCTTCGGGATTTCTTGTGAAATTTGTTACACACAATGCTCTTCGAAACCTATTAATGTGAAAAGAGTCGTTGACACTGTTAGAACAACCTTTATGAACGCCACAAACTACTTAATTTTGAAAACTTTTTTTGGACTACATAAACTGCCTGTGCTGAGATGGGGCCGTTCAAAGACTTCTCTATCAGGTAGATTTAAACCAGAGGTCTTCAACTTTTTTGATACCGAGACCCCCCTTGTCAAACTTTTTTAGGTGTAAGAACCTCCTTCTGAGAAACATTTCTGTAACCTGGTACTCCTCATCATCGACAACTATCAACAACCATAAACGCCACAAATTCCAACAGCAAATCATTTTTACGGTGGGGAAATAATATTAAACAGTGTTTAGCAAACCAAAGGTCAGTGGGAAGTGCACTGTAGTACATTATCAAACCTCTATTAGTTAATGCACTGCAGAGGTCTGTGTGTAACCAGAGAGCCACAGAATTAAATCTTCATTGGTGCAGTGGAGAATAGTGACGCGTATTTTTAGTGCTACAAGGTCACAGCCTATGACGGAAAGCACTGTGAATATGTAAGTCATTATTTTATACTTGCATTACACGCAGTGTAAGATAGAAGGCTGCAAAATGTGCAAATAGTTTTACAATAAAATAGTGCTTCCAAAATGTAGATTTTAGTAATACCAGTGCGTGTGTAATGCAATTTATTTTTACATAACTGTTTCTTCAACACCTCTTTAGTGGTACTAAGGGCTATGTAAATGCAGTTAAAATTAAAAACAAGCACTTTACAGCCCAGTTGTTAACTCTTTGCACTATTACTCAAAAAACCAAATCTTTGTCATCACAAAGCTTAGAATAATTTGATCAATTAAAGCCTGAACCAGCTCCCAAGCACCATTTACCCTTGGAGATTAACTGATAGGCACATTTGCATTTCATTCAGGGAGGCAGGCATCCTGGCAGTAAAGCTTTCACAGCACTAGAGACTCAGGACGGCTGTCCTTTTCCAAAACGAAAGCAAACAGTTTGAATTGCTGGCACAAGTGTAGCTGGGGAATGCGCGACCCCCCTTTTTAGTGCTCCACGGCTCCCCTGTGGATCGCGCCCCACAGATTGAAGACCTCCGGTTTAAACAAATGTGGTCATCACACCCAAAAACCTCCAACATATTATGCACTGGGAATACCTTTGAATTCTGCATAATTCTGGGCTTTTGTATCTTCTTATTTCTGATGGCACAAGTTTCATTTATGGACTGCAAAAGCTTACCATCTCTGTCTTTTTTCCAAGTGAGCTCCATATATTTTATTGCATTTTATTTGTTTGTCTTTTATCTTTGACATGATTTTAATCACATCGCAATTGCTCAACACATTAAAACTTCCACTGTGTTTTAGAGAAGACCCATGCATAATGATATAAGGTTATGTGAGTGACGTAAGTTGTATAATCTGAGTGTGTTTATGTGTGTGCACATCATTTTACCAAGACTGTATGGTAGACCACTATGCCTGTCTATATCAAAGACTAACCTCCATCATCTGGGAGTGAACAAACCACCCAATTGTTTTAGGTATGGGGTATGACAGTACTGCTATCAGGCAGACCTATTCCAAACAATATTGTAACTTGATCATCAATTTCAGTTTTATAAGTTTGCCATTGTTTATAGATTACTTCAATGTTAGTCTATTTACATAAGAAAGGCTCTTCAACTTGCGGTGCCGAAAACAATTATAAATAAGACCAATGCGTGTTTTGTACTTTCATTAGTAATTTTTGCTTCTCCAGGGCCTGACAATCAATCTAACAAAAAATAAGTAAACATACATTTGTTTGGTATGTACATTAATTAGGTTTTTACACCCAAGTGACGAAGTTCAATTAAAACAATTGAGTAAAATTTGACCAGATAAAAATAGAGTGAACCTATTGGCTTGAGACTTTGCAAATCACATCTTGGCTCAGTCCATTGAGTATTCACGTCTCACTTAATACAGTTGGCTTTTTGAGGGTATCCTTCTGCCTCCCCTTGGGTGCTTGCATTGAACTGCATGAGGGACTACTTCACACCTAGAACCATCTCTGTCTGCCCCGGTTGGCTCCTTCCTGTGTGTCTCTCTAATATGTTAATGCTGCATCCGTTAGCACAATAAACCCAGACTTGTTGCTTTGCCAATCCATGTTGATGCAATTCCAAACTATTTATTTGTTAGATCAGACTTTTATTTTCATTTCATTCTGTAGGCTTGTTTGAGGGCAATATAACAGAAAAAGGGTAGCTGTTTTAATCTGCTATAGGTGTCTTGTTTTGTGACTGGGAGTCTGGCCATCTATATGCATTTTGTCTTACAATTCTAGGTCTCAATCGGTTTAGAAGTTGATTACATGATTTGAGTTGAGGCCCTAATAATCTGTATTAGTTCCATTACTTCACAGCTTCAATCTGGTGCCAATAACGGACTACACATATACTGTATATGGCTTGGCACGCCTAGCTTCAGTCTGATGTTTGCATTGACCAGACCAAGGTGAGACATGTTTAAACAAGACAAAACCTCCCCTCCCATAACTGGAGATATATTTGGCAGAATTGTTTGACAGTATTATGAAGCTGGCAAGTCTTTGCTAAACACAAGCCGCGGCCACCCTTGGCTCAGTAATCTGGTGCTTGTGTTCCCAACCTTTCCTTGTCCTGTACTTCAGTGGAACTTTCTATAAATAAAAAAATTGCATGTCTGATGCAAAACCCTGCTTTATGTAACGCACTCCACTAACTGTGAATGTCTGCTGTTCTGCCACTCTGACTTAATTGCTGTGGTCCAAGGCGTCTCTTCCTACTTTGCACCAGGCTTGGCTTTTAATGTCTCATTTTAGTGCATAACACAAAGGGTTGTTGTTTAGTCTTGAAAGTGAGAGGTATAACACTTTGGGGGCCATTACGATGTCGGGCGGATCGCCACCGCCCGACTGGCGATGGCGATCTGCCTGACATCTTTCCCCGACCGCCCTCCATTTACCCCCCGCCGCATTACAATGGCGGGGGGGACAGCGGCGGACGGAAAGACCATCTGCCGCATTTCTACAGGCAGGCAATCGTTCCGATTGCCTGCCGTGCGGTCCTGGGCCATAATATGGTGGCGGTGCCTAGCAGGCACCGCCCGCCATATTATGATGTGTTGGGATTTTGGACTTTCCATGGCTGCGATGTCGCCATGGAAAGGCATGTGGTCTTTAATTGTGGGGGCCCGTTGCGGGCCCCCAAGTTTACTGCACTTGGGGGGGGGGTACCTATGGTACTCCCCTTCATTGGCATGCACATGGTGGCAGACACCGCGCGGTGCCTGTCACTTTGTGCATGCCAATGCACAACATGCATATTTGACATTGTGGCAGGTGCTGCTTACAGCACTGCCCGCCACAAAGTTAAATATGCGGGATGTGACCGCCAGGGTGGCGGCCGCATCCTAAAGGGCACAGCAGGACCGCCGCACCTCTGGCAGTCGGTCCCGTTTACCCTTACAGTGGTGGGCTGACTTGGTCCGCCAGCCATCGTAATGGGCCCCTTTGTCACAAAAAACATACCTCCATGTTTTGATACTTTTATTGTACAAAATTCAGTGGTGTAAAATGCACAAATCACAAGAAACTGTGCTATACGGGGAAATATTTCACAGTTGCTTGTGAAATACAGGTTTTATCATCATAGTAACAACCCCCAATCCACTCTGCAGATATTTAACACAATCAGGCATTCCAGGTTTATGTGGCATAGGGAAGCTAATTATTCAACACGGTTATCTAAATTATACAACAAAAATGCAACTTATGCAGCGCATTCTCTGTCAGTATTATTTTTACCCATTTGAGATGGTTTTGGTGTAATCTTCTAATTTTGCAAATTGCGTGTGAAGTGCAGTAAATCCATAATTTTGTGGTGAGCACTACTGCAACGGAATCACCTAAAACCCAAGGCCCTCACTATTGTTTCAGTGACAGTTTGTACTAGAAGGTAAACACAGCCTAAATATTCTAATTCCAATCAGTGCCTATTGTTAATGCCTCTTCGAAGAAAACAACTTTTTCAAGCTAACTGCCCCCAAATATGCATTTAATATAAAAAGTACACAATAAACTCCAGTTCTTTACTCGCATGTCAGAGACATATATAAGCATACATACAATAATATTACATAACAGGTATACAACATCAAAATTGGAGATACAAATGTAAATAGATAAGCAACAGATTTAAAAATGATGAAAGGATTTACGACTAAAAACTGCACATTTTAGAAACCTTCCCACCCTAAAGCAGACATCTTTGTTGTTTAGTAACTGCAGGCAACGAAGGACAACTCTGCGTTGAACACATTTGTGTTTCTTAAGACAGGGTAATAAATATTGTCTAGTGAAGTTTACATAAAATGTACAACAAAAAGATCAAATTCAGCATGGACTGTTCTGAGACCTCATCACATGGACATGGGGAAAGCGCAATAGTTAAATCACTATGCTAGCTCTAACGCGGAACAGTAGAGACATCTGCCACCTACCTGGTGTTACTGTTAGGTATACCGCAAGGCCAGATCTTAACAGTAGGCTTACATAGTTTTTCACTTTCTCTCGTAAGGAGTGGTCTTTGCCAAAATAGCTGTTTCACTGATTTTCCTAGCTTCTATGGAGATGGATGAAGGATTCTCGAAATGGGACGGACGGTGCCTAACATAAGCAGGCCAGGTAATTTTAAAGCTGTTATCACTTGATAAAGTCAATGATCATGTCCAGCATTAGAGAGGACTGAGAATTTAGCCAGATTGACATCAATAAAGAGATGGGAGCCCATTTTGTAAAATACTCTAAATAGGGCAGCCCTTGTTCCGCTTGACACATTTAGTGGGACAAAGAGGGTGGGAACCGAAAGTAACCATCTACAAAATCAGTTCTCCTCTCCCTGTAGGGCCAGACAATTTGCATGGCCCCACACCCCTTCTCCGTATAGGGCAATTGGGAGTCATTGAGTTTTATAGATCTCAAGTACTGGTAAGATCGATTTGCACCCCACAAGCCGGGGTAAATTAAAAAGAGCATCCACAGACTGCCTAAGCCTCAATTGTCTATTTAGGATATTGGGCGACCAACTTCCTGAGGAATTCAAGTTAACACCTGGTTAAGGAAAACCGATAACAAGCATGTCATTTAAAAAGTACACAATGTGTACCATGTATAATATGGACTTATATTGCCATCTCGGGGTTCTGTTAATGTACGAAAACCACTTGGCCTTTTTTCTTGTGGTTTATGATACCTCCAGAACCTGTTGATGACAATATTAGACCATATTACGCAGTTACCCATGATCTGTCTGTCTGCCTGTCTTTCCGTCAGTCCATCCATCCATCCATCCATCCATCCATCCAACCATTCATTCATCCATCCATTATCCATCCATCCAGTGGTTCCCAACCTATGGTCTGGGAAACACTGGCGGACCACAAAGCCTCCTCAGGGGGTAACCGACTACTTAGAAAATTAAATTACATTAACAGATTAATAAAGTGTATATGAGTAAAGAAGCTAAATGTACAATTGAAAAATTATAATTTACTGCAAATGGGAAGGAATGTGAAATTGGAGACTAAAAATTAAATTAATATCCTGAGATTGATTTGTGGGAGCAGTGCAAGTGCATCACACAGAATATACAATGGACAATGAGTGGCCACAATTTAATTTAGAAAAGCTCCAACCTTCATATTTAAATTTAAATTTAGATTTTTTTATTTATATATTTGTGAATTAAATAAAATGTGTCATCATTTGTGTGTTTATATGTTTTTTTCTGTTTTTGTGTGTGTATTGTTTTGCTGTTCAAATCGTCAACAATGCTGAGGCTGGGACACTTTACTCGGCTATCTATCCATCCCAATAACATTCAATCTACAAATGTTTTCACAAGTAAAGTTGAAGTATATGAAAATAACAACGCAAATGTCATTATAACTACACCCACTGTATTGTAATTGCACTTGTATAATGCTTACTAACCCTGAGACTTTGAAGCGTTAACTACCATATAGATAAGGTTCGCCTTAGATGTACAACTGTTCTTGAAAGAGACATTCGTGAACAGATCAGCCTTTGTTTCACATTATCGCAGGTGTTCCTATCAGTAAAATCCATCTCTGTGGTACCCAATTCATCTCAATCCAGGTTCACTGCCATCGTTTACAACCCCGGTGGCTGCCGCTGGAAGATGATCTGCTGTCGACAACTCGCCAAATGATTCAATGGAGACAGATGACTAAAGCCATTGATAAGTGGCTTCAACGCTCCAGGGAGGGTAGCCCTACTGCAGCGGTATGGCAGGTGCAGTGGCCACCCGTTAGATGCACATTTAAAGATGCAGAGCCCCTGAAGGCTTGTCGTCTCCACCTGCTTCATCTATTACTCCCGTTGTAATTGTCATTCAGAATGTTGCTTTCACACGCCAAAGTAAAGAACACTTTACATTTTTAAGAACGATTGTCGCCAGGGCCGGACTGGCCGTAGCGGGCACCGGGCATTTCCCCGGTGAGTCGCGAGGGTGGGGGCCGGTTGTAGACCCCTGGGAGGGAGTTTTTGTTACCACTGGCCGGTTTTGCAGCATAGCTGCAATATCGTCCCCCAGCAACAAAAGCGGCACACAGCTTTCCACTAACAGCACCCCTCTACCCCCCCCCCGCACCCTCCCAAGGGCCGACCGAGCTCTTTGCCAGGGCCGACTTCGGTTCCCAGTCTGGCCCTGATCCCTGGTGCCTTTTAGGGAATGGACGGCTACTCTCTAGCTCATAGTGCAGGCTTTGAGTTCTTTCGTTCTCCACCACTGCTCCTAGTGTCAGCTGATTATGTTATAAATCGCTAAGATGCTTTGTTTTCAAAATGTCTTTAGAAGACGCGCACACACAAATGTTTCAGAAACGAGAGGGGTGAAAACATATCAACATTCCTGTTGCAGTAGTTTATTAACCCTGGAAACAGTTTGTATGATACAGGCACGAATGGCTAAACCACGCATGCTTCTACAACTACGCGGCCCCAACAACGAATGCTTCTAAAGAACGCATGCCTTTACCATGTATGCCTTTACCACACAATTTCGTGGGGCATGACTGGTAAAGTGATGTGTGGTAAAGATCACACCCCAACCCTCCTCCCTGAGCCCTAAAAACTACCTGACCCCCGAGCCCTAACAATTACCCTGCTCCTCAAGCCCTAAACACTTTCCCACCCCCACCCTCTGCCCTAAACACTACCCCGACCACTGAGCCCTAAACACTACCCCGGGCCCTAAACACTACCCTGACCCCCCTTGAGCCCCAAACTCTACCCCGACCCCCCGAGCCCTTAACACTACCCCAACCCTAAACACTTCCCCAACCCCCCCAGAGCCTTAAACACTACTGTGCCCACCCCCCCCCCGAGCCCTTAACACTACCCCAACCCTAAACACTTCCCCAACCCCCCCAGAGCCTTAAACACTACTGTGCCCACCCCCCCCCCCCCCGAGGCCTAAACACTACCCCGACCCCCCGCCCCCGGCCTAAAAACTATCCCTACCCCCCTTAGCCCTAAAAACGACCCAGACCCCCAGAGCCCTAAAAACTAACCAAACCTTTAAAAATGCCTGCGTTGTAAAGGCTGTTTCCCCTGGAAATATACAAATACAAAATTCTCACTGGCCTATGTAGTTTTGCTTTATGTTCAGGGATGGTTTCTAGCGCCGATACGGCACATTGTTTCAGTTCAGAGAGCTATGTTTTCCTGGTTAAATGGCCATCCCTGTGTGTGTGTTGAATTCACTGTAGCACGAGAGATCTCATGCTTTGCCACCCACTGACCAATGGACCAAACCGTATGGTTTCAATTACTGTCACACTGTTGATGAAGATAGGAAAAAATAGTTGTTTTTAAAAGAAAGAATAGTTTTTGATCTCAGACCACTAAATGAATAACAGGTAATGTTAAATAATTTTCAACATGCTATTCCATTGCAGGGCCTTTGACAACATCTGTACAATTCAGACTCACCAATGCAACCAGGACATGGCTTGACAAAATGGCGCACAGATCCACAATGTTAACTTGTGCAAGGGAGACATTTTGCCACCAATTTATCTTAAAATCGTAAAATAAATACATTTTTTTGGGATCTTCCAAGTTCGTTCCAGATATGACTTTGCATTAACAACAGTGCAGTCAAACACTATGTCGTAGATTGTGTATTTTGTACATCGATACATATATTTTGTGCTTTTTTTTCCTATTCCGCCCCCTCGTCAGACTGTCTTGCCCCGGGGACGGGGTGGCAAGCCAACCCCTCCCTGGAAAATCAGCCAGCAAAGTGGAGTGGCACCTAGTTTTCTGTGGGCGCTTTGGGCAAGCTGGGATATTCTGTGTTCCCACGGAGTCGTCGTTGATACCTAGACCAGGTGTGCATATCTGATCGACACAGCCCACAATAACCCTGAGTCAGGGGCGTAACACAGGGCCCCCTCAGCACAGCACTCTGGCCGAAGCGCTCCTGATTGAGCTCAGAAGGGGCCCATCCACGTACCTTGCAGGGAGCCCCCCTCAAGTTTTGTTACACCAGTGCCCTGGTTTCCTGGAAATAATAAAAACTTATGGACCCATGAATACTGTCTTTAGCTTTTTTTTGTTCTGAAAAGGGGGATGCTGTTTGTCTTTGCTATCAGAGCTATACTGCTGTGGTTTAGGCAGTTGAAATTATTATTATTTCCTGCCTTCGTCTATGGAGGAGGCCTACTTTACTGTTGATTTTGGTTTTGTAATTGCGAGAAGGCGATATTTCCCCACACTGTCACCCCTTCCTGCTGGGGTTGTTGCCCCGGTCCCTGTTGCGCTGGGTTCCCTGTCTGTGGCTGCTGCTGGCACATGCTTGCCCAATTGCTGGATCCCTGCTGCAGTTGTGAGGCGACCAGCGGACCTCCGTGCTGCTGAAAGTAGGATACATTCTGTTTACTCTGTGCTTGGTACTGAGGAGGGGTGTTTGTGGCTCCTGCCCGTAGTTTTCTAACTTATGCTGTTTCTGCTGCTCATGGTATGCCTTTATCCAGCATCTCCCTACTAGGTGATCCTGCCTGTGGCAATAGTAGCACTCTATAGGGTCTGGTTGCGACCAGCCCTCGTGGCCTCCACTACCATAATTTGGTTGTGCTCTTGGACTGCCTGTTTGGTACCCCCTAAAGTTTTGCGGTGGATCCCCCATTGTGCTTGGTGCTATCTGCATGATTGCGGCCCTCGGTGCCCCCTAATCTTACCCCTGTTTCCTGATCTATCACAGGGAACCCACCAACGCGAACAGTGCCTCACTGTCTGAAATGGGATCCTCATCTGCCTGGCTGATCCCATTGGGTGTGAATGTGGCAAAGTCTTGAATCTTTTTCCCTCCTGCATTTTGTGAGCTATGAAGGTTTTCTGTCCTTTTCCTGGCCTCGAGTAAGGGGGCAATGAGCGTGCTGTACCCACTGCCAAATGTAATTGCAAAGGCCCAAGAATTTCAGCATGCTCTTTTTCGTTAAGACTGCCTTAGTGAAGGCAGTCTGATTGGCCAGTGACACCTTCAATGTTGCACCTATGTTTGGAGGGGGGGTGGCGTTTTAATGATAGGAGTCTTTGGGATGAAACCCGAGGGGGTGGAGCAGGTCATAGTCCCGTTGTCAGAGAACTGAATGGTCAAGTTTAACTTGGCTATTAAATCTCATCCCAATAGATTAGTTTGGGACGAGGGATAATATAACTGCTGCCCCACCATACTGCTACCTCCTACATCCAACTCTTGGGGATTTGTGAATGTAACCCTTCTCATTGTACCTGAAAACCAATGTGTGGTCATAGAGTCTTCTGATAATTGGACTATCCCCTCCCTCAGGTATGACCTTGTTGCCCCTGTGTCTACGAGGAAGCTATAAGGGGCATTGTTTATGAGTACAGTTACCATGGGTTCTTCTGTACATTGGCACATGGCTGACAGCACGGCGCCTAAGTGCTTTTCGTGCCTTTATATCGAGCAATAGTTCGTACCTACCTTCCTCATGCTGACTGGCGTGTTCTCTTTGCTCAGAGCTGCCTGCCGCCTTACTTAGTCTGGCTTCACCCTCAAATTCGTTTTCCATACCCTCCTTAAACTGTAGTCCCACTCTCGTCATCGGTTCCCGGGGGATTGGGCCTCCCTTTATCTCGAGAGCTCTATGAGTCACTATCGAGGACTGCCACAAACTTCCCTGACACACTTTTATGCTCACCTGACCTAGGGGGAATGCATATTTTACCCGCCTTTGAGGTGTGGAGTGTCGAGGGGAGTCGAGCTTTTGGTAACCTTCCCTAGAAATGTGGGCTGTGCTGGAGAAGTGTGAGCTTGCTTGCTTTTAGACTTCTTGGGCTTAGGCCTGCCTGGACTGGCTTCTGGTGGGGTGTTCGTCGGTTTCTACTACTATTGGGTTTGAATATCCTAAGGCAGGGGTAGCGATGTGAGCACGTTCATCCCTGCATATGGTGGGGTAGGTGCCGATGTCTTGCTTGATTTCGGCATCGTGGGGTTATCGGATTGAATCTCTTCAAAGATAGCCCACAAGTCTAACAATACTTCCCTTTTATATCTTTTCTGACCTATATATCCGTTTTTTTTCTATGTGTTTTAGGTTGCTCAATTGTATTTGTGTCAAATGGTCCCTCCTTAGGCCATGAAAATGTGTGTACCTTCGTGTGTAAGTGCCACTCTAGACAAAACGTATTAAGTCTTTTTATTAGTTTGGGGAACATGGTCTCTATGTGCTTTAGTTGGGAATCCATGGAAATTTTAGTAATTTGGATAATACAATTCAATTGACGGTGTCCTAATTTGCTTGGCCAAATGGTAGGGGCAATTCGTTTGTGGTGTACTCTTTCAAATTATTTACTATGAGCTCAGCGCTTACACTTTTTACATCAAAACAGTTTGAACAAGCATTTCAATAAAACAAGATAAGACTGCATATGTAGTTTTTTAACACAGGGAGAATATGCTATATGTTAGAAGAAAACCTGCATGAACTCAAATTGTCACGTAATACAGTTTTCAAAGACAATCCCTGCAATATCATCACATACAATAACACATTGAAATAACCGTTGACTGACAAAATTACTTTGTCAAAACAAAGCTTTGTTTGATCATCGCAATTCATCCTCTAGCAAGAGAAGACTGTTGTGAAACACGTTCCTAAGTGAACCGGATAGTCTGCCACGATCTGCTCCTAGACAAAGGTGATAATCATAGACACCATTTAGTAATAACTCTGGAATCACTGACCTCTCTTGACCATATATGAGTTATGCCCAGATTCCTGGGTCCAAGTTTTCCCTACACGAATTCCGCCCTGTACTGCCCAGCATCACACTAGATGCATCTCTCGCACTCATTCCAGATACTACGGGTGTTAAAAAAACACTTTAGCACTCAGAAACCATTGAACTCAAAAAAATATGAGACTGAAGTGTCAACTCCTCCCAATCATGATTTGCTAGGTCACAAAATTCAGCGTTCTGGGAGTTATAGGGGCTATACACAGTATTACACTATATTCACCTAAGCTAGCGGTCCGCTATCTAACAAAGGTGACTACGCTAGAACTACTTCAAGGCCTCTTGATTCACTAATCTGTGTAGATTAAGGAGTCTTATTTTCTAACACTCATTCATCCTGATGATGGCTGTATTTCAACTGTTTAAGCTGAAACATATACTGATGCCTGCTGACTGTTTGTGCAGCTTTGTATTGGTAGATGCTTTAATTAACCCTGAATGTGTTTGAACATTTTCCTGAATAATCATGTGACAGTCTTGTGGGGCAAGGAGGGTTCTGTTTGGAAGTTAGGAAATAAATCTTTTTTGGTTTCTCAACACTGGTCATTCGGCCTAACCCACAACAGAAAATAGACCACCACTAACACTCTGTCTTTTAAATAACAAGTGTAAACATTGGCAAAGCCAATCGGTCTCGCGTTTCGAATTTATTGGTTTTGGACAATGCTTCTTGCTGATGCTTTATAGTATTGGTAAAAAGCAAACTGCTTTTTGACTTTGCTGTACAGCATCCTCCAAATTTTTTTAGAACCAATGTGTATTGACGAGCTTTTAGCGCAATGCATCATAACGGTACTTGTGTTGTGTTATTTAGCAGGTGCCCGCTTGAGTGATGACATATGTGAATGTATTCATCACCACTCATGCGTTGCTACTTAGTGGCTTGGGTGCCGTTTTCTTTTTTTCTTTCTTTATCAAACCAAGATGGCAGATACCAATGGATCGGTAAATAAGAAAACAACAAAAAAGTGCAGAAGCACTTTTTTTTTAAATGCAGAGTGGTTTAGCAGCAATTGGTAGCTGCTGGCTCCCCAAATTATTTTTGGGTTATTGCAAGGATGTACGGAGCAACACAGGATGGGTAGGAGGGAAGCAATGAAGGGCAAGCAAGGGAGTGATATTTGGGGAAGCAACGGCCAGTGTTGAAAGAATTCATTAAAATAAAGCCAAGGAGGAGGAAGCAATGGAAGGGGAAGGAGGAAGAAACTTTGATTGGTGGGGCGAGGAGAATATAAAGCACACTCAAAAGGAGAGAGCAAAGAGGGAAAAAACAAGTGTGGGGGATGGAGCAACACAGAACCCTCGTTGTGGAGGAAGCTGCACATGAGGGATTGTTCCTGAATACATATGCACCCTCAAGGAGTGCTTAAGCAAAAGAAACAAGCATTGGCATAGCCAATAGGTCTCGCCTTTGGGACCTTATAAGTGTTTAGCCATGCAACAGTTGCATAACTAAACACTTATAAGGTCCCAAAAGCGAGATTTATTGGCTATGCCAATGCTTGTTTTAACTGCTGCAATCTATTGAAGCGATCGCGATCAAACATCAAAGCGGCCGTGCGGCCGCGAAAGTGAAAGTAATAGCGGTAAAGCGCGACGCGCGCTCGCGCCCGCGCACATGCACTGTAGGTCTAGGCTGGCCTGGTAGCACTTTTTGGAGCCCTCACAAAATGTCTCGCCAGACCAGCGCATGCGCTGGGTCAGGCTAGACCTAAAAAGTAGCCCCTAAATGTGCGCAGTGGAAGGATACAAGTGAGCCAATGAAAAAGGAGGGTAAAGAAGCTATGCTGCAAGGGAGGGACAAAGACAAGAAGAGGAAGAAAATCCATTAAATAAGAAGCAAGGAAATAACAGTGACGTTAATGGCAATCAAGGGAAGCAGTTGGCACGCGCTAAACCCACTGTAAGTTTTTGGTGTAGCCCATTAATGGTCTTGCACAACCAGACAGCTAAAAGCTGTAGGGTAAAGTAGAGGGAAAAGCTCTGGGTACATGATGTGCTTCTCGAGGCGCTAACAGGAACAAGAAATGAAATGTATTAGGTATCTCTTTTTGATAAAAATAAAAGTGTACTCAGTTGAGCAGCTGAAAACGAATGTTGCTTAGAATGCACACACAAAAAGCATGCATACCAGATCACAGTAAAAAAGACACCCACAGCAAACCTAGTGGTTGCAGGCCAGGCTTCCTTCCCCTCATGTAGTTGAACCTTTCACTACAGCAAGGACTGTCGAGAGGGGCGAGGGGTTGCAAATGATTTCTGATTCTGGAAATCGTGTGGAGTCGGGCCAAGGGATGGAAATGGTTTAAGTTTAGCATGACTGTCCTGTGGCTGAACGCCAGACATCCGTGTCTCCAATTACGTGCCGCCGTGGAAATAGACTGCAGATTCCGAGGGCTTTGCTCGCAGGCAGCTCATGTGTACTTGCGTGCATTTCGGTTTACCTACACAGACTTCTTAAGTACATAGTGTACATGTATGTAATGCACATATTGTTTAAGTGCCATATGAGTACATTGAACGAAAATATGTTGAGGTGGCACTAATGTTACAGCGACTACTTTCAAGTAGACAGTGTCTAGAGTCAAAAAAGTGAAGGCAGAAGTCTGCAATTGGCTTCTATAGGGTTATTCCTATGTTTATGGCACATTTCCAACTTTTTAGTTATTCACAAATAATTCCAGGACTGCTACTGTCAATCTGTGACCATCGCAGGTTCAGCCGCCTGTGTCAGTATTTCCATATATGAAGTTGTAAGAATTATACCTACACATGCAGATATTGGATACACAATGTTATTGGTCTGAAAAACGTTAAGAAGAATTTTTCTTTCTTGGGTGAAATATTTTTCCTGTGTGGAGAAATCCTTCACCTGCACCCCAAAGTCCTTTTCTTATTTGTAGCCAGAAAACATATTTACTCTGATTCTTGATAGCATTTCCTGGGCAAGAAACTACCTTCAAAGTGCTTAGTCTAAGAGTACTTTCGCGTTCCTCACCTTTGATTGGTATACCCATCAGAGGCGCAACTAGAGCCAAATTTCGGGGGGCTGAAACTTTAAGCAATAGGCAGAATGGAGCTGCAGGGGCTCTTAGAAGGGGTGAAACAACAGCGAGGCCTCATTGACATACAAATGGTCTTTTAAAGACCTGTGAAGTGCTCGGGTGCGGCTGTGTGTGTGCCCGGAAGCCCGGGCTGCCACACACGACGGGCCTTTGAGTCCAATGGGTGTTGCGCGCCTGATACCCATGCAGGAACGAATACCTGCACACATTCCCACTTCTAGAAAAGCAAATGTGGGAATTCCACAAGATTGGGCGAATGTTCATGCATACAATTTGTAAGTGTAAAATTCAAAGATTCTGGTTCTGTAACTCAGGAATGGGATTTTTTTCTTCAATTATTTTGCTCCACTAATTGGAATTCAGGTGTACAAAATCATTTTAAGAATCACGCACCATACTTCCAACAAAATACATTCAGATGGTTTGAGGAATCATCAAATTGGGTTATGTCTTTCGCTAGAAGGGCCAAGAAATGTGGCTATTACTGGGGAATACAACGTTAAACATCACCCGTGCTTATTTGGGAAATCATCCATCATATCTCTTATGACATCACAAATTGCATCACCATTAACTATGCTCATCAAGATCAATGACTTGCCTGGTCTGTGTCTTTTTGAGCCTATCAAGGAAAGTAGCGCACAAGTGAAGGACTTGTACATTTTCCACATTTTGTTTGTTTATTGAGAAGCAGATGACAATATGTTCTTTGATGTTTACTGTTTAATGATTATAGTTCAATTCAATTCAAAATAACTTTATTCGGCACAGAACCAAAAAAGTTTGACAATCAGACAATACATTCTTAAAATATATTATTAAAATCTTAAAGATAAAATCCTTAATGAAATTGAATCACAATTAGAATAGAATAGAATAGAATAAGCTTTATTCGATTTTTGTTACATAAAAATCATGAAAGCGTACATGTTCATTTGTGTAAATATCGCAAAATTTTTGACTTCCGCATTTCATACACCATTTACAAAAGACATTATAAAAAATTACTCTTATTAAAATGTTAAAAATGTGTTTAAAAATAAAACAGACAAAACAATTATACAGTACATTAATTACTAGACGCTTTTGGGTCAATAGGTCGTATTCTATCATACAGAACATTAATATTGGCCCTCGAATTTTCAGTGCATGTAAGTAATATTACAGGTACGCTCTATCGTTACTAACAGTAAGCTCCAAATCATGTTGTTTCCTACATTTAATTATTTTCTTTAAAAAAGAGGCCACATTTATGGTTAAACATTCATTATCTAGAAATTGAAGGGCAATATAAGCTGGGCGACCTTGTCGAAGCCCCCATATTTTTAAAATCGGAATTATCCTTTTTTTCCTCAAATCATTATAAAATTTACAGAACAAAGTGACACGCATCGTTGATTGTACAGATAAATTGTCACACGGGCAGATGGATAGATAAGTTATTATCAAATTTGAGAGGACAGTAGGTTTTATCGCCTCATTCACAAATCTTAAATTCCCCATATGTTGCATACATTGTTTTTTAAATTCTTTCCCTGGGATACGGCAGATTGACTCAGGATTATAAAAATATTCTGGTTTTCCTAAATCAGTCATAAAATCCCTTATATATCTTAACACAATTAAAAAGAAATGCTTCATCAGCCAAAAAATGTAATATCTGTTAACATAGAACTGTGCAAATCATTTCTTCTCCCCAACCAGTTACTGTGATTCATAACGTTTCCTAATGCCCATTGCTGTTTTGATTAAATTTAACCCTGCACTACAAATAACAGAGTTGGTCAGGGATTGCAGATGTCTAAACCCCTCAATATATGTGCACTGGCGAATATTCGTTAGTAGGGGTGTCAAGAATCTTCTCCTCGGTTCTTTATAAAGTGCACAAAAAAGAGTAAAGTGCAGGGTGGTCTGGGTTGCCATGTTGTCGCAAGGACAAGGGGTGAGGTTGTACATCCACCCAGATTGTTTGTGAAATGCTGCTAAAAAGTGCAAAGTGCCTAGGCGGAATCTTGTTGAAAGAAAACACATCTGACTATTAGTGGTGAAGGATAGGTAAAATTGCTGTTTGGGCATAAAAGGGCAGCTAGGGCCTGACGCCTCTAATAGCGAATGCCGCAAGGTTGCCCTGGTATTATACTCCTTTTATTATAACTTTCACATTTGTAGGGATACTCATCGGTGTGTCAAAGTACTCGCCCAACCCAATCGCAAAAAACCTATCCCTCACAAAACAAAGCCAAGGGATCTTCAAAGACTTTTCCAAATTAATGCAGTCTTCGATAATCTCCCTAGAAAACTGTAACTCTTCAGAAACCCATATTTTGGTCCATAAGAACAGGGGGGCAGAGCCAATGCGATCTTCTATATATTCCATCCCCACTTCTTGGTGAGAGAAAGAGGTCGCAGAGCTGTTTGGAATCATCAACAAGCATTTTATGAACTTGTTTTCCACCACTTGTAGCAAACAATTTTTTTGGTAGCCCCACAAACCCGCCCCATAAGATGCGACCATCACGCATTTTACTTTGTATAAAGTAACAAGCTCGGGCACTGGCTTATGGCCTAACTTACAGGCAAACCTAAACAGCCCCTCCACTACTCTGCGTGTTTGCTGTGCCCTTGCCGTGACTAGGGAATCCCATTTCATCTCCTTATTAAACATGTTCCCCAGATATGTAAATGTATCCACCTTTTCGATAAACTTGCCCCTTACATTAAAACTTCAGGTTTTGGGGTTTTTTGGGCCGCATACACATTACATAAGACTTTGAAAAATTGACCTTCAGGTCTAGAGCTGCCATAAAATTGGTAAAGGTGTCCAATGAGGTTTGTAGACTGTTGGCCATCAAGGCCATAGGTACAGTGTTGTCCGCATACGAAAGTAGCGGGACTGGATTGCCTTTAATACAAGGAAAATCAATTTTCTAGCGCAATAAAAAAGCTTCCAGACCATTTGTGTGAATCAAAAAAAGAAAAGGAGCTAAAATTCACCCCTGCCGAACTCTTTCGGTCGAGGCGATGGGCTTCGTCCTTTCCCCTTGTGGTCCGAATCTTATGGAGACGGAAGTATTAGCATGAAGTCTTTTTAGAAGTAGGATCAGCACCTTTTCAAAGCCCATTTTAGCCATTAGCGCCCACAGTTTCTCCCTGTTGATGGTATCAAATGCGCTGGACAAGTCCATGAACCACCTTTTGCCTTCATGTACTTGCCCATGATCAGGGACAAATTTAGGCATTGCTCTGTTGTTCCCAGCCCCCTTCGGAAACCATACTGAGTTTGTGAGATAATTCCCTTGTTAGTTGCCCAGGCCTCTAATCGGGCAAGGATTACCCTACCCAGCACCTTGACGGTGGCGCCAATAAGGGAAACAGGCCTATAACAGGCAGGATCATTTCTATTTCCTTTTTTAAACACGGGTACAACTATGGCCTCTTTCCAGGAGGCTGGGATTGAACCAATCACCACAGATTTAAAAACATTAGTCAACAGGGGTGCCCGAAGATTTGTATTTAGCTTAAAAAGATCTAGTGGGACTCCATCTGTACCTGGTGCCTTCTTATTTATCCCCTTTGCTTGTGCTTCTTCCACCTCTACGACCATAAGCGAGGAACTAAGCTCTGCAGCTTGGGCCAAGTCTGCTGGGAGATCCTTATTACACACAGATAGATCCCTATCATTTGGGTTAAAAATGAACGCAAAATGAGATTCCCAAATGTCACCCAGAATCATTGAGTCCATTTTACTCACTTCCTCCGTGAACTGGGGTCGGTTGATAATGGCTCAAAAACTTTTACTATCTTTGAGAGCACTACCTCTCTCCAAGTCCTCTCATGCTAGGCGCCTCAACTCCTCCTTTCTTTTATTGATGGTATTTTTATATAAATGTCTAGCACTTTTTATTTGTTCTCTATTACTGGGGATAGATTTAAGGGCAATTTTTTAATTATTGTGGGCTCTAGAACATTCTACATTGAACCATCAAGTTTCGTGGTGCAGTTTAGGGCTTGCTGGGCGTGTTAACCTATTTGCTACATCAGTGCAGATCCGTTCAAAATTTTGTACAATCGTTGTTGAGGGAGAATCCTGCTGAAGGCAGTCCATGATCAAGTCATGGTTTGCTCTGACTATTTCCCCCTCAAGTAATGATGGATTTAACTCACCCCAGTTTATTCTTATACCTTTATTACGGTTATAGTCAACCCGGCGACCATCACCCCCTGAGGTCCTTGCTGTTACTTTAAGTGAGACAATGAGTGGGTTGTGGTCACTCGCTATTTTTTGTTCTACAACTAAAATCACAAACCAGTGAAGAACAATTCCTGGAAATAAACATAAAATCAAAAAGCTTTCCATACCCTCGCCAACAAAAATTGTTAAATTTCAACCAGTGCTTAATTTGTAAGCAGTGTAAGTGCAGGGCCCCAATGTTTTACTTAAAAGCCCGTCTCCGACTCTGTGGATGCCAGACTTGCTGAATACCAAGGTAGTCTCCCTTGATATTTTGATTCCACCCACTGCATCTTTATTCCACCACCCTACACTTCCTGGTTCTTTAGCTCCCTCGTGTAGGTCCTGTTTATTTCTCGCCTGAGGCAGCACATGCGCTTTTGCTTTTGAGACATGTTGCTAGCTCCTAGTGGGCTTAAAAAGCACCCATTGGTAACCTCGTCACTCTTGTTTGCTTACCTCTCGGATGTCGGAGCATGCGGTCGTAACTTCCTCTTTTTATGTTTGTCCTTCCCCTGGAAAATGGCCCAAGTACTTGTGTCCTTCCACTGCTCACGTTTTAGGTGCTACTGTTTTCTTTTTGTTGAAGCACTCCATATGAGTGCATATGTTTCCAGGCCATCTACCTCATATGCTTCTCTCCGCCCATCCTCCTGCCATCTCCCTCATATGCTTCTCTCTCCCCATCCTCCCGGGCCGCTCTCGCCTGCCTACGTGCCTTTTGTTCCCCATCCCATCTCCCCACTGTGAGCTTGTGTCTTCCATGTCACTCTCACCCGTGTACTTGTATCCCCCCAAACACCTGTGTTGCTCTTGTTCATCAGTGCTTTTGTAGTGTTGGATAGCGGAGGCTGCAGTGTAGGCTCAGCGCGGAAATGCCTGGAATGCCAGGTGCCCTTGCAGCCAGTTGGGATCAGCTCTGTCTCTCCCAAAAGCTTGGACTGAACACCTTTCTTCCATAAGCACCTTTGTATTAAGGACCACTCAGATCTATAGACACCGATCTCAACTCAGTAGCTATTGTTTTTAAACTGGCAGCCATGCACCAATCCCTGCCTGCCATTGTTGTTGCTTCCCCCATCCTCCTCCATTGTTGTTGCATGCCCCTCCCCACCCACAGTAATAAAAAAAAGTGCTGAGACGTGGACATCGCTGGATGCGTCATAATTGTACACACCCTCCATGTTGTATGTCCTCCTTCCCCCCCCTCCGTGAGAGTTCCCAATATTAGAAAAAGGTGTGGCCAGCAATAGCTCCTACCAAAATTAAGTGGTGGGGTAGAGCTGGGGCAAATAATTTTTTAAAAAGCACTTACTGCTACTCCTGCTGCCGGCCACCTCAGTGCTCCTCTCTTCTGGAAGTCCCTGCGCCTGCACAGGCTCCTAGGCTCCACACCCAACCCAGACGCTGCTCGCATGCTGTGAGAGCAGCACCTGGATTGGTTTGAGCGGTCTGGTTAGGCAGTCACTAAGGGACTGGGAACCTGTGCCATTTATCCACCCAGCTGTACAATACAGCTGGGTTTAAGAAATCTAAGTGTGCATGTCTGTTTGACCGGCCTAAGACAACCGACCAAACTGACATGCGCACTTACAAGTGCCCTCCACTCCTCCTCCAAGTCCCTGTGGTGTAAAGAGAGGATTGCCTGGCCCACCCTAGACTCTGCAGCATCAGCTGCCAGTGAAAAATAAAACAATAATATAATTGTTTTATTATCGTTTTATTTTATAATCTGCAATGGGGCGATGCTTCTCTGCCATTACGGAGGAGCCGCCCCTGAGATTGACACTGTGGTAACGTGGGTTCATGGGCGTACTGTATCTATTGTTGCCAGCCCAGTAGAAGGCTAGGCACCAATGCAGTTCGCTATGTTGCTTTCTTCCCCACTCTTTTCTATCCCAAGACCAATGCCCACGAGACTGGGTCCGTGAGAATGCTGGGCGCTGCACAAAGTCGCAGCAAAGAAAAACGAGAACAAACTTTCCCATGGTGTTGCTTTCCCCCACACACCTGCCGTACCAAAAAAGCGCTATGATGCATCCGCATCATAGTGCTTTTTCCTCCACACCCTGCATTTCTGTGTTGCATCCTCCCGCTTCTGTGTTGCCTCTCCCCTCCCTCCATATTGACTGCCATCCCGCCCTCCCACCTGCCAACAATAAGAAAAAAAATACTATGATGAGGCCAGTGATGACCATGTAATTTTGATATTTTTCTTATTTTTTTACTTTTACACAGCTGTACTGCTGTACAACATGTCTAAACATTGACAAAGTCAATAGCTCTCGTTTCATAGATGCAGGGGTTTAAGTGGGTTGAAAAAACTGGGAGGTCTCTCGAAGGACTGTGGTCCATCTAATTAAGGTTGTGGATAGAAAAAAAGGAAAGCCAAAAATCTGTGCTTAGTTAGCATAGTGTGCTGCCCGACTAGTATTTTGCTGGTTCTGTCATTGCATCCAGATATATAATACAACACATAACATTACACCTACAACAAGCCAGGACTATTGTCAATGATTGTTTGTCGCATAAGATAAATAACAACTATGGTTTTGTTGTATAGAATATTGGAAAAGCTTCAGTTCTGAAATGATGAGACTGTGCATGAACTATAACGTGTCTCTTTGAAGTTGCACCACAAGCACTGAAGGGTGGAACTGCTGCAGAGTTAAGATTTCTTTTTCATCCTGATGATGAGGGCAAAAATGGAGAGCCCGGTAGGGACCCGTCTCAGCACCTGCTTTTTAGAACTACTACCCGGCCCACTTAAAGTCCTGCATAGAGGAGACCTATTGGATTTGCCAATGCTTGTTACATCCCTACTCCTCCCTGTGTCGTCCTTTACCTATCTTTTGACAGCCTCCTTCCTTCTCCGCCTTTTTTTAGGTCGAGGACTACCGGTCTGCCGAAGGCAGAACCGGAAGTCGGAGATTTTATGTTTTCTAGAGTGGCTATTTAGCCCGCCTCTCTTTTAGCTTCTCCTCCATTGGCTGGCTTCCTAAACGGAGGCCAGCCATTGGAGGAGAGAGCCGTCCCTCCAAATAGGCTCCGTCTTTTTCAGATTCGGGGGCGTGTTCCTTGCTGTTCTTTCCACTTTTTAGCCACGCCCTTTCTCGAACAGCAGGAACACACCCCCGAATCCGAAAAAGTTTCGAAGCTTCCATCCGCCATTTTTTTAGGACTGCCTTCAGTGTGATGACGTTATTGCCAGCGCCGCCGGTACTGTTCTGTGCAAAAGCCAAAGCTATTGTCTTTGCCAAAGCTGAATTTCTTAAAAATTGCTGAGTTTTGGGGATGTCCTGTCTCGAGCTCTCCATCCCATTCCCCGCTGCCTGCCCCCCGCCGGCATCTCCAGAAACTAAGCGCTAAAGTGATGTGCCCAGGATCACACATTGTGGTCTATTAGGACATTTGGGATTAAAGAAAATTACATTTCATTGTCTGCGAAAAAAAACGGATCGCCTAGAAGCAGGCCAACCAGAAAGAAGACGCTTTGTTCATTAAAATAGCCCTTATATTGCAGTCGTTGGCTGAGTGAAATGTTTGTCGGCGGCAGGTGGACGTATTTCAAATGTCGCATGATATGGGGGGGGGAGGAGGAATGGCAGGCAGTTAATCCCCGAATGTGTGTTCTTTTTGGGTTCTAGCGCTGTCCAGAAGCCGTGGTTCCCCGCTCCGTCTCTTCTCTGTCAGGAGGTGTTCCCTCCAATGACCGGCCGAGTCCTGTAGCTGCAGTTTCCTGCTCTCCCATCCCCCACCGAAGGCACATTCCCAAACCGCTCCTCGCATTGCAGCAGAACTGGTTTCGAGCCTGCAGTGAGCCCCAGAACCACCGCCAATGTAATGTTTGTAGGAACTCGAGACTCCTCCCGCCACAGGCACCCATCGCGTTTATGCAATACAGAGTTTCTATTTATAACTGGCTATGTTCTCAACATCTGATACCGCCTTTCTGCCATTGGAATGCCTTTAAGGCGCTACCTGGTCATAGTGCAGTTAAAAAAAAAAAAACAACAACCCAAAAAACTTTTAATAAATGTTCTAAAAATGCAGTTTAAACATGAGAAATGCATCGACCTACATCAAATCACAGGCTCCATACATTGTAGTGCTTTTGATGCCACACCCACCCTGCGTAGTGTTGTTTCTGACGGTGAGTGTATCCCCCTAGAGTTAGTCATTATTACAGAACCACACAACTTCAACAACCCGACCAGACGTGCTCTGTGTATGTTGAAACAGTTTTCCCTCCTGGGTTCCGCCGGCTCTCCAAGCTCTTCCGCTCCAGATGCTCTGGCAAGGGTGTAGTTGTGTTTGCTTAGGGAAGATTGTAGGTTTAAATGTGACTTCTGTTTGTCAATAGAAAGAGGAAAATGTGTCCGCGTGTGTTCCAGGTCTTCACAAAGCACTGTGTGTATAGGTCCGTGTGCTGCGGTACGATGTTGTTTATGCGCCTCCGCTGGGGTGCAGTTGTCCATTACCTGGTGTGAGAAAATTGGATTCAGCATCAAAGAAAGAGCAGAAACACCAGGTGGGGGTGTGGTATGTTGGTGAGAAGAGATGTTTGGGGCGAGCAACCGAAAAAGCAGAGTCAGTGATTTTGGCAAGTTAAATGGAGAATGGTGGGGGGGGGTGGTCAGTAGGAGAATAAAAAGAGGCCGCGATTGTACTCAAAGTGGTAGGATTTTGTTTTTGTACAGCTTTTTTTTGCTTTTTTTGTCAATCTCATTTGCCTACTTCCTTTGTCTTTTTGTGTTTGTTCCAGTTCTGGGGCATAAAATTTTTTTAAATCTGGGGCATAACATTTTTTTAAATCTCTTTTTGGTTCCTTGACTTGCATCCTTGCACGTCTCGCATCAGGGAACTAATTAATGGCAAACAGTTTGACACTTCATCAGACAGCTGTTATGTTCTTTAAGTACCTACAAACATTCCTCTGTGCTGTCTTTATGCTGGTTCACGTGCAATGACTTTTTAGATCCTAATCAGAGTTTTCTGCACACATTTTGAAAAACAAAAATTGCTTTTCGTAATGCTTGAAAATATTGAATTCAGTGTTACATTCCTAAGTACTTGAAGATAGGTTTGCTTTGGTTCCAGTTTAAGTATTTTTTTTTTCAAATTGCTTTGCAAACAAGCATTAGCAAGGCCAATAGCTTGAAAGTTTCACTTGAAAGGTGGGACCTATTTGCTTTGGCAATGCTTGTTTGGAGCTTGCTTATTCAGCCACTGTTGTATTACCTCGGCATTTGAGTTCTCTACCATAACATGCGAAAACCAACATTTCTATAAAAAAAAGAAATCTAAAAAATCTCAATAAAAAGTCTTAAAAAATTGACTTAAAGGTAGGAAAGAGCCCAGGAAAACAAATAAACAAGGAAAAGAGAAGATGAAATATAAAAAGTAGGGTTTAAGTTTTCCTTGGTAAAGACAAACAAGCATTTACAATGCAACGGTCTCGGCATTGTTAAAGTTAGAGCTATTGGCATTGCTCAGGACATTTTTTTTGTTTATGTTTTTGTTTTTAAAACATTTAAAGAAACGGCATTGTTATTTACAATGTCAATAGCTTAATCACTCTCAAATTAGTATGGACACTCCCTTGAACTAAAAATGTGCAGAAAGAGCACATTTTGGAACTGCCCAATAGGTATCACATATGCAAAAAAAAAGCTAATGCCAATAGAAATGACAAATTATTTATTTAGGGATACAAAAATAAAAAAAAAATAATGAGCAATACCAATAGCTCTACCTATAATATTGCCGAGACCATTGCATTGTAAATGCTTGTTTTCTTTTGCTTTAGGTGAGAGTCTGATGAAAAATGAGTCCCGGTTCCCAAAAATGAGTGCCTCTGTGAATGCTTGGAAGTTCCGACACTAATTAACCCCTTATTGCAACAGTTGTTGTAATGAGAACCTATGAGCCACTTTAGTTTAATGACCATTCCAGCAAGTGCTTCTTTCGGCCTCTCTCTCTCTCTGCATTAGTCTTATTGGCTGCGAGATCGCAGACGGGACAGGAGCCAATCCCATTTCCTCTGAGAAGCTGTCTGCCTTGGCAGCATCTATGCAGCACGAGTTCCTTTCAATAGGGAGTTAAAACCGGATACACGCTTAGGCCTCCGTCCACAAATGGACAGTGTGTCGGACCTCAAGAATGCCTCGATACCCCTAATTTGATCTTCTATTGGGAAATTCAGAAATCCTCTCAAATCATGACTTTTCAGATCTCCATGAGAATTGTTTGCTTTGCGGGTACAACTCGCCGCCCTCGCAGAGATGGTGCCACACTTTCAGGAGAGGTTTGAGAGGGGCTTTCTGCTGAGTGACATGAAGAAATGGCTATGAAGTACGATTATCTCACCTACAATTTGGGATTAATGATGGATTGTGCTTCTGGGTAAGTAATTTTGCAGTTCCTTTTCAAGATAATACCAGCTATACCTTTGTTCAGTGCTTGTGTTCAAAATTAAATGATAGTATTGGAATCCATACAGTGGCACTTCTGCTGTTTGCAACTTGTTATCAAAACATGCTTTACTCCTTTGCCTTATAATTGCTTGTCAGTCGTTCCCTCTTCATCTAATAGTGCAATGCCATTGCGGCTGACAGTGCAATAAATAATTAACACGGTCTTTGATTCTCTTTGTTTTCTGTTTGCGCTCGGGTCTCTTTAATGGTAACTGGTTGATTGTCAGGCGTTTAGTATCTGCCTTCATATTGAAATTCGATCGGAGTAAAATATTGGCCTGGGGAAGTCCTAAAGTTTGTCCCTGAAAAGGGCGACAAGTGTGACACAAAAAATCTATAGGAGCTCTTCGCTGATGTAAAATGAATGTATGTCATTACATCGCATACAAATACCACGCGTGCCATTACAACGCGGGTATTAATACGCGATGTCGACAACGACATGCCATTACATCGCAACCTTTTGCCACGAGTATGCTTTTACCACGCATGCCATTACAACGCAAAGGCATGCGTGGTAAAGCTATACTAGTGGTTAAAGTTTTCAAGGTAAGTGACTCTACACTACCCCTGCACAACCCTCCCCCGAACCCCAGTCTTCTCCCTATAATAACATTACACTACCCTGCACAATCCCCCGACACTACCCTAAAACACTACACTACACAAACACTACAACACTACACTAAGCCCTAAAATACTACACTACACAAACACTACAACACTACCCTAAAACTTAAAACACTACACAAACACTACAATACTACCCTAAACCCTAACACACTACACTACACAAACACTACAACACTACCCTAAACCCTAAAACAATACACTACACAAACACTACAAAACTACCCTAAACCCTAACACACTACACTACACTACACAACACTACAATGCTAACCTAAAACACTACACAAACACTACAACACTACCCTAAACCATAAAACACTACAATACACAAACACTACAACACTACCCTAAACCCTAAAATACTACACTACACAAACACTACACAAACACTACAATACTATCCTAAACCCTAAAACACTAAATTACACAAACACTACAACACTACCCTAAACCCTACACTACACAAACACTACCCTAAACCCTAAATCACTACACAAACACTACAACACAACCCTAAAACCTAAAACACTACACAAACACTACAACACTACCCTAAACCCTAAAACACTACACTACACAAACACTACAACACAACCCTAAACACTAAAACACTACACACACTACAACACTACCCTGAAACACTACACTACACAAACACTACAACACTACACTAAACCCTAAACCACTACACAACACAAACACTACAACACTACCCCTAGCACGACCCCCTACACTACCCAAATACCACGACACTACCCTAAACCCTAAAACACTAAGACACTACAACACTACCCTAAAACACTACCCACACTACTCCCACCCCTACACTACCCTAAACCCTAAAACACTACGACACTAAAACACTACCCACACTACTCCCACCCCAAGCACAATCACCCTTACCTCTCTTTCCTCGTGGTTCCTCTCCAGCGTCGCCGTCTCTGCTCCTGGTTCCTGCTTCACGTCGAGGGGCGGTGCACGTCGTTGTGAGGAAACGGAAGAGCCTCTGTTTCCTCACAACGAGGTGGATCGGCATTACATCGCATGCTATGTAAAAACACACATAGTAATGGCTTTGCGTTGTTACATCGCATGCGTTGTTACGCTTGCGATGTAATGACATTGCAGGGAAACAGCCGCATTGTAATGGCTGTTTCCCATGTAAAATGCCTGCATTTATGGTTAGCATAGCTAAATGTTCTGCTGTCCTAGGCTAGGGCCAGGCAGCTACTCATACAGTCTCTCTATCTCTTTTGTTTCTAAAGAAGAAAACAACCAATTGTCCTTGCAGGGCACTGCGCCGCTAATAAAGTCCCAGTGTGAGTCGCATGCATTTTCCGATGGATGTTCTTGCTGTGAGGCTTCCAGGCCAGACCTCTGCTTTCCTCTCTGAATGAGTGAATTAGGCTCTGGTTTCCTCTTAGTGAAAATAGATTAGTCCGGGTTGTCTTTATTTTCAGGACCCTGATGTCATTATGCTCATAATGCAATGGACTGCTCATCGATGACACACCGTTGACCCAGAGTAGCGTTAGTCTTTATGCCCACTTTCCCGTAGCAGGAGCTGAGTTCATGAAATACAGACCAGCCAACTGAAATGATCCGTCTGGGAAGCGACCTCCGTGTCTGAGTATCGTTGGTGGCTTTAACTGCCTCTGTTACCCTTAGTAAATGTGGCGCATCTTTAAAACAGAACATGCCAGGAAGAACTGTCCTAGGAGTTTCAGCTCTCCCAGCAGAATAGCTCCCCATACACTGAAATGGGACATTTTTAGGCCATTTGGTCTTCTTTAGTAATTTAGTATCACCTCTAAGTGGCGCTGTTGGGACAGAGAAAGTTCCTCTGCATGATTCTGGAGAGCATGCGCCCCGGTCTCATATTCATCATAGCAAGCTCTAGCTTTTTGACTTGAGCCTCAACACAAGCGACAACCACTTGTGTGCATGGGAGGTATTTTTGGGACACAGACTGAGACCCACTTCAGGGCTAAACGGATGGTTAGGCGCACCATGAGCACCCTCCTTTGGATGAGTTTGACTGCTGCCGGCTCAATGACTTCTAGAAGATGGACAGTTGCGGCAGAGATTTGATTCTAGGAGCAGGGCAGTCCTTTTTATCTGCCACCTGCTAGAGAGAATAGCTTATTGATAGCGCTTGTATTTCTAAATGGGTCTGCCAGTACCCTGGATCAGGGCCTTTTGCCCATTTGATGTATGTGTGGAGCATGTATGACACAGACGCCCATAGCCACACTGGGATCCATTTTGTTTTTGCTGCATTCAAGTGGTATCTAAAAAAGAGGGTTGTAGGGAGAGCTCAGAGAGAAGATTTGAATTTCAGTGCTTAACCCAGGACCTTGTAAGGATATTTTGTTATGTCAGACTGAGGAGTGTCAAGAGAAGGAGACACATGGCTCATCTGAAGCTAGGGAGTTTCCTCCAGCCTTTTCATGGTCTCTTGTTCTCTGGAAGTGCTGCCTCCCAGAGGTTCACAGGTAGATATTGGACCAGTATCCCTTACATGTGCTGACTTTTTGGGGGTTTCTCCTGAAAGGCTCATCCCAGTTCCACAAATCCACTCCACCATCCAGCTCAAACCAAGTGACAAAGACTTTGACTGGACGAGTCAGAATGGAATCTGCAAATGGCAGAACTGCCTAGAGCCTGTCTCAGAGCTGACCATTGAAATACTCAACTACTCCTTGCAACTTCAGTATAAATATGGGGCAGACATTTCCAGCCAGTGTGCCAGGATTTCTCAACTGGCACCTTGTGTCCTAAACCAGTGGTGATGGACGAACTCTTCTGTTCTCCAGGCGTGTGGTCCTCATCTCCAACTACCGTTACCAGGACCAGAACCTGGAGAATTTTGACCACCTGCTAGGAGAAACATTTGTTTAGCCCTCCAACTGTTAAGTAAGAGCATCAGAGATGCCCTTGCAGGCAGGACAGCAAAGGGGACTTAGGAGATAATGAACTGTGGTGGCCACTGAAGCTTGGAGAGGACCTGCAGTTCTAACTACAAAGGGTAAAGCCCAGATGACCAGAGTTCACCAGCAGTGTATGCGGTACTGTGACAGGCCCTATGCTACGGAGTCCTGCTGAAGAAACCCGAAGTGCTTAGTAAGAGTGAGCTTCTAGAAGCCAGCGGTACCCATCAACTTACAACTGCAGTTGGTAGTTGCACCAGGCTGGCTATGCCAGGAAGGAACAGGAACTTCATTTTTTTATATTGATGTTCATTTGTACGAAACCAAGTACTGATTAGACATTAATTTATTAATTATCAGATGCTTGAGCACTGATTCTCTCATTTTACACTACCTCCCCTAGTAAAACTTTGGCTATCTGACTTAATTGCCCTTAGTATTAGGTGCAAAAGAAGTGTGCGTGGTGTGCAATTTTGGGTCCAATAGTAGGATGAAGTAGCAAGACACCAGTGGCAAATGATTTAGGTTGACACAGGCCCAGACCAGTAACCCCTGGCTCCTTTGGGAGTCTTGGAAAAAGTCCCTAAATGCACTCTACTGCCTTACATCACCATGTGGAAGTGCTGGCTCTGGTAGCCAGTGCCTTGCATCTTTTGGAGTTTCTTTTCTCTTCCTTTGTTGTCCAGTGATTTGATTTCACCTGTCATCCTTAAATATTGAGATGCGGCTTGGTTGCAAAGTTGTTGGGTCTTTGTGTATCCTTACCACATAGCGCTCTCAAATAATTTACCACTAAACAATGTGCATGCTACATAAGAATAATTAGAGCTCACTTTTTACTACAATACCTTTGCTGTTTTTTCATGCTATCAACAATGGGTGTTCCTACAGCTCAACTTAAAGCGATGCTTTATTGGCGTTAGAAGGACAATGTCTGACTTGAGAGCATCCTGTTGTGACTTGCAGGTTATACATTGACCTCCGCAGCCAGTTCTCAACTAATTGAGCTATCTGTTCATTAGTGTGGTAGATGACTTACATTTATGAGCTGCTGTGATCCTTGCTAGCATGTTATGCATATTGTGCGGTTCCTCAGCCCTGGTACTCCTTGGAATAACTACACAAATCAAAGATACCTTCTAGAACTGGAACATTGGACCAGGAAAATTCACGAAATTTCACATAGGATGTTCACTTGTGTTTTTTAGCAAACACCAGTCTTTGTTAACTCTTTGTTATGTTAACAATTTTTGTCCAGTTCAAACATTTGCTGGTGCCTTACCCTCTTGGCGAGTCATTACATCGTCTGCTAAAAACAGGCTTTTCCCACAGGCTTGAGATCCAAAGTTGGGGTGCGGAAATAGGTGGCCTGGGCATACTATCTTAAACTCAGTCTTGGTGCGCAAGCTGTTAAGTGCTAGGTGAGAGATTTGCCCAAGGTGGGTTCCGCTAAACTTGTGTGAGTCTTGTATTTTCCTGTTTTAGTTGTGCAGAGTGATGTTTGTTGGGTTGTAGGACTGAAGGATGTTCTAATAGAATTCTGGGCAAAGAGGCCTTTTACTACCCTACGGATGTTTCCTGACATTGGAGTGAAAAAGTTGTCTGCTGGTTGTGAGGGTGAAGAGTTGATGAGGGAGGCAGAAGAATGGAGGAAAGAGCAGAGAGGCTTTGTGTGAGGTTAGATTGAAAAGATGCGGTTGGGGGAAGAAGGTGGAAGTAGGGATTATATAACACAGGGGGGAGCAGATGAGAGTATGGACATAGAGACTGGCCATATATAACGGATACAGTGGAGGAGTGGGGGGAAGGAGAATCAGGAGTAAATTGGAGGAGGAATGAAGACCAAGAAATGGATAAGAGGGATGGAGAGAGGGCAAGTGTGAAGATGCGTGGCTTTTTTGTTGTTGTTACTACCTCTTTGTTAGTGTTAACAAGAGAGAGCGAGCAAGCTCGTTGTCTGTGCCAGGGTTAGTGTGTGATACTGTCTTGGGTTACATAGACTCCTGCCAGTTTCTCTTAACCTGGAGTGTGCAGTTACTTGCTTAATTGTCAGCTGGCCAACTACTCTCTGTCTAATGTGTTTGGGTGTTGGGTTTAATCAGGAAAGGTTGGTACCTGTCCACTTATTGATCTTCCCTTGGCCAATTGCTGAGGTTGTCTCTATCAGTATAAAGCAGTATATCTGTTCCACGTTCGGTTGGTTCTTCATTTTTGCATGGCCCTTCTCTCATTCCAGTAGCAGCTGTATGTACTGTAAATAAGAAGTTGTTGCTATTGCCCAGTTAAATAGTACTGAGTTTACTGACTTTTACAATATGGAAGGCCATGTTGACCTCGCTGAGAGTTTAAATTGTGCGCATCATGTCAGATGCCATTAGTGTTACTCACTGAGCCATCTTTCTGGCTAGCAAGAGTTCAGCTGTTTGGAGCTCACACTGAGGACAACCTTGAACTGTCCCTTTTTGGAATGGACTTTTATCAATCTAGTACATGGCTCCTTCGGCCTGGGACAGGGTCGCCCATGTACTATCAGAGGAATATCTCTGGGAACCTGAGCTAGGCTCCTGGCAACAGACCTATGTTCCACTTATATCCATCGACAAGTACTGGAATCCTTCCGGGATTTTCAAACTTTATATACTTCAAGCTGACAACCAATCACTGCACTGACTTCCATAGCACCAGCCAAGGACTGCGCTCATGTTTGGTTCCAAGGAGTAAAGCTCTCTTTTGTTTGAGAGTCTTGCCACTCTTCAGCTATCTATCTCCATGGCTGTCTTTGAGGCCCGACATGTATTCGCTCATGACCACTGTGCCCATTGTTGTCACAGCTTACTTCTCCCATGACTGCCGGAATGCACTGCTGTGCTAGACATGCCCTCATACAGCTCTTATTAAAATCTTCTAAACTATTTTTCTTCTCACATGTGTAAGACCATTTGTCAAATCTACCTAAACACACCCACATGATGGCTACAGCAATGCCACAAAGTGCAAAAATGCCCCACCCACCCCATGAAAGCTGTGTTATCATAGCCATATACCTGTTTGTTACCCATGCATCCCCATGCCCCCACAATCTGGACCTGGTCCTTCTCCTTCCTGACAGAGCACCATCTTTTCTCCTCTTATACCTGTGGTTGTTGGTGCTGCAAAGCACCACAGCAAACACAACAAGCCATAAGCATGAGATATTTCCATTGTACCAAAGTGAGTAGCTTAGTGTCGTGGTCACGGCACATAACCACCGCTTTTAGAAGCACATCATCATGCAGGGATAAATGAAGCACTTTGGGATGCTTTGTCTGATTTTATTTAGTTTGTAATGGGTTACAGGAATTATTGCTTGCCTGCACCACAGGGTAAATGCTGCTTTAATTTTATTCCTTAATGTACTTGGCTATTGACTGATTTTACTAGGAGCCTATCTTGCGTGACTGTTTTATTGCCACCCCTGTTCTCACCAGTTGAGATAATCTGTAAGGTGTGTTATATCGGTGGTTTCTATCGGTGGTTTAAGATCACTATTGCTATCCCCTGTGGTATATTCAAGTGGGCACTTAAGGTGGTTTGTTAGCGTTTCTTATAGATTAAAATAGGAATTGTGTTACTTAAATCAGCGGAACTGCTTGCTATCAACTCAGCAGTCGTCATGTTATGAATAAATAATGAAGCCGACTAGATTGTGGATTTTAATTTGAACTTGTGAACCGGTACACATTGTTATTTCTATATCAAATGGATCACACCGCTCCATGCATTCAATGTAGGTTTTTACCATACAGTTAAAGATAAAACGTGTTGTGCTGGTGTCTTAATTCATGAGATGGGACATCATTTAGAGAAGTGCGGTAATGGGGCATCTGATATTAATTGTTGGCTGCGCTGTCCCATCCTCTCTCTGTTCTCGGTTACCAGAAAGTGGGTTTCCTGATGGTGTTGCTGGTTTACTTCCAGTGCCTGGAAAACAATTGCGCGGACCTTCCACCAATGGGGATGGCTTTAGAGCGAGCACTCTAACTTGGTGACTTGTTTAGCCATTCTAAGGTCGTGGCAGCTGATTACAAACATGCAGTTATTTTTATTGTATTTTTGCACAGGTCGCCTATCCATGTTTGCAGACATTGGATAGAGTATACTGCACATGGTTCCTAGTGGAACTGATGATGGACATCGGTGTTCTCTAAAAGGAAAGCTGCCTAAATCAGTAAAAAGATTGTGTCCGCTACACAGGCCTTTTTAAAAGTTTGAGAAACAGTTTCATCCCAATGCTGTAGTAACCAGTGTCCACTTCCTGCTCACTCCTGTCCCAGATTACTTTTTACAAGGGTCATCGTGTGAAATTTGAGTGATGTAATCTCCCTTGGTATCTTTTGTAGGCCACCTAAATTGGAACCCTCTATGCATCACCTTATCCAAGTTCCTTGACCTTTGAGCCTCAATGGCGGGACTATAAGGAGGCCACACTATAGAAAACATTAAATCTTTCTAGTCCACAATAAACTGTGCTAGAATCTGTAATTGTCTCATTCCCATGCTACCGTTTCCTTTAAACTTCCTGCTTCTTGTGTTTTCTCTCACTCTGTTTCTCTATTCTCTCTCGTTATTCTTTCTCTCCCTCTTTGCCTTGCTCTCATTGAGCCCTATTGTAGCTCCCTCATGTTCCCCTTGGCCACTTTCTTGCATACTCCCCGCTTCATGCTCGCTCTTCTCCTCTCTCTCATTACATTTACAGCGAGGTCTTCTGCTGAGAGTATTGCTCCTTCCTTCTGTTGGGACATGCAGGATACCCAGCAGCATCTTGGAGGGAGGAGGATTGGGTTGTTCGCCTCTCAGTAGGGTGCAACACGTTTTGAGAGGTGCAGACCCATCTTCATGTACAATGTCTTGTACATTGATTATGGGGGACTCTAATGTCACAACGGTGCTGCTGAGATTACTGGGACAGGAAAGAGGTTGAAGCCTAGATGTTGAGATCCTAAATGTGAGCTGCGTTGAGTGAGCACTTCCTGCGACTGCAAGCTTGGCAGCTGCCATTGTTGTGAAGGTATCCTAGGAAGCGTCCTTGAAGTCAAAGGGTTTCCAGTATCTTTGGTTGTTCAAGACACACAGTGGATGCGCTAGTTCTGTCAGGAACCAGTGGGTATCCACCAAGGAATCCTCCCTAAGCGTGGTCGTTATTGATTGGGAGAGGAACTTTCGAAAAATGAAGTCTGGCACTGTCCGAACAAACAAGATCCATTGCGGTGTAAACATGATCAAAGCTGAAATCCAACAGAGTCTGTTTGGAGAAGCCACATTCATCATTCGAGATGGTCGGTCATAAGTAGGGCTCCTTCCTGAATTCATACTACTTGGTCCTTTGGGGTTAAGTTTGATCAATGACCCACAATCAACAACCTGCAGTGGTGCATTTTCAGAGAGTCTAAGCAAAGTGCTTGTGTTATTTGCTTCTCCCTCACTCCAAGAATAAACCCTTACACATCAGACCAGAGGGTGCAAGCACCAGAGTGTAATAAGTAAGTGGGAATTGACAGTGGTGCAGCATTGTGGGCTCCTGTGACGCTATTTGTGCCAGCTACTTATAGGCTATGTGCCTTATTTTGACATGGATGGTAATAGAACAGCTGACAATATTTGGTAGCTAACCCATCGGCCCATCTCACCCATTCCCTGTCTCATTTAGGGGTAATGATTTTCCTGCTAGCAAAGGCACTGCCATTGACAGCAATGTGAAAGCACCTTTAGCAGGGCAATAACTAATGAGTTAAGAAAGTCACCCTATATAGGGCAGGACTGCATGTCGTCATAACGACCTTTCTATTTAGGGTTGGTCACTCAGCGGCATTTCAGTCTGGCTTTTTTTTTTACGGTCTAAAAAATGTACATTGAAGCTGTCCTGGACAGGACAATCGCAAAAATGATCTCGATGTACGGAATGGAACTCCCCAGCGACATTTGTCTTTGAGAATACACATCCACACTCCTGCTTTGGGGTGGGGTGAGAGGGGTCTGTCTTCATATCTTTATAGAAGGAAAAAAATGTCAACTTTGATTGCGGACATACCACAACTTTTGCTGTGGGTGAGTAGGTGCAAAAAAAAGGTCGGTCAACTCTACATATAGCAAGCTTCCTGGAGCTGGGGCAGTAGTGGTGTTACCCCTGTCTACCCAGCCATTTGGCAGCTGGGCCACCAAACTCTAGATGACGCTAAGTACCTCTGGATCAAGTACAGCAGAAGGCATCCTTCTTGTCTGGCTAGATCCTTCTGAGAGGGGGTGCCTTACATAAATCATAGCACTCGGGATTCAAGAATGAAGTCTGCCTGAGCCCAAGTCCATTTTGAGACTTTCAGACATTTGAAACCATTGACTGAAACAAATCAATGTGCTATTTTTAAAAAAATGTATTTATCCTTTTTTAGACCAAGACAAACACATCAAAACCCACAGAGTGGAACATTGCAAAGCAGTTATCATTACAACAGAGTTATACGGAACAGGCATATATAAATTCAGTCGCTGGCACAATGCAGATGATCCAGACCTATTGGGCAGCAGGACAGCAGCTGTAAAAAATAGTACTGTGGGAGCCTACTATATGGGGAAGAGCACTAGGGCCGATAATGCGTAAAGCATTCAGGGAGACCTGTCCTGCGACTCAGCTCTGACCATCTGATTTAAGAGATAGCATGTAGTCCCGAAGAGTTTGCCAGATGTCCTTCGGCCTGGCAGAAGGGGGCTGCAGCGTTGCATAGACTTCGCTTGTCGTGTTGCAGTAGATTACACTAGTTACCCAAGCATCCACAATAGGACGAGCACAACTGCTCCGCCACAATGCAATTTCTCTTTTACCTAAACAGCAAAGCTATGTCAGTAAATCTGCGAGCACTCTTCAACATGTCTGCTACATAGCCCACGAGTGCCAACAGGGGGTCTGGCACAATCTCCGTCTCTCTCATAAGGTAAAGGCGTTCAAACACCCCGCTCCAGATGTGCTTACATGTAGACACGCCCCTTTCAAATGGGAGAAGTCCGCCTCTGGAGCGCTGCATTAAGGGCATTGGAAGGATTGGTTGGGTCGAGCTTCGTCAACCCACTAGGAGTTATGTACGCTCTGTGTAGAAATTTGAAATGGAGGAGTTTATGCCGATGATATGGGGTGACCAGTTTTGCATGCGTGCAGCAGTAGTACCATTCTTTGTCTGAAAGAGGGCAGCCCAAGTCATGTTCCCATGTTACCCTAATATTCACAAATCAAGGTGCTATTAAGTTTGGGGTTTCAATGGCTTCTTTCCTCTAGACTATTTACATTGCCCAGGTTTTGATTTTTAATGTTTCTATATTTTAATTACATCTTGTCAATTAATTCATTGAATTTGTTTCCCTTATACCCTGCTTTAGTTTAACTTAACATCACAAGAATTCTACATAATAATTTCTTGTATTTTTGACTTCCTGTTAGTCTAGTTTCCTAATTGATCCCCGTTCAACGCCAGACTGGTGAGCCAAAAGCAGCCCTGGCAGAAATGCTCAAATCAGAGCAGCTCCCTTTGTCTTCTCCTACAATCCCTCTTGCAACCCACCCTTTCACACTCTCTCTGTGATCACTTGCTTTCTTTCCACCTTCCTCTCTTTTGCTGTAAGCCTCCCTGTGCCTGCTGCAGTCAAGCTCTTGAGAGCTGGGGGAAGTGACAGAGGCACCAGGAGCGACCTTGGGTTTTAAAAACCCGCCTCCGAGGGCTTTAGCCAATTGGGGGGGAAATTTCCTGTCCTGCCCTGTACCCGGCTATTTTAAAGAGAGGCCTTGTGCTCAGTCTGCTACTACCAGTGGGGCAGTTTGGTAACTTCAAAGCAGCCTCTCTTCTGCCTTTATGTGGTCTACATAGACCTAGTTTGGGCCTACACTTTGGTTGAAGTAGACTTTCAACACCCTACACTACTCTGAAGGAAAATCACCACAAGAAATATGCTGCCCGGACTCTGCAACAGAATCGCATATGTCATGCAACGTGCAATTACGGTGAAGGAGTGAAGAGATATCTGAGAAACGTTTTCTCTCCCTCTGAGGGACGGCAGGTAAAGGTCTCTTCAGAGCCTGGAAGGGAACAAGCGAATGAACCACTGCACAGTTGATGAGATAAACCTTGAACCGATCAATATCATACATGAGCAGCAAAGCAGGCTGTCGGTTAATCTCGTGTCCAACAGGAAATTGTTTCACCTTCGTCCTCTTAAATAAATGGTGGAAGGATTTACTCCCCGCAGTTTACACTGTATGTGCCGGATTTATCACCGTTGGCTTGATTGCTTTTCATCATCTGGCAGGCACTGGAGGCCAAATCTGATTGAGTGATAATGACTGGGCAGCAAAAATGATACCATCTCCTTGCAGGGTTGAAAAAAGTTTAGATAAGTGCATCTTGGACTTTTTACAAATTTTTCACTTTTGAGGAATACCTGCCACGATTTCCTTCACCGCAATATCTTAATGTGAAAAATAAGCACCGTATTGAAAAGAACAGCTCTCGGTTATGGATGGTTGGAACATACGCATTGTGATTGTGCTGCCTTTGAAAGGACATTCATTCACAGCACTGGGAAATGATTGTGTGTGTTAAGCAACAAAGAGCTTCACGGCCATTGTTTTACAATTGTACAAATGTTACATCACCAGTTTGCATCATCCATGGTGTTGGGGGTCCTCAATTTTATCCGGTGTGTGGGGAATTTTGGGTGGTGATTCTCGCCTCAAGCGAAAGAGGGTGAGATCTATTTTCCAAGACCAGTAACAAAAGTTATTTTCCCATGATTATCATAAAATGATGTGACAGAGAGTGAGAAAGCTTTCTTAAGTGCAGGTTTCTTCAGAGGACACGAGGCCTGATTTAGAGAAGGGTGGTAGGAGGTATAGCTAGGTCTCTTCCAAATTTACTTACAAGACCTCTTAATTTTCAAAAGATGTTGGTCACCATCACTGATGAATATAGTACCATCCACATCTCAAAGAAAAAGAAGAAAGACAGTACTTTTTAGATCTGGGTTTTGACAAAACAGCTTTCAAACAGGCCTGTTGCTGAAAGTACTGAAAGTTTACTTAGAGTTCTCCCCTTTTACCCATTGGCTTTCCTCCACCAGCCTCTTTCTACCATTTGAAGTTGACTTTGTCAATCACTTCTTGTCTCAGCCCACTGGGATATTCATCTCTGTATCCTTCTGCGCCCACTCCAGTGCTTCCAGTGAACTGCATGGGGGACTATTTTGCAAGAATAGCCCTCTCTGTCCACTCTTGCTGGCTCTTTTTTGAATGCCTTGCTCTAACATGCAAACACTGCATGTAATAAAACACTAAGCAAAGACCCATTGGCTTTTCCACTGCTTGTTACTTGTGGTTGATAACTTTCTGGCAAGTATCAGCAGAGGCCATCTATTATTTCTACCTCTTGAGGGAGATTTTGCTTGTGCTGATGCCAGTTATATTGAGCAGCACTGAGGTTACTCGAAGAGGCAAATCTAGAAGACCGCATATCATCTCTGCATTGAAGCTTTGAGGTTCTTGAAGATACTGTAAAGAATAGTGAGACTTCCTCATTCACCAGTGACTTCCTGAAAGTTTCAATGTGAGGTTTACTTTGATGTCTGATGTGTAGGTCTGTTGATATACTGACCAATTTTTTTTTAACCTGCCTGTTGGTCTAGGCTCTCCACTTGACCATGCTAAAGGGTGGGAAACGAATGTGCCCACTTGCAGAAGTGAAGGAATAAAAAAAGACAGAGTTCTGGGTTAAAACATTTCTTTTTTTTACATTGGTAATTTGCTTATAATTAGTCCTGTATTTCAGCTATATTTCCTGAATTTTCTGCTTAAACCTCACCACACAATTAAGAGTATATTTATTTGGGAATTAAGGAAATAAATTGAGCATGCTTTAAAATCCCCGCGTGCGATTTCCAGTTTTTAGGTCATTTAAATTATTAGGATAACAATTTTCCCAGTGCTCCGCTTTGTACTTCCCCTTGTACAATGTGTTCATGCCCCGTCCGTCCTGGCTGTCTGTAAAAAAAACTCTCTAATTAATAACTTCCACATTTTGTGCTCCGGAGCCATGCCAGTACTGTTCCCCGTCTCGACAGCGGATTAGCAGGATTAGCAGGCCCCGGCCCTCGCTGCGAGAGCATAATGCGTCCTCTTCCGCTCTTGAGAGAGGTCTACACAACATTTCTCAACTGAAGGTCAGCAATGGCAAAAAAACTTCACAGGATCAGAGTGACTTTTATGGGAACCACACTGAACTTCCGACTGCGCCTGCAGAGTACGCCACATCAGGGCCGGCGTTAGCACTGGTGGCGCCTGGTTCGACAGTGTTTGTTGGCACCCTCCCAGTGGCCACCTCTGCCACGGATTCCATCACTACCACCATTTACAGTGTTGCTCAAGTTTCCATAACCTCTCTCTCTCAGGTGCATTTAATTAGTTTTATAGCGCCACTCATACCAGTGTAGGGTGTCAGAGCACTTTACATCACACACACATTACACAGAGACATCAATCATACATGCGTAAATCAGTGTATAGGAAATGCTACGTAAGACAGAGGACTACAAGGTGTAGGAGTCGCGTGTCATCCATACTGGTAGGCAGTATAGTTTGAGTGCTTGATCTGGAGAAGCACAAACTCAGAATTTAAAACTTAACAATATGATTGGGGGTTCTCTTTAATAATAAGATTTGATTTCTACCCAGATGAACCCTTTTTGAAACCTTACAGTAGGATAATGAAAGACTGGGGAAAAAATCATAACGCTCTAACATATACCTTGCAGTTTTCATGCATCTCTTTGACAGTTGATAGCTCAGTGTTCTATATTAGGATTTTCACTTATAAACTGCAAGTAATTAAAGGATCTCTGTCAAAAGCAGTAACTCACTGACCTGTTTCAATTGTATGCCCTTTGTGATTTGCATGGTACATATTCTTGCAAGCATATTCTCCCTTTGCACCCATGAGTCAAAACTTCCATTAGACTCTGCTTCTCTCTCCAGGAAGAACATTAATCACCAGAGTCATTTTGACATCTTTATTGTTGCCTGAACATTGCTGGAGTCCAGGAACGCGGCATCAGGTGCTTTAAAAACATCTCACCACCGGAAGTCAGCGTCCAGTGCGGTGGCACCGGTCGCACCGCCCTATAGCAGGCCCTGCGCCATTTCCGCCACTGAGAAGAGAACGCAAGGTCTCCTCCAAAGGGTGGCAGGAGAAAGACGTACGTTTTGCAAAATCATTGCGGCTTGCGTAGCGTCTGGATAGGTGATCTGCTGCAACCAATCAGCAATCCCCAAGGCTGTGCAAGTGCTGAGGGAATGAAATAACAGATTGCCATCTATTAAGTGTTTTAAGAGGCTGAGACAGACAGTTCCTGTTCTCTGCTTTGTGGGTTGTGCTTTGGGATTTGCAGCAATTAGAAATTGTGTACACATTGACTTTCATTGCCATTAGCAAAAAATACCCCTCAGACTCCCCTGCACACATCAACCGACGGTGACAATTGTGCAGTACAGCATGCTTCATTTATGCTATAGCAAACCGTTTCCTTTATAAGCACAGTAGTGTTCAGTACTGCAAGATGCAATCGTAGGGCATCGAGAAGGCCAAAATGCCTAGCAGCGCAGTAATCCCCCCTGCAAAAAGGACTCCCTCACTGTAAGGCGGTGGCGGCAGCTTATTTATGTATCGTAGGCCTATTCCCTGTAGGAGGAGCTATAGAATTATGCATTAAAAGACGGCAGTTTACACCATGCAGTTGTAAAATGTGGAGATGTTGGCTGTGATTTCGGTTCATCCTGAAGTCAGATGGAGCTCAATCCAAATCATGTGTCCTTTAACCCTTTCATGACCTCACAGGAATGCCATTTCATGGTAAAAATGGATAACTTGGTATAAAGCTTCTTGGTTTTTACTTTACAAGGGTGTTTCTAGTTTGCTATTATTGCATTACAAGTCCGCTTGCCACGTACTGAATCCAAGTGTTCATTTTAATTAGGGCTCCCGGTTTTTTGATCATTTTATCTGTATTTATCCTTTTTTATTTTAGGTTTTGTGAAAAAATGAAGCTGAAATGTGTATTTCTACTTTTATTTAACCAGTTAATGTACACTTGTGCCTGAACGCCTGCCAGGTTTCAATGATTTAAACACACTGAGATGATAAAACATTCACTTATAAGAAAACATGCCATTTTTCGACTTAAACTGCTGTTCAAGGCTTTTTATTTAAATTCCTGGTTTTTTTTTAACCCTTTTGCCTGTTCAATCTGCACAGCTGTTGGCCTTGCAGTCATGGTTGACAGCATTTAGAATCAATCAAAAACAACCAGTTTCCGTTTTTATCCACATTTAAAAATAAATACAGACAGGACGTAAATGGTTTTCTGTCTGTATTTATCTGTCAAAGTCAGCAAAAACGGAAAACATGGAGCTTTAATTTGAATTGCTGTCACTTCCACATTTTTAAAAAAATCTTGTAAAGATCAGAGGGAAATATTGATTAAATAGGCTGAACCTAAGAGTTACAATGATACTGACACAGGTTTCAAGTAGTGGTGAAGCAGCTGCTACCCCTGGTGGCCACTAATTGGTTTCAATGGATGTTGGAAATGCCTTTAGCTATACTAGCGATATTATATTCTTGTGTGATATATTGCATTAATTTATTTGAATTCTGATTTGCGATACACCACAATCAGGGCTGTAGGAGTTACGTTTAGAGTGTCGCTGCTGCTTCATTATAATGTTTTTATTAGAAGTATTGGAGATGAAAAGTGGGTGGTGGACCTTCATTTCATTCGACTGCGTCTAGCACAACTATGGATTATTTACTGGTGTAAATTAGTAGATTGTTTTTACACACTTTTTGCCTATCGTATCATGGAGGTAATTTGTGGAGATAAGAAAACTTAAAATGGCCCAGGATATTTTCTCCCTATGTTTTTTGTACGTGTTAACTTTTGATGTTGTGATGGTGCTTTAAATGGCATCTCTTCTCAGATCAAACGTTTTTAGCCGGATTAATAAGGAGAGGCCTGCGACCCCAATAACCAGCACAACCATGGAGGTTGGGATGTAATCAAAAAACCATGAAATTGTATTGCATTTATATAGTGTTTACTACCCCTGACGAGGCATCGAAGTGCTTTTTCAGCGAGTAGCACGCTACTCTGGAACCCAAAGAGGATTAGTGGTGAATTAATATAGGGACCATGCACCTCTCTAGCCTTCCCTCTGCTTTAAATGCATGCAGCAGGATGGGCTGTGTAATCACTTTGCAGATTAAAAAAAATATGTTTTGTTAAAAAAAAAAAAAATCGTCTCATCTTTCAAGAATATGCTTTAAATCCTGCTAGGCTGGACAGAGGCAGGATCATTTAGCGAAGGAGATGGCCATTATTGCCAGTTGATATTATCACTCAGTCTGCACTTCCTGATGTTGCTAGAGGGGATTTACATGACTCTAGTGTTCCCTGTATTCCCCACCCTCAGTCTACGCCATTTGATGCAGAAAGTTTGGACTTACATGACCCCAATAATCCCTGCAGCCCCTACTGTGCACACTTTTCAGAGTTTTCGCCTATAACGTACGAGCAAGTCACCAAACTTCTTTAGGTCACTAAATCCGGATCACTATTGGACCCATGCCCTCCTAAAATAATACACTCTGCGACCGAGTTAGTCGCCTGCCATCTTAAGGAGATATTCAATCTTGCCTTTAAAACTGTTATCTTCCCTAAAATATGGAAAAAGACCTCCATTCTACCACTTTAAAAAAAGCTAACTTGGATAAAACAGATCCAGGCAACTATCGTCCTATTGCCCACCTGCCACTACTGGCAAAACTTCTGAAAAAATATATGAACCAAGAACTGGCCACATTTATCATTAGCAATGATATTCTGGATTCATCACAGTATGGTTTCCGAAGTGGACATAGCATCGAGCTTGCACTGATCATGGCGTCAGAAGAAATCAGGCGCTCTGTAGATAAGAGAGGCATGGCAGCACTGGTGCCGCCCTATCTCTATTTAAATCCTTCCTTTCGGACCGGGAACAATTTGTGGAAATGGACGGCCTTAGCTCCCAGAGAGTTTCAAACTCCCGTGTGGGGTCCCACAGGGCTCGTCCCTGAGGCCGACCCTTTTTAATCTATATGTGGTCCCCCTGGCTAGACTTATTAAATCGTACGGGTTTGCCATGGTGTTATATGCAGACGACACCCAGATCATAGTTTCTATTTCAAATGATACCCGCAACACAGCTCATAACTTTCACGCCTGTGTGCGACAGGTGAGTAGATGGATGTCGGAGAACTGCCTCAAGCTGAATTCTAATAAGACCGACGTTCTTCTTTTTGGTAGAGATTCATCTTTCTGGTCCTCGGACTGGTGGCGCATGGAATTAGGCCCCCCATGCCAGCCACCAAGGCGAAAAACCTGGGAGTCATTTTTGACACCACCTTGTCCTTCTCCCATCATGTGAAAGCGATCACTTCATCTACCTGTTACACATTGAAGATTATGAGGAACATTATTCCTCTCATACCGCTGGACCTTCAGAAAACAGTGGTTTCATCACTAGTTGTGGAGGCTGGAATGTCCTTCTGATTGGCATTAACAAAGGTCTCCTTGTTAAACTGCAAGTTATACAGAACTCTGCCGCCCGATTGCTCTTTGAAATGCCAAAATATTCTTCCGCCAAGCTGGCCCTCAATGCTCTACACTGGCTTCCAGTGGAAAAACGGATTAATTTTAAGGCACTCTGCATCGCCTTTAAGGCACTGCATAATCAGGGCCCTGTATACCTGATTGACCGTTTCTGCTGGTATACCCCGACCAGAAGGCTGCGGTCCTCTTCACACAAGTTGGTGCAGGTCCCAAAATCACGACTTTAAAACTGGGATGGCAAAAGGTTTTAAATATCACAGCCAGATTGTGGAATCGTCTGCCTTGCAACCTCAAAAATTCACCGGACCTGCTTTCTTTCAGGAAAGGCTTGAAGACTTGGCTATTTACTGCATAAATTCGGTAATACATAGACTTTAGTCCTTCTCTTATCTTTTTGCTGGCAGGATGTTGGGTGACAAGCGCCTAGACGCCTTAGGGTATTAGCTGTGCTAAATAAATAAATAAATAATTGGGTTTATTTGTCTTGCTTAGACATATATATATATTGCTTTGTTTATTAATCCATTTTTGCGTCCCTGTTCACACCAGGAGTTATTTCGTACCTTTAACACAAAACTTGAAAGAAGGGCATTAGTGATATTTTTTAAGGATAGTGTGAGTGTGTCCAGGTACCGTTTAATGCCTTCTACCTCTAATACAGGCACAACAGTTTGAAGAAAATCCTTAATTTACTGAACAGTTCTCTTGATTGACAACATGGGGTTTTCTTTTACAATTGTGCTTAGTTTTGCGCTAAGTTCTAAAGTTAGGTTTGTCTTTCAATTACAATAGGCCAAGTGATTTCAGCTGTACGGAAGTTAGATCTGTTTTTTCCTGCTTTTTGTAGTGCCTCATAATCATAAGGTGGCAAAGAATGTCTTATTGCTGCTGATTGTAACCTCTTGCATTTTGTTCTTCCCCTCAGAGCTGCCCAGAAGCTGAACTTGTCTTCCAAAAAGAAAAAGCATCGACCTTCTCCTTCGCTGACTTCGGATCCACCTCTCTTCTCAACCAGCTTCTGTGGAATCCTTCAAACATCCCCGCCGCCTGCCCCGCCATGTCTCCTGAGGGCGGTCAACAAAGTGAAAGACACTCCTGGGCTGGGCAAGGTATGCGTTTCTTCATGAGCCCTTTGTCTGCGTTTGATTTAGTAGGGTGCAACCTACCTTATGGGGACCCCTTACTAAATTAGCCCCTCTCGGTTGTGTGATAATGTGGAATTAGTTCCAGATGTCGATCTATGATGAAGGAGGACCAATGATTGTTTGGAGGCAATTTTGTACAATTTCCCTAACTATATATTTAATGGTGAACCTTTTTCTATTTTATATTCATTCCATGAACTTTATTTTGAGCGGTTTTGTCCTTTTAAAATCAATCCTGGAGGGCCGGATCCATGCCAGATTATTAAGATAACCACCTTTATCTAAATGGGGATATGCTAAAGATCTGACATGGATCCCTCTCTCCAGGACCGACCTTTGAGAACCCTGTTTTAAACCACTGTCAGTCGTGAAGTAGAAGGCTGCATATTGTGTAATCCGTTTGCTTTTCAATAGAACAATAAATAACAAAGCTTCAATAACCTTAAATTCTAGGAATCTAAATTCACTCCTAAGATGCAAGACCTTACAAAGTATTGCTGTGACTAGATTAAAATGGCACATCAAGATCTACCAGAATCCAGGAAATCCTCACAAATATAGATCACTCTATTGGTGTCAAAAATTCTAGAAAAATTGTTTTTCGCATTTCTGTAAATCAATTGGACCTAAATAGCATTTTTTCTATCCTCCAACTTTTTTTGGCTTACACTTTGCAGGTAGACTGCCATTGTAAACTCCTAAGATGAATTACTCTCGAGAGCAGCTGGGGGACAGGAAACTTTGGTTGTGCCTGTCCTGTTCCTTGAGTGCTATGGATTATGAGTTACTTTATTATGTGGTACCAGAAAATCGGGGCCGAAATATCCTCGGTCATAAATAGTGACCTAAATATAATCCGCAGAAATGTCGCCCCATTGGAGTTAATGAGAGCAAATCGACACCCAATGGCACAATATTTTTGTAAGTCATATTTAAGTCAGACGATGTTTCTGTATATGTTCTGACACATAACTTCTATAAATAAATTCCTCAGTAAGAAAAACTGGATTCAACGAGTTTCTCGTCAACCAGAAACAATGGGTGGTGATTTGTAACTATTTAGTCAGAGCCACTGGTCTGAGAATCAGGGGTGGGCGAAATTCAGATAAATTTGGCAGAATTACATAAAATTACAGTTAATTAAGCGAAATGCGGATCTGTTATTTAGCACTATATTTGATGTGAGGACGCATTTTACACTGAAAAATTGAGCAAACGGGACAGGTGTTGTGGGCAGCTGCTGCTCGCATACTGGCTGTTAGCTTTGTTCCTGTGCACTCACTGTAAAGTTTTGCAGCAAACAGCACACAATTGTGTGATGTGGCATAATAGCGTAATTTGTAGGCAGTACGTTAGCATTTTTTGTATTTCGCCCAGGCCCAGTTCGAATTTAGGGTCCTTCATGTATCATCATCATTTTCCATTCTTTTTTAGGTCCAACTTGACATTGCAGCTGTGTATAAGATTCTTTACATGTACATAGAGTGAGCTTCCTATGCACCCCATAGGATATTTACCCACTCACTTTATGCTACTGGATGTTTTGCGTATCATCCTTCATCCTAGGGAGTGCTTACATTGCAAAGCATGAGAGACTATTTTACATCTCAAAAGGACACTGAACCCACACATTATATTCTATAGCTCATAGAACTTTGTATATAGAAAGCAATCCTTTTTTGTTTTGCTTTTTCAGTTCAGCAGGCTTTTGGAAAACATTTTACTAAGGATCTATAATGGAATCCAGAACAATTGGCTTTCCCGGTACTTGCAATTTCAAGTCACCCACACTAATGCTCCTGATGGGGAGTCCTGTCCGTCAGTCCTATGCCATGACACAATAGTATTGATCAGTAGCAGGCACAAAGGAGGAATCATTCAACCTACCAATGTGCTTTTCCTAAATTCAGCCGTGCGAAAGCTGGTTGGTAGCTGGTTGTGCATTCACATCCTATATTGTTCTTTTTCTTTTGTTGAGACACATGCCATGCTCCCTGCTACCATACCTCTGTCTTAGTATAGCATACATGCCAACATTTTAGAAAAGGAAAGTGGGAGATTTTGAGAAATAAATCAGGGGAATGCATTTTCCCAATGGACTTCTACTGAAGCAGAAACAATTTTAAGCGGGAGATAGGTAAAATGGCGCCTGAATCTGGTCTATTATCATGTCTGGTATAGTTTGGAAATAAGTGTTGTTTTTTTAAGCTAATTTTAGTATTGTGTGAACACTCTGAGTTGCATTCACATTCTACCCACTGAGGGGCTGCAGTTGATTTAATCATCTTGTGTAATAAAGACTGTGAGTTCCTCCAAGACAAGAGAGGTAAAGAATTACAGGTACTCAAATGACATCAGATACAAAAGAAAGTAATATGTATACCTCAAGAACCTGAAAGGCCATAAGACACTTTGCAATATGAAGCTGAGATGAAGAACAGAGTTCTTAACTTGACTGCAAGCAGCATAAAAAGAGGACTAGCATAGGGAGACCAGTCATTGGTTGTAGGTTTTCTGCTCTCATTCTTCCTCATTTGTCGAAGGCTTAGATTGGTATGTCGCCTCGTGGAGGCATCTAAGAATAACATAGCTATCACACTGGCAGCGTTTTAAAGAAGGCCTCAGAGCATGCACATCTGAACTTTCTGCTGACATGAATTGAATAATTTGGATGTCTACAGCAGGAAACTGGTAAATTGTTTTGATAAATTACAATGCTAAATTGAAGACCTGACCTTTCAAATGTGGGCTGCTTCCAAATATGAAATTGAAGAAAATAATACATCTGCAGCATTATGACATCTTTGATGCCAGAGACTGAGGTTATGAATTTACAGATGTAGCCCTTCTGAGGCAAGAAAATGTCCCTCTTTTGTGGAAAGAGCTTTGTGTCACCATGTAGTTTCCTCCCTGAAATACTGAATCTCCCGGTATTCCCAGTTATTGCTTAAATGTTGGATACAAAGCAACTTGTGAAAATGATGGATAGGAAGCAAAGGTTCATGAATGGCAAAAGCATGAGTGGGTTGAAAAGGTCACAGTTATCACCTGGCTTCTTGAATGATGCATGTCCTGTTTACTGGCCCTCTTGTAGGTAGACTTTAGCAGGACTACTGAACCTTAGACCAATGTCAGAGTGGGAAAACATTCCAAATCCTTGAGAAGTGTAGTTGATTAGACATTTAATAGCGTTTGTATAGGGCATTGTGACCCCTTAGCAGGTTGGGCAGCTGATTGTGAAGCTACTCTATGCATTACACATGGTTGTCAGAGTGAGGTACTACAGTGTGGTCTGTGTCTGAATCATCATGTGCTGTGCGTGAAGTTCAAAGGCATGCCACAGTTGTGTCGCAAGAACTTGTGGTTGCAATTGAACATGTAAGTAAGTAGAGAAATGCAAGAGAGATAGTCACAATGCAGGTGGGTGTATGACGTGGCACAGTGGAGGAGAGCATCAAGTTATCTTGGTTACTGGGGAGGAGGAGGCAGATGGTGCTCAAGGCAATTCCTGGGTTGTTCAGCATGAATTTGTGTCTTCTGGATTGCCAGAGGTTGTGTTGACCTGTTGAAAAGACAGGCCATGGAGTGCTTCACAAACTGCGTCTATGCATCTGTGGTTGACATATGCACATTTCCTAAATCTATAAGTGCGTACTTCACTAGTTACGGGCCGAAGCTCTTTTAGAGACAGTAGCCAATGCCGGTGTTACGATGAAAAAAGATATGATGTTTTCTGTTGAATACAGAAAAACCCCGAAGGGCTTTTCTGTGTGCTAAGGAAAGGAATACTGTAGTAATGAAGTGGAAACCGCCCCGCCCCCCCCAACATTTGTTAATATTTTCACCTTACTTTGGCTGCGAGTTCCTTGATGAAAGCAGTCACTGAGTCGTATGAATTAAAAGTGGATTGGTATTGTAAAACATGTCAAATCCAAGTCCTGTGCTGTGTCCAGTATGTTAGTGTATTTAAGGCAGTGAATTGGGAGACCAGTGAAAGCTTTTGGGCACCACAGCCAGCACTCATTATGCTAAAATTATCCAAGTTAAGTAGTAAGTCAAAAAGAGTCAAGAGAGAAATCAACAAGGCCTCAAGATCTACAACTTTCAACTTTGCCTCACCCAGAACATCACCATTGCCTCCCCATCAAACACATAGCATTAATAATTAGAGTGATCATCTGGCCCCACTTGAATTCTGTATCAACTCCTCTATACTGGATGTACATTGGGGATTATGACAATAAAGGCCATCCAAAATATGGTGGCTAGGTTAATTTTAAAGTAAAGGCCTGGGCTGCATTGTTCTAGCCGTAAAATGTCTCAATTGTCTTCCAATTGTGACAAGTAATTTATGATACTGTTCCTCAGCCACATGGCAATCTTCATGTATCTCAGTTGTTGCTTTCAGTGGTACAGGCCAAGTGAGGGTGCTCAGACCCAATCAAAGACAACTTTCTAGTCCTTTCAACAGCCCATTAATCTAAAGACAGAGAAAGACCAATCTTAAACTCCTTACTAGCCACTATCAAAGACATAAAGATGACCCCACCTTCAAGGAAAAGCTGAGGCCCCTTATAATCTGACAGCACTTCGACACAGTCCTTGGCCCCCCGGCATACTGATCCAACTCTTCCATCCTTCGGTGACCTCCCTATTTCTACTTTCTACTGTCCACCATCTTAGTTGTAGCATGTTGCAAAGCATTCACCTAGCAATTGCATGCAGCGACCAACAACTACCCAAAATAGATGCCTTCGAAAAACTTTGCTACACTAACTTCTCTCCAAATCTCATATAAAGCATGCTTATTATTTAAAGGTTTGTTTTATGCAACTGAAAAGGGAAATGGAAAGCATAAATGGGTTGCCGTAATGCGTGGGATTTAGAAACCTGGATCATGTAGACCTGTTTCTGATGTGATTAAACCCTCAGGAATTGAGCACTGCCAAGATTTAGGTTGATGTATACCATAGATGATTCAATCATAGTGGTATTTTAGTGTGTGATTACTTTTTGGCAAGCCTTTTCCTACGCATTGATATACTACAAAGAACGTACAGTGTGAAGCATAGCAGACACTATAAGCTGACACCACAGCATTCAGGTCCCCAAGCAATCCTCAGCTTTCTGGTCGTTTTCCTAAGATTAGTCTACCAAAATCCTGGAAAGTGAGAAGATTAGTATTAGAAGATCTTCCCAAAAAGAACTACAACTTTTTTTTTCCTGGATCCCTGTTGATCAAGGTAAATCAAAAATCTGGCCCCTGTCAACACGTTATGTCATTTAGTTGTTAGTTGCCGTACAATGAAAGCCAGGTGGGCGGCTGGGTCTAACAGGGGATCTCTTGAAACTGGATTGCTGGCTGTTGAATAAAAGTGAAGCGCAATGTGGTGAGATTTTTTGGGTTGGATCTCTGCCAAGCGTACTGAGCTTACATTGTCTTGTAATATTCATATTCACAAAATGTAATGCATATGTTTTTTATTTTGTTCAAACTTCTCCAGAACATTTATTTTGTTAGGAATCATCTAATGAAAGCTGATTCCCTGAAGACTTGATATATATTCTCATGCCTTCAAAAATGTACCTTCTTTCAAGCGGTGTCTCATATGCCATCATTGCACGTCCCATTTTATATAAGCAGATTGTCGCCAGTTTGAAACTCAAACAATTAATTATAATATATAGTCCAACAGACTGCATTGAAAAAATCCAACGTAAGCCTGCCACTGTATATTTCTTTTTCTTGACTGTCCTCGTCTCGCATTTTCCCCAAATCTTAAGTTACAAGACTTGCTTTTGCAACTATCCAGACTTTTCGTATGATTTCAAAAAGTATAAAATAGTTGCCTTGGTAAGTAAAGGAAATAGTATATAGGAGGACAAGGGCATCAAATGGCGTGGATGATACCCCATGATTTATTGTATGCTGGGAATTCTTGGTTATATGATGCAAATATCAGTAACACATTTACTTGTCCCTAAAGCATGCAGATAGGTGAACGGCCCTACTGGCCCTGCATCCTAACATTGAAGCAGCCTGTCTGACTACTGATGGATTTTTGTGTACGTAGAGAATGTATCTTCTCCCATCAGAGAATATTCTAAAACATCTGACGTTAGAGAGTTTTCTTGCATGACACATTGTTCAAATCATTGTGTTCGACAAGCCAAATGTATTCATAAAAATCAATAAAAGTTTCAGATTTTCTTTCTAGTCTAAATAATGGTGCCCACCGCATTACTGAAAAAATAACAAAATTCTAAGCAAATTAATTTTTTTAAACATATAATATAGGTGGTAACTAAAACACTAAAATCAGCTGTGTGCTATGCTTCGTTGGCTAGTTAAGGTTTTCGTGGGCACGGTCCGACATGGACCATTTTCAAATGCTGAATGGCAGAAAATATACTATAACTTCCTAGTAGAGGTGGGCGAGCCAGCAAATTTACAGGGAGAGCCATGCCAAGGGCCAGGCTTGGCTTTAAGAGATTGAGCACGAGTGTATTTCTTTGGGACATGGGAGCGTGCCACTTAGAACATTAGATCCCTGCATTGAGTGTAATTCATTAAAAGTGATATTTTGTAAATATGATCCTAGAAACCGCCATGACACTCCGTCCTAATTATGGTACCATTAGTTAATCGAAGATGCATGTTGAGTGCCATGTGCCCAATATATTTGGTTTATGCTCCTAGAGCAATGTTAGTCTACTAAACCATGTTCAAGGGAAGACTTTGTGTAGCCTCATCCTGAAGTGATGTCCTTCAAGGTGCTCTGAAATGCGATGATGGTGTAAAAAGCAGCCCAAGGGAATAAAGTGTTTGCTGAGGATCAAACCGGTTTTTAAATTGGGAATCCGGAATTGATTACAAGTTTATTCGTTTTGCATTGTGCAATTCCAGCCACTAGATTGATATAGAGATACTTCAAAGTTACTTCAATGGTTAATGCATTGTCTGTAATTACGTGTTGAATCAAGTTGCCACCAGAAGGCTTTCTGAATAAAATTACAATGTTAAGTAAAGTGAAGGAAAGGAACTGAGATTTAACAAAGAGACCGACTGTAGGAGAGGCTTAGCAAAGACAATTACATTTATCAGCAAAAGAAAAGGTGTAGGAGATCCAATACCATCACACGTCACAAGTGATGGGCACCGCTCAGCTGCAAAGCTGTTGACAGACTTTCATACAGAGCTTTTGCACCATACAAACTTTTTGCATTTTGAATTAACCCCTGAGGGTGGACGAGCAGGTACAGATAGACCATTGGGCTCTTCAAAATATCCCATTCTGCATAAAGATTGCACAGTGCTGACCAGCACTGAGGATGGGCGCTGTGCAGAAGCCACAGCTCACTTAATTTTCAGCTCCAGGGTCCGAGATGACCTCTTGCTCAGTCAGAGACAGGCATCAGGCTCTTCCAAGGCCCACCCAAATCTACTTTCTATCACCATTGCTGAATACACTCAGCCTAGTTTTCAATATGGCCATCTAAGGTAATAAGAGAAATGACCACTTTTCAAGACCACTTCAGTCTGGCTAGAGTTAGATACTTTAAAGCCATATTGCCATCCTTTTAGAAGTTTTAGTGTTCAGAAGAGTGAAGCTAAGCACAAGCTGAGCGGCATCTGAAGCAGAAAAAAAAGATGCAATGCCTCTTCCTGGAAATGGGCTGACGTCTCTTATTAAAAACATTTGCAGCAAGCAGGGCCATATGGATTGTGATTCTTTGCATCCCTATACACTTCTGTTTTTCAGGAGGCTGGTCTCCCAGCTATGGTAGATGATGAATAAATCCTATATCAACACTAGTTAGCCCCCTACCTTCTAAGCATTCCTGTGGGTGGCGATTCATAAGCAGGCAACTCACAGATGCCCCTCCATTAACTCCTTAACTAGCTGTGGGCATGTACGGTCAATAATGTCTCACATAATGTAGTCTCTTGGTATTTTGCGTCATATCCCTGTGGAGTTCTTGATATTACATACTACCTTCTAGTATAGCACGTCTGCAAGACATAGAAGGAGGGTGAATAGGGAGACCCTACAGTAGAAGTAATCCCTAATAATCGAATGTTCATATAGGGTTCTTGGGAGTCGTAGTAAGAGGGAATCGTGGGCTGCCACTGAGTGGCACAGGCCACAGACAAGCTGTCTCTGCCTGCTGCAGCCACCGTTGTCAGCTTAACAATTTTGGGGGACCTGGGCAAGAAATATTTTGGTGGCCCCTGTTCGGAACAACTTTGAACTTTATTACCCATTTTGTGCTATCTCAAATCAGTGGCGTAGGAAGTGGGGTGCCGTGGGTGGGTGGGTGGATGCGTGCCACCCCGGGTGTCATCACTGAGGGGGGTGACAAGGCGGGAGTGACAAAATGGCAAAAATATGTGTTTTAAACAGATATTTTTGCCATTTTGTCAAGCGGGGGGTGACAAAAAGAAATCCGCACCAGCTACCACCTGACCTTGCTACGCCACTGTCTCAAATCCCCTGATGCCAAGTAATATAGACTTCAGTACAAAAGGTTGAGACACAGAAACAGACCGAAGTGAGATAGAGAGAAATGTCACTTTCTCAGCCCTGTGCAATTGCCCACTTCGCGTATGCCTTTTGCTAATGCCTTTTCCATACATCTGTGGCAGCCCTCCCTGAGAAGGAAAGCCTGATGCATGTCAGAAATGTTCTGAAACCCCACAGCACTGAGATGGCACTTGCAGCAGAACTCGGTGTCTTATCGGAGTTCCATCTTCCCCGTCCATCAGAAGCCCCCAAAATCCCACAAGCTGTGGGATGCCGGGACACAACCCAGGCACAAAAGCAACTCCTTGCTCAGCTACCACAGAATCCTGTGAACAATTAAGTTGGGCCCAGGACAGTTGCCACTTCCGTACATGAATTTAGTGCAGACGGGGCAGACAGGAAAGAGAGTGTTGTGAAAGAGAATTTGCGATTTATGGACTTCAGCCTTGGAAGGTTTTCTGTGATGCTAGATAGTAACCTTCCCTTCTTATCACCTTGACTTTAGTGAGTCTTAAAGTGGTCACCTCTTTCTAAACCGGCCCAAAAAATAACTGAGTTATAAGTAAGTAGGCAATCTCGCCTTATTCAAGTTCTGTTGTGGGCAAAGAAGATATATGAAAGATGTAATTCATGACAATTCACACAGTACCACATTGGGTCCCATCATTTCGGCTCTCATCACACGCTCTCCGGATGAAGAACCAATATCACACACTGAGCACAAAGTGAGCCAGAAAACCCTTCTTGTGGTTTAATATTTGTCCTTTTTCTTTCTTGAAAAATCAATAAAGAATTGAGATTTAAAAAAAGAAACCCCTACAGAGAGCGGGTGTCCAGTTTGTGTCTGAAGGGCCGGGCAGCCAACGCCTATTGTTTTTTTTTTAATAATCCTGCTAGGGTGTCAGTGACAGCCTCAGGAGCCTTTGTTGCTTGTTATTTTTTGAAGGGCAAGATAGTCAACCTGGATAGTGCTGGTCTGTAAGGGCCGCCCCATCCAGTGTTGGCCAGGTGGTGATAGGCTCAAAGCCCCTCCCCTTCAAAGCCCCACCCTCTCGCAAACAGTGAAATTGTTTTCAAAGTTTCCAGGTCTGAAGATGGTGTAAGTAATCACAAAGGCGCCACACTGTTGTTTTTAAATTATCTGCTACCTTGAGGTCAAATATCTCTCTCTTTGAGGGTGTCTCATTGTGATGGGAACAGGCAGAACTTAGGTTTCAGCCGTTTCCATAATACAAATCCTTTCATTGTCTTCCTGTACATCAACGCTTATAATTAAGGCTCCCAGTTTTCCGTTTTTACTGATTTTTACAGATAAATACAGACAGAAAACTATTTATTTTCCTGCCTGTATTTATGTTTAAAAACGGTAAAATACGGAAAAAATGCCTTCTTTGGATATTTTTTTTCTGCGGTCAATAATGAGTGCCAGGTCAGTAGGTGTACAGAGTGAGAGGTAGGGGATATTAAAAAATACAATAGAATTCCTAATTAAGCGTAATTAAGTGCAGATCTACATTTTCTTATGCTATTCTACGGTGGGAGTGTTTTCAGATAATGCTATGTTGCACTGTATACTGCTGAAACCTTTTGGACATTCAAATGGGAGTATACATTTATCAGTTAAATAAATGTGGAAAAATACCCATTGCAGCTTCATTTATACAGAAAACACAAAATAAAAATGGATGAATACAGAAAAAAATAACAAAAAAGAAATATGGATATATACAGATGGAAATGTCTAAAAAATAAATACCATAAAACTAGGAGCCCTACTTATAATATGGCACCCAGACACGTTCTCTGCTTTGAAGGCCGATTGCAGCTGGCATTGAACTGTTCTTCGGGGCCTGGGAGTCTGGCTTTATTGAGCTTTGTTTGAATAAATGCAATATCTGAAGTTTGTTGCGAGATTTATTGTTCCTTCTGTGCAGCTAGATTACTGGGGCATACACTCTTGCACCTGTCACAAAAGAAAATAAAAACAGAAAACTGCAATATTGAACAGTGATTACTTCTAAACAAAGCCATTCCTGTGCTGCACGCAGACCCCCTGGGCAAACCCAGGATATGGCATTATGGCCAGAGGTGTCCACTTTGGAACTGGGGACCCAGGTTCGAATCTAGGCGTCGGTTCAACACCCTGTGATTCTGGGCACGTCACCTCCTCTCCCTGTGCCTATAAGAACATGAATGCGACCTTGTGTAAGGTAACTTGTGCTGGTATAAAGTGCTCCAAGCCCTTCAGGTCTAGCCCGCCTTTTGTAAAAATGCAAGAAAATAAATAAAACGGCTCTCTTTAGGTTAAAGAAAATAACCTTTGGCAGTTTACAGCATTGGTGCCCACGTGCTGATTTTTACGTAGCAGTGAACAGAACTCGCATAACACATCTCCTTGCACCCACCCAACACAACTCAGGTGGGCCAGTAGATGGGTATCTTGTCTCCCCAACACCGCTCCTAGCTTCAGTTATTACACCCACACAATATGTGCCAAGCTCAAGGCTAGCCAAATAACCGACTCAGAAGATGAAGGCTTTTGACAAATCTTCGGCCACACCCATTGAAGGCGATAACGCACCCCTCTGTTAATTATTAAAACACAGGTATAATTAACGACACCTAGAATCATACATACTCTACTGACTTTGATGTTACAGCTCACAAACGCTTTTGGCAAAACCTTCGGCCACGCCCACGAAACGCCATATCAGTGGCATCTATTAATTATTAAAAACCAATTTAGATTGAACAAGTACTGACTTTGATGGGACAGCTCACAAGCCCTACCTGACTGCAAACGATGTTGGAATGCTCGAAATCAGGGTGTGAAAGTTTTGGAGCCTGGTGACATGTACGGCTTGATTAGGACAGAAGGTGCGCTTTAACACATGGATACCCTCAATATATGCAGTTTCTCCTCATGAAAATCTGTTTTTCCTCACTACTTTTCATAGGGTTTTGGTTTTTGGTAGAACATTGGAATGTTGAGAGCTCCATTGAAGGCAATGGCGATGAGAGTTTGTTCCATTATTTACACTATTAATTTAGGACATTCAGATCTGCATGGTAACATAATTGCTTCTTTTGGCATTGGGAGCTGGATTTATCAATTTGTATGAGCTTGTACCTTGTGCTTGTTGACATGCAGATGAGAGTGGGGGTTGCTCACCCTAAGGGCAATTCACCTAATATTCATGTGTTTATTAGGGTTTATTGTTGGGCACTACACTATGCTAAGGTGCCGCTTGAGGGCGCTTGTCTGCCATTGCCATATGGACATGGTAAAGGTAGAAGTACCAATCTCCAATCTGATTGGTGGGACCCTAGGAAGAGGGTGGGCACGGGATAAGATCAAGGAAATCATGTGTTCTATTTTGATCTACTGCGTTGACTCATGATACGCCAACCCGATTTTATCTCTCTGATTGGCAATGTAACATATTGATTGGCAGCTCTATAGCTGATCTTAGATATGCTTGAGGGGTTTTTGTTTCAGTAAAACTGACTACGAACTGCTAGGAAAAGAATTCAAACCTCGACATTGATAGGTAGAGCTGAGGCTTCCATAAGGCAAGGTAAGGCTGAAGCTTTTTAGCACCATCTACTGGTGAGTCCTAATTAAAGTTAAAGGCACTGACTATTGTCTCACTGTGCCTGACGAATAAGAATATGCCCATGGCTTGACTGCTGCTTTGTAAAAAAGAATATCTGCAGAAAAAGTTGCATTAACATTTTTTAACCCCTACTGCTTCCAACATTGGAAGACAACACACAGATGATGTAGCAAGCACACTATACGCATAACATGCTCAATAACAAACCACAGGCACAATGCTTCTTTCAGATCTTCCTCTGGCTGTGGTACTTATTGAGAAAGGCTGGAGAGACCAGCATAGTGCTCCATGTAACCATTCTCCATTGCTTGAAAGCTCCCCGTATCATAGAAGCTGTGAGGCTCCTACTGCCAGAGAACGTGGCGTGATATTCAAGCTCAATACATGTTTATCAACCAGAATGAAAAAGACCATGTCATCTGGCTTTAAGTTCAGTGGCGGCTGCCAGTTATTGGGAGTGGTGAGCCGGGCACACAGCCGCTGGGAACACAAAACATACACAACACACAAAATATACATAAAAAAGAAAAAGAGACAATTACCTGACCACGTTCCTCACCCCGGACCCAATCTTCCTCTTTCCTGCAGCACGGAACCAGTCGACTTGCAACCAATCACGGTGCTGCTCTGCAGTGCCAGGATTGGATGGAGCGTCCTGGCTGGATGCTCCTACAGGCCCTTTAGGCCTGTGCTTGGTCTCCACCCAGCTGTCTAAGACAGCTAGGTGGAGAGCTTCAAAGTGTGCATATCACTTTGGATGGCGCAAGACAGCTGTCTAAAGTGATTTGCACACTTTGGAGCATCCAGCCAGGGCTGGACTGGCCGTTGCGGGCACCGGGCATTTTTTCCCCGGTAGGCCGCCAGGAAGGGGGCCTGGTTTTAGGCCCTGGGAGGGGCGTTTTTGTTACCGGCGGCCAGCAATATCGGCCCCCCGTAACAAAAATGGCCGAAATCGGCCGTATCAAATAGCTCGACCGCACCCCCTGGGGGCCGGCCGAACTGTTTGCCAGGGCCGGTTTCGTTTCCCTGTCTGGCTCTGCATCCAGCCTGCCACTGCTCCTGTCCTCTGCTGCCAGTCTGAAGTAGAGGACACACCCCATATGTCTCTGGGCTCAGGGAAGGCTGGCTGCTACAGCTCGCACCACGGTAAAACATAAAATGGCAATGAAATCTTTTCATTTTATACTTATCTGCGCAGCTCGCAGCGTTCGGGAGGGTGACGCTCCTCCGCCCAAGTGAAGTAACCGCCACAGTTTGAGTTTCTATAGATCTGAATAAAAAATAAATAAGCATGTGACTGCAGGCTGAGTGTGCTATTTCAGACCCTAATTCTGCCCTGTTACTCTCTGGCTGTGATCAAGGGGGGAGGAGTAAAAAGCATGGGAAATCAGGCTGCTGGCTCAGGGGACCAATACACCTGTTGCCAGGATTTGTTTTTGAGCTCATGGTCACAGGTTGGAATTATGTGGGTCCACTCAGCCATTCATCCTTCATAGGTCGATCACCCTAATGAATCTAGACTGAAAAAGAGAAAATACCATTCTGCAGCTAATCTGGTTGGCGAAGTGGGTTACCTGGGTTTCACTCTGGTACAACATTGAGATGCAACCGGATGGAAATTCATGCTGTTCCATGTTCTTTCTTCCCTGTTCAAAGAGAGCCTCCAATCTTTTCACAGGATTCAATCTTGCTGTATACCCCACCCTCCCCTTTCCTAGAATTGCGTCTGAGAGTATTTTACTGCTCTGTGCAGGTTTCACTTTAAACAAGCATTGGCAATACCTATAGGTCTGGCATTGGCCGCTACCCTTTCAGCTTTGTCAATGCCTGTTTTGTTCTGCCATGGGTTTTGCAAAGCGTTATTGTTGGGGAAGCAGCCAGGACTGCATCAATCTAAAAACAATTGGCTAAAAACAAGAATATTTTTTGCCCAGAGCAGTCCCTGGCCCTTAAGGGCGCTACTTTTTATGTGTATGTGCTCCTTGTGAAAGAACAGACAGTGAGTTGACAAGTGGCCCCTGGCGTAGTGGGCGGAACTAAAATCAGAATGATACAATAACAGACCAATGGATGAAGAGGGCTGGCTGAAAGCCCCTCCATATAAGTAAGAATATTACACATATAATTTTAGCAAAATCACAAAGCCTTCGCTAAAACCAGACCTTAAAACGGTCTACAGGGTATGTTTCAAAAGCTGAATGGTTGGGGGTGTTGTGCTTCCCAGCAGGGTGGAGGTTGGCTCCTGCATGAAATATCCCTGCTAAATGACTTTTGCGCCTTCGATTGGAGGTGCTTCTCTGGGACGAGAACCACGGCACATGTTGGTGCCACACAAAGGCGATCATCGCATATTGTCAAGAGACCTGTTGTGTGATGTGATTCTGTCTGGGATCAGGCATTCATGAAAGATTCAGCGAGTTAAAATGATGGCGGGGGCTCCTTCAACTCACAAGTCTTCAATATTTTAGAGGAACAGAAGAAGAAAAACATAGGGAGGGCAGCGTGCAGGGCGTGTACCTCAAACCAAGAGCTGAGAAGAGGTGCAAATATGAACTATAACATTTATTGGACTTTCGAGACAAAACTCCCCCAGATTATTTTTCGATTTCACTTGGTCAGGATTGTCAGAATAGGGAATCTTTGAGTAACTTTTGCACCCGTTATTCATAATCTGGTGAGCTTTGGTGCAAAAGGGATCTATTTTCTGTGGCATAAAAGTGCAGTGTACTGACCACTAACCTGGGGCTCTTGAGCAGCATGCTGGCTAGCGTAAAGCACTTCAATGCCTCCACAGAGGTATTAAGCGCTATATAAATGCAATTACAATGCAATACAATGTGCCTGTGGCTGTGTGTTACAATGGGGAGTTTGCATTGTTGTGGTAAACACTATGGAGAACGGGCCAGCACTGAGACATTAATTTGTGTTTCCTTTGTGGACCAGAATTGCACTTTGTGACACACTCGTGAAAATAGTGCTCGTTTCTGAGTGAAATAGAACTGGTTTGGAGACAATTTAAGGCCTTTTGATGAAATTCGATCTAAACCAGATTTTCTAACTATCTAAATCTCGAATTTTGAGTAAATTTGTTTCACATAATGCTTAGTCTTGCCTGTATATAATAGGCGTCAATTGCCAAAATCTCTATTGCGAATCCTAGTGTAATCATGCTTCTGGCACATCATGGGTTTCTTCGGTTGTTTTTAGCGCCCACGCCACAAACTGAATAGCTCCTGGGACTGGCTTTCAAGAGGTGATCCAGAGAGCATATATATGAGTGAGTAAGTAGGGGGGACAGTGAGTGTGCATCTGAGCCTGGCACACCAAAGGGAGGAGGAATTAGGAAGGTGTAATAAGCAAGAACTGGTGTCCACAAGTATGTGTTGAAGGTATAAGATCACACAATAAAATAGAAGTGGTTGCTTCTACGTCATGATTTTGAGACAACACGTGTAAAACCTACAATTTATGGTTCTTTATTTGTAGCTTGCGCAAATATTTTTAATGTACAGGTGTACTTACACCCTTTCGAGAGTGGAAGGCACACATTTACCATTAAGCACCCACCATTACATGCCAACACACAGACCATCATGCATACAAAACAGCCAGCGATTACCAGTGCTCTACAGTATCATCTCAAGACCTAAGTCACACCACCATGCAACCATTTACTGACACAAGTAGTCTCCCAAACACCGCTATTTCACGCTCTCTCAAGAATTAATAGGGTTGGGAGTTAAGGTGGAGTTATATGCTTTGGTTGGGATTCAAGGCGTAGGACGCAATTCCAATCATGAATTTCCTGACTTTTCAGTTTTTATGGCAACACCACTGTTACGATATCTTAACTCCCTCTCAACTTTAGCTTTTATGTTTTAGGAAATATATAAAACTTTAGACATTTTCCCTGGCAGACAGTATCCTTAAACACTTGACACTCAGGTATAGTGTTGTTGGCTATCATTTGCTTGTGTTTGGTGACCGGGGGTCCTCTTCAGAGTTCCAGCTACTGGTTTCTTATTTTGCCTTCTGACAAGCACATCATGCTCTGCAGGCTAGTTGGATCCATGCTCAACTATTTCATTTGATCTATAAAAATGTACTTTTACCTGTACAAATTTCACCAGGTAAAATTTGATGGAATATATGTGGGGAAAAAATGACCATCGGTTGTCTTGCAGCTTTCACTGTAGGAAAGAATGGGAATTTACCAAGTTTTCCCAATTCTGAGGTGCAGAGCTCGGAATGGGAATGTAATAACCGCACCCGGTAAATAGTGCACAGGCGGTATCGGAATTTGCTGTATTACCTTCCAGAATTCTGGAGCCCTTAGGATAACACCCCGTGTCTCGAATAAGCTAAATAATTTAATTTATTTATTTAAACTCAATTTGGGACGGGAAAGGCCGCCAGCTGAAATGTTAATTTTATTTTGTGGGCATCTCTACTATCACCGAAGTGATGTATGTGGCAGAGGGAGCTTTGCAGCCATGTTTTCAATAATTCACTGAGGTACACACATTTTTTGTCACTTATTGCTCAGCACATGTAATATGTGACTGTGTAGAAATGCACGTTTGGAGCACATGACTTCACGTATTCTGTGCTGTCGGTTTTCAAACCAATCAGCATTTGGCTACAAAAAATTACGTTTTATTTAAGAGCAGTGTGTGGTTACGAGGCAAAGAACCTGTTTGTGGATCACTAAAACCAAAATATCTGTCATTTCCAGTAAGATGGGCCAGTGAGTTCAAACACTTGCTGCTGACATCAATGACCTGAAGGCCACAAGTTTGAATACTGACAAGACAGTCCCGGGTTTTCATGCTTCCGAGGTTGGTAAAGACAGTGCTGACAAGATACAGCTTTACAATTTAAGAGATCTTTGGGCAAGAGTGGCCCCCTTCATGAAGATTCAGGTGTGGTGGGCAGTGTTATATCACTGGGATCAGGTGTCCCTTAAACTGCCATAAATTCAGTTACATTCCTGGGGAAATGCCCGTGCAAGTGCACTGAGGGGCCAAAGTCATAACCCAGTGGATGGCCATAACGATGCTGGAAACAGCGGTGCAAAGGTAATCGAGGGCAACCAGCAAAGAAGGGCTACCCCACAGACCTTGTGGTTGGCCTGTGGGAGTAGCCACATTTGAAAGGACCAGCCGCCTGGAAGCAGTAAAAGCGCCTCCCAACCCTGAAACACCATTCAGTAGTTCCTGCATTTGAGACCCTTTTACCATTCACTGGCTCCTATTGGATAAGGCACACATTGTAGCACTGAAAATCATAGGAAGAGTGTAGCAATGAGACAAAAAAATAATCTGATGCTACAGAGTAAAGACACCCCCAACACCTCCTCACAAAATAGCCTAAGTGAGGGCAGCTCTACTCAGCAGGTGGTGCAGACAGCAGGCCTCGCTGCAGGAGAACACAGGGTTAGCTCCCAAAGTAGACACATCACTTTCAGCCCGAACCTGCCTAAAGGCGGGCGACCATGGACAAACTGGCAGCATGTTAAGTAAGGAATCTGTAGGGAGGATCTACCCTAACAGGACCTAAGACATGAATCGCAAGGCTCGAAGGCTGGTTCTACTGAGATTTGATTAACCAATCTTCCCTACCTGACGAAGTCCTTCATTACTCTGTTCTCCTCAACTGACCTACTTTAAACAAGATATCTAAAAATGGACAACCCTGTGCAGAAATCAGCTCAGTGGACTATCAATATAAGAAATACCATAAAGGGACCTGCACAGCTGATCAAAGCTGCCGGTTTATGGAAATCCATAATCTGCATGCCTGTCTCACACTTCTTCATTCATCACATTGCTAAGCGCACGCCCCATAACACGATAACCACACCTCGGTGGTCTTCACATGTGGCATGGAAATACTTCCCGCATAGGATCAAAACAAAGACAACATCCTACCACCTACACACCCTACACAGTGTAGCGAATAGTGACTTGTGTATGTTTAGTGCTACGAGGTCTCAGTCTGTGTCAGAAAGCACTGTGAATATGTAAGTCATTATTTTAAACTTGTGTCACCCAGTATAAGAGAGGCTGCTACAAAATGTGCAACAATGTTTTAGATTTTAAAAAAGGGCTTCCAAAACATACATTTTAGTAATGCCCAGTCTATATGTAGTGAAATATTTTTTAGAACTGTCCTTTAAGAGCACACACTTCCCATACCTCTCAAAAAGAAAAAAATGTGTATCCTCTGTACATTTTAAATAACTCCATCAATAAAAGCCACTCCATCCATCATCTTGTGTGTTTTGCTGTTCGCCGTATGCGGGAAGGGTATGCCCAGACGTGGGTCCCGTGCTGACTAAGCCACTGGATTCAAGCTATCCTGGCTGAAGAGGGGTGAAACCCCGAAACCGGTCCTAGGATGCTTGATTCCGGTCCATGGAAGACATGGCTTGGCAGTTCGGGCTGGACTGTTCCCATGAGGCACAGGGTCAAGACTGATTTGCATATGGCCATGTCTGAACTGGGGTTGCGTGGTGAGCAAAATAACGATGGATTAAACCCAGATCTGTGACTGGGGGTGAATGTCTTGCCAATGTGCACCATTCCGTCCATCATCTTGTGTGTTTTGCAATACCAACTTCCAGGCACCCTTTACATTTGCAGATTGACCAGTTGCTCAAATTTACATTTCTTTCAGGGAAACAGGCACCCTCGCAAAAAGGCTTGTTTAGCTGTCTGTCATTCCTTCTGTTTCACAGGACACAAGACTCCCAGCCCCTCTTACTGTTAAGTTGGAGCATTTCATTTGTCTTAATTAACAGTTCTGGGATGGTTGTCATTTCCCAAAGAGTAGGAGAACCAGTGCTTAATTTGAGCCGGTGGTTTCCGGGGCTCGACACCAGCCCTCAATTGTTAACACCGGGGCTTGTGACAGTCTGCCACAAAGAGGTGTGCTGTCTCAGATGAACACAACAGTCAATTATTAATTCAATACACACACTCACAAAAAATGTCTATTACCTGCCGCCCAGCCTATTCTTATAGCTTTGGGGCCTGGATTAGTCTGAATTGTCACACCTGTAGGAGTGTGAAGGTTAGGGGTTGTGTTGTTTCTATCACTGGCAGCGCAATGGTTGTGCAAGCTGCAGTGGCCTCCTGACGAGAGCCCTGGCACTGATTTATTTACAAATAAGCACTGACTGGGGAACTGACTGGGGAACTGTTCTCCTTACATTTTAAAATTATAGGCAAGTGGTGCCCCTCAGACCCGCCCACTTCGACCACTGGCTAGAGCACAGAAAACAAAGGAATCGAGAGAGCGCGAGAGTCACGGAGGGAATGTCGCAGCCCCCAAAACTGGCTTTGGCTTGGTTTTCGCCGCTAGGCGCGCAGTTGACATTTCACAGCTTCGTTCACCTTGTGATCGCGTAGCGTGTGCATACATGATCAAAGCTGCATGTTGGCAAGAGGCCACACCCCCTCCACCCTGTCCTAATTAAGTAAGTGTAATTGTTAAGCCTGAACTGAAACATATGTGTTAGCGTTGAGTGGAAGATGAATGGACCCGCTGGCAGCCCGTGTTAAAGGCAATAACCGTGCGGCAGTGATTAATCTCGCAGCCCCCGCTGGAAGGCACCGTCAGCAGCTATTGTCTCCAAAGGCCGGCGCGAGATTAGGTCAGGGGAATAAACCGATCTGCGCAGACAATTGCACGCGGCAGGTCATTAATATTTCCTCACAGAGATTTGTCGGATAAACTCGCGGGGAGACGGCAAGGGTGAACTGAACAAGCGTGATTCTTACCAACTTCTCTTTCCTGATTTATTTCCTTCGGACTCTGCGACAAGGGGTTGCTGTCTTCCTTCCCTGTTGAACAAGCATTGGCAAAACTAATGAGTTTCAAGGTCGCACTCAAGGGCGGGCGAAACTAGAGGGGGCGAGCCAATAAATGAACAGGGAGAGCTAGAGCCGAGCCAAGGGTCTGGGGCGGATCTTAGAGTTTGTGCCCAGCTGTAGCTCTGAAAATATGTGTTCTGTAAATCATACAAAAAACCACGTAAATATGATAGTCTCTTCAAAGTAAAAAATAAAGTGTATTTCCTTTATCATGTGGAGGCTTTGAGAATAATAGGGCGCATTACAAGTTATTATTAAAAGTGATAGTTTTGTTCAACTGGTAGTCTGAACTCACATATTCGAAAGTGGTGAAAATGAAGAAGGAAGAGTTTTGGTGAAATTCGCTTTAGGTCACACAATTTAAGCGGGAAGCTGCGATTCGTCCAGGTTTTCTGGTTTCAGTCTGTACAAATCTGCCGGTAAATGGGTATCTATTTGTATTTCCTTATGTTAAGGCTTTCTTTTTACCTCTTGGTGTATTCTTCTTCAGTTTTTAACATATAGCGCAATCTTGACCCAAAGGTTTTGGAGCGCTTTACAATACACAAGGTCACATGCATTGTTTATGGGCATGGGGAGATTAAATGATTTGCCCAAAATCACATGATATTGAGCTGAGGCCGAGACTTGAACCTGGTTTCTGGGTTCCATAGTCAACAGCTCTGGTTGTAACTCCACATCCTGGGTAGAGGGGAGGAAGGCAGAAGCCACATGAAGGCTCGGGTCATTATGGGCTCGAGGTTCCAGCAGGACCTCGAGCTGAGCCAGAACCAGGCTTCAGGCTCAAGTCTGGCTCGAGCTTTCATTGGCTCGCCCACCTCTAGACAAAAACAAAAACCAATCTCTGCTGCAGTCCAAAACAATTAACATTTTTAAAAATGGATTGATTTGTGTACACAGTACATCGACGAGAAAAATAACTAAATGAGTGATGAAAGAGTGTACTTTACACGTGTAGAATAGTCCTCATACGTTCCAGAGGAAGCTGAAGGGTACACGCAGACAGCCAGTAATAAGATGATGAAACTAAAATACTTCTGTGGGCTGATCCAAAATGTGTTTGAATATTTCTCAAACCAAATACTAAAGGTTCTGGAGACAAAGAATCCAATGGCTGATACAGGCTAACCCTAAGTCCCTAAGACATCCATACAATACGTACAAGCGCTTGAACATGTCATTTTTTTAAAGTCTTTTTCATGCACGTTTTACTCTCCAAATTGGCTTCACTATTCAGGCACAGTAATAAGATTTTTCCCTTACTCCCACTTTAAGGTGGGAATAAGCCGTGCATGCACACGGGATGCATGTATATGGAGATGAGGTGTACATAGAAAGGAAATGGGGTCTACATCAGATGCTTGATTATCATGGGTATTAATAAGTGCTAGAGATGGAATGGTTTGTGAGTTTTTCTTTTTTTAAACAATAGTTAATGTTCTAACCTTGACACTGAAGCGAAGCTGATGTGGTCCCGTATCGTGCTCAAGAGGAAGACTTTGCCAGGGTTGAACCTCTATTGAGTGTTGCTCAAGGCACTTCTTGTCAAAGCACAGAAAGAGCAGCAAACTTTGAAATCATGTGGCCTTCCAAAGTCTGGGGCGTCCATGTTAATGGATGCCTTCATCTACAGCCTCTAGCTGCCATTGTTGAGATGAGCTGGCACTGCATCTTATGAGCACATTCACTTTGGAATTAAATCCTAGAGGTGGGAAGCCACTGAAAGGTTGAGACCGGCTCGAGCCTGAAGCCTGGCTCTGGCTCAGCTCGAGGTCCTGTTGGATCCCCGAGCCCATAATGATTCAAGCTGTCATATGGCTTCGGCCTGCCTCCGTCTACCCAGGATGTGGCATTATGGCCAGTGCTACAGGCTTTGGAACTGGGGACCCAGGTTCAAGTCTTAGCGTTGCCTCAAAATACTGTGATTCTGGACAAATCACTTAAACTCCCCTTGTCTATAAGCAATGAATGTGACCTGTGTAATATAACTGGTGTCCATGTAAAGGGCACCAATTTGTGCTTTGAGTCGAGGTCACACTCTATACAAACTGCAAAAAACAGCATAAAGAGATAAAAACAAAGCCTTAACATAAAGAAAGACAAATAGATACCCATTTCCTGGCTGATTTGTAGAAATTAAAACCAAAAAACCTGGATAAATTGCGGCTTCCCTGTTTAAATTGTGTGATCTTAGGCAAATATTTTATTTCCCCAAAACTTTTTTTCTTCATTATCGTGTATGAAAACACTCTCAAATATGTGAGTGCAGAATAACAGTTGCACAAAAACCTATGGTGCTTGATTTAATAGACTATAATGCTGTTCTATTATAATCTTTGCCACATACAGCGTTTTCATGACAATTGTCTTGTCTTTTATTGCACAAATGGTTTATGTTTAAATACTAACACTTTAATAAGTACTTCCCAGTGCTATAAATTGAAGTATTAATGTAAAAACTTTGCTTGTCCGCTCGATCACCTTTTATGTGATGTTTGTTGCGTGATTTACATAGCAAACATTTTCAGGGCTCAGCTTGCGCATATGCTCTAAGATACGAGCCAGACCCTTGGCTGGGCTCCGGCACTCCCTGTAAATTTGTTGGCTCGCCCACCTCTATTACATCTGTTTATATCCTGTTGTGCAAATGTAATGACAGTCCCTTGAAAAAAGTTACCCATGGATGTTGATGGTTAAAAGTCTGAACTGAGGGCAGTGAGTCAATGTAGACACGGTGTGCACCCTGGATATGAAACCCACAATATCAGTGGGATAGAATATCGAAAATAAAATATTGACAGGTAAGCAAGTGTGGATATTCTATAACTAACTCAACCTATATGTACATATGTGGTACATATATCTTCAAGGAACATAGATGTGGAGTTGGGAATAGTAAATCTATACTTCCCGGTATGCACTTACCTAGTACAACCCGAGGCTTGCCAGCATGGTGGCAGTGGCATCGTCATAGCATTTAACTCCTGGCATTCGAAAGGGGATCCCAACTCTCTAGGGGGCCTGTTCCCCATGAGCGACAGAGCTTCAGCTAGGCGAGGAGACTTTACATTATGCTTACTTCCACACTCCAGGCTGTGCTTTGCATGATTCATTAGTTTTAATATTATGTCTTTTTATTGGTATGTCGTAGGTCAAATCTATTATTGGAATGTGGCCGAGATATAGTTTGGCGGCCCTTGTAGCATCCACCCCAGCTCTGGAGCACCCTAATGACTATGCCACACGTCGTTATTCTTCGGCATGCAACCGTTAATGGAATGCACAGCGTCACTGATTTTATTGACCACACCCAGACACACTCAAATACCTGATTACGTAACTTTGTAAGGAGTCCGTCTAGGACCAAAAGGGTCCTACTGCACATGATCACACGACACTACAGGCCCCTCTTTACCTTCAGCTAACCCTGTGTAACTAACAGCACTTAGTGATGAGCAGATGTGTTCTCAGTCTCCTGGAAAAGTCCAGCAAGTATGGCCTATTGGAAGGGCTGAAGTACAATATCAAGAGCTATATGAAGGACTGGAAAGCTCCAAGAAAGGCCACATCTGTGTAATGTGTAGCACAACACGGACCAGCGTTGCAGCACATGGCAGTGAACTTATTGAGTTTATCGCATAGTCTACACTAACAAGCTGGGCTCCTATATTCTGGCTGAAGGTTGCGAGAGTGGACAACAGCAACCAGCAAGAGCACAGCAATTCTTACATTCTTAAGACTAAATAACAAAGTTTCGATTTTTTGGCTTTAACGGTACAATTCATGTTGTCACTTACGCAAGCTTACGATGCCAGAAACCAAAGCCACACGTATTAGCTGTGAGATCCAAACAGTTATTTATAACTATGACAATACGGGGGTTATTTAGAGAGTAGTGGGGTGTATACACTCTAAATAGGGCCAATGGGACATCTGTCAATTAATGGAAGATGCCCCACACATGCTCACCCCCCTTAATAATGTGTCACCAGGCCAGTTTTGGAGAGATACTGAATTTTACCCTAGATGCAAGTTTAGTACTAAAGTTTTGTTGAATAGCTTTGTATAAGCTAGGAGTAAGGAGGTATTCATTGGCTTGTGTGGACCAATTTGTCTATGTGTAATAACCGCACCCACTTTATTTTGGTTATATATTGTTTACAAGCTGAGCAGTGTACATTCAGACAGCAGCAGGGATCCACCAGGCACCTAATCGACTCCTCTTTTTCTCTCTCTCTGTTTTTGAGTTCCTCCCTTTACACATGCCCATATCCTATCTGTGAATGAATGATTGTCTCCGTGTGTCATTGATACATAATGTCGCCGTCCATTCTGTTTCGTTTGCTCACTCAGAATGAATAACTTTCGAAACTTGCTAATCTAAGGTGTGTCCCTCCCACACCACCAACAGTTCTCTCTGATGTACACTGCATGCGTGACACCAGTGTGACAATTTATGGTGCTGGGGAAGAGAGTGTCTTGTTATCAACACTCTCCAGGACTGAGTTTGCTGGTTCCCATACCTTTGTGCTTGCTTTCATCAAAGCATGCATGCTGTCGGTTGGCGGCAGAGCAATGGGAGGCAGTGCGCACTTGGATGTTCTGGTGGGAGGCATGCTTCTGTGTCTGTGGGAGATAGCAAGATCTGAGAAGACGAGGGAAGGGGCAGGTGGCCCAGTGACAGGGCTGAGCAGCCGACATGCCGGCGGCTGGTGGAGGATGAATGGGGTCGAACGGAGACAGCGGGGGATTCAAAGAGGGTATTAGAGGGGCTTTGCCATGACCAGCTTGCCGTGTGCTTTTGTGTTCTTGCAGAACCAAAGGCCCCGCTCGTCGTCTTTGGTCACGGTGGGGCTGAGGGGATATCTGCAGCGTATTTACACTGATTCTGCTGTCATCTGCAAGCCTGACTGGGCAGACGTTCATCTCTATGTGCCCTTGACAGACAAAGAGAAACCTAATTTGCCAGTGAGAAACGAGGTGCTTATTAGGACCTGTGGCCCAGACCTGTGGTGTCTGCAGTCAGGCAGGCTAATCGCGCGCCAGGCAGACAAGCATGGCTGACCTCCCGCCTTTGTGTTTGCTTGATTAAGACACGATGCGCCCGTTGCCCTCTGCAGCGGAGACTTTCCTTGGCACGGGCTCCTTTGGGGAAAGGTTTTTATCCACCAGCGATGACAAGTGTAGCAAATTGCCCACAATGCTTAGCCCGGGGAACCGAAGGGCGAAGTTGGTAAGCTCCGGGAGGCTGGCATACACTAACAATGTTGTTGTGACTGTGAGCCCCGACTGAATAGAGCTCGTCTGCGTTTTCCTTTGCGTTGCGCTGTCGCGGGTGGTCAGCTGTGAGCTACGTGATAATCTAGCGGCATATGCTCAATGTCTATGGCCGGACCTTGTTGTCTGTTAGAACAAAGCTGGGGTTGCCTAGGCAACAGCGGGGCCAGCCCCTCCAGTCAAGTTAGAAGGCACTTTTTGTGGCTGACGTCAAACAGAAATCATTTCACCATCACCTCCGTGCCCAGCCTGGGGTGGTGCTGGCACAAACACGGTACCTTTGATTAAATCCTTCACATGGTAGTACACTGACTTTTTTCATTCAGAATTTGGCACGTGAATTTTGGATTTCCATAGGCAGCCTTGACATTGGGAGTATACATTTTTCTGTCTGCCATTAGGCTATGCGTCATTTGAGCCAGTAAGGCAAAAGGCCTTATTTAATCCTCAGAACTATCTAAAATTCAGATTTTGTGCTCAGATGGGAAATTCTAGGATTTAGGCCCTCATTACGAGTGGTTTATAATTCCCAATGGGGCAGTAACCATTTTTACCAGCACCATCAGGAATCATGAGGTCTATAAAGTGGCTGCAGGTCTCTAATGGTTCATATGGAGATTTTAATTGCTGAACTCAGCCAAAATCTCTAGGGGAGAATAAATAAATACTTATTGAATCAGACCCAGAATTACCGTTTACCCCGGTAATTCCTAATTACTTAGAGGATTCTTAGGGTTCAAACCAGAATTCCTGTAAATTCTGTACACCTAAGGTTAATGTGAGCCCCAATATTGTTAACTTGGTGGCTAGGGCGAATGCAGAATGAACACTCCACTTCTTAGGACCTCGTAATGAAGCCTTTAGTGTCAGTAGTATTGGGGGATTTTTGTAGGTCTATGGGAATGTCTGTTTCGCAGTGTTGTAGAGCATACTTACTTTAGCCCACTGTGTCTGTGGCATTGTGCTTTTTTTTCTTTTCCTTGCATCTTGTATATTGGGAGACGGTTCCTTGGCGCTGATAAAAGGCATGTTTATTTAAACCCAGTTTAATGGTACTTATGTAATAGATCTCAGAAGAATGAATGGATGAGTGAATTTAAACCTATGACGTAGGTTGCAGCCAAAAATCTGCAACTGGGTTATCACGCCGCAGCTGCTGTCACAAAAATACCAGTTTTCAATGGAATTACTTCATCAGCCTGACATTTTTAGTGGCATCTCCACCAGATGTCTGTAAGGGGGTCCGCCACTCACTTCCTGGCTTACTTCAATGTGCTTTATGCTACATGGGCCAGTGTCGGACTGGGGTAGAAAATAGGCCTGACTCTGAGCACCACAATAAAAGTGGCCCTATTAGTGAATTGGATAGCTAAAAACGTGGTCCATGTTTGCAATTTGTGCCGGTTTTGATGCGCTGCATGAGAGTTTTTGTGAGGTATAGAAGACGGCCTGGATTTGTGCTTGCTGCAGGCAATGTTTGTAGTAATATCAGGGACATCAACAGTAAAATCTGGCCCAGCAGATCATGAAACAGGCCCACAAACAGTAAACAGTAAAAAACAGACCACACACTGACCTGTCAGACCAGCCCGTTGGGCACTACCTTATTGCCCTATAGCCCAGTCGGACCCTTTGTGGGGCCACCCTCAGACGTCAGCCAATCCCTAGAACCCCTTGATACTGTGACACCATTTTTTCAAGCGACCAGAGGAAGCCAGCAGTAACTGCTTATTTAACTTAATTCCTATCAGAAAGGAGGAGTGCTGCTTAATAAGTGAGAAGGAATTGTAATTTCTGAGTCTGACATCCTATATACCTCTGGTTTATGTAAGGTTCTATACTCAACATGCTAATAAACCATTTAACTAAGGCGTTGTAGAGCCCATTCCTTCTTGTGATATTGTAAATACCGTATTGCTACCTAAATTCAGTGCAGATAACACCACGCCCCACGGGATAGCTCTGTACATTTTTTATATTTATGTGTTTTTTTAATTTGCCTCACTGATGAGAATCCCTGGGGCAATGGATAGCCCAGGGAAACACATTTGCCGAATGCCATATTCACTATTCACGAGTGGATGTATGTCACTTTGAAAAAAAGTCACTAGGACATAATAATTATTTTCATGTACCTTTTAGGGCAAACTCCTCTGCCTTTTTTGCTTGCACATAAGGTCAAACTAAGGTCACACCAAGTGGTCAATTTCTGATCTATGGGGTAAATATTGGCATTGCCTCCATGGAGACCTCAGTCCTCATGTTAGATGTCAATTGGTAATCCTCCATTACTTCTAGGGAGCGGTGGCCGAGCCACTGAAAGCTCGAACGTGAAGCATGGCTCTGGCCCAGGCTCAGCTGAGATCCAGATGGAACCTCAAGCCCATAATGAGCCAAGCTTTTTCATGTGACTTCTGCTTGCCTCCCTCTACCCAGGTGGAAGTGTCTTTACTGTCAAAGCTGCCGACTGGGGAACTGGGTTTGAGCCTCGGCATTGGCTCAACAGCCTGTGATTCTGGCAAATTACCCAGTACCTATAAACTATGCATGTGACCTTGTGTAATGTAACTGGTTCTCATGTAAAACCCACCAATAACCTTCAGGCCGAGTTTGCACTATATTTTAAAAACTGTTTCAAAAATGCACTGAGAGGTAAAAACAAAGACAAATATATACCCATTTATTGGCTGATTTGTACAAAGTGAAACCAGACAACCTGGACAAATCGCTGCTTCCCTCCCCACTTAAATTGTGTTATCTTCAATAAATGTTTTATTTCACCAAAACTCTTTTTTCTTCATTATCACGTATGAAAGAACTTTCAAAAATGCGACTTCAGACTTCCATTTGTACCAAAATATCAATTTTAATAAGTACTTATTAGTGCTATAATGTACCAGATAAGTGTCAAAACTTCCACATGTTACAGAAATACCCTTTTTTGAATTTTGAAGAGACTTTATCATATTTTACTTCGTTTACTGTATGATTTACATAGCAAATATTTTCAGGTCTCTGTTCGTACACAGGCTGTAAGACCGTTGGCTCGGCTCTCTCTGTTAATATGTTGGCTTGCCCACCTCCACTTTTTGGTGTCAGATATACTTGGCATTTCCCAGAGTCCTATGAGGCATGACCAGTAGCCACATTCCTAGTTATTGTGGGATCAAGTTGTTGCACATTTGTTAAATTCTGCAGTGGAACCTTTTGCACAAGCTCAGACATTGGTGCTAGCAGCTACTCTACGGTACGTTTTTTGAAACTCTCAATAGTAGGAAAGCAACAAGCTAAACTGCTGCAATCATCACTGCCTTGCAGTTTGAAACCTAATCCATGGGCAGTAAAATGAGAGACACTATCAACGTCAATACTGGTATACGTTATGTTTGGGTGCAAAGCCTGTAGTGGGTTTTAAATCCATAGGTATAATTTACTGCTCTTGACTTCAGTAATTTAAGAAGTATGTCCCAATGCAGTAAAAGTTCAATATGGTTTTTTAGGTCTCGCCTGACCCAGCGCATGCGCTGGTCTGGCGAGACTTATTGAGAGGGCTCCAAAAAGTGCTACCAGGCTAGCCTAGAGCTACAGTGCATGTGTGCGGGCGCGCGCGCCGCGCTTGACCGCGATTACTTTCGCGGACGCATGGCCGCTTGGCATAGCCAATAGGTCTCGCCTTTGGGACCTTATAAGTATTTAGTTATGCAACTGTTGCATGGCTAAACACTTATAAGGTCCCAAAGGCGAGACCTATTGGCTATGCCAATGCTTGTTTGGTCGGAATTCTTGCCAACATGTGTTCTGTATGGGTCCTACTTGCCTGTCTACCTTCCCGTTTATCATACATGACAAACAGACATTATCCTCCTATAATACCCTCATGGGGTTCTTGTGACATAGTAAATACACATAGTCTTTATATTTATAACATACCATAAAAATAGACATCCTACTCTCTTTCTCTCTCTCTTTCTCTCTCTCTCTCTCTATATATATATATATATATCTATATATATATATATATATATAGTATACATATATATAATATGTATACATATATATGATCTTTAGTGGAAAAACCAAAGGTTACAGGGACGTTATAGTTAGATAATAGAATTAAAAAACACCCTAGAAAGTCGCTGAAAAAAACCAAAGGTTAAAAGGACATTATACTTGGGTTCCGATTTTGCACACTGAAAACCATAGAAATTCAGCAGCTTACCTGAGCTAACAATAACTTATGCCCCTGCAAAGCACTGCTTATGACCACACATATTAGATCACTCATGGCATGGTCAGTGATATCACTGATGACATCTCATCCAGTAAGCGTTTCGTAAAAGTTTCCGACACTGAGAGATATATACTGAGCTACTATATAAGTTAAATTACTACTCTTTCTGTACTACTAATGAGTGTTACTATTTCTAATATAAATCGTCCGAACTATAATCCTGTTTAAAAAAAGGTGTACTATTTAGGAGTGAACTAGCCTCTACCCTGTCACATGTCCTCTGCTGATGTATGTGTATAAGAGTGCTTTGCGACAGTCCAAGCTGTTCATTGAGACTGCACTCCACAGTGATGGCTGAGTATAGTTGTGTTTTACGATAAACTGACCACTTTGCTGAGACCTCTCTCCTTTGTGATGAATGAGTGTAGTAGTAGTTTGCAATACATTCATCTGTTCCTAAGACCTCTCTCTAGGTGATGGCTCAGTGTAGTAGTGGTTTGCAATAGACTGATCTCTCTGCTGACACCTTTCTCCAGGATGAAGAATAATGTCACTTGTGGTTTGTGACACAGTGGTCTGACCGCTAAGACCTCTCTACTGGGTGTGTATTGTAGCAGTTTGTGTAAAACGGACATCTGCATTAAACCTCTTTCCAGGTTGACAAATGGTGGTGTTGTGGTATTTTTAGATGTCTGACTTTGGTCATTAGTGTTTAGAGTAGTGGTTTAGAAGAGAGAGGACCATCCGCTGAGAACTCTCTCTTGGGTGGTACATAAGTGTAGTAGTTAAGAAGGTTACTGGGTGCTCTCTGCTGTAAGTCTCTCACCTGTCTCATTTTCTTACTTTAAAAACATTTAAATGGCATTTTCTGAATTACATTGAAGTTTACTTTGCTGAATGATATCATCAGTGATGTTATTTGAGATCTCATCAGTGATGCCACTGACCATGTCAAGAGTAATGTAATATGTGAGGTCATAAGCAGTGCATGGGGGTCATAGGATATAGTTAGCTCAGGTAATTATAACTGCTGAATTTCTATGGTTTTGTGTGTCTACATTTTAAACCTAATTATAATGTCTCTGTAGCCTTTGGTTTCTTTTCGGTGAATTTCTTAGGTTTTTTATAATTCTATTTCCTAACTATAACATCCCTGTAACCTTTGTTTTTTTTCATTGAATTTAGACCGCTTTTAAATGCTATTTCCTAACTATAAAGTCAATGTAACCTTTGGGATTTTAGTGAATTTCGCAATTTTATAAATATAAATTGTACTACAGTTTGACCCATATATTAAACTTATTAATACACATTTTCGCAAGTTTATAAATACATTTTATTCACACATTTTAAAGATATAAATAAAAAATTACGGTAAGGTGACTTATGTAGTCTTCTTTAAATGCAATGCACTAAGTCTTTGTTTTATTTGTATTACTTTTATAGATCCGGGGATATGTTCCCAACCAAAAGCTAACGCTCAATACTAAAACTACACCACATTTAATACAAACATATGCTATTGAAATTTCTATAAGTGGATTACTGTCTGTGTGTGTGAGTGGCTGTGTGAGTGACTGTGTGGGTGTGTGAGTGGCTATATGGGTGTCTGAATGGCTGTGTGGGTGTGTAAGTGGGTATGAGTGGCTGTGTCAGTAGGTGTGTGAGTGGCTGTGTGCTTGGTTATGTGGGTCTGTGAGTGGGTGTATGGGTGTGTGTGTGTGAGTGGGTGTGTGGGGTATGTGAGTGTGTGAGTGGCTGTGTGGATCTTTGAATGGTTTTGTGGGTGTGTGAGTGGGCGTGTCAGTGGCTGTAGGGGTGTGTGAGTGAGTGTGTGAGCAGGTGTCTGAGTAGCTGTGTGGGTGTGTGAGTGGCTGTGTGAGTCTGTGAGAGGGTGTGTGTGTGGTTATGTGGGTCTGTGAGTGGCTGTATTGGTGTGTGAGTGGATGTGTGAGTGGCTATGTGGATCTCTGGGTGTGTGAGTGGTTTTGTGGGTTGGTATGTGAATGGCTGCAACTTTTCTCTCAGGTTTCAGCCAGCCAATCACAGCACTGCTGTTGACGCGTGACCCCAGGGAATCTGTCGTGGTGGATCCACAGTGGAGCCACATCTCGAGATATATATAAAACTTTTTACTTTAATAATTCCAAAACCGCTGAACAGATATACACCAAATTACAAAAAAGCATATTTTCTGGTCTACAATCTACCTTTCTGCCAAATTTGGTGTAATTCTGTTCCAGCAGTTCGGGCTGTAGTCGTGTCTAAAATCCCTAAGGGAAATTGCAAGGATAAACGTGTTTTGGGACCCCCCTTTTTCTCACCCCCTTCATTGATGGATCAGCCCCAAACTTTCCAGACGTGGGACCCGTGCTCACTACGCCACTGGAGTCAAGCTATCCTGGCTGATGACGGCTGATAGCCAGAAACTGGTCCTAGGATGCTTGATTCCTGTCCAGGGAAGACATGGCTTGGCAGTTCGGGCTGGACTGTTCCCATGAGGCACAGGGTCAAGACTGATTTGCATATGGCCATGTCTAAACTGGGGTGGTGTAGTGGGCAAAAGAACGATGGATTTAACCCAGATCTCTTGACTGGGGGAGAATGTCTGCATTGTCAGCATTCCGTCCATCATTTGTTTGTTGTAACGCTTTTCGCCCTAAGTGGGATGGGTATTCCCAGACGTGGGACCCGTGCTCACTACGCCACTGGAGTCAAGCTATCCTGGCTGATGCCGGCTGATAGCCAGAAACCGGTCCTAGGATGCTTGATTCCGGTCCAGGGAAGACATGGCTTGGCAGTCCGGGCTGGACTGTTCCCATGAGGCACAGGGTCAAGACTGATTTGCATATGGCCATGTCTAAACTGGGGTGGTGTAGTGGGCAAAAGAACGATGGATTTAACCCAGATCTCTTGACTGGGGTAGAATGTCTGCATTGTCAGCATTCCGTCCATCATTTGTTTGTTGTAACGCTTTTCGCCCTAAGTGGGATGGGTATTCCCAGACGTGGGACCCGTGCTCACTACTCCACTGGAGTCAAGCTATCCTGGCTGATGACGGCTGATAGCCAGAAACCGGTCCTAGGATGCTTGATTCCGGTCCAGGGAAGACATGGCTTGGCAGTTCGGGCTGGACTGTTCCCATGAGGCACAGGGTCAAGACTGATTTGCATATGGCCCTGTCTAAACTGGGGTGGTGTAGTGGGCAAAAGAACAATGGATTTAACCCAGATCTCTTGACTGGGGGAGAATGTCTGCATTGTCAGCATTCCGTCCATCATTTGTTTGTTGTAACGCTTTTCGCCCTAAGTGGGATGGGTATTCCCAGACGTGGGACCCGTGCTCACTACGCCACTGGAGTCAAGCTATCCTGGCTGATGACGGCTGATAGCCAGAAACCGGTCCTAGGATGCTTGATTCCGGTCCAGGGAAGACATGGCTTGGCAGTTCGGGCTGGACTGTTCCCATGAGGCACAGGGTCAAGACTGATTTGCATATGGCCATGTCTAAACTGGGGTGGTGTAGTGGGCAAAAGAACGATGGATTTAACCCAGATCTCTTGACTGGGGGAGAATGTCTGCATTGTCAGCATTCCGTCCATCATTTGTTTGTTGTAACGCTTTTCGCCCTAAGTGGGATGGGTATTCCCAGACGTGGGACCCGTGCTCACTACGCCACTGGAGTCAAGCTATCCTGGCTGATGACGGCTGATAGCCCGAAACCGGTCCTAGGATGCTTGATTCCGGTCCAGGGAAGACATGGCTTGGCAGTTCGGGCTGGACTGTTCCCATGAGGCACAGGGTCAAGACTGATTTGCATATGGCCATGTCTAAACTGGGGTGGTGTAGTGGGCAAAAGAACGATGGATTTAACCCAGATCTCTTGACTGGGGGAGAATGTCTGCATTGTCAGCATTCCGTCCATCATTTGTTTGTTGTAACGCTTTTCGCCCTAAGTGGGATGGGCATTCCCAGACGTGGGACCCGTGCTCACTACGCCACTGGAGTCAAGCTATCCTGGCTGATGACGGCTGATAGCCAGAAACCGGTCCTAGGATGCTTGATTCCGGTCCAGGGAAGACATGGCTTGGCAGTTCGGGCTGGACTGTTCCCATGAGGCACAGGGTCAAGACTGATTTGCATATGGCCATGTCTAAACTGGGGTGGTGTAGTGGGCAAAAGAACGATGGATTTAACCCAGATCTCTTGACTGGGGGAGAATGTCTGCATTGTCAGCATTCCGTCCATCATTTGTTTGTTGTAACGCTTTTCGCCCTAAGTGGGATGGGCATTCCCAGACGTGGGACCCGTGCTCACTACGCCACTGGAGTCAAGCTATCCTGGCTGATGACGGCTGATAGCCAGAAACCGGTCCTAGGATGCTTGATTCCGGTCCAGGGAAGACATGGCTTGGCAGTTTGGGCTGGACTGTTCCCATGAGGCACAGGGTCAAGACTGATTTGCATATGGCCATGTCTAAACTGGGGTGGTGTAGTGGGCAAAAGAACGATGGATTTAACCCAGATCTCTTGACTGGGGGAGAATGTCTGCATTGTCAGCATTCCGTCCATCATTTGTTTGTTGTAACGCTTTTCGCCCTAAATGGGATGGGTATTCCCAGACGTGGGACCCGTGCGCACTACGCCACTGGAGTCAAGCTATCCTGGCTGATGACGGCTGATAGCCAGAAACCGGTCCTAGGATGCTTGATTCTGGTCCAGGGAAGACATGGCTTGGCAGTTCGGGCTGGACTGTTCCCATGAGGCACAGGGTCAAGACTGATTTGCATATGGCCATGTCTAAACTGGGGTGGTGTAGTGGGCAAAAGAACGATGGATTTAACCCAGATCTCTTGACTGGGGGAGAATGTCTGCATTGTCAGCATTCCGTCCATCATTTGTTTGTTGTAACGCTTTTCGCCCTAAGTGGGATGGGTATTCCCAGACGTGGGACCCGTGCTCACTACGCCACTGGAGTCAAGCTATCCTGGCTGATGACGGCTGATAGCCAGAAACCGGTCCTAGGATGCTTGATTCCGGTCCAGGGAAGACATGGCTTGGCAGTTCGGGCTGGACTGTTCCCATGAGGCACAGGGTCAAGACTGATTTGCATATGGCCATGTCTAAACTGGGGTGGTGTAGTGGGCAAAAGAACGATGGATTTAACCCAGATCTCTTGACTGGGGGAGAATGTCTGCATTGTCAGCATTTCGTCCATCATTTGTTTGTTGTAACGCCAAACTTTCCACACAGCAGCTGAAGTGACTGGCAGATTAGTTTTAGAGATTCGTCAAACAGCGCCTAAATTATTATCCAAACAAAAAAACGCACTTCCTTTGGAAATTAGGTCCTAACTATAACTACCTACTGGCGACTGCTCATAACATGTGTAAGAGCTTACAACAGCTGGGCTGCTGGAGTGTCATTGCGATGGAGAGTGTGTGTTGAGTCACTGTGAAAATCTTGCCGCTCTGCTCTTAAAGAGCTTATCAAGAAAAGCACAGCAGTGCTATCTGTAATAAAAAAATGGAAGCTTTTATTCAGGGTTGATAAAATATTAATCCCAACCTTTTTCAGAGACTCCTCGTGATTCTTTGTGAGCCAAGTGTATATTAGCTCGAATTAACAGTCCTGATCTGGATTGCCATCCTCATTTAAACAGAATCATACACATTTGTCCATGTGCTTATAGCTATATTTATAACATACAGAATTATAGATGGGTAGCAAAGAATAATGGGATATTTTTTACTGAGGTGTTTTGAGTTACATCAAGTAGACAACAGTGTATGATGTCATTCTGGACCCCAAGGTGAAAAATATCCTTCTTATTCCCTGTTACCCCTCTGCACTTTTCTGTTCTAGCCAAATGATGTTCCCCCTACTGTCAACAGCTGTGCAGTAGAAGAGTCATGGTGAGTCATACACAATATGGCTGGCCTAATCTATGTCAGCCCTGCCCAATGTTGGTACTAGTGTCAGACCACTCACCCCACCACCTTCTGGCCATCAAGCCTCTTCAAAAAAGAAAAATGTCATCCTCTTTCTCCCACACCACCATTACCCGCCAATATTTTAAAAAATACTTAGTAATCAACCACTTACCCTAAAAACCCTCTGCATTTACCATCCCCTCCAGACTCGAATGTTAAAAATAAAACCTAGTGTCCTGCCACCCACCCACACAACCCTGTCTTCAATCCACTCCAACCCATGCCCAAATAAATAAAAAATATCAGGTCTCTTGCCACCAGGGCTTCCCACCCTCTGTGCTTTCCTCCCCCCTCATTACCCAAAGCTGAGGTGTCTGCTCACCATGAGGGCAGAGAGCCACCACTCCACTGACAGAGGCTCTTTGAGGGACTTTTCAAAGCAGCCTGAACTTCCTTTATGACATAATAGCGGGAAACACATTTTGTTTTTCTCTGTTTGTACATCAAAGTAGTGAATAGCCAGATTTAGAATCTGTTATTCACAATAGTGGCTGTCAGTGAAAGCCACACATAACAATATTTATTATCTAGTCAGCTGGCTTCCGGTATATGTGGCAATTCAGACTTGATGTATGCCGCACACAGATCCTTTACCAGATGCATTAAGAAGAAACCCTTCATCTCTTCTTTCTTTTCTGTGATATTGCCTAACAGGTTCTTTTTTAGTTTTGCTTTCATATATAACTAGCTGGCTATGGTCAAAAACGTATTATCAGGAACACTTAAAGTATGCGGCAGAGGAGGACCAAGACCAAATTATGGGGCATTGTTGGCTAATTTATGCAGCAATAAAAGGCAAATTACATGGCATAATGTGGCATATTTTGTGATAGTATTAGTTATTTACTCATTTTTATTCATGGTAACACCGTCAGGGCAAAGATTTCATCTCACAAGTACGTTTAACAACCAAATGCAGTAATAAGCTATTGAATGTTGCCACATGTTTAGTACATTTTGATCCGTTTGAGGTAGAAATAATTTTTATTGGTTAAAATCTGTATCTAACGTAGCAAATGATGGATTTCACGGCAAATCCTTAATTGTGTGGACAATGCCACGGCCGCAGAATCGCATAACTCCAGTGGCCCTGCCTTTTATCTAAAACAAAATAATACAGAGTGGGCTTTAGGTCAGACCATTGCTCATGGTTGGATGGTTTTGTCATCTCTCAGTTCTTTGCTCCTGAATAGATGGCCATTCTCTCTATTCTTGTTTTTGTTCTGCCCTGGAGCATAGGTTCTTCACCATCATTTGGACTCGTTGAGTTATATCTTTCCACTACTGCTATCAGGGAACTATTTTTAGGTCTCGTTGAGTCAGCTCGCATGCGCTGCTCGGAGAGACATTTAGTAGGTGAGTTTTCAAAGTGCTGCTGGCTGGCAACAAGCTTGCATTCATGCGAGCTTGCACGCGCGTAGCCGGCAGCTTTGCAATATGTACAGCCGCGATCACTTTCACTTTCGCGCGCGCATCCTACTTTCCCTTTTCGCGCGCGCGTGCGCACCACTCGCGTTTCTTGTTTAAAATGTTGGCATGTATGTAACACAGACCCCACTTTCAACACTGGTAATAAGTGGTATATTACACTCTTTATGGCATGGAGGTTTTCCTGTATATTTGTTTGGGAAAATGTATTTATTCGGACAGGAATGGCACTTTTGAATATGGATGGCCGTATCCCCCTGCCGAGCGCCCAAATGTGTGTATATCCGTTATGCTGATTTCTTGGCCTTGGCGTCACGCTAATCTTTTAATAATGTACAGTTTCACTTTTTATAATGCACAGCCAAGACAGCTCTTGTAATAATGTGGTTTTACGTTTTATAACATACAACTCAGGCTTCTATTTCACATTTAATAAAGTACAGCCCACACAACTATAGTTTCACTTTTAGGAATGCCCAGCCCACACACACCTTTTCATAATGTACACGTCAGCTCATAACTGTAAACACAGTAAGAACGAACCTCACCACGCGGGTCTGATGCTCTAACGTTGCACCAAGGCTGCTGAATGGTCAGAACTCTAACCCCGCCCCCAACTGTAATCTTTACCGACTGACAAGTTATGGCTGATGTCAATGCGCGTTAGGGTGAGGCCTACCAGACGAAAGGCCGCACGTGCACACTGAATAATTAGGTCACGAGTTCCTGCACTTGCGCAGCACGGCCCTTTCTTGGGCACTGGTAGCGGTGCCCCGCCGTGCCTTCTGCGTCATCACCTCGTGCTGGCCTGGCACACTACAGGTGTGACGCCGCCACGCTGGGCTGAGAAACCCAACGCCCAGACTACATGCCAAACAAACATCGGTTATTGTGGTGGCACTAATAGGACAAAAGAATATGAGTGTTAATTCCGGCGTGTTAATAAACAGTAGGGCTGAGCTTCGATGCCCACATGGATGAGCCTCAACTGCATTCCACTGAAAAATCACGGTTTCATTGCTAGAGGTGAGTTAGTGGCTAAGACATTGTCGTATGTTCATAGAAACCATAGAAATGTACTAAAAATCAGTTAAGTTATGGTTTCAAACCAAACCATAAACACAATGAAATTCGTCAGTTATGCTTCTAATGTGCGCCCAGCAGATATGCACTGCTCATGATTTTACACGTGACATACCTGATGACATCTCAAATGACGTCATCACTAGAATTGTTGATATCGGTGATTAGATCGTTCATGAGATCACCTATATCATAATTAGAAGCCAGTATCAGGCCAGGTTTGTGAAAATTGTTTTAAATCGGAGCCCTACCTCATTGCCTTTTATCTAGCCACTACCTCGGTACAGGACTAATCCCTGCTGTCACAATTCCTTTCCATACCACAGCTGCTTGTATTTTTTTCTTAAGGTGATATCCTTGTTACAACTGGCAGCCCTGCAGTGTTGCCTGATGGAAGCTGCAGCTTGTCAGGTGGACCCTGCAGCATCAAGGTTGTCAGCAGCTCCGGGTACCAGGAAATCATAGACAGTATGGGGAGAAGAGCAGATATTAACATGGTACAGGAGACCACGGTAATCCTCAGAATTACCTTAAATAAGGTGCACAAACACCACCTAGCAAAAGGGTAATGCCAGGGATGCCTTTGCCAGTACTTTGTGCATTCCTCTTGGAATGAAAGGAGAAGCTTTAGGGGGTACAGGTTGCTCAGCTGGGACCACTGCTATCCTTATTTGGCTCTCAGTTGTGTTAGAGTTGGATTCTAAATACTGCCACCACATTCTAGCATGGAGGTGTGGAGGCAGGGGGAAGGCAGTTATCATAATATTGAATGCCATCATCCCTGCCAACCTCCAGCACCAAACCAGAAACCAAAATCAGCCCTGCCAAAAATGTTCAACCCAGCACTGCACCGAAAGATGCCGTGACTAGACTGGGGTACGGGATAGCAGCAGATCTCTGGAAGCAGCTCCTGAAGCTGCAACCTTCTGGTGAAATTAGTGGATAAGGGTCACTATCGGGTACATGGAAACACCTAGACCTTTGCTCTGGATGCAACAGGAGATTTTTTATGTTTCGCCTAACGGACAGCAGAAACTGTGAGGTCGAAAAATACTTTTTGTGCCCTTATCAAAAACTTGCTGTGGGCTTAAAGTCTGCCCATTGCTTACCATTGCCTTGGTTGACTTGGCACTCTCATTTGCTCGCTTCTTAAAATGCAGGGGTGTGGAATTTAATAAAATATCTACTTGCCAATGGGGCAGGTTGCTTCATAAATCTACTTGTCCTGTAACAAAATCATCCACTTGTCCCTTTGGTGCAATGTAGTGATGCGGCGACAAATTATGGCAGCAATCTCATTATATAAGAGCTCTGATATAGCCTCTCTGATTATGCCAGGGTACATACCATAGTAGTGTTTGAATACTTGCAATCCCCTTATGTTGTCACATTTCCGCAGATCTACATACTGGGGCTGAAGGTAGTGGTAAGCAATAGTTCCAGGGTCAGAATGCCCTTTTGAGTCTGTGCAAACCTACTAAGTTGCATGCTTTATGGGTTTTCAACAACTCTTCTTTAGTCTTTTCCCATACTGAGAAATTTGGGAAATGTACTTCTAACAATAGCAGACGTAAACCTTCCATAGTAGGGAAAAAAGTGGTTGGAGGGAAAGTGAACTTGCAAACACTCAGATTTTCGCATGAGCAAATCTACACATGCATATTTACTCATGCTAAAATTCAGTTCACAAATATTTTCTAAGCGTATTATTTTTTATCCTACTTCTGTAAATTCTTGGGAATTCACGAAAGCTGTACAGCTGCACTTAATGCAAGGACACATACCATGGGTGCACTTTTGAGACCTTCCTTAATAATTGGGCCCCTAATTTGGTCTGGCGTCGACCATGACCTTTTGCATTTATTAAAATTCTGTCTCTCTCTCTCTGTATTGGTTGGCTTTACTATGAGTGACAGCATTCTGCTCTTTCACAATGAGCATATTGGAACACAAAGTAGTTTTGTGGCAGCGTGTGCTTTTTGAGGTCAAAAACTATTTTAGCTTTTGCCAATGTTTGTTATAATGGTGAGGACCCGGCAGCTCCCACACCAATAAGGTTTTACAAAATCCATGCCAAAACAATTCACACATTGACAAAACTAAAAGCTGTGTGCCAATTTCAGACCTACTGGCTTGGCCAATGCTTGTTTATTGTTGTTTCCCATAATCTTTTTGAAACTGGTTACACTGATTTTCCATTATGAATATTTTTGGTAAATACTAGCATGCATCAACACATGTTATTAAATGATGCTGCAAATAAATGGTACTTGAAATTTAAAAGTAGTTTAGCTAAATATTTTTTTCCTGCTTTCATTTCTTTATGAACATTTTATTTTGAAAGCAAAGAATCATCAATCTTGCTTTCAAGCTTCTGCAAATATTTTCCTCAAATTAGAGAGCATTATACATAGCCTCATACTGCTAAACTTTGAAAACGTGTGTGCACATTTTTTTACTGGAACCACTCAGTAGTGCAGTCAGAGCTTACAACGTTTACTTAGAGCGTTCACCCTAATAATAAAGACTTTCAATTAATGATCCATAAATACAGGTTTAAATAGAATTAACGTGTACAAAAATATTACCTTAGCTGCAGACAGTGCCCTTCCATTTAACCTTTTACTGCAGTTGTATAGCACTGCCATAGAGCATTTCCAAATACAGTATGTCCCAAAAACGAGACCTAATGGTTTTGCCAATGCTAGTTTGAGAAGCCAAGAAAGAAAGGAGGCGGGATGTAAGGCCTTTTTAAGTTTATATTAAAAACTATAGATTTCTCTAGGCGAAACCTAATAAATGCTCTTTACCTCCTGGTCCCCTTCGCACAAATATTTTTGTTTTCATTCGATATGTTAAGTTTGCTAAATTTCGTTTTGTGTTGTGTTTTCCTGTATTGTAACAGCAGTGCCCTTTTTAGATCTTGCCTAACAGTGCGCATGCGCTGTTGCTGCAACAGTAATTGTATACAGTAAAGGGTTTGGATCCCACCTATTACTTACCATTTGCTAGCTTGATTGTTATTCTCTTTAGATGCCTCCTAATTGGCCACCATATGCCTCACCTCACTTGCTTTTATTTCTCCAAAGCATGGACCAAATACTAACTGATTTAGTTTGATTAGTATCTTCCCCTGTCTTTCCGCGTCTTGCACTGTGATCCAGGGTAAATGTTTTTGATTTTTCTGTCCATTATTTCCACTTCCATTCTATACCTTTGGTTTGTTTTTAACTTCCGTCCACTGTGCCATTTGTTTGTTGTTGCTTTAATTTGTTTTGGAATTCGGTGCTTTCTTTTACCGCACCAAACAAATGGCACAGTCTGTTAAAGCAGTACGTATGATTGCATGTGTTTGTAGGCTGTGCCTCCTCTCTATGCATACAAAGTATGTGTCTGTTCAAAGCGTACACTAGTCTGAAACTGAACTCCTATAGTCTTTACAGACAAGCAGTTCAGTCACATGCTTCAGGCCAGGCTGCCACTAAGCAACATAAACATTTTGGACACATCTGTGCCTTTTCAAACTCAAAGTATGTGGCTTTTTAAAGTGCGTCAACGCCGCAGCTAATCCATCTCTCCTTTCAACCTGTGTCCTCAGTCTCCTATGTATTTCGCCTCTTCTCTGCACATGCAATGTATGTCTGTTTAAAGAGCTTCAGATTTGTGCAGTGCAGCAACTACTCCATTTCTCCTTAAAACCTGTGCCTAAGTTCTCATTCTCATGTGTATTCCACCAAAAGCGCTTCCAGGCAGCCTATAGTCATATGCACTTGGGTGCAAGAGATGTCCACAGCTACACTCCACTCTAATCTACCTACTCCACTCCAATCGACTCCAATGTACCATACTCCACTCAAATCTATCCCACTCCACTCTACCCATTTCACTCCACTCTAACCCAATCCACTCCAATCTACTATACTTCATTCCAATCTACCCCCACTCCACTCCAAACTATCACATTCCACTCACCACACTCCAATCCACCCCACTCCAATCTACGCCAAAACACTCCACTCCAATTTACCCCATTCCACTCCAATCAAACCCAATCTACCCCACTTTACAACAATCTCCCTGATTCCACTCAAATCTATCCCACTCCATTCTACCCCACTCCACTTTAGTCTACTCCACTCTACCCCACTCTACTCCAATGTACTCCGCTCCAATCTACCCCAATCCAATAATCTCTAATCTACCCCGCTCATCGCCAACCTACTGCACACCATTCGTCTCCACTCCAATCTGCTCTACCTCACCCTACCTCATACTACCCCACTCTACTCCGCCCTCGTCTACCACACTCAACTCCAATCTACCCAACTCTTCTCCAATCTACCCCAATCAATCCACTCTACTCCAGTCTACCCTAATCTACTCTAATCCACCCCACAACACTTCAATCTACAGCACTCCACTCCACTCCAGTCAAATCTATCCCTCTCTACTCCATTCTTCCCCACAACCAATCTAACTCACTCCACCTCAGCCTACCCCAATCTATCCCACTATATTCCAGTCCAATATAACCCACTCCAATTTACCCCACGCCACTCCAATCGACCACACTCCAATCTACCCCATTAAACTCTCCACTCCAATATTTTCCAAATGACCCCAATCTACCCCACTCCACCTCAGTCTACCCTAATCCACCCCAATCTATCCCACTCCAGTCTACCCACTTCAGCTCAATCTACCCCAGTCCACCTCAATCCACAACAGTCTACCCCCTCCACTCTACTCCATTCCACCATAAACTACCCCACTCCACTCTATCCCATTCCAGTCTACTCCAATCCACTCAACTCCAACCTACCCTCCTCTACATCATCTCCACTCTGCTCCAATCTATCCCACTTCAATCTACACCGTTCCACTCCCCTCCAATTGACTCCACTAGAATCTACTCCACTCCACGCTCCACTGCACTCTACCCCCCTCCACTCCAATCTCCCCCACACCACTCCAATCTACCCCACTCTACTCCAATCTATCCTGTTCCACTCTCCACTCCAATATTTCCCAATATACCCCAATCTACCCCACTCCACCTCAGTCTACCCTAATCCACCCCAATCTATCCCACTCCAGTCTACCCACTTCAGCTCAATCTACCCCAGTCCACCTCAATCCACAACAGTCTACCCCCTCCACTCTACTCCATTCCACCATAAACTACCCCACTCCACTCTATCCCATTCCAGTCTACTCCAATCCACTCAACTCCAACCTACCCTCCTCTACATCATCTCCACTCTGCTCCAATCTATCCCACTTCAATCTACACCGTTCCACTCCCCTCCAATTGACTCCACTAGAATCTACTCCACTCCACGCTCCACTGCACTCTACCCCCCTCCACTCCAATCTCCCCCACACCACTCCAATCTACCCCACTCTACTCCAATCTATCCTGTTCCACTCTCCACTCCAATATTTCCCAATATACCCCACTCCAATTCATTCTACTTCAATCTACCCCATTCCACCTCAATCTACCCCACTCCGGTCTACCCCACTTTACTACAATCTACCCCATTCCACCACAATCTACCCTAATCTACCCCACTTCAGCCTACCCAACTCCAATCTCCCTCACACAATCTACCCCAATCCACTCCAGTCTACCCCACTGCGCTCCACTCTACCCCAGTCCACCCCAATTTATCCCACCTCACCTCAATCTATCACGATCTACCCCACTCCACCCCTCCCCACTCCAGTCGACCCCAATCTACTGCATTCCAATCTACCTCACTAACGTCTACCCCAATCTACCCCACTCCAATCCAGTTTATCCTACTGCACTCAAATCTACCCCACTCATCCCCAACCTACCCCACTTCAGTCTATCACAATCTACCCCACTCACTCTACCCCACTCCACCCAAATCTACTCCACTCCACCTCAATCTACCCCACTTCAGTCTACCACACTCCACCCCATTGTATCCTACTCCAGCCCATTCTACCCCAGTCCACTCCACTCCCTCCACTCAAACCCACTCCCCTCCAATCAACCCCACTGTGCCACAATCTACCCCATTCAACTCCAATCTACCCCACTACACTGCACTCCACTCCACAGACTTTTAGCTATGCTGACCAGCGGCCACACTGGTGTACGACACACTGCCAAAGCCAATAGCTCTAACATAGGCGAGACCTATTGGCCCTGTCAATGCTTGTTCTGTTTTAGAACGTTAACTTTAAAAAGGGATTGTTCATTGTTTTAAATGAAATGTATTTCATTTCTGAATGAATAACAGGGAACTAAAGGTTTAAACACTTTGGAGTTCTTGCCTTTTTTTGCTTTTATTTCTTCTTTATGTTCAAGTCCAACATGCTTCCGGGGGACCTGCCTGATCCAAGGGCAGTGTTTTATGAGCCGCCTACTTTCCTGATCTCATTAGCTTCTTCAGTATAAACCGCTAAGCGACGGCTGAACTTTGACCCCCAGCTGAATGCCTTTCCGTGTCTCCCCCGCCCCCAGATTCGGCCCCTCCCGGACTCTACTCTCACATAATTATTCTGTTTGAAATGTATTTCACAGGCTTGAAGGGAGATGGGGTTTAGATGAAAAGCAGGGACCCGCTTGAAGTCATCAATCGGAGCATTTAATGAAATTTTCTGGAGAGAGAGAGTGAGTTCAGATTGACAGAGGCGGCCGACTCCGTCATTGGGGCCTTTGACTGGAATTCCCCCAGTGCTCCTTTGAGCTGAAAGATGAAAATTAGGCAATTTGACAGAGACATGTGCTAAACACGGGCTTTGTAGCTGACTCTTCAATAATTCCTTCTCTATCTGAAATTCTTTCTCCCTCCACTACTCTCGTGCCCTCTACTCTGTTCTCCACATGCAGACTCCACTCTGCCTACCCTTTCTTCGCAATCTCTTGCACTCCACTCTTCTTTCTCTTCCCACATCTGCTCCTCTTCCTTCGTCTCCTCCGCTTCTGCACTCTATGCCATTGCACTTTACTCTGCGTCACTCTCCTGCAATCTACACCAATGCACTCTACCCACTGCACTCTATGCATCTCTACTCTACTCTGCATGACAATACTGTATGCCAATGCACTCTTCCCCACTCTACAATGCACGACTGCGCTCTTCACCACTCTAGTCTAAGCCACTCCACTCTCTGCCACTCTACTCTGCATCACTGCGGTGTATAACATTAAACTCTACACCTATGCACTCTACGCTCTACCATTCCACCCTATGCCAATGCACTCTTCCCCACTCTACAATGCACGACTGCACTCTTCACCACTCTAGTCTAAGCCACTCCACTCTCTGCCACTCTACTCTGCATCACTGCGGTGTATAACATTAAACTCTACACCTATGCACTCTACGCTCTACCATTCCACCCTATGGCAGTGCACTCTACACCACTAATCTATGCCACCGCACTCTATCATGCACCACTCCACTCTACCCCTTTTCCACACACTCTTCCCCCTATTCTCTCTCTGACTCTCCTCCATCACTTGCTCTATATCAGTGTCTCTCCTTCTCCATGTTCTCCCATTCCCCCACCCGTTCTCTGCTATTTCACCATCATCTACTCTTCAGCTCCTGTACTTTATATTTCTCCCACTTTCTATTCCTCCCCCTTTAAATCTCTACTCCTTCTCCACTCTCTGCTCCTCTTCCATTCATTTCCTGACTTCACTGTCTCTTCTCACATCCACTTGATTGCTCTTGTACTTGCTCGCTCCTCCACTATCTTATAATCCACTATGTCCTCTCTTGCACTTTCTCTCTCCTTTTCCCCATTTTCTCTCTCACTGTAAAATTGATTGACATATCTGGTCCTGCGCTTTCTTCAATTCAATCCTTTTCTTCGCAATCCTAGCTAAAAATGAGGATTGGGTGAACTGAGTCTTCCACGTGCACGGTGTCCCGGGATTTACACGAGGATTATCCCTCCCTCTCCTGCCCATCTCAGTTCACCCTCGGCAAAGGTTCTGGAACTCCATCTAGGCAACAGACCAGAAAATATTAGTACCATCACCTTGTATGTGGACCGTCTGCTCCACTGCATAAGGAGAGTTGTCTCTGAAGAAACTTAGCCAAGACTGAGATTCCCACAGTGGGAAAAGCAGTACCTTTGTCACCATCCTTTCACTGGTCCCATATCTTGGAACCCCTCCCTGAATCATCTCAAAGGCGGGAACCCAAGGGTATTTTTTTTGTATTCTGAACTTGTGGTGAATAGTCGGAAGCAGTGGTGGAAAGGGCTAGTGCACTGGGAATCTGCACATCCATTGTCCAAAAGATCATAAAGGAGCCATCTTGCTGCAATGCTTGTGCTATTACAAGCACAGTGAAGCTCTTTTATATCACCAGGGAAGTCCTAGGGGTCCCTTCACATATTGCTATAGAGTTGTTGGTGGGTGAAATGGGGAGTACGCGGCAAGACCTTTTAGATTTGCAAGCAGATCATGAGCAGAGCTTAGTGTCCCATGTATACGGATTCTCTTCGAGACTATGGAGCGTTAACAACTCTACAAAAAATGGGGGTAGTCATCCTCTATTCATCAGAAAGGAAGAACCGGCTCAAATTAAGAACTGGAGGTCAAGTTGAAAATGTTAGAGATAATGTGATTGCTTTGGTGGGCTTCCATGTGAAGCTGAAAGTGGAAGACAACAGGAAGCACTGACTTCTAAGCAGAGTCAACGAGGTCCTTTTTGGACAGTTTGTCTGTGAATTCTGCTTGATGGTTGCCTTTTGGGGTTCTTGCATGGTCCAATGCAGTCCTGCAGGGTGGTGGGGTTTAAGTGCAGCAGACTTGAATTGTAAAATTGGTTGAAAGTGCTAGCAATGTTGATGGAGCTTGATTTGTGGATTCTTGTCTTCTTTATCTCTCTGCTTGCTTCTCTCATTCACCTTTTCACTGATAAACAGCTTCTTTGAGTAGTGGCAGTGCACTGCACAAAAGGGTTTATTTTGCAAGTCCGGTCCTATTCCTGGAATGTCTTTTCATAGTTTGTTGAAGTTGTAGCTATGTGGTATTGTTGATTCTTTCCTGTTTGGTTTACTCAGTTAGCAGCAAACTAGTAAAAAGATTCAAAGCAAAAATTTTTCTTGGAATGGTTGAAGGTGTCGCACATGACATGAGGAGCTTGACAGCTTAGCACGTAGAATAATTGCAACCAGGCTCAGCATCAACATCATTGTGCCTATTAATGATCTTTGTGGACATTATTTGTATGACATTTCTGATGCATCTGCCAAAGGAATTTGTTACTCTTTAGGTCGAAGCCTACCAGACACCGCAGCTGTCTGGTTTGCTAACATCTTGGGGACATTCGGAGAGCTTCCCTGGGATTGCAATCCACCCATTGCTTGCCATTGGCTTTTAGCGGTTTGTAACTCACATTTGCATGGTTTCTATTTGCTGGCCTAATTTGTTTAGGCTACGCAACTTGAGTTTGTACCTTCCGTGGCCCATACCTGATTTAGTGTACCCTTCCACCTGTGTTCAATTTCTGTAAATCGGCCTTTAAATCTTGTCCTATCTTCTCGCATTTGCTGTGCATTTGAAGACAGAGGTGACATGTCAGTCTCTGTCTTCTAGGAAGCTTGGTGTTTAGTTTTCTTTCTCTGACTTCAAAGTGAAAGAATTTATGTGACAATCATGCTGGCTACCAGTAAGGCTATACGATATTTTGTTTTCTTACACAAAACAAAATGCAAATAACTGTAATTGAACTGTACAGATATTTGAGAATACATCAGAATTAGCAAAGCCCAAATGAAGCACGTTTTCTTTGTCATTCTGTATTATGGTGGAAAGGAATATTTTAATATGATTTTAAAAAGTCAATACACTAGGTGATGTCTTTTCCACACATTATCGATTTTGCACTGTAGATTTTTATCAGTAAAACTGTATGTCTGTGCAAATGTAATGGTCATTTCAATTGAAGATGTGTTGTCTGTAATGGCAGTGCACTACCACACCATGCATACTTCACCCCACTCCACTCTACTCTGCACCACTCCGAGCCACTCCTCTGTATGCCAAGTCACTCTACACCTCTCTACTCTGCACCACTGCACTCTATCCCACTGCACTCTACACCAATGCATTATACTCTGTACCACTCCATTCTATGCCAGTGCACTATATGGCAAGCCACTTTAATCTGCTCTGCACCACTGCACTCTATGCCACTCCACTCAATGTCACTGCACCCTGCACCATTCCACTCTGCCCTCCAGCACTCCACTCTACCCTGCACCAGTCCACTCTACCGGGCACCACTTCACTCTCCACTACTTTACACTATGTTGAAATGCCACTACACTCTACTTCACTGCAGTCTGTGCTGCACCACTTCATTCTGCTTCACTCTACTCTGCTCTGTACAACTCTACACCACTTCACTCTACTCTAACCATTGCACTTCATGCCAATGCACTCTACACCACTTTACTCGAAACCAGTGCACTCTACGCCAGTCTTCTCTGCACCACTATACTCTACTCTGCAACATTCTATGCCCCTGCACTCTACACCAGTATACTCTGTCACAGCACTCTACGCCACTTTTTTCTACTCTGCACCACTCACTGTACTCCACGCCACTGTTCTCTACTCCACTTTACTCTTCACTACTCTACTGTATGCCAGTGCACTCTACACCAATGCACTCTGTGCCACTCTACTCCAAACCGCTTACCTTTATGACACTTTACTCTGCATTCTCCGCCACTGAAATCTACCCCACTCTACTCTGCACCGCTGCACTTTATGACACTGCACTTTACTCTGCACCACTCTTCGCTACTCTCCTTCACTCTGTGCCAATGTATTCAGTGTCAATGAACTCTATGCCACTACTTACTACACCACTGCACTCTATGCCTCTCTACTTTACACGTCACTACTGTATGTCAATGCACTCTTCTCCCACTCTACTATGCACCACTAGACTCTTCCCCACTTCAGTCTAAGCCACTCTACTCTGCAACACTGCACTCTATACCACAGAGCTCTACCCCAATGCACTCTACTCTGTACCACTCCACCCTACGACAGTGCACTCTTTGCCACTACTCTATGCCATTACACTTTATCTTGCCCCCTCCATTCTACCCTGCACCACTCCACTCTGCGCCTATTCACTCTGCTCTGAAACAATCTACTGAACGCCACTGCACTCTATGCCACTGCACGCTACACCAGTCAACTCCACCCTGCGCCACTCCAAGCAACTGCACTCTACACCATTGCAATCTATGCTGCACATACACTATGCCACTGCACTGTACGCCCACTCTTCTTTGTGCCACTCCACTCTACGACCATTGCACTCTCTGCCACTGCAATCTATGCTGTTCCACTCCACACTACTCTGGACCACTCCACTCCACTCTACACCACTCCACGCTATGCCTCTGTAGTCTACGCCAGTCTATTCTGTCACTGCACTACACAAATGTTCTCTACACCACTTTACCCAAAACCAATGCACTCTATGTCACTGCACTCTCCGTCAACCTACTCTACAAATCTGTACTTTACATCATTTCACTCTTAGCCACTGTACTCCTCCCGACACTCCACTCTTCAACACTCTACTCCACGCCACTCCACGCCACTCGATAATGCTCTGTGGAACTCCCTCTGCCCCATGCCACTTTACTGCGCTTTATTCTACAACACACTACTCTACTCCACTGCTCCACATCACTCCATGCCACTTTACGACACTCTATGCCAATCCACTCTACAATACTCTACTCCATGCTATGCCGCTCCACTCTAAGGCAATCTACTCTGCTACACGCCCCTCTATTTTACATCACTCTACTCCACTCTATGCAACACCCTCTGTGCCACTCCACCCACCCCACTCTATGCCACTCCACGACACTGTCACTCCACTCTACTCCACTCAATGACACTCCACTCCATGACACTCCACGACACTTTACGCCATTCAACTCTACAACACTCTACACCCTCCATGACACTCCACAACATGCTACGCAATCCACGCTACTCCATGACACTCCACGCCACTCAACACTGCTCCACACTACTGTGCACTACTCCACGACTCTCTATGCCACTCCATAATACTCCACTTTGCGATACTCCGCTTCACTGTCCTTTACGTCACTAACTTTCAGCCATGATGAACAGCATCGTCGCTGGTGTACAACATGGCTAAAAGTTATTGGCAAAGTCAAAAGCTCTTGCATAGGAAAGGCCTATTGGCTTTGCCAGTGCTTGTTTCTTTCTGCTGTGGCCTATGGTTTTCCATCGCGCTGCTTGGCTGTTGAATTTGTGGACATCTTTGTAGATTATGTAACTTGTATACCTGAATACAGCCACCTCTGTCCTCTTCTCTTCCTGGCGCCTGGCAGTACACAGGCTCCCCTAAGCCAATCGAGAATCTGCTGTCACCCGAATTACAGCAGTGTTGTGATTGGTCTGAGCGGCCTGTTTGGTCGCTCAGACAGTGTCTGGGAGCCTAGAACTGTTTTCCAACCGGGTGTGTAACACAGCCAGGTCAAGAAATGCTAAATGCGCATGACGGTTTAGCTGGCCCAAGAAGGCCAACCAAACTGTCATGCGCACTTATTAACATATTAACTCCACCCTATGACCCTAGCCTCAACCTGGCCCCGTAGCCCGTACTAAAAAGAAAATTATAATAACGTGATATCATTTTATTTTTCCTTTTTCCACTGCTCTTAGAGCAGTGGGGCGATGCTCCTTCGCCTTACGGGAGGAGCAGCCGCCGAAGTATACGTGTTCTGAATGATATGTAGACTGGTGAGAGGATATGGACGTGTTGTTGACGTAGCAAGCAGCCCACTACGTAGCTTGAAGTCCTGCAGAGGGGCACAGGAGTATGAACTGCATGTCCCCATCGGTACTCTTTTGTTCCCAAATATTGGCCCAGATCCTGAGGATGGCGTGCACCTACTTAAGTAAATGACATGAAGCCAATGAATGACAGCTTCTGCGTGACTGCCTAATTTTTTGTTGCCATGCCAATTTATTAGTGCCAGTCATTGGCCAGATCCTTGCAGTGTGGATTACTGTTGGTGGGTATCACATGGAGAACAACAATGTAGCTAACCATGCTGAGGACAGGATCATTAGTTGCTGCTGGCATCACCTCATCCTGTTGTCCATTTAGTGGGAACAGCAGCTGTTTGCACAGTCGCTCTAATCTCAGGCAAGCAAGCCGCCGTGATTGGCGAAACTAGCGACATGGACATGGCCACGACCACAGTTAGGTGGCCTATACCTCATTAAAGCCAAACATCCCCTTACTTTTGTTTCTAAGCCAGTGATTAAGGTTGGTCCCTGCTGTCAAAATACATGATTTTCAAGTGGTTGGATTAGCCTTTTCAGAAAGACAACTTTGCATTATGCTTGTGCTATTTTTACAGTGGTTGTTGTTATAATTTATTTTTCCTTTATTTACATTGCTGAAAAGCAATGGGGCAATGCTCCTCTGCCTTAGTGGAGGAGCCGGCACTGCTTAGTTGCTTCCATGGTAGAAGACCTGCCAACTCAGAAGCTGCCACCGTGTGACACATGATATTTCCCCCCTTCACACGGTGAAGAGCTGAGATCACACAGTGGCACAAAAGAGGAGTTGGAAACCCTTCACAGTGTGGGTTTCTAGCAAGTGCTTCGAAGCCCTGCACAGCCGTTGTCCATTATACCGTGAGAAACGTCCCCAGGCTTTGCAGATTTTGTTTGTTTTTAGGTCTCGCCTGACCCAGCGCATGCGCTGATCTGGCGAGACATTTTGTGAGGGCTCCAAAAAGTGCTACCAGGCCAGCCTAGAGCTACAGTGCATGTGCGCGGCGCGCGCGTCGAGCTTTATCGCGATTACTTTCACTTTCGCGGTCGCTTTGATGTTTGAACGCGATCGCGATCACTTTGATGTTCTCCGTGAGGCTCCAATAGATTGCAGCAGTTAAAACAAGCATTGGCATAGCCAATAGGTCTCGCTTTTGGGACCTTATAAGTGTTTAGTTATGCAACTGTTGCATGGCTAAACACTTATAAGGTCCCAAAGGCGAGACCTATTGGCTATGCCAATGCTTGTTATTTCATGTGGGCGACAATATAGAAGTGCCTCTGGCTCCCGCAAAGGTCCTGCTCCCTCCGCACACATGGTAACATTTTTGTAGAAGTTGGCAGGTGTGTAGTAGCACTCAATTAGTAGATACAAGGATACTTTAATACAGTCTCGATTGACGTAGTGTTTTGTTTTAGAGGTACGTAAACCACAGAAAATGGAAATCTGTTTTCTGAAAATACTCCCTCTTAGCACAATTTGCACATTTGTCTTCAAGAAGTTAACTGTTTATGTCATTGATGACTACTTGCATTTTATGAGTAGTTAATGGTGTGCAGCTCATGTTATGCTACCTATAAATTGACTCTACTCATGGTTGTAGCTCAATCTGATATGAATTAATTTCACTCAACGCTAACATATATCTTAGTTAGAAAATGACAATAATTTAAGGGTCCCCTTTGTGCACCTCGCTCTTTCTCCTCAGTAACTGCAGAAGACCTTGTTTCTGGAGATGTGAGGACCATCGGGACCCAACGAAGTCTGGCAGACTGGTCGAATAATCTAGCACTTGAAGTGCAGTATTCAGAATAACTTTATTCACCTGATAAAACAACCATAAAAGCGAGCAAAACATAAAAACAGATAAAAATATGTCCATATTTGATGAATTTTAAAAAATAAAATAAAGCCACGTACAATAAAATCCAGAATAAAACCCTGCATACATAGCGCAAATAAAGTGCACAATGCATTACATAAATTACACTTGAAGTGCATATTTCGTGTGGGACTGTTATTAAATTAGATTTTCACGCAATGTACCCTGCCATGCCATCTTACCTTACTCCTCAACAGGTTCTTTCATTCACACCGTACCACTCGCCATTTTCATGTGTTTTTAGCTGTTATTCGGAGGTGTTAAAGATCCTCTACTGCTCTTATTTTTTCACATACATTGAAAGTATTGCGACTCGTCCCTGTGAAAGCCTGTGTGCACCCACCACCCTTTGTGCAGAATGCTATGTGTAACTGCCAAAAACTTGCAGGTGAGCTATGAGAGAGCGTTCTTTAGGACAGGTATTGTATTGTATTGTAATTGCATTTATATAGCGCTTACTACCGCTGACGAGGCGTTGAAGTGCTTTTTAGGTCAAGCCTGTAACAGCGCGCATGCGCTGTTCTGGCAAAGACTTCATGTAAAGGCTTTCGAAAATTAACCTAAGAATCGCACACGCTCGTGCGTGTGCTTTTTGTTTTGGCCCACGCTATTGGCCTTTGCATGCGTCTTTTTAACAAAGACAGCACGCAATTGGCCAAAGGCGGGCGCATTGCTCTGCCCATGGACTATTGGTTGCGGTTACCCGCACGGCCGCCATGTGGTTTCAATTATCATGCCCAGACACAGGCGCGATAATTCAAACCAGATGTCTTGCTGTGGCACGCGCGCGCACCACTCACGAGCTTGTTAGTCGAGTTTTCCAGATGAAAGTAAGTTGCTGACTTCGGGCTTCGCTCTGGACATTATCACTGGGTTTTAATGAGCACGTGGAGGAATTGTCGTGAAAGTTGTGGCATTTCAGAGATAACGATGGAACAGAGTCTGTCTTTCAGATAAACTGCGAGGGATGTTAGCAAGTGGAACCCCTGTTACTTCCCATAATCATTCCTGGAAGTGCGGTCACGTCCCTCACAGCAACTGAGCCTGTGGTCATCACATTCAGCACTGATTTACCTCAGCAAGCCAGGCCTATTGTTAACTCTGCCCCTGCCGTTGAGACAGAGCCCGCACACTGGAAGTTATTAATGCCACCCAGGCATGAGCATGGAGCAGCTCTGTTTCTACAGCTGCTCGGACGCTCTCTCGGTTAGATACGAGGTCTTCCTCACAGATCCTGCTCTGCTGCCAGGAAGAGGCGCAACAAGGCTGTCGTGGCCCCTAGTTTTGCTAATGTGGGCAACTTCCGGACGATCTGAAGAGTTATCAGAGGCCAGCACCTTACAATTTCAACTCAATAAAAGATGCACAAATTTTAATTTTCAAACAAGATGGCACTGCACATTGAGTAGTTCCTTTCATTGGTGTCAGTCACAATAATCAAGTTACTCAATGGTTGGGGGACATTGGAGTCCTAGCATACAATTTAAGAGTTAAATTGATAAAACAAAGTGAGCTGTCATCTTGCTTATCCAGATAGTATTTCAACAAGCATTTGCAATGCAATAGGTCTCGCAATTAGGCAAGTTTAAGCTATTGCATTGCAAATGACACCGCCTTTTATTTATGTTTTAAAAACAAAAATAAAAGGCATTGTTCTTTGCAATGTTAATAGCTCAAACTCGCGTAAATTCTAAACCTATTGCTTTGCAAATGCTTGTTCTGCGAGTAGCACGCTACTCCGTAACCCATAAAGGATTATTGGTGAATTAGTATAGTGAAAATATGAAAGTACTTTGAATGGTGGATATGTTAGTCAATTTTCAGATTGAGAAGCATAGCTGAGGGATAGAAGAGTGAACAAGCATTGTCATAGCCAATAGGTCTCGCTTTTGGGACCTTATAAGTGTTTAACTATGCAACAGTTGCATAACTAAATACTTATAAGGTCCCAAAAGCGAGACCTATTGGCTATGCCAATGCTTGTTTTTTGGTAGGCACGAAGAGCCACCCTCCCCCGTGTAATGCCAGCTGCTGCAACAGGGGGAGGGAGGACTCTGAGGAGAGTGAGCAGAGGAGGAAAGAGCAACAGAGAACCAGTCTGCCAAGTAGGTGCGAACGTTAAAGTGAAAGTAATCATTTCGCGGGCGCTTTGATGTTCGCAGTGGCCGCGCGGCTCACTGAGAACATCAAAGCGCCTGCGAAATGTACACGCAGGCTGCCAAATGGTGCGCGCGCCCGGCGCACATGCACTGTATTTGGAGGCCTGAAAGCACTCGTTTGCACTTCCAGATCCCCCATTTACAAAAGCTCTCGCGAGAGCAGCGCTAAAGCGCTGGCTCAGGCGAGACCTAAAAATGTTTGCATTTATATAGCGTTTGCTACCCTTGATGAGGTGTTGAAGAGGTATGACACGCTTTTTCACACTACGACCTCTAAAGTAGCAAACATTTACGTCACGCTACAGTATGTTGGATAAGAAGAAACAAACAAATGACCCATATTCGATTACTCCTGTTGTCGGCCTGGACCCACCTCCACAGAGATCCAGGAGTGTGTCACATTAACGTGGCGGTAGTGAGGCCTCTCGGCAGCTCCTTGTGGACTGTAGAGCGAATTTAAGAATACGCAGTTGGTTAAATATGCATGAGTCTACTCACTGTGTTCTCCTCGGCAGTCTTAGCGAGCTCGCAGCTTGGGCCAGGCGTTTGTCATGCTCCTCCTGAAAGTGCATAAGAAAGCCCTCTGATGTATTCCAGCCCTCCCGGGCTCTCACAGATGGTTGCTAAAGAACTCCCTCACCGCTGCAGGGCGGGCCTCGGCTTCCCTCTAGCCCCTTGCTCTTACTTTAAGGATCTCTTTCCCTCTGCCAGGCCGAAGAACCAAAATGGACACTTATCTAAATGTTATGATTCCTGTCAGCTTCCTTTTCCAGTCTGGATGCCAGCACCTCCCTGCTCCCTCTCTACCCTGCGTTGTAGATGTTTTGTTGACATAAAGCAAGGAAAATGTGGATTATGTGGTGTCGCAAATAAACCACTTTCTGTACAGTAACATGATTCGTTAGTAAGGGTGTGAATACGGTTAAAAACACTCATTCAAAATTAGCAGGCGCAGTACAGGAAACGCTATTCAGTCTGTAAGTGCCAAACAGTGGCCCTTGAACAGTTTTCAGAGTGCGGGTGCTGCGGTCAGTAGTACATAGAGAATGAGAAAAATACAAGTGCCACACAGAAAAACAAGTATACATAGCTGCCAAGGTTCCCAGGTCCATTCGTGGATAGCTAGTCCAGTCGAGGTTTGTTCTATGCATTCTGAGACTTGTAGTACTGGTTTATTACAAGGAAAAGCAGGTTACTGGTCCCAGAATGCAAAGAAAAAACCCTGGACTGAAGCAGCTATTCAAGTATGGACCTGGGGAACTTGGCAAGGTGGTGTATAGCAAATGCCTATGAAGAAAGAGAGTGGAAAGGCTGGGGTGGCATATAGCCAGTGGTGCATTTTGAAGCACACTGTTGGGAATTTATTACTAAAGCTTAGGGGTCCATTAGGATAACGGGCGGATCGCCACCGCCAGTATGGCGGTTGGTGATCCGCCCGCCAAAAACCTCCGCCCGCTGCAAATTTCCCCCCGCCACATTACCATGGCGGGGGGGACCCCGGCGAATGGGAAGACCGTCCGCCAGTTTTCCGCCAGTAGGCAATCCGCCCGATTGCCTACCGGGCGGAAAAGCAGTTTATATGGTGGTGGTGTCTGGTAGACACCGCCATCCATATTACTATGCAGGCGGGGACCTGCCTGAAAGGCAGGCGTTTTTTGCCATTGGGGGCCCGTAGCGGGCCCCCAGGAATTCTGGGGGATGCACATGGGGGGTACCTATGGTACCCAGTTCCATGAAGAACATGGCAGGCACCGCGCGGTGCCTGCCACGTTGTGCATGGAGGTGCACAACATGCCTTCTTGGCATTGCGGCGGGCGGTGCTGAGAGCACCGCCCGCCGCAATGTCAGGAATGCAGGATGCGCCCACCAGTGTGGTGGGTGCATCATAATTTCACCAACGGTACCCCCGCACCAATGGCGGGTGGTCCCATTCCACAACATGACCCTCTAAGTGTGGTAATTCACTGTCAAAGTCAACACATTCTCCATTAAAATGGCCACAAAAAAAGCATTGACATACAGTTTTACTGATAAAACTATAGAGCGCACAAACAACGTGTGGGAATCGGGTTTCAACAGATATTTATAATTTGCACATCACCATGCACAGTGTCTTGATTTGTTTTGATCCTATTAAAATATTTGTTTCCATCACACTTCGGAATCACAAAAAATGTGCTTCATTTGTGCTTTCCTAACTTCTGATACATTTTAAAATATTTGCGCAGTTCATTTGGAGATATTTAAATGTTGTAAAGAAAATACTGACATCCTTAAAGCCTTTCCTTTGACACTGCTCATACCCAGCGAGATTGTCAAATAGTTCTCTTTACATAAACCTCTAATTTTGCACTTATAAAAAAAAGTAACCACCAATCTCCATATTAAAAGAGAAAGCAGTAATTTGGAAGATAACATGGCCTGAAATTTGACCTCGGTCTTTGAAGGCACAGCAAATGTGACAAGATAAAAACAAACTTTAAAGGCATGTTACTGCTCATTTGCCTTTTGTACTCAGGCATGGTTGTTTTGGAAATGACACAGCACACCCTCCCCTAACATTCCTACTTCCAGCTTCAATTTACAATATCTGTGCTGTTTCTCATGGTGATTTAAAGTATATAGTAACATGGTGCATCCAGAAACACTGCCAACTTGCCCTGTCTCACAAGAGTGACTTTCAGCAAGTCCCTGTTTTTCAGTTAATGCTCACAGCGCTAAGCAAGCTGGGATTAGTGGACCAGTGCATAGTTTGGTGCAAGGAAAACTACAAGCCTCAACGTCCTTGGTACTTATTGCAGAAAATCAGACTTCAGGAAAATTTCCCCCATAGCGTGGGCCAGTTGTCAGATTTGACCTTGAACTCAGTGTTCTTCCCAATTGTCCTGGAGGCTTATTTACTATTCAGACTCCAGGCCTAGATTATTTTGGGAGAGTTCAAAATTCGCCATGCATTTTACAAAAGGGTTGAAAAGTACTAATTTTGCATTGCAGAAACTGCTGAACTGAAAACGCCCCTCCAGGCATAAAAATAGGAATACCACAAAGGTAAAGTGTCACTTTTTTTGTAAGTTTACAATTGTTTGCTATTCACAAAGGTACTTTACTAGTAGTATCTTTTACAACAGCGGAGTCTCCCCATGTAAAAAGATAGGACTGTCCTATCTTTTTATGTATGTAGACTCAGCAGTTATAAAGCTAATACCTTTGTGAACAGTAAAGAATCTTAAACTTACACAAAAGTGTAAGTTTACCTTTGTGAATCAGGCCCCTAGTGTTACCTGGCAGTAGGAAATTAAAGCACGTTTGTAGGGCTATTTCCATGGTCTCTATGCATGTGTGAGTTATTTTTATTTATTAAGTTATTATGTACATACTACAAAATAAATTGTTGGTAGATGCCATAACATTCATAAATAATCAGATAGTTTCCTGATACATTGATCTCAGTGGCGGCTGGCGGGAACAGCGATGGCGGAGCAGACAACATCTTTTTTAAAAAAGAACACTTTGCCGGCCAATTTCTCTCCTCAGCTTCGGTCCCTTCTGATGCCGCCATCTCTCCTCAGCTTAGGTCCCGGAAATAGGAAGCACCCAGGCTCCCTCCCCTAAGCCAATCACAATGCTGCAATGCAGCGTTGTGATTGGTCTGAGCGCCGTGGTTCTGCACTCAGACGGGTACTCCCTGTGCATATTCCTCACCAGGTTGTGCATTACAGCCTGGTGGGGAACATGTAAAGTGCGCATGACTGTTGGGCCGGCCCAAGATGGCCGGCTAAGCAGTCATTTGCACTTGGAGTGTGCAAACTACTCCTCCCCCTGTGCCACCAGCCCCACCCTAACCTAGCCCCATAGTGTCAAATTAAATGATAATAATGAGGTTATCATTTTATTTTTCCTTTCTCCAGCTTTGAGAGCAGTGAGGCGACGCTCCTCCACCTTAGCGGAGGATCCGCCACCGGTTGATCTACAAATCGCCAAAGCACATTATAAAAGTGGATTTCGCTCTTGTGAAAGATTTTGTTTAGCTCTTTTTGGGCTTAAACAAAAATGGGTTAAGAAGTTCACACATTTAACATGACAGCAACCTCCAACCACTGGCTAGCCTCAAATGTGTGATGAGTAAAGTCGGAAGAGGAAGGAAAGAGAAAAGATGTGACTGAGAATAGTTAAAGTCTTGAGTAAACTGGGCATTGCTACCTGACCTTATCAACTCAATAAGAGAAACTTGCTTTTTGAGGTTGTACTTTTTACAACAGTTTTGATGCTTTGTAGCGTCCTGCTACTTCCCCAGCTCTTTTTCACATGTTATCATCTTTAGAAGGATGAATGACTGAGTGAGCCCTACAAAGTCCTAGCCTTAAGCATGGCACATCATCTTTGCAGCAGATGCATTTACAAACTGAGCTAATTTACTCATGCATATAAAATAGGTGCAGTGTTAAATGCACCTGCTGCATAACTCTCCAATCCCAAGTTCCAGCATTGCAAACTCTGGGATATTTACAATAAAATGTCGGAGAGCGTTGTTACATCAAAATTGGTAAAGCCACCTCAGACATTTTTAAAATGCAGGAATGTGCCATCTTTACAAAAATACGGCGCACCACTGTTTCCCCTAGCTCTGGCGCTAATAAATTTGCCTAGAGCCAGTGCAGGCATCCTTGCGCCATGTTGCAGGGGCAATTGTTTATGTGCAGGAAGGGACAGCCTCCTGCACATAAACAATCTTGAAAGGTGATTTGCTCTTTCTATGTGTGCTGCAGAATGCAACACATGGAAAGAGCAAAAAACGAGGAGAAATTATTAATTTCTCCTCGTATTGCTAGTCTAAGACCAGGTATTACCAGGTCTTACTTTTTGGTGCTGCCCCAGCCTTGTAGATATGGGGCAGCGTCAAAAACCAGTGGGTGTTTTGCGGCGTAACGCCCACTGCAACACCTTTGCACGCCCCTTTCACGCCAAGTGAAGCGTAAAAAGGGGCCTTATTTACCAGACGGCGTTAAGCCACGTTAAGTGGCTTAACGCCGCTTTGTAAATAAGAAGAAGGGGTTATTGCTAGCACAACATCACTAAAAGTGACGTTTTGGTGGCGATATCCCCTTGTAAATATGCCCCTCAGGTTTTTTTATCCTTATGAGGATGAGAAAATAATTACCACCAAAATGAATAAAATTAGTGTTAGGTCCACCTAGAGCAGGGGCCTCCAACCTTTTCCAAAATGAGAGCTACTACCGTTCTGTTAAAATCATCTTGAGCTGCTGTCATTTTTAGTGTTTAATAATGGCCACATCAGACAAGATTATATGATTGGGCACCATGTCCAAGATTATGAGCAGTGATCACCTCAGTTCATCAGGCACGGGTGCCAGCAGCAATATAAAAAGACTTTGTCAATATGGAATGCCACTACGTAGGCCGTACATAACTGCAGTGCCCTAGCAATAATATTATTACTAGTCTCCTGAATGCCGCATGATTGATCACTCACTTATCAGCTTTTGTATATTTTGAAAGTTCAACCATTTTTTTCCAAAGATCAGCTTGAGTTCTGAAAGTTCACACAATTTCGTCTTGAATGCACGGTTTTCAATTTTGGTAAATCTATATTATTTCAACTACGCAAAAGCTTCTAATTTAGAAGGTTAGGCTACACACAGGAGAGCTACTTACAGGCACTTGGAGAACTGCCATTTACTCGGTGGAAGCGCCTGATAGAGCTATTTCGCTTTGTAGTGTGTTATGTGCGTGATCAGTTATATTATTAAGGCTTGGGAAGAGTCTCTTTAATAGTCATGTTTGTCTTCTCTTATCTTCACGTGAGAAAATAGAGACATGCTAATTAATTAGAGCTTGTGTAGCCCTGGATTGCCACGCATTTTTGCCACAGCCAAACGTCTCGCCCAGTAGCAGGCACTGCGTTTCTTACCCATCCTCCCCAACCCAAAACACTTTTATATGGATTTGTAGAGACTGGAAAGTTGCAACACGTCCTCGGTTCTTGCGTCTACTTTCACCCTGTCTTCGTGTAAAATGGAAAGGCACGTCAGAAGAGGAATATCTGTTGGACTTTATAGCATGTACCATTTTTCAACCGTAACCATGGCAACCGCATGACTCTCCGGTACCCAGGGACAAGGAAGATTTATTTTTCTTTCCTCCGCAATTAGTGCGGCTGGTAGTGCCTCTGGTAAATGATCTTGGGGAATAAAAAGTGTCTGTAATTTTGGGGGTTAAATAGCAGTTAGTGAGCCGTAGAAAATGGAATTATGAATGCATCTGTCCTGTGCTTCGATATATGACACGGGAGCTCGCCCCAGTGCTCACACAACAGAAGTTTGTGGCTTTAGTGTACTGAGGTGTTTCTGCAATAATACATAACAGTGTTAGAGAGAGAGAGAGTGTGTGTGTGTGTGTGCGTGCTTGCGTGCGTGAACATGCGCATACAGCTCAGCATCAGTATTTCTGATTTCCACTAAACCTGTTTATGGTAATTGGCTAGTTGCTTGGTAAATGATGGCCAATTTGAAAAAAATGTGGTTCGGAGATTTGTGAAGTAGTAATCAATCCGTGTGTCGTGTGGGCAAACTCTATAATCAATTAAGCAGCAGATTTCATAATACTGCAGTTAGATTCTCCTTACCCCATGGATGCCGGGTGACCCAGCCTTACTTTACCTTTACTACATGCCAGTCAGACTAGCCAAGAAGAGGCCTATTGAGCACTGTAGAACTTTTTTCATGAGTAGTTAAATCACTGTACTCCGTGTCCTGTCCAGTACTCCCAGTCCTCACCTCTTGCCACATTCACGCATCCATTAAACCTAACTTTCCGGCCTGTACACTTAGTCCTCAACCTTGCCTCCGTGTCGTTTCACCTGGCCCCTACTTCTGCCTCGAGTACATGCATGCAGGTTCCACTTACTAAATTCTGGACTAATCATCTGCACCTTGCTCTTGCCTCCTGCCACATTCCCAAATTCACCATACTGCCTCCTGTCGCATGCATGTAGTCTTCACACATGCCTCCTGCCCAAGTTATTTAGTCCTCGGCCTTGCCCTCTGGCACATGCACCTAGCAACCTTCACTGCCACATTCTCTTTATCCATACCCACAGCATTCCACATGCACCTTGTCCCTACCCTGCACCCAGCAATTCATCATCCCCCCTCTTATACCATCCGCTCAGGATTTATCCCAACCTTCACAGCCACCATGTCTTTCACCATCATCTTCATTAGCAGCTCATTTATTCTGCACTTCCACACCCTCTTTGCTGCCACTTGCCTCCATCTCCACCTTGATGCCCGTACACTGTAAGGAATCCCCTGACTCTTAGCATGGTTTTATTTCCTCATTTTTCTGCAAATCTCAGTGCTTACCCAGTGGCGGCTGGTATGTAATGACAGTGGGTGGACTGGTCATGGGGAGGGGAGAGGGAATTAAAACAAAATAATGAGACACTTACCTGTGTGCAGCCGCCTCTCGTCTTCTTCGCCCGCTCCCAGGAATCCAGGCAGGAAGCTCTAGGCTCCCCATAGCCAATCATAATGCAGCATTGTGATTAGTCCAAGCGCCGTGGTTCAGTGCTCAGCCAGGGAATGGAAGCCTGGGCATGTTCCCAACCCAGGCTGTGATGCAGCTTGGGTGGAGAACATGCAAAGTGCACATGACGGTTTGGCTGGCCCGAGGGAGCTGGCCAAAGCCTCATGCGCACTTGGAGAGGGCAACCCACTGTGAGCAGAGCAGCCCCGCCCCTACTCAGCTGAGCAAGGACAGAAAAATAAAATGATAATAACAATGAGTTATTCTCATGTGATTTTTCCCTTTTTGACCTGTTCAGTGGAGCAAGGCGGATGAGCCGCCCCTGTGGTTATCCTCCAACTTGAACACTATATGCTTGAGAGGTGGACCATTCTACATCCTTACACCCTTTACCTCACCTATACATTTCCTCTTATATGTATGAAAATTAGAACTAAAGGCATTTGCCAGGCACTTGATTCTTTTAAAACTATTTACCCTCGCTTTTATTCAAGGCTTTAGAATCCTGCGAAGCGTTTTTCATTTATTCATAGAACATAAACCATCAAAAGTGGCAGGGGTACTGGAAGTAATGTCACACACATTCTGGCCTCTGATGACACCACATGGTTGACCCCTTTTCTGACCCTTGGTTGGTCAGTAGCATTCGATTTGCCGCTTATGATTTACAGAAAAGGTAAACATTGCTGACATGCTAATGACCCTGGACATTTAGGGTAGCAAGGGTAGTGTGCGGATGGGGTTTTCACCTGGCCAGTATTTAAGGCAGAACTAGTACAAAAGAACATGTGGGTAAGCTAGTAAATCCTCGTATATTTTTCTCTTTAAAACATAAACGTAAGCAGTGATTACAAGAATAAGTTACTTCAAAGTTATTTATAAGCTATATAAGGTATCCCTGAATAATGATTTAAGCACAGTCAGAATTTGCATCTTTAAAAGGAATTCATCTAGTTGCACAAATTCACATTCATGTACCGACTCCACCCCAAAATCTCAAACTATGATCAAATGAGAGATATTTTTCTCTGGAAAATGTGAAAATCCGAACAGTGCCAGAGGTAAACAAGCCTAACATAGGGAATGCTACCCCTGGCAACCAATGAATCACGTCCTTGAAAAAGGTAAGACGTGGATACTTCTCTTTAATTGCTGCAATCACGTGAAACAAGTAGCCCGTACATTTGCTGTCAGTTTTCCAAATCCACGCAGCAGTAGACCGCTCAAATTGGCTTCCGTGAATGCATCCAGTATTTGCTGCACAGAAGGAGGTTTTATAGCCCACCTGGAAAGCAAGATGAAATGTGTTCTCAAGGAACAAAGAACCATTATGGCTGGAAGTCTTGCAGCTCTAAAAAGAAGCCCTAGGTACCCCTTTGTACCTCCTCGTCTGCGCGCAAGGTTGTCCAGTTTTGTGATCCGTCTGAAACCGCGGAGGATGCCGGGAGCTCTGTGGCGCGAGAGGCGGCAGAATGTCCGACATCTTGCTTTCTGCTGACTGTTGGCCTTCGAGCCGGACCTCTGATGAATGCCTTTGACATTTCCCACAAACAAGGCTTGCCAGTCGGGATTTTCTTTTATTCGCAAACGGCGAGTTTTCCATTATTGATCAGGTGCCATTTTTGAAAGGTTATTGGGAAGAATTACTCCGCAGCCTCGGACTAGAATGAATAGCTACCGGCGGAGTTACTCGTCTCTCCTTTCACGACCTTGCAGGGAAAAAGGCAGGTTGCTTTTGTTGGCACATTTCGGAGTTATTTATTTTCTTCTCATCAGAGGTGTGGACAGTTCACTGCTCACAGGCCAGACATTTTCAACAAATTAAAGGAAGGGGCTTTCCTTGCGGCTTAAATCCTTGAAAACAAAACGCGCGCCACTAAATGTTTTATAAGTAGCAGTATTACCCAATGCTGCACGAATTTTTGTTGGGCGTAGGTCTTTATTGCTGTCACTCTTCATCACTGCGGTCTTGACTGTCATTCTGCCCTCCGAACGACCACGGTCTTGAAAGGTTTTGTTTTTGTCAGATTCTGAGAGTGGATAGAAATGAGCTCTGCTAATATTCACATAGACTCTTTATTGCACTCTTGACTATCTTCCCTAAATCTGGCAGTAGTTTTCCATACGTTAAAGTACAAGGGCAGTTTAGGCTTTGCTCCAAAATGTTGAAACGTGAGTCAAAATCCTTTCAAACTGTATTTCTTCCCTTGTAATATATACTGTGCCACCACTTACCTGGCAGGTCACTGTAGCGACAAAGGAGCAGCATAGACAGGTCTGGAATTGTAGCCTCTTTGTTTTAACAGGATACAGGACTCACAGCGGAGTCTCCTGCTCAGGACGAAGTCCAGGGAATGAATGCCCAGTGCGCAACAGGATTCTAGAAGATAGAACGACAGGAGGAGAGATGGAAAGAAACAAAGGGCGAAGTATAGAAAGAGAACAAGGAAAAGGAGAAGAGAAGCATTACAGTCCCCCTAAATGAGTCCTTTTGTTGGAATGTTGCGCCCGTTTCTCTCGCGGTAGCAAGTTTCTCTGATCCCTGTTGCCCTACTATGTTTCAATTAACATTAGCAGGTCAGTGGCATGGCTGATGGCAACCTTCAAGGAGAAGTCAAGGTTAAATGGCCATGTAGTCCGGTCTGCCATCTTGATTGAGCTGGCATGGCGCACTGCTGTGTGCAGTATGAGAAGCTTGGATTGCTAGGGGAACACTAGGCTTCAGTGTTCTTAATTTGCTCCCATTTATCGGCCCCAAATCCACTCCTTGAATTCTCCCAAGCATCCCCAGGCCCAACATATTGATGACTCTAAACATTATTAGAACATTGGAATGTCAAATGCTCCATTGAATACAATGGAGTGCTCCTGGCTTCTAATGGCTGGCAGAAGCCCCGAGCATCAACATTCCAATGTTTGTTCACAGCAACGGCTGTGAACAAAGGCCTCACAGAGCCCAAGGGGATTTCAACCCCTTCGGGCTCCGTGAGGCCTTTGTTTTACAAACTAGAACATTCTGCCCTCTAGGGGTGGAATGTTCTCATAGCCTTAGAGACCTCTGAGGCAGGCTCACCTGGCCATTAACGGCCCACTCTCTTGTTAAAGGCCCTCGTCTCAGGCCTTTAACGCTGGAACGCGCCTTTAATGGCCCGTAGAGCCTGATACAGAGGGCTCTAGGGCTTTAGCACATATTCGTGGCCCACAACATGTTAGGTTACTTTATATTTGTATAGTGCAGCACTCTCCATTTACTTGGCTTCTTAGCTCTTTTGTCCTTTTTGCATTTCAGGATTGAAATACTCAATTGTTTATAACACTGTTGCATAGAGCAGACCTGTGTTTTCCTCTGGGTGATTGGTTGGAAACAGTCTCTTTACATTATTAAGACTAGGAGAAATGATTGTCGGTACACCTCAATTTATGGACTGTATAATTTTGTAAAGACAAACGAAAGCATGTGCTTACTGCACTCCACTCGGAATACATCTGACCTGTTGGCATTAAAGTACAGAAGGATAAGGTTGATTCCAATGGGCACTGGCAATATTTTTAGAGTTATTCATTCTTTGAATATATGCCTTCCTCTCTGCACCTCTGCTGTTTGTCTGAGGACAATACATGAGAATGTCCACACAATCAGTGCTTAATTTGAGCTGGTGGTTTTCGGTGCTCAGCACCTGCACTTAATTGTCAACACCGGCCCTTATGATAGTCTGCCATATGGTTGTGGTGTTTGTCCAATTTAGAGACAAGTGCAACAACACTTGTTTATTGATTCAATATACATTAAATATGATGAATACCTGCCGCCCAAGCCATTCTTATACCTTTGGGGGCCAGGAATAGTCTGAAATGTCACACTTGTAAAAGTGTGATGGTTAGTAGTTGTCTAGGTACTGCCATTGGCAGTGCTGCTAGGGACAATGGGTGGTGCAAGCTGCAGTGGCTTCCGGAAGGGGGCCCTGGCACCCATTTTGTTGCAAATTAAGCATTCATCACACTTCTGTAGGATCTTGTAAGGGCGTCAGTGGTATCAGCACCCTTGTGTGTGTGTGTGTGTGTGTGTGTGTGTGTGTGTGTGTGTGTGTGTGACAGCTTTGGCCTCTCGCAGCTGACCTTCAAGGCTACCCATAAATCCGGTCATCTGCTTGATTTGATCTTTGCGGCACCTGACTTAGTGGTAATGGGAGATATTCTTCCAATGGATTGGACTGACCACTCACTGATTAAATTTTGTCTTCATAAGACGACTGACCCTTACAAAGTACCGGCACCGATTAAGGTAATCAAATGCAGAGATTGGAGGGCTCTCTCACGTGATATCTCTTTGGGCGAAATGTTCCATTTACAACAAATCTTTGATGCAAATAAAAGCACAACCGACAACTACAATTCCCTTGCCTCTCATATTTCTAGGGTGGTCGACACCCACGCCCCCCTCAAAACCCGGACCTGTAGGGGCAAAGACTCTGCTCCCTGGTTTAACTCTGACCTAAAACAATTAAAGCTTGAATGTAAACAAGCTGAGAGAAGTTGGAGACGTGAGTATAATATAACTTGTAAAGACACGTGGAAAACCAAGGTCCACGCGTACAAAACTCTCATTAAAAAGTCGAAAGCCGACTACTACTCCTCCTTGATCTGTAATACTACTAAAAATTCCAGGAGTATCTTCAGCATCTTAAATAGCGTCACCAACCCGGAGTCTTGTAAAAACCTGATCGTCCCTTCCCAGAACCTCTGTGACAATTTGGCCTTCTTCTTCAAGGAGAAAATTGAACTTATCCTTAACGAACTGGATATTTCTCCTATTGCAGGTAATCCCTTTTCTATGAACACCGGTACTCTGGAGAATCAAGCACTAATCATGCATCGGTCCCCAGAAGAACTCCTTTGCAGGTTTCCACCGCTAACTTTTGAAATCTTTACCAAGATAGCTAGAGGGATTGTGTCTGGGTCCCCACTGGACCCAATACCCCCTAAAATCTGGAAAGAGTGTGAAGCAGAATTTTTCCCCCCGCTCCATTTAATCTGTCAGCAATCTCTGCTGACTGGCAGTGTCCCTGCCCTCTGGAAACAAGCTTTAGTCTCCCCGTTGCTGAAAAAACCCTCCCTTGACCCTGACTGTTCGAAAAATTACAGGCCCATCTCACTACTGCCGTTCCCTGCTAAGATAGTGGAACGGGTGGTCAGTAACACCCTCTCCCACCATCTGGAGCATCATCTATTACTAGACAGAGACCAATTTGGATTCCGGCCTGCGCACGGAACCGAAACAGCCCTGGTTATCGCCATGAACGAACTACAAAGGCGAGCAGACAGAAGTCAGGCATCATTTCTGATACTGCTCGATATGTCTGCCGCCTTTGACACGGTGAATCATGGGATTTTACTGAGACGCTTATGGGAGGCAGGAGTGAGGGATACGGCTCTGCAGTGGTTCCACTCTTTTCTGCAGGACAGGCAACAAGCAGTATCTCTACCTCCTTTTCAATCTGCTTTCTCTCCGGTGGCGCACGGTGTCCCACAGGGCTCTGCTATCAGCCCAATACTTTTTAATGTCTACCTTAGGCCACTAATTCTTTTGATCAAAAGCTTCGGCATTAAAACCATCAACTACGCAGATGACACGCAGATGATTCTCTCTCTGGAAGGAGAAGACTCCATCTCCATAGAGACCTTTCACAACTGCCTGCGGGAGACCTCAAGATGGTTGAAGAACAATTCTCTCCAGTTTAATGCAGGGAAAACTGAGGTGCTTTTTAATAGTGGCTCGAGGATTCCCTGTTCGTTTCCTAGCAACTTCTGGCCCCCGGAAACAGCCTCTAATGTACAACCTGTAGACTCGGTCCGTAACTTGGGGGTCATGCTTGATCACAAGCTCAGCATGGAGACACATGTCCAGAAAACCTCTGCCTGCTGCTTTGCCATCCTGCGCTCGCTAAGGAAAGTTCTGCCCCTCTTGCCCACCCAGGCGCGCGCCCAAATAGTTAGATGTACCATCTTGAGCAGGCTGGACTACTGCAATGCCCTCCTGTTAGGGGCCCCGGAGTACCTATTAGACAGGCTCCAAAGAGTCCAATCTGCGGCTGCAAAACTAGCCCTGGGGCTTCCGAGGAGATCCCATGGACTATCCGCCTTGGCACAACTGCACTGGCTCCCTCTTAGACAGAGAGTGCAATTTAAGGCCCTCTGTATTGTGTTTAGGGCCCTCCATGGCTCTGGCCCTGTCCCTCTTCAATCTAAATTTACGTGGTACGTCCCTACTAGACTTCTCCGATCTTCGGATGCCAAACTGGTGGTCATTCCCAGTTTCAAGAAGGTCAGATCCGGAGGCAGATCTTTTGAGGTCACCGCTGCTAGACTCTGGAACACCCTTCCCAATGAGATCAGACACATTGATGCACTTTTGCCTTTTAGAAAAAAGGTAAAAACGTGGCTGTTCCCTGGCTAGCCTTTCGTCTTCTGTGGTCTTCTTTCTTCCTCAGACTCTGTCAGCGCCAGGATGCCTGTAATTGGCGACAGTTCGCGCTTTACAAGATCCCAAATAATAATAACATACGACTTACAGATTCATTTCCGACCAAGGTCTACCCAACCTTCCTTTGCGTGGTGACAGAAAATTCAGTATTTGGTGTGTGCTGGTACCCAGTCCTTTGAATATTTCGATTCGCTATCGACACCTACCTCATTTTGTGACATACAAATACAAGGTGGTGTACAGGTCGTGTTTTCCTGGTGGGGGAGGTGGCCTGCGGCACATTACGCACTTGCGTCAGTCGCAGGACTGTCATAGATGCCTTGTCAGATGATCCATCGAGCTACGCGCCTCCTCCACGCGCTTGTCCTCCTGACTGATTGCTTCGACAAAAATCATTAACTGCCTCCGAGAAACATGCTCGAATCATTCACTGTGCTGTCTCCTGAGCGAACACTTGCCAGAGGACCTTTCTGCAAGGCGCCTGCTTTGTGAATTGTGAAAAAAACAACTTTTAATTAGGCATAGGTGAGCTTGACGTCACAAACACATTGACTGATTAGTGTGTCATTGACCAATGAACTGTACGCAAAAATTCTGATGTATTTTAAGTAATTGATTTAACGCCCAGGAGCAGTGGGGCGCTCTACAAGAGAACATTTTTATTGTAGCTGGAGCATGTTATTGGATTAGAATGGCGTGGGCAGGCCAGGAGAAAACAGATGACAGAAACCAGGATGTGAATGTTGCAGGCAAACCTGCAACTGGGGGAGAACTAGATAGCACTCTGTACAGTAGTCATTTACATACATTTGCAATTTGTGGCATCTGGAAGTAGTGAGAAGCCCAGAAACTGCAGAATTATTGGTCAGTGTGGCAGGATGAATATCCTGTTTTTGGATTCTAAGGCTGGCAGTTAAGCTGGCAGAACAGATCACCAATTTGCTTGATCTGTGTTTCTATGGGTGTGCTTGGACCATAGTGTTCAGTGCCTGATTTGTAAAAAATGAAGTGCCAGGGCCCAAAGTATTTAACAGGGGTCCACTGCAGTTGGCACAACCCAAAGGTTACTTTAGACTTAAGGTTTAAGTCCGAGTTTTAACCATCTTTTAAAATATATATTAACCAGTTAAATGCTTCACTTATGAACATTGCTTAATACACACACAGCGCCACCATGTCCTGGCTTCTCAAATATCAGCCAGGGTTTACAAATAAGTGCCAGTGCCCAGCACTGGAAAACACTGACGCAAATTAAGCCCTCTTAGTCCACGACACGTTACTTTAAAAGTCTATGCACAGTTCTATTTTTGCATATTTTGCTTTACAGAATGAACTGTCATGCTTGATGTCTGTCTTTACTTTGTGAGTATTTGAGTGTTTTCCAATATGGACGCACTGCGGATGCCTATCTTGTTTGGCAACTAATCACTCCAGGCTTTTAGCCAACAGCACCGTGCTTGCTGGGATTTTTAAACACCTACTTCAAATGCTAGAAGCAAAACGACATAACATTTAAGAATGCAAAGTATTGTTAGTGATAAAGCAGGAATGGTGAAGGTGTCAGTCATGACATGGGGTCACTTGATAGGTATGAAGGTTGCCTCATCACATGGCCCTCTTACTAACTTACCGTGAAAGGTGTTTGTAAACAGATTGCTTGAAGGCAGCAGCAGTACCTGCTGATCAACTGTTTGCAAAGCCTTACTCTTTCTGGCAGTGGTGTTACGCAAGACGATGTGGCCCCCAGCAAAAGGTGATGATGGCCCGCCAAGGCCGCCATGTCTCTTTAATATCCATAGGCGTTAGACTGATTAGGGTCCCTCCTGCACCCTAGGAGCCTTGCTTAGCGCCTTTGATTTCTGGTGGTTCATGTAGAGATTTATGTAAAAGCCATCTCTCTCCCGCCACTGCCAAAAAACACAAGAGACCTCGAAACCAAGAGGGTTTGACAGTGACACCAACCGTAGACGTCACTAAAGACTGATGGAAACATCCCACAGATTTTCTAGCATTACCTGTATTTCTAGGCAGAGAGCAAATGTGCCGAAGCATCATACTAGAAGAAGGGTTGACTGGAGCTAGAAGGTGTTCTGCAGGAGACACTTTGGACACGTGCCAGCAACAGTGCTGGTAAGGGACTGATTTCCTGTCATCGTGGTTGAGTTGACTCATAGGCTCATAGGCGGGGACGAGTAGTGCACACCTCAGTGCTTAATTTGAGCCGGTTGTTGCCAGTAGGGGCCCCCTGCACTCATTTTTGGGAACTGGTGCGTATTTTTCCTCATCAGACTTGTCCCAATAGCAAGAGAGGGGAAAACACACAAAGTGGAAAGATGGAGGAAGAGTAAGATGGAACAGCCATTACAAAGGGAGAAAGAGGAACTTGCAAGAATGAGATAAAGGGGCAGGAAGGGTCTTGTTCTGGATTAAAGAGGCATCAGACTACACAGACATTTATTACGCTGCTGCGGGCTTTTGAGCAGAGCTTTGGGGGCCCACACTTGTTACTTTACAATGTAAGCACCAGAGCAGTACTTGGTGAGTCTGTGCTAGCCCTGGGCGTAAAATTCCACTCTGCTCACGGCGATTTTCTTGCTCCGCATAGAGCGCGGAGTTCTCAAAAACTCTGCATAGTGGCGCAGAGTGGAATTTTTCCTCTTGTATGGCTTGCCAAAGTTAAGTCGGCGGGTGTGAGCACGGAAAATCATACATTAGACCACCTGCCGGCAAGATTTCTCTATGCGGGCACTCGCTGCAGGTCACTACTGCTTGCGTTGAGAAACCTGTGCCTCGCGTTGAGGAAGCTGCTGCTCGAGTAGACCATCTACTTGAGTGGCAGAAAGAAACAGCGCCCTCTTGCGCTGTACATGGTGCCACTCGCGTTGATTTTATGGCGCGGGACAAACACCCGGCACTAAAAATCAGCGCAGCATGATTTACCTCACACCGCCACTAGTAGAACTCCGCGGAGCAGAGTTTTTGGGCACTTCACGAAGTTCCGCGTAGCAGAACTCCGCCCAGGCCTAGTCTGTGCATGGAAGCCCTTACCCAACTCAGTGGAGGCTTTCTTCTTACCCACTAATACTGAATGTGACAAGAACTTGTGTGTTACTAAGGTCGATAGAGTCTAGGTGTGCGAGGCAGCCGAGATCCTAGCATCATGACACAGGGATGCTAACAAGTTTTTGAGGGCAACACAAATATTGACCTCAGGATGCACAACATAGAGCAGCGGAGTAGTTGTGCATATAAAGTACCAGAGGCGTTGCACATTCCAGTTAGTTTGCTTTCTAAACATTCGGACTTGTTAAAAACAAATGAATACACCGGATGTCATTTAATGGACTGATCAATTTTTTTGGCTTTAATTTGAACATTTTAATATATATTTCCCCCGTAGTTTCCCCAGATTTCTTAGATTTACCGATATAATTTGCCTTCTATACCCCAATTGTCAATATATTTCCACAGATTTTCATATATTCTTTTACATATGATTAATAACCAGATGTAGCATATACATGTATAAAGCATAGGTTTCTTGGCATGCCCCACACATCAAGTAGTACTGAAAAAACGAATGCAGAAGAAGCGCAATTGATGTGAAGTGGCTCTTTTTAAAAGTCCATCTTTTTCTGAAGATGAGCTATGAGTGCCGGGTAATAGCCCAGGAAGTAACGCAGCGCGAGGCCCTGGCATTCATTTCCCTGTGCATGTCGGAGCGATTGTTCCCTGCTGCTGTAAGTGGAACGGTTTGCTTGAGCTTTTGCGAGTAGAGCCCTCATGATTTTTGTAATCTCTCCGTGAAGCCTCGATATATGATTACACCTAACGACGTCGCACAATGGCGGAAGGCTTTTTGTGCAGAGCAAAATTCTGTGGAACCCTCTTCCAACGTCTTTGTGCAATGCATAGAAGATGCACGCAGCAAACAGCTGCCTTATAAATATAAAGTACCTAAGCTTAGATGTAGGAGGGAACAGGTATGTTTTGTTTTGAAAAGGAAATAGAAACAAAAGAAGGACACTAGCCACAATACCCTTAGCATCCAATCTACTAGTATCTTCAACAACATCTTGTAAATGTTTTTAGTGAACAAAAAAATTCCTCTGTCCCTACTAGCAAGTCTGTGTTATAAGGAGACGTTTTTGGGATGTAATGCCAGTGGACCTCTCGTCCCCTACTCATACATCTCAGCATGTTTTGAAACCAAATCTAATGTCTGCGTGGCGGTCTCGACCGCCTTCTTACAGTGGTCAGTGGTCAGTGGTTTCGAAGCAGCTATGAATGATTGCTCCACTCTGCAGACTGCTTGTTTGGCCTACTTGGCAATGTACTATAAGCACTCAACACTGAACAACCATCTGGTACTAGCATCTGGTTCTAAGACTCTTGACATTATGGTTATAGAATGAACATTGTATTGGACCCAATTGTAATATAAATAAATATTCTTTCCTCTTCTTGAGGAAGAAATACACTCATGTTTCAAAGTGATAAACAATTTTAAAAACTCACTACTTTCACACAACATCAACAGTGAATCTTCAAACTGCCAGTATGTGTCAAAAGTGGCAACTGTTGTGCTATACTAAAAACAGATAACACAACCAAATATTCTGGGCATGATATTTGCAATTACAACACTGGCCAGAAAGATCTAGTACACAGATCATCTTAAAATATTTCAGGTCCCTTTCGTTACACTGGCCAACAGCCCTGACATCCTGTCATCAATCAATCAATCAATCCAATCAATTAGGGGCTTGTAAAGCGCGCTGCTCACCCGTGAGGGTCACAAGGCGCTGGGGGGTGGGGGGTGCAGCTCCGGGTCAGCCGAAAAGCCAGGTCTTAAGGCTCTTCCTGAAGGTGTGCAGGGTAGGGGAGCGTCTGATGTTGACTGGGAGCTCGTTCCATGCTTTGGCTGCTACATAGTAGAAGGCTCGTCCCCCTGCTCTGGCTCAGCAGATGCGCAGGGTCACTGTTAGGGCAAACTAGGCAGAGCGGAGGTTTCTTTTGGGGGCGTGAAAGAGATTCTTTCGTTGAGGTATTCGGGTCCGATGTGGAGGGATTCGTAGGCATGGGTGAGTAGCTTGAAAGTTACTCTCTTCTCGACGGGGAGCCAGTGGAGGTCTAGCAGGTGTTGGGTCATGTGCTCATGTCGTGGAGTGCCGACGACTAGTCTGGCTGAGGTGTTCTGGATGGTCAGGAGTTTGTGTAGCAGGGATTTGTTGATTCCAACGTAGAGGGCGTTTCTGTAGTCCAGTCTGCTAGTTATGAGTGCGTGGGTGACGGTCTTTTTGGCTACGGGCAGGATCCACTTGAAGGCCTTGTGGAGGGAGTTGAAACAGGTGGAGGCGACGGCGTTGATCTGACATGGTGAGGGAGGAGTCTAGAAAGATGCTGAGGTTCTGGGCCTGGTCCATCGGGTTGGGAGAGTTTCTGAGGGTGGAGGGCCACCAGGTGTTGTCCCAAGCAGTGGGGGAGGGTCCGAGGGCCTCTGTCTTCTCATAGTTGAGCTTTAGGTGGCTGTTGCTCATCCAGGCTGCAACGTCTTTCATTCCTTCCTGGAAGCTGAGTATGTAGTCTTCGGGGTTCATTGTGAGGAAGAGGATGAGCTGTGTGTCGTCGGCATAGGATACTATGCTGAGCCCATGTTGTCTGACGATGGTGGCGAGGGGGGCCTTGTAGATGTTGAAGAGCATGGGGCTGAGCAATGATCTTTGGGGTACTCCGCAGTTGATCTCTGTGGGTTCGGAGAGGTAGGGTGGGAGTCTGATCCTTTGGGTTCTGCCGGAGAGGAAAGAGCGGTTCCAGTCAAGGGCATTTCCCCGTACCCTGGCGTAGTTGAGTCTGGCTGCCAGAGTGCGATGGTTGACGGTGTTGGAGGCTGCAGAGAGGTCTAGCAGGATGAGGGTCGCGGTGTGGCCCTGGTCGAGTAGGATGCGGATGTCGTCGGTGGCGGCGAGGAGGGCGGTTTCGGTGCTGTGGTTGCTGTGGAATCCGGACTGGGAGGGGTCGAGGATCGCGTTCTCTTCGATGAAGGTGGTCAGCTGGGCGTTGACAAATTTCTTGGTGACTTTGGCTGCAAAGGGAAGGAGAGAGATGAGCCAGTAGTTTTTCAGGTCCGTTGGGTCAGCCGTTGGTTTTGCTGCTTCCAGTCATCGGGGATGATGCCAGATTCGAAAGTGGCGTTGATGGTGCGGTGTAGTTCAGGTGCAATGGCGGCGGCAGCTCTGTGGAAGATGTGGGGAGGGCACGGGTCCGTGGGGCTCCTGAGTGGGTGCTTTTCATGGTCGTGTCTTTGGTGGTGACCGGTGTCCAGATGGCGGGCTGGCTGTCAATGCGGGGGGGGGAGGGTGGTTTCTGGAGTCTGTTCGCTGAAGTTGTCGTAGAGGACCTTCATTTTCAGATGGAAGTAGGAGCCGAGCTTGTTGCAGAGGTCCTGGGACGGTGAAATGTCCGTGGCTTCGCTGGGGGTTTTGGTGAACTGCTGAATGATGTTGAAGAGTCTTTTGAGTTTCTCGCGTTGGTGAGGATTTTGTTCTGGATGAAGGTCATCTTGGTAGCTTTTATGAGCTGGTGGTCTTCTGTTATCGTGTGCTTGTAGGTGGTCTGGTCTGTGGTGGTTTTGCTGTATCTCCATTGTTTCTTGAGACTTTTGCAGGAGCGTCTGGCTTCTTGGAGGTCGGTGGTGAACCAGGCGGCCCTCAGGGGGCGTTGTCTGTCGGGGTGGCCGAGGGGTGTAAGCTTGTCTGTGCAGCTGGTAATCCAGCAGTGTAGTTGTAGTCATAGATAAAAGGGAAGATTCTCTGCCTGTCTCCATCATGATGTCTTTTATAAGTGTTGCTATAGTCTTGGAATACTGGTGTGGATCTGTTCCACCAGACTGTGTGAAAGTTAGTAAGCTAGGGTACCAGAGAGAAGAACATGGGAGCGTTTCGATATTTGGTTAATATGTAAATGTGCTCACTCATGTGACATGCCAAATGGACATCTTCCATACCAAGACATAAGAATTCTCCTCAGTGTAATACTTTCCTATAATAAAAGGCCACATTAGGAAATGTTTTATAAAATGTGCTCTCCATTAGTCTCTATGCATTGAAACAAAAATTCCTTATTATTTGGTGCCCCACATGTGCCTTGGGTGTTTAGTGTTTTTCTTACCGAGCTTTGCGGTATTTTAGTTTTCATTTGTCAAACGTGTGATATTGGTTTGGTACTAAACACGTTGCAAGTGCATATATTTATTTTAGCTATTCCACCAGAAGACTTGGTAAAATAAAATCCTGGTTCTTGGTTGACGAACACGTTGATGCTTTCCTAGATATGGTTTGGTTCTTTAAGCATGCAAGCCATCGGATCAATGTTATATCCTGATATCCATGGTATCCATGCTATACCCACATGCTCCTTCCTTAGTACCTTGGTCCTGCAGAACAAACAATCTACACTTGGTACAAAGAGAACTCTTAAGTCAATGCCGTACGCAAACCAGTCATTTGGCGAGACAAGACTAATTTTCGTCTTGTGGTTAAAATCCTCGGCTGAAGACAATCTCAGACGGATGAACCTGAAGATTGTTAGTCTTATGCATTAAACTGCATTATGTGACCAGGAATTCACATCTTTAAAGCATGGCCACAGCCTATTTTGCATAAGGGAGTGCAGTCACTTCAAAAGATGTATACAAACTTACCTTGTTGAAATGTGCAAAGCAAAGCGATTAAGAGGAAATCTCTTCAGGCTTTCTTTAGACATTATTACTTTAATTTAGATTCGAGAGTCTGTACCAGAATGGCCCACAGACCTATTCTGGTAACTATAACCCTTTATGTGTGCAGCACTCCCTCCCATAGCTGGCTTTCTGTTCGGTGATAATTTTCAACAACATGTATGATAAGACCATTGAAATTCTCAAAGGAGCGAAAGAAACATTTCTGCTGCAGTTGTTCTCAAGTAAAGCTCTCCTAAATCCATGCTTGATCCACCTACATTTGTTTTGTTCTACCAAGAATTCTGTCTTTCTATTACACAGGAACTAGGATAAGATCTAGGAGTTCAGGTTTTTTCATACTTGATGAACTCAAGGCACTTGAACTCAATTGCATTGGTTATGCACAATTGGTGTTTGAAAAACACACAGTTCTAGGGCCCTGCCCCATTTAAGGAAGTATCTGACCAGCATAAAACTCTAGTTAGACCACCTATGATCGATTATAAAAAGTAAGAAATGTTTAATTTAACTCCTTTAATTTGATAAATTTGCTCCTGTTATTATATTCGGTGATAAATATAATTTAGCAAATCTGTTTTCCATGGCAGGTATTCCAAAACTGAGGAACGCAATGTAAAACTGATACATCTAACATGAATATGTGTAATTAAAGTGAAGGAAAACATAGGTGTTGCCAAATGTAGTGGTTACACATAAGTTACATTAGTAAATTGAATCAAAAGATTTCTACTCCACTGTCTGAAAATATTTTCACTGAATTCTTCTCAACTGAACTGCAGCTTGCCTGAAGATCCCATAATAGGGTGTTCCAAGTACCATTTATTTGACTGCTCAGTTTTGTCAGGATAGCCGCCTTAAGCTGAACACAGACAAGACGGAGATCCTCATCCTCGGGCCCAACCCCTCAGCATGGAACGACTCCTGGTGGCCCGCATCGCTGGGGACACCCCCCACACCTACCAACCACGCACGCAACCTGGAAGTCATCCTCGACTCGAAACTCACCATGACCAAACAAGTCAACGCTGTCTCCTCCACTTGCTTCAACACCCTCCATATGCTCCGCAAGATCTACAGATGGATCCCGACAGACACAAGGAAAACAGTCACCCAGGCCCTAGTCAGCAGCAGGCTCGACTATGGAAACGCCCTCTACGCCGGAGCCCCGACCAAGCTCATCAACAGACTGCAAAGAATCCAGAATGCCTCTGCACGCCTGATCCTCGACATCCCGCGCCGCGACCACATCACCCCCCACCTGAGGAACCTGCACTGGCTCCCCGTCGACAAAAGAATCTCCTTCAAGCTCCTGATCCACGCACACAAGGCACTCCACAAGACCGGCCCAGCCTACCTCAACAGTCGACTCTCCTTCTACGTACCCAACAGGAAACTCCGCTCCGCAGACCTCTCCCTGGCTACCGTCCCACGCATCCGTAGATCCACAGCCGGAGGCAGATCCTTCTCCCACCACGCCGCCAAGACCTGGAACACCCTCCTCCTCAACCTACGACAAACCAATGACCTTCTAACCTTCAGGAGACGACTCAAGACCTGGCTGTTCGACCAGTAGCAACAGCACCCCCCACTCCCCACCCTCAGCGCCTTGAAACCCTTGCGGGTATGTAGTGCGCTTTACAAATTATTTGATTGATTGATTTGGTTACTTGACCAATTGAACTCTTACAAATAACAATGGAAAATAGTTGGAGTTTAATCGTTTTTGGTTAGCATACTAGCACCACATTGAAGAATGGAGGAGAAACTGATTGTTTCGTTTCACAAATGAACAATTTTAGGTTCGTTTTGTTTGAAACTTTTCACAGTATTATTCTGAGAACAACATTTGTGAATTTATTTGTGGCAATGTTCTTTTTTTGGAGTTAGCAAAATAGTCAACTCGTGGGTGGAGTCACATAATTAAACAACCTAAATGTTTACTAGAAAAGGATTGAAATGTAGTTTTTACAACGAACCTGGCACAATATCATGAGGTGACACAAAGCCCTCATAAATTGCAGATATTACCAAAACCAACAATATGGCATAAGAATTCTTTATAGTTAAATGCCATGTGCCATTGAAGTAGTGTTTCTTCGTAGTTCTTATTTTGCGTGTTTAAGAAATGTAAATTTAACGGTAGTTAAAACTGAAATTAAATACCGGCATTGGGGTGGGGTTGGCAGATATTACAAGATTAAACATATGCTCACTGGAGACCATATTTATCAGGTGAGCGATTGTCGCCTTTACGGAGGAATCCTGGCCACCACCTAAAGTCTAAGACTAAAGTCCTATATTTTTAGGTGAATACCACCTCTTAGGGCTAAACATGTGTCTTTGTGCATGTTGAATCTGCCGGTCTGTGCTTAAGCCAGTTACTTAGACGTCTGGTACATCTGTGGGCTGGCCGGGCTCCCTTCATTATTTGTAAGATGAAATCCCAATGCAGTGAGTCTTGTTCTCATCTGTCTGTGCCCTTCTCAAGTGCCTCTCAGACACTGTCCATTTCTAAATCGCTCTCTTCCTGCTCCACTTCCCCGGGGTCTCCTGGGCATACTGCTGATAATGCTTTCCTATTTGGCAGAGTGTGCCAGTACGTCTGATTAGAAGCTTGCTTCAGTGTGCTCATCCATGTTGAGTTGCATTTGCCACCTTTTGTCGCTCTGTTTTAAATTATGCAAATCCACTTAGTCAAATGTCCCCATCACTTATTCATGCCCTGTGCCGAGCGTCATCATGCGCAAACACAAGCTTCTTCATGTGTAGCAGTATCGCTGCACTTGCATATTGGCGGAAAGTAGACACTTCACAATTGCAGTACACCTTGGGTATGGTGGTGGGGGGCATCTGCGCCCACAGGCCACACATTTCAGCCTCAGACCTTCTTCTGCATCCCTTAGGAGCAGCATATAGAGTAATAAGAACTTATGATTAATGGTTTGCCAGGCGATAGCTCCCGGTTCCTCAATTTGTTCTATTCATTAATGCACCCCTTCAAACTAATTGGGGAAGAAAGAGGTACAGAACGTTCCTGCGTTCACACTGTTTTTAATGAAGCAGTTTCACATCAAGTGGTCGCTTCACTCCGGGTGAGCCGGCACTTTTTAAATGTCGCGTTCTTTTCTTCGTGCGTGATTGCAGTAGTTGCGGCCATTGTGAATATACTCACTTAAGGATGTCAGGAGCCCTGATGATGAGTGTCTGAAATTGACCAGGTCTTTTTTTGTCATTAGCAGGCTCCAGTCCATCAAGAGGGGGGTCTGTCGAAGAGCCAGGTTTTGAGGTTTCTTGCGAAGATGGGGAGCGATGCTGTCTGTCTGAGGTGGAGCGGCAGGGCGTTCCAGGCTCTGGCTGTGAGGAAGGAGAAGGAGCGGCCTCCGATCTGGTCTTTCCTGTGTGGCACAGCGTAGGAGAGCTTGGCAGATCGTAGGGTCCTCTGGGGTGCGTGGAGTTTGAGTCAGCTGTTCAGGTATGCTGGTCCGGTGTCGTGGAGGGCCTTGTGGCCGTGGGTTAGCATCTTGAAGGTGACTCTAGCTTCGATGGGGAGCCAGTGGAGTGTGCGCAGGTGCTGGGAGATGTGGCAGTGTCTTGGCAGGTAGAGGACCAGTCTTGCGGCGGCGTTCTGGATGTTCTGTAGCTTGCGGGTGAGGTTTTTGTTTATTCCGGTGTATAGTGCATTGCCGTAGTCAAGTCTGCTGGTGACCAGGGCGTGAGTGACGGTCTTTCTGTGTTCGAGGGGGATCCATTTGAAGGTCTTACGTAGCAGGCGGAAGGTGTGGAAGCAGGAGGATGAGACGGAGATGATCTGGCGGTCCATTTTGAGCTTGGAGTCCAGGATGATTCCCAGGTGGCGTGCGTGGTCCGTGGGGGTGGGCGGGCTTCCGAGGGCGGGGGCCACCAGGTGTCGTTCCATGCGTCGGGGTTTGGGCCCATGATGAGTACTTCTGTTTTGTTGGTATTTAGTTGTAGGCAGCTGTTTTTCATCCATTTGGCGATGGCTTCCATGCCTTCTCGAAAATTGTGTCTGGCGGTATTGGGTTAGTTGGATAGGGAGAGGATGAGTTGGGTGTCGTCTGCTTATGACACAATGTTGATTCCGTAGGTTCTGACGATGGGGGCGAGCGGAGCCATGTAGACGTTGAAGAGTGTAGGGCTGAGGGAGGACCCTTGGGTGAGCTATCGATACCAGGGTAACAGTCACTCTGAGGGTGCACAATCACTGGGGAATTAGAGATGGAACCCTGAAGTTGGAAATTCTGGGTCTGATTCCCACAGCATTGTCCCATTTTCACCTAGAGATATCCGGTACAGTGTTTTCACGGGTCTTGTGATTACATTAGGACAAGAACCCGCTCCGCTGTTACAGTCCCATCAGAAGTAAGAGGCCACTCATAATGCGAGATTTAATCATTTTGCCTCCAGAGTTCAGACCACAGTCAAAATAGATTTGTCTTTGAGGCTAGAGTTCAACAAAAAAAGAAAGTTTGTGAAAAGAGATAACTAAAATGATTCCATGCATCAGATATCGGATCATGCTTGGATACATTTTCTTAAAAGTAAATCATACTTTTCACTTCCTCTGACAGGTCTGAGAGGAACATATACAGGATCATTTGGACTCTTGCAGTAATGGAATTAAGGGTTCGAACGGTATTTGCACCTGTTTTAGCCCTGAAATGCTTTATTTGTTAAGGACAGCAGATGTAAGTATTGTTCCTTCTGCATAGGGTCCAGGTGTGCAAATCACAATGACAAAAATGCCCTGGTGTGAAAAAACATTTGTGCCAGGTCTTCTCCAGGTTTTACGTTAGAGTTGTACATCACCTCAAAAAATAACGAATTAGCGCACAAATGGTATTGGCACCTGTTTTGTGGTTGTGTGAGAGTAAACCAGTGCTTGAAATGGGAATACTGAAGTACAAGCACTCCTTGTCCCAGAGTGATGAGAGGTGCCGGTATTAGTCCTTCCAAATTAAAGACTGCAGGTACTGAGTACCTGATAGCACCGGCCCATTTGAAGCACTGGAGGAAACCGTAAGTGACCTTGATTTACACCTGGCTCTGAACATACCTCAAATAATACTGGTCTGCGTATGCCGTGCATGCCATGTGAACTATACTGCATTGCCTCTGGGAAGCCAGCTGTTTAAACCCGTGAGAAACACTTCAGCGGTGAAGCTACCTGTCTACCTGCTAATTTTGGAATCCTAAAATATTTGAAAGTGCTTTGTAGAGGGTCTGGAAAAAAATTGCTTGAACGTGCTGGGATCACTAACTACGTGTTTCCAGGATTTGAACACTTTTCAACTAATCCTGTCAATTTTTTGGGGGTCGGCTACAGTTAGCCATGTATCTTTCAGCACAATGATTTTACTACGGTGCTCGACAAGGACCAAATTAAAATGAATGTGTTTCCTTTCCTTTGGGAACCTATACTACCTCTCTGCAAGCTTGCACTTACGTTCTGGCATAGTGTGCATCCTGTCCACTTAATTAAATTAAGTCGGTTTGCTGACTGCTCGAAAACAGATGTATACATTTGAATTATATTTGCTTCTCTAATGCTGAAAATCGTGATTGGTCTCTCAACATCGCTTGCATAGTGTCTGATGGGGCAGACCTGAGTCCTACCTGGAACTCATGATATCATGTTGTGGGCTTCAAAGAGAAGATACCTACCGGACCGCTGACTTCACAGTCGACCGACCTATTCACAAAAGATGTAGATCAGAATCTATCATTATGGATTACACCACAGGGAAAGAATATAAGAAACAGGAAGCTGACGGAAAACTGACCTTTTGCCAACCTGTTAATCTGCTCTCCTAGTTGTGTCTACTGAGCTGTAATGAGAAAAACAAATTTACCAATGCAGCCAAAAATGTGAGCACATTCCTAAATGGTGTAGTAATCATAAAGGCTTGCAGTATTCAGACCTTGTCTCTTGAAGAGATGGTGTATTAAAGCCTGTTTATATTGGGTGTGATTTATAGAAATTCGGCTTAGAAGAGTAAAAGTGCCATGGTGCAAACGGCAGATCATGATTACTGTCAGACATTTCAATCTGTATATTAAATCTATGACCCCTTCCAAGATCCACAAATAGAGACGATTTAACCGCAGTTGTAAGTTTAGGGTTTGAGGGAGAAATAAAGATGTTCCTTTGCAATGGGTAGATGGAAGCCATTGAGAACGTTTGCAAAAAGCCACAATGGCACAACTTTACGGTTTTTCATCAACATTCTTATATTTTTTCCTATCCAATTTGTACACTGAACTTTGATGCCAAAAAATGCCTAGATTTGCCCATTGGATGTGACAAACACTGAAAGGCTCGGGACTTTCTATGTGGGTAGGGGAAGAGATGCCAGCAAGCGAAAAAATATTTTACAGTTTGAAAAGAAATTAGGGTGCATCTGCAATTCAAACCTTAACATACACCAGTAGGCAGGAATTACACGGGTTTATGACCAACCAACTTCAACATATTCATGTAGCACTTTCAGGTGGTCATGGCTTCCAGTCGCGACTGATCACCACACCCAACATTTTCAGGGCTGTATCCTAGAGCCACCTAAATCCTTTAACTAGATTCATTAAAAGAGCAGTACCACTGAAATTCATAATTGATATCCTGTTTTAAAATATGCACACAACTATATGAAATCCGTTTGTGTTGATGCTTCGTGAACAAATCCACGTGTTTTCTTGTGTAAGCACTTCCATAAACGGCCAAAACAAAGTTGAAAACCTGTTTGTCTTTGGAGCAAAGCTTTTCCATTTGTGCTTCCCATGTAGCATGCATACAAGAAGACAGTAGATGAGGTTGCGGTTTCAGCATGTGTTCTTTTTATTGAACTCCAATTATTCCATTCTGCCCTTGCCCACACGTGTTTCATCTCTGGCTGATACAGTGACAGTGGTCACTGTATCAGCCATAGACGAAACACATGGGAAAATAAACACGTAAAGGCGAGGACAGAATGGAATAATTGGAGTTCAATAAAGAGAACACATGCTGAAACCGTGACCGCAACTACCGTCTTCCTGAGTGCTCGGAGAATCCTATATTCCACTTGGAATCAGTCCAGCAGTATAAGATTGGGTGGCTCGCCCTCCTCCTAGTAGCACTGGGCACTTATGAACATCGATATTTATCTCTCTCTCTCTCTCTCTCTCTCTCTCTCTCTACATATATATATAATTACTGTGCGCCAACATTCCCAACCACCACACATATATTCCTATAGCATGCAAACCAGCAGCGCCAATGACCAGATCATGTGCCACTACCTCATGCACTGCACCCAACTCTTCCCACATAGGGCAATCTACTACTACACACCTTTTTATCCAGACAGGCATATCCACCCGTAACCGCTTCATAAAGACTGAGTGCTGCAATCGAGTGCTAGTGGCAGTTGCGCACTAAACAAATTCTACCCAACATAGATGTCAATTCCTGTTTTCTGTTGAATTTGCACCCATTTCTATGTCTACAGCGGCAGCACCTCATTTTCTGCCACATCACTTCCTATTTTCAGACCAAGCGAGAGGGAGTGAACAGCAAGGTTTCGGGTGCTAAAGGTGACACAACTTGTATGTTGTTTAAGATGTTATATATATATATATTATATATATATGCTTAATATTGCAATTTAAGGTGTACATTTTAACTATGCTTTCCAGTATGTTGTGACTTTCTCATTAACTCTGTGGGTAAGGTAGGCCTGCAGTCAATCCAGCCATGCTTCAGCAAGAGCAGTTCATATCAACACTCACTTCGATTCATCCTTGTATACCGCACTCAGACAGGCTACAGAGTCCTCCCATGCCCTCCTGCTGGTCTCAGATGCCCCATACAAAGGTCCTATTAATTACAGTAGTGTCTCTTTGATAAAACTGCTAGACTCCTTTCTAATAGGAAAAACATATAAAAACACAATTCTGTATAGGCACCCGTTGCACACTCACTAATAATATTTGTTGCGAGTGGGCTCCAGTGTGCCTTCCGAAAAGCCCCCAAATGCAGAATGATCTCTGCCCGGCTAGCCTTGAGGGACTGGAATACTGAAAAGAAGCTTATGGGAAATCTTGCAAATGGTGGGTTGATGTTGAACCCGTGTCGCAAGACTTTCACCCAGCTCACGATTCTGTATGAAACCGGTTTCACTTATCCTGGGGCTGCTCCATCAACATCCTAGAGAAGCCCCACGCTAAACAAGCATTCACAGTAAAAATAGGTCTGGCTTGTAATTGAGCCCTACCTAAAACATATACAGAACATGCTACAGCAACAAAACAAAAAAAGACAAGTAGCATTTGTCTTTTATGTAGAATGCTTCTATGGGTTAAAGAATTGAACATGATGATTCGCTGTACTTTTGAAATGTAAAATAGTTCTTCATGCAATGCAATGTAAGCACTCCATCTGAGACAGAATGATAAATCAAACAGCCAATAGCATAAAGAAAGAGAGAAATGTTCCACCGAGTGGAGCCAATGCCACTTTAAGTACATTTTATAGAAATAGTCACAGTAGGTTGGGCAGACAAATGCACTATCATGCCAGACCTAAAAACCACATTTTGCTCTTATCCTCAGACCTCCTGCTACGATTTAGTAACTGGCACGCCCTAATAAACTGCAGCTACAGAGCACAGGATAGGTCATGAATGACTACATTTCTCTTTCTTGTGGTACTTGCTGCAGCTGCAATTGAGACTTGGTCAGTGTAGGCTTGATGGACGTGTGCATCTTCAAATTCATCCGGCCCGTTTAATGTTGTTTGCTTCACCTTTACCTGGATCGACTCTGAAGCATTCTACTTTTACTGCTCATTTCCTTTCCCTTCCAGAAGGTAAGGCGATAACTGTTATCTCTTGATGGAGCATTTACAACTGTACCGGGTGCTTTGCAGGCGTTTATCCTCCTAAAAAGCAGAGGAGTGTCGCCCTGCCTACTGCGAGCGCAGTAGGCAAACACAGATGTATAAAATGGCATGTCAATGCCATTTTATATATTTGCCACCTCACCGGCTCGGGCTGTGTACAGCGTGATGGTGGGGCTGAATCCTGCAAATACAGGATGACAGCAGTGGTCTACAGTACGCATGTCGGACTGGCTGGCCGTCTTTAGACGGACAGTCCAACATGCCCACTGTAGACCCAGCATTCCAAAGGCTGTGAAACAGCCTGGGGATTGCTGGCACAGGCCCCCAACCTCAAAATGAGCGCTGGGTGAGCCTGCTCCCACCAATCCTGGAGCTGCTTTCACAGCATGAGAGCAGCTCCAGGATTGGTTGAGTTGCGTTCCACAAGCAGGAAGGAAGTCCTTCCTTTTCCTGCTTGTGGACAGCAAAGAGAAGTGTTACACCAGTCGTGCTCCCACTCCTGAATTTATGGTGAGTGGTGTGCTTTCACGCTTCACCATTTTTATTTAAGATAGCCGCCACTTGTTCTTTGTCGCTTTAAAGACCAGTTGCCCTGTTGCCGAGCTATGGATGGTAGAAGGAACAGGTGGGAATATTTTAGTGACAGCAAAATGGCAGGGTGATAATAGTAGAATGGGGAATGGAAAGATGAACAAAGAGAATTTTCGAAAAGACATACTTAAACATGGTGATTCTGAAAAAGACTGGTACACTTTAAGACATGACCCAGGCATAGATTGAAGACCCCTGGACTCTGGATCTGAAAAGATTAGAGGCAGATGGGCAAACAGTATTATATTTAATGAAAGACATATAGAAAGGCCAAGTGGGGTACACATGTTATAACAGTTCAACCTATTAAACTTACACATCACATCAAAAGAAGAGAATCCGAAATGGACTGACTGCTCCATATTCTGATTTAGATTAGGCCTGGGAGTAAATTAAATTACACCGGAGTAATCTGAGTAATTGTGGCAATTCCGCTTTGCTCTTTATGCCTGCTCGCACAATTAAGAGTAATTTGGAGGGGGGGGGGGGGGCACAGAAACAGTTAATTTAGCCGCTGTTCATGTTTTTTTTTAGCATTTAGCACGATTTTCTTAGCGCAAAATGTATCCTTGCATCCACTTATGACACGATGGTGCATTTTGCACTAAGAAAATAATGCTAAATGCCAGGAGTAAATTGGGGAACAATCACACTGCTATTAGTGTTCTGTTGCATTTAACGCTATTTCTTGTAGCAAAATTCACCCTCAGGTCCATTTTGGACGCTAGGGGGTATTTTGTGCTAAGAAAATGGCGCTAAATGCCAAATTACTCTAATAATGTAATTATGCGTAACCTCGCGTAATTTTGCAGTAATTATGATACAGCAAGTTACGTGCCTATTCCTAATTTAGATGGCGTCCATTTCGTGGAATACTGTTATGGTTGATGCCGGTTCTCTGATATTTGTTCTGGGTTTATTTGTGGTGCGGGTATAGAATGTTTATCTGTTGTGTTATTTGCCCTATGAAGTGTATCCTATACTCCCTTTCGCCAAGCTAACGGCCTCAAGCTTGAAATTCTGTCAGTTCTTTCTGACTTATCTACTGGAACCAATTGCATTGCATCTTCAATCACAGGTGTCTGCCAGACACTACCATCTCTATGGAGCAGTCACCCTTCAGGTACCACTGAGGGTGTACACTCATTGCTTATGAACCCAATATATGCATGTGTGTTTATGTTGCCATATATTCTCTTTTAGACTACGCATCAATGAATATACTAAATATATGTGTATGTGTGTTCGTGTGTATGTACTTGTTTATTATTCTGAATTATTCAAATTGAGTCACAGGAATGTTGCAATTCCTGTTAGATATGGGAAATAATGTATAAGAATTGGCATAAACCGCATATATAAAAACCACACACACATATGAGATTGGAACCTTTCCAATTCCCTAATATGTAATATAGACACTAATACATGTATAAACGCAAGTGCCATAAAGTGGCCAGAGTATGACGTATTTAGTGCCATATTATGCAAAACAAGTATCCTGCAAAATTGTAAGTCAATGTGTTATGCATGCAGTGTCTGACTTTTATTTCTTGGAGCGTTTTCTTTTTTGAAAGGAGGGTATTTACATCCTCCTTCTAATATCCCTGTGATGGGCAGCATATTTAAGCTGGCACACACTGCAATATTAATCATCTCCCAGTGATAATGCTCTCAGGGAGTTCTGAAAAAGGCTAGCATGCTCTTAATGCTCTCTGAAAAGCACATGGTAGCGCTCTTAGTAAATAAATCTATATCCCTGGGAGAAAGAGGCTGCATTGTAAGTACCTTTTCGATCTACATCTATCACGGCAAAGCAAATATTAATTTCACAAACAAGGCCAATGGCGTGCGCGAACAGTCCTAAGATGTTGTAGCGTAATATTACTTTCTAGCCATCACAGAGAAAATGTGCCTGCATCCATTATTTACAGCTGTAACAGTGAGAAATTACGAAGCCTACTCTTCATTAACCTCCAGTAAGGCTGTTTTGCGGCCAGGGACCACCACTATATTGATGGAGTGCCTGTACAGCTCAATAGCTGCAGTCTCCAAGCCCCCCCCTCCCAACGCGCGCCCCCTTCGCGGCTCCCCAGGCCTTGCGTGACTCACAGGTCCAACAGAAGGCGGGTATGTGATTGATGAGGGGAGTACCATAGAGTGACAAGCAGAGTGCCCAAAGCAACAGCTGTCTCTCCTTGTTCAGCCAGTAATTAGAGAAGTGAGTTTGCAACCTAGACTTGCTGTCCAAGATGGAGAAGGCAATAATGCCAACAGCTTGCACGCTGTCCAGATATGCTGCTGCATATCATGGTCACTGGAGTTTCTGTTCCATCATCCTTCATTCATAGTGTTCATGTGCTGTCTTTTGGGGGAAGTGCCCCACTGAGTTCACATTTGTAGTAAGCTTTGCAATTTTTTCGCTGTCATCACGAAATTTTCTATTGAGATAGTAATTGCATTTTCATTCTGTTAAATTTTGAAATTTAGTTGTGTTGGTTGACTTTCTCTCTGTCTGTCTGTATGTCTCACTCTCTCCCGCTCATGGTAGCAAAAAAGCAATCCTAAAGAAGGGTCAAATAGCAGTAGTGGTCAAACTGGGTCTTTATATCAGAGGACAATTTGGGGGCTTGGTTTGCAATCATTCTTGTCCACACCTAGGGCTTGATTTAGAACTCGACTGATGGGTTACCCCGTCACAGCGGTGACGGATATCCCGTCTTTCGAAATATAAATCCCATAGGATATAATGGAATTTATATTTTGGGGAATGGGATATCTGTCACCGTTGTGACGAAATAACATGTCTGCCGAGATCGAAATCAAGCCCCTAGTCTTGAATTATTGGTTGACACCATCATGCTAATACATTGCAAAGTGCCCTTTGTATCTCCCTAGAAGACTTTGACTAGTACAGAAGGCTGAACCTAAATTAATGAGACTCTTGCTTCAATGTTATACCCCCATCTTGGGTCATTTGTACTGGTTAACTGTAACATCCTGTGATGCGTTCAAGCTTTTCCTAATGGCTGGTAAAGCTTTGCAGGTTACGGGCCCTCTATATTTGTAGTCTTGATTAGTCCACGAGAAAGCCAGCAACTGCATCCACAGAGGGAGTGTGCTTGTCTAAACTGAAAATATTATATACCTACTTGTGTGGTTGGCCGCTCATCTTAGAGTGTGGTACCAGAGATAATGAACTTCAACCAGACCTTAGATAATCACTTCCAGTCCTATTGAAAATCTACTTTTTAGTTTGAGTTTTCCTTCTTAAGTGTATACATCCCACTTTTTAAATGTTTAGTTGATTTTTTTTTAACCTGTGCTAATTACCCCCAAGCGGTCCTGTTTTACTTTAAAAATGAGAGTTATCATGAATCTGTGGATGGTGTGATTGATGGATTTTTGCTCCACTGGAATGCGTGCCAAGTATAGCTTGGCACGCATTAGCTTGAGGTAGTCATACCATCGTGTGTCACTTTGGATACTAATATCCTGACATAATCAGCCTAAAAGATGACGTTCTAAAATGATCAATTTTCTTTTGGGCTTCTCCAGAATTAGATACAAGGACGACAGCACCCAGAAAGCATCACTCACTAGTGTGCTTTGGCATCACATTGATGTATTTGCTCAGAAGTGGCATTAAATAATGATGCCTTGTATTGAGAGTAAGCTGGTTCAATTGAAGAGTGGTTGTGATTGCATATGGGATACATGAGAAGCAGAGTCTCAATGCACCTGATCATGCCTGCCACAGTGCTTAGTTTGTAAAAAAACAAAATAAGTGCCAGGGCCCTCGTCGGGAGTCCACTGTAAGCTTGCACCACCCTTTGCCTCGGTCACGGGTGCCATACCAGCACCAGCACACTACTAATCAGCACTCTCTTAAAAGTGTGACGATTCTATGCCCCCAAACCTATAAAGACGTCCTTGTTTGTAGGTATTAGACTTTTTTTTAAATTGTGTACTAAATTAATAAACTGCTGTTTCCCTCATCTCTAAATTCGACTGACAGTGCCACCATGTGCAGACGGTCATAAGTGCCAGTGCTGACAGTAAAGTGTCGGTGTCGAGCACCGGAAACCACCGGCTCACATCAAGCACTGGCCTGCCAGCATCAAGAGCAGAGATATATTAATTTTGTGGGGAAAAAACTTGAAATCCTACCTTAGGATACTAGACTGCCTAACCTTCAACTTGACAAATAATCAAGTTGTTTCAATAGTTTCTTAATTGACAAAATAATAAAAGTCCACAAAAGTGTATTGAATCACGCTGCTGCTGTTGTAAAAATATGACAATTCCTTAATGTTACAATGAAGGATAGTACGTAGACAAGTCTTGTAAATAAAGGTAATGGATTTATTCATCAGGTTACTTCTTCATTCAGAGGTTACAGGATGATGGTAAGATCCATGTGATGCCCCACCAGGAGCGGCCTCCTTGCTGCTCAGCCCATCCACTCCTACTGATTCTTCCTCAAGCACAAACACTCTGAACATTCCAATGACATCACCATTGGCTGAGCAGCAAGGCAGAGAACAACAATAGGGAGGATGCATTAACCAACAAGTAGATTATAACACGTAATCTTATGATGTCTCCTTAGTAGTAGATTGTTTGCTATGTAAATGTCAAATAATAACAAAACAGTCCACAAATTAAAAAGAAAATATCATCAGAGAACGGGTTTTTTGGCAGTTTATCTACTACAACAAACTGGAAAAGGTCACATTGGGGCTTATAAGCTTGAACTCTAAAAGAGAGGGTAGATATAATCGATAGAGAAAGAATGGGCAAGAAGACGGGTATTGTACGGGGCAATAGGTAGAAGGATCTTGAAGAGGGTCCAATAGTATCATTTAGAAAAATAAATAAGCAGGCAGCTGGGATTATGTGATTGAAGAGGGAGTTGGCCAATTTAAAATCACTGTGTGCATGGCGGTGCTAAAAACATAGTAGGGTGACCAGGGATTTAAAAAAAGGGAACAACTGGAATATCTCCCTGACAAAGGTAGAAACAAAAGGCAATTATTTTAGTGACAGTAGAAATCAACAACAGCCATGAGCCAAGATCTTTTGATGTGACTAAAATTATATGCATAATACATTTATGCAGTCTTTCAGCCAGCCGTCTTCATCCACCGGTGTGTTATTGTGTCACTCACGGTTTTCGTCTGCCCACTACAACATATAGCATGGGCAGTGGGTCAGCCCACTTCAGTCATTGGCTATCTTAACTTGACATGATTCTGCCCCTTCACAAAGAGCACATCCACACACAAAGGCGTTTCTGGAAATGCCATATACTAACTTTGACAACGTGTGGTTTTTGACGTAAAAAATGCTTTGCTTAAAACCAATTTTTTTTTATATAAACAAGGACCAGTCAGACAGCGTCCCCAACAATAAAGCTTTGCAAAAACCATGACAATGCAAAACAAGCATTGACAAAGGCAAAAGGCTGACGGCTAACACCAGACCTGCTGGCTTTGCCAATGCTTGTTTTAAAACGAATTCGAGCAACTGTGGCCCACTTTCAATTTAATAGATTCAATTCAATTTGAATGCTTGTGTTCAGCTTCAATATTGACGTTATTTCTACAAATAGTAGGGTTTCCTTTGGTCATCTCATGGCCGCTTTAAGAGCAGGTCGCCTCTCTACTCACAGATTTGGAATTACCGAACCCCATTCTTATTGAAATATTAGTGCCCCCCCACCCCAAAAACAACACACATTCCAGATCTTTTGATTTTAAAGTTTTGAGCTGTAAGGAAGCTACTGTGCTCATGTCCATACCTAATGCCTATTGTCCGACTAAAATGCACCAATCAGTTCCGGTTGAGGGAAGCATTCCATTATCGCGGCATAATTGCCCATTAGTGCAGTGAAAATACAGCGGTCGCGGGCACCTCCAGCTTCCTAACAGCCAGCCTTGCTGAAGCAGTTCCTTTGTTTAAAAAACACACCTCCAGCTCCTGGGATAAAGGACGCTTGCAGAGGAGATAACAGAGCATTTCAGGTAACGGAATTGCAAGTTACTTGTAGTAGATTTGTTTTTAGAAAAAATAAATAGCACATTAGAATGAGAAAAAAAAACGCAGGCACAAAGAGTACAAGTCTCTTAATGCTGCAGACAGCTTTCAGCAGAAGCCTCACAATCACATATCATTATGACAATTATTGGTACTAAAAGCCGTATATTCTAGATTCCCGTGGGACGATTTTTACTACAGGCCTTGAAATGACTTTTATTTTCGCTCATGGCACCTGCTTTAGAGCTTTGAAATCGGGGCGTTCTTATCTGAAGTACATTATCTAAGATTTCTATTTTCCCTCAAGTATTTTTTCTGTCATCCAGCTTAACACCTTTTAAGTCAGACATGGCGGAATGCAGATTCAATCTTGCCTTTTTTCATGATCTTATATCGTTTTTGTCGTAGTGTAGTGGTGTTTGTACAGCTTGCACTTCTGGGTCTTGAATCTTACAGTATCAGTACTGCGGATGCTGCACGGGCCTTTAGAAATGTTGATCTCGCTTTATAGGCAAGGTGAATACAGTTACTTCATACTACTTACTTTTTTCTTTTTCTACTGCACCTTTTTTTTAAAGCCTCATGATAACTTTATTTAGTCATCTAATGTTCTCCAATATTTAACATTTATGCAGTCAATTGCACAGATGCTATTTCCCCTAACTTGACCAATCCCTTACCCTAGAAGTGTCTTAGAATTGTAGTGAGGTCAGGTATTTGTCTAGGAGTTGAGGAGGGCCTTTTGTTGCCTGCATGAGAGCCACTGCAACTGCAGTGTCAAGGCAATCGGAGCGAGCTGAGAGCATTAATGTAGGTTGTTCAATATGACTGACTAAAAGAGGCCGGTTTCAAAAGAACAAGGCGCAGTGTCCTCCAAATGAATCCCATTGAGACTACTCACGTCATGAAAAGTAGCATTGCATGGGAACCTGGTTTATTCTTTTCACATATAAAGTGTAGTTCACAATAAAACATATCCAAAGTTCAGAACAACAGCCAAAACCTAGGAAAGATGTATGTTTGTTTGTTCAACAATCCCAAATGCAACTCCTTGCACAGAAGTGGGCACGGACTTCAATAAATAGTGCTCTTTCAATAATTTATTATTCCAAACATGTTGTATGACGCGTTTCAGCCATCAATAAGTGCTCGGAGAGGAAGGTGGTTTTTGGTTTGTGAAATAATGTTCCTTAAAGAAGTGCGTCTTCAACTGTTTCCTAAATTTGAGCGGTCTATTTCCCCTTAACAACGTTCAGAAAATAGAATGTTTAGACCCACTCTGAAGTTTGTTTATCAATAAGTTTCAAGTAAAACATCACTGGATCTTACCCTGGCACTATTAGATATGTATCAAATAAAGATCCTATCTAATATGTTCACTTATTAATTCATACAGTTCAATGATGGTAGGCAAACATATTTATATATTGTGAAATGCCATCATTTATTTGTCAGTCATTTTGTTAATTGTGTATAAGTGGAGCAACTTTTCCTCCGTACGCCGGAATGTGCTAGCTGACCTTCCTTCAAGGATTTAGTGAAAAGGAGATCATGGACACAGGTACACTACTGCCAATTTCCTAAATATCTGTTGAACTCACTGCAGACAGTCTGCTATCAAATAATTAGCACTGAAATATTACATGATTTTAGGTGCCCCTGGAGTGCGTTGTTTTGGCATGCAAGTAAAATCTTATCAAGGTAGCCATTCAGTGGTTTAGATGCAGCTGTGCCAACAACCTCTGCCAATTACTTGAACTAAGATGTCCTCTTTCCAGCAGATCCTGAGTGACCTTATGATTAGTGAGCGTTATCTCCTAAACCCTTTAATTAGAAAGAATTCAACTGGAGGAAGGAATAATAGCACACAGTTTATAAATCCTCCTTGCTCTTATGGGAATTTGAAAAATACCTTGAATTCAAGAAAGTACAAATCAGTGCCTGATTAAAGTACATGTCATGGAACCAAGTGCGTTCGGTTGTTTTGAAAATGGTTTGTGCTAGGTGGGTTCTGTCCTAGATATTTATTCATTTTTTTGTTTTAGGTTTTCTAGAGCACAAACTAGGCCCATAGGCATGGAAGTGTTTTGCAGAGAACAATGCTAGAACCACAATTGGTTCTTATGTAGGACAAATATACAAGTTGAAAATGAGATCAAAGTTAGAACAATAAAGCAATTTTAAATTCCTTGTTAAATGTGAGGAAAGGGCATAGGGGAGGAATACACAGCACTGGGGTGAAACAGTATCTTTGAGTCTGTGAACATTATTTCTCAAGATACTGCTAACACAGGAGAGTATGCAAATTAGGGGTGGGCGGAATTTGCGGAATTAACCTTCGCAAATTATCGCGAGAATGTTTAAAATTATCGCAAACAAGCAGAAATATCGCGAAGATGCGGAAGTTTTTTTCCGGCATGTTCGCGCGATTTTCTGCATGGTTGCGGGTCGCCAACTTACCCATGTGGCTGCTTGCGGGCGCGGCCATCTTGTTTTGAGTTGTTCTCGCGGTGCATGATCGCGAGAAGAAAGACGTGATCGCGCGACGCATGACGTCACTGCGGGCGCGAACTGTCGCGAGACAGCGCAAATGGCTAAAAACAATACAACATCTCATGGAGAACGCGACCGGATCAAGAAAACTTGTCGGCGAACGCAGGGATTCAGGTAAGGCGATCGCGCGCGCGCGAGAATGTATCATTTTACAGCGCGAGCAAGAAACAAATTATCGCCAAGCTGCGGAAACCGGAATTTTTGACATTTTCGCGCTCTCCGCGGAACGCAAAAATGTCAAATTATCGCAATTTCCGCGACCGGAACGAAATTTTTGCCCAGGCCTAATGCAAATATCTCTAGAAAACCACTAAAGAGGACAGTACCCTTAAAGTGGCCAGTAAGAAGGTCCAGTTGAAGGTAGATGATTCAGGAAAGGATTAAGTTAACGTCTGACCCGTTTCGAATGTTGGAGTACACTATCTGGGCTGGATTTACTCCTCAGACCAGTGTTTCCCAAACTTTGGGTCACGACCTACTGGTGGGTCATTTGAATAAAGAGGCCTTGAAATGCTGTGCATTTTCTTCCCCTTCAAAGTCAGAGGTCAAATGTCAGGCTACGTCTTCTGACAAACTACTGCTTATTTTTTAACACAGTGATTGGTATTTGCAAAGTCCTCTCACTTTACAGTCAGAGAAAGAAGAGAAAGAAGAGTAGAGTGAATTATGAGACAATCTTGCTGGGTATAGGAAGTGTTACAAGGAAACGCTGTAGGATGTTATTGTTTTGTAACACATAACAAAATGTTAGTGCCTGTAACTGAACTGTGCACATTCAGCAGTTAGGAAAGCAAACAAAAGAAGTGAGGCACATTTTTTTGCAATTCTGAAGTGTGATGTAAACAAAGATTTTAATCAGGATAGTTTACTTGGTGATGCACAAACGATAAATATTCACTGAAACCCAATTTTTATCATTAGTAGTCAATATAGTTTAATCGGTAAAACTGTGTGTTTGTGCAAATGTAGTTCCCATTTCAATGGAAAATGTGCTGTCTGTAAATTACAATAGGCTACCACAAGAACATTGCCCGCTTCTTTTCCATTAAAGCTTGGCTAAAAGCAACACTCCTCCCTTCTACACCACTCTACTCTGTGCCACTCCACTCTATGCTACTCCACTCTGCACCACTCCACTTGGTGCCACTCTACTCTGCTCTATGATACTCCTCTCTATGCCACTCTACTCTACCACGCTCCACTCCACTCTACGACACTTCACTCTATGCCACTTCACTCTAGGCCATTGTACTCCACTCCATAGCACCCCACTCCACTCCATGATACTCTACTCTATAACACTCTACTCCATTCCACTCTTCTCCACTCTGTGACACTTTACTCCACTCTGCCACCCTTCACTCTACCACCCTCCTCTCTATGACCCTCCAGGATACTCTATGACACTCTGCTTCATTCGACATCAGTCTACTCTCCGACACTCCACTCTGTCACAATCCATGACACTCCACTCTTCGACACTCTGTGCCACTCTACGCCACTCCTTGCTATGCCACTCCACTCCAATCTATGACACTCTACACAATGTAACTCCACTCTACTTCACTCTGCAGCGCGACACTCTGACACTCTACTCCACTCCATGACACTCTACTCCACTCCACAACACTCCACTCTAGGAGCTCTACAACACTCTACTCCTCTCCCCTCCACTCTCATCACCTGCGCACTGTGCCTCTCCACTCTCTGACACTACTCTACAACACTCTATTCTACAACACTCTATGCCACTTCACTTTAGGCCACTATACTCCACTCTAAACCCCTTTCTCTGCAACCTGCCACTCTATGCCCCGCCACTCTATGCCTTGTCACTCTGTTCCATGCCACACATTTCCACGCCACTCTATTCTACCCTACATCCCTGCACTCTACTCCACTCTACCCCATTCTACAACACTCTTCTGCACTCTACAACACTCTACTCCAATTTGCCATGACACTCTACCCTCCTCTATTCTACGCCCTCCACTCTTCACCATTCTACATCACTCCACTCAACATCACGCCACTGAACTTGACACAACTCTAACCCTTCACTCTACTTCATGACACTTCACTCTACGACAGTCTATTCTACGACACTCAATGCCACTCTACAGCACTTCACTCTATGCCCTCCTCAATGCTCTAAACCACTCCACTCTATGCCACTCTTTGCCAATCCACGCCAAAAACCTTGAATGCTGAACAGCTGCCACGCTTGTGTATAACATGGCTAAAACACATTGGCAAAGCCAAACGCTTGCATAGGCAAGCCCTATTTGCTTTGTCAATGTTTGTTAGTTATGAGTCCACTCTGAACCCATCCTAGTATTTTTCCAGTGATGCGAAGACAATTTTATGTTTGTTTTTGTAGAGATTCTTCAACTGTCATTCTGGGCCTTAATGTCATTAATCAACTGTATACCTTAAAACAAATGCAACAATATTGTCCCTTTAATTGCTTGAATGAATATGCAATCACTTCACCTCTCTATCTTTTCCTAATGGAAAACAGCCTCGTTTGTGTAGCTTCTTTTATTTAGACGCACAGCTCACTGAGCGTGCCTCAGGATGCATTTACCTTGTACGCTCATTACAGCTGTGGCTTCATGGATTCAGCAAGAAGCAGATGGCCAAATAGCAGCACGCAAGGGGAATTACCTCGGCAAACCTGTACCTTATGTTGATAGCGTAACCTAGACTATGAGTAATGGCAGACATGGTCAAGCCCTGTCATGCCTGAGATTAGAATAAATGGAACTTCCTTAAATGGAGTTGTCGGTGTGACTGGGAGCAGTTAGAACATACCTAAGTGAGCCTTAAAAGAGTGTATCAAATAGGCAAGTAATCCCCCAGAACAAAATGGCTTTATAAGGCACAAGTGGTTATCCTGTAACCTGGTTGCTGCCCAACTTGCCCTTCACTGACTCAACGCGGAAGCCGATTTTGGTGCTGCATATCATCAAGGGATATTACAAATTGGAATGATATTTTCATGGAGGCCACAAACCTAATTGGGACCTCACGTCTGACTGATACATGATGAATATTTTTTATTTGAATATTATGTACTTTATTTAAAATATAATTTCTGTGATCTCTTCTTTATTCTTTTATAGTCTGAGGTATCATGTCTGGTAAAACGTAAACAACCCCATATTGTAGTTAATGATTATGCATCCATAAACACTACACCTTTGGAACTATATATAGCTGGATGATTGGGCCAGTTTCTCACATTAGATACCAGTTTTTACCCAATAATGTTTCCATATGGCTACTAGGTTGAACTAGATATTCGCTTCATTCAGCCCATTTTTCTTTGTGTCTCAGTTTCTTACTTTATGTATTGTGCACTGAAATTACTTTTCTTACTAAATGCATTGCTAGGTTATTGAAGCTGATCAAAATGCTCTTAAAAGACCGCCCAGCTTAGACTTTGGGGCCTTCTCCCATACATTGTTGTCTATTCTTTGTCTGGCTTGTTTCCAGAATTGATAACTAACTTGGCAAGATCAAGCAGAGTGAGTGGGACTGCAAGGGCAGACAGTGGTCGCATGTGGATGAAATTCAATAAATCTATTAGCTGGGTAAAAAATACAGATGTACATGGTTAGCTTTGATCATTTTGCCTTTGCATGCCTTTTCACAAGTTGTATCTGTACAAAGTGGCTGTTAGGAGCAAACAATGTTAAGACACCCAAATAGTCATTAACGGGCTCGGATACAGCTGCAATGGCAGAGAAAGCGAAGTACATTTCTTGTTTACAAGGAAAACCGGGTCCACTTTGAGCACCCAGATTCCTAATTCTGAGTAACAGAATCCGGATTGTAGGAAATTTACTGGTGCACTTGTAATTGACAAAATATGTCAGAATGGTTTAATGTGTGGATTTACAAATTTAGGCTCAAAAGTAGGAGCGGGTACATGGGCCTTTCAGATTAGAAAAATCTGCTAAAGTTTATGAATAAAATGTTATGCATTAACATATTTAAAGAAATCTGCCACAGTCATAATTTTCCAAGTGTACATAATTTTCGAAGTGTACTCTTGCAACCCAGTGCGAACACTATAAAAGTCAGAATTTTGATCCAAATGTAGGATCCACACTACCGAAGAATTTATTTTTGTTGAAAAGTTAGTGCTTTGACTACTGCCACCTTAATCAGGATTCAGGAAAGATTGTTTTAAGAGATACCAACAGTTGCACATCTGAAGGTAATGCAAAGCTTGAAGGTATTGTGGTGCTCTGTTCAACACAGGTATCATCTATTTACAGTCGTCCTTTGGAATGACATGTATGTAACTGCAATATTGTATTGTGCACGCCTGGATAGCCTGTTTACAGCCCTTTGCAGAACAGTATCGTCCACTTAAACATATGTTTGTGTGACTAGTGAGAATACTTGGCTACTGCGCCGCCAAGGTCCCCATTTTTGGGCAGCTTCTTTTGAACAGTCAGTTGATTGCGTTTTATCCAAACGAATAACACTTTAGAATTAGCACGTTCTTGCTCAATAATATTTATGCTACTTAAAAAGGTAGTCTCTTTGTGGCAAGTGTTTTAAGAGAAATACAGGCACTTTTTCCCCCACAGGTTGGTCTGGCTAACCCAGTGGGTCTTTTCTGTGATAGAATAAGCTGCATGAATTTATTACTAATCTAGTCTTGTTTTTTGGTAACAGCAGTTTTTAGGTCTCGCCTATGCAGTGCGCATGCGCTGCATAGGAGGACCTTTAGCCGTCGTTCTGCTCTTTTTGGAAGCACACACTCATGCTTGTGGCTGCATCCAGCTTGCGGGAGCACGCAGCGGCGCGCCACAAGCACGAGTGCAGTGCTTGAAAATGAGCAACAATTAACTTTCGCGGCTGCGGAGCCGCGCTTGTGGTTTAGCGCTTGTTTTTCTTTCCTTGTCAAGGCAATAGGCATACCTAGAATCGTTACTAGTATGATATTCCTTTAAGATTAGTTTGCCCACTCGCTGCCTTTTTAGAAACCATCAAACTCCTGCTAGTTAACATTGTACTGTGATATACATTGGCTATTCCTTTTTAAGTAGCATGGCCAAGTTTGTTTGGTTCTCGGATCTCCTCGTGCATCAAGAGTGCTGCAAAAGTTCTTCCGATATGTCGAAAATGATCCAAATTGTGTGATTTGCATCATCATTTTGCCAATGATTTTCATGTATAAATAATGGGAAATAGTAACTTAGCGCATAGCTCAAACCGAATGGTCGCATACAAATTGTGCCAGTCATATCAAAACTTTATTCGGCAAGTTAAAAACAGCCATAACATTTCATAAAACATTGATAATAAAGAGAAAAGCATAAAAAGCATTTCCCTACGGCGGACTAAAGCTAAAGTGCATAATTCTTGATAACGCGTATAATTAATAGTCCAGTATTGACACATAATTTATTAATTTCCAAAGCTAATTGAATCTAAAACATGATACTTTTCCTCAAATTGATTGCCTTCAAGATAAAAAGAGCAACACTAAAACACACTAGATGATCAGTTAAAAATAACAAAATATGTAAAGCAACTTTGTAGTTCCTAATATCCTGTGCAACAAAAATAAGTTTAAGATGATAATGCCTATAACCTGAATAGAAACTATAGCACAACATAAAGTGCATCGTGCTCTGCTTACTCACACCATCACATGGGCTACGGATCAATTCAGTTGTACACAGTTTAATTGTAGGGAAGGCTACCATGTGGTGCACAGTACCAAGCCTAAACCTTGTCCGCACATATCTGTGTTGATTATTAGTAACTCAAGACAAATAGTATTGGTAACCCTCATCCAAGGAAATTGACTTATGCATGCCAACTATCGATCTCATCATCTCAGAGCTTGTTTGATGTTCCGCCCTGTGTAACTTTAATCAGTTTCTTGGTGAGTGACTTGACCTTAGAAGACTCATCCCACACTGAAAAGTTAAATAAGGTGCTGAAGGAAGAATTTCTGTACACTAACCACGGAATATGAGAAACATTATCCAAGGTAAGGCAGTCCGAAATAATTGATTTAGTAAAACTGGTCTCCTCTGTTGACCAGATAGAAAACCAAAGAAGCAGAGGTCTAACTAAAAGCAGATCCTCAAAATATTGTAATCCAAGTTCTTGATGGGCAATAAAATTAGAAGCCGGGGCGGGTGAGCAGAGTAAGCTTTAAATAAAACTTCCTCAAGTTGCAATTGCTTACCTGGGGTATAGCTCCATAACCCGGCCGCAGAGGCAGCAGTAGCCACCCCTCTAGCCTTATAAATCTTCACCATTTCTTTGATCATCCGACTACCCAATTTTGATGAAAACCTAAAAACTCCATTGGTATTTCTGGCCAGTTTGGATTTGGTTTTAAGTACATGTTGAGCCCAACAGCTGTTACATGTGAATTAAATTCCCAAATAACAAAAAGAGTTTACACTGTCAATAAGCCTATTGTCAATAAAAAAAGACCTACATTTTTAGGTCGAGCCTCGAGCAGCGAGCATGCGCTGCTCTGCGAGACTTTTAGTAAGGGGGCTTCAGAAAGATCACCACACGCTTGTGCGTGTGGTTTTGTTTTCCTCACAGGCTATTGGGCTTTGCGTGCGTCTTTCTAAGAAAGACAGCAGGCAATTGGGCAAAGGCGGGTGCATGTCCCGGCTTTGCTCCGCCCACGGCCTATTGCTTGCGGTTACCCGCAGCAGCGTCATCTGTTTTGAATTATCGTGCCCAGACACGGGCGCGATAATTGAAAACAGATCGCTTGCTGTGGCGCGCGCCCGTGCACCACTCGCGGGATTGTTTCCCTCTGGTTACTTCAATCTTCCATGCAGCCAGTGAGGTATCGGAGGCGTGGCATGCTCTGTTCTCAGGGCTCCCTGGAAGGAGCTTCTGACTTTGGATTTCCACTCTGACTGCATGGGGTGTAATATGTTTACAGTCAAGATATGCCAGCAGCCTGCAGGCTCGGGGTTCTAATCGGGACCAGGCCAACCACGCCTTTCTTCATTCGCACTCCTGTGTGATCGTGGGCAGATCTCTGTACTTATTCGTGCATCGGTCCCATTATCTGACAAGTGTCAATGTTAGTGCTTAAAAACAATGAAAGCCATAGCCAGTTGTAAACGCTACAGATCTCAATACCTCCTTGAGAATGTGGGTAACTGGTCCGCTGTCCACATAGTGTCCCAGTAAGTCTTATTAAAGGTGTCAGGCAGCGCAGTGGCGCTCTCACCCCATGACCCCTCAGCCCTCCTCGCCCGGACAGAGAGCAGCATCCGCCGCACCCTGAGCCTCTCCATCCCTCGCGGGGCCCAGGCCGGGTCTCCAGTAGGCAGCTCGGTGCTCGTGGCTCAGACCCGGGCTGCCGGAGCCAAATCTCTCGCCTTTGGGGCTCGCCTCGCCTTTCATTTCAAGCACCGATCGATCGGCTGTTGTCATCCTCGGCGATGCAGGGGGACACTTGAAAGCATCTCTGATCAGAGGAGCGGGGTGACCGCACAGGCTCCTTAATTACCACATCAACGGCGTGGGCGAGTGTGGGGGGAGCGCAGGAGCGGCCCTTGATCGCCCAAGTTTGCTTGCTCTTAACTTCTTTTTTTAGGTCGAGCCTAGAGCAGCGCGTCTGCTACAAGTCACACCCCCCCCCCCTCCCCTCGCCCTTTGCCTGTCCTGCAGCAGCCTCGTGCCCCTGAAGCTCCAGCCCCATTGCATGTTGCTATTCTGGGCCATTTTCCTGTCGCTGTCCCATAACTTCGTGCCTGCCTTTGTCCAGCACACTGCCAGCTTCCCCCCTGCCCCCAATGCTGATAGAGGTTACTTCCTGCATGTAGCACCACAGGCCTGTTGTTGACCCAACCCCCTTGTCTTCTGCAGTGGATGCTCCAATCAGCCACCCTACCTTCTGCATCCGCATGGCAAGTGCCTGCCCCTCTCCTGCTGCCCAGTACCACCCTACTTCTTACCTCCCTTGAACCCGTTTCTTAGAGCTCCAGCCAAGTCCCCCTGCCCGAAGCTGCACCTGGCTGTTGTAGGCCCCTTGCCTCCACCACATCCCAATCAGCTAAAACCCATTGCTTGTGTCTTCTGCAGCCACTTGACTTTACCTGTGAAAATGAGGGATGGACTTTTCATTCGCTCTGTTTTTAAAGCTGACATTACATATTAGTTCTTTACTACTCTATGCTGTAGGTTGGCCATTTTGTTTAGCTTGTATGCTTTGGCTGGTGTGCAGTGGTGGCTGTTTCAGACTGTGAAGTGTGCACATTTCCTAGTATCAACAAGTTTGGCTGTCAGACTTGTTGAGATGGTGCTGTACTCTTTGAGCAAACCTACACTGCCCCAACCCCAGTTATAGCCCCATGTACGCTGAATCTTGGAGTCTTTCAATGCAACAAGTTTGGAAATCTATACATTTGGAGCGTTATGTGGGCCATTTTCATTTCACAGTAGGAATCGGAAATAGCATACACATTCTTAGCTGTTTAGCTGTTCTTTTTATAGCAAAGCAAGGGCCTAGAGGTGTCAGCTTGCAAAGACCTGTCCCCTAAAAAGCTAGGGATGGGTGAAGATGTCACACATGATGTTTCAAACACTTGACGGGTAGAGAGCAGATGTGTGCATAGAAAAATAAATGGTATTCTGCTCTCAGGGTCCAACTTTCTGCATATTATCTCAGCAGGCTTAATGTTTCAAAAAGCACCTTGGATTTCTTCATGGTAGTTAAAATTGCTTGAGTAACATACATGTAAGGTGTACGGTTTGCCGTGTTGTGTGGTAATTTGGGGACTAGTTACTCCCACTTACTAAAGATAAACCGCGCCAAGGGCAGGGTGTTTCTTATGAAGCACATAGGATGAAACATGTTGAGTCTGAAATGTTTGGGGGAAATCTGGAAGAAACTAATGAACCCATGTGGGTTGGCAGGCAGGAACGAGGAACCGTGCTGCCATCTATATGTCGCCTTAACTAGGAATGCATGGAGGCCAGTGCTATGAAGAGTCATGACAACAGCGTTTCTAAAAGCTTCTTTAATCTTCAAGTATGAAAAAAGTAGGCCCACATACAATCATCATAGTAAAGCCACCAGCTCCAAAGCAATCCGTCTCCAACGCTGACATGAACATTTTGTGATCTCATATAAATACTGTAATGACATTCTACGTGTCATCAATAGTTAACGCTCATTGAACAATTCATGTTTGCAGGTGAATGATTGAGCGTTATGTGAATGTGTGCATGAATGCTTGTATGTATATGTGATCATGTAATGCATGTATAACTATATACATCAGCCATGTTCCATCCTTCCGCTATCCTCAAAACACAAAATTTGTAATGATTTTCAATGCACTTCCGCACTGAGATCAAGGCTGATTTGCACATGGTTGATCTGTGTAGGGAATGGCACTGATGAGCTGAAAACAATGGAAGGGATTGTGACCAGCATAATTGCCATTTTTTCAGATTAATTTAATTGACTTTTTTCTGCTTTTTATACTCTAATCCCTCCTTCACCAACACACCGTAAACGTGTGGTTGTTTTTGGAGAAGCAGTAGGTCTGATGAATTCGTTTTTAATCCTTAAAAATATATATAAATCTTAGCAAAGCTCCAGGCCTGGGATGGTAGGCTTGCGGCCTGCGCCCGGCTAGCCATTTGTTATCTCTTTTGGGAGAATGTCTAATCGTTGTAAGCATCTTTTTAGGTCTCACCTAAGCAGCGCGCATGCAGTCGTGGCATCACAACACCTGATCTCACAGGAAGTGATATCACAAGAAGTGACATCAGATCTTAAGACCTCACAAATGTTTAGTAGGTCTATCATGAATACATTTGAGCGGATTATAATATTTAACACATTCAATATTGCTTTGGAGTTGTGTCAAATAAGTGACACAACTTATACGCCATAGCTAAAGAAGAATGTAAAAAGTGTATAATAGAGCTGCCTGCATCATTTTGTATGTGTGTGCACCATGCAAGTGCACGACTTCTAAATGACATGGGTGCTTTTTTTCTTTCTATTTGTCTGGGATTGAGAGAGGAGATAAGGCTGAGTTTAGGGGGTTAGGAGAAGTAATGGGAGGGAAGGCCAATTTTATGGTTATGGAGTGCATAGAGATTAAAGGAGGCAAGGGTAATTTTAGACTTCAGATGATGGAAACGGTAAAGGGAGACTAGAATTAAAACAAGCATTGACATAGCCAATAGGTCTCGCCTTTCGGACCTCATAAGTATTTAGCTATGCAGCACAATATCCTCGGTGCAACAACATTAACTGTTGCATGGCTAAACACTTATAAGGTCCCAAAGACGAGACCTATTGGCTATGTCAATGCTTGTTTAGGTTTGCACCCACAGATTATTGTAAAAGTTTTAGATTTTTTAATCACCATATTCGTTAAGACCATAAACTCCCCAAAGGCACTCCTCAATTTCTGTAGTTCAAACAGTGTCCTGGATAACAAAATAGCGTCATCAGCATATAATAACACTGGTATAGGACGCCCGGCAACACAAGGGGCATCAGCTTCTATGGCCTGCAGAAAATTATGTACCTCATTTATAAAAAGAGAAAATAATAATGGAGCCGAAACACATCCCTGTCTAATGCCTCTCTCCACTTTAAAAGTGAGCGAGCATTCTCTCTGGGGTCCACAACGGAGTTTACTAGATATGTCCGTATACAGGCATGCAAGAAAGCTAACAGTTGCTCTTGAAGCACAAAATTGTGTCATCGCTTTCCATTTTAAAGGCATTTGTTTTTATTAAGACGAGCTTGGCCTGCCTTTGATTTGAATCTGTAATCTGCAAACCTCTCGGTCGGCGCTGGGCACACTAGTCATTCTTGCTAGGTTACTGCCTAATGTAAGAGACAAGAGTAAATGAGATTAGGGTTTCACCAGTCCCAGATTTAAACAAATACAAAATGCAGACAGAATGAGTTTACTCAGTGTGGTTTTAAGCAGAAGGAACGTTTTAATAGCTTCTTCTCACATATAAATCTTAAAAACAAGCTGTAAATGAGTCACTATCAGCTTTCCTTGGCCTCCATTTTCTCACTGTAGATACTTTTACGGGAAGGCAGGCGTCCATGAAGTAAATGGAAACAATACACTTCATAACATTAACTACATAAGCAAGCATTGGCATAGCAAATAGGTCTCGCCTTTGGGACCTTATAAGTGTTTAGCCATGCAACACTTGATGTTGTTGCACCAAGGATATTGTGCTGGATAACTAAACACTTATAAGGTCCCAAAGGCGAGACCTATTGGCTATGCCAATGCTTGTTCTTCTTAGTTTGACATTTGGCCATCTTGCCACTTGTTGACATTAATGTAGTCATGTATATGTGGACTATGCATATTGAATTAGTTGATGTGACCCAAATGACCTCTCAACTCGCCTATGATTGCATTTAAAATAATATAGTTCAGGATTTTGTGGTAATTTCATAGTTTTGTAGCTACGGGATGTACTTTGGAAATTGTGCCCATGTATGTATGTCACCGTTTCGCTTTTGCTAGGCCGCCCAACCTTGTATCATAATCCAGCTGAACAGCCAAAAGTAACATTGGAAGTTTCTTGTCTCAATTTCTGATCATATTGAAATGTCCCTTTTCCCTTTTTAGGCCTTTGACATTTTGTATTGCAATGCTCAGCCAAAAATATTTTCCAGTAATTTAGCATCGGCCTTTACTGATGCTTTAAAGAAATGTGTTTCATGGCACTTGTGATGCTGTGCACAAAGGGCTATTTGTTTCAATTTTGTATGGCAGGCATTCATAGCGGTTCTTTCTGATTGATGCGTCTTCCTGCCTGGTCGCCCGTCGCTACGATTCATTTGGTGCGCAGTCTCATGTCTGATAGTCGTTATGCAGTCAGTGCTAAGCGGTCATGACCTAAACCTTGCTCCTGGGTGTAGAAAGCAGAAAGGTATAGAGCGAAAAGGCATCATTGTTTACGGCTGGGTTGGTTGTTAGGAGTTTCCTGTAGATGGAGGTATGCCCCATGTTGGCCAGCCAATTGCAACCTGCCTCTTTCAAATATTTGCTTAATAACTAGAATATCAACTTTTAGTACATAACAAATGCCCTCAACAACTCTACACAAATATAATGGTGACCACTGTTAATATTTGACAGATCTCAGAACATGGCAGATTGTATGTAAATGCTTGTATACTGAATACTACGAGGGCAACTGGGACACAACCAAGGATGTATGTGAAAACTCATAGTTTGAAACAGGCTGCTGAGAGAGGTGTTGATTTATAACCTTGGAAGTCTTTCAGAACTGGTGTGTATCATTTCGAGTGGTTTCAATTGACAGATTACGACTACCTGCTTTTCTTTAATGTGAAAGGGAGGTTCAGAACCTTTAATGGAAGAGTACTGGCACTTCTCAGTAGCGCGCTGATACTTTGTAATAGTGAGTTCATGCACTTTTAAGTTTCTCTTTGAAGCTGGTCCACTGTTCCAGTTATCTCTAATGAATGGGGTTTAAAACAAAATCATGTTGTATCCATCTGGCTATAAGCATACATCATCAAAGTTTTTCTTAGGCCTGGTTCTCCTCATACGTCATCAAAGTTTTTCTTATGCCTGGTACTCTTCATACATCATCACAGTTTTTCTTAGGCCTGGTACTCTTCATATGAATTTGTAATAAGAGTTCTTGGGTGGGAATAGTTGGTATATGGTAAGTTCTTTCTCATGCGAAGTAATGAAAGCGGTAGAGACGGACATCAAATGACTGAGGGAAGAGTAGAATGCTCATTCAGGGATGATTGTGATATTTACGGGTAGGAGTATTCGCCATATTATTTCCATCAAATCCATTCAAAAAGATACAGCAACCAAAGGGTCAGCATTTTGATCTTTCAGACGTGCAAATGGCTTAACCAAAGTGCACAGTTTTGTCTCCCATACCATTCAACCTTAATATGAAGGCAAGTGAGAGCTTGCAGCTTGGCACGGGGCACCAGGTAATGGTTTGCAGCTTTCTTTTCAATTTTGAATGTCTAGCGAATACACCATATTGAATTTCACCAAGATCGGCCATGTGTCAATTTCCAAAATAACAGATCACTGAGAAGCGAATGAATGGCTTGCTGCTTGCAATCAGTCACTAGAGTCTAATGCTGGCCTGCTCAGGTAACCTCACTGGCTTTAGCTTAGTTGTCACCCATTGCCATACCACCATGTCAACATTTTCTTCTTTCCTTAGTTGAGTTACTCTTTCCCAAATTAACCCATACATTAGCGATTTTAGGGATAGACTGAAAAAATGCAGGACTGGCCGTACAAAGTTCACTCATGACTTAAGAGACATGACAATGCCTGTCGGCGTGATGACAGCTCACACTTAGAGATCTTAAAGTGCCTGCATTTGGGAACTCAAATTGTTTGAGTTGATTATTATTAATGCAGCACACTTATATACTTGTTTATTATTTTACAAAAAGATTGGTTGTCTCGTGGACATGGCTCACGCAGAACCAGGATTTCGTGCTATTGTTAATTTCGTAATAATATAAACCTGCTTCAGATATAAAGCAGATAGGCCCTCTCAATGTGGAATGAATTGCCCTATGATCTTTGGTTAGTTGAAAATCTACAATTATTTACGAAAAAAAGCCCTGAGACACCCCTTTTCATAAATTTTTCCATATGTTCCTGAATTCCCATTTGTTATATATTTTAGTAATGTCACTGTTCTTCAATTGTGTAAATCTGTTTTACATTTGCTTGCAATTTTTATGGCATTCCATTACTATTCGGGGGCTGGAACACATCTTTAAAAACTCAGTCAAAATAGTTGTGACAACTAGTGATGGCTAGTGATGTTGGAGGAAGTGATGTAATCATTTTGATGGTCCTAACGAAAGGGAATGCCTGTAACGCGTATACAAATGTAATGTTATTTATCTTCTATACAAGCCCAATGGAATGAAAATATGGATATTGCATGTTTTTATATATTGTTTTTTATTGCATTGTTATCAGATTATGACTTAGCAATATGACCCATCACAATAAGATCTCAAAAATATATACAACAAATGCATAAAACCAGCAACAGGTTCAATACAATTGTTTCAGTCATCAGTCCATTACAACAGAATAAAACAAAATCCCAGGTCTACCCAGTCTCAACTAGCGTGGAAAGGTAAAACCTTGCAAGATTAAAACACAAGGTTAGTACACACTCAGCTAAGACAGCGACAGACTAAAATCGGCCTAATTTATCTTTGCTATTCAACGTTCCAGTAGAGATCTGGGTACTTTAAATGTACATGGAAACATGGAATCACTGGGTGATCCGTCCTATGGCACAAATCTAGGGCATCAAACTCATTCAGTACATTATAGGAACTGAATAGAGGAGTAAGTCACTTCCGACGAAGACCCGTTGCATGTGTGCAATTTAACATAAAGTGGTTAATGCAGGGGTCTCCAACCTTTCCTGTAATGAGAGCTACTTCTGATCAGTGAAAATCGTTGTGAGCTGCTGAAGGCCAAGTAACTTGCGCATTGGTACCTGACACCCAGCTTTATTGACTTTAAAACTAATGTCCGTGGAGCTCGATACTATGGTTTGGTTTGAATAAAATACTATGCTTAGGGATACCATGATGGGGCTGCCATGTGCGTCAGTGAGTGCATGGTCTGTGGGGATTTATGAACATGTGTGTGAATGAATGGGATATATATGCCTGGGTGACTGAGAGCCTGTGTCATATGTGTACTTGTGGCACAGGACATACCTTTCGCCGTATGTGGTTCCGATAAATGTACTGAGCTACTGTACCTTTGTGTAGTCTTAGTATGGATGTTAGCTAATACTGGTGCAATTCCTGCTGATGCAGCGCCAGCCACAATGTGTCTATCTTCAGAGTCAAAAGCCGACTTTAAAAAAACTACTTACACACAAACAGAACAAGCATTTACAATGCAATGGTCTCGGCATTGGTAAAGTTAGAGCTATTGGAATTGCTCATGACATTATTTTTGTTTATGTTTTTGTTTTTAAAACATGTAGAGAAACGGCATTGTTGTTTACAATGTCAATAGCTTAATCAGTGTGTGTGTAGGTGGCTCTGTGTGTGGGTGCAAATGCAATAGGTCTTGCATTTGAGAGTGATTAAGCTATTGACATTGTAAATAACAATGCCATTTCTTTAAATGTTTTAAAAACATAAACAAAAATAATGTCATGAGCAATGCCAATAGCTCTAACTTTACCAATGCCGAGACCATTGCATTGTAAATGCTTGTTTATTTGTGATTGCTGCATGTCCAGCCTTAGAGACGAGACTCTGTGAATAGGCCCCGGGGTGCACATGGGAGGGAAAGAGTTTTGAGGATAGTGCACTGAGCACAGGAAAAGGCTGGGTGGGGGCAGACCCCCAGGGAGCGCAGCCTGGGAGTAGAGTCCGTGCACAAATGGGGAAAAGGCCCCCTGCGCAGCGCCTGGAAGCGGCTCCAGTGACGCAGCAAGGGTTAGAAATGCCCCCCCCCCCCAATTTGGTTGAGTAATAAAAGACAGCCATGATGTAGGTAAATTGGCTCTCCATTCTCCCAGGTCTGGTGCCTCTGCTGATCTACAAATAGCCTTGCCCCGTGGCACTGATAGAATTAAAAGCGGCGCTATGGTTGGAGTCAGCATGATTTACAGTACGCCTCAGTGGTGTGGGGTGTTTTATTACTTAAATAACTCGATTGTGGCAACTTTTCTTCAAAACGCGTTGTTGAAATGTACACAGCACGTGAGACGTTCTGCAACATAGAAATATCAGCGCGTCATAGGCGGGGGCAGGGAGGCATTTCACCTCTAAGAGCTTCGCTGTGTAGTGGCGCACAACCCACTGAGCTGCACCAAAGCCTTGTGTTCACCTGCCTGCCATTTCCAACTAGTTATAATAATATTGGGATTTAATGGGATGTGTGCCGGAAATGCTCCTGGAGGGTAAGGGGGACATCGCAGCTACAGGACCAAAGATGCAGTCAGAGTTAGCAGCGCTATGAATATATTGTAATTGTTCCCCAGCGGCGGTTAGCGCCTCCAATGCTTGTTTATTTACATCCTTCCCGCGTGTCGGTCAGGGTCTTCAAAGTTCCCCATAATTGGCACACGTCATGTCCTTCTGTAAAACATTATCCCCCCAAACCTCCACGCCACACTTCCATTGCCTCTCAAGGCGACGGTCCTCATTATGTCGACACGTTCTGCTTGCCTCGATGCGCGGATGGTGGGAGGGGCGCCCCGAACTAAGAAAGAAAAGTATTTTTAACTATTCTGCCGAGGGCACCGGAAGACACCACCGCCTTTCTCCGAGGCAGAGCAGATGCCTCGGAGAAAGGCAGCGTCCTTTTCGGATTCGGGGGCGTGTTTTGATGTTGTCTCCTCCCTGAGACTTTTCGCAAAAAACACGCCCCCCGATCCGAAAAGGACGGGGCATGATTGGAGTGACGGGACCTCTTCTCCAATGGCTGGCCAGCATTTACTAGGCCAGCCAATGGAGAACAGGGCAGAAGAGGGGCGGGTTCAAGCCCCTCTTCTCCCAAGTCATTAAATCTCCGGACTTCCGGTCTGCCGACCGGATGGTCCCGAGACCTAAAAACAGAGACCATATCCACGGTGTCCAGGCGCAGCAGCGTGCGGTGTTCCGGGGTCCTGGGTAGCCGCCGATGACCCCTATCCTCACTTGCATGGTCAACACGAGGGGCGCCGGGTGCAGGAGGGCACGGGGGCTTCCAGCAAACAGGGCAAGTTTATGATGCCCAGTACCTGGTCATTCCTTCCCCGGACCTCCTCGGCCCAGTGAACCACAATCCCAGTTCCTTAAATGTGGGTAGAGCGACAGTCCAGGCACCACGTCAAAAACTCGGCTAAAATTTCACCTGATAGGTAGCTCAGCGGGTTAGTGCGCCAGCAGCTGATTTGTGCGTGCAAACTGCTGGTATGAAATAAAGCTTGTTGATTGAGCCTTGCGTCAGCCTGGGGTGATGAAAAAGTGCCAGATGATTGTTGGAAAGTAGCACCTGATGTGTGGAGATCAAAGACGCTGCAGTACGGCGGTAGTTAGTGTCATATGGTTATTCTTCAGGGTCAAGTGGTATTATGCGGTCAGATTGCACGACAACCTGCCAAGCATTAGACTGGAGCTGAGACCAGGGCTAGCCGGAGAAAGTGCCAGCCGAGATGGTGGGTTAGATCCAGGAAAGAGAAGTAAGACAACCTGTCCTTTCTGAAGCGTTTCAAAGCGAAGCCATGCCAGAGAAAGAGCATTCCATTATTCCATCAATACACGCACGAGAGCTCCAAACGTCACCGAGATCGATCGGTGGGTTAGTGTATCAGTTACCTCAAAAAGGAGACGACTAGCAAGTCACGGGCTCGAAATAGACAGAGGTCGACTCAACGGTCGGGGATGAAAAAATAAGGAACATTCAGTTGCATAACATCAGTTTTGTATAGCGCTATAAAATCGCAAGAATCTGGAGGCAAGCGCTAAATATTCAACAATGAATATTTATTAGCAAGACTGTCCAGACCTCCCTCGACGGCTGCACTCTAGCTATCCCAAGGAGCTGAAAAGGCACTTAATGCTCCCTCCGTAGGGGGCCCGTGCATCACCCCTTTAGGTTCCAACCAGATGCCTGCCCGGAGTGTTTCACATTCAAAGAGGTGTACATCAGGCTCGAGGTAGGGGTGCAGCAGCCTGGTGAGGAGGAGGGGGAGGGTCTCACACTCCGATTCTGCTCTCGTCCAGAGGGTGCTCCTTCCGGGACTATTGCACTGTCTGTGGCAGACCTCGTATGTCTCGTGTGGTCCAATTCCCAAAGAACTGCAACACCGACTCTGCAAAACCCCAAAGCAAAAAGGAAGGAGAAGCCTGCGTGGGACCTTCCTTGGGCACGGATTCAGGGCGTTTGGTGGAGGTGCCACAGGCAGAGAGCAGCTGAGCCGGGAGTCCCACTCCTGCTAACTCCTTGCTGTCTTCCACCTGAGACTCAGAGCGGCAAATGGGCGAGTTCTATGCAAATGACAGCACACCAGAGAGCCAATGGTTGAAGCCCTTGAGCTCATCGAGGCCATTCATTGGCTGACTGTGAGACTGAGAGCGCGTGGATGTGGGACTGGAGCTCCGCCATCCCCGGCGCTGGCTCTCCCTGTGCCCCCATTCATTGCCACGAGCGCACACACTGGCATCATCCGCGTAACTGCTCCGTGCAAAGCGATTGTGATTTGATTTCCAGACTGTTTTCTGTGCTACGAGCGTGCGTTTTAACGGGCGAGTTCTATGCAAATGACAGCACACCAGAGAGCCAATGGTTGAAGCCCTTGAGCTCATCGAGGCCATTCATTGGCTGACTGTGAGACTGAGAGCGCGTGGATGTGGGACTGGAGCTCCGCCATCCCCGGCGCTGGCTCTCCCTGTGCCCCCATTCATTGCCACGAGCGCACACACTGGCATCATCCGCGTAACTGCTCCGTGCAAAGCGATTGTGATTTGATTTCCAGACTGTTTTCTGTGCTACAAGCGTGCGTTTTAACGTTACTTGCTTGATCAGAGGCGTATTTATCAATGGTGCAGTGGCACCGGGGCTCATGGGTCTGCAGTCAGAGTTAGCAGCGCTATGAATGAGGTGGCGCTATATTGTAATTGTTCCCCAGCGGCGGTTAGCGCCTCCAATGCTTGTTTATTTACATCCTTCCCGCGTGTGGCGACGGTCCTCATTATGTCGACACGTTCTGCTTGCCTCGATGCGCGGATGGTGGGAGGGGCGCCCCGAACTAAGAAAGAAAAGTATTTTTTTAACTATTCTGCCGAGGGCACCGGAAGACACCACCGCCTTTCTCCGAGGCACAGCAAAAATGCCTCGGAGAAAGGGAGCCTCATTTTCGGATTTGGGGGCGTGTTTTGCTGTTGTCTCCTCCCTGAGACTTCTCGCAAAAAACACGCCCCCCGATCCGAAAAGGACGGGGCTTCAACGGAGTGACTGGACCTCTTCTCCAGTGGCTGGCCAGCATTTAAGAGGCCAGCCAATGGAGAACAGGAGAGAAGAGGGGCGGGTGCAAGCCCCTCTTCTCAAAGTCACTCCAACTCATTAAATCTCGGAGCGAGACTGCGCAAGCGCAGCCTTTCGCAGCCGAGACCTAATAAAAGGGCATGACTTAATTAGATGTTCCAGTGCCCTTTCTAAAACTAGCTTGGTTATCAAATAGTATTTCCCCAGAGTCAACCCACTCTTGAATGCGGTTGGCAAGGACGCTCCCATAGATCTCACCTACACTACCTGGTATTGACTTTGGGCGGTAATTAGATATGTCCGTTCTAAAGCCTTTCTTAAATGTTGGGGCTATTGTTGCTGTGTGCCATGATCTGGGGGTGGTACCAGATCTCAGTACTGCATTGAAGTCTTTAATAAGACTTGGGAGCCATAGGGAGAGATTGGCCTTCTAAAGACCTATAAGTACACGGTTGGGACCTGGAGCTTTATTTGACTTCTGATGCAAAATAGTGTCTTTTATCTCTGCTCTGAAAAATCCCAATGACTCATTCTAATAGTTGTTTGGGTTAGTGGGGTAAGTTTCATTGAGATTTATAGAAGTACAAATAACCAGCAAAATAAAATCTAACCAAATAAACAGAGTCATAGAAATCAAACCAAGTCGGGGTATTGCTCAATAATATCAAAATCAGCATTAACTTGTTTAGAGGTTCTATAACAGCAAGCCAGAGAGACAAACAATATCCCAGAAGACATTCATTGTGTGACATAAGCGAAACATTTGAAAAATTATGGTGATCAATGCACACGCATAAAAATACGTTTTTTTAAAAATGTTGTACAAAACATTATAGTTTCCAAGAACTGTTAATAACAGATGTCACTATTACCCAAGGTATGATATGCAGGTTACTCACCTCGGAAGGAGGAAAGGGTGAGTCTGCCATACTGGGATTTAAACTCATGACCTACAGAACACAAAACAGCGGCAAAAATTCAGCTCGCCAAGCCATACTCTTTGGATAATTTTGTGATGCAGATGTGAGTGGTCTCCAGATGTGTTATCTGAATCTGCGGTTCTTGAAATTCCACTGTTGAGTTGTTGCAAAAAATCGTGATCAACCGACCTAGATTGTAGTTAATCTTACTACCGTGTTCTACTTCCCTTCTTGTAGTGCAGTATCTCTTATTTTATTTATCTGCACTAAACAAAAGCCAGAGTAAAACGTTCTCATTTCATAAGACTAGTGGTATATTATGTCATCTTGTTCAGTTTCAACTGCTTCCCTAACTTGCTTTCTAGCACTGCAGTCCTGTGGATGTAAAAGCTAACAAACCATCCCTCTACATTTTGTGTGCAAATCCTTGGTCTGTTTTTCACAGGTCAAGAAAACAAAAGAAACCAACCAGATGAAGGAAAACGTCCCCCTTTTCCTAGATAGTGCAGAGAATCTAGGCCGGCTTCTGTGTAACCGATTGCTTCCGTTACTTTATTTATGTGAAATGTTACTTACATTTTATACTGTTTTTCTTTCATATATATTTTGACACGTGGCAAGGTATATTTCTGAAATTGATTACACACCTCAAAAACCATTCATTTTCACTCTTACCCTTTAAAAAAAAATGTGGGTGTTTATATGATCCAGTTGGACTTTCAAGGAAATTGCTTTGAATGTGGTTAACAAAGACCCTGGAATTAGTTGGATAAGCGTTTACCACACCTGGCGATGCGAATGTGTGTGTGGCTGGCTCTGCTGCATTTCGATAAGCTGGATAAGTACTAAATTACTATTATTTTCAGTGATATTCACGTCAAGTAGATTACTTCCCCAGATAATTAATACCTGTGGAAGGGAAGCGCAATGAAGGTGCCAACCTTATTGGCATGTGTAGCAATTGGCGGTGCCAGCACAGACTGCACGCAGCACATGTTATCACACCCCCAACTAAAATGTAGAGGAACTGGCCTTACCCACTACACGTTTTCACAGTTTCCGCCTCTTCAGTTGTCTTTTTCAGCTTTACTTATAACCAGAAACATCACACACCAATATACTTATTGTTTTGCATAACGCTGTATCTCACACTTATGACATGTTATGCAAATATAGCTTGCCACTTAACCTAGGGATCATGAATGTTGAGTCTTAGGTCACAGACAACAACACTTATGAATTTAATGTTTCAGCTAAAACAAATTAAAGCTTAACAGTGCCCTTGTAAAGTACAATAGTCATTTACAACTCATTTACAAGATCACAATCTCTCCTCCTTCAGCTGAAAGTCATACCTGTGCAACCTAACAATACCTAATCTCCTCTAACTCTTGTATTAATCCCACCAACCATGTGTTTGAGCTCCCCCCACACTCCCACCCACCCCCACCAAGGATCAGAACCAACCACTATTACTTTGATCCACCATAAAAAAATGAAATGACTACAAGGAAGGGTTTGCTTTCAACACACAGGACTAATCCCAAAAACTAACATTAACCAATAACACTGAACTAACCTTTAACGTTGGGGTTCGGAGCAGCATGCTGCTGGCGTAAAGCACTTTGACGGTAAACAGCGTTTAGTTTGCAAGCGGAACAATGCATGCCAACACAACGCGGTTGTTACAGCGACTGAGTTGTTATTTCGCATACCGTTACAACGCAAGTCAGAAAAACGACTTGCTTTAAGGGGGAAGAAGGTTTTGGATTTAAAAAAACATTTTATTTGTCCGCAAAGACTTCAGTTGGAATAGTAAATTATACTATTCCAACATCCAGCGCCCCCTACAACAAGTCATGGTTCCGATGGTTTGTTGTAACATCCACGTTGTTATGGCATGCGTTGAAAACTCATGTGAAAAAAAGGTATATATTCCACTTCAACGCCTCCTCAGAGGTAGTAAGTGCTATATACATGCAATTACAAAATTACAATTTAGTCAGCCTTTGAAAAATGGAAAGACCCGTGTCATCCACAGGTAAACCTCTTAGTAAAATATCTTTCCACGGGCCACTTACATGCAGTATATGCCTGTTCTCAAGTAAAGCGCTCATGTTTGCACTATATAAAACTGAGGAAATAAATTAAGATATGCAGTGTGGTAGGAAAGACTGCTGGGTAGGCAATAACTTTTGACCATATACAGATACATAAGTCCTTGCCTTGCTCGTCGAACTGTAAAATCCTCTCTCAGTTAAACTTTTTCTTGTCCACCCTATATTTATCCCCCTCTCATCCCTTGAGTCCAATGAAGGTGCACCAAGCACTGCTGACCAAGGCCTCCATCCACAGTATGCCTCCAGCCAGCCATAGTAAGTGGTGGCTACTTCCACCTGGATTCAGGCCATGGAGAGAATTGATGTCTAGCAGTAGGTGAGATTCTATTTAGGGGCTCAGGCCCTGTGCAACTAGAACAGGAGGTAACTCACTTGCGGTAACAGATTCACTTGACGCTCAGTTCTGTAAAATGTCCTCCTGCTGGCTCCTCTACTACACACTCAACACGGTATTGCGTGCTACGTGTGTAATCACGAGCTTTACCTCCCCACATGGGGGTAGTAAGCACTATATAAATGTTACAATGCAATGCTCATGTTACCACTTAAGGCCTCTATCCAGGGACTTTTGCATGCACAGCAGGAGTATCATTACTGTGATGCGCAGGAGGCCAGATGAGCAGGTCAGCAGTGTGGGTGACCCACTACCAGAATCCAAGAGCTGCTGTTTGTGTGGTCATCTGTCTGCTACTCTGTGCTTTCTTCGTCCTACATCACAGAGACTCTTACAGCACCCACAGCTGTATTCTCAAAAAATGATAATACGTTGAAAATAGTGAATATATTTAAGGTAGAATTACCCCTGAGGAAGGGGGACCACGGGAGGGGCAGGGAGAGTAATTTTGTCTGTTTTACTACTTCAAAAAATCAAATGAAACAATTGCAACCTTTTATTTATTCATTTATTTAAAGAGTTTTATATAGCTCTGGCTAGACCCGAAGGAATCAGAGCGCTTTACATAAGGTTCCAACATAGTTGCAAACTTACATCAGTTACAAGTTACCAAAGATACCAGTAAAAACTTTTAAGGAGCATAGAAGAAAAGGAAAATGGGGTGAGGAATGGAAAGGGGGTGAGGGCAAAAGGGGTAGGGTATAGATACATCGGAGAGACGAAGGGAAAGTCTGCCCAAGGTCCGGCTGGGTATGGTACAATTCTGATCAACCAAAGAGGTTGGATTTTTCATATTTCAAAACTTCCAGTTATCATAAAGATGAAATCAGACGACTTTAGGCCAATCATGACATCACAGGAAATCACATCCTATCACATTGGACATACATTAGAGGAAATTACCGTGTGGCTTTTGAACTAGATCACTCCATAAGAAATAATAGAAATGGCTTATACACAATTGTTGCTTTGTTTACTGGCAGTGTCAAGCGCCCAAAGGTATACAAAAACAAGCAGGCCCGCCGAGGATGTGCGCTACAGCCACATCAATTAAACACACCCATGCCACTTCTGAGGAGGGTGATGAAGCCACTGAATTCCTGAATGCACAGAATGAGCAACACATTTAGTAATGACCTTCCTAAAATTGATTATAGACACATTTTTGGCCATATATATTTATTATGAATACCCTGAATAAAACACAGGATTCACGTTTAAACTAAAATGTTTTTCATTGTATGACTTTGCTATGCTATGCAACTCTAACCGTGGAGTGATGCAAAATGACCGAGAATACCTTACAAAATTCTTTGAGGGGCCTCAATATATTTAATGAGTCTGGCCACCTCCCTGATATACAAGGACCCTGGTCAGGAATAAAACCCCCAGAATGGTTGTGGTCCCCAGAACTGCTGGCGGAGTAGAGGCCTAATCCTATATACCTGCTTTTTAGGTCGAGCCAGGGCAGCACATGCGCTGCTCTGAGACGCAAGCTGTATTTGAGTATGGACTTGAAGCTCCGTCCACTCTTTGCCCATATATGTCATTGGCTTGTGTCATTGTCCTTTGTAAATGCTGGCTTCTGATTCGTAAATAGGCTTGTTAGTCCCTACTTAGTCCCGCCTTGTCTTCATTTGTAACCTCCCTTAAGGACTGGCCCTTTTACTACTGTTGTTACACGGTATGCCTTATTTAGTCTGTAAGCACTATTTTCTTTAATGAGTTTCTCCTACTGCAGGCACGACATGCTTTCCTGCATCATTCAGCGCACCATGTGCGCTTTCACTGTCCAAGCAGCCCAGGACAATGGTGGCCGCTTCTTTGACATGAAATAAGTTTTGCATTTACAAATGTTTCAGCCATTGGCATTATAAATGACAATGCCTTTTATATATCTGTTAATTATCAAAACAGATAAATAAAAGGCATTGTCATTTACAATGACAATAGCTTAAACTCTCGCTATTTCGAGACCTATTGCATTGCAAATGCTTGTTTTTAGTGTTGCACAACTGGCAAACTGTAGCCTCTTGCACAATCGCGTGTTTCTCTCCCTCCCTTTAATGCTGAAAATGCTTACCAAGAAAGACTCTAAGATGACTACTGTCCAAATTTGTGGTTGCAAAAAAACCAATACAAAGTACAGCATTTTCCCAACTTTCTCATTGGCTCCAAAGTTATGCCTACAAACACACTTCCAACAAAATGTAGATGTTTTCTAGCTCCGCAGACGAGCAGCATGCTGAGGAGAGACGACCACGGGGTGTTTCCAGATGTCTCAATCACAGAGGCTGAGCAGACGGCGAGAAAAACGACACTGTGGCAATAAAAATATTGTCTCAACAAACGTGTCGGTCTAGTGAAAGTTTGTTAACAAGGTGTGTACCTCTCATAAAGATCTTGTTTGTGCCAAGACAAAATAATATCCAACACCTTTGAATGTACTTCTCACCTTATGCAGTCTGTATGTCCTCTGGCATCTAGGGTGACCACTGTTCTCCTGATCATTACAGACACTGTTACCAGTCGTCGTCTTGTGTGCTATCGCATAATGAGCCTGGGTGTTTTAGTCTTTTGCTTCCACTGAAATATTAAGACTAACAAATGTGAAATCAGTGATTTATAGGTGAAAAGCTCAGGACTAGAGACAGTGTCTGTAATGATACTGAGCGAGATGCTCATCCTAAAAGCAGCCAAAAATGTAATGCAACAAATGATTTGATCTTGCAATTTATAAAGTGCTAAAGAATGCCTGAAGGCGTCAAGGCGCTTATACGGTTAGTCTACTGTGGAAGGAGAAGAAATGCAAAGTCCCAGCCCTAGAGAGGCTTACAAGGAAAGGAGCCAGGTCTTCAAAGCCTTACAAAAGGGAAAGTGGGCTTCCAGGCAAGAGTTAGAGTAAGGAAGAGAATTCCAGAGCTTGGATGCAGCCACAGCAAAGGCTCTCCCTCCCCATCATACCCTTCGGAACTTGGGAATGTCCTGCAGATTTTTCCTTGCCGAACACAACTGTCTAAATGGTATATATCTTTGGAACAAGTTTCTAATTCCCTCAGAGCCTGTGTTGTAAAGTGCCTTGTGGACAATGCATAAGGCTTTGAAAGTAATGTGTTTATTAACCGGTAGTCAGTGCAATTTACGAGTTGCAGCAGAGACTGAACTACGACTGAACTCCTGTGTTTGTCCTACAGAATAGTTGTACCCTTGTGCTCTTTTTTTTATAGCACATGAGTTTGCTACTATTTTTGTGCCTATGCGTCATATCTACATTTTATCTCGGGTAACAAGCTCTTGCGACGGTCTCAGATAGCACAGAAATCTCAGATTCCAAACTCACCGTCATCTCCTCCCAGCATTGGGATTTTGTAAGGAAAAAATGAATATGACTCGTTACAAAGCGAGCCATTACTCCGCGTGCCATTACAACGCGGTTGTTACAACGACCGTATTGTAACCACACAATGCCATTAGTACGCAACTCGTTACATCAACTTGCAGTAGATGGCGCGCTGACATTAGAAATGTATAATTTACTATTTCAACTCCAGCCTACGTAACAGTAGGGAAGGTGTTGGAATAGTAAACTATACTATTTCTAATGTTAGTACCCCATCTACCGCAAGTCGATGTAATGACTTGCGTAGTAATGGCATTGTATTGTTACAACGCGGTCGTTGTAACGACCGTGTAGTAATGGCATCGCGATGTGATGCCTGCGTTGTTAGGGTTGTTTCCCAGAAAAAATGCATTTCTATTCCCTAAATGAGAATGGGTTTTAGTGAACTTATAGATTTCTTTTAGATACATTGTTTGCAGGGCGCCATGTAGGCGTTCCGAAGATATATCTCCACATTTCATGTGAAGATAGAAGCAATCAACTACAACAATAACCTAAATGGATTCATGGCCCTGTTGGGTTGAGGCAAACAGGAAGTCCCTATCCTATCAATGTAACTGTCTCAAGTTGTTATATTGAACTGTAGCAGCTTAATAAACACCTTCTGTGTACTTGGAAACTGAAATTGCTGTAAGTAGAGGGATTCATGCTGGCCAAAGTGGGAGAAGCCCGAGGTCACTTAGATCCTCTTGGCTATCAATAAACTGCATCAAGTGACTATCTTATAGAATTATTAGAACATGCTACCTTTTTGTTAGGTTGAGCCGAGCAGACCAGATAGTGCAGGCTGGTTGGTTGCAAAAGATCTATTGTGGGCTTACCAAGAACATACATGGGGCTGCCGCTCACCCTTTGCATACCATTGGTTGGCTCCCTGCACTCATGTTGCTTTCTCACTTGTGAGCTTCTCCCTTGCCAGCCATGTTGCCTTCCCGCTTGGGCTGCTTGCCCACTTCCCTCCCCACTCTCTACTGTTCCACTCTCACTCACTCCTCTGTTGCCCCTATCTTATTTTTTCAGTTTATTGTTTATTTTTTGGTGACCCCCTCATCTTAAAAAAAAAAAAGGTGCTTTCATGCTACTTATTTTTAGTTTTTTTAATTTAACAATCCAATACAGATCAGTAAAATATATAGCATCAGCTTGATTTTTTAGGCGCGTAAACATCACCACGCATGCCTGTACCTATAAAGTAATGAAGTTGTGTCTGCTTTATTTTTTGCTTTTGATAAGGCCGGGTTCCACACTACCAACTTACTCCGGAACCCTCTGCAGATGGACCTTTGTTGCGTGCTGAGAAGTAAAGAGGGGAGACACAACTCATTTATACAATCTAGTCAACGTTAGATAGAGGCGTGACTCTAAATCACCACTGACTCTGAAGTTCAAATTAGTGGGTTTATTACAAAGCCAAAAATAACTGGACATACAAACACCTCAGGACGAGGTTGTAGAAGTACAAAGGAGCTAACACAAATCCAAACCTACGAGCAAGATTAAATCTTTGAAGCAGGAAAATAATGACTATTTCCAGAACGCTGGCAATGATTGCCCCAACATCAAGGTCCTTCTTCATCTGCGGTTGATAAGTGAATAGCATTAGTCTATCCCTACACTACCACTATCGTGACATCCCTACTTAGCATTTCCCAGGCAAGATCAGGAAAAAGTGTCAGCGCGTGAAGACTTTCTAAGAAGTTCCCTCACGTTGTATGGGTCAAGTAGCCAAGACTACAGAGCTCCTTCTAAGATGCTCCTTCCCTCTCCCTCGATCTCCTCACCTCTTCTCCTTCCTCCACCCTTGGGGCACTGACTCTAATTCAAAATTCAAAAACACAAGACACGCCCACTGTTGTATCAGGATCACTTCATCCTCCGGGGCACTTCTCATAGGTGATTTTCCATCCAGCTCGATGCTCCCAGCTCCTGGCTCAAGGATCTTGATTCCCAGGCCTCCTCCAGTGTGAAAGACACCGTCTCACAATTATCAGCATTCTTTGCATAAAGGTATCCTCTCCTCTCCAGGCGTAACTCCTAAAACAAAAGGCATTATTCTAACTAACAAAGCCGATTTTTTCCACCTGCAACAGAAACGTGAGAAAGAACAAATCCAGCATGCACATGAATTTCAACCTACCCCCACTGCTAGAGCCATCAGGGAAATTACATTTCAGGCCTACAGAAATCGGCCAACATAATAATAAGGCACGCAGGGCCTACGAATTACACATGAGCAAACGTTTATATGTGCATTTCCAAACTATCTCGTTACATGAGCCCATTAATACAAAATCTTTATGGTCAACCTATAATGTCCTACGCATTAACCTCTTCAGTGCCCATGACGAGATGGTCTCGTCATGGAGCACGGTTGCGCTGTGCCCATGACGAGACTATCTCGTCATGAACCCCGCCCGCTAATGTAACGCCCGGCACAGGGCGGGGAAAGGGCGTGGCACTGAAGGGGTTAAATCTCAACTATACACATCAGGTGCCACTTCAATATGGTACACATTTATCTATGCATTACATTTTATATGAGCAGCTTCGTTAATCGTTTGCAACAAAAGCCAAAGGTTACATTATTCCAAACGCAACTGCTATGTTCAATTCTTCACATGGCACATCATAATTCTAACATTTCTCTTTCACATTGTTATGACCAAATATGTTTTTCTAGCCACATGTTAATACGACAAGAAATAAATGTAGGTGCAGACTTCTAGTGATTTTAATGCACCCCTACAAATTTAAAGAGCGCCATCGCCCTCCATCAGTCTCTTATTAAATTACTTGTTGATGCTGTACAAGTTTGCCAAAGTGCAATGGCAAAGCCAATTGGTTCCACAGATGAGACCTATTGGTTTTGCCAATGCTTATAACTGCAAAGACGGCATCCCTATTATGTCTGTGAATTGAGTTTAGCTGCACAATATTCCCATTGTACATTGTCTGAATCTTGTTGCCTATATCTGTTTGATTATGAATGAAATACGAAAAAAAAAAAGAAAAGGGCACTCTACCGCTGTAGGCAGCGCACTGCTACCTCTTCATGTGTGACCCCATTTAACCGCGAGTCAAGTTGAAAGATATATAGGATGAAAGATTCTTACCCGGAAATTTATACGAGCATTGTAAAAAGTGAGAGCACATTTAACAAAATGGCAACTGCGCTTAGCTTCACTTTCAGCCTGTGGCCATTTCCTTTCCGACGGGGGTCGTCTGCTCATGAACTGCTAACATTTGATTCAGTTCAATGTGTTACAGCCATGTAGTCCCTCACAGGCTTGCTTAAAGGCATTAGACACCATTGCAAGCTTTCATCACGTTAATGGCAAATGTAACTAGTATAAGCTTTGTCTATTTGTTGTAGTAAGCTGCATTCTTATTATACATAAATGTAGTCCTGTATGTGGTTTACTTCCTTTATTGTAAGTCAAGACAATCATCCATCATCTGTGTGTCTTTTGCTTTCTCGTCTAAGTGCGCCGGGTATGCCCAGACGTGGGTCCCGGGCTCACTGTGTCACAGGATTCAAGCTAGCCTGGCTGATGAGGGTTGAAGCCCCCAAACCAGTCCCAGGATGCTGGTTTCCCGTCCAGGGAGGACCTGGCTTGGCAATTCGGGCTGGACTGTCCCATGAAACACAGGGTCAAGACTGATTTGCAAATGGCTGGGTCTAACCTGGGGTGGCATGGTGAGCAAAAGAATGATGGATCTAACCGAGATCTGTTGACTGGGGGAATGTTTGATTTGTTCTGCATTCTGTGTCTTTTGCTATCACTACAAAGACGGCATCCCTATAATGTCAGTGCATGAGCATTGAGTTTGGCTGAACAATATTCCCCTTGTACATTGCCTCCATGTTGCTGCGTATGTCTGACCATGACTGAAATACGAAAATAAAAAAATAATTAGAAGGGAACTCTACCACTTTAGGCAGTGCACTGCTACCTCTTCATGCGTGACGCCATTTGACTGCGAGCCGAACTGAAGGATATATAGGATGAATAATTCTAACTCGGAAATGTATCCGAGCATCTTCATGAACTGCTAACATTTCATCCAGTTCAATGTTTTACATCCTTGTAGTCCCTCACAGGCTTGCTTGAAGGCATTAGACACCATTGTGTGCTTTCCTCACTTTAATGGCAAAGTATACGCTTTATCTATTTTTAGTAGTAAGCTGCCTTGTTTATTTCATAATACATAAATGTAGTCCTGTGTATGGTTACTCCCTTTATTGTAAATTAAGAGTAATGTAACAACTTTCCTGCCAGGCAGTGTATCTGAAAAAAGTAGACCTATGTTTCAGTGAAGATTTACTATTTTCTAGAAGTTTCTAAAATCCTCCGGAGTCCACATGGAAAGCTGTACCAGTTGCTGATTTCCATGTGGATTCTAAGGAAAGTCGTGTGACATTCCAATTGGGATCCAATTCCCACTGTGTGGAGTTCTCCACACCGGAGAACTCCGCACAGCAGTAATTGGATCCCCAGAGCAGATGCATTTTTCTCCACTGGGAAAATATTTTGTTTCTCCGCATGTAGACCCCTCTTTCCTTACAACCTCGCCAAATCTGGTGGGTGATTCATTCCCCTGCTTACTCTGGAATAGGATTTACGCTAGAACAGTACTAGAGTAAAAATCCAACCCTCTCCAGAGGGGAAAGGGGACTGAGAGGAGTTTGTGACTACCTGCTAAACTAGTTATGTGTTGGCGCTCCCAAACTCCCAGGCCTGTCCACACCTTGGAACTGCGGTATTTCTACCCCTTGAGTGGGATTTACGAGAGCAGAGACTTCCACACCAGTTGCAGAGCTCTCTGCACGCGTCAATGGGTTTACACCTACCAGGAAGGTAAATTCAGTTATACACTTAGGTTTACAGCTTTGTCATGTAGAATTGTTGATTATTTGTCTGACCAAGACTCAGTTTTCCTCTTCAGAACTGTGTGGTTTACAAGACGGTGAACTGCCCAAGTCTTCTTAAGCACAGTATGAGCCTTTACCATTCGTATCGTTTGCCAGTGATAAGTGACCATATTGGCCCTAATGAATTCTGGTGGGAGATTCACAAAGTTTTTCTTGGGGTTTGGAGAGAATGCGTTCCTAGGAGTGCTACAGAACTTATGGATTGCGGATAATAGGTATTACTCCACCTCGTAAAGAGTGGAAGGCCCGAGGGACCATTTTATGTCTCAGAAGTAAAGTGAGTCATAACATATTAATTTATTAATCTCATAGATGCATTGTATGCAGAAAGCAATCATTTATTTTTCTTCTGTTTCCCTGCAGCAGGCATTTTTAGCATTTTAGTGCTAAACATTGAAGCCTGAACTAATGGCTTTGCCAATGTTTGTTACAATGAGTAGACATATTCTACAAGATTTCCATCTTGCGAGTGTTTCAAATTTCCGGATACTTTTTTTAAATAATGAGAATAAGACGCAGGTTAGCGTTGAGCAAAGAGTGTGTTTTAAAAGCCTGAGACACAGCTGGCAACATGGCTCAGTGAAATAACCATTCCCTACTGACTTGTTCTAAGACAACAGGTCTCTGGTTTGAATCCTGTAAGGCCCTATTAGGCTTTCATCCTTTTAAGGACCATGAATTGAGTATTATGAAATTGGCTAACAGCAAAGCCTCTATTTTAAAGTGCTTAGAGATAGCCAAGAGTAGTAGTGTGAAGGTCCGTGTAGGAACACATGTTTTTATTATTTTTTGCTTAATTTACATGAGGAGGGCATATTAGTTAATTACAGAATTACTTGGAGATGCATGACGTTTACTGAAGTTCTTTGCCAATGGTTAGAGGGCTGTGTATGTATGTGTGGATGGATTTATGCACAAACCTAGCTGCAATGCAGCGAAGCACAGTAAGGCAAAGTATAGGTAGCAACAGTGGAATAGGTAGTGTGGTTCTCCTGGATGTAGCATCCATCAGTTAGGTGGAGTAGCTGGCATTACTTACCCATGAGGGGTTCTTTTAAGAGGTGTGTGTTCTCCTTCCAAAAAAGATGCATCTGCGTTGGGGTTGAATTCAGATCTTGGGTGCAGAGTGGCAGACTGCTTATTTGTTGGTCTGAAGCTCGGCAATATCTTTGCCACATGTGTTAGTTGGCACATAGGAGCCCCAGGTCTTGTGTGCCATGATTGGGGACATGCTGCACAAGGCAACAACATTGTCGAGTTAAGAAAAATAAAGGTCCGCACCGCCAAACACGTGGTGAGGCCGCCAGCCAGATTACGAGTGCAACTCGTGTCTGGCCGGCCTTTTTTTGGCTTTTCCCTGGTGGTGCCTTTAAAAACAGGTCCGCCATGGAAACGCCAAAAACAGTTGCTGCACGGTATGGACTGAAAAGTCGATGTCGTGCAGGAACTTGTGTGCATGCACACGGGGGGGGGGCACATGTTGTCCACAGAGCACAGATGCACAAGAGCGCCAAGATTTACATGACGTAAGAACCTCCATGTAAACCCTGACAGAGAAGAAACTCGTATTATGCTTAACTGGACTGTGGTGAGCCCGCCAAGCATATTGATCCCTGTACACTGCTGCTACACCATCAGGGAATGCACTGGCAGCGGGGCTGTGGAGGTCCACCCGCCCGACTCGTAATCAGGCGGTCGGGAGACCGCCACCACCGCACCTCCGTGAGTCCTACTCGTAATAAGGGCCTACATGTGAAGAAGCAGGAATCTGGTTGTAAAGCAGAATTAGGTAAAGAGATGAAGGTGTCAAAGAGCTTCATAGTCAGCAAGGACCCACTACTGAAGTTCATAAATTACATTTTAGTTCTGGGGAGGAAACAATCTTAACAGCACCTCAGCCACTTGCACTTTAAGATTGGCCGCTAACTCAAGAGGTATTGTCAGGTCACTGTGTTTTATTTTCACTTCTAATATGATAATTAGATGAAGGTGTGCTGAAGACGTACTGTGGCAGCCATTATGAGCGGCCAGAACACCCCCGAATCACCAATACTGGGAGCACCGGGAACTCTGGCGGTGGGGATAATTCAGCCCATTATGAGTGAGACTCTGCAAGTCCAATAACAAATGAGGAATTACCAGCAGAGTTGGTCATTCTGGGCCAGATTTCCCCCTTCATATCCCTTCTTTACCAGGACTTTCACTCTCTACTGAAAGCAGCAGAAATCTCCTGGTGGAAGTAAACAGATCTGCGCTGTTCATGAATTACGTGGCGACTTGTAATGAGGGCCCCTGTGAATAGGTTAAGAAAAAGTATGTGTAATTCTTTGCTCGTTTGCAGGGTTCTCAACTCGAGTTACGAGCAATAGAATACTATATTGCAGGTCATCAATCCAAAACTGTAATTGCACACCAGTACTGAGGAGGTTAAAATCGTTGCTTGTCAGGAGGATTATAAATCATGAAAGGGAAATTGGTATTTCAGTTGCAGTTTCATTAATGCGCCTAAATCAGCAGAAGTCTTGCTATGAAACTGACCACAGATTAAACGAAATTGAAATTGGCAAAACATTTTTCAGCATCTTTCTGAAGTGTGTTAAAATTGTCCAGTGGACACCTTTATCATGAACCACATTTTCTTTCCCTGCCTTTTCCCACCGAGGGAGGTGATTGAGGAATCAATTCTTCATTTGCAGCTTCAATAAATTCAGTTTGGCTTTAAGTGCACAGACAGATCCAATCATTTCGGCCGCCATTTTATCTCTCCCGTTAGAGTTTGGCACTGAGAGTGCTCGGTTTTCAGAGGAAGTCATTACAAATGGCAATTTAGTAAACAATTTGGGATATGACCGTCATTCCAAGGAGTCTGTGCTTTTCTCCCGAGCATAATAATTCAGGGTGAGATAAATAAATCACTGTTGTGTTTTACCAGATATCGGCCATTTTGTCTATGAATTTAAGAGCTGGTATAAATCCTTTGCAGCTCTTTTTACACAGAGTGCACAGTTTCTGAAATCACTCTTGTTGCTTGCTGATAATTGAAATCCTTGAACGTGGTTCCTAACCCCTGGAGCGAGGCAGAACAGTGGTTGTGTCCATTTTTGGGGATCTAGACTTAGTGGAGTAAATTGACAAACAGACACTTTCTTTCAACCAACCTGTGGGTGTTCATTGCTATAGCGTTGGTCACCCATTATCCCTCTTCTGGAAGCCCTAATTTTCCTCTCAATCCTACAGCGAATATATATAATGTTTGCCTATTTTAAAGTGACTTACATTTCATCTGATAGCGTACAATTACGTAGATCACGAGATTGTGAATATTTATTTCGGAATCTGTCAGACTACTTGTTGTACACCTAAGTTCCCCTTAAGTGTTATGGTAATAGCGATAAGATATTTTAAATGCATAGTGACTAGTAAAAGTTACTGTAACGTAGAGCAGGCACATAATGTTGGGGTATGTGCCAATAAGTGTATGATATGTGGCCCAATGGCCCGGGCTGCCAACTTTTGAACTGAGGAATCAGGTTCATGTCTCTTTCATTGGCTCAACATCCTATGATTCTGGACAAATCACTTAATCTCCTCTTGCCAAAAAAATATAAAAGGAATTTTTGTAACGTAATCTGGCATTTATGTAAAGTGCTCTAATGCCCTCGGGCAGAGCTTGCACTATATAAAACTGCTATTTTATTTTTTATTTTTAGTATGTTGTAGAGTGAGGGGTTACCTAGTCTATTGTAACAAAGGTCAGCCAGTTGTCAAAATGCTAGGTTTTTAAACTGTTAGTTTACCATGTCAGGACCACCATATTGGTGTGCACTATCAAGTCTGCAGGGTAATAAGGCCAGTGTACCTGTGGTAATAGGGTGATAAATGGTTTGTGATAGTCCATTGTGGTCTGGGAGTCTTGTCTTGACAGTATCCGGTTAGGGGTGTGTTCTATATTTGGGTAACCTCAAATCCGATGACGCCGGTAGTCAGTTTTGTAGGGCTCTCTAGATCTCTTCGTCACTGAACTATGGCATTTGTCCTTGGTATGGACATTAGTTGACGGTATCAAGGAGTACCCCTGGTCTCGGAGATAATCAAGACATTGTCTGGAGCAGAACATAAATGAGCCTTAAGGCCACAGTTTAATTTCTGTTGTTTCCATTCAATGCCCTTCACCTAGTATGTTAGCAGCACTTAGAAGACTCAGTGGGTAAGGTTGGATTAAGGGGTTTAACCAGTGGGGGCTGCTCCCGGGAAGCAGCAGTGGGGTGGGGAAAAGGGGGGGGGGGGGTTAAAACAAATTCACTTACCTGCCAGCCCTTGCCTCTCCTCCATCCTTTTCCTGTGCAAACAGGAAGCAGGAAGCTCCCGGGCTCCCAGGCTCCCCATAGCCGGTCACAAAGCTGCAATGCAGCGTTGTGATTGGTCTGAGCTTAGCAGTTCGGCGCTCAGCCAGGGAATGGGAGCCTGGGCATGTTCTCCACCCAGGCTCTAAAGCAACCTGGGTGGAGTACATGCAAAGTACGCATGACTGTTTGGCCGGCCCGAGAGACAGCCAATCAGTCATTGCGCACTCCCCCCTGCTCTGAGAGCTGATCAGATCCACCCCGCCCCGCCAAGATGTAGCAGTAGGAACAAATAAAATTATAACGTCAAGTTATTAGCATTTTTTTTCCTTTTCTTACACTGCGAAAAGCAGTGGGGCAACGCTCCTCTGCCTTAGTGGAGGAGCCGCCACTGAGTTTAACCCCATTACCCTGTAGTACAATTTAGAGTCAGAGGGTGCATTATGTCTCTTCCACTACCCGTGATATGTTGGTGAATGGACGTCCATGGTGCTTCACTGATGGCTGCCAGGTAAACCTCTAGTACCACATTCTCCTGCAGAGGCATGCTGAATGAAATAATTAAACTTTTAGAGGGTCAAAATGCCACCCTGTGATCATACTTCCTTGCCTTAGAGGCACTTGGAAACAAAACCCAAGAGTAGCAAGGTACAGACTGTGTAGAAAGAGAAAACCTATTTTTCTAATAAGTCGAATTTGTCACCTTTTGTCTGGTGCGTGGCGAAGGAAGGGTTATTAGATGAGTCATCTGGCCCAATTTTGAGGCCCACTGTGGAGAAGACAGATCACTTTTCTGCTCATCTTCTCAGTCCATTAAGTGGTAGGATCACTATTGTTTCCTTTTCCAATGCAATGTCGGCAAAATCTTTTAATTTAAGTATAGTTAGGGGTTGCTCATCATCCAGAAAACTGGCATTCATTGATGGGTGAAGACGTCCCACTGGTAGCAGATGACATTATATACTGCAAAAATATCACAAAAAAGTAGGCTCCAGAACACTGAATTGAAACCTCCTTCTAAGTGCTCCAATACAAAAAGTCAACAAGCACCTAACCCCACTATGAGCTCTTGCCGCCCCATATATCCTGGGACTGGACTTGTAATGATCCCAGTTCTACATTATTTGAGAAGTTAGTTTGGATTAGTTTAATAATTCAGTTCAGAGTGAAAATTCCATAGGAAAATATTTGTGTAGGTTAAGATTTTGGGCACTTATATTATAAACTGACTCCAAAGCCTATGTTTGAAATCTGGTTTTCGCATAGAACCGTCATGCACACCCTGTCTTATACATATATACTCAAAACAATGATTCACCTGGGATTCATTTATATTGAACTTGGTAGACAGTTTATCAAACAAAGGGATCCACCCTTGTAGAAAGAGAAGAAAAAACGAAAAAGTGGTGTTCCTCCAGATCTAGTAAAAATTATGGAAAGCACACAGCTTTGTTAAAATACCCCTCACCCACCAAAAGGACCCTTGGTGGCATGCTTCATCATCGGGGTCTTCCCGTCCCACTGTGGGGCGAGGCGTGCTACGACCTACGACTACGTGGGAGCACTAATTACATGACAATGCTATGTGTGGTGTAAGAGTGTGAGTGGAAGGGTCAAAAAGTGAATGAAAGTGGTGTGTGGTTAAAGAATATCTGGCTCTGCGGAAAAAAAGAATTTAGTGTTCCTTTGAGCTGATATTATTAAAATGGTGGATGAGACGGAGGTACTAAGCTTTAATGGGCAGTATTTCCTGAGTCGACATGTTTTGAAGCCCTCCCCTGGATTCGCATCAGGACCCAAAGGAGATCCCTTCTACACTCAAAACTTCAAAGATTAAACGAATATTTTTGACGATATGGCTCTGGAAGAACAAAACAGGGTTAAAAATTCAATACACATACACCCTGCACCAATGGTGATAGTGACCTGTAAGAAAATGTGATATATTTTTGCCTGATATATTTTTCACAGTCCTATCCATTATGATTGTAGTCGGTGCTGTGATATGCTGGCCAGATATGACAATACAAGGCAGACAAACAAAAAACGTAAAACACACACTCTATACTGAGAGACCGCCACATGCGCGTCCACTTTTGAATTTAAATTGGTCTCTGCAAATGCTTGCCCAGGATTTAATTGCAAATGTAAAGTTTTGGAAAGCGACCTTGTCCCTGTTTTTTTACGTACTTTTAATTAGCCCATTTCATGCCTCATGAGCCTGAAAAACAAGAGAGAAAGAGCACCTATAGTCAAACACTAAAAGATAGAAAATGAAGAGAAGCCATTGATTAAATAAGCTGTCTCGACAGCGTGTAACTGCTTGTATGCGGTTAAGCAGCTGTGCCGTACTCACGTCTTTAAGGTTGCCTCCTTACCTAGATAATGCCTCCTCGCGGCTCCGTGGAACAATGAGCCTGCGTGGGTAGTCTCGTTTTAACTGAGTGTAAGCACGCCTAATCTGCGCTGTTCGATTCGTAACATTGAACAGCTGTCGTACCGTTCTAATCCTCACTTCCTGTTGCCGGCCGTGTGGGCTGAGGAAGACTAGAGCGTCAAAGAGGCGTGATCGCAATAGGAGTGAAACTCACTTCCTGTTTCAGCTCGTTTTCTATGAAAAACCGATATTGGAGTTGGAATCCCGTAAATCTAATCGCACAATACTGCCCTCAATAGCGGGAAGGTATATAGCCTCATATGTATGGTTAAATGTGCTAGGGCATATCAGGTGCCCCTGATGGCAAAAGAAGTAAGAAAGTATGCTCCTATATGTCAGAGAGAGTAACAAAAATACATATGAATAAAAGAAGCACATCTAGTGGGGTGATGTTTCCGTGCTCCTTGTCGAGTAATAGATATAAGTAGTAAAAATGGGGCCACCGGTTAGTGCAGCTGTAATTGTTGAACTCTGCTGTCAGTGCGCATGACCGTTTGGCCAGCCGTCTCAGGATGGCCAAACCGTCATGCGCACTGACATCTCTCCAACTCCACTGTGATGCTGGGTGGGGAGACCACCATGAGAGCGTAGGGATTGGGCGGAATGCACTGATTTTGCACTCCATCAGGAGCTGGGAGCCTGTTTCTGCTGGTCTCTCCACCCAGCATCACAGTTGAGTTGGAGAGATGTCAGTGCGCATGATGGTTTGGTTGTCCTGAAACGGCTGGCCAAACGGTCATGCGCACTGACAGCAGAGTCCACCGCTCCTCCTCCCCCTGCTGCATTTTATTTATCATTTGCCTCTGCGGGCATTGGGGGGGGGGGGGGAGGTGCTCCTCCGCAATAGCGGAGGAGCCACGTCAATAAGTAATGCCAAATATTGGAAATATTTAAAAAAGATTCTCTTTCACAAGAGTTATAGACTTGAGACCACTGGCTGCTCAATAACAGTTCCAACTGTAAATGCATGTGATTAAATAGCAGTCTTCCAGCTCTCTTGCAAACACAGAACACCAATATAAATATCTTCAGCCTCCATTCTTACTACCTGCACTGTTTGTGCCAGAAGCAGCAGTTTCCTTGAAACAGATCATCTGCTGACAAATGTGTGTTAGGTGATGCCACACGGGGCTAGTAAGTTCCTATTTTGGTTTCTCTTAATCAATGGTCTCTCATCAAATTGCATTAGAAAATGTGTAAAGCTTAAAGAAAATGGACCAAGGGATTAGTGTGCACTTTTTAAACCTTTTCATTGGATGTATGTGAAGAATGTAAGTCTCATGCATACCATAATGGTTTAATATGACCATTAAACATGGATTCTGCTGTTTCCAAAGATGATGCAGGTTACGAAATAAATGCCGTGACATCAGCTATATCTTGGTCAGTCAGTGCTGTTGTCTGCTATCTCTGCAGAAGAGTTTCTATTCTTCCTGAGTGGCCTGTTTTTTTCTGATAACAAATCAATTTATTTTTTCTGGCTGCTACACTGCACACTTTACTGTGGTGTATATTTTTCTGCCTGAGATCTTGCTATGTTCAGAATGTAGGCATGAAGGTGCAGAAAACACTTTACTGTATTTCATTATCATTGTTGAATGAATGAATGAATAAATGAATATTAGTCCTATAGAGCATGAAGTTTGCCCAAGGGCGTCAAGGCGCTACGGATAGAGCGGGAGGCTGGAGGAAGCACAAAAGGGTCTAGCAATTAAGAGTGAAGAGCCATGTTTTTAATGCCTTGCGGAAAAAAAGGTGAGAGGTTTGCCCAGAGATCGATAGGGGGAGAGAATTCCAGAGCTTGGAGGCTGCAACAGAAAAGGCTCTCTCTTCCCCCCCACCTGGCTCTCCTGAACCTGGGAACTACCAACCAGTTTTTGTTGGCAGACTGCAGTTGTTTGGTAGGGACATACCGTAGGAAGAGCCGTTTAATGCCTTTGGAGCCCGTGTTGTGAAGAGCCTTATGGACAAGGCAGAGGGTCTTGAATAGAATTCTATTTTCCAAGTGGAATTTGGAAAGACCCATTACAAGTCTGGCCGCTGCATTCTGTGCAAGCTGCAGTTTGTGGATGGAACACTTGTTGATGTCCAGGTAGAGCGCATTACAATAATCCAAGCTGGACAGAACCAGGGCCACCGCTGCCTGCTTTCGGGAGGGAAAGGAGAGACAAGGAAAGATCTCCTCAGAATCCTAATGATACCAAAACAGGTAGAGACCTTTCTCTTGATCTAGGGGTTAAAAGAGGGAGAGCCGTCAACAATGACACCATTTTTGCAACACAATATGTACGTATTGCAAATAGAGGAGAAGTTTTAAATGCGTTGGAAGCAGCTAAACAAATCAGTGCAAATTGTCATCATCATAAAGACCACATACATGTTTCTCCATTCGTCAATTCATCCTGCCATTCATACCTGTGGACATGTAGGGGTTCCTGTGTGTGATATGCCTGGATACCTTTACCTGCACTGCTTTGTCTGCGCATGTATTTGTATGGGTGTTGGTTTGTGTGTACATGTGGGCTTGCTACGTTTTTGCTATGTCTGCATGTTCATGTATCCTTGTATGCTTTGTTCCCCTGTCAATACTCTAGGCAAAAGCAAAACCTTTTGCTTTGTCCAGGTGTCTTGATGATTGTGACATAGTTGCTAGTACCGCAGCCATCTTATGAAAGAGACAAAAACTGATGGTGGTTAAGAGCTTCCTCCAATTCTTTTCAAGTTGATCTTAAATTACCAATTACTGGCCTCAGCTGTAGGTGCCATTTTGTGATTGAAGAGTAGCTTATTTATGGACTGTTTACCAAATTGAAAATATTTTTGTGTAACTACATACAAGCCCTTTGGAAAGATTAATCCATTGACAACCAGGTGCATCAGAATCCTAATAGGATGTTAGGAAAGCAGGATTTATTATAACTCTTTCATTTTCCATAGCTAGTGTGTAACTCAGCATTTGCTTGCATGTGTCCAGCGAACTGCGAGGCACTGCCATTGAAAACTGCATTTCATCTCTTTGAGTTTATTGGCAAAGTAATCATGCAGGGTTAATTTAAGAATGTGTGAAGAAATATTATGGTTCACACTCTAAAATTGTGCCCGTATGTACATATTTTCGGAGTTATGACGTGCACAACACTTCACAAAACACCATTTTCACTTGGGTTATTTTAAGACTGTGCGATATCTCCCAATGGGGCTATTTAAATCCAAAGCATATCATATGCAATGAATATAATGACCTTGGTGGCAATTATGTATTAATGGGAACTCTAGTTTATTTTAGCTTTTTTAGGACCTGCCTTCATGGAACATTTGTAAGATCACAAGAAGAATTTGGCAAACTTATAGTGTAATGCAGGAGAGCACTGGGCATATAAAAGAGAAAAATCATAGGTTATACAGGTATGTGAAGGGAGGTCACGTAGTCTAGTGTAGAGATCCGACACAGGAGTCCTTAGGAATCTTGAAGAGGAATCGGTGGAACAGGATCATCTTTGGGACCTTCTGGAATTAGATGATGATTGCAGAGAGTCTCATTATCACAGGGGGTGAGTCACTACAGAATCCAAACAGAATGTCTGAATGTGAGTAGTATCCTTCCAGGCTTTCTGGAGTTGAAGAAAGGCAGAAGCCAGACTGTGTGTAGATCTATGGCGTCCTGAGATGGAGATTCCAAAAGCAAGGTGGTTCCGTTAGGAGATTTTGTAGGCGTTATCTGTGGCACACTACGTTTTGAATGTCATACATTCTGGTAGGTGAAGCCAGTACAGATCTTGGCACCACTCATTAATTGAGTGGCTTTATGAAGAGCAGCTTTCTGGGGTTAAGGTTGGACCTGGAAATGGGTTTAGCAGGGCATTTCCCCTTTCATGGTCGCATAATGCTGGGGCCTAAATTGAACTCGGCAGAAGGAAATATTGTGTGGTTTTATCAACAAGTTTCATACAGTGCCAAGTGGTCTCAATCTCTTTAGCAATGCAAGCTATAAAGGAGAGGAGAAAGGGCAGGTATTACATTGGAGGGACTTCATGCAATGTGCAAGAGACAGTGAGAACCCCTCCAATTTCATGGCATACAGCCAGGCTTCAATTTGGTTTTATGATTTGAAGATTATGGTGTTTAATTTAGACTTGTGGTTCTAGTGCTACGGGTTATTCAAGGATTCTGCGGAGGAGGCGTTGGCTGTTGATGGGGCAGGAAGTGGATGGATCTTATGGGTCCAAGCCCCTTGCTTTGAAAGGAAGAAAGTAACCAGTTTTGGGAAAGTTGGTACTAGAGGAGAGGGACGTATTGAGAATGTGGAGATGGGTGAGCTACTTTCGGGTGCGTTTTATTGATTCAGGATTATAGAATGTCCTCATCACAAGAGGTGAAATTGAGAAACGAAATAATGTTGCAGAACTAATCTATAGTGCAAGAGGTGAAACCTTGCCAGACAAGAGTTTCTTGAGCTTGGCTTTGTGAGTGGAAGAAGCACTGGTTTAGTCAGTGCTGTGTCTGACATTGTTGATTTTATTGATGGAGAGGTTGTCGGTATCAGTGTATCACTTGGCTGAATTACAAATGGAGGGTGGTAGGGCGAGCGATGATGATTCTTGTTTTGGGCATGTGATGTATATAGTCAACCTTGCTTGTTTATAGGTGGTACAAGTTCATATAGGTAAGGTACTGTCTGATGGGAGTGTGATTTATGCCACAGTTCCACAAGTTTGCATAAGCATCTTTTACCAACATTGAGAACCAAGGAGTACTATGGGGAGGAGAACCTAGGTTTAATGCCTTTGTGTGAGATAACTTTGATATCTGTTTCAATGTATACAGAGAAGCTAACTCATGTAAAATGTGGTTGTCAAAGGAAAGGGAGAGCTGTAAATGTTCCTAAATTGATTTTTAAAATAAGTTATTTGTCATTTTTCGATGGTAGGTTTAGCAATTGTGTAGCTTAGTGAAATGAAAGATAAAGTAGGGGATGTCAAGGTGATGAAACTAATCTAAAAGTTTCAGATTTGAGGAGATGATGAAACGGTGCAGTTAGATCTAGGGTGCTTCCTTTTGAATCTGTGGAGGACCTCTGAGTCGAGAAGCAGTGAGGTGCTTGTGGATAGGAGGGGTTAGCTGACAATTTTTGTGGTTGAGTTACCTGGAAAATTGGTGCGTTATTAATGAGAATAGGATTAGGGCATTTATGCCTGTAAATGAAATGAAATGTGGCACATATTTGATTAAGGAATGTGCCTATGCCAATACAATCTAAAGCAACACAATTGAGATTTACTGGATGTAACCAAAAGGAGAATTCATGATCTACTTAAAGCCCACATAGCGGGTCTGGGAAGGTGGAATTTGTATTCAATGTTTGTTTTGAAATGTGTGGATTATTTGTTTATATTCATAATTTATAATTGAAGTATCTGGGATACTGTACCTCTGGTCATTTTTTTTTTTTTAAAAACTTATTTTTATTGCCATTTTCACATTTTATATATTGTACATCATACATATTCGTCAAGTGGTCGTATCCGATCATACATCCTGTAAGGTTACTCAACAATGGTATTGATTGATGATTCGTTACCAAGAGTTCTAAACAGTGTATACAATCATCGTGACGTTCACAGCCTACAATCTCGGGTTCCATATATGGCAAAGGAACTGGGGTTCAACAGAGGTGTAAACTAGGGGATGAATATGGAAGAATATATCCAATTGCACTAGGGGGGGAATGCAGCGTCGTGATGGTGAGGTACCTCTAATACCATATGTGCCTATCCTGGTCGTTGCGACCGAAAATCGTAACAGTGCGCCTGGAGCTAGGGTCTGTCAAGGTCTCGCACGGCTGGGAGCCTACGGGTTCAGGTGGGCAGAGCCTGTGATTGTGTACTCCGGATTAGTTGTGTAGATGCGTCATCTGGCGGGTCCGCCCCCGGGGAGAGCTGCCTAAATTGGTATAGTAACATGGCCCATTCCATTGATATAGGGTGCTTGCGGGTCCCTTTCACCTCCTCCTCCCGTAATGTCTCCTCCTCCGCCGCCGCCCATTTGAGTGTAGCTCCCACCCACGCTGCCACCGGAGGGCCGATGGGGGAACGCCAATGCATGGCTATGCTGCGTTTGGCCAAGAGCACCGCTAAGGAGAGGAAGCGAGTCTGCACCTTGTGTTGCTTACTGATGCTAAAGATGCCTATGGCGCTGGCCTCCCAAGTGTTCATGCAGGTTAGCCCAGTGAGGGTGCCCAAAGCGGTGTGAATGTGATGTCAGAAGATTTGAATGACGGAGCAGCTCCAGAACATATGTCGAAAGTCTGCGTTTTGTTCTTGACATCTGGGGCATAGGAACTGAGTGTCAGGGTAGAATCGTTGGAGGCGTGCAGGTGTGAGATAGGCCCTGTGTAGGATATAATATTGGATGTTTTTAAACCGTGCGTTTCTGGAGACTTTCTTAGGGTATCTCAAAGCCTTCCCCCACTCCCCGTCATGAAGCACCCGCCCGATTTCTGCCTCCCAGGTGGCCCGGAGGGTCGCCAATGGTTTATTAGTCAATTCCCGTATGGCTTTGTAAAGCCACGTAGTTAAATGGCGTCCTGCTCCCATATGTAGGATCGTGTGTAGCACTGGGTGTGGGTGTGGTTCCCCGCTACTTAGGTCCTGATGTGGCAGGTAGCTGTCTAGGAGTTGGCGGTGGAGCAGAAACTGCCCAGGGGGAAGCCCGTATTCCTCCACCAAACTAAGGAACGGTCTTAATTGCCCGTCCTCGAAAAGGGACGCTGCCTCTGTTAAGTCACATCCCGTCCATGTGCGAAGCGCGCTATTCGTGTAGTAGTGTTCCCGATTGGGCCATCCTACTAGAGTGAGTAAAGGGGAGTACAACGGGGTCCCCGGGGACATGCGGTGTATCCGCAGCATACACTTACGTGCGACCAACACCTGTAAGGGGTACGTGGGCTTTGGGCGTGTGCCAGGGAGGAGCAAGCGACGGATCTCCGGAACCGATACCCGTCCCGCGATGGTATGAGTTTCCACAGTGTACCTGTCTGCTGTCCAATGAGACAGCCATTGCAATTGTGCTGCTAAGAAGTAGGCTTCGAAGAATGGGGCTCCCAAGCCACCCTGCGTGGTGGGCAGTTGTAGTTTTGTCAGGGCTATTCTGTGTCTGTTGGACCCCCAGATGAGCGCACTAAGAAGGGAGTCTAGGTCCCGGAAAAAGGTCCTGGGCGGGATTACGGGGAGGTTGGTAAAAAAGTACAGCAATCTCGGAACCATGATCATTTTGGCCAATGCCACTCTCCCAATGGGAGCCAATGGGAGGCTCTTCCAAAATCCGATCGAAGCCCTAATGCTCGCTAGAGCCCTGCAATGATTACCCTCGAACATATCTGCGGTGGAGTGGTAGAGACGAATACCAAGGTACCGGGGGGCCTCCGCGCTCCAGGGTACTCGCTGGGTTCCTATGTGAACCACCTGTGGAGGTAGTCCCGGATGCAGCGGATAAATTGTGGATTTATCCCAATTTACTCGTAGTCCTGAGGCCATGGTAAATTCCTGCAAGGTTTCCCAGAGGGGTGTCAGATCATCCGCAATGTCCCGCACATAGATCAGTAGGTCATCTGCGTATAAGGAAACACTATGCACCGTGCCTGCTATCGGGATGCCCCAGCCCTCTCCCTCCCGCCGGAGCCGCACAGCCAGAGGCTCCACCGCCAGGGCAAAAAGCAGAGGGGATAGCGGGCAGCCCTGTCGCGTGCCTCTCTGAACCGCGAACTCCGTCGATATGCATCGGCCTAGGCGCACCCGCGAGGTCAGTCCGGTGTACAATAAGCGCGTGTAGGCGAGGAGGGTGGGCCCTATGCCTACTCGCTGCAGCACCGAGAACAGGAACTGCCACGTGAGGGAATCGAAGGCCTTCTCGAGGTCTAAGATGAGACAGGCCGCTCGAGGGTATATCCCCTGTACCTGATCCTGAATGTGGAAGACTCGACGTATGTTCTGGGACGTACATCTGCCTGGTATAAATCCGCACTGGTCCGGGTGAACCAGAGAGCGTATAATTTGGACATATCTATCCGCCAAGGTCTTCCCGAAGAGTTTACAATCGGCAGACAATAGCGATATCGGACGGTAGGAGGCCATTCGTTGTGGGTCCCTATGTGGTTTCAGGAATGTCACGATTACGGATTCTCGCATGGATTTCGGTAGTTCTCCTTTCTTCAGCGCCGCCGCAAACACCTCCACTAACCGAGGGACTAGGTGCACTGAAAATGTTGTGTAATATTCTAGGGGGAACCCATCCAGCCCCGGAGCTTTATTGCGGGCCAGGGCACGCAGGGCCCGCGTCACATCCGCCGAAACTAGTATGGTATCTAGGGCCTCTTGCTCTGTTCTCGTGATTGTTGGGAGAGGTAAAGGATCGAGAAAGCGATCCACTACTTCCTGCGGGGTAGAGGTGGGGTCGCTATACGTCTCGGCATAGTAGTCGCGGAAGGCCCCCAGAATCTCCGCCTGGGAGTGCACTAACACCCCCCTAGGGTCCAGTATCTCGGTAATGGGTTTGACTTCCGTGTCTTGCCTGGCTAACCACGCTAGTAGAGTGCCCGTCTTGTCCCTCTCTTTATGCATCCGGGTAGCATATGATCGGAAGTTGCACCTTCGCAGATCCGCGGAGGCCGAGTGATAGGCTGTTTTGGCTTCTGCTATACGCCGCGTCTCCTCTTCGGACGTAGCGTCCCGCTTGGTGAGGGTCGCCAGGCGGTGTTCCGCGGTGGTGAGGGCCTGTTCCAACACGCGTCTAACACCCGTTATTTGCCGCAGGCATTCTCCCCGGGCCACCACTTTAAACTCATCCCATTCCACCAACCTAGAGGATGCCGTCCCCGAGTTGCGCGTGAAATAGTCTTGGATGCTACCCTCCTGATCGTGACGAAAGATCTGGTCCGATAGGCAGTCCCGTGGCAAGCGCCACGTGGGGACCGGTGGGTGTGGGGGCCGCCAGCGTAACTGGAGAATGTGAGCATCGTGATCGGATATAATCCTGCCCAGGTAGTCTGTGTGGGTGATCCTGGGTAGGATAGTCGCCGTACATAAGAAGCGGTCAAGGCGGATGCGCAAGTTGTGTGGGATGGAATGAAAAGAATACAAGCGGACCTGGGGGTGGCGCAGCCGCCAGGCATCAGTTAGCGACCAGTGTGAAATCCATGCCCGGAATCTAGTGGTTTGTTTATGTGCCGGGGAGTGCAGTGGAGGTTGGTGCGATCGGTCAAGGTGCAGGTCAAGTGAGCAATTATAGTCTCCTCCCAGAACCCAGGGTATAGAAGCAAATGTCGACTACTCTCCGAAGCTCCCGGAAGGGAGTCCCCGGTCGCACCCAGATCAGCGCCCCGCGCGCATACGCAGAGTAGGTTGTGGCACACAGGAGACCCCACCATTTCAACTGCAGTTTCCCGACCTCTTTTGCAATGAGGTGCGTCTCTTGCAAAAAGACTATCGGGGTGTTGTGACGCTTTGCGTAGGAATACACCGCATATCGTTTGCGCGGAGTGTGAAGCCCCCTAACATTCAGGGTAAGGATGGTGACATCAGTGTGTGGTGTGTGATGCGCCACGGTCTATGTCTGTTCGCCTAGCGCAGGGACTACGCCTATTGAGGTGCGTATACCTCGGTCGCTCCAGGTGGCTAAGGGTGTCTGCGCCCCCCGACGCCGCATAAGCATATGTGGGAGATGGTTGGATCTGTTTCATTCCATATGAGGGGTGGGAAAGGTGTGCAACTGGGGTATACAACTGAACCAAAGGGGTCGGGGAACATCCCCAATACCTGGGACCCATCATCAAGGACGGTGCGTCCAAACCTGTTCACCCACTTAAGGGGAAATACAACAATATATGAAGGGGGGCGGCGGTGCATGCGTGCTGGGCCAGAAACGAATCGGGCCAGTAGTAGGAGAAAAGGACGTTGCACCTGCTACAGCAGGCTACGATAGAAGGGCCAAAGTTCAATAGGTGGGGAAGAAAGTACATTTGGCGCAATGGTAGGTACAAGAGTCCCCTTTTCATTTCGCATGGGAGCCAGATTGTCCATCTAGAATGAGGTCCGCCGTCTGCGGAGTGACCATGGGGGGTGTCACGGAGTTCTCCCCCGTCCCTGTTCCATCACTGTCATTCTCCTCCTCCGAGGTAAAGATATGCGGTGGCCGATCAATGTCATCCGGTAGAGGAGACGCCTGCAGGTCGATCACCGCTTGCAAGGCCTCCCTCCGTTCTTTCACGATTTGCTCAAGGTCAGGAGAGTCTTGGGTGCGGGCATGTGCTCTGCCACTCGCGCCCTCGCGTGGGCGTCGTTGCGACCGCCTTCCGGATCGTGGAGGCTTAGGATGCGGGTCTCTTGTGATCTCCGCCCTGGATTGTCGTGCACAGTGCTGGTCTGCCCAGTCTTGAGCTTCCGTGGCGTTCGTGAAGAACACAGTAGAGTCCGCATAGACCACCCTGAGACGGGCCGGGAAAAGCAAGGAGTAGTGGATATTTTTCTCGCGCAGACGTCTCTTTACATTCAGAAAGGAGGCACGTTGTTGTTGAACTGCTCGTGCATAGTCGGGGAACACCATAACACGTTGGTTGTCGACTCGCAGGGTGCCCGCCGCTCGTGCCGCGCGTAGCACCGCATCCCTGTCGCGGAAATGGAGGAATTTCGCTAGCAGCGGCCTCGGGGGCGCCCCTGGGGGCGGTCGGCGGGCCGGGACCCTGTGGGCTCGTTCCAGAGAAAAGAATGCGGAGCGATCCTTATCCGGGGTGAAGGATTTCACCCAGGTCTCTACGTATTGCAGGGAGTCCGTGCCTTTGATTCCTTCAGGTAGCCCTATTACGCGAATGTTGCAGCGTCGTGAGCGCCCTTCTAAATCGTCCGCCCGCTCCTCCATGATGGTTAGGCGATGCAGCACCTCCTGGAGCGTCTTCTGGTGTTTATCGAGCGTTGGCTGTACTTCTTCCATCTTCTTCTCTCCGTCCTTCACTCTATCCACCAGTTTCCGATGGTCGTCCCGGATAAGGCTAATGTCCGTCGCTAGTGTCCCGAGCCGCTCCTCCATGGAGACCCTGGAGTGTTCTATGGCGGCCAGAACCTGGTCCAACTTGACAGACACTGAGGAGTCGGGCAGCGACTCCGTCGCGCCCACCCATGTCCGGGCTCTGGGCATCTTCTCCGGGGCAGTCTCGGGGACCGCCGTCTGTTGGGTCCCCCGGGGCTTCCCCATGGTTGCGGGCGAGGTGCGTCTGCTGGGGGACACGGGTTCCCTCTCCCCCCAAGGAGGCAGGGGGGTTGTCTCGTCGCCGGTTTCGCTCAGTCCAATGGTTTATGTCCCCACCGGGGCCCCCCGCACTCCGCCACCGGCCTCCGCAGCTCCGCGTGATCCTCCGCGCCCGTCTGCTGGGGGACGCGGGCTTCCTCCCCTCCCGAAGAGGAAGGGGGGGGGCGCGCCTCTGCTCCGATCTCGCTTTTGCCAAGGATTGGTGCCCCCACCAGGGCTCTCCGTGCTCCGCCACAGGCCTCCGTAGCTCCACGAGATCCTCCGCTATTCTGCTCCTGTCTGTGCGCTATGAGGAGGCCGCCGTCCGGCGTTCTCAGGGATCGTTTATTCACAGCATATGAGAGGCGCCATCCCAACTCGTGTCTTCCCTCAAAGCGGGCCCCCGCAAGGCACTCCACCGCTCGGCGCTCTTCGGTAGGTTCCCAGGCTGGCCACCCCTATCGGTGATGTTCAAGGTCTGGGTGCCGTCCGGGTTTGTGCCGCCCCGCAGGGTGGGGTATCCCGGGTAGGGTCCGGGAGGAATGTAGGCCGCTCTCCCACAATACCGGCGCCCTCCGCTCTCAGTGATGGGCTCCAGGCCTTAATGAGGTGACGTCTCGTCGGGCGCCATCTTAGGGTCAGGCGTCCCGATCCTGTCTCCAGACTCACCAGGGCTCCCCCCCGCAGCACCGCACTCACCACGGGCGTCGTAGTCTCCAGGTGCCCCCAGGGAAAGCGCCGGGTCTCATCTGGTGTGCCTCGTCCTCTTAGCTGCGGGGCCGATTGCTGCGTGGGACTCGTTCCGCTGGTGTCATGGCCGCTCTCTCTCTTCGCGCCCGGGCAGGGAAGGGGACGCCCACACTTGCAGCCTGTCTCCGGGGCTTCACCATCCCACCGTGGTATGCAGGTACCAGTTGAGGCTCAATGGGGGTCACAGGGTAGGTGTGCCGACCGTACCCGCTGTCCAGTGGTCCTCCGGTCCCTCGATCGCGGACTTCAGGGTCCGCTCGCCGCCATCTTGCGCTCCCGGGTCCCGGTCCGGAGCTGTTTCATGCCGCCACTCTGCTTCTCCCTCTCAGCGGTGCACCGCACCGGAGCAGCGGATGCCTGGGACCCTCCGATGCCCAGCGGTACGTTTTCCGAGGGGGTGCAACGTCAGGAAGTGGCCACTTGTCCGGCCCGATCGCGGAGCCCTAGCAAGATGCAGCCGCCATGATAGCCGGCTTGGCCACGCCCCCACTGTACCTCTGGTCATATACTGCTCATGACTAAACCCTAACAAAATGTTGAATGGTGAAAAAACACATATGACAATTGTAGAATATTAACATGAGTGCCGATCAAAAGGCAGAGCTGCAGACTTTTAAGTTTGTGTTAAAACTGGTGTAGAAGGAAGTGTAATAGGTGGTCCTTATCTGCTGCACATGAGCAGTTTCTTCTTCGAAGGAATGATACCAAGGAAGAATGCTGCCCATTTTCCAAACCATTGTCTCCTTATAGAAATCTTGCATTTACTCCTACATGTCTGTGCCAGCAAGAACCATTTGTTCGGAGCTCTAAAGTATTTCAGTGTAGCTTATCCTTACGAACATCTCTCTTCTGTGTTTCCTACAGGTGAAGGTGATGGTACGCATCTGCTCTGCCCTTGGCAGAGAATCATCAGAGTCCAGCGCCTTCTTGAAGGTGGATCCACGCAAGAAACAGATCACTTTGTATGATCCATTGTCCTGCACGGGCCAGAATGCCTTCCCGAAAAGGAGCAGCCAAGTACCGCCAAAGATGTTTGCTTTCGATGCAGTCTTTCCACAGGATGCCTCTCAGGTAGGTTACATGTTACTCAGTGTTTTATCGAAAGGCTGCAAAAGATAGAATAATAAGGGGGTACTATAGACTTAACTCCTAAAATTTCAGAAATTTACTACCATATGGTTGCTCCTAAATTTTGGGCAAATTCCATTTTTATGTGATGTCACAAAGAATTCCAGAATTCCTCATGTAAATTTGCAGCTGCCCCAGTTTCCAAGCAGTACTCCCATGCAAAGGTGTTTCTATATACAAAGGGTGTACCTTTTTGCATGTGTTAATGTAATGCAAAAGTACACATTCATTTGATCCTTTTTTTACTTTATCTTATTACAGAACCAATTTTTCTTCGTAGAGGAACTCCTTCCCCCAAAGCCCTGCTCCCATCAGTTTTAGTGATGTTGCCACCTCATTCCTATCCTGAAATGGTATTCAGTCCTGATCTGATGATGAGTACATTTACAAGAGTTTTCAGAGTTGAAAACAACCTGCAAATTGTTTATGGATGGTATCTTTGTCGGTATTCGCCAACATTTTACTGGTCGGTCCACCCAGGAACAGCCACAAACATGCCCCAGTAGTAGCATTCTCAAATCCCCTCAATGGCTTCATTTTCTTGGGAACAAATCTCATTTTGGAAGGCAAAAATTCACCACTTCTGAGCCTGTGATTCAAGAAGGTGATTTACCCTTACGCTTTTTTATGCTTACTTAAATGTAAAAATGCTTTTGACTGAGCTGAAAGTGCTGCCCACAAATTTAACAAAGTGTATACGTTTTACTGAAGCAAATAAGATTTGTCCACTAAAACGGTGCAATGTGCAGACTCTCAAAGTCATCAGTGTCGGTGTCATAATCTCGGCCAGAGCATAAAGTCTGTAACTGCGAGTTCATGCATGAGCTGCACACAGCACCGATCGCCACAGAGCAAAGGGTGCAGCACTGTGTATATGCTGCCGTCAGCACTCATTTGTTACATGGTCTTCTTCTGTCCTTTGTGCTTGGATGCTGAACTGGATCACGATACGGTCTCATGTCCTCAGCGGCAGCTACTCCGCTGTGGCGGAGAAGCGTCGGCCCCGCTGCCAGCAGCCTCAAAAGTTGAAAAATAAAACGATGATAAAACTGGTTTATTATCGTTTTATTTTTCTTCTAAGGGCAGAGTCTTGGGGGCAGGGCCATGGGGCCGACAGTCTTAGGACGGCCAAACCGACATGCGCCCTAAACTGTCACCAACCTGAACTGCGTTGCCGGGTTAGAGACAGCAGGCACAGGCTCCCAGTCTCCCAGTCTCTCTGGGAGCGTACATCCAGGCTGCTCAGGCCAATCCTGAGGCTGCTCTCATGCTGAGAGCAGCCTCGCGATTGGCCGTAGGGTGGTCTGGGAGCCTGTGTGGAGCCAAAGAGGAGCAGAAGAGCGGCGATGGAGCGGGTGGTAGGTACGTTATTTTTTTTTACAATTGTTATGTATTTTCGTCATTGATCCCCGCCCTTTCACTCTGCCGTGACACCAGCCGCTACTGGATGTCATTAAACTATCTGGGGGTTGAGCAGCCGACTTCGAAATAACATTTGTATAGTTGTATTACACGAGGGACTTTATTATGGGTTCTCTAGATTTAGGTATGGATAGGCCACCGGGCCGGAATCTCTGTTGGTATTACTGAATCTAAATCTGAGGATTACAAATTATTTCCCGAGGAACAATGAATGGAATGTGAATCTGTGGATACAGGGTCCAGATTCACAATTGTCTCCCTTTTTAGGGGGAAAATGACGGACCCAAATCTGCACCCATATACCTCTGGCTGAAGCAAGTGGTAAAATAGGTGTGGGAGCTTTTGGTTGCATTTGCTGTGTGGGTTGATACGAGGCCGGCTGGAGTAGGTGAGGACGAGCGTTTCCTGATAGACTCATGCTGTAGTTAAGCGGCATTTGCCTGCAGCCCCCTCAGCTCTGCTCAAAAGGTCAAGGTGATGCCTCTGGGCCTGGAATTATCAGGTATGGACTTTGCAGACTGGGTAATTGTGGCTTGGATACACTTGGAAGGTTAGAAGGGCCCACAGCGGTGTCGCCCTGAAGCTACAACTCTGATCATCTCGTAAGTCCTGAGGCATCATACCCCCATTCTTTGAATTCTTGCTTAGTTCAATAGAATATGTCGACAATATCAACACCTGTGTCTTTTGGAAAGATTAAGTAGCCCTCCCCCCACACACTTCCAAATACCCTATCATTAGTAAGCCCGTGCTGGCATTTCGTCTTGTCCGAACGGTAATTTTGCATAAAATGCAGTTTCCAGCTATAATACCTACATTAAATCAGTGCTCATTACAGCGAGCTACGTCTGTTTTCTATCCTTGGAATTAAATAGGCATCTTAATATTTTATGCGGCCATAAATCTCGATGCAGCGCTGTTAGATGGTTGCACGAAGCTGGATGGGGTTGTGTAAACCACGGCTGCTTCCAGCTCCCGTTGGTTGCATCAGTGTTGGGATTCATGCAAGGTAAAAAGGCCCCACACTGGCTGTGCTGTGCGCCCGCTCCCTTCCCCGGGGAGCCGGGCGCCATTTCTGCGGCCTTGTGGCGCGGTTTGTTTTGAAACGATCCGGAATGTGCCACAAATAAGCAAACCCGGGGGTTCCCTATGAAAAGGCCTGTCTCCGGGACCCCCGTGGGGATTTCCAGTGAGAAGGCTGAGGTCTCCAGGACCCTCGTGGAGGGCCTGCAATCCAGACTTCTCGTGAATCTGATTTACCTGGTCAAATCTAGGGGAAAAAAAGATTTAAAAAAAAAAAAAATACTTCTTAGTCGCTCCCAGTAATAGAAGACATTTTCGGAATAAATTAGAACCAGCTTTCCCCTATCCCTACCACCAGAGGACTATTTATTTATTCACCCAGGCGCAGCGACCATTTTTTTCAGTGACACTATGAAATAATCTGTGTTCTGCCTATGCACTAATAAGCTCTCCAAAAGCAGCTAATTGTAGCAATATTTCACGGCTTGTCATTGAATTGTGTGATCATTTATGTGGCATGTGAAGGGTGTTTATACTGGAAACAATAGGCCATTTGGAACGATAATGACGCCTTGCTACACCGAGGTGGGGGTGCGTATCGCATATCAAATGATGGATGCAGTGTCATCGAATATTACCCAATATTGCATGTAAGAGACAGCCGAGACAGACTAATAGCTGTATGAAATAATATTGTTTGCCCCTAGAACCAAGGGGGTCATTTAAAAAATGGATGAATGGGCGGTGGTTTGGCAAATGCGTTCCTGAAAATGACTAAGAAATGTGTCTGCATGGATATTTATATAATACAAACAGACCTGCTGTCCATTATTTGGGAGGGGTTAGGGCATTGGAATTTAGGAGACCATATATGTGGTGATTGTACATGCTTGAATTACACATGCATATATAGTTCCATTACATTACAGACAGGGCCACTGGAATTATGCGGAAGGGGATTTCCAAATTATGCTGCTGGATTGACTAAATTATGTGGCCAGAAAAGACAAATTATGTGGCATAGTGTGCCACATTTTTTGTTAGTATTACTTCATTATTTTTTAATTTCTACATATGGTACTACTGTCTGGGCAAATATTTCACCTCATTGACACCACTTTCACTACCAAATACAGAAATAAGCAACTGAAAGATGACCAGTTAGCATTTGCGTAGGGCCTTCCACTGTGCACAAATGCATGTTGCCAAGTTTTTAGTAATGTTTGATCTGTTTAAGCTAGAAGCACATTTCTTGTTGTTGGAGTATGTAGACTGTGCGGAAGATGATGGATTCTGTGGCAAATGCAACAAATACATTACTCTGCGTAAAAACACACTGCCACAGAATCGCATAATTCCATTGTCCCTGTTTATAGATGTATGCATGTATGAGTAATACAAAATATATATATATAGTAATATGATATTAATTACCACTGAGTGTCGGTCTGGGCCATGAATTGAGAGAGGCCTAGCCCTTCGCTCAATAGTGTAATAAATAGCACAGCTGCATTAGGTTTACACCACAATATGTTTTCATGTGCCTTTGTTTGTATTAAATAACATCCATAATGCAAGTGCTTACAATTCTTGCATGCAATCTGTGAGGCAGTACAAAGTGTTTTCACATGTCACATTTGCTGTACTGTAGCAATAAACTTGAATTGGACCGTTGCACTTGAGTAATAAGTACCTTAATTCATGTTTATTAGTACAATTGTTGTAAATAGCTTATGTTATTGGGCCACATTTATTTCTGTGTGTGTGTGCGGGGGGGTTATGTGTAACCCATGCTGTGGAGCACGACTCAGTCCTCATAGTGTGGGTTAACCTTGTCAGAACCAGACAAACACTATCTATGTGAGGACCAGGGCATTGTGAGGACCCAAACCCATAGTGTGTTTAGGTTTTTTCGAGTGAGTGTATCAAAAAACGTAAAAGCGCAGTTTGGTTTGCCTCAGTGCGCTTTATAACCTACCCTACTATCAAAGTGCTTATGGAGTTAGAATAGTAAATACACACTTCGTTACGGTCAACGGCCGGCCTTCATACTAATAGGTATGCTATGTGTTATGTGTGTAATTTTAGCAACAGAGAAAATAGGTCATTTACCCAGAGTTGCAGATGTAAGTCAAGTGCTGAAGCCATGATTAGAACCCGCATCCCAGGTTGGAACGTCATCTATTAGACTACCTCTCTTCACACATGATACTTTTCGTAAATATCTTCAGCCTCTGGTTAACAGCTAGGGTGCTGTGGAAATGACACTCATCAGCAGTGTAACCGTTGATTATTCCCACTAACTAGCTACCATTTACGTACAGTGGAAATTGCTGCTGATATAGTGATAAAGATTGTTTCACCCTTTTACTTGGTATGTTCTAATCATCATATTCATAAATCAACTTTATTTCGGTCATTTGAACCATAAAAGTGCACAAAACAGAACAGTATATATAATTAAAAAACATAATGGAAAATCATCCCATTCATAGCAATAAATAAAATGTCATAAAACATCAATCGTCAAATAGGAGTACCACAAAGCTCAGATAAAACCAATGAAACAAAAACCTCAAAAGACGTCCTAAAAGGAAGCTCGTTAGGGGTCCTCTATGTCCCCCCGGGTTATCAAAGCAGAGAATCAAGCATATTGAGGACAGTCAGTTCTACGATGAAAAGCATGACGATCTATCATAAAAATGAGATCAAATCCATAATAACCACATAGAATCCCTAAAACATCACATAAGAACTGTAGCCCTCTGCTTAGTCAAGCTTACGAATTTCTTATCCAGGCATAATCTCTGCAACGTGGAGACTGTGCACATGTAGGGTGTGGAACCCCCCCTTAAAAATCTCTACACACGTCATGCAGATTTGCAACTTTCTTTGTGAATCAGGCCTTTGTTGCTAGTAGATTTCAACAACAGTGTGTCCCTGGGATTTACCACCTATTATTTGGTGATAAGGTACAGTGGAGGGGCCTGGGAGCTCCTGCTTTCCTTGACCCTGCACATTTTAGATGTTTTCTCAAGGTGGACATATTAAAAAAGGTTGAAGATGAAATAAGGTTTGACTATTGGAAACCCCACTTGGAGGTGCTTCGCTGTAGATTTCTAGGGTGCTAGCAGAAGCATATGTTGTTTTCTTGGTAGAATAATGAAAGACATTACAATGTTTTTAGCTGCTTTATAGACGTTTCATAGTGTATAGAACACAAAAACAAGGCGGGGAGAGGAGAGGATTTCTACCAAGCATATTATAGAGATTTAAGTGATTTTATATAAGCTTGACATACCATTTCTGAGCACTCTGAACCCGTAAAAACACAACATTTAAAAAAAAAAATCAGGAAATATAGTTACAGTGAGCACTGTACATCAAGGGGTGTGTGCAGACGAATATGGCATGTGTCCCGGGGCTACTCTGAGCCAACCGCCAATATTCCTATATAGATTGATGGCAGAAATGTTTACTTTATGAGAATGTTGATCTCTAAGACTGTTGACTCATTAATTTCAGCATTCTTCTTCAGTATACCTTGTGGTCTTAATACATTTGGCAGATAAATTTCCCATGGTACACACTGCTCCAGGCATGAGTCTGGAGAGTATGCGCCTTGCCTCTAATTCATCAGAGCAGGCTTTAGATTTTTAACCCGCCCCCATCTCAACGCACACAGCCTTCATGTGTGTGCAATGGATGGATTTTAAATCACAGACAGAGCTGTAGAAGGGAGCTATGTGTTCCAGAGGCCCACACCATCTGCATCTTTCTTAAACCGTCTGACCACTGTCAGCTTGCCAGGCTGTGGGTGACTGACACAGGTGGCAACGAGAAGATTTGGTTGCAAGGCAATACTTATTACATTACCTGTCTGGGAAAGACACCTACCCATATCCCATATTTTTAAACTGGCCTGCTAGTGCCCTGCAACCGGGTCCTTCCCCATCCATGTGAGACATGGATATCGCACGTCTGTGCCTTCTTCTGTGAGTGAAGGCTGTGAATCCATTTTGTAGTTGGTTCATTCAAGTAGTACCTAAGATGTAGGGTTGGAAAGAGCTGAGGCAGAAGATGTGGATTGCAGAGCTCCTTGAGGATATGCCGGGAACCCTTTGTAGTGGGTCAATACTTTTGGGTGCAGAGCAGAGAAGATACAGGTGCTCTATTAAAGTATTAGGAGCTCCCCCTGACCTTTACTGGTCTATTGAACACTGGAAAGTCTACCCGGCAGGTTAACAGGTCGTGAAGTGGCGCAGTCTCCATTTCTTTTGTGCCCTGGTTTTAGATTGCTCCTAAGATGAGGCTCTGTGCTTCACCCCACCTTCCTGCTAGCCCCTTGTAACAAAGACTTTGCTGGACTGGTCTTAGGGTATTAAGCTAAAAGGAGAGAACTGACCATAACCAGTGTCAGAACTGAATGTTGGAATACACAAATACTTTCTGTAACTTTAGTATAAAGTGGGACAGAAACTTCTAGCCGGTGTACCAAGGTTTCTTTACCAGAAGCAATGGTTCCACACCAGCGGCAACCAAGTGGGTCTTTTGAGCTCCAGTTTCGGTGTGTTCATGAGCAAAGTTCCATGCCAGATTCAGGACCAGACCATGGGAAAGTTTGACAGCCTGCCAGGACAATCTGCCTCAAAGCATGCCTGGAAAGAAGGAGGTGGCAGATCGATGAGGAGCAGCATTGGAGGTTTCCTTGCATGAGGAAGATGCTGCAGAGAAAAGAATGACAGCGGTGGACCTAAAAGGTGGCAAACTGCGATACCACAGCAGCCCGGTGAAGACCTGCACATCTCCCGATGACAAATGATATCCAGGTGCCTTCAGGGTGCATGCAACATGTACTGGCCCATGGACGTGCCTAAGATCGAGCAGCCTTCCTGACTTTCTAAGACATGCTTGGTGGGCAAAGTTTACGCCTAGAAGCATGAGGTGCTCATCAACATACAACTTCAGTCAGCTGTTGCACTATGACTAATCTGTGCTAAGGAACAGGTTAGTACCTGGTCATGGACGAGGTAACTAGTTGTCGCCTGACTCACTAACTAGGATGGCATGCTAGCTTTGTTTGGTTTAGAGGCTGCTGTCCGGGTCTGAGGAAGAAACTGTGGAGCTGGACTTGCAGAAACCCTGAGCAGCTTTACTGCTACCCGTCCACCACTGACACTGGCACTGCCTGTGCTCCTCTGACTGAGTGTACATCTGCGCTTCTGCCATGAGCCACAGCCAATGTCTGCGTGGCCAGAGAGAAAGTCCTGCTCAGTGGGCCTTGGATTCCACAAGCCACTGGGATTGGTGAAGCCACTCAGTGGCGTAACAAAGGGAGGGTGGGCAGGGTGGTCCGCCCCAGTCGGCAGAAGTTTTGGGGGCGGCAGATCCCCCTCCTACCTGCAGCCATCAGGGCAGTAAGCACAGGGATCACCAGCACCCCACCCCCGCTCTTACCTTTGGCTGTCACGGGTGGCAAAGGCGGGGACTGCCATGGGCAGCAAAGGTCTTGCTAGCCCACGTACTAGTGACAAACCTCAGGCTTGGTCCTTGTGAACTACTAGTAATGACAGAAAGGTACTGTGTGATTGTAGCACCAGAAGGGGAAAGGGGAAATCTGATATCACGCTGAACTGAGCCACACAAGCTTCACATGCATAACTCCCTTGAGATTTCCCTTGGAAGAGCCATGGGTAAATGAACATTACCACATAATACTTACCTTTAGGAAACAGCTTAGACCAGTGTTTCCCAGACTGCGGGTCCAAGCCAATTTTTGGTTGGTGGCCAACGTCCAGGCAATACATTAAGATGCCTTTGAATTCTGTATTTATCATGTCACATTTGCTGCACTTCAAAGACTCAGATCATGTCTTCTGATGCTTATGTTTTTCAACAGGGAGACTGAAGTTTAGGAACTCCTCTCGCTTTGCAGTCAAGAGAAAGAAAAAATAACATAAATCATGTGACAGTCCTGCTGGGGTACATGAAGTGTGAAAGGAAAGTTGAAGGATGTCATTTTTTCCTAGCACACAACAAAATGTAGCTACCTGTAAATGGACGGTAAACATTCAGCAATTAGGAAAGCAAAATGAAGCACCTTTTTTGCAATTCTGAAGTGTGATGGAAACAAAGATTTTAGTAAGATGAGAACAAAACAGACACTTTCTTTGGTAATGCATGAATAACCAATATCTACTGATACCCAATGTCCACACATTATCATTTGTGTGCATCATAGCTTTATCTATACAACTTTGTCTGTGCAGATTTAGGGACCATTCCAATGGAAAATATGCTGTCTGCAAGTAACCATGCGCAACCACATTTTGCTTTCGTTACATCAAACAAATCACCTGCCTCATGACCTTGAAAATTAGGTTGGTCCTGAAAGTTTATGGTACTAAAAAGTAGGTCGTGGTTCTAAAATGTTTGGGAAGCACTGGTTTAGACTGTACCGCAGATTACCATAGTTACTAGGTACAATCAGGATGCCACTTGTAATGCCCTCTAAGGCTGACTTTCTAATTTTAGCATGCTTCCTCAGTGTGTTACAAATAAAGTACTTTTCCTTCACAAAGTGCTGACTTGGCAGTGCTTTATTACTAATCTTCAGAGGTTTTATTGAGTTATGTGTCTAACCCCTCACCACCTCCCTGAGTAAGCCTTGGACTGCTTTTTTTCTTCAGTGAAGCTGAAGTGCTAAAGGGATTGTGAGGCTGGGTGTGCAGCGGGCCGGAAAAGCAAGCGAGGAGGCCGTATGTAGTGTGCTATAGTAGGGATTTATTGAAGAGTCACAAAGGTAGAACACAAGGTAAACAAGGAGGACGTCCGGGTGCTGGATCCACTCTAGGCCGGCGATGCTGGTTGCGGTCTTCGTCGGCTCCAATGGAGGTTTCGGCGACGTGGAGAATCCACGGAGGGCAGGGAGCAAGAAGAGAAACAAAAGGGACCGTTAGTCCTATCCTTTTCGGAGGATCTTTGCTCCCGTCACCGTCACCCGGGTGTGTGGGGAAGGGGCGGAAAAACGAGACAGTGAGGAAAGGAAGGGACCGGGGGAAAGGAATACGGGGCGGGAAAAAGAAAGGGTGTTCGGTCGGGACGTGAAGGACGAGGCAGGGCACACAGTGCAGTGCTATACAGTTATAATACAGTGCAGGGAACGTAATGCTAAAGAGAAGGGGAATGTATACAAGGACTATACAGGGGACTCCTAGTGAGTAAACTAGTGAGGTTAAAGGCACTCACGCGGTCCGCCGTAACTCTCCCGTTGAGTTACGGCCGCTCTACAGCCACCTCCTGTGGACTCCACCACTCTTCGGTCCACACGTCTGCTTCAGTCGTCTGCTCTCCGTCTCTTGCCTCTTCTCCTTCGCGTCCTCCAGTCCGAGGTTCCTGCCACAAATCTCCGACCCTTCGCACTTCCGGGTTCTCCTTTTTATCCGGTGCTGTCGCTGCCATAGGGGCGGAGCTTCCGGAGTCCGCGATATTTGAGGCTGTCTGACCCGATGTTCTGGTTGGTCTCTGTGGGGAAAGGAAGGGTGTGATTTTCCGGTGTTTTGCTGGCGTCTCAGGTCGAGTCCTTATGGGGGCATTATGAAGCCGGGGATACAGTCCCGGGGCTGGCGAAGGAGGTAAATTCGGGGAAAGACGGTGTTCCGGTTGGGGTTGTCGGGACGCCGTTTCACATCCCCTTCCCCTAGCTGTCCTTCCTGTAGGGGCGGGAGACGTAGGGTATCTCGAAAGGAAATCTGCGTTGCCCTGTTCGGACCCCTTCCTATGTTTGGTGGTGAAGCGGAAGGGCTGTAGGGAGAGAAACCATCGGAGGACTCTGTCGTTCTGGCCTTTGTTCCGGGCCATCCACTCCAGAGGGGCGTGATCCGTGTAGAGGACAAAATCTCTGCCCTCCAGATAATAGCGGAGATGGTCCACTGCCCACTTGATGGCCAGGGCTTCCTTCTCCACCACGGCGTAGTGTTTTTCACGGGGGAACAATTTGCGGCTGACAAACAAAATAGGCCTTTCATTATCTAGGGAATCCTTCTGGGATAGCACCGCCCCTAACCCATGATCAGAGGCGTCTGTTTGTAGGATAAAAGGCCGGCAGAAGTCGGGGGGTACCAAGACAGGACTGGAGGTCAAGGCTTCCTTCAAGTCCGTAAAGGCTTGCCAGGCTTCAGGAGAGGGGTTCCGTAGCTTCTCCTCGGATCGGTTTGATTTTGTTAGCAGGTCCGTCAGGGCTGCTGCTCTTTGGGAAAAGTTTGGTACAAAGCGTCGATAATATCCGAGAAGTCCTAGGAAGGCTCGGAGGTCTTTTTTTGTGTGGGGGAAGGGAAGGGATCGAATAGCGGCTGTTTTGTTTTCTTGGGGTCTTATTAAGCCATCCCCCAGAAGGTACCCCAGATATTTAACGGTTCTCGCCGCCAGGGTTGTTTTGGCGGGGTTGATGGCGAACCCAAAAGACCCTAGAGAGGAGACGACGTCAAAAAGATGTTTCAAATGTTGGGGCCAGCTGTCACTGAAGATGATGATGTCATCCAAATAGGCCCCAGCATACTGTGCGTGGGGTCGTAAAACCTGATTCATAGCGCGCTGAAAGGTGGCGGGGGCGCCATGTAGACCAAAGGGCATAACCAAAAACTGGTACAACCCCTCAGGGGTGGAAAAGGCGGTCTTCTTTTTATCCTGTTCCCTGAGGGGGATTTGCCAATACCCTTTGCATAGGTCCAAGGTCGATATGTACTTTGCTTTGCCTATCCTTTCAATCATTTCATCCACCCGGGGTAAGGGGTAGCTGTCGAAGGTAGAGACCTTGTTGACCTCTCTAAAGTCAATACAAAAACGGACCGATCCATCTGGTTTTGGCACAAGGACGATTGGAGAATTCCAGTCACTCACTGAGGGTTCTATGATTCCCATTTTCTGCATGTCTGCTATCTCTTGTCGTATGACCTCTCGGCGTGCTTCGGGAAGTCTATAGGGCCTTAAGCGGACTATTTTTCCTGGCATGGTCTCTATCGCATGTTCGGTGATGTTGGTTCGGCCAGGAGAGGAGGAGAAGACCGCTTTCAGGGGTGTCAGACAATCCCGTAATTCCTGGGTCTGTACCGGAGCCAGTTCCGGATCTACACAGGAGTCAAAAGAGAGAAGTCGGGGATCGGGGTTTCCGTATAGAACGGGACGGGGTCCTTCCCATTTTTTTAGCAGGTTTACATGGTATATTTGGGAGGTACCGCGGGTAGGGTCTATCTCTACCTCATAGGCAACCGGGGTCACCTGTCGGAGGATGGTGTACGGCCCTTGCCACTGTCCAAGAAGTTTTTGGTCTGATGAGGGCATCATGAGGAGTACCAAGTCGTTGACAGCGAAGACGCGGGACCTGGTACCCTTATCATACTGCTTCTTTTGGTTATCTTGAGCGTTCTCGAGGTTCTGTCTCACTATGTCCCGGACCATAGAGAGGTGGGTTTTCAGGTTCTCAAGGTATTCTGGAAGGGGACGGGTGCGATCCGGTTCAGCCTCCCAGGCCTCCTGTGCCATGTCTAGCAGGGTACGCGGGGGACGCCCGTACAGTAACTCATACGGTGAGTAACCGGTGCTGCTCTGGGGCTTGCAGCGGATGGCGAAGAGGGCCAAGGGCAGCATGTCCTCCCACCTTTTGGCTTCTAGGCCCAAGAGCTTCTTGAGGGTCTGTTTGAGGGTGGCGTTGTAACGCTCCACCAATCCGTCCGTCTGCGGATGATAAGCAGACGTACGGATCTGTTTAATTCCCAGTTCAGCGCACACTCGCTTCATCAAGGCAGAAACGAAAGGTGTGCCCTGATCGGTTAGGATTTCCCGGGGAAACCCTACCCGGGAAAACAGGGAGATCAGGGCTTTGGCTATCGTTTGGGTAGTGGGTTGTCTCAGGGGTATGGCTTCAGGAAAGCGGGTGGCGTAGTCCACTACGACCAGGGCATAGCGACACCCGCTACGGGAGGGCAAGAGTGGTCCTATAATGTCCATCCCTATTCGGCTAAAGGGGACGTCTATGAGAGGGAGGGGTTGCAGTGGCACCCTGGGAGGTCTATGTCGGCTGTTTTTCTGGCATATGATGCATTCCTGACAATAGTTTTTGGTCCTTTGGTACACCCCGGGCCAATAGAATTTCTCTAAAATGGTTTGACTGGTTTTGACGTCGCCAAAATGACCCCCCAGAAGGTGGCTGTGGGCAAGGAAAAGGACTTTGTCCTGGAAGGGACCCGGGACAAGCAACTGGGCGTTCTGTTGGGGCCCACCTTTTCTGTACAGCAGCCCGTTTTTTTTAAAGAAATAGGGACCTACTTGCAAGGGGTCTTCGTGGTCGAGGGCCCTTCCCCAGGCTTCCTGAAGAAGGGGATCCTCCTGTTGGGCTGCTCGGAATTCCCTGTCCGTCTGCCACGGGTGGTCATCAGTAAAGGCGGGATACGCGCTGACGTATTCTTTCCTCTCTTTTCTTTTCTGGCTTCTGGTTTTGTGGGTTTTTGGAACCGTTGCAGGGTAGGTCTGGCCTGGATAAGGAGCGTCCTTCCACCACTGAGACAGGGAGTCGGAGGTGTCCTGGAGAAGCGTAGGCAGTCCTGGATAGTCACTCCCCAGAATGGCTTGTTCGGGGAGAGCGGGGACCAGACCAATAGTGAGGGAGCTCCCGGGGTCGTACCGGTGCTGGATCCGCACCTGGGTAGTGGGGTACTGTTTAGTGTCCCCATGGACACACTGTATGGCAACCACCCCCGTAGGACGGACGGGATGTCCCAGATCTTGAGGTCTCAGGACGCTCTGACGGCAGCCGCTATCGGCAAGGGCCATGAGTTGTTGACCATCGATAGAGACCGGACAATGGAAGACTGGTGGTGTGGTGTCCGGAGGGGTGCAGAGATAGTTCCGGACAAGCCCGACCTCCATAGGTTCTTCCTTCTGCGGGCACATCCGGGCAATGTGACCGAAACCGCCACAGGCATAGCACTGAGGTCCTGGATTAGGGGGACGGACCACAACCGGGGAGGGATACAGGGGGGTTGGTTCTGGTCTTCGGAGGAGAAGGGGCCGGAGAGGCCGTGATGGTCCAGCGTTCGGGGTACGGTGCGGATGCTCCTCTTTGCCCCGCTGGAGTTCCTGTGCCCGGCTGAAGGCCGAGGCTATCTCAACGGCGGTTTCTAGGGTGAGTCTGGAATGTTGTCTCACCCACCGCTGGGTGGCAGGATATAAAGAGTTCAGGAACTGTTCCAAATAGATTTTCTCCAGTATCTCGTCTTTTGTAGAGTTTTCCGACCGGAGCCATCGGTTTGCAAGATCCCTAATTCGGAATGAGAGGGCCCTGGGATTCTCTTGTGGCCTCTCTTTCGCCTGGCGTAGCTTCACTCTATACGTGTCATCGTCGATCCCAAGTCGTTCCAACACACATCTTTTGATATCTGCATACGGGGTGGTGCCCTGTATGTTGGCCTGTTGGTATGCGGCTTGTAGATCGCCTGTGAGAAGGGGTCCCAGATATTGCCCCCAACGGTCCGTTGGCCAGTTGGCTGCTTGGGCAAGACGTTCAAAGTTAGTAAAGAAGTAGTCCGGGTCTTCCCCCGGGACATACTTCTGCTGTACCACCGAAGGGAGGGAGGCTAGTGGTCTCTGCAGACCCAGGACCGTTGTTAGCTTCTCCAGGGTCTCTCCGTGGGTGGTCCCTTGACCCTTCAAGACATCGTGAAGTTGGCCCCTGTCGTCTTCAGCCGTTTTTAGGAACTGCTCCATCAGTTTGGCAAACTGTTCCTGAGACTCCGCCATCTTCTTGACAACGGCCTCCATGCTTCCGGCTGATCCCACTTCTGACACCAAATGTGAGGCTGGGTGTGCAGCGGGCCGGAAAAGCAAGCGAGGAGGCCGTATGTAGTGTGCTATAGTAGGGATTTATTGAAGAGTCACAAAGGTAGAACACAAGGTAAACAAGGAGGACGTCCGGGTGCTGGATCCACTCTAGGCCGGCGATGCTGGTTGCGGTCTTCGTCGGCTCCAATGGAGGTTTCGGCGACGTGGAGAATCCACGGAGGGCAGGGAGCAAGAAGAGAAACAAAAGGGACCGTTAGTCCTATCCTTTTCGGAGGATCTTTGCTCCCGTCACCGTCACCCGGGTGTGTGGGGAAGGGGCGGAAAAACGAGACAGTGAGGAAAGGAAGGGACCGGGGGAAAGGAATACGGGGCGGGAAAAAGAAAGGGTGTTCGGTCGGGACGTGAAGGACGAGGCAGGGCACACAGTGCAGTGCTATACAGTTATAATACAGTGCAGGGAACGTAATGCTAAAGAGAAGGGGAATGTATACAAGGACTATACAGGGGACTCCTAGTGAGTAAACTAGTGAGGTTAAAGGCACTCACGCGGTCCGCCGTAACTCTCCCGTTGAGTTACGGCCGCTCTACAGCCACCTCCTGTGGACTCCACCACTCTTCGGTCCACACGTCTGCTTCAGTCGTCTGCTCTCCGTCTCTTGCCTCTTCTCCTTCGCGTCCTCCAGTCCGAGGTTCCTGCCACAAATCTCCGACCCTTCGCACTTCCGGGTTCTCCTTTTTATCCGGTGCTGTCGCTGCCATAGGGGCGGAGCTTCCGGAGTCCGCGATATTTGAGGCTGTCTGACCCGATGTTCTGGTTGGTCTCTGTGGGGAAAGGAAGGGTGTGATTTTCCGGTGTTTTGCTGGCGTCTCAGGTCGAGTCCTTATGGGGGCATTATGAAGCCGGGGATACAGTCCCGGGGCTGGCGAAGGAGGTAAATTCGGGGAAAGACGGTGTTCCGGTTGGGGTTGTCGGGACGCCGTTTCACAGGGATGTACTTGGTTCTCAGTTTTGGTGTCAATAGTAAGGTCAAGCCACAGGACACCAGTGGTAAAAAACTCTGGTTGACACAATTTGAACCAAGCAGACCCCTGGTAGGCCTAAGACTCTTGTAAAAGTTCTCACACCCTCCTTATTGAAGTGTAAAAGGGTGTCTTGGGTCATAGTCCTCCCTTAGGGCATGATCAGGCTGGGTTGAAGATCCTCTTGTGCTGCAGTAACATCACTCATTCTCTCCTCTCATTTCCACAGGCAGAAGTGTGTGCGGGGACAGTGGCAGAAGTCATCCAGTCTGTGGTGAATGGTGCGGACGGCTGTGTGTTTTGTTTCGGTCATGCCAAACTGGGTGAGTATACTCTTAGATTTCATTGATGCATGGCTTGAAGGTATTAAAACCATCTACACGATGAGCCATGGATGCAATCTTAAACACCCTTAGGGGCTCAGCCCTCGTATTTTGCTTGCAAATTATATTTGGCGGTTAGTACCTTACAGAAATATTTACTTGTTACTATAAATACATAAAACAACATGTGCAATATATAGGCAAATAAAACTGAATACAGGCCTTTTTAGATTAGCTGACATCAGATAATAGAGTCCAAAGACTTAATATTTTATTTCTTTTAAGTGCACAGAAAAGCATGTGAATAAATCTATAAAAGACAGCAAAAATAATGAGCATCAATATACTCTCAGGTGCAGTACTGTGCCTAACGTGCACAATTCAGGATGACCAAATGTTTTTTCAAGCGACAGCCACTAATCAAAAAATGGCGGGTAGGAAATGAAATATATTTAATTTTTAAAGAAACTGAGAAAAGGCTTAACAGAACCCACAAACACATGAATATTAAGAAATATGCCTAAAATCAGAACTTCACTATTTATCAGAAACGTGGAATGTCCCAGGCATGATTTTTTAACCGTTTTGCAATTAACGCTGTGGCATCTAATCAGGAAAGTAACAATTGTTGGGTATAATGTATAGCAGGTTAAAGCCGTATAAAATTAGGAATAAATTGGAAGATGTAATAAGTAAGCTCCTTGTTTAAAAATTAAACCATTCATTGGTTGGCAATATTACCGGATACTACTAGATTAAGGGTTCAATTTCAGACTACTTAGGAAGTGTTTGGTTGAAATCAAAATCCCTACAATTCAGAATTTGAGGAAGACCACATGTGAGTGTGAAATTAGAATATTTTTTTAGCAATATTTCCCTGAAATTAATGTCTATTGACATCTCCTTCCATCATCTCAGTTTACCTTGACAGTTGTGATACGAAATACAACTTTGTAATGATCCTGATACTGTCATCAAATATCTTAACCAATATTTCTTGATTTTGTGGCTTTGTGGATTTTAACTACTGGTGTATTTTCTTTTTCAATCCTTGTTGAAAAATGTGTGAATATCTATTTATTTATTGTGGTTTTCGTGTTAATGACTGCTCCAAAATAAACTGCATTTTGATGTTTGACAAATGCTGTATGTGTGGTCAGGGATCACTTAATAAGAGACGTTGAGGTCTCCAATGGTGACTACAAATAATTGGGTACTACTTCTTGACCCACTATAAATCCACCGAGTCCTCAAAGATAGAGTTAAGAGGCTCAAAAAGATATCATTCGGCGTAAGCACAGCAGACACTCATTACAATGAAGACTGATAATTCAGAAACCTGTGAAAAGCAGAACATTATGGATGGTAGTAAGATCAGGGAAATCATCCAAAAAGTGTTCAAGGTGACTGATGAAGATGGCTAGCATTGCCCGTGACAGGTTTTCAAGGTTTTGGTAAAGGGGATTTATGTTTTCTATTTTGTGTAGTTTATGCAGAAGCATGTTAGACTTTTATCAAAAGCCGTCTGTGAGAAGTTAGTAGGCCAACCAATTCACCAGTCCATACAAGTAGTCAAGTAGTGACAGAAAGATGGAGAATGCAATTTGTTTAAGTGTTGTTTAATGGAAGTTCAAACACCTCGCTTTGCAGCAAAGCTAGCAGCCAGTACTTAAGGGGTGAGGTCACAAGTAACTTGGCCATGGATGACTCAGTTAACAATGACGTTGCAAGAAACTTGTAATAAGCAATGGAGACTGTTATGCTGTTGTGAGAATGGTGGCCCAGTTTGTAACCCATATTGCAGCTATGTGGGGGTCCATGTTGGACATCAGCTATGTCTAATATCTTTCTATGCTTTACACCCTGCGCACTTGCGGCATTATTGTATGTATAACATGAGGCAAGCTGGCAAGGTTACATGGGAAGTTTGTATACTGGGGCTATATGCCAGGTCCAAGAAAAATAGAGTCACGTCCCCATTTCGAGATCTGGGTCTGATAGGGGCGCAGCGATTAATCACGAAGAGTTGGAAGCACAATGCCCCCCCAGAAATAGTCAGCTGGGAAAGATCACCTACGATATGGGCACAGGCAGAAAGCATAACACTGCACACGGAGGAAAAAGCAGGGCTCCGCAAGTATCCGATAGCGCAACACTGGGACAGCATACTCACAACATTCACGCACGGGAATGACAATGACGATGGCAGTGCCCCCCCCCCGACAGTACCTAATTCGAACACTGGAAGCCCCAAGTCAATGGACACGAGGTATCCCTTATTAGTATTGAGACCTATAGCGCAGTCCGTGGCCTGAACCCACTGCTGGGAATCTCCACTAGTCCTCGACCAGCTATCTAGTATGCCAAGTTCCTCACTACCTGCATGAGCCATAGTGCCACCCTGGCGAGCCAACATACTACAATGTACGAGACGCACAAACCCATGCCCAGTCGCGTTATGTTTTTCGATGGCAGTTTGTTCAGCAAGTTATTAGTTTAGTGAATCATACTACCTATGTCTTATTGGCACATTTTGCAGATTTCCTCGTTTTATACTGAGGTGGACATACATTCACAGCCCCCATGTAAAATACTACTGTACATTCCATGCGACAATTGACCGGATTCATGTAAGACGCAATCGCATATCACACTGACGTTATCATCTGTAAATGTGAGAATGGAATGATGCAGTGGGAGAAGAGAGTAGCATGCAACTGGTTACTAGCATAGTACACCTGTAGAGTCGTATACGTACATATAAGTTTTGTAATCATGCTTCTGCTATACACCTCAGCTATATGTACTCTTTTACAATGTTGATCCGTATATGTATGTATGATACCTCGGACGACCTTAGACTGTTACAAAATAAAAAAATGGAATAAAGATATTTAAACAAAAAAATGAGGGAAGCTGGCAAGCAATGGAGCACTGTAGATTAAGGGGAAAAGGATAGTTTAGGATAGTGACCAATAGGATCCGAGGTTCTCTTACAGTTGTGTTCAGAGATTGAAGGAACTGATGGTTCGAACAAAGATGATGAATTGTTCCTAGAAAAGATATGTTTTATGTCGCTTCCTGAATTGGGTCAGTGTTCCATAGCCTTGATGGATAACTTGAGAAGTCCATTTCCTAGTCTTATTTTTTAACAAACTTGACTTCTACACTGTGTTGTCAATAAATAACTTTAAGCTCTTAAGAGGATGCATAGAATTAAGCCGAGCATTTATTGTGACAGTTGCGTAGTCTGTTGCAGTTGGGCTGTGATATATGATTGCATTAATCTGCCATGCATTACAGTCTTGGGAAGCCTAATTTAGACCCTGCTAACCACCATAAGAGACCATCATCACCTTGTATAAAGCTAGTATGGAAACTGCATCAGGTGTATCATGATGCCTTTCTCTCCCATGTTTGCAGGTGTGCAACACAAGCCGCTAACAGCCAGCAGTCAATGTGGACACCCAAAAAGTATCTTGGGGACTCAACACTTTGTCTTAATATCACAAACCTGGTTGCAACAAAACAACTCAATAGTGTTCTTGCAGGGGTTTGGCTTCTGCATCAGGATACAACAGTTGTTTTTTCCTTAAAATCTGAACGTCCATGAAAATGTTTACCAAAGCGACTCTCCTTTTGTAGATTTGTTATGCATGGTAATGAGGCCACTCGTCATCTCTTGCTTTACAAGAAAATTGCCTCGTTTAGTCTCGCTCTTCAAAGCATTTACACTTGGCACTTCCCTGCATACAGATGTATCTCTGCTTAGGGTCCTTGATTTTTCTGTCATGACTTTGTTTAAAGAACAGCAAAAGAATAATACTTTCATTTTCTGCACTGGGAGAATTTAACAAGGCTCGACACTCTGTGATGTGCCTGCCAAGTTTTGCTTAGGTCAGCTCGGAGAAAGCGGGTGAAATGAGGATAGCATAGACATTGTGTCCTGAGATATACCTTTTCTGTCCTAGTAGAGTGAATTGTTAACCAACAAAAGGAATGGTCTATGTGAGAAAGTGGATTATTCGTTAGGGTGGATGGTAGTCTGCCACGAGTAATAAGGGCAGTATTCTTTTTAGGTGTAGTAAAGGTTTGAGTAATTTAAATCTGAGCTCAACCCCTGCTAGCTATGGCACAGAACAGACAGGCTTAATCTAAGAAAATATGTGTGTAGAGCATTCAAAAGTACCAAAGCAGTTACAAAGGTGAAAACACAACACAATAAAAATCACACTTCAATTTATAACAATAGAGACCATTTTAATTAATAAAATGACAAAAATCAAATATGGGGAACCGGAGATAAATGTTCTATGTTTTTAATTACAATAGCACCAAAAAGCGCAAAGTGCCAATCGCAGGCCACTTGTCATGTAGACCAGGACAAAGGTAATAACTGCAAGGAAGCGCATGTCGGATACAAGGAGCAGGTTGGCCGCGGTCAACCTCAGACGTAGAACATTTTCTGGAGAAAAGTAGTCAAATGCGAGTCATCGGCAGGTTATGCTGCTTGCTGCATCTGAAGCATGATCGATGACAGTGGGATGCTAAAGTGTAGGGCCCCGGTGCCGACATCGATATTTCAGGCGCATACTTCGCGAAGGTGGCAAAGGTCCCAGAGGTCAAAGTCTGAAGTCTCTGCCCAGCTTGGATTCTGCTGAACATCTGTCCGTGTGAATCCCTTTACGTTCGGGCCTAGAAACTTTTCCTAAAGTTGGATCCCTTCACCGGGGCAAACCAGAAAGTTGAGGCCAACCAGCAATTCAATGGCTGCGGCTGCAGTGACCACCCCCATCTCAGTCATTAATCCAGGCGCGAAGTTAGCAAAAAAGGTTTCAAGTCTGAGAATTTGCACTTTGGGCAGGAAGAGTATACTCTAACACCAACAGGGTTTCCAAGACATCAGAGACAGCAATTAGGTGTCAGGACTTACTTCAACAGAGGCCACCAGAAAGGTCCCAGGCAGGTCTAGTTGAAACTGGTCAGCTGGGCTCTTTTAGAAAAGTGGTCTTAAAGCATTTTTTGTGTTTCCCGTAGCTTAAAAGGAGGCCAGTCAACTGACAACTGGGCTCCACTTTTTAGACCTGGATACAAGTGGAAGCATGTCCAGCACTTAGGGTTCTCATCACTGGTCACCAAAGCAGGTAGTTTCCTTATCCAATCCAAATCATGTAGCCACCCATTTTACAGAAATGAATCACAACGTCAGCCAATTACGGTTTATGGTGCTTGAAAAAATTATGGATACGGAAGGAAAGATAATAAGAAATTCTTGCTCCAACGTGAACTGTTCTGGATACACAGATTGGACTCCCTACACCCGAAAGGGTTAAATGAAAGACTTGAATTCAGTTGTTTTCTATAACATTCTAGTATAGCTACACACTGTACTACTTTTGATACTTTGATCTCTCTTGACTGTGTCCGGTATGGTCTCTTTTTTCCTTCTCCGAAACTTCCTTGCTTCCTAGTTTTTCCTTTCTATTATAATATTATAATATTCTTATATTCCTTCATTACAGCTTCATTTACATCAACTTCTTTCTCCCTTTTTCCACTCTTTTCTTGCTACCTGTTCAATCCCATACTTTGCTACGATCACACTCTGTCATCTTTTCTTCTTCTTTCACATATAATATGTTATTGTAATTTTTCACATTGTGTATAATTCTAATTCCGGTTGTGTTTTACTTTAGCACACACTTGCAGCTGTTCTTTCGGAGTTCAATTAACTTTATTGACATGCTTTCTGGTACCTCCGCTCTATGCGTGGTCTGTCCTTTATTTTTACTTACACTCTGGTTACATTTCCGGTTCACGGGTTTTTACATCCTGGGTCACCTCGTACTTTCCAATCACCCTGGCGGCGTCCATGGATCACCTGCACGCTTACTAGATAACACAGGTTACAGCCTACAGGTATTGCGTTCTTGAATGAAACAGTTACGTTCCATTATGTTAGCACACGGCACTGGTGTTTTTTTCGTTTCGAGTTTCGGGTCTACGACATGCTGCTATACACTTTGTATCACTGTTATTGCTTTCAGCGCCGACACGCTCTTAACAGCACGCCGTTTGATTATGTAACTCACACTCGGATACCCTCTGCACTTATCAGCCTTTTATGCACTTTCTATTTGCACAATAATTGCGCAACACTCCGCGTACGTATTACTAGTGCCACTTTCCCTTGCCTATGTCACAAGTCTTATTTCCGTTCTTCGGTACACAGTTTTTTCACTCTGTTCTTATATTCACCTTTTATTCTATTATATGCGCATTCTGGACAACTCTTGGTTTTGCACCTAGTGTTTTTTCTCAATTTTTTAAGAATATTCCCCTGAAGAAGGGCACCCAGCCTGAAATGCATCGGGGACTAATCTAGAATTTGGCGACCTGCCTGTATACTTGTATCTGTTTGAAAAGTCTTCACTTACTTTTGGAATACATCAACACCATGATCACATTATTTCATATGGCGTAATATAAAAGAATAAAATTTACGAATAAAACCTTTATGGTTGAAGATTACAAATTGTTTGCTTGAATTAACTTTCGGAAAACGATTTCATCGTTCTGGAGTGCTTTAGATTTAAGCCCTTCCCGTCGAAGGGTATTCTACATACTGTTCAGTTTCTCACCTCTATGAACAGGAGGTGACCATCTGCAGCACCCTACCTTATCTACTCCTCAGGCAGAAGATTGCACCACTGATTTACTTAAAAGGAGTGCAACGGTTTCTGTATTGATTGCTACTTATCCTATCTTCCACAGGTCCAGTAGAGTTCTGAAGAACGTGCCCAGGGGTGCCAGATTGATCCCCGGCACTAGCCTGTCCTTAGGGTGACACCTGTCCACACCCTGACCAATAGGGATAAGGTTCCCCGGCGTAACTCTATCTACTTTTGCAGCACTTCCTGTGTAATCTTATGCAAACAAATTTACAGTGCTCTTCCTTTTCTTCCTTGTGCAGAGCTCCTATGCCCACCCTAAAGGGTGGCCAGGGATTTGAGAAAACCCTCTCCTTGTTCACTCAAAACCAGTTCTGGGGGCAGTTCCTCTCCTCTGGGAATAGTGTCTTGCTGGCTAGAAGGACAGTAGAGGGGCAGGCCCAGGTGTTAGAAATACCTGCCTGTGACAGGGCAGACCCCTTTGAAGATAACTAAGTTCCTGGGCATTGCCCAGACGGTCATCCTGTCAGAAGAACAGGACACCTTCCCACACCCAAACCTTTTATCTCAACTCTGGGAACCTTATAAAACATAATCAACAAACCATTCAGCTCTTGGGTGACAGCTGGATGCTCATGCAAATGGGCTTCTAGAGGCTCTAGGCAGACTACAGGTAGCTTTTTAAGAGTACATTTTGTAAAATATTTGTTACAAAACTGACTTTACCAATGAATTGGACTTTTAATAAGTATTCAAGAAGTCCACAAATTAACTTTTTATCTGATTCCTAGGCAGAGATAACATTATTTAATTTTAACATTAACTTCCAATGCTTTCCTATTGAACAGCTAACCCAGCTACAGTGAAAATGGCTTTTAGTCATTTTCACTGTAAGGACATGTTTTACTTTAAATGTTTACGTGCCCTACGCTTAAATACCATGCACTTTGCCTTATGGGCACTTAAGGCGAACTTAGGGGTGCTTTATTCATATTTAAACGAAGGGCGTAGCCCTGTTTAAAGAGCTTATTTTAACAGGTCGAATTTGTAAATTAAATCAATACAGCCAGGCTACTGACTGTAATCATGTTTTGCATTAACACTTTAGGAGCAGCGCAATATGTGCTGCAGTCCACTAATTTCTTTGTTCAAATCTGTTTTATTGACTTTTATGCAACAGTATACAGGAACAACTGTTTGTGATAACATTTCACCCAGTCAAGTCATCGGTATCAATACAAGCATGTACATTACACATCACTTTATCTTAATCTCATATGTTGTTTACACTTTGCACAACATGACTGTCCAGCAAGTCCTGACAGCTACTTCTTCAAAGGAAAAGAATCTTATGTATCCTCCAGTTCTGACACCTTGGGCTTATGTACAGATGAATCAAATTGAATAAGAACAACAACAAAAACAAGCATTTGCAATGCAATAGGTCTCGCATTTGCGAGAGTTTGAGCTCTTGGCATTATAAATGACAATGCCTTTATTTATGTGTTGGTTTTTAACACATAAATAAAAGGCATTGTCATTTACAATGCCAATAACTTAAACTGTCGCAAATGCGAGACCTATTGCATTGGAAATGCTTGTTGGTCACTGTCATTAAGAAACACAAAGCTTTCAAGAGGCGTCAAAAGGCACAATGGATATAGAATTCAACACTTATACCTCAGTTTAAGTACTCTTTACTAGAAAAAATTATATTCCTGCATAATATCATCAATGAACTCATACTGCCTGCCATTACTCCTTTCAATCTGCAGATTGACCAGGTGCGCACATTTACATTTCTTACAGGCAGCAGACACCCTAGCGGCATTAAACGTCCTGGGAAGGTTGTCTTACTCTTTCCACAAAAAGTAAGGGAACTGTTTTTCTTTAAATAAAAAATTATGGCTACGTCGCGCCCTTCAGATCCCGCCCACTCCGACCGCTGGTTTTAGGCTCCATCGGGTTAATAATTACGTTTCATTAAACTTTTGTCTCCCGACAGTCTACATGGCTGTGAACTGCTGTACCGTGTAAGTTCATTAAAAATAGATAAAGAATGCGATCAGGCCCTTGACGAAACCCCTATCCCCAGGGCAGGCTACCAATTCGAGCCCCATGCAGAGAGCAGGGAAGGGAAGAGCCGATGGTCCGATGGGCTTACGGCCCGGTCTCGATCAAGTGGGAGATTCGACAGTGACCTCACCCAAGCGAGGCTGGCGCGTGGCTCAAACTACTAGTGTAACACAAATTGAATGTTGATCCGAACCTGCAGCGACGACAGGGGTAGTGCGCGCTTTTAATCTCAATACCTCTTTAGAGGCGCTCGCTTCCTCAAGCAGTCCTATCTCCGGCGGCTCGGATCTCTCTCCCTGAACACGCTGCCTGCGGGTGATATTTACAGGGCTATGTACTTTGCTCATGCTTGGAGGTGCTCCACGTTGGTGCAGGTTCTAGAGAGGGCTGGGTCTTATTGCTCTCTGCCATTTGTAACCCTTGTGGAGGCCAACACCTGATGAAAGAAGACATCCAACCTATAAAATCTAGCTTTTCAAATGTTTATTGGGGCTTTTTTGTAACAAAACAGAGCAGTTTCGAACTATATGAAGATGTAAGGCAATCCCATATGCAACGTGCAGTGACTATATATTGTAAATCAAAGCCATGGGCCAGATAATGCTGCATGTTAAGTCTGTTGGGCTGTGAAAGTCAATTACATTAATTTAAGGGGTGGGGTAGGTACGGAGGCCTCACAGAACCTCACATCATATTACCAAGGGCTTGGTACACTTTGTATCATATAGTTGGACTAGGGACTGATAGGTAAGTTGAATTTGCCATTGAGGAGTGCAGCCAAATTTGACATGTTTTAGGGGTCAGAGCACATACACTGGGGCCTGGTCAGCAGACTCCCAGCACACAGAGGGAAACAAAACAGCATCAGTCTAAATAAAATTGAGGTAGTTATGCAAAAAAGAGTCATTTTCTTACAGTCTAGAATTAAAATCTATTGTTAGGTAGGTGTTTATGCAAGTCAAGCATCCTTTTTTTTCTTTTATCTGGAGTTTAATATAGCGCAAACGTGACCTGAAGGAATCAGGTATCAGAGCGCTTTACATGTGCCCCAGTTACGTTACATAAGGACACATTCATTTTTTTAGGCACGGGGAGATTGAGTGATTTGTCCAGAATCACAATATGTTGAGCGTTGTTGCAGGGACTCGAACCCTGTTCCCCAAATTTAAGGTAGACCGCCCTAGCTGTTAGGCCTTATCCTTCACTTTTGATGTCACCACATGCAGAGTCATTGTGGGGGCTCAGAAACGTCACCAGTTCCTTCTTTGATCCTTAGTTATGCTTGAAGAGGTTCTGGCAGACGATATTATCGACCTCATGAAAGTACAGCCCTGCAAGTATTATGTACACAAAGTAATTGATTAGCAATTATCATTTTTCACTTGCTGGCCCTTTGCTGCCATAAAGGTGGCATGTACATAGATTTACTTTTTGACGTGACTGCATTTATGAGTGTTTCCTTGTTCTGATATCTTTATCCCTTATTTGTGAGGACACACAACCTAGATGGACATCTAGTTTGTACATGGCCTTCAAGTAATATTTTGGGGACAATTGATGATGTTAACCAACAACATAGCATGTTTTCACATGCAAGGCAACAATCCACATTGCCCAAAAAAGTATGATAAGCTAGTGAAACGCGGTTATGTAAAATGTTTATGAAAAACTTGTGAGTATTGTTTTTGTTGTATTGTGCTCACTCTGTGTGATCTGCATCACTTTAATCCAGTACAAACGTGGGCACCCTCTTTAGGGTTGTCATCTATAAATGTCTACCTTTATCATCGTTAAACCTTTTCTGGAGAAGCCTGTTGACATGGTTCAACATGTTTTTATTTTAGAATTGGGGAGGGAGTCACTTTTAAAAATAAACCCATGAGCATAATGGCAAACTGGCTGTGATGTATGCACAACTTGTGGCTAATGTCTTCCTAATGTTGCTCACAGCCTTGGATTACTTGATTGGCCAGTCAGGGCTCAAATCACTGATCCCACACGTTTACCATCTCTGTTCGCCAAATACGTTGCAACCAAATCCAAATACATCCATTCATGTTCTTCATATAGTTGTAACTAAGTTACGTTCTATCTCGAATCAGCCACCTCTGTACAGTTCTCCTCTTTTCTCCAGTTGACTTTCACTCTGTCAGTGAAAGCGGGTGAACACGGGTCACTCGAGCCTCTGGCACTAAAAGACTCTCAGCAGTATGTGTTGTGTTGTAAAATGCTGGATTATCAATGTATAAGATTACAATAATAAGATCCTTTTGAAAAAGACCCACAAGTGACAAATAGCAGAGCCAGGTCTTTGTTTTGAGTACTCTACCGCATGCACAATCACCCGGAAGTAATCCAGGTGGAAAGGAAGTGGAGTGATACCCAGGAGTGACACATGTGGTTGCTAAAATTAGGAATTGGCTTGGGTAGAGGGAACATTGAAGGTAGCAAAGTTGACGGCTAAGATAAAGGGCAGTCATTGCAACTTGTGAGTAGCCAGGGGGAGATCAAACCAAGACAGTCAATTGGAAGGAGCAAGAAGAAGGTCCTATATTTCATGAAGAAGACGGAAGGTAGACAAGCAGAACGGAAAGGATGGGAAGCAGCTGCCTCTACATTCTCCTTGAAATAGCTTAAGGAAGCAAAACAACAAGGAAGCTCAGAACGAGTTCCCAGAGGGTAGAAATGACCAAATATAGAAATGTCACGTCCAGGTTTGCAATCTTTTGAGTTAACTTGTATTGACTCAATGTAAATGGGTATTTTCCTTTCTGACCTGGAAGCATAATTTTTAATGGTCTTAAAAATTGGAGGGCCAAGCGGCTGAGCCCATCATGTAGACCATTTTCCATATTCCTTCCTCGCTTGATATTGCATGATGGTCCATTTCCACTCAAGTTGCACAGTTGGTGCCCCATACAATGCACAATGCATCCTGATGGGCAGATATTTGACATCAAACAGTTCTTTGGGCAACTCTGCTGGCGTTTGCACAGTCGCCGCCTTACGTCTTGGACTGCCCTGACCCGCATCAGATATAGAGGTCCCTTTTTTCTATCACATGTTTTGCCAGACCCGCAACAAGTGATATTCTCTTGGAAACAGAGCCCATGTTGTCGGAATGCTTGGAATTGCCTTTTAAACCACAAGCTTTTCCTGTTACAACTTCCAGTAGTCTGTCTGAACTGAAATACTGTGGGCGAGAGTCAAAGTCGTCTCTGTTTCGTTCCTTGAAATTGTTAAGCCGAATATGAAACGCTCGAGCAGGGCTCTTCTGGGAACTTTGGTTGACTTCGTTTAATTTCTTCATTGGAAACCGGAATCTCTTACTTCAAATGGCCCATTTACAGGCCTCATGAGTGAAACCCAAATCCAAATAATAAAAAAAGTTAGAGGAATGCCCTGTGCCTCCAGGGCTAATGTGAGACTGGGATGGGCCACTTTGGTCCCAGTTTGCTGGTGTGGAATCGATTTTATCAGACCTTTTCTCTCATTTCCATATGAAAATGATCAAAGACTTCATGCAGACAACACCAAACTGAACTGTGAAGGCTGTTTAAAATTTTTCACATAAATGTATTTTTGTCAGCAATAAAGTGACAAATGAATTACAGTAAAGACACTACAAAGGACGCTGTACAGTGTTCCCTTTTTAGGACTGAGCGGAGAAGAAAGAACAGAGTGCGTGGTGGCGGAAGACTGAACATGCTGCCTCCAGTCAGGACCTCACAGATCAACAAGTTAGTCTGGGGAGAAATTCCCTTTTGGGCACATGCCACTGGTGTTCTCATCACTTCCTTGCTAGGATCTATGGGTAGGGATTTGTTAGGTCACCTGAAATAACTGCTAGCCATATCCTATTCATGGTGATTACCACCAGCACATAGCAAATGCTAATCCTCAACTGTTTGCATCCAGTAGCGGCTGGCAGGGAATGAAGGTGGGGAGGGGGGAGACAAAATACATAAAATGCAAATTACCTCTTCGGCCGACCGCATCTCTCCTCCGCAGTCCCGGAACCAGGAAGCACCCAGTCTCCCCTAAGCCAATCACAACGCTGCAATGCAGCATTGTGATTGGTCAGAGCGCACAATGATAAATGGAGATACCAACTCACTGGATAATGGAAACACAAAGTGCAGTGAAACCTCCTCCCTTGGTCCTGAAAGCAGTTTACACTAAACCACTGGAGGATTTTGTGTCGGAAACATCTTGTTGCTTCTCTCTCACTCCACACAACCTCTTCCCAGTTATTTTACCTCACTATTCAAACCTGGCCACCATAAGCCTATACTGAGCCGTTCCGTTGTTTTGGCAATGCCTAAATGGCAAACTTGAACCAGCTTTATCAACCATCCACTATATTTTGCTGGGGGAAGCAAGCGTAGTGCCTCTAAATAAATTACCATCAACGCCTAACTTATGCTTTACACAACAATAACGCCTGAATTCCTCCACTATTTGTTGGGTTTACATTTCATGACCTGCTTTTACATCTCATCACCTCTTAATTCTCCTTTCCATACCTCCTCAGCAAATGTCCTATGCGTGATTGCACAAACGTTCTCCACCCTCCGCACTCCAAAGGCTGAACGAGGCAAACTCTCCACAGTGAACTATAAAGTCTTCCTTTGAGGTATATCTTCACTGTGTGCTCTTGTACTAATCAACATAGAAAACAATGATGACAGCAGGACTGTTTTTTTAAAGTAGATAATTAAAAAACGGTCCTGCTACAACCTGCAAGCTACCAACAATAACCTGCGTAATATTAGAAAGATCTAAAGCATGCAAAGAATTATAGCATAGAACATTGTTTTTTATAAAAGAGCATATTTTGTAAGAACATAACTGTATAACAACAACAGTGCTGTGCCAGTGTTGGTGATCAACCTCTATTTCACAAATGCTTCATATGAGATTGGAGTCCCGCTTTGTGAGATTTGTTAGATTTCTAGACAAGCGTCTCCACTCCCTGCCGAGTATTTGAATCTTCAGTTCATTTAATATTAGAGGGAAACATATTTGAATGCTAAAATGTAACATCAGGATGCTGTTAGTTGAAAAGAGGAAGGTGGTCTTTAAAGAGAAACACAGTTTCCCCTGTCCACATTCAACACTGCTTCTTTTACTTGGTCCTAATTAAATTATTGGTAGATGGAGAACCTGGAAAGTTCACTCTTGAATTGGTAATGCTTGAAAATTAAAATATGATGGGCCAAATTTGATACTTTCGTCTCAATTTCCCTTATTTTGACTACTTTCCATGATTAATAAAAAAACAACTTTGTTTTCTGTTGGAAAATGTCCCACAGTGAAAAGGGAAATTCTCATATGCCTGCTCTCCTCTCCAACACAGGAAAATCCTACACTATGATCGGACGAGACGATACTATGCAGAACCTTGGCATCATCCCCTGTGCGATCTCGTGGCTCTTCAAGTTGATTAATGAGCGGAAAGAGAAAACGGGGGCCCGCTTCTCCGTACGTGTATCAGCGGTTGAGGTTTGGGGGAAAGAAGAAAACCTGAGAGATTTGTTGTCTGAGGTTGCTACAGGCAGTCTCCAGGACGGCCAATCTCCCGGGGTCTACCTTTGCGAGGACCCCATCTGTGGAATGCAGGTATGTTTACAGACTTTCTAATATTGTTTTCTCACTGAATGTACTTTCTTCATATTTTGCATCTCCATAGTTTGATGGTTCGTTTTTTGTTTAAAGTATTATCGCTCAAGTGTAGTTAATATTTGTATGGTTTTTAACACTGGTGGCAACAGAAAGGCACAGTGGAAGAAAAATTGATGGTCGGTTTGTTAATTTTCTTCTGTGGATTTGCCCTGACTTCGATACTCCTCACAGTCAATATAGGTAGCCATTTTTAAATTAACTGTACCATTTTAAAGTGCTGGAATTGGGGTTGTGATGAATTCCTACCCTCAAATTATGGATTAAATTACTAAATGTTTTTCAGCAGCATGCCTATGTGGGTTTTGATTATAATATTCCAGTCAACCATATCTTGTCTTTATAAAAAAAAAAAAGAAGTTTCACTTACATCAATCAAAACATAATACACCTTGTTCACCAAGAAATATGACTTCAATATGTGAAATTATTGCTTTTGTCATCTTGATGATACTTGCTAAGTAATCCTTATTATTGTACAGTTTGCAGGTCAAAATCAGTGTTGTGTTGGCTTTATCAAACTCCCATCAATTGATCTACTGTTCTGCTAAACTGACAACTCTCTATGTCTTATACCTGAACTAGCCCACATTTCCCAAGTCCACCAATAATTTCCTCGTGAAACATCAGGAACCACTAATGTTAGAAATTGGCAACAACCCTGCTAGGGCTTTCACGTTGTCCGATCTAAAAAAAACAAAAAGAGACACTTGTCTGTACTTTAATTGTAATAAGATTTCATTTTAAAATGAGGGAGAGTGGCTACATCTGAAATGCTTTTGTGTGTCACATCTTGCCTTGACGTGCCTGTTACGCAGTTTTTCAGGTGAGTATCTTGCCACCAAAAGTTTGGGATCATTGCTACAATGGTCACATCTTAGACGTGCCTGGTAAGACTTTAAGTCTGTCAAATACTTAGGCACAAAGGAGTTATACCCATATAATGTCTTTCGCTAAATACGATGATTCTGTGTCAGAAGAAGTGTCCATGGGTTCAGCTCTTCTTTGCTTCCGAGCCACATGATATTTCTTGTAAATGGTGCTGTCTATAAGATCACCTGCCACCGGTCTTCTTTCCAAGACTTCTTGGCACGTGAAGTGAGTCCCCCCACATTATCTTGACTGCTTGATGGCTCATAGTTTTTCTTTATTCTTCTGAATTCAGCAAGTAAGTCACATAGGGTATGTCTGCAGTGGTTGTCTTGGCTGAGATTGTCATGCATGGAAGGCTATTGTAGCGTACTCATTTGTTTTATTCATCATTTGTTGCTGTGACTTGAACTCAGTATCTGTAGGTATCAAGGCACTACCTACCCAAGTTAATGAAGGCATCTGGGGCATTCCAAATTTATGACACCAAGTGAAAAATCTGCTGTTTAATGAGTCACTGTTTTCAGTACAAATCTCAGGAAGGATGCCTCTTTGGGTTACTTAGGTTCCCACAGTCTCTGCTCTTGATGTCAATCTTGGCACTATGCTACAGACATGTGACAGGTAACCTTATCTGTGCAATCGGTGCCTAAAAATAGTTTAATCGAAGAGGACAGCTGTGCTGATAACATCCCTAATGGTATCACACCTTCGAATGTGTGAGTAACTAAGTTGGAGAAAAGCATCTGTGAGTGCACACATTAATGGACAACTATAGACATATCAGTACAATACAAGACAGCTGCAGGTGCTCTTCTATCACATTCTCAAGTTTCTGAAATTATTAGTTAATTTCCAGTCACCAGGTGGTATTGATTAACAACAAAAAACTTTCCCTCGAAAAGGGTGTTTGGGATGAAACCCTGCTTCACTAAGGCTTTTTTTTTGCATTCATCTTTTTGTAACACTGTTGGGACTGGGATTACCTGTTTGTCCAGGGTTCTCAACCACTTGACCATTGTATGACTGATTTTATTTGTTATATTTTTTTTAATAACCAACCTTTATTCTGGAAAGGCACTGCCCACCTACACACTTTGTACCGGACATTGACGCTTTGCATAGAGAAAACTTCACCGCACAGTATACAACCCCAGAGGTCGAGAAACAAGCACCCCATAGATAGACACCAAGAAAACATGTGATAGTCAACGTCCCTGATAGGCCTTTGCAACCTCATTTTTATTAGAGGTGTGATCTTGTGAAAAACATATTTCAGTATAATATATTTGAACTGTGAAACCCTGTCCATGGGACATACATAGTCAAACTAAGCTAGATTTTAACCCTGATTAATTAGACAGCAGTAGGATCGAGGAGATGTCTGGGGAGATCATTAACACGTTAATTTTATAAGGTCATGCAGACTGATAATGTCACCAGATGTTGTGACAGTAAGAGATACGATTTTTGTGGCTGTTTAATTGGAAATCATAATTGAACCATTTTTTCCAACTGGATGGCTGGTGTAACGCCTTTGGAAGTGGCTTATACATATTCAGATGCTGCGCGCCACATGTTTATCATTTTATTTATATTCTTTTTATTGAATCATCACGTCTTACAACCTTGAAAAATAACATTTAGAGGATGCCTAACAGTATGTACCAGATTCCCAATGCAATAGGTGTTTAGAGTGAAATCGGCAAATATTTCTAAACAGGCAACTGGAGTATAGTGCAAAAATGCACAATAAGCAGTGAGAGATCAGATTCCCACAGAAGAAACGCTCCTACTAGAAAGAATACACAACCCTCTTAACCATCAGTAGAAATTATCGCTCAGCTGAATATCTTGATGTCTTAAATAAAAGATGTTGCTATTCCATTAGGCAGGACCATTTGATAAAGACATCTCGGTAAGAAGAGTGACTGTAGGCATAACACTCAAGTTTTTAACTAATTTGCATGTCGAAGCAAATGTGAAATGAGGAAATAACCCTAAAGTCTTTTTTAAATAACACTAAATATATAATATGCACAGATTTCTGGATGAAATCTGGAAAGTGTATTGTTTGCAAAATGTGGAGAAATGGTGGGCTATGTCAAGAATGACTCATCACATCAGCCACAGAAGTTAGAGGAGGATTCCACCTCTTATGGAAGGGTTTCCCCCAGCCTCTGGCTGCCAGGAGCTGCTCTGTACACAGTAGAGCTCTGAGCACACTTAAATCTAGAATCCAATTTCTAGCTGTCCTCACCACTTGTGAGATTCAACCATGAGAGAGTGGTAGTCCTTATCCATACATGTGGTGGTCTTACTCAGTAAGAGTGGGACTTGTGGTTTCTGAGATATCCCCTTAACATACAACTGTCAAATAGACTTTCCGGCTCCTTCCCAGCTGTTGGTTTTGTCGTTCCGGTTGATTGAAGATTGTGCCCTATGACTGTGTCTTCCACAAGGTCTGATAGAGTACTAGTGATGGGTCTTTCAGTTGCGCCTTGTACAATTGCTACTGTTGGTGAGTGGCCTGGGATACACAACTTGCTTTCAACTATGTGATGTTAAAGGGTAGTTTAGGGATAGTGTTCTTCATGTGATGAGTGTAGACTGGGGCCTTTTCAGAAATGCATTGACAGATAATACATCGATAATTCATTGATAAGGCATTGAGGGGCGCAAGAGAAGTTACTAGTAGGTAGTCATACATCCTCAGACTATGTGAGATGACATCACAGGGTTAGATTCCACCAACCACTTGCTGCTCTTTTGTGAATGGGTTGCAAACATGATAGTTGAGATTTTAGAAGGACTGGATAGAATGAAGGGATGGAGACTGACTGAGCACCAATAACGACTTTCAAAACTGGGGTACGCTTTTTCACATGGGTGAAGAATCAGTGCAGAATTCAGAAATGGTTTTGACAGGATCTCACACTTTTCCGACCTTCTAGTGCCATTGCTTGGCTCGTTGGACTTTAGTATTGGGTAATCGTTTAGTGATACAATGTGCTTAGTTAAGGGGGCTAAAATCTGTTATTGTCTTTGTGCCAGAAATACAATTTTATTCAGATCCTTTGAGCTTAGAATAGCTGGGAAGCTTATGGTGCTCTTTTGTTTACACCATTTGCACTAAGCGTGACCAGATGATAAATGTGTGTTGTTGGAATAAGAGACAATTGTGTAGTTATTTATCCACTTATCTCTATTTTGAAAGACTCCAATGCTTGTCTTGTTTGCACATTGGGTTAGCTAGCCCATTTTGGTGAGCTAGCAGTGTACGAAACAGAGTTCATGCACTATGAATCTCCTGGGGAAGAGTGTTTACTGGGTAGAGTGATGGAATAACTGTTTAGCGGATGTAAATTTGTTTTGTGAGTGCTGGTGTGGTACAGATGGGTGTGATCATAGTCTGTTGAATAAGGAATACAGACTATATATGTGGCCTGAGGGTAGGCTTGACTTTAGTGGCCTCCAGCACTATATTATTACTGATAATTTTGAATCCTCTAGTTATTAATGTCTTAGAAACATTAAAGTACCTGCAGGCCTACCTCACCCATCTCAGACACGCATCCAAATTTAGAACATTGGAATGTTGGGTACTCTTTGTAGGGTAAATGCTTGGCAGGGGGAATTATGACTGAAAAGGCCTCCTTCATCAACATTCCAGTGCCAGTCTTTGTTTCTCTGTGTACATTTTACTCTAAGTGGATGGATTATTGTAATAACTTTATCGCCATTCTGCCCATTGTTACAGGCCAACTCCCTTATTACACGCCTAATCCGCTCCTATGGTCTTTAAAAACTAGTATAGTCCATGACAGCAGGCTATAATGGCGCAAAATTATTATAAACAAGCAAGCTGTATTCTTAAGAGGGCAGTGCGTCCCGAAGAAAGCTCAAAAACTCCTCGTCTCATCTTGATTTCATCTATTAGGTGCCTCTTGGGACGTGATCAGTAGCAATTTTGAGCATGGTTAGTACTATTCTGTAATGGCACAGATGAGATTAAAAACAATAGCATAGAATGAGTCCAAGTGATCAATCTGTATCCAAGCTTCTCTATCTGCCAATTATGCTCTTTCTTATTTACCCTCTTCAAGTTGCATCATTTTAGAGGCACACAGATGCTTGTTTAACGCATGCATTTGCATACAAAATGACAGGGTCCAGCAGCCGTATCATCATGCTTATTTTTTCCATTCCTTTTTTTATCTTTCCGTCATGCTGCACAGCATGAATAAAAAAGACATTGGCAGAACCAATAGCTCTCAAAGGCGAGAGCTATTGACTTTGCCAATGAATGATCTGTCTGTAATGTGTGCCAGTGATATCATTTTAAAGATACAGTGATAGTATTGTCAGTGAGAAGTTTCAAAGTCTTGGATTATTATGATGATCTTGTGATTTGGAGTCTTTGATTGATGGTATGACGCAGATGTTTGAGAATTTGCTGCTGTTTGTATTGGCAGCTTCCCATCTTTGTTAAAAATCTTTTAGTTGGTTTTGAATTTGACTTGAATTGTATATGTTTTAGTCAATTGTTAAGTTGAGTCTGCGTTTCCATTTACACTGTAGGATTTCCTAATTTATAAGCACCTAATTTATACAAAGGTTACTTCATGTGTCTCCAGTTTGCTGTCATTGAAATGTGTAAGCAGTATTCTATGATTGAATGGATAAACTCTTCTACACCATTTTCGTCTATGGACCTTAGCGTTTCCATGTTGTTCAGGCAGAAATCAATGATTTTCTGTGTTAATCTTAACTGTAGAATGGGTTTTGCTCTTTGATTTTTGTTGTTGTTTCTAAATCTATTGCCAACGGCTTTAAATATCTATGTAGGTATTATGCTTCCCTCTTCAATTTGTTCTGTGTTAATCTTAATTGTAGACTGGGTTTTGCTCTTTGATTTTTTTGTTGTTGTTGTTTCTGTGGGAATCTGATCTCTCACTGCTTATTGTGCATTTTGGCACTATACTCCAGTTGCCTGTTTAGAAATATTTGCTGATTTCACTCTAAACACCTATTGCATTGGGAACCTTGTCAATAGATATTGCCAACTGCTTTCATTTCTATATAGGTATTATGCTCCCCTCTTCAATTTGTTCCTACGTTTTCGTATGCTGATTTTTCCTTTAGCACGCTATGGCTGTCTTTGAAAAATGAAAATAAGTTATCTTTAGGTTTCATAGGCCCTGTACTTTAAGCGTTCTCTGTGTACACATTTTGTCTGTCATACTTTTTCATCATTTAAAACAAAGCGTTATTTTCAATATAGAAGATTAGTTACCTTTTAAGTGTTGAATTTTCACATTCTATTTGTGATAATAGCACACACAATGATAGTGATTCCATTAAAATGTATTAACTGTAGAATATCAAAAACCATTGTGCCAATGTTATTTTTTTATTTTGTACATAGTTGTCTTTCATTATTACTTGTTTGAACTAACTGATATCCTTTGTACTTGTGATATCTGTTAAGGTCAGGAAATCCAGATCCTTTATGTGATCTTGCCTATGGAATACAAGCTTTCATTTTCCTTCCTCCCAGAATGTTTTAGGGGTGGTTTTTTTTTTTGGGGGGGGGGGGGGTATGAATTTAGTATGAGGCAAGGGACTACAGGTCCAATAATATATTTTTTTAGCAAATGTGTTTGATCCCGTAATCATATATTTAGATGTTGCTATCATTAGACATAGTTTCTTACTTTAGGAACAAATGTGCTCATATACCTTGTTACAATGTTAATGATTTCATTTTTAGCTCTAAATTGGTTACGCAGTATCTTTCTATCTATCTCCTTTGGAAACATTTTTAAAAGCTCCTCTTGAGAGGAGCACTAAACGATATGCATTCAAAGTTATTTCAATCCCAGCTTTTAGTTGAACTTTAATTTGTTGTAACAGTTTAGGTCTCAACAAAAAGGGTTTTGCAAGAAAAATAATTTTATGGTCTGTATAGTGAAGTATGATATATTATTTATCACCTAAATATTTTCTTTTAATTTCGGTATGTAAGTATGTAGTAGACAAATTATTTATGGTTGTTATGGAAGTGGTGTTAAGGATTTTTTTCATTGGATTTTCATTGATTTTTTTAATGCAGCAATATTTATCTTTTGTTGTGTTAGATTGAATTTGCTGTGCTGGAACACAGTTATTGGATCTTAAATGTGGGTATTTTAGTGTTGACTAGATTCACAGTTATTAAAAGCCTCTACAGGATTCAGGTTCAAATCAGTTGTCATGTGTGACTGGTTTACATGATATAAATTGGTATGTTGTCCTCCATATCCTGTAATATACATACATTTTTCTTTTGAACAACCCTTTGAGCTTTCTCTATTTTTTTTTTTTTTTCTGTCAGCTCACTTCTTTCAGGTGCTGAATGATTTCACAATATATATATTTTGAACTCCCCTGCAAACAGTTAGGTTGATTGCATTTATCCATTGTAGGCCATCATATAATACTAGGATAACAGAAAAGGCTGTTTTAAGGAACACCACTCTATCATGACTGAGGTGTGTGAGTTTTGAATCATGGTATTTTGCCTCTCATTAGTTTGATGTTTGCCATATTATAGCTGACTGAGGATTCCTTCTCGCCGTAATCTACCTCAATGTTCTTTGAATCGTGGTTTAAAAGACAATTTTCTCCTAATTTGTAAAGTATAACTGGTCTTGTCACTTGTGTGCTTCCCTCCTTCAGCTTCAAAACCAGAGTGAACTCCGTGCCCCCACAGCAGAGAAAGCTGCATTCTTTTTGGATGCCGCCATCGCCTCACGCAAGGGCAGTCAGCGGGACTGTGATGAGGAGGACCATCGGAACTCGCACATGCTGTTCACACTGCACATTTACCAGTACCGGATGGAGAAGAGCGGGAAAGGTGGCAGTGAGTACCTCAGTTTCTACAACCTTCATTCAAGACACAGCAGAAAGGCTCACAGTCTAATTGGATGAATACTTGAATTACCTATGAGGAAACTCAGTTATGTAATGCACAGCTGCAGTATAGAATATGACTGGGGGGATGTGAACTGAAAGCCTTCAGCTGCCATGAAAATGTGGAGAGGAAAGCAGGTTATAACAATTTCACTAACCGAAGATAAATTCAGTTGATAGCAAACAGAATTTCTGAAATAGTTCATGTGGTGTATTTTTGTGTTTAAGTGTGCTCATCAGATTATATGGCCTCCACTCTAACTTGCTTCAGTCATACTTAGAAGCACTCATTTTACTTCACATGCCGTGGTCACTAAATGTTAGTCAAAGTCTGCTACACTGGACCTTATCCACAAAACATTTTTGACACCGAAGTGTTATATACTCGTTTACAAATTGTTAAATGTTTGATTAGGGAAAAGGTAGAATGAAACAGAAAGGAAATAATTCTAATTTCCTAATTCTATGCATAAGTAAGTTAAATAATGACTCTAATTACAAAAATGACCTGTATGCTAGCTATCGTTGTGAACTCCAAATTTTTTTTGTGAGTGTCTGCCTAATGTGTAGACTGCACATAATTAGATTAGATGCTGAAAGAGATGGTTTTGAATTAGTAAAATATAACTTGCTCATATGTAGGCAAATCACTCAAATTGAGTCAGTTATTACTTTTTGGGAAACCCTTGGTGGATCTGACTGCCAAGGTTCTGTATCCATGTGATGATACGGTTGTCTTAGGGAAACCTAGAGGAACATGTATCCAGATCTTTATGCACTTGTAAGAAATCGCATAGAGCTCAGGATATGTGGTGTTGGGTACAATATTGTCCGTAATGGACATGCTTGATTAAAATGGGTAACTATAGTTAATACAACTATAGAATTTCACTGTAGATGTCCTTGATGTGATGCTTGAGAACATGTTTTACAGGGAGGATTCCTTCCAAGTCTAAAGTGAATCATGAGATACTGGTTCTGAGAGCATGAGATGTTGACAAGTGTTCATTGATCTTACCTTAGGACTAAGTAAACTGTATTCTAGGTCATTAAATTGCAAAATTCTACGCATTCTTAGCAGCATTCTTTATATTCAGTGGCAGGTAGTGTGCTGTTGTTGGAAGGACAAATTTTATATAAGGCGAAACATGATGTTATGGGCCAGTTACATGCACTGGTACATTGATCCATTTTATTGAGGAACGGGCAGACTGGAACCGACAAGGAAATGAGCAGAGGGCTGGCTTTTGGGCCTACTGATGTTCACACTGACAGTGGTGCTGATGAAAGGAACATCTGGATGATATGTACAAATCTCTCATCTACTAAACCTTTAGAAAGCCTGTCATTACTGTTGCAAATAGTCAAAATTTTGTGGTTGTCCTTTAACTAGTATATGTGGTTATTTCCTAAAACAATCACTGCTCTGTAATTTTATGTGCTTTAAAAAAATACTTTTTACTTAACAAAAGCATTCAAAGCACACCCTGACAGAAATACTATAAGATGGAGAACTTCATAGCACCGAGATGCATTTTAGCGCAATATTACATAGTTGTAGTTGTGTGTCATTTTGTGTCTTATCTTTTCGCCTCATTCTTCTCTTTTGTGACTTCAATAGCTATTCTTCATTCTTTGTCTGCATCGACTAAACAGGACTGACCACTGCAAAAAACAGAGCACCTTTCTGGTCTGTTGTATTATTTAACAGCACTAGTTCCATTTTGCAGCGTTTCTATTTGCAGCATAAGTGCTATTTCTGGCCACCAAAAATCGAAGTGTATATTTTGTTTACATAGCCGTACCATGAATAGTGATTATCTTTTTTTTTTTTTTTTCTGTTATATTTTTTGTTTTGGTGGTGCATAACGGCACTAGCAACCATACATACAGCAAACTAGCATACAATAGCGTTGTGTAATTTGATGCCAAATAGAAAATGGATGCAAATTGACAGCACTGGGTAGGTTCATTAATTCTGCTGCTCCATCATTTTTTGGGCCCACACTTACCATATATCTTCGTCCAATGAACCTTTCTTCTCCGCACTGAGGGGTTGGGTAAAAGAGTGTTTCATCAATCAATATCAATTAACAGTTCAACCTATTTGGCTACACAATGAGGACCAGGAATAGGTAGCTAAGGTTAAGAAGGTTTATTACATTCATAATCAAATTAAGATACACAACTCTTAAATCCATGCTATAAAAGTACAAAATAGCAACAGGCAGGCCCAATCTAATGAAGAAATTGAGACTGACTCATATTAGGTAAGCAATCAATTCAGTCACAGTAATACAAAAGATCAAAATGAGTATTTGATGCTGAAAGAAGGGTCGCAGGTTTTGTTGTCCATACATGGATACATCTAAATCACCTAATATAAAGTTCCAGCAAAAGGAATGGTTCTAAGAATCTAAAGAATCTCAGAACTCGGGCGTCTCCTTAAAGGGAATAAGAACAAGGCACAGGAAAATAAGTAGGAAAGGTGTCAGCATTTCAGAAGCTCGGTCAAGAGTCTTCTTGGGTCAGGTGAGTAAGTGTAAGCCTAAGCCACATTCAGCAAGGATTAAAGGAAAGCATAGAAGTCTAAATCTCTCAAAGTCCAGGGGAAGTGCTTAAGCATTATGGGGAAGGTCTCTGAAAGGATCCCGAAAGGATCCAGAAAGAATTTGCATCGCTAATGAGTGAACACTAAATTATAACACACAAGAATCTTCTTGGGCAACACCCCTCTGTCTGTATTATCAGGGGTCTATTGTCTTTCTCCAATTCTCACGGTGTAGACTGCAACAATTTCAAAATGTCCCACACCAGACATGGGAACGACATTGTCTTCTCATGCACACACCAGGTTGAATCATTGCTGAATAGGCCTTTCAGTTAACACTCTGGTTCCCCATGTTCTTTCGTCACGGTCTTCTACTTAGGCTCTTTCTCTATCTCTACTACAGTAATGTATTGATTCTACAACTTACAATGCATGTGAATCGCTTTAAGAATTGTCACGTTAGCAGAAAATGAAAACCAGCATTAATGCAACAGGAAGAATTATAGGCCTAAATTGTCAACTTAAAATATTAGCAATAGTGCACATTTAATATGCGTGTTCACATTTAAACACCAACGAATATGAATGACCAGTATATTAGGTTCACATTATATAAAGCAGATAAATACAGTAAATCATTTGAATAATCATGTGCAAGAATTACATTTAAATCAAGTATATGAAAAATTATTGCACACATTACATACGCTTATCGTTTCTAGTGTAATCACATTCTACATATGAGGATGGTTAGTTTCCAGTTATCTAAACAGTAAATGTCATTCAGTGTATTAAAGCACACATGAAAGTCGAATTTCATCTTTACAATGAGTGCATTTCTACTAAGTATGGATGGTTTATTAATTTCTCATGAAATACGATTAAACACATAGATTGAGTAAATTCACTAATCTTACATTAAATGCACTTTAGTAATAATATCAACTGCAACACTTATTTTAATATCATTAGACGATAGAAGAATCAAGTGACAAATGCACATTCATGTATGTGTTATGAAGTTATGATGTAGTTGTGACGTGTAAAGGACGGGCAAATTTGCACTCCACCACTGCCTTTGAAATTTAGTAAGTTTGCTCTGGCAACAGATATCAAGTAAATGCTTTTAAAAAATATGTGTTTCCAAACTTTACAATGTGTAATTAATTTATAAAGCGTAACACTTTAAATGCTTTTTCCAAAGATGGCCTCCTTTGTACACCATAGCAGGATTTAGTTCTTTTGCTTCATCAAGGATATCTATCATACTGGTAAATCACGCACTGCTAATGTGTAATCTAATGTGCTCTATCTCTTTGCCTCCTATGCAGTGTCCGGAGGCCGCAGCCGCCTCCACCTCATTGACTTGGGAAGCTGTGTGAAGGTGCTGAGCAAGAGCCGGGACGGAGGTTCGGGTCTTTGCCTCTCGCTGTCTGCGTTGGGCAATGTCATCCTTGCCCTTGTGAATGGCAGCAAGCACATCCCATACAAGTAAGTGAGGGAAAGTTACACATCCCAATGAGCACAGAACAGGGAAACAATTGAAAGGAGCAGACTATCTTTTTACTCTGCCTGCCTAATGCCTGAATTAAATTGGAGACAAAGCATGTTCTAGCTACTTTAGTATGCATTACATAAAATAAAACGATTTCAAATGCTATATTATAAAATAATGTGGGGGAATTGTCCCACACTGATTTTATCTTTTCAGGATCATGGAAGATTGTGTTGTCTGACTCTGCGTTAGATAACAAGACATGGTTACTGCAATTTATTTTACTCTGTATCAGATTATGGGACACTACTCAGATTGCGTAATGACGTATTATGTTACATAAGGAAATTACTCAGTACTGTATTCTTTAGTGGATTATAGTTTACATTTTATTGCATATCTCTCCTTTACCATGCATCATTTCACAAAAGGTGATTATGATCATTAGTGTTTGCTACGTTTGATTCTGGAAAGTGATTATGCCAATTACTTTCCTCTGCTGTGTTAAAGAAAGAATTGCCTTGATTACTTTACTGTGCATTATGTTCAAGGAGATTACGCTGTGTACTTTACCATGTGTTTGATTATATAAACCTTTGTAAGGAAAATGCATGCCCTTGTTCGCAAATGGATTCAAAATCTTCCATTGAAGTCATTGAACACTACAAATATGAGAGTACGCTAGCATCTACACTTCCTACTGCCAAATCCTCTTACTACGAAAAGATAATCAATTCTCCGTACTCCGACCATTACCAATTTTCCTGCACTTTACTCTTTTATCTCTCCTTGCACACCTGCTAATCAACCCCCCTCAGCAGTAGACTTTGTCTCTTATTTCTCTTCTTACAGGTTTTTTTAGAGTTATTTAAAACTCTCCCCAGCAGTCCTCCTCCAACCACTATTTATCTGCCTTCCCACTAGCCCTATTAAACTCTGATCCTTAACTCGCACATCTCCTGCTAAACTCCTTAGTGCTCCATAACCTTATAAAGGAACTCTACTCGGCCTTCGGTCTTGTTCCTCTGTATCATGGCTACTCACAAACGTTTGCCCAAGGGCTACAAAGTATGGTCTGTGGTGTGACTAGGGCTGCACTGATGCAAGCAGGGTGGCAGTAGGAGGTCCAGGTGGGTCAAGGATTGTGTAAGGTGGTCATAGGGGAAGTGAAGCATGTACATCTAGTGGCTAAATTTCACAATGTGAAACCAGAAAACCTGGGATCAATCTCAGCTTTCCCCTTGACCAAACTGAGTGATCCTAGGCAATTATGTTTTTTCACTTTGCCTCCTTTTTCTTCATTGTGACTTATAAGAGGACCTCGAAATACATGAGTTCAGAATATACACTGTAAAATACCTTCTCCTGTGTTTGCTTATAATGTTGTCCACATATATTAGCAACCTAGGCTACCCAGAGGGTGCCATTGCAGCTGCGTTGCCTCTTAGTTCACTACTGGCATTGTTGTCAGGTTGGGGTGGAGAAGCACAATTGTTTCTAAATTCATGTTTGAAAACTTTCACGTAAAAAATAATCCTATTTTTACACATTTGTTGCAAGATGTCTTTAAAAATAAAGGTGTTCCTTAAGTTAAGTGGTGCAAGGCACAACCGTAATAATTTCATAACTTCAGCTAGCCTGCAAGTAATTGCTTACCCGTTTAGCATGTTTTACTGATTAGTGTCAGCAAGTAAACAGCAGCCTGTGCTGTTGACGGGGGGCGCATGTAAAGGTCATTAGGGCTGCAAGCGTGCCCTGGGCTGTGCTTTGATTATCACTGCTCCAAATGGTCATGGAACTCGTCAGTGATTTGTAATATCCTTATAATGTACAGCAGGGCGTACTTTTTCCCACATACATGTACCAACTCATAGCGCTTCTGTTTTATGTGCTGTTTTCATACTGGTTTCCTGTCGGAATGCTTCTACCACAAGCAAATAATGAAATAAATACTTTTACAATTACTCTAATCATTCAACCGTTTTCTGTGTTGCAAGAAGATTACTGTCACTGCTTTACTCTGCATTAGATGACAGAAAGGGATTACACCATAAAATGTATCCTGAATCAGATTACAGAAGATGAATTACTTAACATAAAATGAGATTACAGAAGGAGAAAACACAAATTATTTCATTCTGCTTTAGATGACAGTAGATTCAGACACACAGTAGAGGTTCAACCTTGGTAGGGGCAACGGAAACTGCCCTCACCCACTGTCAGATCAGCGTTTGGTATAAAAAATACAACCATCAATCACACATACAATGCATACATTCACTGTACAGGTAAAGCAGAGAACAGCCAATGCCAGCTTCAACCACACACAAAGCACATATATTAGCAATACAAGCCTTACTCTACTCCAACAGCACAGGCAAGGCAACATTTTCAGCAGTGTAGTTTTCCCCATACACAGCACATGGTAAACATGAGTAAAAATTGTTCAGGATTTGTACTTTGACAATGTTTGTTTCTGTGCTTGAGACCATTATTGGTACGTCCATATAGGTATTTGATGAAGGAACCTGTTGGGCTTCTTCGGACAACTGTACCCTCTGGCAAAACAAAAGCAAATGGCAATGTCATTTGGCAATGTTTCCTTCACATAGTGCTTTATGCAGATCCTTAACTAGCTGCAGCCAGGCACTATAAAGCATAATACATCACTAAACAATACACTAATCTAGTCTACCCTCACATAAACAACATAACCCCCCCCACACATATAAATATTTACCATCGACTCTGATTCCAGTCAATGTGTATCTCAGAATGTGAAAAAGGCACTCAAATTCCAAAAGTGCTATGTACCCATACAGATGGTAGGAATATGCCGCATAAATACTCGCAACAGAACAGATGGGGATCGTCATTTATTTCAGTGTATATACACCCCGCAGCGCTGTATGATTCACTCATAAGCACTTCTTCCTTCTGTGAAGGAAGCAAATCGAATTGGGTGGTGTGAACTTCATGTCAACTATGTGGACAGTTGTAGACATGGTTGATCATTAATATTCACTGTACCGTAGAGGGCAATGCCTTTCACAGGAAACGGGCCATCGCCATCTTACTGTGCATAGGTAGAAATACATTGACCATGTTGTAGATCGTTTGTTACTAGTTAGCTGTTAGCAATGTTTATCATTTTGGCTCACAACCACAGTTCGAGTTTGATGTGTTTATATTATTTAAATACAACAAGACCGTACTCAGTTCAGCCATTTTACCTCACCCGCGTGCTCTGGATAAGAAGGGGTTGGCTGGCAGCCCAGCTGAACCCGCAATGAATCTTGAGGTTTAGTAAATTAGACACTACATGGATCTAAAGAAGTTTCTAATTGTATGGCATAAACAAGGACATGATATGGGCAGCCGCGGCCACTGCAGGTAAGAGTGGTGGGGGCGATTTCAAGAGACGACCACGAGGGAAAATTAATTATTTATTTGATTTTCCCTCATGGTCGTCTCTCGAAATACCGCCACCCTCCCGCCCGGCCCCACCGCTCTTACCTGCCGGGCCGCTAGTGAATATGGGCCCATGACAGGCAGGGGTGAAGTGGCCGCCCGAACTTGAGGGTGGAGGTTCCACTTAGCCCTAGTCCCTTGTATCTCTGTAAGGCCATCATCATTAGATGAATTACAGTGACAGCTCAACGATTTACAGGCCATCCTTATGTGTAAAATTAGTTGGCACAACAACCACCTAATTATGACTACAGGGCTAAGCCATTTTCCGGTGTAAACTGCAGTTTTCACACAAAAAAGAAATTATAGGATAGATGTAAATAGCACAGGACACTGGAGTTTTGTCCCCTGCAATTTGTATGCAGTTCCAGATTACGCGCCACTGGACTGACAGATATTGTGCACAACTTGTGTGTAAATCGCCATAATGAAGGGTGTAACTTTGATTTGGGTGTTAATTGTGCACCTGCTAATTACCACACACTCTGGCAGCGGAGGGTTGCCTGGACAATAAACACTGGTGAATGTGCCAGCAATATAGCCAGGGCCCCAGTATTGTTGTCAGTGCCTAGGCTACTGCATGAGCTGAATGCTGATAAGTACTAAATGCCATTGGTGGCAACCTTCATGCTCCATCCAAAAGTGCTGTTAAATGCATCTGCACAAAAAATGTACTTATGTTATTTCTATAATGCCACGTTACAGTTGTACGCATTCTGATAGTGTGTGCGGACCTTTTATGGGCACTCTGATTCCACCATGGGATTAATTTCTGATTTTTGTATGATATTGTATGTTGCAAACATTGACCTTCATTTATCATATATGACAGCTCTGACGGTTGCTGATGCTCCAATTCAGGCCGCTACCAGGACATCCAAGGAGATGCTAGTATTGCTTTTCAGCATTGCTTTGCACGTCTTGTGGGACATAAATGCATGCAATTAGGTGCGCTGCATCACCCATTCCTTGCAGGGGGAGAGGTATTGTGGACAAATACTGCGTACCAGAGCCACAAAGCCATATTCACTCCTAATCAGCGGCGGGCGGCTCAGGTAAGCACGGTGAGGCAGGGCGCGGCGAGGAGGGGCAGGGCGCGGCTGAGGGGAGCCGACGAATGACAGAATAGGTATTATTTATTTATTTAATTATACCTATTCCGTCGTCTGCCGACTCCACCCCCCCATGCTGCCTTGGGCCTGCCCCACTCACCGCTTTTACCTGTGCGGGCCGCTGCTGCTCCTAATTAAGTTCGCTGCTAGGAGATTCAAAGGAGATGCTAGTTCCTTTAGCAAAAAGAACAATTTATGGATGGAATGCTGAACAATGTCAAACATTCACCTCCAGTAGAGAGATCTGGGCCTAAATCCATCATTTTTCCTTTCAGTATCATTTCGGACGTTGAAATGTAGCGGTATGAAAAACATATTTCATAGGGAACCCAAAAATATGGGAAAAATTTCAAGAGTGGCTGTGAAATATGGATTTCATCATCATAATGACACCCCCCAAACCACTCTGCAGTGCTTTAACATTGTCAGTATTATAGGGATTGTGCAGTACGAAGGAACAAACTATGTGGCATGGACATTGCTTAATTTGTAAACAAAAAATAAGTGCCAGGGCCCTAGACCGAGTGCCACTGTAGCATGCACCATCCACTGGCCCTGCCAGTGCAGCTAATCACAGTACCAACACAACTACTAACCATTACGCTCCTACAAATGTGTCAGTTCAGACTAATCCAGGCCCCTCAAGCCATAGCAATGGCTTGGTCGCCAATTATTATTCATTTTAATGTAAATTGAATTAACCCCTTCAGTGCCCATGACGAGCTGGACTCGTCATGGGCCGCGGTGGCGCTGTGCCCATGACGAGTCCAGCTCGTCATAGACCCCGCCCGCTAATGCAACGGCCGGCACTGGGCGGGGAAAGGGGCGGGCACTGAAGGGGTTAATAAAAAACTGTTGTTGTGCTCATCCTTAAATTAAACAGAGAGTGCCACAATGTGTGAGACTCTCAAAAGTGAGGGTGTTGACAATTTAGCGCATAGCACCGCAAACCAATAGCTCAAATTAAGCGCTGGGCATGGTTATCTAACTTATGCAGCAAACTGTACAAATTATGCTGTACACTCTTTATCAGTATTATTTTTATACATTTGAAATAGAAAGAACATTTTGGTGAAATTTGCAAATTATGTAGCAAATGCAGCAAACCCATAACTCTGCTGTAAATGCTGCAGCCACACAATCGCCGAAATCTTTTGTGTCTCACCATTGTCCATTGTTTTTATTAACAGCTTATTCAAGAAAGGTAAACAAAGCCTTACATTCTAATTCCAATTAATACCGATTGCTAGCTGTACTTTGAAGAACATAGTTTTTGTAACCTAACTTCCCAGAAAGAAACATGTAATATAAAAAATACATGAAATGTGTCATTATAATATGGGCCTATATTGCCTTATCACCTTTGGTCTCATGGTTTATGATGCACTTCCTGGTAATACTGGACCATATTGGACCTGTGTTTTATAAAAAGTCCCTTTCCCATGTTTATTCCCATAGCGATTTAGACACGACTACAGCCCGAACCGCTGAATGGAATTACACCAAATTTGGTAGAAAGGTAGATCTTGGTACAGAAAACAACCTTTTGTGATTTGGAGTAAATCCGTTCAGTCGTTTTCGAGATATTAACACACGCACACAGAGCCGCTGAGACACACTTGGAAACTTTTATGTTCCTGAGTTTCCACAACAAGGAGCCAGCTCTCCTTGGGCCCTTGGGGACAAGTTACTTCAGGACACAGCACACAGCAAAGTCCTTTCAAGCAGGGGGACACAGCACACAGCAAAGTATCTTAGCTTCTCCTTGGTTAAATCAGCAAACTGCAGGCCAGCCCCAGAACACACAGCAAGGATCAGTCCTTTTCTTCAGTCTCTTCAGCTGTTCTTCCTTGGCAGAGGTTCCTCTTGACCACAAAGTAGTTTCAATCCTTTTCAGTATTGATCAGTCCAACGTTCAGGGGTTTCAGCTCTCATAGTTATACCCCTAAATGTCTTTGAAGTCTTTGTGTTCAGGGGGCACTGACCCCTGTCCAAACCAGTTCTGGGTGTCTCCCTGCCAGTGACACCTTCTTCCTTTGATAGTGGGGGTCTGGTTCCTCAATCACTCAGCAGAAGCGGGAGCCATTCTTTTATGGCAGCAGCCCAGGCTTCTTCACCTCCAGGAGCTACTCCTCCCCCCTACACTTCAGATGCAGGACAACCTGTTGCTGTCTCACCTACTCCTCCCCTGGGTCAAGACATTTTCCAGATCCTATCACATTCAAATCCAGTCAATCCACAACCAGGCAGAGACACACAAAAAAGCGTGGTTTCTAAACACACAATTAAAAAACCACCTTCACAAAAAGATGTGTTATTAAATTGTGAGTTCATGCACACTAAACTTCACCTCTCCATCTTAAGCCTATGGGCTCGAAACATATTACACAGCCTTCCCCATTCTGTCCTATGGGCATGATGGCCTTGCAACAGTGAAAAACGAAATGGAGAGTATTTCACTGTTAGGACATGGTACACACCTCAGTACATGTCCTACCTTTCACAGACACTGCACCCTGCCCAGGGGGGGGGGGGTACCTAGGGCCTACCATAGGGGTGTCTGATGTGCATGGAAAGGGAAGGGTAAGGCCTGGCAAGTGGGTGCACTTGTCAGGACAGCATGGCAGTTACCGAACTGCGCGCAGGCACTGCAGTAGCAGGCCTGAGTTCTCTCTTTAGGGCTACTTGTGTGGGTGGCACAATTAGTGCTGCAGGCCCACTAGTAGCATTTGCATTACCAGCCCTGGCACACATAGTGCACTTTACTAGGGACTTTACTAGTAAGGCAAACATACCAATTATGGACAACCAATTACCATAACACTTTATACAGGGAGCACTTGCACTTTGACACTGATCAGCAGTGGCAAAGTGCCTAAAGCATCTACGTCTGCAACAAAATGTCATTAAAAGGTCTAGGAGGAAGGCAAAGGGTTTAAGGAACTTTAGCCACCAAGGGCCAAGTCCAGCACTCACCCTTTATGGAGCAATTTGCCTTCTGATTTAAAATCTTTTCTTCTCTCTGCCTTTTCTGGAAACAGCTTTAAACGTTTCTGTTTTCCAGCAAACCCATTCCTTTCACTACTCTTGCACTCTCCTTCTGATAGCACCAGGAGACCCTTGGGTAGAAGTTTGCAGTCTATAAATGCATATATTATTTGTTATATCATATCAGAGCAAAATATTTGAATCTCGAGGGTGGGCAGGTGTGTTATTTGTTGGCAAGGCTGTGCTGGACTAATGAGTCGGAAGAGCAGTATGCCATACAGCAAGAGGTGATGGAGAAAGCCCAAGCCATTGCTGACTATGAAGTCTGGAGTCAGGAATTTATGATGGCCAGTGTTTATTAAGAAGATATGTTCATTCTCTCTAAACTTGTGTTTTGTGATTGTGGCTGCACGCCCGGTACAGTGTTAAAGGCTGCCTCCCCTGGTGTCAGAAAAATACTTCTGCAAAGTACATGGCTAAACGTGATCTGGAATTATTATTGCACTTAGCTTGCTGTGAGCCCTTGGTTGGAGGTGAGGGAAAGACACTGGTGATTAATAAAGTCATGTTTTGGGGCCCGGTGGATCAATTATTCGATGAGGGTGTTTATTAAAAGCACCAACTAGCTGATAGTCAAGATCTAGGCTGAAAAAAGCAAAACATTGTATCTTAATGCAGGGGTGTCCACCGTAAGTGCAGGAGGGCCGAATACATGCTTAAAAAACAGAAAAATCAGGATAGCTGCTGAAGATAATTTTATACACCATGAATATAAATGGAACTAATTTACGAATAAAGTGGGTATCCTCAATCCCTGGCATAGATTGGAAATCCTGTACCAATGTTGGATATCCGATGTCTAAAGTTTGCATTGCTTAGTTGTCAGCACAGGGCTTCTCTCCTGATAGTGGGGCGTGATGCTTTCACTACTAATATAAAGGGCCACTGGATTTATGCAATTGTGCAGTCACGGTGTTTTCCACACAATTATGGATTTGCCACATCTGCTGCATAATCTACAGATTTTAACTTTTTAAAAAAAATGCTTCTAGCTGAAACGGATCAAAAATTGCTAAAAACGTAGCAACATGTTAAAGGTTGACCGGTCATTTTTCGGTTGCTTATTTCTGCCTTTGAGTGCTAAACTGGCACTAATAAAGAGAAATCTTTCCCAAGGCAATGTTGCCATATGTAAAAATGACAAAATAACTAAGTAATACTATGATAAAATGTGCCGCATTAAGCCACATAATTTGCTTTTTCTTGCCGCATAACTTAGTCAACTACGCAGCATAATTCCAGTGGCCATACTAATTTCCCAGTGAGCGTAGCCGCGTGACAGACGACGTCCAGCAGGTACACAGGTGGCTGTCCACCAGAGGACACCCCTCTGGTAGCGCACGTAGATATTTGAAACATGTTTCCATATGTCCTCGACGTTCGATCAATGGTATGACCGCCGCGCGGCTGATGAGATGGGCTGCTGGCCTCGCAACCACCGTGCAAGTGAAAATCCTGTTCCTCAAATGCTTTTCACTCCTCGCTGTGAGGCGCAGATGGCCCCTCTTATGTTGTGATGGAGTGAGATGAATTGTCGCGTGGAGCCTGCATCACCGCATGACGCAGTGTCACTTCCCTGAATGTAGCTGTCACTTAAGCTATATCTGCATGCTATTAGCGAGAAGTAAGTGTGTCATGTCTGCCAGAGTCGGTATTGTTTAGACGTATCACAATAATTGTTGGAAGGGGGGATTAGCCTAATGATATTGTGGCATTTCTTGAGGGTACGTCACATGTGTAATCAGAATGCCTATCGTGTCTTCCAGTAAGGCCCACATGTCAACTGCTAGCAAAGCTACAGACTTATTACACTGGCATGTCAACATTCTACAGGCAAAATAATTTCTCCGCTTTATAAAGGTTTAAAATACTGACTATTTCAACAAATGGAATCCTTGGTCCTTAAAATGTGGAGGGTGTGCTGTATTTTATTATTATTTTTAAAATCATTTTTCAAATTAGGCATTCAATAGCATTACTCATAACCAGAAAGTATTACATTCAGTACATAACCACCCCCTGTGGGACTCCCTCTGTCGTATTTCAAATGGCAGTTTTGTTCTGCGCCAGTAAGACTTCAAACAATGTTTTTATGACAAAAGCCAGGTCGTTTCCATCCAGGGCCGGCTTTAGCGCTGTTGGCGCCTGGTGCGACAATGTTTGTTGGCGGGTCCCAGTGACCTCCTCCGCCACGGATTTCCTCACTAGTACCATCCTTTAAAAGTGCCCCTTAAATCTCCATAACCACTCTTTTTCAGATACATTAAATTAGTTTTATAGCGCCACTTATACCAGTGTAGGGTGTCAGAGCACTTTACAACACACATGCTATGCCGAGACAATCCATCGTAGGTGTGTAAATCAGTGTATAGGAAATGTTACATAAGACAGAGGACTACAAGGTGCAGGAGTCGCATCTCATCCATACTGGTAGAGAGTATAGTTTAATAGTGCTTGGTCTGAAGCACAAACTCAGAATTTAAAACGTAACACCATGGTTGGGGGTTCTCTTTAATAATATGAATTGATTTATATCCAAATGAACCCTTTTTCCAAGATTAGGATAATGAAAAACTGGGGGAAAAAAATCATAACGCTCCAATCTATACCTTGTAGTTTGCGCGCAACTGTTTGATGACGGTTAATAGCTCACTGTTCTATGTTAGAACTTTAATTTATACGTTGCAAGTAACAAAAGGATCTCTCAGGCAAAAGCCGTAACCCACTGAACTATTTAAATTATATGCACTTTGTGATCTGCATGGCACATGTTCTTTGCAGCAGGCATATTAACCACTGCGCTACCCTACCATGAGTCAAAACTTCCACAAGAGGAACCTTTCATCTCGCTCTAGAAAGAACATTAATCACCGGAGTTATCTTGACATTTTTATTGTTGCCTGAAAATTGCTGGAGGCCAGGAACGCGGCAGCAGGTGCTTTTCAAACTATAATGTACTTGCAAATATGACACCCCCACCCAAAGTCAGCACCTGGTGCAGACTCACCGCCCTATAGCCAACCCTGTTTCCATTTATGCACGTGGGGTCTGGAAGAATTTCACCGAGTCTATTAGAGCCACCCAAACACTGTTCCAGTTTAGGATGGAATCAAAGACTCGCCTCTTTAAAGAACAGTATGTCACAAGATGAGTTACATGGGGACCCCATGTATGTCTCAGCACTCTCCTTCTCTTTAGCACTTTTGCCTTCCCAGCCCTGTCCTTTTACTCTCTTGATCTCGCCACTCTATTTGCATCTACAGCTGTATTCACCCTTGCTAGTTTCTGGTCATATTTTCTCTCATCTATGGCGTGCCCCATACTCTCTTTTTTCTCTTTAATGTGTCGTTCTTCCATTGTAGGTATCTTTCTATTTATACCTTGAGTGAGCCTCGCCCAAAAACTTCACTATATACTAGACTTTCATAGTGGCCTACCGTCTGTAGGGTCCGTCACTCACTTATTATTATTATTAGGAGCTTATAAAGCTCACTTATACCCAAGGGTGTGCAGGCGCTGCACACTGACTCCCTGGAGCACGAGGGGCCTATTCCCTAAATAGCCAAGTCTTCAGCCCCTTTCTAAAAGAGAGTAGCTCCTTTGCATTTCTGATATGCGCCGGCAGGCTGTTCCAGGCTTTCGCTGCACAGTAGGAAAAACTATTTCCTCCCCAACTGGCCTTTTTTATTCGGGGCACCGCAACTAGTCTGCCTTCGGAAGAGCGCAACGTTCTCCCAGGCACATACCAATCAAAGCACCTACTCAAAAACTCTGGGCCACGGAACCATCATTGTCCAATTTACCAGATCCCCCCTGAGCCTTCCGCCTATCCTAGTCAGTTTCATTTGTCTTTACTCCACATATGATGTTTTAACAAACTGACTCACTTTAGTTATTTGTATCCGTACTGTGGACGGAAAAGGGAGCCCAGTGTAAGCATGCTCAAAGTATAACATTGACTTGAAAAGTAGATGTAAATTTTTACAAACAGCATCAAAGGAATTATTTACCTAGAGCTGTGGAGAATGGTTCTTGGAGAAGGGCTCTTCGCCTAGAAGAAGAACCTCAGAATGGATACCCTTAATGACCCGTGACAGTGATGAAAAGCATCCCTCCAGTTATTCAATTCAGTGTTTTCCCAGGTATCAAAATGTTCTACTGCGTACTTTTAATTATTTCACTTCTTCCCCTAATTTCATTTTAGATCATTTCATAGTTCTTTTCTTGATTAGTGCAGCTACCCAACACGTGTTTCCCAGCTAGTCGCATGGTGCTTCTTCGTGGTTTAGATATTTTCCAGCACCAACATTGGCATCGAATATACTTAAGATTTGCGCCCCTTTTATCTTACACCGACCCATGAGAAATCTGTCTTTATTACCTCATTCACGAATACTTCAAAATGTTTACTTAAGCGATGACAATAATGTTGGAATGAGAATGTAGTACAGCTTTTCTGTACAGTATCCACTGATGAGGAGGGGAGTGGTTCATTCATCTGAGTACCCAGCGCCCTGGTATTGTCATTTCAGTCATCTTCACATATCTTTGGTACCGGGAAAGTGGTCATTGTTGACTGGGTCAATTGAATGTCAAATGTAATCTGTGTGATAATTCCTCGACTGAAATAAGCATTGGCAAAGCCAAGAGGTGTGGCATTGGCCACCAGCCTTTTGCTTTTTTTCAATGCTATTTTTTGTCACAGTTGTTGCAAAACCGTATTGTTGGGGAAGATGTTAAGCTCTCATGAATCTAAATAACATTGGTAAAATCAAAGATGTTTGCGATCATAAAAACCCCACAATGCCTTATCAGCCCCTGATACTTTATGGAACGACATTGTGTGTGGACAGGCTCCTTGTGAATGGGCAGAATGCCATCACTCACAGTCAAACTACCCATGGCTGATGTGAGATGATCCATTGCCCCATGCTGTATACTGTAGTGGGTGGAAGAAAATGGGAATGACACAACAACAGACCAGTGGATGAAGAGGGCTGACTCAAAGCCCTGTAAGAAAGTTTATTATAGCCTTATAGCCCGCCGTAGCAGGCTATACCGGCTGTTAAAGGCCCGCTGCAGCGTTAAAGGCCCGAGCCGAAGGCGAGGGACTTTAACAAAGCGGAGGGACTTTAAAAGCCGGTATAGCCCTGCTACGAAGGGCTATAAGGCTATTAGAACATTCTGCCATTAGAGGGCAGAATGTTCTAACAAAACGAAGCCTTCAGGGAGCGCGAGGGGATTCAAATCCCCTCGGGCTCCCTGAAGCCTTTGTTCACAGCCAGAGCTGTGAACAAAGGCTTCAGGGAGTTCAGCTGTGAACAAAGACACATTGGAATGTTGGTGCTCCGGGCTTATACCAGCCATTATAAGCCCAGAGCACTCCATTGTTTTCAATGGAGCTCCCAACATTCCAATGTTCTAATATACATTTAATTTCAGTAAAACCAGTAGGTCTTGGTTATTGCCAGACATAAAAACCTTTAGGAGGGTATTCAGACTATCGGCCAGTTTCATTACTGCCTGGGGTTTCTAAAGTTCTGGGAAGAATGGTTGCCTATCAACTTCAAAAGTAAATTCTGAGAGTCTAGTGAATTCCGTGACCAGTATCAATGTGACTTCAGACTGTATAAAGGCATGGAATCCCTCTTTGTACCAGTTATATGGCTTTGCGTGATCTTTAAACTGATTTTGATGCTGTTGACCATGTCGTTCTGATCCAGTGCCTGGAGGAGTCTGTTATTTCTGTGCTAGCACTATATTGGACCAATATGTTCTTAATCAACCAAACTCAAGAGATCTCAGTTCTGTATTTTCAACTAAGCGTATTCAGATTACCATGGTATATTGAGACCCTCACTGTTGAGTAGCGCGCTTCACAAATTCCTGATTAAAAGGCCTATATTTTGTCACCCACCTTTTTTTAATGTTTGTCTGTGTCCATAAGCCATATTCATGCATGTCCATGAGACTGTCTTTTACATGTGTGCCGATGACACTAAGGGTGGGCGTAGTTCGCGAAGTAGCACTTCGCGAAGCTACGCAAAGTGAAGTTCGCACTACGCGAGCTACGCGTAGCACTTCGCGAACTGCGTAGTAACATGTTCGCACTGTGCAAGATGTTGTTTTCAATGATTGCACAGTGCGGACAAGCAACCGGCACTGTGCAATCATTGAAAATGGCATCTTGCACAGTGCGAGCTGTAGTTTTCTGCTGCTCGAGTAGATTTTTACTCGAGCTTCAGCTTTCTCAACGCGAACTGGTAGTTTCTCCTCACGAGCGGTCGCGAGCATACGCGACCACTCGCAATGAGAAACCTGACCTCCTCGCGTTGGGAATCTCGCAGGGAGGTTTATTTTCCATGCTCGCGATCGCCAACTTGCAGTTGCTGATCGCGAACAAGGAAAAAGTCTCGCCGGGATGTCATTTTGCTTGCTCGCGGTCGCCAACTTGACGTTGAGGACCGCGAGCAAGCAAAAAATGACCGCAGCACTACGCAACACTACGCTACGCGTGTTCGCACTGTGCTACGTGCAGTTCGCGTAGTGCGAAGTAGCGCGAACTTCGCAAACTACGCGAGCGTAGCGTAGTGCTTCGCCCAGGCCTAGATGACACACAGATCATCCCCGCGTCCAGGAGTAACTTGACTGCACCAGATTCTCACGTGAAGTAGGACAATGGATGAGCTGCAGTTGTCTAAAACTCAATTTCTGAAAAACTGAGGTTCTTGTTAAGGATGACATCGAAGATTGGTATTAGTTAGCATTCTAATCAGAGGAGATGAGCACATGTCTCATGCCAGGCGAGTCTCTCTGCCATTTAGAGTTCAGCTTTGACTGTGTTTACCTAAGAATGGTGTCACATCCTCGGTTTTTCTCCACCTTTGTGCTCTACAATATATACTTGCAGCACAATCTTAACAGAGCTAGCCTAAGTAATTGTTGCATTCGGTTTAGCTGTGGGTTGGGAGAGGTGTAACTCTGAGTGACTGAAGAAGTATAGGTGGGTAAACAAAGGGACATATTTGTGAATTTTTGATGGCCAGGTGTATTCAATTGATGACCTCTTAGGCAAGGGAAATGTAAGATGCTTTTGTATACTTCACGGATGGTTTCTGTGCCCCTCTGTGCTCATAGTATTTCAGTGGTGTCCTGGAGAAGGTAATATTGCCTGCCACATGAGGTTTGAGAGCATCCATGACTTGCCATAGTGCCTCAAGAACAAATCGGTGGTTTACTAAGTTGGCAAGGATGTGCTTGGTCCGTCTCCATCTTTGCAGTCATTTCCAGCCAGTGCAGTGATGGCGTTTTGCCTTTTGCAATTAATTTTATTTTCGATTAGGCCCATCCTTCTCTGGTGTCCCGCACAAGCATGGTTGCCAGTGGGAGCTGCATGCCCAGATGTTGTAGCTTTTCTCACAAAATCTTACCGTCAGTATTGTCCATTGCTATTGGCTTCTTGGAAGGGTTTGGGTGGGCCAAGACCAGCGGGATTTAGTCAGCTAGAATCAACACAGAAGCAATTCGATTGTGGACTGGGCGACTGTAATCAATGGGTCAGCGCCTTATAGTAACCATCGAAGGACAACTAAAGTAAGAAGATCCTCTTTCTCTTAACAGAGGTCGGGCGAGCGAGATTAAAATTCCGCCGCATGAGTGATTAAATCTTAGGGCATCTATATTATGTAAGATTCCTTCATAATAAGAAGATTCATATCCCAAACAGATATACTTGGATAAAGATAAACCAAAGTCTGGATAGATTCCTTCATCCTGCATATCAACCACATACTGGATCCTACATGGACATATATATGCGTTATATTGTCCCCAGAAATACAGTCCTGATGAGACCCCATATCTAGAGCCGGTCGAAACGCCGTCGACAATATATAAAAGAGACAGCTTTGACTGAATTATTGTAAATTGTATTAAATCTGTCCTTATAACTTTCCAATAACCTTTTAAGTCTTTTTCACTTTGTCACATAATAAGAGGTTATGGTTCTTTCACTTGGGGTCACAAATCACTGTAAATGTCAAGAATAAATGAATCTTTTTGTATATGTACTTGGATAAGAAGTCTGCGATATAGACATTATATATTAACTAAACCTACCTCAGCTGAGGTTTGGTATATTCCGGAAGGAAAAAGGTGTTGTGTGGGCTTATTGTGAATATTATTATTTGATTTATTTTGCATTTCTTACTAGGTCTTTTCTGATATTTATGTTTGTGATTGATTCAAAGCAAACCCATCCCCATCGCCTTCCACCCTGCATTCCATTGAAAAGTACGACAACATTAACCACTTCTTTGTTAGTAAGACTACAGTTATCTAATTTGGATTATGTTTGGCTATATATCTATGATAATTAAATATTTCACTGCAAATATTTCTTGCAATTCAGACAATTATTGATAAGTAGATTTTATCAATGATATGATATATTTGCTTCAAACAATAAATCTAACTTATTTTTGGCTCCTGCAATGAACAAGAGCCATGTCAGGTATTGACACAGTACAAAAACAGCTGTTAAACATGGATATAAATGCTTCCTAAAAGAAACGGGCATATTTCTAATCTCTGGGTGCTACCAGCCTATAAACCAGTGCTCTGACTTAATATCAAACCCAGAACAGGTGCAGCCCGTGCAGGTAAGAGTGGTGGGGTGGGGTGGGTTTAGAGTAGACAGACCATGAGGGAAAATTAAATCTAAAAAAAGAAAACTACTTACCTTGCACTCGCCGCATCGCCGATGCGGCGTGCGCAAGGTAAGTGTTTTCCTTTATTTAATTTCCCCTCGTCGTCGTCGTCTATCAACTCGCCCCTCACCCTGCCCCACCGCTCTTACCTGCACGGGCCACTCCTGCCCCAGAATATTGATCGGACACAATATTGAGGAAAAAATATTGGAAAAATTATTGACAGCCAAGTAAATGTAGATTTCCTATATCTAAGTCCGCATATATGTACATACATGGTACATATATCTTAAAGGTAAGTGCATGTGGATTTAGGAATATTAAATCTATAGTTCTCTATATTCACTTACCTCTCAAAATGCCCCTCGATATTCTTGTACCACCATATTCTGGAAGTTGATATTCAGTAGTATCATTTTGCAAACCGCTTGTCCTTCTAGTCTCGCGGTTTGTGGCCACAGCACACTTTGCATCCCACACATTGTTCTCTACATAGAGAACCACACGCTCAAGCTGATATTGCCTCTCTGGCCATGTTTCAGCCCTGCAGACACACCCGCATGCCCAGAGACCAAAGCTATCAGCTCACAGAGCTCTACCGAAAAGAAATGTCCCCGGTTGCTAGGCAACGCCCATGGCGATAATTCACGGTAATGCTCTTTCCAGAGTAATCATTTTTTAATGCATGTTAATGAACGTGAGAAGGCTGAAATGCTGTGCTCGGGAAAGTAGCAGGATTTGTAAATTGCTCATTTTGCCGAAGACTTAGCAACGCTGCGAGCTTCACTTAAAGCTTTAGATTCTGCATTACCAGGGTTTTAGCCAATCTTGCGCTGGAATCCTGGCACAGCGCAACATGCTGGTGCAGGAAGGAGGCACATTGTTCAAGCCCGGTTGAGTATACAGTAAACAATAACGCAGGCACGTGCGTACCAAGAGGTGTCGTGTGTGGCGCAGGATGAAAAAATATACCCGAATAATGTCGGTCCAGGTGCGTAGCAAGGAAAACAAGGGCCCTCGCGTAAGCATGATTAATGGCCCACTTTGTCAAGGTAGTGTTCTAAAACAACACAGTATTAATTGCATTTGGCCCCTCCCATCTCCTGGCCCCTCTACCACTACACCTGCTGCCCTAGTGTGTTAGCTAGGCCTCCGTGTCTGTAATGTTATGTTACAGACACATGATAAAGCGCGATGTTCACCTGCCAAGTATCTTGGCGCTATCATGAAACCTTTCCAGTAAGAGTCCTGCACAGTTAGCTCGCTCACTTCTTAAGAAATGGACGAGGGTAGGGGTTCCTTTCTGACCCTTTGCTAGTTGAAGGTTTTGAAAATGCTCACGCGAGTCAGCCACCGTCTGTTTCCCACATAAGCCTGGATAGTGACACCATTTGGTGTTAGTAGAGGTTTTACGTTTCAATTACTGCTCTATTTATTAAAATGTGGTATGGAGCGGTGACCAATCTCGGATTAGTGTGCACAGCCATACATTTTCACCTGCATCTCAAGTGGTTCTGGCTCATTTGAGCATTCACAGAGCTCAGCACTGCTCGCTCTCTGCAAATGGACAATATTTAATTTAGCTTGCGGACGAACACTTCTTCAGACAGCTGTCTGATCTGCATTACTGGGCTCCATTTGTGGTCCCTGCCTAGATAATGCTATCCTGCTCTATAGCACAGTGTTTTTGCCCGATAGCGGTGGTAAGACGATCCAGCCACCGATGGCCTAACACAGTGGGTTAACCAATTTAACCCTGCCTTATTTTCTCATTTCTTTGAAGCATGTTATTATCTCATACATTTAATCTTGTGGATGTAGTGTAAGCGTGCATCATTATGCCAATACTAATGTCTACTGACATACTGACAATACGGTGCAGTTAGCCCAAGTGCTTCTTAGGTCTGGCTTGAAAGTACAGATGTCTAAGTACCTATTGTTACTGAATCAGACCTATTGTTACTGAATTGGGTGCTTTGCGCATCATTTTACCACAGTGGAGTGCTTGGATTTCAATGCAGGAGGGACTATTTTACATTGCAGGAGTACACTGAATCATCACCCATTAGGTTATTTATGACATATATGTATTGTATGTAGAAAGCAATTCCTTTTAGGTCTAGCTCGACAGCAGTTCCTTAAAATTTACGTGGAGTGGGTTTTGGCTTCACTTAGAGGACTATTTCTCTATCCCCTTATGTTGTTAGATGTTTGATGTATCCTTCCACCCCCCCCCCCCCATGGTTGCCAGGATTGCAATGTGTGAGGCACGATTTTACATCACAGAAGTACAAGAAATCATCACACATTCAGTTCTTTGTCCCATACATGCATTGTACACACAAACAACCTTTTAACGTCTGGCTTGACAGTGCAGCTATATTCATGACCTATTTTTTACCAATTCCTTGCAATTTACATTGACTGAGATTTGGTGCAGCTTGGAGGAGTATTTCTCTCTTACCGCACATTATTGAATGATTAGTGTATTGTTACATCCCCTATTGAGTGCTTACATTGCAACGCATGAGGGACTATTACACCATCTCAAAAGTACTCTGAACCATCACACATAAACATCTTAATCGCAGATGCAATTGTATACAATTAGTGCTGTAGCAGTTGTTAGTTTGATTTTGTTTGGCAGAGCAGACATTTTTTAAATGTTTTAGTCAGGACTAAAAATGCAAGCCAGACCTATTGGCTTTGCAAATGTTTGTTTGTTTTATTTTTCAATGGGCTAATGCTTTAGTCAGGACTTGCATTTTGTCTATTTGAGCTCTCCATGTACCTGATAAACAATCAGTGGCAAAGCCAATATTTAACTCTAATATACCAACACAGAAGTACTTACTTTCACATATTAAAGCCAAGCCAGTAGGCTTTGCCACTGCTTGTTATTTACAAGAAATTAGATAAACAAGCCACGCCATGGCCCCTTATTACCTATCTACTCATGAAATCAGATCTCAAATGCAGAAACACTATTTTTGAACGACATATAAAAGGAGGGTTATGGGTGAAGTTCCATGGTGCATTCTTTTTCTTTCAGTCTCTGACCTTAGATTGCACCCCTGCAGTTGTTTTTTCCCCATTTATTGTGATCATGAATAGGGGGCAGAATAAAGTCAGGGGCTACCACAGCCTGATCGCCCCTAACTTTCAATTCGAGTTTATTCCTCCCAGGATAATTAAGAAAAAGATCTGTGGTACATTGTGTAATCAAAGGGGGAGGCGACGAGTAGAAATAAACTATCGAGTGTCTTCCCCTGGTTTTCTACAAGTGATGAAATACAATACGCTGAGCTTGATTATAAAACGTCCATGTTCCAGAGTATGTGTCATGTAGTGTTGGGTTTGTAACGTGCCAAGGCGTAAGGGTGTTGGTTTTGGTGGCATGACGCAATGTGAACGGTGAAGCTGAGGGAGTCTCTACAGAGAACGATTGTTGCGTTAAGTGGATTTTAAGCCATTTTCTAGCGAGTAGATGTTGACCTAGCTGCCAACTGGGAAGACGTGAGTTGAAAGCTCCTTGAGACCACTGTAGCAGTGTTTTTCTTGAGACAGGGTGGGGACACCAACACATCAGCGCTGGATCTGAAGGTAGCAGTGGTGTCACATTGATGAAGAGGTTTTGAAGGTGAAAAGGAGCAATCTCACGAAATGTCTTGTGGCGATGTCATAAAAAAATAATTGATTCTTCTGTTATATAGAAGGAAAACCGCTGAAGGCTTGCATTTTCTGATCATAAAATAAAAGCATTAAAAAATAATCAGCTAGTGAGAAGCAGTTTTACTCCTTCTTTCACGACTGGTGCTACTCTACGAAATACTGTTTTTTTTTAAATATAAAAAAACATGTATTTATTAAATCTTAGGGAATTAGGATTTTACTTTTATTGACATTTTCATTGCTTTGCACCAAGTTTATGTTCGTTATTTCTAATTTTCTCTTTCTGATTGTATATGTGTTATTGTCTTGTGGTCTACATTCGTGGACCAGTCTTATTATGTGTTTGGTCTATACTGTCTGTATGAATGAACTATGAGTGTGGTCACTATAGTAATATCTGTATTTGTGGGGTTTTCATAATATGACTTTGATTTACGTGTTGGGCTGGGAGTCATTTTAGTAGTAGTTTTGGTTTATGCATATCTTTTTTACAGTATATTTATGAGCTTTGTACAAATCCTGCTAAGATTGTGGTACTATTTATGTGCGTTATAACTTATTGTTATACTTTCAATAAAATGTAAAGTTGTTTAGTACTTAGGCGGTCAATCTTGCCCCTTTTTCCAAACACTATGTTGGCTTGAAAGTGAGGTGGCTATTTATTTCCCTTTGTGGAGATTAGACGTTTTTGCACTACTTTTCAATTTATATCAGGCGGTAGGTTTGTTTGTTAGATTACTCCTAGGTGAATACAGAATTAGATGAATTATCTGTAATGTGGTCGTGCACGGATGTGATACAATTGTTTTTTTTTTTTTTTTACAAGTGACATTTCTGAGATGATGGGTATCAATTTTTTCCCTTCTCTTTATCACTTAAGCGCCTGACCTGGTTGACCAAGTGATGCTCCTTGCACCCCTTGATGTCACCTTGCCCTATGAAACTCGTGAGGGCCATGTGATCAGAGGGTCCATCTTGAGGTTAAGGTTCAGATGGAAGCCCTGCCCCTTTATGACCCACCTTCTTGCAATAAACCTTGTGTAGGGCTTCTGTGGTCAAACTTCACTACTTTAGTGACACCTCCACAGATCGACCACTGAAATGTATAACTGCGTTACCTGGCACCAAAATCAAATAGAGGATGATCATTGCTCTACTGCTTGTGAAACTTTTTAGTGGTTCTGGTGCTTCAAATTATTGAGACCAAAATTGTGCTACAGGTGTAAAGCTGTTGAAGTAAGTCTATATCTCACATGGGTTCACCAGCGTTATGTGTTCGTCTGTTTAACCTGCTGCGTAGGCTAAGTTGTATGCCCATTCAGCTTTGGTCGATAAAAAATCCGAATGCTGAGTGTCAGGTGACCTACCATCTGGAGCATGAACAGGCCCAGATGTGTGTTTTGGAATGTTCGCCTTTAAGCATAGGAGCCTCTTGTGTCCAGGTGTGCAGGCAGGAGTCAATCTTTTAAGAAATACCATGGTTCACTCGCTTTGTTCTCTTTCTCTGTGTGTATGCACGTGTCTGGGTGTTCTCTTTGTGAATAGCAATTTTCAGTGCCCTTGCATGCAGTTTGGCCATCGCACAGTGCATCCAGGGACATAACATAAATAAATGAAAACTTCTCAAGTCTTCTGTCTCATCTGACTCCACTCCAACTCTGTAGCTATGTGCTTGCTTTCCGGTTGCTGTGTTTGTATAAATCAATACTGACAATGCTTCAAAACTTGTGATATTAGCTTGTGACGTTATTCAAAAGCAGATCAAAAGATCTGGCAGCAGAACACAGGCAGTAACCACAACTCGTGAATGAAAGAACAGAAGTGTTAGACTCCAGGGGGTGTGTTCCAGTAGTTGAGGGTACTAACAGCTTACGCACAAAACCACAAAACTGAATGTGTTTTTGTGCTCTCTCTGGAATTTTATATTTCAGATTGTCCATTGATAAGTGAGTTTTTCCTCATACAAATGATGGAATTCTCTTACCCCAACATGTGTTGCCATTATGTATCAAGCACTAGGTATTTTACAGAGGGAACTGTAAAATGTCTGCCACCCATGAGTGGCAGATATTTTGCACTCTCTAGGTATGTGTTCAAGGGTTGGGGGGCAGATAAGGATTGCCTGACCTTGGAGTTCCACCGCTATGGTGTAGTTAAAGACGTCATCCTGAGGATTAAGCCTCCTCTCAGAGTCATGCCAGGCACAGTAGAAGACAACCTCACCAAAGCAGCACAGTCGGGCTTTGTGCCAGGAGATCCTGCGCCTACTTGTTGAAAGTGGATTAGAAGGCACCTACCAGCGCACACACAGGCACATCCCAACAGAGCGATGTGTGACGCCTCTGCTCTGTCAAGCTACAGAGGCTTCAATACTGCATAGATATGCACACAAGCAATATGTGTCTTCACAGCAATTTGCAGCACTTGTATGCAATATGCAATCTGGGTGGCTTTGTGAAGCATTTATGGGAAATCCCCCTTTGCCCAAATGTTAAATATCTGTTGCCTTTTTTTTTTATAAATGAATGGGTTATTGGTCTTCTTAAAGACTTTGGTATTACGATGTTTAAATCTGGGCCCATCATAACGGGAAATGCTTCCCATCCTGGAAGATATAGTTTGGGCATTGCCCAGTACTCACCACATCATCCAGGAGATGATGGGTTCAACTATGGTCCTTTTACTCCTGTCAAGCAACCTACTTATTTTGCAGGTGCACAGAAATTGTCTTACGTTATAAATTTGCCTTTACCTGCTTTCATTCTCTATGTTCTGGATCTAATAACATCATTGACACTCTTCGTTTCGAGCTGATTCCCTTGAGGCTGTGCCCGATCTCACATAATGCAACACTAATGCATTGCAAGACTAGGATGCGGTTTAGGACTAGAGAGACCAGATTACACAATTTCATTGCTATTCTCTTTTTCCAATCCACTACTAGACTACATCTCCCAGCGTACACTGATTTGTTAAATGAAAGCCTAGAACTGGAAATGGTATTCCCCAGTGCATGGAGTCTTTCAGCGTGGGGCGCTTGGGCACCAAACTGACCTTACAAGCAACACATGTGTTCTAAGTCCTTGGTGAGCTGTGTGGCTCGGCGTCTTTGCCAAGAGCGGCATAAATCCTTGTACAACCCTTGCTGACTTCACCTTTTTCTTGAGTTAACAATGTTTGCAGCCTATAGTTCCTCTGGCTGTGCTTTCACAGCAGTGCAGTGAGCACCGCAATCGTCCTCTCAAGAACAAAACGAATCTGTGATGATGGAGATCGACCCTGCTGCAGCTAGGCCGGGGGAAGCAATCTCAGTGTCTGATGAGCATTCTCCATGAGGGGACGACAGTAGATTAATCTCAGGAAGCCACACAGGGCAGCTGCAAGCGCTGCCCATTATTCTTAAATCACCCACTCCACCCAGCGTAAAAAGTGCTTATATTTCGCAATGGAGCACCCCTCGCAGTAGTGAAACTGTTCTACAGGGCAGACAATATCTGTTAGCAAGTTCTATGTTGAAGGCCTGGATGTGTATTTGCTTGTTTGTTGAAACAGCTAAAAAGACGCGCAGCGCCCGGTGCTGCTGTAGTGCAGTGCACTCCTCCTTATCTGCTGCAACAAGCCTGTCCCACTTGGCCGCGTGCCAGCCCAAGCTCCACTGTGGTGGAACCCTGATATGGTCGCTTCATATGGGATTAATCAGTCATTGGGTGCTGCACATTTATTAATATATTTAGTTGAAGCTGCCAGCCACGACGAGTACAGAGCAGGATTAGGTTTTCTAAATGAAATCAAGCCTTTTGCTCCATCACTCAGCTTGATGTGTCTCCTGACACTAATACATCGATGGTTCTTGGGAAGAGTGTCTTTGACTCGAGTGCTTTTCAGATATCGCCTGTGGGTGTTGAATTTGTAAATAGATATGTGGCACAAGTGGAGTACTCGAAGGGGAAGTGCTAGAGTCAGACATCTCTTAAGGCCATCTATATTCAGTGCTTTAAGTGGAACTATAGAAGTGCATGTACACCTTATCCCAGACTACCCGTTTGCTGCTGAAAAGTGCCAGTGCTCTCCCATCAAAAGCTTTGAAGCATTGCTGAGAAGTGCTGGTACTATCCCTTGCAAATTAAAGGAGTGCAGGTATGGGGTACCTGATAGTACCTGCCCATTTAAAGCACCTCCTGAATGTCTTTGTGGAGCATACTCACCACTCAAGTCTGAGGCCCAAGAGTAACCAACAGTGGCTGGGACGTGTATGAGTGAAGATCAACTTGTAGACAATAAACTAATCACTAACTAATTACAACATAAAACAGAAATGTCAAAATAGAAGACAGGCAAGTTCACTGAGTTAGCAGGCATGCACATTAGTGTTGGTAAGGAAGGAGGAAAGATTGAATTCTAAGAGTACTCTAAAAAGACTGTGGATTCTCGCAATAAAGTTGTCTTCAAGTTTGTTTCTCCCCTAGCCCTGTTCATGCAGATAACTATTAAGTCGGAGTACCTACATAAAATGTACTGTTATGCAAAATGCTACATGTTGCAAGCGAACTAAACATTGTGCAAGCGCTTGAGGGAATTTCCTCTGTGAAATGTAGGTATGGGATAATAAACAAACATTGCAAATGAGAACAGCGGGAGGCATTACGAAGGACACGTCCACAAACTACATCCTCAGGTGTATTTCTGCTTCCAATATATCCAATAGGGGAAATAAAATAAATATTGCAAGTCAGGGAGTGAAATCTAAAGGCCGGGGGTTTGAATTATGCAAAAAAGATTGATAAATGTAGATGTGCAGCGCTATCATTAATTTTAATATTGGGAACAAGGCAATAATGTTCATTCTCATCTGTTAAAAGCAAATTTTGCCTGGCACATTGGCAAAAGGACGCTGGTTTTCAGAGACAATATTTAATGTACAAAAAAAGGTTTGGTTCTCATTTTTGCCATAGCCTTGTCTCTTCCTTGAGGCCATGTTGCACACCTCAGAGGGAAGGCCCTATTCACTGTTTGAAGACCATTGTCCTATAAAGAAATGTAACCGCTAAAATTGGGATTGGGATGTGTTCTTCGGGTGTCCTGACTGTGGCTCAGAAATGCAGGAATGGGTAGGCCTGGCGTTCAGCCTTACAGACCGAGGAAACATGTTGTCTCTGTAAATCTAGCCCATGTGATATAAAACATGCATCTGTATCCTATACATGTTCTTGTAAAGGTATCTAGAGGGACAAGAGATGAATACAGAGTATGTACAGGTGTTTGTTCATTGGTTAGTATCTCAGGATGAGCAGATCCTGTAGACGGAGTCTGGCATGCTATGAATATCTCCTAATCATGTGCTGAAAGTCAGAGAAAATCTTTCTGTCCTTACTTTGTGGCCACCTATTTCTGACTCATCCAGAACTTACCCTATATGAGGTTAAAATTAATGTAAATTGACTTACTAACATGGTCATGAGACATGAGTAATATTGTGAATGGATGAGGTAATTGACTGCATGATTGATCAGGACACAGGGCGCATGCCTATCGTTGTCCTATTGAATTTATTTGTCTTTTGCCCTTGCTTTTTAAACACATCTTACAGTCACACTGGCTTTTGTAATTCCACCCAATCAGTTCACTGTACTGTGTCCCGGCTTGACAATGTGTGCTACGGTACAACATTTCCGATAAAAATGTTATATGCTACTACAAACACATAATCTAAGAAAAGTAGGAAGATTTACACTAACGGTGTAAATGCCCTACCCTAGCCATGATACTTACCTGCAACACGAGTTGTCGTATGAGTAGTTGAGCCCTTCACTGTTCACTTTATTCTGCGGAACACAATAATATCCCTCACACTCAGAAGATATATGCAGCTCTTCAGTATGTATAATATCAGGGATACATGCACTCTAGAGGAAAGAAAAAGAACCGATGTTTTTGTAGCTACTGTCAGTGCTCTGACAGCTTTAAATGAGGGACTGTGCATTGTTTTTCCAATGAATAGTTCAAGATGGCTTACAGGCAAAAGATGGCAATATAATATTGACACGTTGGAGAACTATGCAATACTCTAAAAACGTAACTGAAGTTCAGTTACTTTTTTAGTCCCCCATGCACTGATTGACATCTAGAGTGTGTGTGCAACCAATCCACAATCAAGCATGCTCTATTCCGCATCAAAGCAAAATGGCCAAGCAAGGAGCCGATGATCTGTACTTTTTAGATCTCACCAACAGGCAGCTTTTAGTTGTCTGTTGTCAAAAAGACCTATTGTGCACAGTCTCAAAACTCACTGTGAGCTTTTGCCAACCCACTGCTTACTATTGGTTGGCTTTCATGTAAGTCTCATTTGTTTGAGTCTGTCCCTCCCCTGGAGCATAGCTTCTGTACCATGGGTACTCATAAAACGTTTTCCTAGGGGCCAAATAGCTTGGTGTGTGATGTGCCCGAGGACCTCATTGATGCCAGCAGGGTAGCAGTCGGGTGAGAGGTTTGGTGGGATTTGTAGGGCAAGTGAAGCATATACATCTAGAGACCGAAATGAAGAATGTGAAACCAGAAAACCTGGAATTATTCCCGGCTTCCATACTTTACTAAATTGTGTGATCCTAGACAATTATTTTATTTCACTTTCCGTACTTTTTCTTCATTATCATATATAAGAGGACTTCGAAATACATGGCTACAGGATGTGCACTGTACAAAACCTTCTCCTGTACTTGATTTAATAAACTATACTGTTCATGTGTAATAGGAACCCAGGCCACCCAAAGAATGCACATGACAACTGACTTACCTCTTTAGTTCACTATTGGGATTGTTGTCAGGATCGGGGGAAGAAATAATGTTTCTAAATTCATGTTTGAAACCTATCACTTTTAAATTAATACTTCTAAATGAACTGATATAATTACTTGCACAAAGGTGAAAGGGTTCTGTATGTTAATTAAATGCACTTTTTGAATTTTTAAAAGACTGTCATATTTTTACACTTTTGCTGCAAGATGTGTTTCGAAATGATGGTGTTTCAAAAGTAAAGTGGTGCAGGACTCCCTAGTTACATGCTTTCTTTAACACCAATTAACCTTTAAATAAATGCTTGCCTGTTTATAAAGCAACTTTTTATTGTTAGTGCTGAGTCAAGTAAACAGCAGCCCAGTGCTCCTGTTGACCAGACGACTGCATGTAATGGCCAAAAGGGCCGCATGCAACCCCCGGACATACTTTGAGGATCAGTGTTCTGTGCCATACTTTTGATTGGATTACTTGTATCCTTCCAATGCTCATAAAAAGGAAACTACATTTTTTTTCTTTTTCTTTCAGCGTTCATAGCGCATATGGTTTCTTGATTCTCTCACTCATGTACCTTGTACCCTAAAAATAACCTGCATGCTCCATTTTGCTGTCTCTTTCTTCCCTAACTTGTCCATTGTTTCTCCGACCACCTAGCTTATTTGCTTTTTAATGTATTTTTTCCCCCACCACCTCAAACTTCACCATTGCTCCTACACACCCCACCGTCTCCCCGTTGGTTCCTCACTCACTGCACGCAAGTGCTCATCTACCATTCCTGTCGCAGTCTTTCGAAAAAACACATTTATTTTTTTACATTTTTTTAAATATTCAATAGCAGCGCAAGCTGTCTGGGAAAACCTGCTGTGAACTTACTTTGCTTACAATTGGTTGGTTTTACTGTCACTCTCATTTGCTTGCATCTTATTTGATGGCCTGACTTCCTGTACTTATGTTTGTCCCTCCAATGGGGTATATTCTCGTTACAATCATTTTGATTGACTGTCTTGCATCCTCCCTAACCCCCCTCCCTCCCGCACTTCTGCACTATGTTCGTCCCTTTCTCTCCCAGGTTGTCAGTAAAACCACAGTAGTAGTAATACGTTTTCCTGTGTTATGGTTGTAAAGCAGACTTTTAAGGGCTGTTTTTGTTTTATCTCCTGTATTCCACATATTTCATGAAAGTCACAAGATTTGACACACAGACTGACCGTCACGCTAACATCGAGCTGGTCTTTGCAAATTATCGCTTTGCTGCAATTGTTCAGAATTTCTTTTTAAAATTGTATACTCACTGTTTGTTTGCATTAAACTGTTCTGCTTGTCCCCCACTGACCGCATTGCCTGCACTTTAAAACGTGATAGCACCATTCACCATTTGGGTGTTTGTATCCCTGCACGAGCGCCATCTTGGAAGTAGGGCTCAGACGCCCCCAAGACGTTTTACGGGGCTGCGCTCTAGTTCGAGCGAGCACCGCCTGGCAAATAGTATTTAGGGGCCAGTTGGTCGGCGCGCGGTCAACAGACTGACCGTCACGCTAACATCGCGCTGGTCTTTGCAAATTATCGCTTTGCTTCAATTGTTCAGAATTTGTTTTTAAAATTGTATACTCACTGTTTGTTTGCATTAAACTGTTCTGCTTGTCCCCCACTGACCGCATTGCCTGCACTTTAAAACGTGATAGCACCATTCACCATTTGGGTGTTTATATCCCTGCACGAGCGCCATCTTGGAAGTAGGGCTCAGACGCCCCCAAGACGTTTTACGGGGCTGTGCTCTAGTTCGAGCGAGCACCGCCTGGCAAATGGTATTTAGGGGCAGTTGGTCGGCGCGCGGTCAACAGACTGACCGTCACGCTAACATCGCGCTGGTCTTTGCAAATTATCGCTTTGCTGCAATTGTTCAGAATTTGTTTTTAAAATTGTATACTCACTGTTTGTTTGCATTAAACTGTTCTGCTTGTCCCCCACTGACCGCATTGCCTGCACTTTAAAACGTGATAGCACCATTCACCATTTGGGTGTTTGTATCCCTGCACAAGCGCCATCTTGGAAGTAGGGCTCAGACGCCCCCAAGACGTTTTACGGGGCTGCGCTCTAGTTCGAGCGAGTACCGCCTACCACACGCTACTTAGTGGCCATTATGGTCGCGCGCAGCGTACGCGCGCAGCGTCGCGCCGGAGGAGCGCCAGAGGAAAGCCCGTCTGGGCCCGTCCGGGCCAGGACGGGCCGTAGGGCCACCCCCCCTGGTCGGCCGCGGGTCTACACTCCTGCTACCCTGAGATCTTTTCATCAAGGGAAAAATACGCTAGATGAGATAACGCTTGCCAGCCTTCAGTCGGAAGACCTATTACAGGTAGAGGATAAATCGGTCACTACAAGTTCTCAAGGCCTGATAATCGCCACACTCAACACACGATCCCTACATAAACACCATTTAGAGGTGTTTACACTGCTGGACGAGGGTGAGATTGACATCCTCGCGCTCTCAGAAACCTGGCTAGGGACTGCCTCAACACCAGACATCATAGCTGCTTTACCGCCCAACTTCGATGCTCGGTGGTATAACCGCCCAAAGGATAGTAGAGGGAGAGGGGTAGCCATCATGTTCAAAAGGAATCTTAAGGCAACACAAATCATCACAGAAAACTGTGCTGGAGCAGAAGTCCTAGGGATAAAAATATCACTGAAATCCTCCTGTATATTGCTTCTCTTAGTATATCGTCCTCCGCAGAGCTCGCCGGAATTTAATGATTCCTTTTTCGAACTGCTGACCGATCTGGCATCCAGATATAAGTCCCTGGTAGTGGTTGGGGACTTTAACTATCATTGGGACGAGATCCCCAGGGGGCCCACTGCGTCCGAGTTTGGAACTAATCTTGCCACTCTCCATCTAAACCAGCTTGTAAAAGGGCCCACCCATGAGAAGGGACATACCCTTGACCTTGTCTGGTCCTCCCTTCCACGAATGGAAATCCTGGAAGTCAGCCCTTGCATTTAGTCAGATCACTATCTGATTAAGTGCTGGGTTCCAGGAGAGCCTTTAGCAGCGGCCCCTCCACAAACAAGGAGGAAGGTTCGCCCATGGAAAAAGATCGAGGCCGATTCTTTAGTCTCAACTCTACTCTCCTTCCCCCCTCCGAAGATGAAGCAGGAGAACCTGGATGCAGAGACCACGACCATCATGGCCTGGACTCGCTCTGCTTTAGACAAACTTGTCCCAGAACGATCAGAGCTCACTCGGAAAAAAGGGAAAGGAGCCCCTTGGTTTGACGCATCCCTCAGGGAAAAGAAGCAAGCTCTCAGGAAGGTGGAGCGAAGCTGGAGACGGGATTATGGGCTTACAGAGTCTTTAACGTACAAAACTCTTCTGGCCAGTTACAAACGGGCCATCCTGGCTAGGAAATCCGCCTTTTATGAGGGCCGGATTAGGGAGGCTACGAATAAACAAAGGGAAACCTTTATTATTCTAAGGGAACTCACGCAGCTGAATGACAAAAGCGGCGGCCTGGCCCAGCCTGACTGCGACACCTTTCAAGGATTTTTCCTTCAGAAGGTGCAGGATATCCTGACGGATATTTCTACGCTCTCTGATAGCTTACCATCGCAACCTTGTTCAGAAAGCTTGCAGTCTGCGGGGGTTTTGCTTAACTTCCCGGATATCGATGGAGAGCACCTGACGGAACTGGTTAGCTACATCAAATCAGGATCCTCCAGTGATCCCTGCCCTCCGAAAATCTTCAAACTGGCTTTGCCAGGCATTCAACCCCAGTTGCTGCATTTACTAAATGCTTCTCTGGAAGCGGGTTACCTCCCAGCATCTCTGAAGGAAGCCAGAGTCTCCCCACTTCTGAAGAAAGCGGGCACTGACCCCAAAGCACTGAAAAACTACAGGCCTATTTCTCAACTGCCTTTCCTAAGTAAGATCTTGGAAAAACATGTCCTGAATGCAGTAGCCAACTATCTTGAGGAACACCATCTCCTGCATGCCAGGCAGGCGGGCTTCCGACCACAACACAGTACAGAACTGGTTATGGCCACGGTCACCGACGAGCTAAGAATAAGAGCAGATAATAAACAACCCTGCGCTCTGATTCTGCTCGACCTATCGGCAGCTTTCGATACGGTCAGCCATTCCATCTTGCTGAGCCGTATTGCGAAACTGGGGATTGCTGGCCAAGCATACAAGTGGTTGGAGTCCTTCCTGTCGGGTCGCACTCAGAGGGTTCAGATGGGGGACCAGCTATCTGGGATTAAAGATGTGACATGGGGGGGTGCCTCAAGGGTCCGCACTCTCCCCTCTATTGTTTAATATCTATCTGCAACCCCTGATGGATGAACTCACGCGCAGGAACTGCGAGGTCTTTAACTACGCAGACGACACGCAGTTACTGGTTCGGCTGGGAGATACACCAGAGGCACATGAATCAGTTAGGAATCTTCTGCGATTCACGGTCAACTGGATGACTAACAACTTCCTCAAAGTAAATGCAGAGAAAACGGAGGTGTTGGTGGTAACCAACAAAGCCAACCCCTGGGATGATTTGTACTGGCCCCCAGAACTCGGTAAAACTCCTATCCCCGGCACAGTAGTGAAGAGTCTTGGCCTAAAGATCGATGCGGATCTTACTATGGCCCCTCAAGTGTCGGCTGTGGTGGGCTCCTGCACAGCCGTGATGCGGCAGTTACGGAAGCTTACTACCATTCTCTCAGCCTCCACGCTGCAAACCATCGTTGCAGCGACTGTCATCTCGAGGCTAGATTATGGTAATGCTCTGTACCTGGGCCTATCACAGAAGCTGATGAGGAAACTGCAGGTTGTGCAGAACGATGCGGCCAGACTGGTCTTCTCTCTTCCCAGAAGTTCGCACGCATCTACTCTTCTTCGCAAACTGCATTGGCTTCCCGTGAAGCTCAGGGTCCAATTCAAAGGCCTCTGCATGGCACATAAGGCGCTCTTTGGCAATGCCCCGGAATATGTCAAACAGCGCCTGAGGAAGTATGTTCCCGGTAGGCCGTTACGCTCGGGGTCTGTCCCAAATCTGGCTCAACCCAGATTCAATTTAAAAACCAAAGGAGGTTGTGCTCTCTCAGTACTCATTCCTCAACTTTGGAATGATCTTCCATCTAGTCTGAAGGAAGACTCTCACCTACTCTCCTTTAGGAAAAAATTGAAGACATATTTGTTTGGAAAGGTAACATCTTCGGTCTAATTGGAGCAGGCAGATGGTTGTGGAGGCGTCTTTATGTTCTTGGTCTTCTGTCTAGCGCTTAGAGACCGGTGGTGATAGGCGCTTTATAAGAACCATATAACATAACATAACATAACACAGAGGCTTTTATGGCTGTCGTGGAAGCGGTATCTGCTACACTCACTCAGCTAGTGTTTGATGCAGAATGTGTATTTAGAATGACACTTTTCTAGGAGACCCATAAATAGGCCTTTGCAGACAAGCATTTCCCTTTTATTCTGACACCTACTAATTCTTTTCAAATCAAATTCTGTTCAGTTCCCTAAGTGAAAAGTATTTGAAAAATAAACCACACATTTATAAAGACTGAAAGGATTAAATTCATTGTACAGTTTTGAGATACTGTTAGAGTAGTTTGATTTTCCCTCAGTATTTTTATTTTTACTTTTACTTTTTTAAAGCAATACTTTACCAACATTGGCGAAAGCAACAGCTCGGTGCTTGCGCTATAAAGGTGAACACTATTGATTTTGCTAGAGCTTGTTTAAAATGTACTTTTGTGCATATTTTTTAAAAAAATGTATTTACCATTGCACGATTAATGTCTGATATCTTGGAATGGTAAATTTAAAAAAACGGCTGCATTATAACAAATGTGCACGTGTGTGGTGAAGCATGCTTGCATGTCATCTGGCTGCACCACCATAGCGCCAGGATGCCATGCGCACATGACTGATGATTCATATGTGCATACAAGTCATCAAGCTTTCTTCAACAACAAAAAAATGATGCTGATGCTACACAGCATCAACACAAAACACACTTGAAATACATTGGCAATGCCAAAAGTTGAAATGGCAAGACCTAATGCCTTTAACAATGCTTGTTTACATGGCTGACCAATTTCCACTCATTGGCATTGTTGTAACTCAGCAGTTCACAGTTTGTGACAGGACCCTCCCCTGCAGTCATCACGAGAGTGGCACTAAACGCTGCACTGGTGTGTTTTTTTTTTACATTGAAATGGAAGAACAGATGTGTTTCAGATTTATTTGGTAGACTGCGCCATTGTTTGTATGCCAAGCAAGAAAAGGTGTAGCTTGCAGTTTTTAGTTCTGGGCTTAATATAGCCTTAGAGCCTGCCATAGCAGGGTCTACTGGCCATTTAAGACCCGCTCCAGCGTTAAAGGCCGAGGCCGAAGGCGAGGGCCTCTAACAAGGGAGCGGGCATTTAATGGCCGGTAGAGCCCGCTACGGAGGGCTCTATGGCTATTACAACATTCCCCCCCTCCCTTAGAGGGAAGAATGTGCTAATTTGTAAAACGAAGGCCTCACGGAGCCTAAGGGGATTGAAATCCCCTCGGGCTCCGTGAGGCCTTTTGTTCACAGCAACAGCTGTGAACAAACAGATTGTTGGAGCTCCGGGCTTCTACCGGCCATTAGAAGCCCTGAGCACTCCATTGTCCTCAGTGGAGCTCGCAACATTCCAATGTTCTAATAAACAATATATCCAGGTACGGGCGGGGTACTGCCGGATGGGTTTCATGTGATTTCTTTCTTTAGCTTCAGCCTGGAACCACAGGAGGCATGCACGTGACCATGTGCTTAATATTTCATCTTAGTCAATACCTCAGGCAAATGTCTATATAACATAATGAGAGAAACGTCTAATCCTGCTAATGCCAGAGAAAGTGAAGTTGTGGACTCACCCAGTGATTTACTTTCCGTAATAATCGGAGAACATTTGACAAAGTGCAGCAGAATCCTCACTGCACCTGCCACTATCGTCCAGTATAATCCACGAGAGCGAGTTATAAATAATAATGAACCTATAAGGTTTTAATAGTATTCCTAGTCTTGCTGTGGTGTTTTATTTGTCCTCCTGTAATCATTTTATCAACCGTTTGAAATGTATTGGCAGGTGTATGTAATAAGAAAAGACAGTATATGTGCTTGTGTGCTGAGATGCGGCCCCAAGGCAACGTCCTCGCACTATATGGAACAGACAAAATAAAACACTGAGCGGTCAATACGCATCAAACCTTTCTTCCAATCGAATCGAAAACACTAAGCTGGGTGATTAAGTTGTTGTTAACAGTTATAAAAGGAAAATAAGGCTTTCATTTCAACGCGTGTTACCGCGCCACAAATCTTGCACACCTTCATACAGGTTTACTACTGTGTCTTCTTCCAGATAATGTTAATTAGTCCTCTGGTCACTTGCATGTGTATTATCTCCCAGCCTTGCCCTTTAAAGGAGCCCTTGAAATCACCCATGCTTGTTTATTGCTGGACCTTTGACCTCGCGCTTTTCCGTGATGACTTTCCCTTTCTCATGCCTCCTTTTAGCCTCGTTAACCCCTGTGGCCCCTTTTTCACAGTCCTCTGCAAGGCTGACACCGCCTATCCAGCAAAGACAATCGGGCGACGGACATCTTGTCTGTCGAGTTCACGAAGGGAGAGCCAATCAATACTCGGCGTGCTTTCACTCAAAAGTGCACGCGTGCCAAAAATGGGCTCATCAAGAAAACAAGCATTTGTAATGCAATAGGTCTCGCATTTGCGAGAGTTTAAGCAATTGGCATTGTAAGTGACAATGGCTTTTATTTATCTGTTTTGCTAATTAACATATAAATAAAAACATTGTCATTTACAATGCCAATAGCTCAAACTCTTGTAAATGCCAGACCTATTCATAGAAGCGGCCGCCATTGTCCCGGACTGCTTGGAAAGTGAAAGCATGCATGGCTCGCTGTATGTTGCAGCAAGCATGTTGTGCCTGCAGTAGGAGAAGCTCATTAAAGAAAATAGTGCTTACCGACTGAAAAAAGAGAGACCGTGTAACAACCGAAGTAAAAGGGCCAGTTCTCGTAGGAGGTTACAAATTAAGACAAGGTGGTACTAAGGAGGGACTAACAAGCCTATTAACGAATCAGAAGCCAGCATTTAGTAAAGGCAATGACACAAGCCAATGACAAATATAGGGCAGACAGTGGGTGGGGCTTCTATTCCATACTCCAATACAGCATGCCGCAGAGCAGCGCATGCGCTGCCCAGGCTCGACCTAAAAACACTGAGTGTGCTTTACACTGGCTGTCCTTCGATGCTAGATCCAGGTCAGGGCAGCGAGGGCCAGACTACATACATTAAGGCATTATAAGCGGATACCACATGGTTCCACCACGAATGCCCACAAGAAGGTCAAGCACCATGTTACTGCACATGGCCTTAAAAAAGGTTGTTAGGCCAGCCAAAATCCTTAAATAAAGGTATCCTAAAGGCATGTATGATGAAAAAGATCATATAGTGTGCCATTTTACACTCTTGACAACTAAACATAGCTTCTGGATGGCTGCTTTTTGTCCTGACATATGTTAATAAATCTATGCCTTCAACTACTTATGTCTAAACGTGTTTCATGAACCATGCTTTTTATAACGACAACAAAAAAAGAACATCAGCACATAATGATGATGTAAGATTAGAGGATGAATGCCTTTTTTGATCTCGCCTGAAACATCACAAGCGCTGTCACTTGCAAGACACTTTGTTAACTTACAGTGGGCTTAGAGCATCGGCGGCCCCTCCCTAAAGGCAGAGGAGCGTCGCCCCACTGCTCTGCGAGCAGTTTAAAAAGGAAAATTAAAATGATAATAACCAATGTTATTATCATTTTAGTTTTCCGTTCCTGTTTAGGTGCAGGCGGGGCTGGGCTGGCCAGAGCAGGGGCCATTGAGAGGAATGGTGAGCACACTCTAAGTGCGCATGACGGTTTGGCCGGCCGTCTTGGGCCAGCCAAACCGCCATGCGCACTTTACATGTTCTCCACTAGCTGTATTGAACAGGTGGGTGGAGAACATGCACAGCCTCCCAGTTGCTCTCTGAGTGCCAAACCACGGTGCTCGGACCAATCACAACGCTGCTGTAAGGCAGCGTCATGATTGGCTAGGGGAGTCTGGGAGCCGGTGTGCTTCCTGGTTCCTGCTGTCAACTGAGGAGCCAAAGAGAACCGAGAGGCAGCGGCCAGCCTGCAGGTAAGTGTTTTTAAAAATATATATTTTTATTTACCCTCCCACATTTACCCTCCCACAATCCCTGGTAAGTAGTGGCCGCCACTGGCTTAGAGCCCAGCCATTGTTTACAATTATTTGGTGTCACCGTCACTCTCATTAGAAAGCTTCACATATGTTAGCGCGTGCAGGCTACACTTCTGCTTCGTGTGTTTGTCCCTCCCTGGGGCATGGCATATTACTGCTTCCTTTTCTGGGCACTACTTTTTCACATTCTTGTTTACGCACTTGACTAGAGTGCCTGTCTTTTCCAGCAGTCTCTCTTGTATAATCTTTCCCTTCCGTCACGCTCTTTTTTTTTTTTTAGAGTTTTATATAGCGCAAACTAGACCCGAGACATCGGGTATCAGAGAGCTTTACATAGCACCAGTTTCGTTACAGAAGGACACATTCATTTTTGTTAGGCACGTTTTGTTGCTGTTGCCCTGGCTATGTGCTTCTCCCCTGCCCTTGTGTACTTATCCGCCGACTCCCTTGATGCTTATTCGCTCATGTGGTGCTCTCCCCCAGTTCCACTTTGCACCCTTTCCTCCATTTGCTCTTCTGGCCCACATGCTCCTTTCCTTTTTCTCCTCCCCCCACAACCTCCATGTTGATGCCCCCAACTATGCCCTCTGTGTTGCTTTGCCGCCCTCTATGTTGCTTCGTGGTTTGGTATTGATTGCACCATTAGTAATTAATTGCTCATTTCATGGGCTGTCCTTCAGGCTGGTTAAAGTGTTAATATTTCGTTGGACATCGCCAGCCTGGGATGCCGTGCGCGTGCGCAGAGGGAAGGCTCTTCTGTTGAGGAAAGCAGACCACTTCTCTTGCCCTGAAATAAATAGCGCTGTCCCAGACCTTACGAGCCTAATTTGTGAAAAGAATAGCGCGAGACAGCAGTGACTGCTCTTAAGCCCACTTGCTGCCCTCAGACGTGCAAACGCAGGGTTGAGCAGCCGTGCATCCTCGGCTCACAGGCCACTGGTGAGTAGCCGGCATCCTTTTTAGGATTAGCTTAAGACACTTTTAACCAGGGCTTTAAGCGGTATAAAAAAACTGGGGGTGGGTCTCTCAAAAGGGCGTGGCCAATGTAATTAAGGGCGTGGCTTAAAACACGGAAGCTAAAAATCTGTGCATAGCATAGTATGCACCCATCTTGCATTTTGCTGTTTCTCTCATTGCATACAGATATATGATACAACAAGTAACATCATACCTACAACAAGTCAGGACTGTTGGCTTTGTCAGTGGTTGTTAGTTGCATAAGATAAATAAGCAGCAACTATGACTTGTATATAATATTGAAAAGCGTCAACTTAAAGCCCTGGTGACACTAGCACAATGTTGCTGCTCCTGAGTTTCAAAAAGAGAAGGGAAATCCAGAGAGAAACTGACTCTTTAAAGGATTTCCCTTCCCTTACAGTGCTCACCTGGCATGACGTCATGTGTGCACCTACATTTTATGCTGTTTGTACCAATCTAATCCATTTTGCTCAGAAATTACTATTTCAATGACCATTCAGAACTGTATGTGGTATCAATGAGCAGTAAGATTTTATTAGGTTTAGCTTCACAGCACAGCTGTCACCTGATCTTAAGTGATCAACCTTTTAAAACAAGCCTTGGCATAGCCAATAGGTCTCGCCTTTGGGACCTTATAAGTGTTTAGTTATCCAGCACAATATCCTTGGTGCAACAACATAAACTGTTGCGTGGCTAAACATTTATAAGGTCCCAAAGGCGAGACCTTTTGTTTTTGTTCTCATCGTCCCCTCTCCCAAATCCCCCCCCTCCCTCCCCCGGCCGCCTCGCCACTCTCCTCTGACACCAGCTGCTACTGTCCAAAGGGACACTCACAGGGTGATGTCGCCAAAATCACACTGACAGAGCCACATTAACATTGGGATCACTATGAGAAGAGGGGCAATGGAGCGCAGGCAAATAAATGACTGTACTGATAAAGGAATACTGACTTAGGGACTGATACGCGTAACAGTGATGTAATGACCTCGAGACTCCGACATGGGAACACTAGCAAGGGAACACTGACCTGGGAAAATCGATACAGGAATGCTGATGTCGGGAGACTGACAAGGGGATCTTGACAATGGGACTTTGAGAATGCTACACTGACAAAGAAAGAGTGGCAAGGGCATAACACGCTGGGACATGACATTGGGATACTGACATTGAGAATGGGATATAGACACTAAGGTTCTGATGGGTGACATGGACATGAAGGCACTGACAAGGCAGTACTGATATGGAAACATTTACATGGGGTCGCTGATTTTATAACGGGGCACTGAGACTGTGGACATTGTGACATGAACACAGGGCACAGCACAGTGACCCTGCCAATGTTACACTGATATGTAAATTCTGACACAATCACAAATACATGGGTAAATAGACGCTGCAACATTTGCGGACACTGTGACCGGGACAGTGGCATCGGGGCACTGCCATTCAGGCACTGGCACAAGAAGGAATTGGAATAAAGGGGCACGTGGACAATGACACAAAAATATTTATTGCAAAACCGGGGAACAGTAACATTGAGATGTTGACAATTAGACACGGACGTTGAAGGCTAGTAGTCATTGACATTGGAACAACATAGGCAAGTGGATACGGACTTCAGTACAAACAGAACTAGTGTCCCTGCATATCAGCACGATCCTTTAACAGCCATCCGCACCAACATCAATGTCACCTGTTTCACCTAACAAACACCGCACGCTTTACTTGAATATTGGATTTATATGCAAAGCGCTAAGGCTATGCAAATGTCTCATTCTCAAGTTCATTTTGCACAGTGGAACTGTTTCCTAGACTTGGAGGAAGTAATGCTGAATGCCTGAATTCAAAGCTGTCACCATGCGGCCAAACACAGATGCCTGCACCGGATAAAATAGTCTACTGAGCTACCAGACTTGGCTATTGGTATGGTCCAATAACATTACGGCATCCCTGCTGATAAGTGCTGGCACAGCCTTTTAAATATATAACAGGCCTGATGGAAAGTGTTGGAATTGTCGTATAAAAGAATGGCCACTCCACTGCAAGGTATTGGTACTGTCCATGGATAGTGTGTGAGCCGGTGGAGACCGTGTCCATGAAAATTATATTAGCCTTACTGAGAAGTGTTGGCCCTACCCCATTAAAGGTATAGCGCTAGGCAAAGAAGTGTTGGTATCGTACACTAACGTACAACAGCCCAACTTTCCAGCACAGAGAATCGTAGCTGTAATGACTAATATTGGTACTGCCCAATAAATGTACAACTGTTCTTTTTGTACACCACTATACTGTCACACAAAAAATATAGCAACCATCCTGACAGGTGGAGGTGCTGGTACTCTTCATTAAAAGCACAGCGGACAATGGTGGCTGGTACGGTACGGGGTGGCGAGCCGGGATGTGAAAAAAAACAACTCTGCATGGCCACTGTCTCTCCTCCTGGGAGCAGGAAGCACACAGGCTCCCCATAGCCAATCACGACGCTGCTGTCACCAGCATGACAGCAGCATCATGATTGGTCTGAGCGGCCTGATTCGGTGCTCGAACAGGAAGTGGGAGCCTATGCATGTTCTCCACCCAGGCTGTGCAATACAGCCGGGTGGAGAACATGCCAAGTGCACATGACTGTTTGGCCGACCCAAGAGAGACTGTATCATTTTATTTTTCCTTGTTTCACCTGCTCACAGAGCAGTGGGGCAACGCTCCTCCGCCTTTGGGGAGGAGCCGCCTCTCGCAAGAGGTTACTTATGAAAGTCAATTCACAAAAAAGCCAGGGGTAGTGGAAATTACAACTCACGCCGCTTGATCAGAATGACATCACATGAAGTGACATAACAGGACAGCTATGTCTTTCCAGAACAAGGGGCATGGCAGGCACAAAAAAACATTGATACTAGGCGCTCGTACAGTAAGTGGGAGCCGATGCATGTTCTCCACCCAGGCTGTGCAATGCAGCCGGGTGGAGAAGATGCTAATTCCACATGACTGTTTGGCCGGCCCAAGACAGATGGCCAAACTTTCATGCGCACTTAAGTGCGCCAACCACTCCTCCCCCTGCTGGCTGTGACGACAGCCAAGCCCCGCCCCAAAACTGGCTTCAACATGGAAAAATAAAATGATAACATTGTTTTATTATCATTTTATTTTTCCTTTTTTTAACACTGCTCAAAAGCAGTGGGGCGATGCTCCAGCGCCGAAGCAGAGGAGCCGCCGCTGATAGCGGACCGTGGAGCCCTTCCTACTCTGCATTAAAAGAATGACAGGCCATATTAGAAATGATGGTTTTGTTCATGAAATATATGCAGCATTGCTAAGGTGTGTTGGTCCTATCCCATTAAGATTTGGTAACATACTAGCATAATGATAGCGCCATAAAGGATTTGTTTCACCGCGCTTCAGCTATGCAGTCTATCAGCCGTTTAATAGTAGACTTTACAACCCTACTCCCTTTCCCCGTCACCATGATGCATTTCTAGAGTAAACTGGTTAATATCTAGCACTGGCAGAATTGTTAATGTGTTAAAAAAAGCACTATTTCACTAAACATTTTCACAAGCATCTTGGGGGGAGAATTCCTTCTGAATCATTGTAAAATTGTATTTATTATCTATGCTGGTTTTGACCAATGTTCCTGTCCCAAAGTGCATCACATGTTTTTCTTTTTACCAAATACTACTTAAGTGAGATCTTTAGTAACCCCATTATTCACCAGTGTTCATATTCTTTCTCGCTCTCACCAATGTAAGTGGCCTACAGTGCTTTAAAACGTATGATTTGCCACACATTTCCCACAAATTCCTTAGGGGAGCCACATAAACCGACCTGTAGAATTCTATTCTCAATATAATGTAAGTCTGACAATAGAATACAATACGTTTTCAACAACATTGTGCTGGGCAACCCAATCCAATCCATTCTCCCACAAAGTGTATTTTACATTGTTGTCATTGTCAGTGCCCCCCCCCCAAAAAATATAAATAAATAAAATATATATATATATATACACATACATACACATTATCTACTGGCGGTCGCCAGTAGATAGTTATAGTTAGGACCGTGTTTCCATAGGAAATCTCAAAATTCTATTTTGAATAACTCTGGCGCCGGTTGACGAATCTTCGCAAAATTTTCAAAACTAATGGGGCGCTCCGCTCAGCTCCTACCCTGAAAGTCTCGGGGGGATTCGTCAAGCGGGGGCCGAGAAAAAAAGGGGGTCCCAAAACACGTTTTCCCCATGCATTTACCCATAGGACCTTTAGTCGAAGGTACAGCCCGAACGGCTGAACAGAATTACTTGAAATTTGGCAGAGAGGTAGTCCTCAGGTCAGGGATGTGCCTTTTGCATATATGGAGTCAATCTGTTCAGTAGTTCAAGAGAAAATTGCAGTAAAAAGCACATACATATCTATAGCCGCGCACCGTGAGCGCACCGTGCGCGCACCCTAACGTGCGCGAGGGTAATTCTGATTGGTTGTTACATGTCAGTCAACGTTCGAATCGGTCGAAATCAGGAAGTGTCGGCCGCCATTTTGTTTGTTTTCAGTGCGAGAGTGGAAAAGGAAGGTGGCGAACGTGAAAAGGGGGCAGGGTAGAGAGTTCCTGACCCCCTAGCCTTTGTCAGGGGGTCCCGAAGGCAGAAGAAAACATTTTAAAAAATGTATAAAAAAATCATGAGGGTGCGCGCACCGTGCGCGCACGGTGAAAAACCATTTAAAAAAATTAAAAACATTTTTAATACGTAGTTTATTGAAAAATAAATATATATAAAAAAATAATAATACATACATAACTTAGCATTTAAAAAACCATACAAATTCACTGAAAAAACCATAGGTTTCACACACGTTATAGTTAGGTGGATATTTCACTCGTAAAAAACCAATGAAATTCCCCCGTTATAGTTACTTCAGATAACTATAACTCGCGCGACCGCCACTCTATCACAAGGATGATGTCATCAGTGATGTCAAGAGTGATGCCACTGACCATGTCATGAGTGATGTAATATGTGACGTCATGAGCAGAGGATTGCGGGCGCGCAAGTTATAGTTATCTGAAGTAACTATAACGGGGGAATTTCATTGGTTTTTTACGAGTGAAATATCCACCTAACTATAACATGTGTGAAACCTATGGTTTTTTAAGTGAATATATATATATATACACATACATATATATATATACATACATACACAGAACTTCACTGAAGAGGCCTTGTGACAGTTAACAGAATTGTTTATATTTGTAATGTCAATGTAGCACTGAGGCAGGACTCGTGTCAGTTTCGCTGTACTGTGGTAACAATATGGAACTTTACCTTTGCACAGCAGTAACAAATGTGTGACTGTGTGTTCATTAGTACAATTGCTCTAAAGGTGCGCTATTGGACCACATATATTTTCACTAGGAAGGCATGTTTGTACATACGTGTATGCGTACACGTTCCTCTGCGTGCAAGTGTGTTTTTGGTGTGAAGTTCGTCCCAGGAGCTACTCGGCTGGCTGGCATCACCGAGTGCTGCACATTTTCGATTGGCCAGAGCAGCACCAGCGAGAAAGTCCTTGCTCATTCATTCCTCAGCCCTGTGCAGCCCTCCAGCCCCGCAGTCTCTGAGAACGTTCCCCCATGCCCGTCTCCTCCTCGGCCGCCATTAATCTGTCACGGGCTATTCATGCCGCGGTGATAGAGATAAGAGCTGTGCCCGTTACTCGCTGTGGCTAATTAATGGTGCCAGGCAAATAAATGCATCAGAGGTGCCATGAAAAATGGGACAGCCTTTCAGATAACGCAGAACAACTTTAAGTGTAGCCTTAAGACTCAAAATTGCTGGAAAGATGTTGATAAACATAATTAATGAATGCCTGATTTAGAGCCCCCAAATGACTTTAATGGCTGATATATATCCATGGCAGATCAACATTATCCAGTTAATATAATTCAAGAGCTGGTAATTGCAGCGTACAGCTCTCTGATATCATTGTTTGACTTCGTCGCCATATGTAATTACTCTGCGCCCATAAATCCACAAGGGCTTCTGTGGATGTATGCACACTGGCTGTCAAGTTAGATTTTGAAACCGCTAAACAGCTGCATAAGGGGTACTGTTGCATCCTCTTCACCAGAAGGGAGGTTTATATGACGTGCCTTTTTGTACTCTACAGGAGGAAGCGCAAAAAGTGATGTAAATGCCTGTATGCAGCATTATCGTGGGCCGAGTGTGTAATTGGCATCAAAGGCTCTCTACCCTACCTGTAGATCCAAGGAGGAGGTGAGGGCCAATAATGGCGAGGAGAGAGCCCTTAGTGACCTGGCTACACCAAGGCAGGGGACTATAAAGCAATTAGAACATGTCACCCACTGACAGTGGAATCAGCGCCGGCTTCAGCCCCGGTGGCACCTGGTGCGACAATCATTTATGGCGCCCCCACACCCCATGACTGCCTCCTCAGATTCTCTCGCTACCACGGGCTAAAATGCTCTTCATCTCTCCAATCATAAGTTATTGCTAAACACAGCCCTCCCCCCCCAGAGTTCAGAGCCCCTCCACAGGTCAGCGCCCAGTGAAGCCGCACTGCCCTAAAGCCGGCCCTGAGCGGAATTGTCTCAATAAACCATTAAGAAACAATAAGACACATATTTATCAGCCTTATTGCCCACCACCAATCAATTGTTTTCGATGGAGCTCCTAAACTTCCAGTGTAATAATTCCCTTTAGGGCACTGCCAGGGGGTTCACATTCTACCATTGTCGACTCCTGACTGATGTCCATATCTGGCAGGCCACAGGACTCGGCATGTTGGGAGCTGAATTGTCAGTATGACCAACTCCCATAGAGCTGTGTTAGGACCATCTGAAGGGCGCTTGCTTGTTTTGAGGTTACCAGGGTCTCACTGCTTTGGCCCACTTTATCTGAACGGCGGTTAAATGTGTTTCTCCAGTTTATAATAATCCACATTATTGTCTGGAAATGTTCTCAGCATTCTGCCTCGGCCAGTAGCTACGACTACTAGAATTAACCATTGCCGTAAGTGCCTTTTCACTGACCTTTCCCATCTCTTAAGCTATGGAGTCCCATGCTTACGTCATATCTCTTTGAGGCTGTAGGATAGAGGCTTCTCCAACAAATAGTTTGAGTGCTACTGGTAGCTCTCCAGCTACCTGTAAGGGTTGTATGTCATTACAACGCATTCCGTTGCAACGCATGCGTTACAACGCGAATGCCGTTAACACGAATAACATTTACCACGAAAATGCATTTACCACGCACATCGGTAAAGGCATTTTTGTGGTAAATGTTCTTTTTTTTTTAATAATACCCTTGTGCGACCCCCTCCCCTTTTTCTTCTAATAATTTCCCCTCCCCTCAACTTTAAAAATGTTTCCCTTTCCGATTCCCCCACCCACAAACCCTTAAATTTACCCCTTCGCTACACGTCCCCCTAATTAATTACTTAAACTAAATTCCCCCTTACCTCGCTACGTCCTCTCTTCTCTAGAAGCTCTTCCGATCTGCGTCGCACGTCGTGAAGAGGAAGCGGAAGTGTCTTTCCGTTTCCTCTAACGACGGTACGACGCCGATTGCCTCCACATCGATGGAATCAGGTTTTTATTGGGGGGGGGAGACCCCCCAAACCCCCTTTTTTAATGTTACCTTTAGCACACATGCGTATCTCGTAGTAAAGGTATGCGTGCTAAAGGCTTTTCGTGGTAACCACGCATGCGTTGTAATGCATGCGTGGTTACTGTTACGCGTGGAAACGGCCGCGTTGTAGTGGCTGTTTCCCCCTGTAAGTAGCTCTCCTGTGTGCATCCAAACCTATTAAACTGGAACCTTTTGTGTGGTTGAATTAATATATGTATGACAAAACTCGACAATATATTTAAAGCAGATTTCTGAGTGATAAATCATGTGGGGAGACTTATTACTAAGATTCATACTTTTGTGCCGGGGCACCGTAGATGTTACTGGCATGTATTACTGACGCAGGAGCATTCCAAATTGACAGCCTTTTATACATTTCTTCTGGCAACCCTTCCCATTGCACCGAGGTGATGGCGGCTGGTAGTCTTGCATAAGGTGGCCTTTAATGTAATCTTGTCTTATGTGGTTACTATTACAACACCAATAATATTAGTCGCTTGTGATGAGTTTTGTTGAACTTAAGTAGCTCTTCTTGCTCAAAAGGTTGGAGACCCACTGTTGTAGCATCTGTAGAGACATAGGACTGATGTTCTGACTCTAGTATGGTTGACTCTGACTACTACTGTTATGAGATGCCTAACACGAGGCCAATCACAAATGAGCAAATATGGCATGCGCAATTAGATCTAAAAGTGCATTACAGGTCCATTAGATAGACTGGTGGCCAAGAGTGTCATATTAGGTGCTATTAAGCCAATGCACACCGCCTAAAATGTCTCTTGCTCCATGGTACTTGTCATAGATGGTTAGCATTACGCACGCCAGAGCCAGCGCTCTTCAGATGCTGGGCTCAGCCTGGCGTTTCAGCTGGAAGATAATTTTCTAAAAGGAGCAGCAGCGGTGGTGAATTGGAAATAAGTTTTTTCTGCAGCTGCCCCATCTTTTAGCTCGCTTATCTACAGACACAACACCATGCGGACCCACAGCATGGCGGCCATTAGTATTCCATTAAAGAACGCAGGCCCTGCGAGACCTGAAGTCACGTCATGACAGTCCAAGTGAAACATGGCTCCCTAATGCAGCGCTAATTCATTTTGTTTTGCAGGGACAGCAAGCTCACCATGTTGCTCCGGGAGTCCCTGGGGAATATGAATTGCCGCACCACCATGATCGCACACATCTCAGCAGCCGCGGGCAGCTATGCGGAGACGCTGTCCACCATCCAGATTGCGTCCAGGGTCCTGAGGATGAAGAAAAAGAAAACAAAGGTAGCACAGGGCACTGAAGAAAGATAGACCATGGGATTGCAAAGAGTGAGGGGTATTTTGAAGATCTTTTGGTATGTACAAGACATAGTTGACAAAATGTATGATCTGTATTTGTATGAAGTGTGTAAGGTTTGGCAGTGCTGACTTCATAAGTGGGGTAAGATCTTTCCGATTTGAAAGGAGCGAAAACTAGAAAATCACCTGTTCCTCCCTCCGCACAGCTGGTAGGCAACACAGCTCTATTCCAATAACTAAAGGTAAACTTTGTGGTCATTGTATTTTTATTAGCTGTTTAGTTTTCCAGAATCCCTCCATATGACCCTCTCAGCCAGTAGGAAATCATAAAGGTGTAACTAGAGGGTTGCCTATTGATGCAAAGGCATATATGACAGCTGGGTCCAGTGGCTTAGGTGACTGATGCGTATACTGTAAGGGCCTGTGTTTGACCTCATGGTCACAGTTTCAAATGCCACGGGTCTACTCAGCCTTTCATCCTTCTGAGGTCGATAAAATGAGTACCATAGAGTTGGGTACCAATAAACATCTGTCTTTCAGTGGCAAGATACACTTCTGGGTGAATGTGCACTTTACAAATCCACTTTATGCTATGTTTTGTTATATTTTTTGTGCTGTTATATGTGTTATGTTGTGTTATATGGTAGTCCGTCAGTACAGGGTAAAGAACACTTTCAATTCTCCTCATGCCTGCCAGTACAAGGCTTCTTTAACGAGGCAGAGATTGCAAGGGTACCTTTCTTGGAGTTCTGCATCCACCCAGAATACATTTTTCCAATACAGTAGTAGACAACTGCAGGCTGAAATCCCAAATGTTTGTTGTTTCATTTTTGTGAACTGTTGCACGATTAATGGCATCTGATGAAGGGGTTAGCACAAATTCTTGATAGCCTGCAGCTACAAATTATATACTCGGGCGATCAGTAGCACAGAAGGGACCCAGACAAACATCGGTGGCTAATTTTGTAATACCCAAGTGCCCCTAGAGCATACAAATTGTCGCAAAAACTTGCCAAATCCAGCCTCAGGAGTTTCTGTGTAATTGTTTCCCGAGCCGTGTGTTGCATGCTGGCTGTGAGAAGGGGTGTGTGAAATTTGCTTAATTTCTCTGCGTAAATATGCAAAGTTTCTAGAAAATTATGCAAAATTACATGAATAGCAAAACCAGCGTTTAGCCCTACTTATTGCACTATTTTTAGCGCAAAATGCGTTCATGCAAGGAGGCATTTTGCACTAAAAAGTAGCACTAAATCGTGCACGACGCAAACAGCAGTCGCTCACATAATGTTCCTTCTCCTTGATCCCGTGCTCCTGCGATAGGATTTTCTCCCGAACAGACAGAAACTTTTGTGATGTGACATATTGGTGTAAATTTAGGGAAATTCATACAAACAGTGTAAGGTGAAATGCCAGAAATCATGAAAGTTTATGCCAGCATAACGAAAATGTAATCTGGGCCTAGCTGAGAGTCAGGCCGCCATGTGAACATTTTCCACCTCTTACTAGTATTCTCGGCTGCAAAGCGACAAGGCTAGAAGCAGCATCTTCTTCCTGGTCCTGTGCTTACTGCCCATTCCAGTCTGTGCTGTCCCCTATAGCACTTTGTATTGTATTATAATTGCATTTAATAGTGCTTACTACCCCTGAAGAGGCGTTGAAGCGCGTTTTCGGCGAGTAGCACACTACTCCGGTACCCATGAAGGACTAGTGGTGAATTAGTATAGTGAAATATGAAATTAATTTGAGCTGTGGACATGTTAGTCTTTTATTTGGCTTGAGAAGGACAGTGGAGGAATAATAGAGGGAAAAGGTTTGCATTTATATAAAGCTCACCACCCCTGACGAAGGACCACGTACCTTTACTTCTTTAATAAAAACTCTATACCTGCCTATATACAAGCTCTGAGATGACAATGTCTTTATAGAAAAAAAGCAACCCTAACGTTTCTAATGCTTAGCTGATTACATCATGCATTGCATTTTACATCCAATATTGGATCTTAAATTGTAGGTGAGTCCTTGGCGCCCTCCTTTTATCCCTGAGGTTGTTGATTCGGTCATGAAGATAGGCTATTTAAGTCATCCAATCATGGCACTCCTCCTGACTGCCCTGTCAGATCGGCATTCTTATTTTGCGAATGTCTTGTTGGAGTTTTTGATTAGCTTCAAGGACCGCCTTGCTAAATCTGTGATTACAAATGGCATCAATAATTACATAATTGTTGGCAACACTGAAAAGGGGTAAATGTTTGAAGGTGGGGACATGTCAAACTGTCCGCATGCAATCGATCTCCAGTTTTCTATGCCTTGCTATTCTCTTTCAGCTGCAGAAGGGTGAGTCTTCATTTCCTCTTATGCTTTACAATGTAAGCTGCATAGGACACAGTCCGCGTATGGTTGCTCTATGGTTGATACCATGGAGACGTCAGAGGTCAAATAGTGGCTCTGTCCTCCTGCTGCTTCACTTCGCGGAGCTGTAAGATCAATCACACTCTTTGTGTGAAGTTACGCTTATGAACCTACAACGAACCCTCGCTGCATGCAGGGGCGTAACACAAAGTGATGGGGCCACCCGGAAGAATGTGATGAGGAGCCCCTCTGTTTCCTTTATCTTACAGATATTCATTGAGCTTCAGTTGAATAGACGGTCCCCTGTAGGGTTGGGGGGCCCCAAGCACCACAAGGCCTGTAGTGGGCTGTGTTACGCCTCTGGCTGCACCCCTCAGTTCAGCGGAAACAGGGAGGTTCCACTCTTGATATTTCACTGATTGTGCAATACGTATTGAGGTGCAGCAGGGATGTAATTGGTGGTGGTATCTGTCATGTCATATGTGAAGTAATCTTTTATAGTTTTTGCCAGTACATTTTTTGAAGGAGGGGACATTAAGATCTCATTGTTCCTTAACATCTGAATTTAATATAATTTTGAATTTGGGAGAGTATCTTAACATAGAGTTGAAGTGTTTATCTTTTGGTTTGAAAAGTATATTATTTATAATTGATGTTTTCTGTTTTATACGCTAAGAGTTGACGTTTTATGCATTTTATCTGTTGTCTGATTCATTAATCTGTGTTTTTTTAATCTGCTTAATTTTTTTCTAAATGCCTGTTTGATATGTCTCCAAGGTATGTGATGTTTAATACATCAGACAGTGTCTTGCTTAATCTGCAGTTACTGTTTATTTGAAGAGTTTTAGAAACATCTTTTTTGCATTCGTCCACAGTATACATCCAGCTCTTCTGGCGGGGAAAGCTCATGCGAGGAAGGAAGGATGCGACGGCCGACACAGCTGAGGCCATTCCATTCAAGAAATGTGGTGGATCCCGACTTCCCACTTCTGAACCTATCGAGTGATCCAGATTACTCTTCGAGCAGTGAACAATCCTGTGACACAGTGATTTACGTTGGTCCCAATGGTACAGCGTTGTCTGACAAAGAGCTCACGGATAATGAAGGTCCCCCAGAGTTTGTCCCCATCGTCCCTATGCTTCAGAAAACAAAAAATGATGTTAAGATGGAGGAGTTGAGTGAGCCTGCAGCCAACAAGCCTGAAAAGGACTGCCTGAAGTGTAACACTTTTGCCGAGTTGCAGGAGAGGTTGGACTGCATTGACGGTAGCGAGGAAGTCAGTAAATTTCCCTTCGAAGAACTGCCTGCTCAATTTATTACAGATCAGACTGCCAAGTGTTCCTTGTCAAGCCAAGTGTCGGAACCAAGGCACATATCAGAGTCGAGTAAGACTGAAAGCATTCTGGAGTGTCAGCATGCTGATGTGGACACCAGAGACCATATTAATGCAAATGGTAACAAAATGCAGAGGAATCAGTCTCCTATCCCATCAGGATCATTGAGTAACATGTCCACCCCTCCCTCTCCCCGAAGTGTGACAGGCAGCTGCAGTGCTCAACAAGGCTCCCCCAAGCTGGTCCACAGTACAAGTCTGCAGGGCAGCAGGGAAAGTTTGAACACCTGTGGCTTTGTAGAAGGAAAGCCAAGACCAATGGGATCACCAAGGCTAGGAATCGCTAGCCTCTCCAAGACTTCAGACTACAAGCCACCAAGCTCACCTTCCCAGAGATGTAAGGTCTATACCCAGAAAGGGGTCTTGCCAAATCCCCCACCTCCACCACCATCTTCGAATAAGGATCTGGGCATAATGTCAGGGGACCCACTCTTTCAACCAGAAATTCGTACCCCTCCAGTAGGCATGAGCCCTCAAATTATGAGAAGGTCCCTCTCGTCCACCAGCGAAGACTTCTCAGACAGTTTCAGTGAACAGAAGCCAAGTATTTTCTCCAACTCCAAGAAAGAGGTTTTAAGCACGACGATGGTTACTGTGCAGCAGCCCCTAGAACTCAACGGAGAAGACGAATTGGTGTTTACGTTGGTTGAAGAATTGACCATTAGTGGTGTTCTTGAGAACGGGCGCCCCACCAGCATTATCAGCTTTAACAGTGACTGCTCTGTTCAAGCCCTGGCATCTGGATCTAGGCCAGTGAGCATCATCAGCAGTATCAGTGAAGATCTCGAGTGCTATTCCACTGCCACTCCTGTCTCTGAGGTCAGCATCACACAATTTTTGCCACTGCCAAATTCAGGCCAAGATGACAAAGGCCAGGATACTGGAAGTAGGCGGTCATCTATAAGTTCCTGGCTCAGTGAAATGAGCACTGGAAGTGATGGAGAACAGTCATGTCACAGTTTCATTGCACAAACCTGTTACGGCCACGGTGAAGCAATGGCAGATCCGGGAATATCTGAATTTACTAGCAACCTGCAGCATGTAAATGCGATGCGCACAAACGACAAGCAGAAACCAGTAACTGATGAACTATTCATTCTGTCAGAAACTGATGAAGATACTTTAAGTGAGCCTGCGCCCAACAAGGGCTGCAAGATATCAGCCCTTGGCAAAACCACAGTCACCATCTCTAACACATCAGGCCTTGCTAGCTGTGAAGGCTTTCTTCCTATGAAAACCAATATAACTGTTTTCCCCTGTATCGCTGTGAGACCTTATAATGCAAACGAGAATAATGAGAATTCATTGGCGATCAACATGCAAAGGAAAGTGACAAACGTAGAGCCAAACTGTCATAAGGAAATTAAATTTGATGATCCTTGGTTAAAAAGGAATGATGATGCGAAAAAAGATAGCCGTAACTATAACGATGGGCCAAGGGCTGATGTGGCATGTGGTCTACCCAAAGCTGAAATGGACAGCAAGAGCCTGCCTGATAGGTTTAGCAGCAGCAGTGGTGAGGGATCTCTCTCTCCCATCTCAGATAACCTGAAAAGGATCATTGATGGGTGTGAAATGGTCTCACCAGATTCTGTCAGTCGAAGCTCCAGCCATTCGAGTGATTGTTTCAGAACCGGCAGCCTTCCACGGGCGATGCAGAGAGTCACAGAACAGGAAGAACTGGATGATAGCCCTCTCAACTGTGAGAACACTGGTGCATACCATTTTGCTGATTCTCAGACATCAAGAGCTTCCCTCGACAGGAAATTTGCTTCACCTAAGCACTGCGTTCTTGCACGGCCAAAAGGAACTCCACCTCTGCCTCCTGTGAGAAAGTCCAGTTTGGATCAAAGAAACAGGGCTAGCCCTCAACACAGTGCTTTTGGTGGAAGCCCTTCGCACCATCCTTTGTCTTCTCTAGCCAGTTTTCCGGATGAACTGAACTGTAAGCTGAAGGGTTTAAGCATAGACACCAGAAGCAATAGCAGCAGCAAGTTATTCAGTGCCAAACTCGAGCAACTAGCAAGCAGAACAAATTCGCTGGGAAGGTCGACAGGGAGTCACTATGAATGTTTGTCCTTGGAGAGAGCAGAAAGCCTGTCTTCTGTGACTTCCAGAATGAGCCCTAACAAAGATAGCACCATGCCAAGAGCCGGGAGGAGCCTGAACCGCAGTGCAATGTCCTCACCAACCCACTCTGGCCTTTCCCAGTCTGCGGGGACTACACCGAAGGGCAGCCCATCAAAGATATCAGCAGTGAGCAAGCTCCTTCTAGCGAGCCCTAAAGCTCGTAGTCTTTCGGCATCCACCACCAAAACGCTCAGCTTTTCTACCAAATCACTGCCGCAGTCTGTAGGAAGAAGCTCAAGCTTGCCTCCCAATGGAAAGAATATGTCCTATTCAACACAGTCCCTCAGTAGAAACAAGGGCTCTGGGATTGCTTCTAAACTCCCCCTTCGAGCAGTCAATGGACGTATTTCAGAATTACTTCAAGGAAATACATCTGCCCGGGGTTTGCATGTACGAGGAAATGGTGATAAAGAGGATCGTGCCACCATTCACGGAGATGAGAAGCCAATTGTTCATACTCTGCCTTCACCGTACAGCAAAATTACCCCTCCCCGGAAACCTCACCGATGTAGCAGTGGACATGGAAGTGACAACAGCAGCGTTTTGAGTGGAGAACTTCCACCTGCCATGGGGAAAACAGCTCTCTTCTACCACAGTGGAGGAAGCAGTGGCTATGAGAGCATGATGAGAGACAGTGAAGCAACAGGGAGTGCTTCTTCGGCACAAGACTCAATGAGTGAAAACAGCAGTTCCCTCAGTAGCAGGTGCCGAAGTCTCAAAACCCCAAAGAAGCGGTCCAATACAGGTATGCTACTGCACAATCTATTGCTGTAATTATTCTGTCATACTGGTTATATACAGCCAGTATCAGCCTATTTTAAAATTCCCAATCATACACTGTTGCAGTAGTACATAGTGTGGACTCTATGAGTACCCTTAAAAGTAGGTCCTGTTATTTAATCCAGATATGAATGGCAGAGATGTGGTATGAAGCAGTTTAGCAAAAGCAAATTACTAATTGATATAATTATTGCTATTTTTTTAAAACATATAGTTATGGGAGTAAATAAAGGCAAAGCAGACCAGCAGTCTACTTCCCCTTTCAGAACACCGCTAGCCATCCAATCACTTGTAGACTGTATCTTTGCTTACGACCATGCACAGTGCTCTTCTTCTGTGAGGTTCACATTATACATATTCATAATATATACATACATGGGGGGGGGTCTGTTGTGCACTGCAAGTTATGGAGGGTCCCAAGTAAGAATCACAAGTCTCCTGCAGAGATATTCTGTACTACTAAAGCTTGATATTGAAGATTTCTAATATTTCTCGATGATTTAGACAAAACATGTAACTGAAACTTGAACAAAGGTGAAGTAGAGAGAGACCAACCACATACCCCCCACTCTTCTTTACATTTATGGCAACAACTAAACCATACCTGTTGATTTAAAAGTTGATACAGATGTTTTTATGTGCATTTTTAAAAATGAGTTGATATAAAGTTTTCCTCGCAGAAGCCACACCAGTAAGGCTGCTAGGAATTGGGAAACAAGAGTCGGTGAACTTGAGGGCAAACAAATCACAGTTGAGGTTGACATAATGTTGAAGATGGGGTTTCAACAGAAAATCTTAGATCATCAATCAATCAGTAAGCATTTGTAAAGTGTAACTCTGTCACACCTAGGGGTATCTAGGCCTTGTGTTTCCCTCGAAGAGCCATGTTTGAGTCTCTTTCTGAATTCTGCCATCAAGGAGGTCGTCAGAAGCTGGAGGGGAGGTCATTCCAGGTCTTGGCTGCGATGTAGGAGAAGGAGCGGCTGCCACTGCGGGTGCGATGGATGCGGGGAGTGTGTGCGAGGGCGAGTAAAGAGGACCGTAGGTGTCTAGTGGGTTGGTGGAAGTTCAGTAGATGGTTGAGGTAGGCAGGTTCTAAGTCATGAAGGCCTTAGTAGGTGTGCATGAGGATCGTGAACTGGAATCTTTTCCAGATGGGGAGCCAGTGGAGGTTTCTCGGTGGGGGGGCTATGTGGGTTCGTTTGGGGAGGTCCAGGATGAGTCTGGCTGCAGCATCTGGAGTCTTCTGAGGAGCTGGATGGAGGTGTAGAGGGCGTTGCCATAGTTGAGGCGGCTGTTGATGAGGGCCTGAGTGACGCTCTTTCTGGTGTTGATTGGGATCCATCGGAGGATTCTGTGGTGCATGTGCAGTGTGTGTGGAAGCAGGAGGAGGCAATTGTGTTAACTTGGCATTTCATGGTCAGTTGGCTGTCGAGGATGATGCCGAGGCTGCGTGCGTGGTCTGTCAGTGTGGGTGTTGGTCTGAGTTCTGTGGGCCACCATGCGGAGGTCCCATGCGGATCATAAATGCAAGTAAAGAAAGAAAATATAAAATACTTGGTTGATGGCAGTTATGGTTGTTTATTCGAATTGCAAGATATTTTGTTTTTTAACTAAAATTCTGATAAAGTATTCCATTCAGTTTAAAGGATTCCTAGATAAAACTCCAAAGCCTAAAAACCATTGAAATGTGCCTGGCATGGAGATGTATGCAGCCATAACTTTTGCCAGTGCATTGCCGTTGACCTCAGACAATCTCACACGAGATGTAAAAGAAAATGAAGCTGTGTCATCAGTGCAGCCACTGAGCAAACCATCTTGTACTACCTGAGGAAGGCAGAAGCTGAAACTTTGTAGTGGAAATATATTTTTGTTCTTTGGTGAATCTATCTGTTTGAGTCACGTCTTTCTTGGATATATATATTTATTCAAATGAACTGTGACGAGGAGAGCGCCCATCCTCGCGGGTTAAGGCTTTCTGCCGATTTCACCGCCTAATTTTCCACACGAAAACCGGGAAGTAAGTCAAACAGAGTTTAATTCCAAACAAGCAGGAAAACAATGCAGCATTACGCATTTCAACCCGCCTGGGGTCTTAATCATATGCAGCAAGAGCGGATATCAGCTGTTCTCATTTTAAATACTCTGTGATAGTAAACAGTGAGGAGAGACACAAAATCGTGAGTGCCACGTTTTCAGATGTAACAACAGCTTCGATTTATAATTTGTTATTCAAAGTTCAGGATCTCGGTACCTATTCCCACAAAGTACTCTTATAATTCATTGCTTCGTGCAAATGTTCTTTAGAAAATGATCGAGTTTGTAAGATACCGATCCAAGTAACAGTAATGTCCGGACTCCAACGTCCATCATGCTTCACAAATGTCTTCTTTTGATACACTATTGTGTCCTTCTCAAATACAGATAAATATGAAAATCAAGTTTGCCACCACTTTTATTGCCTCAAAGGAATCATTCCATGTAGTGCGCGGTGGCAAACACCTTCATTCATATGTTTAGAACACTGATTCCCGTTGATGCAGTTTGTTAGGTTCATTGTTTACCTGCCAGGCTGCTTGTTTGTTGTTCTATATAGTCTTTCCGATGTGCAGGAGAAACCAACTCCCACAAACCCTAGCTGCCTCGCAATTTTCCAGAAATCATGGGCCAGCAGGACTCCCTTAGAGCCGGTGGCGGAGCCTCCCATTTCAGTGGTGGTGCCGCAGGACATACTTTATAGTCCATCATGTGTGCAGCCGGAGGGCATCTCCATATACTAAATCCAAACGAACTGTGACGAGGGGAGCGCCCATCCTGGCGGGTCCGGGCTGTCTAATATTCTAAACGAAAACCATGCCATTTCATAGCATGATAAAAAGCACAACCATCCGGAAAGTAAGTCAAACAGAGTTTAATTCCAAACAAGCAGGAAAACAGTGCAGCATTACGCGTTTCAACCCGCCTGGGGTCTTAATCATATGCAGCAAGAGCGGATATCAGCTGTTCTCATGAGAAGAAATAGCATGGTTTTCGCCACCACTTAAACGGGAGGCTCAGCCACCGGCTCTAAGGGAGGTCTGCTGGCCCATGATTTCTGGAAAATTGCGTGGCAGCTAGGGTTTGTGGGAGTTGGTTCCTCCTGCACATCGGAAAGACTATATGGAACAACAAACAAGCAGCCTGGGAGGTAAACAATGAACCTAACAAACTGCATCAACGGGAATCAGTGTTCTAAACATATGAATGACGGTGTTTGCCACAGCGCACTACATGGAATGATTCCTTTGAGCCAATAAAAGTGATGGCAAACTTGATTTTCATATTTATCTGTATTTGAGGAGGACACAATAGTGTATCAAAAGAAGACATTTGTGAAGCATGATGGACGTTGTAGTCTGGACATTATTGTTACTTGGATCAGTATCTTACAAACTCGATCATTTTCTAAAGAACATTTGCACGAAGCAATGAATTATGGGAATAGGTACCGAGATACAGAACTTTGAATAACAAATTATAAATCGAAGGTGTTGTTACATCTGAAAACGTGGCACTCACGATTTTGTGTCTCTCCTCACTGTTTACTATCACAGAGTATTTAAAATGAGAACAGCTGATATCCGCTCTTGCTGCATATGATTAAGACCCCAGGCGGGTTGAAACGCGTAATGCTGCACTGTTTTACTGCTTGTTTGGAATTAAAGTCTGTTTGACTTACTTTCCGGATGGTTGGACTTTTTATCGTGCAATGAAATGGCATGGTTTTCGTGTGGAATATATATATTTATATTGAAAATTTCCTGAAAAATCGTTAAACGGCGCCAAAGTTATTGGCAAAACAAAAAACGCTTTTCCTATGGAAACTAGGTTCTAACTAGAACTACCTACTGGCGACCACCAATAGGTAATATATATATATATATATATATATATATATATATATATATATATATATATATATATATATTTACTTAATTTGCTAATATTATTTAATCTTATGAACAGCAGCGGACTACCCGAATAGGGATCGCAGACCCCAAGGGTCCACTGTCCGTGGCTTAAGAACCACTGACCTACAGCATGCATCCTTCTTGCTCCCTCTTCCGGGAGAAGAGGCTCCAACTGGAGTTTCTTCCTGTGTCAGGCAGATGCTACAGCAGGCAGTAGTGCAGGCCACACCTATAGTCCTTTCAAGAGTGTGGGGTTCCAGTGATGACACAGCCCTCTGTCTGTGAAACTCAGGTGAGATACAGGATTAGATGGCAGGGGATCCGAGGTCACAGAGCGGGGTCTGCCTCCGGTGCAGTCTCTGGTGTGGCAGAATCTGACTCTCATACAGTTTCTCAATGCCGTGGCACAGTCTTCTTGGGCACACTTCTTTGACGCAGTGACACAGTCCGTTAAGGCACTGATTCTGCGATGCAGCAGCACCGTCTGCTTGGACACAGATTCTTTGATGCAGTAGCACCATCCGCTCAGTCACAGTTCATGTTGTAGTTGCCACCTGGAACCATGTGTAAAAAGAGACTGTGCCCATGCTTCGCTGCGCAAATAGATCACACTCCTCAGAGTTCCTTTTCTAGTAGACCCATGCACAACTGGAGACTTTTGGCTCCCTCTGGGCAGTTACACCTCCTCCAGGTTTTGCCTGCCCCTTCCCTTTTTTATCAGGCAAGTTGAAGTCTAGACGCTTCAGTGTAGAGGAACAGCCTTTACACCCAAGGCAAGAATTCAAATGACGTCCCTTCACCTCTATGGTGCTGCTGTCATGCACACACTGGTTTTAGTTGCACAGCAGTACTCTGCAGAGCACTCCCATGCTTGGTTAAGAAGCGCCTGGAACAAGTGGATCTGTGACTCCCACATTTATACAATCAAAACAGACAGGGGATATGGGTCCTCTGTCTGCACTTTCAGAAATTATTTGGGGTGGTTTTTCTTTCAAGTGTTCTTTCCAGTTTGCATTCTAGACTCTGACTTTGTGTAGAGTGATGGTACTCATAGTGGGTAGTCTCCAGTCTGGAACACCAACAACAGTGGCACAAAGAGAGGTATGTTTTCAGCACCTGGCTGTCAATGGCCACACAGCAGTAATCAGGGAACAGATACAATTCTGGATTCACCGAAAAGGGTCCCTTTCACTTTAACAAGCACATGTTTTCATTTAGTGTAGTCAGATATCCGGATAATGCTCCAATGCATGAAATCACACGGTCTCAATTATCAGGCTACCTTTATGGCTGTAGCACCTGAATTGTTTAAGATGTTGCTATTACCTATAGTAGAGATAGCTATGTCACTCTTCAACAGGAGGCTAGTCCTCTTCCCCCCCCCCAGTACTACTCACTCAGTATTTCCACACATAAAACAGAGAACGGCACACGGTCCAATTCCTTGATGTGCTCTTTCATTTTTCTGTTTAACTCTTTTAAACTCTACATTAACCTAATCCCAGCCCTTGGTTCAGTTTGAGGAATCATCTCTAGAAGATAGTCCATTCTCTATAATGAAATCCTTCTCACTAACACTCGTGTTATTGTGCCTCGTTTCTAGTCTCTCCCTCTCTGTTGGAATCATGTAGTCTGACGTACATTTATCTTAAGTCACCCATAACTCAGAAGGAAGTAGATAGTGGTATTGTTTGATGTTCCGCTTATAATGTGGAACGGAAGCTTTGGAAAGTGTTTAATTCTGGATGGTGGTCTCATGAGGGAAAAGGATTTGAATGTGAAAGGGAAGAGAGGCAGAAAGAAGAAAGATTTGTCTGTCTTGGTATCACTGACCATGACTGAGGGCAAGACATTGAAACAAACGAGTCTTCAGCTATTTCCTTAAAGTGTGATGCGCTTCTGTACTTTCTACCCAGAAGAGCAGGGTTTCTTGTGATGAAACTGCACATCTTTTGTGGATCTATTCTACTGTACATTTGGGAAACTTCCATGATAAACACGGGTGTCAACTTTAAGTAGGGCTTCTTTCTAGAGAATACAGTCCTTTTCTAGGACCGGAGATTCTAGACTTGATCACCTTGAGTAACATTTAGGTGTAGGTAGAAACCTAACAATGGTGTGGCACAGATTGAGTACACACCAAGTAGTAGCAGTGCCATGATGTCTCATTGATGAAAATCCTCTAAAACAGCACACCACAGATATGTAAATGGACTTAAAGAGACTGTAAAAAATCAATACAGTAATGGGAATATTTGGTCTGTCGATAAATATGTTTCAGAGATGAGGTCTTCGAAATGACACAGACTTATCACTTCTAACGGCTAGTCGGGATTGCGGTCGATGTAGAAAGAGTTAGCAGTTATAAAGCAACAGTCCTACCAATTTCTTAAGTCTCCGTTCTCCTTCCCAGAATCCAATTACACATTGTAAGGCTCTGAATGCTCCTCCGACTTTGCCTATGATAGTATTACAGATCTAGGCGGAACACTGAGTGCAGGGCCATTTCCTGTGCAAAGAAATTGAACTGTCCAGGGGACTGATTGCATCACGATTGTCACACAGCCGGCCCAGAGACACTGATTCCATGCGCGTGCTTGGAATAGAAGCCATTCATTGCTGGATACATTCGGTGAGTAGAACAAGATTGGGAAGAAGAAAGGAAGAACCCAAACAATGGGAAAAGAAGAATGAAATACAATCTTGACATTCAGTGCATCTATTAATCAGTCCATGCATGAGGAAATACCACTTCGAAACCTGCAGTATATTTGTCTATTGGATCTAACCATGGGCACGTTGTGGTATAGATTTATTTAAGTAATTCATTATGGCTCAATAGAGTCTTTGGTCCCATGTTATAATCACAATTTAAAATGCTGCCAGCACGACTGGCTCAACTTGTCACCCGTCAAAGATTGTTAAAATTAGAACCACTGTGTTGATCTGCAGTAAAACTTGTTATGAAGTGCTTGTAGATTTAGATGCACTATGCTAAAAGTCATCATTCTTCTTGCTTCCCTAAAGCAGTGCGACTTATTCTGTGTTCCTGGGCAAAGTGATGGCCACTGCTAACATGCCATGTGAATGTCTGGCATTATACATAAGTCTTCTGTCTGTCAATTTCTACTCGCTGACATCAACAATAATAACCACTTCTCTTACTGCAATAAATATTCAAAAATAAACCAGTACAGGTAAAAAAAAAATCCATCTCGGCAAAACAATATATTTTTGTTTTTTAACTGGTATCATATCAAGTGCTGCTTAAAGAGGGGTGCATGCTGATGAGGTCTCAAAGAACCCAGTCCAGTGATTCTTAACCGTTTGACTTCTGTGGACTCTCACTGAATCATTATTGGAATCCAGGGACCCCACTGAGCCACTGTTGGAAGCCTCGGACTCCCGAGACAAATTCTATAATTTGAACCTCAAAACAATACACAAAAATACAAAACAAGTGTACACCAAACAAATGCTCAAATATTGAAATATTTTGTTTAATTCTCAATCAAATATAGAAAACCTTTTCAAATGTTCAATTTTGCTTCTTTAATTGTATATACTTTATTAAGTTTGGTATTATTTCATTTTGTAAAATAGTTGTGGACACCATGAGTAGGCCTCGCTGACCCCCGGGGTTCTCAGACACAGGTTAAGAATCACTAACTTAGGCAATCCCTGATCAATAGAGGCTGTAGGGGAAGCGTTCTAACCCTGGAAGCTTTCCTGTATGTTCAAGCCTCCCGTAATCAACCAGGTTTCTGTTCATGGCCTCACAAGCAGCGGCGATTCATAAAACCTTGCTCAAATGTTCGACAACAGGTAGTTCACTAAGTACACTAAGCAGAAATACAAAATAATGGATAGAAATGTGAAGCAATTTATTTGCCCATCAAATGTATGTTTCTATTCACCTCACTTGTTAATTTGTGACCATCAATATACTTTGGTGCAGGCTTCGGGCCCTGGTATTAAAAGATAAGAAGACGCCTCTTCCACTTGCTGCATTTGCCAAGTACATCCATAGGCTGCAATGTGCGTGAGGTGGTGTTTACTGAAAGAGAACTGCTGCAGCGCCCCAGTTGATTAGCAACACTGTAGTGTGCCACCTGACACAGACGTGACACTGGACATTCATCCACACAATGTGATGCCAGGCAAAGCATCAGGCTACAAATAAGTTGCCCTCAGCCCATGTTCTCCGATGCAGTGGTGGCTATTCCGTGTGGGTGGGGTGGGGGCAGAGGTGGGAGGTAGACTTAAAAATTCACCCACCTGGCTGCTCTCACCTCCATCCCCTTCTGTTGACGCATGGACGCACACAGGCTCCGAGACTCCCCTAAGCCAATCACGACGCTGAGTCAACAGCGTCATGATTGGTCTGAGTGGATTGGTTTAGCGCTCAGACAGGGACTGGGAGCCTGTACATGTTCTCCCCAGGCTATGCAATACAGCCGGGTGGAGAAATACTAAGTGCGCATGTCTGTTTGGTCGGCCGGCCAAACCGTCCTGCTCACTTAAGTGCAGCAACCATAGAGAGGGTCCCGCTGGGCCCCCTAGGCCCAGCAGCAACCTGTTCCTACTTGCAGCGGCACCTGCAGTTGACAGCACGTGAGCAGTGCTGAGCTTGGCTGTGGCAGTTGGAAAGCTTACATGCCATGCCCCACCCAGCCAAGAGGACACCCCACGGCCTATTAAAACAAGCATTGGCATAGCCAATAGGTCTCGCTTTTGGGGCCTTATAAGTATTTAGTTATGCAGCACAATATCCATGGTGCAACAACATGAACTGTTGCATGGCTAAACACTTATAAGGTCCCAAAAGTGAGACCTATTGGCTTTGCCAATGCTTGTTTTATATGGTTTTGTTGTCAAATTTCAGGGCAGAGACAATTTTTAGGAAAAATAAAAGTAATCATTAACACATTTGTTTTCTGATGAAGTGCACATTTACAGGCGGCCACTGGCTTTCTCTTTAGTCAAGTCAGCATGACAAGCTGAAACACATCATTCCTCTTCTATCAGTTACTGAGAGATTAGCACTAACATATCTTTTGTATGCGGAAAAGTTATTATCTGAAGGGGACTCCCAACAGTGGAAGGATGACCTGAAACAACCACGAAGAAAGGTTTGTGCGCACTCATAAAACGCCCATCAGAGAAGCCTTTGATTATGTTCTGGGTAACCCGGGCATCCCAGAGGTGAATTACGGTAAATCAGAGTAGCCTCTGATTATGTGCTGGGTACACGGACATCCCAGCGGTGAATTACGGTAAATCGGAAAAGCCTCTGATTTTGTACCGGGTATACAGATAGCCCAGCAGTGATTTACGGTGACCCCTCACCGTACTTCTAGGTGAAAGGGTGTGGCCTTTGGGCCTTTACTAGAGCATGGGACTGTATGCTGCACACTTCTAGTCCTGAAACGCATTCCAAAGAAACCGACATTGCCTCTGGAACAATGCTGTACAGTCACACGTCAAACAAGAATTTTCAAAAAGCATTGGCCACGAGGCCGTGAAAGTGACACGGCCGTGCGGCCCGCGAAAGTGAAAGTGATCGCGATCAAAGACACATGGCGGCTGCGCGTGTGCACGATCGCGTGAACGCAAGCGCTAGGCCACCAAAAGCCTGTGACAGCACTTTGAAAACCCACACACTAAATTTCTCGCAGCGCATACGCTGGCTCAGTGAGACCTAAAAACACTTAAAGGACAAGCTTGTTCTACATGCAGTTATCCTACCAAGCGCACGTGAGTGGTGAGGCCCTTCCAGACCTCACCTGAAAGGGCCACTGTAGATTTGGACATAGTGAATGTCCAGCGCATATAGTAAGAGCAACTGTGCCATTCAATCAACCTACCCACGTCTGCCAATGCAGGCTGTTCTCCTGTGTTAGAAGGTGGTTCTAACACTATGGGCCGCCCGGATTTTTTGATTTTTGAGCACCTAATTGTTGAGCTTTTACTGTGGGGGAGCCTCATAAGTTGGGACTCACCCACAGTGAACTCAGGATGTAAGAGACTGCATGGGGATTTTACTGGTGTTCCCCTGGCTTGACCAGGCCACTGCGCAGCAGCTGGAGTAAGGGACACCGGGCTGGTTACATGCAGACACATGTGTACATGCGTGTGCACACGTGTACGGGCAGCTTAGGGGAGATTCCTAGAGTGTGCAGTCCAGGAGCAGCTACAAAGTGAATGGTGTGGCAGGACTTATGCAGTATTGGGTGGAATAGGCTTTATACACTGGAAACATGCCAGGGAAAGTCAGTGTGTCTTACTGTGTTTTCACTTCATTATTTCCCTAAGGGAATGTGGGGCCCATGGCTAAATTAACTTCCACAAGGCCTACAGTTTCCAGACATGCACTAAAGTCCATTGTATTGGAGGTGAAAAGAAGTATTCTGCAGAGTCCAAAGTCATATTTGTACTGCTTTTGGGTCATCCAGAACTGTCATATTTCTGTGAGCCAGCCAGGACCAGACCCAGGCTGAGGGCTGACCTCAGCTGGATGGATTGATAACCTTTCTTCCACAAGCGAGGGCCTCCTCTCCACGAAGGGGAGATGGGAGGGGCTGCAGGCCAATCCATCAACTGCTGTCGCTGGGTGGAAGGCACCGGGCTGCACCAAGGAGGGAAGGCAGCGTGGAAGGAGTTGGGTTTCAAAGGCCATGTGGCCAGAGAGACTGGACGACGCCATTTTGAACAAACCCAGAGGCTGGACAAGAAGGAGGGAGCAGGGGCAGGAAAGTGATGTGTCGCTGTTTGATAGGACCAACAGGGACTTCCTGCCAGCCCCCTACACAACTTTTAAAAGTGCTTGCACAGGAAGAGAAGCTCTCTGGGGTGTGGTCTGCTGAGGGTGACGGTGCTGGAGCCTGGCGCAAAGGGCAGTTGGAAGGAGAGACCCCCTGACTGCCCCCATGACCCTATCAGCACCAGAAGAAGAGCCCAGGACTGGTGCACAGAAGCAGGGGCCTCTGCGCAGGGGGAATCAGAGACCCTGAGGGAAGAGGAGAGTGTTCCCTGTGGCGGGGGCTGGTGAGTCCCAGAAGGAGAGCCTGGCGAGAGGCTGACGCAGGGAGCCAGTGAAGACAGCACCCTGCTGAATCAGAGACCCTGAGGGAAGAGGAGAGTGTTCCCAGTGGCGGGGGCTGGTAAAGAGGAGCATGAAGTGCCCCATAATGCCTCGCCAGGAATTTGGAAATCTGCTGTTTTGGTGCTTTGTGGCCCCCAGAGGAGTGGGGCCACCCTCACTTGTGAAAAGGTGCTGGGGGAGCGGCTGGGGGAGCACAGTCTTTCCCCCCCCCTCCCCCCCAGCACGAAGAAATCTGCCATTTTTTAGCCTGGTGGCCTCCAGAGGAGGGGGTCAACCTCATCTGTGAAAAGGGGTGCAGGGGGGCGGCAGGAGCACCGCAGTCTCCCCCAGCATAAAGAAGAACAGTCCACCCCTAAGTTTCACGGGGCATCTGAAAGAATAACCCCTCAAGGGCTCAGCAGAAGGGCTGAGTTGGGGATGTCTGGAGAAGGGCATCCCCTGGAGGTGAAGTGGTGTAATTGCACCGAAATGCATTTACTATTGGTTATTTCTTTTTAGGTGGGTTGAAAGTCACATGTGTAAAGTGAAGTACCTGTGTAAGGTGATGTTAAGCTAAATGGAGTTATGTTGCTGGACCCTCCTGCTAGGGGGTCTGGCTGTATTTACGTAATCCCATGCTTTTGTGATTCCTTTTAAAGTGAAGAGGCACACTGCAGGAGAAGTGTAGTTGACAGGAGTACTTCTTTTGAAGGGACTGTAAGTCACATGTGTAAGGAGATGTCATAGGCCAAGTGGGGCTATGTGGCCAGACAGTCCTGCTAGGGTGTCTGACTGTATATGAGCAATCCTGTGATTTCATCTGTGATGCCCTAAGGGGCTGTAATTGCAATGCATTCAAATGATCAACCAAGGTGATGAGTACTGTCATTCTAAAGTGTGCGTAAACATGGATTCTTGCTGCTGCGCTTAGGTGAAGACCCCAGACTGCTAGCCCTTAAGATATAGAGGTGCCTACTTTATGGTCAGTAGGAGATGCTTAGTCAGGGTCATGTGTCACCAAGGCAGGTTTACCCCTTTTTAATGCTTGTTGAGGGAATGGGGTGGGTCGCCACTGGGATGGTGCCAGTGCGCAGGGCCCTCGCTCCAGGTTATGTTCAACTAACTGCATTGGGGGCAAGTTGATGTGCATACATGGGAGTGGTGGTACTAGACCCCACCCCCCCTGCGGGAGGGGTGGAGATGTTATGCAATGTCACAAAGTAATTCCAACAGCTTATGTATATTTGTAAATTGGTGCATGGTATTGAGTAGTGTGTGTGTTTAATAAATGTACTATTACTTTTATAAAGCAAAGTACAGACTGGACAATCAATTATTGAGTGTTATTTTTGTGCACCTGCAAATGGCGATTACTAGCCCACACCACCTCCCTTGAGTAAGCCTCAGACTGCTCTGCAACGCTACCCTCTGAGAGTCAGGCGCTACAATTGGGTGTTTGGTTCCCAGTGAAGGACAAATGTAGTCATGTTATTTGTGCAGGCCTCACAGATGCTGCCTCGTTTTCCAACATCCTGATTCAGTGAACTACATGAAGGGTTTAAGGCCTCCACCAAGACATTACTACTGAATATTCAATGAGTACAAGGGGCATTCCTTTCACCTCTACTACCACTCACAGCCGGCGCCAGGGGGTTACTGTCTACAGAGTGGTGGTAGTCTGTATCTTGCAGCAAACAATGAGTTATGTTATGATACAATATCTTACAGAGTACAAACTGTTGCCCAAATGGGTGTCCTGGCACTAGATATTATCTGAACATATATTCCTTCATTCTTAAGTAGAGTATTCAAACAAAGCAGTATTCAGGGCTTTCCTAAAGGGACAATAAGACTTAATCCCCTTCAGGTTATGAAGCAGGGCAGTCTGGTGACAGTGACAAGTGCAACACAGACAAGCCCCCCCAGAGGTGCCTCAGTAACCTTTGCCCCTCAACCAGCCCAACTTCCAGTGTACTTTGGGGCAAGAGTGCACTCCTGTCTGGTGCCCTGTGTGGACTACAACACCAACCCACTCTTGCCTTTCAGTGAATTGAGAAAACTGGAGCATTAAGTGCACAAAGGGACATTGAAAACCAAAGCCACACATGGACTCCCTGCTTGACCAGGTGGTGCGAGAGTGCTGACGGCATCAAGCTGCAGAAGCCCCAAAATGCCTAGCCTCCACCATCACAAAAGAGTGGTGCACAGAGCCCTGGCAGTAAATCACCATGGACTTTGGGACACTCCCTGATGGGAAGCACTTACTTTTCAAAACAGATGCATGCATAGAAATTCCAGTTGTGAAAGTTGTGTCCCCAACAGCACTGAAAATGTACGCGCAAAGATGGAAAAGATCTTGGGTACCTTTGGGGTGGCAAAATTGACAATAATCTACCTTTCCGAGAAACCAGATTTCACTAGTATGTCCATTACCTTGGCATACACCACAGGAAGTTAACTTCCAGGTGGCCCCAGGCAAATGGGGAAGTGGAACTAATAATGCAAATTCATTAAGTTCCCAACATGCAACTCTGTAAAACTCCCAACACTCTGGTAACCCTGACTTTTAGCAACCCACTGATTGACACCATACCAGTGGAACTGATAATGCAAATTCAGTAAGTTACCAACACGCAACTCTGTAAAACTCCCAACACTCTGGTAACTCTATAAAACTCCCAACACTCAGCTAACCCTGACTTTTAGCAACCCACTAATAGGCACCATACCAGTGTCACTACATTGGTCCTCCACTCCCCCGACTAATTTCCTAACCAACAGAGTTGGACAGAAAACAATGAGGTAGCCTGTTGAGCAAGGAGAGCAAATCAAATTGAAATACATCTGCGAGACATGGTGCCAGTTAAAAAGTGGTGCGAGGTTAGAATTTTCAAGATACTTTTTGAATGTGCGCGAATGACTGTGACTGACAAGAAGGGCACAATGGCCACAACTCAGAAAAAAAATAAAGTAGTGACATGGAATGTGCGTTTCTTCAAGAAATTCATACAGCCATGTAACCATGCTAAATAAAAAACAGGCAATTCACCTAATCCAGAAGTGGAAGAGTGGGAAGAACTTCCAAGGATCAGACCAAGCATGCCCCCTGGGCCGGCTATCGTCCGACACTACCTTTCGTCAAACCCACAGCTGTCACAAAGACTGTGTGTCTATGCTCTGTAATCTGGATTGGGGTTTGGTGAGAAGAAAGACATTTTGTTTGTTGTTTATAATTCTCGTTGGGGAGGAATATAATGTGCCACTCAGCACTGACTTTGCCCTGGACATACATCCATGCACCCTGATGATTATGGCGTCAATGAGTCCATGCGTTTTATTTGGTGTCACCCTTGCCGACGCTGTAAACACAACTAGGCCTTGGCTTGAAGTGGCAGTTCTCACATTACTAAATCCAAGTCATGTTATCTCTGGGTACAACTGTAGTGAACACCCATTGGTAGAGGGTTCTGGGTGGCTACAATAGTGCTACTACTCTTTCAGACCCCCCCTCAAGATGCATTTACTGTCATTGCCTGCTTCTTGATGATAATATCATGAAATCAAGACTTTGTATGGTATGCCCATTTCAGATTTTAGCACACTTCATCTAAATACCCCTCGCAACCCCACATCACTGAAAATTTTAGAAGTCCTTCCTCAGTCTGAAAAGCATGAAGGCATTGGGCCTGAATCACAAAGGTAAACTGAGAAGAAAGTCTAACTTTACGACTTTTGGTATTCCCAAAGGGCATTTACCAGTAATAAAGTTAGACTTTTCGACTCAGTTAAACTTAAGACCAAAACTTGAGTTTAGCCATCTTCCCCAATATGGACCTGAACCATCCTTGAGGCATAGGATCTATGAAGGATACGGAGTTGGACAAGCCTGAAACGCACCCTGATGGCTATAGTTCTGGTGCTCTGAAGAGCCTTCACCCAGTCGTCGTCTTCCAACAAACCCATGCCAGATTCCCAGGCCTCCCTCAGGGAACCCAAACAGTCCAAGGAGTTGTTCACCAGTTTTTTATAGGTAAGGGATATTGCTTTCACATTCATGGGGTCAAAAAGGAGCCTGTCTTCCAGGGGAGAATATTCGGGCAGCACCGTTCCTTCCTGCAAGTGACAATGAAGTGCCAAGCGCAGTTGGCGATATCTAAGGAATTCCCCACCACCCATTTGAAAGCTCTCCCGTAGGGCCTCGAATGACACCATTTTACCTCCCTTCCAGACGTCCCCAAGTACGTCAATGCCAATCAGGCTCCAGTTCTTGAATCCCTGCAGCCGACATACTTCTTTAAAAAAATCTCCCTCCCATAGTGGAGTCTGCTCTGTAAGTTTCATCTCCCTGCCCGTCAGAAAGTCGTAAAGTTAGACTTTCATCTGAGTTTACCTTTGTGAATCGGGCCCATTATCTTGTGTCGGAGTCTGTATGTAGCAGTGAGTAGGAAAGTATTTCCTGACATCCCAGTTGCCATGGCCAGACATGATGATACCTCCTCATTTATAATGAAAATTCTTGGCTTTTAATTGTGATTCGGTAATTCCTGTAAACATATGGCAGGCTTGCCAGTGGTGAAATGGCCATACTGTTCTTAAATGTAATCATTTGGAGGGCAGCCTATTGACTGTAGGTTGCTGCCATAACATATAACAGGCAGAGATATTTTCTAAGATGTGGGCAGTTGCCCATGGCCCTCAACTTCCAAGGGGCCCCTGGGAAAGTGAACTTGCTCTGTATTTGACCTCTGTTTATTTGATGGTTCTCCCTAAACCTCTCTTCTCCTTACTTACGGCTATCTCTCTCTCTCTCTACCCAGTGTTTCAGACAAGATGTATTTCAACTGTTGTTTGCAACCCTGTTACAGTTCATTATATTTTTCTATTGTTTGGCATCATGCAGGCTTGAATTAGCAGAAAATGTGTAATGTAATAAAATTCAAATCTATCCTATACAGGGGCCTTAAAATATGTCTTGTCTAGAGCCCCCAAAATCCTTTAGATGTCACTGGTCTTGGGGTTTCATTGGCAAGAGGTTGTGTAGGACACGATTATAGATATTGCAAATTGACAGGTACACCCTCCAAGCATCAGGTTCCAACTTGTCAGCTGTGCAAACATCTGCTCCAGGGTGGTAATGTGCTATAGTATTGCTTAACAGCAAAATTAAGTGTTTAGCTTATCTCTGGAAAGCTTCCTTTATCAGTGACTGACGCATGCTATCCTGGCCACTTCACAACCACCAAAAAGGTGCACTTAAGAACTTTGCAAGGCAAGATACCAGTCACATCGAACGGAAACATTTCCGCGCGTCAGGTGCTATTGTGAGAACAGATATGACACTTCCAGTTTCCTATGTACGGCATATCCCACCGAGGCTGTTAATTCCTGCTGATCAATTCTAACAAAGATTTTCTATTAATAATTAGCATCAAGAAGTCCAGGAAGCTGGCCTTATCACAAATGAGCACGCACGACTACTGCTGTATGTGTTATTGAATGCAGCATCTGCAGGCAGATATTGGACCAAATGAGCCAACAGAAGGACTACCTTCACTCTGTTGGTAAATAGATAAAGGAAGGGGCTACCCTAGAAATACATGGATATATATTCTTCTTTTTGTCTTTGTTTTGTGCAAACCTGGCACATAGGCATGGGATCACTTTAGATTTTAATTATTCGTAAAACTTGGCAGTAGGTTGGTAAGCAAATGCAGAAAACTTAGAAAACTCCAGGTGAGATGTTTGAGAAAGAGGAGGGGAGGTTTAATAGTTCATGGTAAGCAAGACTTGAATCAATGGATTGTAACTGCTCTTCGAAAAAAGAGTAGAGGTGGCCCAGGTTTAGTGTCATTGACCATCAAGATGGATATTATAGCTCTAGGGGCCTTATAATAAGATTATTTTAGGCATTTCACATTCAGATTTTTTTTAACCTATATTATAGACTTCTTCCACTCTATGCAGGGAAAAACATCCTGGCCCTGCCATCAGCCTCACCACTATGTGCATGTTTTTTAGGTCTAGAGGTAGCCAAGACCCTTTAAATTGAATACAATGATATACTTATAGAGATTTTCGTTCAACCCTCCTCTTCCATTTGTTTGTTGTTGTGTCAGCCCACTAAAGCATGCAGCAGTGGGTGAGCAGTGGGTCAGCCCACTTCAGCCATTGGCTAACTTCACTGTTAGTGATGGCAGTCTTTTACAATGAACACATCCACACATAAAGTAGTTTCCTTCACTGATCGTGTCATCAAAGGCAATGGGTGCTTTTTGAGAGCATACATTTTTTGTGTCTTCCAGCCATGGTTTCTATTTATTTTGGCACAGGCTGGGCAGCTTCCCCAACAATGAAGTTTTACAGACACCATGACAAAACGAAACAAGCATTGGTAAAGCCAAAAGAATGGAAGTCTACTCCAGATCAGTTGGCTTTGCCAATGCTTGCCGTATTATTTATTTGGATCTTGAGTAGAAGAATCAAACAAACCCTTCAAGCATTTGGACCAATGCGACCACCCTACAGTGATAACCAATGCTCAAGAGGCTATCACTTCGGACTGACTGATGTCACTTAGGAGTGAGGAAGATTCCTGATTACATTATGTGGAAGTAGGGTGAAGCGTAATGCTAGATGATTCTTGTCTCTGACGTAATTGGGGGTGGGGTGCTCATACCTCTTGGAATAAAATAACATTTTAAAGGATAAGCGGTGCAGGGGGAACATAAACTCATGCTTTAAATTTTTTTAGGTCGAGCCTAGGCAGCGCATGCGCTGTCTCTTCGAAACATGCTGTATTCTCCAACCCACTCCTTTTCATTTGTTTGTTTCAGTGCCCTTTAAAAATCCTTGCTTTCAATTGGGTATTTGTTGCCATTTGTCCCTCCTTTTCCTTATTTGTTCCCTCCCAAGGAGCACACACCCAGGACTTGTAGCCTTCCACTTTTTAGGATTTTAGTTACTGCAGTAGAACTATTTTTTTAAATCGAAAATAGCAGTTCACACAAGTGTTTGTGTGTTTATTTTGACCAGTGCAGCGCCCGCTTCAGTTATATGCTGCTTCATGTTTCAGCAAGGGGCCACTTCTGGAGGCCCTGCACCACCGGTGCTCCTCCTCATAAAACTCCTGCAGCACTTTGGGCTCCCAGCCCCTTGTTTTTCTCCTCTAGTTCTCTGAAGAAGAGGAAGAGCTTGTCCAAGATGGCATTGCTTCTGCACCCTAAACATGGCATACAGACTGTGCGAAATAACACAAGCTTGGCAGCCATCTTGTAGTTATGTTAATAGGATTTACAGTAGTTGCGTGTTGTCACGTAACATAAATAAAAAAGGACTTAATTGTAGGCCACTAAAAGAAAATGCTTTGTGGCTTAGTATTATGAGTAGCTTAGTTACTCGAATTACTTATTGTGTTTTAGGAACTTTCCGAAATATATTTGAAAGAAATTTAAAAAGTACATAATAGTTTAAAAAAGTTTAGAATGTCAGTGACACTACTCTCCTTGGAAAGAACAGAACGCGCGACCATTGTAAAACTCTGATATCAGTTTTCAAGCGACAACATTTCTAATGCCAGAGTCCTACCTGTATGTTGATGGTTGCAAGTGTCTAGCTTTGTTTCTCAGATTCGGGGACCTGACATATAATGTAGCAGACAACCATATCAAGAGTGCGATTAGGGGAAGTGACTTATCAGCCCCCTTCTGTGACGAGCCAGCACAGAGGCATCACTAACGGACTAAAGTGAGAGTGAAAGGCGCGGGGAGCAGAAGAGTCAAGGTACACCGGGGCTACCAGGAGGGGCAATCTATCAGTTTGATTTACAATTGCATTTTACGGTTTGTTTCGGCGTGTGCACTCTAGCTGTCACGTGCATGTAATAAATATTTATTTATTGGACATTGGGTGTGTGGATAAAGATACTGACCTTCTGCCACCTACCCTGAGTCTGCTATGAGGCAGATGCTGCTGTCGGGGATACTTCAGATCACCTCTTCCTCTGTCACTTCACTGCGTAGATTGTGAGCCATGCTGGTCCCTTTCCAGCCAGGCATCCCCCAAGTCATTTTTAGAAGGTACAGCCTAGGCAGTGTATGTTGTATTCACTCTGTGGGCTTACACCGCTCTCACGTGAAGTAACAGTAGATGCACCCAAGATAATGTGCTGCATGCCTAAACACTTATAAGGTCCCAAAGCCAAGACCTATTGTCTATTCCAATGCTTGGTTAGATTTACACTCTCTGCAACAACAAAAAATAACGAGGGACAAGAGTGGTGAAAAATGTGAACTTTGTTTTATAGCCGTGTGGTTTACCTGACATTAACTTTGCAACGTTTTACGACACCTTTAAACGTCCTGCACATTGATTTGTTCTTTTATTAAAAAATATATATTTTGAATTAGGTGCCCCACTCAAAGGTGTTTGTGTCAGCATGTAAATAGCCATTCCTTTTCAGCTTTTAGTCTGAGTTGACTAAACAAATAACCAGTGTCCAATTAAGACTAATTCGAATAGCCTTCATAACCAACATTGGAGATGAATGTCCCCTTCCAAAGGGCCTCCTCTTAAATATTCATGACATTGAGCTTGTTAGCACGAGATGAAGCAATACAAATTTGCATGAAAATTAAACCTGCAGTCACCTCGTTTCCCAACTGCATCTCTGCAAGCAAGCCGTCATAAAATAGCATTATGCGATTAAGAAATTGAAGTATCATCATTTCCATTTTTAATAAATTATTACTGATCTAAAAATGCTTGCACGAGCGTCCCGTCAAAGTCACTTTGCTACGTGACAGATATTTATTCCATTACCTTGCGCGTCTCTGGTCCAAGTAGAGCTTTTGATCATAAATGAAATGTCATCACGCTGCAGTATTTTTTATTTAACCTTTACAAATTATGGAGAGCAGCATTCAGCAGCTGTGGCTAATAAATGAAAAACTCAAATAGCTATTGTGACTCCATGATGGAATTTTTCAAGAACGTCATATTTAAGGAAAAGCATCATTTAAGAAAACACCCTTGTTGCTTGATGGTGGCACATACTATGGTGATGAATTATCATTGCCTTGCAGAACCTATGCCAAGGGGGAAAAATTGTATACTTAAATCAGATCTTAATATCAGTAGTGGCTGCTACCGAACGGAGGTGGTGGGGCGGGGTGGAGGAGCAGAGGGGGGAGGAATAAAAAAATTAATAAAAGCATTTACCTGAATACCGCCGGCCGCCGCCTCTTCTCCGTCCCCTTTGCAGCAGCAGGAAGCACACAGCCTTCCAGAACACCCTTGCCAATCACTACTCTGCCTTACAGCTGCATTGTGATTGGTCTGAGTGCCGTGTTTCGGCGCTCAGAGAGGTATTGGAAGGCTGTGCATGTTCTCCACCCTGAATGTATAATACAGCCTGTGGCGAACATGCAAAGTGTGCATGGAGGTGCAGCCACCACTCCTCTTCCCTCGACATCAGGGAGCCCGGCCCCGCTCTAACCTAACCTGTCTTCAGCTCCGAGCTCAATACAAAAAATGAAATGTTAATAACGGAACGTTGATATCCTTTTATTTTTTGTATTGAGATTGCATTTGAAGCAGTGGGGCGACGCTAGGAGCCGCCACTGCTTAATATATCAACGAATAGTTGGGCTCTCTGTTAAAAACAATGGAGTAACAGTGGACTATAAACACTGGTCACTTTCAAAACCCCAGGGCCCTACTTATTGTCTTTTGCATCTCCCTTTAATGGGGGTGAAAGGCAGAGATTTTAGGCATGGGAATAGAAAGGAAGCTTTCCCCACACTCTCTTCTGTGGCTTCCACAGCAACACAGTGATAGTGGGAGATGTGTGTGCAAAGGGGTGTAAACCTCTGCAGCCCCTGCTTCTCCCTCTGTCATGTGAAGATGCAAGAGTAAAACGGTTTAGCAGAGCAGAGGTAGAGTCAGTAGCATAGGTTGGGCAGAGCCACAGGGGCGTTTGACCCGGGCGCAAAATTCTTAGGGGTGCTGTTAGACTTGGCATCTTTTGACGTGTTTCCCCATAGTTTTTGCTTTCTGCCCTCCCGGTTTTGACTCTGTTTTTGCTCGTGTAACGTTTCTGCGCGCTTTTCGCACTGCTGATCAGTGGTAAAGTGCTGGTGCTCCTGTGGTAAATTGTGTTATGATTGGATGTTTGATTTACTTGTCTGTCCCAAGTAAAGGGCACTGCGGGTGCCGGGGCTTGTGAGTCTACTGCTACTCGTGGGCCTGCAGCACAAATTGTGCCACCCACATATGTAGCCCGAAAAAGGTAATGAAGATTGGTATGCCTGAAATCAGCGTCTAAAGACGCAGCCTTTAGCGAGGGTGCCCTTTTCATTCTGAGTTCATAAAGGCCACTTGTAGAAAGTGGGTATTATTTTGCTCGGTCATCCCGTGTGCCTCTGCTGGAATGTGGATTGCCTGTCTGGGTTTTGGACGACAGATGGCTAGGAATCAGGGTGGCTCCCGATAATCTAGATAGGTCAGGAAAGGACTAAATAAACCTGGGCTGCGATGGGGGAAGAGGGAGATTTCCTTGCACCTCAAAGGGCCTGGTCTGCCTCTGACAAAGCCGTCTCCACCTCCTGCCAGGAATTCACACCAGAGAAGGCCGAACTGGTTCTGGCCTGGCACAGACACCCTCTGCCTGGAAGATCAAAGGATTTTTGTGTACAAATACTGGGGCCCAGACCCCTGAACTTTGGAACTCATCTGGATCAAGAAGACTGCAAATAAGAAGAGCCGGAGAAGCTGCAAGAAGGAACGACTGTCTTGCTGCGTGCTTTGCTTGGCCGACCTGCAGTGGCTGCTTCTGTCTTGGATAGTGAAAGGCCTACACTGGAATTTGTGCAACCTAATTTGTGAGTCTCTTCAAGGGCTGGTGGTAGAGCTTGCCCCCTGTTCACGAAGTCTCAGGAACAGCAAAGACTTAAAGTTCTTCGACCCTCAGCACTGGGGCCTGTGTGTTTTGTGCTGCAACCCGAAGAACACCAACTCAACGACGTCTACGATGCCACTGCCGACTCCGTGTCCTGAAGGCACCGCAGAAGGCACTGTCACAACGCCGCACCGCAACCATGGTTTCACCGACGACGCCTGGTGACGCCGCCACCGAGCTGCTGCTTGCACCGCAACCTGTGGGCACCACACTTCGCTTCACGCCGAAGCTTTTGCACTGCAGAGAGCACCGCCGCAACCCTGGTCTCACCGACGACACCTGTTGACACCGAGCCGCTGCTCGCACCGTGACCTGTTGGCACCGCACTCCGCACCGTCTTGCTTCACGAGGACGCCTTGACCTTCTTGACGCCGCCACTTTCCGCTGAGATCGACGCCGCTGCTTGCACCGTGGTTCAGGGGCACCGCTCGTAAGTTACAGGATGCACCACCCTCATTCCACACCGCAGCCTTGGACCACTGACACTGGTGCCATCGATTCCCGCTCGTCAGCCGACGACAGCGCTTCAGCAACAACGACACCGCTGCTTGCACCGTGACCTGCTAGCACTGTGACGAGCACCGCCTCCATCTCGCACCGCGACCCTGGTCTCACCGACGACGCCATCTGATGCCGCCACCGAGCCGCTGCTCGCACCGCGACCTAGGGGCACCGCGCACTGCACCGCTGCCCTTCGCACCGCAGCACCCGACGCCTGTTGGCACCAGCGCTCCTGATCCCATCACAAAGGAGCTCGACCTGCAACACGAATACTTCAAGGGCCCCATCGCCCTGCATCTCTGAAAGTTACTGTTTGCGGGTCTTCCCGACACCGTAGCTGGCCTGCGACCGCGTGGTCAGCCAGAACCGTTTTTGGAAGTGTGTGTTCACGACGCCGTGGTAGCCTGGACGGAGCTATCCACACAAGGAACTCTTTTTAATCAACGTATTTTTACTGTGAACTTTTAAGTATAGTATTGTGGATTTTTATTGTTTTGGTCTTGTTTTAATTATATAAAAATATTGGATATTTTTCTAAACTGGTGTGGTGAAATTTTGTAGGGCGTACACTGTATTACTGTTGGTTATGTGCAAATGCTTTACACACTGCCTGTAAGATAAGCCTGGCTGCTCGTACCAAGCTACCAAGGGGGTGAGCAGGGGTTATTTTAGACGTGTAGCTCCCTTATCCTAACTAGAGTGGTGGTTTTTGACTGGCTTTGGCCCGCGCCCTAGCCTACCCAAAATCCTATTTCTAACATGTGCAAAATGTTAAAAGAAAAAAAGCTAGGTGATCAGGGTCTCAATTTTTTTTTTTTTTTTGAAAATATCTTTGTTGAGCATCAGACAAAAGCAATCACATTTACATCCGGTATCCATGTGTCATCTGTGCATTTTACGGTAAACAAAAACCAAAAGGTCTACAATCTGATATCCAAGTGACAAAGATCCACCACCTCAGCAATGCGCCACTGCATTTCCAACATTGTCAATGAGTGTAAGCAAACGAGACAAGTAGCCCTCACCCTGAGTGGTTTGTCCTGCACCTACAGAGAGCATAACAGTACAATACTCAATATAGCCCTACCCCACAACCACCCCCTCCCCCCAACCCAAAACTAACTAAAAACTAGGTGATAAGGGTCTCAATAATGGACTCAGGAACTTCTAACGGTCCATGGGTTAGGGGGCGCAATACTTGCCTTGCCACATGCTCTGGCAACCCACACTCTACCGTAGAGGCAAGGGCAGTGTCCTTTGCCTGTCATGGTTTCTGCTACCACTGAATGGCACTTGCTGCTGGAAATGTGCAGCAGCTATTGCCACTCATTGTCTCAAGAGGCGGAATGGAAGGGTCAGGGCCTTTCGAGAGCTGTGGGGCTATTCAATACACATGACCCCTGCCATTTTATTAGTACGGCATTCTACTTCACATGGTGGATTGGTCTAATAGGCTTACAGCCCACCAAAGCAGTCTATACCGGTTACTAAAGTCCAGCTCCGTCCATCTTCGGACCAGTAACCCAGGACCAGGCCATTATGGCTGGTGCGTGCCTATTTGTCACTTTATCATACTACTGTAAACAAACATGAGTGGAGAGATTTTACAATAGGTCCGAAATTAAATCTTACATTGAAAGGTTACCTTAGAATATTCTTCATTTATTTCTTTATCTGAATGTCTTGTAGACAGTAACTACATCAGAAAATATTAATTTTAAAGACCAAATATTCCTCTTTCTGAATTTCTGATGTTTGTCTTTATACCTTTTTATGTATTAACTTTCCTTTGCATTTAGGTTTCTCCAAATGTTGCGCTCTCAGCTTTTAAAAACCTCTCAACCACATAATCTTTCTCAGCAGGCTAACATATTTTTATTGGAGTTTTATATAGCGCGAACTAGATCCGAAGGTATCAGAGCGCTTTACATGAGCACCAGTTTTGTTACAGACGGACACATTCATTTTTTGTTAGGCACGGAGAGATTAAGTGATTTGCCCAGAATCACAGGAAATTGAGCTTCCCTGCCGAGACTTGAACCTGGTTCCCCAGCTTCAAGGTTGACCGCTCTAGCCTTTAAGCCACATCCTATGAAATATTATTCTTGTCTTATATTAACTGAAATCGAATTCTAAAGAGAGAGGCGCCCTGGCGGTTAAAAAATTGTACATCTTCCTATTGTTGTAAGGTAAAAAAGGACATGGCTCGGAGGGCCTGTGTAAGAGGATCGAAAGACCGCCCGATTGTGGGCAAATTATTTTATAATATAATTACCCTGTATCGAACTGTACGGGATTGTGGACAATGGAATGGATATGCTGTATTGTGATTATTATTGAACATTTGCTTGAGAATTGCTCCTTTGTAACTTGTTTTGTTCTTGGGGTATGGGAGTGTTCTATATTGTCATTCTGGCCAGCACATGTGGCCCCCTCACATTCACTTGTTTGTTATATTGGAAAAATGCAATAAAATAAATAAAAAATTAAAAAAAGGAATATATAGCGAAAAGAGAATTACCAACTTGAGTGTGGGTTGCAAGTGAAAATGGATTGACATTTAAGTGCGGGAAAGACCGAAACATGCAGAGTTGTAGAAGCCGCTTCTGTCTGGCCTTTCATGCTTGTCACGCGGCTGTTGTGTGATCTGAATAACCCAATGAGGCTAGTGATGGACCACACATGCCGTGATCATCTTCTGTGTGAGGTAATGCTCAGGATAATGGCAGGAGATAAATCTTTCTGCACCATCGATCCCTTTTATCATGCGACCATTGACTCCAGAGCATATCTTATGTGTCGGGGAAAGTAGGCATTTCTTATGGTCATTAAAACCGCAACATTGATTTTCCGAGGTCAAAGGCAGGCCATTTCTTGCAGCCAATGTGTGTGAGAAGGGAGCGGACGCTTGATTTCCAAATACCATCAGAGGTCATCTAGCTGCATACTCATGGGTGATTTCTGAAGAGATAGCAGAACTAACACTGTTCTCATGATTGTCTTGTGTTTTTTTTTGTTTATTGTTAAAGGCACCAACATGCCCCAGGGCAGAATAGCGGTATATAAAAAATCTTCATAAAAACATATACAAGCGCGTTGAACACTATTGGATTTGTATTGTACATGTGATCACTGCTCCGGCAGGGAGCAGCCTATAAAATGTAGCCGCTGTCTCTCTTTGGAAATGGCGTGATGGATTTAGCTGCCTCAGCAACCTCCATTCGCTGGCTTACCACTCAAAGCAAAGCTTTCTATCGGTTACATCAAACTGTCCTATATTATAAAAGCCAGCTTTCTTCACCCCATCTCACACCCATGCTGAAGGAGTGCGAGAGGAAGCAAGTGGAACGCAAAGCCTACTGATAAAAAAAATTAATAGAAGAATGGTTTGACATTTATATCAAGCAGGGGCCATCCGTCTCATTTTAAGATACACCTTCTGAAGGTGGGGTATTGGTTATACTCCTGTGTCTGTTCAATGTCCTATTTCAACAGCTTTTAGTGATCAGTAGCCTTTGTAGACAAGACACTCTAAGCAACCAGAAGAGATTCAGACAGAGAAGTATGGAGAAAGGACCCTTAAGACACTGTATCCCATCCTCTGGAACAACCTGGGCCTGTCTTTGCGTGTCAATGTAAGCTGTGCCATGCTCCCCGCTGAGGTTTTATGGCATGCCCTGTGTTTTTCTTGTGATATGAACGACTGCCTGCAAGTTATCAAAAGTGTATTTTAATTTCTGCTCCAGTAGCAGAGCACATCCCCGTAACATATCGCCCAGGTATAATTGAGGATGGCTACTCCCCCTTCATCAGACTGTGGGGGGTGGTAAGGACAGTTGGTGTCAGCTGAGATTGTAATGAGGGGCACAATGCAATCCATTTTACTTGTGTCTTCAGCAGAGGTCTCTATCCACCCTCTCTGTGTAAGATCTGCTCAGTTTGCCGATAACCAAGTACTTACTTTACTGCCCTCTACATACATTTGGTATGCCGGAATAAGGAGCATACCTATAGAATTAGATGTCTTTGTGCGCGGCACAGATGGTGTCTGCCCCAAAATCCTGGCTAGTGATGGTTCTCCACCAAGGCATCTTGTGGATGTCACATTTCCTTGCAGTGTCATGTACCCCAGTTAGGAGCCTGTTTGGAATCCACATTCAGTCACAGCCAGGCCCACGCCATGCCGGAGAACAAAGAAGTGACCAAGACAGTTTTGGCCATTTGGTAACTCTACCTGCATACTTGCCCACCAATAACCTCCCAATGCTTGGACTTTCTGGCCCATCACTTAAGTCAACAGCCTTTGGACGTATGTGCCACACCCGCATAGTACTGCACTAGGGACTGTCTGGAAAATGCAGAAACCCCACACAGGAAATCTACACCGCTCCTTTAGAATATGTATTTCTGTGACAAGTTGGATCTTACTCCAAACATGCATTTACCGAAGATGCACATGAAGACGCATCCTGAACTGGGTGAGCAAAGGTATGGACTTTGACAATGGCACATGTTATGGTGGGATCTGGTTTCCCGCCACTTTGAAACACATACTACCCACCTTAAGTTTTTGTGTTATAGCTACGTGGGTGTTTCCTTCTGCTGCACCCCCACACAGATGAACCTCTGACAGGACGCTTTGTAGCTGATTTCCTCCCACGGTTGAAGCATGCCTCGTATCCTGGAGGAAGCCCTGCCTGGTGACCTACCCTGGAAGAAAGGAGAGTCGAACTGTTTACTGGGGAGAGGAGCTGGCAACTGAACAGTAGAACAAAAGTAAGGCTTGACAGACTGAAGCCTGACTGAAGTTTCCTCCTCTTCCAGGATAGGACACAGGGGCTGGACCTTCTCTTAGCAATGAAATCGCTTCCACAACCCCGGGCATTTTGATGACTCAGCATTCATTGATAGCATGTTTCTGTTTTGGCAAAGTACCTGCCCAGACAACAATACCTTAGATTTTGTGCATGAGACATCTTGCTTTAACACTAAGTGACATTCAGAATGTGTGAACCCTATGCAAAGCCAGCAGTAAAGCATTCACCTGGGCGTGGCTGTTCTATGACTTTAATTCATCGTAACCCACACTGGTATAGCTATCATTAGTAGCAACAACTTTAGATTTGCGTGCAGCCCTTTGCACCCCAATTGTGGCTATCTTTTACCATGAAGCCATGTGTCACTGGGTTGGGGCGCATTTTCCCTGTTTGTTATTGAGCCCTGATTGCCCTTTCTACACCACTGATTGAAATGTGCTCATTGGCTGCTTGTTGGAAACGGATTCCCGCGGTATATGCTGAGGAAATGTTGCTCTCTTTAGGGATTTTGAGTCCTTGACATCGAACACACCCTTGACCTGGACCCTTAAGCTGTCTTTATTCTGTTCCACTTGTGTTGCTGAAAATATGCCTCAATATGCATTGGCAAGGCCGATAGTTTTCACTTTTACAAGGTGAATACCAATCTTTTTCCTTTGCCAATGCTTGTTCGTATTGGTGCACCCACATCATGACTCAAACAAGCTGCCTATGCACCAGTACAAACATGATGCAATGCTGCGTGAGCACTGCCCTTGGAATGGTGAGAAAAACATTCCAAAATGACTGTCATTTGTGTGCATGTGTCACAACATGTGCACACACATGTCATGGGTGTATGCACACGTATATGTTGGGAGACATGCACACACATGCATTGTGATGCACAGTGGCCATTTTTTTTTCTTTACTGTTCCCACATAACTAAACAAGTTTCGACAGTAGGGTGTAAAAAAAAAAAAAAAAAAAGTTTGTGAATGTGCGAATGCTGCAGTGAGCGGCCCTATAGCACTGTGCAGCTGTTAGGCAATTGGAATAAAAAAAAAATTCTAAAAAATGTAGAGGAGTGGGTAACATACTAAGAGTAACGGATGAGTGGGGGTGGGAGAGGGCCAGGGTTAAATGGAGAGAGTGCAGGGCCATGGGGAAAAATATAAGTATGTATGTTCGAGGAATTATTTTTAATAAAGACTTATGTATGTGAAATGCCGTGGACAGATACCCAAGGTGATGGAAACCCCTAAAGCCTATGAAGAGCACAAGTGCTAAACAAATAAATAAATAAAGTAAGGGGACTAACCAAGTGAGACAGTATGCAAGTGAATCATGGCACGCAACATCACAGCACGACACAGCACATGGCATCACAGGAAGTGGCATTGCCACACAGGACTCCACAGGAAGTGATATCACAGGAAGTGACATCAGACTTAAAACCTCACTATTATTTTAGCAGGTCTATCATGACTACATTTGTGCATATTACAATATTTAACAAATGAGATTTTGCATTAGGTTGTGCCAAAAAAGTTACGCAACCCGACACAAAATCTGGGCCTTAACTTATACATTTTTTTTTTAATTCTGCTGCAAAGAAACTGGCAACAAGGAGAAACGTGGCAGTGAGTCTGTTCTGCCAAATTGGTTGCAAAGTCTACATTTTAAAATATCTTATGAGAGTTAAGGCCCCATCTGCAGAGATCTTTATGTGCCAACTAAATCTCAGGGAATTATAATAATAATGATAAGGTAACTCTGGACGTTAACGTATTTGCAGGAGACATCTGTGTTTTGCCTAGTCCCAGTTTTGAATCAAAGTAGCGTAGGGGGTTAATGTCTCCTGCAAAGCACATTATGTAACATGCAGATGACAGATTTTTATTTTATAAAAAAGGGTTACTGTGCTTAACACAGAGATCCTTTTGTTACTGGCAGTTCATACATTGTAGGACTTCTAATATAGTAAAGAGATCACGTGGCTGCTACACCCTGCAATCCTATGCAACACATCCTACACAATGATTTACACACATCTGATTTATTGTCACTGTATAATGTGTACATGTGATGTAAAGCACTCTGACACCCAGCATGGAGATGAGTGAAGAAATAAAACAAAATAGTGGTATTTATATTTTTATTTGTGTAAATACTGGAACAGACCAACACACCTGGCATTCATGCGGTGCATGCATGTCTCTCATATACAGGTATTGAACAAAGCCAAAAGCATGCCTCTCAATCAAATACCTGTGAAGTGATCAGCTTTCAGTGGCGGCTCCTCCGCTAAGGCGGAGGAGCGTCGCCCCTCTACTAGGAGCAGCAAAGAAAGGAAAAAATAAAATCATAATAACTGAATGTTAGTATCATTTTAATTTTTTCCTCCTGCTGCGGCAGTGCGTGTGGGGCTGGGGCGGAGCTGCAGCACTGCAGGGGAGGAGTGGTAGACAATTCTGTGCACATTGACTGTTTGGGCGGCCCTCTTAAGCCGCCCAAAACAGTCATGCACACTCCCCTGTTCTGTTCTCCATGCAGGCTGCTTTACAGCCTGCCTGGAGTACATGCCCACCCCTACCCCTAAAGCAATACCAAAGGGGATGATGGACGGAGCGTTTGAGCAAATCAAACACTCACCCAAGTCAACTGATCCGGGTTTAATCCACCATCATTCTTTAGCTCACTCCACCACCCCAGTTCAGACATGGCCATATGCACATCAGTCTGACCCTGTGCCTCATGGGAACAGTGCTGCCCGAATTGCCAAGCCATTCCTTCCCTGGACCGGAAACCAGCATCCTGGGACCGGTTTCGGGTTCATAACCCTCATCAGCCACTATACCACTATTTTGTTTTATTTCCTCACTCATCTCCATGCTGGGTGTCAGAGTGCTTTAGAATGATGATGGATTAAACCCAGATCAGTTGACTGGGGGTGAGTGTTTGATTTGCTCAAACGCTCCGTCCATCATCCCCTTTGGTATGGCTTTGTTCGCCCTAAGTTGGCAGGATATGCCCAGACGTGGGTCCCTTGCTCACTTTGCCACTGGATTCAAGATAGCCTGGCTGATGAGGGTTATGAACCCGAAACCGGTCCCAGGATGCTTGTTTCCGGTCCAGGGAAGGCATGGCTTGGCAGTTCGGGCTGGACTGTTCCCATGAGGCACAGGGTCAGACTGATGTGCATATATGGCCATGTCTGAACTGGGGTGGTGGAGTGAGCTAAAGAATGATGGTGGATTAAACCCGGATCAGTTGACTTGGGTGAGTGTTTGATTTGCTCAAACGCTCCGTCCATCATCCCCTTTGGTATCACACCCCTACCCCCATCCAGCCTTGATACTCCATCAAAAGGAGGCCTGATGGCCCCCAACTTCGGCCTTTGGTATGGGTCCAACTGAATCTAATAAGTCCCTCCCTCGCCTGCACCTTGCTGTTTAGAAGGAAAGCAGACAACCTGCAGGTGCTGCTGAATGTGTTGTGTGTTGTGTGATGACATGAGCTCTCGGATAACAGCTAAAGCTGTGTGTTGACGAGACCTAACAAGTGCAGGCAGGAAGAGGTTGCAGCGGTGCATGGAGAGCTCGGGCAACATTTTTTTAATTAATTCCCACTTTATTAATTACACGCTGAGATTTATGGCCTGCCAGCCTCCTGGCGCCTGCACACACGTTTATTTCTTGCTCCCCATCCACCTACCGCTCGCCCCTTTCGCTCCTCCCTGGGTAGAATTGCAATTAAATCCCCGAGCTGTGTTATCGTGGGTGAACAAGCAGCCGAGTCCCCCATTACGTTTTCCCCTGCAATGGTGATTCAAATTTGTCTTCCTAACCTGCGCCATTTACAGAGGAATCAGATAAACCGCAGAGCCCAAAAGGAATGAATACTGTCGGAAGGCGCGTGTCAGCGCGAGGCACCCGCTTTTTATTCCGGCTAATTTGGAGCGCATTGATCAAGGCGCATTTAAACTAGATCAGGTCCAATTCAGCTTCACTTCAAACATGTTGGAGTAATTTCGTTTTTCCCCTCCCTGCAAGTGGTGCAGAAGGCGAGGAGGGAGAGATGTCAACTGACGTAAATAATGTTCTAGAACAGGATTGAAGGAGAAATAAGAATGCGTCAGATTAAATGTGTTTACCCAGTGCCAGCCGTCTTCCCTCCTCGTGCTCCTCCTGGAGAGACTAAGGAGAATGACCTTCATGATGGGGAATTCAGGGAGCCGCCATTTTGTGAAGGGGTCGTATTGAGGAGTGGATGTGACACAATCTAGGCCGGGACTTTGGAAAGCTTTCAGGAATAGGTAGACCTGGCGTGGTTTTCTATCCTGACTGCACCATCATGGCTTTATGATGACAGAAAGAAACATTAAAACGTAAAGATACTTCAGCCCAGATTTATTATGATTTTGTTTCAGGTTTGTGTCACTTTTGTGGCACAGCTCCAACGCAAAATCACTATTGGTATTTACTAAGCTAGTCAAGGCCACTTTGCGTTGTTTAGTAAATACAAAGTAACGCAAAGCAACATGTAGCGCTGCTTTGTATTACTTTGTGTCGTGTATGCGTTAGAGGGTTGGAGCCCAGTGGCGTAGCTAGACATAATACCTCTTGCCTGTAGGACTGGCTTGACTGAACGAAAAACATTTTTACAACATCCCGTTTTACACAGAGTGAAAGGGAATCCAGCCTTATGCAGGAGGACATTTCTTTTGCAAGTGATGGTGTTCTCTCAGGAGTTTTTTTTAAATGTAATAATGAGGTTAAAGTATTGGTATAACAGCACCATTTATCAAATATATTGCTATTGGTCTTGCAGGCTCTTGAAATATTAAAAAATTCCAAGTTCCGTCTGACAAAGTGGGGGACTTTATTACTACTCCGCAGCAAATCTTGAAGGTCGTCGGATTATACCTCAGAAATATACTACTCTGAAAGGCCTTAACTGCAGCGGCATAACAAAACCCCCGCGGTGCGGCGAGGGCTCTGGGGGCCCCTCCGGCACTGGCATGTCTCTGGCCTGAGAGCTCTGGACTGTGTCCGTAGCGTGGGGGCCCCCTGCATTTACTTTGCAGGGGGACCACCTCAAGTTTCGTTACACCACTGCTAAGCTGCCCACCTACATTATTCTGATGACCCCAGGATATGGTCCGATTGGTTGAATAACCAAGAACCCAGAAAAGATTTTTATATACCTAAGGGTACCTTGGCCTCCTGCTCAATCACTGGACCCATGGCCCACTGGCCACTGCCTCCTACATCCTCTGACGTTCCACTTGTGTGATTCCAGTGTAATCTTCCTCATCATTATCTGGTATATGCAGTTGTTGTCACAGTTGTGGCACTATTGCAGCCTTCTTTACTCTTTCTTCTATGCACTACATCACGGCGTTCTACCTGTATTGTACTAAAGTGCTCACAGAAACACCAGCAAGGACTGTTATCCACCCTACGTCATTGAGACCAGTAGTTACTCTTATAAAAGTATTCTTTTGTTTTGACCAAGAAGTGTTGGTACATTCCTTGTATAGTCATCCATTGTGTGCAAAGTCATGTGGTCTGAGATTGACCCTGTTGTACACCTTATGTCCCTTCCCTGTGCCCTGAATCCCTTGTTGTCCCCGATGCAAATCACTCAGATGGCTGGATCGGCCCAGTCTTATTTGCAAATAATAAGTACAGAAATTGTAGCTATGTATTTGTGGAAGAGAAGGGATTGGTTTGCCTTGTTGTTGTTATGTGAGCATTGCCGTCTGGATTAGAGGAATATGACTCGTTACTACGCGAGTCATTACATCGCGTGGCATTACAACACGGTCGTTACAACGACTGCGTTGTTACCACGCAATGCCATTAGTACGCGGATCACTACATCGACTTGCAGTAGATGGCGCACTGACATTAGAAATATATAATTTACTATTCCAACTCCAGCCTACGGAACTGTAGGGAAGGTGTTGTAATAGTAAACTATACTATTTCTAATGTTAGCACGCCATCTACTGAAAGTCGATGTAATGACTTGCGTAGTAATGGCATTGCGTGCTAACAAAGCGCTCGTTGTAAGGACCGCGTTGTAATGGCATCGCGGTGTAATCACCGCGATGTAAAGGTCATTTCTCGATTAGAGTAACCATTTGTTTACTGGCATAAACTATTTCAGCTTTTAGAACCAATCAACCAAAGAAGGAATGAAGTTATAAATAAAAACGCAATATAAACAGATTTTCTGTCCTTAATATTTTTCTCCATGTTCTTTGAAACAAAATGGGGGTGAGGAGTCTGAGCTTTAATGCAGAAAGCAATGTAGTAAAATAGTAGCTCATACTGATGGCTACATCAGGGATATTAGAGAATAGGTTTGGGAACTGGTGGAGCTGTGCCAACCAAACTGATCAAGCTAACAAATCCATCTGTTGCACAGGTTCCCAGAGACGAAGGCTTATTCCAGCACTGTCCCTTGACGCCACATCCCCCGTAAGGAAACCTGCAAATAGCCCTGGAGTCCGCTGGGTGGACGGCCCTCTGCGAAACACACAGCGAGGGATGGGCGAGCCCTTTGAGATCAAGGTGTATGAGATTGATGATGTGGAGCGGCTCCAGAGACGACGCTTGGGGGACTGCAAGGTGAGACTCCAATACGTGTCCACATTCCATTCTCCGTCTTCAGAAGCTAGAGGACTATGTTTGAAACGCTGAACGTTTGTAAGCTCGCACACTGGCCTGTACTTGATATGGTGAAGTGCATGCTGGCTTCTTGGTTGCTTCATTCCACAAAGAAGCCAAGTGATGGGTGGATGCATTTATACATTGTGGGATTCCTTACATTTCTTCAGTGGTTATGTAAAGGCGCCTCTGTTGGCTGGCACTAGCAATGGTTGTCACACAGATTATTGTATCAGTCGATTTAGGCAGACTTCGGACAGTTAGCGTAGATTGTGGCCCTGTGACGTAATGTGATGATGTAGTAGATGGACTGGGTACAAGCATGATGCTGTTGTATGCGAGATAGAATGAAGAACAAATGTATCCTACTGCAACTATTCCTGACTATGTGAATCTGTCATGTGACCATCTCCTTGCAAGAAGTGCCTGAGGAAACTCAAAATGGCAGAGCTCAGCTTAGTTTGTTGCAGGGCATAGAAGGCAAAGCATCCTTGAAACATCTGAAGTTCGAAGATAGACTCTCTCCCAAGCCAACTAAGGGCAATCCCTTTCGCAGATGTCAGGAGATGTGAACGTATTGATGACAATGCTGAATTTAAAGAGAAAAAGGTTTCCATTGATTTAGTGTACGGTTACATGGCAACTAGATGTAGTTTAACTGATTCATTGAAGTGAAGTGTTTAGGGTGACCCATAATACATTCTGCCTACTTGTATTTCTAGTAAGTGATAAACCATTTCAGCCTAAACAGATGTCCCTCTAATTTAAATAGAATGCCCCATAGTTTGGCCTGGCGTAGTTCAGCAAGGATGTGACATGTGTTTGTTGTCCTGAAGCAAAGTGCTATAAGCATGTTCAAAATCATTTCCAGTGTTGCTAACTACTAAATAGGGGTCGCTGGGTTGATTCCTAAGAAACTGTACACTACAGTATAACCCCATGAACATTTTTAGGCCCTGAATAATTTTTGCTCCATATGGTTCTACAGTAAGCAAAGAAAAATTCCTAATTTTTGAGGCTATAAATGGTTAAGAAATCAAATTTTGATCAATTTGATACAGTAACCCTTTCCCTGGGCATTAGAGACTTGGAAGAGGGTGGTAGTGCCCTACCATTTTAATGCTTTCATCTTTTTCCATACCATATTTTCAAGGAGGTGATATGCTTCAGTGCCAAACTGAAAATTCTGGAGCACCGTCAACAGAGAATCGCAGAGGTCCGGGCCAAGTATGAGTGGCTAATGAAAGAGCTGGAGGTGACCAAGCAGTACTTGATGTTGGATCCAGAAAAGTGGCTCAGTGAATGTAAGTGATTTCTTCAAGTGGTTGCCTTGGTGAAGGTCCTCTCTAGTCACACAGCCCAGGTATTTTGGGGGGTGGTATTGAATAACACAAGTCTTTTGCATGAAGTTTGGAAACTGCTTTGACCTGACAGGTGAGACACTGGGTAAAATACGCATTTTATAAAATATTCTTGTTGTTGATTTGTAACTGTTAAATGACAACACATTGAAGTCATTCATAGCATTCCTGATCAAAATGCTGTGTTCTGATTACCCTGTGGTGACACTCGCAGAAGAAGCAATGTTCCGATTCTTCTTCACAGTCAACATTTTATTCGGTCATTGAGCTGGAAGGATTTGATTAATATTTGTAGAGCGAGAACTAATGCCCGGGGTTGTCTAGGCGCTACCTGTACTAAGCAAAGTAATGCCGTATTTAGGTAGTATAAACATAGGAAAGGGCAGTAGTTCGAGACTACCCAGTCTTACTGGATAAAAAACCACGTTTTGAGTGCTTTCCTAAAAGCTAACCGATCAGAGGCGGACTTCAGGTGAGAAGGCAGGGTATTCCAAAGTTTGGAGGTGGCGGAGATAAAACTCCTGCTAGCCGGTGTTTTGGGACTTCGACCAGGCTAGCTGAGAAATATTGCAGCTCTCTTTCAGGGGTGTACCAGGAAAAACCGGCGTTTAAGATAGGCAGGGCCGGCCTCATGAAGGTGATACAGAGAGCCTTAAAGTCAATCCTCTTCTTCATAGGGAGCCAGTGAAGAATGATCAAAGAAGTACTTCATTTTCTGCCAAGAGCTGGAAGTAAGCTCCTGCTTCTCATCACAGTAGGATTTTATTGTGATAGAGTACTACAGGGAGGCATTGAAGCAGAGCATGCACTCTAGGGAAGGCTTTGAACAGATACTGTGGACTGCGGTTGGCCCAAAAAGAATAAACTACCTGGGTGCCATTGTAACTCATTCCTGTTGTAATCTAGTTCCTTTCACTCTTCCATAAGAAAAGTAACTTGTATCCAGAACCGGCTTTGCTCATAACTCGAAATTTAAGCCAGTTGACCCTAAAGTTACTGTCTTACAACTCTCTCTTCTTTAACCGTGTCATGTGTTACCTTTTTAACGTGCTGTGAGGGGCTACTGAAGGATGACCTGGGTATCAATAATTTTTTTCTGTAGAATTGTCAAACATCTGCACTTTATTCAAATGCGATTGAGCCACGATTTCCTGTTTTATGAATATCCTTTGAATACTCAAAGATTTTAAACTCACCACCTTCTGGCTCGTCTTTTATGACTCACAACACGTACAACTCCGCATTTGTACGACTAACCCAATGGTGGAGCACATCATGTCGTCCACTTCTATATTACATGGCCTATACCTGCTCTGGAAAAGTGGCTTATTAAGACTAATAGCAATTCTTAGTTCCAATGCTAAATTCTTCCTACGCCTCGGTCCTAAGATTGTTTTCACGACCAAGATACCATTTGTGACATTGCTTTTAAATCTAGTACGAGAACCAGCTGATCCGAAGCGCCACCAAACAGTCAGCCGAATTCACATAAGTTTGCATACTCCATATGATAATAAGCAGACTTAACTTTTTGCCTACGTTGCTGGCATTTGAAATTGAGTGAGCAATGACTATGAATTATGTCCTAAATCTGTGCCATTGTGTATTTTGTATTTCAAAATGTGCAAGATGAGAGGTAAAGTGGTGCTGTACAAATGAGACATTTAAACAATGAATACAGTTAATAGTTATTCATTGCACAGGTCATTAAAAAAACAAACATAGAGCCTGCAACGTACTGAAAGAGATCTGCCAATTACTTAAATAATCCATTCGAGAAATGCAGACTAGATAGACGGGGTTTTCTACAGTCTGGGAAAGGCGATTATTTTGAAGGCACTTTGAAATCAGAGAAGAATTTGGTGCTTAATTTGTGTAAAGAAAAGCCTTGTTCTTAGGAGCCTACTCCAATGCTACAGAATGCCGGGGGTTAACCAATGCTGCTTGGTTTTGATTCCAACTCATACTCTTTCTTCCACCAACCTACACTTCCTATTTCTTCATCTCACTCTTGCGGGTTCTTTTTCATCCCTACTCTCTCCTATCTCTGTTTTTCTCTTCCTTCTCCTTTCTCTCTTTTCTGCCTTTCTCTCGCTTCCTTGGATTGAAGTCTAATGATGAAAAATAAGTCCCAGTCTGCAAGCATGCCAAGGAAGCGCAAAGATGCACAAAACAGCCAATAGCATGAGATGAGAAGTTAATACTTCTGTAGAGTTTAGACAAGGCCACTCCATGCATATAAAAATAATTCTTAACAGTAGGTCCTTTACAGCTTCACTGTCAAGGCAGACCTAAAAATGAGTGCCAGTACCCAGTACCCACCACCTGCAACCAGGTGCCCAAATTAGGTACAGGGCGAATTCCTCAGTCAAGTAACAGCAACTTCATCCTAAATAGATGTATGAATTTATGACTGGTCCCACCCCTGGCCCAGTATTCTGAAACCAAAAGGTTTCCACCAGCTTCATTGTTGTTGAGTGATTTTTGGTGAACTTGTGTACACTTTAGGTTGTATGAGCCACATGGCTTACGTTCTGTTTTTTTCCCTTCCAATCTAGTTGACCTGGAGCAGGTGTATGAGACAGACTCCCTGGAGTACCTGGAGGCCCTGGAGTGTGCAACGGAGCGCCTGGAGAACCGCGTCAACTTCTGCAAGGCGCACCTCATGATGATCACGTGCTTCGACATCACTTCCCGGCGTCGGTGAACCGAGCCCAGCGCCCGAAGACGCAACCCAAACCCTCCCTTGTGACGGACACCCAAAGACAATGGAACGAGGACGAAGGCTGGTGTTAAGTGACTCTGGACTGCACGCGCGCGCGAGAGAGAGAACGAGAGGACGCTTTTCTTTTAATTTATGGAGGGACAGCATTAAATAGAGGAATATATTATATATTGTGAGAGCGAGAGAATGTGTGGACATGAAGAGGTTCTCCATCGAAACTGAAGAGCACTTTGAGGAATTTTAAGGCTATGTTTGTAAATATGGACAGTTGCAAAAAAAGAGACTTCCTCCCGCCAACCCGGCATGGCAGACGAGGAAGGGAAGGAGGCGCGAGGGTTGGACGTTGGACTGTACTGACACGTCAAAAAAAAAAAAAACTAATGATACACAGAAAGACGTTTTAAGTGCCTTGCAAAACTTTATTCTCCAAACATTTATGTCCGTGCTTTCTTGTGTACAGATGGTGCTAGCTGAGAAAAGAACCATGAAAGAAATTCAAGCTCGCAGATTTTTTTAAATGTACTTACAGCCTGTTTTTCTTGGTGTTTTATTCTGACTTGCTGTTTATAAGTAACTTGTGTTTGTAGAAATATTTCCTAATCGGTGCACATATAAATATTAACTGTCTTTTATTGTGAACAGAGTAAGGCCATTCAAGATAAACGTTTGGTTCTGAGGTTGGTACTGCGGCTTCTCTTCTGACATATACGTTTATGTCCGCGTGACGGAGTTGTTCGGCCCTCCTTTGCGTATCCGTGAGAGGACGGTGCCTGACGCGGGAGCGGTGTTTTTTCCTGCTGTGGACGCAGTAACTGCCAAAAGCTTGTGTGCGCGACTATGTCACAACCATGCATGTAGCATCTCACCTGCCAAACTAACTCAAACCCATAAACCATATGAAATAAAAATAAATAGAAGGAAACACAACGGTGGTATTGTGACTGTAGCAAATGTCCCAGAGAAATCTGGATTTTTTTTCTTGTTGCAATAGTAATAAACTATTGCTCCGTTCAGTGTTATGGCAACCAATCACTGTCCTCCGTTTACAGTTTATTCATTCGGAAGGAATGTGGGGAGGGTGGTTGTGACATTTTTATACCACACTGATTATGGTATTTGCACCACACATTGTACAGTAATTTTGTCATTTCATCTTGTCACCCATTGCAGATTACACGTCACCTAGCCCCACAGGAGCCTGCTGTAAATAAATAGTGTTTGTCATTGTTTATTGTCTCTGTGTCTTGCATGACAGGCGTTTTTCTGAAATGTGGTCTTTATTAACATTATGGCCCTAATTCGGAGTTCGTCAGAGTCAAGGTGCTATTTATTGCACAAATATGACATTTAGGGGGAGTGAGAAGTTGTGAAAGGGAACCCTCAGCATCCCAAATTCAGACAAGTAACTATGGAGGGTAAACCTTTTCTGTCGTGATCTCTCTAATCCGAAAGATCAATTGCGGTGTCCTAACATATATTAAGATAATAGTAGGATCCACATCCAGGTAAATTAGTGGGACTATACTAGGATCCTCACCCAGAGGTCCCACCTGTAGCATGCTTCATCACTGGATACTCACCCACTACACCTAATGTGAGTGGGTGGGCTCGGCGCAGTTTGTAAGCGGAGCTCTTCACTAAGAATGAGGGCTAGTAAGTGTGAATTAAAATTGCTTTCCAGATCCTAACTACATTTTACTTTGAGGTCCTTCAGCCAGGTAAAAACAGAAAGCTGTTCTTGGGTATAACGACCCGTAACATCAGTGCGTCGACATGTTTCAGCCTTCTGTATAGCACTCATAGTCAGCAGGCTTTCTTCAGGGCTAAAGTCTATGTTTAATCCCGACAGTTCATAGTTGGCAGTACCAACTCCTTAACAGTTTTATTAAACATACAGAATGAAGCCTACATGCAACATATATCATGGACCTTTTCCCCTTTATAGTCTATGTAGCATATATTAGTTGGGCTTCATAAGGCGATGGGGCGGGCGATCCCTGTAGGGACATCGTCCTCCCTTCTCATCAACTTGTCTCCCATGTACATTCAAGGTTTGTAGGGAGCCAGTAAGTGAGAAGGGAGGAGGCCCATGATGGTCTCTGTGTGGCGTGCATGTTGCATTTTGTAAGTTTAATAAAGCTGTGAAGGAGTTGTTACTGCCAAGTATGAACTGTAGTGATTAAAGATATACTTTGGTTCTGAAGACCCCCTGCTGAGCCTGAGTGGCACTCAGAAGTCTGAAACATGTTGACCCACTGATGTTATGGGTCATTTTACCCAAGAACATTTTTCTTTTTTTAACACGTTGCAGAAGAACCTCCAAGAAAAACGGAGTTAGGATTCGGAAGGCGATTTTAATTCACACTTAATATCCCTCATTCTTAGTCAAAAGCTCTGCTTACAAACTGCGGCGAGCCCACCCACTCACACTAGGTGTAATGGGTGAGGATCCAGCGATGAAACATGCCACAGGTGGTACCTGTGGGGGAGGATCCTTTTATCATATCTAAGATATGCTATTTATCACATGTCATAAATAACGATACTGCAGTTTTGTTATTTATTGGATTCAATTAATAACACTTATCTCGAGATTTTGGGGAATAACAAGTGGATTTTGGCGCTTCCAGCATTAAAATCTGCATGGGGCGATAAATACCATATACTTATCACATGTTAAATTTTGTCAGGTTTGGCCTGCCGAAATTTAACAAAGAGATATTTAACACGTTCAGTGATTAATGGAGGCGTTAAATATCAGCCAACTTGTAATTACGGCCCCTGTGCAAACAGCAGTTTGCGCGGCGGTGGGTAAACAGCAACCCACACATAACCAAGGCCTTTGAGTCCACAGGCGTGGCTCCGTCATTTGATCTTGGATGGCGATTCAGCAAAATGCCTGGGGTAGCAAAGTTGACATTGCACCTTCGTGACATCACAGTGTTGACCCATTGTCCCACCCCTGGCTCCAAACCACGTCCTATTTGCCTCTGAAGAGAGTCAAAGGACTGAAAACTACAGAAAGTAAACAGGTTTCTGACATCAGAATACTTATTTTTTCCGTTGATGCTTTCATGGCCACCCTAATCAAGGGATAGTAAGGGCAGTGCTAGTGATGCTAAAGAGTAAGCCAGAAATTTCAAATACCACCTCTGACTACCATCAATTGACGTCCTTGCAATGTATCTAAGCGATTGAGCTTTTGGGAGGCTACCTTGTAATGTTAATAAAGAGAGACCTTACCTGAAAATGGCGGATATAATAGCACAATTTAATTATTGGTTTGATCATTCAATTTTGCAATTTTTTTGAGGTTTTCCTTAAAATCATTGCCCTTATAAAGTAGGCACATAAATTGTGCACACTCACGGTTTCTGACGTCGCCTTCATTTTTGGTGAATTTCTGTGGTAAGAGGACGGTGGGTCATGGGGAAAGATACTTGCAGAAACTGTTTTTCGGGAATTTTACTGTATATGCTTCCCCTATTTATTGTATACTCGCCATAACCACGAGATTGCTTGGTATCTCACTTTTTAGTAGAAAAAACTAACCAAATCGTTGCTCTCTCCTCGTCCCAGACTCCATAAATACCTACCCTCATCAGCTTTAAACTGTATTATTTTAATATTTTAAAATGCTTATCTTTTTTCAAGAGTGTTCCCTCAAAGCAGCCCAATTGTGTTTCACTTTCAGGTGAGCTCCAGAAAGATGCCCTTGCAAGGATATCCCATCCTCTTATTCTGTTGACTGTTGTGAATGTGTTATCAGTTCAGGCTTCTGGGCGCCATCGAAGAACTTGTACCTGCGGTGAGACACAATATACCTTTAAAAGAGCACCAAAGTGTGCATTGTGCACCTAGCTAAGCTACATCATGAGTATTTACAACATGGCGATACAAGAGGGAGCAGCCAGGAGTCCTTTAGTTTAACCTGCTGTCCAACCAACGCTAGCAATTCTCTCCTTCTCTTACCCTGGACATACGTTATCCCTCATAGACAGATGACAGAAATCTGGGCCTCACAAGGCCTGACTGATATAGGCGACCTAGCTGACTCTGGTCTGCTGGCATCTTTTTCTTTTTTGAAACACAAATTTGAATTGCAATCCAATCATTTTTTCAAATACCTTCAAATTAGAAGTTTCCTCGATAAAAATTTTTCAGAAAACCCTGCACTTTTTGACAAGATTTTGATACTTGAATTAGTTAAAAAGAAAGCCAAAATCGGTACATTATATCAAACTTTATTGTCTCAACTTCCAGATGATCTCTCTGATTTTAATAAAAAATGGGCGGTCAGATTTGGTGTATCCTCTATAGATTTAAAATTGCCATTGATGTTAGCCAAGACGGTTTTTGTCTCTGGTACTCTTCGTACCCAAAGTTATATGGCTATGTTTAATCTTTATTACACCCCAGCAAAACTAGTCGGATGGGGGATGGCTGCCGGAGGCAAAAGCCTATCATGTGCAAGATGTAAATTTCCATCTGCGGATTCTCTCCATATGTTTCTTGACTGCCCTGAGTTATCACTCTTTATCAACCAAATTGAAACGTTTCTCACACAGATTACTCAATCTTCAATCAAAATTTCCGCTGAAATGGTAATTACCGGTTATCAATATGCTATGGTTTCCACAAGATCAAGACATTTACATTCTTTTTTGTTTATCGCAATGGCAATGTTTAGACTTTGTATTACTTCTATCTGGATAAACCCTCAACCTCCCACTTTTTTCCACTGGCAGGCCAGGATGTTGGCATGGTTCAAATTAGAAACCGCTGTACGTAAGTTTCAGGGAAGGAGAAGACTTTAATTGCCTCAAAAAATTGGGCTCCATTTCAGGATTGGTTAGCAAATTAATAATGTGTTTTTGTTATATACTGTCATGTCTTTTCTTTTTGTTTATCTTTGATTTATTGTATTTGTATTTGTTTTTATGAAGCATAAATTGCCAATCCCTCCCCCACCACCGCAAAAAATAAAAAATAAAATAAAAAAAAAATAAAAATAGACAGATGACAGACATTGACTGCTTTCAGTTAAACCCAGTAAAATTGAGTTCAGTTGTACTGAACTCAATATTACTGGGTTTAACTCAAAGCAGTCAATGTCTGGCATCTGTCTATGGTTGCTAGCGTTGGTTGGGCAGCAGGTTTTACTGAGGTGTTCTGGTAAGTCCGACCATAAGACATCTTGGCGCCTTGGGTGAGAGTTCCCAAATACCCACCGTCACACTGCCCCCATACTGGCACTAGTTCACACACAGCACACAGGAGTAAACCAGCAAGGTATTTATAGGCCTACCTTATGCCCTTAACCATACCTGTCAGGCAATGTTGACACACAAGTTAATGAATGAAGAAAATTGCCACAAGGAGCTACGCATTTTTATTGTTATTATTTATGGGAACCAGCCTTTGCAGCATAGCATTTACCATGCAGTGCTGTTACCACAAATCCTTTACCATGCAATGCCTTTACCACGCAGCTCTTTACCACACATATGCCTTTACTTTATATTAGTGATTAGGGTAAGGGCGTTTTTAGGGTTTAGGGTGGGTGAGAGTATTGGGTGGTAATGGGGTTTTTAGGGGTCAGGGATGGGTAAAGATATTGGGTGGTACGGCTATTTTTAGGGTTTAGGGGTGGATAGACATATTTGGTGGTAAGAATGTTTTTAGGGCATAGCGGTAGGTAAGGTTATTGGGTAGTAAGGGTTATATTTAGGCTTTAAGGGTGGTTAAAGGTATTGGGTGGTAAGGGTGTTTTTAAAGTTTGGGGTGGGTACGGATACTGGGTCGTAAGGCTGTTTTTAGGGTTTGGGGTGGGTAGGGGTATTGGGTGGTAAGGAGGTTTTTAGGGTTAATGGGTGGGTAAGGGTTTTCAGTGGTAAGGGGGTTCTTTAGGGTCTAGGGATGGGTAAGGGTATTGGGTGGTATGGGTATTTTTAGGGTTTAGGGGTGGGTGAGTTTAGGGGTTGGGGTTGATGAAGGAATATATATATATATATATATTCACTGAAAAAACCATAGGTTTCACACATGTTATAGTTAGCGGAAATTTTACTGATAAAAAACCAGTGAAATTGCCCCGTTATAGTTAGTGCTGGCAACTATAACTCACGCGACCGCAATCCTCTGCTGATGCTAATACTGTATTTAGACACTTATTTGCCCATGTCTTCTTCCATACATTTTTAGCTATACATATATTACAAATATTTTTTTTTCATAAAGACACATATGTCATCAGCAGAAGATTGCGGTCGCGTGAGTTATAGTTGCCAGCACTAACTATAACGGGGCAATTTCACTGGTTTTTTATCAGTAAAATTTCCGCTAACTATAACATGTGTGAAACCTATGGTTTTTTCAGTGAATTTGCAAGGTTTTTTAAATGCTAATTCCTAACTATAACGTGTGTGAAACCTATGGTTTTTTCAGTGAATTTGTACGGTTTTTTAAATGCTAAGTTACTTTACGCCATTCGAGGCGTGCGCGCCCACTTAACGCAGTTCATTCCGTGCACGGTTTTTATCAACTTTAATAAGCCCTGTACATTTGGTGGCCTTCGGCCACCAAAAGCACAGGGGGTGGGGTCAATGTGGATAGTGTTTTTTTTATTTCGATTTTATAATTTCATGTTGCCAAAATTTAGTTTTTTTTACCTATTAATAAGCCCTGTACATTTGGTGGCCTACGGCCACCAAAAGCACAGGGGGTGGGGTAAGTGTGGATAGTGTTTTTTTTATTTTTATTTTTTTACCGTACGCTTACGGTAAGCGTACGGTAAGCGTACTCGGCGAAATTGCCGAAAAAAAAAATAAAACCGTTTTTGCTCTTGGGGGATGTTTGGGGACTCCCTCAACATGACTATGTGGGAGGGAGTTGTCAAAACAGCCCCGTAACATGTTTTTGGCCATCTTGTTTGATAAACAACACTCAGTGCGAGAGACAAAATGGCGGCTGCCGCTTCCTGGTTTCGGCCGATTCGAATGTTTACTAAGATCTAAGAGCCAATCAGAATCGCGCTCGCGCACGCCACCGTACGCTTACGGTAAGCGTACGGTAAGCGTACCGTAAGCGGGCTCAGATATATATATTGATTTAAAGGCTATTTTCTCAGAATCTACTGAACAGATTTACACCAAACCTACAAAAGGCACTTCCTTGACCTAGGGACTACCTCTCTGCCAAATTTCTAGTAATTCTGTTCAGCCGTTCGGGCTGTAGCTCGTTCTAAAGGTCCTATGGAAAAATGCATGGGAAAAACGCGTTTTGGGACCCCCCTTTTATCTCAGCCCCCGCTTGACGAATCCCCCCGAGACTTTCAGGGTAGGAGCGGAGCGTAGCGCCCCACCTATTTTGAGAAATTCGCGAGGATTCATTGACCGGCGCCAAAGTTATTCAAAATAGAATGTTGAGGTTTTCCTATGGAAAAGGGGTCCTAACTATAACTACCTACTGGCGACCGCCAGTAGGTAATATATATATATATATATATATATATGTTGCACTTACCTGATATATACATCCCATTTTGTAGTAAAGGCATATGCGTAGTAAATACTTGCGTGGTAAAGGCAATGCGTTGTAAACATATTACGTTGTATAGACTCTGTGGTAAAGCCATGCATTGTTCAGTCGTGCATCCATCATTTATATCTCAAACTTACCAAAAAAATGTCTGTTATCGTATATGAGAACTGTGTTTATCTTATGTTTTATTAACATTCTGAAGCAGCCTCTTTTGACTGCTTGAGCGTTATATGAAAGTAATCTCATAAACAGAATCACACATGTAAATGTGAAACATTTTTATATGTTCCTCTTCTATTACATGCTTCTCCTCCACACTAAAAGGAATAATTGAGCATAGAACTCGGTTAATGTGAAAATGTTTAAAGCAACAGCAAGTCTATAAAATTCACCTGATTTATGTACCTTGACTTTTCCTCTCCTAGGGAGAACTGGTTGTAAGAAGTTGTGCTTCAGGAGGCTGACACCACTGGAGCAACACTCACCAGTCAAAGTCTGATTTTTAGGTTTCGCCTGCACAGCGCTTGCGTTGTGCTTGCGCAATCACTTGCAAATAAAAAAAATACTAAAATGGGTCTTAGAACCCGCCCATTACTTATGTTTGCTTACCATTGGCTGGCTCCCACGTGGCACCTACTTCTCTATACTCATCCTTTGGCTGTCTCCCATGTGGGTCTCATTTGCTTGCATCCTATTGGTCAGTGCTTCCTCATTGCCTCCGTCTTCCTCCGGGGCCTCTGCATCATTGTCCATGCCGTGAGGCTTGGACCAAGTACTGCTTCATGTGGCCAGTGTCCTACTGGCCACAGGTTTCTGCAGGTACTGTTTTTTATTTACTTATGTGAGTGCTTTTGTTAAAAGTCCCTCTTTTTTTCCACCACTCTCTGTTGTGTTTTGTCTGAACCTACCGCTCTACATTGTATTTTCACCCACCCTCCTCCTGCTCTCTTTCGTGTTTTCAACCACCCTCTTGTTCTCCTTTGTGTTTTAGCCCCCACCTCCCCGCGCTCTCTGTTGCCTTTTCAAGCCACTCCCACCCCCTCCTGCGCTCCGTGACATTTTCAAACGACACCCCCACCCCCTTTCATTTCAATACCAGAATACCCGCTGACGCAATGCTTAGAAGCATCTGACACATGTTGCGTTGGTGCATCAACGAGGAGCGGTCTCGCCCACCTGCCCCATCACACTCCGCCCTCGCTTTGCTCCAGCACCCTACCTTCTCTGCCTGGGGCCATTGAAAGCCTAGATTCTTGGGCTGCCTTGCTGCAGAACAAGGTTCCAAACTTTGTGGTGGGTAACCAGACTAGAGTCGCTTGGTGCATCTGTTACAATTAAATCTCAGCACAGGAAGGCCTTTTCCTCCCTGGGGGAAACTTGAGCTACCTGGGTGACAAGAGACCCTGCTGATGCAGCGCTTAGAAGCATCTGACGAATGTTGCATCGGCTTGTCAGCGAGGAGCGCTATTTGCATTAAGCACTCACTCACCTGGCATCCGCTGTTGTTGGCTGAGTGCGCTTCTGCCCTTCTTGTACCACTATTAGGAGCCCTCACACATTCTTGTGTTGTAGGCAGAGGTTGCAGACTCTTCTATCAGCAGGCATCTATTCAGCCTGTGCACAAAGCTCTCTAAAGAAGATACAAGGTGACTTCGGAGCAACACCCCCAGTTTTACAGCTAACGCCCACATCTGCCCTCCTCAGCTGGAGAACCTTGCAAGGAGGATGTGGCATAACATCCAGAGCTGCTGACTGTGGAACTCGGGTATCAGCCTAGATTCTTGGTGCTGGCTGACTATCCTGTTATTCTGGGCAAATCCCCCCCATCCCTATAAACAACGAATAGTGACCTTGTGTAACGTGACTGGTACTCATGAAATGCGCTCCAATACCGGGTTGAGTTTGCTCTATATAAAACTCAATGGCGCTGGTGACCTTTAAAATGAGCTACTTCTTGAAGCGTTGTCTCACACTTTGTTGCACTAAGGGCCTAATTTACAAAGATTTGGCATAGGGCGACGCCACAAGTCTTTTTGAGCCACTGCCCTATGCCAAATCGAAAGTGCTGAAATGCACCATATCTACGAGATACGGTGCATTCCAGGACAGTGCACAATTTGGTGCCTAGCGCCAACACAGGCACCCTTGTTCTGCATTGTTGGCAGGAGTGTTTTTGAGCAGGAAGGACACATTTCTGCAAAATCACAATCCATGGAGGCGTTGTCCTTGTTCTATGTGTGCTGCCCAATGCAGCACAGATTGAAAGAGGAAAAAACTAGGAGAAATAAAAAAAATTCTCCTTGTTACGCCTGCTCTGGGGAGGCATAAAGTTTTGGCTCTGCCCCAGGTTTATGTGTAGCTGTCAAGCCCATAACGGAGAGCCACCACTGGTCGAGGGACACCCATCCATCAAACCAGTCCATTCACTCAATCATACATCCTTTCACTTATTCACCCCCTTTCATCAAACCAATTATTCATCCATTCAATCATCCATCAATCCTTTTGCTTACCCATCCACCCTTCCGCTCCCTCTATCCATCCTGTTGCTCCATTCATCTATCATCCTCCCTATGGCTCATCCATCTATCCACCCTTTCACTCAGCCATACATCCATTCTTACACTCATCCATCCACCTATCGTCCCACCAATCCATTCATCAATCTTTCCATTATCATCCATCTATCCACTCATACATCCTCTATTTACCCTTTCACTCTGCCATCTATCTATCTGCATCCATACATCAATTTACCCTTTCACTCATCCATCCATTCTTTCATCCAGACATCCATATACCCTGCCTTTCACTTATCCATCCATTGATTTACTCATCCATCTTTAAATACATCCTTTCACTCATCCATCTTTTCGCTCATCTATCCATATTTTCACTCCATCCATTCATAAACTCATCCATCCTATTAACACTTCATCTCATCCATCCATACTTTCAATCATTCTTCCATCCATCTATCCTTTCTGTCATCATCCATCGATCCATCTGTTCACACTTTCATCCATCCATCCATCCATCCTCCATTTCACCCATACACCTTCTCTCCCTTTCACTCTTCCGTTCTTACATCCATTCTTTCCTCCATCCCTCCATTCACTCCCTCATCCTCCCAAGTTCATTATGAGCCTTTGTCTACCAAGCTGCAGACAGAAGAGGCCCATCAAGAACCCCACTCTGTCTGTAGCTACTAAAGCAGGGAGTGGTGTGGGGGTGGGAGTGACGATGCTCCTGATGCAGAGGCTTAACTGCACACTTACCTCTTAGTCCACTAGTGCAATTGTTGTCCGCAGCTGGTTCCTTCCTTCTCTTGGGCCTCTATGGTCCAGATAAGGAGCACTCTGTGCTCAGCTCCGTAATGTTTTTCCAAAGTGAAACCAAACGCAGTACTAAACACCTGTTCCTGCTAGGAGAGCAGCCCCCTGCACCCCTCCCACAGCCTGCCGCACTGTGATAATCAACAAATTGTTGCCACCCACTCCCTCCTTGTCCTTATCGGCCTGCCCTACCCCCAGCCATTACTGTGTATGGAGTTTTGTTACTCCTCCCGGGGCCATTGTTCATGCGCCCCAAAAGCAACCGGATCCATGCCATTCTAATTCAGCACTCCCTCTCATGTGATGTCACTGCTGTAGCTTGTGCCTGTAGGTGGAAGAAAACCTCGCCCGGCTGGCGCTTGTGCAGTAGGATATCTGCATAGTTCACTAGAGTTCATCCAGGAGATTCGGCATACCACCTCAGAGCAGTAATTTCTTTTCAGCTGCTCTGTGTTTATTTTCCGAGTTCTTGCCTCTTCCCTGAGGGTGGCAGGGCAACACCCCTTTTGCCCATGAACATCAGTCGCCCCTGATAAAACTGCAAAAAAAAATTGAGATTCCTGGGAAAATCTATTTTTCCTTTTACTACAGAATTGAACACTTTAAAAATAATTCATTAAAGGTGCTGGTTTTCCTCATTTAATTAATCATTGCTTACAAAACGAATCTTCAGGTCTTGCAGGAAGGGTGAACTTTCATTTTTCCACACTGCCCAAGGGCTGGAGATACTGCTATATGCAAATCTTAGCCAAAAGCCTACCAAAGGGGTTGTCTAATGTAGGCCCATGAGGGCGATATCCACGCCAGGATTTCAGGGTACCTACACAAAATAAATGGACATGCAAGTAATATAATGGGAATTTATTTACTTAATAGGTGTGTATCCTGAAAATATGGCATGGGCCCGGCTCCCATGCACCTACATTGGGCACCCTTGCTTGACTGGGTCCATCACTCTGCATAGCTGTTAATGCTTCGTCACAGGAGATGGTTTGGGGTTTGGTCTCAAATACTAGAACACCCACACAATGCCCATGGAAACGCCTCCCTGACGCAGACTAATGCAACGCAGCCATTTGCGCTGTGTTGCATTACTTGGGATTTGTGAAGGCACTCCGGGCCTTACGTGCCTTCATAAATCTAATTTTGAATTTGCGTCACTCTTGCACCATTTTTGGTGGTGCTAGAGTGAAGCAAAGGGGCTCGTAAAATATGCTCCTTAGTGCTTTTACCTTAGCACATATATCTGTGGTAGTATTAGGGGATTTTAATATCTACTAGGACAAGACAACTGACCATCACCCATCGGACCTCTTGTCCTATTTCAAACTGTGTTTTTTTCCAGCTAATTAACTATTAGTTAATTGGCTTAAACTCTTTTGAAGAAGCATAACCAACCAACCCTACACTATAACAAGCATTGGCATAGCTAATAGGTCTCGCTTTTGGGACCTTATAAGTTATTTAGTTATGCAGCACAATATCCTTGGTGCAACAACATCAACTGTTGCATGGGTCAACACTTATAAGGTCCCAAAGGCGAGACCTATTGGCCATGCCAATGCTTGTTTTAATTAATTATGGACACAGTCTGCTTGCTTCCCGCCAGGGGATGGAGTGAAAAGCGCATCTGCCGCTGAGTTTACAGGAAGGACAAACACTTGCACACTGAAGTCGTCTGACCGGCTGAGTCTTTTAACCAGGTGAGTAACACATTTTAATATTTAAAGCCAAATATTTCTAAGCCAGCTCATGCATTTGTTGTTGTCAAGGAGGAGCAGTACTTCGGCTCAAATGCCAATATACTGTTTGATGGATGCAAGTGTGTGCTCTTGGGCAGAGCGTGCACGCACTGGACCGCGAAAGTGAAGACAGATGTGGCCCTTTTTAACTTGTTAGTTGAAAAGAGTCTCCTAACGATTACCAGAGTGCAAAGGAGACAGTTTATGCTGCCAGAATCCCGTTTTGCTTCCTTTAGAATTTACTGCTGACTGTCTCGCAGATTTCACGTTACAATCATTTTACAGAAGGAAGAACGGCCTGTAACCATGAGGCTTTTTATTGAGTTTGTATCCAGCTGTGTGGCTTCACCCCTCGTCTGTTTAAATATATCCTCTGCGCATGAAAGCAGAGCATGGCAGGAGCCATGCACGCTGATTCGCAGACTGTAATGGCAAGTTCTAGGTCAGTATAGTGCCCAGAGCGCTTTTATTATTGATCTATCATTCAGACTTGTGTAGCGTTCCTGCATCACTAAGTATTAGGGCCCCTTACATGCGATTCACATTCGTAACGCGCCATTAAATGTACAGCAAAACATCCGACTACAAGAACGAGTCTCGAATAGAGCGCAGGTGTTAAGGAGCTTCAGAGCAGCCTGGCAGAGTCGAAGCCACGTGTTGTACACCCGTCAACTGCCGGGGGAGAACATTTAGTTTAATACAAATTAGAAGGGGTGAGTTTTTAAGCGTTTCTCATTCTTAAATCGATGTTAAGACACAGCGGTGCTATCCGTAGATTCAGCTCAGAGATGTTTGACAATCACAGCCATGGTTTGCCCTTTTAGGTGCTCAGGGTGAGGCACTGGACATGCTGTGGATGTTGTCATAACGGGTGGATTATTTCTGATGCTGATACGGAGTGGGCGCTTGGTTTGAGATCAAGAGGCGTTCTTGCCAGTCTTGGGGAACATTCCACTCGTTCAGCTCAAGTTTCACTTCGACTGGCAGTCAGTGTACAAATCACAGATGAAAGGAGCCGAACCTGAGAAACAACTTCTTACAAGGGTTTTCTGAGAGCATGTGGAGAGAGGGGGTGGGGTTAGAAGGGACAGAAGCCCCCCAGCATGTCTGAACTGCTCCAGAGTCAATCAAGACTTCTTTCAGCAAGCAGGAAGTGGGATAAGGGAGGGGGTGGCAAATGGTGAGCACTTTCGCGGCCGCTTTGATGTTCTCAGTGGCCGCGCGGCTCACTGAGAACATCAAAGCGGCCGCGAAAGTGATGAGGCAGGCTGACAAATGGTGCGCGCGCCCGGCGCACATGCACTGTGTTTGGAGGCCTGAAAAGCACTAGTTTGCACTTCCAAATCCCCGTTTTCTAAAGCTCTCGCCAGAGCAGCGCTAAAGCGCTGGCTCAGGCAAGACCTAAAAATTATTTGAAATAAAACTGGCCTATTAAGCAATAATGCTGTGGCCAAGAAACCTTAAAAAAACATTGACCTCTTCCTTTACTCCCAGAGATCGAACTGCTAAAACTTAGGGGCTTATTTACAAGAAACAAATGCATCTCTGCGTTAGAGCAGAGATGCGTTTGTTTCCTTGCGCCGGGCAAAGAAACCCTTGCACCACATTGAATGCGTCGTAGTTACAATGCTGCGCACCATGTCACAAGGATTTACAGATGCGTCGAGAAACCTGATGCATCTCTCGGCGCAAAAGTCACGCATTGCTGGAGATGTGTCATATGCCTAACACAACTCCAGCAATGCTGGGGGAAGGCCTATACCTAATACACTGCGTCACTCCTTACGCCTGCTCCAAGCAGGCATAAGGTTTTGACACAGTGGTGTCCTAGAAGTGGCACAGTGAAATCTTGTCGATTTCACTGCGTCAATTCTACGAGGCTTAATGTGGCGCAGGGGTTTACAAGGTGATGCATCTGCCTAGATGCGTCATTATGTAAATAGGCCGCAACCTGGCGCATAGTTTACGCCGCTGCTGCGTCACGAAAAGTGACGCAACGGCGGTGCGAAAGAGTCGCAAGGGGCTTATAAATATGCCCCTTAGAACATTAAATGGCATGCGCCTTTTGGAAAGTGGTTGTAGAGGGTAGCGGGAGGGAAGTGATATATGGTATAATGTATCTCCTGCCGTACAATATAAGGATACTGCAAATCATAGACAAGTTACATCACCATATAGCGGAAGGAAGCAGAAGGAAGTGGTCCTTTTTAAAGTTATGTAAGTCTGAAGTAACTTACTATATTGTGTTACTGTATAGCAAGCAGTATTTCATTACTTATAATCCTTGGGCACACCATCACCCATCTTACATACCGTTTGAATCCTTGGGCCCGCATTACGAGCTCAGGGCTAAATTCTAATCCCTGTGCAAACTCGTGTTTATAGAATTATGAGCTGTGTGATAATTATCACATTCACACAATTTTCCCCTGATAAATTCCGGGAGGTAGGACCTGCCTAAACTTATCAGAGGAAAAGGTCTGGAAAGTAGGTAAAACATGCGGAACTCTGGGTCATATTATCAAGAAAAGGCGTTAAAATTATCGCCGCTTTAGCAGCAGAAAACTGCCGCTAAAGTGACGATAATGGGCTTGATAATATGCCCTTGAGAATTCCCATAGAAGCCCATGTTCTGGTGTCAACATTGGCTTCTATTGGAATTCTCTACGGCATATTATCAAGCCCATTATCGCCGCTTTAGCAGCAGTTTTCTGCCGCTAAAGCGGCGATAATTTTAACGCCGTGCTTGATAATATGCCCCTCTGTGAGTTATGCCTCGTCATGTTGTTGAAAACTCAGAATTGGAGGTAATGATCAAAAGTGGTAAATACTTCACCCTATTCCGGCAAACTTTAGATCCTTAGTGTTTGGCTCTTTCATTGAAAGCGATACCATTTTTGTAGTCAGAAGGTTAAAAGCCTAAACTGTAGTGCAAAATTAAATTAAGAACATAAAAAAAACATTAAAGCAATTTGTTGCAAAAGAGATAATATCAATTTAACATAAGTCAAATAAAAAAATGTTGTAGTTCAGAATACAGAACGTGCAGCAATTCTATCTTTTCTTTAATGCCCTAAAGCTAAACATACTGCCATAAATAGCTCCTTTTTGTTGATCACTACACTTTTTTGAGCAAGGCATCTGTAAATCCAAAAAAACACTTCTACTTTTCATTGATTAAACTGTATCTATATTTATGCGCTGTGATCTGTCTTTCACTTTGGCTGCTGGCTCTGGCAGGAGGCATTATGACATCATAGCTCAACTGTAATAACGTATTAGAGTTGAGGAGCACTGTAATTTAATTTCTACAGGTGACTAGAGATGTTACAAGCCATCTTCAATAAGGAGATTAGAGACAGGTTTTTTCACACGTATTGCATGCTCACAAGTATTACATTCAGGGCCGGACTGGGAACTGTAACTGGCCCTGGCAAACTGCTCAGCCGGCCACCTAGGGGTGCGGCCGAGCTGTTTCCTAGGGCCGACTTCGGCCGATTTTGTTACAGGGGACCAATATTGCCGGCTCCCGGTAACAAAAACGTCCCTGCAGGGACCCAAAACTGGCCCACCACCCTCGCAGCCCACCGGGGAAACGCCCGGTGCCCACTACGGCCAGTCCGGCCTTGATTAAAATCTTATAACCACACAATGTGGTTTGAATAATGAATTTATCAATACAGGTGCTACAGTGTCCTAACATGAAGTCCAAGAATTCTTCAGTATCTTCAGGTATAGTGACTTTTCGCACAAAATTACGTGTTTCAACAATGCTTGAGATAGAGACATAATTGATTAAATCTATGCAATGTGAAAGAAACTATTATATGAAACCTCGTAGGAATTAATGAAATCAGGTGAACGCTTTCAAATAATAACCTTGCTCAAGATGGTCAGAGTTACCTATTAGCGGTAAGGACCTAACTAGAAACACACAGTGCCAAAGACCATAAATAATGTGCAATAGCATTTTTTTCTGCATTTGGAAATGGTCAGCCTGTGCTATATATAAAGTAGCATATATTGTTTAATAGGAAACAATAGAGAAATTCTAAAAATATGTGTAAGTTATGCTCCTTACCATAAGGCTGTATCTCGAACTAGGAGCATTATGGGGCATATCAGCAACAACCGGTGATAATTATCGCTAAGCGCACTTAGCGCTAGGATAATTATTGCCGGCTAGCGTGGATTTTTATCGCTGAGATAGCGTGCTATTAGCAACGCTTACCTCAAAAGCGATAAAAATCCTAGTGCTAACTGCCAAACGTGAGATTATCGCTGGAAACCCAGCGATAATCCCACGAAGTTTGGCGATAGCTTGCTGATAGGGCCTCACATACTTAGCCATGATATCCACCTTCCTTAGGATATCATGGCTAAGTCAGTTTCAAAGCAGGCGTAAGGAAAGTAGCGATAACAGAGGTTATCGCTACTTTTCTTGTCGCTATGCTGCTTTGCGTGAGGCTTGATAATAGGAGAAATGTCGCTTAGTGACATTTCTCCCGTTATCTTGGGGAGGAACGCCCACTTTGCATCTCATTAGAGATGCAAAGATGGGCGTTGAGGGAAATGGCGATAAGGCAAGATTTCACGTGATAGCGTGACCTTGCTGATCAGGCGATAAAATTATCGACGCTTTTCGTCCGAAACCGGCCGCAAAAGCGGCGATAATTTTTTATCGCCTGCTTGCTGATATGCCCCTCAGAGAGATGCAATTGCAAAAAACAACAGGGTTATACCCAATTGACCCTTAATATACCTGGGTATGGAACGTAATTTTATACAGACAAGCAATGGTATACAGGAATTAATACAGAATTTATTTTTGAAAAGAGCACCTTTTAATTACCCTCTCTCTAGTTAATCAATCTAACAGAAATATATCAAAACATTTTTGGCCATCTACATAAAACGTGACATCTAATCAGGCGAGAAATAACAAGACATCTATACAAAATTATGTACTAAATTACAAAAAGGAAACATAACACACAACAACTTGTACACATACGTTAACCCCACAAGTACATCCCACTAGTGTCCTCCCACTTATTCAGGGCGAACCACTCGGAGGTAGTCAAGGCAGTATACTGGAAATCTATCCATCAATGTAGACCCTCTCAGAATACTGTCGCGTTGTATACAATCAAAACTTCATATTTACGACTCCTCCTTCATGAAAATGTGTCTACGCACATGCGTTTCGGCCTTAATCTTTCCTTAGCCTCCTCAGGACAGGGTTAATGCAGGACTGTGCCCACACTACAAGAAAAATATATATACAATATTTACAATAAAAAGCGTTAATGGTATTGCCAAGACACTACGTGTCTCCCGAGCTGGTGAGGGTGATGATAGTAGCCCACACGCCTTAGAGAGTCAGGTTCCTTACCAAAAAATCACCGAAAGTGCAGCAAGTAGTGACCACAAGTGCCCAAAGTTACAAAGCAATCTCGTAAGATACTCCCTACTAGGGAGACACCCGTGAGGTGCTCAGGGATCTAACTCCTAGGTGTCGGCCGAAATAAGCCGGCTATACGAACTAGGGTGCATGACAGCGGCCGGTGCTCTAATTAATCAATCTACCTGAGGGAACAGAAAACCGTACCCGCCTCCACTATACTCTCGTGTTAATCTCACAGGTGGAAGAGGCCCATGTACTTACACGTCCGTGTAGGCTCCTCCTGCCTCTCAGAAATTAAAGGTGGCTCAATTCAAAATGCCTCCGCGGCAAAGTCAGGGCACCTAAGGGAAAAGTGGATAAGCACCTTAACAGGATGAACCCTCACTGGAGACAACAATCCTGCCAGAAAACTTCCATAACCTCCAACTATAGTATGCGCCAGCGCTGTACCTTAGGTCCGAAGCACGAGCTCCTGTGTCGACCACGCTCTCCTTACAACCTCGTCTGTCTTGGTCCCGAATCTAAAGAGAGAAACACACGTTCTCACGTCACCAAAGCTCTCCCTGCACGAAGTCTGATGTTACTGGATTCTCGCCTCCAAAGGGATGACGGGACCGTGACATCAACGCGCGCATCCCTGTCAACCAAGCACTTACTTTTAAATCATCACTGGTCCTGCACAGAGCTCGAACCCACCGCCAACGCTGTCCGTCGTGCATGGTGTCTCGCAGAATACTGCTATCTATACATCCGACGCTCGACGAGCCGCGTAAAGATAGAAAGAGGACTACTCTAGTAAAGAGTTATAACACCGGAGGCAAAAAGGTGGCCATCTTATCACAGTGAAATACAGTAATGTAAACTGGGTCAACCCTGCCGGTTCTCACTAAATCATGCAGGTGCGGTAAAGGCAACCGGGGTGGAGTGGAGGAGAACGGGAAAGAAAGGGAAATTGCATATTAATAGTGTCAACGGAGTGAACCTAATCAGACGGGCACCACCAACTCAGAACCCACCCACACGTGGAGCAGCAGTGGCCGAGCAATACCATTCCTAGGAAAAAGAACACTCTATACATACTTTACATAAATACAAACATGGTCTACAACATTGCAGTTATATTAATTCAAGAGAAACATAGACTCCTAACATGGTTTTCAAACCCTCAGACGGACCTCACCCTACAGCTATGTTCTCTCCTATCATCATCCTCAAATCAAAGCCCAGATCTCGTCTCGGTCATTTAACCCCTGAGTGGCTGTGTGGTATCGTTCTATCATCCGTGCCTCGAGGCGGTTCAGGTTCTTTTGCAGAATCATTTTGTTGGCTCCTTTTGCCACTACTAATACTGTCCAGTACAATTCATCTTCTCTGTGGTTCATATCAATAAAATGTTGAACCATAGGCGCCCCTACGATCCCGCAGCGTATACGCGATTTATGCTGCAATATCCTCATCTTAATTGCTTGGGTCGTCTGCCCGATATATGTTTTCCCACATGGGCACGTGGCTGAGTACACAACGTTTTTTGTATTACAGTTCGAGAAACTTAACTGAGAGTGTACCATATTGTTTATCTCGACGGACTTAGAGTCTTTAGTTTGCAGGCACACCCCGCACCCATTGCATCGATAATGTCCAACGAGTGATGGCAACCCTAGCATGCTACGTACATCTCTTTGACTTGCTGCCAGGCGGGTTGTTTTCACCAGAAAAATTTTCAGATTTTTTCCTCTACGGAACGCAAATAATGGTTTCGGAATGTTAAGATGTTTCACTAATCTAAGATTTCTCAAAATGATCTGTTTGACCTTCTTCGCCTTCGGGTTAAATGTCAAGACACAAACCAATTGTTCTGTTTCTAGTCTACTTTTAGGGGTGAGTAGCGACTCTCTTGGGGTGTACCAAGCCCTCTTCAGGGCTGCCCTGACAAGTTTCCTAGGGTATCCTCTAGAAGTGAGTTTTTTCTGGAGGATTTTGGCATTCCTGAAATAGTCTGTTTTATCGGTACAATTACGCCTTACCCTCAAAAACTGCCCATAGGGCAAGTTATCCTTGAGGTTGCGCGGGTGTCCTGAAGAATATTCTAATAGCATATTTCTGTCAGTGGGCTTGGTATACAGGTCCACCTCCAGCTTGCCTTCCTTATCCGTGACCCACACATCTAGAAAATTGATCTGTTCATTGCTTGACACCATAGTAAATTTTAAGTCAGTTGTACGGGCATTGAGCCACGTATGAAATTGTGACAACTGTTCCTGTGTCCCCTTCCATATCATAAACACGTCATCAATGAAGCGGACCCATCCAAGGGTATGATCCCTGAAGGGGGCCGCAGCATGGAAGACGTGTCTATTTTCAAATTGATCCATTACCAGATTGGCAATTTCTGGTGCAAAGCAACACCCCATCCCTACACCTTTAATCTGTAAAAATAGGTCCTTTTTAAAAATGAAGAAATTATTTTTCAGACAAATTTGGGCTAGGGAAAGTAAAAACTCTGTGGGCACAGAATGAGGTCGGGGTCTTTGATCAAATACCAGTCGCATGACCATAAGGGCTTCGTCCTGGGGTATATTAGTATATAGGCTCTCAATGTCGAAGGAGACCAGCAATTGCTGGGCTCCATCGAACATTGAGTGCTCTATCTTGGAAATGAAATCAATAGTGTCCCTAATATAAGCTTTCGTCATAGGGACAAAAGGTTTTAGGAAAACATCGATATATTTAGCCAATGGCTCCAGAATAGATCCGCATGATGCGATTATGGGTCTCCCCGGGGGTTGGGTGCTGTTCTTATGTATTTTAGGTAATACATATATGTTGGGTACCTTTTGTTCGGTGAAATTCAGGTATTCGTATTCCTTCTTACAAAGATATCCGGCATCCATCGCCTCAGTAGTTAGGTGTAATACTTGGGCTTTTAGCCGGGCTGTGGGATTCTCTGTAATAAATCGATAGTGATCCTTATTCCCCAGTTGTCGCATAATTTCTGCATCATATTGATCAGTATCCCATAGCACTATCCCCCCTCCCTTATCGGCTGGTTTTATAACCGTAAGGGGATTCTGGGACAGGTCTTTGAGTGCCAACTGTTCCTGTTTGCAAAAATTAGATTTGAAAGTGATCTTTTTGGTGTTAAGTAGATCTACTTCCCGCAGGATTTGGTCTTCAAATACCAAAACTTCCTCCGGCATAGCCATACGTTGGGGACAAAAGGTGGATTTTTTCTTAAGTCCACTGATGTTAATCTCATTGGTGTCATTGTACTCAGAAAAGAAAACTTTAAGTCTGATCTTCCTCAAAAAGTGTAGCACTTCCGTTTTGGTATCTACTGGATCCTGCAATACTGTGGGAACAAATGATAAACCTTTCTGAAGTACTTTAGTTTCTGTGTCAGTTAAAGGGTGTTTGGACAAGTTGTAAATTGGCATGGTGACTGTCTCACTCTGATTGTTACTCATACTTCTTAGTTCTACCTCCTGTATGTTCTGTGTCATGTTCTGAAAAAACCTTGTTCTTGATTTTGTTGCATCGGCGTTTGCCATCCTCTTCTGAAGCCCCGGCCCCTGTTCCCACCTCTGTCTAAAAAAGGGGGCGGGGGTTGGGATCTAGGATATTGAAAATACGGTTGGTATGGCTGGTAGGGTTGGAAGAACTGGCCACTCCCTTGGTCTGAATCAGATGAGGAAGATTCGGAAAAGGTCACAAATTTGGTACGAGATCTTCCTCTATATTGTAGGTTCAAACTACTTGGGTTATCATTTTTAAAGAAATCCTCTTTTAGATACGGATAAACCCACTCCAGTTTGAAGTTTTTTATATCTTTCAGTACCTTAGCTGTTTTCAAATTTACTGTGTGTGTCTTAAAGTCTACCAAGGTTTTTTCTATGGTTTCTAGCAACGATTTTGCATCTGCTAACGACGTGTCACCCCCAATTTCCTCTTCCAATCTTTTAATTTCTTTCAATTCTTCTTCGCTTATTCTCAACGCGGTCTGGATCGATAAAACAATCCAATCGCGAGAACATTTAGTGCCCACCCCACTAAAGTCAACTAAATATGCCTTGTCGTTGACAAAAATCACAGGGATATTTTTTACCTGTAGGCCTGCAGGTATAGTGTTAGATTTCAGGTATTCCAATAGAACTTGAGCGTGAAGCTGAGTTCTAGTATTCTTTTTTCTAAGTTGGATAAGACGATCCCCTTTATCTGAATTGAGGTTGCTTAAACCAGGAGCATCACCTCCTAATAATGACAGGATCAGTTTTAGTCTGTTGATATCTTCATCTGAATAACTCACCATGTAGGGTTCAGACATTTCTCTATCAGCAAATCAATGTACTACCATTCAACATGAACAAAATCAAAATCAACAAATAATATTCCCCCTTAACTAGACATCACCGTATGCAGGATTAATTTGAACTTTTTTCTCTATATACACTGTAATAATTCTTTGAAAAAAACAATACCTCACACTTGACAAAGTGTAAAGAACAATTGCAAAAAACAACAGGGTTATACCCAATTGACCCTTAATATACCTGGGTATGGAACGTAATTTTATACAGACAAGTAATGGTATACAGGAATTAATACACAATTTATTTTTGAAAAGAGCACCTTTTTAATTACCCTCTCTCTAGTTAATCAATCTAACAGAAATATATAAAAACAGAGAGATGCACGCGAGAATGAGCATAGGTCATAAAATTACACAACAGCTGATACACTGAAGGAATGTGGTACAATGAGGAATGACCGAAATCACAGTTAAAAGAAACACAGAAGTACTCAGAGCACAGCAATAACGCTCCAAAGAGTTCCAGTAATATGGAAGGTATGCAGCTGTTTACTTCCTGTGGGTGGTAATTGGGAATAACCAGAAGAATCATTGCTCCTGTCAGTCACTACTGCAGGTTTCTTCTGGAAGTAAAAGTCTGCCACAGACCTCTCTTATGATGCTGGGAGGCGAAATGCCAATAAATGTGGCATTACTGTTACTCCAGAGATGTTAATAATAATGCCGGGCAGAACATTTTCCATTAACTCAATTCAATTCAATAAAAGCTTTATTCGGAGGCAAAGCACATCCATATAAGCAAGGTACAAATACAGCAATTTTAGCTAGTTAATAAAAATTCATGTTATAACAATACATACAGAAAGATCAAGTTCAAAATCTTTTAAAATTATGAATAGTTGATCATCAGAACATTTCGAGGGTAAATGAAAACCTAATTATCAGCAAAATTTAAGTAATAATATAAATTAGTTTTTGTATTTTGCGAGGATTGGTGATATACAGCTAACGATCAAAGAAACTAAATAATTAATGTTTAAAGATTTGATCTGTGCCTTAGGCAAAATTTTAAAAACATAGCAATATTAAAACAAATTGCAGGATACTCTAACATTTGTAGGACCAGTAATGCTGGACGACATTTGCACATTGACAATTGTTTCAGAACAGGTTTCAACCACCGTTTTCTAGGTTCAATAAAATATTTACAAAAAAAAGTAACGTGTAAAAGGGACTGTAAAGAAAGATCGTCGCAGGGACATGTGGAGAGAACCTTTGACCAGTCATTTGGGTTCGGAAAAGTAATTAGTCGGTGGAAGTTGTTAAATCTGAATCTGGTGAGTAGGAAAACATTGTAAGTTGGAAAGCAGGAGGACAAATAAGGCTCAATTTTAAAAGAAGTTTGGATTAGTAGGGAGTGCTGTACGGAAGGTTTGTTGGCTTCTGTTGTTAACCGGAGATTGTCTAGGTGTTTTAGACATTCCATTTTGAGTGATTTGCGGGATATTCTTAGCATATCGTGTGGTGAGGAATAGAAATTCGGGTAATCCAAGTCATTAAGGAAATTGCAGACGAAGTTTAGCCAGGGTGAAATGTTGCTTAGGGACATTTCTCCCGTTATCCCAGGGAGGAACGCCCACTTTGCATCTCATTAGAGATGCAAAGATGGGCGTTAGGAATTCAGGCGCTAAGACAAGGTTTCACGCAATAGCGTGACCTTGCTGATATAGCGATAAAATTATCGCCGCTTTTCGACTGAAAACGGCCGCAAAAGCGGCGATAATTTTATATCGCCTCCTTGTAGATATGCCCCCAAGTGTTTTCCAGGGCGAGCCACATGCCCCTGCTGATTCTACTGTTTTCTGTTCCATGCATGTAGCATCTCTCGCTCGAGTGGGCTGGCACCCTCTTAGACACTTAGGGGCATATTTATGAAAGGATTTTATCACATTTACACCACGCAAAGTGGTAAATTTGGTACCCCTCTCCTCATCTCCCATTCTTCTTTCTATTCCATTTTTCTTCCCTTTTCTCACTTGTAACGCCTCTTCCCATTTGTCTCTTTCTCTTCACCACACCCCTCCTTTGGACCTTGTTTTTACGTCTTATCCTTCTGCTTGCCTTTATTTCTCCCTCTCTCCTCTCCCTTCTGGTCAGTTGAAATAACATTAAACATGTTTTGGCCAGTGTGGTACCCCTGATTTGTGTCATATGTTTACAAGTTTGGACTAAAAAGTAATGCAATTGATTAAATAAAAGTAAGTTAGACAAAATAATGGCATGTTTGGTATTTTTTCTCCATAAAGGGGAAGAGTAATATAAATATTAAATAAGAAAAATTTGTCTTGACAGGTACAAATGGAGTTTGAACGCTTTCTACATTGAGCTACAAGCATTTCTGGTGTTATAAAAAAAAAATGAGTGACATAGATTTTGCAGTCCTAAAATCCTGGTAGTGAAATAAGTTTTCGGTCTTATTCCCCGTTCTCATTTTCAACTTATTAATTACATGAGCATACTTTTAGTTCTTAGAAAGAGCAGAAATATATTTTGAGCCTTTGAGGTTTGAATTATGTAGGTCAATCTTCCCACATGGACAAAACTCTCCAGTTATTGCAAATCATTAAAAGAGTGGAGGGAGAAAAAGGCATGGGCAATAAGGGGTAGTGAATAAAACTCACAACTGCAAAAACATTCAAGTTGCTTTTGGATTTATTACATTGTGGAACACCCTGAAACGAATGCATTAACAAATATGGTATGTGAGAGGTAGGACGTACTCATCCTTTTCTACAAATTTTCACATAGAGGCAAAGGAAGGTCCAAACTGGAGTAGCGACCCACCCCCGCAACAAAAAGGGCATTGCACAAACAGGGAGGGAGAGCTGGACCTTGCACCACATCAACCCAACCCTTGCACGTGCAAGGGTGCCTGTGTTTTTTTGTTTTCTTTTGCATATTTATATAGCGCAAACTCGACCCGAAGGTATTGGAGCGCTTTACATAGTACCGTATTTACATTACACATTCAGGCACAGGGAGATAAAGTGATTTGCCCAGAATCACAGGATGTGGACGCGACCTCGAGGCTCGAACCCTGGTTTCCTGCACCAGAGGCGGCAGCGCAGCCGACGGACCAGATCCTCCAAAATGGCGCCAGCGCAGGGGGAAAGGACAGGAATGTGCCAGGGTAGACAAAAGGGGTCAGCTGGTGCCTGCTCCTTCCATGTCTGCGACTAAGGCCCACCTTCTCAGGAAAAGCTGCAATTAGGTCAGATTTGCTGTGGGGTAAGGGCCTAATTTCCTGTTGACTCCTACGTGGAATGCAGGACCAAGCATGGGTCAGGAAGTGTCACCATCAACCTTGAGCAGTGAGCCACTATTTTAAGCTGGTCTGGTCGTGGGCAGGGTGGGGGCCAGGGGAACCATGCCATGCTAGTGTTTAGTTCAGTGTATGGCCAGTGAGCTGGCCAGGTGTTATGGCCCGACCCCTTCAATATCTAGACGCAGGTTGTAGGAACCTTAAAGGTCTCTCCATACACTACAGTGCACTTCTACAGTTATGGTGTAGGGCTCAAACCATAGCTGGCCACAATCCATGAGGAGGGTTTCAACAATATGGCGGCTTAGCATTGACTAAATCAGATAAACCCGCAGACATCGTGATGGCTTCAGTGGGAAGAGAGGTGCTCCCTGACGTAAGCTTAGAGTAGAGAGCAAGACTGATAGGAGTTACCATGCAGACTAATATAAAACCTGGGCTGTTAAAGGTACTGAAACAATGTTTCATAGAAATGATAGTTTAGATAAATTTGGAATGGGTCAAAAATACTTAAAGAGGTCTTCTCATTCAAACGGGTTAAAATTAACTACTCACAGATGAGATTTTAGAAAGAAAAACAATTTCAGACAGGATGTAATCTGAATAGCGATGATATATTATGAATTCGTACTGTAATTTCACACATATCAACATATCAAAAATATTTGAACCAATCGTTCAGTGCAGGGGAGGGATTACATCCCAATGTGTATCAAGAAGAAGCAACCAGCACCAGAGAGAAAATATTTTGACAAATATGTGCAGAGTCAATTAGCAATCAAATAATTTCTACACTTTCCATTTGTTGTGTAGGTTGGAACATCCAACTGCATTTCAACCTACTCATTACTAAAGGGTCATCATCAGGACATGGGGCAAAGAGCATTAACAGTATTGGGGACGCTGAATTGTTTAGAAGGCAAAATGTGTGGGAACTGATTGCGAACCTAAACCCATGAGCTGTCTGCAACACCAAGGGGATGGGGCATCAAGATAAAACAATGGTGCAATCGCGAATGGATGACCAGTTCATCTTGGAGGGATGGGAGACTTTAGACTGCTCTGGGCATTAAACAATCAGCCTTATTTACTATTGTGCACAAAGTCGATGTATGATGAGGCCTGCCAAGGAATCCGTGTCTTCAAGGGTGGGTCGTGAATGAGAAGCCTAAGAGTAAACTTGGCACACTTTAATTGGTCCATCTGTCCTGCTCACTGAGATTAGCAGTTTCCCTTGTGAATCAGTCTAGGGACAGGACACAGTTAATGCCAGAAGGTCATGCTGAGTAAGTTGGGGGTATTCTGGAGGAAGAGTATGTAGCAGACTTCTCTTGTAGGCTTGCAGCATCATATCTCCTGCCAGATATGTCTGACCTGGTGAAGTACCCTGGGTTGCAAATGTCTGCCTACCTTTGCACTAACTGCAGCCAGAAGCCAGCAGACCACCTAGCTCTATGTAAGTTGTGTACTGACAGCACCTCCTGCCCTCCATCTTCACCTTTGCTGCTGCATTCAGAAAAAACTCTTAAAGTCTTTCATTATTTACCCATCAATCCAAAGCTTAGCACAGAGAGAAACCTATCTTTTACCAAAGGAAGATCCCACACTGGGCAGAACTTCACACCACTCACTTTAGATGATGGGTCAGCAAAAGGGACATAAGGTTATCTAGAGGAACACTGCAGAATTGTTGTAAATGTACCTGGGGTGAGGGTGGGGTATTTGTATTCTGTGTCCCCAGCCTACTTTCCAGTTTACTTTCGGTTAGGTCCAGGGTTCTTTGCCATTTATCTACCAGGTTCCTCTTGAAGATCTTCCAGAGATCTTTCTGCTTGAGAGGGTCCCAAATCTCTACAGCCATGCAATCTCTCGTGAGCCACCTAGTACTGCACATAGTTTATGTGCACCATCCGTGTACCAACAGGCCAAGCTCTGACAGTAGGGGCTCTTGGGGAACCGTAGCCCACTGCTATATGCATGAAACTGAAATGGGCCCTGAGCCCTAAACTGGAGAACCCTAGCCCACTCCAACCCTTGGTCCTAAACACTACCCTGACCCCTGCTCTGAGCCCTAAAACCGCCCCCCCTAAAATCTACTCCCCCCACAATAGGGTTGGGTATCTTGTGGGATGATCTATGTTCCATAACAAAAAAAATGATTCCCCAGTAGAAAATAATGTTCTGGAATTTTATTAATTCTGATTGCACTGAATCTAGGTCACTAGACACTTTATCTACACATTTTTTAAATGTCAAAGGTTTTTTTAGATTTGAAACGTATATGGACAATGTAGAACCACCGCAGGCATGTGCACTTTATATACAGTTCAGATTTGGCACTCTGCCGTTAAACGCTCCTAGAAGCAGTTGGACAAACTCAACCATTACTCCTATGTGCCCGTCCTGTAACTCCAATGTTGAAACCACTGAACATTATTTGTTTTTCTGCCCTGTATATGCTACTCTGAGGAAAAAATTGATTGTTCCGGCATGCCGGATGTTGTCAATTTCCCGTCTTTCAGAAGCCTTGCTCCGACACAACCAAATGGCTTATTTTTACTTTATCCAGATATATTTTATTTATAAAGTTTTATATAGCGCGAACGTGACCCACGAGGGTATCAGAGTGCTTTACAGTATAAGAACATAAATGGTTGAGGTGGTATACACGCATTCAAATGTGTCAATTTGTACAAAAGAAATATAAAATATATGAATAACAAACATAGGGGACCGTGCCTCTGCAGGACGTTGTACAATAGACAGTTAATGAACATTAGGTTATTGTGCTAGCAAACATATATATTATAACCTCGATCGATTCACAATGGATACAAAGTGTATAGATAACCAAGGGGGACCCACAGCCAGCTAAGCTTTACACTACATACAGTTATTAAGCAATAAGGGCTTGATATAACTCTTACATACAATAGTCTCGTCCAATCCACCTAAGATAGGCAATGGTATTCGGATCTTAAAGAAGACTCGGTGACATCCTAGAATTAAAACTTAGGACATGAATTTGTTCATTAGTAGTATTTTTACTTCTTTTTTGAATGCGGCAAGGGAAGTGACTCCACGCACTACTGGAGGTAAAGAGTTCCAAATCTTTGGTGTAATCCCTGAGAAAGCTCTACAACCAGTACTCCTCTTATGGAAGGATTGAGGTTTCAGAAGAAAAGTGCTTGCACTTCGTAGTTGTCTGCAGCCTCCAGACCTTTCCAGCTTTAGAGCCAAGTAACTGGGTGTATTGTTGTGAATTGCTTTGTGTGTCATGCAGGCCACTTTAAGGTGTATTCTTGCCTCGTAAGGCAACCAATTCAGGGCTTTCAGGGTTGGTGAGATGTGACTATTTCTTTTGGTTCCTGATACCAGTCTAGCCGCAGCATTCAGTGCTGCTCTCAGCTGAGCCAACTTGTATTTAGGGAGACCACAGAGGGTGGTGCTTCCGTAGTCTAATCTTGGTAGCACTAGGGTTTGTACTGCCATTTTTAGATCAGCCTGAGGGAAGAAGGGTTTGAGTTTCCTTAATATACTCAGCTTGTGATTAGCTCCCTTGGTGGCAATAGAGATGTGTGACTGCATATTCAGATGTTTGTCTATGGAGATTCCTAGGGATTTTGCTGAGTCAATGATGAGGTTGACACAGTCAAAGGAGGTTAGGTGTTTTAACCATAGGTCTAGCTTTGGTGTGTGGCTCGATGGCGAGATGAGAATGAATTCCGTTTTTTTGGTATTCAACATGAGGTGGTTGTTAGTGAGCCAGCTTTGCGTGTTCTGTCGAATAGTGTTGAGGGCAATGAAGTCATCTGGTGAGGTGATTTTCAGATACAGCTGGGTGTCATCCGCGTACAGGTGATATAGAATGTTCGCTGATTTCAGTGCTTTCTCCAAAGGCTCCATTAGGAGGTTGAAAAGAATGGGTGATAGGGCAGATCCCTGAGGAACACCAAGAGTGACCATAGAGGGTTGCGAGAGTGAATTCTTCATCTTGATTCTTTGAGTTCTGTTATTCAGGAAGGAGGAGAACCATTACAACACTGTGCCCGAGGGGCCCATCCTTCATTCCATTAGGGACAGAAGGTTGTCATGCTTGACCGTATTGAAGGCGGAGGACAGATCAAGAGGTATCAATAAGCATGATTCATTGCGGTCAAACATTTTTAGTATGTCATCCATAATGTGTGTGAGTGCAGATCCTGTGCTGTGTCCTTGGCGGAAGCCCAATTGGTGACTGTCTAAGAGGTTGTAATTCTCAATGTGGTTGCATAATTGAATTGTACACATTTCTCCAATAGTTTCGCCAAAGTGGGGATGTTTGTTATAGGACGGTAGTTGTTTAGATCAGATGGAGTGGCGTCGGCTTTCTTTAGTATAGGTGTGACCTGCCCTATTTTAAGGCAGTCCGGAATGGCACCTTGACTCAGGGAGGCGTTTACAATTTTAGCCCATAATGGTAGGATAGATGTTTTTAAAATTTTGAACAGGGCAGGAGGCAGGGGGTCAGAGAAATGATTGGAGGGGTTGAATGCTTGAAGAGTGTTGTCAATAATTTGTTGAGAGATTGGCGAGGAGGTGTGCCATGAGGTATTGTTTTTTGTGACTTCCCCAGGATTATTAAAATGTACTTCGAATAGAGCGCCCCATTTAGAATCTTGGACCATAGTTTGCCGTGAGGCCATCTTGGATTGTATGTCTAGCTCGATGGTCTTAGTCTTTTCGTGGAAGAAATTGGCAAGCACGTCACAGGTAGGTGCGGCCAGGTCATTCAATTCCCTAGAGTTAGTTGTATTGCATGATTGATGCTTGACGATTTCAAAGAGTTTTTTGGGCCGGTTGATAGCTTGGTTCAGCTGAGTTCTGAAAAAGTCTGCCTTTGCCTTAAGAATCTTCCTATTGTAAGAGTTCCTTAACCTTCTAATGTGCTCAAGGTTATCAGTGGTATGAGCCAATTTCCATAGACGCTCTGCAACTCTTAGATGTCTACACTCCGAGTTCAGGCCCTCATTGAACCAAGGTTTGGAAGTCTTAGAGGAGACGTTTTTTTCCTGGAGGGGCGCTGTAGAGTCCAGGATTTCGAGTAACGTGTCATTGTAGAAGGTTGTGAGGTCATGTACATCAGTCATGTCCATCATGAGGGTCAGAGCGGAGTTGCAACGGTTTACCAAGGAGATGGGGTTGATATTTTGTAAGTTCCGTTTCCATTGCCTTGTTTTTGAGGGTTGGCCCCTTTTATGAGTAACTTCGATATTGATGGAGAAGAGGGTGCAATAATGATCAGACCAATCGCATGGGGTGATGGATTCTAGTAGGACGATGTTTCATTTTGCAATGATGAGGTCTAATGTCTCTCCCTTGTTATGAGTTGGGCTGTCACAGTATTGAGATAGTTCCTGTTCTGACAGAAACTCTTTAAGACAGCCTACAATATGATTGTTTGCATTGTTCCAATGGAGGTTGAAGTCACCCAAGAAAATGTGAGGAACTTGTGAGTTGGCATTGGATGCCATGATCTCCATTATCTCGTCTATACAAGTCAAGTTATCGCCTGGGGGGTGGTAGAATATGTGTAGCTTGCTGGCAATGCGCTTAGCATCAGAGATATTAATGCATAGATAATCACAGGAGGATAGCCCAATATAGTCCGCTTGCTTGATTGATATTGAGTTATGATAAATGCAGGCTACCCCTCCCCCTAGTTTCCCGATTCTATCAAGTCGGATTAGGTCATGGGAAGGAGGAACCAGTAAGTCGAGAAGGGTGAGGAGGAGCTATTTAACCAAGTTTCTGTGAGGGCCATAATGTCTAAATCATTCTCTAAAATGAGATTGAATATATCAGTAGCATGTTTGCTAGCAGATCTGCAATTAATGAGCCCACACTTCAACTTGTTAATAGAGTGGTTTAAGGTAATCTGTTCTAAGTTGATATTTGTGAGGTTATCTCTATTTACAGATCTGTTATTGAGAGTCGGTTCTCTGAGGGGATTGGTTAAAATGGTTTGGATAGTGTCACATTGGGACTTACTATTGTCAGTATCCCGGGCATAGGATGTGAGGAGGTCGTCTATGTCTCTGTCTGATAGTTCATCGCTTGACCTCCTAGGCCACGAGGGGAAGGGTAAACTACCAGGATTAGTGTTTTTGGGGAATGTGAACTTGGATATGTGTCTACTAGGTTGGACGTTGATTTGGTTATAATGACTAGTGTTCTCGGTGTGAGCCTTCGTGGGGATGCAGTTTCTCGTTTGGAGACTGATTTGATTCACGGTGCAGTTGGTGGCTCTGTGTAAGATAAGAAGATCTTTCGTGATAGTAGAAAGGTCATGCATTTAGTCCTTAAGATGGGATAGGCCAGTAGCTAACTCATTAAGTTGAGTGATCCAGACGGAATTGGGAAAGTAGGTAGTAGGTGTGGGCGTATGATCAGTTATGGAGGGCGATCCGCCCGTAAAGTCATTATGCATGGTCTCCAATTGCTTGGGGATATCTACATTAGGTATGGGTGTATGATGTATTATGGAGGGTGATCCGCCAGTATGTTCTGTATACAAGATCACGTTCTCCATTTGCATGGGGATAACTTCAATAGGGGTCAATGCGGGAAGCTGAACTGGGAGGTTTAATGTGGGATCCACGTCAATGGGTGGAGTGGTATAGAGGCTAGGCAGTCGGATGGGGGCTTCCTCGTGAAGTTGGGGAAAGGTCACTGTGTTCTGTGATTGGATGGGCGGGGTGAGTGTAACGGCTGTAAGGGTTCCCTCAGATATCGAGGATGACAGTGGGTGAGAGGGGTCTAAGCGATCCGTTTTGTATGAAGGGGGGGAGAGGAGGGTGGTGTTGGTGGCATCCTGTTTAGTGCCATCCCGTAAGGAAGGCAAGGATAAAGGTGGTGCGTCAGACATGATGAAATCGGTAGCAAAACCTAACCATGTCTCTTCTGGTCTGGGGGATCCTGGAGTGGACTCGACCAAATGGACTAGGTGGTAGGGATTACTTGTGGGTTTATATGCTCGGTGGGTGAGGTCCAAGGCGGCAACACGACCCATGCGCACTGAAGTATGGGGAAACTATAATGAGGGCCCTGACACAAGTGTAGTGGCATAAGCTAAATTTTTACTTCTCATCGGATCCCACATATTTTAAATTGTTTTTTTTCTATTTTAATCGTTGAAAAAGTGTTACTTCTCGCTATACCTTTGATACTGTGCCTGATGTTATGCTGCTAATTCATCTTACTTGTATCTACTAGCGATGAATTTATGTAATGAGATTTGTTAAATATGTGTTGTGTTTTTATGATATGTGTGTATGATCATGCTATTGATCAAATAATAAATAATAATACTCCCCCCACAACCCAGCCCCTCTTACCTGTCCGCATTGAGCCTTCTGTCCCACCGCTTCCTGTTCCTCTCACTGCTCATCCGTACATCTAGACTGCGCATTGCCTTAACCACTAATATGCGTGGTTAAGGCATATGCGTGGTTAAGGCAAGCGTGGTTTGGTTTGCGTGGAAACGGAACGCATGGTTGAGCCCGCGTTGTAAAGGCTGTTTTGCTTAACACATGTTCCCTCCCAAGCAGTTTGTCATGCCACAGTGGGACCTTAATTCAGTCTTAACATTTCTCATGTGCAGGCCTTCTGACCAATGCATAGCTGTTTGTGAGTCTTCTGGCCTTGAAGACTGTCTTCCTCACTGTGATTGAGTCAGCTGATCATGTGAGCAAACGACAGGCTCTTTCAATGCAACCGCCCTACACTACCTTTTTTCTGAAAAATTAGTGCTGAGGACTCCTGCAGCTTTCTTACCAAAAGTCCTTCCAAGGTGGGCAATCTATCATTCTACCAGCATTCTTTGCTCCTTCTCATCCCTCAAAAGAGAAGGGGAAGCCCCAATGTTTGGCTCCTAAAAGGGTTTTAAGCTTTTACATAGATTGTACCAAGGATCCTTGAGGGGATGAATAACTTTTTGTGGGGTTCTCTGGAGCAAAGAAAGGGAAACCTGTACCAAAAAGGACATTGTCAAAGTGGATAGTACTCTGCATCAAGGTCTTCGATGCACTGGCCAAGAAGCAGGCATCTGAAGGTCTGAGAGCCCATTACACAAGGGGCAAGAAGACTAAGACTGCGTTGGCACAGTGAATATCTGTCCTTGATATCTGCCAGGCTGTGATGTGGGAGTCAGATCATACATTCACAAAGCACTACTGTGTCAATAAACTAGTACAGTGAGCTAGACACTTTTCCTACTTGGTTCTGCAAGACGTTTTGCTCTGAGACCACAGCACAGACCCTCCATCTGGCGGCGGTACTGTTTTGTTATCTATTCTAAGTTGAGGAATCTGCAATTAGAAGTATTCATTCGAAAAACAAGTTACTTACCTTCGGTAACGTACTTTGTGGTTCTATCCTATTTAACCACAGATTCCTCACTGCCCACCTACCTCCCTGTTCTGTGGAGTATCCTCTTTTTAACATCTAAAATGGTCCCAAGATATTTCTAAGCACACTAATGCCACCACTTGTTCACGCTCTGCATTTGTTGGCATGGAAAGCGAAAATTAAAGGAACTGACATCTGGGCGCAGAGGTGGAGCTTACATGAGGCTCCACCATGTAACCTCTGGGGTGTCATGGAGCCAATGCAAGGCTGCATGGCCCCACCTAGCAGTGCATGCACCACAATTATGAACAATCTCTAGATCAAGTCTGGTGCCTTGGGAACATTTTAAGGTGAGGAATCTGTGGTTAGATAGAGTATCCACCAGAAAGAGTTTATATTAATTTATTATATATTTAAAAAAAACGAACTGTTAAGTTTATAATTATTTGAAATTATTTTAATGAATTTGCTAAAACAATAAAGCTACTTTTTTTATTTCACTCCATTTTTATTGAATTTTAAAAAAATGAACAAATAAGTAAACAAACACAATGATAATGATATAAACAATAAGGAAACACAATGATAAAGATATAAACAATAAGAAATGCAAAGTAAATAGAAATAGAAACCAACAAAACAATAGGTTACTCAAGTGCCTTACCATGGGAGTCGCAGTGAAGCTGTAGTGACATACAGGTGGTCAAACAAGCACAGTTACAGCAGAATATTAGTGTAAAATACGATAAAGTACAGGGGTGTTGTGTAAGTACAGTTACACAGTAGTAATATAGAATACATTATAAAATACATTACAGGTGTAGCACAGTTGATATGGCTTTCGGTAAGCATTACCTTGTGGAAAGTGTGAGTCAATTTTCACAGTGGGTCATATGAGAAGGAAAAGGTGTCCAGGGATTTCCAAAGTTTCCTGTGTGACTTGCGCCAGGGAGAGGTATAAAGTGCAACGTTGTCAACTCCTCTGAGGAAGGATAACCATTCTTGCCACATCCTAAAGGAGACTTCTTTGGAATTTTTTCACTTATTCAAAACAATTGTACAGGCTAAAGTAAGCATGAGATCTAATAAGCATTGGTCATTCACATCTTTGATCTTGGGATCCAGGGCACCTAGAAGAATATAGGGAAATTCCCTTGGGGGGACAATGTTGAAAGTATTGTTTATACATTCGTAGATCTTATCCCAATATGTTTGTAAAATAGGGCATTGGAAGAGCATGCGGGTAAGATTACCAATCTGAGATTTACAATTCCAGCATGTAGGGCTTTCGCTGAGATTAAGTTTAAAGATCCTCTCAGGGGTCCAATATGTCCTATTAATTAACATAAGCTTGGTTTGGGATAATATTGGGGAGATTGTATTCGAGAAGGGGGTGATATGGATCTTCTCCCAGTCGAATGGTATGTTGCTAGAGTTAGTTTCGGATTCCCATTTTACTTCACATTTCCTGTGAGATTTGCGAGGCTTAGAGGATAGGAGTGTGTAAACTTTAGATACGGTGTGCCCTGGTTTTAGTAGCTGAAGCATCTTTGAGAGAATTGAAGGGTCGAAAGGCTTAATAGAGCGCAACGTGAGGAGTGATTATAGTTTTAGGAATTTATAAAAAATCTATCGGATGTAGTCCGTGTCAAGACTGAAGCTCGGAGAAAGGTAGGGGAAGGGTCCCTGTAAAAAGATCTTTGACTAGATTTATGCCGCTAATGGACCAGTGTTCCCAATAGAGCATCTCTCCATCAATCTTCAGGTTCGGGTTGTGCCAGAGAGAGATCAAGTTGGATTTGTTAGTTTTTAGTACGGATAAGTGTTCTAGAGGTAAAAGGGCTCTTTTAGTGTTAAGCAAAATATATTTTGAATAGGGGATGGTAGATATATCCATAGTTAGGAGAGCAGGCAAAGGCATATCGTTGATGATTGATCATTCTATGTCCAACCAGACAGGGGTATAGTCTGCCTGGGGGTGTAGCCAGTTAGATCCCTGTTTACAAAGAAATGCAGTTTGATAGTTCCTAAAGTTCAGAATGCCCAGACCACCTTTATCTGTTGGCAATTGAAGGTTTTTCATAGATATTCTGGGTCTCTTACCTTGCCAAAGGAATGTGTTAAAAAGCTTATAGATCCTATTCAGGAAATCATTTGAGAGCGTCATTGGTAGCATGCTGGCCAGATAGTTGACATTTTTAATGTCTCAGGTCTTCACCACCAAGATAAACATTTAGGTCACCAACCATCTAATAATGAAGAGATTTTCTTGAAGAGAGCACTTTCATTGGTCTGAAGGGTGGTGATCAGATCTCTCGTGAAGTCTAAGCCAAGATATTTGAAGCAGTTAGGTTGCCATAATTTCTTTCCTGCCTCGGTTGTTCAGGATTTTAACTTCAGTCTTGTCCTTATTCAATTTATAGCCTGATACTGCAGCAAATTCATCTATTGAAGACATAAGAGCAGGGATAGCATGTTCCGCATTCTCGGAGACAACTAACACATCGTCCGCGTAAGCAGTTATTTTGACCGTGCAGTTGTTGAAACGTATCCCTGTGATCTGTTTATTGTTCCTAAGCTGATAGAGGAAGGGTTCAATTGAAAGAAGGAATAGAGACGGGGAGAGAGGACAGCCTTGCTTTGTCCCCCGTTCTAACTGAAAGGAAGATGAGAGGCATCCTCCCGCTCTGACTCTGGTCGAGGGGTTTGAATAAAGAGCCATAACTATACGCGTAAAATACTCACCCAAGTTAAATTTATCAAATGTTGCTTTCAAGTAGGTCCAATCAACTTTGTCAAAAGCCTTTTCGGCATCCAAAGTGATAGCAACTGTTCGTGAGTCAGTAAGTTTGGCTTTCTCAAGGACATGTGCTAGAATACGAGTATTATCAATAAAAACCAACTTGTGAAGGGTGGATGAGTTTGGGTAAAAATATTTTGAGGCGCTTAGTGAGGATCATTGCATAGATTTTGCAGTCTAAATTGGGGTGCGTGATTTGGACGTCGGCAAATATGGCAGTGTGAGCCTTCATCTCCTCCATGGGTAATGCCGGACTCTAAATTTAAATTTGTTTCTCGCAACATTTGAAGACATCTGCTCCGGCGATTTTGTGGCGGAACTCCTGGGGCAAACAGCTAAACCAAAATTTGCACCCTGTGCCTAGCAGGCTTGCGACGGCGGACTGCTTATCTCTGCCCCCCTCGATTGTCTCCCGGCCTGGCCACGGAACCTTGCCTCATGGCGACTTCACCCCTGGAGACAAGAGAGAGTGCCTCCTGATTACCGAGCAAACACCGCAGTGGCGACGGAAACAGCTGGTGTTAGGAGGGGCCCGGGACACACTATGGACTATTGCCATTTCAACTTGAGCCTGTAAACTCCTAGCTTCTCAAAGCTTAACAGTAGTTGGCGCTATCTCCACAGCTACCGGCGCTCGTAATGGTGACCATGTCTGCAAAATGTACTGTGCTTGCAGAACATGCTAAAGACTAGACCCATAGGCTATGTTTTCACCCAGCGCAACAAAGGACCGTAATTAACACTAAGCATTTTACCTGCGAGGTCTTAAACAAACAAACTTGAAACAAGCTGTGCAGGAGTAATTAGCTGCCTGTTGTCTGTTGGCGCGGCCCGATCATATAATGGCACCTTTATTGTGACCCTTGCAACTACAGCCGTCGCAATTCACTAACGGTAATTTCTGCAATTGTAGCGCTCACATGCCTGGAGTGGGGAAGCATTGCGTACAACAGTTTGGCAGCAGCATAATTGTTCAGCACTGGTCTTGATTCGGGGGCTGAATCGCTGTTGTGTTTCGATTTAGATACCCGTATATAGGTTTCCCTGAATCATGTCCTTATATAGGCACAATTCACATTGCCCTTATTTAGGCATAGAATCCCAGTCCTTATTTAGGCATTAGCCATGCTAACCAAATACAGGCATGGTCACCTACATCCGTCCATCCCACGCCACAACGAGTCCTTAGAAACCAGACCCTTAAGCAGAACGGGGCTTTCCCTAGCTAGGATTATTGATTTCTCCAAGAAATTATGCATGAACTACTATTCCATAGGGGTTCATCCATGACGTCTTCCTCTGCCCGACTTTACGTCAATGCTAGCATTCCTAAATACCTTCCAGGTATAAATATACTTTCCCTTACCATGGCAAACAACGGGATGGAATGGCGGTTACACAGCACAACTTGACTGCACGGTTCGACACGGCAAGTTCGGAAGAGGTAGATCCCGGCCTGACGCACTGACTAGACGTTCGCAGAGAATCCAGCTTCCAGTGTTCTGACTCCCTTCGTGGGGTGTTAGAGTTTGAGACCCGGATAGAGATTCCCACCTCGCTCATTCTGAAGGTATGGAGCCGACTAGAACCTAGAGGGACACTTGGCATACTAAACTTAGTATATACCATACAATAGAAAACAGCACCTACTTTTACCTTGCACCACACTTAGGTTAGGTACACCGGGGTAGGACTATTTAGAAGCATCAGACGAGTATTCACATTTTAGCCTGTGTTATTTATGTATGTATATATGATTATATGTCATAACTAAAAGACAATGCAATTGCAGTATTATTTCTTCTTACTGCTTACACTGTGCGGATTATATTTTGCCTTCTGTCTAATGATCGTAACAGCTCATATCTCTTACACGAGAAACAAGACTGTTCAATAAACCCTTTTATTGAAACGCCCGTCTTTCTATTTCTGTGTAACTCTGGAGAAACTAAGCATGCACGATTGACTGAGTGAAACTGCTATCTATTGTTTCCATGTTTGTCATGTTTATGCGGTTGTCAGAAACTAATCTCTTCTTGTTCATTTGAGAAGTTTCTAGTGACCTCTGAGTTAGCTGGCACACACAAGTAATTAAGTTTAATGTACTCGATAGGAGCCTACTGACCTTAGTCCTATGCGCAAACTATAGTTTTTATTATTCAAATGCGCAGAGCCTATAAGGAAAATAGGAACTACGCTACATCACTTGAAGGGAAGCCTCGCTATGTTACAGAGTACACTGAGCAGCTTGGGCATAAAATGGCAGACACCTCGGGTCCGTAATGCAATACCACAGTTGCCATACGCTTGATGCAGTGTTCAGTGCAGTGTTCAGTACAGGGCAGGACATAATTGATCTGACTATCAGCGTGTGGCTAAAGGGGCAAACCAATGAGTGACTGTACTACTTTAACCATGCTTTTTCCTCGGGATGCCTGACCTTAAAATGGCGGCTACCGTGTGTGACCCACAACAGTCTCTGCTGTTTTTTCTATGTCTATGTGGGCCCTCTGCTCATGTTTGATCCGGTTTGACCCTGTTTGTTCCTGCTGGGCATGTTGCTCCATACCGCTCCACTGTGTGTATGCTGGCCCTGCTGTATACGCTGATCCATATTGCTCCATACTGTCATTGCAATGGTGACAGCACCCAAGAATAACATGCTGTTCCAGGCTGGGCACAATGCTCATGCCATTGCTGATAAGTCTGCTGAAAATATTATCCTTTATATATGATCCTGCTAAGCACTCTGCTCCATACTGATCGTGTATGTGCATGCTGGTCCCGCTGTGCATTTGTCTGTGCTAATACAGCTACAAGCAGAGATAAACAGTGAGAAACAGCTAATCAGCTGTAATGCAGCTAGAAATATGATTACAAACAGAACGAACTACCAAACAGTTAAACCAGTTGTACCGGTGGTACCAGTCACCACTACGGTCTCCTGCCAATGACTACAAACCTGCAAGTCTACAAGATACATTGAAGATACACTGAAGAAACACGGTAGACTCCAAAAATGACGGACAAAGAGGTTAAGTCGAGAGTTAAAGCCGATCCACCGAACCCAGATTCTCCTACTAAAGGGAAGCGCGACATCAACACAACAATGGATACCATATTAAGTAAACTAGCGGAGGTCCACGATCTTGCAAAATCCACGAAAGAAGAGATCTCTGTGATCAGGCAGGACATTAGGGAGACCAACGTTAGACTATCTGAAACAGAGAGCAGAATCAGCATGCTAGAAGATACAGAAACTAAACTGAATAAATCCCTCAAAAGCCTAACTATCTCAACGGACTCTCTAACACAGCGCCTATCAGAGCTAGAGGCCAGAAACAGGAGAGGAAAGCTACTTTTATTTTAAATTTTAAAAAGTAATATGTATTTTTTTTAAATATGTTTTTATTGGTTTTTATTTTACTAGTACAGAATAACAAGCATTACTTAATCATCCTTCCTGTGAGAACTCAATGTACCATGCCTTCTCATTACACGTTGTCTCAGCGTTCTCGTCCACCCACCTGCGATCCTTTATTCATATCAAATCACATTTTGTTTTATGTAGTGTGGGTGAAATCTACAGTAAATCTTTCAGCATTCATTTGTTTCATTCTCGTGCTGATTGTCTTGATCAGGTTCATCGTGGCATTCCAGTTCAGTCAGCTCTCTCCATTCTGCAGTCATCCAATCATAACTGCTTTCCACATTTGATATTCAGGTGCTTTTATGTTCTTCAAAAGTAGTGAAATCCTACTCCACCACCTCAGATACTGCCAGTGTTGAGCTATTATGAGGCAGAGCTGAATAGTTGGCTGTATTGGGACAGTTGCTAGGTGCTTTAGTCTATATGCAACTTCCAGACAGGAATTCTGAATTCCCCTACATTCTCGCATGTGTATGTACGTACCCGTGTATTATTATGAAATCTGTTTATTGGCATTTTAGTTGCGAACAAATTACATAGTACAATGTAGAATCCAATTGGTTAATAATTGCAATAAAGTCAGTAATACATCACTTATCTTGTACACAGTAATGAATGGAATCTGGTTTGACGCCCATTGATCAGAAAGGAATAAGATTACGGTCCCCTGCGCCAGTACCATCTTCAAAATGTCCCCTTCGCCGTCTTGTGATCAGGTGCTTCCCCCACGGGGACGGGTAGTATTGCACCCAATTATCCCCGTCAGGTGGTCACTTCTATTTCATTAGCCATAAGAAAACGAGGCAAAACAACAAGCGCCCCAATTAAACCAAAACAACAGCAGCAAATTCTGGCCTTACTTCAGCATCCCCTCACATTGTCCTCTGTGCCATCCCCCCTCCCCCTCTCTCTCCCCCGCCATCCCCGTACCCCTCCATTCAGGTCGCTCATTCAACACCATCTCTGGCACCCTGAACCTCTCCTAGTCGGCTAATCCCGAAGCGCCATATTTCGAGCCTAGTCCGCCAGCTAGTTATCTCCCCTCCCCTCCGCAAGGGCATCTCCGCCTCGACCCCCATCACGCCCCAGAGTGTCCTCATCCAGGCGCGTCAGAACCTGTAAATTGTGTCCCATTCGGCCGCCATTGGCGTTCGCCTGAGGCCTAGTGTTTCCTCCCTCAGGAGGGCCGTGCTCTCTGCCCTTGCCCACACCAGCAGCGAACTCCACCACGCTCGTGCATGAGGAGGATCTGCCGCCTTCCAGCGTTTAGTAACCTTCGTGACCTTCGTAGCTGGAGTTCTACGAAAAAGGTGTAATAAGCAGGCTGACCATTCAAATGGGACCTGGCGACTCGTACATGTACTCAGCGCTCCGTGAATTGCCCGCCAGTATGAAGTCAGCGTGGAGCAGCTCCACAACATGTGGACCAGCCCAGCGTCCAGTTCCCCGCAACAGGGACAACCCACGTCCGCGCGATGGAAATACCGGTTGATAGAGGCAGGTGTGAGGTATGCCCTATGCAGAATAAAATATTGGATTTGGCGGAACCGCACGTTCCTTGGGATCCTTGTTGGGCCCTGCAGCGCCCTGTCCCATTCCCTGTCAATCATGGGACGGTCCAAGTCCGCTTCCCATTTCCGACGCAGCGGAGTCAAGTTGACCGCTGTGTGTGTGCGCAATGAAGCAGCGAACCATCTGATCAAATGCCGCCCTCGCCCCATGACATGGAGGTATTGCATAGTGAGGTGTTGCCCAGGCTTCTCTCTGATGTCGCCCCACCGACTCGTCAGCGACGCTATCAGCGAGCGGTGACGAAGAAATTGACCGGGCGGCAACCCTGTCTCCTCCGTCAATGCGGCGAAGGAAAGGAGAACACCATCTCGGTAGAGGTCTCCCAGCGTGTGGATATCCGCCGCGTGCCAGTCCCCGAGTTCAATTAAACGCAGCACACCCCTCCCACTAGGAGAGCCCTCTATCAGTATAGCTGGAGCGTATGGTGTGCTATTTCGGGTTAAATAAAGAGCGCGGTGATAACATTTGTAAGTCACCTTTACGAGAAGGGGCCCTGGCCTGAACGCCTTTGCATTCGGGTGGAACCGCGCGGTGAGATCGGCCAGGGAGATGGGGGCCTCTACAGTTGCCGTGTCATCTCGCTCTCTGTCTGCCAGCCCTCTGGCCACCCATTGCAGCTGCGCCGCTAAATAATAATGTGCGAAGCATGGCATCGCAAATCCCCCCTGCCCCGAGGGGAGATGCAGTTTGGGTAGCGCGACTCTATGGCGTGAGCTACCCCACACAAAGTCGCTCCAAGCTTGCGAAGAACGCCGCCGGGATGTAGATAGGCAGATTAGCAAAATAATAGAGGAGCCTGGGCAGGATCACCATTTTAGTTAGGGCAATCCGCCCCGTAACCGAGAGGGGAAGGTTGCCCCAAAACCGCATCTGGGCTCTGATCGCCGCTACCGCTTTACCCAGGTTGGCTTCCACCAAATCAGCGGTTGCCGATATATTTGGATACCCAAATAACGGAAGGTGTCCGGCTGCCATTTGACCCGCACACCTCCAAGATTGTATTGCGGGTCCCTGGTCTCAGCGCGGAACGCATAAAGACACGACTTAGCGGTGTTCACCCGCAGCCCGGATATAGCGGCAAAATCGGACAAAACCCGCACCAGCTCCTCCGGAATGCATGCCACATCCCTGATGAACACCATGAGGTCGTCCGCGTATAGTGAGACCTGATGGGTCGTGTCTCCCAGGGGGATGCCGTCTGCCAGTACTCTGCGCAGCGTAGCAGCTAGTGGCTCTATTGCAAGCGCAAAAAGGAGGGGCGAAAGTGGGCATCTCTGCCTCGTGCCACGGCCAATCGGGATTGCGTCGGAGATGTAGGGACCAGTTCTCACCCGAACCAGAGGGTTTTTGTAGAGAAGCGCCGCCATCTGGAGGAACCCCAAGCCCAGACCGTAGTGTGACAACGTCGCCACCAGGTACCCCCACTCAAGGCAATCAAAGGCCTTTTCAAGGTCTAAGACCAAGCAGCCCGCTCTGGGCCATTGCTGCGCTCCCTCCACCGCCACCCGGAAGAACCGCCGCAGGTTAAGCGAGGTGCTTCGCTTCGGCACAAAGCCGTTTTGGTCCCGATGAACCAATGCCGATACCGTTGGGGCCACTCACTCCGTATTGAGGAGGGCAAGGGGGCGATATGACCCCAGGTTGGTAGGGTCGCGCCCAGGCTTGGGCAGGGAGATCAAGTAGGCCTCCCTCATGGATGGTGGTAACGTGGCCTTCTCAAGGGCCGCCAGATACAACGTATGCAGCTTGGGCACCAGAGATTCCCGGTAGGCCTTGTAATATTCCGCCGGAAGCCCGTCCGGTCCAGGTGCCTTTCCAGTGGCCAACGAGGCCACCGCATCCCCTATCTCTTCTACCGTGAGGAGGCCCTCTAAGGAGTCCTGATGCTCATCCGGGACGGAGGGCAGTTAGGCAGCTTCCAAAAACTGATCCACATCCTGTGCTCGCCGACGTCCTGTGGAGGTGTATAGGGCCGCATAATGCGTGGTCAGGGTCTGGTGTATCTCTCACTGTGTGTACACCAACGTCCCATTCGGCCCGCAGAGTGATTCTATCGGGGCATGCACCGTCTCCTGTCTGAGCAACCAGGCCAGTAGCCTCCCTGTCCTATCAGCTGCGGCGTGGACCCGAGCCGAGTGAGCCGCATAGTTGTGGCACCGTAAGCGCTCAAGTAGCTCTGCATGACGCGTCCGAAGACGCGCCAGCCGGGTCGAGTCCAGTCCTCCCCCCTCGCCGAGGCGTTCGTACGACAGAAGGCGGGACTCCAGCGCAGCGAGCGACAACGACAGCCGCCGGCGGATGTTCCACGTCATCCCCAGGCAGTGCCCCCGGATTGTGGATTTGTGGACGTCCCATTCCGTCAGCTCGCTGCCCGTCGTACCCTCGTTCAAGTCAAAGAACTGCTCCACTGCCGTGCCTAGAGAGGCCCGGAATTCAACATCTCCCAGGGCTGGCGGCTGCAATCGCCATGTTGGAACGGGAGGTCTTCCGGGACCACAACGCAAGACCAGCCTGAGAGGGTTATGATCCGAATGGGTCCGGCCCAAGTAGTCTGCCTGACCTGTGGAGAAGTGTGGCTCAATGATTAGAGCGGCAGACCCTGATGCAGAGGTCTAGCCCGGGACCAGGGTTCAATTCCCCGCCTCGGCGGGACTTGGGCTCAAAAATTCCACGGACCTGCTAATTCTCGCCTCGTGCCATTCCAATCATGGAGTCCCACTCCGCAACTCTGGGCAATAGCTTGCTTAATCTCCACAACGGCCCCCACAACGCTAAGGATGCCTGGCCTCCACCTTGGGGGTGCCCAGGAGTGGACGCCTCACAGGGAAAGCCAGGATGAGTTCCACAGCGGTATTCGTACAAGCGCCTTGAGACCCTTGCGGGTGAGTAGTGCGCTATACAAGTATCAATTTACATTTACCTATCAGGGGAATCAAGGAGGGAAATCCCACCACCCGATCAAGCCGGACATGAAGTCCGTGCACCGCGGAATAATACGAGTAAATGCGATCGCTGGGATGTAGACTACGCCATATGTCTTGTAAGGCCCAACGCGACAACCAATCAGCGAGGTTCTTCACGTTTGAAATGGCCTTTGTGCTACGGAGGGGCGGATAGGACCTATCTAAATGTGTGTCAAGAACTGCGTTAAAATCCCCCCCAATCAGCCAGGGAAGGCCCGCATATGGCGCCAGCGCCCCAGACAGCTGATCCAAGAATGACAGTTGGTCGACATTCGGAGCATAAATGGGACCCAATAACAGACGCTGTCCGTTCAGCTTCCCACTGACCAAGGTGTACCGCCCAACAGGGTCAACCACTGTGTCTATACATGTAAACGGTGTGCCCGCCCTTACCCAGATCAATGTACCACGAGCGTGTGCAGAGTACGTGGTCCCAATGAGTTGTCCTCTCCAGCGGAGTCGCAGCCTGTCCAGCTCCAACTGCGTCATATGGGTCTCCTGGAGAAGGGCAATGGCCGCCCGGTGCCGCTGCAAGTATGCGAACACAGAATAACGACGGGCCGGTGTATGCATTCCTCGTATATTCCAAGTAATCACCGCAGTGTCAGCCATCAAATACAGATGGGGACTGTGTAGGAATCGAGGCCAGGGTCAGGTGGGCCGAGCGGGGAAGAGAGACTTCAGTTGCGGATGCCACGCTGGCCTGCTGCAACAACATAACAAATATAAAAACAATAGTGTGTCGCTGGGCACACACAAGTAAAATCAAAAACTGCGTAACCGCCAGGGCAAACCCCAAAATGGGCATTCGTCCAAACTCACAACTCAAGTGACTATGAAGACTACATCAGGTGGTAGCTGATGGGCGCTAAAGGTGAATGTGTAGACCGCGAGGTACTAAGGCCCTGCGCTACCCCCGCCTCTGCCTCCTGTGCCGTCTGAACCGCTGATGGCGTCAAACATGCGCATGCAGTGTTATTTGCCTGCCACCGCCGCCCGCCACCCACAGGTCATGGCATGCACCTTCCCTCCTATTCCCCTCCCCGGGTAGGGAAGTCCCCGACAACCCCAGCCCCATCCGTCAAGAGTACCCCAGCTTGTCCGCACAGATCAGCACATAGAGCCACATTGCATCAACCGAGCGACAGCAGGATTCGCTACCCCCCCACCCCCAGATCCTTCTGCACTCACTCCATCCCCCTTCACCTGTGTGTTGCGCTGTCCCAGTATGTCAAAGTTCATACAATAATGTCAGCTGTCTGAGCCGTCACCACCGGTAGCTCTTGGTCATCTGAAAACACAGCGACCGGGGAGGAAGATCTGTTAGTCTCTGGGTCGCTATGGTCACGGGCTGCTGCGTCTCCTGGACTGCTCGCTGATCCCAAGGTTGCCACCGCTTCAAGGGCTTCCTGGCGTTCCAACCGCATCTTATCCAGGCTAGGCGCCCCAACAGGGCCCGGCTTCTGCTCCCTCCTGGGCTCCCCCCGCCGCCGTGGTCGTCCCTCCCGCTGCCTGCCATTGCTCGAATCAGCAGGCCTCTGACCGCTGTGTAACCCCGCCTCCTCCAGCCAGTCCCAGGCATCAGACGGTGTATCAAAGAACCGAGTCCCTCCGTTCGTGACCACTCGGAGGTGTGACGGGAACAACAGGGAGTATGGGAGCTGTAGATCGCGCAGCCGACGCTTCATCGCTAGATAGTTGCTCCTCCGATTCTGGACCGCCGCTGTGTAATCTGGGAACAGCATCACCCGGCTGCCTCCTACCTCATGGGTGTCCAGCTTCCTAGTTTCTCGGAGTATCACCTCCCGGTCGTGGTAGTTGAGGAGCCTGAGTAGAAAGGGACGCGGCCTGGCCCCGGGGACAGGCCGCCTCGCCGGGACTCTGTGTGCCCGCCCCATGACAAACTGAGGGGAGAGCACCCCCGGAGGGAGAACATCCTGTAGCCACCCCTCAACAAACTGTTCGGGGTGCCGCCCCTCCGTGCCCTCTGGCAGACCCACCACGCGGATGTTCTGGCGTCGGGAGCAACCTTCCGCATCCTCAGCGCGATCCTCCAGCGTGTTAACCCGGTCGAGCAGATCTTGCAAAGTTGCGGTGTGGCTGCGCATCACCGGCTGAACTTCCTGAAGTGTCTGACCCTGGTGAGCAACAGTGTCTGCCAATTTGCGATGGTCAGCATGGAGTAAAGTGAAATCCAACGTTACTTTGTCGATGCGGGATTCCAGGGAGGTTCTAGTCTGCTCCAGGGCGTTACTCAGTCGATCCACTGCCGCCAGCACGGCATCCATCTTAGCTTCCAGGGTCGACGCCAGCTGCTCCGCGCCTCCGTCCGAGCACCCCAGCGGTGGTCCAGGGCCCCCATTTCTCGGCCCGCCTTCATGCTGCTTGTTCCGCAATCGTCCCATGGCCAACTGTTGCGCTGACGGCATTGACGTTTCCCGGGGCGCGCGGCAAGTAGAGTCCGGTCCAGGCACCCCCACGCTGGGGAACCAGAAGGTCAACTTCCCCTTATCGCAACCAACACCGCAGAGGGGAGAGGGGCCGCGGCGTGCCCCCAGCCACGGCCGGTGTCCTCACCAGGCCGATGTCCACTGGCTAGCGTCCCCTGTTGCTCAAGGCATCCAAGAGCTCCCTGCGTCGGACGCACCGCAGAGAAGTCGCCCTGGACACTCCTGTTCACACCGCTTCACGCACACAGTAATGCTGTCAGATTGTGCCCTGCAGCCCTTTGGTCGCCCTCCATCCGCGAGCTGCCTGTCTCTCAGCCTCGGCCAGGATCGCCGTTCAGTACAGAGCTCCCCACGTGCTGCAGCTGCCAGCTCCCGAGCCGCCGACTCTCAGGCTATTAGGTGCTTCCTATCGACGCCAGTCAGAGAGGGACCAGGGCTTGAACGCGGTCACAGTTCCCTCGTCACTGGTCCTGCGGGGGGACGACGGCACTGTCCCAGGCCACCAGCAGCTTGCTGTCCCCCCGCGCTGCGGTGTGGTGTCTGCACGGCCCTGCCGCCTCGTGGTGAGCCGCAGCCTCAGGTATCTTGCCTGGCTGGCCGCCTCATCCAGTGCGGATCGCGCTTCACTCCGGGCCAGGTGCCAGGGCTGAAATCTCCGGCAGTGGATCCTCCCGGTCCCCAAATCTTTCCCCAGAGCCGCCGGAGCACTTCACGTGGCGGCAGGCGGCGGCTGCAGTCCCATCTCACAGCATGGGCAGGAGAATTTGGAGGATGATGGCACGGGGCTGTGGGAGCCGTACGGTTGAGCAGCCATCTTATCCGCGCGCCCTCTAGCGCCCCCTATGTACGTACCCATGTATATTGTGGTTTTAGGGTAGTTGCTGTTGTCCTCCATGTCGATCTTATGCCTCAACTGAGGTGTTCTATGCGTTCTGTGTACACATTCGTAATGGATCAGTTTAAATGTACCATTCCATGTGACTTTTGTTTTACAGTTTATTAGCATCCTATGCCATGTTTATTCCACTATTTCATCACCATTTTCTGTGTTCCATGCATCCTTCTAACCAATCAGCCTCTTGCTCTCTGATGGGAGGCGTGTTTGAAAAGGTCTAGAGATCAGTTCTTACCCCTCCCCCTTAAGGTTTCTAGTCTGGTTTACTGTGTGTGTTTCTGGCTATTGTGGAAAGTCCGGCCAGCTTTCCCAAGTCTGCGGAAATTCAAGCTTATGGGAGGAAATGGGCATTACTGATGCCCCATTTAGTGCAGAAGTCCACAAAGCCAAGGAGAAGCACATGTACGTATAATTCTACAGGTGTACTACAGTGTTCTAAACTGTAAGTCTCATGTTCACATGTGTCAGGAGAGACCTTTGGGTTTTCCTTGTCAGGAGTAGTAGAGAGGTCAAAGCTCTTGGGTGCACCAGTGCCCATATCAAGTTGGTTGTCGGGTTGGCACAGTTGGATTAAACCAGGGCAGTAGAAATTGAAGTTTATTGAATGCGATTTTATATAGCGCAAACATTACCCGAAGGTGTTAGAGCGCTTTACAAAAGAACCAGTTGTGTTACATACGTTTTTTGGATTACATGAGTTACATAAGAGATACAAACAGAAAAAATTGCAAATGTACAAGTTGTAAAGTCACACAAGGAAGAGATACAAACAGGAAAATTGCAAATGTACAAGTTGTAAAGTCATTCAAGAAAGAGATACAAACGGAAAAACTCTAAAATCACATAGGAATGGTAGGAAGTACATGGTCAACTCATATACTAGTGGTTAGAGTTATATATATACAAATAGTAAAATCACTCAGGATTACATTTACCAGCGATTAGGCTTGGACAATTATATATTACATATTTACAGAGCAGGAAATTCTTGCTATCGTTCAGCAAGGTGTTCAGGTAGTGTTGTACTCAAGGGTGGTGGTTTTGGGTCTGGAGGGATCCCCGAGTTGGAGATGTCCATAGGGGTAGAAGGCCGGATGGTGGTGGGGGAATCAGCATGCTGGATCCCCAGGCTGATCTTGAGGTCATCCTGGGCTCCATCTTGTGGAAAGAGGAGGGCGTTCAAGGGCAGGCAGAACTGTGCCATGAAGTCAAAACTCCCGCCTGGCTCAAGCACCCGCAGTGAGTCCCTGGCAGGCCCAGCGCACCAAAGCACGTATAAGCATTGTAAGCGGCGGGCGACATATTTAAGTCTCGTGTCTGCGCGCCCCCGCTGCACTTCTCAGCCCCCAGGCTCCTAAACCTCAATCATGGGCGTTTTGCCTCCAGGCTGTCCTCTTCATTAAAGAAAGAAGTTGGGCTGCTTTGTATTAGGCTCTGTGATCCAGTACCTGCATTGCTATGCTTTCTCAAGATAGTCTGGGTGTTTCTTGTGATATCCTAATCTTGTCCCCATCCCAGTGTGAAATCCTCCCTAGGTCATCTATTCTGCAAAAACATGTCTCTAGAATGGGCATCAGAATGTATTGTATCACATAAAGGAAGTGTGGTAGTATTATAATTTTAATTATAGCTATCCACCACATCAATTAAATTAGATATTTCAACTTTGTAACGATCGTAGTAAGTAATACATCATCAGCATATAATGATAAAACATGCCTAACCTTCTGTCCTGGAATCCCATCTTCTACATGTCTATGTCGAATTACTAGTGCCATAGGTTCAATCACTAGGGCAAATGTCAACGGGAAGAGGGGTCATCAGTGCTTAATTTGGGCCAGTGGTTTTCAGTGCTCAGCACTGCTATTTAATTGTCAACACGGAGGTTATGACAGTCTGCCACATGGTGGCACTGTCTGTCTAATTTACAGATGAGCACAACAACAGTTAATTCAGTATGCATTAAACATAACAAATATCTGCCACCTAAGCTGTTCTTATAGCTTTAGGGCCGTGGAATAGTCTGAACCGTCACACTTTTAGGAGTCTGATGGTTAGGTATTGTGTTGGTGAGGTATTGGCAGTACTGGCACGGGCAATGGGGTTGTGCAGGCTGCAGTGGCCTCCTGACAAGGGCACTGACAATTATTTCTTTACAAATTAACCACTGGCTGGGACATCCCTGCCTCGAACCCTTAGAGACATTCCAGCCACTTGATCCCTGCTTGCCCGTCTTGACTCTGGTGGTAGTTACATTGTATAAACAAGCCACCCAGTTCTTCTTTTCCTTTTTGATAAGGTTCTTTGGGCATTGGTTGCCAATGAGTGCGTCATTCACTTTGCACTCGCAAAAAGGAAAATTAGGTTGGATTCCGCATCCTCCATCCTTACCCCACCCCCACCTGAGTAACATCACAGGCAGCCCGGAAGCATCATGTGAAGGAGGTTCTCTGAAATTCCTGATTTATTCTCCACTGATGAGTGGAACAACTTTGGGGTCCAGAAGCTTGATGTCCCTTTCAGAAACAAACAGGATAATATGAAACAGTGGATTACCTAGGCCATTGAAGTATTTGACTGAACGAACTCTTCTTTAAGAAAAAGAATCAAGCAGAGAATCCTTGCAAAACAGATTAAGCCCTGAAGAAGTTCTAGCTGAATGAAACTCGTTGGCTACAGAAAATTGTACCGCAAAGTGAATGATCACTAAAGGTTTTGTTAAACCACATCGGACCATCCTGCACCTGTTTCCTCTCAACCGGTATAAAAAATTGTGCACCAAATGTGGACTTTACAATCACCCATTTGGGTATAAGAATAATTAAGAAGAAAGCGGAGTTGATTTTTAGAATTCACATTTGTGGGACAACTTTGTGGTTTCTTACAGTAGGGGATTGTTTTAGCTGATTCCCCTTAACTCGTGCACTGAGAAGGATATATGAACAACTTGACAGTTATAGGCAATATTGATAGGTGTGGCAATTGGTGAGAGCCTCAGTCATTATATTGTAAATTCTTTTGTGTTCTATCTGTCCCTTGTGTGTGAGGCACTGGCAACCCATGGTAGAGGTCTGTGTAAATGTGCAGCACACATAGAAGGTGCAAATCGCCATTATTGATTCTTTATGTGCAGAAAGGTGTCCCTTCCTGCACATAAACAATTGTCCCTGCAGAACAAGCACCCTAGCAACATGTCGACAGAGTGCCTGCGCTGGTTTGGCAGCTTTTTTTGCACCAGTGCTAGGGGAAACACAGCATGTTCTTCTGAAGGCAGGCATTGTGACATGTCATTACTGCGCAACCAGATACGCTAGGATTCCTGATGTATCTATTCAATCCTTGCGACATGGAGCGCCGTAGTGGCAATACGGCGCATCCATGATGTCGCAAGGATGGCTCCATGAAAAGTGTTGCATCGCTGTTTTTCTCCACCAATGCGCCACTTTTCATAAACGAGACCCACAATACATTGAGCGCCTATTGCTAAGGTCGCCAAGCATTTACTGTATTAGAAAGCTCACTGACAGGCTCCAGAGGTTGCCTGCTCCAGTGAACGCTGCCTGATAGGTTTCCTCAATGTAGTCTGAGTGACGTGTACTTGACTTTCACTGTGTCTTCCCTAGCCACACAGTTATTTTCATCTGGTGAAAATGTACTCCCTGGTGTATGCAAATGCTTCTCATGCATATTCATTGAAGCTTTCCTGAGGACACGAGTGACTGCTTTGTGTCTCTCAGGGACTTTGGGCAATGTTCCCCACGGTAATGCTAATTAAAGGCTTACACGGCTGGAATCACTTTAAATTGCCATTGAAGGAACTGGGTACATTTCAGAGTAATAATTTAATTTCACTTAGAGATGTTGTCTTTATTTATATACGGTAAAGCAGTCAGCAACCCGAGGCTAGGTGCAGTAAAAAGAAATACACACCACCTAACAGATGCACACTTGGCTTAGACATTGTATCGACTGAAGATATCCATGATGATTGGGTATTTTTTTCTGGGAGTTGTGAAGTTCTCATTGGCTGACAGATCATTACATTAGGACATACCCGCACATCTGCAAGCGTTCTACCAGGGCAGAGATAATCGTGGAAACCCAGCTGCTCTTTACATGATCACAGTTCTCCCCGTTTCCTAGTCTTGGGTCCAGCAGTGGTTATTTTGAGCCGGTGCTTTCTGGTGCTCGGCACCTGCACTAAATTGCCAGCACTTGGAACAGCTGCTCATTTAATGATGAGCAGGAAAACAGTTATTTAATAATTCATTACATGTTTAAAACAACTACTATCAGCCACCCAAACCATTTTTAAAGCTTGGGGGCCTTGAACAGTCTGAATTCTCACACTTGTAGCAGTGTGATGGTTAGTAGTTGTGTAAGTTCTGTTATTGGCAGCACTGGCACTGGCATTGTGTGGTGCAAACTGCGGTGGCCTCATCACGAAGGACCCGGCACTTACTTGTTTACAAATTAAGCACCGGGGTCCAGAGATGCCCCTTCACCCCGTGGCACCACGGGCACATTAAAAATAAACTGCCATCACTCCTTGCAGTCTCTCTCCTCAAAGTTCCATTTTATTTTTCCTCAACTCTACCTCTTACACTTTGGTGTGTTTTTTTTTGTTTCTTACCTTAATGTCATATCAAGCGCTTTGAATTCTCTTTCGGGTTCGAGAGGTGCTGTAGGAAGAACTAATAAAAAAATAAAAATAATTTCATTGTCATGTGACTCTATTTAGGTGGTGCGTATATTTAGAGTACAGTAAGGCGAGCCATTTAATACCAGATTGTTATTATCAGCAATATTTAAGGGTCGTTGAAACAGTAAAACAGTCAAAGGAAGCTTTCCTCGTTAACTATACAGCCAGGAAGAGATTTACTGACACTGGCAACGCAAGCAGATTTATATTTCTCATTAGGTTTTAAAGACATGAAATTACAGTGTACATAAAAAATTACTTTTCACTCACAGAGGCAGGGCATTGGCTTTGCATTAAAATAACTGTCAACTGAAACGCAGGACAGTACCTAAAAAAAAGTTCTACAACATACCATGTTCTTCAAGTCACAATTTGATGGGATCCATATCAGTTATTTATTTCTGGGCTTGCGTGCTCGCTTAGCTTCTAGATGGACATGAACACTGTGAGGTGTTTCTCGTTTTTAGGTCTGGCATTAGCCAAGGCTTTTTATTTTTAGTAAACAATTATATAAATAAATATATATATATATATATATATATATATTAGGGATTAAAGTACCCCTTGTTGTACATTATAAGGATACTGCAAGTCACAGAGGAGTTCCATAACCATATAGAGGTACGAAGCTGAAGGCCGAGTTCCTTAGAAGGTTATGGAACTCTGAGGCGACTTGCAATATCGCTATCATGTATGCCAGGGGTACTTTATGCCATATAATAAATGGTCATACCATCACCTTTCCCACAAACCACTTAAAACTTGGGGGCCTTATTGATCAAAGGGTGCGCCACTTTTGCACCATGCAACGGGGTGCAAAAATGACACAACCCTTAACTTAAGATGGGATTTTTCAAACCACACAAGGCCACCTTGTGTGGCCCTGAGTGGCTTGCAAAATCCAGAGCAACCCAACGCTGTGCAAATCGATGTGTTGCGTTACTCTGACCCAGGGAGACGTTTCATGGGTGGTGAATGGGTGTTCCCACTCAAAACCCATGGATTTTGACGCATTCCCAGATTTACCATAAGTGGTAGACCTGGGAATGTGCCAAAACGGCTACGCCTCCCTTGGTGAGGCGTAACGAGTGGAAATATGTTTTTCTCCTCATTTTTTCCTCTTTCTATGTGTGCTGCAATCTGCAGCACACATTAAAAGAGGAAAATGCCTCAGGGGATTGTTTTAGTGCAGGAAGGTGCACCATCCTGCACAAAAACAACCCTGCTTACAACGCAGGCACACTTGCACCATGGTGCAGGAGTGCCTGTGTTGGCGCAAGGAGCACATTGTGCGACAGCGCTGGGAAAAAGCAGGAATGCTCTATACAGTGTTAAGTATGGCGCATTCCTGCCATTTTCTGATCATGCAGCACTGCAAGGTGAAGTGCTGGGCTGTGTGATATGAGATAAATATGCCCCTTGGTGAATAGCTCTTTCACATGAAAGAGCAAGCATGTGTGAAGAATACAAAATAAAACCTCTAGCACAAAATTAAACACATCAAAAATTTGTTAGCTATTTGTTGCAAACAAACATTAGAAACAGTTCAATACAAGTCAGATTTGTTTAAAACATCAAAGCTGCGCTAGCTCGGAATGTGTAGAAACATGCAGAAATATTCTAGCATTTCTTTAATTATTTAAGGAGTGCAAGAATTAAGAATTGTTCTCTCTGCTTGTCATTGTAAGCTAAGAATAGAGCAGAAGAAAGAAAACCAATGCTCTGTTTTCGTTGCTTTAAACAGCTGCTTCAATTGTGCTCTGTTACCTGACCTACCTTTCACCTCGGCTGCTGGCTGTGGAAGCTGGCATTGTGACATCAGAACTTGACTGCAGTGCTTAATTTGTAAAAGAAATAACATAACAACATAACATAACAAGTGCCCTCATCAGGAGGCAAATGCAGCCGACACCACCCATTGACCCTCCAGCGCTGCCAATGACAGCACCAAACCAGCTTCTAAACATTACACTCCTAAAAGTGTGACAATTCAGACTATTCCAGGCCCCAAAAGCCATAAGATTAGCATGGGCGGCATGTAATAGTCATTTTTAGTGTACATTGAATTAGTAAACAAACTGTTATTGTGCTCACTCTAAATCAGACAAATTGCCCACCATGTGACAGACTGTCATAAGTGCTGTTGCTGCCAATTAAGTCCTGGTGCTGAGCACCGGAAACCACCAGCTCAAAATAAGCACTGCTCGACTGTAATAACCTATAATAGTTAAGCTCTGATTCCTTTTCTTTATGATCGGTGACTGGGTGCGTCACAAGTCGCTGATTATAAAGAAATTAGAGACAGGCGTTTATACAGGGATTACAGAATCCCATGTATTATACTTACATAAAGGAGTTCTCAGGTAGCCCTCTCTATCCGTTGATCTATTCAGTTTTAATTCACATTTGCTTCCATCCACCACAGCATACAACACCAGCAATGGGCCAGTCCACTGGTGACCCTTATCATTTGGAACAGGTGCATCACCGAGGCTCGGATTGCACAAACACTCACAACCTTTTGGTAGCAATTGGCACTTGTGCACTTGTCTAGTGCAGTGATTCTTAACCATGTGATTTTTGTGCACAGCCTCTTAATCATTACTGGAATCCGGGGACCCCACTGAATCAGAACTGGAATCCGGGGACCCCCATTGATCATAACTGGGAGTCGGGGACTCCGGCCCAAGCAATTTTGATAATTTGAACCACAAAGCAAAACACAGGGACACAGACACAAGCATTCATCAAAAAAATACACAAACAATGAAATATTTTGTTTGATTCACAAACAAATATTTAAAATGGGAAGGGTGAAGGTTTTCTAAATTCAATTGAGTCTACTCATCTGTAAGGAATCAGGTGTACTATATGATAAGGCTGTGGGGCCTTATCGTGGAGTACACTCGCAAATACAGTCCTGGTTCCAGTCAGTATTGTTTACTTAACCTTAGCTTAACCCTGGGTAGCTGTGACTATGAGCAGTAAGGCTTGGCAAAGGAACTTACTGTAAAGCTAACAGCACCAAAAACAGTATAAGAAAGTAACACACCAATAAAGAGACACAACAACAATTTATAAAAACAAAGTGTATTTTTATACATTTGAGGATACCTTGTTAATCAAAATCCACTGAACGGTTCAGGAGATTAAGATTTTAGAAGTTTTAATACATTTGAAATGCAACCTCAAACAAGCATTGGTCAACAAAAAGTTTGTAAACTTTTTAAAAGTTACTGCGGGTACTCCGGCCCGGGTTGGGTGACCAAATCCATCACGGAAAAGGTCACAGGGGCCAGAAAAGATACTTTGGACAGTTACCTGGTGACCAGAGCATTTGGAGCAAGTTTGAAACTTTACAGCATGACCGCCTTAAATGTCAATTGAGTGGTCCTGATGCTTAGGATACAGGCAAAAGATGCTCAAAGGATGCCCCAGTTGTGGTGCAGTCAACGGTGGTGTCTCTCTGGTGGTCTCTGGGTCCACAGATGATGAGTGGTGACTTTGGCTATGGAGATCAAGATCCCTCTAAATCCTCCACGTTGTAGTAGTTGGTCAGCCGATGCTGCGCTACTGGTCTCCTTGCACCGCAGTGGGGCAAAATCCTTTGGTGAGGGCTAGTGTCCCTTGATTATGACAAATTCGGACTTTAATAGCACTTCCGAGTCCGGCAGACATGGGTGCAACTTTTGGCTTTCTCGGATTTGTCCGTTTGTGCGCCCAGTGACTGGTAGCGTGAAAACGGCTGTGGTAGCTCCCAACTTGTCGGTTTGGGCTCTTTCAGCTCTTTTGTACCTGGAGCTGGTTCCAGGAGATCAGCTGACTGATCCTTGGAGTCACTGCTGTGGGTGAAGATGGGAAATCAACTTTTCTCCAGGTCAGGAGCCACAGGCACAGTCCCAATCTCACTAGCCCAAAAGTGCAGCAGGTGCAGACTTCTCAACAGTGCAGCCTTCATTTTAAAGACATGTTGCAAATGTAAAAATTAGATAGTCTCTTCGAAATTCATAAAGTGTGTTTCATTAACATGCAGAAGCATTTTGTCTTAGTACATTCGATTATATCAGTGCATTGACAATTGTTTTTCTTTAAAGTGATAGCTTGCAAAGATGAATTTAGAAACATTCATGCTTCCCCTCCACCCTGGCATCACTGCATATAGTGAACTAAGTGGCAAGTCAGTTGTTTTGTTTATCATCTGAGTGGCCAGTGTTCCTATTATACATGGATAACATTATATATAGTTTAGCAAATAAAACGCAACAGAAGGTTTCGCACAGTACTGATCCTCAAGTCATGTATTTCGAGGTCCTCTTATATGTGATAATTTGGCCCCCGGGAAAATGTTTGCGAGTACCCATTCTCTAAATCATTTGCTCGTATGGGTACCCACAAATTCAGAGATGTAAAAATAACACTTGCTCCTAAACTCCATATCTTGTGCCCATTTCAGAAATGTATAGGTTCCCTTGGTACCCATTTTTCACTCTACATATTTCACCATATGACTTGGTCTATACTCTGTACCCAATTAAAAACCATTGTACGGTGCAGCTCAGTTGTTGGCTCTGGGTACCTCGGGTTCTTGGAGAACCTCCTTCAAACCCTATATATCCACACAATCAATATGGTCCAGCGAACGTAATGGTACATTGCTTTTGTAAGTTGGCCATCGTGACAAAAAGTTACACATGAAAACGTTGTCACAATGACTGTTATTTCCTACTTATTTTCAATATTTCTTTATTTCAACTCTTAGTTTCGTTAGGCTCTACACGTATGACCCCTTGCTGAATTCGGAATTTTGTCTATTTTTCAGAAATATATAGCTTTCCTGGATCACCAATGGGTTTCACACTGTTTCCCACTACAAACTGGAAGTATTTTGAAAGCACAAAAAATAGAAACAGTGGGCTAAGTCTTTGAAAAATTGCAAAACTGTGGTAACAAATCAGGTCTTTTGATTCAGCTCTACAAGTTCCCGAAAGCTGGGAAGATGATGCCATTTTTAGGAACAAAACAAACACTTTCATCCAGAGCACTTTTTTATTATTTTTCCATAAAAACTCAAAATTTCGCTAAATATTTGGCTATTTTCCCTGTCTTCTTCAGGGGAATCCACAAACCCTGGGTACCTTTAGAATCTCTAGGATGGTGGGAAAAAAAGGATGCAAGTTTGGCGTGAATTCCTTATGTGAACAAAATGTTGTGGAGGCCTAAGCATAAACTGCCCCAAAAAACAAAAAAACAGGCTTAGCACAGAGTGGGGAAAAGGCCTAGCAGCGAAGGGGTTAAAGAAAGCCAGTGGTTGAGAGGAGTGGATCCAAAGCCTGCATCATTTACACTGTTAACAAGAGGGCGCTCAACACCTGTGCTGCCAATACCCTCACCTGAGTGAACAGCATGAAAATGACACAACTCTTTGCTTGGAAGCTGAGAGGGGCCTTTCTGGGAAATCCTAACAAAATCACCCTAAATGTATCACCGCACATCAGAGGCTGTGGCAGTAGGATGTGGTTTAAAAATGCACCAAGATGCAAAAGCGAAAACAAATATGGGAAGCGAAGAGACAATATCAAGGTGATTCAAGTCACATCAGGTGAGGCATGAAGCGAAGTGCAAAACATGTCAAGCCACCATTTTAACAAGAAGGCCTTATTCTTGTTTTGAAGTCACACACTAAGATCTTCTACAATGCGCATAAAGGGACCCACCATCGTTCACTCAGCCCCTCCATTTTGTTTACCCTAGAAGATGACAGGCTCTTTAGGCCCCCTACATGTAGCAGAAGTTGGAGGAAGGGAGGCCATTTTTAAAAACCAGCCTGCAGCCACAACAGTGGAAACTTTGTTTGAAGATGGTGGATGTTTAAAATAGAAGAAAACACCAGTGCGTGTGCAAGTAATGCAGCCAAGGAAACATAGGGGCTGCAGCTGAACCCATGGGAAGTCAGGCATCCCCCTGCTTTACGCTCTTACCTGTGTGGTTAAGCTGTTACCTGCCTAGTTTTGCCTTGTCGATTGGGATCTAACAAATCATTTGACCTATGACCTCATGATGAAAACATCAAGGAAGTTAAAAGTAAGCCGCGAGAAGACAGTTATATCCTCATTCACATGCATGCTTAGCAAATGTATCAACCACCATATGCAAAGTGTTAAGAACTATTAATGTTAAGAATTCAAAGTTAGTTATCGTCATTTTCAGGTTTTTATTTTTACTGAAGTGCTGGTTTTTGGTTCTCTTTTCACGGTTGTTGGAGGAATAAAGAACAAGCATTTGCAATGCAATAGGTCTTTAAATTTCGAGAGTTAAAGCTATTGGTGTTGTAAATGACAATGTCTTTTACCCATGAGTTATTGAGTGGACTGTGTTTATGTGGTGTGGACTGTAATTATGTGGTTTGGATTGGAATTGTTTGTTGGGGAATTGTGTGGTGTGGAGTGGATTTGAATTATGTGGCATGGTGCACAGTGAGATTATGAGGATAGTAAATATGTGGTATTGAGTGTGCTGGAATTATGTGGAGTGGGGTTGTGTGTTAATAGTGTAATGATGTGTAATGGTATTTTTGTTGTGTTGTGGAGTGGTATATAGTGGAGTTTATGTGGTGTGCTGTTGAATTTTGTGGCATTGAGTGGCGCTGAGTGAAATTATGCTGTTTGGAATTATGTGGTATGGTGTGGAGTGTATTTGTGTAGATTGTTGCTATGTGGCTTAGAGTAGTTTTATGTGAGGTGTATTTATGTTGTATTGAGTAGAGTGTAATTGTGTGGAGTTGAATCATGTTAGTTGAGTGGTCTTATGTGGAGTGTAAATATAATGTTGTGTGGTTTTGAAATGTGTGGCTGTGAATTGTATGGTGTTTAATTGTGAGGTCACACTAAACATCCAGATATGGTACACAGAAACGGAAGCTCTGGAACAACCTATGGAAAAATTGATAATACGTCTCTAGGATTCACTCTGGACAGCGATATCACCCTCAGTGAAAACCACAAAAAAACACAAGGCTGCCTGGTCCCAGCTCTGTTTACTAAAGAAAGTGAAACCGTTCCTCACAAAAAAGGATTTCAGAAGTGCTGCTGATGCACTCATGCTCTTGAATCTGGATGAGGCAAATCCCCGCCCAAGGGTCTCCCTTTCCACTCTTGCCCCCCCAAGGGCATCCTACATGCAGCAGCACAACTCATCAGAAGCCTGAAGAAAACGACCACCTCACCCCCATCCTGACAGAACTCCACGAGCCACACAATCTTCAAAACCAGCTGCTTAATCGACGGAGTTACCATGACCAACACCCCAGCCAGTCTGGCTGACAAGCTGTCCATCTGGTGGCTTTCAGCACTCCCATAGCAAGGCCGCCATCAGGCTCTAAACAAAGAAGTGCATAAAAGAAAGAAATATGGAGCAGGCCTTCTGACTCCATGCATCCAGGGTCTGGAATGACATCCGAGTATCCAGCAGGCCTGCCCCAACCCAGCTCCAATTTAGGAAGATGCTGAAGACACACCTATTTAAAGAACACTACATAAAGATTTAGTAAGATCCACTTTCACCTTTGGAAAATAGCTATCCCTACAATCACCCATGGACTTTATCTTTGGCTTGGTCCCTGCATAGCACTCTGCTGCCTTTTGATTAGGTTGGTTATTCTAAAATATATATATGTATGTATATGTATGTATACATATATGTATGTATGTTTGTATATATTTATATATGTATATGTGTGTATGTATATGTATGTATATGTATATACTTATATATATATGCAGGTATAAATATGTATATGTGTGTATGTATATATGTGTGTATATGTATATATGTATGTATATGTATCTATGTATGTATATACACATATATTTATTATGATTATTGCAGATTTGACATGTAAAGAGTCTCTTGTGCATTGAAATGGAAGCACTTCTAAGGACCAAACAGCCTATAGAATGAGGTGAGAGATAATTACTCCTCATAATCCCATTTGATGTACAGGTATATTAATCGCGCTGTCCAGCAAGACCAAAAACAAACGTACTTGAAGAATCCCTACATGCCAAGCACCTCTGTACTATACCACCAAATGCTTTGCCTCATTTCAAACTCTTCTTACATTGCCATTACTTCTCCGAGTCTGCACTCTGCCCTGCATTTCTTTTGAACTAATTCGGTTATATTCTGCCCGTACAGTCTCAGCCTAAAGGCAGCTTGAGTCATTTACCAATGTCTCTGTGAATACCTGCATGTCTTTTTTGGCCCTTTGTCCCCAATGAGCATGTTCTTGTGACTTTTTTTTGGGTGTCTGCAGTGATTTGACTAGGAATGTGGTCATCTACTGTTGTGATAGCATTGGGAGTTTTTAATCTCTCGCGCCTCCACTCTTCCACATCTGTTCTCTCTCTTCTTCTGTAAAGCTGCAGTTGCAGTCTTTAAGTCTGTCATATCACCCCCTTCTAACATGGAGCTGCTGTAGATGTACACAGTTCCCTCTCCCTCAGTGCTTGTGCCGCTCAGCTCTGCCTCTCCCCTCTGCTCTGGATGATGAGCCCTCGCAGGGGTCTCTGTGTAACACTTTCGGGGCAGAGCTTGCAGTATATTGGCAGTTCTCCCTTTGGACCCTCTGCTTCTGGAGACGTGGCCTCCAGCAATGTACACGCACCTCAAAATGAGGTGTGTCCAGAAATGGGCTCAGTGCTCTATAAGAGGCCCAAAACATGGACGCGACATTTATGGCGGGACTTCGAGAATGGACAGAGTGAAATGGCGACCGTGGCGTTGCTGCCCGAAATAAGCTGGACTCAAGAATCCAGATGGGGCCTGCAGAACTCGGTATTAATGTTTCCGGTGACCCCTAACAAAGGATGTTTGCTGTTAGAACTACTCTCTTGTTTTCTGTGTCGTTAACGCTGGTTGCAGTGCTGGGTTCTGTCTGCAGCGCTTGACACGGATGCACTACTGGAACTGCATTGCTTTCAGTAAAGGCACTGCTTGGAACGACAGTGCTTCCAATTAAGGTAGTAATGGGATCTGCAGTGATTGCAGTGCAGGCATGGCCGGACTGGGAACTGAAACCGGCCCTGGCAAACTGCTCGGCCGGCCCCCCCTGAAGGGAGGGAGGGTGCAGCCGAGCTGTTTGCGCGGGCCGATTTCGGCCGATTTTGTTACAGGGGGCCGATATTTCCAAACCCCGGTAACAAAAACAGCCCCCCAAGGGCCCAAAGCCGGCCCCCACCCTGGCGGCCCACCGGGGAAACGCCCGGTGTCCGCTACGGCCAGTCTGGCCCTGAGTGCAGGTACCAGCGGGATGTCTGCAGTGCTCGCAATGAAAGCACTGCTTGGACCTGTCTGCAGCGCCTAGAGTGGGATGCACTGCTGAGTTCTGCAGGGCCTGCAGCAGAGGCTTAGGATCGCCGATGCTTCCACGGGAGGCAGTGCTGAGCTCAGCAGTGATCATGTTGTGATCCTGGGACAGGAAGAGGAAGAGTATTGCGGTTTACAGCACTGGCCTTTAGCTTGAGTTGAAAAAGGTACTTAGTTCAAACCTGGACTTTGCCCGAGGCGCAGCAAGGTACCACCGACTCGGTTTATGAATGACTTGGAATGGTGGGAGTGGGTGCCCTGGGGGGTAGGATCAGGCGGGCAACTAGAGCCAAATTTCGGGGGGGGGGTGCTGGAAAAGATTTCGGGTGGGGGCTAAGTCTTCCAGCCATAGGCAGAGTGACTGTAAGAAGGGGTGAAAACACAACAAAAGCCTCATTAACGAGCAAATGGTCTTTTAAAGACCTGTGAAGTACTCGGGTGCGGCTGCAATTAGACGGACGCCAGCCCGCGAAGCTGTCTCAGCCCGGGCTGACACACATGACGGGGGGGGCTGAAGCCCGGTGAGCCCAATGGGTGTTGCGCGCCTGGGTAGGATCCACGCTGTAGCATCACAGCCTGGATGCCAGCCTCCTGCCTAGCACACACACACACATGATGCCTGATACGGGTGAGATAGATGAATATGGAAAACCGGCTTCCTTAAATAGCGCTCTGTGAGAGTCTGTGGGGGTGTGTGAGGCTCCCCCCGCACCATCACGGCTGCGCCCAGCTTTGGTGCCGGCAGTGCTTGCACAGAGACATTCCAATTACCTGCTGCTGCCGCTGGCAGTCTCCACCCGGAGCCAGCCGGCTCTCTAGCGCTGCTATTTCAAACACCGCTGCCTGCCTGAGCCGCTAATTGCCAACTTCCGATTCAGTACAAATTACTTTCCTTCTGAAAGACCTAAACAGGCTGTCGCCATTGCGCAAAGGCAGCAGCTTGTTTATATTGGCATCACGCTTTCACTTTAACAATAGCTGCCGCCCCACACAACACTCGCAGGGTTGGCCGGCAGCTATTGTAAAAGTGAAAAGTGAAAGCGCGATGCAAAAACAAATGAAAAAAATATAGTGCTTACCGACTAATGAAGGAGACAGTGTAACGCCGCAAGTAAAAGATCCAGTACTGACGGGCGGTCCCAAAAGGAGACAGGGCGGTAACAAGGAGGGACTAAGAAGCCTCATTATCAATCGGAAGCCAGCATTTACCAAGGACGATGACGCCAGCCAATGAAAAATATGGGCGGGGCTTCCACACCACTTCTAAAACATACCCAATACAATATGCCTTGCAGAGCGAGCAGAGCGTGCGCTGCAACGCTAGGCTCGACCTAAAAAAAGAATTAGTACATTTTGGACAAGCTTCAATGGCATTAACTGTGCCTTGTTGAGTAAAAACTGCTGGCCTCATTTATGAGGTTTTACCGCAGGGCAGTGCCGCAGGCCTTCCTGCTGCGCTGCCCTATGGTAAAAGAAAAGGACAGGAATAAGATACAACGTATTCCTGTCCTTTTCACCTGCGCCGGCGCACAATGCCTGCAGTGCGCCAACGCAGGCACTTGGGCACCATGGTGCAAGGGTGCCTGCGTTGCGGAGATTAATATTTCTGTGCAGGAAGGGAAACCTTCCTGCACAAAAACAATCACAAGAGGGTTTTTCCTCTTTCTATGTGTGCTGCAGCACACATAGAAAAAGGAAAAACGAGGAGAAATAAAAATATTTCTCCTCGTTGTGCCTCCCTTACGCCTTCCCAGGGGAGGTGCAAGTTTTTGCCGCTGCCTCAGATTTACGATTTCTTGTAAATCTTGGGCAATGTCAAAAAGCCATGAATGTTGCTGGGAACGCCCCCAGCAACACCCATTTAACGCCCCTTTAATGCAGAAAACTGCAGTAAAAGGGAACAATATTTACGAGGCAGCATTATGCCAAAAAAGTGGCTTAGTGCTGCTTAGTAAATATGGAGCAGGCTCCTGTGCCACGGAACGTCACAAAAAGTGACGTTCGGCGGCGCAAGGGGCTCATAAAAAAGGCACTGCATGTCTCTGATTATGAAACGAGGGCAAATGTTCATCCCTCTGCAAACAGGAGTTTATGCAGGAACTGGAATTCTGAGTGATGTGGTAAATGGATGCATCTAAGGTTAGATTTATAATAAGAAACCTAACTGGAAATGCTTTGACTTGGGCCGCTCAATTTGTAAGAGGAAGTGGTCCCATATGCTGAGCTTTAAAACTATGATCAGTGAGGCACAGTCTATACCACTGAGGAAGCCTTACTTGATTTAGTCAAGTCAGGTCACTCTGGAGGACAGCCTTGAGGTCGCCCCTGCCATCCAGTCCCCACGGTAAGCTATGAGAGGTGAGACTTGGACCGTAACAGACCCAAAAGAACAAGCACAGACAGCATGAGACATATTTTATTACAACCACAACACGTTATTCTAATCACTCTGTGAAAACACACTCCATCAGTGATAGCACTCACTAAGGGCACTTCATGGTAACTTAACAAGAGTCCATGTAACTCATTTTCTGGAATTCTGAAGCAGATTGCGGTTTCAATAAAATAACTACACATAACAATTAGGCTGATTGGTTTTGTTATTCTGTTTTTTTGTCGCTGACGACTAAAAGCTGTTCTCATCAGTTTAGCAACGCTTACGGCTACTTGGGGTGAGTAGCAATGTTTAAGACAAATGCAGCATGTAATTGTCAATAGCTAAAATGATAATTTAGTCATCTAGAGCATCACTGATATAAGTGACTACTGTTCTGTTTGAACAAACAGATTTTGGGCAGCCTCTTTGGATTTTGGAAATTAGCTCTGGCCAGAAACTAAAAATGAAAAGTACGGGTGGCGATTTAGATCTTCGGCTGACCTTAATTACTTGTAGGAATGTCATGTAAATTTGCCCAAAGGTTTCTATTTTCCATATGTGAAGTTCTTCATAGCAGAGATTCCTGCACAGGGGAAACACCGAACATCCTGCTCAAATGCCCACTGTTTTTTTACTGCACAAAGAAAATCACTTCTTACACCCCGAGCAAGTCTAGGATTGACCCCGTCTCGTTGCCAGTCCAGAAAATGAGTTACTTCAGCCCTTGATGTAAGTAAATCTCTGACCATTTCCAGGGTGGAAGGAGGTTGGAATGCATTTTGATAATGGGGCTGTGCAGAACTAATTTGGGACCATGCTGCTGCTGGCGTGCCTTCGGTTTCAGGGTTACACTCGATCCGCAGCCTGGGAGACAACTGTGTAGAGATGAGGTGGTCTAGTAGCTGTGTGGGCGGAGCAGAGTGGGTGGAGTAAGGAAGGTACTGCCCGGGACAGGAAGGGGCGGTGAAAGGGAATAGCCAGGCAGTTGAGCGTAGGGCTATGCTGGTGTAAGGTCGTGAAATAAAGTGTCCTGAATAGAACCCTCTGTGTCTGTCCTTATTGGTGCCCTGAGGACATGACAGCTGGCGACGAGGGTGGGATCGAGCTAGCTGCTCTCCCCGGAACACCAGCACACTAACGAGACCGGCGAAGGACTGGTCACGAAGTGACCAGCGAAAGCGCCGTCACTCGCGACACACCCGGAGCGTGTGAAAGCCCCACGACCGAAAGAGCAAGATCGCGAGACGCGCCCTGCATGAGGAAAGGGCCGGCACCAGGAACGGCAAGAAAGGAAGCGACGACGCTGATGCGCGCGTCACCAGGACAGATCGGAGCAGTGAGCGCGAAGACTTCAGCGAGCACAAAGACCCCCCGCCCGCCTACCTGCTGCAGAACCGTGAGTGAAGCGGATGATGAGAGGGGCCGCCTGAGCAGCGCGCAGTCCTGAAATGAATGGAGTGAGAGCCCAGCACCACGTGTGAGATCTACGCGCGTTATCCAGCCGGCGGCCATCTTGGAGTCAGGCGGATTTCCAGACGCCCCATGCAAATAGACCCGGGCGGCCATTTTGAAGTCAGGCAATGCTGAAATTTAAACAAGCACAAGCAAATACAAAAAAAAAAAAAAAAAAAAAAGGCGGGCAACGACCTAACACAGACGCACCCGATCCCTGGAGGATTCCCAAGGACTGTCCTTGCGCTGACGCTGCGCACATCACACGTGCACCACGATGTCGAACCATGGATCCCCTGCTCATTCTCCAGCGCGCCAGGATGCGAAGCCGATCATCATGGGGCTGTCGCACCTGCGCCCCCCAGAACCCTTAGCGCTCGTGGTTGGGAGCAGCATGGGCCCTCGCTGGGAAGAGTGGATTGAAGACTTTGAGGACTACATTAAGGGCTCGAAGGTGATGGGGGATGAGGATCAAATGATCGCACTTCGGAACCTCGTGGGCAAGGACGTCAGCAAGATGATAAAGGAACTTCCCGCCGCCGACGCGGGAACGTATGCAGATGTGCGTGCAGCCCTGGATCGGAAGTTTGTGCACAAGAAGAACGTAGATTACGAACGTTACGTGTTCCAAAGAGCGCGACAAGAAAAGGATGAGGTCATGGGCTCATACATCACAAGGTTGCGGCGACTGGCGCGCCATTGTGAATTCGACAAGTTCTCGACGGACGATGCCATACGCCTGCGGGTGATCGACGGCTGCCAGTCAGAGACACTACGCAGAAAACTACTAAAAAAAAGTCACACATTGGATGAAATAGAAGAGATCACAAGGCTCCATGATCAGACTGAAGAACAAGCCAAGACCATGGAGGCAGGACGCGTGGATCGCAAGGAGGTAGTCTGTCAAGTGCGCACTGACCGCCCTCGCCGGGGGTCGAAAGAATGGGAACGACAAGCTCGGCCGCCATCGAGACATCACCGTCACCCTGGCCATCGGCGGCCTGACTCGGGGAAGAGAAGCCGGCGTCAGGACTATGGGAAGAAGGCGCCATTGAGAAGATGTTACCGTTGTGGATACGACTTCCCACACATCGGGACGTGCCCAGCCCTGGGACAGAAATGCCACAAGTGTGGTCGCAACAATCATTTTGAGACAATGTGCGGGGACTACCGCCGGGAGAAGGAAAAAGCCTCCACGAGGTCACCAAGAGGCGAGACGCGCCGACATCACGCGCGTGCGGTACGAGACCGCCGGAAGTCCTCCTCCAAGTCCTCCCAGTCCAGCAGGGAGTCGCGGTCCTCACGGTGGTCTAGAAGATCACCATCCAGAGACTCCGAATCACCTTCAAGCGAACATGAGTACTCCGTTGAATATGCTAACATGATCGCCGATCCAGACCAACTAAAAAAATACCCTAGGCTGGACATCAGCGTTGGCACACATCCCACAAAGTTTGTGATGGACAGTGGGGCATCCCTCAACTACATCCCAGTGACAGAATTCAAAAAGATGAACCCTCGGCCTCGGCTCAGTCCCGCACATGTGCGTGTCTACACCTGGATGTCCAGGAAGCCGCTCCCTTGCCTTGGGAAGTTTTCAACGACACTGAGGCATCAAACAACATCTATTCCGGCCGTGATTCACGTCATCGAGGGACCGGAAGCAGACTGTCTCCTCAGTCTCCCAACTGCTGAACGGTTGAAGCTGGTGGAGATCCTGTACCGCGTCAACAGTGACAATGACACCATTCACAAGTTCCCACGGCTATTCTCCGGACTCGGAAAAATGAACAGGGGCCAGATCCGCCTCCACATAAATGACCAGGTCCGCCCGGTTGCCCAACACCCGCGGAAGGTACCGTTCCACCTCCAGCAAGCGGTGGAGGATGAGCTACAGGATCTGCTGGACGCCGACATCATCGAACGGACAGAGGGCGCCACACCGTGGGTTTCTCCAGTCGTGATAGTACCGAAGAAAGGAACGCCAGGGAAAGTACGACTCTGTGTGGACATGAGAATGCCCAACACCGCCATTGAGAGAGAGCGTCATCCAGGACCCCACTTAAGTGACATGATCGCCGCCCTCAATGGGGCGAGGGTGTTTTCTAAGTTGGACCTAAATAAAGGCTACCATCAGCTGGAACTACACGAGAGTTCCCGCTATATCACGACATTTGCGACACATCTGGGGTTGTTCAGATACAAGAGACTGAACTTTGGCATTTCATCAGCCGCGGAAATATTCCAAGAAGCCATCCGGCAAACCATACATCACATCCCAAATACGCTGAATTACAGCGATGACATCCTAGTCTACGGGGCAACACTCCAAATCCACGACACGGCCTTAGACAGGGTTTGCCATGCTCTCCTGGAAGCCAACCTCACACTCAACAGGGAGAAATGCGAGTTTCATCAGTCGCAACTGAAATTCTTTGGCCACATCTTTTCAGGAGCCGGAATGCAACCAGACCCTGACAAAGTGAGTACTCTGAACAGCACCAAGAGTCCACTTGACGTCAGTGACGTGCGGTCCTTCCTCGGCATGGCGAGCTACTGTTCAAGATATATTAAGGACTATGCCACGATCAGTCACCCACTTCGCACTCTCACCAAACAGGGACAGGCATTTGAGTGGACCCCCGAATGCGAGCAAGCATTCCAGGACATAAAGAGAGCCGTGGGCACGGTGGAAAGCCTGGCCTATTTCAGCCCGGATCGCAAGACCGAAATAACAGTGGACGCAAGCCCCGTCGGGCTGGGAGCCATCCTGGCTCAATATGACAAGGACACAGACCACCGCCACATTGTGGCGCACGCCAGCCGGAGCCTCTCCGACACGGAGAAGGCCTACTCCCAACCAGAAAAGGAGAGCCTTGCGGTGGTGTGGGCGTGTGAGCACTTTCACGTGTTCATCTACGGGAAGCATTTCACCATGGTAACAGACCACCAGGCGCTCGTCACCATCTATGGCAACCCCCGGTCCAAAATGCCACCCCGCATCGAGAGGTGGGGACTCCGTCTGCAGGAATACACGTTCACAATCGTGCACAAGCCAGGGAAGGCTGCCAACCCGGCCGACTACATGTCGCGCCACCCGGAAGACTCGCAGCGTCTCACACCGTCCATGGCCGACGAGTATATCCACTTTGTGGTGGACCAAGCGCGACCACCAGCGGTCCCCCTAGAGGCCATCCTGGACGCTACCCAGCAAGACACCATGCTACAACAGGTGATCCGAAGGGTCCAAACGAACAGGTGGCGGCACGAAGAGTCGGAGGACGGGAGGGGTGACAGCACAAAGCGTCAGGAGTGGCAAGCGTTCCGGAATGTGTGCGACGAACTATCTGTCACGCCCGATGGCCTACTGTTGCGAGACAACCGAATCGTGATACCCCAGCAACTGAGACAGGGAGTCGTCAACCTGGCACACGAAAGCCATCGAGGAGTAGTCACGACGAAAAGAGCACTTCGTGAACGTGTCTGGTTCCCCTTCCTAGACAAAATGGTAGAGCACACTCTGAAGGACTGTCTGCAGTGCCAAGTGGTAAGGCAAGGAGACCCGCCAGCTCCACTTCAGATGACGCCCCTGCCACCAGGAGTATGGCAAGAACTGGCCATGGATTTCTACGGCCCCATGCCGTCGGGCAAGTACGTGTTAGTTATAATAGATGAATACTCGCGGTTTCCCATCGCCCGGTTCGTCCCATCCACCAACGCGGCTGCCACGCTTACCATCCTGGATGAAGTCTTTGCAGCTTGGGGCATACCCACTGAGGTGAAAACAGACAATGGGCCCCCTTTCAATGGCCGGGAGTTCAGTGACTTCCTGACGCTCATGAACGTGCGACACCGACGGATAACACCACTATGGCCGCAGGCCAACGGCACCGCGGAAAGATTCATGGCCACTCTCAAAAAGACATTCCAACAGGCTGCTCTAGATAAGAGAGACCCGCAAGCAGCCCTCAATGATGTACTCCGAGCATATCGGACGACACCGCATGCCACCACAGGCAAATGCCCGGCCACACTCATGCTGGGACGCCCAGTCCGGACACGGATACCCACCTGGGAGGGAGCACTACGACCCATTTCCCCCAGCCGCATCCATCGGGAAGTGGAAGCCACCGACAAAGCTCGCAAAGAAAGTATGAAGGCATACGCGGATGGCAGAAGACGTGCTCGGTCCCTGTCATTCCACGAGGGAGACTGCGTGGTCGTTAAGCAGGAGCAGTGCAAGAAGACGGATAGCAAGTTCAGGGCGGAACCCCTAACGGTCACCCGACAAAAAGGTACCATGCTGACAGCAGAGTCAGACAACAGGCGCGTAACAAGAAATGTGTCCCACTTTCAGAAGTGCAGCCCAGGCCTACAAGAGACACTTGAGTCGCGAGTGACACCGTCAGGAACTCGACTGTTCGAAGCACAGAGCGACGGTGACGGCCACCTGGGACAGATACCCGGCGCCGGCACCACTGCAGTGTCTGAAGGTCGCACGCTTAGACCACGACAAACAATCCGCCAGCCCAAGCGGCTGATTGAAGAGATGTAACTCTTGGTGACTCATTTCTTGCTAACAAAGGGGGAGATGTAGAGATGAGGTGGTCTAGTAGCTGTGTGGGCGGAGCAGAGTGGGTGGAGTAAGGAAGGTACTGCCCGGGACAGGAAGGGGCGGTGAAAGGGAATAGCCAGGCAGTTGAGCGTAGGGCTATGCTGGTGTAAGGTCGTGAAATAAAGTGTCCTGAATAGAACCCTCTGTGTCTGTCCTTATTGGTGCCCTGAGGACATGACAAACTGTGTCGACAACCCTGGTCACTTTCACTGCTGCGAGAGTGTGCTGCCGGGGACTACAGCAGCTTGTCTCATAATCCCTCTACCTGCAACTGCAACCAATTAACGCTATTTAAAGCGCGCCGCTCTTCCTCCATTGTGTTGCTTCATCTTGCTTCTGTAGGGTAAGAGTTAAAAAGATCTACACCCTTAGTGAGTATCATGCTCTGAATCCACAATTGATCTCTCCTCTGCTCCTTCGTTTTTCTTTGGAAATCCTGGATTTGCACTTTGACATGCGGATGTAGCTGGATTCCGCTTGTGTGCCTGGAAAAGGGTGGCTTCTCTTTTTTCACGTGTTTTAGTCATGTTCTTCCCATGGTGAAAAGTCTTCAGGCCGAGGTCCTTGACTTAAGGTCTAAAGTAGCCTCACAGCTAAAGTGGAGGAGCTAAGATCATTGGTTGGGCCTTTGACCCACAAAGCTACTCAAAGAGTGCTTTGCCCTACTTATACTTCACTAATAAATCAAAGGACTACCATGAAAAATCCAAGTGTTAATAATCAGCGAGCCTCCTGCTCTACCACCCCCTTGACTGATGCCCCCCACCCTGGCCTATCCCTTTGATGCCAAGGAGCACCCTGCACTTTATTGTTCAACACCCTAAAAAACGAGATGGGTGGGCCCATAATTTTTCTGACCAAAAGGGGGGTAATGATAGGGCTAATTCCAAACTAGTGAAGATGGCCCTAAAGGGAAAATCAGCCTCTGTATATATGATAAAGGTCTCTAATATACCCAAGTCAGCGCATGAAGACACTGAGTCCCTCATAAATAAATGTATATTTCAGATACGATCTGTGTACGATTGCTACTCGGTTATTCGCTCTGACATTCTTCACGCGAAACGTTACCAGAATCAGAATGAACCACCAGGGTGTTTTGACTACGTCAGGCTTGAGTTGAAATCAAAATCACTGCTGGAGGGTTTAGTAAACATGGAATTTGCATAAAGCATCTCCTGTTGGCACAGTGATCAAGTTTAAACTCAACCTCCTGTCCCCCTGTGGTCTACAAACCCAAAGTAAAGAACACCATGGTAGCCAAGATGAGCTTATGGGGACGTCTAGGGTAGACTGACTGGATGTAATTCTGCTATCCACAACTAGTAGAAGGGACCTCTAAACTGATCCAGAATCTCCCCCCTTAAACTGGGACCCTTCATCTGCGAACGTAATCCGCAACCCCTACCTTTGTACTTCCCAAAACATTAATATCCTCTCTTGGAATATAGTGGGAATCAAGGCTAAATTGGGTGACACGTCTTGGGGGACCTTCATTGACCACTTTGATCTGTGTCTTCTGCAGGAAACTTCGTCCCTTGATCCACCCCAAGATTGGGCTATGTAATATACCATTTACCGGCTCGTGCCACAGGAAAGGATCGTCCTTCCAGTGGCCTTCTCACTTGGGCCAAATTAACCCTTAATGTTAAAATAAGCCTGTTGCCTTTTATTTCACACAACATCTTGGGCATATCTATTACCAGGGACGATGCTCACATTTTTGACTTACACATTCTTTATAATCGGTGGCCGTGGCAGGGGGGATACCCAGGTGATAAAGGACCTTAGTTCACAATAGGGTGGCTTATGATTACCACAACCCGATATTATCGCGGACTGTGAGAGTCTTTTCTTTACCATCTCGCCATCTGTCATCCTCTCCTTTTACGGAGTTCTCATTTACCGCCCGCCTGGTGCCGGTGGACAATTCCTTAACCCCTTCGCTGCCAGGCCTTTTCCCCCTCCTGTGCCACGCCCTTTTTTGGCTATTTGGGGTAGTGCACACTGAGGCCCCTGTAACTTTTTGACCACATAAGGTATCCACGCCAAATTTGCGTCCTTTTCTTCCAACATCATGGGGATTCTGAGGGTACTCAGGGTTTGTGGATTCCCCTGGAGGGGTCACAGAAATGAGCCAAAATACAGCAAAATGTAGTTTTTTTTGGGAAAATGGGTAAAACGGGCTGCAAATGAAAGCATCTGGGTTTTTCCCTGCAAGTGTTATCAAAAAAGGGTTTGTGGGGCTGAAATCACCATTTTCCCAGCTTTTAGGGGATATCAGACTTTAGTCAGAAACCCAACATTGTTTACACAGTTTTGGCATTTTTCTGGGACATAGCCTATTTTTGCTATTTTTTGTGCTTTTGACCTCCTTCCAGTTAATGGTAGAAATGGGTACAAAAGCAATAATGGATCCTGGAAAGCTATACATTTTGGAGAAGTAGACAACATTCTGAATTCAGCAAGGGGTCATTTGTGTAGATCCATCAAGGTTTCTTTACAGAAACTAACAGTTAAATATAGGATAAATTGAAAATTTGTTGAAAAAAAGCGCCTTTTGTGTCAACGTTTTCACCTGTAACTTCTTCTAATTTTGACAGCTCTTTGAAAGCAATATACCGTTGCATCCGCTGGACATTTCTTGTTGTGGGGATATATAGGACTTGTAGGTTCACCAAGAACCCGACGAACCCAGAGCCAAAAACTGAGCAGCAACTTGCAATGGTTTTTTATTATGTACCGGGTATTTAGTAATTATTCTGTAAAAATGTGTACATGGAAAAATCGGTATAAAAGACACCTATGTATTTCTGAAATGGGAACAAAATATAGAGTTTAGAAACAGTAGATATTTGCACATTTCCGAAATTGGGAATACTCATACTAGCATGAGAATTATCAGTCATTTTTTAGAATGACTTCTTTTTTACACAATGTCTTTCATTTGGAAGGCAGAAATGCATCGAAAGTCAATAGGTAATAACAGTTCCTTTACAAATCTGAATTACCCTAAGTCTCCCGATAAAAATGGTACCTCACTTGTAGGGGTAGGCATAGTGCCCACGAAAGGAAATGGCTCAAAACCCAACGTGAATACACCACATTTTCACAATGCAAAATTACCCTTTTTTAGCAAAGTGCCTAGCTGTAGTTTTTTAACCCTAGCTCTGCCGGCACCTAGGGAAACCTAGCAAACCTATACATTTTCGAAAACTTGACCACCCAGGGGAATCCAGGATGGGGTGACTTGACTGCCTCCCACCACGTTCTGTAAATCTAAAAAATTGCCCAAAAAAACACTTTTCCCCACATTTCTCTGGTGGAAAGTTCTGGAATCTGCATGGATCCACAAATTTCCACCCACCCCGCGTTCACCAAAGTCTTCCGAGAAAAATGGTACCTCACTTGTGTGGGTCAGCCTAGTGCCCGCGACAGGAAACGGCGCAAACGCAACGTGGACACACCTCAATTTCGCTGTGAAAAATGACCCTTTTTTGGCAAAGTGCCTAGCTGTAGTTCTTGAACCCTAGCTCTGCCGGCACCTAGGGAAACCTACCAAACCCACACATTTCTGAAAACTAGACACCCCGGATGATTCCATGGAGGTATGGCTTGCGTGGATCCCCCAACGTTTCCTTACCCAGAATGCCCTGCAAACCTCAAATTTAGCTGAAAAAATCACCTTTTTCACACATTTTTGTGTGGGAAAGTTGTGGCATCACCGGGCTGACACAAATTTCCTACCACCCAGCTTTCCCTCGGGTCTCCCGATAAAAATGGTGCCTCACTCGTGTGGAAGGCACAAGTATCCGCGACAGGCAAGGGCCCAAAACGTATTGAGGCGACATGAAAATTGCCTACATCAAAACGACCTGGTTTTGCAAGGGGGGTCACCTGGGTTTTCGGCCCGGTGCTCGGCGGCCACCTAGGGGAACCTACCAAACCCACACATTTCTAAAAACTAGACACCCGGGGGATTCCAGGGAGGTATGGCTTGCGTGGATCCCCCAACGCTTCCTTACCCAGAATGCCCTGCAAACCTCAAATTTAGCTGAAACAATTCACCTTTTTCACACATTTTTGTGTGGGAAAGTTGTGGCATCAGCGGGCTGACACAAATTTCCTACCACCCAGCGTTCCCCCGGGTCTCCCGATAAAAATGGTGCCTCACTCGTGTGGGAGGCCCAAGTAACCGCGACAGGCAAGGGCCCACAACGTAGTGAGGCGACATAAAAATTGCCTACCTCAAAACGACCTGGTTTTGCACGGGGTCACCTGGGTTTTTGGACCGGTGCTCGGCGGCCACCTAGGGGAACCTACCAAACCCACACATTTCTGAAAACTAGACACCTGGGGGATTCCAGGGAGGTATGGCTTGCATGGATCCCCCAACGTTTCCTTACCCAGAATGCCCTGCAAACCTCAAATTTAGGCAAAAAATACACCTTTTTCACACATTTTTGTGTGGGAAAGTTGTGGCATCAGCGGGCTGACACAAATTTCCTACCACCCAGCGTTCCCCCGGGTCTCCCGATAAAAATGGTGCCTCACTTGTGTGGGAGGCCCAAGTAACCGCGACAGGCAAGGGCCCACAACGTAGTGAGGCGACATAAAAATTGCCTACCTCAAAACGACCTGGTTTTGCACGGGGTCACCTGGGTTTTTGGCCCGGTGCTCGGCGGCCACCTAAGGGAATCTACCAAACCCACACATTTCTGAAAACTAGACACCCGGGGGATTCCAGGGAGCTATGGCTTGTGTGGATCCCCCAACGTTTCCCTACCCAGAATGCCCTGCAAACCTCAAATTTAGCTGAAAAAATCACGTTTTTCACACATTTTTGTGTGGGAAAGTTGTGGCATCACCGGGCTGACACAAATTTCCTACCACCAAGCGTTCCACCGGGTCTCCCGATAAAAACGGTGCCTCACTCGTGTGGGAGGCCCAAGTAACCGCGACAGGCAAGGGCCCAAAACGTATTGAGGCGACATGAGAATTGCCTACATCAAAACGACCTGGTTTTGCAAGGGGGGTCATCTGGGTTTTTGGCCCGGTGCTCGGCGGCCACCTAGGGGAACCTACCAAACCCACACATTTCTGAAAACTAGACACCCGGGGGATTCCAGGGAGGTATGGTTTGCGTGGATCCCCCAACGTTTCCTTACCCAGAATGCCCTGCAAACCTCAAATTTAGCTGAAAAAATCACCTTTTTCACACATTTTTGTGTGGGAAAGTTGTGGCATCACCGGGCTGACACAAATTTCCTACCACCCAGCGTTCCCCCGGGTCTCCCGATAAAAAGGTGCCTCACTCGTGTGGGAGGCCCAAGTACCCGCGACAGGCAAGGGCCCAAAACGCATTGAAGCGACATGAAAATTGCCTACATCAAAACGACCTGGTTTTGCAAGGGGGGTCACCTGGGTTTTTGGCCCGGTGCTCGGCGGCCACCTAGGGGAACCTACTAAACCCACACATTTCTGAAAACTAGACACCCGGGGGATTCCAGGGAGGTATGGCTTGCATGGATCCCCCAACGTTTCCTTACCCAGAATGCCCTGCAAACCGCAAATTTAGGAAAAAATACACCTTTTTCACACATTTTTGTGTGGGAAAGTTGTGGCATCAGCGGGCTGACACAAATTTCCTACCACCCAGCGTTCCCCCGGGTCTCCCGGTAAAAATGGTGCCTCACTCGTGTGGGAGGCCCAAGTAACCGCGACAGGCAAGGGCCCACAACGTAGTGAGGCAACATAAAAATTGCATACCTCAAAACGACCTGGTTTTGCACGGGGGTCACCTGGGTTTTTGGCCCGGTGCTCGGTGGCCACCTAGGGGAACCTACCAAACCCACACATTTCTGAAAACTAGACACCCGGGGTATTCCAGGGAGGTATGGTTTGCGTGGATCCCCCAACGTTTCCTTACCCAGAATGCCCTGTAAACCTCAAATTTAGCTGAAAACATCCCCTTTTTCCCAAATTTTTGTGTGGGAAAGTTGTGGCATCACCGGGCTGACACAAATTTCCTACCACCCAGCACTCCCCCGGGTCTCCCGATAAAAACGGTGCCTCACTCGTGTGGGAGGTCCAAGTACCCGCGACAGGCAAGGGTCCAAAACGTAGTGCGCCTCAACAGGCAAGGGTCCGAAACGTAGTGCGCCTCACTACGTTTTGGGCCCTTGCCTGTCGCGGGTACTTGGGCCTCCCACACGAGTGAGGCACCGTTTTTATCAGGAGACCCGGGGGAACGCTGGGTGGTAGGAAATTTGTGTCAGCCCTGTGATGCCACAACTTTCCCACACAAAAATGTGTGAAAAAGGTGATTTTTACAGCTAAATTTGAGGTTTGCAGGGCATTCTGGGTAAGGAAACGTTGGGGGATCCACGCAAGCCATACCTCCCTGGAATTCCCCGGGTGTCTAGCTTTCAGAAATGTGTGGGTTTGGTAGGTTCCCCCAGGTGGCCGCCGAGCACCGGGCAAAAAACCCAGGTGACCCCCCTTGCAAAACCAGGTCGTTTTGAGGTAGGCAATTTTCATGTCGCCTCAATACGTTTTGGGCCCTTGCCTGTCGCGGGTACTTGGGCCTCCCACACGAGTGAGGCACCGTTTTTATCGGGAGACCCGGGGGAACGCTGGGTGATAGGAAATTTGTGTCAGCCCGGTGATGCCACAACTTTCAAATTAAATTTGAGGTTTGCAGGGCATTCTGGGTAAGGAAACGTTGGGGGATCCACGCAAGCCATACCTCCCTGGAATCCCCCCGGTGTCTAGTTTTCAGAAATGTGTGGGTTTGGTAGGTTTCCCTAGGTGGCTGCCAAGCCCGGGGCCAAAAACTCATAGGACCCCCTTTGCAAAACCAGGTTGTTTTCTGATAGGTAATTTTGATGTCTCCTCAATAGGTTTTGGGCCCTTGCCTGACGCGGGCACTAGGCCTACCCACGCAAGTGAGGTACCATTTTTCTCTGAAGACTTTGGGGAACGCAGGGTGGGTGGAATTTTGTGGACCCACGCAGATTTCAGAACTTTCCACCACAGAAATGTGAGGAAAATGTGTTATTTTGGACACATTTTTAGGTTTGCAATGGATTCTGGGTAACAGAACCTGGTGAGAGCCAGTGAAGTCACCCCATCCAGGATTCCCCTCGGTGTCTAGTTTTAAAGAATGTACAGGTTTGCTAGGTTTGCCTACATGCTATCTGCGCTAGGGCCCAAAATCCACAGGTATGCACATTGCTAAAAAAAATTCGGAGCCCAGTGGGCTTTCTGCTGCCCTGGGGGGGAATCGGGGAAGGGGGTTTCCTCCTGATATGCTCCTAAAGGGACAGAAAGACTGTGGCTATTTTTTGTGGGGGTGGGGGCATTTGTATGACCATTTTGGGCAGCCCCCACCCCCACGCATAAAATAAGCCTGCATACTCGCTGGCGCCTAGTGGGCTGTCTGCCCCCCCCAGGGGGCAGATCAGGGGCCACTGCCACCATCTGCCCTCCCGGGGGGGCAGAAAGACTGGAATTTCTCTGGGGGGTGGGGTGGGGTATTGTCATGCCCATTTTGGGGAGTCCCTACCCCCACACTCATAAAACAAAAAAATCCATGGATTCTAGTGGGCATTCTGCGCCCCCAGGGGGGGTCAGATTGGGGGCTACAGCTCCCATCTGCCTCCTGGGGGGCAGAAAGACTGTCATTTTTGTGGGGGGGAGGGTGGGGGCATTGGCGTGCCCGTTTCGGGCAGCCCACACCCTAAAAACAATTGCGCTAAAACAAATCCCTGGTGTTTAGTGGGCTTTCTGCCCCCCCCCGAAGGGGCAGATTAGGGGCCGATGCCCCATCTGCCCCCGGGGGGGGGCAGAAAGACTGTAATAATTGGGGGGTGGGGTGGGGGCATGGGCCTGCCCGTTTTTGGCAGCCCCCACCCCTATTTTTAATTTTTTTGTAAATTCCCTGGTGTCTAGTGGTCTTATTGCCCCTCCGGGGGGCAGATTGGGGGCCAATGCCCCATCTGTCCCCCAGGGGGGGCAGAAAGGCTGTAAAGGTGGTGGGTGGGTGGGGGCATTAGCGTGCCCGCTTCGGGCAGCCCCCACCCTAAAAAAAACTGAAAAAAATCCCTGGTGTATGGTGGGCTTTCTGCCCCCCGAAGGGGCAGATTAGGGGCCATTGCCCCATCTGCCCCCCGGGGGGCAGAAAGACTGTGATTATTGGGAGGTGGGGTGGGGGCATGGGCCTGCCCGTTTTTGGCAGCCCCCACCCCTATTTTTAATTTTTTTGTAAATTCCCTGTTGTCTAGTGGTCTTTTTGCCCCTCTGGGGGGGCAGATTGGGGGCCAATGCCCCATCTGCCCCCCGGGGGGCAGAAAGACTGTGATTATTGGGGGGTGGGGTGGGGGCATGGGCCTGCCCGTTTTGGGCAGCCCCCACCCCTATTGGTATTTTTTATAAAATTCCCTGGTGTCTAGTGGGCTACTGCCCTCATCTGCCCCCCAGGGGGGGCAAAAAGACTAAATAATGCCCAAAATATTTGGGGGGAGCAAAGGCCCTTGCCCAAGGGGCCACTCCTCCCTCCCTGGTGTCTAGTGGGTGGATCCCTGCTTGGGGATTGCCCTCCTGTGCGATCCCCATGCAGGGATTCTCCCCTTTCCAATGATACCTCTCCCGTCTTTCTACGTGCTCAGGGGGCTGAGATAGCCCCCTGAGCACGTAGAAAGTGAAACTGAAATGAACCTCTTGGCTCATTTCAGTTTCACTTTCACTGTAATGACGTCGGCGTGACGTGCGCGCCGATCGTCATTACAGTGAAAGGGGGGGGGGGCCTCGGGAGTTGGGGAAGCTCTTCCCCAGCTCCCGAGACTATTTTGCATGAAAGGGAATCCCTCTGGTGCCCGCACTAGAGGGATTCCCCAGGGTATGCCTCATGATGAGCTGGACTCGTCATGGGCACAGCGCGACTGTGCTCCATGACGAGTCCAGCTCGTCATGAGAATACAAGGGGTTAAATCACTCCCTGAGGTAGCAGCCTTGTTGGTAGGAACATCCCCCAATATTCTTCTTCTTGGGGATCTCAACCTACACTTTGATGACCTTAATAAGACCGAGGTCTCAGACCTTACGCAGGCCCTACTAGCGATTCAACTTTTTCCAAAAGTTACAGACCCTACACACAAACAAGGTCATACATTAGACCCAGTTTTCACCAACAATAACAATTTATCGGTGGGTGAACACATTCCCCAGCCTTGGTCCGATCATTTCTTGATTCCTTTCTATATTAATTCCCCTTCCCAACCCCAGGCCACTAAGACCACTAATAAGAGAGTCCGGCACTGGAACAAACTCCCTATAGATCACTGCTTTTGAAAATCTTAAACCCAAAAACAACCATAATTTAACCACAGCTGCTGAAAACTTTACTAGTTGGATTGAGGCTGCTCTAGAGCGGATCGCTCCAGCCAAGTTATGCCATAAAGAAAGAGAGAAACAGTCCCCTTGGTACTCTCCCAAATTACGTGCACTCAAACAGGCATGCAGAGGAAATGGAGGACAGACCATAAATACAGGGAAGCTATAAGGCTGTACCAAACTGACATAAAAATTGCACAAGCTTCATATTACGAAGATATCATCAACACGGCTGTTAACTCGCCTAGAGAAATTTCAAGCGTCGCCAAGGTTCTTCTAGAGCTCCCGAGATCCGGACTATCCCTTGAGGCCTCTCGGGAGCGGTGCAATGAACTAGCAGACTTTTTCTCAGGCAAAATCAAAAACGTATCCACTGCTTTTCCCAGTTCACCCCGCCCAAGCGATCTCACACAGATGGACGAACCTTCTATTGGTTCTGACCATGTACTCAAGGAATTCCTCACTATGGATCTGGCGAAGCTGTCAGTCCTCCTCTCCCAAATTAAATCAGGCTCCCCTTGTGACCCAGCACCCCCTCACGTTCTACTCAGAGGCGGAAATACGATACTCCTTCCTATGTTGGAAATGATAAACTCATCTATTACTTCGGGTCTAGTTCCTAGACCATGGAAGCTTGCTATGGTGAAGGCGCTTCTCAAAAAATCGACCTAAGACCCTGATGACATAGGCAATTATCGACCTATATCAATGCTTCCAGCAATAGCCAAAATCCTGGAAAAACATGTGAACTCGTTCCTCTCGGCCTTTCTAGAAATGCACAACCTCCTGCATTCCACCCAAACAGGCTTCCGCCCCAAAAACAGAACTGTAACAGCCTTATTCGCAGTAGTTGATGAATCTAAGAGTATCATTGATCAAGGAGAAGCAGTGGCTATTATTCTCCTAGACTTGAGCTCAGCCTTCAACTCAGTTAATTTTAACATCCTCCTAGAGAGAATTAGAAGATTGGGTGTCTCAGGGGAGGTGGCTGCCTGGATCCACTCATATCTAGAGAAAATAACTTTCCAGGTTTTCTTAGGGGAGTCCACCTCCAGAAGCCTGGAAATTAGCTGCGGAGTCCCACAGGGATCTTCCCTGAGTCCCACATTGTTCAATGTGTACATGCGCCCTCTCGCTGACATCATCCCTTCACATGTGATAAAAATCATCACCTATGCGGAAGATACACAGCTTGTAATTGCTCTCAACGGATCCTGAAGCTTCCCCTCCGACTTTGAAATCTGTCTGGAAAAAGTGGCCGACTGGATGGAACGCTCATGCCTCAAGTTAAATGGAGGAAAAACAGAACTTATGTTTCTGGGCAACTCCCCCAGCATGGATCTCAAACAGATATGGCCCAGCTTCCTAGGTCCGGCCCCAAACCCCTAGACCAGAATCAAAAGCTTGGGCGTTTGTTTGGATACCTCCTTCAAGTTTGAAGAGCAAGCAGTGAGAGTAAGTGGGGTTTGTTATGGCACCATCAGATTACTACAAAAGATTCTCCCACTTCTCCCTATGAATGCAAGAAGGATCCTGATACAGACCCTAGTCCTATCACGTTTGGACTATGGAAACTCCCTTTATATAGGAGCTTCCAAAGCAACAATAGGGAAGCTTCAAGTCGCGCAGAACTGTGCCGCCAGATTGTTGCTAGGGGTCCCAAAAAACCAGTCAGCCAAACCAGCGTTGAAGACTTTACATTGGCTACCTGTTCTGGAAAGAATTAACTTTAAGGCACTGTGTATAGCCCATAAGTCCTTATGGGGAAAGGGCCCAGCCATTAACAAATCTCTCATCACCCTCCATCGCCCTGGGAGGTGCCTTTGCTCGGCCCACCTCAACCTTGCAGTCATTCTCAAAATCAGGAGAGCAAGAAGCGGAGGAAGATCCTTTACTTACAATGTGGCCTAACTCTGGAACACAATTCCCTTACACCTCCGGAAGGAACCACATCTTTTCCCCTTCCAAAAACTCCTCAAGACGTGGCTTTTCGAACACTCTTGCCTATAACCCATTACCGTCCTTGGCACTGTAAGCCCCCTTCCCTTGTTTAGGTAGCTATGAGCTCTACACATGCTATATAATAATTATTTTTATTATTGGAGGCGATTTTAATATCCCATAGGAACCATGGGATCTGGGAAGTTCCTTCCCTACCAACGGAGAAGATGAGGATTGTGGGATTCCCACACTTAATGCTCCCTAGTGAAGCATTGAACTGGTGCTGCATACCAGCTTCTCTCCTTCACCCTATTATGTGGCTTGAGGTCACGCATTAGCCGCACAATCCCAGATCCTCAGGCCATCTACACATTTAATAGCCCTATTCACACAAGTAGAATCAATTATGTTATAATCCCTCTTCATCTATGGAGCTACCCGTTGATATTAGGATTCTGAACAGGGATAATAGTGACCACAATGCCCTCCACTGCTCCCTAAAAGCCTGTTCCACCATCTGGTTAATGTTCCTATATCCCTAAGCTTAAATCTATTGCCCTCTAATGATAGGCACAAAGTTAAATGGGATCACATTATCCAGAATATGCTCATTAGAGACCAAATTAATTTGGCCCTGAGAGATACCATCAGTTAGATAATCTAACTCTATCTCAGATTAAGGGCCAGCATTAGAATACCAGAAGTGCCAAGATTGTTGAGAATTTGTTTGAATCTGTGGGAGAGTGTTTCAGGCATTATAGTAAGGCTACTGGGGTACTCCAAAACCGAAGGAACCTGGTATTATAGGGACTGTAATGACAAAAAGTACAAGCTTCGCCAGCCCCTTATTATTGGTGATACCTCACTGATACGAATTAAATGAAATGAGTTTAAACAAACCCAAGCCAGAGCACACTGGGACTGGGAGTCTGATCTATGGGGGAGTATTTATGAAGCGTCTGCACTCAAAGACACTAGGAAATTTTGGAAGCTGGTGGCCAATGGAGGCCAGCGGGCTCAGAGGCCCTTGGCCGATTCTCTTACACCCGAGGTGTGTCACTCTCACCTTTTGGACCTTTGTAGGCTACCACAGGGGTCTGCTACTGCTGGTACTGTACAGTTGAATGGGACAGGTACCCCCCACCCCGATTGGTCAAGTATGATAGAGTTAAAGGAATCAGTTAGTGAGTTAAAAGCTATTGCAGTGAGCAAGCCTGATGGGCCTGATGGCGACCCTGGTGATCTTTTTCTCACCGATATCGAGGGTTGGGCTCTGTACTTTACTAAACTATCAAACTGCTTAATGGAGGAGGCAAGTATTCCTGCTAGTTGGAAGGCAGTAGAAATTGTGCCCATTTTTAATAAGGCCTGGTGGGATTCCCCCATAAACTACAGGCCGATTAGCCTTATAGATGTAGCCCAAAAGTTCTTTGCGAGGCAAATTCTGGGGAAGCTTGAATCTTGGATTAATGACCATCAGACCCTCTCCCCCTGCAGATGAGGGATTAGCACAATTGACTAGGTCTTCAGGTTCTTTTTATTCTACTGGAAAACAGTAGTTATTTGGAAGGATCACCCATACCTGGTCTTCGTAGACCTGAAGTCTGTATTTGACATTGTGCCCGAGGCAAATTGTGGGAGGTCCTAAGGAACAGTGGGTACCCGATCGATCTTTTGGAATGTTTGGTTCGCCTCTACCAGGATATGTATGCCTATGGGTCTAGGCAGGGAGCTGACCGAACTGATATATCCAGAATGGGGGAGGGGGGAGGCGGCAACGGTGCGTCTTCAGCCCACCCTATATTTAAATGGTGTGGTATTTTACGTGGAGGACGACTTAAACAATGCCCCTAATTTGGGTGGCTGCAAGGCTCATCTTTTACTATTCGGACCTTCAGTGTTTGGTGAATAAGTTTGAAGTGTTTTATGTCAAACGGGGACTCGTAATAAATCCCTCCAAAGCAAAGTTTATGGCTATCAGTCCCCACAAATCCTTCCGGGGTTCAATAATGCTGGGGTTTAGCCAGTTGGAGAGGGCCAGTGAGTTTGGAAGGGTCCCTTACTTCTCTCTTCTTAGATTGTAAGCCAAACCTTGTATTTGAGCCCTTTCTAGATTACATTAACTCATCAGATGCAAAGGAACTATACTTGAAATTTCGTTATGGTACCCTACCTTTATTGTCCCTCTTAGCGATTTGGAACCCCCAAACTTTCACAAGTTCCGTTTGTCCAGCAGACAGAGGAATCATTGGTTCACTTTACTTTCTTTTGCCCTGCCTACACCCGCTCCCGAAAAGTGTGGATTATACCACTGTGTAAGCAACTTGGCTGTAGACAGCTTCAGGTTGCTACACAGCTGCTTCGCAGTGTCTGCCCAGTTTCCAAATACCTCCACTGGAGTTGGTCTATTAGACGTAAAGCGATCGAATGATCCCTATAAACTTTTTGTTTTACTGTTTCTTCCTGTTTCCTATGGTCTCATTTTATTTTTATTTTTATTGTATATATGCTTTATATTTGAAATTTATATTTACTTACTTGTAGCTTTATTCGGCTCATTTAAGATAGCACCTGTTTTTACTAATATTCTTTTCACCAAAATATGATATATATGTCGACGAGGCTCTTGATGGGCCCAATGTAGTAGCCTATGTCTCACTTGTCTAAAAGTATATTCTAATGGTGTGGCTCGTGGTTTGATGTTAAGCTTCTGTGTTAAGCTCTTTTATGTGACTTATGTGTATTGTATTTGTTCATTTACTTTTATGGTTGGAAACACCGAATAAAGTATTTTGATGATGATGATGAGTTTGACAATGCCCACAAACCTACAGGTTTGTAGGTGTGCCCAAACGCCCAGGGCACACCTTGACTTTACCTCTGATTCCTCACTCTTTTAGTGGGATTTCCAATTGTGGATTTCTCCTTACTGGTGGAAGAAAATGACAGACTAATAAATCCATTGATGTCTGCCTGGAATCCCTTTGTGGATTCCTGGTTGGCACAAAAAGGGTACATTTGGCTGTAAACTTACATTTTTTGACTGGATTTACCTGTTTGAATATGGCTCATAAAATTGGAGCCCAAAAGGTATCAATAAATGGGATTGTTTTCCACAGAGGGGTGCTAATTGACTTCATGGACAATAGTGTGGATTGGAACACTGAAGTGGAAAACAGCCCTCTATTCATAACTATAGGCCTAAAATGTCATTTTGCGCATGGCCTATGCCTGGTCTCCACTTCCCGGCCTGACAGCGCCTATGAACTATGGCTTCACGTATGATCCATACAAATTGCAACCCTTTTTAAGGCATATTTGGCTTGCTGGTACTTTTTTCTGAACTCCACAGCCGCAACCAAAAATATACATACGTGAGAGCCTGCCACCCCAGCAAATCTACTTCTTTCAAATCCATTAAAAATGACATGGTTCTACTTCTCACTCAAAACTTCCATCCTGCTTACCATTTCAGTATATTTAATTGATATGTGGAACAACGCCCTTCCATACCTCCCTATGGCCATTGTTTATGCTTCCTCCTTTAGTGGGCCTTGGCTGCTCCTCTATTAGGGAACAGAGATCAGGTAGCATGCTCAGCAAAAACCTTGTCAGACAAATGCACTGCCCAGCTGAAAGAGATCACTGCTTTCTTAAGGATCCATACAGACCTTCCCTTGGATCTGTGAAGGGGAGGCAGAGAAGGCAAGGACCTCCATCCACCATTCCACTGCCTCCCTGAGATCGGTAAAGACATAGCAAAGGTAGTATAGCAGCATTCACAGTTCAACAATTTCCCTGGGTTGCTTGGAGGGCCAGGGAAACTGAGACCACACATGAGGAGGCCAATGTACCGCTTACCAGTTCAATGACTTCACAGTTATGGAAAATACTTTTTTTTTTTTTCACAGCTGTGACCTCACAGAATGGAATAAGTGGCAATTGATATGACTGCTACACTAATAACTTACCAGGAAGCCATACACAACACTGATTTATCCATTGGACAAAGTGAATAAACTATTATTTTATTCTTCAAGGTTCTGAGTGACATCATAGACTGTCCTGACAAGTGTATTTTTTCCTTCTACTAATGTAGGCCTAAAATAATATACTTAGTCCTTTATTTTGTTCTAAAATGCTGATTTATTTGTTTTCCTATTGCTGAAGTTTCTATGATAGAGAATTCTTTCTATGAATGATAGTGACAATTTTGTTGCAAACAAAATGGAAGTGAGTGCGCGGATGTACACGTTATAACGTGCTTCAAGTTTCAACGTGCTTCCTATTTCCGAAGTAGTTTAACATTGTATCAAGGAAACAAAGGTGCTTTGTCAGAGTTCCAGATGATTTGAACTGGAGAATGATCATATCATGAACACACCATGGATCCTAACCAATGGAAATGTCTAAACCAGTGAAGAAGATACATTTGAGGTTTTGAATTAGAAACAATTTGTGTTATAAATACTCTGTGGAAAGAAACAAACTCACTCTGCCTCTCTTTGTTTTTGGGAGAACAGCTATTGCTGCTGCCGGCTGGCTGACTATTTTCCCCTGCATTTCTAGACGTGACATGCTGTCAGTCCAAACCTTTATTCCCCTGAACTGAACTATCCTGATTATCTCTTTGCATCATCATCGGCAAATGGTATTGCACAGGCCATACCTTTCCGATTGAAGGGGTGTCTATTTAAAGACTTTTGTGCTCTGAGCATTCGGTCATTGATCTAGGTTGGTATGAGATCGCGAATTGCATTATGAATTTGCAATGTATACTTCTCTCTTTCTTTCTCTCTCTTTCACTCATTATGCCAGTAATTGATTTATGATGTATTTTACCTATATTGCATTTTTATTGTGATTTTACCTGTATTCATTGAATTAACCAAAGTACTGATATTCTAATGTGTTTTTGTGTATTGACCATTCATATTTGAAGTTTGGATAAAAGTACCTTGGTAAATATACTGAGTTTGTCCTTATTGATGAGTGTTTTCCTGACATGTTATTGTTAGACTGATGTTGGTTAGCCATTTTCTTCATTATATGTCCTTATGAGGAAAATTACATCAGTCTCTAATTATCTAAGTCCCTATTAGCTCCTAAAAAGATCTATCGGACGATCCCAAAGTTTTGTAAGTGGTCGTAGAGTTTTTATGGGCCCAAACTCTTTTGTTATAACAGATTTGTAGTGTAGTTTGCTTCATGATTTATTAGATGACATTGTGAAGTTATAAAAATGTATGCCGCTTCCGCTGGATCACCTGTGTTGTGGAGATGATTGATTTTGTAAAGGAAGGGACACCTTTCTGCACAAACCCAATCAATGGAAGCGATTTCCTCCTTCTATGTGTGCTGCAGAATGCAAGGCCATTTACAAGGCCATGAAAAGCCACGTAAAGTGGCTTTGTGGGGCCTTGTAAATATGCTGTGGCGCGTTGCACCACTGAAACGTCGAAAAAGAGTTGCTCCGGCAGCACAAAAGTGCCTCTAGGGCCTCGTAAATGAGGCCCTTAGGGTGTGGAATTTAATTTTTCATTTAATTTAATTCAGGACTAGGGTTAGGTTTATATTTACTCCTTAGCTGGGTCCCATAAAGCTTCCTGCTTACCACCATGTGCCATCTCGGAGCCCAGCATGGTTTGATGCATAGCAATGCAAGATGGATTTTTTAGGTGACATTCAATGTTGTCAGAAAACTCAGCTCGTGGAAATATAGCAGCAAGCAGTGAAATTCCTTATTCAATGTCCATCAACATGTTTACAACATTTTAATCATAAAAAGCAGAAGTAAAAGTGGCTCAGAGTTTTGTGTTATTTGTTCCAAATGAAAGCGTTTCATTTACAAAAGTGCAGTTTGAGTAGGCCTCCAAGCACTGTGCTGAGCCACATGGGCCAGATGCCCACAAGACCACCCACAGGATACAGGAACATAACCTGGCAAAGGATTTCATATAAAGCAATGACAGTGGGGCGTGTTACACAAACTGCTAATAATGTTAGAACATGTGAAACACAAATAAAATGTAGATTAAATATCTTTCTAAGTCTCAGCACCCAGCCTTTTCTATACACTCACCACCGAGTCTCAACATCTAGTACTCCGCCACGAGGAGCTAGTGGTAGGCAATGAAGGCTTCTTTACATAAAAAAACAAGCATTTGCCATGCAATAGGTCTCCCATTTATGAGAGTTTGAGCTATTGGCATTGTAAATGACAATGTATTTTATTTATGTGTTGTTTTTAAAACAGATAAATAAAAGGCATTGTCATTTACAATGCTAATAGCTTAAACTCCCGCAAATGTGAGACCCATTGCAAATGCGTTCAGCGCCCATGCTATAAGGATACAAAAAAGTGTTAGGAGGGAGCATGATAGTGCTTGGAGGCTGTAATTAAAGCCTACCGAGTAGCAACACACGTAACAGGGGATGTCCTCATTGGAGGCTATAAAATGAGACAAGGCGGTACTAAGGAGGGACTACTAAGCCTATTGACCAATGGAAAGCCACAGTTTACAGTGGACAATGATACAAGCCAATGAAAAATATGGGCAGAGAGTGGGCAGAGCTTTAAGTCCATACCTGAATACAGCATGTCTCGCAGAGCAGCGCATGTACTGCCCAGGCTCGACCTAAAATGGTAAGCAGCACCTCTGCACACAAACTGATTTCAGTACTGATATGGAGAATATATCAGTGTACAGAGATTAAATGCTCTCTGTCATAGAAAGCATGGTCAAGTGAGCTGTGGAAGATGCATGATGATGGGAGAAAACATAGAATAACAGAGTGATGTGATTGTGCAAAATCGAAGTGGATCTCTGTGGAAGAGCAGTCGTAGAGAGCCAAGCAGTGCAGGAACAGTGATATTGAGGGATCCTTTGGTAGTCTTATCTCCCCTGAGTAAATAGCATCATGAGCAGTTGCTGACATGAAATTATGGGCGATGTAGTCATATCTATGAGTTTTGAAGCAGTAGTGTTATGAGTAGGCAGTGGTGGAGGCAGGGTTTGGTACCAGAGCGGGAGAAAGGTTCCTCAGGGGGCATAAAATCAGACAATTTCTCTACTTCAAGAAATGATCCATATGTTGAGCTGTAGTTATGTCTGAGGTGGTTAGCCCAAACGAAAAACATTTCCAGCATGGCTAACAACGTATCGCCCATTTGATAAATCTGTTCCAGATCTGTCAGAACTCTGGTTCTGCTACTTATGATTCCAGATTTGTTAAAAAAGAAAAAAGAATGGTTTAAAATAGTTTTTTTTCAGTGAATATCATCTTAACTTATTTCTAATGATCGCTAAAACAGAAAAGATTTTTGAAACCGTTTTGTACTTTGGACATTGTTAATGAGTATGACAAAGCTTGGGCACCTGATGATTTCCAGATGGACCAGTGCCTCTGGTAGGACTGAGATAATCATTTATATGGTGGGGTACTGTAATAGTATGATTGAAGACTATAATGTAGGTAAATATACTTCGAATCATTCAGCTCTGAGGAGAACAATGTGGACAGGTATTTAGCCCAGTGGAAGGAGACAGCCAGGAACCAAGGTCCTGGCTGTCTCATTCCAGTTATAGAAAGACGAAACGGTGAGGAAGAAACATTTTGCATACAGAGCATTTTGGATACATGGCATTTTGTTTCTTGTTTAAAATTACATCATGTGAGTATTAAACTTTACTGTTTTAGTTAAATATTTGGTAGAGTCACATCATCAGCCATCTGCACGGGAAGTGACATTGCTGGATTTCCCATCATCTGTCTGCACAGGAAGTGATATCTCTGGTTTCCTGCCAACACTGTCTTTAAAAGAAAAAGCCAAGCAAGAGGACTAATTTCTATCAACCCTCTGCACAGGAAGTGGCATCCCTCGATTTCCCATCATCCATCTGTACAAGAAGTGGCATCACTGGTTTCATCCCAAACTGTCTTTAATAGAAGAAGCCAAGCAGGAGGATACATTTTCATCATCCATCTGCACAGGAAGTGACACCACTGAATTTCCCATCATCCATCTGCACAGGAAGTGACATCACTCCTCTCACCAGAACCTACTTTAATGGCTGCCACATCATGGACATGCTGCACCACGAACATGCACAGTGGCCTGCATTGCTGGTGGCCTAAATATGCGTTAAAGACATGCCTGTCTGCGCCTGGACTTCACCCAACACCAGGAACCCTGATCCTCCCTCCTCCCACCGCTACCACACTGTGATCCTCTGCGCCCTCAAACCCGACTACAGCTCCATTTCCTGCTGCTTCGCTGCATCACACAACACAGGGAGAGTATTCTCTTGTACTTCCTGCAAATTTTTATGGACTTACCCACACTCAACACTCATCGCAATGACAGCACCTAACACCCTACTCACTCACACAGTCCTGCAACCCCCACGGAACACTCTACACTCATATGCATGCTCCTCAACAGCGGCTTACTCATCAAATATGCCACAGAGATCCAGGACTTGTTGTACGACAATGCCTTTGACCTACTTTTCCACATGGAAACCTGACTGAACCCTGCATTGGCACCAGATGTCGCCACAGCCACCCAAGATTACCAGGCAAGATAGACTTCAGAACCCCAAGGCAGAATCGCAGTCATCCACAAGCACCCCATCCGCTACACCACATCCATGGACATGTTATCCTCCACCATGGAACACCTGTCATTCAAGCTCAGTACCACATCCATCTTCACCCTAAGTGGCATTCTCAGCTACAAATCACAGGGACTGCACACCAACTCCACAGACACCATCACTCACTTCATCGCACCACTCGCCCTCGAAGCTAGTAATTACATCGTACTCGTAGACCTGAACTGCCACCTGAAAGACCACACCGACACCAATTCAAAAGCACTCATGGAAGACCTGGGATCCTGGTCCTCACCAAACGAGTAAAGGGATCTACGCATTTCACCAGACACCTCCTGGAACCTATTGTCACCAACTTCAACAACATCCAAGCCAACGAGCCCACACTGGTCTCCTGGACAGACCATGTCCTTGTCAAGTTCAAGATCCCTGTCCTGGGCCAATGCACATGCACCCCTGCCAGACCAGTCTGCCAAAACTGGAACAGCATCACGATAAAGGACAGAAACACCATTCTCAGCATCCACTGACCCAAACACAGCAACAGCCTCTCCAAAGGCTTCAAGAATTTCAACAATTGGATCACCTCTCCATACCACTGAACATGCCGCTCTGGTAGACTGCACCAATGCCAGCACCAACAAAAGCAAAGAATCTTCACCATTAAGATTTCACCTCACCATTGGCTGCCTCCAACTCAATCACCCCCTCTGCAACAATCTTTCTCAGCAACTTCAATCCTCAACTGGACCGGACAGACCTCACCAAATGCCTCCCAATCTTATCAAAATAAACAATGCTAACCACATGACCTGTCATCACCCAAGAAGAAACTGCAGCCACCAGGAAGTCCATCCACTTAGGGGCCCCATCTGCCCCCTGCTTCCTCCAGAGGACTGCAACCTATCAACCCCTTGTTCACACCCATTCTAAATACCTCCTCCTCTTCCGTGACCTTCCTAGATGCTAGGAAACACAGAACTGTCCTCCAAGTGCTGAAGAAACCCTATGCTGACTCTTCAACACTCACCAATTACAGACCAATCTCTCTGCTACCATTCCTCGCCAAGGTCTTAGAGATATTAATCAACAAACACCCCACCAAATACTTCAATGACCACCTTCTCCTCAACACCACTCAGTCTGGTTTCAGACCCCAACCACAGCACGGAAACTGCACTCATTGTCACCACGGATGACATCCGCATGACTTTGGACTGAGGAGACACGGCAGCCCTCATCCTCCTGGACCTTTCTGCAGTGTTTGAAACAGTCTTCCACCCTATCCTCTTCCAACGCCTACACAACATCAGAATCTAAGGCTACGCACACCAATAGATCTGCTCCTTCCTGACTGGAGGGACCCAGTGAGTTAGCCTGGCACAGTACACCTCAGACGCCCACGACCTCATCTGCAGAGTTCCTCAAGAATCCTCCCTGAGCCTGACCCTCTTCAATGCATACACGTTCCCTCTAGCCAGCATAATTTGCTCTCACAACATCAACGTCCTCTCCTACACCAACAGCATGCAACTCAGTTTCTCCCTCACAGACAAGATGTGCGGTACCCAGATCAAGATTAAATGCATGCATAACTGAAATCACCCACTGGATGACCAACTGCCAAAAGCTGAACACTGACAAGACCGAAATTGTGATCTTAGGAAGAGCACATCACTGTGAGTCTCTCTACCTGGTGGCCAACAGAGGTAGGACTGATACTCACCCCCACCACCCACGCCAAGAACCTTGAGATCATAATCAACAGCAAACTTGACATGGCCTGCCAAGTCACTGCCTCATGCTTCCATGCCCTGAAGATGCAGAGGAAGGTTTTCAAAAACCTGAAAACCGTCATGCACACCTTGGTCACAAGCAAGCTGGACTACAGGAACTATGTAAGGATCAACAAAAAAACTCACCAGAAGGCTGCAGACCAATCAGAACTCAGAGGCCAGAATCACTCCCAACCTTCCACACCACACTCACATTATGCTATACCTGATGGAGCTCCACTGGCTCCGAATTCACAAACGAACACAATTCAAACTCCTCAGCTACACTCTCAGGGCACTACTTAGCACTGACAAGCATACCTCAACAATGGCATCTGCTTTCACAAACCTTCCAGACAGCTCACTTATCTGAACTCCTACTTGCACAAATCCCAGGCATACGGAAAACCAGATCTGGCAGTCAAGCCTTCTCCCACATCGCCCCTAAAGCTTGGAACGACCTGCCGCTACACATAAGAGCGTCCTCTTCACTTCTTGCATTCCGCAAGACGCTGAAGACTTGGCTATTCGAGTAGTCCGACTAGGCCCTAGGTGTGGCTAAACACATACCTGCTCAGCCCCAGGATACCCTCCTGAGTGATAGTCCGCTCTACAAAAACAAATCTGCATAACTAAACAGTCTACCACTAGTAGCAAAGGCACAGAGAAATGTGTTCCTTCTTTTCCCCTACACTACGCTACCCACTGCTCATTTATTTTCTGATCATCACCTTCCTTCTGGCTGCACTCTCCATCTCACGTCACTTCTACATGTGTATTGGACTTCAAGCTCACAGGGGACAGTGCTAGCTTACTATATATTTATCCGAAAGATATCTATGACTTTGTTTATGACACACCCTTTGCTCTGCATGAGGGAGAAGGGTGAGTTATAAAGTCTCTGTGACTAAAGAGGACAATGGAGAATAAAGGGGCACTGCACCTATCTTCAGGCAATAGCGTCTGCTATCCTGTATCCGCCCTACGCTGCTGTATAAGCAGGGCTGGCTTTAGGTCTGGTGGCGCCCTGTGCAACAATCATTTTTGGCGCCCCCACACCCAGTGATTTCCTCCTAGGATTCTCTCACTACCACTGGGCGAACGTGCCCCTCATCTCTCCAATCATAGGTTATAGCTAAACACAGCGCCCCCTTCTGAGGTCAGCGCCCCCTCCACAGGTCAGCGCCCTGTGCGGCCGCACCAGTCGCACTGTCCTAAAGCCGGCCCTGTGTATAAGGTATGACCCGGAGCTGCCTTGCACAGTTCTACTTTTGAACTACTCTTGGAAATGACACTTTAGTCTATATGAGTAGATGGACGTTGACATATTGCACATTTCTCCTAGCAGTGCTTCAAAAATGTGTGCCCCTGTTTTAAAGAAAACCAATATTAGTAGCAGTGCTTAATTTATGAAAATAATAAGTGACAGGGCCCTCGTGAGGAGACCACTGCAGCTTACACCACATATTGCCCCTGCTATGCTACAAATGATAGTAACAACACAGCTACCAACCATCACACAACTACAAGTGTGGCAATTCGAACTATTTCGGGCCCAAAAGCTATAAGAATGCCGTGGGTGGCAAGTAATCGTCATTTTTAATGTATATTGAATTATTAATTAACTGTTGTTCTGAGGGTCCCATACTTTTTAGCCCTCCTTAGCCCAGCTTTTGTAAATGTCATTCAGAAGTGAAATACAATGCAACTGCAATTTTACTGCTGCAGCACACCCTACCTCCAGGGTTTCTACAGATGCCGTAGCCTACTGACATACACAGATTGTGGGGTAACAAAGCATAGAAATTGTTGTGCAAAACGGGAAGCTGTGCAATTTAAACAATTCATAAAATACCAAGGGCCAGTTAAAGCTGTGCAGTTAGCAAATGTAACATGATGACAGTGAAAAAGATAAAGGTTTCATCACAAATGGGTCTGTGTCACTGATAGAACCAGGGCAATAGGAGTGAAAGGGCTTTTGGGGATTTTGCCCAAAGAGTTTTAGAGTTTTTTTTCAAAAATGACATATGGTGTATTTTAAAGCACATATAAGTGATGCCTCCTGCTGCCACAATACAATTCACCCCAACCAAGCATCCAGGTTAAAGGACCAGCACCACTCAACAGCATCAGGAGCCTGTAGCACCCGGGAGCAAACGGTGTCAGAGTGTCCCTACCCATGACACCTGCTGTGGCCGAGATGGAAAGCAGCAGCTGCGCCTGGTCATTCCCCCCTCCGCCATTCACCCCTCCGCCATCTTGCACAGGGGAGAGATGTGCAGCAGCGGGCCCGGTGAGATATGACCATCCCTCAGGGGGTTGAGAAGGTCCAGGAAGGGTCCTGTCGCCTACTGCCATTGTGTCGCTGGCCCGCAATCTACTAGGGCAATGTGTCAGCTTCCATGTTTACTGCCCGCTTGTAGCAGTTTGCATTACTTCTGGCAATGAAAGGGGCCCATATTTTGCAGCACACTGTGCATCTCTCTCTCTGCCATGGCTGTGATGTCTGTGGCAGGTGAGTACAAATTCTGTGGCTTGGTCAGAGGGCCTTGTCTCTTCTTCTGGATGAAACTGTAAGATCTGTATCATTCTGAGTCTTGTCCTTGCTGTGTCTCACTGGCCCCTCCTTCTACTTGCCCTGATGGGTGAATCTCTGTAGTTTGTAACTTTTAATGATCATTGTGTCAGGCTGGGGGTCTTGTGGCTATCCTCTCCTCAACCCAGTCCCATACACATTCTGGGGTGTCAAGGAAATGGGATTTGCCATGCACTAGCATTACTTTAAGTTTGGCATGGAACAGCGATTGTAATTCAGTTGCCTGGCCCTATGCTTTGTTTGACCCCAATGAACGTCTTCTGTTGTTGTTGGACAGGTTTTATGTAGAATGGGGAAAGCATCACTTTCCTGAGTTAAAAATAAATTCTCCCATTTTAAGAGCTGATCGATGTGTGTTACGTTGATCTGCATAGATCAGCAGCCTTGCTACGAGGTGTCTTTGGGGGGCTCCTTGAGGGGACCTCAACATCAGCACTCTGTAGGCATGCTCTACCATGATTCAGGAGGGCACTTCTTTTTTAGACAACCACATACTGAGCCTGGAATATAGAAAGTACTGCGGAGGGGAGCCTCTTCAGGGATCCCTGCAATTCTCAGGTTGTTCAGGCATGTAGAGAGATCTTATTCTTCCACATGTTCTTCTAGGTACTTTATTGAGTCTACTATTCTGGACACTGGGCCTCATTTACAAAAAAATGGCGTACGGCAGCACAGCAAGTCTTTTTGCCGTGGTGCCCTACACCAATTTGAAAGGGCAGGAATGCACCATACTTACTAGATACAGTCCATTCCTGTCCTTTCAGCCGGTGTACAATTTGGTGCCTAATACCACCGAAGGCACCCTTCCACCATGGAGCTCCTTCGTGCACAAAAACAATCCTGAGAGGCGTTTTCCTAGTTCTAAGTGTGCTGCAGAAAAGTGGGAAAAAAGAGGAGAAATGAAAAATTTCTCCTGGTTACGCCTGTTCTGGGGAGGTGTAAAGTATTGGCGCTGCCCCAATTTTACGTGATTTTCTAAATCTAGGCCGTGTCAAAATCAATGGGAATTGCATGGGAACACCCACTGCAACGTCCATAGAACGCTTCCTTGACACAGAGTAAGGCAAGGCAGCACTCCATATCTATGAGGCCATGCAAAGCCACGTAGGGTTGCTTTGTGTTGCCTCATACGTAAGATTGAGAGGCCTGCGCCACTGGAGCGTCAAAAAAAGTCACGCAGGCCTCTTGTAAATAAGCCCCACTGTCTTGAAGTGGAGCATATTCTCAGTCTCAAACACCCTACATTCTAGTGAGGTCGCTATGTCCACGACATTCCGAAGGTCATGGCAAAGGAGTGACACGTCCATGGCTACTTCTCCAATTTATGTTTAAAGACTGTCTCCATGCCTTAAGAGTCTTGTGGCAGTGGCCACCCTTTTCTCAGCCGGGACTTCTGTCGCCGTCCACCTCTGAGTCTGGGCTAAAGGAGATGTGCCCAGGTAAGGCTTTGTGAATTTCTTTAATTGTATCTGTTTTTGTGACGCAGCAGGTTTGTTTTTCACCATTTTTGCAGCAAGGAGGTCACGAAGGTGCCCCTCGTGACGTGTGCGCTGTCCATTCCCAGGAGTTTGGCTCTGCTCCATCCTTTTATTCAGCTAAACTCGTAGCATTAACCTTGTGTTGAAACCGACGCCTAGCTGTTAATTCCCATTTCCCAAACTGCACATACACATGCGCACGCACATGCATGCACACACGCTGCAACTGAGCAGGGGAATGGTATGAGAAAAGAGGGAGAGAGCAGTTGTGTGTGGTGTGGGTCTACTTTCCGCTGGAATGCTCTATTCATCATGGATTTGATTGCTTTTCTATTTTTTTCAGGGATTTCTTGTGTCGCTGGTCTTATTGTAAATGCTTCTGTTAATCTTTTCCTGAGGCTCCCTTTATTCCCACTTGAACCTGCAAGTTATCTCTTTCTTTGTGTCTGGACTTATGTCAGAAAAGAGAATAAATTTCACTAAGACTTTTCCATGCTCAAGTTTTAGGCAAAAATAGGAAACTGGGGGCCTCATTTACAACAATTGGTTGCAGGGCTGCTCTGCACGTCAGTTTGCTGCGTTGCCCTTCAGCAAAATAAAAGGGCAGGAATGCACTGTATCTATGAGCTGCGGTTCATGCCTGCCCTCTTAGACTACGCCTGTGCATAAATGGCTCCCTCTTTGTATGTGTGCTGCGGAAAAAGCATCTCAGGATTGTTTTTGTGCGGGAAGGTGCCCTTCCATGCACATAAATAATCCTTCATGCAATGCAGCCAAGTGCCAACACAGGCCCCCTTGCACAATGGTGCAAGGGGGCCTGTGTTGGCGCTTGGCTGCCAAAATGGTGCAGGGGGAAAGGAAAGAATGCGCTGTATGCCATAGATACAGCACATTCCTGCCTTTTCACTTTGACACAGGGCAGCGCAGAGAGGTGACTTGCTGCACTGCCCTGCGGCAAATCTTCCTAAATATGGCCCAATGGGTCACATTTTCTAAACGTTCACGCAACGCTGGGCAGCAAGTAAATGTGCTGCTCTGCGTTGCATTAAAGGGAGAAGGCCAAAATGCTCCATATTTACAAAAAATATGGAGCATTTTTGCTCTCCCCTTATGTTGGTGCACTTCAGGCAGCCTGGTGCCATGGCAGGCACTCTTGAACCATGTTGCAAGGGTACCTGCGTTACAAGGAGAATTGTTTTTGTGCAGGAAGGGATAACGTCCTGCAGAAAAATAATCCCTTGAGGCATTTTCCTTTTTCTATATATGCTGCAGATTGCAGCACACATAGAAAGAATAGATATCAAGGAGAAAAAATTGCTACACCTCTGGGAGGCGTAGCAATTTCACGCAATCCCAGGAAGCACATTTATGACACTGTCGTGCAGCGCAGCAAGTCAACTAGCTGTGCTGCATTGCATGATAGGGAAATGGTAGGAATGTGCTGTATTTAAGACAATACATTGCATTCGTGCCTTTGCCCCTGCGCTAGTGCTGTTTTGGCTGCCTATTACCACCATGGTGCAAGGGGGCCTGTTTTGCTTGCAGGATTGTTTTTGTGCAGGAAGGGGCAACTTCCTGCATAAACACAATCCTGAGAGACATATTCATCTATCTATGTGTGCTGCAGAATGCAATACACATAGAAAGAGGAAGTAATGAGGAGAAATAAAGATATTACTCTCTGCAGCAGTCATAGAAAGAGGAAGTAAAGAGGAGAAATAAAGATATGTCTTCTCATTACTCCTCTCCTGGGAAGGTGTATCTTTTTGGCACATTCCCAGGTATACCAGTTCTGGTAAATCTGCGAATGTGTCAAAAACCAAGGGGCATATTATCTAGACAGGCGATAAAATTATCGCCGCTTTAGCGGCAGAAAACTGCTGCTAAAACGGCGATAATGGGCTTGATAATATGCTCTATGGAATTACAAGTGAAGCCTATGTTAGATGTGAAGGACATCGAACCTGAGCTTCAATTGTAATTCCATAGAGCATATTATCAAGCTCATTATCGCCGTTTTAGCGGCAGTTTTCTGCCGCTAAAGCAGCGATAATTTTATCGCCTGTCTTGATAATATGCCCCCATGTGAGTTGCGCAGGAACCCATAGACAATGCACATGGAATGACTTCTTAGCGAAGAAAAAAGCAAGGCATCGATTTGCACTGCGTTGCTTTTCTCGAGATTTATGAAGCCACTCAGGGTTACACAAGGTGGTCTTGCAAAATCTAATTTTTCATTTGCGTCGTGCATGTACCATGTTGTGTGGTGCAAGTGCGACACAACTGGGGTCATAAATATGGCCCCAAGTTTACAAACCTTTGTAAATCTGGGATTGCATGAAATCCATGGATGGATGCATGGAACCCACTCATAGAGCGCCTCGCAGAATAAAATGTAATGCAACGCAGCACAAGCCTCTGCATCGCATTACATTGTTTTTTACAAAACCACAAAAGGTGATGCAAATTGCTCCTTGTGTAGTTTTGTAAATATCTACTAGCATATCCTGCATGGATGCACTACAAAAGTGGTGCAACCGTGATGCAAAATGTTAGTAAATCTGGCCCTATGACTTCATGAAACAGAGACTGCTGAGCCGTCCTCAATCTGGAAGAGCAGGTGAGGAACTTAGGCTTCATGAAACAGAGACTGCTGAGCCGTCCTCAATCTGGATGAGCAGGTGAGGAACTTAGGCTTCATGAAACAGAGACTGCCAAGATCTCTGTGATCTGAATTATCAGGTAGAGAACAAGGAGTAAAAAGCGCAACCCGCTGTCATGAATTCTCTGGTATCAAGTAGGGATTACCTGTCATAAATAATGAGCTGTATCTAAGATGGCTGCCATTTTCACTGGATTTCGAACCCCCTCCAGAACCGACGTAACAAAGAAGAAGCCCAGGCAGGCCCACGACCAACACCCTATTTCTCCTGATCCAGTACGTACATCACACTTCACTAAATAATGCTCATAAGCGCCACAGCCTTCCTTTCATGCATTTAGCGCTCCATTTGCAGTGACTTGGTTGTCCTTTTTAGGTCTCGCTTAGCGACGCAGTGCATGCGCTGCTTGCCTTGGCGAGATCTATTGTCATCAGTTTCTGTTCGGAAGGGGGACAGGAGCAGTGCACGCGCCAGTACAGGCGATGTGCACGTTCACGGCTCGGGCCGGCTCGGGCGCACTACTCTCCTCCCATCACGCGCTGTGCACGTGCCTGGACAGGCAATGTGCACGTTCATGGCTCTGGTCAGCTCGGGCGCACTGCTCTCCTCCCCTCACGCTGCCTATGTTTCCTTACACTCTGTCCCCGTAACGTGAGGCCGATCCAGAGCTCCATGTGACGTGCACTGGAGTGGCCAGGGCTTTGTTGCTGTATGTAGCTGGGCCGGGCTGTTGGATGTTTGTAGCCGGGGGTGTGTGCCGCTCCCGTCCCACCCAGCACCGTTGAACTGGTTAGTGACAGTGCTGCGGCATTGTGTGAGGGCGTGTGTGGCCAGAGGGCTGCTTGTTCTTAACTTTCGCTGCTTCTTTAAACAGCTGCTCGGACATATGCCAGGATTGCATTTCGTGGTGTAGCAGGTTTCAAGCAGGAAGCCCCCCAGCCCCATCCTTTGTTAAACAGGCCCCTGAAGATGGCCTCCAGTCCATGGGCGAGCTGAGAAATCTAAAGTCTTTAGGGATGTTAAAGGGCGCTGGTGCGCCACTTTCAGCACTTATTTCCTGCACTAATTCCTACTTGGGTGGGGGTGGTGTCGCAGGGTGGGGAGCTATTACATTTATCGCTAATTGTGGGATGTTAATGCTTGGTTGCAAAGGAGATGAGCGGGACATTAATGCCACATGACTGCCCGCTTTCACCACCAGGTGTGCGTGCACAAGCAGTGCGCAGGAACCCGGGCCAGGCGAAAATTCCATGGAGCAGGGCACAATGAGGGGTCAAGATCAAACTTTCCTCCTCCTCACCGTCTTCTTCACAGTGGCTTTCACCCATGACCCTCTCATCTTCCACCTCTCCCCTCTTAGGCATTTGTTTCTTGCTCCCCCATGTCCCCTCCTTCCTGCCTTACATGCTGTGTGAGTCATGCAGCACGTTATGTATGACCTATGTTTCCAAGCGCTGTAATATCATATGCTACTACTACCCAGCTCAACATACTTCATTCATTGACTCAGAAAGATGAATGTCTTTGACGGTCCTGCTTTCATACAGACGCAACTCTTCAGCACACATTTTCTTGTTCCATTTAAATACTTTTCTTTTGCTCTTCTGAGGTCTCAATTTATCTCTCTACCTTTTTGCTCTTCCACATCCTCACGTTCTTTGTTACTTTTCTATATATTTAGTGTGCTCTACTAGAGTTTCCTTATTTTTATACCTTTACTTCTTTTTTCTCACCTTATCCTTTAATCTCTTCTCCCTTTAAATTCTCTGGTCTGTTCCATCCACTCCGGTCTCCTGTTCTCTCTTCCTGCCATTCTCCTCTTTCACCAAGTCTTTTCAGTTCATAAACATAAACAGGGTTATTTACTAATATTTTACACAAGCGCTTCTGCAAAACGACACAAAGCACTTATGTTGATTCACACACCATTTTAAAAAGCTGCAGGTGCAACGGAACATTGCTTCCATACAGACTCCAGTATTTCCCCCTCCCCCTCAGCCCCTCCTCCCCCTTTGCCTCCATGAAGACTTCAGCATTTCCCCCTTAAAATCAGCCCACACGACCCCTGCTTGATGTGGTTAATTTTGTGCCTGCTTTATTGGTAACCACACTGTGCCCTTACCTGCATCAGTGTCTATAGCAGCCCAAATTAAACCCAAACTCTACCCTCAGAAGAACCAAAACAAGCATTGCCAGTGCCAATAAGTCTTATAAATGAAAGCACCTTTAAGTCACTAGTGAGTTTAGGCATTCAATAAGTCATCATAGATGCACTCTAATACTCACTTGCACCCATTCAACTACACATTCTTACATCCACCAACTTCCCCATCCGCAGTAAAATAATTACACAAGCTCAACAAGCAAACATGCAAGATAAAGTGAAAGACTAAAAGTAGAAACAAGCATTTGCGATGCAATGCGTCTCATATTTGCGAGAGTTTGAGCTATTGGCATTGTAAATGGCAATGCCTTTTATTTATGTGTTTTGAAAACCTGCAAGCGGTGCGTAAACACGCACTTTGTACTTCTAGTCCTTGCTTACCAGAAGCAAGGATGGCAGTAAAAGAGGTGCAGTTACTGTCAGCCTTGCTTCTCGTAAGCAACGACAATAAGTACAAAGTGCGTGCTTGCACACCGCATGCAGGTTTTCAAACACGTAAATAAAAGGCATTGTCATTTACAAGGCCAATAGCTCAAACTCTCACAAATGCGAGACCTATTGCATTGCAACTGCTTTTTTGTACTGTAGCCAGGGCCGGACTGGCAATGCAAACCAGCCCTAGCAATTATGTTGGACTGGCCTGGGGTGGGGCGGTGAGGTGGGGGATTGCTGGTGGGAAACACTGCTGCTGCAGTTCTATTTCAGGGGGCTGATATTGCAGCACTGCTGCAAAACCGACCCCCAGTAACAAAAACAGCCCACTGGTTTAAAAACGCCCCCCCACCCTTCCGGTCCACTGGGAAAACGCCCGGTGCCCTTTACAGCCAGTCCGGCCCTGACTGTAGCACTAGACCCAGAGGGCTAATGCACAAGTACAAAGACTTCCTGCAACAATTCGGTTGTCTCCTCACTCCTTCATTGCAGGTGCATTCTCCAGGTGCCGGCTGGCTTAGGGCCTCAAGCAGCCACTCCTTGGTAGGCCTACTTGTTTCTGAAGGAGATGCAAATGGTCACTTCTACCTGACTCAAGTCAACAAAGCAGGTCAGTCAGTGCAGTTTCACGGGGCCGAAACTGAAGGGGGAAAGCTCGGTGGTGGATGGTAGGAGGGCGACTTTTCCACCTCGCTTCACTGCTGCACAGCTTATCCCATATAGTCACTATGACAACTGAGCCCAGCCTTTCAACCCCTCCACCCAGACCAACTGCTGTCCCTGCTACTACAGCGTTTCTAGTGATAATTTTATAACAGCATTAAAAGTGTTAACAGCAAGGTGAGAGTTTGAAGGGTTTAAATCACAGCTCACTCAAGACCAAGTGATCATCAGGCATCACTTAAAAGGGAAACAGCGTTAACAACGCAGGTTGAGCCACGCATGCTGTATCAACACAAGCGGAACAACACTTGCCTTAACCACGCATATGCCTTAACCACGCATATGCTTGGCTATGGCAGTCTGTGGTCTAGATGCAGAGCGGATGGGTGGGGAGAGGAACAGGAAGGATCGGGAGAGGAAGGACCAGAATACGGCTTGATCAGTGGGGTTGGGGACGGGTTTTGGAGGAGCTCGTTTTTAGGTCTGGAAGTCAGGTTTTAGGGCTCAGGGTGGGGGGGAAGGGGCAATCTTCAATGATGGAAGTCAGTTCTAGAGTTCAGGGTGGGGTTTTATTTGGTAGGGGGCTGAGTTTTAGGGCTCAGGGTGGAGAGTCTGGGTCATTTTTAGGGCTGGGTAGATTGCAGGGCTGAGGCATCAGATTTTAGGGCTCAGGGTGGGGGAGCTGGGGTGTGATCTGAACCACGCATATGCCTTTACCAATCATGCCTTTCCAACGAATTTCATTGTAAAGGAATACTTGATAAAGGCATGCGTGGTAAAGACGCAGTTGTGGTTCAGACCACGTTGTTTAGGCATGCGTGGTTAGGGCATGCATTGTTGCAACCCACTTAAAAAGATTCAAGAGAAGCTGCTGGCATGAAAGAACCCCATTTTGGACTAAGCCATCTGCATTACCAATAATATGGAAGCCTCAGTGGAGGATGCTATACAACAGAAAGTTTTTTTTGTTCAATGTGTCCGTGTTGGCACAATCACTGGTACAACCACACAAGCATCTTTACAGCCAATTTATGTCAAACAACTATCTTCCGACATCGGCCAAATATTATGTGTTATATGTGCGGATCATCGTCTCATGTGTCTTTGGCGAAAAACTGTCCAGTGTACCAACAAAAGGTGTGGCAAAATGGGTCCTTTTTACAGAGTGTGTAGGGAAGTAAGGTGGGGCATGGTGAGATGTGTTGTGAGCGAGGAAGAGCAGCAGTGGCGGCTTCTCCGCAATGGCGGAGAAGCATCGTCCTACTGCCTGGTGCAGAGCCAGCAAATGAAAAATAAAACGATGCTCTAGCATCGTTTTATTTTTTGTTTGCTAGCTGGTGGATGGAGGGGCGGGGCATGGAAGGTTGGAAGAGAAGTGCTTGTGCACTCCCTAAGTGCTCATGTGTGTTTGGCCGGCCGCCTCAGGCCGACCAAAACACTCATGCGTACTTAGGTTTCCCCAGCCTGGCTGCATTCAGCAGCGGGGCTGGAGAAACCTCCACAGACTCCCTGGTCTGAGCAGGGCATCTTTTCAGCCCGCTCAAACCAATCCCCGCACTGCTCTGCAGCACAGGGATTGGTTGGGAGTCTGTCCCAGAACCTGCTGGGACCCAGGAAGAAGAGGAGAGGTGGTGTGACACTGGAGGCGGCCAGGGGCTGAAGGTAAGTTTTAAAAATTATTATTAACCCATCACCCTCCGCTCCCCTGCGCTCGCTCTCCCACACGCCGTGCTCGCTCTACCCCCCATTCTCACCCCACCTGCCTCACCACCCTTTGTTAGTGGCGGCCGCCACTGAAAGGGAGAGTAAGGAAGTGAAAGTAATGAAGGACTAAGCAGGAAGGATGATGAACATGCCTTAGATATAAATTGTGACACATCAATGGAGACTATGAGAAGTGCTAGTATTACATATCAAGCACAGTGTATTGACTTTTGTTGAATTACAAGGGGCGTACACAATCTTCACAATATTCTGGTTTTGCTTCAGCATAATGATTGCTCATAAGATACGGTGAACGTTATTGTAGATTACGTTTGAACATCATTCACATAGCATGATCATGTTTCCATTGGCACTTTATAACATTTTCCACTACTTTTTAGTATCGGCGAAGTACCGAAACTTGAGTAGCCAGTTGAACCCATTCAGTTACTGTATGAGCATTTTGTGGTCAATTTAATCCAAACGAGGAATGTTGTGCCAACTTTAAGAGTTAACGGTGGAATTGAGGTGAATGGGTTTGTGACATGTGGTATCATTATATTGCAGTATGTTTGTGCCTTCTTAAGAACTGTTCATTGCATGTAAATAGGCGTTTTATGTTTTAGGAGTCTCCATGAAGAAGGACCACGGGGTCCAAAACGCATTGGGCAGATGAAATGGAGCTTACCTTATAAAGGGCAGGAGAAACATTGGGGCAGATTTACAAGAAAGTGACGCATCTGTAAAGATGCGTCACTTTCCCTGCGCCACCATTAGAAACCCTTGCGCCACTATGGATGCGCCGTATTTACAATACGTCGTACTATGGTGCAAGGATTGACAGATGCGTCAGAAATTCTGACACATCTGTTGATGCAAAAGTCACGCATTGCTGGAGTCATGTCACAAGCACCACGCCACTCCAGCAAGGCAGGAGGAGGCCTATCCTCATTGTGCTGCGTCACTCCTTACGCCTGCTTCAAGCAGGCATAAGAATTTGACGCAGTGACGTCCTAGAAGTGGCGCAGTGAAATCTTGTAGATTTCACTGCGTCACTTCTACAAGGCTTTTTTGCGTTGGAACGCCCACCCTGCATACATTATACCTGACGCAGGTATAATGTGACGCAGGGCTTTACAACGTGAATCATCTCCCTAGAAGCGTCACGCTGTAAATGGGCCGCATTTTCACGCTGCTGCTGCGTCACAAAAAGTGACGCAACAGCGGCACAAAAATGACGCAAGGGGCTTGTAAATCTGCCCCATTCTCTATAGGTGAGCTTTGTAAAAGCGTCCATTCAAGCTTGACATTTGTGTTTCTGCATTGACAGCAAAAGAGCTTGTTGGAATATATTTAGGTTTTTACATTTTTTTGCCATGAAAAAATAAAATAATAAATTAATTTAAGATTCAGGAACAGCGTAAGAGTGGTACACAAATAATTGTAACCTGTACCATCAGGCATTGAAGAAATAAAGTGCACCATGGGACTACTCCCAGAAGAAGGAGCAGCTATCATTCACTATGTCTTGCGTGTTTAGATGGAACACATTCAATGGTTGCATAGAAGATAATTTCAGGATTAGCATTTACCTATGAAAGTTAATCGGACTGTGCATTTGGGACTATATATATAGGCATATGTAAATTCTATACTAAGTTCATGAAAGATTGTCCAGTCTTACAGAAAGTCTGAGGGGCTTATTTACAAGCCCATTGCGCCGCCGGTGTGTACCTTTTATTGACGCACAGGCAGCCCAATGGCCTTCGCCATATTTACAAGGCCTTGTAAAGTCACCCTGCGTGCCTTTTCATGGCCTTGTAAATATGTTTCCCTTTCACGCATAACTCTGCGTCAAAGGGGCATTCCATGGGTGTTGCTATGGGTGTTCCAATGCAATATCCATGGAACTTAACACCCCCCCCAAATTTACAACATTTTGTAAACGTGTGATGCCTCAGAATCCCACGCCTCGCAAGGGGAGGCGTAAGGAGACGCAAAGTGGAGAAATACATATATTCTCCTCGTTTTTTCTCTTTCTATGCATGCTACATTCTGCAGCATGTATAGAAAGAGGAAAATGCCTTTAATGATTGTTTTTGTGCAGGAAGGTATCCCTCCCTGCACAAAAACAATCATCCCCTCAGCGCAGGCACCCTTGCAAAATGACGCAAGGGTGTCTTCGCTGGCGCACGGTTGCTGTTTGTGCACCGACGCAGGGGAGAAGGACAGGAATGCACCGTATCTTGTAGATACAGCGCTTTCCTGCCCTTTGATTTTTATGCAGTCCAGCGCAGCAGGAATGCTTGCTGTGCTGCTGTGCATCAAAATATTGTAAATGAGGCTCTTAGAGTACTATTGAAGAAAGGAGCAATGCTTTCCTGGTTGGAGGAATGTTAACAATTTTTTGGTGAGCATTAAGGAAAAGTCCCTGCATGCACCAGCATAACAGAGCAAGGTAGAGTGGTGTAAGAATTGTGTGACAGTTGATGCAAGCTTGTAAGAACTGGGTGGTGTTCTCACACAGTTGGATGGCAGAAATTAAACCACAGTATCATTTCTATCCAGGACTTTGAGGGTGATAATTCGTAGAAACTCTGTCATTGATAAATAACTTACGGCCTGTGTGTGGAGAGAGGAGAAATATAAAACTTATCTGTGTGGCAGACCCTTCCTCTTAGCAGCAGACCATCATTAACTAGCTGCCAGGTGTCAAGATTAAAAAGTCTACAGCTTGAATAGCAACACTGTCAACAATATTGATTGAATTTAACTTTAAGGTGGAATTGATCCTAGGAGGGAACCAAAGAGCTGAGTGTCTTTCACGGTTGCCACTTGAAGTTGATGACCAGTTTGATAGGAATTGTGAAACTGATGACTGTATGGGGTGTGGTGATGAGTGTACATGGTTGCACAAACTGAATAGACATTTATGGCCTGGTTCACAAAGGGCCTCCGCACTCATGGCAGACGCCCCGCAGTCATGGAGGATAGTCAGCACTCTAGTTGGAATCTCCGCAATGAGAATTCATTATGGAGAGTCCGGACCGTATGTGAAGACTTTCCCACAACTACGGGGCCTCAGCCACAAGTATGAAGGCCCTTTGTAAGTCATGTACTACGGATTTTAGGGGCAGATCTAGAGCCTTACTGATAAATTTCTTACAAATTGTCTATTGATGGTGGAAAACTTTAGCATGGTTTTCAGACTCCGTTCAGAGGGCTATGGAGCAAGGCGGGGTTACTGGGCCCATCCGAGATGGTTGAGGCCTTTTACTCCTGAGGTCCCGGGCCCACCCTACTATGGATCCTGCTCAACTGGGTCAAGCACCTCCATCTGCACATAGCACGAGCCGTCAAGGCTCCCTTAGAGTGAAGTGTAGATAGAGATTAGTGAACACGACTCATAGCTCAATGTGCATGCAGAGCACTCAATACATCAATGTCCAGAAGAAAAGAATAAAATAAATATTCTCAGTCCAATTCTACATATGCAAAGGTAAACAACATTCAAAATTCAATAACATAGCCCCCCTTGAGGTAGGCAACTTAGTAGTTGCCAGGCCACCCCCTGGGCTTTAACCGGTGTGCTGTTATTCCACATTCACATGCAGCAAGATCCAGGGAATGTAAATTACAAGGCCCTGTTCACAGGGTTTCCCCCTCTTGGACTCTGTCAGTAAGGTTTAGCCACTTAAAGTCAATTGGGGTTGTAAAAACCTAAGGCGGTACATCCCCAGGGCCTGGTAGGTCCAGTTCTCACCATACCCGCTCTAGTGGTATAAACCATAAGCAACAGTGCAGTGCAGTCCTGGCCCGTATCAGCAAAGTCGGGCTGCATACGTTCACGAGCTCTGCTCCTGGCTGGCTCTGTCTCCTGAACTGCACTTACCAACATCTTGATGATCATAGTTGCTCCAGCTCCAACCACACACAGTAAGGGCCTCATTTATGAGAAGCGTTGCATTGAAAGCAGCGATGCAACTTCTCAGTGCGCCCTCCTTGCGACATGATGGATGCGTCATATTTACTGTATGACGCATCAAGTCGCAACGAATGACAGGTAAGTCAGTATTACTGATGTATCTGTCGGTGCAAAAGTGGCGCATTGCTGGAGTTGTGTTGGAAGTGTGACGCAACTTCAGCATTGTTACTTTCATGTGGGTCAAGCCCCATGTGAAAGGGCCAGCGCCACCCTTACACCTGCCATGAGGCAGGCGTAAGATATTGACGCATTGGCGTCCTAGAAGTGGCTCCGTGAAATTTCACTGCGCCACTCCTACGACCCTTTCTTGTGGGGGAACGCCCATCCTGCATACATTATACCTGAACCAGGTATAATGTAGCGCAAGGGTTTCTGAAGTGACACATCTGCCTAGATGCGTCACTTCGTAAATATGGCACAACATGGCGCATTAGTAAGGCTGCTGCATTTTCACAAAAAGTGATGCAACGGCAGCGTAAATGTGATGCAGGCCTTCATAAATAAGGCCCTAAGTATTTTGTTTTTCCTTGCTTGGTGTGGAGGCAGTCTCCTTGCTCCAATAGGGGCTCCAATGGCATCTCCTCTGTCCTCGGTCCTCCCTGGATACAAAGCCTCCCTCGTCTTGGCTGTAGCTGAAGTTTCGGGTCACGGGCAACAACCCGGACCTCTGTCCTCAGCGCTTCAAGCGGTCCCTCCTGGCATGTGGGGTGCTTCTGACCAACCTCACTGTCGGATCAAGCTGGCCTGTTGCCATTCCTGTGGCCCCTTCTGGCATACAGGGTTGCGGCAACTTCTTGCACATGGGCAACGGCTCAAACAGTGCAGCACTGTCCCTGGTGCTAGGCGGCCCCTTCTGGCATACGGGATTGCCAAACTGCACGACACAGCACATGGGCAATGCCCTGATCGGTGCGGTACAGCTCCTCACAGCTCGCTCAGTAGCCCCATGTGTCTGGGCTGCACTCTAGATCTCGCTTCTTCCAACACATTCCTCTCCCTCATGGGCACACCGGTCTTGGCGAGCAGGCAGGTACTGGTGCTCCAGACACCAGGGCTGGTGGTGTGGGTTTCCATGAGTGATGTTCCCTCACCTAGCAGCGAGTCTAGAAGGCTAGGCCCCTAGTCCTTGTCACAGGCAGAAGTATTGCAGAGCTTTCCCTCCTTATGCAGTCTGGCTGACTGCTCAGCAGATGACAAAGTATGGGGTCTCAGACTCCCCTACTTATAGTTCTGTTCCAGATACAGCAATGTGATTTAGGTTCTAGACCTTTGAAGTTTTATGTTGGGGTTCTGGTTCTTTGATATGGACATCTCTCCCCTTCATCCTTCCTTCTGAAAGACGTATATCACAGCAGGCTGGACTCCAAAGCTGATTAACCCACGCCGTATAACCGACGTGGGCGCGGAGGCAAAGAGGCCCTAAGGAGGCGCACTGACATTGGGCCACCTAAAAGATGGTGCACTCTCAGCGCGCCTCCTGAAAGCAACTTCTGCAGGGGGTAAAGAGGGTTCAATGGACCCCCAGATGTCCCTTTGCATGTGGGTGCAGTCACTGACAGCACCCGCCTGCAATGGGATCTCTAATACCCTTTAAAAGTGCAGGTGGGTTGTCGCCTGCACAGTAAAACGGAGCGGCTGTAAAGCAGCCGCTCCGTATTTCACGTGAATGCGCAGCGCGAGTTTGCAGCTGCCCTGGGGTCAGCGCATTTCCCATAATGTGGCACATTTTCCTTCATTGTGTCGAACGCACCTTTTTAAAGGTACGCCCGGCGCAATGAAGAAAAATGCGCTGCATGTGTAATGCAGTCCCAGGACTGCTCTCTATCAATCCCTGACCAGTGGGAAAGTGCAGCGTTTCAGCAAAGTTTTGCTGCAGTGTGTCCATATGCATATGGAAATGGAATGGATAGTGTAAAAGCCCTTAGTGTACCACACCTCATGTGTCTACAGGGAAATCTCCAATTGACTTGAGGAGTGGATGCAAGGCAGTCTTGGAATTGAGGCCGTTCAGGAAGGCTCAGGACAGAATGATGAGGAATATGAACTCTCAAACTGGCTGTTTGGAGAGGTCAAAGAGGGGTGAACAGAAGGTGGTTTAAGAAGAAGCATGTGCAGCATAAACAATCTTGCAGTTCCCATGACTTTGTTCCTTAAACGCGTTGGTCTTAAGGTCAATTTGCCTTGCATATTGTATGTTTTTGTTTTTTTTTTCTTTTATTTTTTGTATACAACTCCAAAAAAAAGAAAGATAGCAAACAATAAAATCATAAATAACAAAAGATAAATATTATGAAGGAAAATACAAAGACCAAATAATACAATAATACCTATTGTCATATATACGCCATATGGACTAAAGATCTGCAAATTACAATGGAAAAAAAAGCTATAATACTAAAAGCTGTAAACATAAGATGCAAACGTAGGAATTCATGCGGAAGCCAAATAGTACAGTAATGGTTATTGCCATATGAAAACATATTAATGAGGGTTTTATACATTAATTTGAGACAGCTGCAGTGCTCCAAGCTGTAACATGGGACCAAATCTTTTCGCCTCTTGTTTTAGACTTCGGGCCCCTGGTGGCATAAATTGCTAACTCATAGTTATGGACACTCAGGAATCTGGTTAGCCACATTTGAAAACTTGGGGGATCACAGCTTTTCCATAATGCAGCAAGAATAATTCTATATACCGCGGTTCCAATAAAAAGAATAGCTTCCTCGCTGGAGTTCAAATTTAACGTACCATCATATCCTAGCATATAAATAGTGGGCGACTCGGGCAGTTTACGCCCAAAAATCACCTCCCAAAATTCCCATATCATTTTTTTTAGTAGTGTCAGCTTATTACAATAGTAAAACATATGCAATAGCGTGGCGGGTCCATAATTACACCTGGGGCATTGATCATTACTTCTTCTACCCCATAAATATAATTTAGCTGGAGTGAAGTAGAGGTTGTAAACAGTTTTATACAATTGCGATTTTAGATTAGCGGAAAGTAATAATTGTGATGACAGGGCCAAAACCTTATCAATGTCTATATCTGAGTTAACAAGCCTGTTTATCCATAGTAGTTCAGTCTGTACTATATCATCTGGTGAATTTTCGTGGAGGAACTTATAAATTGTGCCAATTCTAGAGGAGGGCCTGATGGTAGCTTCAATAAGAGAGCTTCTTATCCAGCTTATGTTAGGGAGCTGGGAATTTAGACTTGATCTTATTTGAAGGTATTTTAAATAGTCAGTCTCAGGTATATTGAACTGATTTTGAAGAGTAGTAAAGCTAGCCGTCATGTCTGTACCTAAAAAATCAAAAAGGGAAATAATTCCCGTCCCTCCCACCTGGCAGAGATAGCGTCATTTAAACTTTGCGGTAGCAAACAGGAGTGCCAGAGTGGGGTATAGCGACTTAGCCTAGAAATATTCATACATTTTGTGATTTTTTGCCAGACTTTCCATGCCCCAATAACAATTTTGAACTTAACTTTTTAAAAATAACTGGGCTCAAGTTGTCTTAAGAATAGTCCTCTAGTATTGTGACCAAGGGCTAATTCGTATACAGACGGTATATCGGACTCTTTCCTATTAGCTACTGAATTAACCATTGGGGCGAGTTGTTGTAGGAAGGCCGCCCAAAAATATAGAAGTAGCTGAGGGATTGCGAGCCCCCCTCTGTCAGGTGGGAGAGATAGATATTTGAGCGATCTCCTAATCTTGCCGTTTTGCCAGACAAATTTAGAGAACTGAGAGTCCAAAATTTTAATAAATTTGTCTTCGACTAGCAAAGGAATTGCACGAAATAAATACAATATTTTAGGAAAGATGGTCATTTAAAAAAAGTTCCCTCTCCCTATGATAGATAACTGCAAGCTATTCACTCTTGTTAGATCTTGTTTAATTGAGTTAATAAGGGGTTCATAATTAACTTTGGTAATATTTTGAACTGTAGCGGATATACGAACCCCTAAATAAGTTGCCAATTCGGTCCGTCTGACATCCACAAACTGTGTATTTGCTGTACATAATATGATAGTTTTATTTTTGTTCAGGGAGTATTCTGAATAGGCACCGAACTGCTGTTTAATTGCCTCAATCTCAGTTATGGCTATCTCAGGCTCAGGTGTTACAACTGCAACGTCATCTGCGTAGGCTTAGACTTAAGTTTCAAATAGTCCTGTAACCACTGGTTTAATTCTGATGTTCTCTAAGATTTTAAGTATCAGAGGATTGATGTAGAGGGCAAATAGAAACGGGGAGCATGGGCAGCCCTGCCTTGTTCCTCTCGAGATTTTGATAGTATTTGATTCGCATCCCATAATCTGAAGCTTAGCCCTTGGAACAAAATACATAGCCTTAATTGATTTAATAAAACTATGCCCAAAGTTATAATGCTCTAGTATAGCCCACATGAATTCCCATGACACTCTAGCAAATGCCTTCTCGGCATCTAGGAGAATCATTGACATCTGGCCGTTTGTCGTTGCAATGATATCGAATAAAGCTATTACTCTGCGAGTGTGATCGGTAGTACCCTTCCCTGGGATAAAACCGCGTTGCCATGGGGTGACCAGATGCGCAATGACCTCCTTTAGCCGATTGGCAAGTATTTTTGAGTATAGTTTTGAGTCTGAGTTAATCAATGTGATTGGTCGATAAGAAGATGGAGAATCTGTGGGTTTGCCTTTTTTGGCAATGATAATAATGTTGGTATCCTGCCAAGATGTAGGTGTGTTTCCATTCCACTGTATACCAAGAAATAGGTCTAATAACAATGGTAATATTACTTTACCTAGGACTCTATATAGCTCCAAGGGCAGCTTATCGGGGCCTGCTGCTTTCCCCGAAGCTAGTTCTGCCAGGACGAGTTCGATCTCGGTTAGTGATATTTCTTTCTCCAAATTATTTTTATTGATGTTATCTAGCCTGCTATCTGAGCAAGTTACAAAGTCGCTTAAAAATGTATTTATTTCCTTCCTGCTATATGCAATATCATTCTGATATAGGCTCTGATAGTAACGTTGAAATATATCTACTATGTCTTTTGTTTGTGTGTAATCTTGACCGTTTGACTTAATAGAAGAAATTGTGTTTTTGGAGGCCCTTTGTCTTGTTCGTAAAGGCAATTGTTTGCCGACTTTTTCTCCATTCTCATAGAGGTTTCTTTGGTGGGTTCTGAAAGTTTCCGCCGACTTCTTTGTTATTTCTTTGTTTAAGTCAGTTTTTAGAATTAAAATCTGGCGAAGCAGATTTGATCCATCTGTTTTTTGTACAAGCGATGTGGTATGCGCAGCTTCTAAACTAGCTAGTTCCCCTAACTTCTTAATGAACTCAGAGGTCTGCTGTTTCTTGATCCTGGCTACATAGCTAAGGGTTTCCCCTCTGAGTGCAGCTTTAAAACAATCCCATACAACATTTCTAGGAGCACTGTAGCGGTTGATATCGAAATAACACTGAGCCCAATTCCTAAAAAAATTAATATACTCGCTACTAACCAATAGTTTCCTATTGAAGGTCCAAACTGAGGGTTTGCTAGCAGTGCTTGTTAGATTGATGGTAAGAGCTAGGGCATTATGGTCTGAGATTAGCTTTGGATGTTTTATAATCGTTGCTGAATCAGAGATATTTCTGGTGGTAAAAATATAGTCGATTCTGCTGTATTTATTGTGAGGATTTCAAAAAAATGTATACCCCGGATCCCCTTGATGTTTGAGGGGCCATATATCGGCTAAGTTATGGCTAATAAGAAGTGAATTAATAGCTCTAAATACTCTAGGTTTTCAACTGTAATACCTATGCTTGCCTTGACTATTACAGATAGAATCAAGTGTGATATTAAAGTCTCCGACAAAGATTAGAGGACCAGGCCAGCCCGCCAGTTCCACTTCTAGGCTTTCGAACATAGATGGATCGTCTAGGTTTGAACCATAGACAGAGCAGATGGTTATCCCTAAGGCGAGCTCCACGATTACCCATCTACCATGTTGATCCAGTGCTTGGCGTATGGGCATACCTATATAGCTCTTACCTAATATGGCCACCCTCCGGATATTTGTCGTTTGGGTTGTGGTTGCCATTACGTTGTACCCCTGGATTTTGAGTAGGCTTCGCTTTGCCCAGGGTAGATGAGTTTCTTGAAGACATACAATATCAAGGGAATTTCGTTTAATTATCTCGGACAACCGCCCTCGCTTACCTCTGTCGTGTAGCCCTGCTATGTTCCAACTACATATACTTAACCTCCCCATGGAACTGAGTGGTTTGGTCCTTTGCTGATACTGACATCTATGTTTGCCCTATAGTACCGAGATGTTTTACGACTTATCTTTTTAGTTTGAATTCTTTTATATGGAGTTGTCTGCATTTTATTAATTTTGTTCCCTTTCCCGCCCAACCACCCCCTTCTTGACCCAACCACCCCCTTCTTGACCCGACCCTCCCCCCCTCCCCTGCTCCCAAAATAAGGCAACAAGACTCCATTAGAGTCTAAATGTGATGAAGGTGCATCACGCTGTCAGGTCCCAACCGGTAAGCCAGGTGAGAGAATAGAGAACTCCTTTTTTTTTTTTCCCTCCCTTTCCCTTTTTTTTCCACCTTTTTTAAATTTATTTTTTATCCCTCTTCATCCTTCTTCATAGCGGGGGGGGGGGGTTTAAACTTCTGTCTCCCCCTTTTGAATTTTTTTTTTTCCCAGTTTTCACAGTTTATTTCCCCCCCTGCTCTTTTATTACCTTCCCCCCTTTTTGACAATAACTAGAAAAGAGAAAAATTGATTCTTATGAAGTGAGGTTCTGAATCAGTAGTGCTTGTCTTAGTGGTTGTATTATCTGTCATACAAAACAACTACAAAAAATAGCTAGCTGGATGTTAACCCACACATCGCACTATTCTAGACAGATTTTCAAGAACCGCCGACCCCACATTATACTAACATATGCTTATATTACACAAACGCGCTCAGCCACACCCTGCCTTCTGTAAGGTTATTTTATGCTGTCTAGATATTCTTGCGCAGCTATCTCGGAGACAAAAATTTTTGTCTGCCCCCCATATATAACCTTGAGCCGTGCTGGGTTATTGAGGTACACTATTGCCTTCTTGTCTTGAAAGGGTTTTATAAGCTGGCGCAGCCTCCATCTTCTTTCCACAGTAGTATGGCAAAAATCCGGATGTGAAAAGTATGTAACATCTTTGGAGGTACGTTTAGCGTCAGGCCTTGCCTTCTCAAACACTGCCTGTCTGAGCAAGAAATTACCAAAGTAGACTAGAATAGCCCTCGGGTATGCTCCAGGTTTATCGGGGATTTTTTGAGTGAGAGGCATACGATGTGCTCGTTGGACTTCAATGTCCCAGTTCCAGTTAGAGAGCTCCGGCAAAGAGTCTTGGAAGATGTTAACCATAAATGAACGGATGTCCTCCCCCTCAGATTTCTCGGGTATCCCTAGTATGCGCAAGTTGTTCCTGCGCTGACGATTTTCAAAGTCCTCCAATTTCCATCTGATGTCCCCTATCTGTAACTCATTTGACTCCACTCGCTCTTGGATTGCAGCAACTTCGACTTCATTAGCCAGGGTTCTGGACTCCATCTCGGTCAGTCGATCCCCAAAAGAGCTGCACGTTTTGACCAGTTTCCTCACCACACCTTGTACCTTACGAAGAGCTGCTTGTGCCCTGCGCCCATCCTGTGAAGTCTCTTCGCGGTGTGAGGCTATCGCCTGTAAGACAGTGTCTATAGATGCAGGCGCTGGGGTGTTTGGGGCAATTGAGATTGTTGGAGTTAGCTGCTCGGTGTGAGTATGGTCCCAGTGTAGAGCCGTCCCATGAGATTTATTACCCACTTGTTGAGGATTTTTTGCTTTAGTTTGACAGTAAGAGGCTCTGCTCCTGCGTCTGTTGCGCTATCGGATTCATCAGACAGATATGAGGCTGATGTGTCACCCCACGCAGCCCCCAGTTCTGCTTCATCAGAAAAAGAAAAAAAATCGCTGGCGTCTTTCTTGAGGTCAGTGTGGGTTATGTGGATAGTGCTGGCAGCGCTGGCAGTGCTGATTTTATTTTTTGAGTATTAATGCCAATTGGACTTGTATATAATGCTTTTTATCAGTTTAAACCTGCTTAGTTTTAATGTTCTGTTGCGACAGGAGGGCCTTGTATGTAGCTAATAAATATCACCCTTCAACTCTGTCAAGGGTTTTCCTGCTATTCGAACTTCACACAGGCTTTTACAAATGAACAGGAAATGAGGGTCTGGATTCCTTGTGCTATTGGTAATTATGCATCTTGATGCTCCCCAAAATTGTTTATTCAAATTGTACATCCTTATTATCCACACAGGGGCATATTTACAAGGTGTTAACGCCACCAGAACGTCACTTTTCGCGATGTTCTGGTGGCATTAAGGGGCATATCAGCATGGGCCGGCGATAATTATTGCTCAGTGCTCTTAGCGTGAGGATAATTATCGCTGGCCAACTCTCAATTTTATCGCAGAGATAGCGTGCTATTAGCAACGCTTATCTCCAAAGCGATAAAATTCAGAGCGCAAGCTGCCAATTGTGAGATTATCGCTGGAAATACAGCGATAATCCCACAAGGTTTGGTAATAGCTTGCTGATAGGGATAGACATACTTAGCCATGATATCCACCTTACATAGGATATCATGGCTAAGTCAGAAAAATACCAGACGTAAAAAAGCAGCGTTAACCGCGGTTAGCGCTGCTTCTTTTATCGCTAACAGGGTTAGCGATATCCTTAATAATAGGAGAAATGTCGCTTAGTGACATTTCTGCTAGTATTTTACTCTGGAACGCCCCCTTTGCATCTCATTAGAGATACAAGGGGAAGCGTAGAGTAAAAGGGTGCTAACATGCAAATTTGCGTGTTAGCACCCTGTTGCTGATAGGGCGCTAGTTTTATCTCTGCTTTTTTGTCTTTTAAAGCCCTTGCTGATATGCCCCTAAGTCCTTCGCCTTATTTACAAGGCGATGTTAAGCCATTTAACGTGGCTCAGCGCCGCCTTGTGAATAAGGCCCCTTTTCATGCTTCACTTATCATGAAAGGGGCAGGCAATGAGTGATGCAGTGGGCGATCCGCCGCAAAACCCATTGCTTTTTGATGCTGCCCCATATTTGCAAGGTATGGGGCAGCACTAAAAATAAGACCATAAAGTACCTGTTCTTAAACAGGCGATCCGAGGAGAAATGTTTTATTTCTCCTCGTATATTGCTCTTTCCAACTGTGCTGCCTTCTGCAACACACATGGCTAGAGCAAATTGCCCGTAAAGAGTGTTTATTTGTGGAAGGTGTCCCTTCCTGCACATAAACAATCGCCCTTGAAGCACAGGCACCCTAGCTAAATGGTGCCAGGGTGCCTGCGCTAGCGCTAGGCAGCTTTTTTAGCCTCAGCGCTAGGGGTAATGCAGGGGTGCGTCGCATTTTTGTCCCTGCATTTTAAAATTGACTGAGCGCAGCGTTAGCAATTTTGGAGTAAGACCGCGCTCCACCTGTTTATTTTAAATATGCCCCACTATCTTTAGAAACCAGGGAGCATATTATCAAGCACAGCGTTAAATTTATCGCCGCTTTAGCGGCAGAAAATTGCTGCTAAACCTGCGATAATGGGCTCGATAATATGCCCGTGAGAATTCCAATAGAAGCCCATGTTGACACCAGAACATGGGCTTCTATTGGAATTCTCAAAGGCATATTATCAAGCCCATTATTGCCGCTTTAGCGCCGTTTCTTGATAATATGCCCCCAGGCATCCTTCTTTTGGTAATGACAACCGGACCAAATATAAAAATAAAGTCAGTAAGGAATGCACGTATTGGCTGAACTTGTTCTTGTCAAACTACCTATCCACCGAGAACCCTTCCTCTGAAAAGGGACACTATTAGCGGATTAAACCTGAAAGCATATTTGTGAAGAAACGCTTTACCTCCTCGCATTCACTGAGGAGATGAGCTTCACTGCAAACAGAACCAAGGCAAATTACATAGGAAAATTGATTGTTAGACAGCTTCATTATTATAAAAGGGAGGGAATGTGATTAGGAGCAAACCCAAATGGCGCAAGCAAAGCAAATCGTGTATAATAAATTGTTCTTCTATCTTGTATCTGTTGTTTACAATGCACTGTGGTCTCTCATGGATAAAGGGAGAATCGAACCCCGGTCTCCTCAAGCCATAGGGGATCACGCCCATGGCCTGATATGTATTGTGCGCATCTCAAAGTCTGATTCAGAAATATGTCACTTTAGAATGAATGAGTAGCTACATTGAAGGGATATCGATTGGAGACTTCAATCTGCTAATTTTTAAGTATTATATGCTACTCTGGCACATGATTACATATCAAGCACACCAGGGCTGACTTTAGCGCTGGTGCCACCCCGTACGACAATCTTTGTTGGCACCCCCCCAGTGACCTGCTTCACAAAGGATCCCTTCACTACCATCCTTCAAGGGTGCCCCTCAGGTCTCCATAGCCCCTCTCTGAAATGTATTTAGGGGCAGATTTACAAGGAAGTGAAGCAGCGCAGCAACGCAAGCCCTTTGGCTGCGCCACGCTGCAGCACTTCCAAAGCACAGGAATGTGACATATTTACAATAATATGTTGCATTCCTGTGCTCTCCCCTGCGCTGGCGCTCAAACTGCTGCCATGTACCGGCGCAGGCACCCTTGCACCATGGTGCAAGGATGCCTGCGTCATGGGGAGATTGTTTTTATGCAAGAAGGCGCACCTTCCTGCACAAAAACAATCACTACCGGCATTTTCCTCTTTCAATGCGTGCTGGAGAAAGCAGCACGCATTGAAAGAGGAAACAAGCATTGGCATAGCCAATAGGTCTCACTTTTGGGACATTATAAGTATTTAGTTCTGCAGCACAATATCTTGGTGCAATAACATTAACTGTTGCATGGCTAAAAACTTATAAGGTCCCAAAGGCGAGACCTATTGGCTATGCCAATGCTTGTTTTTAGCGGCCTGGCATGCAGTTTTAAATGTAGGCTGGTAAGAAAGGTGCCAACCCGAGGGGCAAGGTCTAGAGAGAAATAAGATAGGAAGAGAGGTGAGTTATAATAAGATAGCACAAATAGAAAGGTGAAGCACAGAATGACAGGTCAGGTAAACAAAGTAGCGAGGCAGAGAGGCAGGTAGAGCCAGTGGGATGAAAAATAGAAAGATATGAGAAGTAGAGAGAAAAGAGGTGCAGATGAGGTAGAGAGGTGAGGCTAATACAGAGGAAGGGCGAGGGAGAAGTAGAGAATGGTGAAATAGGGAGAGAGAGACAGAGGTAAGACAGATGTATTAAATGAGAGAGACATTGGAAGCAGAGAGAATGAACTGAAACAGTGAAGGAGATAGAAAGAGAGATGAAAGCAAAGGGAGTGATAGGTGGAGTGGAAGAGGTAGAGAGAGCATTGTAGAGAGAAAGAAAAAAAATAATGGGAAAGGTGAGGGAAAGAGGACATCAATAAAAAGAGAGACATAGAAGGCCAATAGGTGAGCTAAATTGAGAGGTTGGCAAAACGAAAGTGAAAACCAAGGAGAAACCCCACCCCACAGTAACTCTCTGTGTGCATGGATTTCCAAAGAATCCCTCCAGTTTCCAGGAGTTACATAAGATGTTTGCATATGTGGGCAAAGAAGTGGGAGGATACACGGCTGGATATGACGTACTACAAACGGGCAGCGGTACGCAGGCAGGGAGGTGTCAGAATCAGAAAAAAACAATATGCAGTGAACAATCACTACCGGCATTTTCCTCTTTCAATGCGTGCTGGAGAAAGCAGCACGCATTGAAAGAGGAAACAAGCATTGGCATAGCCAATAGGTCTCACTTTTGGGACATTATAAGTATTTAGTTCTGCAGCACAACAGCTTGCGGTTATAAATATATTTAAACAGACCAAGAATGCAGCCTGGCTCACGCACAGACCTGTTTAGAATAACTTTCACGAATATGTCTAGCGCCCCAGATACTCACGGTTTACTTGCGCTTGTTCGACGCTAGGAGAAAGGGCGTGTGTGCTGCGACTTCTGAAATCTCAGTGGCAGTATTTAAAAAACAAAAACAAAACATAACACGCAATACAGGACTTATGAAGGATTGTTTCCTGGAATCAAATTGGCAATCTCTGAACAAGGAAATAAACGAGCAGCACGTGTGTTAAACAAGGAACAAACATTGAGCAAGAATCTGCACAGAGCGTGCGATAAATGACAAAACCCGGAGTGGAGTTTCAGAAGTAACTGTTATTGCAGAGAAGTGCAAACATGCGAATGCGAACGGCCTAAGCACGCCGTACCTGCTGTGTCTTGAAAAGTGAAGTAAAACAAATCATTGCGTGTGACAAGGATGGAGGCGTGGGAGAACAAAGGAAACAATGAATGAGTGAATAGAAATAATGAATGAGCATGAAAGGGAGTGTATTTAGGAACGCTAACAAGCGAGGGGTCCTTCTTTAAAAAGAAGCAACAATGAAAGGGCTACAACTGGGGTGAGGTACTGGGCTAGTGACAAAAAGGGGTGGAGAATGGGCGGGTGAAGCAGCAATGCAGGAGGGCGTTGGAGTGAAAACCGCAACGAAAAGCAAAACCGAGGGGAGGAGAGGGATTTCGAGCCCAAGCAAAACAATAAAGATAGAGGGGGAAGCAACAGTGCAGTTCAAGAGGGAGAGACGTAGTGCAAACGCGTGCATTCTTGTGGAGTGCTACAAGTTAAAGAAACAAGAAAGCAGGCATAGAGGGCATGAAAGCACTGCAAGCCTCGTGTAAATCCTCCATAACACAGTGAGAGAGCCGTGCGGCCGTGAAAGTGACGCGCCCGTGCGACCGGAACACTAACAAGCTAGGGGGTCCTTCTTTAAAAAGAAGCAACAATCACAGGGCTACAACAGGGGTGAGGTTCTGGGCTAGTAATGGCATATTTATAAGGTGCAAAACAATAAAGATTGAGGGGGAGGCAACAGTGCAGTTCAAGAGGGAGAGTCGTAGTGCAAACGTGTGCACTCTTGTGGAGTGCTACAAGTTAAAGGAACAAGAAAGTAGGTATACAGGGCATTCAAGCACTGCAAGCCTCGGGTAAATCCTCAAGAAGCAACAATCACAGGGCTATAACAGGGGTGAGGTACTGGGCTAACAATGGCATATTTATAAGGTACTGCGGAACGTACTGGCAATGCGTGTGCGAGTTTTGGGAGAGGCATTGGTGCGCGTGGTGTGCGCGCGTGACGGGAAAAGTGAAAGCAGGCTGGCGAGTGGTGTGCGATGTGCGTGCACCATGACGAGAGAGGAAATCCAGATGGTGCCTCTGCTCGTCATTGTGCGCGTAACCGCACGCACTATGCCACCCGAAAAGCTGTGGTTGGACTTTTGAAAGCCCACTCACTAAATGTCTCGCCAGTGCAGCGCATGCGCTGGCTCAGGCGAGACCTAAAAAACAAGGAGAAATGAAAACATTTCTCCTCATTGCGCCTCGCTATGCCATCCCTAGGGTGGCGTAGCATTCAGACGCATTTCCAGATTTACGATTCCTCGCAAATCTGGAAATGTGTCTTGTTCCATGGGTGTTGCGTGGGAACTTCCACAGCAACACCCATGGAATGCCCCTTTCACGCAGAGGTGCTGCATGTAAAGGGGCCATATTTCCAAGGACAGGAAAAGCCACGCAGGGTGGCTTTTCCTGTCCTTGTAAATATGGACCAGTAACATGCGCCACCAGTACATCATGCCACAAAAAGTGGCGTACTGGTGGCACAGGGGGCTTGTAAATCTGCCCCTTAGTTTTTTTCATAGCGCTACTCAAACCAATGTATGGTGTCAGAGCACTTTACATCACACACACATCATACACAAACAGTCAGTCATACATGTGTGTAAATCAATGTATAGGAAATGTTGCATAAAACAATGAGGACTACAAGGTGTAGGAGTCACATGTCATCCACACTTGTAAGCAGAATATTTTAAGAGTCCTTGGTCTGGAGAAGTAGAAACTCAGGGGCTTATTTACAAGCCCATTGCCCTGCCGGTGCGTCACTTTTTTTGATGCACCGGAAGCGCAGTGTGCCTGCCCATATTAACAAGGCCACGTAAAGTCACCCTGTGTGACTTTTCACCGCCTTGTAAATATGGGCCCCTTTCACAAATTACTCTGCATAAAAGGGGCATTTTGTGGGTGGTCCTGTGGGTTCTCCCAAGCAACATCCATGGAACCTAAAACATTTACAAAGTGTCGTAAACCTGCAAATGCGTCAGACTCCTACTCCTTCCCAGGGGAGGTGTAGGCATTGTGCAACAAGGAGAAATACTTTTATTTCTCCACGTTCTTTGCTCCTCCTGTGTGTGCTGCATTCTGCAGCACGCATAGAAGGAGCAAAACGTCATGAATGATTGTTTTTGTGCAGGAAGGTTTCCCTTCCTGTACAACAACAATCATCTCTGCAACGCAGGCACCCTTGCACCATGGCGGAAAATTGTCTGTGTTGGCGTACGGCTAATGTTTGTGCGCCAGTGCAGGGGAGAAGGACAGGAATGCGCTGTATCTTGTAGATACAGAGCATTCCTGCCCTTTTATTTTGATGCACAGCAGCTCACCAAGAAGGCTTGCTGTACTGCTGTGCATCAAAATATAGTGAATGAGGCCCTCTGGTTTTAAAACATAACACAGAGTTTGGTGTTGCTTTTACTATTAAGGATTCATTTCTACCCAAATGAACCGCCTTTAGCAACTTTATGATAGACTGGGGAAAAACAATAAGGTTCTAACTGGTACTTTTGCGATTCCTTAATTGCGATTTTTAAGGAATCGCAATTAAGGAATTGCAAAAGCCTATGCATGTAGGAATCGCTATAAAAATTCCTTAATTGCGACTCGCAAATTGCGAGTCGCAATTAAGGAATGCCGTCCCATTCATGGAGGCCCATAGGAATGAATTGGAGATTGCATGAGCAATTTGCGAGTACCAGTAGGTACTCGCAAATTGCTCATGCAATTTGAAGGGTGCAAGGGTGTCAAAATTACACCCTATTGCACCCCTGAAATTGATCTGTGCACATATGTTGCACACACACATGCTCTAAGGGCATGTGTGTGCGCAACATGAAACATTTTTCAAAGGTTTTGCAAATTACCATGAAGTTCAACTTCATGGTAATTTGCTCCCCCTATTAGCAAAATCGCTAATTTTTTAACTTTAAAGCATTGCATTTAAGGAATCTCAATTTGGGATTCCTTAAATGCAATCACAATTTAAGGAATCGCAATTTAGAGATTCCTTAAATTGCGATTTTTGCATTTGGGATGATGCATCCCAAATGCAAAAAAAACGGTCGCAAAGGGGCAGATTCTGAGAATCTGCCCGTTTGCGACCGGTTTTTACATTGATGCATGTGCCTATAAATCTATGGTGTGCATTTTTCATGCTGCCCTTCGATGCCAGTTTATTGCTCACTGAGCTATATTAGGTTTGTAACTTATGAACTTATGAGATAGGCACATAAAATGTAATTCTATATTATACACATCACAGGCACTTTGCAACAGGCACATGAACCCTCTGCACTTCTTTATGATGAGTCAAAACTGCTACTAGACAGAAATCAGGATCTCTCTTGCAGGTGCATTAATCACCAGAGTTATCTTGACATGTTTATTATTATAGCCTGAACATTGCTGGGCATACAAGTAACTCTGAAGAAAGTGCTTTTAAACCCATACGATATTTCAGAATGCAGCGCCCCCTGAGCTCCACGCCAGGTGCGGCGGCACTGGTCGCACCAGCCTAAACCCGGTCCTGAAGCACACGGTCACAGTCTGTGCTGGGGGCGCACATTCCTTGAGTAAGCCTACTTTAGACCATGACTTTGAGTATACAAGCATTGGCATAACCAATAGGTCTCGCCTTTGGGACCTTATAAGTGTTTAGCCATGCAACACTTGATGTTGTTGCACCAAGGATATTGTACTGGATAACTAAACACTTATGAGGCTCCAAAAGGGAGACCTATTGGCTATGACAATGCTTCTTTTTTTTTTAAAGGACAAGCAGTGCTATCAGGCACCGGCTGCCACTTAGTCCACCGCATCCCACGTAGATGCTGCAGCCATCTTTGAGAGAGATAGAGAGGTAAAGGGGTAGAGAGAGGTAGAGAGAGAGGTAGAGAGGTAGAGGAAGAGAGAGGTAGAGAGGTAGAGAGAGGTAGAGTTAGAGGTAGAGAGAGGTGGAGGTAGAGAGGTAGAGAGAGAGAGGTAGAGAGAGGGGTAGAGAGGTAGAGAGGTAGAGAGGTGGAGAGAGGTGGAGAGAGGTGTAGAGAGGTAGAGAGAGGTAGAGAGGTGGAGAGAGGTGGAGCGAGGTAGAGAGAAGTAGAGAGAGGTAGAGAGGTAGAGAGAGGTAGAGAGAGGTAGAGGTAGAGAGAGAGGTAGAGATGTAGAGAGAGGTAGATGTAGAGAGGTAGAGAGAGAGGTAGAGAGGTAGAGAGAGGTAGAGGTAGAGAGAGGTAGAGGTAGAGAGGTAGAGAGAGGTAGAAAGAGAGAGAGGTAGAGAGAGCGGTAGAGAGGTAGAGAGGTGAAGAGAGGTGGAGAGAGGTAGAGAGAGGTAGAGAGAGGTAGAGGTAGATAGGTAGAGAGGTAGGGAGAGGTAGAGAGGTGTCGAGGTGTAGAGAGAGAGGTAGAGAGAGGTAGAGAGGTAGAGAGAGGTAGAGAGAGAGAGGTAGAGAGGTAGAGAGCGAGGTAGAGAGAGAGGTAGAGAGGTAAGACAGAGAGGTAGAGAGGTAGAGAGAAGTAGAGAGGTAGAGAGAGAGAGATGTAGAGAGAAAGAGGGAGAGGTAGAGAGGTAGAGAGAGAGGTAGAGTGAGAGAGGTAGAGAGAGAAAGGTAGAGAGGTAGAGGGAGAGGTAGAGAGAGGTAGAGAGAGGTAGAGAGGTAGTGAGAGGTAGAGGGAGGTAGAGAGGTGTCAAGGTAGAGAGGAGTCAAGGTGTAGAGAGAGAGGTAGAGAGAGGTAGAGAGAGGTAGAAAGGTAGGTAGAGAGTGGTAGAGAGAGGTAGACAGAGGTAGAGAGGTAGAGAGAGAGGTAGAGAGGCAGAGAGTGAGGTAGAGAGAGAGGTAGAGAGGTAGAGACAGAGAGGTAGAGAGAGGTAGAGTGGTAGAGAGAGAGAGAGAGGAAGAGAGGTAGAGAGAGAGGTAGAGAGGTAGAGTGAGAGAGGTAGAGAGAGAGGTAGAGAGAGAGGTAGAGAAGTAGAGGGAGAGAGGGAGAGAGAGAGAGAGGTAGAGAGAGGTAGAGAGATAGAGAGGTAGAGAGAGGTAGAGAGAGGTAGAGAGCGGTAGAGAGATAGAGAGGTAAAGAGGTAGAGAGGTAGAGAGGTAGAAAGAGGTAGAGACAGAGAGGTAGAGAGGTAGAAAGAGGTAGAGAGGTAGAGACAGAGAGGTAGAGAGAGAGGTAGAGAGGTAAAGATAGAGAGCTAGAGAGGTAGAGAGAGAGAGATAGAGAGATAGAGGTAGAGAGGTAGAGAGAGGTAGAGAGGTAGAGAGAGGTAGAGAGAGGTAGAGAGAGGCAGAGAGAGGTAGAAAGGTAGGTAGAGAGTGGTAGAGAGACGTAGACACAGGTAGAGAGGTAGAGAGAGAGGTAGAGAGGTAGAGAGTGAGGTAGAGAGAGAGGTAGAGAGGTGTCAAGGTAGAGAGGAGTCAAGGTGTAGAGAGAGAGGTAGAGAGAGAGGTAGAGAGAGGTAGAGAGAGGTAGAAAGGTAGGTAGAGAGTGGTAGAGAGACGTAGACAGAGGTAGAGAGGTAGAGAGGTAGAGATAGAGAGGTAGAGAGGTAGAGAGTGAGGTAGAGAGAGAGGTAGAGAGGTAGAGAGAGGTAGAGTGGTAGAGAGAGAGAGAGAGAGGTAGAGAGGTAGAGAGAGGTAGAGTGGTAGAGAGAGAGAGAGAGAGGTAGAGAGGTAGAGAGAGAGGTAGAGAGAGAGAGGTAGAGAGAGAGAGGTAGAGCGGTAGAGAGAGAGGTAGAGAAGTAGAGGGAGAGAGGTAGAGAGAGAGAGGTAGAGAGATAGAGAGGTAGAGAGAGGTAGAGAGAGGTAGAGAGAGATAGAGAGCGGTAGAGAGAAAGAGAGGTAAAGAGGTAGAGAGGTAGAGAGGTAGAAAGAGGTAGAGACAGAGAGGTAGAGAGAGGTAGAGAGGTAGAGACAGAGAGGTAGAGAGAGAGGTAGAGAGGTAAAGATAGAGAGCTAGAGAGGTAGAGAGAGAGAGAGAGGTAGAGAGATAGAGAGATAGAGGTAGAGAGGTAGAGAGAGGTAGAGCGGTAGAGAGGTAGAGAGGTAGAGAGAGGTAGAGAGAGGTAGAGAGGAGAGAGATTAAATGGGGGAGGGAGAGAGAAAGAAGGGGAGAGAGAGTGAATGAAGGGGATAGAAATAGAAAGAGAGAAACGGGGAGGGGAGAGAGAGAAAATGAAGGGGGAAAAGAGAGAGAGAGAGGAGAGAGAATAAAGGAGAGAGAGAATTAGAGAGGGGAGAGAGAGAGAAAGAGAGATAGAAAAAGAGAGTGGACAAAGCTAAAACATTTTAAAGCACACGCTTGTTGTGTTTGCAACCACAAGATGCTGGAACGCTGACAAATGATATCATTTAAGACAGATGCCTGCCTCTGGGAGCCATTTCATGTCTTCCTGTTTCAGCCTCTCGTTTCAGGAACATTTGTAATTGCCACAGGATCTGTACCTGTGTAGTGTTTTAACCCCTCAACCACAATGGCAAGAGCTGGATTTCACTGAACATGTGCTGCGTTCAAACAATTTGCAATACAAATACACCCGCATACGTGCCTGTGTATGCATTTGTGGACGTATAGAAATATCAGCGTATGCATAATGAGATCCATGCACAGCAACGAGCATGGTTAAGATTTAGATAGCCGAGGTTGGTTGCAATTTTAGTTCACTCTGGATGTAAGGATATTACAAGCAAATGGTGGAAAGCGTAATTGAGGCAAAACGAGTATAAAAAAAAAAGACGACAATTTGCGGGTTTTTAGATAAAAATACACTGCTGGAACTGCAATCGTGTGTTTGCTGGCCCGGGAGTGGTGTGTACGTGTATGCGCGCGCGCAGTCTGCTCTTTTTCAAAGCACATACTCCTGCTTGTGGCGCGCCGCTGTGCGCTCCCGCAAGGTGTATGCCGCCACAAGCACGAGTATGTGCTTCGAAAAAGAGCTGAACGACGGCTAAAGGTCCTCCTATGCAACGCATGCGCTCTGCGTAGGCGAGACCTTGAAATGAAAAAAGCAATGTCTCCAGCACAGGGGGAATCTCGGAGTTCACGTCACTGCTTAGATTTACGCATCCGCCCCTTACTTAGGTTCGGGAATGTACATCAGTACTCTACAGTCCCTATATCATATCAGGGGTAGAGTTTGGGGACTGCTATAAATGGCGCATTTCTGTAGGCTGACCAGACGTCCCGGTTTTCCCTGGACTCTCCTGGTTTTCGGTGGACTGTCCCAGTGTACCGACACATTTCTTCACTTTGAATAAATGTCCTGTTTTTTGGGAAAAGGTCAGGTTATTGCAACTGTGAGGAACACTGGAGGTATGCTCTCCTTACAGGGGCACCTCAGAAGACTGAAAAAATTAGGCAATTTTTCTGTTTCCATCAGGCAGATCAGGAGGAGTTGGCTGCATGTTCACAGCAGAAGGGAGAGAGGGTGGAGAGTAGGGCAGGGGGGAATAGGGTGGAGGTTGTCCAATCCTGCCATTGACAATGTTAAATAAATTTAGCCTTGTAAATGTATGCTTGTGTGTGCGTGTGCACGTGAGTGTGTGAGGAAGGCACATGTGCACATATACGTTTGCAAGTCTTTTATATGTATAAAGCCACAAATTTACAAGGCTATGCAAAAACCGGGACAGGCAAAGATATAGGAGTAAGACTAAAGGCTTTAGTCCTACTTTTATTTCTGGAGTGTCCCGGTTTTTGATTCTCAAAATCTGGCCCCCCACATTTCAGTCCCCTGCCTCCATTGCTCGTTCTTCTGCTCTTGCCCAGGACTGCCACAGGGAAAAGTGAGATGCCCTGCACATGTACAAGCGTCTTGGGCCGGCCAAACAGTCATGCGCACTTAGCATGTTCTCCACCTGGCTGTATTGCACAGCCTGGTTGGAGAACATGCACAGGCTCCCGCTGCCTTCCTGATCGCCGAACCACGGTGCTCAGACCAATTGCGACGCTGCCGTCACGCTGGTGACAGCAGCGTCATGATTGACTACGGGAGTCTGGGAACCTGTGTGCTTCATGCTTCCTGCTTCTCGAGTCAGTCGACAGACGAGGACCGAGTGGCGGTGGCCGGCCTGCAGGTAAGTGATTTAAATTTGTTTTTATTTTTCATCCGCCACCCCCTTTAAGTAGCAGCCGCGACTGGTATCTTTCCACTGCCAATGTGATAAAACTCTTCCTTTTTGGCGTGCTCAGCAGTATTTGAGCCTTAGGAATCTCTCTCTCTCAAGCAGGGATATTAAAATCAAAAGTGATGGGACATTTGAGGATAATTAGTTCTCCTTTGTCCCTTTAATCAACATGTTTCTGTCCTACTAAAGCCCATACTGGGTCCAAAGCTTTCTGCAGGATCATGAACACTTTAATTCCCTTCACTCACATTTGCACATACATTCACTCAACAAACAAGCATTGGTAAAGCAAGGAGGGAGGTGGGTGTAAGGGTACATTGTTTTAATAGTGAAATGTGATAAAGCTCCCTGCTTTAGTTATGATTCCCAATCCATTTCTAGCCCTTTTGAGTGTGGCTAAAAGAGCATTGTCTTTCTTAAACCCTTTATTTTATGCTATTACAATCATATCAGTTATATGGTCTGCAGTTCAGACAGAAAGTAGTACTTTCTTTAGTCACAGGCCTGCTATTAAAAAATATTTTTGATGACATTTTCGAAGGGGGATGGGCCTTACAGAGCCTTCCCATTTGCGAATGGTTACCACTACCTTTTAGTAGTCAGTAAAAAAGTAATGTTTCGCGACATAATTCTATTGCAAAAAACGAATACATACCCCTGCCATTCGGTCGTTGGAACGGACGCCCTATACACAACACTTCCAAATACTGAATCACCAACCCAAACTGCAATTTGGTAACAAGTTACCGATTTGGAATTTAGCATTTATACATTACTAAATGCTTTTTGCTGTCGCAAACAACTCCATTTTGCGATTCGTCCCGTTTACGACAGCAAAAAAAATATTTGTACTTGGTATCAAAGGCGAGGCCTATCGGCTTTACGATCACTTGTTTCTAAAATACACTATGGGGGGCATTTTCCTTGCTTGCATTAGTGAAATTCTTTCTACGCTTCTGATAATGCTAAATTCGGGATCCCTACAACAATTCATAAAAAAGCCACTTAGTGCTGCAGCAGCCCAAACGCCTTCAAAGAGAAATAACAACAAACACACTGATGACAGATAATTGGCTAGCACAGGGCACAGGCCTACAAACATGCTGTTTATTTGCCAGAAAATACAAATGTTTCTGACGGGTTTCTTTCAAACAGAACGGCAGGTAGAGAAAATTGCTAGAAATCAAAACTTTCTGACATGCATAAATGGCTGGCAGATACAGCCCAAAAGCGGCAGACGATAAAAATGCGATCCATTAGAAGAAGCATCGTTAAAAGCAAGCGGAAGCTGTCGCAGCGGGGGAATCGTTTCAAAGCACTTTTGGAGGCTCTGCAGGAAAGATGAAGAGTCGGGGGCACTATATTTTGTCGATGTTTTATTCATGATAGACAACAGAATTTCCAAATGACATTTCATAATAATCTATTTATTGCCGCACGTCTATTTCAAGTTAAAGATCAGTGTGTATTAAGGCACTTGCTGTAGAAAGGGTTGGCTGCAGCCGGAACAAACTTGTTAGTCAATGCCTGAAACCCGTTCAATTTGTTTAACTCTTTTCTGGCCTCAAATCAGACATTTTGCTTCAGGCGAGGCGTGTGATTTGGTTTGCTCAACCAGAGCAATTAATTGACGCGTCCTCTTCATATAATTTTTTTGACACTCTCAATTGCTTTGCTTTTCAGGCAAACACCAATCCTGGAAAGTTTTCCAGAAACGTTTAATTTAGGAAATGCAAAATATGGGTATATTTTAATAGGGAGCATGATGTACATAGGTGAATATGCTACATTTAAGGGTCCATAAAATAAGGGGAAAAGGATGCTTTTGTTGCACTATGTGTGGCAATGGGGAGACCCACCTCGCTAGAGACCTACCGCTTTGGTTGTATGACATTACCACGCATCCTTTACCATGCAATGCCTTTACCACGCATGTCTTTACCACGAATATACCTTTAATATGGGTGTGCCTTTACAGTGCAAGTTAAGTATTTATATATATATATATATATATATATATTCACTGAAAAAACCATAGGTTTCACACATGTTATAGTTAGCGGAAATTTTACTGATAAAAAACCAATGAAATTGCCCCGTTATAGTTAGTGCTGGCAACTATAACTCACGCGACCGCAATCCTCTGCTGATGCTAATACTGTATTTAGACACTTATTTGCCCATGTCTTCTTCCATACATTTTTAGCTATACATATATTACAAATATTTTTTTTTCATAAAGACACATATGTCATCAGCAGAAGATTGCGGTCGCGTGAGTTATAGTTGCCAGCACTAACTATAACGGGGCAATTTCATTGGTTTTTTATCAGTAAAATTTCCGCTAACTATAACATGTGTGAAACCTATGGTTTTTTCAGTGAATTTGCAAGGTTTTTTAAATGCTAATTCCTAACTATAACGTGTGTGAAACCTATGGTTTTTTCAGTGAATTTGTACGTTTTTTTAAATGCTAAGTGACTTTACGCCATTCGTGGCGTGCGCGCCCACTTAACGCAGTTCGTTCCGTGCGCGCACGGTGCGCTTCGCGCACCGTGCGCGCACAGTGAGCACGCGGTGCGCTTCGCGCACCGCGCACCCACTTTACGCAGTTAGTGCCGTGCCCACGTTACGCTAGATGGGCCATGTACGCACGATGCGCTTCGCGCACCGTGCGCACATGGAGGACATATTATGCGCTTCCTTGTGATAGGTAATCTGTTGAAATTTTTTGGGAAAATTTTCTGTGCTCTGATAAGCCATGCACAAATGGTGGCCTTCGGCCACCATTTGCACAAGGGGTGGAGAAAGTGTGGATAGTGTTTTTTTTATTTTTATTTTTTTACCGTACGCTTACGGTAAGCGTACGGTAAGCGTACCCCGCGAAATTGCCGAAAAAAAAATAATGCCGTTTTTGCTCTTGGGGGATGTTTGGGGACTCCCTCAACATGACTATGTGAGAGGGAGTTGTCAAAACATCCCCGTAACATGTTTTTGGCCATCATGTTTGATACATAACACTCAGTGCGGTAGACAAAATGGCGGACGCCGCTTCCTGGTTTCTGCCGATTCGAATGTTTACTAAGATCTAAGAGCCAATCAGAATCGCGCTCGCGCACGCCACCGTACGCTTACCGTAAGCGTACGGTAAGCGTACCGTAAGCGGGCTCAGATATATATATTGATTTAAAGGCTATTTTCGCAGAATCTACTGAACAGATTTACACCAAACCTACAAAAGGCACTTCCTTGACCTAGGGACTACCTCTCTGCCAAATTTCTAGTAATTCTGTTCAGCCGTTCGGGCTGTAGCTCGTTCTAAAGGTCCTATGGAAAAATGCATGGGAAAAACGCGTTTTGGGACCCCCCTTTTATCTCAGCCCCCGCTTGACGAATCCCCCCGAGACTTTCAGGGTAGGAGCGGAGCGTAGCGCCCCACCTATTTTGAGAAATTCGCGAGGATTCGTCGACCGGCGCCAAAGTTATTCAAAATAGAATGTTGAGGTTTTCCCATGGAAACGTGGTCCTAACTATAACTACCTACTGGCGACCGCCAGTAGGTAATATATATATATATATATATAGTAAGCAAAACCCTACACACACACACACACACGCACACACACACACCCCGACATACATGTCAATACATATATATACATATATATTATCTACTGGCAGTCGCCAGTAGATAGTTATAGTTAGGACCTATTTTCCATAGGAAATCCTCAACATTCTATTCCCAATAAGTCTGGCGCCGGTTGACGAATCCCCGCGATATTTTCCAAACTTTTGGCCATCTCCGCTCCGCTCCTACCCTGAAAGTTTTGTGGTGCTTCGTCAAGCGGGGGCCGAGAAAAAAGGGGGGTCCCAAAACGTGTTTTCCCCATGCAATATCCCATAGGATCTGTTGTCGCAGCTACAGCTCGAACCGCTGAACGGAATGACACCAAATTTGGCAAAGAGGTAGTCCGCAGTTCAGACTCGTGCCTTTTGCATAAATGGTGTCAATCCGTTCAGTAGTTCCTGAGAAAATTAGAGTTAAAAGTACATAAATATCTATGGCCGGGGAGGATCCGCGGACCCTACCCGCATCGTGAGCGCACCCTCCCCGAACCGAGCGCGCACCCTCCCGATCGCGCGCTAAATGCTAATTGGCTGTCGAGTGTCTGTCTACATTCGAAACCAGGAACTGTTGGCGGCCATTTTCTGCCTCGGTAGAAGCGAGGCTGAAGAAGCAAGGGGAATAAGTGCGTAAAACATATAAAGGGTGTAGAGTGGAAATACTCTGACCCTCTAGCGAAATGCGCGCACCGTGCGCGCATCCTATTGTGTTGGGTGCACGGATTCTCTCACGTTGGGTGCGCGGATCCATGGAATTTTTTTGGGAAAAAAGACAAGAAATCATTGGTTGTATGACTACTTTCCACACTGACTTTTAAGACTAGTTTAGAGTTTGTCTTCAATTAATATTCACATGAAATACATATATATGTTTTTTTAAATGTTAAATACTTCACGGGATCCGCGCACCTACCGCGTCATAGACACAGATGACGCATCGCGGAAGCGCGTAAACGTCACGTTACGAACATCGAACGTGTCGCGTATTGGCTGGGAGTCGCGTACCGGTCGCATTGCGATCGCGCACTAAACACGTACCCAACGCATACCGTGCGCGGATGCTTCCGGTAGGGATCGAGAACAGTGCGCATAGGGTGCGCGGTTCCAAAAACATTGAAAAAAAATATGTAAAATAAAGTTTTGAACATATAGTTAAAGAAATATTTTTAAAAATATTAAAAAATATGTTAGAAAAACCCAATAAAAACAAATAATATTTTTTATTTTTTTAAAAGAATTAATTAAATAAATAAATTTTAAAAATGGTGATAAAAAAGAATTTCAAAAAAACATAACTAATGAAGTTGACACACTGAAATTGAAAAATATAGGAATGCAATGAAAATCATTAAACATGATATCTTTAGAGATAAGTTATAGATAGGAATTAGCATTTAAAAAACCTTTGAAATTCACTGAAAAAACCATAGGTTTCATGCACGTTATAGTTAGGAATTGGCATTTAAAAAACCTTTGAAATTCACTGAAAAAAAACATAGGTTTCAGAGACGTTATAGTTAGAAATTAGCATTTAAAAAACCTTTGAAATTCACTGAAAAAACCAAAGGTTTCAGCGGCGTTATAGTTAGGACTTGGCATTTAAAAAACCTTAGAAATTCACTGAAAAAACCATAGGTTTCAGGGGTGTTATAGTTAGCTGGACATTTCTCACGTACAAAACCCTAGAAATTCCCCTGTTATAGTTAGTTCAGCTAACTATAACTTGCGCCCCCGCAATGCACTGCTGATGACGTCACATATTAAATCACTCATGACATGGTCAGTGACATCACTGATGACATCACTGATGACATCTCAAATGACATCACTGATGACATCACTGATGGCTTCATCCAGTGACTGTGTGTTTCTGTAAAGTTTAAATATGTTTTATATATTTATAGTGAAAGGCCTGTGGAAGAATGAGTGGGTGTACAAGTGTGTGAATGGATGATTTTCTAGGTGCGTAACTGACTCTATAAGTGAGTCATTAAATGTATCTTACTGCAGACTAGTGACTAAACTGTGTGAATGTCTGTATGTGTCTGTGTGTAGGTGTATAAGTGGCTGCATGGTTTTGTGAATAGCTATATGAGTGTCTATATGAGTTATTGATTGGTTGTCTGAGTATCTGTATGGGTGCCTGAGTGTTTGTGTGGGTAGGGTGTGTGTGACTCTATGCATAGATGTGTGAGTGGGTGATTCTATGGGTGCATGGTTTTAAGAGTGCATCTGTGATGAACTGTATGGTTGAGTGAGTGTATGTATGGGTGTGTTAGGGATTGAATGTATATCTCAGTGGTACATGTGTGACTAACTACATATGTGACAGGCAGTATATATGTGAGAGTGTGTGATTGTGAGAGTGGCTGTATGGATGAGTGTGTGCTTGTATCAATGATTGTATAAGAGCGTAAGAATGTGGTACTATTTTTATGAGTAAGTGAACTTGAGTATGTATAACTGCATAGGTGAGTAAATGGGAGTGTGATTAATTATTTGCATGACTGACTAGGTGTGAGAGTACCTCTATGGATGATTGGTGGTGTGTGAGTGTCTATGTAGGTGTATAAATGCATATGATAGTCTTGTACAGAGTGACTGTAAGTATGAGTGACTGTACAGGTGAGTGAGTGGAGGTGTATGTAGACCTAAGAGTTAATGAGTGGGTATGTAGTTATTGGTATTGGAGTATCTATGGTTTTGAGAATGGACGTCTGAAATTTTGAGTTGGTGTATCAACAGTTAAATTAGGGTGTGAGAAGATGGAGTAATTTATCACATGGATGATGTCATCAGTGATGTCATCAGTGATGTCATTTGAGATGTCATCAGTGATGTCATCAATGATGTCACTGACCATGTCATGAGTGATGTAATATGTGACATCATCAGCAGTGCATTGCGGGGATGTGCGTTATAGTTAGCTGAACTAACTATAACAGGGGAATTTCTAGGGTTTTGTACGAGAGAAATGTCCAGCTAACTATAACACCCCTGAAACCTATGGTTTTTTCAGTGAATTTCTAAGGTTTTTTAAATGCCAATTCCTAACTATAACGCCCCTGAAACCTTTGTTTTTTTCAGTAAATATATATATATATATATATATATATTCACTGAAAAAACCATAGGTTTCACACATGTTATAGTTAGCTGTACATTTTACTGATAAAAAAACCAATGAAATTCCCCCGTTATAGTTACTGTAGGCAACTATAACTCACGCGACCGTAATGCTCTGCTGATGCTAATACTGTATTTAGACACTTATTTGCCCATGTCTTCTTCCATTAAATTTTAGCTATACATATATTACAAATATTTTTTTTTCATAAAGACACATATGTCATCAGCAGAGCATTACGGTCGCGTGAGTTATAGTTGCCTACAGTAACTATAACGGGGGAATTTCATTGGTTTTTTATCAGTAAAATGTACAGCTAACTATAACATGTGTGAAACCTATGGTTTTTTCAGTGAATTTGCAAGGTTTTTTAAATGCTAATTCCTAACTATAACGTGTGTGAAACCTATGGTTTTTTCAGTGAATTTGTACGGTTTTTTAAATGCTAACTTACTTTACGCCATTCGTGGCGTGTGCGCCCAGTTAACGCAGTTCGATCACCGTGCGCGCACAGAGAGCACGTGGTGCGCTTTGCGCACCGCGCGCCCACTTTACGCAGTTAGTGCAATGCACGCACTGTGGTCACGCGGTGACGCACCGCGTGCCCACATTATGCGGGATGGGCCATGTACGCACGATGCGCTTCGCGCACCGTGCGCACATGGAGGACATATTATGCTCATCGTTGTGAAATGTTTTGTTTATTATTTTCGTTTAGTTGTTAAGCCATGCACAAATGGTGCCATTTGGGCACCATTTGAACATGGGGTGGGGAGAGTGTGGATATTTTTTTTTTTTTAAACAAATTTTTACCGTACGCGTACGGTAAGCGTAATCGGGGATTTTTCGCAAAAAAAAAAAATTTTTTTTGGCCTTGGGGGTTGTTTGGGGGCCCGTATATCACTGCTGGGTGCTTATTATCTCAATTTACTGCCCCTTTACACATTTTTGGGCTTCATTTATGCTGCCCCACTCAGAGTGCGAGAGAGAAAATGGCGGCCGCCGCTTCCTGGTTTCGGCCGTTTTGAATGTTTACTAAGATCTAAGAGCCAATCAGAATCGCGCTCGCGCACGTCACCGTACGCGTACGGTAAGCGCACCGTAAGCGCACCGTAAGCTGGCTCAGATATATATATTGATTTAAAGGCTATTTTCTCAGAATCTACTGAACAGATTTACACCAAACCTACAAAAGGCACTTCCTTGACCTGAGGACTACCTCTCTGCCAAATTTCAAGTAATTCTGTTCAGCCGTTCGGGCTGTAGCTGTGTCTAAAGGTCCTATGGAAAAATGCATGGGAAAAACGCGTTTTGGGACCCCCCTTTTATCTCAGCCCCCGCTTGACGAATCCCCCCGAGACTTTCAGGGTAGGAGCGGAGCGTAGCGCCCCACCTATTTTGAAAAATTCGCGAGGATTCGTCGACCGGCGCAAAAGTTATTCAAAATAGAATGTTGCGGATTTCCTATGGAAACGTGGTCCTAACTATAACTACCTACTGGCGACTGCCAGTAGGTAATATATATATATATATATATATATATATATATATATATATATATATATAAGCTCCAAAATTCCCCCGTCCTCTGGGAGGAAAAACGGCACTCACGGGGCTTTCGTTTCAGCAAGGTTTAATGGTTAAACCGAATACAAACAGACGCGTTTCAAAATAGATCCTTCTTCAGTGTTTGCATATCGCGCTGTGATAAGTTTGGTGGCAGTAAACTATCTTGACCTGAGAGTCGAGATACAGGAGGGCAAAATCACAACGGCCTTATATAGAAAGCCGACTGCTGGAAATAGCACCCTACACGCTGCCAGCAGCCATCCCCAAAGACTGAAGAACAGCATTCCGTATGGGGAATTTCTTAGACTGAAGAGGAATTGCTCTGAAGAAAGTGATTTTAAATTGGCAGTCAGAGCAAGCATAAATAGATTCATAGAGAGAGGTTACACTCTAGGTCTTCTTGAAAACACTCTTAAAAAGGTACAAAAAATACCTAGAAAGGACTTATTTCAGCCAAAAGTCCGTGATGATCGAAATGGCAAATTCCGTATGATAACTACCTTCTCGGAAGATGCCAACAGTCTAAGAATAATAATGAAGAAAAATTGGCACATATTAAAAACTGATGCCATTATTGGTGCAGACATTCCAGCAGGACCTTTAATCACTTTCAAAAAGGCTCGATCACTCAAAGACAGCTTGGTACATAGCCATCTAGATATTATACCATCTAAACAGGGAACCATAAATGAAATGAAAGGTTTTTTCCCCTGTGGAAGATGTAAGGCCTGTGCGTACAGCAAAAGGGTGTTGACGTATGAGATTAAAGGCCTGAGATCACCTAAAAAAATCAAGAAATTCATGACCTGTAACACCACACATGCGGTCTATTGTCTGAAATGTCCCTGTGGGCTAAGATACATAGGGAGCACAATACATTGTGTCAAACTTAGAGTGCTGGAGCATATGCGTGCAATTGCAAAAAAAGATTTTATCTACCCTGTGGCACGTCATTTTGCTCTTAAGCACAATAGCAACAGGGACCTGTTGCAATATTTCAGCATAGACTGTGTCCCATTTGATGTAAGGGGAGGAGACAGGGTACTGAAATTGCGAAGACTAGAATCACGATACATCATAGATCTCCAATCCAAGTCCCCGAATGGGTTAAATGGTGGGGAAGAATTGACAGTTCATCTGGGTAACTAACAGTTATGTAATATAATATAATGTGAATACTGATCGTTGTAATGTTGACTGGTGAAGAACCTGGGACATTGGAAGCATTTGCCGATACACGGGCAAATAATGACAAATGAGGGACACTTGCAACTTATTCTATCTGTTGCAATTGACCGATACACGGTAAAAATTTTAATTAAATGACTGGTCATAGCAAGGGTTTGATCATAAAATCAAGCATACTTATGAATTTTCATGTGAATGCAAAATATGTTGTATTTATTAATTGTACTTCATGAACCATGCATAATTGACCACTCTAAGATGGCGCGCATAAAGGAAATGCGTCAGTCCCTCGTTTATGTTTATGTCGACTAATGTGACTCTTTTTAATGGCGCCTCACAGCGCGATATGCAAACACTGAAGAAGGATCTATTTTGAAACGCGTCTGTTTGTATTCGGTTTAACCATTAAACCTTGCTGAAACGAAAGCCCCGTGAGTGCCGTTTTTCCTCCCAGAGGACGGGGGAATTTTGGAGCTTGCATTTCGTGCGGTACACCACCGCATTCGGCACCCGCCCGAAAAGAGTGACTCGTACTTTGGTGTACTGGGAGCGACATATATATATATATTTCACAATCCAGTTCAGAGATGCTTGAAACCGGCACTGACTCCGTGGGGTTTTCGTCAAAGAAAATCCTTTATTCCTCAAAAAATGGCTAGACGCGTTTCGGCGGTCTTGCCGCCTTGGTCACTACTACAGGTACGTTGCCATATTGCTTGATTTAAATGCACCTTAATCAATTGTTTACATTGTTGCCATGACAAATAATTGCTCCTCATAGATAGAAACAAAATCCTGTTGCTTAAGCACATATAGATGAATAAGTAAATATCACAGTATTAAACTTGTAATAGGAAAAATAATATGTTAAATACATCTTGGTACATATAGTGCAATCTTGAAAAGCATATTTGATTCAAAACCGATAACTCTAATATATCAAGTGACCGATTAAGCTGTGTTTGCAGAACTGTTACAGTACTACCCCAGTGGGTGTTGATATCTGTCTGCTCTTAATTGTTAGAACTGGTCATCTGATTGTATCGGTTGAAAATTGGATAAAAGTAAAAATTAGAAGGTGAAAGAAAAAAATATATTTTGTACAATAAAATAAAAAATATATGTATATAGTTAATTACATGATGAACATTACCTGTTCTATCTGGAAAGGGTGAAAGAAGGTCAGAGAAAACAAATTTTATTTTTATTAGTAACTACTCAATGCAGATGTACGTTTAAGGCTTCATCAGCATTCATTCCATTTGGAATTTTACTGTCCAGCAGAATTATGTATCTCGATTCTAGTTTTCGCAAAGACAGTTGCCTATTTCCTCCCCTGTTGTTTTTGGGGACACTGTCTATTACAAAATAAGAAAGATCTTCACTTCTACCACTATGGACGGTGTTTATATGTCTTGCAACCGGGTACGTAGGATCATCATTGTTTATGGCACGAAGGTGTTGCAAGATCCTTACATGTACCTGGTGAATGGTACTACCTATGTACAATTTGTTGCAAGTGCAACGCAAAACATAAACCGCAAAATCCGTTTTGCAAGAATAGTTGCTGCGGATTTCAAAAGGGGTATTTCTGAATGGCAATGTCAGACTACGGACATTTGTGCCATATTTACATGCCTTGCATTTGGAACATTTAATAAATCCCTTTTGTGGTTTAAGCCACTCGGTTCTTACATTCAACATGGGTGAGTTACATACTAATTCCTGACGCATAGATTTAGCACGTCTGTATGTGATTTGAGGAGGTTTCTTATGTGTCTCCCCTATTACCGGGTCATTGCGTACCAGCGGCCAGTGCCTCCTTAATATTTTGCGTAAATTATTGTGGTAGAGGTTGTATCCTGTGATTAGTCTTGGCGGTGTGTTCATCTCATTGCTTACAGTCAAATGTTGCGTGCTGGTCTCAGTGTGTAACAGATCTAGTCCTTTGATCCCTGCACATTTATTTTCTGCCCTGTTCAAAATTTGTTTGTTATAGCCTCTGCCTGTTAGTCTTCGGAAGAGACCATCTTTTGCTTCGTTATAACTGGTGACTGTACTACAATTGCGCTTCATCCTTAAGCATTCTCCATATGGAATGCTGTCTATTAGTTTATTAGGGTGAAAGCTAGTCGTATGTAGGATGGAATTACCAGATGCAGTTTTTCTAAATGTCCTGGTCTCTATAACTCCATTCTCTATATACAATTCTATGTCTAAGAATTGAATTACCTCTCTACTAGTGGTACCAGTAAATTTGAGGTTCAAATTTTTCTTGTTGATGTCATTAACAAATTTTGTGGCAGTTTCCTCAGTGCCTTGCCATAGAATGAAAACATCGTCTATGTATCTCACATACATTTTAACATTTTCTGACATTTCCTGTGGATGTTCGGCCATGAGTACTTGCTCCTCCCACCAGCCTATATGCAAATTAGCATAACTGGGGGCGAAGCAAGTACCCATGGCCGTCCCTTGAATTTGTTTATAACATAGTTTGTCAAACAGAAAAATGTTATTGCTCAAACACCATTCCGCCATGTCTAACAACATAGCTGTATGTTGATAAAATTCTATGGCTCTCTTTTCTAAATAAAATTTCATGGCGTTCAAACCATCTCTGTGTGTGATGCTAGTATAGAAACTTTGTACATCTAATGTCATGAAAACATAACTATCATTCCATGCAAAATTTAGGATTTTCCTCAAAAAGTCTCCAGTATCTCCAATGTATGCAGGCAAATCCCGAACAAATGGTTGAAGGAAATAATCAATGTAGCGGCTTGTGTTTTAAAAAAAAACTTCTTATTCACCCTTGTTTTTTTTCTTCTGATCTTTTATTTTCCACTTTGGGATTTATTCATTTGTGACGGCCAGACATGCTTTGTTATCCCCTGGAATTTCTCAAGGCTGTAAAATGGTTGTACATATTTACAATTATTCTTCACTTCAGCTTCCTCAACTATATGATTAAAGTTACTTTTGCATCTCAATTGCACTAAGACGGTCTAATATGGTTGCATGTATTATTTTCTACCATGACCAAAGCAGATGGACTCCATTGTGCCTAATACCTTTCAGTGTAGACTTTTCTGGACCAATTACGGCACTTCTGGGCAACAGGGTGCCTGCTAAACCATGCACCCAACGAATCAGAATATGCTAAATTGAAGTAGCTGTGTGGTCAATTGAGGCAATGGGCTTTTCAAAATACTCACATCTCCTTTTTGTCTCCTTTGCAAAGGAACATCACCAAGGAAAATAAAAGCTGTTCTATTGGGTCTTTAAGCATATGTTGAGATTTCTAAGTAGATTAGGAACAACCCCATCAGAGCCAATGTTCCAAGACCAATGTCTGTGATCCCGGCAAATACGGGTGTCTACTGCCGGGCGGCCGGGACCCCACAGTACGCACCTCTGGAATGGATCAAACCAGGGTCAATGGGAGCCCTTGCGTGGGGACTCCTATTCACCTAATTTTGATCAGTTCATGTCGCTGGCACCAGGCACAACTACACAAGTGCTGCAGTGTTTTTATTGGCACAAGTGGGTAAATGCTGGGTGTTAGGAATTTTGGGGATTTCTATGGATTCCGGAAGTTTCCTTCATAGAAATGTAAGGAAAATTAGAGATTTCAGGCAAAGTTTGAGGTTTGCAGAACATTGGGGCATATCATCAAGGGCTTTATCTCCGCTTTTCTGGCTTTCAAAGCCAGAAAAGCGGAGATAAAACCAACGCCCTATCAGCAAGAGGGTGCTAACATGGTGTTGCGGTCCGTGTTGTTCTCCAGGTGGAAGTTGAGGTCCCCCAGGAGGATGTAGTCGGTGGAGTTGATGGCATGCGGGCTGACGAAGTCTGTGAGGTCTTCGCTGAATTGTGTGCGTGGTCCCGGTGGTCTGTAGACGAGGGTGCCTCTGAGTGTGGTTTTGGGGTCGGTGTGTATCTGGAAGTGGAGGTGTTCGGCGGAGGTGAGGGTGTCGGAGTTGGTCGAGATGTGGATGGTGTTCTTGTGGATGATGGCGATGCCTCCTCCATTCTGGTTGACGCGGTCTTTCCTGGTGATTTTGTAGCCGTCTGGGAAGGCGATGGCGATGTCGGGCGCTGAGGAGGCGTTCATCCAGGTTTCCGTAAGTAAGGCGACATCTGGAGCTGTCGAGTCGAGGAGGTTCCAGAGTTCGATGGCATGCCTGTGGACGGAATGGGTGTTGAGCAGGATGCACTTCAAATGGTTGTTGCCGGGGCTTGGTCTGGCAGGTGCATGGTTGGGTCGGAGGCCGGTGAAGCGGCAGGTCAGGCAGGTGAAGGGTCCGTGGGTACGTCTCGGGGTGGCTCGGTAGCAGGCGTTCGTTCGGCCGGCGTTGAGTGCGTGGAGGGATGTTGCGTCGTAGATGAGACAGGTGTGCTGTCGTCGGCGAGAACGAGGACCAGGGGGACTGGCGCTTGGCGCGGTCCTGGCGTGGACGGGCGCAGATGGGCTTACCTTTGGCACACCTTCGGCGCTCAATCGGTGCTCCCGCTGCGCGCGTCCGCTGCGTGGTCGCTCTGGGGGCGTCATAAGTAAGGAGGCGGGAGGGCGGGTCAGCGGGGTGGCAGCGAATGGGCAGCGAGGGGGGGCATGTCCTCAGGGGTCAGCGGCGGCGGGAAGTGAGGGAAATGGCGGGAAGCAGGAGCGGCGATCTGGAGCAGGAGGGCGGCTCAGCGGAGGCTGGGTCGTCCAGGCGGAGCAGCACTGAGCAGCAAGGGAAGGGAGCGACCTAGCCTGGGGACAGGCACAGAGGTCACGATTCGTGTGCACCCACGGGCCCCTTAAGTAAGGAGGCGGGAGGGCGGGTCAGCGGGGTGGCAGCGAATTGGCAGTGAGGGGGGGCATGTCCTCAGGGGTCAGCGGTGGCGGGAAGTGAGGGAAACGGCGGGAAGCAGGAGCGGCGATCGGGAGCAGGAGGGCGGCCCAGCTCCTGCGAGGGGCCTGTAGAGGGTGGTGGTGGGTTGTCGTTTTTCCGAAGCTGAAGTGGATGCAGCTGTGGTCAGTCCATAGGAGTTTGGTGGAGTGGCTGAAGGTGACGTATTTGCTGGATGAGAAGACTGGGTCAAGCGTGTGGCTGGCGTAGTGGGTGGGGGTGGTTACCAGTTGCTTGAGTCCGAGGTTGGCGAGGTTGTCCAGCAGGGTGGTGAGGTGTGCTCCAACATTCTACTGCGCACTTCACTGAAGATTCTTCTGGAGCAGCACCTGTTGTTCATGCGTCGCGAAAGTTAGTCAGGGTAGTGGCGGAAAATGCGGGGTTAGCTTCGTCGGTTACTACCAATATTCAAGATTAAAGGTTAGTGTCAACTTCAAAGTATTATTTCTGTTCCCATCCAAGTTTTCAGGCAATAAGCTGTAGAAACATAATTCTGACTGAAGCCTTGCTTGCGCTAACGATTGAAATAAATTTGTGAAGAAGATTAATTCAACTTTAACCAATTAAATATATTTAGTATTGTATTTCCTGAGAGAATGACAAGGAAGAGAATGTTGACAAGTTCAGTTAACTCTCAACGTCCTGTAAATTCGTACTAAGGAAGAACATGAGCATAGTTTCTCTGAGCTGCGTTATTTTAGATCGAATTTCTCATTCTGGATTTGAAGTTTACTCGCGGGCACTGTTCCTTTTGTGCCTCGCAGTACCTAAAGGCTGCAGGAATTAAACTCGTGCGCACGTTTCAGTTCGTGCGCACTACCGGCAAGGTTACAGAAATTCCTCTGCAATATTTAAACGTGCCTCTCTTTTGAGCTGCTTAATTAAAAAAACAAGTGCGAACACTGAGAGATTTCCGTTCGCGCTTCATTACATTTTTTCCCTGAGTAGGAAAATATTAAATTGCACACGTCTTGGCAGCCGCCATAGAAGCTGTGATAAATAGTCATCCCAAACTGATTATAAGCACCTCCTCTAATTGGCTGCGAAGCATAAATCAGCAAATCTTCCATTTTAGAAAAAATCTTAGACAGGTGCAATTGTCCTCATATCTCTATTTAATTGAAGTTCTCATGCTTCAGGCAACAAATTATAAACATCTCAATCACTTGTCCAGTAAGTACACAGGTAGGAAGGAAACATAGAACTTCATTACATACTTACAGAACAGAAAGATAACTTACCTTGTTTTTTCCTTTATCAAGACAGAGAACCTTAGGTTAGAACGACCTGCAAGGAAAAGAACAAGTGATTTGAGAGAAGGCTTCTCTGGGTAAACACACACAACGCTCAAGAGAAATAAGAAGAGTGGCAAGTCCAAAACTACTTACTGGCGAGATTAGTTATTATATATATATATGTATCTATATTAAGGAAAGCAGTCTGTCAAGGTAACCGATATATCTGACTATTTAATGTTTCTAGCCTAACAACCTGAGGAAGAAGATTAAGCAGGACCAGCAGTGTTTTGGAGCTGTCTCTTCTCTGTCCAATCCCCTTTCCCCCCTCAGAACTTACCTGCGATGGATTAAAACAAACCTAGCAGGGGGGTCCTGAGAAGGGCATTGGGAGTTAGCGTCATTCTGCTCCTGTGTGATTCGTTGAGTTCCCCTGACAGCTCCGTCCATCTTCTACTTGTGTTTGCTTTGGTCGCCCTATGTTGGCAGGGTATGCCCAGATGTGGGTCCCTTGCTCACTTTGCCACTAGATTCAAGCCAGCCTGGCTGATGAGGGGTGTTACCTCAAAACCGGTCCCAGGATGCTTGTTTCTGGTCCAGGAAAGACCTGGCTTGGTGGTTCGGTCTGGACAATTCGCATGAGGTACAGGGTCAAGACTGATTTGCATATGTCTGGGTCCAAACTGGGGTGGCCAAGTGAGCTAAAGAAGGATGATGGATTCAACCCAGATCTTTGACTGGAGGTGAGTGTTTGAAAAGTTTCAGCACTCCATCCATCGTCTCCTTGTGTTTGCTGAGAAAGACCCACCACATTGTTTTAAAAAAAATATATATTGCTGCCATACAGTGGGATTTCTGCCCTCCCGGGTATCAGATTGGAGTAATTACCCCATCTGCCCCAGGGGGAGGTCAGAAACACTGTTGTTCCATTTACTTGGAGGGGGGGGGGGGGCTTTGGCCATGTCAATCTCAGGCAGCCCCACCCCTAAATTAGAACAAAAAAAAATCCCTGGCATCTATTGGCGTTTTTGCCCCATTGGGGTAGAGCAGGGGTAATTACCCTAATCTGACCCCGGTGGGCAGAAAGACTGTTGCAGCCTTTAGTTGGGGTGGGGGCATAACCATGCCCATGACGGGCAGCCGTCACCCCTACATTTAAAAAAATAGAAACTTTTCCTGGAGTCTAATGTGCTTTCTGCCCCATCAGGGGGGTGTACATGGGGTAATTGTCCCACCTGCCCCGTGGAGCAGAAAGACTGCTGCCTCATCTACTTGGGGAGGGGACATAGCCATGCTGCGCAGCCATCACCCATATATTTTTTTTAATCCCTGGATTCTAGTGGACTTTCTGCCCCTCGGGGAAGAAAGACTGTTGCCCCAGTTAGTTGAGGTGTGGGTACGGCCATTCCTATGATGGGCAGCCCCCACCTGATATATATATATATATCCCCGGTAAGGCAGAGCGGGTTAATTACCCTCATCTTCCCCTGGGAGCTGCTCAAAAGACACAATTTATCAATAGAATTGACAATCTAGGCAACTCATCCAAAGAACTGTTCAAAGTTCTAAGGGGCATATTATCAAGCCAGCGATAAAATTATCGCCGCTTTAGCGGCAGAAAACTGCCGCTAAAACGGCGATAATGGGCTTGATAATATGCTCTATGGAATTCCAATCGAAGCCCACGTTAGATGTGAACGACATCTAACATGGGCTTCAATTGGAATTCCATAGAGCATATTATCAAGCCCATTATCGCCGTTTTAGCGGCAGTTTTCTGCCGCTAAAGCAGCGATAATTTTATCGCCTGGCTTGATAATATGCCCCTAAATGACTTATTAAAGCCCACTGCCTGTACATCATCAATTCCTGCCTCCCAGGGTCTCTGTAACAACCTGGCAGACCATCTAGAAAAAAATAGCAACAATAATACAAGTACCTCTCCCATTACCCCTTACCTACCCACTTGCATTCTGCCACAGCCCCTACAATCCACCCTTCTCTCTTGCTGGAGTATTTCAAACCCATCCCTTTGGAACTTGCTTTAGAAACAATGAACAAAATCAAATCAGGATCTTCCTCTGACTTTTCCCCTCTCACATTATGGTGACTCTAGTCAACACCCTGCTCCCAGACATCACTGCACTGTTCAAGCTGTACTTAAATACTGCAACCGTACTCCAGGACTGGAATACTGCACAGGTGATTCTGATCTTTAAAAAAGCTAAAGCAGGTCCACTAAAACCCGAAAATGTAAGACCCATATCACTTCTTCCATACCTCAGCAAAATTTGAGAAAGTTTAGTAAATCTACAACTATCCCACTATTTGAAAACGAACTCCATCCTAGTCACCTCCCTGTCTGGCTTTAGAGCCTCACACAGTACTGAAACCGCATTGATGGAGGTGCTAGACGGCATCAGATTCTACCTGGATGGCGGTTTCCCAGCCATGTTGGTGTTACTTGACCTGTCTGCAGCCTTCAACACTATCTCACATTCCATTATGGCCCAGAGACTTTCTGAGATTGGTGTTACTTGCAAGGCATTAGGGTGGTTACAAAACATTCTTAATGATCGAACCCAGACAGTAAATTTAGGAGTTTTTAAGTCACGTGTCATGCTCATAGTCAAGGGGGTACCACCATCATTGAGTCCCAAACTCTTTAATATATATGTTGCCCCTTTTGGCTAAAGTAGTAAGATCCTGCAGTTTGGAGGTCATCTCATAGGCAGATGACAGGCAGTTGATCATATCGATGGGTCCCTACCCCGAGTCCACAAAAGCTAATTTCAGAGAATGCATGAGGAAAATTGCTTCCTGGATGACCCAAAACTGTCTGCAACTTAACAGCGATAAGATTGAGATCTTGCTGTTTGGTAAAGCCCACGCCTACTGGTCGGACGACTGGTGGCCTCCCGAACTGGGCACCACCCCTCAACCTGAGAAGGTAGTAAAAAACTTGGGCATCCTAACAGATGACAACCTCACCATGAAAGAGCAGGCCAGGTCCACTTGCAGGACTTCTTTTGGAATCCTGCGAATGCTTAGGAAAGCATTCCAATGGTTCTCTCTCCATACAAGAAAAACCCTCCTGCAGGCTATGATGGTCTGAAATATGGAAATGCTTTACTGGTCGGAGGTAATGAAACACTACTATCAAAACTTCAGGTAGTCTAGAACACCACCACACGCCTAGTCTGCAAACTTTTCCCCGCACTCCCTCAGAGCCTACTCTTAGATCTCTTCACTGGCTTCCAATCAGGATACGTGCTACGTTTAAGTTCCTTTGTTTGGTAAACAAATCCCTATCAGGTAAGGACCCTACTTATCTCCATAACAATCTTCATCAATATCTTCCCACACGAAATTTGAGATCAACAGATCAGCATATGCTCTGCCCCCACTGCATTCGCAGTCAAATATGGTAGCCGATCTTTCTCCCATCTTGGCCCTCATCTTTGGAACAAACTACCGCAGCATATCCATACTTGCTCTGAATTTGCCCCCTTCAAAAACATCCTTAAAACCTGGCTATTCTAATCTCTTGTCTCTCTCTTCCCCCTTGCCTGTTTTGCGCTCCAGTGTTGAGATATCCCTGCGAGGGTGATTAGCTGCTCTATATCAAGTTCAACATAACATAACAAAGACTGTTTCCCCACTTACTTGGTTTGGGGGCATGGCCATGCCTATGCTGGGCAGCGCCACCCCTACAATCTTTCAAATGAAGAATCCCTGGTGTCTAGTAGGTTTTCTGCACCCCCCCTGGGAGCAGTTTGAGGGTACTTGCCCCCATATGCTCACAGTGGGGTAGAAAGACTTGAATATAAAAATAGGCAAGGGGAGCACACACCCTTGTCCAAGGGGGCCACTCCCCCTATCCCTGGTGTGTAGTGGGTGGACCCCTGCTTGGGGATCGCTCTCCTGTGGCGATCCCCAAGCAGGGATCCACTGGGTAGAGGTACTATTCCAATGATACTTCTCCCGTTCATTAGAATCAGTGTTCAGGGGGGCTGGGATATACCCCCGTGCACTGATTCAGTGAAAGTAAAACTAGCCCCGCTTCTCGTTTTGCTTTCACTTTTACTGCAATGATGTTACTACTCTCTGCGTACCGAATGTCCTTGCAGTAAAAAAAAAAGAAAGTAATCAGGCTGCTCAGAAAGCTCTTCCTGTGCGGCCTGCTGTTGAAAGAAAACAAAGGACACTGTCTAGTGGGCCTTTATTTACCCCCCTCTCCCCCAGAGTTGCCAATGGCTGGCACTCACACTTAAAAGGTTAACAGTGGTATTGAGGTGCTGGTATTATTATTTTGCATGTATTTTGCAATGTTAAATCATCTTCCGATTTTTAACAATAGGTAGACAGCACCACCTTATGGTAGACTGTCATAAATATGTCCCAGTGTCAAGAAATAAGTTCCATTGCCAAACACCGGCAAAAATTAAGTGTTGGGAATGAGTATAGGTATAAAGTAACTTTTGTAGCTCGAACTAAGCAGCTTGATAAGTCTCAGAAAAAAATGAATTTAGGGAGTTTGCCACAGCAAACTGTGCAATTATGGGATGCTGTCACAGCAAAGAGAAGAAAAGAGAGCATTTAATATTCTTGATCCTCGTCTGTAATCAGCTTATACCATAGGCTACTCCCCTCTTGCCTCTATTGGAAACCCAAGAAGACCAATTATCCTTACGGCCTGTCCATCACAAGGGTTACTTCTTTATCACTACTGGGCAGACTTTAAAGAGCATGCTGTGGACTGCACCTCCTCTGCTACACTAGGATGGACCCCAAAGGGCATTTATCAAGGATGCTTGGAACCTCTGCATGCCATGGAAAGTTCAACTTTCACTCTTGGATGGACATTATAAATCATTCACCCAGCTGCCTACAGCCAGAGGATTCCTCAGCCAGCTTCTCTGTTGCTTCTGGGTGGACACTATAGTGCACGCATTGTAGCTTTCTGTAACCAGTGTACACTGAGGCCTGCTCCTCCTTTGCTTCCTCTGGACAGACCTTGTATGTTTTGTATCCTGGATGCCTGGAGCCATTGCATACCATGGGCTGCTTCTCTTTTTCTCTTGATTGAATCCTACATGAGATTATCCTAACGGCCTGCAATCAGTGTATACCACAGGCTGCTCCACTGCTGCTTCTGGATGGACACTATAGCATATTTGTGGTTGCTCATCACCAGTGCATGCAGAGGGGTTGTCCACTGTTGCTCCTGAATGGGCAGGGCAGGGTATTATTTTCTGGCTAGCTCTAGCCATTTCATGCTGGTGTTACCACTTTGTCACTCCTGGATGGCCATTATAGAAGGTCATGATAGCACCCTATAACGAATGCATGTCCATGGGTTGCCATTCTGCTGCTCTTGGGTTAACCTAAGCAAACAAAGTATGAAAATCAGCCTGATATTACTAATTTCTTGATGATAAAAAGGTGGCTATTATTCATAACACACTAGATATGTGCATTGTTTGTGTCACCTTGTCTAGCCTCTCTGCCTGTAGTCTATATGTCCGAATATGACCACTGATGAATCATCACCTGCAGGTGTGTTGCATTTGTACTCAAAAAGAGGAACCACATACTCACCACACTGTTGCAGTGAGTCTTGTCGTGAGTCAAGTATCCACCGAAGTGTTGGAGTAAGCCACACCATGAGTCAAGGAACCCCTGAAGCACCAAAGTGAGCTGCAATCTCCAGCCACCTGCCCCCAAGAGGGCTGCTGGCAGAAGCCTGTGCTCCTGCCTTGTCCCTCCAAGTGACTGGGAAGACTGATGTGTGCCACCTGGAAGAACTATGGGCCATATTATCAAGACATGGCGATAACATTATTGCCGCTTTAGCGGCGATAAGTGGCTTGATAATACGCCCTTGTGAATTCCCATAGAAGCCCCGGTTCACACGAGAACCTGGGCTTCTATGGGATTTCACAAGGGCATATTATCAAGCCACTTATCGCCGCTTTAGCGGCAGTTTCCTGCCGCTAAAGCGGCGATAATGTTATCGCCGTTCCTTAATAATATGGCCCCCTGTTACTGGTGGGATCGCCCTGTAGAGGGAGGGCTGAATGCCTTCTTGCACTTTTTCTATGAACTGGGTGAGAGACTGAGCAGACCTTGCACGATAAATTGAGTGCTAAGACCACACCAGGGGCAAGAGTAAGAGCTGCACCTATAGACCTTACCTCAAACTCTGAACTAGGATGGGAGTGACCCAACAAAGGGGGGGGGCAATGAAGAGACAGGTATAGGGGTAACTGGATTAGTCTCAGATGCCCCTGAAAGCACTAAGACTCGCACTCGTGAAATGGATATTTGTGCATTATTGAATGTGTAGTGGAATTCAATGTTATGTTTATAATAAAGTACTTTGCCGCTGCTGGGGACGGCAGTATTGATTCGTGAGGCTGAGTACCCTGACCCTAACTCCCCCTTAGAAGCCTGCGAATGCTCGCCTTCTCTACTACTGAGAGTGAGATGTGGAAAGGGTTGTACTTGGCCCAGTTTGCAGAGCCATGGTAAAACAGGCCCTGGAACAGCAGTGACGAAAGGCAGCAAGCCCGATGGTTGTGGCCCAGTGACACCGGGCTACCCTAAGCCTACAGAATGGGGTCTAACATAGGATGAGTCTTCATGTAGCTTTTCTATGTCACCAACAATTTAACCTCATTCACCAAGAATTAAAGGCAAATAATTAACTTTTAATATCAAAATGAGAGAAAGAGATACACATCTAGAGGTTGAATTGCACAATGCGAAACTCCGGCTTTCCTGCTTGAACAAATTGGAATGAACTAAGGGACAGATCTACGACCCTCCAAATTATGACTCGCAATTTGCGTCGCATTTGCGACTCGCAATTTGCGACTCGCAAATTGGGATGTATAACAGTGTCTCAGACACTCTTAGAGATTCCCAATGGGGTCGCAAATTGCATGCCTCATGAATATCGATCAGGATGTCACAATTTGTGACCCCATTGGGAATGGCTGGCACTCCCACGGATGGTGGCCTGCTGGGGTCCGCAGACCACCATGTCTGGGACTGCTTTTAAATAAAGCATGTTTTTTTTAAATAATGCAGCAAAAATGGGATGTATTTCAAAAAGAAAAATTGAACTTTTCAGTTTCATTTATTAAGGGCAGGCAGTGGTCCCTGGGACTACTGCCTGCTCTTAAAACATATTTCCTCACATACTCACAAAGGGGAAGGGGTCCCCGGGGACCCCTTTCCGTTTGTGAGTGGTTTACCACTTACATGAAGTAGGCGATAAACTGCGAGTGTTTTGCAGCCGCAAATGCGGCCTCAAAACTATTCTACATGGTATTCAGAATCGCTATTAGGAAGGGACACCCATTCCTAATAGCGAGAGTCACAAATGCTTATTTGCAAGCCAGTGACTCGCAAAATAGCATTTATACATGCCATTACCCTTTTTTGCGGTTGCAAACGGGAGGATCTCCCGTTTGCGGCCGCAAAAAAGGGTCGTACATCTGGCCCTAGAATCCTGGGCCTCACAATCTCCCTTTGCCTTCTTTCTCTAATTTGAGAACATTATGAGTGCTTAGAAACAGGTTCACTTGTTGATCTACTATACAATATGAATAATAGTGGATACCTACCCTGGTCCTGTGGTCCTCATAGTGAACATGGCTGGACCTGGCACCAGATCCAGTCCTGGCAAAATTGTAGACATCAGACGCATACTTCTCCATGCTAATGGGGTGTAGTGCAAAATATTGTTGTCAGAAAATCGCCAGGAATAAATATTGTGTAATCAATATAGATTACACAAATATAATCCCATTAGATGTAAAAACCGAAAATCAACACCCATGGGATAATATTTTTGCTATCGATATTGAAGACAGTATTATGTCAGACGATGCTTCAAATATATTGTAAAAACAACAGGTGATGGACAGAATGCAGAACAATATCATACATTCACCCCAGTACAGAGATCTGGGCCTAAATCCACAGTTTTTTTGCTCACCATGCCATTCCAGTTTGAACCCAGCCATATGCAAATCAGTCTTGACCCTCTGCCTCATGGGAACTGTCCAGCCCGAACTGCCAAGCCAGGTCTTCCCTGGACTGGAACCAAGCATCCTAGGACCGGTTTCAGGGTTTCACCGCTCTTCAGCCAAGATAGCTTGATTCCAGTGGCATGGAGAGCACGGGACTCCCGTATGAGCATACCCGTCCCACTCGGGATGACAAATGCAAAAACAACAGTTGATGGACAGAATGCAGAACAATATCATACATTCACCCGAGTACAGAGATCTGGGCCTAAATCCATCGGGGCAGATTTACAATAACTGGCACATCCCTGCATATCAGCAGGGATGCGCCAGTTATTGTGCGTCACGGCTCCGCCACCATGGAAGCGCCGCATTTACAATGCAAAAACAACAATTGATGGAAAGAATGCAGAACAATGTCATACATTCACCCCAGTACAGAGATCTGGGCCTAAATCCATTGTTTTTTTGCTCACCATGCCATTCCAGTTTGAACCCAGCCATATGCAAATCAGTCTTGACCCTGTGCCTCATGGGAACAGTCCAGCCCGAACTGCCAAGCTAAAGAATGATGGATTTAATCCAGATCTCTTGACTGGGGGTGAATGTTTTGATTTGTTCTGCATTCCGTCCATCAATTGTGTGTCTTTTGCTTTCTCGCCCTAAGTGTGCCAGGTATGCTCAGACTTGAGTCCTGGGCTCACTGTGCCACTGGAATCAAGCTATCCTGGCTGAAGAGGGGTGAAACCCCGAAACCGGTCCTAGGATGCTTGTTTCCAGTCCAGGGAGGACATGGCTTGGCAGTTCGGGATGGACTGTTCCCATGATGCACAGGGTGAAGACTGATTTGCATATAACCAGGTCTAAACTGGGGTGGCATGGTGAGCAAAAGAATGATGGATTTAACTCAGATCTCTTGACTGGGGGTGAATGTTTTGATTTGTTCTGCATTCCGTCCATCAATTGTGTGTCTTTTGCTCAAATATATTGTGACAAACAAATGTGCAAGTGATCTTTTCCAGTGGTTTTGAGTGGGGATTCTTTCACAAAATCATTTGTAAAAATATTGGGCCAAGTATTGAAAGTTGTAGCACAAGTTTTCCATAAATTTGGAGAAGTGTTTTTAGAGCTAAAGCATTGCAGCCCAAACGTGCCTAAAAGCATTTCCCCAGGCTTGCAGCCAACAGGAGAATTGTCACAATGCCTGAATGGCCAATTTAATCCTGGCAGTGAACTTTGGATGTGACTGAACCAAGGATGCCACTGTGATGGCATGAGCAGAGATTTGATAACTTTCTTGAAATTATTAGCCTCTTCTACAAACAGTCGGAACTTATGAGTGTCCTTGAGTACAATGGAACCAATGTGCGATTAGAGACCATAATAAACTACCACTTCGCCAAAAATATGGGCATTAGAACAAATGAAACCCTCACTAACGGTTGCTATCGCTTGACCGACCACTTCTTGTCTAAACCCCGCCACCATAATTCAAAAGTCCTTCCCTGTTGACAGTGGATGGGGGGCAGTCAAACTACCGGAATTGTACTACAGCTAACCCAGCCAGTGTGGGCTGCCCTGTAACAACAATGCGTGTTTGAGTACATGTTATATGTTTTTATGTTAAATGTCATATGTCGTAAAAAGAACAATAAAAAGTATACTGAAAAAAAAAAAAAGTCCTTCCCTGTATGCGTTATGATCAGCTGCCGCATTGATTAGACTTAAGCTTGAACTAATATTTCTGTGTCCCTCAAGAGTTACCTTTAGGGGACAAACATGGAAAGAAGGGCACGTTCATGGACTGAGGGATGCTAGGTGTGGTGTTTTGCTTCACAAATATCATTTAAACATCGCGGGGCATATTTACTAAAAGTTCACGCGAAGGAGGGCAGCAAGCAAAGTTGCTGTGCTGCTCTGCAGTGCGTGAACGGTCGAGAACGGAAAATCCACTAAGGTATGGCGCTCTGCAGGTCTCCACCTGTGCTGTTGCATTTGAGGCTGCCTAGCGCCAACTGAGGTACTCTTGCACCATGGTGAAAGGGTTCCTGCGTTACAGACAGGATTGTTTTTGTGCAGGAAGGTATACCCTCCTTCACAAAATCAGTCCTAAGAGTCTATTTCCTGTCTCTATGCGTGATGCAGAATGTCTTAAAAACTCCTCCCTGTCCTGCTGTTGGTTATTTTGTATTTGGATTTTGGAGGGAAAGCATCACTCTTCCTTTGTCAGCAATCTCGATTGCATCACCCACCCTTGGAAGATGGCATTTCTTATTTGGGAAAGTCAAGTAAGTTCAGTGCTGCTCTTTGCAAGATTTGTTGGTAAGCACCACTATTTTGTAACTTTTTTCTTTTTCATCATTTTATTCATTTGTTGCTGGAGTTTAAGTTAGGGAGGGTGTGGGCAGGTCCATTTGAGATTAAGGGATAATGGACATTCTCATGTGTGTGCTTGTGTGAAATGGGTGGTAAATTGCTTTTCTTCAAATCACAGAACTACTTTACAGCTGTTATTGTTACCTTATGTTTTTTGTATTTGGGGCTTGATAACATTTAAAAAAATCTTTTTTCACTGTTTCCATGTTGCTGTGATGTTGATTGTTTTTAAAACTTGGTTGGATTCTCTTTTACATTATTGTTGCTGCTTTTCTGGGGGATGCTAAGGCCCACGGATAGTCCCAGTCACATTTGGGGTGTATATTTGTGCAATTGTTTCCCAGCAATCCTACACATTTTTGTTGGTGGAGGTGGAGTAAGTTGCTCCAGCCAGGGCAGGACAGCTATTTTGTCTTTGTTTCCATACCTTCTTCTTTGCTGGCAATTCGGTGAGTAACCTTCATTTTACGCAGCCGATCTGTGTGTAAAAATTGAATTTTTTTCTTTAATCTTCATATCTTGTTTTCTTTGCTGGCCATGAAGTGAGTGACTATCATTTTTGTAGAATCAGTGTATGTTTCTGATTATTAATCATTTAATTACACTTATAAGATTGATTTCTTAGGAACACTGAGATTAGAAGCCCAGTTGTGTTTGTTAATGTTTTGTTTTTTCTTAATATAATTTTCCTTATATATTTAGTGTTTTTGTTTTTAATTCATTTGTTTGATTTTTGCCTGACTCCAATAGAAGTCCCATGGGCCTTAGAGGCACACATGGTGTATTGAAATTTAATTTTTGGATATTTACCTGCTTCACCACCCTCAATTTTGCTTCACATTGAAGCTCAATGGGCCCTGGAGTGACACACTGTATTTTGAGATTAATTTTTTGATTTTTGCCTGACACCCCTTGCCTCCCATAGGGGCCCTATGGGCTCTAGAGGGACACCTGGTATTTTTTTTTATTAACTTTATCAATTTTTATAATAGTTTTATGAGAATTATGGTAATTATGATGACATGTATTGCATTAACAAAAATTGCTAAGTTTCACTTTCTTCCATCTTGTTTTTAATTGTCTGCAGGTGCAGAAGAGCATACTGATGGAAGGAGGTCTGTGAATTAGCTGACACTGGAGTCCAGAGACCTTTCTGCTAAATGCTTCTGCTTATGTTGCTGGCCCATACAAGAAGTAAATAACATGACCCCAAAGAAGGAGGTTCCTGCCAAGAAATTGGCCAGTCAGGAGAAGCAGAAGACATCTGCCACCACTGGCATCAATTCCTCATGATTTTTCTGGCAACACATCCTACCCGCTGTACCCTCCTTTTGGCAGGAAGAGACTTGGAGGATGACCACCCTTTCATCAATAACTGTACCACCACAATCAAAATCAAATACTAGGTCTCCCATTTCTGTGGTGACTGACGTTATGGCCAACAGTACTGAGTGTGAAATCCGAGCAGCAAGCCAAATTTTCTTCACAAGAAACTCAACAGTCACCACAGGTTGCTACACTGATCTTCCTGAGGCAGGAGCAGAGTAGGAATTTGAACTTGCTGCCGAGCAAGATGTTGTTGTGGCTGTTCCTCCATTGGACACGTCATGTTCACGCTCTCCTCCAAGGGAAACAAAGAGAACTCCCTCGTCTTCTCCACGCTCCCTTCCAATGATCTTGACATGGCTTGGACCCCAACTGACACAAGCACATAACAGACTGCTTACTTTGCTGCAAACCAGTGTGTCCTGGTGAGCCAGAATAACATTACATACCTGAAACCAACAAGCCCATATGAAAACTTTACATTCACTTGTGTGGGAAGAGCACCTCAGAAAGATAGCTGATGGTGACAGAGGAGAAGTTAATAAATTGACAGACAGAAGAAAATCTCTTTATACAATGCAGCCCTGTCACTCATAGGGCCATATATACAAAGAAGTGGCAGAGTGATGCGTTAGCCGTCATGGCTTAACGCCTCACTCCACCACTTCAGAAACACAAGAAGATATGGTGCAGCCTTGTGTTCCCCTTGCACTGGTGCTACACTAAGCAGTGTAGCGCCAACGCAGGCACCCTTGCGCCATAGTGCAAGTGTGTCTGCGTGCAGGGGAAGATTGTTTATGTCCAGGAAGGTCCCCCCTCCTGCACATAAACAATCTTGAAATGCCATTTTGCCATTTCTATGTGTGCTGCTTGATGGAGCACACATGGAAGTTACACAATGTGTTTTTTTTAAAGATTGTTTATGTGCAGGAAGGGTCACCTTCCTGAACATAAACAATCTAAGGCGTTTTGCTTTTTCCATGTGTGCTGCACAAGGCTGCACACATGGAAAAAGCAAATACGAGGAGAAATAAAGCATTTCTCCTCATTTCGCCAAGTTAAGACCAGGATTTCCCAGGTCTTAATTTTGGCGCTGCCTCCTATTTACACTGCCATTGTAAATAGGGGGCAGCATCAAAATCAATGGGTGTTGCGGTGGAATGCCCATCACAACACCCACTGCACACCCCTTGTAAATAAGGCAAAGCCCCTATCACCATGGAAACGTCACTAAAATGACATTTCTGTGGCGGTAGGGCCTTGTACATATGCCCCATAGTGTGCAATCATCACCCACCAAACCCTCAGAGTGGCAGAAGGAAAAGCGGGATAGAGTCACCCAAAAGCATTTAAGCAGCTTACCTTGCAGTTGTAGTTTGCTATACAGTTTATGTTCAGCAAGGAGTGACCAAGCCACAGTGGAAGTATGGAAAAAGTATTACCAATTGACCTCCTGTCTTTTTCTTTGGTAGAAGGTGAGATGTTTCTGAAATTTGTAAAGACTCTTTGTCTAAAGTGGAAAGTTCTAAGTCAGACCTATTTTTCCATTGTTGCTGTGCCCGTGTTGCATCATCAAGTGCTGCAATTGACTGGGTGAATAATTTCCAAAACAGTGGTCCCTAATATTTACATACAATGATATTTATCAACATTTTTATTCTAATGAAAACATACAAATTATAATCAAAACCGGGACAAGCAGAGAAAAAAAACTAGTCAATGGACTGAGAAGGCAAAATGGTCCCTAGTGTTCTGTGAGTCCACCACAATGGGCTAGCAGCAGGTTCGGCTCCTCAAAGAGAATCCAGGTAGCTATAGACAGCTGACATGGAGAATGGAGCAGCGGCCAGTGAGGCTGAAATAAATTAAACTGACTCACAGGGAAGCCAAGATAGGCTGCTGGGAGAGACTCCGGTGAGTTCCAAGTGGCAAATGCGGGACTCAGAGTCAAGTGACCCAATTGGTTCCCAAATCAAGGGTGCTGTACAGTCCACATCGACCTCATCACCCACTGAACCCTTAGAGTGGCACAAGGAAAAGAGTGATACAGTGATCCAAAAACCTCTCAGCAGCTTACCTTCCAGCTGTAGGTCACTTGTGGAGATATCCTCACAACGAAAAAAGTCACAACTCACTACCAAGTTTATGTTTGGCAAGTAATCACTAGGCCTGGGCGGAAAAATCATTCCACTCACAGAGTTGGGGGAATTTGAGAACTCCACATTACGTGTGTAACACGGAATTCCCACTAAATTCTGCCATATGGCACGTGGCAGAATTAATTTCTGTTGGCTGGCGCAAGACTTGTTTTGCCATATGCTGGTGAGCGCGGTGAGACTTTACGGCCGCTCGCGAGCATGTGTGAGATTTTCAAGCCACTAGTATGGCTTCTGGTCCCCACGGTGCCTTCCGGTGCCATTTTCATGATGTTGGCGAGTGACCTTGCCTGCATCTCGAACAGATTCTTGACTCGAGAAGCAGCAAAATCTACTCGAAAAGACATTTGAAAGTTAATATTCTACTCCAACGGACCTTTCAGGTTGTTTTTTAGTGTGAGAAGCCTTTTTTTATTTCTTTCTTTTTTTCAACAAGATGGAAATGCCCCAAAGATTCCAACTTCCTGTTCCTTTCCAGCAGGCTCCTCCCAGTACTTTGTCCATCTCCTGGTCTCTTTTCATTTGGATTTCGAGATGGAAGGGTCACTCTCTGTATCTGCTGCATATATACCATTGGATTTAAGGACTTTGTTTTTGTAATATCACAAGTAAGTTAAAAAAACTATTGTATAAGGGTGTTGTTTGTTTGATGGAGGGTGTGCAATAGTATTTATTTGTACTTTTATTTGATTTTTTTATTCTTTTGTGGTGGTTGGCCTGCAGTTGCAGTAGGGGCATAGTTATTTTTATGCATTTCATTTTTCAACTTTTGTAAGGGAAGAAGGTTGCACAGTTCAATACATTTTCTCCACGGTTGTTAAATTTGCAATATTCATTAATTTTATTATTTGGCCTAGTCTGTCAATGGGCCTTCCAGCCAGTAGGCCCAGTCCTAGTCATGGGTGCATGAAAGGGCACCACTTTCATGGTACCACTGTTTCTGTGATGTATGTTGGTTAAAAACATCATTTGGGACAAGGATGGCATAGAATTAAATAAAAAATGTGGGGTTATTTTTTGTATTTCACAATTCTTTTTCTACAAAAAGTGTAAAGGTGGGGTATTAGTTGATGCCTTGGGAGGATGTGTGTTGCTGTAACATTTTTATAGCTCAGTTAATTTTTGTTTTGAACATTGCTGAATTAACGGTAGTGTGTTCTTCAGTGTTACCATGCCTCCTTTGTCTGGTTAGTGTGTGTGTGTGTATGTGTGTGAGTGTGTGTGTGTGTGTGTTTGCCACAGGCCACCATTTAACTTTGTTCCCCATGCCATGAGGCCATTTTGTGTAGTCAGTGTTCATAGGCCTGCATGTGTTCTTCTTTGTTGCCCATGACTCCTTGCATGTTGTTTGACCATGTGACCGGCCAGCTAGTGTGTTTTAGCCATAGGCTAGCATGTGTTCTTTGTTAGGGCCATGCCTCCCTGCTTGCTATTGTTGTTTGGCCATGTGGATAGCAACAATTTTGTGTAGCCAGCCAGTGTGCTTTTGTCATAGGCCTGGGTGTGTACTATGTTGGGCCCATGCCTCCTTGCTTGCTGTTGCTGTTTGACCATGTGGCTCGCAACCATTCTGTGTAGCCAGCTGGTGAGCTTCTGCCATAGGCCTCAATGTGTTCTCTGTTGGGTGAATGCCTCCTTGTTGTTGTTTGATCTTGTGGCTAGCGACCATTTTGTGCAGCCAGCCAGTGTGCTTTTGCCATAGGCCTGCATGTGTTCTTCGTTGGGGCCATGCCTCCTAGTTTGCTGCTTTTGTTTGACCATGTGGCCGAGGACCATTTTGTGTAGCCAGCCAGTATGCTTTTGGCATAGATTTTTTCTTGGAGCCATGCCTCCATGCTTGTTGTTTGACCATGTGACTGGCGGCCATTTTGTTCAACCTGCCACTGTGTAAATCCTTTTATTCCAGTTTTTAAAGCTATTATCTAGGGAGCTAGATAGGAGAGGTCTATACCTTTTTATTTTTATTCATTTTTTAAAACTTTTTCCTGATATCAGTTTAATTATATACTTGAGAAACAGTGTTTTATATCCTATGCATTTTTTCTTTAAAAAAAATCCTTTCCTCCCAAAGGGTTTCTCATAGTCCCCTAGGACACCAGAAATTATTTTTATTTATTTATGTATTTTTTTAAAATACTTTTTATTTTAATTTAAAACATTTTTTTTTTAATTTTAATTTTTTATAAAAATGCTATTTTTTAAAACATTTTCCCTCCATCCATCCCCTGCCTGCCCTAGGCACCTGCCGCACACCGGCGTCCAGCATTACTTTTTAAGGATTGTCATTACTATTTCCCCTGGACCGGTAGACCCCCTGCTTGCCATATGCACACAGCCGCACACTAGTATTAATTTTATAAGGATTATTCAATTTTTCCCTGCACCTCCCATACTGCCATAGGTGTCTCTCTTAGATGCATATAAAGAAAGCAGTTACATCTTATGTTGTTATCATGATTACTAATGAAATTTTATGGTGGAGTAGTTTTACTTTGGACTGGATATACTATTTTTGTTAATTATTTAGGATAACAAGTAACCACACTAGTGGCATATTTACAAACCCCTATCGCCACCACAGGGTCACTTTTCAGGACATTGTGGTGGCAATAGAGGCTTTGCCTTATTTACAAAGCAGCGTTAAGCCACTTAACGTGGCTTAACGCTGCCTTGTAAATAAGGTACCCTTTTACGCTATACTTAGCGTGAAAGGGGAGGACAATGGGTGCTGGTGTCGACATTCCACTGCAAGACCCATTAATTTAAACACTGACCCATATTTACAAGGGTGGCAACAAGAAGCACCTGTTTTTGAACCATTGTTGTCCAGATCTCCAGGAAGAACAAGAAAAATGAAGGGTACTCCACCATCTTCTCCAAGCCCCCCTTGTGATGATCTGAACATGGAATAGACCCCGGCTGAGTCTGAAAAATGCCTGGAGAGACAAGGGAAAAAGAAAGTTCTTGAAAGCCTTTCAATTATGGAAGGGTATGAGGATAACAAGCGAGTCATTGTCATGGAAGCTTGCTCAGAGGACATCAACATTACCCCTCCTATTCAACCTGCCTCAAGGGATGTGGCACTGGTACTATCACCACTAGCTTCCATATTTGTAAGGCCCTGGCTGAGACCTGCATCCACCACTACCTCGGTTGAAGTACACACTGCAGACAGGCAATCGACGACACATCCACCTACCTCCAGTTCTTCTTTAGGCATTGGCAGTGGCCCACTAAGAAAGTTCTCCTTCTTTATGATTATCAAGCAGGATGATAACATTGCAATATGCTCCATTTGCCACATGAGTGTTAGTCGAGGTAAGCCTGGTTCACACTATGGTACTGGAGGCCAAACGACCCGTATGGAAAAATATCACGCAATCCGCTGGGAGGCGCAGCTTAAATAAATTGCTGTAGGTGGTGGTGGTGAAGGTGAGGAGTGTGGGGAATCATCTCCGATCACGATGGGAGGTGAAGGTGATGAGGAAGAAGAGGGTGAGAGCTTTATGCAAAGCAGCCTTGTCACCAGCAGTGCGCCAGTATCACCCACCTCAGCAACCTCGAAATGGTACAAGAGTCAGGCACAGACACCACCGCATACAGTGACTGCCCCAAGACACACATTGAGCCCACCATGGCCTAGTTCTCTCCGGAAGTCGCCTCCATCAGTAGAAAATCCAGGCTACTATTACAGTCATGTTTAGGCAGGAATGGTCCATACAAATGCAACCACTCGGCGGCAGGTTTGTACAATGGTACGCTGGCTAAAATATTAGTGCTGCATCTCCTTTATTTTTCCATTAATTTGTTGCAGCCATCTGCCTGAAATGGAAAGTTCCCAGCCGGACCTATTTCGCAAGAGTTGCTGTTCCAGTGCTCCATCATGGTATACTGCAATTGGTTGAAAAAGCTTTGCCGCAGAGTGTTGTTCACACTATCTACCTGATCACAGGCATGTGGACCAGTTGTAGAGCCACTGATTACATGTGTATCACTGTACACTGGATCTCTTTTGTGGGGGTTAGGCAACAGCTACTTACAGGTCTCAGTGCTGAAGACACTTTTGAGGGCATAAGGTGCCATGCAACAGTAGCCATGTTCACCATGGAGAAATTCCATACAGCTGCAAACATCTTGGAAGACTTCAACAGCAAGGTGTTTGAATGGCTGGGAAGCAGAGATCTCAGAATTGGATTTGTTGCCACGGACAATGGCAGTAAATAGTTAAGGCCATGGCAGATGGTGGCTATTTCAGGGTCCTGCGTTTGCCACATTGCATCAACCTGATTATGCAGCAGATCCTCAAAAAAGACGACAAAGTTATCAACTTACTGACCAGAATCTGCACTCATTTCAGCCATTCTTTTGAAGCCCAGAAGCAGTTGAAGATTATTTAGTGTGCTAATAGAGTACCAGTTACAGGCGGTGCCAATGCGTTGGAACTCGACGTATTACATGGTGCAATGTCTGTTTGAACAGTACAAATAGAAGAATCTGCGCTCTGCAAACTGCACTTATTTTGCCATTCTTTTAAAGCCCGGAAGTAATTGAAGATCTTTTAGTGCGCTAATGGAGTACTAGTTACAGAAGGTGTCAATGCGTTGGAACTCGCCGTATTGCTTGGTGCAACGTATGTTTGAGCAGTACAAACCGATCAATGACTATGTCACTGAAAGAGGAGCTGATGCAACTGGGAAAAGCATGACCATGGGGATGAACAAATGGGGCCTAGTCAAATGTCTTACACACTACTTTCTTTTGTGGTTTTCACACAGGAAGTCAGCAAGGAGGACAGTACGATGGGCCAAGCTATCAGGTTGTTGCGTTTGTTACAGCACCAGTTAAAAAAGGAGTCTGAAAAGTTCACAGATGAGAACAAAAACACAGAAGCTCATGCCGTGGTTGAGAGCTTAATCCTTCGCTTGGCTGTTAATTCAAGGCTGCAAAGAGACATTGTGTCATCCAAAGAGTACATCTGTGTCACAATATTTTAGCCGTGGTACAAAAAAATACTGGGCACTTTCATTCCTTTTTCAGAGAAGGGCTGTTTCACAATTCAAGAAGTGGATTATTGTGCAAGCCAGAGACTTGGAAGAATGGAAGAAGAACGGCTGGAAATTAGAGTCCCACTCCCAGGCAGAAGTTCTGAGGTGCCACCTTCAACTTCCAGAGTGGGCAGTACTGTTGTCTCAAAGCAGCCAACACCAGCAACAAGAACACTGTGTCCCTTCATGCACATAAACAATCATTAATTAAATGACAATTTGCAACTTCTATGTGTGCTGCACAATGCAGCACACATAGGAGTTACTTCCGGCACATAAACATTAAATCCCCCCAGCGCAGGCACCCTTGCACTAAGGTGCAACGGTGCCTCTGTTGTAGGCAGCTGATTTTAGCGCTAGTACTAGAGGAAATGCTGAGGGGCGCAGTATAATTTAATACTCTGCATCCCTTGTTTTTTTAACTGATGGAGCAATTTTGGAGCTAAGTTCATTGTACATATGGTCTTCATTGGCAAATGCAATGGGACCTCATACTACTATCCTGCCATGCAAACTGCTGGTATAAAATGAATGATCAAAAACAAAAATTAGGGCTACTGTTCCTAAAGAGAAAGAGGAAATATCGACAGGTTGTGCAGGACTCGGGCATATGCACGATGGCAGTCAACAGGATTGTTTCATGTTGCCCTCACACATCCCAAAGGGATGTCATGCTTCATCATAGGGCTATTGCTCCTTGTTGGGCGGGCGCTGCAATGTCCAACGGGTCCTCCGAAGGGTCACTTTGGCAGAGATCTTTTATTGGTATGCCATATAATGAATGCAAGGTAGAGTCTAGGTGAGGTGGTATCTCTTGAGTGATGATGTGGGTTAAAACTGGTCAGGGAGTCCACCAACTACTTTTAATAAATGGACCACCCTGTCAGATTAAAAATCTTTATAGGTAATTGCTACCAATGGGGTCATAAAATACCTTGGTAGTTTGATGTGAGTTCCCTCTTCAGGGTCCAACTCTAATCAGTCAACATGTTTCGCACCCCTAGTGGCCAGAAGGATCCATGGTGCTTCGTAAGGACAGGAATAGTGAGTGAATCTTCATAACCTACAAATGTGTCAAAAGTTGTACCCTTTGAGTGGTACCTACTTTTTGATGTTGGCTTTTTTTCAACCTATCAGGAGAGAGAAAGGAGACAGAATTATCATGTTCCTGACATTAGAGCGTCTTATTGACCAGGATGTCCACTATTGTGGACCAAAATGTTCAACTGGAGTGGGGCCAGATACGTAAAGACATATACAAGACACACACAACATAAAAATAGGTAGGGTGAAGAGCCAATCTATGAGAATAACTTGCATTTAGAATTTCTTTCAGTGAAGTTCCCTGACTAAAGAATCCATGGCTGGTACCACAGTACAACAAAATTGCCACAGATCACAATAATACATGGCATGCAGTATGAGAAAAGGAAATTTAAATGTGTAAGTGGCACAAGCTTTCATAAATGTGATGCCACTGTGCAAATAGTGTAGATTGCCATTGTAGCAGTCAACTGTTTTATACACACAAGAGAGATCTCCATAATGCGTGCTGCTATCTCATAAGTGGTCACATTGTTAAAAATGGACACAGTATTAAAAACAGGAGCGTGGTTGTGTTTCCATTACTCTTTTAAAGGTACATAATCTTACCTCCAATTGGAGATAAAAGTACTCCCTATGGTGTGGAAGAGGTGCAGCACTCAGTCGGGCTAAACTGGAAGTAAGTAGGTAAGATAAATAAGGAGCCTCCAAACTGCAGGATCACATATGCTGCAACATCGTCAGCTGGTTCAGCGACCGGTATTTAGTACTCATGATTTCTGAGTGCGATCTGGTCATCACACCTACCCTTGTCCTCTGCTTCCCCCAAATGAGGATGCAGGTTCCTGTTTTGAAGGAGTACACCTGGCGGGCTTAAACCGGAATCCACGTGAACCCAGAAGTGCATCATCGCACATGTCTAACGGCCATCTTGAAGTGATGTTGCACATGTCTGGAGGCCATCTTGCAGGTGTGTAGCACATGTCCGGTGGCCATCTTGGAGTGGTGTTAATGTGAAGACATTTGATATCTGTCTCAAGTATTCTTGTGCATGTCTGGCGGACATCTTAAGGTGGTGTTGAGGTCAAATGTAGTGGGGATGTGGTGTAAAGATTATTGCGCACTTCTGGCGGCCATCTTAAGTTAGTGTTGGAGATGAATGATAGTGAATATCTATTGGAACCCTCTTCATGTATGTCTGGCGGCCCACATGAAATAGTGTAGAAGTGCAAAGGAGAAAATGTGTCTCATCAGTAAATGGGGTAAAGGTTAACAGAACTTGGGTGTCCGGGGTGCCGGTCACAATATTCATGTCTTAGTAGCTTTTTAAGGACCATCATTAAGTGCCACTTAGTACATCAGAATGATACTTATTGATAAATAACTAGTTTTGTGTAATATGGTATGATCTAGTCTTGTGAGCCTGACAACCGCCCCGTATCTGTAACTATGGCTATTCTTTAAAGTGGTGTTGTGATCATCGCAGATTGTCTTAACTTGAACGATCATTAAGGTACACGAGGTGGTCAGTAGTGACATCTATATCGAAGAATAGGCCTGAGTGGTTTCCATGTTTGGTTGCTCAGGGGTGTAGGCCTACAATTCGATCCAAGGGATGTCATCATTCAGTCCATCCTGGTTGGTATATAGGCGGAACACCCAGCTCTGTTCTCGCCTAAATAGTTCTCTTTGCATAGTATTTGTCTATAACACTATATAGCAATTATTTAACATGAGCACATACTCAGACATCCATTGGTATGGAACAAAAGCTTTGCTTTTTCTCAAAGATATTTTAATCAAGCTTTTGCTTCAAACTACAACTTAATATAAAACATGCTTCTTCAACCCACATTAATTACGCTCAGTCTGTCCTTATCATGGAGTTCTGCTTGCACCTAATACTTTACTGGTTGATAAGTTGAGCACCATATAAATTACACCATGCTCAGTGACTCTTTCCTTACCCACACTTAACCCCTTCAGTGCCACGCCCTTTCCCCCTCCTGTGCCGGGCGTTACATTAGCGGGCGGCGTTCATGACGAGATAGTCTCTTCATGGGCACAGTGCAACCGTGCTCCATGACGAGACTATCTCGTCATGGGCACAGAAGAGGTTAAACACACACTAATTCTATGTTATATATGAATGTATGACCTTTACTAACAACCCTGGGGCAGATTTACAAGCCCTTTGCGTCACTTTTGCACCGTCGTTGCGTCACTTTTGTGACACAGCGGCAGCGTAATAGTTGTGGCCCATTTACAACGTGACGCATCTAGGCAGATGCGTCACGTTGTAAAGCCCTGCGCCACATTAAACCTGAGTCAGGTTTAATGTATGCAGGGTGAGCGTTCCGTCGCAGGAAGCCCCGTAAAAGTGACGCAGTGAAATCTACAAGATTTCACTGAGTCACTTTTATGTCCATGCTGCGTCAAAACCCTGCGCCTGCTTGAAACAGGCGTAAGGAGTGACGCAGCATGTTAGGCATAGGGCGCCCTTGAGCATTGCTGGAGTTGCGTCGTGCTTGCGACACGACTCCAGCAATGCGTGACTTTTCCGTCAACAGATGAGTCAGAATTTCTGACGCATCTGTCAATCCTTGCGCCATGGTACGCCGTATTGTAAATACGGCGCATCCATGGTGACGCAAGGATTTGGCATGTTGGCGCAGGGAAAGTGACGCATCTCTACAGATGCGTCACTTTCTTGTAAATCTGCCCGCTTCTTTTTTAAAATAACGTATGGGTTTATGGAGTAATGCCATCTGCATTTTCATCAGTGATGACTATAGCTAACCAAAACACCACTTTAAACTTTAGATTTTTTGTCGAAAATCCGTGTTTTTTTCATCATAGCTTAAGTTAAGCATACACCCGACCCTCCTGCTGTTCATGGCCTTTGGTCATACACAACAGGGGGGAGTTGGCCAAAGAGGGTGTCCTCTGGCCAGGCCCTGGGGTCAACCCTCTGTGGGAGCCAACTGCTCAGCTGTGCCCATCTCCCCATAGCTGTCCAACCCTGCTGCGTAATGCCTTCAGCTGTGTGTAGCGGGTAGTTGGCCTCTGTCCTGGATAATGACCTTGGCCACACTAAGACCTGACCCTTCTATTTTGTAAATGTGTTTTTCCGTGCCACCGTCCCATCGGGGTGGTCTTGTTGCATAGTGCAAGGGTGTGTGTTTGATGTGATTTTGAACACCTGTTTTGTACTGGAAGATAAATTTGTCCCACTGTTTTGGCTCTTATAACATACTTTTGCACAGATTGTTCTTCTGTGACTAAGTGCAATATTGGACGGCGCACAGTGCATATTTTTATAGCAGTAATTTAAACGAACACCTGGAAAAAGCTGTGGGAAGTAACCCGACCGTGATCCCACAGTCCAGCATGCATTGCGGAGAATTGGCAGGATTTTGCAGGCCTTTTCCAAGTTGGCAGGATGGCTCAGTTAGTGGAACATCTACTGCTCAAAGATGCAGTCATCTTCAGGTTAAGAGTTCAAATACTGGCGAGGCAGGCTCAGCTTTCCATCCTTCAGGCAGTCTATAAATGAAATACCATTAAATTACACAATTCGGGTCATAGCACATAAAGTGAGCACTGTAAGTGCTAATTTAAGACACAGTATCCTCCATTGTTTAGTGCTAACTGGAGTCTTAAATAGATTAACATCTGGGGATGTACTTCTTTACCACCTTTGACGATGGTAATGTCACAGGAACTTTAAAGGCACGTGCTGCTTTTGGATGGAAAAGTAGGAGTATTTGTTGACATCAGTTTTGTAGCAAAAGTGCGAGGGCTCCAAGTATAAGCAAGGTAAGTACACCCAACGACCACTGGTTAGATAGAAAAATACAGCAACAGCCAAGGTTCTGAGGGGCCCCTTGGCCACTGGGCCCAGTACCACTTAATTTGCTGCACCATTGATAGCTAGGCCTCTGGTTGACAGAGCCGGACTGGCCATAGCAGGCATCAGGTGTTTCCCAGGGAGGCTGGAAGGGTTTGTTTCTGGGGCCGGTTTTGCTGTAGTACTGCAATATCGACCACCAGTAGCAAAAGCAGAAAGCAAACATTTCCAGCCTTCCGAGGCCAGGCAGTGCCTTCGCAGGGGCTGGTCTGAGAAAATTGGGCTGGTTTGGGTTCCCAGTTCGGCCCTGCTGGTTGACATATGTAAAGTAAACAATAAAACACAATAATATACGCAACGCAACATAACTTTTTTACCACTGCACAATAAAACAAAGAACACTGCAATAAATCAACACAAAACACAAAATCAACGCAAGAAAATGCCACCCATTAAACTTACACAAACCTGAGTTCATAATACATTAACAAATGGTATTTGCAAGCACAGTCTTAACTTACCACCAAGGAGATGAAAAAGCACCAGTCAAAAAGATTAGCAATCTGGCCCACTGACCCATTTTAAACGCTATGTAAAGACAAATTATTATGTGGAACAAACGCTTTTTGTGTCAGAGAAGTGTCTTCTATATGTCAAGTAAAGCTTCTTAAAGGCTGCCACACAGTAGTAGATCAGTGCCAAAAACTGCTATCTACACGTAAACAAACAAGGAGACCAGCACCAAGACTTTAACTGTGCAGTTTTTTAAGGAGAAATTAGGTGAAAAATAAATAGGTCCCTAACTGGTTAAAAATGCATATGATTCTGAGATCAATGACAAGTTGATGACGTTGAACTGCCTCCTACGCTCAATTTTAGATGAGTGAGTACTAACCAAGCCTATTCAAGTGAAGGAAACCTTTGCAAATCCTCTGAAGAAGTTAAATGGGGAAAAAACTAATCGGGGCTTTTAAAAAGAAATACTACTCTTCTAGCCCAAAAGCAACAGAAAAGAGAAAACTGCTTCTTATGTACTAGTGGAGAATCTTTCATTTTGTATTTGAAAACAGAAACATTTGCATGAATTCAAACACTACTGGCTGCTCCTCATATGGAGCGCTCAGCTGAGAACTCACGTGTACTCAGAAGATTCCAGCATCTTTCAATCAAATAAGTTATTGACTTGATATTACATAGGAAGACTCAGGATCTCTGTTAGACACTTGTAGTGCCAAAAATCATTCAGGAATTCAAAAAGCAATAGCACCAAAAGCCACTGAAATTTGAATCCCTGCATTTTGCACGGGAAAAGGTCCCAATATTATTTTAAAAAAATCAAATTCAACTTCTTTAGATGCTATTGAGCGCACCAATTATAGCCCAATCGTATTGCGTATTTATCAAAGGCTATTGAAAAAGCGGTGAACAAGCAACTTCACCAACCGATGGAAGAATCTCATATACTAGACTCAACCTAGGCGAGCTTTGGTCCAGAGATGGGAATGAAATCAAACATTGTATCGGCGGTTGCCACGAGTAAGATTGCATATGGTGGTGGAAAAGGTGGAGCAATATGACCAGACCTTAGCTCAGCCTTTGACACCATCAATCACATGCTAATTTTTTTTGTTGTAGCTCAAAATCTGCTTTTCGAGTTTTACAGAACAAATTAGGTGCCATTGCGTAGAATAGGTAACATCACGTAATCTTCAGACCCATTGACATACTGTGCATGCATGCAAAATTACATATCCACTGGGGTGATGGACGGAGGCAAGAGAAACTTAGGAGGGGCAAATCGTGCCCGTCGGAGAGCTGTGTCGGGGCTTGGGGGTCTCTCAGGCGCAATAGACACCAAACAAAGGGAGAATGAACAAGGAGAGGGGGCAGAACCTGGGAGAGGGGAGGGGGAGACGAGGGCTAAGGGAAAGAGGGGAGGAGAGGGAACCAGCAACCCCCATCGAGGTCTTCTGGGGATGGAGTCATGTACGGTGCCAGGGTAAGAGGATGCAGATTGTGAGGCAGTGGGTTGCTGGTGGTGCTCCATCAGAGTCATGAAGCATGGAGGGAACGCTTCCTGTTTAGTCGTTAAAAAGATGGAGGGCTCGCAACCTGGGGGGTCCGAAGCAAAAGTACTCCAAGCGGGACAGACAGTGGAGCAGGGACGACTAAAGTTGCTGAAATTTCTTGTCAGTGTGTGCGAGCGTATGGGTCATCTGCTCCAGTGCAATGGTGTGCCAGAGCTGTGTGAACCAGGATGCTGTGGGAGGGGCCAACGGAGAGCGGCAGGCGCGTGCTATGAGCTGTTTAGCTGCGCCCGTCATATGCCGCGGTAGGTAGCAATCTGTGTGGGTCATTGCGGTCAGTGATGCCGGGCGAATTGGATATCCCAGGGTGCCCTTGATGTGGCTCAGGATCTCCTTCCACAAGCTACTTTTGAACCACTTGAAAGGCTTTAACTTCAGATTGAATCAAAAAATTTGATAGATTCCTTTGTTACAGGAAGAATACAATCAGTGCAAATCAGGAATCTGAGATCACATTTCCACCAATTAAATGGAGAATCCTGCAGTGGACATCACCTTCATCTTGTTTTTAATTTATATACTAGCTCATAGGGCCACGTACTTCAGCAATTTACCATCATCCTTTGTTTGCACATTAATAATATACAAATCATCTTTAATTTCGCCATTCAGGAAGCAAAGGAACCAAGAATATTGCTCAAGTAATATGTGAGGTCAAAATATGGAGGTACACCAATTTTGTACAATTAAATCCGTCTAAAACTGAAATCATAATGGTCAAAGCAAGCTGAATATCTAGGACTCAAAGATATCACCAAACTTCATGTGCTCAGTCGCATCAGCTACAGAAGTTCGCAATCTCAAAATAGACTTAACATTATATGTTTAAGTTGCCTATGTCGTTACAACAGGTTTCCTCCCCCTGAGATCACTGCATTGGAATTCTCTGGGGCATATTTACATTAAAGTGGCAAGAAGGCTAACGACACGCTTCCTCACTTTAGAAACACAGTGCTGCATCATATTTACTAGAATATGGTGCAGCCCTGCATTTCCCCCTGTGCTGGCGCTATCTTTAGCAGCCTAGCGCCAATGCAGGCACCCTTGCACCATAGTGCAAGGGTGCCTGTGTTGAGGGGAAGATTGTTTATGTGCAAGAAGGTCCCCGTTCCTGCACATAAACAATCTTGAAATGCTGTTTTGTAACTTTTATGTGTGCTGCTTAATGCAGCACACATAGGGGCATATTCTCAAGGACTTATCGCCGATTTATCTGCACATTAGCGCCGCAAAAGTGGCGATAGATTTGTCGCACTATTCCCAAGCTGGTGTAAACTGCCCATGTCCCCAATTTTCCAGCGATAGCTTTTATTTATTTAAACAGTTTTATATAGCGCTGGTTAGACCCGTAGGTATCAGAGCGCTTTACATAAGGTCAGCAAAGTTACAACAATAATAACAATTACACGTTACAATAAATATATGAGAGGGGGAGTGAGAAGGGAGAGGATGAGGGGGAAGAAGGAATAAGAGACAAAGGTAAAGTCAGCTCAAAGACTGAATGGGTAGGTGACTGCCAGGGAGGTAGTCCAAGGCCAGCCCCCCCTATAGCTCTCAAGGAAGCTCCAACGGGTATCGGTCAGAAAGGTAGATAGAAAGGAGACAAGGCAAAAGCAGAACGGCAGAAATACGATGAGGGGGAGAGTGGTCGGGACAGGGAGAAGGGGAGAAACTGTGCCCACGGTCCGGCTGGGCAGATGAAGGTCAGGGGGTGAACCAAGTCCGATCTCCTCATTAGCTGAACAGAGCAGCTCCACCGGGCGTCAGACATAATGCTCGGACTCCGCTGTTAGGATAGAGGTCATGTGTACTCAGGGATTGTCAGAGTAGTGCGGGGGTGCGGGGGAGCCATGGTATGAAAGAATTTTAGATGTCCTCTTGAGGTCAGGCACCTTCCTGGAAGGGTTGAGTAAGTAAAAGTTCAGCAAGGGGGAAAAAGTCACCATTGTCGGCCATGTTAGGGCCAGGCATCCTGGGACCCTTTTCCACACCGTGAGTGTGCCGAGTACGACAGAGCTTTGTAGGGAGGAAAGGGTCAGACTCCCATTAGTTCTTAAAAAGGATACAAGATCTTCCCCGGTGTCCCTAGGCACTCGAGGCGTAGCGCAGACCATGAAAGCGCGCTGGGACACATCTCCCATTACGGTGGGCAACGTGGTGGGAGCCACCATTTTGCCACGCGCAGGGGGGAAGGGGGGACCGCTCACCTCGATCTTCAGCAACAGGTGCCTCTGGGCTCCGGGCAAACTATCCGGCATGCCCGCTTCAGCCAAGGGATGTTTTTCACACGCAGCGGACGGGCAACACAAGCCGACATGGGCAGATGGAGGCTCGCCATAAGTCAGGATCGAGTTGTGGGCAGGTCCAATGTACAGGGCTGTGCCTACTGTGTAACTGGTCAATTACAGCTGTGTGTGTCCCCCGGGGAAGCGGGTAGTGGAGCACCCGATAACGCCGCTAATCAGGAATAGGATCCCATGGATCGGCTCCCCCTGCTCCGATACTTCTAAAAGCGTGTCAGTTCCATCCCAGGAGCCATCTTGAGGCAATATCACCGGGCAAGACTTTTGCCGATATCCCGGCATTGCAGCATCCGGTTGGAACGGCGGCCACTGCGGCAGACGCTCCTGACCTTCCTATGTCAGGAGATGGCTCAATCAGCTGTTTAAGTGGGGTTTAAGCGCCGTGCTTGGTTGTTGAACGCGGGGCTTCAACAGAGCAGAAGCTCCGAGCAGCCATGATGGATCCTGATGATAATAAAGGATAGCTGCCGCAAAAAACATCGCCACGGATGAGAGCGACAACTAACGCTAATGATATGCAGAGTAGGCGTTCTTGTGCAAAAACACACTAAAACACCACTGCCCGACATTCACAACGACCAGCCAGCCAGATTAGCCTGCCTTTTACTGGTGTTAAGCAGGACGACAATCTGCAGTATGAAAGGGAGCCCAGCCCAGACCCACATCTGAAGACCAACACATGTCATGGAGCCGCTGATCATGTAGCTCGGAGACCCAAGAGGGCCACAACACCCACCTCCATCACCCCCAGCCACCCCCCCCAGACTACCACCCAGGCAACACAGAACAAGACAGCTGACCTTCTGAAAACTGTATGGCCCCTCAGCCACACAATTGCAGACTTTGGGGAGAGGTCGGAACCAAATATGTGTGAAGGAGGCAAGTCACCCATGAACAACAATGTACACAATGCCAAGTGTGGTGGTGATGTGCTGGACAGACTTCAGTATGCAGAGCACAGACATGTCCATGTGGACATATAATGTTGGTGTTTGTAGTGTTGTGGTCAGTGGACGCAACCATGTTACCTCAGGCAGTGTGGAAGACCGCGATCATGTAGTTTTGTCGTCCCCCCCTGTAAGCGTAAGCGGAGTGGGCTGGTCCGGCGTACGCCAGTCCTGCGTAGGAATGTGAATAAATAGGCTGGGGCTCTGGGCATGGTTCACTTCCGGGATGGCCAACTCATCTGCCATGGCGGCACACCTCACCCTGCCACAAGTTCTCCGCCATGACTGCCAGCCTCCTCAGCCGATCGCTGGCCTCCGCGACACAACCCTCCAGCACACACAGCGGCACAGTACGGTGGGAGTCATGTGTGTGCCGATTACTGCCTTCGGCCTACACTGAGGCAGCAGGTCCCCCAATTCAAATTGAGTCTTAATTCATTCATGGCAGAATCCAGTAGGCCACAGACATTTGTTCCAGTGCGGTCTGCCCAGACGACGCATCACAGCAGGCTGCTCACACGCTGAGCTCTTCAGGTGCCACTAACTCTGTGCACCACAAGACACGGACCCTTTATGATTGAGTTTAGTGCTGTGGAAAGCTGATGCAACAATGTCACCTCAGGCAGTGGGGAAGACCTGGGACGATGATGATGAAGATGAGACAGGAGTACCACCCCCCACTGCAGCTGCTGCAGGAATCTCCCGAGGGACACAAACAGTAACAATGACTTCACATGAGCACGCACATCTCTGGTGCCCCTTACTCAGTGCACCGCAAGTCATGGACCCTTTATGTGTGTGTGATTCCAGTTCTGCTGCCCCTACCTCAGTGCACTGCAAGTCATGGACCCTTTATTATTGAATTCTCTGTGTGTGTTTCCAGTTCTGCTGCCCCTGCCTCAGTGCACTGCAAGTCATGGACCCTTTATGATTGATTCTTCTGTGTGTGATTCCAGTTCTGCTGCCCCTACCTCAGTGCACCACAAGTCATGGACCCTTTATGATTGAATCTGTGTGTGTGACCCGAAGATCACTGTTCTAGTTGTTGCCAGCACCAACCACTTCCTGAGGTCTGGCTCACATTCACCCTACACCCATCCAGCACAGGCGTCACTGGACATGTGATCCTGGTAATAAAAAGGGTCCGGGCGCACGTGCCCGTAGCCAGTTCCACTATCTATCCAAGTGTGTCCGTGTGGACGCAACCATGTCACCTCAGGCAGTGGCTAAGAACTTGGACATGTAGCTTTGTCATCCCCCCTGTAAGTGTGAGCGGAGTGGGCTGGGCCTGCGTACGCCAGTCCAGCGTAGGGGTGTCAAGAATTTTCCGGGGGCTCTGGGCGTGGTTCAGTTCTTGCCTGGGTAAGTAAGTAACTAATGTGTGTGTCTCTGTTGTAGTGTCGGCGCCACCCAGCCCCGCAATCGACAATGTTGCAATGTAGCATGCACCCTGAGGGCGGGTTTGCACGAACGGAGAAATGAAGGAGCGCAAGACCGCTCGGGGTCTCAGCTCATACATGCCAAGTGTTGTGTGCATCTGTAATACTGCAGCATGAGCAAAATGCCTAGCCCTACTCGCAGCACAAGTCCAGCCATGCATGGACTCTACATCTGTGTCTGCCCTATCCTTACCATAGGCCTACACTCACGTGGCCGACCACCTTCAAAGGCCAACATCACAGTGTCGTTGTCAGACTTGTGGACATGCGCAGACAGGCATGACAATGGTGTGCCGTAGGTGTGCAAGTGATGCAACCACGCTGCACACACAAGTAAATGGGCTCGGGGAAGGGAGGACCAGCAGTGAGGCAACGTAACACACAGTGATGCTGCACATTTGCCACATGCAAAACATTGTCAAACATGGATCCCAAAGTCACACACATCCCACCCCACACCCAACAAGCCATCTTACAGTTCCTGAATGCAAGCAGATGACAAACCAACACTAGGGATGAAAGCTCCTTTGTCTGAACTATCAGGCGGTAGCACATCTGCATCTCCGACCTCGCAATTGCATGTGCCCGGCACCCATTGACTGATACTACAGCAGCTGATGCCGACTCCCACACTACGCACAGCCCGACGAGAGACCAACGTATAAACACCCCCCACACAGGAGTCCTTGCTCGAAGTTATCTTGCATGGAATGGCCTTCACACTTAATCCCACACCATCCCAGGCGTACAACCGTTGCACACTAAAACAACTCATTGATCCGAGCTGTGGCATTTCATCCACAGAAATGGTGCAGGTCAGAATAGTGCCGCTTCAACAAGAGCCACTAACGCAATGGCAGAACATCCCGGACACATGCACAACCCCTGTCACGTGGAACTGCACCATGCACGTATGCTGCATTTACTGGGGGCACTGCCATCGGCAGTGCTGCGAATCAGTTACCGGCTAAGCTTCCGCCTTGCCAACGTCACCTGCGTTCAGCCTGTGTTGCATTGTCGATCGTGCATATTCGAGTGGTCCATGGATATCTGCCTATCCAACAGGACGGTAGCTAAGCTGGATTTTGACATGTGTGTGTGCCCCCTGTTGGCCCACGACCAGGAGTGTCACCGTGATACCCGTTTATGGGATGCCTTGATACTTGGCATACATGCTGGCAGCTGGACCTGGGAGATTGCACAAATCCTTGTGTGCAGTGACCACATTGAACCGCTCCTCTATTGGTCTGTAGCGCTAATTGGTGTAAGGGGGTGGACGCAGCACATCTGTCCGGGCCTGCTAATGGATCGCCTTGCTGTCCTGTTTGATGAAGTCGACAATGACCTCATGTTGGAAATGATAGCCTACGAAGCTGCAATCGCTTTCATGGACGAGTAACTACGTACCTGCAGCCACAACAGATTGGAACCCATTGCACATGTCCCAACACCATGTTGAATCTTGGAGATCTGGTCACATATCCCACGACAACAGTGGACATGGCTGCATTCGCCTGGACTCCGAATACATGAGCGGACAACAACGCGGCTTAACACACACCTGTGAAAGGTGAGGCACTCTCCCGTAGAGGACAGCGGCGCTTGGCAATGTTCCTCATTCTGACATACTGCTGCATTGGTCTGCATGTTGTGGCACTTATCTTGCCTGTACTGACACGCATAAGCTAAGAAAATCTACGCACCGTCACTTGTATTCAACTGTGATGAGTGTTGATTTTAATGACAATGTGTGTCTCAATGCCTATCTGGGTCACGGCCATACATGCACATTGATAGCATTACCCAGGGAGTAACTTTTTGTGGAATCACTGTCCCTACATTCATCCATACTCTCATTCTTGATTGATCATGGCCAAGACACATCTGTGTAAATTAGAATGTTTTATTCACATTCAGTGGAGTGTTGAAACTGGACCAGTACAGGGCCATGCAAACCCCACTTTACATTGTTTGCCCGTCGAGGGCCAGCCAGAGTCCTTTCGGGAGTGACAAGTTCATAGGGAGTGGCAGACGGAACAGTTGACATTCTACACCATCAGGGATGTGAGGTTGTACCTGTACATTGTCATCTCACAGTTTCCTGCTATGCCAAATGCGAACGGCCATTTTCTACACACAAGCGGCAGCAGTTGTGTCCTCTGTTCTATTGTGAAAGTTTTGCAGTTTGTCCCACATTGTTGTCAATGTTGAGGTGCTCTGATTCTTATGTGTGTGTGCTGCATTGTGTGTGATTTGCCCCTTCAGCTCTGATTTGGCTGGCCCTTACCCCTTTCAGGCGGTGTGCATTTCACTTCGGTGCTTATGCAGTGCTGAGATGTTGCTGACTTGGGTAACTTGGTCTCTTGGTCCGAGTTGTGGATCTTGGGCATGGTTTGTCCGCAGATGTGCTGTACTTAATTATGCATGTGTGTCATTGTGCCCATCTCCCCCCGTCCCCCCAGTCCCTGGTCGTTACTCACCCTGTTGGCTCAGGTCATGTTGTGCAGTGTCCAGCCCCCCAACTCCTGCCACCGTCTCCCCAATGATGATCCCAGGCTGGTCCTCCGTGGGGCTTGTGGGGTTCTGGTTGTCCTCTGTACTTGCTCCGGCTACCTCCATGGTGCTTTGCAGTTATTTGTGTCTTGTTTGTGTTTTTGGCTGCCGCTTTTATATTGATTTTGGCCGCCTGACTTGTGGGACTTGCAGGCCTGGCGCTGCTTCTGGCTGGATTTTTTATCGCAGTTGTGCGCGTTTTTTCACGTTCGGGTTTAGATTTTTATCGCCGTCCAGGTGCTTTTATCTTGAACATATGCCGCGTTATCTGGAAACTATCGCATGTTACCGCCGTGTTGTGAATCCAACGTTAAAACAGAGTTATTTTCCCGCGATGGACGGCGATATAAGAAATTGCGTTAACCTATTTTGGGGATGATTATCGCACGTTCTTGAGAATATCCCCCCTCAGAAGTTACAAAACTGATTTTTTTAAAAATGTTTGTTTAAGTGCAGGAAGGGGGACCTTCCTGTACATAAACAATCATAGGCAATTTGCTGTTTCTATGTGTGCTGCACAATGCAGCACATATGGAAACAGCAAAAACGAGGAGAAATAAAGCCTTTCTCTGCGTTTCACCTGTTTAAGACCAGGGTTTCCCTGGTCTTAATTTTGGCGCTGTCTCCTATTTATGCTATCCTTGTAAATAGGGAGCAGCGTCAAAATCAATGGGTGTTGTGGTGGAACACCAACCGCAACACCCTCTGCCCTCCCCTTTTACGCTAAGTGCAGCGTGTAAGGGTGCCTTATTTACAAGGCAGCATTAAGCCACATGAAGTAGCTTAACACTGCCTTGTAAATAAGGCGAAGCACATATTGCCACCACAACGTGAAGTTGTGGTGGCAGAAGTGGCTTGTAAATATGCCCTTCTGTTTCTAAACTTAAGCAAAGAGTGACCATAATTAATGCCTTCACCCAGAAAAAGCAAGAGCATCGGAATGCAGTGACATCCAGAATCGGTGAGTGACATCCCTTTCATGAACTAGAGGCCTCAAATCAAGCCTCATGGGAAATGCGTGAGTTGTTTTTTTAGCTAAGGGCTTGCTGAAACAAAACATGCCTGATAAGAAGATTGCCTCAGTATATTGTGTTTCTATGTTTTTAGGGTAACATTGTGCCAATCATCACAAAGGACCTAGTTTCCTCCAACAGAAGTTTGATAAATACGAGCCACCAAGACAACTGCTCTCAATATCAACAAGGCTACTAACCATCCCAAAAGCTAAGCGGAAGAAATGGGGTGGCAAATCTTTCACTACAGTAGCTGGCCAACTGTGGAAAACACTCAATCAGCAAGCTCCAAAAATCCTAAAGATTCGGGACAAAAACCTAAAACATGGGTTCACCAATCCTAAACATTCGAAAAAAAATATGGCTTTTCAACAGCACACAAATTCACTGAGTTACTATTTGCTCAAATTCCCAAAGACAAAACCACACGTTCCCACACCACCAAGAGACTCCATGACAGTGAAAATGTGCGTTTACTAAAACCCCTATAAGTCATACACAAATAAAAACTAGTTATTGAAATTAATATTCTTACAGCAAGTTTAAACCTTTTTATGCAAATATATTATTCTGGAATCTGACACTCATATTGAACATTCTTTAAGTGAAACTATGACTAAAACTTGAACCAGGATTTCCATGCCTTACTCAAAATTCATTTCCTGTGAGTTTTTCAGACTTATATGAGGTACTCTGCCAGCTGAGCTAACCTTGCAAGGATTTGAACTCATGATCTGAAGATCACTGAACATTTGAGCAGCAATCATTCAACTAAGTACATTTCCTGGACTATGACATGTTTAATCATTGAAATAAAACTTTGTGAATCAGAGGCCTGACTAATCATGCGCATCTCAAAATTAGTTCTGGTGTTCGACACAAATTGAAACTGCTTTGTGAATCAGGCTTGGAATCTCAGAAGTGAGTCAAAACAACAAAAAGAGAGTCTCACATGATTCACATGGAAAAGAGAATCTGGCACATGCATCAAGCAAAAATCAACACGCAAAAATACCGAATCGCTAAAATCACTCGTTAGCGAGTGGCAAACAACGAATCCCAATGCATCAACACCAATAGCAAAAAAATAAAGAATCGCAAAATAAATCCCTGTTAAAATAAAGAATTGCAAAAAACTTCCCCGTTAAAATAAAGAATCGCAAAATAAAGAATCGGAAATACCGAAATTACACATAGCGCCTGGCATTAGCTAATCGCAAATAAAGAATCGCTAATGAATGCATCAAAAGTCGCAAATACCGAAAATCCCAAAAATCGCTATTTAGCATGAGCAGATTAAGGGGAATCAGAACCAGGAGGTAAAGTTGCAGAGAAAAAAATAACCTGAAAAACTCACAAGTGTTCCACAGATGCAATCAATCAGAAAGCCATACAAATTGGGCCTGGAGACCCTGTTTCCTTTCACAAAATGGCAGCCCTCTACGTGCTTGCAAGGAGGATGAGAATAAATGCAGCAGCACAGTGCAGGAGAAGGATCCAGGAGAGAGTATTCAGAGTGCGCATCACATTTGCTTGGCCAAAATGAGGATGAGGTATACAACAAGTACCGTCTCAATCGTGCAATGATAATGCGCCTAATTGCTGACCTGGAACCACTACTGCAGCACCAGACACGTCGGACCAATGCCATTCCTGCGCACGTCCATGTCCTATGCAGCCTGCACCTACTGGCGTCTGGAAGTTTCCAGGGGGTCATAGCGGTAGCGGGAGGCGTATCACAAAGCGCACTATCACGCTTCTTCCGTAAATTCATTGATGCCATGCTGACAATGATACATACCCACATCAGCTTCCCCACAACCCCCCAGCAGATGGACCACACCAAACAGGAATTCTACCAGGTGGCCCAATTCCCCCATGTCATAGGATGCATTGACTGCACGCATGTCCCCATCTGTCCACCCTCAGCCAATGAGTACATCTTCCGTAACAGGAAGTCCTATCACTCCATCAACGTGCAGGTCGTGTGCGATGCCAAGCACATCATCACGGATATAGTGGCACAATTTCCAGGGAGCACACACGACTCCTATATATTCAGACACAGTGGAATCCACAGGCGTCTGCTCAATGGAGAATTCGGAGAGGGACTCCTGCTTGGTACGTAAACATACCTATTCATAACATCAGCATCACACATGTATCATCATGACTGACGCTAAGCCTTTGCTTCCATCCTGTAGGTGACAGTACATACGCCCTGCGGGAATATATCCTCACCCCCTACATCAACCCAGCAACACCACAGGAGCAAAGCTACAACGCGGCCCACATAAGCACCAGAAATGTGATTGAGAGGACATTCGGGATCCTGAAGAGTCGCTTCCAGATCTTACATAAGACTGGTGGTGCTTTGCAATATAAACCAGACACCTGCTGCAGGATTGTAGCAGTATGTGCCATGCTGCACAACATTGCAACCAGAAGGGGGATACCCATAGAGGTGGATAGGAATGACAACTACCGGGATGACCAACCACCCACACAACACCGACAGTCACACGTTCCAAACACAGCTGAAGGTCAAAGGAGGCGGACATACATCACACAACATCATTTCAGAGCCAGGTAAGAATGAGCCATGACGATATCATTAGTAGTGCTACTGTTTAATTCACAGGAGCACTTATGGATGTAATGTTACACTGAAATGCAAATTAGAGTTCCCCCACACATTGTGGGCAAAAACATGACCGTTGGATTCACGGGAGTGCAAATGCAAAATTAAAGTGGGCCATGGTTACCCCACCATGGTCAGGGATGCAGGACAGAATGTCTAGTGGCGCTTCCCATGAACACCCAGCCTCCTATCGCGTGTCTCCTGCACCTCACCACGCTGTGTCTCTGTGGCTGTGGAGCAGCGCGAACTGTGCCTCCTGGTGCAGGTCTCCATCACCGAGACGCTGCCCACACTGGATGCAGCCTCACTGCCATCCTCCCCTCCCAAGTTGCTGCCACTGAATGTCCCTGACTGCAAGTGTTCCACTGCAGTGGTCACCTGGCCTAAGGACTTCGCCACGTCACCACAGTAATGTCCGAGGTCCACCTGCAGTGACACGGAGCAGCGGGACAACACAGCAGTGCTGTTGCAGAGCTTTGTGATGGCCCTGGTCGATGCTGTGGAACGGAGCAAGTTCTGCCTATGCCTCCGGCGCTCGCTGTGTTGTCCTGCTCGGATGGCACGGGTGAGCTCCTGGAGGTTTTCACTAATGTCCTTATTGCCCTCTGCCACAACTGTGGTCATGTGCCGCACTGCGTCAGTTAGAGTGCACATATGTTTTGCGAGACGTGAAATGTTGAGGTTCATTGTCCCCATGTGTCTCCCCTGCAGGTGCTGAACACGCAGCATCTGAGCCTCAACTCCACCATAAATGTTCCTTGCCTGGTCGGCTCCCTCGGCAGTACTGCGCATGGACCTGCGCCATTGCGTGACTCTGCCACGTGCTGGTGGTGGTGCTAGCGGTGGGACACCTGTAGGACTTGGCCCACTTGTGGGTGCAGGACTCGGGCATGCATCCATCACCTGCAGGGAGGGGACATGTGCCCTGCATCTTGGTGGTTTTGTCGCAGGTGTTGGTGGTGGTGGTATTGTCGCTGGTGGTGGTGGTGGTGGTGGTATTGTTGCTGGTGGAGGTGGGGATTGACCTTCCTGCGGAGTGTCGCCATCGGAATCCGCCGGTGTTTCGGAGATGATGAGGCGCTCACTATCATCTGAATCCCCAGGAGATGCATCTGTGTATGAAACAGTGCATGGTTAGTTTATTTTGTGACTACATCTGTTTGTCATTCTGTATTTATGTCCTACAATGAATTACATTATTTGACTCTATGTTGGCCCTGTACTGCTGATCTAATTTATTTTGCTTTTGTGACTATACATGCACACTTTGAAGACATGACTACGACTCCCATGATGCAATACTGATGTGAGGGCATATGTGTTATGCACTTCTGCCTGCACACTGTGATTGACCTGGGGGGATGGGGATGGGTGTACGATACGCAGCGTATGGGCGCAGGCATGCATCTTACCTTGTTCAGTGTTGGCTGCGCCGGAGGTGTCCATCTGCGTTACTCCGACAACCGCCTCTGGCTCAATGGTCCCCTCGATGAGCTCCTCCAGGGCAGTGTTTGCAGGTACTGTGGATGGCCCCCCTCCTGTGCCAGCTGCCTCCTTGACCCTTTCTGCAATTCTTTCCTTTGCCCTCTTCCTGAGGTCATACCACCTCTTCTTGAGGTCGTCGATGCGCGGTGCGTCACTCCAACAGCATTCACCCTCTCCCTGATGCAAAGCCAAATTTTCCTCTTCTCAGCTTTGGGCACCTTGAGTGACAGCTTGCCAAACAGCTTGTCATGCTTGCTGCTCACCCCCTCGATCAAGTGCTCCAGTTCCCTGTCAGAGAACTTTCTCTTCCTCTTCCTGGGCGTGTCTGCAGTGCCTGGTTCATCCTTGTCCATCCTGGATGAGGGTAGGGTGGATGGTTTCAGAGAGAGGATTCTCTTGCCTCAGCCTGTGTGCTCTGCCTCCTCCTGTGAGCTCCTCAGGCCATGAATGAGGGTGGGGCTGCTTGACTTCCTGGTTGCGATGTCATCAGCCCGCTCCTGGAGCGACCCGTTTTTAGCGAAATCGTTAATACCGAACTCGCTAATACCGAATTCGGTAATACTGATTTCGCTAATTGCTAATCTGTATTTTCAGTAATCGCTATTGTGTAATCGGTAATTATTAGGGATTTTTAAGGAATCGCTGAAATTTACCGAATCTGTTCATGCATTCCGAAATGCGATTCCTTATTACCGATTCTTTATTTCTCGCTATTAAGGAATCGCTTTTCGGGATGTTGATGCATGTGCACCTTTGTGAATTGCGACCAGATTCACACTTGGGCCTTTGCCTTAAACATGTAGAGGCATACATACAGTCCAATACAGTACATACTATCAGATAGGTCACACACAGGCAAAGAAAGAAGGACAGAGAGATAAACAGAAAGAGGAATGAGTGGATGTATGAATGATGGTTTCAGGTCTGCATAATCTTGCTGACAAAATTAGACTTGAGGTAGGGAAAAGATTGGTGTCAAAGCCTAATGCCTCATTGGCCTTCACTTGGAAAACCTATGCCCATTAAGTGATAAAGTACTCGGCTTCAAGAACATTCAATGTCATTTTAAGAATTTTTGGTGGCCCGCGCACGACATATTTTGAGGGGACCTGTATGGAACAGTAAACAAATTGGGTTGCTGGTTGACTGGGTTGTGAGCCCAGATCAAGCAGCAACAACAATCCTTGTCAGGGTAAGGCACAAGCCAACCTTAAATTAACCTGTGCTCAACCCTTTAGTAGCTTGGCACAGAGCAGTGGGGCTTAACTTAGAGGCAATGTGAAAAGTAGTTGTGCAACACTTCAAACAGTATTAAAGTGAAAAACACCACAGAAAAAGGAACACACAACAAGTTAGAAAAATAGATAGATTTTAAATGAATACAAGAAGACCAAAATTACAAAATTCCTATCAGTAGAACCAGAGATATGCAATTTTAAAGGTTTTAATAAAAATAGCACTAAAAAGCACAAAGTGCCAAATGTGGTTATCTAGTCGCGCTGGAACGGGACAAAGTCACAAATTCAGATTGACCGCGATGGAGTACGGGACAGCTATAGGGACCCAGTTGGGCTCACTGAACAAACTCTCCAAAAGTGGCATTTTCTAAATTTTAGTTTGAAATCCGACTTTATTATAAGTTTGAATTTTTCATTACGCTTCCAAATAAACTAAACATTAACTTGTCAACTGCTCAAAATTTGGAAATTTCAGCTTCTTAATTGTAATAAGGTAACTCCAATGCTTCCTATGGAAGAGGTAGACATTGCATTGGTGAAAAAATAATTTAAGAGTTTTTCACTACCCGGGCATGCAAACCTTAAAAATAAATTTCCCACTTTTTAAATACAATGTACCCTGCCCTCTGACTGTCCAGGACCTAACCTAGGGGTGACGATATGTATATGGGGCTTAGCAAAAGGTGTATTATGCCAGGTCAACTTGGCAGGTTAAAACTGCACACACAAGCTCTGCAATGGCAGGCCTGAGGCCTGTTTAAAGTGCTACTTAGGTGGGTGGCACAATCAGTGCTGCAGGTCCACTAGCAGCATTTAATTTACAGGCCCTGTTCAGAAGTAGTGCCACCTTACTAGGGACTTGCAAGTAAATTAAATATGCCAGTTGTGTGTAAGCCAATCTAACCATGTCTTAAGGAGAAAGCACATGGGCGTTACCACTGGTTAGCAGTGATAAAGAGTGCAGAGTCCTAAGGCCAGAAAAAGCAGGAGGTCTGAAGGCAACACGTTAGGGGGGGAAAACCACAGCAAGGATGCCAGGTCTTATAAGTGCCCCCCAGCTGAAAGTGGGGAGAACTAACCAACCGCTTGGGATTTGTATTCACTAAGACAGAGAAACCTGGAGATAACCATCAGCATTGGTGTGGTATGTTCCAGGACGGTGTTCCATCATAAATTCCATTCCCTGCAGGGAGATGGACCACCTCAACAGATTGAGTATCTCACCCCTCATCTGCATTAGCCATCTGAGGGGTCTGTGGTCTGTCTGAATCCGAAAGTGAGCACCAAACAGGTATGGTCTCAGCTTCTTCAGTGCCTATACCACTGCAAAGGCTTCCTTTTCTATTGAGCTCTACCTCTGTTCCCAGGGAAGTAACCTCTTATTGATGAAGGCTAGAGATTGAGCCAGACCCTCTTTGTTTAGCTAGGAGAGCACAGCTCGTATGCTATGTTCTGAGGTGTCTGTCTGGACAATTAATTCTTTGGGGAAGTCATGGGCCTAGATCATGGGTGCTGGGCACATGGCCTCCTTCAGGGTATCAAAAGCATTCTGGAACGCCTCTGTCCATATCACCTGTCTCTGCTGCTTCTTGGAAGGCAGATCTGTCAAGGGTGCAAAAATGATGCCATACCCCTTGATGAATCTTCTGTAAGAAGTGAGGCACTTACTGGCCTTGATAGTCAGGCCTGCTCCCGAAGCACTTCCCTGAGGTGGCACAAGTGGTCCTCTCAGCTAGAACTGACTACTGTAATGTCATCTACATAGGCAGACCTGGCGTTCTCCAATCCAGCCAGGACCTGGTTGACCAACCTCTAGATAGTAGCAGGGGCGTATTTCAACCCAGAGTGCATTACTTAATCAATCAACCAATCAATCAATCAAACATCAATCAGTTGATTTCTAGAGCTCTACTTATCACTGGTGCGGGCGGATTCCAGGCGCTAAACAGGGGCCTGCGTTTCAGTTGATGAGCCAGGTCTTCAATGATTTGTGAAACTCTCGTAGTGAAGAAAAGGTTCAGAAACGTATGGGGAGGTTGTTCCACATCTTTGCTGCGATGTAGGAGAAGGAGCGTCTGTTGCTTCTGCATCGATGGATCCGGGAGGAGGTGATTGCTAGTGCAAGTGAGGTGGAGCGGATGTGGCTGGTGGAAGTTCAAGCGGTAGTTGATGTAGGCAGGGCCACAGTTGTGAAAGCCTTTATATGCGTGGGTTAGTAGTTTGAACTGACATCTCTTCGGTATTGTGAGCCAGTGGAGTTTCCTTGAGGTAAGGGGTGATGTGGATTTGTCTGGGAAGGTCGAGGACGAGTCTGGCAGCTGCTTTCCAAATGACCTGAATTCTATGGAGGAGGTGAGCCGCGATTCCAGAGTAGAGGGCGTTGCTGGAAATGGAAGTGCCTTTCTGGGGTAGAGAATCCAGACCTCTCTTTGGCCTCCTCAGCAAGGCAATCTGCCAGTACCCAGACATTAAGTCAAACGTGCTGAGAAACATGGCAGGTCCCAACCGGTCTATGAGCTCATCAGCTCTGGGGATCGGGTGTACATCCATCTTCATGACCGCTATAAGCCCCTGGCCCACACAGAACCTAAGATCTGGGGTGGCACCAGGAGGGGCTACCTTGGGGACCAACACCACTGGGCTGGAACAATGGCTGTTTGAGGGCTCAATAACACCTAACTCCAGCTATTTGGAGACTATCTCCTTAATGCTGGCTCTCACCTTATGAGACAGCCTGTAGATTTAACTCTTCACAGTCATGCTGTCCCCAGTAACAGTCTCATGGGTACACCATGTAGTGAGTTCTGGAGAAGGGAGAAGAGAGAGGCAAACTGCCTCAACAACTGCCAGTAGTCTCTCTATTGTTCTAGGGTCAGTTTAGGAGAGATGCTGACACACTCCACCAACCCATTCTGCTCTTCAGAAGAATGGAGATCGGGAAGAGGTTTACTCTCCTCCAATCTGTCATTTGTTACCAGGAGCATGGTTACCTTGGACCTCTCGAAGTGGGGTTTGAAACCCTTGACATACAAATCCCTTATAGGGTTGTTTGAATTGAAACGCTACTTTTTAAAAAAAAATTATTTTTATTGATGACAGGTATACATCTCAGACATGTTACAAACAAAGCAAACAAGAGAGCATTAGTTGTTAACTTTGACAGAAGATACAGTGTCTGACTACATCGCCAAGTTCATACATTGGCCGGACTTCCTACTGTCCTACAATGGGTCATCCCCGTGTCTCTGCCTCAGGGGCTCACATATTCCTCCCCTGTAATTATTCCACTTTTCCCAGATCTGCGATCACTTTTTGGGACACCCTCTAGACTCATACACTGTTCTCTCTGTCAACATACACCAGTCCAGGTCATTCTCCCATTCCGTGATGGATGGGGGATCTTGCTGTCTCCACAGTCTTGCTATGTTACGTTTTGCAAATGTCATACCAAGAGTCACCTATGTTCCCGTACTCTATCTTTGGTAGCAGATTCAGTGGGACCCCATATATTGAGAAGGCATAATTTGATATTATAGTCAATCTCACAACCCATCACTTCTGCCATACATTTCGTGATCCCGGACCAGTACACCTGTATATATGTACATTCCCAGAGTGTGTGTATAAAGGTTCCTTCTTGCCCACACTTTCTCACGCATCCCGGTTCACCTCTGTATCCCATCTTCACCATTGCCGGGCCTGCAACATAGATCCTGTGAAACACTTTCAATTGTATCAGTCTCAACCTAGACGAGATAGCTACCTCTTTGGGGGACGCAAGTGCCTCGAGCCATTCTTCGTCTTCCAGTCCCGCCATGTCGTGTTCCCATTTTGGTCGGAGCCGGAGAAGGGGGTCAGACATATTGTTAATTAGTTTCTTATAAGTTAGAGTGATGGCTATCTCTGCGATGTATTCATCTAAGATTCTATCTTCTAATGGGGAGGATTCAGGTGGCGTCTCCCTCAGACTATTGACGTCTGTAGCGCATGTTTAATCTGCATGTACCTAACATATTCAGTGTTGGCCAGGTCATATTCCCTCTGTAGTTGGGAAAAGGTGATCACAGCTCCCGCCTTCCAAAGATCCAAAACCTTAGAAATGCCAATTAGATCCCATTGGTCAAATATCTTGGTTTTTCTGAGGTTACCGAAAAAATCTGCGTCCCAGAGGGGAGTGGCGCACGTTATCTTCCCTTCCCAGGCCAGGCTTTTCGATGCCACCCGCCATATCTGGACCGCATGTAGTGTGGGCCCAGTAAGTTTCAATTTGGTGGGTTTGGTACACAGCACCCTCGTGATAGCCCCTCTTGGGAGGAGCCATCTGTCATTTTGATAACCGGCGTCTCCCGGGGGCCAATACGTGCACTGGTTAACTGCTGCTAACTGTGCAGTCCAGTAGTATTGCTTTATATCAGGGTGTGCAATCCCTCCATCGTACCACCCACGAGTGAGTTTTTGAATGGATATCCTGGGTGGTTTACTGCCCCACAGAAGTTGTCTCTGGGCGCTTCCTAAGGATCTGAAATAGTGTGTCCCAACCTGGCAAGGCGAGTTTTGTAGTACATATAAAAAAACGTGGCAAGGCCATCATCTTAAACAGTACCGCATGCCCCAGCAGGGACAGCGGAAGGGTTTCCCAATGTTTAACATCAGATCTTAATCTTTGTAATGGGGGTCAGAGATTTTGCTCACAGAAGAGGGTGAGATCCTTCTAAACATGAATCCCCAGGTACTTAAAACTTGGTTTGGCTTCAGTGATATTAATACCCTTTGGCAGCATAGGTGTTCTGCCACACAACACATAAATGACCGATTTAGACCAATTTATGCTATAGCCCGAGCACTTCCCGAAAGCTATAAAGATGTGCATTGCTCTATTCAGAAAGGCACTGGGTGACGCTAAATACATCAGTATATCGTCCGCATATAACAAAATACAGTCCTCCCACTCCTCAGCCCAATTTAACCCTCTAATAACAGGATCCTTTCTGATCCACATTGCTAACGGCTCCAGCATAAGGGCAAAAAGCAGTGGAGAAAGGGGGCAGCCCTGCCTGGTTCCTCTCCCGAGCTTGAACATTGGGGATCTTCGGGTATTGACCACTATTTGAGCCATTGGAGTTTTGTATAGTAGATATATCCAGATCAGAAAATTCAGGACACATCCTAATTTCTTTAGGACTGAAAAGATATATGGCCATTCAATTGTGTCGTACGCCATGGCAGCATCCAAGAACACCACCACCGCGTCTTCTCGTATGGTATTAACTCGAGCTTGTACCCCATACAACTGTCGTAGGTTAAGAGTAGTGTTTCTGGCTGGCATAGAGCCGGATTGATCCGGATGGACTAGTTTGGAGATAACTGATAGCAAGGGGGTGGCCAGTATTTTACCTAGGATTTTGGCTTCCGCGTTGAGCAGGGATATCGGTCTGTATGAAGAACTTTTGTTTTGGGGTTTACCATTTTTGTGAATGCCCACTATAGTTGCCAGTCTCTGATCTAGCGGAAGAGACCCCATCTCTAGGCTTTCTTGGAACATAGCTGTGAGATAAGGTGCTAGTCTACTGGGAGCTAGCTTGTATAGTTAAATGGGTAAACCATTTGGGCCCGTTGCCTTGCCCGAGCTCAAATCCTGTATTGCTTTTTCTACCTCCGTAGCGAGTAGCTCCTGTTCTAATTTTTTTCGATCTTCGTCAGAGAGTGTGGGCAGGGAGTATCTTTCAAGAATACGCCCGCATCCTCTCCCGTATAAGTCGTTAGGGATCTATACATTTGGGCATAGTAACTGCCAAATGCGTTTGCAATATCTTGCGGTTCAGTGTACAGATTGTTAAATTCATCTCTAAGTTCCACCACTACTCTACTGGCTTGCACTCTGCGTTCAAGCCACGCTAACAATTTACTGGCCTTATCCCCCACCTCATAAATTCTACTAAGGGTTGCCTTGTACTGTGCTTTGGCAGCATCTGTGGCATGGGCCACATACTCTTTTGTTTTTAATTTTAAGGCATGTCTGACTTCTTCTGCATTAGTTTCTCTTGACTGACTTTCCAATATCAATATCTCTGCCTCAATATTTGCCATTACTGCCTGTTTTTCTTTCTTGGTGCCTGCAATCAGAGAGACAGCTTGGCCTCTGATTACTGTTTTGTAGGCCTCCCATGGCGTCTGAGCGGACTCTACCGAAGTTTCATTCTCACTGAAATAGAGAGCAATTTCTTTCACTAACTTCTCTTTGATCAAGGGAACCTTGAGATACCATGGATTTATTGGGGCCACCCTTCCTATCTGCGGCTCTCCCACCTCTATCAGGACCCAGATAGGTGAATGATCAGATATTCTCCTAGCTAGGTGTCTCACCTCTGCGACCTGTTTTAGCTGAACCGCTGGTGTGATTATATAATCTATTCTGGACATGCTGCGATGGGCACCTGAGTAAAACGTATATTGCTGCTCCATGGAGTGACACGCTCTCCAAATATCAATGAGTCCCATTGCCTCCATAAAACTATATATCTGTGTAGGGGAAGGTGGCAGAGGTTTAGGGGGCCAGCGATCAAGACTATCAGAAACAATTGAATTAAAGTCTCCCCCCACAAGGAATCTCCCCTCCGGTAAAGCGAGCAGCAGATCTCCCAGGTCACCAAAGGCTGAAGCATGGAGGCCAGGTGGGATATACACCGACACTAGGTTAAATATACGTCCCTCCCATCTCCCCAGCTTATCCATCTAAGAGCGGTCAATCGCCAACTGGAAGCTTTTACGCACCATTATGCCCACTCCCCGAGATCCAGATCCAAATGCGGAGTGCGCCACTAGCCGGAAGCCCCATCTAGTCAATGCCTTGCATGCATTTCCCAGCAAGTGTTTCTCCTGGAGTAAAACTACATCAGGCGAATGCCGCTTTATATATTGCAACAAAATGCCTCTCTTTATCTTATCGCCAAGGCCGTTTACATTCCAGGATAACAATTTAAGTCCCTGCTTTAACAGTGGGCCGATTGCTAACTACAAAAATAGTATGTGCCGTTCCCTGAGTCCGTTTAGGCCTATAGCAATCCAAGTATGATGCATTCAAATGACAAGCATCACTTTCCTCTTGTCTCGTAGTGCAAAATGTGGGAGTCCAAGTAGACCAAACCTGCTGTATCATTTCAACAGTATTACAACTAAACAAAATACACAACAAACTTCCCTTCTCCCCATGTCTGTCAAAGCTTATTTCTGAGTACATCATCCTCAGTGTACCGTCTACAGCGCCGGAGGTGCGTGCTGACAGAGTTCCCACCCCCAACATCTTCCCTTGCCCACACCCTGCATCCATGCATGGCGGCATTTGAACCTCCCACCTCCCCCAATTTGCCAAGCGCCTATAGCCCACCCTGAAAACTAGTGGTGCGTGGACCATCCGGCCACCCGTTCGGCCACAACTGTTAAGGAAAAAAACCCTTGCTTATTTAGAGCAATGTTGAAGACCCGTTCTGCCCCTCATTATCCATTCCCCAGTCTCTACCCAGACTTAAAATGTAAATTATTAAAGACCTTACTGATATGTCCATTAGGGAAGGTGAGGACCATGGCTGCAGAGAGGAGCAGAGGAGACTGCGTCTCAATTTGAATGAATGCAGCCCAGAGTGTCAAGGATTTATCTTGGAGTGTCATCGGCCAGTGGTGCGCCACCGGGTTTACTCCCCGCCTCGTGCTCAGTACGGGAGTGCCCCTGTCTATCCCGTTGACTTTGAGGATTCCTTTTCACCACAGTTCTCTGAACCATCGAACCAGTCCCAAGCTTCATCAGGGGTAGCGAAGAACTAGACTTTCCCTTCCGCTTCCACACGCAATTTAGCTGGGAAGAGCTTTGTGTATTTGAGACCCCTTTCGCGCATGGTTTTCTTTATCTCGAGGAAACTACAACGTTGATGCTGGACTTTGAGCGTAAAATCGGAAAAAAGGTCAGAGTACTGTTCTCAAGTACAACAGGAGGTGCAATCCGGGCCGTATGTAACATGATATCTCTGTCCCTGTAGCTGAAGATCCTTGCCACAATTGGTCTTGGGGGTGCTCCAGGTTTGGGTCTACCTCCCGGCACTCTATGTGCCCGCTCAACCGCGAAGAACTTTGACAGCTTGGCAGGTTGCAGGAGGGTAAGAACCAGTTCCTCGACAAACAGGTCTGCGCCGGTCCCTCCGCCCATTCGGGCACCTCGAGAATTTGCACGTTATTTCGTCTTGCCCTACATTCATAGTCATCCAGTTGCTCATTGCAAGCTTGCAAGTCAGCCATTTGCTTTTTGAGCGTCTAAGTGTCTTTGGCTAGGGAACCGGCGGCAGCTTCCACATCTTTAATTCTAGTGTTCATGTTTCGCATATTGGCCCGCATCAGAGAAACCCCACTAGAAACTGCATCAATTCTAGTTTCAAGCGACGTTCTCACCCTTGTGATGGCAGTCAGTATCTCTTGCAGGATCGGTTTAGGCGAGCCTTCTTTTGCCTTCGGTTTCTCTAATAGGTCTTCCCCAGCTTTCTCTTTCGGGCCCAAATCCTTTTGCCAAGATTATTTCTCCAGCTTCGCCGGCATGGCCTCTTAGTCGCTTTTCCATCCAGCCATCTTGGGCCCAATAAAGATATGGCGTCTGTAGTAGGGGTAACACACTGCCCACTTCTCCTCACAGGTTATCCAGAATATGGAATTTGTCACCGCTTCTGCGTTGCTTCTGGCTTTTCAGGTGACACTCGGCCAGGTTGCCATCACAGCTCCCATGTGGTGTTGTGATTAACACAATTAACTAACAGTGTTTGCAGGCCGTCAATGACCTCTGTCTGCCTCTAGGTTGTTGTCAACTGCTTGGTGTCCCGGTCGCCTACCGCCAGATTCTGCACAGAATACAGTGCGCCTTCGTGGCTCCGAAGTCCTTCCCTCTCAATCCTCAATGATTGCGCCAGGGTATGAAGGAGGGGTTGGGGGGAAAAATACAGCACTCCCCGCTTGTGACCGTGTCAAAGAGATTTGGGAGGCAGCTTCAGTCTCAGCTGGCAGTAGTTATCTTAGAGGTAATTAGGGGGCAACGTGTAATCGGTTGATCAGTGGTCCCTTTTTAGGGTATGGCTGCTTTTCCTGGATGCACCGAGCCACTGCTTTTCTCAGTCCCTGCCCTGCTGCTGCAGCATGTAGCGACCGCCAATCCCCCTTCGCGGCTCCAAGTTTCTTCAGGGGGTAGCTCCGGCCAACAGTGGCTGTGAATCCCTCAGTTTCTCAGGGCTCGCCCCGTGCCACTGGGCCGGGGGAGCGGTCGCCAATGTAATTGCCACTGGTCGTGACCGCGCCCCGGTGACTCTTCACTACGCTGCGGTTACCTGTAGAGCTGACCACCTCCACTGAATCTGCGCACGGGGGCCAGGGTGATATCTGGCTTTCTGGATCGCTGCGGGGCAGGTCACAGCCGGGGCCGTCTCCCGGAGGCCGGCCACGATGATCGTGGCTGTCCGGCTCTTCTCTCTGCCTCGATTGCTACGGCGCTCCTCCTCCTCTTACAGGCCACGCAGCGAGGCTCATGCGGTGCAAAGTCAGGCAAATCTCTGTTTCTTCTCGCCCGATGTCGACAATTTCTGTTGCGGGTTACTCCTCACATGCTGCGATGCATTTTTTCAGTACTTTTCACGGGTCTCCATGCGGATTATTGTACGGATGTTGAATCGAACGTGCGCGTCTGGCCGGAGCCTCTCTGCTACATGGTCATCTCGCTTAGTGGTTGGCCATGCCCCTGAAACACTACTGTTTTAATATTATTATTTCATTCTGTATTAAGTTAGCATTCATGGCGCCATTTTATTAGTAACCACCATTTCGTTTTTTTGATCGAAACTAATCCTTTGTCATTTCTGAGAAACGGTCTTCTCTAGGTTATGTTTCTTAGGAACTGAGGTCCAGATGTAGGTAACTTCAATTTAGCGAGTCCTTAATAGCGATTTTTACCGAATCGCTATTAAGGACTCGCTAAATGGAATGTAGGTAGGAATCGCTAAAATATTAGCGATTCCTTAACATTCCTTAATAACGAATCAGTAATTGAGATTCGTTATTAAGGAATACCTACCCATTCATTCCTATGGGCTAGGAGGCCCTTAGGAATGAATGGGAAGATATTCACAATTAGCAATTCGGTATTACCGAATCGCTAATAGCGGGAGCTATTTCATGGGTGCCAGGGTGTCCAAAGGACACCCCGTTGCACCCCTAAAATGTGCATGTGTGCACATGTGGCGCACATACATGCCCTAAGGGCATGGATCTGTGCCACATTGCACATTTAAAAAAGCAAAAAAGTGCTTTTGCAAAGGAAATCACTACTTACCACCAACTTGAAGTTGGTGGTAATTAGCGATTCCTTAAGATTGAAGTGCACTATTTTTAGTGCTACGTACATTGCATTTAAGGAAACGGTATTTCCCATTCCTTAAATGCAAGAGCAAAATAAGGAATCGCTATTTTGCGATTCCTTATTTTGCAAGTAGGTTTCAACTCACCTACATTGCACTCAGCCAAATACCGGTTGGTAACGCAGAAATTCACAGAATTTCTGCGTTACCAACCGGTATTTGGCCACTTACATCTGGCCCGAGTTCTGTTACACTAATGAATGCACTGCTCTTAAAAGCGCATACCTTCCCTCTAGATGTAAGCCTTCTCCCACTTGTCTTGCTATGGGCACAGGCAGAGCGACCTTGACAAGTAGATAAGGTGTGCCGAGCCTCAGAATCGAAATTTACTCCTTTGTGATTTACCATCCAGCTGCATCTCCCTGGAAAATTCCATGGTGTGCGTGCTTTTATTAGTTCCGAAGTGTACATAATGTATCGTTATGTTTGCTGATGTCAGTCCCTCGGCAGCTATCTCACAAGGCTGGTCAGACTGGACTCCCCTGCAGCGCAATCTCTAATAAATAACTTGGTTTATAATATTCTCTACTGTCTTCTCGACTCTTCATTTTTCTTTTTCGGAAGACAGTGAGGTGGTCACAAGTGACCCGGGTTACCCGTTTGGTTCATTTCCTTCAGAATTTTTGGAGTTTTGAGGTCCACCATGTAAATGACCTCACTCGTGCGCTCTTCCACATCATAGGGCCAAGACCAGTGGTCTTGTGGGCCCTGGGCTTCATGCCCTACACTTTTTGACTAGGCTGGAACTCGACCAGAGTGGCCTTCTATTCATACCACTGTTTCATGACCTCCTGGCTGACTTTTAGATTTTCCTGAGCTTTCTTCCAGAAGCTCTTTATCTGGGTACAGTGTGCCAGTATGTAGCTGACCACGTCCTGGGAGGTCTTCCTGAGAGCTTGCTCCCAGCCCTCCTTCACCTCACCAGACTTAGAAATCCTCTCACAGGGTGCCTGTACAAAAGCTCAAAGGGGCTGTAGCCAACCCCCTTTTGCAGTACCTCCCTGTAAGCAAATAAAAGGCATGGCAGGAGGACATCCCATTTCCACCACAAAGGCTCTGACAAGCACATGATCAGGTCATTTAGGGTCTTGTTAAAGCTCTTATCAAGCCCATTAGTTTGGGGGTGGTAAGGAGTGGAGAACTCGTTGGTTACTCCATACTCCTGCCACATGGCCTTTGTCTACGCCGACATGAAGTTGGTACTACAGTCAGACACCACTTCCTTGGGGAATGCCACATGGACAGAGATACCCATTAGTGCCATGGCCACCGCGGGCGTAGTCACCGCACACAAAGGTATTGTTTCCGGGTACGAGTGGCATCGTCCACCAAGACTAAGGTGAACCTGTTGTCCAAGGGCTGTCTTGGGATCCAGAGGCCCAATAATGTCGATGCTCACCCGTTCAAAAGAGTGGCAATAACAGAGAATGGCTGCAGGGGAGCCTTGAGCTTTCCTCCTGACATGCCATTGGCCTGGCAGGTAAGGCATGACCTACCATTTGGTAGGGTAAACTCATGGATGGCAGAGTCCCGGTGGTGGGCACGAGGTTGTTGGAGCCTTCTGTCCCTGGGGCTCAAGTCAGGAGGCCAGCCAACTAGCTCTTTGAGTCACTCTGGTGGTCCTGGGTTCAACTGATGCAGGTCCAGCCCTTCTTACCCAGGCAAGAGGGCAGCAGTCAGCAGGTCAGAACAGCAGGGCAGCATTCCTTCAGAGTAGGAGTCCAGCAGAGTGGCAGTCTTTTCAGCAGCACAGCAGTCCTTCTTCCTGCCAGAGTATTCACAGGTCCAGAAATGTACTGGAGAGTTGGTGTCTTATGTCCAGAATGTGCATCCAGTTGTGTCTTTGAAGCGGGGAGAAACTTCTAGAGGCAGACTTTTGAAGTGCACAAGTGCCCTGCCTTCCTAGTCCTGGTTCCAGGGGTATGCAGCCCTTTGTGTGGAGGCTGGACACAGCCTATTCAAATGTAAGAAGGCTGTTTCCAGCTCCTCCCTCCCACCCTGCCAGTGATGGCCCATCAAGCCACAACTAAGCTCCATATTGGTTTGGCTACCCAGGGGAATACAGAAAACCCAGCTGCCAACTACACCTAGTCTTGTGTTACTGTATTTATGCAGTATTTCCAAGACAATATAGGCACTGCTATGGACCAATCCACTGAGTGGGCAGCATTTAAGGTAACGGTACGGAGACAGTGTATGAGTACGACATTTGGTGTGTAGATGGATCAAGGACACACCATTATGAAATTGAAGGCTATGTTGAAGATGCTGGAGAATGCAACCACCAAGGGTTTAGCGAATTATCCCCAGATGGTGCAAGCAAGAAGGGAATACAGGGAGACACTTTAGATTATGCCATCATCATTATACAGCATAAATGAATAAAAACACAGCAAGGGTACCAAGAAGGGTACCAAGGAGAGAATGCTATTGGCTTGGCTGATTAGATCCGACAAAACACAGATCCTAAAAATCGCATTACATGTGCCTGACATTACATGCCTATTTACTCTGCCCTGTATGAGGAGGCCAGTAAACATATGATAGAAAGTTGCTGGAAGTATATTAAACTGTCCCGGCTGATGAAACTGATACCTGATTAGCATTTGATGATAGATTCACTACTAATGATTGATGAGGTGACAGTTGCGTTGGAGGGTTTGCTAACCCCTGGGAGAGATAGATTGTCCCAAGAATGTTATACAACATATAATGATATGCTAGCACCTCAATTTTTACACTCTATGTCAAACCTAGATTATAACATTTTAGCTAAATTACTCGCAAATAGACTACATTTTTGCCTGAACTTGTCCATCTGTATCAGCCAGGTTTTGTTCTTGGCAGGAATCCCTCACTGAATATCCACAGGCTTTACCACCTGGAGATCCAGCAGTGGCTGTAGACATTGACATAAACATTGAAGATCTTCAACACTTTGAAATGGGATTATTTGTAGGTGGAGATGAAAGATGTGTGCTTTGGATAGGACTTTCGAGTAAGGATGAGGTTATTGTATACAAACTCAAATGTAAGGGTTCACAATTGGAGGGAGGTCTCATATGCTGGGAGGTGCAAACAGACAAGTTTTTTTCTCTCTCCTCCTGCTATTTGCTTTGTCAGTGGAATTTATGGGGTACACACTCAGAGGAGAAGAATTAAACAGTGGAGTGTCCCTCCCGGGGTATACACATGCTATTTCCTTATACACAGATGATGTTTTTAAATATCTCTTAGATACCTTGAGGACTTCCCATGCTGGAAAAGATACAGCACACAATGAACAGTGCTAGTCTATATAGACAAAAAGTGTGGACTTGATTCTCAAAGGTAAACTTACACTTTGTAGTAAGTTCACTAATTCGGGCTTCACAAATTATGTGCAGAGTTTTACGACTCTGCACTCCCTATTATTATGTGTGCGCTGTTCTCTGCACCTGGAGACTCCATAATCAGGACCAAGAACTCCACAGTAATATGTATAGGTAGTGCAGAGTTGTAAACCTACAGAGGTAGTTTGTGAATTGCATTATGTAGTACTACAAAATGTACTACAAAGTACAGTTTGAGAATGAGGCTCTGTGTGTTTATCCTCAATGCCCCTACATCCGTTGAGGGTACTGCTCCACCTGAACTCCCATTGCAATGGAGCCAGAGATCTTTTAGGTATTTGGGACTCCTGATATGTCATGAAGACTGAGAGTTGCAGTTGAGGGTAACCAAGGTATGATGCCACTAAGGAATCATTGCACGTTTGGACTAGGATGCCCCTCTCCAAGTTAGGAAGTCTGGCCCTTTCGAAGATGGTTATCCTGCTCCAACTTCTGTATTTCTTTGCAAATGTACCAGTGGTGGTACCAAGTAGAATCTCTAAGAAGATAAACTGTTTACTGTCGGACCTGATGTGTGGTGGCCAAAGAACTAATTTGGTCCTTCGTAAGATGCAGCTATTGATAGCTGATGAGTGTCTAATCACTTCTGACTTTGGAGTCTACTATTTAGCAGCTCAGTTTCAGTGGGTGGGGATCTCACAGGGAGTGAAACTGGATTATATGGGAGATATTACACTTAGAGACAAATTAGTAACTGAAATATTAAACACCAGAGCTACGACCCAACAACTGACTAGATTACTGGAGGTCGATAAATACTGTTGGAAACAAGCATTGGCAAAGCCAATAAGTCTCACCTATGCAAGAACTATTGGCTTTTCCAATATGTTTTAGCAATGTTGTACACCAGAGTGGCTGCTGTTCAGCATGGCTTACTGTTAGTGGGGTAAAGGAGAGTGGCATGGAGTAGAGTGCCAAAAAGTGGAGTAGAGTGGAGTGTTATGGAGTGGCGTAGAGTGGCATGGAGTGGCGTACAGCAGAGTTGAGTGGTGTGAAGAGGAGTGAAGTGGAGTGTTGTCGGGTATTGTGGAGGGAGTAGAATGTCATAGAGTGGAAGCAGTGTAGAGTTGAGTGGTGTAGAGTAGAGCACACTGTTGGAGTTCAGTAGAGTGTTGTGGAGTGGCATAGAGTGTCGTGGAGTGGTGTAGAGCAGAGTGGAGTGGCATAGAGAGTGTTGCGTATGGTGGAGTAGAATGTTGTAGCGTAGAGTGGCGTACATTTTCATAGGGGGGAGTAGAGTGTTGTAAAGTTTAGTGCCGTTGAGTGGAGTGGCACACAGTGAGATAGAGAGGAATAGCACAGAGTATCAGAGTGGAGTGACAAAGAGTGGAGTAGTGTGTCATAGATTAGATTAGAGTAGAGTAAAGTGGCATGGAGTGGCATCGAGAGAGTTGCACAGAGTGTTGTAGAATGGAGTAGTGTCGTAGAATGGAATAGAGTGGAGTAGATTGCTGTTGAGTGGAATAGAGTGTCAGTGGAGCAGAGTTTAATGAAGTATAGCATCATAGAGTGGTTGATCATGGAGTGTTGTAGAATGGAGTTTAGTAGAGTAGAGCAGGCTAGGGTGAAGTGGCGTAGAGTACAGTGGTGTAGAGTAGATTGGCATAGAGTGTAGTGGCGTAGAGTGGATTGGTTTAAAGTAAAGTTGTGTAGTGTCACTGGCATGGAGTGCAGAGACGTTGAGAGGCATAGAGTGCAATGGCATAGAGTAGAGTGGTGCAGAGTAGATTGCAGTGGTGCAGAGCACAATGGCATAGAGTGGAGTGGCGCAGGGTGGAGTAGAGTGAAGTGGCATAGAGTAGATTGTTTGAGAGTAGAGTGAAGTGCCATTGAGTGGTGTGGTGCAGGGCAGAGTGGAGTAGTGCAGAGTAAAGTGGTGCAGAGTAGAGTGGCATGGAGTAGAGGTGGCATAGGGTTCAGTGTCAGAGAGTGCAGTAGAGTAGAATGTTGTAGAGTGCAGTGGTGTAGAGTCGAGTGGAGGAGAGTGCATTGTTGAAGAGTGCAGTGTAGTAGAGTGGTGCAGAGTAAAGGGACAGAGAGCAATGGTGTAGAGTAGAGTGGCATAAATTGCAATGGCATAGAGTAGAGTATAGTGCAGTGGCGTAGAGTAGGGTATAGTGGTATACAGTGCAGTGGTGAAGAGCAGATTGGTAGAGAGTGCAGTAGAGAGTATTTGTTTTGAGTAAAGTGGTATACAGAGCATTGGTGTAGAGTGCAGTGGCATAGAGTGCAGCAGTGTAGAATATAGTGGCACAATGTGGATTGGCGTAGACTGCAGTAGCACAGAGTAAATTGTTACAGAGTAGAGAAGTGGCTTGGAGTGCAGTATTATAGAGTAGAGTGTTATAGAGTGCAGTAGTGCAGAGTAGGTTAGAGTGGCTTAGAATGGATTAGGGTAGAGTGCAGTGGCATTGAGTGGAGTGATGCAGCGTGGAGCGCAGTTGCATAGGGTGGAGTGGTGCAGCGTAGAGTAAAGTGACACAGCGTGCAATCGTGTAGAGTACAGTGGCATAGAGTAGAGTATAGTGGCACATGGTGCGGTGGTGCAGAGTAGATTGGAATAGAGTGCAGTGGTGCAGAGTGTACTGGTTTTGAGTATAGTGGTGCAGAGTGCAGTGGCATAGAGTGCACCGGTGTAGAAGAGAGCGGCGTAGTGTGGAATGGTGTGGTGCGGAGTGGAGTGGCATAGAGTAGAGTGGAGTGGTGTAGACTGCAGTGGCATAGAATACATTGTTTCAGAGTAGAGTGGCAGAGAGTGCAGTGGTACAGAGTAGAGTGTAATAGAGTGCTGTGGTGCAGAGTAGATTAGAGTGGTTTAGAATGGATTGGCATAGAGTGCCTTCAGGTAGAGTCGAGTGATGCAGAATAGAGTGGTGTAGAGTTCAGTGGCGCAGAGTGCAGTGGCATAGAGTAGATTGGCATACAGTGCAATGGCGTAGAGTGTATTGGTGTAGAGTGCATTCGTGTCGAGTGCAGTGAGTGGTGTGGAGTGGCGTAGAGTGGAGTTGCATAGAGTGGAATAGATCAGCATAGACTGCAGTGGCATAGAGTAGATTTGTTCAGAGTAGAGTGAAGAGGTGTGGTGTGCATTGATATAAAGTGGAGTGTCGTAGAGTTCAGTGGTGCAGAGTAGATTAGAGTGGCTAAGAGTGGACTGGCATAGAATAGAGTGGCATAGAGTGAAGTGGCACAGAGTGGAGTGATGCGGGGTAGAGTGCAGTGACGTGGAGTGGCACGGGGTAAAGTGCAGTAGTATAGAATGAAGCGGTGCAGAGTAGAGTGATGTAGAGTGCACTGGTGTAAAGTAGAGTGCAGTGGCATAGAGTACAGTGGTGTGGAGTGCAGTAGTGCAAAGTGCAGTGAAGTAGAGTGCAGTGTCGCAAAGTATACTGTCATAGCATAGAGTGCAGTGGTGTATTGTAGAATGGCATGGGGTGTATTGGCATAGAGAGCAGTGGCACAGAGAAGTAGTGCAGAGTAGAGTGGCATAGAGTGCAGTGGTGTAGAGAACGGTTGAGTGGCCTAGAGTTGAGCGGTGCAGAGTAGAGTGCAGTGGCATAGAGTGCAGCCATGCAGAGTGCAGTGGCATAGAGTGCAGTCATGCAGAGTGCAGTGGTGTAGAGTGCACTAGCATAGAGTACACTGACATAGGGTGGTGCAGAGTAGAGTGGTGTAGAGAGCAATTACATAGATTACAGTGGTGCAGAGTAGAATAGAGTGGCATAGAGTGCAGTTACGTAGAGTACTGTGGTGCAGAGTAGAACAGGGTGTCGTAGAGTGCAGTGACAATGAGTGTAATGGGGTGGAGTGATGTAGCATGCAGTGGTGTAGAGTAGAATGTTGTAGAGCATAGTGAAATAAAGTGCAGGGGTGCAAAGTAGGTGCAGTAGCGTAGAGTGCATTGGTTTTGAGCAAAGTGGTGTAGAATGCATTGGTATAGGGTGCAGTGGTGTGGAGGGAAGTGGTTTAGAGTTTAGTGGTGTAATGTTGAGTGCGGTGGCATAGAGTGGTGCAGCATAGAGTGCAGTGGCTTAGAGTACAGTGACATAGAGTAAATTGTTTCAGAGTAAAGTGAAGTGGAGTGGTGCAGGGGAGAGTATAGTGGTGCATGGTAGAGGGCACTGGCATAGAGTAGTGACGTAAAGTGCGGTGCCGTAGAGCAGATTGACACAGCATTGATTGCAGTGGCATAGAGAGGAGTGGTGCAGAGTGGAGTTGAGTGGTGTAAAGTGCAGTGGCATAGAGTGCAGTGGCGTGGAGTAGATCGTTTCAGAGTAGAGAATGGAGTGGTACAGGGGAGAGTAGATGGATATAGAGTATTGGCATAGAGTGTATTGGCATGGAATGCAGTGTTTCAGAGTAGAGTGGTGTAGAGTGGAGTCGTATGGAGTGAAGTGGCCTAGACTGGGGTGGTGAGGAGTGCAGTGGTGCATAGTAGACTGGGGCAGAGTGCACTGGCATAGAGTAGAATGGTGGAAAGTAGAGTAGAGAGGCATAGCGTGCAGTGGCATAGAGTGCGGTGACAGAGTGCAATGATACACAGTGGATTAGAGTGGCATAGAGTTTAGTGGCACAGAGTGCATTGACATATAGTGGTGTAGTGTGGTGCCAAGTAGATTGCAGCAACATACACTAAAGTGGTGCAGAGTAGAGTGGCATCGAGCAGATTGGCACAGAGATCAATGGCAGACTGTGCAGTGTTACAGAGTAGAGTGTGGTAGAGTACAGTGGTGTAGAGTAGAGTGTTGTAGAGTGCATTGGTATAGCGTGCAGTGGCATAGAGTGGTACAGAGTAAAGTGACGTAGTGTGCAATGGTGTAGAGTACAGTAGCATAGAGGGCAGTGGCATAGAGTAGAGTATAGTGGTGTACAGTTCACTGGTGCAGAGTACATTGGCATATAGTGCAGTGGCAAAGGGTGTATTGGTTTTCAGTAAAGTGGTGTAGAATACATTTGCATATATTGCAGTGGCACAGAGTGCAGTGGTGTAGAATAGAGTGGCGTAGTGTAGGGTGGTGTGGTGCGGAATGACTTAGAGTAGAGTGGCATAGACAGCAGTGGCATAGAGCAGATTGTTTCAGAGTAGAGTGATGTGGCATAGAGTACAGTGGTATAGAGTAGAGTGTTATAAAGTACAGTAGAGGAGAGTAGATTGGAGTGGCTTAGAGTGATTGGCGCAGAGTGCAGTGGTGTAGACTGCAGTGGCGTGGTATGGAGTGGCATAGAGTAAAGTGGCGCAGAGTAGAATAGAGCAGGATAGATTGCAGTTGCATAGAGTGGAGTAGATTGCTTCAGAGGTGTAGAGTGTCGAAGAGTGCAGCGGTGCAGAGTACATTATAGTGGCTTAAAGTGGATTGACCTAGAGTGCAGTGACGTAGAATTCAGTGGCATAGATTTCAGTGGCATAGAGTTCTGTGGCATGGAGTACAGTGTTGCATAGCATACTGTCGTAGAGTGCAGTGGTGTACAGTAGAGTGGTTTGGAGTACATTGGAGCAGAGTGCAGTGGCGTGGAGTAGAGTGATGCAGAGTAGAGTAGCATAGAGTGCAATGGCGCAGAGTAGATTGGCATAGAGTGCATTGGTTTTGAGTAAAGTGGTGTAAAGTGCATTGGCATAGAGTGGTGCAGAGTAAACTGGAGTAGCACTGAGTGCAGTGGCGCCAAGTGCAGCAGAGAAGAGTAGATTATTTCAAAGTAGAGTGCAGTGGTGTAGAGAAGATTACAGTGGCATAGAGGGGATTAGCATAGAGTGCACTGGCGTACAGTGGAGTGGTACAGAATGGAGTGCATTGGTGTAGAGTGCAGTGGCATAGAGTGCTGTGTTGCAAAGTAGGGTGGCAGAGAATTGAGTGTAGTAGAGTAATATAGAGCGCAGTGGCGAAGAGTGTAGTGGTGCATAGTAGAGTAGTGTGGGGTACGGTGCATTGGCATAGAGTAGAGTGGAGTTGTGTAGAGTAGAGTGCAGTAGCGTGGAGTGGTGCAGAGTAGAGAGGAGTATGCATGGTTTGGTAGCGTACAGCTAATACAGACAACACATCTTCAATTGAAATGACTATTACATTTGCACTCACATACAGTTTTACTGATTAAAGTATACAGCGCACAAATGATAACACGTGGAAATGTCATCACATAAATGTATTGATTTGATTGTTAGCACAGTTAATTTACAGACATTTAAGTTTTATTGTGTGCTAGAGAAAAAAATTACATCGTACAGTCTTCTGCAAGCAGACCCCCAGTAGCCAGCAAGATTGTCACATAAATCCTCTCACTTTAAAGTAATAGAAAATAAATAAACACCAAGCTCCCTGGAAGGCACATCCTGACATTTGCCCTCTGTCTTTCAATGCACAGCAAATATGACAAGATAAGAACAAGATTTAAAGGCCTGTTTACAAAAAGTGAATTAGTGGAAGAATACAGTAAACACGGTTTGGCAACGGGAGGGACAAACTCGAGCTGGGCACATAAAGCACATAAAGGCAGCAAATTGAAAGCCAACAAAATGTTAGTTACAAACCACAAAGCCAATGGTAAACAACGGGCGGAATGTATTCCTAAGTCAACTTTCTAAATGTCCCTAAGTTGTCTATATCAAACCAGAAAGATGCGCTGTCTGGTAGGCTGCGACTTAAAAATGCCTTGGTTCTTACAAAGGCCAAATCACTGTATGACCCTGGGCTCCCCTTCTGTCTGCACTCTAGACTGTGTGACATAGTAATGACATTAAAAAGGGAGTGTTCGAATAATGTCATAGAAAGCACGCTCGGGGACCTGTCTGACAATCATAGGTTTCTTACATTTGAAAAGGTGCGACTGAGTGTGTAAATGCCGGTAGGACAAATTTTAACATATGGTGCATTAAGAAGATGTATACGATCTATTTGGCGACAAGGAGACACAGAACCAACCGCACATGAAATCTTATAACATATCCCGACTTATGGCAGGACCAAGAGAACTGCTACATTGTTATATCAGTGTTTTATTCAACAGATTGAAGTAGACATATTGCCTCTTAAACAATGCTTTAAATGGGCCGGTACTCACCGGTACTGAGTACCGGCACTTCTTATTTTTATCGCTCTGAGTACCGGCACTTCTCTGTTGCCCAGGAGAGTACCGGTACTCATCAAAGGCATGAACGAGTCTGTCTGACAGCCAAAGCGCCTCTGTAGCCCAAGCGGAGCCACCTCCAAACAATACAGCAGGGCTCATTTGCATAATGTCTGGTGTTCACCATCATGCTGTGTTTGACAGAGCAGAGTCCATTCAGGCCCTGCGCTGTCAATCACATTCACACTATAGTGTGCGTTTGTGAACACACTGAAATCCAGGCATTCCACTGACAGCAGCAATTAAGAAAGCTGCCGGAGATCAGTAGTGTAAAATGGCCTTTATCCCACCTTAGACTTTTGTATGAGTGTCTGCTTGTGTCCGGGTGTTTGCCTGCTTGTGTGTGCATGTTTGTGTGTGTGAGAATAGCCAGTGAAAGAGGGAGAGAATCGAGACACTCGGTAGGTATTTTAAAGGACATTCTTGGAATGCTTTGTCTGTGCATTGCTGCTTGTTTCTGTGAGTGCGCACTCAAGAATATATAAGTTTTCGGCCACATCCAAGCACATAAGAGTATGACATTAAGAAGCTACATATATTACAAAAGCAGGAAATGTTAACATGTGATTGGCCTTCATGTTGTATAACGAGGTAACCTATTTTATTAATAGTACATTTGTCATGTGTTTTGGTACATGCAACTAATATTGAAGTAATTAATGCTGTTATTCCAGTCCGTTTCCAGGAGCACACTGATTATTAACTCCGTGGGGCTGATGGCTTAGTTGCATTAATAGTGATTTAGGGCTTATTCCCAGCAGATAAACTGTTTGTTAACATATGAAGTTAGAAGTCTTCCCATTTCCCCTTAAAAGAAAGGGTGGCCCCTAAAAAGCCTCCCTATCACACCTTATTTACAGTGTGCAGCTACATCCAGTATGGGCCTCTTCAGGCGTTTTCAAATGCAGCAACCAGAGAAGAGGACTAGGGGCACTTTCAGTTAATTTAATGAACCAACTTAGTATTATGCCAGTTGCACTGCAACTTCATAACACTCATTAATACAATCACTAGATCTGGCAAACTGTGGAAAGCCTTTCTGTCTTGTGTTGAAGATACACATGCCCAGTGCTTTAAGTGGGAAAAAAAACTGGGGGTGCTCTAAAAGGGGCGTGGTTAATGTCTTGAAGGGGCGTGGCCTATCCGAGTAGGGGCGTGGTCTAAATCAAAATAACTAGCACTGTGTGCTTAAGAAAATCATGAAGTCGCATCCAGCAAAGGATAATAAAATAGGCAAAAAGGTATATTTATTAAGTATAACCCATAAAAATACCAAACACTTTAAAAAACATGTAAAGAATATTTATATTACTTAGAAATCTATTGCAGGATTCCCCAAAACCCTCGAAGATATTCAGTGTGTTTGTTTTGCTGGGGTTTCTCACAACAATTTTCTTCAGCAGACCTTCTACCTTTTGCAAGCCAACTCTTTACATACAGCTTTGGGTCAAATGTTTCAAATGGAGGACCATTGAGTTTTATCCATAGGCATGAAGATTTTTCCATTTTCTTTCACACACGGCCAGATGACATAAATTGAGGATTTCTTAACTGTGACCTTTATCTGTCACATGGCTGTAGTCCATAATTATATACTTTAACTCCTGTCAATATTTTAGTAGGAGGACACACACAATTTTCTTTTGTTAAATTCAATTCATGCTAGATGTGACATTAATTTTTGTAAAATTACAGTTTATGAATCTTATCCTTTTTCAGCTCAGTCCAAATGGACTTCAGTACCACCGCCATCGAATCGGGGAATGGGACCGCTGGCCTTCAAGGTGGAGGCCCCACGATAGGCATTACAATGCGACTCCCACTAAGGTGTTCGCAGTGCCTATCTTTTACATTGCAGCAGGTGCTGCTGGCTGCATCATCCGCCGCAAAGTAAAAAAAAAAGCAACATGTTAAATATATCGGTGCCTGCCACATGGTTCAGTGATATGTTGTGGGGCATCATAGATGCCCCCCAGGACCCATGTCTGAGGGCCAGGGGTAAAGGGGCCTGCTACGGGCCCCCAATGTCCCTTTCGCCAGCATTTCCATGGCAGGTGAACTGCCATTGATAAGCTGGCGGCTAAGGGACATCGTAATCCCTGCTGCAGTGCATGGTAGGCACCACCAGCATTGTCGGATCCACGAGCCCCTCCACCACACCGGCGGGCTCAAGAAGCCCGTCGGGTGCGTGGTGGTTGGTCTGTCCGACCGCCAGGTAACCACCCGCCATTGTAATATGGCGGGCTGTGACGCAGTCACCAATGGCGGTGGGACCGCCACCGACGGGGTGACGTGGTGGTCCCACAGCCATTATAATCACCCCCTAAGTTTGGTGTGCATGCAAATCCTACATTGCCAACCCCTGGCAAGTTGCACTGCTAGTGCTGGAAAAAGGCCAATGGAGGTACCAATGGGTGAGGTGGACTGGCCTCAAGGGTCTTGTGACCTCAGTGACAGATTCACTGTCGATCTAGGATGTGCTTCTTCATATGCCTGCCCGTAAGACTGGAATTGAACTGCAGTATGGATTGTGGTGGACAGGTCCACCTGCGGGTGCTAAGACACCTGGGCTTCTAAGGTCTATCGGGCCTTCTAAGGTGTAGCATCGGAATAAGCTCTGTCAGGAGTGTGGTATGGTGAACTGGTCATGAAGGTCTGAACATGGTTCTCCAGTTCCAAATTCAGCAGCTCTGGCCAGAGTGCCACATTCTCTCCCACACTGAACACCATACTGCCCCACTGAGAGAAACTCGCACTGCCTTCAGCACAACTCAATTGTGCTGCGACTAAATTCAAATTATGCACTAAGCAACAGTAAAATGCTGCCTGAAAAAAAAGGAATAACACCCTGGAAAAAGCAAACACTCATAGGGAATGCATGAACAAGCAAAGCATGCGAACTGTATTCAGAAAAAAACATGGTTACATTAACGGTTTTAAACTCATTATTCAGAAATCAGTAAGTGATTTTGCCTGAAAAGTTCAAGACATGGCTACTGGACCAGGAAGGGACCCCTTTCAATGTCCATTGCTTATATCCTTTCAAAATGTATGCAGTTTGGTTTAAAAAAGACCACATCCCCAAACACAGAGCCGCATTTTATAAGCTAAAATAATTAAAAAGTTGGAAACGATCATATTAAACGTTTCCACTCTACCCATCAACCAGGTATTGCAGTCCCTTTAGGAATGGCGCACTTACCCACCCTGGGAAAACAATGTTGTTCAAAGAAAGAAGATAAAAAGAAACTAGCGCTTTCACTGGCAAACTCTGTAAAGTGGCGCTAATGTGTGTGGGTGTAAATAACAGTCTGGCCTGTCTGCTGTCCACTCTGTATTGCTTTATTTAGGTATTTAACTATTTTTTCTCTCCATTCCGAGGTTTTTCTTTTCAATCGAAAACGGTCAGAAAATGAGGACATTTACAGCCAAAGTGTTCAGCCTTTTTTGGATCAATTTCACAGGGGAAAAAATAAAGAAAAGGAGAGGCAAGAGAGAGTACCTTAAGAGCTGCCTCTTGAAATCAGCACGTAAGCAGGAGCGAGACAGAGACAGAAAGAGATGGAGGAATAAAGAGAGGAGGGCAGCCGCCAGAAGCAGGTCAGGAGTAGCGGACACGGTCCTTGCCATGAAGGAAAAGAGACAGCGTTTATTTTTTATCCGTTCTCTGCCCTTCCCAGAATGGCTGAGCCTTCCTGCAGCATAACAAAAGGCAGAGGGCGGGTGGCCTCTGACTCCAGGCAGGTCAAGTGCAGGGCCATTAGGGAGCGCTTTCACGTGCTAATGGCCCTGTGATAACAGAAGGGAGAGGGGAAATTCCTTTGTCCCCTCGTCCCCCCCACCCTTGTCCCCCGTGTCCCCCCCACTCCAAAATCTGGGGGGGATATATCCCCCCCCGCGTCCCCCACACTTCCTACGCCCATGAGTGCAGCAACAGTGGGCAGAGTCTGAGCACCGGCAGTTTTTTTTGGGCCCTCAAAACGGGTCCGAAAAAAAAAAAAAATAAAGAACGGACTACCTTTAGTAGCCACGAAAATAGAGCCCGATAGAGACCCGTTTCGAGGGCCCCAAAAAAAAACTGCCGGTGCTCAGACCCAGACAGACCCGGCCCACTTAAAGCCCTGCACATGCCTCTATATCAGGTGCAATCCAATATATTCCTCCGCAAAGCTGGTAAATGTTTAATAAGATGTATAGTCAATTCCCTGTACAAAATGTTGGTGCATTAGTAGCACTTATCTCAATATACAGTTTGCTCAGTCCACCTATATAGAAAGGGGTAGGCAAGATCACTCAATGTTGTGACAGTATCACAAAAATTAGGCCAGGTATCAAAAAGTGCATACACATTACACAGCTCTTGTCCAGTATATACCAATTGCATATATTCACATACTGTGCTATCAATAATCAATATACCACAGTGGTCGGATCACATAACACTGGCCTGCAACACTGTCCAGGTCTAATATCACACACAGTGATGGCAGTGTGTATCTTTCAAAATGTATCAAATTCGTTTTAAGGATCCTTCGGCAGGGCTGGTGTGGTCAGTCCATATAAATACAACAGGCCTCATAAATATGCCCCTTTCGTGCAAGGGAAAATTAGAATAAGCCCTTCAAATGAGAACAACTTGAAAACTGTGGGGCTGAAGGGAATGGGTGCCCAGGACTTTAATAGGTATGAATTGGTGTTGCCTGGTTAAACAGAAAAAGTTGAGAAAGCAGTGATGGGTGAGTGCGAGCGTTGAAACAGCTCTCCGGCAGCTGCACCTCAATCTCTTTCTATGGTAGGGGAAGATAGGTGGTAGGACCAGGACCACTCACATTACACATCCTACTCTATATATGACAACAAATTGGGAATTCCTAATAGTTTTAGAGACATACATTGCAAAAACTGTATTTTCTTCTTAGCTTTCATCAGAATGAAGACAGCATGGAAAAGTTGAAATATAATTTTAACTTCCCTGCATGAGGTTTTGCATGCATGCAATTAGAAAGTAAATGGTGCTCTTCCTGAGCTCACCCTGGTCTTTTCATTATGTCCTCTGTGTAAAACAAAGCAGTGAACAAAGATCTAAAATGACTGAGCCAAGATCAGACAGGGCTGAGCTAAGACCCCACAGCACTGGCACAAGATAGTAAATCGATGGTTCAGTATTATTGCTGGCTAAATCACAGCAATGGTTCAGGATCAGATAAGTATGGCTTAAAAGCAAGCTGTTTTGAGCCATATCCAGCCTAGGACAACACATCCTGGGTCAGGATCATACAGTAGTGAGCCAATTTCACACACTTGGGCCAAATTCAACCAATGGCTGGCCCCAGATCATACACAACTGGACCACATAACACAGAGCGAAGCCAAGTTCACATACCATACTAGTGGATAAAAATCATCATCAAGATTCTGCTTATTATTATTATATGCAGTTCTAACCTGGCAAATTGGCACTGAATCTTGTGAGGCAGCAAAATGATTATGCAGTCTAACCTTTCCCTTCCAATGGACTGAATACATATTTCTGAAGGTCATGACATCATACTAGTGGTTAATTAATATATATGTCTTGTGCCACATGTGCAGAGGGAATCTGCACATACAAGGAATTAAAGACTACTATCAAGGGCAATATGAATACTCCACAGTAGAAGTGTCTTATGAGTCTTGTCCTTTGCCCCGCCCACTTGCCACCTTCATAGCTCATTTTAATGAGTACCTGCACTTATTTTTTCCCATTTAAAGCACTGCTCTTAAAGAATTATGAAAGCATGATTTGTGATGGCAATTTGAGCCTAGAGTGTACTATGATACTCGAGTATCCCTCCAAAGTATCACCTAATGCTCTAGCACCCTACAAATTACATAGGATATATAATACTGTCACAAGTGAATATCCTAGGTAGACATCGTGCACATGTTCTGGAGTTGCCCAGCATTCTGTGAAGATTTGGACCCAATAGGGCAGACAGTACAGGAGGAGACCCTCGCTCATTTTACACAAATAATGGGATTATACAAGAGAGTGAAAGTAACAAAATTGCAGGACAGATTTGCAGAGTTCGCATGGTTATTGGCTAAGGGACAGGTAGCAATAGCTTCGAAGTCGCCTCAGGCCGCATCATTGAATTCCTGGGTACCAGAACTGCTTAAATGGGCTGAGACAGAAAGTGATACTTTAACCACGCTGCTGCCAAAGCGAGCACCTCATGACATAAAGTGCAGTCATGCAGAGTGCAGTGGCGTAGATTGCACTGGCATAGAGTGGTGCAGAGTAGAGTGGTGTAGAGAGCAATAACGTAGAGTATAGTGGTGTAGAGTAGAATAGAGTGGCAAAGAGTGCAGTGATGTCGAGCACAGTGGTGCAGAGTAGAACAGGGTGGCATAGAGTGCAGTGACATAGAGCACAATGGTGTAAAGTGATGTAGCTTGCAGTGGTGTAGAGTAGAATGGTGTAGAGTATAGTGGCATAAAGTGCAGTTGTGCAGTGTAGTTGATGTAAGTGCAGTGGCGTAGAGTGCATTGGTTTTGAGTAAAGTTGTGTAGAATGCACTGGTGTAGGGTGTATTACAAAGTGGGATACAATGTTTATAACTGAGACCACAGGAATTATGCAATTGTGTGGCGATTTTTGCATGGTTATAGATTTGTCGCATTTTCCACATAATCCATTATCTGCAGATTTTAACAAAAAAAGTCTGTTTCTAGCTCAAGCAGTTCAAATGTTGCTAAAAATGCAGCAACAAGGGTTGCTGCACAGTGTAAGGCCCTTTGCAAAGCTGGACTGGTCACCTTTCTTTTGCTTATTGCTATATTTGTGTATTAATCTGGTACTAATGAGGTACAACCAATGTCCAGACAGTGCTGCCCAGCTTAAAAATGACGAACTAATGAATACTACTACAAAATGTGCTGCTTTTTGCCGCATAATTAGCCTTTTTTGCTGCATAATTCACTTAACCCTGCTGCATAATTTGGCCTTCTCCTGCCACATAATTCCAGTAACTCTGATTATAACACTAAGAAATAAAACAGATGAACAACCTTCGTAGATAGCGACTGCATTGGAGCCCTACTTTAATATAATATGAAACTAACGTAAAGCGTGAACCGGCATTGACTGACTGGTTGCTCTTTGAAACTGCTGATGTACTGGATACAGCACCAATGATTACTGGGGTAATGGGTTGAGAATAGAACCTAGACTCGCAATTGTTGGGCATGTAATTGTTCCCATACTGTATCTGTTTGCTGATGCAATATTAATTAGGCTGAACTCTCTGACTATGCATTTTCTTCGTTATATTTTACTCTAATGCTCTGTACTGATGATGCCTCGTTATGTTGTAGGGTAGAATAAGTACTGTACTAGATAGTACAATATTAAAGACTATGGGGGATATTACCAAGAAACTGCGATAATTAGCTTAGTGCTGTTTTTTTTATCGCCGGCTATCGCTGGATTTCATCGCAGAGATAACGCATTATTATCAACGCTTATCTCCAAGGCGATAAAAAATCCAGCGATAGCGGCAAAACCCAGCAATAGCGCGATAAATCCAACGCACTAATGAAGAGCTTGCTAATAGGCAGGTGAGGACTTAACCGTACAATCCACCTCCCATTGACTAGAATGGTTAAATCAGGTTTTTAGCAGGTGTTAGATTCCAGCGATATTCGCAGTTAGCACGAATTTTTTTATTGCTTCGCGGGCATTGCTAGTAGGGGGAAGCTGGGTTTGCGACTGTTTTCAGTTGCTTTAAGTTGGGAACGCCAACTTTGCATGTCATTAGTGATATATATCGTTGACATGCAAAGTGGCACCAAAACGGTCGCTTTCGCAATAAAGCTGTCGCTAGCAGCTGTTAGTGACAGCTTGCTAATAGGGCGATAGAAATATCGCTGCTTTAGAGGCGAAAAGTGCAGCTAAAGCGGCGATAAGGCCCTTGCTAATATCCCCCTCTATTGAACAAAATACAAACAAGCGTTATGCTTGTGTGTTCATGTTACTTAAATCACAACCTTTGATTTAAGAAAAATGCAAAAAATGTATATGCGAGTCTATCAATTACATGTCGACTTGGCCTAAAGCTCATTTCTAAGAGGGTGAGACCTCCATCTCCTGTTGTGTGCCGCAAAGCGGGCAAGCGGCAAGTTGTAAAATCGGAGCGACCGACTCTTGTATTTTCCTGATACATACAACTGTCTATGGGGATGCTGGCACAGCGCCTAGAAGCAGGATGGATAATAAATGGTGGTAAGATCTACATACACTGCTGGCCATAAAAAATATATTGACACCAGCATCTCAAGAAAGATGCTTCAGCATCTAAGTGCACCAATGGCATGGAGATCCGGTGGAAGCAATCAGAGAAGCACAGTCGTCATCACCTCTTCACTCAGCAGCAAGTAGTCGCAGGCTACAGGGCATGTAGCATAGACAATGCCACCAGTAGCACCAGTTCCACAAGCATTGACCAATGTGTGACTGGGCGCATCAAAGATGTGTGACCCACACAGGTGGCAGCAGGCATGACGTATGACGTCACTAGGGAGAATGCCCATTCTTGCACAGGATGTAAGGTCATATGTGAACCTGCGGTAGAATTCAGGCCAGAGGAAGAGAGCTACTTAGACTTAGGATGCCATTTGCAATTCAGTTCAAGAACAAATTCCACAAAATGATACTCCACCAAAATGGCACTCCAATTTGTGAACTGAAACTTGGAAAGACAATTCGTTAGCAAAGATCTCTGATCCAGGACATGTGATTTTAATTCCCAGAGCTACAATTTATTAAAATGTTACATTCCAGTCGAGCAATGCCACAACAGCAGGCACATATAGGGGCAGATTACAAACCCCTTCCGCCACCGGTGCGTCACTTTTTGTGTCGTACCGGTGGCACATTTTACTGCTCCATTTTTAAAAGGACATGAAAAGCCACCCTGTGTGACTTTTCCTGTCCTTGTAAATATGGCCCCTTTGCACTCAGAACTTTGCGTGAAAGGGGTGCTCCATGGGTGATGCTATGGGTGATCCCATTCAACACCCATGGAACCAGAAACATTTCCAGATTTACGAGGAATTGTAAATCTGGAAATGTGTGTGAATGCTACGCCTCCCCAGGGGAGGCTTAGGGAGGCGCAAAGAGGAGAAATGTATTCATTTCTCCTCGTTTCTTTTCCTTTTTCTATGTGTGCTGCATTCTGCAGCACACATAGAAAGAGGAAATCACCTCTAATGATTGTTTATGTGCAGGGAGTGCACATAAACAATAATTGAAAGAATGAAGTTTTTCAACCTCTATGTGTGCTAATGCAGCACACATAGAAGTTGCAAAATGGCATTTCAGATTGTTTTTGTGCAGGAAGAATACCCTTCCTGAACAAAAACAATCTCCCCACGACACAGGCATCCTGCCACATGTGTACACTCCCGGGTAGTTTCTATGTATCTCCTTTTAAGATGTAGGAAAATATAACTATTTGCTAGACTGAGGGTGTGTGGGAATGCATCACAAGTACTCAGTATTGTTGGGGCTAAGACTATCGGAATTAAGTGCAGTTATGTGTTTTAACGGCAGAACGTCACTAGCGTAGCCTTTCCCTGAATACTGCCCTGTTCAGGCCTTTGCTGCTGTCACTGGGAGGGAGTTCTCGATCAGCACAGTCTCACATGGCTTGCAAAAAGCTTCAAACGGTGCTTGTCTTCTGCCTTGTCACTAGGAGTTGTACAGAAGAAAACATGACTCAAACGAGGAAAGGCTGTAGATTAGATCATTTCTGTGAATCTTTTACACTCTACCTTGAAAGTGCAAACCAAGGGGAGGCAGGTAAATCAATTTCCAAGCAAACACAGAGGGGCAGATTTACAAGAAAGTGAGCCATCTGTAGAGATGTGTCCCTTTCCCTGTGCCACCCTGAGAAACACTTGCGCCACAATGGATACACCGTATTTACAATACTGCAAGGATTGACAGATGTGTCAGAAATTCTGACGCATCTGTTTGTGCAAAAGTTACGCATTTCTGGAGTTGTGTCGCAAGCACGACGCAACTCCAGCAGTGCATGATGAGGCCTATCCTCATTGTGCTGCGTCACTCCATATGCCTGCTCCAAGCAGGCATAAGGTTTTGACGCAGTAGCGTCCTAGAAGTGGTGCAGTGAAATCTTGTGGATTTTAATGCGTCACTTCTACGAGGCTGTTTTGCGTGGTAACGCCAACCCTGAATACAGAATACCTGACGCAGGTATATGTGACGCAGGGCTTTACAACGCGACGCATCTCCCTAGATGCGTCACGTTGTAAATGGGCCGCATTTTTAAGCAGCCGCTACATCCCAAAAATTGATGTAACAGCAGCGCAAAAATGACTCCAGGGGCTTGTAAATCTGCCGCAGAATGTTTGCCAGTCACAACTGGCAGATCAGTGGTTTCATCTTAGTCTGTTTCCTAGTTATATTCTATTCTTTAGCTTTCTTGCTTCATCTACTTTTTTAGGTCGGTTGAAATTACATGTTTTCATTGCTTGTGTATCCCAGACTGTTTGCCGTAGCTACGTGCCCGATTCTGCCAGGAAATCCGATTTGAATATGGAGATGTTTGCAAGATCAAGACGTGCTAAAAACTACGAGCAGTTAGTGACACTTTAACGACTCGCCTTTTGAAGGATGACACCCCGGTGGAACAAGATGTAGCATCATTAATGTCTCTTTTTTTCTCCCTCCTTTTTAAGCGTTCAGTGCAGGCATTCTACAGGTGTCATGTGGTTTTGATGTATTGCAACCTCGGGCCTTGAATCTGTAAACTCTCAGAAACAAGATTAAGAACGGCAGTCAACAGGCCCGCTTATTCTTCTATTTTTTTTTTTTTAAACAGACTAGTTAAGTGCTTGCTTGACACATGCCCCCTAATCATTTGACCCGTGAGCCATCGACACTTCTCTGAGGTACCCCAGGCGCTACCTCTCAACATTTCAGGCTGGTTGAAATGATAAGCCTACAAGCCTGCAGTCACAAGCAGGCGTTGACTTTCAACCTGACTTTTGCTTCTTGGTTCTGGGACTTGAAGGTGTTCTTAGAAACTGTTGCGCACATACTGGTCTGGCGGTTTTTTGCTGCACAGCTTCTCTTGCCACTTGTTGATCCTTCGGTATTACTGTCTATCCTGCCAGCACCTGCTCTACGGGGAGTCTCGTGAGATCGTGAGATCTCGCTCGTGTTGTTTCTGGTTTCAGGTTTTGAGAATGACCACTGGCTTCGTAGATAAATTCTGTTTAGATGAATTGTATGTAAATTACCTAAAGTAGATATCCCCCAAACCTGGCCTGTATCTAATACCTGTGGGCCAAAGTTGACATCCATTGCTTTATACCATACCAAGGCTGTCACACTTAAGAGAGCAGAGGGGGCTTATGCACCGAGGGTCGTGCTTTTTAGGGTCCCTCTCTCCTCAAGCAACATTTATTTATAGATTTTTAATTGCAAGCAACCTTGCCCTTTTCAATAATAAAAATGCTGCTTACTTTGTCAGACCGCTAGAGGGCGAAGACGCCATGTTTTGTCTTTCCCCTGAATTTTTTTTTAATACTTTAAAACTCGTGCTTCTAGCTCCTGACAAAAACAGAAGTATCCAGAGGGCCCCCTATTGAGTTTAGGCCCCAGGCCCCGCAAAAACACTGACAAACCTGCCCAATTCAGAGTTCCCTCTTGATTCTTAACATCATACAAGCATGAACAGTAAGGAAGATAGACAAAGGGAATGTTTTACTTTCCAGCATACTTAAGGGGCAAAGTTCAATTTAGATCACAAAGTAAATAAAGTCATCTAGCATTCCTAGTTCTGCCTTCTACATGTAAAAAGCGTGTTCATCCCACAGATGGTCTAAAAGTGAATTAATCAGAATTCAACACAACTGTTCAATTTAGGGGTGGTTGTTTTTCTTGCTTTTTGTCTTCATCTAGACTATAGCTGCGACTCCACCCTAAGAGTGATGTCCTGACAATAACCTCATGGGCGTCATTTAGTGGTCGTCAGGGGTTGCAGCTGCGACTCCTGGCTTTCACCCTGCTACCTCTGGCAGTGACCTTGCGACCCCTGGCCTCCTCGATGACAATGGCAGTGCCAGGGACAGAGGCAAATCAGGGCTCTGAGGTTCACTGTTTACTGTTATTTGATACAATCTGTCTCTGAAATGGTGCATTGTACTTCCGAATACATTTATTTTCGGAAAGTAAAGCATTATTAAGTGAATGTGATGCTCATGCTAATAAATGAAAATGTTCTCCTGCTGGTGGCTTAACAAACACCCTACTTACTGCTGTCACTTGCACACTCAGTGCAAGGCCGCTCTCTGTCCTGATAGAACTCAGTGACGGCCCTTACCTGATCTGTTTCTCCAGATCCAGTACCTTCTGGTAAATGGATCACATGGCCATGTAGGAACAACGGGGCATATTAACAATTTGCGTCCGTTTTTGGCCGAAAAGCGGCGATAATTTTATCGCTATATCAGCAAGGTCACGCTATCGCGCGAATCCTTGCCTTAGCGCCCTTTCCCGTAACGCCCACCTTTGCATCTCTAATGAGATGCAAAGTGGGCGTTCCAGCTCAAAATAACTGGAGAAATGTCGCTAACAGACATTTCTCCAATTATCAATGGGCACGCTAACAAGCATAGCGATAAGAAAAGTAGCGCTAACCTTGGTTATAGCTATTTTCCTTACGCCTGCTTTTAGTTTGACTTATCCATGATATCCAATGGAAAGTGGATATCATGGCTGAGTCTGCCCTGCACTATCAGCAAGCTATCGCCAAACGTTGTGTGATTATCGCTGTATTTCCAGCAATAATAGCACAATTGGCAGCTTGCGCCTGGAATTTTATCGCTTTTGAAATAAGCGTTGCTAATAGCACGCTATCTCAGCGATAAAATTCAGCGATAGCCGGCGATAATTATCCTAGCGCTAAGAGCGCTTAGTGATAATTATCGCCGGTTGTTGCTGATATGCCCCAAGATTCCTTGTTTGTCGCCCTGGCGCATAGTGATATCTATTGCAAAAAACAACAAGCATTGATAAGGCCAATAGGCCTACATTTGACTGCTAATCTTTTGCTCTTTTGCTTTTACCGTTGTTTGTGCCCTTTAGAAATGGTCCTTGTAAAACATTATCACAAAAACAATAAACACGTTACTGATTAAACATGCACACACATGTTTACAGACCGGTGCTCATTTTCAAATTCTTTTTGTAATGAAGTTTTCCAAAAATCATTCAAGTTTCCAACTATCCGCGCATGGGTGGCTGTTCTTGAATGGCTTTTGTGATAACATTTTACAGAAACAATTTCGAGAGAGAGGAATAGGAAAATGTACACTGAGCAAAAGGCAATTTGCTCTAGGGAAAGGGATTAGTAGGGGACCTCACTGCATTGCAAAACCTTAGCACAATGTAGCAGGACCTAGTATAAATCTTTTTTCATGCCTGCTATGCCCCTTGCTCTGGGAAGACATTGATGTCCTGTTATGTCCTGTGATGTCATTCTGGTAAAACGGAGTGAGATGTAATTTGCAGTACCCCTGGTTTTTTGGTGAATTGACTTTCATAAGTAACCTCTTGCCAGGGGCGGCTCCTCCCCAAAGGCAGAGGAACGTCGCCCCACTGCTCTGTGAGCAGGTGAAAAAGGAAAAATAAAATGATAACGCATTGTTATTATCATTTTATCTTTCAGTCCTTGCTCTGCTGGTTAGGGGCAGGGCGGGGCTGGGCTGTATCAGGGTAAGGAGTGGTGGCACTCTGTAAGTGCGCATGACAGTTTGGCTGGCTGTCTTGGGCCGGCCAAACAGTCATGCGCACTTAGAATGCTCTCCACCAGTCTGTGTTGCACAGTCTGGGTGGAGAGCATTCCGAGGCTTCCAGTCCCACTCTGAGCGCTGAACCACGGCGCTCAGACCAATACCAACACTGCTATCAGCAGCATCATGATTGCCTAGGGGAATCTGGAAGCCTGTGTGCTTCCTGTTCCTGCCCCTGGAGTCCTAGAAGCAGGCGATAAGGACGGAGAGGCGGCAACACACAGGTAAGTGATTTTTTTCATTCCCTCCCCACCTTCCCCCGCGATCAGCCTCTCCACTGCCTTTTAGTAGCAGCCGCCACCGCCTCTTGGATTGTCTTGATCAAGCGTGGCCATTGAACATAGGGCCTGAGTCAAGAAACGTTTGTGGGCCTTTACAACAAGCGGAATTTGCAGGCTTAGTTCACACATCCCGATTCATAGAATGACGATTTTTAGAATTTTCTAAAAGTATACTTCACTTAGAGCTGGGGAAAATTCACAGAGTTTGTGAATTTTCCACAGTAGATAGTTTGATAAGGATGTATTAGATAGGTGTTCCCAACGGAGTGCCCATTGAGAATGCTGGGAGAACCCGCTGAGTTACGATTGTGGGTATTCACGTACATTCCTAATGGCTTTTCTCACCCTGTATGTGCACATATCTTCAGTCTTAAAAAAGTTTTGAGCACATGTATACCTGGGGTGAGATAATACTCCAAGCAGCTCCATAGTTTCAGAGACTAGAGGGGAAGGCTTTTCTCAAAATGGAAAATTGTTATCTATGTGGAAAAAATGGCTACTGATAATTTTGGCACTATTTGTCCCGGTGGACAATCCACGAAAAAAAGTGTAAAACAGTAATAATGCTAATAATATTACAATTAATAATAATACCCATAATAATATGTCTAACTTTTCTGTAGTTTTAAGTGCAGTAAAAACAGTGCGCTTGTACTCAGTGGAAGTTTATGCCTTGAACCAAGCTAACTTCTGGGGAACAGTGGTGTAGCAAGGGGGGATGGGGCAGTCCACCTCCAGGCGGCACGAGTTTTGGGGGCGGCAGCCACAGTTGGAATCGCCAGCACCCTCCCCACTCTTTCAGATGGCCGCCAGTACGGCAGATGTAGGGGCCGCCATGGGCGGCCGTAGGTCTAGCTACGCCACTGCTGGGGAATTTAAAAAATGTGTAACTCTGTTTTGGAAATGTACATGGATTGGCCATATAGGGGCTTATTTATGAGTGGCTTGCGCCGTCGGTGTATCACGTTGCATGACACACCGGCAGCGTAACCTGCTGCATGATATTTACCAGCACACGTAAAGCCACCCTGCGTGGCTTTACGTGTGCTCTTAAATATCGCCCCTTTTCACGCAACACGTTGCGTGTTCGGGCATGAAATGGGTGTTGCTGTGGGTGTTCCCACGCAACACCCATGTCCACTGATGCATTCTCAGAGTTTCAAGCAATCGTACACCTGGAAATGCGTCAGAATGCCACACCACCCACAGGGGTGGCATAGCGAGGCGCAACCAGGAGAAATGTTTTCATTTCGCCTCGTTTTTTTCCTCTGTCAATGCGTGCTGCTTTCTACCACACGCATTAGAAGAGGAAATCACCTCAAGTGATTGTTTTTGTGCAGGAAGGTGCTCCTTCCTGCACAAAAACAATCTCCCCACGACGCAGTCATCCTTGCACCATCCTTGCCGGCGCATGGCAGCAGTTTGTGCGCCAGCGCAGTGAAAGGCACAGAGATGCAACATGTTGCTGTAAATATGTTGCATCCCTGTGTCTCAAAACTAACGCAGCGCGGCGCAGCAAAATAAATTGCGGCACCTCGCTGCGTTAGTTTCTCATAAATAAGCCACCTAGTTCCTATGTATCAGTGAATCATTTCTGTGTTCGCACTGCCAGTATTAGCATATGGTTGCCGGCCACAGCTATCCACCAGACACATGCAAGGCTGAGCCTGCCTCATCGCCTTTATAGCTTTACATATTTCTATGAGCAAAGCTGTTATAGTAAAATATGGCTTACACCCTATACATGATAGGATTTCCGAAAAAGAACCTGCATAGCTTACTACTTTTAGATGAAAGACCTTTCTGAGTAAATCCGTGCAAAGAGTATTTGCTGCATTTCAGGCCTTGGTGGATAATCTCCCAGCCAAATTGGTTTTCTTTCCCTTCACTTTTCTCCTTTTTTGCCTGTAGTGTTTTTGACAACCATTTATCTCTCTTGATCAGATAAGACAAAACTACTTCAGAACTTGGCGCAGTCTTTGCTATTTTTGAAGAAGAGATTGAATGGAGGAGCCCCAGGGCAGGATTTACTCATGACAGGTGCCATGATGTGAGTATTGTCTTGGTGTGCTTGATTCTGTAGCACCTCAGTAAACTTATGAAAGTGAACTTGTCTGTGACTCGCAGTGAAGCCCCCACCAAAGCCCCTTCCCCGGCCCACTTTTGAAAAATGACATTATTAAAGCGGGGAGAAAGAGACGGCCATACAAAGCTTTTTTTAAACGCCTCCCAGGATCTGGCTGTGTGTAACATATTCAATGCCTTTGCACTCACACTACCATCAACAGTGCACCGTTCACACACTGCAACAATGCATCACCACGTGCAACAAAACCCATACATGCATGACACCTGAGCCTTCCAAGACACAGATTCACTTGTGAGCCAGATGTGGTGATTGCCTTTTGAATACTGAACTAATCTGCTTCTCAAATGTTGAATGACTTTGAGTAAACGGTGACAGCCTCATAGTTTCTCATCGCGACCCAAAATGCAAACTGCCTGATAACGTTGCCAGTTTTAGCTATTTTGAATTTAAAAAGCCTATAAGACAAGCGGATCCAGTCTTTGCTAATTTGGGGGCATATCAGCAAGGCGAGGTGAAATTATCGCCGCTTTTGCCGCCGTTTTCGGTCGAAAAGCGGCGATAATTTTATCGCCTAATTGGCAAGCTCACGCTAACGCGTGAAAACTTGCGTTAGCGTAGGAATTCCTAACGCCCAGCTTTGCATCTCTAATGAGATGCAAAGTGGGCTTCCTGCCCTTACATGACAGGAGAAATGTCACTAAGCGACATTTCTCCTATCATCAAGCCCCATGCTATGAAGCATAGCGGCAAGAAAAGTAGCAATAACCCCTGTTATCGCTACTTTCCTTACGCCTGCTTCAGGACTGACTTAGTCAACAAAAACTGGGTATAGGCATACATCAGTAAGGACTAGCCTAAAAACTTAAGTAACAAAAGAATTACCAGTACTGAGAAAAACTTTATTGTCCGCCTTTCTTTAGCGGAGGATTATATTGAATAGAAACTATTTTTACATCTGTTTAATATATTTGTTTCTTCAATTATTTCATATTGAGTTTTATTTTTTCAGTTTTTTAGTGGGTTTTTTAAAGAAAATAAGTTGCAAACATATAACTCAAGACAAGCATTAGCTGTGAACATATAAAACTTTATCACTTCAGACACACACAATCTTTTCAGATCTATTGTAACCTACATTCATTCACATACCATACTGCGCAGTTTCACACATTCACATTACCAAACACCAATCGACAAATGTTTTAAATTCTTCTAAGAAATATTTTCATAAGGGCCAAGGAGGCATTTTTTATCAAAATTAAACACAAAAATGCGAATTTTGAAAGAATTATTTTAAACTCTTTTGGCCCAAAAGCTATGACCATGCTAATGCTTGTCTTGAGTTATATGTTTGCAACTTATTTTCTTTAAAAAAAACACTAAAAAACTGAAAAAATAAAACTCAATATGAAATAATTGAAGAAACAAATATATTAAACAGATGTAAAAATAGTTCAAAGGCTTATGTTGTTTCTATTCAATATAATCCTCCGCTAAAGAAAGGCGGACAAAAAAGTTTTTCTCAGTACTGGTAATTCTTTTGTTACTTCAGGACTGACTTAGCCATGATATCCTATGGATTATCGCTGGGTTTCCAGCGATAATCTCACGTTAGGCAGTTAGCGTGAGGATTTTTATTGCTTTTGAGATAAGCGTTGCTAATAGCACACTATCTCAGCGATAAAAATCCAAGCTAGCCGGCGATAATTATCCTAGCGCTGAGTGCGCTTAGAGATAATTATCACCGGTTGTTGCTGATATGCCCCTAATTTCGCCCATTTTCTGTACACGAGCAGAAGCACAGGTGTGCCCTTTATTCAGTAGCGGCTGGTGTCCGGGCTGTGTGGCGGGGGAAGGTGGGGGGAAACGGTGGACGAACGATGACAAGAGAAAACAAATAATATATAACTTACCTGCTGCATCGCGGCTCTGCTGCTCCTCACCAGCACAAGCTCCCAGAATCCCCTGCGGCCAATCCGGACACTGCTCTCATGCTGCATGAGAGCAATGTCAGGATTGACCTGAGCACCCTCAATTTGTGCTCCCAGAGAGACTGGGAGCCTGTGCCTTCTGTCTCCAAACCGGCAACGCAGCTTGGATGGACACTCCCTGTCTGTGACTGCCCCATGATGCCCTGCCCCCAAGGCTCGCCCGGATGAGAAAAAAAATGCTAATGAACCTAGTTTATTATCATTTTATTTTAAAAAAAATTCAGCTGCTGGGGGTAGGACGGCGTTCCTTCGCCATAGCAGAGGGGCCGCCGCTGCCTTTATTGTTGTTAGCCATTTTCTGTGGTGTAATAATACAGACACCACAGCCAAACTAGAAAGCCAAAAACATCCCTAGCAAAAATACTCAAATAAACCCTGATCTCTTCCTTTCCTCACTGGATCTTTCGTTCCATCCATACTCTACCTTTCTCTCTTTTCCGTCCTCTTACCTGATATCTTCCTCTCCAGGCCCTCCCTCTCTCAAGCCTTCCTGTACCAGCTGCAATTATCCTCGAGGAGCTAAAACAAGTGAAAGAGGCACCAGCAGTTGCCCTGAGGTTTCAAAACCGGCCTCCAATGGCTCCAACCCACCGGGGAAATGTCCGATGGAACAGAAGGCCAGTCTGGCCTTGACAGAATCACACCAATGTTAAAGAGCGCCCGGTTCCCACCACAAAGCAATTTCCGCTCTGCCCCTTTAGCTTCCAAATAGCATGTTGCCGATTTTGATAAACCTCCTGAGCTAATTTTAAAGTTGTCCAATTAGTTTTACACTTAGGGCCTGATTATGAGTTCGGCGGACGAGTTACACCATCACAAACGTGACGGATATCCCGTCCGCCATATTACAAGTTCCATTATGTTCCATTGGATATAATGGAACTCGTAATATGGCGGACGGGATATCCGTCATGTTTGTGATGGAGTAACCCATCCGCCAAACTCGTAATCAGGCCCTCAGAGATGACTTTGTGCCAGGCTTGGGCGCTTTATTGTGTTTATTTATATTTTATTTACAGGGTCGGTGTAAGTTCACTGAATAATAACATGAATCCATCAAAACCAACAGATCAAAAATATTCTTCATGAATAAGAATATTTCTCATGTTACTCCTTTCAATGGTTTGATTTCTTATGGTTACTTTGTATTTGCAAATGTCTTTTTATACTGATGGAGATTGAGTTTTAGATATTTCCTCCTTTTTCCATACTTCCATTATAATTTTGTACTTCCCCTCCCTCCCCCTTTTCTTTTCTCCCTCCTCAGCATTCCTCCCTCCTTATTACCTTTTCATTTATGAATAATGGTTATTTATTTACTGAAGTTTCTGTATTCTCTTATATTGTCATTTCTTATATATGATTGTTTTTTCTGTATTCTCTTTCGTTAAGTTTTAATAAAGTTTAAACTTAAAAAAAAATAATCTTCATGTTATAATGAGGACAATCGAGAAGATTCCGCAAATGAGGGTAGCAACCAGGACATGATGTAGACGGGTTAGAATTAGTCACGTGGTAATCAACTAAAATGGATCCTACTATCTGCAACCATGGCAGTAATGTACAGCCACGATAGGCGTTCAGGGTGACCGAAAGTCTCCCATGCCCGGTGCCCCTGCACCTGCTGCACCACTGATACCTATGCTCTAGATCGGTACATCAGAATGTTGTTAGACAGGGCTTGGCCAGAGGCAGGGTGCTGTGCTAAGAGTAGCTGCACACAGATGAAGGCGAGAATAACTTGTCTGGAGGCGTGAGGTAGAGGGTGCACCCACAGGCCACTGTGCCTATCGAAAATGCCCACTGTCATATATTTAGTACCCTACTGATAGTAAATTGACAATTATTGGCTGTGGTACATAAGGGGAACAGATCTCTGTGAAACATATACAACCGGAGTGAGGACATTGATACAATTCGATTTTTCTTTTCATCACCATAAACGAAATGTAAGCATTCAGGCCTCTTCAATTTTAAGGACCGTACATTTTTGTTCGCGGAGTTTGCCTGAGTCAGTAGTGGCTATTTACGTAACCTCCATTCCCAAGTCTACTGAAATCATAGTGGACGGTCACAAAGCATGCATGATAGACACTGTCTCAGCCACCTCACTCTCACACACCATAGTGCACCAACAGCTCTTTGTTTTTTAGTTTCGAAATCCACAATATCAGCGACGTTGGAGTTCGGAGTAGAAAAAAAATCTGCAGATGGAGGAGAGCACCATCCTTGGCCAATCAGTCACCTTTGATCCTACCCGTCAGTGAAGATCTTTCAGCGTGGAGTACTTTTCCACCTGGGTTCCACACATGTATACCTCATGGGCTCAGTGTGTGGCCCACGGTTTGTGCTCCTTGGGGGAAGCTCGCTAAATTGGCACATATGAGCTCAGTGTTCACGCAGTAGAGGGTAGGGTACACCATCCTTGGACAATGAGTCAACTCTGATCCAACCCTGTTGATGAAGATCTTCCCACGTGAAGAGTGGCTTTCTACCTGGGTTCCACAGGGGCTCAGCATGTGATCCTTATTGCTCCTATGACCTACCAATCCATGGGCCATAACACTAAGACCTGGTGCCTTCATCATGTGTGCCAAGCCGATGTCTTTGATATCAGAACACAGGGTTGTTTGGCAAGAAAAACTCACAAGAAGAGTAATGTTATCGCTATGCACCATTGTTCACCAGTCTTCAACATTTATTCGGCCCCCTGCAGGCAGGATACAATATTGGGTCCGGAGCTATGCTATAGCTCCTATGGAAAGTGGGCATCTTTAAGCCTTGCTAGCCTCACCTAACCTTCATATGTCTAAGCAAGTGGCCTTTCTGGATAATTTTTAAATAGGAGACCGTTCATTATGCAACATACCTTTTAACTAATGGACTTCTGGTATTGAGGTCTTTGCTTTGAGAGTACATATCAGACACTGAGGGGCATATTTATGCTGTGTATGATAGAGGCACACATGGCTTAATCACGTGTGCCTCTACTATGCAGCCCGAACCACAAATGCAACTTAATCACGCATTCCTTTAAAAACACATGCCTTTAACACGCAATTTGGGTTTATAGGCATGAATGGTAAGGGGGTATGAGTGGTTAACTTTGCCACTACTCCTCCCCCGACTAAGCCCTAAATTACCAAAGCCATACTTGCTCCCCCCGCCCTAAGGCCCAAAACCTGTTCTGAAAACTACGGGCCAGATTCACAGAACTAACTTAAGACAACATCCTAAACTTACTACCATTTTGGTATTCACAGAAGGCACTTACTCATTTTGGTATTCACAGAAGGCACTTACTCATTGATGAGTGAGTGCCTTCTATGAATACCAAAATGAGTAAGTGCACTTACTAATTTTGGTATTCACAAAAGGCACTTACTCATTAATGGGTAAGTGCCTTCTGTGAATACCAAAATGAGTAAATGGTAGTAAGTTTAGGATTTTGTCTTAAGTTAGTTCTGTGAATCGGGCCCAATCCCTTTCCCTCCTCCTGCCCTGAGGCCTAAAACCTTGACCCTTAACATATACTACTCTGACCCTCCCCGCGCTGTCCCTAAAACTTCCTCAACCCCTTCCACTGCCCTGAGGACTAAAATGCTGCCTCACAATTAAAAAAATACTCTGGTTGCCCCCTCCCTGATCCCTAAAACTGCCCCATTCCCACAAAACTCCCCCAAACCCAGCCCTTAATACTAACCTAAGCCCCTACCCCAGCCCTGAGCCCTAAAAACCCTGCTTCATTCTTAAAAGTACTCTGATCCCTTCCCCCTCCCTGAGCCCTAAAAACTTGCCCCCGACCTCCCAAAAAAGCAACCTCCAGCCCCACTTACCTGTTTGTGTTCGCTTCCTGTTCGAACGCTTCTCTGCGAGTCCCACCACATCCTGAACACTACAGAGCATCTGCCTTAAACACGCATATTCGTGGTTAAGGCAGATGCGTTGTTCGGGCAAGTGTGGTCAGGCTCCGGTATTCTGGAATGCGTGGCTCTGGCAGCGTAGGTCCAGACATTTCCCATATTTATTAAATTAATGGTGCAAGGCAGTGCAGCAAGTCACCTTGCTGCGCTGCCCTGCATCACTGGGATAGGGCAGGAATGCACCGTATTTTTCTAATACGGCACATTCATGTCCTTTCCCCTTGTGCTGTTTTGGCAGCCTAGTGCTAATGCAGGCACCCTTGCATCATGGTGCAAAGGTGCCTCCGTTGAATGCAGGATTGTTTGTATGTAGGAAGTGGCACCTTACTGCACAAAAAGCAATCCTGAGAATCTTTTTCCTCTTTCTATGTGGGCTGCAGAATGCAGCACACATAGAAAGAGAAAAAAACTAGGAGGAATAAAGATATTATTCCCAGTTATGCCTCACTTGAGAAGGCGTAAGATTTTGGCTCATTTCCAGGTTTACAAATCCTTGCAAATCTGGGTTTGCATGAAAAACTGCAGGGGTTGCGTGGGAACACCCAGTGCAATGCCCATGGAATTCTGCCCTTGCATAGAGTAAGGCAACGCATCGTTTTGTGCTGCGTTGCCTTACTCCAGATGTTTGAAGCCATTCAAAGCCACGCAAAGCCACTTTGCTTGATGAACCTAAGTTAGAGGCTCGAGTCATGCATATACAACTTTGCATGTTGCAAACGTACCCCAAGCCTCTCATAAGTATACCCCTGATTTTATTGATGGCAGTCCTGCTGCTCAAGGGAGTTTCACCTCAAAATCAAATGGTGTTGATGGTTCCTCAGCGGAGGATCAGTTTTTATTGAAGAAAAATATAGGGAAAAGATCTTATATCTCTCTCAAACTGGAAATTTAAACTGCCTGCATCACCTTTGCCTAGAACTGGACTAGCACATCCTCATCTGAGGAATACAACTATTTCTTTTTCGAGTTTAACCGTTTAGAATGGCAAACGGTAAATTAGTTCTAAGGGAACACTTCCCTGGTGCAGGTCATCACGCCACAAAGCTCAACAGTTATTGTTACAAAGGTGGTTGTGTTTCACACTTAAAAAACACAGGGGCATATGTACAAGTCCCTATCGCCACCACAACATCACTTTTACCGACGTATGTACAAGACAGCATTAAGCCACTTAATGTGGCTTAATGCTGCCTTCTACATAAGGCCCCCTTTCATGCTATGGTTAGCGTGAAATGGGTGGGCAGTGGGTGTTGCGGCGGGCGTTCCACCACAACACCAATTGTTTTTGACCCTGCCCCCTATGTATAAGGGTGGCGTACATAGGAGGCAGCGCCAAAATTAAGACCAGGTAAATCCTGGTCTTAAGTTGTCGAAACGAGGAGAAAAGCATTATTTCTCCTCGTTGTTGCTTTTTCCATGTGCTCTGCCTTGTGCAGCACGCATGGAAAAAGCAAACTTTCTTGGATTGTTTCTGCGTAGGAAGGTGTCCCTTCCTGTACATAAACAAACCTTTAAAAAAAAATTATTTTATTACTTTCATGTGTGCTGCATGAAGCAGCACACATGAAAGTGACAGAATGGCATTTTAGGATTGTTTATGTACAGGAAGGGACACCTTCCTACACATAAACAATCCTCCCCTGCAGTTGCTAAACTTAGCGCCATCGCAGGGGGAAACGCAAGGCAGCACCACATTCTTGTAAATATGGTGCAGCCTTGAGTTTCAGAAGTGGAGGAGCGTGTCGTTAAGCCAAGGAGGCTAACGCCACGCTCCGCCACTTCCTTGTACATATCCAACACAGTTTTCTTCTTATTTCTCGATTGCGTCTCTCTAGTGAGGCTTGGTAGGTAAGGCTTCTTTTCTATTCCTTTATTATATGATTTTATGGCACCTGTGGTGCCATGGAGTTTACTGTCATTCTTTTCTGGTCAATTCCTGATATGTGGTTCATTTTTCTTTAAGCTCACCAAAAAATCCATGCTGAATTCCACTCTTTCCACATATGTCGGTCTTATGAGCATTGTGGCTTTTGTCGCACCCAGAACATACTGGGCAAAATAAAACAAGCATTGGCATAGCCAATAGGTCTCGCCTTTGGGACCTTATAAGTGTTTAGCCATGCAACAGATTCATAACTAAATACTTATAAGGTCCCAAAAGCGAGACCTACTGGCTTTGCCAAGCGGCCGTGCGGCCGCGAAAGTGAAAGTAATCGCGGTAAAGCGTGGCGCGCACGCCCTCACACATGCACTGTAGCTCTAGGCTGGCCTGGTAGCACTTGTTGGAGCCCTCTCAATAAGTCTCGCCAGACCAGCGCATGCGCTGGGTCAGGCGAGACCTAAAAACGCATCTCAGATAAATGTTGGCAGGTAAAATTCTGCCATTACTGCACATATCCAATTTATGAGTTTCACTGAAAATAGAGAAAACGAAACTATGAAAACACGGCGCAACATTTCAAGTTATGTGTAAAATGAAACGGAAATGGATGCTATCTCATATCTGAGGATAGTAAATCCTCAAGGGTCCATTACGTACAGGAAGCAGTTTAATGTGAAGGTACCCGCCTGGTACATTTTACGCTTACCTCTCATGTCAGGTATCAGGTTTTACATTCGAACTTCTGACCTTTTACCTTAAAACAGGTCAGAGCCACGCGTCTACAGTCATTCTGCGTGAAATTGCAGGAAATGATTTTGTACTGTAAGGGAAAGAAAAAGCTTCCTCTTCGTCTGGTACAAAGATGACTTTGTTAATGGAAGCAATAACTAATACTGAGGTTTTCAAAAACACTTTCATTATCTAATTGGTGATGGAAGATGCCAATCTGAAGCTGTGTGAAAATTACATTTGAATGCATAACATTCATTTTAGCCAAAAATACATTGGCGGTGAAAGCAGATTACAGAAATTCACTCTTTGAACTCATGGAGGGGCGTTGCTATCATTAGTGCAGCAGGTGCAGTGGCACCAGAGCCCATGGTTGTAGTGCTGTAAATTGAACCCCACTTGTGGCTGTCCTTTAATACCCAAGCAAGAGGGCAGGGGCCCATTTTCCTTCCCTGAATTGGGTCCCAGGCACCCTTGCTATGCCACTGATTTAATCACTTCCTTGTGAGAAGTCCCCATTTTGACTCTCATTCTAATTATGAAGGTAATCCTGATTTAGGAACAAATGAAATTGTGCAAAACTCCCGCAATCTTTCACTGCACAAGTTTCATCATGAAAAATCTGATAGAATTTGTGCAGAGAAATGCAGCAACATTTCGTGTTTTGCAACTTGGAACTGGGGCAAGCATGTACTTCTAGAGTGTTATTCCCCATTTCGAGAAGTGGAAAGTAAGAGATATGTCTCCTTGCACTACCGTTATTACTACCCATATACCCAGGCCCTCATAATGAGCTCTTAGTGAGATACGCCAAGCAATTGGCAGGGGAGTTTTTTTGACATGCCTCAATTGTTTATTTTACTGTACAGAGTTTTATATAGTGCAAACTTGACCCGAAGGTATTGGGTATCAGAGCAATTTACACAAGCACCAGTTCCGTTACATGAGGACACATTCATTTTTGTTAGGCACAGAGAGATAAAGTGATTTGCCCAGAATCACAGGGTGTTGCGCGTCCTTGCCGAGACTCGAACCTGGTTCCCGAGATTTGAGGTCGACTGCCCTAGCCATTAGGCCAACTCCTCACCCCAATGATGAGGCAAGCTTCTTATTGCCAGAATGTGGATTGCACACTACAAATAACACGAGTTCAGCATAGCCTCTGGTAAACCACAACAACATCATTACTTCTGTTAAACAATATTACCTACAAATGTTGAAGGCAGCCCTTCTTCCCAATTCATAATAAATACACTTTGATGGGAAGTCAATCAAGGGAATACTAGGGGCCGTATTACAAAAAGTGCCCTGGTGGAGCAATGGACGTGTGCACCTGTTTTCTGTTACCCAGGGCACGCCGATATTACAGAAGAGGCTACAGATGCTTGTTCAGCTCCTTCTGTAATACAAATCATGCCAGCGCAAGTGTAGCTCTCAAGGGGGTGTGCCCACATTTTCACCAGCGCTCTATCTTATCTCTCTGCCTTGGGGTCTGGACCGCTACGTCTTCTTCCGGTGACCGCTGCAGACCGCAACTATCATATTGCGATTGTTTCGGGTTCGAGCTTAATTGGTATTTTTACAGAGATGCTTCATGTTGATGTTGATATTGGATAATCCCTAGAATCGGGACGGATCTTATCTTATAAATAAAGTACGTCCATTGGTTTGGTGTGCTTGTTACTCTTGATTGCGGCTTGCACGTGGCAATGAACTGTTGGAAACGACTGGACCGATACGAGTCCCAGAAACATTGAGACAAAATCTCGCCGGATGGGATAATACTCCCCACACAAAATCAATCACGACCTTCCAGCACAATATTACTTCGTATACCATCATTAATTAGCGCCCAGAAGAAGTCCTGCATCAGGACGAAACGCGTCGGCTGTTCTGTTTGTTGAGTTCCAAGAACTCCTGAGGGAATAAGCACTGTGACAGTGGGTGCTATTCAGTGTGCACGCGAATTCCCACTAAAACGTAAAGGGATAGTGCTGAGGGAGTGATAAGAGGTTAGGTGCTGGTCATTAGAAGGTTCCACTGTTTTCATTTTTTTCAGTACTATCCTATCAATGAATCAATCAATCAATCAATCAATCAATCAATCAATCAATCAATCAATCAATCCATATTTGTAGCACTTGGCTAATCACCCTCAATGGTATCCAGGTGCTAGGTTGCTGGGCTCAGTGGAAAAGCCATGCCTTGAGTGTGTTCCTGAATTCCGCCAGAGAGGGTCCTGACTGGAGGTGGAGGGGAAGGCCGTTCCAGGACTTGGCAGTGAGGTAGGACAAGGAACAGCCTCCGCTGAAGCTTCGGCGGATGTGCGATGTCTGTGCGTGAGAGGCAGAGCAAAGGTCTCTAGAGGGTTGGTGGAATTTCAGGCAGTGCTTAATATTTATTTATTTATAAAGTTTTATATAGCGCGAACATGATCCCGAGGGATATCAGAGCGCTTTACAATAGGTTGGAAGGAAAGACATAAATACAATATCGACATCAGGTAAGAATAGGAAACAAGGATGATCACATAATTGCAGGACAATTGAATCAAGCAGAGTAGTACATAAACCAGGTATATAGCAGACTACGAAGGGGGACATGTGGTAGAGGAGAGCAGTATCAAATGATGGTACAATGGTTGTAGGATCAATGACTCCGAGCAGGTGAACCTAGTCCAGTTAAGGAAAGAATGTATTCATTAAGATTTTTTTGGCTTCTAGTTTGAAAGCAGTCGTTGAGAAGATTCTGCATACTTCGGGTGGAAGAGAGTTCCATATGTTTGGGGCAGCACCGGAGAAGGCTGGGTGACAAGTTCTCTTTTTGCTCAGGATGAGGGGTTTCAAGAGGAAAGTGTTTGCGAGCATTAGTCCATTATCAAAGCACTTATGGCCTTATATGCTGGCAAATATGCTAATTGGTCATATAGCGTACTCTTACGGTGTGGACCCCGCTCTAAGTGTACATAGACTGTGTGTAGGTGTAAAGCCAAGAGTCCTCCCCAAGGACTATCCAACCCAAAAACATAATGGGAGAGTGCGAAGGACCCTGCCCTTGCCTCGAGCTGGACACCCCTCACAGAATGTTAGACCGGTATGTGGTGATTTCTCAGTATGCAAGGACCTTCGTGCCAGCAGAAGTGCCCCCTCTACCAATCTATTGGGATACTTAATATTTCTAATAAAAAGTAGCCTTTGCGTTGTGCGTGTTAGATTAGTGATGCTATGGATATATAGATAGCTTTGACGCCTCGTGGATGAAGATAGGACAACGTTTGTACCTAGTGCGTAGAGAGGCCTAGTAGATGGTGCTCAAGGCATCATGATAATTGTAGGAGAGTAGGATCTGCTTCACATGGGTACCCCCACTTTTTGCTGGTGTTTCACTGTTTTTCGACCTTAGGCTGGCTGTGGCCCTGCTAATCAGGACTCCAGCCTAGCTGCTTCCTCTCTAAAATGGTTTCCATGTACATTAGGTACATTTCTAATTGGATTCTGGAGTGCCTTATAAGCCCCGAATATATGGTATAGTATGTACCTAGGGCATAGGTACCTCAGAGGCCTACCAGGGGCTGAAGCATATATTATGCCACCCCTGGGAAGCACTCCAAAATGACACCACAGGTCTGCTACTGCAGCCTGGGTAAGGTGGTGCTTGCACCTCTTGCTGTGGTATAGGCTACCTATATCACTACCATTGATATAGGCTGGTCCTTGGTCGCGGAGGGCTTTGGAGGCGTGTGCCAACATGTTGAATTGACATCTTTTTTTGGATGGGGAGCCAGTGGAGGTTCCTGAGGTAGGCGGTGATGTGGATCCGTTTGAGGATGAGTCTGGCCACTGAGCTCTGTGGGGCAGATTTACAAGCTCCTTGCACCACCGGTGTGTCACTTTTGAATTGTGTTTTCATTTCTCCTCGTTAATTTTCCCGTTTCTATGCGTACTGCATTCTGCAGCACACATAAAAAGAGGAAATCACCTCTAATGATTGTTTTTGTTCAGGAAGGGTTCCCTTCCTGCACATAAACAATCAAAACAATCATTGAAACAATGTAGTTTTTCAACTTCTATGTTTGCTAATGCAGCACTCATAGAAGTTGAAAAACGGCATTTCAGATTATTATTGTGCAGGAAGGGAACCCTTCCTGCATAAAAAAATCTCCCCACGATGCAGGCATCCTTGCACCATGGTGCAAGGGTGCCTGCGTTGGCGCATAGCAGCAGTTTGTGCACCAGCGCAGGGGGCAGCACAGAGATGCGTCATATTTCTGTAAATATGTCGCATCCCTGTGCTTTGAAAGTGGCTCAGTGCGGCGCAGCCAAATGGCTTGCAGCTCGTACTGAGTCACTTTCATTGTAAATCTGCCACTGTACCATCTGGAGTCTCTTCATGAGTTGGGTGGTGGTTCCTGCATACAGTGCGTTGCTGAAGTCCAGTTGACTCGTGACTAGGGCTTGAGTGAAGGTTCTCCTTGTGCTGATGGGGAGCAATTTGAAGATCCTTTGGAGCATGCAGAGAGTGTGGAAGCAGAAGGAGGAGACTGCATTGATCTGTCGTTTCACGCTTAAATTGCTGTCCAAGATGATGCCAAGGTTGCAGGCTTGGTCTATCAGTGTGGGGTTAGGTTTGAGTTCAGGGGGCCACCAGATGTCATTCCACGTGGAGGCATTTTTCCCAAAGATGAGCACTTCAGTCTTGTCAGTGCTGTGCTTAGATGTGTACGCAGAGGCAAAGGAGCTTTCAGGAGGTGCACTACAAAGAGGTGGCACAAAGTCTGTGCATCTTCTAGGGGCTACAGTTGTAAGGGGAGAAAAGTGTTCCCATGGACACCAAAGACATCGCCCTGCAGATGAGTGCAGCCACTTACCGCTTCTACCTGCAGGTGACCTCTGTCCCCTTATGAAGTGCAGGCCAGTTTCTGCCTTTTACTAACTTGATGTTCCCAGGGCAGTTAACAGTTTACGGCTGCCCTGAGAGCAGCACATTAAGGGGCATATTTATCAAGGGGCTGTGTTGCTTTTGCTCCACACAAACGTTTGGTTTATCAAGCCAGGCAAGGCCCCCATGGGTGGCCCCGAGTGGCTTGATAAATTCAGAGTAACGGAACTCAGTGCAAATTGATGCGTTGTATTGCTCTGCACCAGGTAGGCATTCCATGGGTGGTGCGTGGGTGTTCCCACACATCCACCCAGGGATTATGGTGCATTCCCAGGTTTACCAATAATGGTAGACCTGTGAATGCGCCAAAAGGTTACGCCTCCCAAGGTGAGGCGTAACAAGGAAAAATATTATTATTTCTCCTTGTTACTTCCTCTTTCGAAAGAGGAAAATGCCTCTCAGGATTGGTTTTGTGCAGGAAGGTGCCACTTACTCCACAAAAACAATCCTGCTAACAACACAGGCACCCATGCACCAGGATGCAAGGGTGCCTGAGTTGACTCTAGGCAGCACATTGTGAGCCAGCACTAGGAAATGACAGGAATGTGCCTTATAATCCTAAATATGGCCCATTCTTTCCCTTTCCATATCACGCAGAGTAGCAAGGTGACTTGCTGCCCTGTGTGATAATTTGATAAATATGCCCCTAAATGTAATAGGGAACACTGACCCGGTCTGCACCCAAGCACCCAGTTAAAAGCAGCCGCGGTCCGTGCAGGTAACAGCGGTGGGGTGGTGGGGCTAGGTAAGGGGGGATTTCGAGGGACAATGCAGAGGGAAAATGTATTATTTATTTAATTTTCCCTTGGCATCGTCCCTCGAAATCACCCCTTACCCAATCCCACCGCCTCACCGCTTTTACCTGCACGGACCGCGGCTGGTTAAAGGTGAAAGTGCACAGCATCACGGACCAGGGCAGTATAGCCTATATATTACAAACTTAGTAGGTGATTTACAGAGAAGAAATAAATCAAGGCATGGAAAATGCTGAAATGTACACATGGGCAGATCAAGTCAGATGCCAAAAAGAGATAATCAGATAGATGTAGCACCGAAATCTTGCTCTCGTACAAAAATCGGGCACATTCATGTGCTCCATGTATGTAATGTATATTACAAAGGCATGTAAACAATGGCATACATGTAGGGGTATTGCAGTGGTGTGGCCAAGTTCAATACTACAAATATAGGGGCAGATTTATGAGGTTCTGCCGTAGGGAAGCGCAGCAGGCCTTCCTGCTGCGCTTCCCTACGGCAAAAGAAAAGGGCAGGGATGCGCCGTATCTATAAAATGCGGCGCATTCCTGTCCTTTTCCCCTGCGCCGGCGCACAATGGGCTGCCTGCGCCAACGCAGGCACCTCTGCACCATGGTGCAAGGGTGCCTGCGTTGCGGAGATGAATATTTTTGTACAGGAAGGGAAACCTTTCTGTACAAAAATATTCACAAGAGGTTTTTCCTCTTTGTATGGGTGCTGCAGAATGCAGCACACATAGAAAAAGGAAAAACGAGGTGAAATAAAGATATTTCTCCCCGTTGCGCCTCCCTTACGCCTCCCCTGGGGAGGCGGAAGCTTTTGGCGCTGCCTCAGATTTACGATTTCTCGTAAATCTGGGGCAGTGTCAAAAGGCCATGGATGTTGCTGGGAACGCCCCCAGCAACACCCATTGCACGCCCCTTTAACGCAGAACACTGCGTTAAAGGGACTGATATTTATGAGGCAGCATTAAGCCTAAAAAAGTGGCTTAGTGCTGCCTGATAAATATCACGCAGGCTTCTGCGCCACGGAACGTCACAAAAAGTGACGCTCCGATGGCGCAACGGGCCTCATAAATCTGCCCCATAGTGTGCACCCCATAGGAGTAATGAAGCAGCAGAATCGGAGATTTACAAGATGTTTGGTGATTCAAGATTTGATCCTGTGTCTCCTAACCTAACTTGGCGAAGGTTCAGATTTTTCATAGGTGTGGAAACTAATGGGGGTCCTTTTCATAAATATTATTTCAAAATATTTTGACCATTGAAAAAATTAACTTATCTAGGTGCAGGAAAAATATGATGTCTTCGGTTTTCATGTTTACCTGCAGTATACGGATCAGGACTTGTGAAAGGATCTGTGCCAAATTGTATTTATGTCTGTGACTTATCTCCATGTACATGCAAAATAGTAGGCGTAGCATGGTGAATGCATGCACAGACAAAGTATTTTTTGCAACTGTGAAACTGAGCAACATGTTCATATGCAAATATCCAATAATGGTGCTCTGCACAGGCTGTTACTCACGGCCCTTTCAAGCAGGCTCATGACTTCACACATTATATCAAAGATATCTAAAATGATATCATGAATGATATCAGTGATGACACTGCACATTACATCACGGATAACACCATAAATCAGATCAAATATGACATCTTTAACCCCTTCCATGCTCATGACGGAACGGTTCCGTCATGAGCCACGGTTGAGCTGTGCTCATGACGGAACCGTTCCGTCATGGTCCCGCCCGCGCTCGAACCCTTCAGCACCGCGGCGGAATTCGCCCAGCGCTGAAGGGGTTAATGAGATCATCAATGACATCACTGTGTGAAAAAACAAAATATACACTGCCGAATTTAAGAACAATTCGCAAGGACAACACAAAATTCAAAGCTTTTGATGTATGTTTTGGGCTCGCAAGACAAAGCTAGGTAATCAGAAGGGTGAGAACTCTTGACAATTGTTTGAATAAAGGGTCCGCTCTCCCCCAGTGCCTCATGGAGCCATAGAGTAGCTACGGACAGTATATACATAGGGAAATCCCCAGTGTGTGGTTTGTACTCGTATGCATGTTTTTTAATGGTAAACCATCGCTTGCAATCCAGGGATCTATAAAGAACTCAGTCCTGAAGAAAGCCTATTGACCTTGTGTGGCATTTGATAGGGCTGAAACATGTCGACCTTTGATTTTTTGGGTCATAATACACCCTAACAGCATTCTCCTATAAGTATTTTTAACCTTGTTAAAGGTATGCTTAATGAAAATGAACTACCCACTTCAAGCGGAAAAACCTGCAGGCAGTTTTGATCACAATCACAGATCTTGCCATAAATAGTCAGATCCCTCCATAATAAGTGCTGTGCTTACAAATTATTTCAAGCTCACCCAATCACATTAGGTGCAGTGGGTGAGGATCCGATGATGAATCATGCCACTGGTGGTACCACTGGGCAAGGATCCTTCTAAATAATCCAAAAGATTCCAGGACCTTGAACCACTAAAATCCTTTGGGGACGAGATACCATAGAAGTGCCCTCTCATTTTGATAGTGTCTTAGAAAGGCAAAATAGCCAAGCTCTCTAAACCAGTTATTGGTGAAAGGGGTTGAGATGATAGTGTGCTTGAGATAATGAGGATATGTGTAACATGTGCTAGGCACAAATGGACTTTATGTCCCCACAGGATACAGAGACATGGTTATAATAGTGCCCTGTGTGCACAAGATGCAGATAGGGAAGAGATTAAACTGAGGGTGTATTTGATAGCCATAATTATTACATACCAGTTAGCAAGCATGTTCAAATACTGTCCCTGTAGATAGTGTGGTTAAAAGTAAAGAATAGGGGTTAGCCAGATACATCTACCAACAATCTTGCAGCTCGTAAACAATGTGTAGCATTTCATTGTAGAGCTAAGCTAACTGCCTTATTTAGAGTTTACTGGATGGGACACTCCATCAGAAATGTGGCGGATATCCTGTCCGTCATACTGCAAGTGCCATAGACCATAATGCACTTGTAATAGAGGGGACGGCACATCAGCCATGTTTGTGACGGAGTTTCCCCTATGCCAAACTCTAAATAAGACCCCATGTATGTAATTTCTCTAAAATTACAATATTAACTCAGTTACATAAGTCTACACATTGTGTGTCTTGGAGGGGCCTTAAAGAGGATATGGTACTGTCTGTGACTTCATTTGGGACTAATTGGTGTTTAGAATTTTCAAATACTATTTGTGCCCAAAGCGTTTTTTAAACATAGGTGGTGGCACAGAATAAGGGTTTTTTAAGATGCAGAGATGGGTGGAGTGTAGGGGTGATGAGAGGTTTTCAGGGTTTATGTATGAGTGGTTTTTAGGTGTGTGAGGTGTTTTAAGATTTCATGGATGGGTGGTGTGCAAGGGTGTTTGGACGGTTTTAGGATGCATGGATGGGTGGGCTTAAGCCTGGTGAAGCCAGGGTGGTGAAGACTTCTTCGGGGTCAGGGTGGGGTGGATTTTAGGGTGAGAGGAGCTTTAAGGATTCAGGAATAGATGGAGTTTAGATGTAGAAATGGGTTTTTAGAGGTTAGGAATGGGCGGAGATAGGAGCAGTGAGTAATTTCATGGTTCAGGGATGGTGGATTTTTGGGCTAGAAAGGGCTTTTAGGCTTCAGGGATGACTGTAGTTTAGGTGTGGTGATGGGTTCTATAGGGCAGAGATTGATGATGTTAAAGGGTTGTGAGAGGTCAGCAATGGATGGTGTTACGGTTGGTGATGGGTAGGTGAATTTAAACCATCCAAATTAATGGTTTTACAATGTAAAATATATAAATATGCAATCCTCTGAAGTAAAGCACTGAAATAAATATCTCCAACAAAACTGTCTTTGCAAGTAAAACCTACAATCATTTCATTCAAACTTAAAAAATAAGCATTCATAAGACAATTGTGACTAAAAATACATTCTTTGAAATGTTTTATGCGAAAAGATAAATGCCATCCATTCTAAAAAATTCCATTAAACAGGTTAGATGAAATGGTTTCCCAGTAATGATACTTCATGAAATTGTTTTTCTACAACACATTAAAACTATTACAGCGTGATAGTAAATATTCAGTAATTAGTAATTACTTATAGATTAAGGTATGTAATTTGGTAAATTTAAAAAATTAGACCAGTGTAGAGTTCCATATGTGACAAGTGTTTTCAATACCTTGGAAAAAAACTTTTAAATGCATTTGTCATTGAAACTGCACTTGATCATTTTGTAAGATGTGTATGAGAACCTAGACTTTGAGTAACACCATAACCTCTGAGCCAATTCTTTAACCTCTTCCATCACTGTGGCCCAGATTTACTGTCCTTCACGCAAGGGAGTGCTGCTAGAATAATTGCAGTGCTGCACAGTGCAAAGGGTAGAAAATAATGCAGCACCATGTTTATTAAAGAGGCATCTGCCAGTGATGTCATCGGTGGGATGTGCTAAATCTGGCTGTTTGGCGTCGTGCAGAGCCTCTCACTGGCCAAAGGCTACTCTGCAGCGTCAAGTGTAGGCTTAGAACTGGAGGTGTATCTAGCAGTACAGATTCATACATGGAGACACCAGCACAGGAGTCAGGCATGTAGATTTGTTCTATTGGTAAAAGCAGCGGCGGCTCCTCTGCAATGGCGGAGGAGCGTCGCCCTACTGAGAATGAAAAATATAACGCTAATGAAACAATTTTATTATTGTTTTATTTTTCACTGGAAGCCAATGCTGCAGAGTCTAGGGCAGGGTGAGGTAATCCTCTCAACACTAGCCAGGGACTGGGAGGAGGAGTGGAGGGCACTTGTAAGTGTGCATGTCAGTTTGGCCGACCGTCTTAGGTCGGCCAAACAGATATGCACACTTAGATTTTCTCCACCCAGCTGTATTGTACAGCTGGATGGAGAAATGGCACAGGCAACCAGTCCCTTCATGAGCACCCAACCAAGCCGCTCAGACCAATCCAGGTGTTGCTTTCACGGCATGAGAGCAGCGTCTGGATTGGGTGGGGAGTCTGGGAGACTCTACTGGCCCAGGGACTTCCGGAACAAAGAAGCTCCGAGGCGTCCAATGGATGGAGCAGCAGGTAAGTGCGATTTTAAAAATTGTTTGCCTTAGCGCTGCCCCACCATTTTATTGTGGCAGCAGTCCCTGCTGGGTAAAAGCACACATTACATGCAGGTATATCAGGTGATAAAGTGCTTGAATCCTTTCTTGCGTCTGCTTTTCTCTAGGGTTAAGATATGAGGAAAAACAGATCATGCTATTTCAGTAAATCTGGCTTTGCACCAGAACATAAAGTTTTGTGCTGACCTGCACTAAGCACGCCCCCCCTTGCATACGTCTCAGGGAGATGGCGCAAAGGGGCTGGGCACACCCAGGTTAACTTTTAGCACAAAGTAGCATTTGCGTGTGAAAGTGGATTCATCACAGCTGTTTGCTGTGATATGCAATGCTTTGTTTAGGGCCGAAAAAGCGCCAGTGCAACCCCTTTGTTAATATGGCACTGTAAGTTCAATCCCATTTAGCATGACTCTCTCTTTGGTCAAACACATTGAGGGCCTCATTTATGAGGCCGTATCGGCACTTTTGTGCCCTCGGACCATCACTTTTTTGACGTTCCGGTGGCACAATATGCCACCGCATATTTATAAGGCCACGTAAAGCCTACTTTATGTGGCTTTTCATGGCCTTATAAATATGTGCCCCTTTCACGCAGAAAGCTGTGTGAAAGGGGCGTTCCATGGGTGTTGCTGTGGGTGTTCCCACGGAACACCAATGGAACCTGACACATTCCCAGATTTATGTGGCATCGTAAACCTGGTAATGCGTCAGAACCTAGTGCCACCCCAGGGGTGGCGTTAGGGAGGCTCAATGATGAGAAATGAAAACATTTCTCCTTGTTGTTTAATTTTTCTATGTGTGCTGCATTCTGCAGCACACATAGAAAAAGGAAAGCGCCTGAATGGATTGATTTTGTGCAGGAAGGGACCCTTCCTGCACAAAATCAATCATCCCCGCAACGCAGGCAGTCTTGCACCATTGTGCAAAGGTGACTGCATTGGCGCACGGCAGCCCATTGTGCGCCGGTGCAGGGGAAAAGGGCAGGAATGCGCTGTATCATAGAGATACAGGGGCAGATTTACAAGCCCCTTGCGACACTTTTACGCTGTCATTGCGCCACTCTTGTGACACATCGGCGGCGTAAAAAATGCGCCATGTTGCGACTTATTTACAACGTGACACATCTAGGCAGATGCGTCACGTTGTAAAGCCCTGCGCCACATGAAACCTGCGTCAGGTTTCATGTAGGCGTTCTGTCGCAGGGTGGGCGTTCCCTCGCAGGAAAGCCCCGTAAAACTGATGCAGTGAAATCGACAAGATTTCACTGAGTCAGTTTTACGACGCTGCTGCGTTAAATCCTTACGCCTGCTTAAAGCAGGCGTAAGGAGTGACGCGCCACGTTAAGTTTGGACGGCTCCTGTGCATTGCAGGAGTTGCGTCGTGCTTGCGATGCGACTCCAGCAATGCGCCGCCCGTATGCCACAAGATGCGTCACGCATCTGCCCCTCCTTGCACCATGGTGCGCCGTATTGTAAATGCTACGCATCCTTGGTGGCGCAAGGGGGGGATTGCGTGACGCATCTGTTCTGGCGCATCCCTGCTGATTTGCAGAGATGCGCCAGAAGTAAATCTGCCCCACAGTGCATTCCAGCCCTTTCCTTTTGCCGTAGGGCAGCGCAGCCGGGAGGCCTGCTGAGCTGCCCTACCGCAAAAGCCCATAAATAAGGCCCTAATTTTGTATTTGTGTTTTTTATTCTTAGCACATATGTTTCAAATATATTACCCATTTGTTTTCTTTTGGAATTGTAATCATTTTGTGCTTCGTCTTCAGTCTCTGTAAAAGGAAAGAGAACTCTATTGCATTTGATTTAAGGGGTGCTAAATAATAACGTAGATGGATACAGCCTTTTCTTAGCCCACTGTGCATCCTTAATAGCTCACTAAATGTATCCTTATCCACTTTAATTGTTAGTCAAGTATCCAAATAAAACATGGGTACTGCTACGATTAACACTAATGGTACATTAAGGTCAATTACTTTTTTAATGTACTTCTTTATGAGAAATCATATCCATTTGACAAGCTTATGAATGCAGCAACATTTCCATACCCTAAATAAATCATCTTTAGTTACTATATAATACAAGATGCACAGCTGATAATATACACAATATAAAAGGCCCCAACATGGCCTGAACTGCAGACATGAATCAGTGATCCTCTGCCCTGGTCATATCAATGTATTATTCCTTACCATGTCTATATTACAGAGTGCATAATATGACTCTGTCGGGTCTTGATCTGAGTTATATAACAGGAACAATAATACACCTCAACCTTGGTGTAGATAATGAGACAAATCATCCACATTGGCCTTAAGCATGATATTTTCTGATCTGTCAGTGTCAAAATCTGAGGGGCATATTCATTAAAAGTCATGCAGCAATCCACCTTGCTGCGCTGTATGATAGTGAAAGGGCAGGAATGCCCAGTATTGCTGCCCTATCATTACTATCCTTTCCCTGTGCTGGCGTACAATTTGCTGCCTAGAGCCAACAAAGGCACCCTTGAACCATGGTGCAAAGGTGCCTGCGTTGTAAGCTGGATTGTTTTTGGGCAGGAAAGGACACCTTCCTGCACAAAAACGACCCCCTAAGGCATTTTCCATTCTGCAGCACACATAGAGAGAGAAAAAAACAAAGTGAATATTTCTCCCCGTTACACCTCTGCTGGGAAGGCATAGCATTTTCATGCATTCCAGGTCTATCAGTAATGGTGAAGATGGGAATGGGCCAAAAATTCATGGGTGGATGCAAGGGAACACTCATGCTCTACCCATGGCACAACACTCTGGGGCAGAGCAACACAACCCAGCGATTTGTGCTGCGTTGCGTTACTTCAGATTTATCAAGGCACACAGGACCAAGAAAGGTGCCCTTTGTGGCTTGATAAATTTGACTTAGTAGTTGTGTATCACTTGTACCCCATTGCATGTTGGAAGGGCAATGCAACTACTTGATTATTATGCCCCTAAATTATCTTTATATTATGTAAAATAGCTAAATTACCAATTTTTCTAATCACCAAAAAGAAGACATCAGTTGGGACCACCTCATTATACTTCCCCATTTTGGTGTGAGTCAGTTTCAATAGGTTCTATTTCCACTGAGGAATTGTGATGCCTGAAGGATATGCCCCCTCTGGCTTAACTAACCTTTAGGTCATACTAGTGGCGGCTGGAATGGATCGGGGGTGGCGGGGTGGGAGCGAATGTAAAAAAAAAGAAAAGGAATAAACGTACCTTATCATTGCCACGTTTCACCTCCGTCAGGACTCTGGCACCCAGGCTCCCCTGACCAATCACAATGCTGCAATGCAGCATTGTGATTGGTAAGCACCCAGGCTCCCCTGACCAATCACAATGCTGCAATGCATCTGAAACGTTGCATTCTTTTTTTCCTAAATATACTGGGATTTGACTGTTTGAATTTTTTGCAGTTAGCGTCCATGTTCTCATATTTTTCATGACAATTACAATCCCAACTTTTATACCAGCATGTTTCATCAAAGGAAGCGGCAATCATTAGCCTTGGCCCATCCAGTAAATAGGTTTTCCTTACACACTTCCTAATGTAATTCCTCTATATTATCCTCTACAGTAATGAGTTCATTTAATACTAACATTTTCCCAGTGCGGTCTGCCACCTTTTTTTTTTTTTTAATGAATCTTTTTTTTATTAACATTCATTGACAATTACATACAGTATAAAGGATTAGGCATGTACGCTGACAGAGAGAACAAACCATGATCATCATCAAATACATCTATATAATGGAAGTCATGGGGTAGAGGCAATATCAAAATCGATTCCACGGGGCGGGCTACAGATGTCCCCCCGATAGGTGTTCAAATGGGCCCAAATTTTGGACCATTTACGGGGGCAGCCGCGGGCAACATAGACTGACTTTTCTCTGTATATGCACCAAATCAAGGTCTTTTTTCCAGTCTGCAATTGTAGGTGTATTTGCGGCTCCCCAGAGGCGTGCAATGTTCCGTTTGGCTATTGTTAGACCCAGGGTGGCCCACTGTGTTTGATAGGTATTTAAATCGGTAGATTCCCAGATGTTAAGGAGGCAACAAGGCGCCTCTGGGCGGAGTAAAGTTCCCAAGACCTCACTAAGCACCTTATGTATTTTCCCCCAATATGATTGGATATGAGTGCAGTCCCAAATGATGTGGTTGAATGTGCCCAACTGACTGCAACCCCTTCTGCAATCTCCCCCTCCAGCGACTCCCATATGCAACAGCTGGGGTCCTGTCACATAGACTCTATGAAGGAGTTTTAGCTGTATGAGGCACAAGCACGCTGGGATAGCAACTATCCTAGGGGAGGATACCGCTTCCTGCCATTCTTCATCGTCCATTTCAATACCGTCACTCACCCATTTTTCCCTCAGTACTTGGAGGGGGCTGTCCATATTATTGATACTTTTTTTATATATAAGGGATATTGTTTTCTCCAGTAAATGCCCATCAAGCATCCTGTCCTCTATGGAGAAGCGTCCGGAGGGCAGAGTCCCCTTGGCAGGAGTGATTGTAGTGCGTGCCACACTTGCATATAGCGAAAGCGCTCCGAGTCTGCTAGATCATATTGTCTCTGAAGTGTAGCGAACGACTTAACCTCCCCCTTAACCCAGTGGTCTCGAACCCATGAGATCCCAATAAGGTCCCAACTATCAAACCCCTTCGATTTCCAGAGGTCACCCAGTGTCTGGGAGTCCCACAATGGAGTTACCAAAGTAAGTTTCTTCCCCCACCCCAACAGTCTATTGGCCGTGTGCCAAACATCAGTTGAATGCTTAGTAGGGCCCGTAAGGGGATATCTACCCGGCTTTGAATACAATACTCGGTTATAGTTTTCCCCAGGGAGGAGCCATCTGTCCATGTTATAGCCCGGGTCATCCGGTCTGCCATAGATACTATGATTGACCCCCACTAGGTGTGATGGCCAATAATACTTTCTAATGTCCGGGAGGCTAATTCCACCATTGTACCAGTTGAGGGTTAGTTTTTGTAGCGCAATTCACGGTTTTCCCACCCACAAGAGATCTCGCTGTAGTCCCTCGATTTCTTTAAAATAAGAGTTAGGGACTGGGTCAATGAGATTTGTAATACATATAAAAACCTGGGTAACGACATCATCTTAAAAAGAGCTGCTTTTCCCAATAATGAGAGAGGAAGCGACTTCCAGTACAATATGTCTCGTTTGAGTCTCTGAAATGGAGGGACAAGATTGCGAGTATAGCGGAGCGAACGATCAAGGGAAACGTAGATTTCCAGGTATTTAAAACATTCTTCTGCGATTTGTAGTGGGAACGCACGCGGTATCTGGGGCGGATCACCTCTCAGAACATAGAGGAGGGACTTCTGCCAGTTTATACTGAATCCAGAGTACCTGCCAAAAATTGCTAAAATATCAAGCACTGTGATCAGGGATCTTCTAGGGGAGGCCAGATACAACAGAATATCGTCTGCATAAAGGGAGATACGGTCTTCCCAGTCTGGGGACCACCACAATCCGCGGATCACAGGATCCCTCCGGATCCAAGCCGCCAGAGACTCCAGGGCCAAAGCCATTAATAAGGGGGAGTGGGTGTACCCCTGACGGGTACCCCGACTAAGCTGAAAGGTAGCAGATTTGTTGTTATTGCCTACAACCTGCACCATGGGTTCCCTATGCAGGAGACGTACCCATTGGATAAAGTCTGGTCCAAACCCGAACTTTACAAGTGTTGCAAAGAGATAAGGCCACTCCATGGTATCGAACGCCATGGTGGCGTCCAAGGAGACAATTGCAACCTGTTCCAGAATAGTGGACGCTCTACCTATGACACCATGGACCCAGCATAAATTCAGCGCTGTATTTCTGTGCGACATAAAGTCGCATTGGCGTATTAGGTTACCTATAATTTTAACTAACCGATTAGCCAATATTTTGGCTAGAATTTTAGGCTTCGCATTGAGGAGCGAAATAGGGCGATATGAACTACACTCCGTTTTGGATTTACCTTCTTTGCGGATGGTAATTATGGAGGCTATTCTCTGATCTATTGGTAGCAGTTCCCGCTCTTGGCTCTCGTTGAACATAGCCTTAAGATAATGAGCCAACCTGTCTGGCCTTAGTTTGTAGAGCTCGATAGGGATACCGTTCGGGCCTAACGCCTTGCCTGAGTGCAATAAGCGTATTGCCAGAGATATTTCGTCCAATGTCAAAGCACTGTCAAGGTATTGACGGTCAGCTGCCGGGAGTGTGGGGAGAGAGATATATTTTAGGAGGACAGCAGAGTCATTTTCATTGTATGGGGCTACTGAGGTGTAAACCGTGTGAAAGTAGTCAGCAAAATGATTAACAATGTCTTGTGGATCTGTCATACTGGACCCCTCGGTGTCACAAAGCTCAGGGACCACTCTACTCGCCCATTCTTTCCTATCAAGCCACACTATTAGCTTCCCCACCTTGTCACCCAGATCATAGAGTCTACCCTGCTTATCCCTCGCCATGGCCTTGGCCTTTTCAGTCAGTAACGCCCTATAGTCATCTTGTTTAAGACGGAGTATGTAGATCGCCTTGGACGTGGTGTCATTTTCCATGTCTCGCTCTAGCCGATAAATCTCCGCTTCGGAGTCTGAAATATCTTTGCGTGCGTCTTTTTTCACCCCTGAGATAAGGGACAGGGCTTGGCCCCGGATTACTGTCTTAAAGGCCTCCCACAATATTTGAGGAGAGTCCACTGTGCCCTCATTTTCCTGGAAAAAGTTGTCAATGGACTTGATAAGTTCCTTGCGGATTTTAGGGTCTCGGAGATACCATGAATTAATGGGGGCAATACTCCCCACCTGTGTGTGACTGAGGATGAAATGCAACCAAAGCGGGGAGTGATCAGAAATTCCCCTGGCAAAGTGTCGTATTTCATGGATATGGGCAATCTGTGGTCCAGGGACTGTAATGTAGTCGATGCTGGAGAGACTAGCATGAGCGCCAGAATAGAATGTATGTTGTATTTTATCTGGGTTATAAGTTCTCCAGCCATCAACAAGGCCCATGCCATCGAGGAAATTTAACAACCAGTTGGATGACTGTCTAAGCACCCGAGCGGGGTGGCGATCCAGGGTGCCGGAGACAACAGAGTTAAAGTCCCCCCCGAGCACTAGCAAACCATCCGGTACAGCCAACAATATGGGACTTAGGTCTTTAAATGTAGTGGCCTATAGTCCCGGTGGACCATAGATTGACATGAGCATGATGGAGTAGCCCTCCCAGGACCTGGTGACTCCAATGTATCTACCCCGATCGTCAACCCAAGTCGAGGTTATCGTGAGAGGGAATGTTTTCTTGATCATGATCCCAACCCCGCGTGAACTGGAGGTGAAGCCAACATGGGCTACCCTAAAGTGTCCGTATCTGTGCATTGCTTTGCATGAATTGCCAACCAAGTGTGTTTCTTGGAGCATTATTACATTAGGAGCGTGTCGCTTAATGTGTTGGAGAACCACACTGCGCTTTATTTAGTCTCCGAGCCATTAACATTCCAACTTAATATTTTAACATCTTTGTCCCACTGTGCACACATTATAGCCTAAAACAAGTTTTGTGTCTGTAACAACCAAATCCGTCTGCATTGTCAATGAACAAAACCACTTCTTAAACAAACCCAACCCCCAACCCCATGCAACCCCATTACCCAACTACCCCCCACCCTGCCTTCCTGCACTTTGGATGCTGAACTGCCCATTTTAAACTTGCAGAACGCCTGTCGCCCAACTGTTGAGCTAAAAGAAGAACAAGTTATTGCCCTTCCCCTCCCAAACGCAGTTGTATAGAATCCAAAGAAATCACTTCCTACGTATATGATGATCAATTAGCCGGGTAGGGCCCCAATCCCAGAGAACAACCCCCTAACATCATAAGCATATACCAATAGTGTCCCAGTCCAGGTGCGACAATTTGTGTCCAAAGCCCATTTCAGTCACCATGCCGAACTCCCGAGTGGTCTCCGCGATCGTACTGTCCGGGATCGTGATCCATCTGGCTGTCGTGCCACTCTGAAGCCGTCTTAGGTTGTTCAAAGAGCCAAGTCTGACCCCCTACCTCTATTCTCAATTTCGCCGGGAAGAGCATTGCGTATTTGAATCCTCGGTCTCTGAGTCGCTTCTCCACTGCTACAAAAGACCTGTGGCCGTGAGCGGCGATGGCGCGTAAGCGCGAGGACCGGAATCGGTCGCAATTCAGAAGTACGGTTCACCAGGTACGGGGAACCGAAGTCACGATGCGGGGGAGGCGTGAGGCAAATGCGTCATGCTGTACGCAGAAGGTGTCTCAAAAATGATTATGAGGTGGGTCCCGGCCGGGACCTCGGAGGAACAGAGTTCACGTTGGGAAGGTGCTTGAGACCTTAAGATGGGGTCTTGAAGGAATGATTAAGCTTGGCCGCAATCTCGAATGAGCAGGGTGGGTTGCAGATCACGTGGCGGAAGCTCGGAGAATACCACTCTGTTCCTTGTCTCTTACTTCGTTGAATTCTTATCGGCAGAACTCGCCAACTTCAACTTCGAATTTCTGCCACTCCGGGTAATAAGAGCCGGTTCTCTCAGTCACCTCTTGTGCCGCAGACTCTCTCGAGGTGAAATCTTTCATTCCCTTTGTTTCACACGCTCCGTGACTCCAGAATTAATCACAGCTCGCTCCTCCTTGCTCCGAGCATCGGAATTAGGCAGCCATTGCCACTGCTGTCCAAGCCACGCCCCCCTTTCATGGAATTTATGAAAAGTGTTGCCTCGCTGGGGGGAAACCAGCGATGCAACACTTTTCATAGGACCATCCGTATGACACTATGAATGAGCCGTATTTACTGTACGGCACTCCATGTTGCAAGAATTTACAGATACTTCAGTATTCCTGAAGTATCTTCAGGCGCAAAATTAGCGCATTGCTGGCTTGTGTCTGAAAACAGACGCAACTCCAGCAATGTGTCCTTTCACATGGGGCAAGCCACATGCGACAAACCCTGCTTCAAGCAGGCATAAGGATTTGATGCAGTGGCGTCCTAGAAGTGGCCTTGTGAAATCTCATAGATTTCACTGCGCCACTACTACGAGGCTTTTTTGCAGGGGAACGCCCACCCTGCATACATTATACCTGATGCAGGTATAATGTAGAGCAGCGGTTTACAAGGTGTCCCATCTACCTATATGCATCACTTTGTAAATAGGGCGCAGTGTGGCGCATATTTTGTGCCGCCTCAGCATCACAAACATGCAGCAACAGCGGCGTAAAGGGCTCCTGAATAAGGCCCCTAGATTTTAAGATTAGTAGTATGTATTAAAATAAATCGGTTTTGCACTTTCACAACTGCTTAACTATTTCCTGAATGGCATTTGTGGCATCTACTTAGGTTGAGTTCAGCACATGCAGTAGGTTTTCCTGTTTATATATGTGTGTTACTTGGTGGACCACCTAAGGAGCAGATCATTTCAATTTAGCAATGGAGACACTTACGGGATCTTCAAACGCGATTGGCCACTGTAAGTGGCACTCTTGCTGTGAATGGACACACAGCCCAAAACAGGTATTAACCTAATGTTGCAGTGTGTGTATGTGATGCTATATTTTTTGTATGAAAGATTGAGTCAAATCATTGTGACCAAACTTGGATGTGTTGTGTGCCACACTGATGGCAGCCACTTACACATTCTCCCTAGCACCATTCAGTTGTCACAATACTGTTGCCTGATGACCAGTATGCATGGAGGTATCCCACACCTGGGCGGAAACGTCATTCAGTTAAACCATTGACTGATTGCTTATTGTAGCACTTTGTGCATGTGATCTTGGGTAACTACTTGATAGTTTAGATGCACATAGGGATCACAAATACTATTTTGCATGGCCTGTGCAGTTTTCTGTTACACATTTTATTTTGCATAGTAGGTAGTGACTTTAGGGTCAGCACTTTCACCATGGTCTACTTAGTCAAATCATGAACAGACATACAACACAGTGGTTCTGGTTAGTGAATTTATTGGCATGTGAACCAAGTAGAAGAGAGCATGTGGCAGCCTTGGGGCAGAAAATCTCAATATAGTTTGTGAGCCATTGAATGTCCAGACAGAGTCCATGGGGGATATATGTCATGGGAAATGTGGAGTAGAAGAGTGTTCCAGTGAGGAGGGGACCAAATGACATTAGGGGAAATAGGCCACATTGAGAGTCTACAAATGGGTGAGATCATCAGGTGAGAAGGCTACTGCAGGACAGTACCAGTTGAGATATACACTGGAATGGCCATAAGCACAGCTAAATAGGGAAACTGACCATGCGGCACAGAGAAATACTATGTTATGTTATTTTATGTTATTCGTGATTTATACAGCGCACGGCTACTCCAAAGAGTGTCCCGGCGCTACAGATGACCACAGACAACCAACAAAAGCTGCTCACCCCTTTGGAAGCTTGGCACGAGCAGACAGGCTTATCTCAAAGGCAGTGTGTAAAGCATTTGTGAACACATACAGTCATACAGTGAAAACACTACAAATGGACACCACACCAGTTTAGAAAAACAAGTAATCTTTACTAGACTTAACACAAGACCAAACGGCAAAAATCCACACTACTGTAATCAAAAAGAAGTCTTTAAAATGGTAGAAATAGTGTAGTTCAATGTAGATGGTAAAAGCAACACTTTACTCTCAAAGTCCTCTTGGATGCGTCACGCAAAACAAACAAAAGGGTCGCAGGGAAGGTGATGCGTCAGTTCCTTGCTTCGGGGGAGGTGATGCGTCGGTTCTTTACTGCAGCGCAAGGGAGGTGATGCCTCGGTTCCTTACCGGAGAGGAGGTGATGCGTTTGTTTCTTACTGTGTTCTGGTTACGATGCGACAAGATGGCGCCTCAATGCGATGCGACGATCCGGTGCGTGGCAACAAAATGGTGTCTTTGATGCGATGCAACAATGTGGATGTGATGCGTGCACGCCCGACAGCTGTGCGGTGACTCGGTAGACTCTTGAGCCGCGACAGGCCCTACGACACGCTTCTCCGGTGATGTGACGGCAACCTCTGCGGCGGCAACACGCTTCTCCGGTGATGTGACACACTTCGTTGGTGATGTGACGGTGAACAGCTGCGGCGGCGACACACTTCTTCGGCGATGCGACGGCAACTGCTGTGGCGGCGACATGCTTCTTCCTTGTTGCATCGCTTTTCCAGCTCCCAGCGACACGCAGAGTCCAGAAGGCCCAAAACAACAGCAGGCACCTCACTGCAAGTAGAATTCCCAGCAAGGAAATTCAGGGGGAGCTGGTGGTGAAGTCTTTGTGTCCCTGAAATTTCAGAACAGGAGGCCAGCTCAACTTCAAGCCCTTAGAGATCTTCCTCAAGATGGCTAAAGTACACACAAAGTTCCTTTTCTCCTTTCCTTGGCAATAAGTATCCACTGCCAGCCAACCCCAAACAGTAAACAGCGCAGGGGCAGTCTCCTCCTTCAGCTTCCTTGGTTTCTCTCCTTGGCAAAGGTTCGTCTTGATTACCAGAAGTGATCTAAAGTTCTGGGGTCTGGGCCCCAATATTTATACTGCAAAATCCTTTGTCCTCTGAAGGCAGAGGGTGTCTGTGCAGAGCAAAAACCAGGTCTGTCCTCCTGGGTGAAGCTTCCTGGCAGGAGGTGGAGACAGCATTGTTTGAGAGCAGACCTGGCCCATGTAGCTGAAAGGAAATCTCCTCCTACTACTCTCTATTCTATGAGGGCTCAGGTCAGTGAAAGGAAATCTCCGCCCCCTACTCTCCATTCAATGCAGGTCCCATTCAGCCCAGCCCTGACCCATCAGACTGCTGGAGCCAAAGCCCTCTCCAGCCCCCTGTCACTCACAAACCAGACATGGAATACACAAACCTAGCAGAGGCTTGCTGGATGGTTAGGCAAGAAAATACCTACTTTCTAAAAGTGGTATTTTCAAACACAATGTAAAAATCATACACACTAAAAGATGTATTTTAACATTTTGAGTTCAGACATACTAAACTTTCTGTTCCTATCTTGTTCCCTTGGTCAGTTATGATTATAAGATGTTATAATCAAACTACCCATTCTAGCCTATGGGTACAGATAGCTTTGCAATAGTGAAAAACGAAATTGGCTGTAATTCACAATCAGGACATGCCACACACACCAGGGCATGTCCTACCTTTTACATACAATGCGCCCTGCCCTTGGGCCTACCTTAGGGGTGACTAATAGGTAGAAAAGGGAAGGTTTAGGGACTGGCAAGTGGGTGCACTTGCCAAGTCGACATGGCAGTCCCAGACTGCACACAGGCTCTGCAATGGCAGGCTTGAGCCACACTTTACAAGCTGCTTCTGTGGGTACTACAACCAGTGCTGCAAGCCCACCAGCATCTTTTGATTTACAGGCCCTGAGCACACATGGTGCACTGTACTAGGGTCTGACAAGTAAATCAAATAAGCCAATCATGGAGTCACTAATCCAATACAACAACTTACAATAGGGAGCACTTGCACTTTGGCACTGAATAGCAGTGGCAAAGTGCCCAAAGCATCTAGACTAGCAAAAACATAGCAAAGCATAGGAGGCAACAGTGAAAAAATGGAAGGGAGACCCACACCAATGGTGCCAGGTCTAACAGGCACTCACTGCTGCCATGTAAGAGTCTTTCTTCTGCTCCATGGATTCCAGGATGTTTTGGATTGCCCCGAGCTGGTTGGCAACCTCACTGGTGCCATTTTGGTAGGGCGGTTGTTTATGCTTCTGTCGTATGACACCAGCAATGTGAGCCAGGGACTGCTCCTTGGCCTCCAAGGTGTCCTTATTGGGGCAGAGGCACCTTCGGATTCCCTTTAGAGTGCCCACCTTGGTCTCCACTGAATCTACCAGCTCCTGCTGGACTCCTACCACACAAAGTTACAATTCAACTTGGGAGCCGTCAGAGTACAGCTCTGGGGTGGGCTGGTTGGTGGTGTTTGTTGTGTGATATGCAGATTTTTTTGGAGGGTATCTTCATCAAGGGTTGGCAGGCTGTCATCACCAGCAGGATCGTCATCTAGGACAAGCGGCTGCTCAGGAGTTGTTGGTACATCCTCTGCAATGAAATAGAAATATATTTTTGTAAATCTATTTTAGATGGTGAGATGAGTAATCATGTTGACATTCAGACATCCGACTGATTCACTGTCAGGTCAACATTGATGCTTTGGCCATTTCATTAATACGGTGCATTCCTGTCCTTTCCTTTTTGACACAGGGCAGCACAGCTAGAAGCCTTGAGGCGTTGCCCTATGCCAAAAAGTTGAAAGTGAGTCCCCATGTTTAGGTCTCGCTTGAGCCAGCGCATGCTCTGGTCTGGCGAGACATTTAGTGAGTGGGCTTCAGAAATCTGACCACAAGCTTTTGCTTGTGGCCTAAAGCTTGCGGTTACTCGCGCTGGCACGCGCACAGCCGCCATCTGGCTGCGCCATCTGGCTTTCCTCTCTCGCGCGCACGCACCACTCGCATGTTTTTTTAATTTCCTTTTAGCACGCGTGCACACAACTCCCGGGCTTAGTGCTTTCACCTGATATTGTCCGATTACATTACATTAGGCCACACCTGCTTGCCTTTCCCGCATAATTATAGCGCAAACTTGAACCAAGGGCATTATAGCGCTTCACACGGAAATCAGCTCCCCTTACACAACAGTTTTTAAGCACAGTGTAACAAACTCAGCGTCACCACAGCATCACTCAGCACCACCACAGCCTCACTCAGCACCATCACAGCATCACTCAGCACCACCACAGCATCACTCAGGGCCACCACAGCATCACTCAGCGCCACAACAATATCACTCAGCACCACCACAGCATCACACAGCACCACCACAGCATCACTCAGCACCACTGCAGCATCACTCAGCACCACCACAGCATCACTCAGCGCCACCACAGCATCACTCAGCACCACCATAGCATCACTCAGCACCACATCAGTATCACTCAGCATCGCCTTTATACTAGTACAACACCACATCATCATCACTCAGCAAGACCTGAGTATCATTCAGCATCACCTCAGCACCGTCTCTGCACCAGTCAAGACCACCACCACCACCATTACCACCTCAGCATCCCTCAGCACCACCTCAGCCTGCTCTTGGAATCTGGCATCTGTTGATTCTCCCCTAGCGTCTGGCCGCTGCTAGTGTTATAATACAGGTACTAGTTCCCAACCTTCACCCTCCGATTGTTTATGCCCCCTCAAAAAAACGCTTTAACAACCAACCATTGGAATAGGCAGAAACAAGTTGCCAGCATTGCAAGAACAAAAGAAAACTGAGGACATTTTTTATTGTAAATACTTTTTTAAATATGGTCGTTCAGTTGTACATAATGCCGTCTTGGTCATATATAAGGTAACAAAAATGCTTCTGACACTTTTTTATTAAAACTTTTCAGCAAGCTGCACAGCAGACACACTTGTCTACAGCACAGCTTAAAGACATTGGCAAAGTCAATAACTCTGGCTAAACACTTATAAGGCCCCAAATGCGAGACCTATTGGCTATGCCAGTGCTTGTTTTAGCTTTGTATTCTGGAACTTGTAGTTCTGGAGACTCATGTTATACATATCACTACAAGTGCCAGTATACAAAGTTGAACCTGGACTGGTGCCTCACTTCACGCATGGCAGGGATAAACATGAAGGAGCTGTGGCATTGTAACTTGGCAGTGTGACTTGCACTTATGCGATGTTTAATGGTACATGACCCAGATTCCTGCCCTTTGCCCTGAACACATCGCGGTGGAGCAACGGTACCTAGCCCGCTGCGCTGCACAACATGCCCTTTTTGCCCACATTGCCCCTTGTAGAATACCTGCCACCAACTCCTCTGGGAAGGCAGCTGTCACTTGCTCCCTCCAAGGAATCCAACTCCTCCCGTGGTGCCAGACTACTACCTCCGGTCTGCAAGGCTGCCTACAGGTTGTTGGCCAGTTTCTCCCTTGTCCTGCGCTTACAGTCATGCCACTGTTTTTTGCAGTCGGTGAATGTCTTCCTGCCTTGCCTGTTGATCTTGTCCACTATGGACTACCAAATGGCCACTTTCTTCCTTAACGGCAATTTTAAGGTGAAAAAAAGAGCGGATGTTGGTGCTGTGTCACCTCAGTGATCAAGATTTCATTCTCCTCCCCAATGAAGTTGAAATTGCTCTTCCCCATGGTGTCTGTCTGGACATCCAGGCTGGTGCTGGGGTTGTTCTCCTGGCTGCTGCTCTCTTCTTCCTTCTGCGTGGCTGCCTCTTGTGAAGTGTGCCAATGTTTTTTTTTCACACAGCATGATTCATTTTGTATTTTGCCGTTCCACGCAATGAAAAGTGACGCTCGGGTGTTCAGTGTCACTTTATGTGCGCAAAAACAGCCTTACATCAGTTTTCCTCCCGATCCATCAGTTCCCGCTGCACCAATACGCCCACGGCACCACCATTTTTTTACGCTGCCTGATCCTTATGGTGTGCCATACCCTAAATATGGTGTTTTCAGGAAGTTAAAACCTAGCATAGCAATTCGAAAGTGATTTTGATGAATTGCAGTGGTGCGTCAGTTCTTGTGAATGAGGACCTCAGATTTTAAGGCTATCAATGCTCTTCATGGAAGTTGTAGAGTGTGTTTCCTGTCACATATCTACTACTCTTGTATGGATAATTATATAACCATCCAATAGCAATCTTGGTTTTGCCAGAATTTCCCACAGGGCACCCCTTATGTGAAGATTCAAGCATTTCAGATCTCATCATGTTTAACTGTAACATTGTTTTAGATATTAGTCCCTGAAACGCTTGAAATATTTTACCATTGGATTTTGCACAATATCGATAGTTCATGCCGCAGATGAACAGTTCTATTCACACTAGACTACATGAATGGCATACATATAGGAGCACGGCATACCTATTGCACTGTAGTCTAGCTTCCAGTTGCTAGGAGGATATCCTTCAAAGATCTCTGCAACACTCATAAGACCATTAAGGGTCTGAATGCATTTCTTATCTACCTGCCAAGAAAAAGGCTTAGATCTAAACCCAAAACGCAAATTTGCATTCCTACTACCAAAATATTCATTACAGAATGAACACATTCTCAACAAAATCAGCCAAGCTATGATAATAAATACCAGTAGTATCTGTAAGTTAAGACACCACCTTGTCTTCTGATGGGCCACTGAGACCCCGCTCTTCTTTATGCTGTATGCACCTGTTACAGGCTTACAGCACATATCAAGGCTGGTCCCATCACTCTGCCTTATTAGCCTCATATGCATCACCCAGCTGTCTGCCAGGAGAGATTCAGAAACGGAACTGTGTCTCTTCACTCCGCTTACCTATTTCCTCAAGACTTACTCTGACTTACAACCTCCTAGAGCAGTGATTCCCAAACTGGGGTCCGGGGACCCCTGGGGGTCCCTGAAGCCTCCTCAGGGGATCCGCGATTACTTTGAAAATCGAATAATATTAACAGATCAATAAAGTGTAGATATATAAAGAGGCTAAATGTACAATTGAACATTTTAAAACATATTGTAAATGTGAAGGAATTTGAAACTGGAGGCTAAAAATTTAATTAGTGTCCTCAGATTGATTTGCGGGAGCAGTGCAAGGGCATCAAACTGAATATAGTATGGATGATAAGCAGCCTCAATTGAATTCAGAAAAGCTCCAACCATTCTATTAAAATTACATTTTGATTTCTTCTTTATTTATGTTTTCTAATGAAATAAAATGTGTTATTCGTGTATTTGTTTGATGAATGCTTTTTTGTATTTTTGTGTATTGTTTTGTGGTTCAAATCATCAACAATGCTTAGGCCGTGGTCCCCGACTTCCAGTACTGACTCGTGGGGGGTCGCTGGATGCTAATAATGTTTCAGTTGGGGTCCCCGGGTTCCAGTAATGATGAAGTGGGGGTCCCCAGAAGTCAAAAGTTTGGGAACCACTGTCCTAGAGCTTTCACATTACTTAAAGATAAAGGCACTCAAACAACTGCCAGCCATTATCCACTTCCAAGCATAACCGGATTACTCTCTGGTGGAGTATGTAATTAGATGACAATCAGAATTTTTGAATTTTGTAAATTTTTATTGTCAACTGCATTTCAAATCCAAAACAAATTTTAAACTAAGTGCAATAAAGCATAAGTTCACATGAAAAAAAGATAAAATAGCTTATTAGGACAGCATTGAAGTAAGGCTATTGCAGCATCAGAAAATCAAATGTCATGTATTAATGTTTTAGTTTGAGTGTGAGTCACTCTGCCGTATTACATAAACAAAATACAGGATTTAAAAAGCAGCGTCAACAAGGAATGGAAAGAAAACTGTTTTAAAACAAGCGCATAGGTACATTTTGACTATAGAGGACACCAACATATACTGCCTGAGGCTTCAGTTTTGCTGCAGCAGACGGAAATAAATTGGTTTTAGTTTAACTCTACAATAAGGTATAAACTGATGCACAATTGGATCAGGGTGAGAAGAAGCGGAGCGGGGAGGGGAGTTGGCCTAACAGCTAGGGCGCTCGACCTCGGACCTGGGGTAGTGGGTACGTGTCTCGGTAATGACGCTGAACATCCTGTGATTCTGAGCAAATCACTTAATCTCCCCGTGCCTAACAAAGAATGAATGTGTGTCCTCATGTAACGTAACTGGTGCTATGCAAAGCGCTCTGATACCTAATTGGATTCGGGTCAAGTTCACGCTATATAAAACTCTACAAAACAAAGCGTACTTGAATGTAGAGTCCGATCCCAATAAACTGACTGTTAAGGTAAATTAATTTTATTTTTTAAGACACTATTTATCAATTTTTTTTGTTGCTATGCTTAGAGATAAACCGCATTGAGATATTTTATTTTCTGTATTGAAGATACTGTTAATTGAGGGGATTTGTTTTCTGGCTTCCCTCACCCTTTTAATGTCACTGTGATCCAGCATAACGCCGACATTTTACACTGCTCACATTGTGATCAGCCGTATAAGCAGCGAATAAGCTTTTTTGCTGCTATAAACCACCAGGACGGAGATATTGACTTTAATCTTATTGCATGTATCATGGGACAGGAAGGTATAACTAATAGTTGTTCCAGGAGCTGCTTTCCAATTATCTTCTGATGGCTTCAGATGGTACTATCAGTCTACTGAGTACCAGATGGGATTCTGATCTGAACACCTTTACAACTTATGGGCCCCTGTCAGAGTACTAGATGAACAGCTGCCTATGAACCACATCTGCCATATGTCCGTTGACCACCAACATACTGAAGCTAGGCTGCTTCACCTCCCTTAATTCCCCTCACTGGACTGATACCTTCTTCTTTCCCCTAAGTGTGGTTTATAGACACTGTAGGACCACAAACCTGGCTGTGAGGAGAATCACTCACCACTAGAAGATCATTTTCACACCTGAGCCTTCACCTACCATGTCACTCACTCAGCAAGTAGCACACATCCATGCCAGTGAAACAAAATCTTTGTCATCTCTAGTGAGATTTGAGTTTGTGAATATACGGCATGAGAAACAATAATGCTGAGTCAAACATTAACTGGAGTTTGAGTTTTTGCCCAATTCCGGATTACAGACTATGGGGCATATTTACAAGCCCCTATCACCACCACATTGTCACTTTTCAGGACGTTATGGTGGTGACAGGGAATTTGCCTTATTTACAAGGCAGCGTTAAGCCACATAACATGGCTTAACACTGCCTTGTAAATAAGGCACTCTTTCACACTATACTTAGCGTGAAAGGGGAGGGCAATGGGTGTGGCAGTGGGCATTCCACCGCAACACACATTGATTTTGATGCTTCCCCCTATTTACAAGGGTGGCGTAAATAGGAGGGAGCGCCAAAATTAAGACCACGGAAAACCTGGTCTTAACCTGGTGAAACAAGGAGACATTTTTAATTTCTCCTTGTTTTTGCTGTTTCCTTGTGTGCTGCATTGTGCAGCACACATAAAAACAGCAAAACGCCATTGATTGTTTACGTGCAGGAACGTGTCCCTTCCTGCACATAAACCATCATATTTAAAAAATGACTTTTTGCAACATCTATGTGTGCTGCATTAAGCAGCACGCATAGAAGTTATAAAACACCATTTAAAGATTGTTTATGTGCAGGAATTGGGGACCTTCCTGCACATAAACAATCTTCCCCTGCAATGCAGACACCCTTGCACAATGGTGCAAGGGTGTCTGCATTGGCACTAGGCAGCTAAATTTACCGCCAGTGCAGGGGGAAACGTAGGGCTGCACCATATTGTTGTAAATATGGTGCAGCCCTGCGATTCAGAAGAGGCGGTGTGGAGTTAAGCCAGGAAGGCTAGCGCCGCACTCCGTCACTGCTTAATAAATATGCCCCTGAGTGTGAAATCTGCTCTGAAATAGGCAAAACCTTCAAGAATTTGTGCACACAAAACGTGCCTTCCACAAGCTATGAGCTCATTCTGAGTAGAAAAACTTGGAATGGGAAAGTAACACCACACTAGGTAAACATCACACCCTGTGTTTGTGGTATTTACCAGATGCAGTATTACTACACTAAAATACAAGTTATTAATGATCAGGGTCTTAATCTTTCAAACGTCGATATGTGATGTTTTACATACTTTAGGCCACTGGTATTGGTGGTCATCTTGTAATTGGGTTTGGGAGTTTCATGCCCATATTCTGTCCTAGGTGCCTGACCATTCCACACTTTGGTGTTCAACAACCAGATTAGGGGGCATATCATCAAGGCCATGCGATAATTATCGCTCAGCGCTCTTAGCGCGAGGATAATTATCGCCGGCCAACTCTGAATTTCATCGCGGAGATAGAGTGCTATCAGCAACGCTTATCTCCAAAGCGATAAAATTCAGAGCGCAAGCTGCCAATTGTGCAATTATCGCTGGAAATACAGAGATAATCGCACAAGGTTTGGCGAAAGCTTGCTGATAGGGTAAGGCAGACTTAGCCATGATATCCACCTTACATAGGATAACATGGCTAAGTCAGTCTTGAAGCAGGCGTAAGGAAAGTAGCGATAACAAAGGTTATCGCTACTTTGCTTCTCGGTCTGCAGGTTAGCCTGCCCATTGATAATTGGAGAAATGTCGCTTAGCGACATTTCTCCAGTTATGTCAGGGCAGGAACACCCACTTTGCATCTCATTAGAGATGCAAAGATGGGCGTTGGGGGAAAGGGCGATAATGCAAGGATTCACGCGATAACGTGACCTTGCTGATTAGGCGGTAAAATTATCGCCGCTTTCTGTCTGAAAACGGACGCTAAAGCGGCGATCATTTTATCTCCGGGGCTTGATGATATGCCCCTAGGTTCTTACTAGCAGGGCTTTTCTATGATACACAAGTGCAACAAATGCCTCTTACGTTCTGTGCTGCTCATTCTGCATAGAGGTAGTACAAAACTGACTGTGTTTACTTCCTTACTGTGGTTCCAGAAAACATGATTAGATGCCCCATTCACCAGGATACTTACTTCTAGGACAGAGCAGCCAGTAGAACTATCCCAGCTTTGCTACTTACTCCAGCCAAACGTGGCCATTAGAAGAATACAACACCAGGTAGCCATTTAAACCAAAAGTATGACAGGCAAACATAGGCTGACATGGGTTAGGTTGTGAGTCGAAAGACCTGAACCCCTCCTGGGAACCACCAAGCATTGATGACCCATCACATACTGCACTCTCTTACTGGTTACGTTGAGAAATTGCAAATACCCAGATATCTTGTGCAAAACCTCCATAAGGTAACAATCACCCTCTAAAACACACATACAGCTTTGCCCAGATTCTGATTATGGGGCTAAAGTTTGATCCCTGTGTAATCTTCTGTTTGCCATAAAGCAGAATTTTTACTTGTGCAGTATTTTCTGTACCCCTGCAGTTTTTACTAGGTAACTTTCATCAGGTCAAACTTAGTAGAGGAAAAATAATTGATAACTAAAGAGACAAGCGGAATGATTGCAGAAAGTGACAATTTCTGCATGCAATTCCATATTTTCATTAGACATATGAGATATGTACTGCACCCAGTAAATAGTTCATGTGTAGGTATTGTTATTTACCAGGTGAAACAAATACATGACTCCCATCTGCAGTGGTGTCTGCAATATTTTAGAGTCTGGGTGCTGGCCATCCACATTATATTGAGATCATATAGGCTAATATTGAGTGCCACCAATGTACCAAATGAGCCCCGCCCATTCTGAAGGAGGTTGGAGGAGGTCACTGTGGGTCCATTGGTGCATTTTGGTGAGTATATGATAAATATATGGCTAAAAGGTGATAGTGTATTTTATTTATAGAGGGCACAATCATCATTTAAGTTGTCCCATTAAGTAAGTACATCAGTGGAAACTTAATTTTGATTGGAAAAGAGTTCGAGCGTGTTTGCTTTTTGGAACTTACAATGATCTATCTTAAAGATGGAGCTATGGAACTGTGGTATCATAACACAAGTTACATTGTGCTATAAGTCTTCGCTTCAAATAAACTGGTTGTTTTTCTGACCTCCATCGCTTTTGTGTTTGTGAATTAGGACATCTCACCACAAATACCTTCTTAGCAGCTTGAAACATCCAAAGCCTAGTTGATTGTGCCTTAGAGAAAGTATGGCTACAGGTTACTGGAGCGGCTAAAAGAGTTCCTCTTTCCTTTGTACTTTTATTTACCTATTGAGCAAAGAAGGTACAGTAAAAAGTAGGCAGTTCACTTGCTATTTCACCCTTGATTGTAGCAACTAAAGTAGCAAAGATCTTTTGGTAGAGGTTCAATAGTCCTCAGGATACTATTTTGTTTCCTCTCCCAGGTCACAAACAAAACTTCAAAATCGTTGAAAAAAGACAGATCTATAAGAGATTGTTTAGCTTCTAAATGTGCATTTTTAGATTCCTTCATGTGCTTGCACTTGCCAGTACATCTTTTTGCACATGTGTGTATTGCGTCGTGGCGTTGCTGGCTTATGCAAATACAGGCTACAAGGACAAATGCTCGCTTTTATTTCCTACCTTACGCAGCAGTAAACGTTAGAATGTGTCTGAATGCACAAGCATTATGGGGAAAGCGCATTTTATACTCGCATCTGTTCTAGTGAACATACGCAGTGCAAATTTGTACTAAGGTCAAGCGTTTGTGTTAAAGTGAATATACACATGAGGGCAATCGGATTTCAGCTGAGCTGCATGAATACTTGTCAGATACCATTGTGCACTTCTGTAGTTACCTAAGTAACTGCAAAAGATCAAAGAGTGCACCAAATCATGCTAAGTCTGCTGCAATATGTCATTTTTTGTTTGAGATCGAGCACACCTTAAATTTAGTACAAGGCTTGCATGCAGGTCACAGCTGCAAACTGACACAACACGGACGTTAATGGTTTGTTTGAGCTGTGCCTGAACAGCCCTTCCACATTTGCAACATAGAATCGTTTTTTCTCTTTTAGCTCTGCTCTGCCTTAAATGTACCATGGTAGGGAACCGTGATTCCAATCCTTTCCGATTGTGATCATTGTTACAGGTTGTGTTGATCTTGTTCGCACCAATGACAGAGAATGAAGAATGCAACTCATTAAAGGCCCATGTTTCTAAAATGAAATTTCAGTATTGAAAACAAGGCACAGGTATGTGATCCTATTCCTAACACTAATGGATGGAGTCAACGCCCTGGCACAATAGTCCCCGCGTGGAACAGCACTGGCATCGAAGTGCCCCAACTGCAACCTAAGAAGGACTCATACTTTCAAATCTCCTGGTAGATATATATGCTTGTGCAAATGCCTGTTCTGTGGTCTACACAGAATCCAGAGTGCCACTTATCAATATGATCTTCTCCTATTGGAAGTGAGTTGTGGCAAATGTATATTAATTGGCTAATGAAACTCTGAGTATAGTATTAGCCACATTTACGCTTGTATTATCTGAAATGTATTTATAATGAATTTGGGAACTTGTGATAACCTAATATGTGTGACTCTGCTATTCAATAAATTGACTTAACACATTTCTTTAATTCACCATAACCAAATATCAGAATGGATCCACTCATTCATTTAGAATACTTATGGGCATCACTTTAGTGTACGTACTGTTTGGTAAGCAACATATTTTTGGCAACCTAGCAAGAACTCAGGCAGTCTAAATACAGGATTGGAGCTGGAATGGAATCTTAGACAGCAGTGTAGGTCCAAATAATGGTACAGTAGTTCAATGGGTTCATGCACCTGCTGCATAGTGGGCATAAAATCTCAGAGAGATGCACACGAGAATGAGCATGGGTCATGAAATTACACAACAGCTGATACACTGAAGGAATGTGGTACAATGAGGAATTACCAAAATCACAGTTAAAAGAGACACAGAAGTACTCAGAGCACAGCAATAACGCTCCAAAGAGTTCCAGTAATATGGAAGGTATGCAGCTATTTACTTCCTGTGGGTGGTAATTGGGAATAACCAGAAGAATCATTGCTCCTGTCAGTCACTACTGCAGGTTTCTCCTGGAAGTAAAAGTCTGCCACAGACCTCTCTTATGATGCTGGGAGACGAAATGCCAATAAATGTGGCATTACTGTCTCGTCTTTCTACAGTCTCCAGAGATGTTAATAATAATGCGGGCAGAAAATTATCCATTAACTCAATTACCTAGCATTTTTAACAATCTACACCCCTTCCACCACATTAAGATAGCTTCCTAAATCGTGTGGTAAAGTCCAATGGCAGAAACAAAGAGACATATTTACAAGGGCTTAACGCCACCAGAACGTCACTTTTTTTGACGTTTTGGTGAGATAACCCCTTCGCCTTATTTGCAAGGTACTGTTAAGCCACTTAACATGCCTTAATGGTGCCTTGTAGATAATGCCCCTTTCACGCAACACTTAGGGGCACATCATCAAGCCCCGGAGATAAAATTATCGCCGCTTTAGCGTCCGTTTTCGGACGGAAAGCGGCGATAATTTTATCGCCTAATCAGCAAAGTCACGCTATCGCGTGAATCCTTGCATTATCGCCCTTTCCCCCAATGCCCATCTTTGCATCTCTAATGAGATGCAAACTGGGCGTTCCTGCCCTGACATAACTGGAGAAATGTCGCTAAGCGACATTTCTCCAATTATCAATGGGCACGCTAACCTGCAGAGCGACAAGCAAAGTAGTGATAACCTCTGTTATCGCTACTTTCCTTACGCCTGCTTCAAAACTGACTTAGCCATGATATCCTATGTAAGGTGGATATCATGGCTAAGTATGCCTTGCCCTACCAGCAAGCTTTCGCCAAACCTTGTGCGATTATCGCTGTATTTCCAGCAATAATCGCACAATTGACAACTTGCGCTCTGAATTTTATCGCTTTGGAGATAAGCGTTGCTGATAGCACGCTATCTCCATGATGAAATTCAGAGTTGGCCGGCGATAATTTTCCTCGCGCTAAGAGCGCTGAGCGATAATTATCGCATGGCCTTGATGATATGCACCTTAGTGTGAAAGGGACGGGAAATGGGTGTTGCAGTGGGATTTCCGCTGCAACACCCGTTGGTTTTTGATACTGCCCCCTATTTACAACAAGCATTGGCATAGCCAATAGGTCTCGCCTTTGGGACCTTATAAGTGTTTAGCCATGCAACAGTTGCATAACTAAATACTTATAAGGTCCCAAAAGCGAGACCTATTGGCTATGCAAAGCAGCCATGCGGACACGAAGGAGAAAATGATCGCGATCACGATCAAACATCAAAGCGGCCGCGAAAGTGAAAGTAATTGCGGTAAAGCGCGGCGCGCGCGCCCGTGCACATGCACTGCAGCTCTAGGCTGGCCTGGTAGCACTTTTTGGAGCCATCTCAATAAGTTTCGCCAGACCAGCGCATGCGCTGGGTCAGACGAGACCTAAAAATTAGGTAAATATGGGGCAGCACCAAAAATAAGACCAGGGAAAAACTGGTCTTAAACTGGCGCAACAAGGAGAAATGAATAATTTCTCCTCGTTTATGCTTTTTCTATGTGTGCTGCAGAATCCATTAGTGATTGTTCATGGGCAGGAAGGTGTCCCTTCCTGCACATAAACAATCATTAATAATGACAAGGTGCAACTTCTGTATGTACTGCATCCTGCAGCACACATAGAAGTTACAAATCACCATTAGTGATTGTTTATGTGCGGGAAGGGGGACCTTCCTGCACATGAACAATCATTCCCTGCAGCGCAGGCACCCTTGCACTATGGTTCAAGGGTGCCTTCGTTGGTGCTAGGCTGCTAAATTGAGCACCAGCACTAGGGGAAACGTGGGGTGTGCAGAATTATTGTAAATATGGCGCCTCCCTGTATTTTCAGAATGCCGGAGCGCAGCGTTATCAATTGTGGGGTAACACCGCACACCGCCATTCTGTTGTAAATATGCCCCAAAGTTTGTTTGTGACTTTAGGTCCTGTTTCAGCATTGTATTGCAAATAAAAATACAGCATGACAAAAAGTATTACAGTTAATGAATACGTTTCACCCGTGCACTTACCACTAGTGTTTTACTGCTTGTAATAATACAAGTTTTGTAAATCAGTGAAGTTTCGCAACAGCATCACATTAGCAGTTTTAAGTTAAACTTATTTTGCGGGCAATCATTGACATGTTTATAAATATGATTTCCGTACTCATTTAAAAGTGACAGTCTGCAAGAAGAAAGCCGCAGGCCATTAATCCACCAATAATATTTAGGATTATTTGTCTGTTGTGTCACAAAAACATGGATTTTTAGGTTTGCAATTGTCTCAATCTTACGTTAAAAAAAAAAACCCATTTAACAATGGAGAAATCGAAGATGGCGACCGGGATGGCAGCGTAGGCTCCCGGCTCCGTGAATCTCCGCATCCCGCACAGATATCCTACATGAGATCCTCAGCCTGCGCTACGTGCCCGTGTTGGTGATTGAGAGCGGCAACCGATCGCGTGATCCTGAAGCTTCTAGCGGCGGTACCGCCCGAGAAATGTTCATTTGAAGTTTGCGGCCTGTGCGGCCCTGGAGCCGGGACCTCGGGTGGACAACATGGCCGGGCGGCAGTTCAACAACAGCGGCCATTGGTGACCGGGTGGAGTCGGAATACCGAAGCGGCGCGAATATTGGCCTGAATCTCGCTGTGGTCGCTCCTATCACCGAGAATAGCGTGACGGGTGCATACCCGGGGTGATGATTCCAGGGGTTATCGGCGATCGCCTGGACCCTCGCCAGTGAACTGATCGGACGCGGCCTGTGGCTCGTCCCGATTTGCGCGGGCTGCTCCCGGTTTTCGCAGACACTGGCCCAGGGGGAGAACGACTGTCACCTGTGACCACACACTGGATACACTTTTTGCCTGCCTCCGGACCCTTGTTTGCAGTGACATGGAACTTGATGCGCTTGTGCCTGAGACCCGGTCCCCATCTGGGGTGGCCCTGCCCTGCGGCCATCTTGATAGGATGGACTCTATCATCCTGTACACTGGGTCGCAGCAAGATTGGGAGTGTGTGGCGCAGAGGAGCGTAGCGGAGCGAGCGCGGGGGGCCGTGCTGGGGTACGGTGACCTTCTCGATGCTCTCGGAGCCCTTCATTCCACCCTGGTTCACGGCGCCCGGGTTTTGGGGAGGAAGCTTGATGGTATTGCGTCAGCGTCGGAACAATTGCGGTCGGCCTGTCCCCAGGTACATAAGGCTCTGTCTCACCTTCCACAGGAGGAAAGTACCGTGACCGCCTCTGTGAATAAGGGACAGATGGAAACTTTGGACACTGTGGCAGCGTGTGGTCGGCTGGCTGTGGGGTCGGCCTGTTCCGGAGGTTTTGGACTTGAGCGGAAGGTGGTGACTTTGTCCCACGCGCGGCCTCCGGCGATCCAGGCAATCTTCACGCAACGGTCGCCTGCTCTGGCTGATTCCTCCTTCCTGGACCTCGTGTGCGGCGCAGGCCCTGGGGCAGTACTGGGAAAGGTGATCTTCCATGACGATGACTGTGTTGGTGTTCCGAAACGTCCTCCCCACATGTGTGTGTCCCTTCCTGGTCTTCTTTGGACGCTCCTCTTCCTTGTAACCTTGGACATTATAATGGGTCGATGGGTATGCATTGGTGGATTCGCAAAGAGTGGCCAAGGATAAGGCTGATCCTTCAGAGGTTGTCATTTAATAGGCGGGCGGGCTTGGGGGTTGTGTGCTTTCACGATGTAACTAATAGTGTAGTCGGTGAATAATGCTCCCCATTTCTCTTAGATATGGCCGAACTTTTGCTGTTTACTGTTTGCGTTGGGGAGGAAGATATTGTGCGGGAGGGAGAAGCCGGGGGCATGGTTGAAGGCCCTCCTCCAGTTTATTATTACTCTCTCCCCTTTTCTGTTAGGGGGGGTTTCCTCTCTTTCCCCTTTTTCTCTGTTTCTTCTATATTTCGGGTCTGGTTCTGGGGCGACAGGCACGCTGCGGGGGGGGGGGCCGTAGTCATCTGCAGAGGTGCAGGGTGGGGGGTTGGGGGAGGGGCTTCTATAGTCCTTTACTTTGTTTCTATGGCCTTCTTTTTCTTCTCTTATTCTTCTTTGTCTTTCTTTTCTGGGGTCAGTGCGGTAGGTTTCCTTCGTGGCCAATCATTGTTTTTCATTTGTGCCCCATTTCCGTGGGGTTTTCTGGGTCCTAGGGCAGGAGACTGCAGGCACAAACGGCTTGTGATATCCCTCCACATCCTGAACCTCCTGTTTCAGCGCCATTGACTTGATAGATTGCTATTTATTGTTGACGTTCACTATTCTGCCTGCCATTTTTCGCTGCTGAGAACTTGATTGGCACCTGATCCTTCTATCCTTTATTGTAAAATGAAAACCTTTTATATCCTGGTTTCCCTCTTGGGCTGTTCAGTGGATAAGAGAATACTGGCATGGAGAATCTGCTTCCCGAGGTGCTGCATGTGATTAGAATCTGCTTGCTGTTACTTTCACTGCTTAGCGGCCGGCCCCGAGGGTTGTAGGCCCATACTTGTCTTTATTTGCAATGTCAATAAAGGTTTTTCAAAAAACAAAAAAAAAAAAAAAAAACAATGGAGAAATCAAAAATCTTTTACAAATCACACAAGTCACAAATATGGTGTCCTGGTGTACACTGACCTTACCAAAACGTATTGACATCACACTTCAGGAACGTGCTTCACATGCTAGTGATATATTTGAAGCACTTGCCAAACTGATAGGAAATCAAATAATTATCTCAATTTACTTATGTAGAAGAAACATCCAGGGGCATATCATCAAGGACCGGCGATAATTATCGCTAAATCACTTAGCGCTAGGATAATTATCGCCGGTTAACGTGGAATTTTATCGCTGAGATAGCGTGCTATTAGCAATGCTTATCTCAAAAACGATAAAATTCCAAGCGCTAACTGCCAAATGTGAGATTATCGCTGGAAATCCAGCGATAATCTCACAAAGTTTGGCGATAGCTTGAAGATAGGGCAGGGCAGACTTAGCCATGATATCCACCTTCCATAGGATATCATGGCTAAGTCAGTCCTGAAGCAGGCGTAAGGAAAGTAGCGATAACAGAGGTTATCGCTACTTTGCTTGTCGCTCTGCAGCTTCTCGAGTTATGTCAGGGCAGGAACGCCCACTTTGCATCTCATTAGAGATGCACAGCTGGGCGTTCAGAAAACAGGCGCTAAAGCAAGGATTCACGTGATAGCGTGACCTTGCTGATTGTGCGATAAAATTATCGCCACTTTTCGTCCGAAAACGGACGCAAAAGCGGCTATAATTTTTTATCGCCTCCTTGATGATATGCCCCAAAGTTAGTTGCCTTCTTTCTTACTCTCCAGTGCCATTGAAAGAGTTTAGCTGCAAGACACAAAGATGCAATCATAAAAATTAAACTAAAAACATGATAGCAGCAATGTATTCTGTCTTTGAACACCCATTACAGTTGGTGGGGGGGGGAATATATTATCTCCTTTAGTTTTCATAATTCTTTCAGGTTTAACTGGGGGTGCTGCCGCACCCCTACTTTCATCGCCATTGCCTATCTGTGGCACTCGTCTTTGGAGAACAAATTGGGTTGTGGACTAATTTCTGTAGTCTGGTGAACGCTGTGCTATACAAAACCTAATGTAACCTAACATGACATGACATGACATCATCAATTCCAAACACGTGAATAATCTTTGCTGGGACTGCATTAAAGAGCCCGAGGAATACTTGTATCCTGCCATTACATTACTTTCTGGCAGCAGCAGACTGCTGCTTAACGTTCATTATAAAAAAAATGAAAAACTGTAATTATTATGCATAATTCATGTTAAACTTGATAACTGGTTAGAATTATAGCACTAATTATAACAGTAATTTTTCAATTACTTGCATTTGCAACTATCAATGAAATTACTTTCGCTGACAAAAAAAGCCCTTGGGAATCGACAAAAAATGACATGCACTGCTGTGTTCCTCGGGAAGTCCACCATTCCGGCTAAAAAAAAAAAAAAAATGCCTTGGAGTCGGCTATTGCCAATCGTGTGGTGAATCTCTCGCCGCCTTTTGTTTTCGCAAATGAATAGAAAGCCCGGGGAAAGAAAACTGCGTCGCTTTGACTAGCTGCTGCTGCAGATTGTCTTTACAATTTCTGTTATTTTAAACTTACACTCATGCTGACTGGCACAATTTATTTTTCATTTGAAACAGGAAAAATGTTGAGCATGGGAGATCTTTTTTCCTCACCGATGCAATTTCCATTGGATTATTTGCCTGCATCCTGCGTCTTGTCCTGTTCCCTCGTCGCCATTGGGTTTGTCGTGGAATGAACATTTTACGCAGAAAGCTTTATTTAGCATAGATTGAAACGCAATATAACACCCGAACCGAGTGTCAGCGTGAGGCGAGCGGTACATCATGATTCATTAGAGGCGAGCAGTGCCAGCAGAATCATTTTTCCCAGTAAATCATCCCTTCTCAGCCCGCCTTCCTTCAGGTACCACGGGAGGGGAGCAGCCGGCCAGCTGTTATCCAGAGTCGTGACTAGTCTGACTGCTGCCCAGTGGTGCAGATGGCAGAACACGGCAGCATCTGCTAACTGAGGTGTGAACCTAATAAACTTGGCATATGGAAGGTGACCGTGGCTGTGATAGCGTACGTGTCCTTGCATGTTTCATTGGGGGTGGTGTGGTTCCAGAAAAAGAGGATCAGACGTGTCTTGAGGAAGGGTATAATGTAAAACATGTTTTTATATAGATTTATGGAGATCTTTTAACTCACCGCTCATTTTTTAGGTCGAGCATTCGAGACCTCTTGTATATACTTTAGTATATACTTATTATATACTTCTAAGTGTATGTACTTTGTGGGCTCTGGAGATTAGCCCTAGGACTTGTCTGCTTCCGCTTAGGGACTTTTTTTCTTTTCAACTGCCTCTTTTTAACTTTCTTGATAGAAAACAACCATCAGAGGTCAGTAAACTACCAGAATCACTTTAGCATTCTCTAGGTTGCAGTCCATTGAAATTGTCTTCCACGAGCACCCATAGACAATAATATTTTTTTCAAATCTTGTATTTTCAGTGATATGACCACTGAAGGCCCTGATTTTATATTAAAAACAGAGCTTTGGGCTATACCATTTCCCGCTGATAGGCAATATTTTTCTCCATGTGTTCCCATTCCTGGCGTGTCACGCAGTTTGGTGCTTACTTTCCCTCCATGTTAAAGAGCAGTAGATGATTCAGCACCCAGGCTAATGTGCTGCATAGCTAAATACATATAAGGTCCCACGGCGAGATCGATTGCATTGCAAATGCTTGTATATACAAGGCATCTGAGACACAATGATGTGAAGTGATTTGCTCAGGGCCAAACAATAGGGTGAATGGAGGAAAAAGAGACCTGAATACAGGCCTCCTGGTTCTAAAGCTGACAGGGTAGACCTGGTGAATAGCAAAGGCGCCAAGGGTCCTAATGCAAACATGGGAAGTGGGCCCTCATCCACAGGTTGAAGAGTATCAAACAGCTGTAACTAGGGTGCAGTGGTCCCCTCACACCTATGGGCACAGAGTAAAGGCACTCCCTGCACTATTCACAGCTATGCCCCTGATGGAGACCTTAGGCCATAACAGCTCAAGTTAAAGATGCAAAATGATGTAGGGGTGGGGCTTGGTGTCCTGATAGCTGGATGCAGAGGTGTACCACCTTGTGGATAATCGTTACCACCTTTGGTAAAGTTTGTTTACGGACTGCAAAGATGAACTGGCACTCCAACTTGTAGATGCTCACAGGAGCTTCACGTGAGGGTTTATGCTATGCTTCCAAGTCACGCCATTAGCCTCCAGTGCCAAGATGCTTGCCTGGCCCCACACATACACACCATGAAACTCACACTCTCTCTTGAGTATACTAGACGATGCAGACTGCAATGTAGCTGTGGTTTTGTGTAACTACAAGAGACAACCGCCGAATGGAAGGAAACCTAGGGGCATATTTATGAAAGAGTTGCGTCACCCTTGCGTCACGCAATGGGGCGCAAAAGTGATGCAACTTTTAAGTTTGATTTATCAAGCCATGCAAGGCCACCTTGCCTGGCTTGATAAATCTAGAGCAACGCATTACAGCACAAATTGCAGCGTTGCGTTACTCTGCCCCAGGGAGGCCTTCCATGGATGGAGTATGGGTGTTCCCACACATCCACCCATGGATTTGGAGCATTCTCAGATTTACCATTGCTGGTAGACTTGGGAATGTGTCAAAATGCTATGCCTTCCCAGGTGAAATATCTTTATTTCTTCTTGTTACTTCCTCTTTTTATGTGTGCTGCTTCCTGCAGCACACATAGAAAGAGGGAAATGCCTTAGGGGATTACTTTTGTGCAGGAAGTCCCTTCCTGCTCAAACAACAACCCTGCTTACAATGCAAGCACCCTTACACCATGGTGCAAGGGTGCCTGCATTAGCACTAGGCAGCACGTTGTGCGCCAGCCCTGGCAAATGACAGAAATGCACCGTATATTGTAAAGTATGACACATTCCTGTCCTTTCCCTATCACGCAGCGCAGCAAGGTCACTTGCTACGCTGCGTGATTATTTGTTAAATTTGTCCCTAAATGTTTAGTTTAAATCTCATTAACTTGTGTTCATTTATAGTAGGTGCACAACCTAATGCTACACAGAAAGCTAAGACACTTGGAAATACTTCCTAAAATGATATAAGAGGATATGGTCTCTCTACGTCAATTAGGAAGGAGCAACGCCTATTCAGGGGATCAATGCCTGTTAGATTAATCCTGCTCCTAACATCTGAAAACCTTCCGATAGAGACCAAGCACAGGAGCATTGTCTGTCTGCATTTAAGCCACTTCAATTTGAAGGCAGCCTTCTCTAGCTGGCTTGCCAAATGTGTAAGTTCTAGATCAACTTCCCAAACTTAGGGGCATATTAACAATGCGGCGATAAAAATGTATCGCCGCTTTTCCGGCCGTTTTCGGCCGAAAAGCGGTGATAATTTTATCGCCTTATCAGCAAAGACATGCTATCGCGTGTTTTGCTGATTTTACTCCCGTTTCCAGCATGCCTAACTTCACATCGCTAATGAGATGCAAAGTAGGCATGTCTGTGTAAACAACATAGGTAAATATTGAGAAGGCAGCTTCGCGATATTTACAATGCGGGGAAGCGAATATTTTAATCGTGTTAAGTATGCCTTAACGCAGGAATTTAACGTCTGTTAAATTCCTGACTAAGGCATACCTAACATGGGAGGTGGATTCATGTGATAGGACCACAGGGTCGTATCATCAAGCATATCGCCGTTTTACACGGAACATCGCTGGCAAACCAGCGATGTTTCATGGAAAAGGGCGCTATCGCTGGAATATACATCGCCATGGCGCTAAGCATTGTTAATACAACGCTAGCCTGGCGAATTTTCCAGAAATAGAAAAAAATGCGGTATACAAGGTCAGCGATAATTATCGCTGCCTGTTGCAAATATGCCCCCAAAGTCTTTCTTTCTGGAAGTTAGAGCTTTTCAATTGGCGGTAGATTAAAGGAGCTTGTCATATGTGGAGCTCTTCTATTGGTAGATGACCATCTGACACTGCAGTGGCACAGTACTGCTTGGTAGAGTCGTCAGAATATTGACAACACTTACCAACATAGATAGGACATCCTGGAAGAGCATTTAGAAGGGAATTCAAATGGTGGCCCAAAATGTCAACACTCCCAACCCAATCAACAGACTCCTGCAGTTTTTGTGGCAGAAACTCGCTTAATGAGCTCAACAGACAAAGTGAAACCATTAGGGATTCCAGTGAGCTGCAAAAATTCACTGTGCAGTCAGCTTGAGTTTTTCTCGATGAGCGAGTTCATCTGGCTGCCTGACTGGGCAAGATACAAGAATGAAGAAGGACAGAAAGTGGACATGAAATTCATAGCTAACTCCAGTCTTTAATCCTGTAAGGCCGTATCTTTTGACTCTAGGGCTATGACACCAGTGGTATATGGCTAGTATCTATGGTCACTACTGCCATTTACCACTGATGTCGCAGGATCTCAGGTACTTGTGCTCCAACTGGATAATCAAATACTTGTATTGTACTCTTGGCTCTCCAAAAGTTGCTAAGTAAACTAGTTAAAGCACACTCTCAGATGTATTTAAAGGTCTGACACTCAGTTTGTGTTGGCCTTGGCCCTCTCTGTAGAGTCATCTCCAAACGTTTGCTTTTACTACCCTCTTTTCTGAACTCGTTTTTTGTTGGGTTTTAGGACTATACTTACTTTATCACTGCTAACCAGTTCTAAAGTGCTTGTGCTCTCTCCTTTAAACATGGTAAAACTGGCTTGCAGCCAGTTGGCACATTTAATTTACTTTTAAGTCCCTCGTAAAATGGTAGTACATGTACCCAGGGCCTGTAAATTAAATGCTACTAGTGGGCCTGCAGCACTGTTTGTGCCACCCACTTAAGTAGCTCTTCAAATATGCGCCAGGCCTGCCGTTGCCATTAAAGATAATGGGGTAACCCAGTAACCCTCAGAACCTGGGTAAGTACATAAAGCAAAAACAGTGGTTCTGTTGGGAAGGATTCCCAACAGAACCACTGTTTTTGCTTTATAGGCCTGCCATTGCAGCCTGAGTGTGCTGTTTGAACTGCCATTTTGACCTGGAAAATAAACATTTTGCCAGGCCTAAACCGTTCTTTTTAATGAATATAAGTCACCCCTAGGGTAGGTCCTAAACAGCCCACAGGGCAGGGTACGTTGTATTTAAAAAGTGGGACATATACTTTTAAGATTTACATGCCCTGGTAGTGAAACACTCTCAAATTTATTTTTCACTATTGCAAGGCTACCTCTCTCACAGGATAATACTGGGTAACCTTATTACATTTAATCAGTGATAATTTTTGATTCAGAGCAGGTAGGATAATCATGTTTTGTATCTGAGGAATTGTAATTTAAAACCCTCTTTAACGGTAAAATTAGGTTTTAAGTCACAATTCTGAAAATGCTGCTTTTAGAAAGTAGACGTTTTCTGGTCTTACTCATTTAGTGCCTGCAGCCTGTTCCTCGGTCACATGACTTGGTGTAGTTGGCAGTTGGCCTTTGTGTATTCCTTCCAGACAGCATCACAATACAAGGTCTCTGACTGGCCATCTCTGACTTGATAGGGGGGGGTGGAGCTGTCACTCTTTCTTTCACTTCAACGCTGACACCAGGTAAAAATATTGGACCCTCAGACCCACCTCTTAAGATCATTTCTAGGGATGTGGAAGAAGGACTGCTCTTTTGCCATGCTGCTCTGCTGCAAGAAGGACTGCTCAGCTGCTCTGCTGTGCTATTGCGCTGCTGCAAGACGGACTGCTCTGCAACTCTGCTGGCTGAGGAAAAATGACTCGATCTGCACGTTGAATCCAGGACAATCAGAGTGACTTCAAGAGCTAGGTGCTAGTCCTTCTATTTTGGAGCTTCAGGGACACAACAAGCGCCAACTCCCCTGAACCCTGCACCTTGACTCCTCCTGCTGTGACTACTGACCACCCAAGTGGAGACTCACCAGTCCTGATTCCTTTTAAGAGGGACTAAAAGTGCTCTGTCAGCTTAGCTGTTCTCCCCATCAGAACAAAGGCAGCATGATGCAACCAGACACAGGTCCTCGCATTGTGGCCCTCAGAACTCCTCATTGGAACCGATGCAGCGCACTGCAATTCGACGCAGGCCTCTCCTCGCAGCTCTTCATCGGAAATGACACAGCCCGATGCGGGACCCACATCACACCTCGGAACCGCCAGTGTGTAGCGCAACACTCCGCATAAAGGACATGAGGTATAATTCTCAGCTGGCCTAACTTGGTCCCTGCAACCAGCCCGGGCTTCATCACAGTCGGCCTGAACTTGTGACTTTGTACCAGTTCAGCACAACCAGATATTCAGAATTGGGCCCCTGTGCTTTTAAGGACTATTTTACCTAAGGCTATAAAATGGAATATCTCCGGTTCTACTAATTGGATTTTTATTGTTTTGATGCCAAATAATTTAAAATTGACTCTGTCTATATTGATTTGGGACTTTTCTTGTACTGTGTTGTCACATTATTATTGTTTGTGTACTGCATACATGCTTGACACATTGCCTCTAAGTTAAGGCTGACTGCTTTGGTGTCAGAGGGTTAAGCAGAGGTTAATTTAGTAACATTACTGGTTTATCCTGAAGGGGAATGTGATATTTAGAAACCCACAGGTCATTAAAGGCTAGTTGCTTGTAAACATTACAACTGGCAAGGCATCCGTAGGAATTTGGCACCCAAGGAACGCACTGGTCTCTATTGAGAACTAATAATTGATTTAAGGGTTTGGGCCAACTGGAAACATAGATGCCAAAATTTCCAGAGGTCCCTCATAGAATAATGGCTCAGACTGTTCTGGATGAGTAGCTTCCGGCCACAGAACAGACCACTGTGTTATAGGATGAAAAGGAAAACATTCACATTTTTCTAAGCCAAGAATAAGGGATGGGTTAGGCAGCCATATTGATGGACAGCCCATGTGTGAGGGTAAGATTAGCAAAAGAGGATTGCCTGTAATGATCCAACGACATCCTCGACTTTCAAGTTTTGTAATAGTTATTCATTTCAACATGATTTGCTAATCTGATGATCCTTTTGGCTCCTAGACAGGTTCACCTCATTGAGACATTCACCATGCAAGTGCCAGTCTGCATGGCGTGGTTTCCGAACCCTCCCTTCTTTTGCCATCCAGTCACACATCTTCCAGGCGGTCACAAAATTAGTACTTCTTCAGGCTTGGTTGCAGCCTTCAGGGTAACAGTAGTAATAATTCCTAGTTTGGTCAGATATTCTTGCTGGTTGATGCAGTTTCTTCAACTCTCCATGAAAATTCAACGTGCTGGCTTTCTGGTTGCCGGAGTTTATCTTAGCTGGAGTCACTGATGGGAAGTTATGCCCAAAAGCATTGGGTGCCATCTTCTAAAGTGATATTTCTAACCAGTACAGGGATTTTCCGCAATGGGAAATGAGGTTGCACCAAAGGGTGAGCAGAGAGAGTATTGAGAGGAATTTAAGAATGGTTCTCTTACTTCCAGCAGTACCCAAAACAACACAAAGGGCGATGCAAACACAATAGGGATTTGCCTTAGGGCAACTTGAGGTCAGAGATGTGGAGTATAGGTAGGCCATTGTTTGGCAAATATGGAACAAAACCAATGGCACTGGTCAACATTTTTTTTCAGGATTCAAATGAGGATCACCAACATCCTGTAATGGGATGTAAGTCTCTGTAAGGTAAAACAGAATGCAGCTTATCAGATCTGCTTTGGAGGAAATGGGTTGAAGCCCCAATATACATTCTGAAACTAATCAGTATAGCTGACCTTGGGTTGTTTTCCTGAGGTCAAGGTAGTCAAAGGACAACTATATTCTCTGTTGACGCAAATATTCCTACAGTACTCTGTAAGATCTAGAAAATCTTCCTACCTGGGTGTCGGTGGTGGGTACCTCTCAGTTTATCCTAATTCTAGTCAATGAAGGGTCAAACTTTCCACTCCTCCCCCAGTGCCCAGGGTACTGTATAGACAACTGCTGTTCTCTGACACCTGGATGCCTTGAAAAGCACTTTAACTTTCTGTCAAGCTTCAGTCTCTCTTTGGAGTAGCCCGAAGTGTCCTTACCAGCTGTTCACAGAAGACAGACAGGTGACTCTAATGGGGCGTAAACTCCATGTTCTGTAGACTCTTGAATGTGGTAGGGGCATTCTTTAAGGGAAAATACATTATTCTTAACTCTTAAAAGGCGTCAGGCATAAACCGTCCTTTTTCTTTTAAGCTCCAGGGGTCTGAGCCATCTGCCAGCCATCTCTTGTGATATTAAATGTACCATGGCACTTCACTACACCCAGCTTTTTGCACAAAGCTGACCTAATAAGCTAAAATAGACGGTAGTATGCAACTTTGAACACTCTAAGGACTTTCATTCCGACACATAGGTGACAAGAAGAGCAGGATCATAGTGGAAATGCCTGACCTTTGACTGGTGCAGGGGAAAGACATTAGGGTGGAAGTCTCACTAGAACTCAAGAAAGGCATTCAGACCGACTACAGAAAACTGTAAAACAGAACAGCATAATGGCTCCAAGTGAGACCCAATAAATCAAAATCAAGATGACTCAATTTCCATTACCACAACTGAAAAATGTGCTTGTGAATCATCACAGTCACATCCCAGATGAAGAATGAATAGCAGCTTCAGAGTTCCTCAATCTTGTGATATTTACTTCCCAAAGAAAGAAAATGGCTGTTGAGGCAATAGTTGAACAAATCTTTGGAAATATTCATAAGAGCCTTGAAACAACGTATTGAAAATTATTTACATAATGTAATGATGTTAGAAATTGGGTTCTTGGTTGGCAGAGGTAAGCACCCTTTCCAAGCAGGAACCATAATCCTAGTCAGTGTAAGTCAGATACACACCCTCAGGCTTAACTTAAGAGGCAATATGTAAAGTATTTGTGTAACACTCTAAACAGTAAAACAGTAAAAACACCACACAAAAAGAATCCACACCTGGATAGAAAAATAGAGCTTAATTTAATGAATCAAACAAGACCAAAAGGACAAACCACCAATATGTAAGACAATAGTTATGAATTTTTAAAGATGAAACTGAAATGCAGTGTGTAAAATGACAAAGCGTGAACCAGGGCAATCTGGTCTTGCTAGGCTGGGTCAAATCAAATGTTCAGGCCGACCGCGAAGGAGCACAGATCGGATATAGTCCCAGGTAATTCTCCCTGAAGTTTTATCTTCTCAAGAATTGTGTCAAGAGTCCAGTTCGCAGGGAAGAAGTTCTCCAGGAGCCAGGAGAGCGTCACTGGCAGAGGGCCACAGGGCGCAAAGAACCGCCGGGCGTTGCAGATGGATGGGCTGGAGCCATGCAGTCACGAGCAGTGATGCTTAATGTGTCAAGAGATGAACTTACCTCCGCTCGTGCTGATCCTTTGTAAGAGCAGAATGGATCCAGTTCTTCTTCCCCAGGCAAGAGGGCAGCAGCAAGGCAGCAGTTCCTTCAAAGTAGCAGTCTAGCAAAGTGGCAGTACTTTCAGCAGCACAGCAGTCCTTCTTCCTGTCAGAGTATCCACAAGTCCAGAAGTGTACTGTGTTGGTGGTGTCAGAGGTTCAGTACTTACACCCAGTTGTGCCTTTGAGGTGCGGTAGACTTCAAAAAGGCCTTTGAAGTTCACAGAGTCCCTGCCCTTCCTGCCCCGGCTCCAGTCTCACTACAGGGATGCATGCAGACCTTTGTGTGTGGACAGGGCACAGCCTATTCATGTGTATGGGAGGCAGTGCTCAGCTCCGCCCCCCATCAAGCAGGTTAATGGTCCATTAAGGCCCATCAAGTCACACCTAGGCTCCCATTTTGTGTGGCTGTCTAGAGGGAATGAGCAAAGCTCAGTTGTTACGCACCCCAGATGTGTATTCAGAGACAGACAAAGGCGCCAAACGGCTAAAGTAAGAAAATTCTGAATTTCTAAAAGTGGCATTTTCAGAATTACAATTTAAAGTCTGACTTCATCATAAGTTGTGATTTAAAATTCTGATTCCAGAGACACCAAACTTGGGGTTCCCATCCCTTCTCAATTTGAAATTGCACTTATTGCAATGGTATCCTGCTCGAGAGATAGGCCTTTGCTGTGGTGAAAAACAAATTGAAGAGTTTTTCACTACCATGACATGTAAAACTTGAAAGTGCATGTCCTACTTTTTAAATACACTGCACCCTGCACTTGGGCTGTCCAGGGCATACCGTAGGGTTGACATATGTATTAAAAAGGAAGGTTTGGGAGTGGCAAGAGGGCAGGCTTGCCAGGTCGGCATGGTAGTTTAAAACAGGCCTGAGACATATTTAAAGGGTTACTTAGGTGAGTGGCACAATTGGTGCTGCACCCCCACTAGTAGCATATAATTTACAGGCCAAGGGCACATGTAGTGGAAATTACAAGGGACTTATAAGTAAATAAAATATGCCAATTGTAGATAAGCCAATGTTACCATATTTTAAGCAGGGTGAACAGTCTTAATATCGAAAAAAATATATCGAATGGACATAATATCGAGTCTAAAATATAGAATGGACATAATATCGAATGGACATAATATAGTTGTTAAAAATATCGAATTGCAGGTAAGTAATATTGAAGTACATAATATAGACATTAAAAAATATCGCATTTTTATTAATATTTAAAAATTTTAAAGTGTTTTGCATGTTAGTATATGTGTTAAAAGTGTATATTAGTTTTTGTAATGTATGTTTAGTTTTTTTAAAGTAATGAATTTTATGTTATTACATTTTTGCGTAATTTAATTCCGTAGCGGGTTGTGGGTTTATAGGGGAATAGGGTGGGAAGTAATTTAATAGTAATTAAGTAAATATTTATTTTTATTTATTGGTATTGATAATTAATGTATTAATTAATTATTAATTGGTAATAAAATGCTATTAAATTATTAATTGATAATTATGCTAATTGTATTAATTTATAATTTGTAGTGGGTTGTAGGTTTATTGGGGAATATGGTGGGTAGTAATTTAATTGTAATTAATTAATTACTGAAAATATTTTTGTGTATTGATAATTAATTTACTGGTAATTAATTATTAATTGCTATTTTTTATTATTTATCAATTTTTGGTATTGAAAATTAATTGGTTGTTTAATTATTAATTGGTAATTAATTTGTATTAATTGGTAGTTAATTTTTATTAATTGTTTAATTGATAATTATGTTAATTGTTTTAATTTATAATTTGTAGTGGGTTGTGGGTTTATAGGGGAATATGGTGGGAAGTAATTTAATTGTAAATAATTAATTATTGAATTTATTTTTGTATATTGATAATTAATTTACTATTAATGAATTATTAATTGGTATTATTTGTATTTATTCATTTTTAGTATTGAAAATTCATTGGTTGTTAATTAATTATGAATTGGTAATTAATTTGTATTAATTGGTAATTAATGTTTATTAATTGTTTAATTGATAATTATGTTAATTGTTTTAATTTATTATTTGTAGTGGGTTGTGGGTTTATAGGGGAATATGGTGGGAAGTAATTTAATTGTAAATAATTAATTATTGAATTTATTTTTGTATATTGATAATTAATTTACTATTAATTAATTATTAATTGGTATTATTTGTATTTATTCATTTTTGGTATTCAAAATTCATTGGTTGTTAATTAATTATGAATAGGTAATTCATTAAAAAAACAATATTTATTGGTATTTATAATTAATTGATTATTAAATATTTTGTGATTGGTAATTAATTTTAATAATTTTTGTATTGGTATTAATAAATAAATTATATAAAAAAAAATATTAGATTATTATTTTCCCTACTACTGCACTCATCGGAGTGGGAATAGGAATTTTTACCCCTACTCTATCCAACGCTTTACCTACTGTTGCACTCTTTGGAGTGGGAATAGTAATTTTTACCCCTACGCTATCCAACGTTTTCCCTATTGTTGCACTCACTGGAGTGGGAATAGTAAATTTTACCCTCCCGCTATCCAACGCTTTCCCTACTGTTGCACTCTTTGGAGTGGGAATAGTAATTTTTACCCCTACTCTATCCAACGTTTTCCCTACTGTTGCACTCTTTGGAGTGGGAATAGTAATTTTTACCCCTACGCTATCTGACGTTTTCCCTACTGTTGCACTCATTGGAGTGGGAATAGTACATTTTACCCTCCCGCTATCCAAAGCTTTCCCCACTGCTGCACTCTCTGGAGTGGGAATAGTAATTTTTACCCCTACGCTATCCAACGCTTTCCCTACTGTTGCACTCTTTGGAGTGGGAATAGTAATTTTTACCCCTACGCTATCTGACGCTTTCCCTACTGTTGCACTCACTGGAGTGGTAATGTTACATTTTACCCTGCCGCTATCCTACGGTAAAAATATTGAATATTTTTTATTAATATTACGTTAATATATATCTATTAAAAAATAAAAATATAAGTTTATTGTTTTTTAACTTACATTAATTATTTATTATTTTTAAGGTTATTTAAGTATTTTTAAATATGTTTTAGTTAATTATATTTATTATTTTATTATTTTTACATTACTTTTAAGACATTTAAAAAAATTCGATATTTTGACTAACTATATTTTTTTACAACGATATTTTTGATTCGATATTTTTGTACTTACCTGTTTGTAGATAGGAATTCGATATTTTTGCATTCTATATTTTGTCATCGATATTTTGGTACGTCTATATTTTGGTAGTCGATATTATGTCAGTGATCCTTTAAGCAGAGAGCACATGGCAGTGGTAAAGTGCCCAGATTCCTAAAGCCAACAAAAACCAATTCCGCATAAAGGGGAGAAGGAAGGTAAAAAAAAAGTTTGGGGGAGACCCTGCAGAAAGGACCATATCTAACAAACGTGTTTTGATTTGTTGAAGGCCAGCATCAAACTATATCACCATGGCAGGCTGCTAAGTACAGCACCCAAAAACCTGTTCTAAATTATCTCAAGGGTCGAACGTCTATTATTTATTTTGCTTGACCACAATTAAATCAAGGACGGATTACCCTTGTACATCAGTTGATTCTTTGGAATATAAAATTATAGCTACATTTGTCAGTATTGTAGTTCTTACATGAGCTTTTTTATTACCCTATCATTTGCACGGTGCTCACACCAGGAGCACCACTTTATGGAATACCTTATTCTCTGTGATTATCGGTTGATTTGATGTTTGATCTCTTCTGATTGTGAGATATGTTCGTAACCCCCTGATATATAACACGATTTTTTGTAAATCTGAAAGAACCATTGTTTCTTTTGACTATACATAATTACTCCATGTTTCTACGTATACACAGAATTGCCCTTTAGTAAACCTTATCTCATAAGTATGGCACCCGAGCGTTTATGGCTGTAATCAAGCTTATTACAAGGTCCATTATTGCACTAAAATGACAATCAAATTCCAGGATTAAATGTAGAAGAACCTCCAGTGAATGTATTCTCTTTCATCATCTCACAGGGATAGATGTCCTGTGTAAGAAAGATGCTTGCTCTGGTAAAGAAGATGAAAAAAACAGGCCACAGACAATTCCCTTGAGAACCTAGGAGCATATTTACAAAAGAAGTGATGGAGCGCGGCGTTAGCCTTGTTGGCTTTACGCCGCGCTCTGCCACTTCTGAAATGCACGCCTGCACTGTATTTACAAGAATACGGTGCAGACCTGTGTTTCACCCTGCACTAGCACCAAATTTAGCAGCCTAGAGCCAAAGCAGGCACCCTTGCACAATAGTGCAAGTGTGTCTGCGTTGAGGGGAAGGATAGTTTATGTGCAGGAAGGTGTCCCTTCCTGCACAAAAACAATCTTTAAATGCCGCTTTGTAACTTCTATGTATGCTGTTTTGTGCAGCACACATAGAAGTTGCAACTTGTCATTTTATTTTAATGATTGTTTATGTGCAGGACACATAGAAACAGCAAAAAGGAGGAGAAATAAAGCATTTCTCCTCGTTGCGCCAGGGTAAGACCAAGTTTTCCCTGGTCTTAATTATGGAGCTGCCCCATATTTACGCCACCCTTGTAAATATGAGGCAGCGTCAAAATTAATGGGTGTTGCGGTGGAATACCTAGGACAACACCCATTGCCCGCCTCTTTCACACTAAGTATAGTGTGAAAGGGTGCCTTATTTACAAGCAAGCGTTAAGCCACGTTAAGTGGCTGAACGCTGCCTTGTAAATAAGGCGAAGCCCATATCGCCACACGAAAGTGACGTTCCTGTGGCGATAGGGACTTGTGAATATACCCCCTAGTTTTACAGGCAGACAAGAGGACTCTCTGAATGCAGGATAATATTTGATGTGGAAATTTCGGGAGGAAGTATTTACCAGAAGCTTATGAACTCGATCTCCTATGATGTTTTCACATCTTCTTGTCGAAGAGAGGCACTACACTACTAAAACCATGCCATTAGCTTCACTTCTAATGGTCAAAGAGATTTAGGTTAACTTAGACACTTTTTCATTGCCCAGAAGCTAAATCAGACACCAAAGCCTTCCTTGAGCAGCCTCCTCCCTTTCTTGTCTAGGATATTGGTGTCCCTAGTCTTCACTCTGTATCTCTCTCTCACTCTGTAGCTCTTGTCCAACATCTTTCACAGTCCTCTTCAATTTGGCTTTCATGCCCTCCAGTCACCTGAAACTGCACTCTCCCAGGTGGCCAGCTTCATTTTCTATGCTCACCTCAATCACCTATCTTCCATCCTCATTCTTACTGACTTATATGCAGATTTTGACATTATGTATCATTACCCTTTGCTCAATTAACTCCAAACCATTGGTAGCAAAGACAAGGCTCTTCGGATGTTTTCACTCCTATCTAACTAACCACTCATCAATAGTAGAGCAGGACCCCACCAACATCTCTTCATGTGAGGGTGCACCAGGGAGCAGTTCTAGGTCCTCTTGTAGTCTCTCTGTACACGACCTCATGTGGTGACATTCTCGTCTTTTGGTTTCTCATACCAGCTCTATGCTGAAGACACACAAATCTTCTCTTCCCCACCTTCACCCCATATCTCCAACCACACATCTCTCACGGTCAAATTGCAATTCGATATTGGATGTCTCTGCAGTTCCATATGCTCAACTCTTCCAAGATCGAAGTCTTCTTTGTACCCTCGTCCTGTACTCCCATCATTTCTCCAACCTCTAGACACTTCCCACCCAAGAGGTTTACCTGTGTCTCCTTGGCTAGCAATCCAGGAGTAATGTTTAAGCCTTTTATGCATATCAAAGATTTCAGTGCCACCATTGCTACAACACTATGTTACCAGGTCACTTAGAAAACTGGACTAGTGCAAATGACTGTTAATGGTCATTTTTCAGTACCTTTACCCACCTAGACAAGATGTAGTCATGCTGAGAGTTTCAAATTAGACCTGGACTTAATGTTTTCTTTTTAATATACATAGAAGAAAGTTACAAGCACAGCAGTTTGTAATGAAGTTTCCAAGAAAAACCAGCAAATAATGTTGAAAAGGGATGTTGCAAAATAGCCTCTTACAGTTGTTCAAAACTTGGCTAAAGAGTAAAGGCAAATTATGGCAGCTAACAGAAAATGGTCGTCAAGAACCAGGTCACTCCTGTGGCACTTGTTGACCTGCATTTTAGTAGGTGTGCAAAAAGCCAGGAAAAGGCTGCACCCATCACAGACAGAGTGAAGAGAAAATCATGCAATTCAAAAAGAGCGTGATAAAGAGTGATCTAGCTGGTAAGAAGTCAAAGGAATTATAAACTGCTGTGGCACAAGGTACCATATGAGAGACAAAGAGAGAAGAAAGGCCAGCAATAAAGACAAATACATATCCTTAATACTATGTTGTCTGTGTTATAATGTTTTTATAAAGCGCTCATACAGCCCTGAGGCTTTCTTGGAGTTAGGAAGAGCTTCGACAAAAAAGTCAGTAAAGTTCCAAGAAAGGTAGATGTAGGCAAAATATGGGACTATAAGGAGAATGGTTGTTTGGGAATGCCTAGATTTTGGGGTCAGTCGCAGTTCGATTGCAAGAGGAAGAAAGATCGATCACCCAAATATTTTCTCTCATGTAGGAAAATAGCCTGTTAAGGGGGCTTCAAAGGCAAGTGGATACTGACTAGCATTTGGTGATTTTAGGCCTGATTTAATTCTTGGTGGAGAGGTAACTCCAACGCAACAGCGACCGAGTTCCCTCTTTGCCAAAAATATGGTCCACCCGCCTGATTTAAATGTGGGTGGACCATAGTTTGACAGTGGTGGAGCACACTGTGTCTCCACCATGGTCTAACTCCTTACGACAGAATAAGGGCTGTCTGATATTTGGCTATAAGTTTGCCCACCTAATTACATAGGCAGGCACCGCCATTTTTCAATGCCCGTCATCGCCAACCAGGCAGTATGAAGCACTAAAAAGTGCTCAATGCCACCCTCGCCATGTGTGGAAGCTCCCGTGGGGAGGGGTGGGGGGCACCTATTTTTTTACTTTAAAAAAGAAAATCTTGCTTTGAGAATTTCTAGTTAAAAAAAGAAAAACAATTTTGTAGGTTTGTGATCTTGACGGAGCCATATGGAAAAATTACAATCCATTGACAGGAACTTCCATGACTGTGGTTCCTGCCAATGCCATAGAAATGCTATAGAAATGTCCACTGGGCTGGGCGACATTTCTAAATTTGGCTGTTTTCACCTTCGCCAGGACGACAGATTACATTCCTTCGTTGCCCTTGCAGAGGAAGGGCTGACAACCAAACTTTAAATGAATCCCTTAATTTCCATTCATCTAATGCATCCAGAAACTCTACTTATATGCATCCTGCTCAATTTCCTATGCATATTGAGATTATTATTGGTAGTTTCAGTGATCTGATAATTGGTGATAAATGTTGAGCTCCCCAAATGGGGATATGGGCTTCACTTCTTGTTTACAGGTGAGAAATATAGCCATTTTCCAGGTATTCAGTGAATGTGTGTTATTTTATGGAAATAAAAATGTATGGCATTTGTGGGTTCTATTGTCAATATAACCTCTTAGTTGATCATTGTTGAATGCATGTGTGTAGAGACTACAGTGCCATTTTTTCTCACTGAATCTTTATGAACAAGTCCTATATAAAGCCTAAACACGGATGTCAAACCTCAAGGACAAACACTGGAAAAACCAATAGGTGTGACTTTTACGTGTCAATGCATGTAAACTCAGACATTCCCAAATGCTATGTACATGCATGCATATTTCATGCGCAAATGATTATTATTTTTGTTATATTAGAGCCAGCCAAACGGAGTACGCCAAAGTTCTCAAAAAGTAGCAAAAAGAGATTGTTTTCTTATATAATGCATGTAGAATAAAAAATAATTGATAGCCAATAGCATGAGGTGAGAGAGGAATAATCCTTTAGTCAGACGAAAAGGGCACTCTATAACTGTTTTAAGGAATTGGTAATAATAGGGCTGCCAGGCACCTGTGAGGTAAAGTCAGATCTATAGTAGTTGTTAAAATTGGACATCAGCCAACGCGTTTCATTTCAAATGGAACTTTGTCAGGGTTCAGTTATCTTTATCTCGGTCCGATTGATCTGTGTACGTGGGTCAATATTTCCCAAAGCCCTACCAAGGTAGATCAAATCCGAATCCGGTTAGAAAGTCCAGACGAGGGATTAGATTTGTGGGCATCAACATTGACCAGAATTATTGGCCGCAACACTGGCCTTCGGATATATGAGATGCTGAATGAGATTATCCATTACGATTCAGCGGTTTTGTGGATGTGGAGGACTTGGGCTAACATTTTGGGCCATCCTACTTGGACAATTGTGGGACACTGGAACTGATAAGTTCAACAGTCCTTTTTCTTGCGGATTTTATCTACCTTGGTTGGGCTTTGGGAAATATTGACCTACATACACAGATCAATCGGACCGAGATTAAGATAACTGTGCCCTGACGAAGTTCCATTTGGAACGAAATGCTTTGGCTGATGTCCAATTTTAACTACTACTACATTAAAGGATATTTTTGGGATATACTTGGAGCTCACTGACTTTGTTCTGGTGCACCTTCCTTCTCTTTACCAATTTACTTATCTGATTTCCAGTGGAGTGGAAGTGCGGCAAAGTCTGGAAGCTGTTGCACAGACTTTCTAATTGTTTTTCCCAATCTAGGAACTGAGGTGCTGAACCGTGGTTAGCCGCATTTTGTCTTTTTCTTCAAAGTCAGATCTATAAACTGCAGCTACAGCTATGCATGTGGCATAAACATTTTGCAAAGACTTAATTCAGAATTTAAAAAAGTGAGTTGTATGCTTTTCATGTTCTTAGTGCCAAATCTAATTCCACTGAAAAAAGGGGGGAAAATAGGAGAATGGAGGAGCAATAATACTAGTATATAATAATATGGCTCGCCTATTCACCTTAAAGGGGCAGCAGTGTTCTCTGTGTTTTCCTTCATTAAAATGTGCCCTGTAAGAGATGCTTTTCAACTCGACTTTTTGCACTAAATAGGCAAGGACAACGTTTTTATTTTTGCAGAGTTTTATATAGCGCAAACTTGACCCGAATCCAATCAGGTATCAGAGCACTTTACATAGCACCAGTTACGTTACACGAGAACACACATTCATTTTTTATTTAGGCACGGGGAGATTAAGTGATTTGCCCAGAACCACAGGATGTTTAGTGTCGTTACCAAGACTCGAACCCAGTTCCCCCAGGTCCGAGGTCAAGCACCCTAACCGTTAGGCCAATTCCTCTGTGCCAGATGCTCCCTCACAATTTATAAAGTTTTTTTGTGAACTTAAAAAAAAATTGTAACCTCTGGTAGAACGATTTACAAAATCAAGTAGTTAAAAATATTTCTGATAAACAGAGGTTTGAGGGAGAAAAAATGTTTTTAGCGGGCGATTACTCTTGTGAATTATTGTTTGAAGCTTCTCTTGCAAAAATGTACTTTTGCATAAACTTGTCCTTAAAACTTGGATGACATTGGGAAACTCATCAAACGTTGACAACTTCACAAAGTGCTGAATGTGGTAATTCTGCCTAGATTGGCTGGCAAACTTTGAAACTTTGTCTGCCCAGAGCAATACAATTTATTTAATTATTTACATTCAGGCACCGTATTTGAAAAAGGTGTTTGGTGTTCACTTCAACTATGCCTCATGCTGTTGACAGTTTTCAAGGTACTGTGGTTTAACAGCAGTGCTTTTTTTCATCCTAGAAAAAAACAACATCCTATTTAAAAACAATGGGGCATATTAGCAAGGGCAGTATCGCCCCTTTAGCGGCACTTTTTGCCGCTAAAGCGGTGATATTTTTATCGCCCTATCAGCAAGCTGTCGATAACAGCTGTTAGCGACACCTTTATGGCGAAAGCGACCGTTTTGGGTGCCGCTTTGTATGTCAGCGATATTTATCGCTAATGACATGCAAAGGATGCATTCCCAACTTGAAAGCGACTGAAAGCAGTCACAAACACACCTTCTGCCTATTACCAAGGCCCGTGAAGCGATAAAAAAACGCACGCTAACTGCGTTTATCGCTTAGATTTTACACCTGGTAGAAACCTGACTTACTCATTATAGTCAATGGGAGGTGGATTCTACGGTTAAGTCCTCACCTGCCTATTAGCAAGATTTCCATTAGCGATGGGAATTTTATCGCTGGATATCTCACGTTATTGTTTGGATTCGTCGCTATCGCTGGATTTAATATCGCCTTTAAGATAAACGTTGATGATAACGCGTTATCTCTGCGATAAAATCCAGCGATAGCCGGCGATAAAAAAAACTGCGCTAAGCGTGGTTTGCGATAATTATCGCAATTCCTTGCTAATATGCCCCAATATTTTGTATTTAAGCCTATGTGTTATGTGTTGTGTTATGTGTGAAGCTTATGTGTTTTGAAAAGAACATCTAACTGAATATTTATATATTGCCTCTATGTACATATAATTTGCATTGGATATTTAAACCTTCGTAGGTGAATGAAATTGTGCTCTTGTTTTACCGACCTACATTATTCCAATACACATGTCACACCTTTTATCCTGGTCGCCAGTCCAGCAAACCAAACTCTACTTAATTTAGAAACATTTGCAAAATCTTGCTATACAAGCTTCAATTTATGTTGATTCCCTGCCTCTCTTCCTCCCTAACTGAGGGCCTGATTCCGATCTCGCTAGGACAGCTCTCCGTACGACTCGGATCTGGAGGGCTCTCCAAGTGAAACGTGCTCTGGGAGTCTGAACGAGTGAGTACGATGCAGCTATATGCTTATGGACTCGGTTCGCTCGGACTCCCATTGAACTCTATGGGAGCCTGAGTACAGACGCGTACACAGGCTCTCATAGCAAAAAAGGGGTGAGTGGGGAAAAGCGTACACCCTGTGGCGGGCATCTCATGGTGCCCAACACACTGTGCATGCCTGGATTGGATGGACCCATGGGCACACCCCTGTGACAGATTCGGAGGACCCCGGGTGAAGGGGGCCTGCTACCAGAAGTATGATTCCTACAGCCGCTTTGTCTTGCTGAGACTGAGGCGATGTGGCTGTCCGAATCGTGCATCGAACTCACTCAGTTGGAATTCAGCTCCATTGTGCGGCCTGATATGGCTACGAATGAGTCGTACGGACAGGTTCGGGTCCCGGAAACGATTCGGTCAACGCGTATGCGATCTTTGCATCGTACTTGGTCGTTTGGACCTGTGTACGATTCAGTCGGAAACAAGGGCTTCGAATCGGATCTGGGAAAGCCAAATCAGATTCGGAGGCCTTCTGAACAACATCAGAATCGGGCCCTTAGTTTGTTATACTATAGATTTCTGGTTTTACTATTATAGTATCCCTTCTGATTCTTAGTATAGTCTGCTGTCGCATTCTCATTTAAGAAAATTCCATTCAAGTCACACATGTGTATGTTGTTGCTGGAATAAAAGTTTCAAATTTTTTATTCATGCATTTCTTACTACATGTACATATTCCACTTGGATCCTCTAGCCAGTATAAAGACGAACATTTCCATTTTAAGGCGAGCCGTTCCGTTTAAAGTTGTTTCAAGTCCCAGTTATTTGCAGCTTAAAATATTTGACTGGGTGCCAGTTTGCCTTCTTTCCAGCTGCGGTCGGTAGTAGGAGTACCTGCAGGGCGGTGACGTGGGGAGGGGGAGGGGCAGGGTGGGGGGTAGTAAACTATGGATTACGGAGGTTTACAGGTAAGTAAACATATAAATTAATAAAAACGAATTTCGTTGCGTGCACTGCATCCCCAAATGCGATGCAGTGCACACAACGAAATTCGTTTTTATTAATGTATATGTTTACTTACCTGTAAACCTCCGTAATCCATAGTTTACTACCCCCCACCCTGCCCCTCCCCCTCCCCACGTCACCGCCCTGCAGGTACTCCTACTACCGACCGCGGCTGCAGTAAACCCCTGATACTTTCTACTGCCACACTTTGGGTTGTAAAATTCCTGCTCCACCTCACAAAGAGAGTGTATAGGATTAGCACAGAATTGGAGATGGAAGCCAAACTTTAAAAGACTGTCTCGGATGAAAATCTGGAGCATGAATGCTGCATGCAACAAAATTGGAAACTTCACTGAACTCCATTACTGATTTGCTCTCCAATTAAAAAACAATTGCAAAAAAAGCCTGAGTGGCAATATGAACTACGGGCCATATTATCGAGGGACGGCAATAACATTATCGCCGCTTTAGCGGCAGGAAACTGCCGCTAAAGCTGCGATAATGGGCTTGATAATATGCCCTTGTGAATTCCCATAGAAGCCCAGGTTCTGGTGTGAACCGGGGCTTCTATGGGAATTCTCCAGGGCATATTATCAAGCCCATTATCGCCGCTTCAGCGGCAGTTTCCTGCCGCTAAGGCGGCAATAATGTTATCGCCGTTCCTTGATAATATGGCCCCTGATTTGTAAATAGAAGGAAATGTCAAACACAACTATTTGCTAAATGTATCCGTAATGGATCTGAATATGGGACTTAGACATTGAGACACGTGCTTACCGTTGTGATTCATGCATTACACTATACAGAGTAATGACTATAGAATAAACACACACACATCAAACATCTTAAAATGCCCATCTTTTTGCAGTCTTTCATCCAGACAACAAAAGGATTAAGTAGATGGCCAGGCATGATGACCCATGGACAGCTAGAGTCACAAGAACAGTACATTTGTACTTTTAGTTGAACCAGATTCTCCTTTTCTTCCATTTCATCTAAAAATACTTGGATATGTAAATCTTAACATGAGGTAAAACAACATGTTGGACCGGCGCTTTGTGCTCCCACTTATGGCCACCCAAATCCTTGGTATCTATTTTAATTATAGAAATACATATACAAGACACTTTTTCATATCTAATTATTAGTTTTATTAGAACCTGGATACATCATTTATCCAGAAACTAATTTGAACGTTCCAATTATTATTAATTGCATAAGTAATAAAATGCTGTGCAGCGTGGCTAAAAATAATAATAAAAAAGGATCATGATGCATCTAGTGCTAATGCACTTTTTAAAAAAGTGCACCGGCATTGGCTGTGTCATAGTGCTTTTTTAAATTAGTTTTAGCCACACTGAAAAGCATCTGAACTGCAGTACAGCATGTCTACAAAACATTTTGAAAGCCTGTCGCTCACATTGGCGTGATTTATTGACTTTACCAATGCTTATCTAATTGTAAAACCAGCAGTAACGGTATTCAAATTAGGCTAGATCATTTTGTAAAATTAAAAACACAGCTCCCTCGTGACCTTATGACATGCGTGGCTCCTTCAGCCAATCCCAGCTTTTTAGCAGATTCCTTCAGCCAATCCCAGCTTTTTAGCAGACAGCACTTAGCATGGTGTGATTTTCAGACCATGCTTACAGTTTAAAAATACAGTTTCTTGAATGCCACATTCTTGAAAGCAATCAAAAGTTAATCACTAACCTGTTGAAAGGGCAGATGTTAAAAACCGTTGCCCTGTGCACGCTGCTGCACACTGTTATCACCAGTGTGTAAGAGAGGTGCTGAACTACGAAGATGAAAAATGAAAGATGTTCTTTCAATCCCTGAATGAAAACTGCACATCCGGGGTGTCATGCTCTGTACACTTGTGCACCCAGCCTGTTTTCAAAGGTTCACATCAACTTTCAGGTGTTACTGATATGTTTGCTAAAAGGGTTTATGTTAGACTTGCCAACTTTTGGCGTGTTTCCCCTGTGTTTTTTGCTTTCTGACCTCCCGGTTCTGACTCTGTTTGTGCTGGCTTAGTGTTTCTACGCACATTTCTCACTGCTAATCAGTGGTAAAGTGCATGTGGTCCTGTGGTAAAATGTGTTATGGATTGGTGTTTCCATGATTGGCCTGCTTGATAAATGTGTCAGTCCCTAGTAAAGTGCACTGCGTGGGCCAGGGCCTGTGAATCAAATGCCATTGGTTGGCTGCAGCACGGGATTTTGACACCCACAAGAACAGCCCATAAAAGGTAAGTCAGACCCGCCATTGCGGAGTCTGCGCGCAGTTTGTAACTGCTATGTCGACTTGGCCAGTGCACACACTTGCCAGTCCCTCACCTTCCCTTTTCTTACATGTCAGCCACCCCTAAGGTAGGCCCAAGGTACCCCTGTGGGCTGGGTGCAGTGTATGTGAAAGGTAGGACATGCCCTGGTGTGTGTGGCATGTCCTGATGAATTACGGCCAATTTTGTTTTTCGCTATTGCAAGGCTACCTGTTCCCCATAGGACGGAATGGGGAGTCTCTTTATAACATCTTATAAACTTAACTGGCCCGGGAATTAGGTAGGAGAATAAAGTTTAGTATGCCTGAACTCAGAATCTAAAGATGCATCTTTTAGTGATGGTGATTTTTACATTCTGTGTTTGAAAATACCACTTCTAGAAAGAAGGTATTTTCTTGCTCAGTCATCCTGTGTGCCTCTGCTGGAATGTGGATTGCCTGTCTGGGTTTTGGATGACAGAAGGCTGGGGAGCAGGAGTGGCTCCAGATAGTCTAGGTGGGTCAGAAAATGGCTGAATAGTCCTGGGCTGCAATTGGGAAAGGGGGAGGAGATTTCCTTGCACCTCAAAGGGCCTGCTCTGCCTCTGACCATACCGTCTCCACCTCCTGCCAGGAAGTCTCACCAAATAAGGCAGAACTGGTTCTGGCTGGGCACAGGCACTACCTGTCTAAGAGATCAAAGGATTTTGTGATATAAATATTGGGGCCCAGACCCCTGACTTTTGGAACTCTTTTGGATCAAGAAGACTGCCAAGAAAAAGAGCTGGAGAAGCTGTGAGGAGGGACTACCACTTTGGTGTGTTGGCCTGCAGTGGCTGCTTCTGTCTTGGGCAGTGAAAGGACTGGACTGAACTTTCTGGAATCTACTTCACCTCGTACCGTGACCCTGGTCTCACTGATTTTTTATTTTTTTATTTTAACTTGTTCTTCCACAGAGCAACTCAGTATGTTACAATCAGAATTCCCACAATCATAAAACAAATATTCTCATTACATAAATCAAGGACAATGCAATGCAGTGTCATTTGTAGGAAGAGCATCTACCCGATGCCATATACTGTACACATGATCCTGGTCTTACTGATGACACCATCTGATGCCGCCACCGAGCTGCTGCTCACACCGCGATCTGAGGGCACTGCACACCGCGCTGCTGCACTTCGCACCGCAGCACTCAACGTCTGCCGACGCCAGCGTTCCTGACTTCAATAGAGGGCAGTTCGACCTACAACAGCGTGTGACTTCAAGGTCCCCGATGACTCCTGCACCGACTTCCAGAACCGACACCTGCGAACGCCGTGCTTTCAGGAAGCTCAACGAGAGGTCGCTGACGCCCTGCATTTCTAAAAGGTACTGTTTGCGGGTCTTCCCGACACCGTAGATGGACCGCGACCCCGCAGTCAGCCAGAACTGTTTGGATTTGTTTGCTTACGAAGTCGTGATAACCTCGGATGGAGCTATCAACATCAAGGAACTATTTTTCAAGCATATTTTGATAATTGAAGATTTTTTAAGTACTGTATTGTGTATTTTTATAGTTTTTGGTCTTGTCTTAAATATATCAAAATATTAGATATTTTTCTAAACTGGTGTGGTGTCCATTTGTAGTGCTTACACTGTATTACTGTTGGTTATTTGCAAATGCGTTACACACTGACTTTAAGATAAGCCTGACTGCTCGTGCCAAGCTACCAAGGGGTGAGCAGGGGTTACTTTAAGAGTGTAACTCCCTTATCCTAACTAGAGTGGTTGTTTCTGCCCGACTTTGGCGCAAGCCCTAGCCGACCAAATATCCCATTTCTAACAGTTTAACAATATGATCCAAACAATAGAGGTCATTAAACGCTAGTAGTAGCCAACATTACAGCAATTCAGTTTGATAATACTGTTGTTCTATCATCCAGATATAGTCAATCATCCAAATTAATTCACGAAACGGTGCAAAGACAGATTAATAAGTACATTTGACACACATTATAAAAGTGATTTGCTTCCCAGCAGCCTCGCTGGACGGAAGTTTTAACAAGTGCCCGAATACAAGCGCAAGGGCAGTGGGGAGAGCAGCAGGCAGGGAATGGGAGGGGGGAAGAAATAGTACCTCAATCACCTTGTGAGCATTGGATGGAAATGGATTAACTTGAATCGATCTATACTTGGTCCCTGCTCCACAGAAATGATCGAAAATGGTGTTTCTCCTGCAGTGGCCAATTAAGGAGGCTGCAAAGAAGAGTGACATAATGCCAACAAATAATAAGCAACGGGCGGGCTCCAAGCCCTTTTGTATACAATAATGTCTCGCAAGCAAGACAAATGAATCACGCATGCTCTCCCTGGCTTGACCTTAAAAACTTTGACTATTGATACTTTTTTATCAGGCAAGGCATCTGGTAAATATACATATTGAAACAACCTCAGAATTTATGGCATGCATGGGATGACTGGAAAGGATAAGGAAATGAGCACTGTGTGATTCATTTGCTCAGTCAAAATCCAGCAGTCGAGATATGAATTCTAGCTAAGTTTCATGCACGAGAATCAAAACTCCACCTGCTTCATGGTTCAAGGCACAGTGGAAGATTTACCTTGCATAGTCAGCAAAATTCAATGCAGCTAATCAGCAAACAGCAATTGTATCATCAGAAATAACAAAGCTGATTGGTAAAGAAGTTTAGAGTGTATTGTGATTTCTTTTTGTTATTTATAGATAGTGGCACACAAATGAATTTGAAGATGAGTCACAAAGTGATAAATGTTTCAGCGACTTCCCATGGTGAAAATGGTAGAGGAATGCTGACACGGTTAAGGGTTGAAAATAGAGGCATAGAAGTTGAGGCACTACTTTTTACTTCTCTCCAGCACTGGGGGTTGAGAAAATAATAAAAATAAAAAACACATTTCTCGAACAAAAAAGAAGTGTTGGGATTGTTTATATTTGAACTTATTCTTACTGTACGCGGTCCATACCAAGCTCAGTGAGATCTGGCTTGGTTCAGAGCCCCATAAAGGATGTGGTTATTGAAGTAGGAAGAACCCTTAGCTGAAGATCTTAGATATGAACAAGAGCTTCAATTTGACTTAGTCACTGTTGTCAAACTAAACAAAAAATGCAAATATTAATTATCCACTTAGTTTTCTAATTCAAACAAGAGTTTCTACATGCAAGTAAAGATTTATGAGCAGTTATTTTGGGGTGTTCAATTTCTTTCTTTATGGTGGGTTGGGTGGCAGAGCCATACGCTCATTAACTTATGCGCAGACATACATTTTGCAGATGTTTTGTCTGTTCATTAATTATACATTTTAAGATGTTAGCAGAGAGAAGGATAGCTGGCAAATTATGGCTTTGAAGATGAACTATTCCCAGATGTTCAAGTGAACTTTGCTGATAGAAGCAGGTTACGTCCACAGATTTTCAGAGCTCAAAGGCATACAGGCAACACTGGCTCAGTCGGTGGGGGATAAAAAAAGCCAAGAAACAAACACGTCATGAGTCCAGGGGTTCCAGCTTTCAGGAAAATAACTGAAAATCAGCTTTAATCAGTTTTTGCAAACATCTGTGGGAACAAAATAAAAGTATCAACGGAAACCTTCAAATGTGTGAAAAAATGGTGAACATAAAAGCTACTTTTTTCAGTGTAATTCCCAACAATAACAAAGTAAAGAAAGCACATTAATCTGCAGGTACTCGTGCACTATATTTATTTGTTGTGATTTGCTGCATTACAGCATTGAATGTTTGAAATGGAAAGTATTTCACAATGTTTAAGGATATATTTACTATATCGGGGACGCGCTGACCAACGCCTGGAGAACGCTGTCGCTGCAGGAGGGGACTACCAGTCCCAGATACCTCTGCTGTGTGAGGGCGGAGCTACTGCTGCACTGCTGTACGAGCGCTACTTAAGCGCCAGGGAGACACCGCTGCGCGGGACGCGCTGACCAACGCCTGGAGAACGCTGTCGCTGCAGGAGGGGACTACCAGTCCCAGATACCTCTGCTGTGTGAGGGCGGAGCTACTGCTGCACTGCTGTACGAGCGCTACTTAAGCGCCAGGGAGACACCGCTGCGCGGGACGCGCTGACCAACGCCTGGAGAACGCTGTCGCTGCAGGAGGGGACTACCAGTCCCAGATACCTCTGCTGTGTGAGGGCGGAGCTACTGCTGCACTGCTGTACGAGCGCTACTTAAGCGCCAGGGAGACACCGCTGCGCGGGACGCGCTGACCTACGCCTGGAGAACGCTGTCGCTGCAGGAGGGGACTACCAGTCCCAGATACCTCTGCTGTGTGAGGGCGGAGCTACTGCTGCACTGCTGTACGAGCGCTACTTAAGCGCCAGGGAGACACCGCTGCGCGGGACGCGCTGACCAACGCCTGGAGAACGCTGTCGCTGCAGGAGGGGACTACCAGTCCCAGATACCTCTGCTGTGTGAGGGCGGAGCTACTGCTGCACTGCTGTACGAGCGCTACTTAAGCGCCAGGGAGACACCGCTGCGCGGGACGCGCTGACCAACGCCTGGAGAACGCTGTCGCTGCAGGAGGGGACTACCAGTCCCAGATACCTCTGCTGTGTGAGGGCGGAGCTACTGCTGCACTGCTGTACGAGCGCTACTTAAGCGCCAGGGAGACACCGCTGCCCGGGACGCGCGCGGGCGGCGCCCGGGCGAAGCCCGGGCCAAGGGCGGACCCGTCCTTGCCCGTCATCGCCCGGAGGAGACTGGACTGGGCCACCCCTCTGTCATTCCTGGTAAGTCCTGGGATCTAAATAAGGTGAGCGAAAGACACTAACTTAGTACTCTATACCTGTGTAGCTGTTTATCTAGCTTCAACAGCCCAAACAATGGGGAAACGAATTACTCCACCTGTTATGAAATCTGCCACTACAAGCATCGAGAATATGCTGGAAAGAGCTGTCAGTATTGTAAGCAACGAGATTGAACTTACAGAGAGACGCTTATCCCTTGGTTTAGGACAATCCTTGCTATCCTCTGCGCTGATCACTGATACCACTGATACTACTGCGCACAATGCTAATGCTAACGCTAATGCCCCTGCTGTGGTTAGCGAAGAGGCAAGCGATACCATCATATCAGACTCGCCGGAACCAAATCTTGTAACACCCAACGTTCCGACTTCAGGGGCAAAACGCAAGAGGAAAATTGGGAAGCCTATTTGTGCGAAAAGAAAACAACCAACTCGCCCATGCTCCACTCGCACAACCCTAAATTCATGGATTCGTTCCTCCGTGAACCAAACATCCGTAGAGGCCCTAGTGCATGCTCCTTTGCTCACGCATGCCCCGTTGACTAAAATATGCTTACACTCAACTGGAACTCAGACTGAGACTGATTTTTTGTTCCCAATTGTCACGGACAGTGAAAACCACCTTAGAGCTATTGATATGAATAACTTGCTTGGGTTGATAACTGATTGCATCAAACCTCTATTCAATAACTTTTTATCTACTGTGAAAGATTGTATTTCTGATGCTCAGTCCATCTCAAACCCTCGGCCGATAGTTCAGATCTCTGATGCTGTTCCCCCTGTTGCCCCTAACCCACCTACTCTGACAAATGTTACAGAGCTGGCTCAAAATGAAGCTACCATCAATTGCCAAAATATTGTTGCCCCTCCTATTTCAAATATGAAAACTAGTGATTGTATGACATGTAACAAAATCCGCTCATGTCTAGACAAGAAGGGAATTACGGAGGTAAAAAATTCTGTTAACCAACCAAATAATTCGCAAATTCCCCCTAAGGTGCATATCCCCTCATATACCAGTGACGGTGTAGCTAACACTCAAGATAATACTGAGCATACTGCTGTCACGGATTCAATTCCCAAGACTTTTATTGAGGGAAATGATGTGCTACTTGACCTACCCCCACAGGCCTGCCCATATGTCGTGGTTCTAGCTGGTGTTCCCTTTCTAAGGAAGGACCAGAAAGAATCTTGGGAGCAACTACGATGCAAATGCGTTGATTGGCTTTCCAAGCACAAACGGTTTAGACCATCCTTGATCGAAAATATCATCATGGTACGACGTGTGGGCTGGCTTGGAACATCTCCCAAATCTATTAAAGGGGACTGTATAGTCATTAATTTCCGTAGACACTCAGTGGCGAAAGCCATTCTAACACCGCAGAGGGAAGTGGCTAACTACGGTACTAGTATATGGGCATTACCTTTAGGTTATTTCTACAAACCAACATTTGAAATTACCTCTCCTAACCCCCATAATACTATCCCAACCCATAATAGATTCACTTTGCTGTCAAGCTTGGATTGTCAAGACTGACTGTCACCCCCAGTAACAAGTGAAACATTGAGGGACGCACCAGCACTAGAACTGACTGATATATGCACTCAGGACAGTAGACAGGATGCACCGGCCACAACGAAAGCTGAATCGACACTTAAAATACTAAGCTGGAATGTGGCCGGTCTGGCATCTAAGTTAAATATATCAGATTGGAGGGAGTTAATAAGCGGCCATGATATTGTAATGTTCCAGGAGACCTGGGCAACCCAGGAACTGTCTATGGAGGGTTTTGAATGTTTCAACACTCTGTCCCCAATCCCCACTTCAGGTAGGCCCGTTGGTGGCCTTTCCACTTGGATAAACATCAAGGCAGGCGGCCGTACCAGGACTGTGCCCACATACAGCGATGTATTTCAAGCGTCCCTTTACACTCGGGGGGCTTCACTCTATATAATTAATTTTTATAATAACGATTTAAAAAATATTCCCAATGTGAACTTTTTAAAGTTGTTTGATTTTATTTCAAAACTGGAAAAAGAATATGGTGCCCTAAATAAAGATATATGCCTAGGTGGTGATTTTAATGTTAGACTCCCCAGAGCCATTAATCAAGATACTCGATCAAATATTACCGGCCCGCTATGTAAAAGAGGTGAGCAGCTAACGAACCATTTAAACTCGCAAATTTTTTTAGACATCATGGAAATTGCAGCCACTGATGGACACACTATCCCCACCTACAGAAGTCGGGGCTCTAATTCCGTTATTGATTATATTTTCGTGACTGCTCCCCTTACAAATTACGTGATAAAGGCGGAAGTAATTCCAACAATATATGGTGACCACAATCCCATTAGTACTACCCTAAGTTTTACATGCCGCCCAACGTACAAACGTACGCCGGGAGCTAGTGACCTAATGGTGTCAACTGATAACCTTCGACTTGTGTGGCGCGGTATTGATAACATTGAACTATTCCAAACCATGATCAAATTGCATCAGAATCTGATCAACGTTTGCCTGTCATACAGAGACAGTGATACAGAGGTTGTTGGTGCCTTTTCCGAACTCTGTTTTGGCATAAAAAAAATACTGTCCAAGCCAATTAAGAATATAAACCCAGACCCAAGGTGGTTTGACGCAGATTGTTCTGCGGCCAACAGAGCACTAAGAAAGGCACTTATAACTAAACCAAGAGATAGCCTTCTTGTGCCAATATTGAGAAACAATTACAAGAAGGCTATCACACGCAGGAAGGAGGCAATCACTAATGATCACTGGACTAAACTGTTGCGTGCAAATGAACTAAAAAATGGCAAGAACTTCTGGAAAGCAGTCAAAGATATCAAACTTGTGGGAAATATATCTACACCGATTAGCTGTAATATCTCTAGTGAGTCATGGGAGGCTCATTTCAGTAAAATTTATGCTGCCCCCATTATTCGGGATCCTAGGGAGTTTACATATAATGCAAATATTTCATTTGATCTATCCGATGTCGAAGAAGCCATTAGTCAAAGTCTGGGAGGTAAAGCCCCCGGCCCAGACGGCCTCCCGATCGATCTTATTAAGAGCCACCCTGAATTTTGGGCACCATTACTCACGAATGTTTTTAATAATCTAACTAACACATCCATCCCTGAAACCTGGTCCTGTAGCACCATTGTTCCAATCTTCAAGAAGGGCGATCGTTCTAACCCGAGTTGCTACAGGCCAATATCGTTGATCGACAACACCCTTAAAATTTTGGGAAGGGTGTTGTTCAACAAGATCAGTTCTTGGGCCGAGGATTCTAAAGTACTACATCCTTGTCAGCTGGGGTTTAGGAGTAAGGTCGGCACTGTGGAACAGTGCCTTAACCTTAACCTAATTATTGCCAAATATACCATAGCGAAAAAAGCCCCCATGTACCTGGCATTCATGGATCTTACGTCGGCCTTTGATTTTGTAAATAGATCACGATTGTGGCAAATTTTGTTGGATCTTGGGCTAGACGATTCTTTAGTTTCTTTTCTGGCCTATCTGCACAGAGACCTAAAAGCTAGGGTGCGCATTAGCATGAATGGTGAGATCTCTAAAGCTATTGAAGTAGGTAGAGGGGTCAGACAAGGTTGCGTACTGGCCCCCCTCCTATTTATTTTATATATTAATGATCTAACTAAATCTCTGCTGATCTCAAATGTAGACGTCCCATTGATTGGTGGGCATAAGATCCCTGCATTGTTATATGCTGACGATGCAGTTTTAATGGGGCGTAGTCCTAAAGCTTTACGCACCCTGGTCCATGATTTTGTAAAGTTTATGGCAAGTTTGGATCTGTGCACAAATTTAAAAAAATCTTTTTTAATGTCGTGTGGGTCTAAGAAATACTCCAACTTTACAATAGGAATAAACTCTAACCAGTTATTGAGCACATGTACCTTCCCGTATCTTGGTCTGCTCTTTGCATCAAACGGATTATGGAATGATCACATTGCATATTGTAAACGAAAATTTATCAACTCTATTAATACCATACTTAGGTTACCGAAGCCAAAGAATATAGAGGTTGTGCCTTCCATCATCAAAATGTATAGACTGCAATGCACACCAACAGTAACATATGGGGCGGAGTTTTGGGGGCACACAATTAGTACGCCTATACAACGTGAAGAGAATAGATTCTGCCGCAAGATTTTAGGCGCACCTTTTTTCTCCCCAATGTTTGCTACTCATAGAGAACTTCATTTACCATACGTTGAGGACTTTATTAAGGCTCGCCCTGTCTTGTTCTGGCTAAGAATCTGGAGAAACCCAGCTGCACATTTGACAAGGGAAATAATCAGTGACTGCCTAAAATGAGACAAAGGGATGGATATACCATGGTTAGCAGGGGTCCGGAAAAGTTTAAATAGCCTGAATATGGAACATCTCTTTTTAAACCCATTGCAGCATGATTCTGTTAACATCAAAAAATTGGAAAAGACATTGTATAATCTTTTTAATGAAGTACGAGCATCAACTGAGTGCCGCAAAACCTCAGTTGCCAGATATATGCAAATAGAAATGTCCCCTGCGATGCCGAGATATCTTGTTAACCCCATTAATTGCTGGGAAAGAGGTCTATTTTTCAGGCTAAGGACGGACACCATGAAATATCTGTTGTCATTCCCCATCGGGTTCACACATAATTTTAATTCAGTATTGTGCCCCTGTGATAACATTCAAAAGCAATCAATGTTACATTTCTTGTTCTTCTGCAGTTACTACTCAGCCCCCACTAAAAAACTCTTGATCCCATATTTCAAATTTCGCCACATTACGGACTACAAGGTGGCTTACGAGAAGGTGTTAGCTATTGCCGATGATGAATTATGTTTTAGAGTTGGATTATTTTTAAAAACAGTGATGTGTATACGTAACTCTATGCACCCTGATTAACTGACCTTTTAATTGTGTAACAGTTTTTATGTTTTTAGTAACTTTTGTACATTATTTTATGCTGTACTTTTATGGATATGTTGTTTTTATCCGAATAAAGTTCATATTGATTGATTGATTGATTGATTTACTAACGTTTTGTGAGGGAGCTCGAGTGGTACAACGTAATGCAAAACATTGCGGGCCAGAATGATCATATTTTCACACAGCACAAAGCATATATCTTAAAAAGGCCAGCGAGTACAGCATAATATTTTATTGTACCACACGAATGCTCTCACAAACGCCAGTATATATATTTATTTGGTCTTTGTTACAAGTTGCCTGAAACAATAACCCAGTCTATAGTACGTGCACACGTGGAACTCGCCCCACATTCTCTCACTGCAATGCTCAAGAACAGAGATTAGAGCCAGTGTGTGGTTTCCACAGCAAAGTCTTTTATTCATATCAACATTTAAAATTATTAAGCTCGTTAAAAGGACAGATATACACCAATAAAACATTCATTTCATAGATATACAAAAAAAACAAGATGGAAGATGAATACACAAGTCAAATATCACATTCCACATTCCAAGAACGTCCAGCACACATTGTCATGAGATACACGTTGCGCAGTGTGTCAACGGGCCCCACCTTGCAACAGCCCCCCCCAGGTTCCACCCAGGGCATCCATGCACCCTTCCTAAAGGGAATTTTTAAGAAAATCATTGGGACAACTTCACCACATCTCCATCTCCTCCAATCCCAGAGAAGAACCTTAAACTTAATACAGGGCACCGCATAGTGCATCAGCCCACCGGTGTACATGAACACAGGTGTAAACCCCAAAGTTCCAAAACCTGGCATCGTGGGGTAGGGCAGGAGAGTCCTGGGACCATCAGCAGGTCAGCCCCCCTCCCACCTGCCCGGTGCCCACACAAATCATACCCCGCTAAGGGGGCAGTCCAGTCCCAGAAATAGAGCTCTTGTGTATACCCCTTTATTATCTGCCAGGGACACCGCCAGCTCAGGGGTGGGTGGTTGACGTGCGCCAGTTGATCCCACAGCACAGCAGGCATGATGCAAAGGGGCAAAGAGGAAGCTCTCCGTAGCGGCCTGGCTTTAATAGTCCAGAGGCTTCATTGTGCCTTCTGATGATGTCACTTGGTGACCTTCAGTCGCCACTTCCTGTGCCAGACCAAGGCGCCCGCCCATGGAGTGACTAAGGCTACCCCTCCTCTAGTTGCCGAGGGCGCCTGCTCAGTGGCGTAATATTATTCCCCGCAGTGCGGGGGCTGACCTCCAGGGGGCCCCCTCTGGCATTTTCCAGAGGCGGCGGGCCTGTGCACCGAGAGATGCTGACTGGGTCCACAGTGTATGGGGGGCCTCTATGTACTTTGCAGGGGAGCCCCCTCATGCCACTGTCCCAGTCGGGATACCTCTCTTGCAACGACAAGTTTCCTATTGCATCCGGGTCTGGAACTTTCCTATCAGCAAACTCTTGGCCTGGTAATTCTGACCCAGGTGATTCCGGGCTCAGACTTTCCAGTGGAGCTGCAGAGACGGAGAGCAGCTGCTGTGCCCACCCACTGCTTGTCCTCATACAGCAGCATCAGTACAACAGTAAAAGGTTTTTTGGAGCAGCTGGTTCTAAACCCATTCTGCTCCTAGAAGGGTGGAAAACATGCAGAATTAGACCCAGTATTAATGAACACATGGTATTTTCCACTAGGGCATGGGCGGTATAACTTGTAATCCCTGGATAAAAGTACGCGATACCATCAGGAATTGAAGGTTCCTTCCCTCCTGTATCTCCACAACTATATCTGGAGAACTCAGAATGAGGCCCATAGGGTCTCAGTCCTCCTTGCACACATTTCTCCCATGCTCTAGTACGTATTTTTAGATCCTTATTATCTGGTATACTCAATCATTTTGCACTACATGGCATACTCACACTCTAGGACCGTGGTGGGGGGATCTTGAAGAATGAGTGACTTGTTGTGAGAGGCTTCCCTGCACCATCTCACTGGAAAGATGCAATCCAGCCATGCTACCTACAGACTAAAATGAAATGTGCACTGAAACATTTAGTCTATGCTACCAATCAGCATGTTTGAAAGAGTGGAATAAAAGGCCTGCCTTCTACAACACTGCAGCTTATTGTATATTCCATTGGGAATTAGAATGTGATTAGCATAGCTATGTATGCCACATCACAATGTCACCAGTGCTCCTTGTCCTAGTAATTAGTTACACCCTGACATGGCAACGCTCCCCAAACAGCCCCCTTTGACAAGCACTTTAGAATATGAATTGCTTTTAGTCCTCTTACTATGTTAGTGACACAGGATAAGATGGCCCTTTTCCTCCTATGAGGGGAACACCTCACAAGGACTTTCGAATGCTATTTGATTGCCTCCTCCACAAAAAAAAATGTTCACAGAGAAATCCTGAGAAGAACGGAAGAAAGATGAAATTGCTACCACAATTCCTATCGGAGGTCACATTTGACTCTGTGTGGGAGTCAGTTAAGAGCGGATGGAACATTCATAGCTAGGAGGAGGCTATTATGGCTCAAATTGTGGAAAATAGACCAGAACCAAAGAAAATTAATTCACCGCTTTCCACTTCTAGGTACTAAGAGGCAGGAAACTGCCGCTAAAAGCGGCGATAATGTGCTTGATAATATGCCGCAGAGAATTCCAATAGAAGCCTATGTTTTTGTGTCAACAGGGGCTTCTATTGGAATTCTCTGCGGCATATTATCAAGCCCATTTCCTGCCGCTAAAGCGGCGATAATTTTAACGCCGTCCTTGATAATATGCCGCCAAGTTGTTTGGCACACAGTTGAATGACATGGTCCACAAATCAGCAGAAGAAAGGAAGTGGCACCATCCTTTTATGGAACAGTTCTGTTTAGTGGAGTCCACAATGTAGATAACACAGCTTTTCTGCCTACAACCAAAGGCCGGCAGCATAAACAGCGTAAGGCCAGTGATGCACAGCTGTATGCCTACAGCCCGGAGGCCAGCAGCGATGCTTGTACCATTTTGAAGTTAAACAGGTAAAGAAAGCAAGAGAAATCAATAAAAAAACACAAAACAATAGACCCCTCCCCCTACACCCCACTCCTCCGTACCTGAATCATGTACCAGTGGCACGCAAGGCCACAGTATGCCCCAAGGGAGCCCCTTGTATGTGTCCAATACTCAGAGGAAGGTCTATGCAACTTCAGCACCTTTTGGGTGGAGCAAGCGCAATACCTGCAAATATTTGGGGCAGGTCACTTCCCTAAATTCTACTGAGAGGATTCGGATAAAGGGGGGTCCATAAATCAGGGCAGGCGGCTGCTCTGCTCTCGACAGTGATGGACATACGCTTCATTGCTAAAGAAAAACATAGTTTATGTAACCATGAAATGTGGTCCGGGATGCTCTCAGACCCCCAGTGCACAAGGATCACTTGGCATGCAGCATTTAACGGTAGGGCCATTTGACGGCCTCAGAGAGATCGCAGCGGGAAAGTCAGGAGGTTAGGCAAACCAAGTAGAGTGTATGCAGGAAAGCACGTTATAGCAGTGTTGAACAATTAGTAAATGTCACCAAAGACCTGCTCCCAGAATCTGGTCAGTTTGGGGCAGTGCCACAGGAGATGAAGTAGAGAGCCCATCTGCCCACAGCCCGCCAACATTTCTTCGAGCACCCCTTATTCCATCTGTGAATACGTGCAGGCGTGAGATACCAGTAGGAGGCAATTTTGTAGTCTGTCTCAATACCAGCCATGTTACGAGCAGTGTGATGTACTCTATAATAAAGGTCGTACTCTACAATAAAGGTCGTTCCATTCTTTTGTGGAGAGAGAGCGCCCCAATTCCTCCTTTCAGCGTAACTGGCCATTGGATTTATAAGCGTAGCCGCTGTCAGAGAGTAGAGCATAGAGTTCAGAGATAAGGTGCTGATCACCCTCCTTACGGACCAGCCATTTCTCGAAATTGGTGAGGGGGCGGGATGCCCCCAACTTGTAACCCAGAGAAGTCACCCAATGCCGCAGCTGCAGGTAATAAAACATGTCAGAAGCAAGGAGAGAAAGAATAGTTCTGTTTACCTAGATCGAAGGAGACAACCCCCGAAGGATCAAAGAGGGAGCCCATGTATTTGCACCCCCGTACACGCCAGTGGCTGAACACTTCTGAGCCGCACCTATGAGGGAAGTCTGGGTTATCAACAATCGGCGACATTGGGGAGGGGATCATCATCAGGCCCAGTCTGAGGGCTACACATTCCCATACTTTCATAGTCTTGGCAGTCACCAGCGATGTGTACAGGCCCCAGGCCCTATGCTTTCGAGGCAACTATGCCTCCCACAAGATATTCACGCCGGCGACCATCTGGTCTATGAAGGACCAGTGCTTTTCGGAGAGAAGCTTATTCCACTCTACAATGTGGTGGAGTTGTGTGGCTTGGAAGTAACGGGTGATCAGAGGGAGCCCAAAGCCTCCCTTCCCCCCTTGGTCCGGGACAGTTGTTTTCACAGCTCCAGATGAACTTGTTGATGCAAGCTGCAGAGAACGCAGCACCGGGGATGACGGAGTCAACTGTAAGGTCTGAAAGACATAAAGAATGTGTGGGAGAACTGCCATTTTGACTGCAGCTATGCAGCCTGACCAGGCCAGAAGTAGACGGCTCCACGAGGATAGCAACCTACTTGTCTGGTCAAGGATGATCCCGTAGCTCGCCGCCAGCGTCTTCGCCACAGTGGGAGCCAGCTGGATACCCAGATACGGTATGACCTCCGTCGCCCAGACCAAAAGAAACCGGGTGCGGAGGGCGGACTCGTGTGGAGGAGTCCCTGACAGGTTCAGAATCTGGGACTTTTTGAGGTTGACATTGAACCCTGACACCTCTCCAAACAGCCGCAGTTCGTCAGGTAAGGATGGCAGAGAAGTCATTAGATCCGTTAACGAAAGAATAAAGTAATCCGCATACAGGCTGATGGTAATGGTTTCAGTGCCAATTTGAATGCCGTATATCTGTGGGTTGTCCCTGACTCTCTGGACCATCGGCTCCATGTAGAGCTCGAAGAGAAGTGGTGAGAGGGAACACCCTTGTCAGGTCCCACATGCTATAGGTAACATGCCGGATGGCGTCCCATTGACCTGGACGAAGGCTCGGGGGTGCTATAAATACAGAAGATCCATTTGCTAAATGTGTCCACAAACCCATAGTGGAGGAGTGTTTCAAGCAAGTATGGACAATGCACAGGATCAAATGACTTCTTCGTGTCAATGGGGAGGAAAATCGCTTCTTTTCGTGGCCTCCGGATTATATCAATTAGGTGCAAAGTCTCTTAATATTGACTCCACATTGCCTCATGGGAATAAAGCTAGCATTGGTCGGGGTTGACCAAACCCGGCATGACCGGATTCAGTCCGGAGGCCAGGATCCGGGCAAAGAGTTTGGCGTCTATGTTGAGTAGGGAAATGGGTCTTTATGACCCGCAATGTCTGGGATTTTTCAAGAGCTTAAGTATCACAGATATGGACACCTCCATCATCGAGTCAGCCAGTGTACCTGAATTGAGGAATGAGTTAAAGAGTCAAGTTAAAAGAGGTGCTAACTCCTGACAGAAGGTTTTATAAAATTGGGCTCAGAACCCATCCGGCGACTGTGCTTCGGCGGGTTTAAGGTGTGCTATTGCTGCGATCACCTCCTCGACATGCATCGGTTGCTCTAGCTAGGATGCGAGCGCCATCGGCAATTGAGTCAGGGGAACCTCCTTTAGATAAGTCCCCTGTGGGGTGTCGAGTCGAAATACAGGAAACTATAGAAATCTTTGACAGTTGCGGCAATTTCATCAACCGTGTGAACCTTCACCCCATGTGCCATACGAATTGAGCTCATTGAGCCAGACAGGGTCTAGTTACGGAGCCTATGAGCCAGCATGCATCGTCAGCGGTCACTGCTCAGTTAGAATTTGTGCCTAAGCCTGAGGAGGTCGTACTCTGCCCTATCCAGGTCCAGACGCTTCAAAAGAAGTTTCTTTTGCTTCCGTATGGGGGCGCCCATACGGTAATGGACCAACTCCTACTCGAAGCCTGCCTGCTCTAGGTACTGGTCCTTCTCCCAGCATGTAGTATTGGCGCATTCCCAAACATGTGGGGTATGTCCCCCAGGCATCAGATGTAGGGTCCTCAGAAGAGGTTTCTCGGTTGAGGTAAAATGTGAGGTGAGGCGTTTTTTTTTGTAGATTTCAATGAAAGCTTTATTGATGCTTTGACATTTTACGAAGATAGAAGAACTTCATTTCCCATAATCCTTTATGGAAAAACATATCATTTAAACTCATAGTGTTGATACACAATCCCAATGCATTTCGGCAATGATGCCTTCGTCAGGGGATATTCTGAAAGTAATAATGTTGGTGGTTACTGTTATGTATATAATGCACGAGGGCTTATTTTTCCCAAACATTGTGAAGATATAAAGAGTGAGGAGGAAGGACACATGAATGTGAGAAAGACGAAGTGTAACAAGTAAAGACGTGGTGCAAACCACTAAATAAATAATGCGTGATGTTAGAATGACTGAATTTAAAGGCAAATGGTTACGAGTTAAAAAAACGAAACGAAAAAGGAACATAGCGTGAGCTTGAGCTGTGACTTTGAATTACGGGACGACAAATGGTGCAAACCGCTAAGTAAACAGTATGTGATGTTAGAATGGCTGAATTTAAAGACAAATGGTTACGAGTTTAAAACGAAAAAGTGAGGAAGCACAGCCTGAATTTAAGTTGTGATGTTGAATTACGGAACGACGTTCCATGTGTAGTCAAGCGTTTAATCACGAAGGAGCATCATGTATTCGTAGAATCCGTAGAAGAAGTTATTAATATCCTAAGACACCGTACGAGTGCAATATTTGGTATCAGCGCTTACCGAGTGTTGGTAGAGTAGAGTAGGTTCGCCGTCAATGACTTCCGTGTGTAGGTTGTAATCTCGCGATGTCTCGAGTGGTGAAGTTATACCTGATTCTCAACCGCCGAGATGGTGATAAATTCGCTCCTTACTACAAGTCGACGATAAAGGAGTCCCCTCTAAGTCATTGGTGCGGAGATAGTACACAAGCACTTTGGGCATGGGCTAGCCGAGGAAGGAATGTGAGAAATTGGTCAATGCGGGCATAAGATTTATGTGCCACCAAGTAGAAAGTATAGTCCCTCGAAGACGGGTGTAGGTGGAGCCAGATATCACATAGTCCTCCATCCGCCAGCCATCGGAGGCCATCAGAGTTGAAGGCTCCTGTTGTGAGGAGCGTTGGATGGAGTGGTCTAAAATGGGATCCATAACCAAATGTACCCCCCCCCCATCAGCACTGCCACATTCGGGGTAGCGAGGGCCGCCACCAGGGCATTAAAAATATATGGATCCTGTCGCTCTTCGGGCGTAGATGTTGGCCAGGGTGAAGTGAACGGACACCCTTGCGGACACCCTGTCTCCCACTTTCTCTAGATCCCGATACACCACCTTCAGGGCCACAGAGAGCGGGGTCTTAATAGCCTGTAAGTTCTCCTGGAGTGACGAGAAGAGCGACGCTATGAAGGATTTCATGGCAGGACCATCGGTATCCTCAGCCTCCAATTGGAGGTCCGCTTCGGGCATGGGGGACTTAGATGGGACCCAGCAGCAGCATTTTCGGTGAGCATGTCCCTCAGTGACCGGACCTTCATAGATCACACAGCAGAGGTGATGAGGGGCCCCTTGCCAGCATTCCAGACCCAGAAACGCCAGGGGGCATGCAGATCCCAGACACTAAGGCCCCAGGCCAGCGCAGAGATGATCAGGCTTGTTTTTGCATTTGTCACCCCGAGTGGGACGGGTATGCTCAGACGTGAGTCCCGTGCTCTCCATGCCACTGGAATCAAGCTATCCTGGCTGAAGAGGGGTGAAACCCCGAAACCGGTCCTAGGATGCTTGGTTCCAGTCCAGGGAGGACCTGGCTTGTCAGTTCGGGCTGGACTGTTCCCATGAGGCACAGGGTCAAGACTGATTTGCATATGGCTGGGTTCAAACTGGAATGGCATGGTGAGCAAAAAAAACATGGATTTAGGCCCAGATCTCTGTACTGGGGTGAATGTATGACATTGTTCTGCATTCTGTCCATCAACTGTTGTTTTTGCATTTGTCACCCCGAGTGGGACGGGTATGCTCAGACGTGAGTGCCATGCTCTCCATGCCACTGGAATCAAGCTATCCTGGCTGAAGAGGGGTGAAACCCCGAAACCGGTCCTAGGATGCTTGGTTCCAGTCCAGGGAGTACCTGGCTTGGCTGTTCGGGCTGGACTGTTCAGATGAGGCACAGGGTCAAGACTGATTTGCATATGGCTGGGTTCAAACTGGAATGGCATGGTGAGCAAAAAAACGATGGATTTAGGCCCAGATCTCTGTACTGGGGTGAATGTATGACATTGTTCTGCATTCTGTCCATCAACTGTTGTTTTTGCATTTGTAGGGCACCCCACCTGGGTACCATCCAAGGGATATACTTCCAGGGAATCTTTGAGCCCAGAGGGAGAGAAGAATCGACTCAGGGTCCGTTCACTGCCCACGTCGGAAACACCAGGGGTGCTACCCCACTGTGTAGTAACCAGCTTTCCTGCAAGCGCCTCCTCTACAGGCCGATGCATCAGTCAAGTGTCCGTAGATCAGGCTCCCTCCTCAAGCCCTCATCGCAGTAGGAGCCTATCTGCAGGGGACCAGGGGGCACCTCCACAATTCAGGAGCCCCGACTCCACGGCACCTGGGCCCGCTCGAATCCAGGCACGCGACTAGGTCCTTTAAGACACCCCTCAGGGACCGAGATCAGGTGGGGGCTCACCCTGGCAGATGCCATCCCGTGACAAAGCCACCAAAGTCCAGGAGATGATCACATGTCTCCAGGCCTGTGCCTTCAGAGGGTTCTCTCGGCAGCAGGTGCCCCACGGGGCTGCCCCACCTGCTGCTGGACCAGCAAAAAGGTGGGGATGCAGCAGTCTCCCGGCAGCTCAGGTTATCTCTGCTCTGCCTGGTAATTTCAATCTGCTCTCTTGTGTTTGCTCCGGGCCGCTCACACTGAGGTGTTTAGATGTTACCAGGGGCCCGGGGGCTCAGTCTCCTCACCAGGCCCCCCTCTGGACCCCAACGAGGCTATGTCACATGCCGAGGCCTCCTGCTAATTTACCTCCGAGGGCCGGAGCAGTCGAAGCTCGGCCCCGCTCTAGGTCACACACTGGCCGCCTCATTTCCGCCAAACCCCGCTGGACAGGAGACCACTGGTCCGTGATCCCCGCTCTGTGCTGGAATGGTGGCTTGAGGTGGGTCACTCTGCCACAGTTTCCTCACCCTCTGTGAAGAACAGGATTGGGCAGCGCTGTGGACTACCTTGCCCTCCTCCCCTCCCGGCGCCAACCACCTCTCTTCCTCTTTCCTCTGCCACCGCTCCCAGAGCCAGTCTAGCCTCCTGGTGCCACCCCCTCAGCAGTCTCCGGCCACTGGCAATGCCCTGCTCCACACTTCAGTGTCTGTCTGGTCGGCGGCTGCCACTCCACACTCGCTGCAGTCAGCTGCCGGCCCTCCTCAATGGGCTCCACACAGCCACGCAGTCGGTAGGCCCGAGCCCAGGGACCCACCACAGGATGTTTCTATCCACATATGGACACTCGATGCGGGGGGGAGGATTTCCCCCTACCTTCTGGGACAGCTCCTCAATGCTAGCGATGAGGCAGGATGGTGCTGCCAGCAGCTTTTGCTCAGTGGAGTTGGAGAGATCAAATGTTGTGCCTCACCCAGCCGCTATCTTGGCCACGTCCCTGGTCCATCCTTTTACAACACCAATGGGTAGAAAATCTTTTCTACAGAAAAAACATCTCAAAATATTCAAAGATAAAGATGTCCCTTTTGTGGCAAAGCCAGAGGCGGGGGAGGGGGACAGGGGTGCGTTGGCCAAGAAATCCCAGGCACAGCAGGGTAGTAATCAGGAAAATCCCAAATCCTGAATATATGTGGAAGAGGAAGTGGGGGCATCATAGCCAATTATTATGCCCATGGAACATTGCCATAAAAGATGAATGGGTGCTACAAATTATAAATGATGACTATACCATAGACTTTTTATGCCTGCCTCCAGAACCTCAGTTGTTGAAACTCCAGTACCCAAAATGGAAGTGAAAAGGCAAGGCATTCTTACAGGGATTCATAGTCTGAGGGAGAACTATACCATTTGCCTCTTTGTTAAGAGAATGTGAATTTTATTCTATCATTTTTTTGGTGCCAAAACCAGAAGTAAAGTTCAGATTAGTGCTGGGCCTAAAGACATTGAATATCTTTGTCTGCTACATCGCATTCAAGATGATAACTTTACAGTCCATGACCTCTTTGTTGTGGAAGTTTTTTTTTTAAACACTTGATCTCCATGATGTATATTTCAATGTACTAATACATCTGGAGAGTCAGAAATATCGGTGGGAGTTATGAAGTGGGAGAAAACCATTATTAGTAAAAAAAAAAGCTCTACCATTTTGCCTGTCATGCTCACAGTGAGTAGTTACAAAGATATTAATGCCAGTAATAGGGTATAGGTATATAGATTTTCCTGTACTTAGACAATTGGTTTATTTCTGCTTCTTCTTTTTCAAAGGTTCTAGCCAATAAATAGCAGGTGAGAGTGACTCTAAAGGTTCTACGTTTTATCATCGACCACCAGATATCCAGTCTACAATTAACAGTGAAGAAGGTCTTCATAGGGGCACTCCTAAACATAGAATTAGGCCAAGCCTTTCTGCCGGATATAAGAATACAGAATCTACAGACTCGGCTATTAGACCTTCTTGCTCTTTCGTGGGCTTCGGCAAGAGCTTGTTTTGGAGTTCAAGGATTAATGTCCTCAAACACCATGATTGTGCCTCTGACAAGCCTCCACCTAAAACCTCTCATATACCACCTGCTGAGCCACTGGTCTCCATCGACATATAATTATTAGAGGTGCACACCTGTGTCAAACATGATAAGACACCAACTCAAGTGATGATTAGGGCCATTGAACTTGAAAAGGGGCATTTACTTTTAATATCCCAATACAGTTGTAGTAACAGATGCAAATGAATGGGGTTAGGGACTGACCTTGGAAGGGATGGAGCTGATCAGCAAGTGGTCAGAAGCGGAAGCAACTCATTTCTGGAATTGGAAGGAAATGAGAATAGTCTGGCATGTCCTACAAGTCTTCACTCAGCATCTTCAACACAACAGGGTTCTAATCAGAACCGACAATCAGGTGGCAAAGAGTTACTTAAACCAGCAAGGGCAAACAAAGAACAAGAAACTGGCAGAAAGCATTTGTACTTGGTCAGAGACACACATTATTTTCTCAAATTGATGCATATCTCTGACAGGGACAACATCAAGGCAGACCAGCTCATTCGCAACTCACCAATTTCAATATCCTATCATCTAAGTCAGTGGCATTCAGGATGATAGTCGCAATTTTCTGGAATATATAGCTGTATTTATTTGCATCTCCGAACAATGTTCTACTTCCTCAATCATGCACAGAAAAATAGTACCCAAATATAGGAGCAGTAGACGCACTGCAGAAGAAGATACTTTGGGGCATATCATCAAGGGCATTATTGCCGCTTTAGCGGCACTTTTTGCCGCTAAAGCGGCGATAATCTTAAAGCCCTATCAGCATGGAAACGTTAGCGCGTGTTTCCATGCATTTTCACCCTTTTGTTGAAGCTGTGCATCTCTAATGAGATGTAAAGTGGGCGTTCCTCCCCCAAATAACGGGAGAAATGTCGCTAACCGACATTTCTCCTATTATCAAACCTCCCGCTAACTGGCATGGCGATAAGAAAAGTAGCGCTAACCACGCTTATCGCTACTTTTCTTATGCCTGCTTTTAATCTGACTATTATATCCACCATTATATCCAATGGAAGGTGGATATAATGGTTAAGTCTGCCCTCCCCTATCACCAACGTTTCGCCGATCGTTGTACGATTATCGCTGGATTTCCAGCGATAATCGCACAATATATAGCTATCGCTGGTATTTCTATCACTTTTGAGATAAGCGTCGTTGATAGAGCGCTATCTCAGCGATAGAAACCAGTGATAGCCGGCGATAATTATCCTAGCGCTAAGTGCGCTTAGCGATAATTATCGCCGGTTGGTGGTGATATGCCCCTTAGTGCGTCCCCTCTGATTCACTTACTCGCAATGGTACTACAGAGGATTCAGGGAGAGGAGGTGAAGGGGATTCTGATTGCCCTGTTGTGGCCATTCAGTACATGGTTTCCCCTACCCAGACAAATAGTAGTAGGTCAATTCTTTCATCTTCCGCTGGACACTCCACCTCTTCAATTTCCAGAGCTGTCTTAGCGGCAGCTGTTGAATTTACATTTTACAGCATGGAGAATGAGAAGCTTGTCTTGCAAAACGTAGGAGGTCCTAGGAGGGATGTGCATGGCATTCAATCAGCAAGGAAGTTGTGGATTCACAAATCTTATTCGAAGGATTGGCTACATTTTGAGAACTTGTGTAAAATGACATGTTTCGAAGCTAAACCATGCAATCAGCTCCAGATCTTGGAATTTTTTAGAGATGGTTTCTTACTGAGATTAGCCCTATCTATCTATGTAGCTCAATTGGCTGAGATTAGAGCTATTTAGGAATTTGTTTCTCATATTTCTAGAGTAATTACTCTGGCTACAAGGCTTCTGAGATGCTTCAGATTATGAAAACTAGTGATTCCAGCTCCAGTAGCAAACGGGGAATTATCAGTAGTCTTTAAAGGCTTACAGGAGTCAGCTTTTGAGCCACTGGAAAAAGCAAATATTTCTTGGGTATCATCCAAAGTGACTGTCCTGGTTGCAATAACGTCGGCCAGAAGACTTGACGAACTGTGCTCACTAGTGATAAACTACCCATACTTTACAATCCTTCTGGATGGAATAGAACTCAGACTAGCCCCAAGTTTTATGCTATAGTTCCATTTCTCACAAGAAATATTTCTATTTGTTCCTTCTTATGATGCAACTAATTAAATCCTGGAAGAGGGGGACATTAAGGAGCATTACAGGTGTGCATGCAAAGTACAAAATCCATCAGGGATTCAAATGGTCTGTTTGTTTGATCTGAATCGAGGTATAAAGGTATCAGCAGCAATCCCAAAGGAGGTGAGTTAAGCATGCAATTACCCTGAATCAAAGTGCTCCCCGTCCAAGGCTAAGACCCTTAGTCCCGCCAAAGTTATTGTGGCACCTGCAGTACAAGTAGCTTATTAAAATGCAGGCTGCCTTTTGGGGTTCCGGTGGTCTTTTATACTGTCACTGACTTAGTGAAAGGACTTAAATCATTTCATATACTAAAGCGCTTGTCAAAGGGGGTTGTCAGGGCCGGCGGCGCTACCTCAGAGTGTAATGACTGGGACGTGAGGTACTTTGACTCAAGTAATGCTCTAAAGTTGAGTCATTAAGAGGTCAGCCAATAACGTTAATAGTTGTCAGTCAACAATGGTGCTATCCAGTGCCTTAAATGGGCCGGTACTCACCGGTACTGAGTACAGGCACTTCCGAACTTTTTTGCTGTCAGTACGGGCACTTCTCTTTAGCCAGAGAGACTACCTGTACCCTGATCAGAGGCACGGCAGGCTCAAGTTAGGCATCTCCGGCAGGGCAGGGCTCCCGAGGAGCTTGTAAGTCACTAAGCCCCTCAGTGGCCTTTTGCAGAGTCGCTGCTGAAGATTCCAGCAACGTCCATTTGAGCGTCCCCAGACTGCAGGGTGTTGAGAGGGCTTACATCATGCTGTGATTAACAGGACAGGTTCTAGACAGACCCTGCACTGTTGATCAGATGCGCAAAGACCATTCGGCTGAAAGTGATTTCGCCCCCCACCCCTCCCCCCTCTCCATTAAGTGAGTGAAATGGGCTGGGACTGCCAGACAGTCATCCAGTCCCATTTAGTGTATTGCACTGGCCCTACTAAAGCATGTGGCAGCGCAATACAAGACTCAACCTTCATCAAAGACGCTTTATGTTTAGCACAGGAGCTGCTTCCCTTTGTGTGACCTGCAAACACTAATTGCTGCATTTAGAAGATAACAGGGACTGACCAGGGTACTGGGACAATGGGTTTGAATTTAGCCCTGCCTATAGGGCAATGCACAGCAGGGAACGTTGGAACACTCCAGGAATTAGCTCCCATGACAACTGGTCATGCATTTGGTTGGGGGAAAGACGAGACGAACATAGAAGGACGAGGAAGGCAGGAATGTAAATTGAGGTGACAGGTAAAGTTAGGATTGCCACTTTTTCAGATAAAAATGCTAGATTTTCGCTGAGTTCTGAAATCATTAATGGACCTAAAAATGGAATTTTAACGCAAATTTGTGTACTTTCAAAAATCTGGTGCTTTTCTTCTTAACGTGTCTTTGGATCATATATATGTATGTAGGGACCAGTGACAAAATGTAAGAGACTTGTGGAGATAGTAAGCGAGAGGTGAAAGTAGGTGAGGCAGAACCAGCGAGAGAAGGATAGAGGCTGGGTAAACATGAGAGGCAAGTGGAGAGGACATTTGGATGTAAAGGCACAGAACCAGCAAGAGACATGAAGAACCTGGTCGTAGGGAAAAGGCCAGTGTCAGTGCTTTAAATGGACCAGCACTCACAGGTACATAAACGCATTTCATGTGATTTGATATGTGCTGCAACTGGTACAGAAGCCAATATGTACCATCATATTGTGCCCTTACCCCCGCCCCTAGCTCCGCCCACTTGCCACACCTCTAGCTTATTTAATGAGTACCTGCACTTATTTTTTTCCATTTAAAGCACTGGTGCTATCCTCTATTGAGCTGGCTCTGTGGAGCAAGCCAGTGGCGTAGCGTGAGGGAAGGGCAGATTCCCCGGACGCAACATTTTTTTGGGCATTCTTAGGGGCGCAACATTTAAAAAGAAAAGTGGAAGGATACTTGTCTGCCCGGCGCTGGCAACCCAGTCTACGCCGCTGGCGCAACAAGCATCCCTTCTTGCATTCTGATGCGCAACATGCCTTCTTTCTCACTAAAATGGAAGTGCAGACAAGGAAAGGCAATACGCAGCGAAAGAGGGAGGAGGAGAAAATCTGCTGTTGATTTTTGAAAAGTAAATATTCTTGCCTACTACGAGGCTCAAAGTTGCAGAAAAACACACACAATATAGATACTGGTTGTCTCCAGCCATACGGTAGAAAGCCACGTGCGAAGCTGTCTGCTTTCTGTGCTCTGTCTGCACACCAATATCGGCAGTGTCTTCATTTTGAGCTAAGATTACATGGTTTTACCTTTGTCAGGTTTGCCTAGCCCTGCAGTTTCCGAGTTTGCAGCGTGTTCTTTCTTCCTGCTGTCTATCAAGCTGCCTGCCCACTGCATTGCTGTTTTCATCATCGCCGACATGGTTCCACGAGACACAAAGCACAGATATGATAATGCCCTCCTCCCGAGAAGCGCACGCGCCATCATCCCTGCGCGAGCTGCCAGAGACGGGATGAAAGAAACAGAAGACAATGTGGCAAGGGCTTGTCTTCCCTCAGAAGGAGCTCGGTGGCAGCATTGGCAGCCATGGAAAGATAAATGTTTGAAAATATCACAATCTTCTTCCTGGCTGTCATATTCACCTCACAGAACCTGGAAAATAAAATGGTGTATTCTTCCCTGAGCACACCTCAAGTGAATTTCTTTTCGATACAATGAGACGAAAGTAGAAGGGCAGGCCACGACAACTTGGCGCTCGCGCCTCATTTGTCAGAGGGTAGGTGCCTGCCATTCTGGAATCAGGTCTCAGTGTTAGGTACATTTCCGTTTACTGGTTATTTACTTTGGGGCATATCAGCAAGGAACGGCGATGAATAACGCAAAGCGCGCTTAGCGCTTTGTTATTCATCGCCGTCTATCTCTGGAATTTATCGCCCTGGTAGCATGTTATCAACAACGCGTTGCTCCAGGGCGATAAAAATTCCAGAGATAGCGGGGGAAATCACCGTTTTGCAGGGAACAGCGCTGGTTTTCCTGCGATGTTCCCTGCAAAAGGGCGATAACCTTGCCGATACGACCCTGTGGTCGTAGCAGCATAATCCACCCCCTATGTTAGGGATGGATAAGTCAGTATTTTAGCAGACGTTAGTTTATGGAGAAAACAGCGGTTTTCTCCAAAAACTAACGTCTGCTAAAATGCTGGGGCAGCCTTGTAAATATCTCGATGTGCACATCAGCGATATTTGCAAGGCTGTACTGCCCAGTGACGCCCAGTTTGCATCTCATTAGAGATGCAAAGAGAGGCGTCGGGTAAAAAGGGTGCTAACATGCGATCATGCATGTTTGCACTCTCTTGTAAATAGGGCGATAGTTTTATCTCTGCTTTTTTGGCTTTTGAAGCCAAAAAAGAGGTGATAAATTGCTTATTAATATGCCCCTTTATTCGTTATCAGAGTTACCTGCCCTGACCTTACAGGGGGATAACACATATACTGCGGAACAGCGTGAAGGAAGTCTAGCATTACTACTACCTTTTTTCAGAGCATTTTTCTTGGATTGTTTTATGTTGAATGAAATCTTAAATCGGATAAGCAAACCAAAGTATTCCCATTCAAAATTATTTTTACTTGGCCGCAGTCCTTGCACTCGCCTGTCAGCACCTCCCAAGCAAAAGAAAACAGACTGACTGTGCTAAGTTGCCTTAACCATAAAATGTAATTAGGAGGCATACATTCGGTTGCGGACGGGTGCCTCTGCTACACTGTGTACTCTGATGTGTGCCAGCCTGGTGTGCCATGAACTGAATCTTCCTCGTAATATCACTCAGTCAGAAGGCAATACGCTTTCTCAAGCCAACACACACACACACAACATGCCCTTGCACACAAATACATGCACATATGCACACACTTGCTTGCACACGTCCAAAAATACCACACCTGCACCGACACACAGACACTTATATGCTTTTACACATACATACAAGTAGTTGCACAAGCACACATAGAGGCAAATATGAACACATGCGCATACACACCTCCATGTTCATATAAATACACATCAACAAATAAACAAATAAAAATGGGATTGCTATTTTTTCGAATACACTGCAATAAAAATCTGTGGGAACTATATAAGAATCTTGTATACAGCAGCGGTTCCTCTGCTAAGGCAGGGGAGCATCGCCCCACTGCTTCAACTGCAAGCAATAAAATAGGTTTCGTTATTATTAATATTTTTTTTTTGTATTAAGCTTGCAGTTGAAGCAAGGTTAGGTTAGGGCTGGGACAGGCTCACGTGACGTCGAGGGAGGAGGAGTGGTGGATGCGCATGACGGTTTGGCCGGCCGTCCAAACCGTCATGCGCAGTTTGCATGTTCTCCACAGGCTGTATTGTACAGCCTGGGTGGAGAACATACCCAGTCTCCCAGTCCCTCTCTGAGTGCCAAACCATGGTGCTCAGACCAATCAAGCATCATGAGTGGCTAGCGGATTCTAGGAGACTGCATGCTTCCTGCTGTGGAGAACAGTGCCGGCGCCAGGCATGGGCAGCGTGGGCAGCTGCCCAGGGCCCGGCGCCTGCTTGCAGCCATGGGGCCTCGCACCTCTAAAGTCTCCAGAGTTTGGAGGCCCAGGGGGCCCTCTAAGAGTTTATATTTTTTCTTTCTTTTAATCGATCTCCCTTGCTGCCCCTTTCTGTGGGCCTAATGGCTGCATCTGCATGTCGATGACAGCAATTAGACAGGTAATGCGCCCTGCCCCTGTATGAATGAAAAGCAGAAGCAAAACACAGAATGACGGCGCATCACAATGAAAACTACTCAGCTCACCTAGGTTGAAGGGAAAGGGAGCAGAGAGGTTAATTAAAGGGAGAAGCAACCAGAATAAAGTGAGGGGGGAGCAGATAGGTGTGAGTATGTTTTTAGGTGTATGTCAGTTTTTGTGTTATATTTCTGGATTCAATCACAGAAAGCACAGAGAGGATCCAAAATACCAGTCAGATGGAACACTATGGGTATCACAGAAATTTAGACTGTGTTTAAGCTACACCCTTAATTACATAGTCCACACCCCTTTTAGAGACCCACTCATTTTTTTCAGCCCTCTGGGCTGGCGGAAAGGGAGACTGGGGAAGAGGAGAGATAGATGTAATGGGCAGAATCAATGCAGACAAGCTGGTAGAGAGATGAGGTGAAGGGTATTGCCTGCAAAATACAAGGATGTAAGAGGGGTTGAATCCACACTGAAGGGTAAGAGGCATGGAGACTCGTGAACTTTAAAATGCAGAGGTCCTTAATAAAACATACAATCATTTATGGTGTGCCAGGCATGCCTCACCCTTCTCAGTGGTTTTGGGGTTTCACCCTCCCCAAGAAAACTTTTAAAAGTGGCAGAAGATAGTATTTGTGGCTCAGTTACATAAAAAGTGGTCAAGAAGCCACATTTGTGATCCATTCTATCCAGTCTGCACCACTTTCCTGTGCCTCATTCTCATATAAGAACTGCACTCCTGTCTTTTCCCTTATTCGTTCTGTAATCCCCACTTTCCCATGTGCTCCATTTTACACTTTCATTCAATATACTTTCCTGTCTGCAACATCCTCCCCCAGTAATCACCTCTCCTTATTGCGTACTGTTCTCTAATCTACTGTCTAAGCTCCTGGTACACCATTATAACTCCATGTGTACACTCCCTGCATTGTCTCCTACATTCCTATAGGACAAAACAGGAGCAAGCGCCATTTGCATGTGGGTCCTAATGTAAACATTACCGCTATTTTGGGTGAAAGATCTTTGTGCAACTATTTCTGCCATACTTGGGTCAAAATTACCCTGACCAAAGAGGATGCTAAAGGTTATCTCAATCTGGACTCAAAGTATATTGTCTACATTAGACAGGGGAACCATCCTGGAATTTGACATTTCAATTTACATCAGAATGCAGGTTTATTTAGGGGATTACACATATTTAAATTTAAATTGCAATGGTCAGCTGGTTCCAAGTTTCAGTTGGCTATCAATAAAACATATTTACATAGCTTAGTACTGGTAAATGTGTGATATTAAGTACTCTATAAAAAAGTTATTGTTCCATTTACGTTTTTTGCACTTGAAGTATTCCTACCCTTTGAAACATGTTCCTACTCATAGGTAGACATTGCCATTTTAAAATAGTTCAATCAAATTAATATATTACTGATTTACACCGAGGGCTCTCACTGTTTTGTACAAAATATAAGTTTATGTTCAAACTCGGAAACAGGAAATACTGCAGCACAGAAGGTACATGGGAGAATAGTGCCAACACACCACACTAATCCATTGTCCTAGCTTTTAAAATAAACTCAATGTAAAATCATGGTTGCTACTTAGAGAATACATCTTTATTCACACGTGCAGTAAATCTATGTTATTGTCCACTCAAAAATCCAACATGCTGTGAAAGTCTTCTCAGGAATGTGACACTGTATGATCATGGGTGATTTCAGGATCAAAGATTTTTCACACAGTGTGATTGTAGGCTATGAAAGCTCATACAATGTGTGACCACCTGCACAGCATGCCAAAGCTTTAGTGTGGAAACAAAAACCTGGCCAGTGGGGAGAAAAACGGATAGAAGAAACCTCGAGCAGTGGACAGTCCAACTTACAAACTGGTACTGAGATAGGTTACTAGGTACCATCTCTTCCCTTCTGGTACACTCAGTCCTCCAGCCTGTGTCTCTGCACATGAGGTTTCTGATAGCCCTATCAGAAGACAGGATTTGATCAGGGGCTGACCCTTCTACAGCCTCACTCTATCATGGCTTCTAATTTGGCTTGGGGCCACACAGCTACATATGCATCACCACCCAAGCATGTTCCTGTATTTCACAGGTGTGCGTTTCAGAGAGCATGCACTGCACCTCTTTGGCTTGTGAATATGTGAAGGGTGCAGAAGGATCATAGCACTGATGAAAGTAAACATGCAAACTGACTGTTAGTTTGGGTGTTTATACATTTTGCCTTTCAAAGCTGTTGAAAGTAGCTTCTTTTTATGTATGTTGATACTTTGCAGCTTTGCTCTCGCACACTCAGGCACCAGCTGCCACAGGTAAAAGGATTGGGGAGAGTGAGACGGTGGAAGGGTAGAGGTGGATGTAAAGGAGAACAAGCAAAACAAGATAAGACTCGGGTGAAAAGTGGTGAAGATCAGCACATGGAGAGGAGAGGTAAATGTTATAGGGTCAAACTAGCAAGAGAAGGGTAGAGGCAGGAGAGAGATAAAACATGATGAGTAGAACATGGAGGGAAGAGGTGGATCTAAAGAGTGCAGAACCAGCGAAACAAAGTTGAGGCTGGAGGGAAAGGTAATCGGTGCAAGGTAGTGCATGTATGGGTGTAGCAGATATAAAAGAAGCATAATCATCAGGAGAACTTAAGTGGTGGGTAGAGGGAAGGGTGCGAGGTGGATGTAAGAGGGCAGGATCACCAAGAGCAGGTAAGAAGCTAGGTAGGGACGCAGGGGAGAAGTAGCTGTTACAGGGGCAGAGCAAGTGAGAAAAGATTAGAGGCTGGGAAGAGATGAGAGATAAAGTGTGCAATAGGGAGGAGAGAGGGGGATGAAAGAAGAGCAGAATCAGCTAGATAAATCAGAGTTGGGGAAGGATGAGGTAAAGTGTGGAGCATGGAAGAGGGGAAAGGATGGAAGAGATTCAGAAACAGCGAGACAAGGGCGGGAGGTGAAAGGAGAGAGGTGGATCTAAAAGGGACTGATGAGCAAAAAAAGGTACAAGGCTGGAGTGAGAGATGAGAGGTGAAGGGTAGCTCGAGGATGGGAGCTAGTCAGAGAGGCAAAACCAGTAGAGAACATAAGTAAACGGGGAGAGAGAGGGAGTAGTGAGAGGTGCATTTAAGAGGGGCGGAATCAATGGGTACTCTAAGAGTCAGGCAGAGAGATGAAGTGAGTGTAAAGCATCGGGGAGAGAGAATACTTTATTGTTTAAAGTTTGCATAAAACTATAATCAATAATTACGTTAGATAAAATAATTCACTAAATACTGATTAAAAAGCACAATTAAAAATCGACGCATTAAAAAATAAAATAAACACAAAGTTAAGTTTTTGTCTCCAAGAGCTTAAGTGCCTGCCTCATGAACTTTACAAGGTTACCCACCACTTTAAAAGAACCACCTTTAAAGCACAATAATACAACCTTAGGTATTGGTCTTATGCCCTCAGCATTAACCATTGGCTTGGAATCATTTTTCCGCATTTCTAGTAGGGCTGTGTATAGGCACATTAGATGTTCAATGGACTCTTCGGTTAACTTGCATTTCCTTCATGACCTGTCATGGCAGCCTTTTAGTTTCTATGAACCATCAAAAGCCTTAAAAGAGAGATAAAAGAAAACCTGAATGTCAGAAATGCGGTCTTGTACTGAGGTCACAAATTAAAATCAAAGTAAGGTTGCATTAAGCTAGAAAAAGGTGTCTATAACATAGCTGCTATGCTTATATCTGGAGGCTGCATCAATGTCCCTACTCAAGGTTAGGGTTTTCTCTCCCTTTTTTACCACTAATTTGTGTGCTGATCTAGACATGGATTCCAGTGTCGCGATCGAGGAGAGCTTATATTCTTCTAGTAGCTCTTCTGTGGATATAAGAGACAGATCTAGTAGGAAACAGGACAATCCTGGGGGCATAGGAGAGATGGATGTAAGAGGGACTGAATACAGAAGGTAAGGTTAGAGTCTGAGGGAAAGATGAGAAATAGAGTAGAGCATTGAGGGGGAGGTGGATTAAAGAGGGCCAGAATCAACAAGGAAATATAAGATGCTCCGGCAGGATGGGAGGGGATAGATAGATGTTAATGAAGCAGAGCAAGGAAAGAAGTTATGAGGCTGGGGGAGAGATGAGCATTCAAGGGGAGCGAATAGATAAGATGTGTGGATATAACCAAAACAGAACCAGCAAGGCAACATTAGCAGAGTGGAGAGAAAAGTAATGGTGAGAGGAGGATAGAAGAAAGCAGAACTACCCAAAGATGGTAAGAGGGTGGGCGGAGGGATACAGGAGTGGAGAGGTGGAAGTTAGATGGCCAGAACCAGCAAGAGAAACTTGAAGAAAAAAAGTAAACATCTGAAGGGGAGGTAAAAATGCTCTAAAACTCTTCAGCTGGCTCAAATCTTACAAGCATCTTCGGGCATACGTTGTTGCACCTTTCTCGCACATCCTAGAAAGAAGAAGTCCACTTCCAAATTGGCGGAGTCAGCAAAAAAAATTGTACTCATTTTCCAGCATGTTCTCTTTTTTTCAGAACATATTAGCCATGTTTCATTCTCTTGCCTTTCCTACATCCCTAAGCAACAGAAAATCATCTATTTTCTGCCCTCTCACTACCGTGAGGCTGTTGTACTGTCAATTATCTTTTCACTAGATCGTGCAAATACCCTCTTTCTTGGGGTTTTTGTGTTCAGTTCCCATCAAATCATTCAGAACCGCGCTAGGCTCCTCATCTGAGATGACTGCATCGCTATGCCATTTCCTTTTGCCTTTCTGCTGTCTTCTGGGTTTTTGGTCGAAACCCTCTATCTGCAAGGCACTAGCCATTTGTCGCTGTTCACTGTATAAAAAAGGTTCTCTCTTTCTACAGCACTCCTTACGTTCATTTCAGAACCCCATACTCTGTGCCAACCAAACGCCTGTGCCATCCTAAAATTTAGATGGCCCTGATTGGAGGCAGATCCTTTTCCTTTTTGCAGCACTGGAACTATCTCCCTCTTGAGCTATAGTGTAACTCCAGTCTTTTGGAAAAACTCTTAAAAGTGTCCTTTCTACACATTAGTAAAGTCTGCACCTCTCCTTTGGACATCTGTTCGTGCCAGAATGCCCGGTTAGCATATTATTTTCTTTCATCACATTCAATAGAACAATACCCGAGTTTAATTCATTTAATGCATTTCTACTTAATAGAGATTTAATATCTATGTACATATTCTATTTGGATTATTAATACGATTTTAACCATTTTAATGATATCCAAACTAGGTAAGCAACTTCTTGCTAAGCAGCTTCATCAATGCCGTATAAATAATGGCCATTTGATATTACTTCCTATAATGTCACTTCCTGTGAGGTTAAATCTTATGCAAATGATAGGGGCCTCGCATGTTCCTATTCTGCCTAGGGCCCCACATATCCTAGGCATACATGCCAACACTCCCGATTCAGGCGTGAGACTACCAATTTGAAGGCTAGTCTCCCGCCTCCCGATTCCTGCAAGCAAAAACCCGATTCCTCGGGGTTTCAGCTGACAGGGCTTGGTAATGTGTAACATGCTAATTCTTCCAGCAATAGTCAGAATGGCGATGCAGGGGCTCTAGAAGGGGTGAAAACCAACAAAGCCCCATTAACAACCGAATGGTCTTTTAAACACCTGTGAAGTACTGGTGGGGTGGGGGGGGGGGCGGGGGCGGCTGTGTGTGTGCCCGGAAGCTGTTTCAGCCGGGGCTGACGGGGGAGGGAGGGGGGTGTATGCACTGACCGCAACCTGCCAGGCCAGTGCACGACTCTTGCATCCCCCTCTTTCTCTGCCTGCCATTGCGCTCCATGCTTCTGAAAGGTGATAAAAAAAAACACGTGAATTTGCTTTTAAATGTCCGATCCTGCAGCAGCACACTGCCAAAGTCATACATGACAGAAACCCGATTGAAGGCCCCATTCTCCCGATTTTTTTTTATTTCTTATTTAAATCTCCCACTTTGCTCTTCTGAAATGTTGGCATGTATGATCCTAGGACCGGCCCTGGTGGAGAAGAGGACTGAGGAGAGGCAGCGGCCAGCGTTATTCAGGTAAGTGCTTTTATTAATTTTTGTATTCCTCCCCTCCGCCCCACCACCCCAGTTCAGTACCAGCTGATACTGCCTGTATATAAATCAAACGTGTTCCTATTCCATGTGCCTTGAAATTGCCAGTTAGCAGCTTTGTTCTTTTAGGTGGTGTTGCGCGTTTTCTGATGACAGCACGGTGAGCAGGAAAGAATGGTGATAGTTACCGGCGTTAGTCATATTTTTACAGCCATACTCAGAAGAGGGCAAATTTCATGTGCAGCAGGCCTGGCAAAAGGCAAACATGCAGGCTTCCCTGGAGGGAGGTGGAATGTTTCGCAAAAGTCTGAGCGCATGATGAATCGTGCGAATTCTTTTTTCAATTCAAAAGATTTTTATTGGATAAGTAAAGGTGTCAATACATAAGAAAAAATACAAACATATCTTCAATATAAGAGAAAAGTAAAACATGGTGATGAAAATATACAATTAATCATAGGATAACAAAGATTTGAGGCTAAATAACAAAAGACAGTGCTGATAATAATGAGCAATATAGTAGCTTATATAAAAAGAGTAATGCAAATGAAAAGCCATGTCAATCAAGGAGGTTTGGAGACCTCTTGCTGAATAGGTGACACATGAGAGGAGCGTTTAGCACAGGTATCTAGGTACAAGGTTACAGGAAGCCATAAATCATGCCGTTTAGCAGCTAAGCTAAGGGGGTATACGAAGACAGTATCTAGCCTGTGATTATGACAAACATTGTACCACCATGCTTTGAAAGAAATATTCGCAAAGTTTTTCCAATTGACGGTGATTTGCTGGAATGCAACAGCTAACAACAAATCAACAATCTGCGTATTAAGATCAGTGTCATCCCAGCAAGGAGAGAGGCTCCCTAAAAAAATATTGACATAAGAGAAGGGGGATGTGGTGCGGAATATGGCATTGATTTGGGCCCAAACTAGTGTCCAAAAGTTATTGCGTAAGAGTGCAAGAAAAAAGCATGTGAAAAAGAGTGGCCTTAGGAGTCGAACAGGACCAACAGAGATCCGGGGTAGAAGAAAACCTCTTATTCAACACCTGGGGAGAAAAGAGAAGCCTGTTGTAAATAAAGAAAAGGGTTTGTGTGAGAGAGGCAGCTCTAGATGTCTTGCGAAGTTTGGTCCATAATTTGTCCCAAAGAGAGGTGGGCCAAGAGATGGCAAGATCAGATTCCCACTGTTCCTCAACTTTGGATTTTGGTCTAGGTGTGAGGATCGTATGAAATGAGTGGTATAATAAGGAGGCTGTAGGGTGGGTACGCAGGAAGGAATGGAGCTGTGAGGTAGGATTGGGAGGGTGAGGATGCATGAGGGGGTTAGAGAGAAGAGCATAAGTGGACATAACTGCATTTTTAAGCATAAGATATTTGCAAGCAAAAGAACGAGGGAGATGGAAGTTTTGGCTAAGAACAGAGAAGGATAAGAAATCAGAATTAGAAAAGAGTTGAGATACCCAGATCAAACCCCTCTGTCTCCAAGTTTTCCAATAAAAGGGCTTACGATTGATGGATATACTGTTATTGTGCCAAATAGTGGAATTGAGAAACTCTGCCACAGAGGAGGGGGGACCTGGAGAGGTGGAAAGAAGCAATTTGGCTGTAAACTTGTGAATGGGAATGGAGGAGAAGTGGGGCTTACGAGAAAATGAAAGGTATTCAGCAAAAGTAAAAGGGGATAAAGAAAGGCGTTCAATGACAGCCCATAAGGGGGACGGCTTATCAGGGTCTTGCAACCAATGGGAAGCTTGCCGCAAAAGGAATGCCTTGTGGTAAGCGGGAAAATTCGGAAAGTTAACTCCACCCTCAGACTTGGGGAGTTGCAGTCTGAGCAAGGACATACGTGCTTTTTTGCCGGACCAAAGAAAGGAAGAGAGAATAGTGTTGATTTTCTTAAAAAACTTAGCAGGGATAGGAATTGGAATGTTGGAAATGGTGTAAAGGACTAATGGGGAGAGCATCATTTTAATCGTGTCAAGACGGCCCCACCAGGAAAGGTACAGTGGGTGCCATCTGGAAGTGAGGTCGGATAATTTCTGGATGCACTTATTAAGGCATAACGAAACAGTGTCGGAAAGGGAGGGGGTAATGTGCAGACCAAGGTATTTGATGTGTGAGGGGCTCCAAGTAAATTTGGACGCCATAAAATCCGGTTTAAAAGTGAACTTAGTAAGGGGTAAAATCTCACACTTGTCATTATTTAGCTTATAACCTGAGATCTGAGAGTAATCGTGAACTTCAGCTAGGAACGCGGGGATAGAAGTGGCGGGATTAGACATGAATAATAGAATATCGTCTGCGTAGGCAGCAAGTTTAATATTAGTTTGGGAAATTTGGAAACCATGTAAGTTAGGGTTTTGACGAAGTTTTGAAAGAAAGGGTTCCAAGGCCAGATTGAAAAGAAAGGGGGAGAGAGGGCAACCCTGACGAACACCTCTGCCTAGATTGAAAAAAGAGGAGACTAGACCATTGGCGCAAACCGCCGCTCTAGGGCTGGAATAAAGGAAGGAGATAAAAGAAATGAAATGCGGACCGAACCCATACCATTTAAGGGCGGAGAAAAGGAAAGTCCACTCCACCCTATCAAACGCTTTTTCCGCGTCTAGGGCAATGGCTGCTAGTGAGTCTTGGAACTGTGGAGATTTGGAAAGGACATTAAACAAAAGTCTGGTGTTATCTGTGATGAAGCGACCCTTAACGAAACCAGATTGTTCAGGGCCTAGCAGTTCGGGAAGAAAAGGGTCTAGTCTTATGGCGAGAGATTTGGCATATAATTTATAATCAATGTTAACCAAAGAAATTGGTCTGTAATTCTTACAATGCTGGGTATCTTTTCCTTCTTTGGGTATAACACAAATGTGAGCGTCTGAGAATGTACCTGAAGAAGAGCCACTTAATATGAAGGAGTCAATAAGGGAATGTAGCCTGGGCAATAACAGTTTAGAAAAATGCAAATAAAATTCAACTGTGAATCCATCTGGGCCAGGGGCCTTGTCTTTCTTGAGTGACTGAAGTGCGGTAAGTAATTCATCGCTAGAGATTGGTGATTCAAGGGCAGATAAATCAACAGGGAAATTGGAAGGTGGTTGAATGCTGGCAAAAAAAGTAGCAAGAGAGTGAACAGTGGGGTGCGTTTCAGAAGAGTAGAGTTTGGAATAAAACTGGGAGAATTGCTCTAAAATATCAACATCTGTATGCTTTAAAACAGAATTAACATCGTAGACAGATTCAATATTCAGTTTGTTTTGCTTGACTTTTAGATAGTTGGCTAAAACCTTCCCCGCTTTATTTTTACCCCCATAGAATTTTGAACTGGATTTCAACAAATACAATGAAGCATCCTCAGTGGATTGTTTGTTAAATTGCAACTTGGCATCAATGAGAGCAGTCAAACTTTCTTGCGAATGGGAAGTATAGAAAGAATGTTCTAATTTTTTAATCGTAAAAAGGAGGTCACTAGTGCGTTTACGAGCATTCTTACGTTTACTAGCCACAAAGCTGATAATAAAGCCCCTGGCTGCTGCTTTATAGGCGTCCCAGATAACATGGTTGGGCATGGTGGGTGTGTCATTAATGTTGAAAAATTCTGTAGTGAAATCAACAAAGGAGGTGGAGAATTTGGGATCGAGGAGTAAGGCATTGTTAAAGCGCCATCTCTTTGGTCCAGTGGACTTGGGTAAAATGTCAATGTTAATCAAAACGGGGGCATGATCAGAAAATAAGATGGGACCGATGTCAGCATGGGAAAGGGATTGGGACATGTGATGGGAAAGAAAAATATAGTCAATACGCGATTGCGAATGATGGGTCGGGGAGTAGAAGGTGAATTCTTTAGAAGTAGGGTTACAAAGACGCCAAGCATCAATGAGTTTATGTTGGGATATCGCTTGAGCAAAGAGCTTGTGGGACTTATTAGGGACAAAAGATGCCTTGGAGTTTCTGTCTAAAAAAGGATCAAAGGGTAAGTTACAATCACCTGCTAAGATAAAATTATCATCAATATATTCAGTGATGCGGGAGGCCATTGCGCGCCAAAAGACAGGATCACCACCAGTGGGGGCATAAACATTAAGTAGGGAAAGAGGGACACCCTTCGAGGAAAGTTTGACATACAACCATCTACCTTCGGGATCTGATTCAGAAACCAAGAGCAAATGAGCAAGGGATTTGCGAACTAGTACAACCACACCGTTTCTCTTACCATCACCCGGAGATGAAAATACAGCACCCACCCATCCTCTTTTAAGTTTAGCAGCTTCAGCATCAGACAAATGGGTTTCTTGTAAAAAGGCAATGTCTACATTTAATTTGGCTATATGAGAGAGAATTTTTTGTCTCTTGATAGGAGAATGCAGACCTTTAACATTCCAGGAAACAATTCGAACTGACATTAAGGGTTAATCGAAGAATGGACCAAATGGAGAATAGGACAGCGAGGAAAAGCCTCGGACCGAGAAAGGGCACAAGAAAAAGAGAGGATGAGGTGAGAACAAACATGTTGAAACATGAGCAAAAGAAAAAATGAGAGAGGGACCAGAGAAGCCATGTAAATAGGAAAAAGCCAAGAAAATAATAAGAATGATAAGAAGACACAGCAATTCTCAGAGATAATGGTAAGTAAGGGCCAAGGGAGAGAAAGATAAGTAAAGAGAGATAAACACAAGCAAGAGATCCAATATACAATGGGGAGAAAAAAGAGTGAAGAAAGAGAAGAGGAGGAGAACCATGGAAAAGGTAATGACACCAATAAACCTGAGAGCATCGGGGGAAAGGGTAAGTTAAGAAAATATAGAACAAAGAGAAACATGATAAATAAGGAATGAAGAGTACTTACGGGGGGTAGCATGGGAAAAATACAATCAGGAACTGGGAACAAGCGAAGACATACGTAGAGACGAGGGGAGGGAGGTAGGGCCAACTGGGAGAAGCAAGGCATTCGGGGTGAAGGAGACGTCCAACCAGAGAAAACAAAACGGAACGCAAAACAATGATCTGTGAAGGGAGAAAAAGAACAAAGTTAGGCAATCAAATACAATGAAGATAAAAAACAAACATATGACCAGCTGAGGAACCAGAACAACAGTATCGGAAGCTAAAATAAAAGATATAATCTTAACTAGAGAACATACAATCTGAAGAACCTGTAAAAATGAAAGCATTGAAGCATAGTAAATTGGGGAATCAAACTGCAACTACAGAAAAAAGTCATGGTGGGTGAGAAGAGGGACCAGACAGCTCCATATCAGCTTGACCGCAGGAATTCAGGAAGCTTCGAAGTCGCGCAGGATCCTCATATGTTGTAGTCTTATTATTATGAGTGACCTTAAATAGACAAGGATGAAAGAGCCCATATCTGGCACCAATGGAGCGAAGGTCAGGTCTCATGTCTAGGAAGGCCTTGCGACGATTTGCAGTGGTCCTGGCATAATCCTGTGCAAAGAACAGAGTGGAACCTGACCATGTGAGACGAGGAGAGGCTCTGGCGGCTGAAAGGACTTTCAACAAGTCTGTGTACTCTAGAAAGTACATTATTACACCTCTAGGCTTCGTTGACGCGGAAAGTGAGGAGGATGCTCGACCAAGCCTATGAGCACGTTGGATATTCAGTGAGGTGTCATCAGGCAGGTGCAGAAGCTTAGGAAGAAAGGACTTGAAGAAATTGATGGGATCATTCCCCTCACAACCCTCCACCAGGCCGTAAAGACGAAGATTATTGCGTCTGTTGCGATTTTCAAGGTCCTCCACCTGCTTCTGGAGAGAGGAAATCTGCGCATGCATGTGAGAGACCTTGGTCGCAGAGTCCTGAAGAGAGGAGACGTCACGCTCCACCGACGACACTCTTTCATCCATCAAAGCCCAATTGTCAGTGAGAATCTGCAACTTAGCATTAGTCTCTTCCATGTAAGGGCGCAAGGCCCGTATCTCATCGAGGAGTAACTCCATAGAGATGGGCGAAGAGGACTTAGGAGGCGAAGGCGGGTCTTTTTTTAGCCTCTTAGAGTTCACTTTTGCCGAGGATTGTGAGGAGGTGTCCGCAGTCGACGTCATCTCAGTTGAAGCTTCCAAATGGGCCAGTGCCGTGAATAACTTGGAATTTTTAATGAAATTACGCTTTTGAACTTTACTGGAGCAATCCGCCATCAGCACGCCTATAGAGCGTGAGGTCTTAAAATATCCTATTGCCCGACTAAAAGAGGACCAGAAAGCAAATTAATAAAGAAATATGCCAGGCCAAAAAATTGGAGTCATAAGTGTTGGAGACTAGAGTCATAAAAATGGCCGCCGTATATGAGGAGAATTGAAAATTCCAGTCAAATCATGAAGGAAAAAAAAAAAAGAGAAGCGACAAAAATAATCATAGTTAAAGAAGAAAAAAAAAAAAGTCACCTTAGAGTGCTGGTCAGCCACAACTGTGCTTCAGGAAGTGCTGGGGTCAAAATTGCGAATATGAGGCATCCAGGGGATCCATGCGTGATGAGACGCGCTGCTGAGGCGTTCTCGGGCGAAAATAAACAAAATGGCGGCCGCGGCCGATGACGAGCCGCGACCGGAGATAAAATGGGCTGTAAGACCCAAAATAGCTGTGCCTCAGCGCCGGAAAAGGATTGAAAATACTCCTGGCATGCTCCGACAAGGAAGACTGCCCTCCGTTGGTGAAGACAGATGCTCGAACCGCCGGTAGACTCCGGCGTGAGCGGAGCTCCTAGCCGAACGCCGCCATCTCCTACGGGCGCCTAGCCACGCCCCCCTCAATCGTGCGAATTCTGCCCATGGGATACGGCTCCTGTTGCTGTGAGGCTTCGCAGGGAAATCCAATGATTTCCTTCAGTCTTATTGTGCAGTAAAAGTTTTCAAAAGAGTGTTGGGGCATATTATCAAGAACGGCGTTAAAAATTATTGCTGGTTTAGAGGCAGAAAACTGCCGCTAAAGCGGCGATAATGGGCTTGATAATATGCCCTTGAGAATTCCAATAGAAGTCCATGTTCTGGTGTCAACATGGGCTTCTATAGGAATTCTCCAGGGCATATTATCAAGCCAATTATCGCCGCTTTAGCGGCAGTTTCCTGCCGCTAAAGCGGCGATAATTTTAACACCGTCCTTGATAATATGCCCCGTTGATCGTTCCCAATGTATTGCCAAAAGACAAGAAACATTAAATCAAACATGAACACTATATCTGATTGTCCAACTGCCATCTAGCTGTTAGTCCATCTGTTCTTTTGTTCCTCTTTCTATTTAAGTGTGTCTGCTTATGTGTGTGATTCTTGTGCTATAGAAATAGATATAACATAACGCAACATAACATAACATATGCATTATCTGGCTGTGTCTGTGCTGCATAGGGCTGCATGTACAGGGTGACCAGATTTTGGAAAACCAAAACCAGGATCTTTCTCAAACATATAAATAGGGCTACAATTCTGCAACCTTCAATGGGCACATAATACCTTAATTGCAGTGCTCGCGAACAAAGAAAAAAGGCACTGGAAAGCTAGGGAGAATTAAATGTACATTTTACATGTGGTATTATATGTATTAATGAGCATGCTTTTTGATAAGGGCTGTGAGCTAATTCTGTAATGGAATTGCATGAAAATTTGCCTCACTCTGTGTTGTCCCTCTCTGAAAATCGGGACCTGTGCTAAACTTAGTGAAATTTGCCAGGAGAAATAGATAAAATCCAGGACGCCCAGACACCTTTGTTTGTAAGTTTGTAACTTTTGTGTGGCCTAACTGTATGCTTGATTTTTAACTCTCTGTCAGACACAATTTGTTACACCATTCAATCATTGACTCAGACCTCATTTTCTGCTCTCTACTTTGTCGTGTAGTTTTCACCCTACGGTAGGAACTGCGTGTTTGTGGACAGCATAACTGTTGGGATTGTGCCAGACTGGTTCTTTACACCCCTTCTGGATATGTTGTCCTATAGGCCAGCTAACTCACGGTGCCACCACAAGCACCCCTAAACCTAGACAAGTAGCACATGGTTCAGGCAACCACTAAATATGATAACCCTGATCCCCAAGGAATTGTGGTAATAGATCTAGAACCCTTTTGCTCAGTCACTCATGCTCTCTTATTTTCAGAGAAATATACAAGTAATACACAGTAGGACGTTTTCAATGTTTATTGAACATAAGTGATTCTTGTATAAAGTATATGTGCTGCAATGATCAATAGACAGAATCACATAAAAGTTATTAGAAGGACAGTGAACAGAATAAAAGGTTCCACCATCGTCCTAAGACAATATATATATGAGGCATATAAAACAATATAAAACAGAGTATAATCTGGTGTACTCCTACTATGAAGTCCCGAACCTAAGTGTCTAGGGAGTGTGTGTGTGTTCTGCCAAGATTCCCCATACTGGATGAAGGGAAAGAATGCAAGCTCCCTTCTTGGCCAGAAGCTAGACACCATTCGCAGAGGTATCAGCAAGCTACTGGGCCAAGGTTTCAGAGTGTAGAGACCTCAAGAAAGACAGCAAAGCTCTCCTCTAACTAAACCCAGAAATGCTTGTTTATTTATAATGATAAACATCCTTGCGAGTCCCAGGCTTGCCAGCATTGTTATGGGCGGGAAACATCCTTTACCACGCAACCATTACAACGCGGTATGGTTACATTGTGGTTTTTACAACGAAAGTCGTTACACCGACTTGCACTGGAGGGCGCTCTAAACTAAGGAATAGTGTGAATTACTATTCCAACACCTTCCCTACTGTACGTAGACTGGAGTTGGAATAGTAATTCACACTATTCCTAAATCCAGCGCCCTCCAACGCAAGTCGATGTAACGACTTGCGTTGTCAAAACCGCGATGTAACATACCGCGTGATGGTACGCGTTGTATCATCATACATCCTTATGGGCTATAGATAGCCATGTCGCCTCGTGGATGAAAAATCGAACATTTGCACAATGAATGTCGAGGCCTTGTACATGGTGTTCAAGGAGTCGTGATAATGGTCTCACAACGATAAATCTGTAAGTGAAGAAGTTTCAGGGAAACTAATCCAGCATCGTCACACACACAAATGTGTGTAAAAGGTTATTGTCTGGAAGGGAAGACAACTTAAGAATCGTGTTCATAGTGAAAGATGGCATTGTTTCTAACTGGGCCAAACTAAGACACATGATAGCTTTCCCTATCAAACTCCATAGTTTGCCTCTCCTACTTTCTCCTTGACAGCCTACAGAGTTCTATGGTTAGCTACCCACCAACCACTATCACCCTCTGAGAATATGCAAATATTTTTAGGTAAATAAATCTTTTCCCAAATGAACATTTGGTGTTTCCTCTCTTTTGTTCCCAGTTTCTGCTCTCCTGCGATTTGTAGCAATTTTAGGGGGATTTTAGGGTGTCATAACACAATATGCAAGCAAACAGCATGACATGACATGACAAAAGGTAACAAAACATAACATCACAACGTAGATTTGTGTGCATGAGTGTCTGTCAGTATGTGCATGGATGACAAAAGGAATGTTGTAAAACATAATAATATTTAAATGCAACATGAGACTACCTGCATAATTTCATTTGCAAATGATTACTTGAAAATTTTCCATTCTAATCACATAACACCAATAAGTTAATCATTTTTAACTACTCACGCCTTATTTCTAAAGTTTCTTATTAGAGGTTCAAATTTATATTGTAATGTATCTCATGGGTGAATAGTATCCAAATCAGGGGCGGACTGGGAACATTAACCAGCCCTGGCATTTCAGCTGGACTGGCGGTAGGGGGTTGCGGTGTGGGGGTTGAGGAGGATGCTAATGAGAAGCACTACTGCCGCTTTTGTTACAGGGGGCGTTTTTTGAAGCACTGCTTCAAAACCAGCCCCTTGTAACAAAAGCGGACCCCACCGCTCCAAAACCATCCCCCACCCTTCTGGCCCACCGGGAAACACCCGGTGCCTGCTACGGCCAGTCCGGCCCTGTCCCAAATGTTTCTGTCAGACCCTGTTGAGGAGGGAGGGGCAGATAAGAAAAAATGTTGGTAGAAAGTATAAGTAGAATTTATTGTAAGAAACAGCCTCAATGTGGTCCTCTATTACCAGCCAGCCAACAACTGACAAGAGTCAAACTTCCACGAAAGGCATAGTACATTTCAACCAGTATGATGTCTTTAACATTCTCAAGCTTGAGTGAACAACAGGAAAAATCCATTTTGATATCTCTATTGGCTCATTAATTCATCCAGCCACCATATCAGAAGCATCTTTTTAACCTCTTTCCTTGCAACAATCGGTGCTCTTCTCAATTTTTGCTGGACAGGGGCAGCACCCGGTTTAACTATAATTCTGTGTACATACCCTTTCAGCTCTCCCAAATTGACATCAAATACGTTTGGCACCTCCAACTATTTTGTCCACCAAAATATACTCAGCTACCATAATCTGGATAGAAGCTCTTGGGTTAATGATAACGTGGAGATTGTAGAGAGGATAGTAAACCAAATTTGGGGGACCACTCACTGCCACATAAACTTTTCCCCCAATTGTAATCAATACATACAATTCTATTCATCCCCTCACACCTTGCACTCTCAACCCCCTTATAATTTTCCTGTATCATTGCAACCTTAGGTTCAGGATTATTTTTACACATACATGCAAAATGACCTTTACATCACATTTCCTACATTCATTTCCCACAGAAAAACAAGATTTAGATTCTGAGTTGGGCAAGGGACTTTCACACCTAGAAAACATCAATTAGCATGCTTGTGTGAGAGTACACTCTTGTTAGGGTCGGTATGTTGGATGGTTGATACCAAAACCTCTGCACCATCTTTCTTTACAATTGTAACCTCTTCATTTCTATTGCCGCTTTTTTTCCATCTCTTTCATTCAGTACTAAGGCTGCTCAACCACCTTTGCTATCTCAATCACATCCTTTAGGAAAGATGTGCCGGTGAATGCCCAGAAGGCGCTGAACAGATGTGGTTTGTAATTTTATTCACTCTAAACTCATGCATAATGGAGGTCAGCACAGGCGTATAAATTCTTCTTCCTGTTAGTTCCCCTTCACCTTCGAGACGTGAAGGATGTGTCGACTAGAGACTGGAGATTCCAATACAGTAAGTAAGTGGAGGACCAGGAGCTAAAACCAAATACCTGGTTATGTTGAGAGTCAATATGTTTCTCTCCATGCCACAACAAGTTTACCTTATCTATTACATTTATCTTTTCTGTTAATTCCAGTGAGTGATGGAGAATACTTCTGACCCTACCCGCTACCCATGAGGCATTAGGTGACCCACTACAAGGTAGATATGTGATGGCTATAGTAAGTTTTCCTCTAACTTTCTGTTTTAACAACTACCTTCAGCTACTGTGCACACTAAATAAAACCCCATTTTTACCCATCACGTCACTTTTAATATTTGTGGAGAAGTAAAACCAACCACTTCACAACCAGTGGCCCTTTCTTTTCAAAATATTGTATTTTTTCTGTTAAGAATTGAAGCAGAAGCACACTCTTCATCCACTTAAGATTTGCGCTGTGCAATATTATGAATTATGCACTATCTAGATGATACATGCATGCACTAATCATCATTTATCGGGGAACTAACGAAATGAGCAAGTATGAAGAAAAATATGTACATGCTATACTTGATGCTCTCCTAGGTTCTTGTGTTCTTCTTTCTTTTTTCCAAGCTATGCAAGCTACTATACCTACAGTTATGATTGCTTGCGAAAAAACGAATGAAGGTACCCACTAGAGTACCAAGAAGAAAAGTGATCTGATTTGTCAGGTCCTGATGAATTCCATTGACTCCTAGAGGCATTTACCAGCTGAAACATGTTGACGCCAAGGATAAGTAGTTCTTCCTACCGGTGCCACATACTGTTTTGAACCTAATCCCTATTCCCTTCACTTCACATTGAAATTGTCTTTAGGGCATGATATATTTTAAATTTTATTTTCAATGTATGGATCCCATCAGTGTTACTTACCAGACACTCTCCCTCCAGTTGCAGGCATCCCTCAACTGGGGAAGTGAGTACCCAGGTCTGAAACCCGATGATGCCACCCACAACAAATGCCCCAGTGGAGATATTATACGCTGCTGTTTATGTGTATTAGCTATTAGCTATTAATGTCTGAAGAGCCATCCTATCATGGCTCTTCAATTTGACCAAGTAGAACTCCTTCAGAACTTAATTATCAGGTTAGTAATGGTGAGCAGTCACAAGCTTCACATTGAGGTAGTGTGGGAGTGCTTGAACTCAGAATTCAACAATCAATCAACAGACCCAATAAAGTGAATGACCAATTCAGTGCTTAGCTTTGCAAGGAAAAAAGTACTTTACTCAGAATGATCTAATAAATTCTATACTCATATACAAGTCAGTGTCTTTGGGCACTCTCTGTGGTAGGCATGACACCTACTACACCCCCTATTTGTCCCCTGCCAAGGATCTTGTGTCTACTTCTGGCCCCTACATGGATTAACAGGAGTTTCGTGAATCACACTAAGGGTGTAGGCAAATTATTATAGTAATCTCAATATCAAGTCTTACACCTTTGTTGGATGGAAGAGTATTTGCAAAATCTTGTCAGGACTACTTTACACTTTGCAGTGTTCCTGCATATTCACAAGTGATGCAGTGCACCAGCAGTTTTCAGTAGATTTCTTCAGTGCTTAGTGGAGAATATCGTTCAGCAGCGCTCTTGCCAAGGCTTTCTTTCACAGTTGTGACAGCCTGGATGCATCAGCTCTACTGTGATTGGTTCAACTGGTCACCTTGAGATCAGTAGTCAAGAAGAAGATGCCATCCCGACCAGACTATAGGAATGTGCGGTTGGAAAGGGCACCTTCACAATTTGCCAATTGTAGCCTAATTATGGGGTGTAGCCCCCAACTAGGCTTTCAGCACTTCGGCACATACAGCCCTGCTCTAGCCTTCAGCATTTCAGTAAATTTAGTCCTGCACAAGCCTTCAGAAATTTGGCAGACGCAGCCCCACATGCGCCTTCAGCAATTGAGCAGATGAAGCCATTCACCGGATTCTGGTAGCCATGCAATTAAAACCTCAACCAGGACTTTAGCAATCACAGGGTCATTATTCTCTTCAGTAACCAAAGGGATTGTCAGGGGAAGGGAGTCCATGGCTCCAGTGTCCTTCTGAATTACTCTCCTTTAGCCTCTTTCTTCCCAGTGCTCCACAGCCACTGGGGATGTGCTGCACCTCACTGCTTCATGGACAGTTTCTCCTCATGCAGGACCTGCTAGGCTTCTTCCCTATCTCAGCAGGCAGGTTGGTAGGTTTCCAGACGCTTCTGGTCTAGAACAGGAGACAGGTCCCCCAGAAAGAGATCCAGACTTCAGGTGAAGTCCCCTCACCTTTGGGAGACTGATTGTTGGGTAGACACCTGTCTGAGTTTCTTAGCAGCCTTATGAGTATTATGAAGAGCACTCTCTTCCTTGGACATAGATCACTTAGAACTGGAACAAAATGAGGTTGTTTGGGTTCACTTTTATACACAACTTTCAAATTGGAGTTGTGGATCCCCTGCCTCAACTGTCCAACCAGTTTAGGGTGGATGTTTTTTTCAGGGTTCCTTTCCAAGCTCTTCTCCAGACACAACATTTGTGAAGTTTACAAACTAGACCCCCATATACTCAAACACCCCCCTACACACACACTCATTATGTAAAAACAAAGGAGAAGGCAAACACATAGAAACTGAACTTTATACAGGTGGGCTGGTAGGCCTCCACTCCCAGATACAAAGGTCTTGTTACATATTGATGCTTAAAACAGGGGATACTATGTACTAAACCCCTGACAGGGACAGTTGTCATCTGTATTCAGTGATAGTCCTAAGACTCCACACACACACACACACACACACAAATAAGTGTGACTCCAAGGCCAAAAACAAAGTCAGGTTAATTAATATATGCAGTCAGGCACCAAGGGAGCATGCCCATTTCAAAGCAAGGACAGTCCCGTCCGAACAATATCTTACATGAATTACTTTTGTTGCAGAAATTAATTATTTCAACATCTTTCTCCTTTTACTGTTTTGAGATAGCCTTGAAAATAAGTATATTCTGAAAATAGAACCATGGGCCTGATGTAGCAAGATTGAGTTTGAAAAAGCAATCACAAATTGTGCATAAACATTTTGCAACTTCAATCTGATTTTGTTTAAATTGCCTATCTAATAATAGGCAAGTTCGCAAAAATAAAGAATCGCCAGGGGTCCCAGAGTTGCCTGCCTAATTAATCTCATCAGGAAGGTTGGAATTTGTTATCCCTTGATATTGACAACAATCACATGGAAAATGGCCTTCAAGGAACAGCAGATCACCATCCCTGTGACTGCATTTCAAAATGGAAACTTAAAAAGAAAAAAACTATTTACTTGTTGCAAACAGGGCTGCTTTAAAAAAAGAAGGTTTACATACTGAAAAGTATCAGGGAGAGTTGGTCCTCCTCCTGAAGTTGTTACCCTGATTCCTTTTAGGACCTTTCCCCTTTGTGAATCAGTAAACACCCCAACTTAAGAGTCTGTAATTGATTAGTGATCGGGATTGCATTGGCAAACCATTTATACATACCTTGCTCGTCAGTAATTTGGAAGAACGCTTAAAATACGTCCCTTATAATTTGCAATTCAGTAGGGTCGGAAACTCAATTTTGCGGTTCACAAAAACATTTCTGAATCGCAAAATGGGAATAATGCTTTGGAAAAAAAGGGTTTACAGTAGCAAACTGTTATTTTGCGAATTGCAGTCTGCAACCGCAACTTCTTAGAACATCTGGCCCTAACTGTGTTAATTATGTTTTTGCATTTCATGTAATAAAACACTCAAGCAGTAACCATTTCTCCAAAGTGTTAGGAAGAAAAAGAGAAAAACTGAAGGATATAATTACTTTCTATAGAAAAATAAATTGATCTAAAATGAATTTGGGAGATATTTGTATTCATATTATACATGAGAGTATAAACCTGTGCCTTTTTAAAACATCTTTTTAGGTCGAGCATTCGAGACCTGTTGTACTTTCTCATGTTGGCTTAAAGCCATCCCCCTGCTTTTGATTTGCTTGTTTCAGTGTCCTTTAGAAATCCTTGCTTGCTGGTGGTCAGACCTGCCTCTTTGTTCCTCCTTTTTCCCTTCTGTTCCTCCCATGCGGCAGGGACTAGGTACTGGCTCATTTCGCTCTGGCTCCTTCTGTGTTCTTGGTTGGGACTATTTGTTTTCTTTGTTTCATGGTCTGTTACTGTTTGCCTCTGCTCAGCTTTGGAGGCAAAGCTGCTTACATGTAAATATATAATACCTCCCTCCCATCTCCTCTTAATGCCACAATTGTGTCAGTACTGCCCTCCTCTCTGTTTCCCCCGCTCTGTTGGTTGTATTTATTCAGCCTTTTTCCACTTTTCAATGTGTATGGCAGTTGGGCTCGTTTTTGGTAGGATATTTGGTTTGTTTTGGTCTTCCTTTTATGGGGGATTGGGGTTGTTTACCTCAGAGTTTAGTTACACATTGAACTGTTTCTCGCACCACTCGGAGCATAAGTGCGTTTCTCGTGGTTTGTGTGGTGCCGTGAAGCAATGCAGCCCCTCCCACTCCCTTGTGCGTGGTGCTTCTGTCCCGTCCCTCACCCCTTGCGCCACATCACTTGTTTATACATGTTCGTACTTACTCAGTGGGAGTGACACACATATTGGGTGAGGTGAAGGGCTCGTCTTGTTTGACAGAGGCGCAATACTCTAGTCTCTCAAATAGAGGTAACGTGCTCAGCCACCGCTAGCCTGTGTGGCTACCTTGTCACTGAGCATGCCCTCTGCTATGACTGCGCAAAAGATGTTATTTTATCTGCGCACGAGCGCTCCAAAAGGTCACTGTGTACCTGTCTGTGCGCATGCGCTTTGCTTGCACCCTTTTGCTTGAGCCTGTGCAGTGAACAGCAGGGTGGCCACCTAGCAGACTAGTGCTTCTTACAGGCACCAGCATTGTCTAAGCACACGGTACATGCTGACGGTGGACTGGAAGCCTAGATAGCCATGCATCGACGGCAGAGGCTGCGTCCCCGGAGAGTACCGCGATGCTGCGAAGCTGGAGACAGCAAGTACCACCATTGGCCAATTTTAGATAAAGTGTCAGCTCATGCAGGTGCTAGTTCTCAGAAGGATGTGGGCAAATGTTTACGTTTCGCATCCTCTCACCTCTGCACAGTGCATCTCAGAAACTCTTTTGGTGAGCAGACAGCGCTTTATCTGTTGAGGCACTTGTTGGCACTGCCGTTCTTATCTCTCTGCTTTTACAGACACCTCCTCTCTTACTTTCTCTCTTTGCTCCCAGTCCTCCTTCTAACACTGCTGTCTCTTATCTGCTCGGCTGTCTGTTCCTCTTTCCTCTCTACTTCTATCCAGCCCACTTTGCGTACTCTTGTCTTTTAACCCACCCTTGCCCTTTCCTCTAAGATTTACATATCCATTGATTATCGCACTTCATTCCAACCTTCTGTCCCTGGCTAAATTTATTATTTTCCCTTGCTCTCTTCTTTTTTATTTGTCTTTCAACATTTATTTTCGTTTTCCTGCAGTAGCAGGCTACTTATATATTTAATAATTTTTCCATTGCATTCACGTGCCTGGCGGTGCATGTCGCTGAAGGCAACTTCTGATCGCCTTGGTCTCACAACGGACAGGGCTCAGGGTGGAGATACCACCCCGAGATGGACCTCCGACCGTTGCCCATCCAAGATAAAGAGGGCCCCTTGCCAAAGACAATGTCATTTACAACGTCAATAGCTCAAGAAAGGCGAGACCTATTGCATTTCCAATGCAACAGGTCTTGAATTTGTGCGAGTTTGAGCTATTGGCATTGTTAATGACAATGCCTTTTATTTATGTTTTGGTTTTCAAAACAAATAAAAGGCATTGTCATTTACAATCCCAATAGCTTAAACTTGTGTAAATGCGAGACCTATTGCATTACAAATGCTTGTTTACCCTTTGAAATTCCCTACCAGAAGACATGAGAAGCAGCACCGAATCCCTGCTTTCATTTAGGAAAACGTTCAAAACTTATCTGTTTAAGTACTATGCTCTTTCACAATTCACTCCCAGTTCTCTATTTTCTTCTTGCCTCATTCCAAATCTTTGCAGCTCTGGGTTCATGTCCTACTAAATCCAGACTTTCTGCCTCATTCTGGCTCAATTAAACTGTAAATTTGCATTATCTAGAAAATACAATGAATATTCTGCCATGTTCTTTCAACTCTCATCCCCTCTCCTTTACATCTTATTATCATTGTAGGTATAGTAACCCGCTAGAATCCATCGGGTATATGTACAAGCCCCTAGTGCCACCGGAGTGTAACTTTTTTACGCTCCGTTATGCCCGGGCACCATACTTACAAAGTGGTGTTAGGCCACTTTTTGTGACTTAACGCCGCTTTGTAAATATGCTACCCTTTCATGCAGGTGTACAATGGGTGTTGCTGTGGCCGTTCCACCGCAACACCCATTACTTTTTGACGCTGCCACAGATTTACAAGGAGGTGTAAATCTGTGGCAGCGCCAGAAATGCCATGCAAGAGCAGACGTTAAAATGACGCATGAGGCGAAATGGTTTTATTTCTCTTCGTTTTTGCTTTTTCTATGTGTGCTGCAGAATGCAGCACACATAGAAAGAACAAAAAGCCATAAATCATTGTTTATGTGCAGGAAGGTGTCCCTTCCTGCATGTAAACAATCATTAAATAATGATGATTTGCTACTGCTGTGTGTGCTGCAGATTGCAGCACACATAGAATAACAAATAGCCATTATGGATTGTTTATGTGCAGGAAGGGACACCACAGAAACAATTATTCCCTGCAACGCAGGCACCCTTGCCCTCTGGTGCAAGGGTGCCTGTGCTGGTGCTGGGCAGCTACATTTATCGCTAGCAAAAACACATGGATATTGTAATAATTACGACACACCCCATTGCGTTGTGAAAATGTCAGTCCCCAACGCTGCCAAATTTGGGGCAGCTCCGCGCTCCGACATTTTGTTGTACATATTCCCCGATGTCTTGTCCTCTTTATGAATTCACCCCTTCATAATTTAACAAGCATTTGCAATGCAATAGGTCTCGCATTTGTGTGAGTTTGAGCTATTGACATTGCAAATAACAAAGGCTTTTATTTTTGTTTTAAAAACCTAAATAAAAGGCAGTCATTTACAATGCCATTAGCTTAAAGTCGGGTAACTGCGAGACCTATTGCATTGCAAATGCTTGTTGATGTATGTGTCTTCTGTGCCTTCTCTTGCTCTCTGTAAATATCCAATGTAGAAAAATTAGTTCCGGTGGGCAATTACTGGCAACACCGGCTCAAATTAAGCACCGCCTACTGATGTCTAGTAAAGGGTTGGGAACCCCAGGACACAACAAACGTGGCCCAAACACCCTCTGGCCCCAAACATACTGAGGCCTTCTGGACTGCAGCCAACAATGCCAACCCCAGCTAGCAAGCAAGCGTTTGTCTGCGCAATTGTAACCTGCTCAACTCTGCAACTCATCACGTCCCTAAGCACCAAGCACCACAGCCTATATAGGTGCACAGGGTCTGCAGCTGGATTCCTTCTACCAAGCGACCCAGATAAAAGGCGGAGCGGCTCAGTGTGACACTCTGGCAGCAGAGACAGCCTTTCCACACTGTGCCTTCAGGGAGCAGAGTGGCCAGACTGCATCTGGAGCCAGAGTTCTAGTGCCACCTGCAGACCCCCCGGCGCTGGACAGGGTCGGCAGATGGATTCCTCTTACCTAGCGTCCCGGATAAAAGGCGGAGCGGCACCTGTGACGATCACCCTGAGCAAGCATCTCTGCAGCCGGCGGAGCAACTGTGGGTTTCAGAGGACTTTTGGGTAGCGCCTCGATCTGCACGCCTGTGATTGGCACCTGTAACCCGCTCGTTCGCCCTCAGACACCCACTCAGCTCACTGAGCCATCTTTGGCTGTGAAAGTCTCGGCCTCGGATTGCACAGGAGGATCTCTACAGCAAGAGCACGAACCCCCAGAGCCGTGTTATATTGCAGTATTCCGGATCTATGTATCAGGCATATTGTTCATTGAGCTGTCTCACTGGGAACCTCAGCTCTGCAGAAGCTGCACTAACGCACTGAGCTATCCCACGTGCTTTGCACCCAGTGGCTAGGTCTCTGGGGAGAGAGCGTGGACCCGTTGAGCTGCCTTCCTGGGACCGGAACCTCTACACTGCTGGTCACATGCACGTTCTGCAGCAGGTGCATGACTCCTCTGAGCTGTCTCACTCCATTAGGGACCCAAGCCCTGACTGGCGCATCTGCATCTTTGCACAGAGGTCTTTAAAAGATTGAGCTGTGTCACTGGGGTTGGAACCGCTGCCCTGCTTCATGCACACGAGCTCCGCGGAAGCTGAAGCATGAACCCACTGAGCTATCTTACCTGGACCCCCTGCTGCACGTGCACACAAACCTCAGAGGGTGCATCCAAGTTGTCTTCATTGGTTTGCAACCTTTCATGGTAGTTGCACTGAGATCTCTGCAAGGGGTGCATTAAACCCCCCAGCTGCGTGCCGGAAAAAGTTAATGGCTGAATTGTAATGAAGAAAATAGAATTATATAATGTTGCACAGTGTTCCAGGGCAGCGCGCGACTGACAGTCCTCCAAATGAATCACTTCCATTAACTGCAGTTCTCTTTGCCGGGTGCCGGCTGATATCACACCCAGCCTTCACTGTATGTACCCTGTCGTAAAACTAAATAAAAGGGTTCGAAATACCTCTTCTCCCATTGAAAGGCGGCAGCTGCCTTCCCAGCGTCAGGGCGTCCAGCACTAGCTGCAACAAGCAAAAGAGAAAGCAGCTCCATGTCCGGGCCGGGGAGGAGACCTGCGAGGGAAGGGGCTGCCCGCGCATGCGCGGTACCTGTAACTTTTGCGTGTTCTGCGGCTCGGGGCTCCTGTGAGCAAAACGGAGCCCCGCGTGTTGCTGCAGTGACCGGCAGGAACAGCAGAGGAGCAGCGCAGAGTCCCAACAAGAGCCGGTAAGTGCTTGGAGCGCGTGTGCGCATTTAAAAAAAAAACGAAATTGCATGAGGCTGCTCAGGATGGAAGAGGATAGGAGATGTGCACACCGCGTGGCTGTACGTGTGCGTACACCAACTCAAATCCGCCAAAGCCTGCGCGTGCCCATCTCCTGTCCCACTTCCAGCGCGAGTCAGCAACAATAGATCTAGCTGGCACCGCAGCGCTTCGCGCTGCGTTCGCCAGGCGAGACCTAAAAACCCTCTTTGATTTCTAATCTCCACTTCTACCATTAACTTTGCCTTAGACCCTATGTCAATGCTGTTGATTCATCAAGGCTGTTGCGAACGCTAATTTTTATTATTAATGCATTATTTGTCCCATATCCACTTGTTTTATGTAAGTCAGACCGACTCAACTGTAAGTTATGTTTAAAGTGCACATATATAATTTGGTCTTGATGGACTATAAGAAATGTACATACATAAATAAAATCGTTGGGAATTGATGTACCCAGACGAAATCTCTTTTTAGGCATTTGTAGTACAGGAATCATCATCAACTACGGTTCAGGTGGTACACAAAGCTAAACATAGTTTATCTTAAGGGGAAAGTGTCAACATTTTAGTAGTACTCTAAAGCTGTTTGGGAGATGAACCAATTTAAGAAGGTGTGTTATCGGGAAAATTATAATAGCATATCAACATTCATTCTTAAGTTGTTCAGTCTTCTTCAAGCCTTGTGTCCCTACTAATCTTAGCTAGGGTGTATGACTTCTGCCTCGATTCATTCTGTGATTGTAGGAAGCTGGCTCTGTATATACTATACCAACGTGAGGTATAGTGTGCACAGAGTCCAGTGGAACCCCAAAGGTAGGCAGAGGTAAAAGTAGATAGTACCTTACGCTCTATTTGTGGTGGTGTGGTCGAGCAGTAAGGCTGTATCAGAGGGTAGTGTTAAGCATTTGTTGTACACACTCAATCAGCAAATTATATCAAACTCTCAGATTGAACTTCAGACCAATTGGTTTTGTATAAAAAAATACTCTTTTAATTATTTTTTTTAATAGAACCAAGCAAGCCTGGCACAGGTAAGCAATAAATACTTTAAAGTAGTAATGCAGTTGTAACACAGTTTGGATTGCAATTGTATATGCACTTTGTTTTGATTACAGTAATGTTACTGAAAATGCAATGTTTTGGAAATACAGTACATGTACTTTGTATGGGAAAGGACCTTTACATTGTGATCATTACACCGCGATGCCATTACAATGCGGTTGTTACATCGCCGCCTTGTTACCACACAATGCCATTACTACGCAAGTCATTACATCGACTTGCAGTAGATGGCGCACTATTATAAGGAATAATATAGTTTACTATTCCAACACCTTCCATACTGTTGTATAGGCTGAAGTTGGGATAGTAAATTATACATTTCTAATGTTGGCGCGCCATCTACTACAAGTCGATGTAATGACTTGCGTAGTAATGGCATCGCGTGGTAACAACGCTGTCGTAACAACCGCGTTGTGAAGGTTCGCGATGTAATGACTCGTGTAGTAACGAGTCATATTCACTTTGTATAGGCTTTTTAGTGAAATTACAGGTAAGTTACTTTTCAGATTACTTTTGTTACACAGTGCAGTATACCTGGATACTGCACTGGGACATTTCCTGTAAACAGATAAGTAAAAGCATTTTGGTTATTTATTTTTAAAGGATTTCTTAGATCTTCCAACTCCACACTTAAACGTTTCCTAGAAAAACTGTAAATGTTATCCTATGGAGGAAAATAGTGTTATCGGTTTAAGTTTAAGCATTCAGTTGTGGGAGTTGGTGTTCTGGGGGTAGACTCAGGGGTCCCCCAGGGTCAGGGATGCACTCTCGTTACACCCTCAGCGGCACTAGGGGGGCCTTGAGCAGTGTGCTGAGGCCCAATGTTATCCAATGGTGGTAAGGGGCTTCCGGTTGGTGGCTGCTGACGAGCAGGCCACTAGGTTGTGGAAGCAAAGCTCCTGGACTTTAGCTCATGGAAAATGGGGAAACAAAGTAGCACCAATAATACACCCTCAGCGGCACTAGGGAGGACGGGTGCAGGGTGCTGTATCGACGTCAGGCGCCCTGTTACTTGCAACGGGGATTCTCCAATTTGCAAAGGCACTGCAGGCTTGGGGACAAAGGTCTTCTTTTAGGGCTGGATCTTCTTGCCAGCTCCTGGTTGCGGTTGGGGGGACCTTCCGGGTTGAGACTGCAGGCGTCGGCTGGGGGCTTGAGGCAGGTCAGGGATCACCGGATCTCGGGTCTGGATCGCCGGGGGGACCTCCTTGTGGTGTTTGCCCACTCGAGCTCGGGCCGTGGACAGGGGGTGCAGAGTGGTGCACATTTGCGGTTACTGGACGGAACCAGAGGTTGGAGATGAACAAATCCGGTGTTCACAGCAGACAAAGCCTTTGGAATGGAAGGCAGGCAGGTCCTCCGGGTTTCTTGAGGTTGCTGGCTGCAGAACACACCGGGATTTTGCAAGAGCAGGTTTGAGGTGGAGACAGGCCGGTAGGGCTGGGTCCAAGTCAGTAGGCGTCTTCCTTTTGTTAGCTTTGGCACGGCTGTTCGGTCCTTCTTCTTCTTTTCTTCTTCAGGTTTCTTGTCTTGTTTGAGTTCTTGGTTCAGGGCTGCCCCCTAAATACTGTATTTAGGGGGCGTTTTAGGGGTCTCAAGGTCAGTAGCCAATGGGCTACTGATTAGGCCTGGGGGGTAATTTTCGTTCCGCTCGCGGAATTTGCGATATTTTGACATTTTCGCGTTCTGCGGAGAGTGCAAAAATGTCAAAACTTTTGCAACCTGCCGCGAAGGGGAAGTATTTATCCTGTTCGCGCTTTAAAAATGTATTCTCGCTCGCGCGGTTGCGACTTACCGGGTCCCTGCGTTCGCCGACGAGTTTTCCTATCCAGTCGCACGCGCCACAAGATGTTGGATTGTTGGTAGCCGGTCGCGCTATCCTGCGAGAGTTTGCGATCGCGAACACGTCATTGCGATCGCAAACAGGAAATAAGAATCGCGAGCAAGATGGCTGCACCCATTAGCGACCGCATGGGCAAGTTGGAGATATATTTCCCCGCGAGCACGCAAAAACCCATAGCGAACGGGCGGGAAAAGCAATCTCCGCATCTTCGCGAAAGTTTCGCGTGCTCGCCGAGATTTTGCGCAATTTCGCGATAATTTGCGAAAGTCAATTTAAAAAATTCCGCCCACCCTTACTACTGACCTTAGGGTGACTACACCCTTGGTGTACTCACCCCACGTGGGGGAGTGAGCACATTCCCTAATCCTGATTGGGGAGTGCCTGCCATCTGCAAGATGGCGGACACTAAAGAGTGGGCTTCACCTCGCCTCCCCCATCTGAAGGGTGGAGTTGGCAGAGGTGGGCCCACCTTTTGGGCTGCTCTAAATTTTCACGCCTGTCTTCCCGCCAAAAAGGAGGGGAGACAGGAAGGGGCCTGCTCCGGATAGCAGGAGAGGCTGGGGGTCGCATTACAAAGGCTGCAAGGTCTTCGAATCTCCCCTGCTACAGATGGCTCTTCCTGGCCTGGGGGAGGTGGGAACACCTCCGCCCAGGAAAGGCTTTGTTTCTGGGCTCAGGGAGTGAAGGCTTCCACCCCAGGGGTCCAGAAAAATGTCTTGTGGTAGCAGGCTGGTGTGTACTAGTCAGGGAACCCACCAGAGGCTGGTCGTTTTTCAGGGGGCATCTCTAAGATGCTCTCTGAGTGCATTTTTCATTAAATCCCACACTGGCATCAGTGTGGTTTTAATGTGCTGAGAAGTTTGATACCAAACTTCTCAGTTTTTAGTGCAGCCATTATGGTACTGTGGAGTTTGTAATTACAAACTCCCAGCACCATAAACTCTTAATGCCAGCACTGCACTTACAATGTCTAAGAATTCACTTAGACACTGTAGGGTTACAAGGCTAATGCACCAGTACCCTCACCACTGGTATAGTGCACCCAGCTAGAGGGGCAACTGATCTATGCCAGGGCAGTGGGTTGTAGGTATGGCACACAGGGATGTGTGCCATGTTGACTCTTCACTTTGTCCTGCACCAAAACACACAGTCTGCAAAGGAAGTGTTTGAGTGTACAGGTGCCAATTGGGTATGGTACAGTTTTGGGGAAAGAACAAAGGCCCTGGGAACCTGATTGGCAGGGACCCAGGGCACATCAAGTCAGAGTGCATCAGTAGTCTGGCAAAAAGTGGTGGGGTTACTGCAACAGAAACCCCGCTTCCTACAGTGATTTCTTTTTACCTAAGGCTCGGATCATTAGCGTTTGCAAACACAAGCAGTAGGGACACACATTCCTAACATTGTCTCCTTTGGCTCCAGGGATAATCCACAGAAAACAGGATTTAAGATCATGTAGAATTTGTGTCTCCAGGGATATTCCAATCTTTCAGTCACAAAGAGCCTGACGTTTTTGACATTGTTATATTAGATGGAAAAAGTTTTCATAAGTGTGTTGACCATCAGGACAGTTTAATGTTCTGCTTGGGTTTATTCTACGTTGCAAAGCACAGGGCATGCATTTGTGGAGGAGCACAGTAAAAGGTGTGATCTTTAATCTGGCATTACCAGATACCATTTCACATGGATACACACACTGCCCTGTTCTGTTCGAGTGAGCTCTGTAGGGCAGCCTTTGTCCCACTGTCACAGTGTTTATGCCCTCACGTCACTAGAAAGAGATCCATATGAAAGAGAAATAGTCCTGCCCCCCTCTGGTAGATCCATCAAGCTCTTCAAGTTTGCTGATCTTTCTGCATTTCTGGGAAGGAAGCCCATGTCCCACCTTCAGCAGTCTCCTTTATTGGATAAACAGGCCCAGTGAGACCCTAAAGTAGTCATATGCGTCTCCAAATATTATAATTTTACCATTTATGAATATATCCCCATCTCTGTACAAAGCAACACTTCCATTTAATGAAACCCACTGTTAAAACGCAGGAAGAGGTAGAGAGGGAATTTACAGTGAATCAGTGGTTCTTTATTGGAAGTACAGAGTCAAACAGTAATATGTCAGTTATGGCGTTAGGGCCGCTCCTTCTTGCTTTCACATCAGCAAGAGGAATCTTGAGGATAAGGGGTCTCCACCTCGGGGATGTTGAAACAAGAGAAAAGAAAACACGTTTTAGCTAGGGGCTCTCTGGTTGCTACACACGTGAAAAGGGAAGGAGTGAGGGAAACAACACCCGTCAGTCCCCAAGTGAATTCCGAGCGCTTAGCGGGTTGTGCCAGAACAAGGTAAAACCGCTACGTCCCTCATGCAGTCCCACCCTTTGCTGGGGACTTAGAAGCCTCCATATCCCCTCTCAAAAACAAAGAGCATATGCGCGCACGTACCTTGGGGAACCACGCTCCTCCAGGAGCGTGGCTGGCTTGCTGGCGGTACCGGATGGGGTCCGGCTCCCGTTCCGAAAGTCTTGGGTAGTCCCTGGGTGGGTCGGGCATCTCGTCTCCTTCTGTTCATCCCGGTGAGCAGCGTCGTGGTCCTGAAGATCCGCCAAGGCTGGACACAAGTGCTTGTTCCTCGCTGCCACGACAGTTCCGCGTTCCTGGATGACACACCCCTCACTTCCTGTGACACTCCTTAAAAGGCCCTCCTCCTGGCTGTCCTGATGCCATATTGGTGCACATGATGAGGTCACATGGGCCAGGTGGAGTTCCTGATACGGAGGGCTGTTAAAGGGGCCGTAAGCGTCTTCCTCCAACTGTTCCCATGGAGACTGAAAACAAAGGACAGGCGAGCCGCGAGGAGGGAAATAGTCTGCAGAATCCTCCTCCTCCTGGTCTCGGGCCGCAAAGTCGTGACACCCACATCCTTCACACCTCCTTCAACAAAGGAAGTCTCCAAAGTGGTGCAGCTAAAGTGAACACATATGCAGAGTGGGTTTGGTTTGTCACCCTTTTCCATTGGTGTTCTGTCTGTCTAACCAGAATAACAGTTATGTCATCTCATTGCATATAAGCATTCCTTTCAGTACTTGCTTGCCATATCATATGTCTGCAAGAACCAGCTATCAAGATATAGGAGTTGCGCAGAGAGTCCCTTACTTCACCCTTCTCTGTGCATCCCTTTTAATAGTCTACAGAATATTGTCTGAAGCCATAAATGTGCTTCTGGGGTACAACATGTACAGCCTTGAAAACTTTAGATGTGGTGTGGCCATAATGCTCCAGACTTCCACCAATGTCTAGTGAGACAATAATGCTCCAGACATCCACTAACTTCATGTGGTCTATTACTGCCTAAACTAAGTTAATCTTCTGTTTCTTCTCACCAGTTAGGCACAGCAAGATAACCAGGAACCCTAAGACCTCTGTTTCCCACCTCAGGAGCATGGTCAGGAGCTCATCCTTTCAAACCTTCACAATAGACTAAAAGGAGAAGAGAGTCTGTTTCTCCAAGTTTATCTGCAATCTTCATACAGCTCCAAGTCTTTGACTTTTTCTTGTCACCTGGATACCGCCTAATGCGCGTGCTTGAGGTACAATAGTTTACTGTCTGAATAGAGCAATATGTTATAATGTGTTCCTCTTACCTATGTGACATGGCCTACACAGTTTGTTTATCATCAATGTGTTCATTCTGTTATATTCTTTGGCAGCGCCCCTTCACCTTTTTCCCTTTTGGCGTGTTAAGAAGGTTTCTACGTGAAGATTCCTAAAATGCTCACTAGGAGCTGAGGCAGTAAAGCAACAGGACATCTGGTGGGGCTCTTGTTTTTATCGATAAATCTCAAGGAATGTAATTCTCTGGTACCTACTGTTAAAATGGTGGCTTGTACATATCTCCATAGTGTTCCTGCTCACGATTCTATCATTAGGATAAATAGTAATAGAGGATACAGACTGAGGCTCTCTCTTAAAGATTCACAAATTAAATAAAGAGGTAAGAGATAGCTATTTACCGAATCTCTAGCTCACTTTGAAATAATGTCCTATTACTTACCGGTAATCTTCATTACTTCGGGTCCCGTTGTCCTCGTCCCCTTCATACTTAAACAAGTGAGATAATCTATCTCATTGAAAGAAAAAAGAAAAGAAGGAATGCTGGTACACCCCTCCCCTTCCCCCTCCCCACTGGGAGTACATAAGCGTACTCTACCCAGCATTCCTCCTGAACTACCAAGCCCCAGATGAGGGCCGGAGAGCCCGGGAGGGAGGGAGGGATGCTATGAAGGGGATGAGGACAACGGGACCCGGAGTAATGAAGATTACCGGTAAGTAATAGGACATTACCCCAAGGTCCCTCCTGTCCTCATCCCCTTCATACTTAAACAAGTGAGAATACCCAAGCAGCAATCGACCATCATCACACAGCAAACCACCAGGATACAGAGCCAGAGCAAACCCAGCAATTTATTGAAAACAGTACAACACCAAAGAAAAAAAGGGGAATCAGGAGCACACAGCACTAAGCACCCCCAAACCAAAGTTAGCGTCATCCCCCAGAACATTCTGAATCCGGTAATGTCTAACAAAGGTATTAGCAGAAGCCCAAGTAGTGGCCCTACAAATCTCAGAAAGGGACACACCACGAACCTTCGCCCAGGAAGCCGCCATCCCCTGCGTAGAACGGCCCTGAACCCCAGCTGGAGGAGGGGAGCCCGAAAGGGAATAGGCCAACATGATGACTTGCTTCAACCAACGACCAATGGAGGAAGTGAAAGCCCGGCAACCCCTGGAGACCACCCCAAAGGAAACAAACAGGGAGTCAGACCGCCGAAAGGCACGAGTACGGTCTACATAGACCCTCAACACATGGCAAACATCCAGCAAGGACCAGGGAAGGTCATCCTCATCGACCTGAACAGAACACATAGCCGGCAAGACCAGCTCCTGGGAGCGATGGAATTAGGATGAAACTTTAGGAACAAAGGAGGAATCCAAATGAAGAACAACACCATCCTCAGAAAAGGAAAGAAAGGGCTCCCGAGCCATCAAAGCCCCCAGCTCCCCCAGGCGATGCGCAGAAGTAATAGCCACCAAAAAAACAACTTTAAAAGTGACAAACTTCAAATCAACCTCCTCCAAAGGCTCAAAAGGTGCAGCCACCAAAGCCCTCAAAACCAAAGGGAGGTCCCAAAGAGGAAAAGAAGGCCGAACCACAGGACGCAAAATGGAAAAACTGCACAATAAACGAGAAATCAGGTCATTCACATCAGGCAGATTCCCCCAAGGGGAACAGAGAACGCCCGAATAGCAGCCCACTGGGCCCGCAGAGTTGAGACAGATAAACCCTTCTCGAACCCATCCCAAAGAAACTGAAGAACATCAGGCAGAGGACAAACCAAAGGAGACAACGCCAGACCGAGACACCAAGCCTCGAAGTTCCCCCAGTGCCTACCATAGGACCGAAGAGTACTGCTGAATCTCCAAAGCTAAATGCTCGGGGAGACCCCGACTCCACCACCCCCGCCTTTCAACCTCCAAACCGACAGCCGAAGCTGCCGGAGGGACAACATAGGAGAGGACCACAAGGGAGACGGAGGGAAGGGGAAGAATCAAGGACCCTGAACCGCCAACAATTTCAGAGCGGGAAACCACGACCGGCAGGGCCAGAAGGGCACCACCACCTCCCGATCCTCCATCACCAGTCGAGACAGAAACCAAGAGACCAGGGCAAGGGGAGGAAAGGCATACAGCAGACGAGAAGGCCAAGGGAGGGTCAGGGCATCCACCCCCCAAGACCCCTCCTGAGGGTCCCAGGAGTAGAAGCAGAACATTGAGCTGGGAAGCAAATAGGTCCAGAAAAGGAAGACCAAACCTCACGCACACCAGACGAAAGGCTACTGGAGTCAAAGCCAACTTCAGGGAGGCAGGAAAAAACCGACTGAGGCCATCCGCCACCCCATTGTCCACCCCCCGGACATGAACAGCCGCCAGAGACAAGAGATGGCCCTCCGCCCAGCAAAACAACGGGGACACCACCGCATTCAGGGGCTGGGACCGGATACCCCCCTGGGGATTCAAGTAGGCCACGGTCACAGTGTTGTCTGATCAAACCAACACATGGCGGTGCAGACTCCGAAACCCCATGACCGCCCGAGACACAGCAGACAACTCCTGCCAGTTCGAAGACCACCGACTCTCCAGCAACTACCAACGACCCTGAAGGAACTCCGTCCTCAAAGCTGCCCCCCATCCCAAAGCACTGGCGTCCGTGGTAAGGACCACCGGAGGAGGTGACTGCAGAGGCAAACCCCTGGCCAGATTCTCCGACAACGTCCACGAGCGCAGAGCAGGAAGGATCGACAGAGACACCGGAATCAAGGGAGACAAATCCCGAGACAAAGGATCCCACCGAGCCAACAGGTAGGACCAAAGAGGCCGAAGATGGAAACGCGCCCAAGGCACAGTGAACACCGTGGCCGCCATCAGACCCAGAAGGCGCAACCAAAGACGGACCGGGAAGGACCGACTCAACAGAAATCGCCGAGCCAGGGAACACAGGTCACTGCACGAGCAACCGGCAGGAAGACCCGATTCAGATCCGTGTGGAAACGAGCCCCTATGAACGTCAAGTCCTGGGAAGGCAGCAGCTGACAATTGGGGAGATTCATCAGTAACCCATGGGCCCCCAAGGCCGAACACACCAACTCCTGATCCCTCAACAACAGAACCGCGGAGGGAGCATGAAGGAGCCAATCGTCCAAATAAGGATAAACCATCACCCCCTGAAGATGCAAAGAAGCCACGAAGGGCGCCACCACCTTGGTAAACACTCTGGGGGCCGACCGCAGGCCAAAAGGGAGGACCTGGAACTGATAATGGACACCCTGAAGACAAAACCTCAGGAAACGACGAGAGAGGGGTTGAACCGGAACGTGATAATAAGCATCCTGAAGGTCCAGAGTGCACATGAAATGACCCTGGAGAACCAGGGGAATCACCCGCTGAAGAGTCTCCATCTTGAATGGGGCATGCAGCCCAAACTTGTTCAGGGCTTTCAGATCCAGGACAAGACGAAACCCCCCTGTCACCTTGGAAACCAGAAAAATTATGGAATAAAATCCCTGACCCCTCTCCCCAGGAGGAACCTCCTGCACCGCCCCCTTGTCCAGCAGAGACTTGATTCCCAGCGACAGTTCCGCCCGCTTGGACAGACAAGACGGCCAGGGAGTCGGACGGACCCCCGAGTCCGGAGGAGGAGCCGAAAACTCTATGAGGTACCCCAACCGCACAATGTCCAGCACCCACAAGTCTGAACAGGAGGACATCTAGGCTGGAAGAAAGAACCGAAGCAGACCTCTGACCAAGGATCCGGCTTCGGCCGCCAGATAGTCAGGAATGAGGCTTCGCAGGAGGGGACTTCGCCTTCTTGTCTCGACCCTTTCCAGACTGAAAACGACCCCTGCCCTTGGTAATCTGCCTGTGAGAGGGAGGATGGAAGAATGTCTTGGGCTTAGAAGAAGCCGGCACCGAGGAAGACTGCTTGAAAGATGAAGAATGCTTCTTCTCCTTCAACAGACGATGCAACTTGCCCTCCAACACCTCACCAAACAACATGGAACCCTGGAAGGGCAACCACAGCCCAGCAGACTTCTGGGCTGAATCAGTCTTCCAGTCTTTCAGGACCAAGCTACGACAAGCAGCCACACAAGCACCCCCAGAGAGGGCCAAGGCACGCACCACGTCGTAGGAAATATCAGACAGAAATTCAACCTGCCGCTCAACATGAGCCAGAAGCCCCAAACAGTCAGTGGCATCATCCTTAGACCCATACAGGGACTTCAAGTCTGAAAGCAGAGACTGAGCCACATAAGTCCCATAAATGCCAGCCCGGAGCGCCAGATGGGAACCAGAATAAACCATTCACAGGGAAGCATCCACCTTTTTGTCCACAGAATCCCGCACAACCACATCCTCAGCCAAAGAAGTGCGCCCCACGAGACTGGCCACAAAAGAATCCACAGGAACAGAGTCTGGCAAGTCCCTGGCCATATCCTGAAGAGGATAGAGCTTTGCCATGAAGCGAGGAAGCAGAATGCGATCCGGATCCTTCCATTCCCGGTCGAGCACCTCCTTGACACACGGATGAACTGGCATAACCACAGCAGCAGAACACTGGAACTGGCGAAGCAAAGAACTCCCAGAAGTACTAGGGGCATCATCGGCAGGAAACCCCATATTCGCCTTCACATGACTCAATAAGTCCGGCAACATGTCATTGTCAACATATTTGCCTCTCAGCACTTCACTCCCCAACCACTCATCCTCAGAAGCAGAAGAAGAAGAAGGCGGTGGGGCCCGACCAGAGGACTTGGACCGAGGAGCACCACCCATCTCCAACAAGGTCTCCTTAATGAGCTGCTTCATCCTGGCATCACCACCCCTCGAACGCCACCTGGAGAGCGCAGGAGAAGGCGAAGAAGAAGAAGAAGCAGAGGAAGAGGAGGAGGAAACATCCACATGCCTGTTCTTCTTGGCATGTTTACCCATGGGGAACAGGAGCAGGACCGCAGGACCGCAGGCCCACGACGCACAGCATGCCAGGAAGACCACCGGCAGAACTGGACCACAGCCAACGAAGCCCCAGAAAGGCACTGCCCAGGACACAGAACCCCAACAACAGGCAGACCCCCAAACGAGAAAGTAGGCAGGAAGCCAAGGAGAGCAACAGTGCCAAGCAGGAACTGTAAGCAGCACAACATACTGCAGCACCTCACACCAACAGCCAGCCCAAGAAGAAATGCAGCAGAAAGCAAAAAAAATGGAAGCATAAATAGAAAAAAAATGCTACGCGGTACTTACAATAGGGCCGGCAACCAGACCACGCCACCGCCGCCAGCCTCAATTGAAGAAATGCCTGACTTCCTGCACCAAACAAAGGAAGTCAGGCAATCCCCGGAAAGAAGCCCCCCAGCCACACGGGGGCAGCCGCACTCCCGGAGAACAGAGTAGGAACCGCCGCGCCCCCGGCATGCCCAGCAACCCGTGAGGTGCGGCAAGGACACCAACAGCGGAAGGAGAGCAACTCATCCCCTGTATCCACGCAGGAACTACCTGGAGGCGTCAACATGGCTCCTCCCAAGCCCGGCAAGGGGGGAGACCAGGAATAACCAGCACAAACCCGGAGCCCAACAGCAGGTAAGTCCTAGGAGCCTCCTGGCTCCTGGTCCACTTCAGACTGTCGGAAGACAGAAAAAAGAACAGAAGGAATGCTGGGTAGAGTACGCTTATGTACTCCCAGTGGGGAGGGGTATACCAGCATTCCTACTTTTATTTTTTCTGTCAATGAGAAAGATTATCTCACTTGTTTAAGTATGAAGGGAACGAGGACAGGAGGGACCTGGGGGTAATGAAAGAACGACAAAATGACCCACTCTCGTTTATTTTATTTTAATAGCAGGGTGAGCACATTTAGTGCTACATGGTCCGTTTTAGACTGATAATGGGGCACATATAATTGCTCTCAAACAGACATCGAATATAGATAGTCTAGTCCAGCGACTTTTTTAGAAGAGTTCAGGGTTCTACGGACCAGACGGAAAAAAGAAGCCGAATCACACCAGCAACAACAGTCCTCCCAGAAAACACCAACTCGTGGGAGACCAAGAGGACAAGCAAGAGGAAGAGCAGATCACAGAAGAGAAGACTCAAGTTCCAGCAGAGAAAACGTAAAGAGTACAAAGCCGGTGGGATCCAAAAGAGGCGGCTACAGACGAAGACGTTAACCATGGATGATGACATGGTAAATAAAACAATCATAAACTTGTCCTCTAGAACATTGACTCTAAAGGAAAAACGTACTCTCTGCTTGGGATTGACTTTTTGCCCTAGTGAACTTTTTAGTTATCCTGATACCCGAATAGATATGTACAAATTCGGCAGGAAACTAAAACTTCAGAAATGGCATTCATTAAGATCTATAAAAGACACTCCTCAATCCATGGCAATAGTAGATATACCTGAACTTAATATTCATGACCAAGATCTCCTTCTAGACATGTATGCATTGGGAGGTATATCATTTGAGAGCCAACCTGATGATTCTATTGTGGGTGTGAGGGAAACAAATATGAATAGGGCTGCATGTACTAGCTTTAGACCCAAATCGGTTTTTTACCCCATCATGCCACACGACCCTATAGATACCTTCCAAGAAGTAGTGAGCAAAGAACTTGCCAAGCTCAAACATAAACAGTACAACAGAGATAACAGGAATAGAAATTTGTCTAAACAGGATCGTGACTTCATCCTGTCTCTGGCTGACGATAACTCTGTTATACTCAGACCCTCCGATAAGGGAGGCAATATTGTTCTTTGGGGCAGGGATCTCTATGTCAAAGAAGCCCTCAGACAACTTGAAGGTGATGTCTTCTACACCAAATCCAACTCCAATGAATACAATAATAGCATAGAGGAAACATGGAATAGACTTCACGATTGGCAAATTGAAGGGCTCCTCTCTTGGCATGAATTCTGCTTCCTCAAACGTGATTTTCCTAAACTCCCAATTTTCTATTTACTGCCTAAAGTTCATAAAAACCTCTTAGAACCCCCAGGCAGACCCATCATATCCTCCATAGGAAGTGTCAACGAAAATCTGTCAGTGTACGTAGATCACTTCCTGAAAGAATATGTCTTCCAACTCCCTTCCTTCATCAAGGACACAACTGACTTTCTCAAAAAAATTGATACCATCACATTGACTGAAGGCTCCATACTTATCACAATGGATGTCAGTGCCCTCTATACTGTCATTGACCATACCCAGGGTATGGAGGCTTGCTACTATTTCTTACAAAACCGTGAAATAGGATTCAGAAACCATACTGTTATGCTTATAGAGATGATGAAACTCTGTCTACGTAACAATATATTTATGTTTGACGGTACCTTTTTCAAGCAAATCCGTGGCGCTGCCATGGGTTCGGCGTTTTCTCCCAACTTCGCGAATTTATTTTTTGGGAAGTGGGAAGAAGAAATTAGGACCAACGAAGATCTCAAGGAGCATTTTACTAAGGTACATTTTTGGTCCAGATACATTGATGACCTTTTTGTCATCTGGCGGGGCACAAAGGAAGAGGCTGTTAGCTTCATTGCAAAGCTCAATCAAAATAGCTACAATATACATCTAACATACAACATTAGTGAACATCAGGTGGATTTCTTAGACACTAGTATCACGATCCAAGAGGGTAGACTTATTTCCAAACTCCATAGAAAGGACACCGCAGGCAACAGCCTTCTTCATGCCCTGAGCTCCCATCCTGAATCACTTAAATGGAGCATCCCTTATGGGGAGCTCTTAAGAGCTAAAAGAAATTGCACCAAAGAGGCGGATTACATACACGAGAGTACCCAACATACTCCAACGGTTTCGGGACAGGGGATATCCCGAGTGGGTACTGACTAAAGCCCTTTCCAAAGCATCGATCATCCAGAGATCAGAGACCCTGAACCCTATACCCAAACCCATTGTCTCGTCACAACCACCTAGAATAATAACTACCTACAACCAAAAGTCCAAACAAGTACAAAAAATAGTGGCTGATAATTGGAAAATTCTAAAATCCGATTCCATCTTAGGCCCAAAATTGACCAATAGACCACTCATAACATACAGAAGAGGTCGTAACCTTAGGGACATGTTGGTGAAAAGTGACATCACTGATAAAAAGGGCCAACATATCCAAGGACTCAGTGGATTCTATCCTTGTGGACATTGCAGGGCCTGCCGGTCTAGTGTGATGGTTAAAGAGTTTGCAATACCAGGGACCAATACAAAAAAACAAATCAAACAATTTCTTACTTGTAGTTCCACCTATGTAATCTACATTTTGGAATGTCCTTGTCACAAAAAGTATGTGGGCAGTACGTCGTGCATGGCTAAAAAGAGAGTCCAGGAACACTTGAGGGCCATCTATAACAAAGACCCCAAATATCCCATTGCCAGACACTTCCAAACCGCACACCAATCAAACAGTGATCTTTTGAGATACTATGCGATTGAACAGGTCAATGTTGGTAGGCGTGGTGGGAATCGAGAACTTGCCCTTAGAACTAGAGAATCTAAATGGATATTAGAATTGGAGACCAAATTTCCTGGGGGACATAATTTGGACGAGGAACTTGCAACCCATCTGCATACGGAGTAACTTTCGTAGTTACCGTCTAAATGTGTCCATGATAATTCATTGTGTCCTGATGCTTGATTGTATTCTGATTGTTCTTGCAAATACTAATTGATGATAATGTTTTTAATCCATTTTAATCAATGTTCTTGTTACTTCTTTCTAGGAGTCAGCCGGGGGCACGTCACTCCTTAGAAAACCTGAGCACTGCACTGATCTTCACATGTCTGAACTGAATAGAAGACTATCACCTCACCACGATAAAGCTAAGATACACATTGTCACTTTTGTTACTTTAACCCCCCCTTCCCCCCCCCTTTTTTAGATTTTTTCTTGATCTTTGGATCTAGATGCACTCTAATTACCATGTTGGAACATCCCTAGTCGAACCCATTGGGATCACCTTACTGGAAGTTGGACACTCTAGTTACTTGAAATTTGGCTTGATCACTCTTTTGATTTTTAGAAACTGACTCCTTTCGGGCACTAGACCGAGTACAATGTTGTTTCTGTTGTATATATGTGATACTACTAATTATGCGCATATTTACTTTATTCTCGTAATATTCATATGAGATGGAGTCCAGGTTTTTCACTTGAATTAAGCGGACTCACTGTTTTGAATTTCAAATCTCTATGATGCAATAGGGATTTAATGGAAAGGAACTAGTCAAATATGGCCGAATCATTATTTTTCAAGTCAGTGTCCTTCCACTATGTTGATTACATTTGACGAGTACTGGTGTTTGTACATAAGATGTTCTTGATTGGTTTGAGGTTAACGTGTGATCAAGGCACTTTTGTGCTGAAACGCGTAGCGTTACCTTGTGAATAAACGCCCACGAGCTGTACCTTTCTGAGTGCGTGTTTTGCTTATCGGAGCTGAAAACTTTATTGATTCTTAACTCGGCGGTGGGATTGGCCGAGTGCAACACGCCACCTGACTATGGGAGATGGATCCCGGAAACTAATCCTGTTGTGAAATGATGGAATAGTCTAGTACTTCTAGGTATATTAAGTAAGTATTGTGTGTTATGTTAATTTTCGTCTTAATTTGATGTGTTTACCTAGTTAAGTTACACACACAGGGGAGAAAGCGATGCTTGGAGGTTCAAACCAGACCCACGCAGGAAGTACTGATCATTGTACCGCTGATACTATTTAGAGGACTGTTCTAGATACAGGTATACATGCAAAAACCTCCGGTATTTTCATATTAGAATAGGGATGGCAGATATTTAGCACCATTCCCCATTTCAATCAAAATGAATATTACAATAGAAAATAATATTTTTTAATCTAAACATAGGTAAAGTCTTATTTAAGAGATGCATTTATAAAGTGAAATCAGGTATTTCGTGGGACACTCTATTAGGTGAATGTCTATAACTAGAAACTTAAAAAAGAAAATCAACATGAATAGACTTTAGAGTAACTAATGAATGTTTGTATGCATTATAAGTTGAAATAATTGGTAGGTATTTTTTGTCCTTTTGTTTGAAAGAAATACACTTTTTACATTGTTTGTCCTGAAGAAGGTGGAAGAAAAGAATATTTTATTGTTCACCATAACACCGCATCGACATTGTTTTAATATACATTGTACATTTCTTTATTTTTGTTAATATGAATATAGATTGTGATATTTGATATTCACGTATAATATGTAATGTTTGTCTTACAGGAAGGAAATTCATTTAAGGAGTACCAAAATAGTCACATATGTTTGTTTTTAACTATTTATTTAATTGATTGTGGACTCTTCATGAACACAGAGAAACTAATTAATAATAAAAGCAAAGAAGAATTTATATATACGAGGTTTGTGGTTTATGACATTTATTTAAGTACTCTAATACAATTATTGTTTGTATAATATGTATAGATTCATGTCCATTTGATTTTTTTAAATGATTTTTTTAGATGACATCCCATTTTTTTTTACTTTTAAGTGCCTACATCATTCGAAGCATATATATGCATATATATATTCACTGAAAAAACCATAGGTTTCACACATGTTATAGTTAGCGGAAATTTTAATCGTAAAAAACCATTGAAATTCCCCCGTTATAGTTAGTGCAGGCAACTATAACTCACGCAACCGCAATCCTCTGCTGATGACATATGTGTCTTTATGAAAAAAAAATATTTGCAATATATGTATAGCTAAAATTGAATGGAAGAAGACATGGGCAAATAAGTGTCTAAATACAGTATTAGCATCAGCAGAGGATTGCGGTTGCGTGAGTTATAGTTGCCTGCACTAACTATAACGGGGGAATTTCAATGGTTTTTTATGATTAAAATTTCCGCTAACTATAACATGTGTGAAACCTATGGTTTTTTCAGTGAATTTGCAAGGTTTTTTAAATGCTAATTCCTAACTATAACGTGTGTGAAACCTATGGTTTTTTCAGTGAATTTGTACGTTTTTTTAAATGCTAAGTTACTTTACGCCATTCGTGGCGTGCGCGCCCTCTTAACGCAGTTCGTTCCGTGCGCGCACGGTGCGCTTCGCGCACCATGCGCGCACAGTGAGCACGCGGTGCGCTTCGCGCACCGCGCGCCCACTTTACGCAGTTAGTGCCGTGCACGCACGGTGGGCACGCAGTGCGCTACGCACACCACGTGCCCACGTTACGCTAGATGGGCCATGTACGCACGATGCGCTTTGCGCACCGTGCGCACATGGAGGACATATGATGCGCTTCGTTGTGAAAGGTAATATTTTAATTTTTAAGGTAAAATATATGCCATGCTCAAAAGGTGCACTTCGGGCACCATTTGCACATGGGGTGGGGAGAGTTTGGATAATTTCTTTTTTTTTAGTAATTTTTACCGTACGCGTACGGTAAGCGTAATCGGCGAAATTTTCGAAAAAATTAAAATTCCCTTTTTGCCCTTGGGGGATCTTTGGGGACTCCCTCAACATGGCTAGGTGCTTAGGAGCTGTCTAAACAGCCCCTTTACATGTTTTTGGCCTTTGTTTTTCAAGCCCCTCTCAGAGTGCGAGAGAGAAAATGGCGGCCACAACTTCCTGGTTTCGACCGATTCGAATGTTTACTAAGATATAACAGCCAATCAGAATCGCGCTCGCGCACGTCACCGTACGCGTACGGTAAGCGCACGGTAAGCGCACCGTAAGCTGGCTCAGATATATATATTGATTTAAATGCTATTTTCTCAGGAACTACTGAACAGATTTACACCAGACCTACAAAAGGCACTTCCTTGACCTGAGGACTCCCTCTCTGCCAAATTTCTAGTAACTCTGTTCAGCCGTTCGGGCTGTAGCTGTGTCTAAAGGTCCTATGGAAAAATGCATGGGAAAAACGCGTTTTGGGACCCCCCTTTTATCTCAGCCCCCGCTTGACGAATCCCCCCGAGACTTTCAGGGTAGGAGCGGAGCGTAGCGCCCCATTAGTTTGAAAATTTCGCGAGGATTCGTCGACCGGCGCCAAAGTTATTCCAAATAGAATGTTGCGGTTTTCCTATGGAAACAGGGTCCTAACTATAACTACCTACTGGCGACCGCCAGTAGGTAATATATATATATATATATATATTACCTACTGGCGGTCGCCAGTAGGTAGTTATAGTTAGGACCACGTTTCCATAGGAAATCCGCAACATTCTATTTTGAATAACTTTGGCGCCGGTCGACGAATCCTCGCAAATTTTTCAAAATAGGTGGGGCGCTCCGCTCCGCTCCTACCCTGAAAGTCTCGGGGGGATTCGTCAAGCGGGGGCTGAGATAAAAGGGGGGTCCCAAAACGCGTTTTTCCCATGCATTTTTCCATAGGACCTTTAGACAGGGCTACAGCCCGAACGGCTGAACAGAATTACTTGAAATTTGGCAGATAGGTAGTCCTCAGGTCAAGGAAGTGCCTTTTGTAGGTTTGGTGTAAATCTGTTCAGTAGATTCTGAGAAAATAGCCTTTAAATCAATATATATATCTGAGCCAGCTTACGGTGCGCTTACGGTACGCTTACCGTACTCGTACGGTGGCGTGCGCGAGCGCGATTCTGATTGGCTCTTAGATCTTAGTAAACATTCGAATCGGCCGAAACCAGGAAGCGGCGGCCGCCATTTTCTCTCTCGCACTGAGAGTGATGATGAAAATACAAAGCACAAAAACATGTAAAGGGGCTGTTTAGACAGCTCCCACACACATAGCCATGTTGAGGGAGTCCCCAAAGATCCCCCAAGGCCAAAAACGGAATTTTTTTTTTTTCGCTAATTTCGCCGATTACGCTTACCGTACGCGTACGGTAAAAAATTATATAAAAAAAAAAATTATCCACACTCTCCCCACCCCGTGTGCAATTGGTTGTCGAAGGCCACCAAGTGTGCATGGCTTATAACAGATGAGATAAACTATAATATTTAAAAAAAAAAAAATTATCCACACTCTGTCCACCCCGTGTGCAAATGGTGCCCGAAGGGCACCAATTGTGCATGGCTTATAAAAATTACGAAAAATTAAAATATTACCTTTCAAAACGAAGTGCATCATATGTCCTCCATGTGCGCACGGTGCGCGAAGCGCATCGTGCGTACATGGCCCATCTAGCGTAACGTGGGCACGCGGTGCGCGTAGCGCACCGCGTGCCCACCGTGCGTGCACGGCACTAACTGCGTAAAGTGGGCGCGCGGTGCGCGAAGCGCACCGCGCGCACGGAACGAACTGCATTAAGTGGGCGCGCACGCCACGAATGGCGTAAAGTAACTTAGCATTTAAAAAACCGTACAAATTCACTGAAAAAACCATAGGTTTCACACACGTTATAGTTAGGAATTAGCATTTAAAAAACCTTGCAAATTCACTGAAAAAACCATAGGTTTCACACATGTTATAGTTAGCGGAAATTTTACTGATAAAAAACCAATGAAATTCCCCCGTTATAGTTAGTGCAGGCAACTATAACTCACGCGACCGCAATCTTCTGCTGATGACATATGTGTCTTTATGAAAAAAAAATATTTGTAATATATGTATAGCTAAAAATGTATGGAAGAAGACATGGGCAAATAAGTGTCTAAATACAGTATTAGCATCAGCAGAGGATTGCGGTCGCGTGAGTTATAGTTGCCTGCACTAACTATAACGGGGGAATTTCATTGGTTTTTTATCAGTAAAATTTCCGCTAACTATAACATGTGTGAAACCTATGGTTTTTTCAGTGAATATATATATATATATATATATATATATATATTCAAACCACCTCCGATTCCACCGCAGAAATCAGACTCCGACACTTGGGTGAGCTTCACCATTCAGCTTAAGTTTATTAAATCAGCTTGACGCGTTTCGGCACACTTGCCTTTCTCACACTGGGAAGTCAATAAAAAACACCAGTTTTAAACACACAAAAAGGGTCACATGGTTTGTTTAAATCAATGGATATAGTGAAAAGACTGCTTAGATCGATAACATCACTTGCATTTGGTCAGACCAACTTATAATTCATTAGTTTAAAATCACTAATAAATCACATATATAGTAATTAGAATTCCCTATTACATATATAAGAAAATATACTCTATAAAATTATAAGACTTAGTTCATTTAAGATTCTTTAAAAATTGCATTTCTTTTTCTTTATACAATCAGTCACTATTTCCTAATATGCTTTTAGGATAAATAGAAAATTCCAGATATCAGTTGTGATATATTATGAATTGCCTTAATTTTTCTTTTATAGAGTCAGTCACAATGTCCATTTGCAACGGAGTATCGGGCAAGTGCCCAAAAATTCAGTCATATTCAATCCATGATTCCTTAAAATAGAAACAGATTCAATTTAGACAGAGTCATTATTAATAAAGTGCAAGTGCATTACAGTACATCTGATTTATAGTGCAAAATTCTTAATTTCTGTGCAAAATAGCATTTCTATTAAAAAGAGAGATTTTTTATGAAAGGATGTTACAAGTTAAAATATTTATAAAATTTTCTAAATGTATAAAAATGATGAATTAGTGCCTATAATAGTCAATATAAGTATAATCATTATCATAGTATAACTCCACGGAGTTGTAAGGGACATAAGTATTTATGAATAAATAAATAATTCTGCTAGTGCAGATATTTATATGTTCCAAATCCGTTTTGTTATAGGCACATACATTAACATTTAGAAAAAAAGATTTTTATTTTAAATTATCATCAACTGGATCAGTTTACCACTTTAGGTTTTCATAATGATACATACTTATTATAGAATCAATTGGAACCAATGTGTGACCTATATGTTGTTTCTAGGTGTTTACTATTTGGTGTTAAAAATGTTTTTATTAAAAAATATTTGCTAAAATTCAAGTCAGGAAATGGATCATTGAACAGATTAGGTCATTACAAGAAATATTTCTTCATATCAAATGTACATGCAAATCCTCCTCAATATTTAAACCATTCGGGATTTTGGTATTAAATAAGAGTATGTACTTAGACTCTAATTTGCGCAACTTTTTCTCTCTATCGCCACCTCTCAGATTTTTAGGGATTTGATCTATTGCAAAATAAATCAGGTCATTTAAGTTCCCCTTATGTACTTCATTAATGTGGCGAGCTACCACATAATTTTTATCGTTATTTTTCACTGCTCTCAAATGTTGGAGTATACGAATATGAACCATATGTATGGTGCTCCCAACATACAATTTCGGGCATGAGCATTGTAGTACATAAACAACATATTCACTTTTGCAATTCAGTGAGGTTCTTATCTTCCATGGCTTACTCAACAGAGGAGATACTATTTGTCTTTCATTTTTACCATGTTTACAGGCCTTGCACTTAAAGCATTTGTGAAAACCTGGGGTGGTTTGTAACCAGTTTTTACCTCCCTTTTCCACACTTGGACTGATTTTAAATAAATCCTCTCTCATAGACCTTGCTTTATTAAAGGTTATCATAGGCCTTCTTGATACAATGTCATGTAATACCTGATCATGTTTGATCAGGTGCCAGTGCCTACACAAGCTATCTCTCACATTAGCCTGGTAGGCACTGTACCCCGTAATCATTCTGATCTGGTCTTGTGTTTGTTTTTTCTTTTCAATTACCTTCACTTCATCTGGTTTTAATAGTGTTTCTCTACATATCTTGTTTACTTTTTCTTTAGCCTGATTCAAAATTTTAGGAGTGTATCCTCGTTGTAGAAATCTCCTAGTTAGGGCTCCCTGAGCTTCTACCAGAGATTCTGTGTCACTACAATTACGTTTCATCCTTAGATTTTCCGCGTAAGGGATACTCATTATAAGGCTTGGAGGATGAAAGCTCTCTGCATGCAATATCGTATTTCCTGCAGTTGGCTTACGATATGTTCGTGTGTGTATTTTGCCTTGAGAGATAAATACCTCCAAATCTAAATAAGTGACACTCGTATTGCTTATGTGCTCAGTAAATTTCAAATTAAGATTATTTACATTAATTCGGTCAATGAACTCATGTGCCGATTCACTGGAGCCGTCCCATATTATAAATAGATCGTCTATGAAACGTATCCACTTAATTACATGGGTGTCCCACTCAATGTTGTATTCAACCTTGAGCACCTGCTCCTCCCACCAGCCCATATGCAAATTAGCATAGCTGGGGGCGAAGCAGGTGCCCATCGCAGTTCCTTGTAACTGCCTGTAGGTGTCGCCACCAAACAGGAAATGGTTATTGCTGAGACATAGTCTGCACATTTCAATCAGCATGTTCGTGTGTTGATACATGTTGATGGGTCTTTGATTTAAAAAGTGTCTAACTGCCCTTATGCCATCATCATGGGAGATACTAGTATACAAACTGACCACATCTAAAGTGATCAATAAATATGACTCACTCCATTTTAAGTTCGCTATACTGTTCAAAAAATCCCTTGTATCTTGTATGTATGCGGGTAGTGCCCTCACAAAGGTCTGTAAAAACAAGTCAAGATATCTGGAGGTTGGTTCAAATAAGCTACCAATCGCTGAAATAATAGGTCTCCCTGGGGGTGTATCTTTGTTCTTGTGGACCTTTGGAATCAAATATAAAATCGGTACCACCGGATTGTCAACTTTCAGCAATAGAAACTCTGTCTTACTGATTAGGCCTAGATCTCGCCATCTGGTCAATTCCTTTACATATTTGAGTTTAATCTCAATTAGGTTACTTTGTGGGACTTTCAGATAGCATTCTTTATCGTTAAGCTGTGTCATGGCTTCACTGTTGTATGCATCTAACGACCACAAGACAAGGTTTCCTCCCTTGTCTGCCTGTCTTACCACAATATCTTGTCTATTTTGAACCTTAGTTATCACAGCCTGATACCTTTTTTCAAACAGACTTTCTTTCTTAAAAAATTCTTTGCTAGAAAGTACCGATAGTTGCTTCAAATCCTTCACCACCAGTTCAGAGAACATATCAATCGCATCTTTTGGGGTGTTAGGTATGAACGTGGATTTTGTTTTAAAAGTTGTAGTTGGTCTATCAAATACATTCAAACAAAATAAGTCATCAGTTTGACTAATTGAATCTACCACATCCAACCCTTCTGTTTCCCTTATCAATTGTTGACATGCAAATTGTACTTCCATATCACCGACCTCCAAATTGACTGGATCCTCACTTGGCATTTCCATATTATCTTTGCGAGTAATACTTTTCACACTAAAAAACTTTTTCAATTTTAGCTTTCTAATGTATTTAAAGAAATCAACTCGTGTCTGAGTGTAATTAAAGTTAGTGCGTTTGCAAAATGAAAATCCCATTGAAAGTACCTTGGTTTCATCAGGTGTTAAGATCAGGTCAGTCAAGTTGATTACTGTTGCTACTTCTTCCAATTCTTGCGTTGATATATCTCTTTCTTCTTTTTGCCTGATCGTAGCTCCATGCCCACCCCTTCTGTTCTTCCGTTTCCGTAATTTTCTTTTCTTTGACCTTGAAAATTCGTTCTGGCCCCTTGTGTCCGGTCTTGGTATAAAAAACCAAACTCTTCAAGGATTGATGGTGGGTTAAAAGTTTCAATACCAACAGCTGCGCCATCTTCTGATGCTGTTTCAACATCTGAGCTGACCACTGAGCTTGTGTCTGACGTTTCACCATGCCCACTCGCCCCTCTCGGTGGTTGCATTGTCAAGTTACTGCTGGCCTTTGAGAGCCTTTGTTTTCTGATGTTGTCAAAACGGCGCGCAAACGTATAGATTTGCCCTTTTTGGTAATCTTGGCGATCCCGCTGAAATTTTGTCGCTTTTCTTTCTGTGATCGATAACTCATATTTGGTCAGGCGTGTATCTAATTCTGTTTGAAATTTTTTCATGTCCTCATCACCCACACATTTCTTTAGATCTTCCTCTAATAATTTTATTTCTGCCAGAATCTTATCTCGGTCTTTTGAGGCATACTTTATCAGTATTTTCATCATGTTTTCAGAGGCACAGGCATTGTTCAGAGCCCATTCCCCCAACATCTCCGGATCCGGGTTTTCGTATGTTGGGGCTGTTAGTACTCGCAAGCCTCGGGGGATTCTCCCTACATCGAGGTATTTCGTCAGGGATTTCACTTCCCACCACTTCGATATTTCATTGCGCCGCAGCTTTTCTAGCCTCTTTTTTATTACTGGCACATTGTTTTCACCTTCCTTCGTTTTAGGCTCTACTCCACGTTTTGATTCCGTTACTGTTTCATTTTTTTCACTAAAGACCGAGTCGGCGGCTTCCTCCCGCAATCTCATCAACGTATCCATTTCTGACTTTATATCAAATGCAAGATATAAATGCTTCCCACATCCAAATTCCGCTTGAATAAACTATATGCTGTGTTAAGTCTTACCCGCCGGTAAACAATGTCCCGGTATCCTCTCCCCAATGCTGCCTTCGTGTTGGCCAATGGCGTTACCTGTTGCTGTGTTGTTCCCGCGTTCCGCGATCCGATTAATGGAGAGCTCACAGTCACGATCAGCAATCTCGGCATACCATATTCCGGCAAATTTTACCAGGAGCAGGGGGGGCCATCTTCGTAGTGCTTGCAAACACGACTCCAAAAAGCTGCCAGGAAAGTCGAAGAGGCACCTGAACGAGGTCGCGTCGGAGCTGCCACTATCCCAGCGTTTAGTGGCTTAGTATTCAAACCACCTCCGATTCCACCGCAGAAATCAGACTCCGACACTTGGGTGAGCTTCACCATTCAGCTTAAGTTTATTAAATCAGCTTGACGCGTTTCGGCACACTTGCCTTTCTCACACTGGGAAGTCAATAAAAAACACCAGTTTTAAACACACAAAAAGGGTCACATGGTTTGTTTAAATCAATGGATATAGTGAAAAGACTGCTTAGATCGATAACATCACTTGCATTTGGTCAGACCAACTTATAATTCATTAGTTTAAAATCACTAATAAATCACATATATAGTAATTAGAATTCCCTATTACATATATAAGAAAATATACTCTATAAAATTATAAGACTTAGTTCATTTAAGATTCTTTAAAAATTGCATTTCTTTTCCTTTATACAATCAGTCACTATTTCCTAATATGCTTTTAGGATAAATAGAAAATTCCAGATATCAGTTGTGATATATTATGAATTGCCTTAATTTTTCTTTTATAGAGTCAGTCACAATGTCCATTTGCAACGGAGTATCGGGCAAGTGCCCAAAAATTCAGTCATATTCAATCCATGATTCCTTAAAATAGAAACAGATTCAATTTAGACAGAGTCATGACAAAGGCTTCGCCGAAACGCGTAGTTCTGTTTGTATAACACAATAAAATTCTTTATTGTGCTGTCCTTTGGTGTGCCGCTGGATTTTTATCTGGGAATTCTCGGATCTCGTCCAAGTAGGAAAACGTAATTAGCAGAGCTGCGACCGCTGCTGGCACCGGCGTCGAGAGGAGGTAGAGCGGTGATTTCGCAACGACCTTTTGGAACATATATATATATATATACATATATTATCTACTGGCGGTCGCCAGTAGATAGTTATAGTTAGGACTGTGTTTCCATAGGAAATCTGAAAATGTTATTTTGAATAACTTTGGCGCCGGTTGACGAATCCTCCCGAAATTTTCAAAACTAATGGGGCGCTCCGCTCAGCTCCTACCCTGAAAGTCTCGGGGGGATTCGTCAAGCGGGGGCCGAGAAAAAAGGGGGGTCCCAAAACACGTTTTCCCCATGCATTTTCCCATAGGACCTTTAGTCGAAGGTACAGCCCGAACGGCTGAACATAATTACTTGAAATTTGGCAAAGAGGTAATCCTCAGGTCAGGGATGTGCCTTTTGCATATATGGAGTCAATCTGTTCAGTAGTTCCTAAGAAAATTGCAGTTAAAAGCACATAAATATCTATATGCGCGCACCGTACGTGCACGGTGCGCGCACCCTAACATGCGCAAGCGTAATTCTGATTGGTGGATTCATGACATTCAACATTCGAATCGGTCGAAATCAGGAAGTGTTGGATGCCATTTTGTGTGTTGTGTGTGTGACAGGGAAAAAGAAAGGTGGAGAACGTGAAAAGGGGGCAGGGTAGAGAGTTCCTGACCCCCTAGCCTTTGTCAGGGGGTCCTTAAAGGACCCTGAAGGGTGAAAAAAACATTTTATTTTTTTTCAAAAAATCGCGATGTGCGCGCACGGTGGGCGCACCCCCATCCGCCATTTTGAGTTTTAGAGGCAGAAAAGAGCTAAAAACACAAGTGGAGAACGTGAAAAGGGGGCAGGGTAGAGAGTCCCTGACCCCCTAGGCCTTCTCAGGGGGACCATGAAAGGCCCCTTAGGTCACACAAAAAAAAAAAAATATCGTGGGGTGCACGGTGGCAAAAAAAATAATAAAAAAAATAGATTAAAAAAACAAGTTTAAGTGTTTAGATGTTGGTTGGCTCTAAAAAGAGCCGTTGTGTTCATTGAGTGTTTTTTTGTACCTTCAAGTAAGTACCGATGCAGAGTCTAAAGTTCAAGAGGAAGACTCTGTTGCCTTCATCTGTGAAATGAACACTGTCTCCTCTATAAATGCCTTGCATGTTGTAACGCAAGTTGTTGTGGTATATAGAACCCATACCATAGTCTCTGAGGAAAGCAGAAACAGACTTATTGACGTGCCTTTTTGCTTTGTCAATCTGCGGACAATATTGGTTGGACCAGTTCCACTTTTGCCTTTGGCATATATTAGACTATACAAAGGTAGTTTGTGGAAAAAGTGACATCAATTGCACAAAGGTGTCCTTAACAAGCATTTCCAGACCTACCCCAGTTAAAGTGCCTAGGTCATTTCCACCACAGTGCACAATGATAAGGTCAGGCTGTGGGAGTTGTAGAAAAGATTTCCCCAAAGGCATTAATTGGTGCCACTTTAACCCTCTCTGACCAATCCATTTAATGTCTACATTTGGCCAAGCAAGGTCTTTGAAAATACCTCTTTTTTCTGCATACTTTTCACTCCAGAAGACATAGCTATGACCTACAATCCACACTGTGAACATCTTTCAAGGAGATCTGGATGCACTCAGAAGGTGTCTTTCAGTAGAATGGCAATATGAAAAGAAAGATAGTTGTAAAATGGAGGCTTGCATACTTTTTTTTAAATAAAAAGAGCTCATTGGCTGTTTCAGACCATTCTACACTAAAAACTAGGCTGTATGTTTAAATTTTTAAAAGCATGTTTTGTATTGGTTCAGAAAAATGTGTTCCCACAGATCATTACTTTGGATTTGCTGTTAGGTTTGAAAAGTCAAGCACTCTTGCTCTTTGGATTAGAAACATTGTGTGCTGAACTTCTGACCTCTCTGCTCACACCAGTGTTCCATGACCTGTTGCTATGGTAGGAGGCAGAAGTCATGTTGGGGGTAGGGATCATTTGGAAAGGGTTGAAATTTGCAACCAATAGAAATGTGTGTTTCCAATTGAAAAAATGTGGGAAGCACTGTGATTTGAAGTTCACATGTATATGTGTGAAAAAAGAGAGGGAAACATTGCCATTTACTGGTTCTGCTGAGAGGTGTACAGTTCAAAGATTCTGGCTCTGATAATCTGCTGTGTGAGTGCCACATTTCTTTCTCAGCTAACTACTTTTAAAGGTGAGTTATGAATTTGAGAGGGGATGTATGTGGTGCATTTTGATATAAAAAATGTAAATGAGATTCTTGTTTTAAAGTTGTGTTTTACATTTTATGTTTTGGAAGATATTTAACTGCCTTGAACTTGTCAGATATTATGGAGTATGTCTTCACCATAAGTAAAGGTGTACTGGTATCACCCAGGAATATTGTTTTCTGTCTAGAATCACACCATGAGTCTGTGTGCACAAAGGAATTGTTGTCAGAGATTTAATTTGTGTTGGTCTGGTTCTGTAAGACTTGCATTCGTAGGAAAGGGGCAGCTTGTTTTGTTGAAGTGTGATGGCTAGCATTCAGCACAAATCAATATTTCACAAATGAGAGGGAAGTGCTAACACATTTGCAAACAACAGGGTAGATTTTCCTTCCACTCCTGCAATGGGTGAGGTAGTTCCTATGTATTATAAACTGCAATTAAAACTTATCACACATGTACTCTTACATACATCTCTGCAGTCTTCATGCAGTTGTGCAAGCGTCCATGCAGATCTCTCTTGCACCCGACAATACACAGTCTCCAGAAGCATGCTCTTATCACACAGGCAGTAGCTTCTCCTGCACTCCCTTGCTAAGTATTCAGCACTGAGTGGTATTTTAGATAGTAGTGTGTAACACTACCACATTCAACATCACCAAGGCTCATTTCCTTTGTTCTAGTCTAATCACTCACCCAGGTTCCAAATGCTCATGCTCTCAAGTAGCTTTAGGACATGTGCTCTTTTCTGCCTCTCTAAACTATAAGGAAAATGTGTCAGGCTGTTACAATAATTATCACTTGCAAAACCACAGTAGTAAATGTGCTTTGAAATTGCCAATCAAAAATCGTTTTCTGCCTAGAATCACACCATGAGTCTGTGTGCACACAGGAATTTGTTGTCAGAGATTTAATTTGTGTTGGTCAGGTTATGTAAGACTTGCATTCGTAGGAAAGAGGCAGCTTGTTTTCTTGAACTGTGATGGCTAGGATTCAGCACAAATCAATATCTCACAAAAGAGAGGCAAATGCTAACACATTTGAAAACAACAGGGTAGATTTTCCTTACACTCCTGCAATGGGTGAGGTAGATCATACATGTTCAAAACTCAAATTAACCCTTACCCCACATGAACTCTTACATACATTTCTGCAGTCTTCATGCAGTTCTGCAAGCGTCCATGCAGATCTCTCTTGCACCTGACAATACACAGTCTCCAGAAACATACTTTTAGCACACAGGCAGCTGCTTCTCCTGCACTCCCATGCTAAGTATACAGCACTGTGTGGTATTTCAGATAGTAGTGTGTAACGCTACGACATTCAACATCACCAAGGCTCATTTCTTTTGATCTAGTTCAATCACTCACCCAGGTTCCACATGCTCATGCTCTCAAGTAGCTGTTAGGACATGTGCTCTTTTCTGCCTCTCTAAACTATAAGGAAAATGTGTCAGGCTCTTACAGTAATTATCACTTGCAAAACCACAGTGGTAAATGTGCTTTGAAATTGCCAATCAAAAATCGTTTTCTGCCTAGAATCACACCATGAGTCTGTGTGCACACAGGAATTGTTGTCAGACATTTAATTCGTGTTGGTCTGGTTCTGTAAGACTTGCATTCGCAGGAAAGGGGCAGCTTGTTTTCTTGAACTGTGATGGCTAGCATTCAGCACAAATCAATATCTTACAAATGAGAGGCAAATGCTAACACATTTGAAATCAACATGGTAGATTTCCCTTACACTCCTGCAATGGGTGAGGTAGATCCTACATGTTCAAAACTCCAATTAACCCTTATCCCACATGTACTCTTACATACATCTGTGCAGTCTTCATGCAGTTCTGCAAGCGACCATGCAGATCTCTCTTGCACCTGACAATACACAGTGTCCAGAAACATACCTTTAGCACACAGGCAGTTGCTTCTCCTGCACTCCCATGCTAAGTATTCAGCACTGTGTGGTATTTCAGATAGCAGTGTGTAATGCTAACACATTTAACATCACCAAGTCTCATTTCCTTTGCTCTAGTCTAATCAGTTACCCAGGTTCCACATGCTCATGCTCTCAAGTAGCTGTTAGGACATGTGCTCTTTTCTGCCTCTCTAAACTATAAGGAAAATGTGTCAGGCTCTTACAGTAATTATCACTTGCAAAACCACAGTGGTAAATGTGCTTTGAAATTGCCAATCAAAAATCGTTTTCTGCCTAGAATCACACCATGAGTCTGTGTGCACACAGGAATTGTTGTCAGAGATTTAATTTGTGTTGGTCTGGTTCTGTAAGACTTGCATTCGCAGGAAAGGGGCAGCTGGTTTTCTTGAACTGTGATGGCTAGCATTCAGCACAAATCAATATCTCACAAAAGAGAGGCAAATGCTAACACATTTGAAATCAACATGGTAGATTTTCCTTACACTCCTGCCATGGGTGAGGTAGATCCTACATGTTCAAAACTCCAATTAACCCTTACCCCACATGTACTCTTACATACATCTGTGCAGTCTTCATGTAGTTGTGCAAGCGTCCATGCAGATCTCTCTTGCACCTGACAATACACAGTCTCCAGAAGCACGCTCTTAGCACACAGGCAGTAGCTTCTCCTGCAGTCCCATGCTTACTATTCAGCACTGTATGGTATTTTAGATAGTAGTGTGTAACGCTACCACATTCAACGTCACCAAGGCTCATTTCCTTTGCTCTAGTCTAATCACTCACCCAGGTTCCACATGCTCATGCTCTCAAGTAGCTGTTAGGACATGTGCTCTTTTCTGCCTCTCTAAACTATAAGGAAAATGTGTCAGGCTGTTACAATAATTATCACTTGCAAAACCACAGTAGTAAATGTGCTTTGAAATTGCCAATCAAAAATCGTTTTCTGCCCAGAATCACACCATGAGTCTGTGTGCACACAGGAATTTGTTGTCAGAGATTTAATTCGTGTTGGTCGGGTTCTCTAAGACTTGCATTCGCAGGAAAGGGGCAGCTTGTTTTCTTGAACTGTGATGGCTAGCATTCAGCACAAATCAATATCTTACAAATGAGAGGCAAATGCTAACACATTTGAAATCAACATGGTAGATTTCCCTTACACTCCTGCAATGGGTGAGGTAGATCCTACATGTTCAAAACTCCAATTAACCCTTACCCCACATGTACTCTTACATACATCTGTGCAGTCTTCATGCAGTTCTGCAAGCGTCCATGCAGACCTCTCTTGCACCTGACAATACACAGTGTCCAGAAACATACTTTTAGCACACAGGCAGTTGCTTCTCCTGCACTCCCATGCTAAGTATTCAGCACTGTGTGGTATTTCAGATAGTAGTGTGTAACGCTACCACATTCAACATCACCAAGGCTCATTTCCTTTGCTCTAGTCTAATCACTCACCCAGGTTCCACATGCTCATGCTCTCAAGTAGCTGTTAGGACAAGTGCTCTTTTCTGCCTCTCTAAACTATAAGAAAAATGTGTCAGGCTGTTACAATAATTATCACTTGCAAAACCACAGTAGTAGATGTGCTTTGAAATTGCCAATGAAAAATCGTTTTCTGCCTAGAATCACACCATGAGTCTGTGTGCACACAGGAATTTGTTGTCAGAGATTTAATTCGTGTTGGTCTGGTTCTGTAAGACTTGCATTCGCTGGAAAGGGGCAGCTTGTTTTCTTGAACTGTGATGGCTAGCATTCAGCACAAATCAATATCTCACAAATGAGAGGCAAATGCTAACACATTTGAAAACAACAGGGTAGATTTTCCTTACACTCCTGCAATGGGTGAGGTAGATCCTACGTGTTCAAAACTCCAATTAACCCTTACCCCACATGTACTCTTACATACATCTGTGCAGTCTTCATGCAGTTCTGCAAGCGTCCATGCAGATCTCTCTTGCACCTGACAATACACAGTCTCCAGAAGCACGCTCTTAGCACACAGGCAGTAGCTTCTCCTGCAGTCCCATGCTTACTATTCAGCACTGTATGGTATTTTAGATAGTAGTGTGTAACGCTACCACATTCAACGTCACCAAGGCTCATTTCCTTTGCTCTAGTCTAATCACTCACCCAGGTTCCACATGCTCATGCTCTCAAGTAGCTGTTAGGACATGTGCTCTTTTCTGCCTCTCTAAACTATAAGGAAAATGTGTCAGGCTGTTACAATAATTATCACTTGCAAAACCACAGTAGTAAATGTGCTTTGTAATTGCCAATCAAAAATCGTTTTCTGCCTAGAATCACACCATGAGTCTGTGTGCACACAGGAATTTGTTGTCAGAGATTTAATTCGTGTTGGTCTGGTTCTGTAAGACTTGCATTCGCAGGAAAGGGGCAGCTTGTTTTCTTGAACTGTGATGGCTAGCATTCAGCACAAATCAATATCTCACAAATGAGAGGCAAATGCTAACACATTTGAAAACAACAGGGTAGATTTTCCTTACACTTCTGCAATGGGTGAGGTAGATCCTACGTGTTCAAAACTCCAATTAACCCTTACCCCACATGTACTCTTACATACATCTGTGCAGTCTTCATGCAGTTCTGCAAGCGTCCATGCAGACCTCTCTTGCACCTGACAATACACAGTGTCCAGAAACATACTTTTAGCACACAGGCAGCTGCTTCTCCTGCACTCCCATGCTAAGTATACAGCACTGTGTGGTATTTCAGATAGTAGTGTGTAACGCTACGACATTCAACATCACCAAGGCTCATTTCTTTTGCTCTAGTCCAATCACTCACCCAGGTTCCACATGCTCATGCTCTCAAGTAGCTGTTAGGACATGTGCTCTTTTCTGCCTCTCTAAACTATAAGGAAAATGTGTCAGGCTCTTACAGTAATTATCACTTGCAAAACCACAGTGGTAAATGTGCTTTGACATTGCCAATCAAAAATCGTTTTCTGCCTAGAATCACACCATGAGTCTGTGTGCACACAGGAATTGTTGTCAGACATTTAATTCGTGTTGGTCTGGTTCTGTAAGACTTGCATTCGCAGGAAAGGGGCAGCTTGTTTTCTTGAACTGTGATGGCTAGCATTCAGCACAAATCAATATCTTACAAATGAGAGGCAAATGCTAACACATTTGAAATCAACATGGTAGATTTCCCTTACACTCCTGCAATGGGTGAGGTAGATCCTACATGTTCAAAACTCCAATTAACCCTTACCCCACATGTACTCTTACATACATCTGTGCAGTCTTCATGCAGTTCTGCAAGCGACCATGCAGATCTCTCCTTTACCTGACAATACACAGTGTCCAGAAACATACCTTTAGCACACAGGCAGTTGTTCTCCTGCACTCCCATGCTAAGTATTCAGCACTGTGTGGTATTTCAGATAGCAGTGTGTAATGCTAACACATTCAACATCACCAAGTCTCATTTCTTTTGCTCTAGTCCAATCACTCACCCAGGTTCCACATGCTCATGCTCTCAAGTAGCTGTTAGGACATGTGCTCTTTTCTGCCTCTCTAAACTATAAGGAAAATGTGTCAGGCTCTTACAGTAATTATCACTTGCAAAACCACAGTGGTAAATGTGCTTTGAAATTGCCAATCAAAAATCGTTTTCTGCCTAGAATCACACCATGAGTCTGTGTGCACACAGGAATTGTTGTCAGACATTTAATTCGTGTTGGTCTGGTTCTGTAAGACTTGCATTCGCAGGAAAGGGGCAGCTTGTTTTCTTGAACTGTGATGGCTAGCATTCAGCACAAATCAATATCTTACAAATGAGAGGCAAATGCTAACACATTTGAAATCAACATGGTAGATTTCCCTTACACTCCTGCAATGGGTGAGGTAGATCCTACATGTTCAAAACTCCAATTAACCCTTACCCCACATGTACTCTTACATACATCTGTGCAGTCTTCATGCAGTTCTGCGGGCGCCCATGCAGACCTCTCTTGCACCTGACAATACACAGTGTCCAGAAACATACTTTTAGCACACAGGCAGTTGCTTCTCCTGCACTCCCATGCTAAGTATTCAGCACTGTGTGGTATTTCAGATAGTAGTGTGTAACGCTACCACATTCAACATCACCAAGGCTCATTTCCTTTGCTCTAGTCTAATCACTCACCCAGGTTCCACATGCTCATGCTCTCAAGTAGCTGTTAGGACAAGTGCTCTTTTCTGCCTCTCTAATCTATAAGAAAAATGTGTCAGGCTGTTACAATAATTATCACTTGCAAAACCACAGTAGTAAATGGGCTTTGAAATTGCCAATGAAAAATCGTTTTCTGCCTAGAATCACACCATGAGTCTGTGTGCACACAGGAATTTGTTGTCAGAGATTTAATTCGTGTTGGTCTGGTTCTGTAAGACTTGCATTCGCAGGAAAGGGGCAGCTTGTTTTCTTGAACTGTGATGGCTAGCATTCAGCACAAATCAATATCTCACAAATGAGAGGCAAATGCTAACACATTTGAAAACAACAGGGTAGATTTTCCTTACACTCCTGCAATGGGTGAGGTAGATCTTACATGTTCAAAACTCCAATTAACCCTTACCCCACATGTACTCTTACATACATCTGTGCAGTCTTCATGCAGTTCTGCAAGCGTCCATGCAGATCTCTCTTGCACCTGACAATACACAGTCTCCAGAAGCACGCTCTTAGCACACAGGCAGAAGCTTCTCCTGCAGTCCCATGCTTACTATTCAGCACTGTATGGTATTTTAGATAGTAGTGTGTAACGCTACCACATTCAACGTCACCAAGGCTCATTTCCTTTGCTCTAGTCTAATCACTCACCCAGGTTCCACATGCTCATGCTCTCAAGTAGCTGTTAGGACATGTGCTCTTTTCTGCCTCTCTAAACTATAAGGAAAATGTGTCAGGCTGTTACAATAATTATCACTTGCAAAACCACAGTAGTAAATGTGCTTTGAAATTGCCAATCAAAAATCGTTTTCTGCCTAGAATCACACCATGAGTCTGTGTGCACACAGGAATTTGTTGTCAGAGATTTAATTCGTGTTGGTCTGGTTCTGTAAGACTTGCATTCGCAGGAAAGGGGCAGCTTGTTTTCTTGAACTGTGATGGCTAGCATTCAGCACAAATCAATATCTCACAAATGAGAGGCAAATGCTAACACATTTGAAAACAACAGGGTAGATTTTCCTTACACTTCTGCAATGGGTGAGGTAGATCCTACGTGTTCAAAACTTCAATTAACCCTTACCCCACATATACTCTTACATACATCTGTGCAGTCTTCATGCAGTTCTGCAAGCGTCCATGCAGACCTCTCTTGCACCTGACAATACACAGTGTCCAGAAACATACTTTTAGCACACAGGCAGCTGCTTCTCCTGCACTCCCATGCTAAGTATACAGCACTGTGTGGTATTTCAGATAGTAGTGTGTAACGCTACGACATTCAACATCACCAAGGCTCATTTCTTTTGCTCTAGTCCAATCACTCACCCAGGTTCCACATGCTCATGCTCTCAAGTAGCTGTTAGGACATGTGCTCTTTTCTGCCTCTCTAAACTATAAGGAAAATGTGTCAGGCTCTTACAGTAATTATCACTTGCAAAACCACAGTGGTAAATGTGCTTTGAAATTGCCAATCAAAAATCGTTTTCTGCCTAGAATCACACCATGAGTCTGTGTGCACACAGGAATTGTTGTCAGACATTTAATTCGTGTTGGTCTGGTTCTGTAAGACTTGCATTCGCAGGAAAGGGGCAGCTTGTTTTCTTGAACTGTGATGGCTAGCATTCAGCACAAATCAATATCTTACAAATGAGAGGCAAATGCTAACACATTTGAAATCAACATGGTAGGATTCCCTTACACTCCTGCAATGGGTGAGGTAGATCCTACATGTTCAAATCTCCAATTAACCCTTACCCCACATGTACTCTTACATACATCTGTGCAGTCTTCATGCAGTTCTGCAAGCGACCATGCAGATCTCTCTTGCACCTGACAATACACAGTGTCCAGAAACATACCTTTAGCACACAGGCAGTTGTTCTCCTGCACTCCCATGCTAAGTATTCAGCACTGTGTGGTATTTCAGATAGCAGTGTGTAATGCTAACACATTCAACATCACCAAGTCTCATTTCTTTTGCTCTAGTCCAATCACTCACCCAGGTTCCACATGCGCATGCTCTCAAGTAGCTGTTAGGACATGTGCTCTTTTCTGCCTCTCTAAACTATAAGGAAAATGTGTCAGGCTCTTACAGTAATTATCACTTGCAAAACCACAGTGGTAAATGTGCTTTGAAATTGCCAATCAAAAATCGTTTTCTGCCTAGAATCACACCATGAGTCTGTGTGCACACAGGAATTGTTGTCAGACATTTAATTCGTGTTGGTCTGGTTCTGTAACACTTGCATTCGCAGGAAAGGGGCAGCTTGTTTTCTTGAACTGTGATGGCTAGCATTCAGCACAAATCAATATCTTACAAATGAGAGGCAAATGCTAACACATTTGAAATCAACATGGTAGATTTCCCTTACACTCCTGCAATGGGTGAGGTAGATCCTACATGTTCAAAACTCCAATTAACCCTTACCCCACATGTACTCTTACATACATCTGTGCAGTCTTCATGCAGTTCTGCAAGCGTCCATGCAGACCTCTCTTGCACCTGACAATACACAGTGTCCAGAAACATACTTTTAGCACACAGGCAGTTGCGTCTCCTGCACTCCCATGCTAAGTATTCAGCACTGTGTGGTATTTCAGATAGTAGTGTGTAACGCCACCACATTCAACATCACCAAGGCTCATTTCCTTTGCTCTAGTCTAATCACTCACCCAGGTTCCACATGCTCATGCTCTCAAGTAGCTGTTAGGACAAGTGCTCTTTTCTGCCTCTCTAAACTATAAGAAAAATGTGTCAGGCTGTTACAATAATTATCACTTGCAAAACCACAGTAGTAAATGTGCTTTGAAATTGCCAATGAAAAATCGTTTTCTGCCTAGAATCACACCATGAGTCTGTGTGCACACAGGAATTTGTTGTCAGAGATTTAATTTGTGTTGGTCTGGTTCTGTAACACTTGCATTCGCAGGAAAGGGGCAGCTTGTTTTCTTGAACTGTGATGGCTAGCATTCAGCACAAATCAATATCTCACAAATGAGAGGCAAATGCTAACACATTTGAAAACAACAGGGTAGATTTTCCTTACACTTCTGCAATGGGTGAGGTAGATCCTACGTGTTCAAAACTCCAATTAACCCTTACCCCACATGTACTCTTACATACATCTGTGCAGTCTTCATGCAGTTCTGCAAGCGTCCATGCAGACCTCTCTTGCACCTGACAATACACAGTGTCCAGAAACATACTTTTAGCACACAGGCAGCTGCTTCTCCTGCACTCCCATGCTAAGTATACAGCACTGTGTGGTATTTCAGATAGTAGTGTGTAACGCTACGACATTCAACATCACCAAGGCTCATTTCTTTTGCTCTAGTCCAATCACTCACCCAGGTTCCACATGCTCATGCTCTCAAGTAGCTGTTAGGACATGTGCTCTTTTCTGCCTCTCTAAACTATAAGGAAAATGTGTCAGGCTCTTACAGTAATTATCACTTGCAAAACCACAGTGGTAAATGTGCTTTGACATTGCCAATCAAAAATCGTTTTCTGCCTAGAATCACACCATGAGTCTGTGTGCACACAGGAATTGTTGTCAGACATTTAATTCGTGTTGGTCTGGTTCTGTAAGACTTGCATTCGCAGGAAAGGGGCAGCTTGTTTTCTTGAACTGTGATGGCTAGCATTCAGCACAAATCAATATCTTACAAATGAGAGGCAAATGCTAACACATTTGAAATCAACATGGTAGATTTCCCTTACACTCCTGCAATGGGTGAGGTAGATCCTACATGTTCAAAACTCCAATTAACCCTTACCCCACATGTACTCTTACATACATCTGTGCAGTCTTCATGCAGTTCTGCAAGCGACCATGCAGATCTCTCCTTTACCTGACAATACACAGTGTCCAGAAACATACCTTTAGCACACAGGCAGTTGTTCTCCTGCACTCCCATGCTAAGTATTCAGCACTGTGTGGTATTTCAGATAGCAGTGTGTAATGCTAACACATTCAACATCACCAAGTCTCATTTCTTTTGCTCTAGTCCAATCACTCACCCAGGTTCCACATGCTCATGCTCTCAAGTAGCTGTTAGGACATGTGCTCTTTTCTGCCTCTCTAAACTATAAGGAAAATGTGTCAGGCTCTTACAGTAATTATCACTTGCAAAACCACAGTGGTAAATGTGCTTTGAAATTGCCAATCAAAAATCGTTTTCTGCCTAGAATCACACCATGAGTCTGTGTGCACACAGGAATTGTTGTCAGACATTTAATTCGTGTTGGTCTGGTTCTGTAAGACTTGCATTCGCAGGAAAGGGGCAGCTTGTTTTCTTGAACTGTGATGGCTAGCATTCAGCACAAATCAATATCTTACAAATGAGAGGCAAATGCTAACACATTTGAAATCAACATGGTAGATTTCCCTTACACTCCTGCAATGGGTGAGGTAGATCCTACATGTTCAAAACTCCAATTAACCCTTACCCCACATGTACTCTTACATACATCTGTGCAGTCTTCATGCAGTTCTGCGGGCGCCCATGCAGACCTCTCTTGCACCTGACAATACACAGTGTCCAGAAACATACTTTTAGCACACAGGCAGTTGCTTCTCCTGCACTCCCATGCTAAGTATTCAGCACTGTGTGGTATTTCAGATAGTAGTGTGTAACGCTACCACATTCAACATCACCAAGGCTCATTTCCTTTGCTCTAGTCTAATCACTCACCCAGGTTCCACATGCTCATGCTCTCAAGTAGCTGTTAGGACAAGTGCTCTTTTCTGCCTCTCTAATCTATAAGAAAAATGTGTCAGGCTGTTACAATAATTATCACTTGCAAAACCACAGTAGTAAATGGGCTTTGAAATTGCCAATGAAAAATCGTTTTCTGCCTAGAATCACACCATGAGTCTGTGTGCACACAGGAATTTGTTGTCAGAGATTTAATTCGTGTTGGTCTGGTTCTGTAAGACTTGCATTCGCAGGAAAGGGGCAGCTTGTTTTCTTGAACTGTGATGGCTAGCATTCAGCACAAATCAATATCTCACAAATGAGAGGCAAATGCTAACACATTTGAAAACAACAGGGTAGATTTTCCTTACACTCCTGCAATGGGTGAGGTAGATCTTACATGTTCAAAACTCCAATTAACCCTTACCCCACATGTACTCTTACATACATCTGTGCAGTCTTCATGCAGTTCTGCAAGCGTCCATGCAGATCTCTCTTGCACCTGACAATACACAGTCTCCAGAAGCACGCTCTTAGCACACAGGCAGAAGCTTCTCCTGCAGTCCCATGCTTACTATTCAGCACTGTATGGTATTTTAGATAGTAGTGTGTAACGCTACCACATTCAACGTCACCAAGGCTCATTTCCTTTGCTCTAGTCTAATCACTCACCCAGGTTCCACATGCTCATGCTCTCAAGTAGCTGTTAGGACATGTGCTCTTTTCTGCCTCTCTAAACTATAAGGAAAATGTGTCAGGCTGTTACAATAATTATCACTTGCAAAACCACAGTAGTAAATGTGCTTTGAAATTGCCAATCAAAAATCGTTTTCTGCCTAGAATCACACCATGAGTCTGTGTGCACACAGGAATTTGTTGTCAGAGATTTAATTCGTGTTGGTCTGGTTCTGTAAGACTTGCATTCGCAGGAAAGGGGCAGCTTGTTTTCTTGAACTGTGATGGCTAGCATTCAGCACAAATCAATATCTCACAAATGAGAGGCAAATGCTAACACATTTGAAAACAACAGGGTAGATTTTCCTTACACTTCTGCAATGGGTGAGGTAGATCCTACGTGTTCAAAACTTCAATTAACCCTTACCCCACATATACTCTTACATACATCTGTGCAGTCTTCATGCAGTTCTGCAAGCGTCCATGCAGACCTCTCTTGCACCTGACAATACACAGTGTCCAGAAACATACTTTTAGCACACAGGCAGCTGCTTCTCCTGCACTCCCATGCTAAGTATACAGCACTGTGTGGTATTTCAGATAGTAGTGTGTAACGCTACGACATTCAACATCACCAAGGCTCATTTCTTTTGCTCTAGTCCAATCACTCACCCAGGTTCCACATGCTCATGCTCTCAAGTAGCTGTTAGGACATGTGCTCTTTTCTGCCTCTCTAAACTATAAGGAAAATGTGTCAGGCTCTTACAGTAATTATCACTTGCAAAACCACAGTGGTAAATGTGCTTTGAAATTGCCAATCAAAAATCGTTTTCTGCCTAGAATCACACCATGAGTCTGTGTGCACACAGGAATTGTTGTCAGACATTTAATTCGTGTTGGTCTGGTTCTGTAAGACTTGCATTCGCAGGAAAGGGGCAGCTTGTTTTCTTGAACTGTGATGGCTAGCATTCAGCACAAATCAATATCTTACAAATGAGAGGCAAATGCTAACACATTTGAAATCAACATGGTAGGATTCCCTTACACTCCTGCAATGGGTGAGGTAGATCCTACATGTTCAAATCTCCAATTAACCCTTACCCCACATGTACTCTTACATACATCTGTGCAGTCTTCATGCAGTTCTGCAAGCGACCATGCAGATCTCTCTTGCACCTGACAATACACAGTGTCCAGAAACATACCTTTAGCACACAGGCAGTTGTTCTCCTGCACTCCCATGCTAAGTATTCAGCACTGTGTGGTATTTCAGATAGCAGTGTGTAATGCTAACACATTCAACATCACCAAGTCTCATTTCTTTTGCTCTAGTCCAATCACTCACCCAGGTTCCACATGCGCATGCTCTCAAGTAGCTGTTAGGACATGTGCTCTTTTCTGCCTCTCTAAACTATAAGGAAAATGTGTCAGGCTCTTACAGTAATTATCACTTGCAAAACCACAGTGGTAAATGTGCTTTGAAATTGCCAATCAAAAATCGTTTTCTGCCTAGAATCACACCATGAGTCTGTGTGCACACAGGAATTGTTGTCAGACATTTAATTCGTGTTGGTCTGGTTCTGTAACACTTGCATTCGCAGGAAAGGGGCAGCTTGTTTTCTTGAACTGTGATGGCTAGCATTCAGCACAAATCAATATCTTACAAATGAGAGGCAAATGCTAACACATTTGAAATCAACATGGTAGATTTCCCTTACACTCCTGCAATGGGTGAGGTAGATCCTACATGTTCAAAACTCCAATTAACCCTTACCCCACATGTACTCTTACATACATCTGTGCAGTCTTCATGCAGTTCTGCAAGCGTCCATGCAGACCTCTCTTGCACCTGACAATACACAGTGTCCAGAAACATACTTTTAGCACACAGGCAGTTGCGTCTCCTGCACTCCCATGCTAAGTATTCAGCACTGTGTGGTATTTCAGATAGTAGTGTGTAACGCCACCACATTCAACATCACCAAGGCTCATTTCCTTTGCTCTAGTCTAATCACTCACCCAGGTTCCACATGCTCATGCTCTCAAGTAGCTGTTAGGACAAGTGCTCTTTTCTGCCTCTCTAAACTATAAGAAAAATGTGTCAGGCTGTTACAATAATTATCACTTGCAAAACCACAGTAGTAAATGTGCTTTGAAATTGCCAATGAAAAATCGTTTTCTGCCTAGAATCACACCATGAGTCTGTGTGCACACAGGAATTTGTTGTCAGAGATTTAATTTGTGTTGGTCTGGTTCTGTAACACTTGCATTCGCAGGAAAGGGGCAGCTTGTTTTCTTGAACTGTGATGGCTAGCATTCAGCACAAATCAATATCTCACAAATGAGAGGCAAATGCTAACACATTTGAAAACAACAGGGTAGATTTTCCTTACACTCCTGCAATGGGTGAGGTAGATCCTACGTGTTCAAAACTCCAATTAACCCTTACCCCACATGTACTCTTACATACATCTGTGCAGTCTTCATGCAGTTCTGCAAGCGTCCATGCAGACCTCTCTTGCACCTGACAATACACAGTGTCCAGAAACATACTTTTAGCACACAGGCAGTTGCTTCTCCTGCACTCCCATGCTAAGTATTCAGCACTGTGTGGTATTTCAGATAGTAGTGTGTAACGCTACCACATTCAACATCACCAAGGCTCATTTCCTTTGCTCTAGTCTAATCACTCACCCGGGTTCCACATGCTCATGCTCTCAAGTAGCTGTTAGGACATGTGCTCTTTTCTGCCTCTCTAAACTATAAGAAAAATGTGTCAGACTGTTACAATAATTATCACTTGCAAAACCACAGTAGTAAATGTGCTTTGAAATTGCCAATGAAAAATCATTTTCTGCCTAGAATCACACCATGAGTCTGTGTGCACACAGGAATTTGTTGTCAGAGATTTAATTCGTGTTGGTCTGGTTCTGTAAGACTTGCATTCGCAGGAAAGGGGCAGCTTGTTTTCTTGAACTGTGATGGCTAGCATTCAGCACAAATCAATATCTCACAAATGAGAGGCAAATGCCAACACATTTGAAAACAACAGGGTAGATTTTCCTTACACTCCTGCAATGGGTGAGGTAGATCCTACGTGTTCAAAACTCCAATTAACCCTTACCCCACATGTACTCTTACATACATCTCCGCAGTCTTCATGCAGTTGTGCAAGCGTCCATTCAGATCTCTCTTGCACCTGACAATACACAGTCTCCAGAAGAACGCTCTTAGCACACAGGCAGTTGCTTCTCCTGCACTCCCATGCTAAGTATTCAGCACTGTGTGGTATTTCAGATAGTAGTGTGTAACGGTACCACATTCAACATCACCAAGGCTCATTTCCTTTGCTCTAGTCTAATCACTCACCCAGGTTCCACATGCTCATGCTCTCAAGTAGCTGTTAGGACATGTGCTCTTTTCTGCCTCTCTAAACTATAAGAAAAATGTGTCAGGCTGTTACAATAATTATCACTTGCAAAACCACAGTAGTAAATGTGCTTTGAAATTGCCAATGAAAAATCGTTTTCTGCCTAGAATCACAACATGAGTCTGTGTGCACACAGGAATTTGTTGTCAGAGATTTAATTCGTGTTGGTCTGGCTCTGTAAGACTTGCATTCGCAGGAAAAGGGCAGCTTGTTTTCTTGAACTGTGATGGCTAGCATTCAGCACAAATCAATATCTCACAAATGAGAGGCAAATGCTAACACATTTGAAAACAACAGGGTAGATTTTCCTTACACTCCTGCAATGGGTGAGGTAGATCCTACGTGTTCAAAACTCCAATTAACCCTTACCCCACATGTACTCTTACATACATCTGTGCAGTCTTCATGCAGTTGTACAAGCGTCCATTCAGATCTCTCTTGCACCTGACAATACACAGTCTCCAGAAGAACGCTCTTAGCACACAGGCAGTAGCTTCTCCTGCAGTCCCATGCTTACTATTCAGCACTGTATGGTATTTTAGATAGTAGTGTGTAACGCTACCACATTCAACATCACCAAGGCTCATTTCCTTTGCTCTAGTCTAATCACTCACCCAGGTTCCACATGCTCATGCTCTCAAGTAGCTGTTAGGACATGAGCTCTTTTCTGCCTCTCTAAACTATAAGGAAAATGTGTCAGGCTGTTACAGTAATTATCACTTGCAAAACCACAGTGGTAAATGTGCTTTGAAATTGCCAATCAAATATTGTTTTCTGCCTAGAATCACACCATGAGTCTGTGTGCACACAGGAATTGTTGTCAGAGATTTAATTTGTGTAGCTTTTATTGTGTAAGACTTACAGTCATAGGAAAGGGATAGCTCATATGATATGTTTTGAAAAGCTCATAAAAAATATAGTAATATATATAAATTACATAAAGGTATTTTTTTTTTTAGTTTCTTTCAGGTATTGCTGAACAAGACTGAAATAAATTAAAGATGCTCATAAAATCAAGAAAGAGAAAAGAACAGCAACAACATCTATATTTGAAGACAACTGGACAACAAAAATTAGTTGAAGAACCTCATGTTGGAAAAAAGAAAAAGCCTTCTGGTAAGCAGACTAAGGATTTTTTAAAAAATATCCTCAAGCAAAGAAAAATTTAAAAAATATATCCACTGGAAATAGTGTTTCAAGTTGAAAACAACAAGACAATCAACAGAATATACTAAATGCTAATGTACAAACAGAAGTAAGAAAGAATGACTTAAAAAGAAAAATAGATTTTAAAAACATTCGTAGAAAAATGTTTCAGAGAAGAGTGATGTTCAATTTGCTAAAGGATGTGAAAAAATATAGGAAGAAAGCCAAATTTTATAAGAAAAAGAAACATATTAAATCAATTGTTGAAAAGGCTTTGGAATTAAAAAGGAAACTATTCATTTTAATTTTGAACAGGATCCGTACATTAGATAAATTAGTGAATGTAATGAAGTCAAAAAGAAAAAGAGAAATGAAAAAAAAAAAACTTTTGTAAAGTCTTCTTAGGAGAATGGAAGCATAGTTCAAGTACTGAACCATTTTTTAATGAAGAGAGTTATCTTCAAAATAATAGTTTGCTGCATGCAGTTGACACCAGTGGTCGAGCATATGAAGTTAAGGATGGTTGTGTAATGGAAAAGGAGAAAATGGTTCCAAGAAATGAGGAAGAAGTGTTAGCTGATGAGGTTATGGGGAGACGTCCTAAAGCCCCAGTGTACACTTGGAATTGAAGTAGTATTTGTACTGTACGACAGGAATCTATTGATAATGTTCGTGACTTTCTAAGAGAATATAGTAAAAAAAAGTGTTAAACAGAAGATTAAGGTGCTTCAAAGACTAGATCCATGCAGAGTGAGAGAGAATACTGGTTTGCAAGGACATTCTCTGGCTTGTCTTTCTAGGAAAGTTTGTCAAAGTGTTTTTCAGCATTTTAGGATGCTGGCAGGTCATCATACTGAAATGAGAAAGTTTGTGAGAAGATTGTATTTTGCTAAAAGTCCAGCACTAAAGTTACATGAGTTGAATAGTGCTCTGTTCCGTGGATCTGTAACAGATGTGAAGAAGGTTTGTGAGGATATTGAGTTTTGTTACTTTGGTCCAGAGCAAGAAAGTGCAGGAAATGACACAGTTATTGAAGAAAATGTGGAAGAGAATGTAGAACCCACTGTTAGTAAAACATTTGAAGATCAAATGACAAAATTTACTATCATCTCTAATGTATTTGTTGCCGGAGAAGCCATTATAAAAATCAAACAAGGAATGTTGATCTCTATAAAAAAAGTGAAAAAGAAAATAATTCTAAGTGGAAGGATTTTGCTACATATTTATTTCTGGAAAATTGTTTTGATTTGGGTGAAGATCAGCGTATTTGTAAATACTGTTATAACAAGTTAGAAGAAAATAAAATGCCTGCTAGAGCTGTACATAATAATTTAGAATTGGTTGATATTCCTGCAGAACTTAGTGATTTAAATACGTATGAGTCTATACTCATTCAATGTGTCCATCCGTTTCAGACTATAGTTTGTATGGAGCCCAAAACAGGCAAATTACCTCCTACAGATTTACAAAGAGGTTTAAAAGGAAGAGTTGTCTATTTGCCATTAGATTTGAAAAAAATATTGAAACAATTGATGCAGATAGTTTGGAAACTGAACCATTAGTTATTCTGGTTAATGGTGTACCTACAAAGAATAAGAAAATTTGGCAGGAGCTAGTGGATGTACGAAAAGTGCAAAGAGCAAATTTATATTTGAAAAGAAATAATAAATGGTATGAATCAATTTATATGGATGAAGATGAAGAAGATTTACTAGCAGACACAGGAATACCAACTGGGCAAATTGAAAAAGTGGATAAGTCAAAAGAAGAAGAAATTTATGAACATTTCAGCATACATCCTCTTCATTCTAAAGAAGTTATGGGAAACACTATTGATCTCTTTCAGATGAAAAAAGCAAAAGGAACTCATGTGAGTGTATGGGAGGAGAGCTTGGAAGCTTGTTGTTTTCCCCAGCTGTTTCCTACAGGAAAAGGTGGACGATATGATGAACGTCCAGTACAGATTCCTGCTTCTGAGTATCGGACTACAAGATTATATGCAGAAGATTCAAGATTTCGTCAAAGTATTCCTTATATGTTCCATCTTTTATTTGAAAGTGACTTATCAGCACTATCTTATGAAGTAAATCACATTTTGAAAACTGGAGTACATCTACATAATGTGTCTGCAAAGGATTTTCTGAACAAAGTGCAACAGCGAGATGATCATTTGGAATCTCAATTGATTAATCTAATGGCTTGTCAGCGTGGGACTAATGAATATTGGTACCGACGCCATGGAGAATTGAAATGTATGTTGCGGAATTTAGGAACTCCTACATGGTTCCTTACCCTAAGCTGTGCAGAGTACGCTTGGGATGATTTACTGGATTTTCTTCGAGAGGCAAATTCAAATATTGAAAACATCCAATACAAGACAGCAGGAGAATTGTGCTCATTGGATCCGGTTAATGTTTGCAGATATTTCAATCATAGATTTGAGGCTATGATATCCTTCATCTGCAATAAAAAAAATCCACCTCTTGGAGAAGTTGTGGATTTCTTTTGGAGAAAAGAGTACCAAGCAAGAGGTGCTCCTCATATTCATATGCTGTTGTGGATCAAGGATGCCCCAAAATTTGGAACAGATTCTGATGATGCAGTTTTATCTTTCATTGAAGGATATGCAACATGTGCTATACCTAAAAGCACAGAAGAAAACAATTTAAAAGAGCAAGTTTTACGTTTCCAAAGTCATCGGTGTGGAAAATACTGTCGACGAAAGTACAAGAGTAAAGATAAACTCTACACAAAATGTCGATTTGGATTTCCACGACCTGTTCTTTCAAAAGGAAGAGTAAACAGTTTTATGTCAGCTGTGCGACGTACTATTACAAGAAAATCGCCTAAGAATACCTACAACCTAAGAAGAAAAGAAGAGTCAAAATATATAAATGACTACAACCCAGTCATTTTATCCATGTGGAATGCTAACATGGATATTCAGTATGTAGCTGACAATTCTATTGTTGTTGCTCGGTATGTCACATCTTACATCACTAAATCAGAGAAAACGGAATTGAAAGAAATGTGGGAAGAGATTTCTCACGAGAAGACTGTCAGTAAAAAGCTATACAGTTTCAGTTTAAAGATGTTATCGCATCGAGAAATTGGGTCATACGAATGTTCAGATAGGTTATCATCTGCAAGTCTGTACTCCAAATCCAGAAGAATAATTTGGGTAAGTTTAGGCCTTGCAGGAATGCGAAATCGGGTACTGAAATCTATTCGAGAAATTGAATATTTAGCAGAGTACGAACCTTGAAAGTACAGACATTTTAAGAACAAACATGTTGGACACATATTACCCAAAGAGAAGTCATCATCTTGAGAACATGTGTCTCTATGAAGTGCTGCAGAACTACATTTATAAACGGAATGCCACAGAAGACATTAACAATGGAAAATATAAAGTCATTGGTGAGGAAGGATGTTTGGTAAAACAAACAAAAGGAAGTTTGATTAATCACAGGAAGCTGAGTTGCGACACTACTGACAAGAAGGAATTTTACCACTTAGCACTTTTACAGTTGTTTAAACCATGGCGCTCAGAGGATGAATTACTTGGACATTTTCAAAGCTATGAAGATTCCTTTAATGCAAAGATACCATAGAATGCAGTACTTTCACAACTTATGTACAAATGTTAAATGAAGAAATTGAACAAGAAGCAACAATTGCAGCTGAAGTAGCTAGAGACAGTTCTCAAGACAGTCAAAGTTCTGGGACACTCAGTCAAGATCCCCTAGGACAAACAATCGTAGAAAATGAAGCTGCAATAGCCATGACTGAAGTGGAAACAGCTATGAATCAAGCTCAGGAAGATTTAATAAACTTACCAAATTTGGAACAGCAACTGAATGATGAACAACAACAAATTCATGAGGAAGTCACAAAACAAATTGATCATGGATTACTACATGAAAATAAAGAGTGCTCATGCACATCATTTGAACCAATCAGAATGTATGTGAGTGGACAAGCTGGAACCGGAAAAAGTTTCTTGATTAAAGTAATTAGAAGCTACCTACAGAAAAAAACTGATTCAACTTTGTCTTGTGTTGTTACTGCTCCAACTGGGTTAGCAGCATATAACATAAAAGGAATTACCCTCCATCGTTTGCTAATGTTACCAGTAGAGCATGAGAACAAAATACAATACCACAAGCTAACAGGAGAAGCATGTTTTGAAGTTTCAAGAGTATTGAAAAAAATGAAAGTTCTCATTATTGATGAGGTAAGCATGGTATCAAACTTAATGCTTGCCTTTGTGCATTTCAGAATGCAGCAAATTCTAAAGACAAACTATGACGTGCTATTTGGAGGAAAACATGTTATAGTTTTTGGGGATCTACTGCAGCTCACACCAGTTAAAGGACAACCAGTATTTCATACTCTTACACATGAAGACACGAAAAAGTCGTTAGGAAGTATAGGTAATGTGAATATTTGGACATACTTTGAGTACAAAGAACTCATTACCAATATGCGGCAAGCAAATGATGATGATTATGCAAGTATTTTCAAAGATATCACAATTGGACTACTCTCAGAACATGGAAGAAAAGCTTTTCAGAGTCGATTGCTATGTAATTTGTTTCCAACAGAACAAATAGTTCCAGAGAAAATATACAAGAAAATTGCTGGAAAAAATACTGTAATCTGCTTAATGCCAACACTACATGAATGCTCTATATTCAATCAAGAACTTTTGAAATTGGAAAATGAAGAGATTGTAAAACTGGAAGCTGTGGATAAAATACAGCATGAAGGAATAACTATTATATTGACAAGCAAATTGACAACTAAATTGGATTCTCTAGAGAAAAACATTTCGAAAACAGCTGGTTTAGAAAAGAATCTTTATGTATGTATGAACTGTCGAGTAATTTTAAGACGTAATTTGGATGTAGAAAAAGGTTTGGTGAATGGAGCTATGGGTAAAGTTGTGGGTTTTGTTAATTACCAGAAAAAAGATGGAATTGAATTTTTAAAAATAAAATTTGATCAAATTGAAGAGGTTAAAGACATTAGTCGTTGTTCAGTTCGTTTCTTGCTTGTGAAAGACTTATATGTACGTAGGAAGCAGTTTCCGTTTTCTCTAGCATATGCTGTAACTATTCACAAATCTCAAGGATTAACTGTAGATAGTGCTTTTGTAAACATTGGATCTACTGTGTTTAAAGAAGGTATGGCATATGTTGCTTTGTCACGCGTGAAAAAAATATCTGGTTTATTCATGATAGACTTTGATGAGTCAAAAGTTAGTGCTGATGCAAACTGTGTAAAGGAATATAATAGATTAAGAAGAAGCTATGCTCCTCATTTAGGCCAGTATCCTGTGTTTGAAAAACGTGTTGTTTGTCGGAAAAGGAGAATTGAGAATATCTGTAATGAGGATGTACAGAAGAGAAAACAAAAGGAGAGTGATGTGATTCCAAGCAAAAAGAAAAAGGACAATGTTGAAGAGGTTGTTGGTTGTCATTTTGAAAATAGCTCTGGTGTTAACTGCTACGCTAATGTAGTGCTGAATGTTGTATTTTATCTTGAAAGTTTGCAAGAGCAGATAATACTAAATCATGAAAAAAAATTCTGTTCTCTGCTGAGTTTTCTTTATGAGAAGCTGAGTAATGATAAAACTAAAATAGAAAGTGCTTCTGATGTTAGAAATCTTTTAGATGTATGTTCAGGATGTACACAGTTTACTCAAAATGTCCAGCAAGATGCACAGGAATTATTAATGTATATGCTTATGGTACTGGAAGATGAAGGGGTAGAAATAGAAAATATGTTTGGTCTCTCTTATAAATGGGAACATAGTTGTGAAAACTGTTTGAACACATGCAGCTCTAATGTTGATTCTGAAAGGTTCATATATTTAACATTACCAGAGAGTAAATCAGTGACTTTTAGTAAATTAGTTTAAGATGCAAATCACAACATGGAATGTTCTCAATGTAAATCAGAAATGTTATCAACGTTATTTTTAAAGAAATGTGGACAGTATGTAATTTTAATGATGCAACGTTGTAGAGCTGATGGAACAATATTGGACACTTTAATAAAGAAGTTTACAGGAAATCAATTATCAATATCAGGAAAAACTTTTGTTGCAGTTGCAATAATTTTCCATGATGGACTTTCTATAACTTCTGGTCATTACACAGTGTATCTAAAATGTGAAAAAGGCTGGACACTGTGTAATGATTCTCAATTGATTTTCAAGCAACGTTTGCCTGCAGAATTACCAAATTCCTACTTAATTTTTCTAAAACCAAAATTTTAGATATAAATTGCAGCATCTGAAGAAACCATTATTTCGATTTTATAGGATTAACATTGGAAATTTCACCAAAAAAGAATTTAAAAATTACCATTTGGCCTCATGGAAAGGTAAAAATTTCTATTGTGGACTTCTTTGACAGATATTATTTTGGTGTATGAGCTTAAGCAACAAGATTTACTGACGTTATTTATTGGAAATAGTTATTGTTCTTAGATGATATTTTTAATATATATGTTACATTTCTATCAAGGTATGTTTTACTGAGGAGAGATTAAGGGCTTTTTTTAAACAATCTTTCACATTGTTAATTTTTTTGCCTGCTGTTAAGTGATGAATGCAATTGATTTCACAATTTGCAGTGAAATTCAATATATTCTGAAAACAGCAAAAAAAGGGCAAAACATTACTTTGTTAAATATGAAAATATGTGTACTGTATTCTAAAATGTATTGTTAAATATTACTACTTTTTTTCTTGTTTTTCAGATCGAGAAAGAAAATTTAGGAAATGTAATCCTTTTTTCTAGCAATTAAAAAAAAAACATTTATTTATAATTAAGTTATTTTGTTGGTCAGGTAAGTTTGAAATAGCTGTATTTCTCACCCCTTCACTTTCAAGCTCCCTTTTCTTCACTTCTCCTCACTCTGCTTTTCTCATTCCCCTTCTCTCTGTCTTCTTCCTTTACTGCTCTTTCATAACTCCCTCACTCCTTCTATACTACTCCCCTAGGTTTACTGCCTCCATCACTACTTTTTCAACCATGTATCTCTCCCTGTCTCCATGTGTCTCAGTCATTCTAACTGCCTTACTCCTTCTCAGTTCCTTGCTCTCTGTCTCTGTTTCTGTCTCTCTCCCTTTGTCTGTCTTACCCTTAATTTGCTTAACATCTCTGGGGAAGATTAACAAGGCCTCTGCGCCACCACTACGTCACTTTTCATAACGTACTGGTGGCGCAGGGAGCTCCTTCATATTTACAAGGAGAGGAAAAGCCACCCTGCGTGACTTTTCCTCTCCACATAAATACAGCCACTTCCCACGCAGCAATGTGCGTTGAAGGGGAGTTCCATGGGTGTTGTTGTGGGTGTTCTCACGCAACACACAAAGAACTAGACACATCTCCAGGTTTATGAGAAATCGTAACTCTGGAGATGCGTGTGAATGCTACGCCACCCTAGAGGTGGTGTTGCGAGGCACAACGAGGAGAAATGTTTTTATTTCTCCTTGTTTTTTCCTCTTTTAGTGCGTCCTCCATTCTACAGCACGCATTGAAAGAGGAAAAAGCCTCTTGTGATTGTTTTTGTGCAGGAAGGTGTCCCTTCCTGCGCAAGAACAATCTCCCCACCACGCAGGCATCCTTGTACCATGGTGCAAGGGAGCCTGCGCCGGCGCATGGCTGCAGTTTGTACGCCTGCGCAGGGGAAGCATAGAGATGCGACAAAAAAATCGTATAAAAAATAGACTTAAAAATAAAGTTTAAGTGTTTGGATGTTGGATGGCTCTAAAAAGAGCCATTGTGTTAACTGAGTGTTTTTTGGTACCTATAAGTAAGTATCGATGCAGAGTGTAAAGATCAAGAGGAAGACTCTGTTCCCTTCATCTGTGAAATGTACACCGTCTACTCTATAAATGCCTTGCCAATCCCCTCACTATTTCTTCTTATTTCGTGGGACAAGGAGCAGAACAGGTATCAATTTTAGTTGTAAATAGCAGAAGACCACTCTACTTCAGGGAGTGAGGAGGACATCTGGATGCACTCAGAAGCATTGGTTCATAGTAGTTTCTCTTCCAGAATCTTCATACACCATAGCCACTCCCCTCACTATTTCTTCTTACTACCTGGGACAAGGAGCTGAGCAGCAATCAATTTTAATTGAAAATGGTAGAACAGCAGTGTATTTCAGGGAGTGAGGAGGAGACCTGGATGCACTCTAAGCATGTTTTGTATTGGTTCAGAAAAATTTGTTCCCACAGAACATTACTTTGGATTTGCTGTTAGGTTTGAAAAGTCAAGCACTCTTGCTCTTTGGATTAGAAACAGTATGTGCTGAACTTCTGACGTCTCTGCACACACAAGTGTTACATGAGCTAATGCTATGCTAGCAGGCAGAAGTCATATTGGGGGTAGAAATCATTTGGAAAGGGTTAAAATATTCAAAAAAAAGAAATGTGTGTTTCCATTTTTAAAAAAAAGGTGGAGAACGTGAAAAGGGGGCAGGGTACAGAGATCCTGACCCCCTACCTTTTGACAGGAGGTCCCTGAAGGACCATGAAGGGAAAAAAAAACTAAAAAAAAAGATTAAAAAAAAAAAAGTGTTTAGATTTTAGGTGGCTCTAAAAAGAGCCGTTGTGTTAATTGAGGGACAGAGGAACAAAAGAATGGCAACAATTATAGGGTGCCGCACGTGTGCTGCTGTATCTGGATCTCTATTAGGGGACTGCTGGTCTCCCCCAAAGCAAGAAGAGCATTACACGTATTGCACCTTATATGCACCCTCTTAAACAAAGGGTGTATAGCCAGAGGAGCTGAAGAAGGTGAAGCTGCCGCCGCAGATGAAGTGCTTGGCTGAGCTGCCGATGATGTACTCGGCTGAGCTGCTGCGGATGTGCTCGGCTGAGCTGCTGGCGGGTTTTCTCTAGCAGCTCGAGCATAAGCCACAGGATGTACATCCCTAACGTGCCTGATCATAGTGAAGATACTAAAAGAGTACTTCTTTTTAGGATCTCCTCTTGATAAGACACGATCACAAAGAGTGCAGGTGACTTTGGGAGCATTCACTTTCTTCTGCCCCTGTGGAAATGTAAAATATTGCCATATGAAAGAGTCTTTCTGTTTCCTCTGTCTCTGTGGCACAAGGGTCTCCTGCTCACTCCCAGAAGATGATTGCTGCTCTGCCATTCTGAAGTACTGAAGTACTAGAAAAGCTGCTCAGCTCCTTCTCCCAGGGAATCAGAAGTAATAATGAGGGGAGTGGGTGTGGTGTTGGAAGTTTCTGGAACTGAAACTACTATAAACCAATGAAAAGTGTTGTTTCTTGATCACATGACTTACCGTGCGGGCACGGTACGCTTACGGTGCGCACACGGTACAAGCACGCATGAGCGTACGTAGGACACGCGCATGCGCGGATGGAGCACGCGCGTACGACGCACACGCGCCTGCGCGTACGGAGCACACGCATGCGCGTACGGAGCACGCGCGTACGCATCACGCACGAAGTACGCATGCGCACGTAAATCACGTACGCATGCGCACACGGAGCACGTACGCAGGCAAGCCACGGTGCGCGCACGGTCAAAAACCCTTAAAAAAAAAAAAAGTTTAGAGGTTTATAGAAGATATTAACTATGCTGTTCAACTATGTCTAAAATTAAAAAAAAAAAGCAGAGCCATTCCATATTGCAGGATATAGTAAATCTATAATTATATACATAGGTAGAATATTGTAAAATAAATAAATAAAAAATATAATCATACATTCATAAATTAGCATTTAAAAAACCTTGCAAATTCACTTAAACAACCATAGGTTTCACACACGTTATATTTAGGAATTAGCATTTAAAAAACCTTGCAAATTCACTGAAAAAACCATAGGTTTCACACATGTTATAGCTAGGAATTAGCATTTAAAAAACCTTGCAAATTCACTGAAAAAACCATAGGTTTCACACACGTTATAATTAGGAATTAGCATTTAAAAAACCTTGCAAATTCACTGAAAAAACCATAGGTTTCACACATGTTATAGTTAGCTGGACATTTCACTCGTAAAAAACCAATGAAATTCCCCCGTTATAGTTAGTTCAGCTAACTATAAATCAGTGATGTCATGAGTGATGTCACTGACCATGTCATGAGTGATGTAATATGTGACGTCATCAGCAGTGCATTGCGGGCGCGTGAGTTATAGTTAGCTGAACTAACTATAACGGGGGAATTTCAATGGTTTTGTACGAGTGAAAAGTCCAGCTAACTATAACGCACCTGAAACCTATGGTTTGTTCAGTGAATTTCTAAGGTTTTTTAAATGCTAATTCCTAACTATAACGTGCCTGAAACCTATGGTTTTTTCAGTGAATTTCAAAGGTTTTTTAAATGCTAATTTCTAACTATGCCTACAGAGATAGGACATGTGAAGAAAGAAGAAAAAACGCACAGAAAGAAAAAAAAGAAATGCAGAAAGAAGCAACAGAAGTCCTCAAAGACGAGGGAAAGTGCAGGAAGAAGGATAACGTGCAGAAAGAACAAACAGAAGAGCAGAAAGAAGCCTTGTTGCAAAATCATCCTGTACCCTCAACTCAGACGGATACTGGTGGTAACTGAGTCTGACTAACCAGTCCAAGAGCCAGTGCTATGTTAAAAGACACTCAGAATACAGTGAAAACACCTACATACACTAGGGAACACTATGTGTTGGGGTCCCCCTGTGATCAGCATGAACTCCTCTGTAAGCCCCTAGTATATAATAGGGCAGGGGATTAAAACTACCTCTTAAAACGCGCCACAGGGCGTGTTTGCACACGTCACCTCAGGCCCCGTCCCCTCACTTCCCCACTGTGTAAACATGCCCTGTGGCCGTTTTAAGTTGGGAGATTAAGTCCCCTTGAATCCTGAGGGTCCCTAGAGTCCAACTAGACCACTAGGTACCTCCAGTAAGTGCCACAGAGCTGCGTGGCAGAGAGATGTAAAAAGGGGCACGGCCTAGACCACCTCTCTGCAACGCAGCGCAGTGGCGCTTACTGGAAGCACCTGGTGGGCTAGTTGGGCCCCAGGGTCCCTCAGGATTGAAGGGGAATTATTTCCCCAACTTAAAACGCACCACAGGGCTTGTTTGCACACGTTAACTCAGGCCCCGTCCCCTCCCTTCACCACTGTGTAAACACGCCCTGTGGCCGTTTTTAGACGGGAGATTAAGTTGATTTGAATCCTGAGGGTCCCTAGGGTCCAACTAGCCCACTAGGTACCTCCAGTAAGCGCCACAGAGTTACGTTGCATAGAGGTGTAAAAAGTGGCACGGCCTGGACCACCTCTCTGCAACGCAGCTCAGTGGCGCTTACTGGAAGCACCTGGTGGGCTAGTTGGGCCCCAGGGGCCCTCAGGATTGAAGGGGAATTATTTCCCCAACTTAAAAAGCGCCATAGGGCGTGTTTGCACACGTCACCTCAGGCCCAGTCCCCTCCCTTCCACACTGTGTAAACACGCCCTGTGGCCGTTTTTTAAGTTGGGAGATTAGGTCCCCTTGAAACCTGAGGATCCCTATGGGCAAAATAGCCCACTAGGTACGTCCAGTAAGCGCCATTGCAGAGAGGTGTAAAAAGGGGCACGGCCTGCACCACCTCTCTGCAACGCAGAGCAGTGGCTCTTACTGGAAGCACCTGGTGGGCTAGTTGGCCCCCAGGGTCCCTCAGGATTGAAAGGGAATTATTTCCCCAACTTAAAATGCGCCACAGGGCGTGTTTGCAAATGTCACCTCAGGACCCGTCCCCTCCCTTCACCACTATGTAAACGCGCCCTCTGGCCGTTCTAAGTTGAGAGATTAAGTCCCCGTGAATCCTAAGGGTCCCTAGGGTCAAACTAGCCCACTAGGTACCTCCAGTAAGTGCCACAGAGCTGCGTTGCATAGAGGTGTAAAAAGGGGCGTGGCCTCAGAACACCTGTCTGCAACGCAGCTCCCTGGCGCATACTGGAGATACCTGTTGGGATAGTTGGCCCTCAAGGACCCTCAGTATTGAAGGGGAATTAATTCCCGAACTTACAACTGGCCAGGGGGCGCGTTTGCAGAGTGCTGCAAGGAGGGGGCTGTGTGGCCCCCCTTCTTTTTCTAATTTACTGGCCCTGGGGACCCCAACCCCAGGGCCTGCACCCTAATTTTAAATTTGGCCCTCCCAAGGCCTTAATCGGCCCCGGGGACCCCAACCCCCGGGTCATGGCCTTTTTTTTTTTTTATTCTTTAGGAGGGGGCTGCGTTGCCCCCCTCCTCAGGCCACTTATGGCCCCGGGGACCCCATCCCCCGGGGCCGACCTTGTTTTTTAATATTTTAAAAAACATATATATTTATAGAAACACCTAGGACATGCTGGACAAACCGTACGTACCTATCACCATGACGATTTGTGTGATATTCATTAAAAGGTGACTATGCTTAGAATGAATCCACATGGAATGTATTTACACTGCTAGTGAAGCTCTGACGTGTCTGATGCCCTACCGTGCCTAATCCCGGCGCCCCCGCCGGTGGGTGCTCTCCAAGTAGACACCCTTGTCGTTTATTTATACAAACATGGGTAGCTATTGACGGGCACATTTAATATACACGCACACCAAGCCATTCAAAGGGGATTCGACAAAAATTCGACCAAACTATGCAAGAAACCCCCCTCACGGTTAATAAAATACACATCTACTGCCGGATGTGTAATACTTTTTATTTTACTCTCTGGAAAGGAGACGAACCTCACTTGAGAGTCACAGCGTGCTCCTGGCTGAGCCCAATGCTGTGTTACACCCACCAGTGCCCGCCGAGTGCCTCACACCTCTGTGTTGTATTCCACCATCTAGTGCGTATGCTATGACACTCTCTAGCCCATGTGCACTGTAACACCACCCCGTGAATATGTCATGCCACACTTGCCTTCTTACGGGTTATATTGCCCCATCTAATGAGCCTTCCTCGATGCCTATGTTATAACGCACAGCGCTATGCCATACATATTACAATCTGGGATCCTTATCTTTGTCACAGTGCATATGCAACGTTACACTCCCCAGCACATATTTTATATTACAACTTTAGAGACTAGTTAGGTTACACAACACTGCCCTGTGCATATTACACTCCAAGGCGCATATCGCATAGCACGCGCTAGTGCCTGTGCTATCTCGCGCTCTCCAATGAATCTGTCATTGCGCACAATGTATTGCATATTATATTTCACGCCCCGGTTCATCTTATATCACACTTATATCACACTTTTTGGTGCATAGTTTATACCATATACTATATCTAGTTTTCATTTTCAATCGTGCTCTCAGGACTATGTTCTATATAACACTGCGTCCACCTACCCTTTTCACGGGCATTACATTTTGCGATGGTGGTGGAGGGTGAGGGGGTGTTTCTGCCAAGTGAGCCCGGAGTCACAGTCACAAATGTCCTCTTCTTCCTGAATAAAAGTAAGATTATGCTGCATACTTGTTCATATTTTAAGTAGTTCGCACAGACACACATTTTAAAAACAATAAAGTTCCTAATACCCACCTTCTCTGAACAGTTAGCTTGCTGCCCCATCAACCTCCTCCCTATCCTCTGTTGTCTGAATCCATGGACTAGCCTACTCCCTCCTGCCATGCATGGTCTGATGTGCTGCCACTGCCCTCCATTTAGCATGATGTACCAGTCCACTCCTCCTGCCCTCCATTGCCCAATTCTATGGCCCATCATTGACCTCCTGCTTAGCCTCTGTGCTTAGCTTGCTGCCCCCATTCTCCTTCCCCCTGCCCTCCGATGTCTTTGTGCATGCCCCTGCTCCATCCTTTTTGCCCACCATGTTCCATGGACCTGCCACTCCTATCTACTCTGAGTGTTCTGTTGAGCTGCCACTCCCCTCCCACCTGCCTAGCATTGTCAGATGACTGTAACCTGTCCCTGCCACCTCCACCCTGCCTGTCCACATGCCATTCCCCTATCCCCTTCCTCCTGTCCTCCATGGTCCATTTTACTGCCACACCCTTCTGCCCTCCCTGGTCTGTCGTGGTGCAGCTGCTCCTCCTGCCTGCCCCGCGCGGTCTGTTGTGAGGCCCCTTCCCCTGAACTCTCTTGTCTGTGCCCAGGTCCTGACCCTCCCTTCTATCCTCCATGGTCCTTTGTGCATGCCCCTGCACCCTCCTTCTTGCCCATCATAGCCATTGTGCGGCCACTAACCCTCCCACTTGCCATGCGTGGTCTTCTGTGCTGCCATGGCCCCTCCCACCTTCCCTCCATGGTCTGTGTGTATGCCATCATAGTCTCATTGTTGCTCTCCATGGTGTGTCTTGTTTCTAGGGCCCATCCTGCCTGACCTCCATGGTCATCTTGCTGCTCCTGCCCTGCCCCTTTGCCCCCAGCCCTCTGTTTCCATGTGCAGACCCCTATTCACTCCCTCCTGGCTTGTCTGTTCCATTGTAATGCCCCTGATCCGTCCCTCCTGCCCTTTATGGTCTGTTATGCTGCAGCTTTCTCTCCTGTCTGTCCATTATGGTCAGCTAGCTACCATTGCCTCTTTCCCCTCTGTTCTGTGTTGTCCATGTGCATGGTCCTGTCCCCTCCCTATTGCTTTCTATGGATTGTTGTGCTGCACTCCCGTCCCACATGCGCTGTGTGGTGTATTGTGCTGCTGCAAACCCTGATGCCTGCCCTGTAGGGTCAGTTTGGCGCACCTCTCCATGTCCCTCCTGTCCTCTGTTATCCGAGTCCATGTCCCTACCCCAATCCCTCCTGCCTACCATGATCCAATGTACCATACTTGCAAACATTTTGAACTTGGTAAGAGGGAGATTTTGAAAAAAAACTGGGGTATTGATTTTCCCCTTTGAGTTACATTGAAAAAGAGGAGATTGTAGACAGGAGACGGATCAAATTAAGCCCATTTGAGCTTAAAAACATTGGACGTTTCCTGGCTGAAATGGGTCTGTTGGCATGTATGGTTGTACTACCACTGACTCTTCCTTCTGCCCACAATGGTCTATTATATTGCCACAGCCTCTCTTGCCAGTCCTGTATTGTTGGTTTGTTGCCCCTGCCCCTCTTTCCACTGCCCTCCATAGTCTGTTGTGCTGCCACTGCCCTTCATGCCTGCCCAGTGTGGTCAAATTGTTGCCTCTGCACTCTCCTACCTGCCTTAAAATTTCAGAGTCCGTGCCCCTGGCCTCAGCCTCTCAACAGTATCCCAATGAACAACTAGATTGCTAACATTCTATATTTATTACAAAAGTGTGGAACGTCTGACGTCATCTTGATTTAATCAAAACTGTAATACCTAGAGTATTTCCTTTAGAAATTACATATATGAGAGGGTCTTATTTGCATCAAAATTATGGTTAATGCTCTAAAAAACTAAAAGGAGGTCATATTTTTGTGAATTTTCAAATAGCGACAAAGAACTTTTAAATTATTTGTAATCTTTATGTTTTTTTATCCAGTTGACCACTTGATTAAATGTTGCACCTAGGGGAGAGGATGTGGTGTTACTTCCAGAGCTGCAGACTTTGCAACTGGGGAACCAGGTTGGAGTTTCTGCTTAGGCTCAACATTCTGTGATTCTGGTCAAATCACTTAATCTCCCCATGTCTACAACCAAAATGAATTTGATCTTGTGTGATGTAACCAATGCTCATGTAAAGCACTCCAATACCTGACAAGTCTGCACTATATAAAACTGCAAATACACAAAAAATAAGTGTTTTGCACACTTCTGTCATTGGGCTACATGTGGGCTACATCTGGGTGATATTTGTGCTGCATTTGGGCTCTTTTGTCTCTGGTAGCCATCTTGGGAGATTTATTTGTTATGAAGTTTCCTAATTTCCTCATTTACTGCAGTCTCCTCAGTAGGAAATGCTTTCAGTTTTTTACTTTGATTCCATCAAGAAGGTATTCAGATATGTCACAAATTTGCCATAAATTCTGAATGTTAGCACTCTAGTTGCTCATTAGATCACTGTAGGAAAGCTACTGCTCACCACGGAAGTCTGCTGCTGGTATTAAAAGTGCATGTTTCAGTCTGCATATCAGAACTTTTTAATGAAATAGAAGAGGATTTGAGAAGTCACTCAAAATGTGCCCTAATTTTTCTTTCTTCAGCACTAATCATAATTTCTATGGCAAAATGAACCCCCTCATTGTGTTCCTTTTTAAATTAAATGTTTTAAGTGTTACCAGTTTATTCCAATCAAGATGGCTTCAGGTGTGCCATACTTTTGTCATAAGTAAGACAGTAAGCGCTCTAGTTGTTCTTAAGAACACTCTGGGACATTCTGTCATTGGGCTATACTTGGGCTACATCTGGGTGATATTTGGGCTACATTTGGGCTCTTTTGTCTCTGGTGGCCATCTTGGGAGATTTATTTGTTATGAAGTTTCCGCATTTCCTCATTTACTGCAGTCTCCTCAGTGGGAATACTTTCAGTTTTTTATTTTGGTTCCATCATGAAGGCATTCAGATGTGTCACACATTTGCCATAAATTCTGAATGTTAGCACTCTAGTTGCTCATTAGATCACTGTAGTAAAACTACTGCTCACCAGGGAAGTCTGCTGCTGGTATTCAAAGTGCATGTTTCAGTCTGCATGTCAGAATTTGTTTGTGAAATAGAAGAGGATTTGAGAAGTCAAAATGTGCCCTAATTTTTCTTTCTGCAGAATTAATCATAATTTCTATGGCAAAATGAACCCCCTCATTTTGTTCCTTTGTAAATTAAATGTTTTAAGTGTTACCACTTTATCCCATTCAAGATGGCTTCAGGTGTGCCATACTTTTGTCATAATTAAGACTGTTAGCGCTCTAGTTGTTCGTTAGAACACTCTGGGACATTCTGTCATTGGGCTATACTTGGGCTACATTTGGGCTCTTTTGTCTCTGGTGGCCATCTTGGGAGATTTATTTTTATGAAGTTTCCTAATTTCCTCATTTACTGCAGTCTCCTCAGTAGGAAATACTTTCAGTTTTTTACTTTTGTTCCATCAAGAAGGCATTCAGATGTGTTATACATTTGTCATAAATTCTGAATATTAGCACTCTAGTTGCTCATTAGATCACTGTAGTAAAGCTACTGCTCACCTGGGAAGTCTGCTGCTGGTATTCAAAGTGCATGTTTCAGTCTGCATGTCAGAATTTTTTTATGAAATAGAAGAGGATTTGAGAAGTCAAAATGTGCCCTAATTTTTCTTTCTGCAGCACTAATCATAATTTCTATGGCAAAATGAACCCCCTCATTTTGTTCCTTTGTAAATTAAATGTTTTAAGTGTTACCACTTTATTCCAATCAAGATGGCTTCAGGTGTGCCATAATTTTGTCATAAATAAGACTGTTAGCGCTCTAGTTGTTCGTTAGAACACTCTGGGACATTCTGTCATTGGGCTATACTTGGGTGACATCTGGGTGATATTTGGGCTACATTTGGGCTCTTTTGTGTCTGGTGGCCATTTTGGGAGACTTATTTGTTATGATGTTTCCTAATTTCCTCATTTACTACAGTCTCCTCAGTAGGAAATACTTTCAGTTTTCACTTTGATTCCATCAAGAAGGCATTCAGATGTGTCACACATTTGCCATAAATTCAGAATGTTAGCACTCTAGTTGCTTATTAGATCACTGTAGTAAAGCTACTGCTCACCAGGGAAGTCTGCTGCTGGTATTGAAAGTGCATGTTTCAGTCTGCATTTCAGAACTTTTTAATGAAATAGAAGAGGATTTGAGTAGTCATTCAAAATGTGCCCTAATTTTTCTTTCTGCAGCACTAATCATACTTTCTATGGCAAAATGAACCTCCTCATTTTGTTCCTTTTTAAATTAAATGTTTTAAGAGATACCACTTTATTCCAACCAAGATGGCTTCAGGTGTGCCATACCATTGTCATAAGTAGGACTGTTAGCGCTCTAGTTGTTCTTTAGAACACTCTGGGAAGCTGCAGTAGAACACAAAGGAATCAACTGACAGTCTCTGCCCTTGTTGGATGTACATGTTTTACTGAGAATGTCAGACTTCATTCTCACATGACTGAGAAAGATAATGTGAATTTACAGAAAAAAATGCTCTCAGTTTACCTTATAGATCACCTTCCAAACCTCTGTGGGAAAAGCATGAGAAAATAGTTTTCTCTCAAACATGATTCATGATATCACAGCAGAAGGCTTTTTCACATGGTAAAATAACCTTAGAACAAACCACAATTCCTAAAATGAGTATGGTACCATCAACAAATGATTTATAATGTAACTAAAGTCTTAAAACCTTCTCTTAACTGCAATGCTTTTTAATGAGGTGCTATCATGTATATCGGTCCCAAGATGGCTGCCAACACTTCTTGGATGAAGTGCTGGCAGCCAATCAGATCTCACGATGAGATGTGTGGTTAGGCTCCGCCCAGATATATATGTGATTTTACTTTTGATTTTCTCAGGAACTACTGAATGGATTTACACCATTTAAGCAAAAGGCACGAGTCTGAACTGAGGACTACCTCTTTGCCAAATTTGGTGTAATTCCGTTCAGCACTTTGGGCTGTAGCTGCGTCAACAGGTCCTATGGGAAAATGCATGGGGAAAATGCGTTTTGGGACCCCCCTTTTTTCTCGGCCCCCGCTTGACGAATCACCGTCCGGAGCTGGCCAAAAGTTTGGAAACTTTCACGAAGATTCATCAATCAATGCCAACGTTATTCCAAATAGAATGTTGCGGATTTCCTATGGAAAATAGGTCCTAACTATAACTACCTACTGGCGACTGCCAGTAGGTAATATATACACACATATATATGTATATTTATATCTATATATATATAAAAAACAAGGAGGAAAAGGAGAATCCTATATTGTTCTTTTTCTACAAAGCCTGTCCCTTTTTCTACATGAAGGTGACTCTTTGGCGTCTTGGAGTATTATGGTCTCACCTACCCTTTAACCAATTGGTTAAAGTTCAAATATGAGATTAGAATATAAATCACTGTCCCACTGTGATGAATGCTTTCTATGTATCTAATACTGCCATTACACAATGTTTATTTTCGTCAGATACCTTTTCTATAATATGCAATAATCACCTTAGGTTTAGACTAGTAATTCTAAGGGGTATGCACGCTCACTGGTATCTACTGGTCAGATTGGTAATACCCTTGTGCCTGAATGGTTTGCTAAACAATTTAGGGGCAGATTTACAAGAAAGTGACGCATCTGTAGAGATGCGTCACTTTCCCTGCGCCACCCTGAGAAACCCTTGTGCCACCATGGATGCGCCTTATTTACAATATGGCGCACCATGGTGCAAGGATTGACAGATGTGTCCGTAATTTTGACAGATCTGTTGGCGCAAAAGTCACGCATTGCTGGAGTCGTGTCACGAGCATGACGCAACTCCAGCAATGCATGGGGAGGCCTATTCTCATTGTGCCGCATCACTCCTTATGCCTGCTCCAAGCAGGCGTAAGGTTTTGACACAGTGGCATCCTAGAAGTGGCGCAGTAAAATCTTGTGGCAAAAGCCAGATTCCAAACTCCCTAGCATAAGAGTATTGAGAAGCACAGTAATATCTACATCACTGTTTCTCTGAGTCACTTTTATGTCCCTGCTGCGTCAAAACCTTATGCCTGCTTGAAGCAGACGTAAGGAGTGACACAGCATGTTAGGGAAAGGGCGCCCCTGAGCTTTACTGGAGTTGCGTTGTGTTGCGACACGACTCCAGCAATGCGCAGCCCTTACGACACAAGAAGCGACATGCATCTGACTATCCTTGCCCGCGGTGCGTCGCATTGTAAATGCAACGCATCCGTGGTGGCACAAGGGTATTCCTGCGTGTCGCATCTTTATTGGCGCATCTCTGCTAATATGTAGGGATGTGCCAGTCCTTGTACATCTGCCCCTTAGTATAAAATAGAAACAAAACGCATATCTAGTATAGTGAGTTGTTGTGTTTCTGAATGTTATGTACATCTATTTATTAATTGACACACTTCCTGTACGTGCCATAAGCTGAGCATTTTAAACATTTAGTGGATCAAATTAACCTAGCCGTTTCCTACTTTTCTGTGAGGCTTTCTAAACAACGTTTTGTTAGTGTTTTTGAAGTGTATGCTCTGAATATTAAAAATAACTACCTTTTCTCTCTTTCTCTCACATTAAGGCGGAATCCTATGGGTTAAGCATTTAGTGGTAAACAGTCTCATTCTGTTACACCACTTCCACTACTTAAAATCAGCACCACCAGGAAACTTCAGCTAATTTAATATAACAAATTGCAAAAATACATACAGCACACGGTATAAATCGTCTAAAACGTTAAAACGAAGGCAACGAGTCTCCTCAAAGTCTAAGCTGTATGAATGGAAGTTTTGTGACCTGTGCCTCTGTAAAAATATACAGATTTCAACTCCATGCAGACCTCTCTAACTGATAGCTGAATGTAGACACTTCATGCACTAATGTGTCGGTGGAAAATTGCTGGCAGAAACTAGGCTTCTCTATATGTGTCACACAACCCTTTGCATTCAAGCTACCGCACAAGCAACGACGTATTCATATCGCCACATTGCGATGGGAATGGCCCGTTTCATGTGGTGTTGATATATTAGCCTATGATGTTATTGTAACCTTTGGGTTTTTTCAGTGAATTTCTATGTTTTTTTTTTTAAACAAAGACAGATCGTTTTATCACATCTAACCCTAATTTTACTTTAACCTTTAGTTTTTTTCGTGAATTTCTAGGTGTTTTTTTTAAAGTAAAGTAACATTTCAGTAGTTAATTAAGTAAATTAGGCCCTGGGGTCACTAGGGCCTTATGTTTTTTAAAGGGGAGAGAGGCCAAGTGGCCACCCTCCCCGAGCATTATTAGACTCTGAGATTTATTAGGCCCTGGACATCCCATACTCCAGGGCCATAAGTTTTTTAACTAGAGGGCAGAGGGATCAACTGGCCCTCCTTTATTAGCCTTATTAGGCCCCGGGGACCCCATCTCCCAGGACCTAGGAAAGGGAATGTGGGCTGCATTGCCACCCTTCCCCGGGCTTTATTAGGCCCTGGGGACCCCATACTTCAGGGCCATTTTGTAAAATTTAAGGGGAGGGGGGCCACTTGCCCCCCTCTCTGAGCCTTTTTAGGCCCTGGAGACCCCATCTCCCAGGGCCATTAGTAAAAATGTAGAGAAGGGGGGCAAGCAGCCTCCCTCCCTGAGCCTTGTTATACCCTGGGACCCAATCTCCAGGGCCAATACTAAATTAGATGGGAGGGGTGCTGGTGCTGCGTGCCCTAATACCCAAGCCTTTTTAGGCCCTGGGGACCCCATCCCCCAGGGTGTTTATTTTAATTAAAGGGGAGGGGGGCCACGTGGCCTCCCTTCCGAACCTTGTTTGGCCTTGGGGACCCCATCCCAAGGGCTATTCATTTAAAATATGGGAGTGGATGCGGCCCCCTCCCCAGTTCATTATCAGCTCTGAAAACCCCATCCCCCCCATGGGCCCGCATTTCTAGAAGGTGGGTGTCCTAAGGTGGGTGTCCTGGTGCCCACCCAGGGCACCCACCATATATTTAATGGAGTCTGTCGGAGGAGCCCCAGGGCCCCGTGGCCCCAGCCGGCTCCCCACATACAGCGGGAGCCGGCATTGCTCCTGCCAGGAGGGAGCAGCGATTTATGCTGCTCCCTCTAGGTGGAAGCACTATTTTGATCTGCTTCCCTGCCTGCATCAGTGCGGCGGGCAGGGAAATAGATCAAAAGTCATCTTTCACCTGGTAACAGGTTTCCCTGCCCATGCCAGTGCGAGCAGCGAATAGCTAAGTTCCGGGAGTTGGCTCCCCAGGACATGGTATGTGAGCAGGGCCCAGGGGATTGGGTCCTCTGGCCATTATTGGCTCAGGGAGGGGGGCTGCGTGGCCATCCTCCCTTAAAGTAATTGGCCCTGGGATGGGCTCCACGGGCCCGTCAATGGCTCAGGGAGGGGTGTCATGTGGCTCACCTCCCCATTTTAAGTAATTTCAGCTCTGGGAGTAGGCTCCGCAGGGCCTTTAGAGGTTCGGGGAGGGGGCTGCAATGCATCCCTCTTGATATGCTCTAATGTTGGCCCTGGGGTTTGCTCCAAGGGGCCTCTGCAGGCTGGGGGAGGAGGACCACCCGCCTCCTCCCCTTACATGCAAATATCAGCCGTACAGGTGGGCTCACCAGGGCCTTTAATGGCCCGGGAGGAGGCCAGAGCAGCCCCCCTTTCAAGATTTCAGCCCTGATGGTGGGCCCCGAGTATTTAATGGCTTGGAAAGGGAGAACATGCAACCCCTCACTCCTTATTGAATACAGGTCCATGGGGCATAAATTTAATGAATGCGGCCTGGCTGCCATTATGTTTTTTTTCTTTTCGATCCAGCGGCAGTCACGTGGCATCACCGTAATACTTATTAATTTTTGGGGTATTTTTTGCCTGGGAGGTCCCCCTTGGTCGCACCCCCCAGGGAGGCCTAGGGGTCAGGGTATCCTTACCCTGCCCCTGTATATTACTTTACATTTTTTACTCAAGGACAGTGGACTAAGTCCCAGAGTACTGTAATGTAATGCTTCTGATGTTGTTGGCTGTCAATCAGAGTCAGACTCCTGTGGGAGTGAGATGACCCACAGGAAATAAAGCTCCCTGGGCCAATCAGAATGCTTTATTTTTAAATTGGCTCTCCTGTGAGAGTCTCTCCAGTCTCTTGGAGACCCAACCATCCAGACTGGGGTGGGCTGCTTGCGTGGGGTTGGCATGGGCCAGGCATGCAACATACCCCCTTCGCATATGGCCAAAGCTCATGTACCAAGGGGTTGGCTTTCCCTATGGTAATACAATATTACTTGACCTTTAAAAAAAAAAATAGAAATTCACTGAAAAAAACAAGAGCTAAATTGACGTTATAGTTAGGAGTGATAAAAATATCTGATTTTGTTTTAAAAAAACTTAGAAAATCAATTATGTCATTTGAAATGTTATCAGTGATATCATTAAGGATGATATGGACCCTGTCATGAGTGATCTAATATGTGAGGTCATAAACAGTTCATGGTGGAGACGTAAGTTATAGTTAGCACTGCCAAATATAATTGATGAATTTCTTTTTAGTTCAAAACATTATGTTGGCACATATTCACCTAATTACACCGTCACTTTTACCTTTGTTTTTCCAGCGAATATAAATATATATATATATATATATATATTCACTGAAAAAAACACTGGTTTCAGGGACATTATAGTTAGTTGGACATTTCACTCATACAAAACCAGAGAAATTTGGTTGTTATAGTTAGTTGAGCTAACTATAACTCGCGCCCCCGTAATTCACTGCTTTATTGTACCAGCATTCATCACACAACTGTAACTGAAATAAAAGGCTGATAACCTGTCATTTGTCTCAGGTGCATCTCATGTGAGTTGCAATGTATTTAGAAATTGAGGCGGACGCTCATCCGCCGAGACTCCACCACTCCATATTATCAGGAGGCCATGAGGTTTAGATACACCATCCTTGTTTATGGAGCAACGACGAAGGATTGAAGTTGTGCATGGTTGCGGGGGCCCAGTGGGGGCTCTATCAACAGCAGTCATCAGTGTGCCGAAATACGGAGTGAATATTTGTGCACTACAACTCCCAGAAGTCTTGAATTTGCCGAATTAAGGGGCGTGACATTATCGCATTTATGGGAGTTGCTGCACGCCACAGCACGAACTTACCTCAAGCCTTTGAGAAAGGGGAAACCTGAAACGCGTCAGGCTGGTTGGAAAGCTGCTTTATTGTACCAGCATTCATCGCACAACTGTACCTGAAATAAAAGGCTGGTAACCTGTTGTTTGTCTCGAGTGCATCTCACGTGAATTGCCATCGCCCAGAGCCTGACCCATTTAACAAAAATAAAAAATAAAAAAACTGGAAGGGGGCCGTGCAGTCCCCCTCCCATGGCATAGTTTTTAAAAATTTTGTTATCACATATACGGGAGGGGGGTGACTTGGCCCCCCTCCCGAGATGGATCGGCCATGGAGACCCCATCCCCCGGGGCATGGCCTAATTTTTTAACATTTCTTTATTATTTATATGGGAGAGGAGTCCCATCTCCTGTGGCCTGGCCTCGTTTAAAAAAAAAAAAGTCATTATGGAAGGGGGCCCGTGTGGCCCCCCCTTCCCTTGGCTACTTCTGGCCCCGGGAACCCCATCCCCCGTGGCCTGGCCAGACTTTTTTTTATTTTAGAGGGGGGCCGCGTGGCCCCCGTCCTGAGGTCAATTATGGCCCCGGGGACCCCATCCCTGGGGCCAGCCTTCTGTTTAAAAAAAATAAAAAATAATAAATTAAAATGAAGGGCGCAAAGTGTGCTTTTTTTCCTTCTTGTCTCTTTGCGCCTCCCTCCTTCCCCCCTCTCGGGCCGGCTCTGCAGATCCCCGCCGCAGCCTGCGCTCTTGGCCTCCGTCCACCGGGGTTGTGATTTGCCCGGAAAGCTCCCGGAGCTCCCTCCCTCCACAGGCAGGGGCTCCCTCCCTCAGCTCAATCCCCCTCATACATCCACCCCTCGTTCGACCTGCGCTGTCACAGCACGTGGCTCCCACTAGTGGCTGTCAGGGAGGTAGCAGACTGCGAGAGGGCTGTCACGGGGACTGGGGAGGAGGGAGTTCTGCATAGTCATGCAGAAGCAGAGAGGGGAGGGACAGAGAGAGAGAAGCGAGACGTCAAGACTCGAGGCAAGCCGCTGTCAGACAGCACAATGAGTGAGCGAGCTGAAGGAAGAGGGGAGAGACACACAGCTGCGAAGGGTGTCTCTCTATGTCAGAAAACATGCTTTGGAGTTTTAGTGTGTTGAGTGTGGGTTTTACACATCTGTTATATGTTGTCGGTGATATTTGTTGCACTGTGGATTTTGGGTATATGGTAGTAGTGTAACCAGGCGTCCCGGATTTGCTGGGATGAACACTGCCCATTAAGTTATCCTGTGCCCATCGGTGAATGCAAAATTACTCTCCTATGTTTATGCGCATGGAACGTCCGGATGGCCAACCTAGTTTTTTCGGTTGCCTTGTGTTTGTGTGCGGCATCGAGTGTTAATAAGCAGCATGGTGTGATGTCTGTACTCTATTCATCGGTGGCTTTTGGTGTCCTTATTTCGTCATTTAAACCTGCTGTATGGCTGATTTTGTGGTATGTTATCACACAGAGCAACTGCTGATATCTGTTTCCCTAAATGTTCAACAGATTTCCAGAATTGATTATTTAATTTTTTTGAAGAATCCTATGCAACAGATATTGTCCTGATACAGAACCATTATAGGTGTTGGGGTATCCAAAGATATTGGAGAAGACACCTCACTCACTAATAGTGACATGCTTCATCATTGGCGTCTTTCCACACCCAGGTAAGGTGGTACTACCTTGGCGGACTCAACCAAAAGATGTTATGGGAGTTCTTATATACATTTTTTACTGGTTATGCAGGGAACCAGGTGGGTGATGTATTTAAAAATACCTACAGGTATACCCCAATGCTTTGCTTTATTCGTAGGGTACCTGGGGTATGAAATAAAATCGGTGTATTCAATGGGGTTCTTTTGATCTCAATTGGTTCAAATATACCCCCTTTAAAGTGCCAACATGTTTTGGCCCTCAACGTGAGCCCTTCCGGGTCTGGGGCCTTCTTCAGGGCTGAAATATCTACTCTTCGGTGTCCCTGGCTATCGTTTGGCAATATATTTAATGCAAACATAAGCAAGTATGAGGCCTATTGCACTCACCTATTTTCCTTAATGTTCCAGTAGTATTTCTGGAAAAGAGAAGACAAAATCATATGCGCAAATACATTTCTGTGATAGGATCTAGCATTAGGTAAATATACAAATGCTTAGTCTACTGTGATTTATTCCACAGACCAAGTGCTAATGGTGATAAGTGTCTACCACTGCTTGGTGTCTATGTATTGTTCATTCACCCATGCTACTGTCTTACAACCTTATTTTCTTATTTCTTTTTCCATTTCCACTTATGATCTCTATATTTTTATAGAAGTAATTTTATACTTAAAACCAAGTAGTTCTGGAACAAACAACAATAACGTGTGTTATCCAAGTGACATACTCAGTATTGTCATCAACCATGACCCTTGTATATACATGATCTGGTCTTAATGTTAAATTATTCTAGGTGATACATGGTACCCCTAAAGTTCACTGTTCTCACCTACTGGGTGGTGCTGCTATGCACCATGTGGGTCTTGTGAATTAGGGTGCCGTCTTGTAGTCACTCACTGGGGATAAAGCACATACACGTCTCTCACACAATGATATTGTTTGGTATTATTTTCAAATGCACCCGATCATTTCTCAATGCGATTTTAATTTCCCTTCTACTTCGCATTAGAGATCTTTTTAAATAAAACCATATGCCGGTCTATTCTTTTTTCCGCATTCTTATTTTTATTTTTAAATCCCACTCAATCATTTATTAAGCTCGTTTCTCATTGAATTTGTACCGTAACTATGTCTGATGGAGACATATCCTACGATTTAATAATTGTCACTTGCACAGACCAATGTTTCCTACAGATACTCTTTGTCTAAGGGACATTCAGTCAACTCATGCCCAGGTCACAGTTGTTAAAACATTCAGTAAAATCATTACCGAGTCACAGTTGTGCTTTAGTATAACCGTGCATGTTTCTACATAGAGCAAGGTTTCTAATGTTGCCGCGCCCTGTTTGTTGCCGAATATACTAAGCCGTTTGTTGTACGTGGGTTGTATTTGATGATTGTACTAATTTCCAAGGTCTACTCGTTATCCATTGAAGAACCAGAACCTTTTGGACCTGGCGGCGCAGGGTACGCCCTCCGTCTTCTGGGTTCACCTGCTTCGTTACACAGAGACACGGGACACTCTGTCGGCGTTAGAAGATTGGATTTATTTAGCTGCAGCTAGTACAGTTATCCTAGAAGTACACAAAGTAGGTTCTCAGGAGACTGCCACTTCACTCTGTGGCGCATCAGATTAAATACTATACAATACAGAATTATTAACAAAACACACGCCACAAGCAAAGAAGAAAAGAGCCAATAGGGTAAGTGGAAAACAAAGCGGAACCAGTAAGAAGGGTTCGAAAACAGAAAGATCAGATGACTCGAAGAGACCTCTCCTCCAACTGTGTTTGTCATCCCACCCCCGAACTTAATTTATTAACAGATTACAACTGACTTGCAGGTGGTGAGATACGTTTGTGTGTATTGGAAGACAGGCATGACACAAGAGAATGCTAGCAGGAGACAGTGAAGGCCAGTCGATAAGATATGATCGGGAAAGAATGGTGTGAGCCTACAGATAGTTGAAACAGGGATTAGGAAAGCCAGACAAGGATTAGTGTACTCGGCTAGTCCAAGCACCAGCCTCGCAAACAAGGCCGAGGACGTATTTTGACACCAGGCTACGGGAAAAGCAGAATAGACTTCGTTCGCCGTGCCGCCTGAGTGATGGCAACACAAAATGGCGGCGGGTTACAAAAATGGCGGGTCGATTCGATCGTGATCGAAAATCGAAGTTCCTCAGACCCTCCTTTTGCCAGAACTCAGGCAAGATAGAGTCACGTTAATCTGAGTCCACATCAATAGCCATGAAATCATCAAGCTGTTGTTGTAACAACATCCTTATGTTTCTGTTACTTGAGGTTTGGGTCTTGAAATGCACATGGTAGCACAAAGATCACAGATAGCGGGACCACAGTGCATACAAAGGCAACAGGAAAATACGATTGTCAAGATTATTCCAAGGAATGTCAATATTTTCCAACCCCATTTGGACAGTAGTCCCCAAAACCATTCCGTTAAGGACCAATCTCCTTCGTCCTGATGAATAGACTCGGAGATTATATGCAACTTGGAAATAGCTTGGTATACTGTCGGAGCGTCATTAGGAATGAAAATACAACAGCTTGACCCGTTCAATTTACACACTCCACCACGATCGGCAAGAATAAAGTCTAAGGCAACTCGGTTTTGCAAGGTCATAAGACGATCCGCCTGTAGTTCCGCCGTGATATTACTCAAGGCTCCTACAGTGATGTCTATTGTAGTCTCTACGACACGGACCAGTTGCCTTATATTTCTGAGGTGTCTTTGGAGTCAATAATTCCTCGGCTGAGACGGGTTTGGTGATAATTGGCAGAAGCAGTGTAAGTAGGGGGAAGAAGGAAAGCTATGTAGAAGGTACCAGAGAAACCCGTTGGCAACCAGGTATAAGCTCTATCATAACAAATGAAATAGGTGCCTTGAGACGGTACTAGAGGAGGTGAGTTCAGAGAGGAATAAATGTATGTGTAGGAACAGTTACTTTTTGGTGCAGTGTCAGAAGAGCGATCGTTTATTTTTAAACAGAAATTACCTTGATGCGGTATAGTCCAGATTGGTGAGGATTTCTCTTTTCCCATTTTATTATTAAGACTCAACATGTATTGGGTGACGTTCCAATTGGTGTAGGCTTTTCTTTCATCGATAGAAATCTTGCTATTCTCTATGATTTTAGCCATAACTACCATACCCTTAATCAAAGAACTATGACTAAAATCCGGATAATTAATTTGTGAAGCAACGGACCGTCTGAATTTGCTTTGATATGCATTTGAGAAAATAACAAAGAATGCCCAAGCAGAACCCTCATAGGAAAAAGGGAGAACGAAATATGGTATTCCTTTCCCAGTAGTATGTGGCATAAGACCACATACCCAACAATCAGTTGTGTTAACCACTAATTGATGCTGGTGTAATAGTTGGACAAAGGAATTGTTGTAATACTCGGTTCTTCTGACAAGTTCATGTGAAGGGAAAGTATGAAAGAGGTGTGGAGAGATAGTAGAAGAAGGCAAAGAGGAGGAAGGGGAGGTGTTTCTTGGCTGTAAAACATAAACTATCCAACCAATAATCGCCAAAGCAATACATAATGATATTAAAATACATAGAGTTATACTGTAACGATTGTACATTATTTTACAAGATGCTTTCTTTATTTCATTTCTTCTCTCTTTAATACTTGGTGTAGTTTCCATTTTCACTAGTGGATGCTCACGGCAATCTTCCTCAATCACTAAAGTCACGATGCTCAACCGTCCTATGACACTGAAAGATCCTGCAGACCTATTGTCACTACTCAGGTCGTGACCTAGACTCCTACCGTGATCCTGCAACCTAAACAGAACACTACACAGGGGAGAAGAAAGTCTCAAATGTTCTTTTGTCTGGGCCTAAGATGGTAGCGCTCTTTCCCTAGAACACTCTGATCTTGAAACAATGTTCTTGGTTCAGTCGTATTTAAGCGACGATGCAATGGAATCGCTTCCTGTAAAATGTCGTCGTCCTCTTTCTCAGACAATGTCCCATTCAGGTGTGCATCGCTAAAGGGTACAAATCGTGGAACTGTTTCGCCTTCGCAGTCACCAACCCCTCTACGAACCCACTGATCAAAAGGCAAGGGCAAAGGTACTTTCTTGCAATGCACACCGTGAATCCAATTTTTCTTTCCTTCAACTTTAACTGCTGTCCTCGTCGTTAGTAGGACCATTCGGGGCTCCCGCCATCTGGGCTCCAAATTCTTTTCCTTCTGAAAATTTCGGATGCAGACCCAGTCACCTGGTCGGATGGAGTGACCTGGATCTGTGGAAGCCTCTGGCAAAGCACTCTGAACCTGTCGATGAAGGACATGCAATTTAGTTGTAAGGTCATGCAAATAGTCAATTAACATTGGGTAGGGCAAATCTGAGAACTTTTTAGGACGAGGTATTCCCCATACGTTGGCCGGACGGCCAAACACCACTTCGTAAGGGCTAAGTCCCAGACGAGAGTGTACTGCAGTTCTGGTGGATAGCAAAGCTAACGGCAAAGCATCAGGCCAATTAAGTCCCGTACTTGCTTGAATCTTCGCTAATTTTAACTTCAAGGTCCCATTATAGCATTCTACTAAACCCGCTGATTGGGGATGATTTGCCGCATGGAACTTTTGCTTTATTCCAAGACCTGCACAAACTTTCTGCATGACTTGGCCAACAAATTCGCTCCCATTGTCACTCCAGACAATGCGCGGCAATCCAAACCTGGGAAAGAACACTTTCAGAAGGATTTTGGCTGTGGATAAAGCTGTATTGTCTTTCAAAGGGTATGCTTCTATCCATCTTGAAAAGGCACATACTACCACCAGAACATATTTGAGGTTGTTGCATCGATCCATGTGAATGTAATCGATTTGCAACACTTCAAATGGGTATGTCGGAGGAGCAAAATGACCTGCTGGAGTGGGGGTTCCCTTTCCTGGATTATACATTAGACAAACAATACAATGCTTTACTACGTTGTCTGCACATTTCGGGATACTTTCATTCTGCCAAACTGGAGCTAGGAGTTTACAAATGCCTTTTGCACTAAGGTGAGCTGGACCATGAGCCATCGTAATCACTGGGAGTACATAAGCATCCGGTAACAACCAACGTTGAAGTTCAGATAATTCTACCCAACAACCCATCTCATCTAACATTCCCGTACTTTCTCTCCACTTGCTTATCTCTCTTTCTGTTGCCTCTTTCTGAATCGTTTTCATGCTTTCCACTGTATTCTCACACATTCCTCTCTCTCTGACCCAATTCGCAGGACCTGCCATATACATTCGACTCATTGAATCACTCGCTGTTTTCTTTGCTGTTTCATCAGCAAATGCATTTCCTCGTCCAACATCATCCGTAATCTTCTTGTGAGCACTACACTTCACTATCGCTATTTGGACAGGTAAAGCAAGTGACTCAAGGAGATCAGTCACTAACTGACCATGCTGTATCTTAGTGCCATGTGAAGTTAAGAAACCCCTCTCTCTCCAGAGACGCCCAAAATTGAACGCGACACCAAAGGCATACTGACTGTCAGTGTACACGTTCACTCTTTTCTCTTTTGATAATACACAAGCTCTCGTCAGTGCTATCAATTCTGCTGCTTGCGCTGAATTGTGTCTAACACGCGCAGTTTCCACAATCGTATGTAAAGTAGTTACAGCATAGGCTGAAACCGTATCTCCATTAGGCATCTTAAAACAAGAACCATCTACCCATAGAGTCCCATCTGGATTCTCTAACGGTGTATCTCTCAAATCAATCCTTCCTTTTGTCTCTTCCTCAGTACGGAAGAAACAGTCATGCTGATCCTCAACACTCTCCTCATTTGGAAAGGGCAATAAAGTAGCTGGATTCAGAGTGTTGCATCGTTTGATGTGTACGTGACTAGCCAATAGCGTCAGCTCGTAACCAGTTAAACGTGCACTCGTGAGATGCTGTGTCTTCGTTCTGTTTAGTAAGGTATCCACTGCATGTGGCACCATGACAATAAGAGTGTTATCTAACACTATCCCAGCGGACTGTCGGATAGAAATCGCTGCGGCTGCTGTGGCTTTGAGACAATTAGGCAATGCTTTAGCTACGGGATCTAACGTAGCCGAAAAATAAGCACATGCCCGCTGTCTATCTCCAAATTGCTGTGTCAAGACTGATAATGCACAACCTTCTTTCTCGTGAACATACAGCGTAAAAGGCTTAGTGTAATCTGGGGTACCCAGTACAGGAGCAGAACACAGAGCAGTGCGTAAATCAGTGAAACTCTTTTGGCGCTCTTCAGTCCAAGGAAGGGGCTAAGGCGTATCTTTTAAAGTGAGTGCCAACAAAGGTTTAGCAATCAAAGAGAAGTTAGGGATCCACTGTCTACAATAAGAAGTGATTCCCAGAAAAGCACGTACTTCCCTTTGTGTGGATGGTACTGACATTCGAGCAATCGCCTGAATTCGCTCTGGTGTCAATCGTCGTCCCTCCTTTGATAGGAGATGACCCAAGTAGGTAACCTCTCGACAAACATACTGTAGTTTAGAAGGTGAAACCTTGTGTTTCAGCTTAAACAAGTGACGCAATAGTGCAACAGTGACATCCTTACAGATATCTTCTGAATCGGCAACGACTAACAAGTCGTCCATGTATTGGATAAGAGCAGCACCAGACGGCAAGTGAAAAGTATCAAGATGACATTTCAAAGCTTGGCTGTAAATGGAGGGACTTTCACAGTACCCTTGGGGTGCGCGCTTAAATCGGAAGCTTCGGCCTCCAAGAGAAAAACTAAAAATATCTCTACTCTCTTCTGCAATTGGAATACTGAAGAAGGCATTCTTTAGATCAATAACAGAAAACCAAGTCGCTGTGGAAGGTATCATAGTCAACAAGGCAGTGATATCTGGAACAACAGGAAATTGTGGAATCACAATTTTGTTTACTTCTCGCAGATCAATCACAAATCGGTACACAGGAGGCTGAGAAGGATCAGTACGTTTAAGAACAGGAAGAATAGGACTATTGCATGTGTTACCTCTCGTTTCTTCAACCACACCCTTCCGAATGAGATCATGAATGATTTCTAAAAGCGCCTTTTCACCTTCAGCAGAAATTCGATATTGTGGAATACGTGGTAATTCAACATTGGGCTTGAGAGTAACAACATAAGGCGGTATCTCAAGACAACCCACATCGTTCGGACCCGAGGCCCAAAGTGCTGTCGGAAGAGAAAGCAACTCAGGAGGAAACTGATCTTTAGACAGATACATTGGGGAGATCAACTTCTGACCTAGAGTGAGATGTACGCCTGAAGGAGAACAATATATTGTAGCATGCATTCTTTTCAATAGGTCTAGACCCAACAGATTCTCACCACAACCATTCGTTAACAGAAGTGAAGCTTCCAAATCATAAGGACCAACAGAAATAGGCAAAGGACAAGAAATCGGATTGCGAACAGGGGCGCCAGAGAATCCTACAGAAACATTCGTTAAGCCAGACAAAGGTGCCCCAGGGAGTTTAGAATGAATAATAGAACTTCTCATTGCTCCAGTATCTAGAAGAAATGGCTCTTATACACCCATAGTAGTGACGTTGACATAAGGGTCATTTTGATCTACTGGGATTGGCACAACTCCTCTACTTTGTCCATGGCTGTCCTAGTTGGCATGAAGACTCTCGTTCTCGCCTTCAACATAATGGTCTTCATTATAATATTGAGTGGATCTCACATTCTGCTGATCAAAGTAGTTCATGGAATTAGGAGAAGGAAGGGCACGCTGTTCTTGAGTTAACATGCCTCGACCTCTACCTCTGTTTGCTGACTGGAGGCCAGCACGTCCTCGTGGAGCAGATGACGCTCCATTGCGCTGCAATAAAACCGGACAACTGCTCTTAAAATGACCTTCCTCTCTACAATAGGCACATTGATTAGGACCTAACAAAGGTCGCGGAATGTATGGCTCAGGTTTCTGATACAATCTCTGAAACTGCCTTGGCTACTGAGTCTGGGGCTGAACATAACGTGGCGGATAAGCTTGATGCAAGAGAACTTTCGTTTTTAAATCTTTCGTCTTCTTCTCTTGCTTTTCTTTTTCTTCTTTGTCCCTATTCTCGTAATATTGTGCAGTAGCCAATATCTGGGCAGAAGAAGAAACAGCCCAAGAACTTTCTGAATCCTTTAATTTGTGTGACAGCTCGAGAAGCAAATTGAATACAAATTTGTCAACGAATAGTCGCTGTCCACCCTCTGTAGCCATGTCCTGACCACTATGATCAATAAATGTCTCCTCGAAACGAGTACAGAAATCAGAGACACTTTCATCTTTCTTTTGTTTACGTGCTACTAGCTTATCCCAATTCACTCTCAATGCAGGCATCATAGTTTTCATTAAAGTAATGATTCTACCAGGAAGCTCCGAGATCAAGGCGTCAGGCTTTGCACCACCCACTTGGTCTCTATCTGTATCAGCTATGACATCCCAAGTAGCACCCAGTTCCTGTGCATGATCCTCTCTACGAATCTTAGCCCATATTGTCTGTGGGACTACATTACCCATTAACATATCAATATCTGCCAGATTCATAATACAAGCATCGATTGTCTGCGATAATTCTTTATAATAACCTGCAGGGTTCTTGCGAGGATCTGGTAGAGTCTGCTTAAGGGCCAAAACTTCAGATCTCTTCCATGGTACATGTACCCATATACGCTGAAAGTGAGCTGGAATAGCTGGATTAGCACCTGCTGCCGCAACCTCTTCCTTCCATACTGGAGGAACCTCTCTCATAGGGTAATTTTTCGATGTTAATTTAACCGACGGATCAGAATCAAGAAAAATCTGAGAGAACAATAAGGTTCTATAGGAGATGAGTGTCCTCACAGCTTCCTCAACTTTAGAACCTACAATAAGTCCTTTTTCAAAATCGACTTGGACATCTAACAAATCTTGTGAGATCGGACTCGAACTCACATCTTCCCATTCTTTAATGAGAATATCGCACATTACATTAAAAACATACCTTTGCGTAGGTGCATTCCATTGCAAAAAGGTAGGCATAATATCAGACATACTATATTGTGGACCCTTCTTGATCCATCTTCGTGCTAGAGAATCTAGCTTCTCTCATTCCTCGAAATCTGGGAACTGACTACAAGATTGTCTTCGAGCAAAAGCCGAAGACGCATTAAGAGCTCCAAAGAAAGGAGATAAAATACTAGTGACAGAATCTGTGAGACGCTTACGCATAGATGGTGAATCAGACATCAGAACTGGAGACAGAATATTAGGAGAATTATCAAGAGGAGAACTAGAAATCACAGGAGGAGCAGAAGGCAAAGGAGAGCTAAAATCAGGAGATGAAGGCTGAGAAGCTGAAACTAATGGTAATACCGGCAAGGGCGGTAGTACTGGAGGAGGCAAATGCTGAAGAGCCAGAACCGGCGGAGGTACTACCAGCAACTGAGCAGGCTGTAACGGCTGAGGCACATTGCGCATAGGGCGGAGGCAACCTCAATAAACGCATTAGGGGATCTTCCTCTATATCTTTCTTGTTATCAGAAGGAGAAACGGGCAACACCGGATAGCATTTATCTATCACCATACGATGTAGTCTTTCTGAAATTTCAGTCGCATTGTCAATTTCATTATTCTTGAACTGTTGGGCAGCCTGTATAATCGTCATACCCTGTGCTTTCCTAGCTCGTTTTGCTTGTTTAATTTCTTTCTGTTTGGCTTCCTTACGCCAAAGGCGAAGAGAGTCAAACATTGCCGGCCGGGCTTTTCTTTTGAACAAAACTGTTTCTAAATTATCTAACACATCAGGGTCAAAACTACCGTTTTCTGGCCATTTAAGAACACCATCTTTCTTCGTGTATCGAGTCCATGTCTCGTTAAAGGTAATGGGGCCGATACCATGTTTCGAGTAGAGCTCATATGTGGGAGTTCCAACCGAAGAAATCGGACAAGAGTCCTCAAGTCGGGAGTCCCTATCACAACCAAGACAACAAATTCTTCCAAACTTAGTCAGACCAGGCATGTCGCAATGTCTCTGGACTGTTCACAAACTTCAAGGGAGTAAAACTCAGTTTACGCAGCACAAATGCACTTACCCTCGGCTTTAGTCTTTGCAAAAACTAAATCTAAGTAACCTAAGGACATCAAACAAAGAACCAAAATTTGTGGGCGCGACCCACGAAAATACTTAACTTAACTAAGGACGTCTTCTTCCACCAACAGAGGCCCGTCTATCGTCTCGCTTTACCATACATCACCAAAGGAATGGGCCAAAGCAGGGCAGCAGTCAGGGCAGCGGTCGCCTGTAGCCGTCAGTAAGGAGTAACCGCGCTGCAAAAGACCTTCGGACCACTTTCGACATACAGGGGTCGCTTAGTGTGGCTCGCGAACCCTCCGGAATTTTCTTGCGAGGTTCCTCACGACCTTCGAGCAGAACCGGTACCACTGAAGCCGCCCCACATTGGGCGCCAATTGAAGAACCAGAACCTTTTGGACCTGGCGGCTCAGGGTACGCCCTCCGTCTTCTGGGTTCACCTGCTTCGTTACACAGAGACACAGGACACTCTGTCGGCGTTAGAAAATTGGATTTATTTAGCTGCAGCTAGTACAGTTATCCTAGAAGTACACAAAGTAGGTTCTCAGGAGACTGCCACTTCACTCTGTGGCGCATCAGATTAAATACTATACAATACAGAATTATTAACAAAACACACGCCCCAAGCAAAGAAGAAAAGAGCCAATAGGGTAAGTGGAAAACAAAGCGGAACCAGTAAAAAGGGTTCGAAAACAGAAAGATCAGATGACTCGAAGAGACCTCTCCTCCAACTTTGTTTGTCATCCCACCCCCGAACTTAATTTATTAACAGATTACAACTGACTTGCAGGTGGTGAGATACGTTTGTGTGTATTGGAGGACAGGCATGACACAAGAGAATGCTGGCAGGAGACAGTGAAGGCCAGTCAATAAGATATGATCGGGAAAGAATGGTGTGAGCCTACAGATAGTTGAAACAGGGATTAGGAAAGCCAGACTAGGATTAGTGTACTCGGCTAGTCCAAACACCAGCCTCGCAAACAAGGCCGAGGACGTATTTTGACACCAGGCTACGGGAAAAGCAGAATAGACTTCGTTCGCCGTGCCGCCTGAGTGATGGCAACACAAAATGGCGGCGGGTTACAAAAATGGCGGGTCGATTCGATCGTGATCGAAAATCAAAGTTCCTCACCATATGCTTGTATAATTGCTTATACGCACTAGAATCATCCATTTGCGTCTGCCATTCACACACACCCGACTTACTTCATCAAAGATCGGTCACCGCAATACCACCTAAGCTTCACCGCCCTCCGCCGTGTAGCATCGGTTACCAGGCGGTGTCTTAAGTACTTCCTTTCTTTTGATTCTTAGTGTTAGCTCGTTTTCGTACGTATCCTCCCATTGGTGGGATGTTGTGACGAAACAACCCGTCGCCGGCGCTTCAATGTCACTAGCGCCTCTGGTATTTGTAGTTTTTTGGGGGAATCAAAACATCGTTATTTTCTTTTTTATTCCACATTTTGTAACATCCTCGTTTAATAGTCAAGATATTGCCCCGATTCTTATTTCTCATATATCCACTATTGTTAGCGTCTCTAAAACAGAAAGTTCTTGAGGGTAAAGATTTTATTTATTTATTGTTCCACCTTTCTTGACACGTTTGTTTGTTATTCTCGATCTGAGCCCGATGTTTATTTATTCATATATACATAGTTGTGATAATTTCTCACTGTTCCCCATTGGAGAGTTCACCATGTTTTTGGGCCGTTTTCTTGTCGTTGTTGCTAAAATCGTGGACAATAAAGTTATCCTTCAATTCCACAGGCTGGACAGTCATTTAAATATCATTTTGCGGTATGGCAGTGCAGAATTGGGTGCCGAACCCCCCAAAAAAGCATGAGATATCACAAGAACACCATGCAAAAGTGAGGTGCATCTGATCACACCCCAGCGTACTTTCTCCCGCCACTAAGTCTGTACACCTGGCAGCCTGTGGGGTGCGCTGTCCCCTGCAGATTTCACTTTTGGTGGGGAGAGAGGGTGTATACCACAGACCAGTCCTGGGATGGTAGAGCAGTCTAGTGCACGTGTTCACTAAAAGGAGGAGTCCGTACAGGCTACTCAGGGGGTTTCCGGTGGTGCCCTGGTGCACAGACCTCTGCATGACGCTGTTTTGTGCCTCTGGTCCGCACTCCGTGCTTCCCTTTACACTGTTGGTTGATTCATGGAGCCCTCACTCACATTGCAAAGAACTCAAACTGTTAGTTTGCAGCGTGGGACACATTCTGCGACCCCCCTATCGATTCTGGTTGAGTTTCTGTTCTCCAGGAAAGTACAACAAACAATGCTATATCTGGGCCACCTTAGAGTATGACGTGATGAGACTGCTTTGCATGTTCAAAGCGGATGACAGTTGAGAGCTGGGGCAGGTTTCAAACGAATGTCTTGTTTTGAAAGAGCCGATGACTACACACCAATTTCATTTTTAAGGACATGTTCCTTCACCACAGGGTCCGAGCGCCTAGAAGTCACAAATCTCATTTAATGACCAGAGCAGACTTCAAAGCGCTTGCAAGCTAGGACAGGGCTGGGCGATGCACGACCTGATGTCGGTGTAGAGGATCACAGGTGCAGCAGTCCCATCTTCTCACTCACCAGCACTGGGCCAGCTGCTGTGACCCAGAGGGGACATCAGCACAGTGCCAGGCCAGGGAGTCCCTATAACTGCTATCATGCCGTAAGTGGCACTGCTCCATGGCACTCTGTACATGTGTGTCCCTGCACTGGAAAGAAGGGAAGGGTGCGGAGTGGCATTGCAAACACCCAGAAATGATACCTACTCTATTGCCCTCTGCCCCATTAAATCCAGCAGAGAGGCATGTTACCGTGCAAGAGAGGCACTAGACAAGAGCGAGAAAGTGCAAGAGCTTCAATCGTTGTCACTTCGCTTGGTTTGTGTGCTGGCCCACATGTGACTAACAACATACCAAGAGAACTCACGTTTACTGCCTTGTGCCAGCTGGACCCCCAGTATTACACTCCTGCCCAACTGACTTCTCTGTCAAGTCCCTCAGCACTGGCCCTTGCACCGGCCCCTTGCCCCTGCTGCAAAGGAGCATGCACTCACGAGGCGGCAATCACAGGCAACCTGCCCATCACATTAACGTTGCTGCGTAGCACACCGAAGAAGACAAGACCTTCTCGCTACACTATAAAATAAAATACTACTCAGAGAGACGTGGTTTATTTTAACACACAAATATGCAGAGCGGCAGTAAGTGATATGTGAGCGAACATAACGTGTCTGTCACAACAATCCGAGCCCCGCAACAGATGAAAACAAAGGAGCAGACCGCATTCACCCGATACAGAAGCTCTCATTATTCGTTCCTCCTGTCAGAACTTTATGTTCTTTCTCCTTTCTGCCTTTCACTTTCCTTCTTGTCTTAGTTTTCTGTTACTAAGTGTGTGAAGCCTCCTTGCCTCCAGCGACATGGCACTGCCGAAGCACCATGATGAAACATCTGTAGACGGCGCGGTGAGAGAGAGCCGGGTTTCCTTTCCCATAAGGCCATCGCCTTGTACTGGGACTTGACGTTAGCTCTCTTTTGAGCTGCTTCACCTCACCCCGGACACTGACGCTCTAATCTCTTCTCGCATAATTAATAAAGCCCTGGGGAAGTGGCGGTCCTTGGGGCTGCAGGGCCCACCGTGGGCCCCCGCTACTCATTTTGGACATTGCCCCGGGACCTGGCCCACCCAGGGGCTTATAAAAAACAAAGTGTGGGAGCCCACGCTTCTTTTTTTTTTCTTTTTCAACTGGATTTGCGCACCCACCGTGAATTTGGCTGATTTATTTTTAAAAAAATGCTTTTTTTGGCCCTGGGGGTCCTTGTGTGACCTCTGAGCAGGCCTAGGGGGTCAGGGTGTTTCTAAACTGCCCCCTTTTCTTGTTTTTTATCCTTTTTTAAACACATTTCTTGTGACTCGGTTTCACCAAGTCACAAGAGGGCTGCCAACACTTCCTGGTTTGGAGTTTTGACAGCAAATCCGAATTAAGCTCGTGCTGGAGAGGGTTCGTGAATCCTCCTCGGTGCTCAGATGTATACATTTTGTTTTTATTTCTCAGCAACTACTGAATGGTTTTACAATTTTTTTTATAAAAGCACACTTTCTGGACCAAGACCTACCTTTTTGCCAAATTTGGTGTAATTCTGTTCAGCAGTTCGGGCTGTAGCTTTGTCTAAATTTCCTGTGAAATTTAACATGGGAAAATGCATTTTGGGACACCCTTTTTTCTCGGCCCCCTCTTGATAAATCAGCCCGAAACTTTCAAGACAACAGCTCACCTGAGTGAACCATTAGTTTGGAAAATTTCGCGAAGACTGGTCTAACAGCACGAAAGATATTGGCAAAAGAAAAAACGCTTTTTGAATAGAAACAAGGTCCTAACTATAACTACCTACTAGCGACCGCTATGGTCCCCATGTCTACTTGGGAAAGGAAGAGATCGTTGTGAATAGATATATATTCACAACGATCTCTTCCTTTACCAAGTAGAACAGGGGACTATTTATTTAAATGACGGCAAAACGCGTTTCGGCGATAAATCTTTATTAAATGCCTCTAACACCTGTGGTTACTCACCACTGTCATTTTAGGTGTGTTCCTTCATTTCCATTGGTGGTAGTATAACTGACCCCAATTCATTGAAAGAACATTGACGCAGCCCTCGCCGCGGACTGCAAATTCCAAAATGCATCCTGTATACTGAGAGGGGTGGCACTGGGTGCCTGCTTCTCCCCCATATTTGCGTGGCTGCTGAGAGGGACAGGGACTCAAGTCGGAACATCACACAGAGTGGGAGGAAAACATAGTATGTTGGTTGCGATATATTTGATGATGTCTTTGTTATCTGGAATGGTACAAAGGAAAGCGCAGAACAATTTGTGGTTGGAATCAATTAGAACACTATGGATTTCCCGGCTAACATCAATGCACATACTATTGATTTCTAGATGTTCAGATATATGTTGAGAAGAATAGATTAGAATCCAAACTACACCGCAAACTTACTGCAGGCAACCCCATGCCCCATGCTTCCAGCTTCCTACCCAAGCATTTAATAGACAGTATCCCCAATGGGGAATATCCAGAATGTGTAGTCTAGACAGTGGTTTGGTTTAATGTCAATTTGAGGACAAACAATGATTTAGACAATGAGGTTACATGGAGAAAACCATTGATCAGGTGATGAAAAAAGCGAATGAAAAGTCTAGAGAATCTATTCTATTCAGGGAAGTGTTGGATACTGAGAATATACAGAATCCCCAGACTGTCACAGACAATGATGAGGTCAATGTGTGACTGATTACTACCTATAGTAAACACGAAAAATCTATCAGGTCCACAATAAAAAAACAATGGCAGTAGTTAACTGATTCTATACTAGGTCCCATTTTACAGAAAAAACCTTACATAATGTTCAATCGAGCATATTCGATGAAGGACGCATTGGTTAAAAGCAGCCCTGAAGTAATCTCTATGACCAACTGGCTGTCTGCTAAAAAGCGTTTTTACAAATGCAGCTCTTGTAGGGCCTGCCACTTTGGGATTAATACTGTTAGATACAACACACTGTTTGAATCTAAACCAATGGAAATAGAAAGATTCTACACTCGTAGAACAGATTATGCGGTTTATGTGTTGGAATGTACTTGTGGGCTTTGGTATGTGGGGAGTATCAAGCTACAAGTGCATTTAAGAATACTACAACACCTAAAGGCCAATGTTAACTCAGACCCTTCTTATCTGGTGGCCCATCACTTCAAACAAGTACATAACAATAACTTACATTATTTGAAGTATTTTCATATTGATGCTATCCCGATCCTCAGAAGAGGGGCCAATCGTGAGAAATTACTGCGACAGTTAGACATGACATATTATAGAACTTGATTCCAAAGCCCCGAAAGGTCTTAATACCAGTAAAGATTTGCACACTTTTTTTATAGTTACTGTGGGATTCATTGACAGTTCTATGGCTATTCACTCCATGGAATTTTTGATAATAATCATTAGAGGTAAATAAGTTCAAATAAGTGAAGTTTGAAAGTAATCAGTACCTTAAGATATACTATATACAAAAATAGCTGCTGCTCATTTTTAATTTGCACTAGCACTTCATATTTATGCGCTTTAAACACATAGCACTTTAGATAACTATTTATAGTGTGAATATTTAGTCTTATTATATAATTGAGCACTTACTCTTATTCAATAGGCTTGGGCATTAAAAGTTTATCCTTTGGTTTAAAAGCAATGTGCAGCACTACATGTGTATCAGTTGAACGACAATATTCATCTTAGTTTCGATAGATCATTATTGAAAAAGTCAGTAAGATTTGACAATCTGTGCACTTAGCACATGATATAAGTTGAAATATGCTACACAATCCATTGCATTAACTATGTGGCAAATATGCAGCACGTTAGAGAAAATATTTGGTTAATCCCCATGATATTGTGACATCGAGCATATAGTTAATGTATTTAGATTTTAATTAATGGTTTACATCTTCCTATATTAATTTAGCGCACAAATATTGGTCCTAAAATAGAATAACATATATATGATAAGGTCTTTTAGAATTTATGGACAGGTATTACACTGTTTGACATGATATGTACTGAATAAATACTTTATATGCTGATAACTTTGGACCAGTTTGACGAATCTCCACAAAACTTTCCAAAAAGGTGACTTTTTGACAAGTTACTGCATTGAAAGTTTCGGGGTGATCCATCAAGCGGGGGACGATTAAAACGGAGGGTTCAAAAACTTAAAATCCCCATGCATTTTTTATAGTATTTTTAAGAAGTGCTACCGCAAAGCATGCTAAAGGAATTGCACCAAATTTGGAAGGATGCTAGCTCTTGGTCCTCAGATTATGCTTTTTGTGATTTGGTGTATATCCGTTCAGCAGTTTTAAAGAAATTAAGGTTAAAAAATAATTGTATACCTGGATGGTTTGGTCCGCAGTAGACGTGAGAGTCCCTCAACAGCGCATTTTTTAAAATGTGGCCCTGTGATTGGTGGAGAGGCCTACTTTTCCTGTCAGCCTTCTTGCTCCCGCAGGAGTGAGGGACACCAGTGAGTCTCTTAGGAGCGAGTGCTCTGATTGGCTTGCTGTTGGAGGTTTACAAATTAAATGGCCGGCATTACGGTTTACTGTAAAAAATTGCAGGTGTTGTCGAAATGAAGTATAAAGGGTATATAAGGAAGCAGGAGAAAGGCATCCTTTCCCCCTAGATTATGACAGCTGGTTTCGAAGGGATAAATACTGTGATCAAAGTAAATGTATCTTGTTTTTAACAAAAGTTTTCAAACTCGTGGGACTCACACGGGATCGTGAAAAATTAAAAAGAGTATGTGAGTTCTCAATACACTCTACTAGGACAAATGTTGTTACCTTCGTTATTGAAATGAGGTGTGTAAAGCATAAGTACTGTGATAAGTAAAATGTTGATTTTTTTATGTGATCTTGTGGGACTCATGAAAAGTAAAAAGGAGTACATTCTGCTTTTTACACTTGTCACTGTAGAAAGCATTCTTACTGGAGATAGTAGTTGTTTATCAGAGTTTAGTATTAAGGCCATCACCCTGGGAAGAAATCTGAGCCAAACCCTACTATAAAAACCTAACACCCTGGTGATAGCTGTCAGTGGAAAGGACATTCCCTAACCGTAACCTACTATGCACATCCCTCATCCCAGATAGAGGTCTCAGCAGAGAGGCTAGTCCCTCTCCACACTGTACAATGAACACCTGTCACTCCAGAAAAAGGTTTCAAAGGAGAGCCCAGTACCTCTCTACACCATACTATGCACACCCATCATCCAAGAGAGAGATGTAATGGCTAGATCCTCCCCCACACAGTACCATGCATGCTTACCACCCTGTGGAGGGGTGTTAGTGGAGAGGTTAGTCCGTCCCCAAACCCTACTATGTATACCCAATGCCCTGAGGAAAGCTGTCAGCAGGGATGCCAATCCATCCCCAAACCATACTATGCACTTCTGTCGTCCAAGGGAGACATCGTAGCATAGAGGCCGTCACTCCCAACACTCACTCTACTCTGAACACCACTCATTCAAGAGAGAGGTCTCAGCAGGGAGGCTAGTCCCTCCACAAACCCTACCATGCACACCCATCATCCCAGAGAGAGATCTCAGTAGAGAGGCCAGTCTTCCCACACACCATACTACACATGCTCATCTTCCCAGAGGGAGAGGTCTCAGGGGAGAGGCTAGTCTCTTTCCAAACCTTACTATGCACCTCTGTTGTCCAAAAGAGAGGTTTCAGCATAGAGGACAGTCTCTCCCCACACCCTACTATGAACAGCCATCATCCAAGAGAGGGATCTCAGTGGAGAGGCCAGTCCCTTCCCACAACGTACTATGCACACACTTTAGCCAAGAGAGAGGTCTTGTGCAAAAAGGCTACTCCCTCTCTACACCCTCCTATGTATACTTGCAATCTTTGGGGAGAGGTCTCAGTGGAGTCGCCAGTCCCTCTTCAAACCATACTATGCACTTCTGTCGTCCAAGAGAGAGGTTTCAGCATAGAGGCCAGCCACTCCCCACAATCTACTACGAACATCAGTCATTCAAGAGAGGGATCTCAGTGGAGAGGACAGTCCCTCCATAAACCATACTATTAATACCTGTCATCTGAGAAAAAGGTCTAAGCCAAGAGATTAGTCCCTCGTCACACCTTACTACGCCTACCCATCATCTAAGAACTGTCTCCATACACACTACTAGGCACAACCGTCATCTAAGAAAACGGTCACAGTGGAAAGAATAGTTCTTCCCCACCCAGTACAACGCATGGCTATCACCCTGTGGAAGGGTTTTGGTGGAGAGGTTAGTCCCTCCGCCCACCCTCCTACTTACACTCGACACCTTGGAGAAAGCTGTCAGCAGAGAGGCCAGTCCCTCCACACACCCTACTGCACACATCCGTCATCCTGGAGAGATGTCTCAGCGGAGAGGCTAGTCCCTCCCCACATGCTACTACACATGCTTTCAGACACTGTGGACGGGTGTTAGTGAAGAGGCTTGTCCCTCCGTACACCCCACTAAGCACACCCATCAGTCCAGAGAGAGGTGTCAGTGGAGAGGCTAGCCTCTCTCCACACTTTACTACGCACCCTCATCATCCAAGAGCGAGTTCTCAATGGCGGTTAGTCTCTCACCAAACCATACTATGCACTTCTGTCATCCAAGAGAGAGGTCTCAGTGGAGAGACCAGTCCCTCCCCACAGCCTACTACGCACCTGTTATCCAAGAGAGGGGTATCAGCAGTGAGGCTAGTCCATCCCCACATATGACTACACATGCTTATCACTCTGTGAAGGGGTGTTAGTAGAGAGGTTAGTCCCTACATACACCCTACTAAGCACATCCTTCTGTCCAGAAAGAGGTGTCAGCAGCGATGCTAGTGTCTCTTCACATCCTACTACACACACTAGTCATCCAAGAGAGGGGTCTCATTAGACAGGCTCAGTTTCTCCACACACCCTACTACACACATATGAGATAGAGGTCTCACTGGAGAGCCCAGACCCATCCCACACGGTAGTACGGGCAACCATCATCAAAGAGAGAGGTGTTAGCGTAGAAGCCTGTCCTCTCCACACCCTACTATGCACATCTGTCATTTGAGACATAACTGTCATTGAACATAACTAGTAAGTGGAGAGGCCAGTCTCTCCTCACTCCCTACCATGCGCACCCTCATTTAAGACAGAAGTCTTACCAGGGAAGCTAGTCCCTACCCACACACGACCATGAATGTTTATCACCCTGTAAATAGTTGTTAGTAGAGAGGTTAGTCCCTCCCTACACCCTGCTACGTACACCCAATACCCTGTGGAAAGCTGTCAGCAGGGAGGCCAGACCCTCCAGACATCTTCCTATGCACATCTGTCATTACAGAGAGATGTCTCAGCGGAGAAGCTACTTTCACTCTAAACCCTACTATGGACACCTGTCATCCAAGAGAGAGTTCTCAGCGGAGGAGCCAGTCCCTCCTCAAAGCCTACTACTCACTTCTGTCATCAAAAAGAGAGGTTTCAGCGTGGAGACCAGTCCCTCTCCACACACTACTATGCACACCCGTCATCCAAGAGAGATGCTCAGTCTCTCTACATATCCTACCACGCACATCTGTGATAGGAGCAGCAGTTTCACTGGGGACGCCAGACTCTTCCAACATCATAGTAGGGACAACCTTCACGCAAGAGAGACGTGTTAGAATAGAAGCCAGTCCTTCCCACACCCTACTATGAATACCTGTGATTAGAGACATAGCTGTCAGTGGAGAGGCTATTCTCTCCCCTCAACCTACTATGTAAACCTGCCATCCAAGAGAGGGATCCCATTAGAGGATAGGGCAGTCACTTCCCAACTCTACTATGTTCTCTCATCATCCAAGAGAGAGGACTCAGTGGAGATGCCAGCCTCTCTGCGAGAGTACTTTACAAGCTTCAGGAAGTGAAGCTTGCCACATGAGGCTCATATGATTCCCCAAGAGTATTGAGAGAGCCGCATGGAACATTACTGAGGCAGACTGCCATGAGGTGTTTTACGATTCCGAGAGTCTCACGAGATAATATTGGGTAAAGTAGAAAAAAAGAATCAGGTTATATTAAGGTCAACCAATAGTTAACATTTTCGCTACATGCTTCACGAAATGCTCGGATATGATTGGCTGCACAACCACAAACGGCTGAGATTGTGCTTGAAGGTTTAGAGGAGAAGGAAGTCAGCTACAACTTCAGGTAGATAAAATTATGGTTTATTTAAAGTATAGTGTGTGAGAATACAGAGTTTAATAATATAATTTTTTTAATATATTTTAATATATTTTTTAATTGTGCGCTTTTGAAGGGATTAGTGATTACTTGTCAAATTTAAATTGAGAATAGTTAAAAATTAGTACTGAAACATTTGCAAATTATATGGAGAGTGTACTTTTTCTCTGAAATATTGAACACAGGCCCTTTTACTTTTTTGAGAAGTGTCAGTAGCTACCCCACTGTCTATAAACTTATTCTACACCATGTTTACTGAGTGAAAACCTGTTTGTAAAGGTGTAGGTTTCTCAGTATAGTTTCTCAGAAGTTGACATTACAATGTAGAGAGATATAAGCAGGGATTGCACTTTGGGTAAAAAATAATGAAGTGGTCACCCTGTCCATAGTTGTAAGTAAAGGAGACTGTGTTTCTCAACATATAAAACAAAAAATCTGCAGTGTGTTAAGACAAGGCCTAGTGTTTTCCTAAACCCTAGTATACAAACCCAAGCCTACTCTTATCAGAGGGTTCAGTGGAAAGATTGCTGTTTCTATAGTGAAACATCTGGCTCACTGAAAAGGTGTGTCAAGAGGAATATGTTACTCTGTAAACCTTTATGGAACCAGTTTTTACCTTGTACAGAGGTGTTACTAGTTAAAGTGTATGTTATGCAATGTAGCAGCATCCACCTGCTTTGTCACTTTCAGCTGTGTGTAGTATGATTTGGATGATCTTGATTAGTTTCTCAGGCCAGCTAATTTAAACGTTGCAGATATTAATTATAAAACTCATGGTTAGTTGTGTTGTATTGATCTTGCAAATGTCTGTAGATACCTCAACCACAGGTTTGAAGCCATGCTCTTTTTTATTGTATTGTATTGTAATTGCATTTATATAGTGCTTACTACCCCTTACGAGGCGCCAAAGTGCTTTTTTGGTGAGTAGCACGCTACTCCGGGACCCATAAAGGATTAAAGGTGAATTAGGATAGTGAAAATATGAAAGTAATTTGAGTGGTGGATATGTTAGTCAGTTATTTGGATTGAGAAGGATAGTGGGGGGAAAATGATTTGCATTTATATAGCGCTTGCTACACTTGATGGGGTGTTGAAGTGCTTTTTCAGCGATTAGCATGCTACTTCGGAACCTAGAAAGGATTAGTGGTGAATTGGTATAGTGAAAATTTGAAAGTAATTTGAATAGTGGATATGTTACTCAGTTATTTGGATTGAGAAGGATAGAAAAGCAAAAAAGGTTTACATTTATATAGTGCTTGATATTCCTGGTGGGGTGTGGAAGCGTTTTTTTGGCGAGTAGCAAGCTACTTCGGAATCCATAACGGATTAGTGGTGAAATAGTATAGTGAACATTTGAAAGTCATTTGAGATTTGGATATGTTAGTTTGTTATATGGATTGGGAAAGATAGTGGAGGGATAGAGAAGGGAAAAAGGTTTGCAGTTATATAGAGCTTGCTACCCCTGATGGGGGGTTGAAGTGCTTTTTTCGGCGAGGAGCACGCTACCCTGGAACACATACAGTGTTAGTGGTGATTTAGTATAGTGATATATGAAAGTTATTTGAGTGGTGGATATATTAGTCAGATATTTAGATTGAGAATGATAGCGAAAGGGTTGAAAAGGTAAAAATGTTTGCATTTGTGTAACGCTTGCTACCCCTGATGAGGTGTTGAAGTGCTTTTTCGGCGAGTAGCGTGCTACTCCAGAACCCATAAAAGATTAGAGGTAAATTAGTATAGTGAAATATGAAATTAATTTGAGTGGTGGACATGTTAGTCTATTATTTGGGTTGAAAAGGATAGTGAAGGAATAAAAGGAAAGGATTTTTATCTGTAAAAGAAAAAAGGAAAGATGCACTGAGTGGGGCTGTGGAATTTTTCAGGAGAAAGGTATAACAAGTTAGTGATAACCTAGATATAAATATGTTATTGTGGGTGAAACATGTACAACAGATTAGACAATATAGTGATGGATCACTGTTATCATTTATTGGACAGTATGTAACTTTACATTTTGTGGTTATTTTCTCTTTTTGTAGGAGGAAAATGGAAAACATAAATTGTCGAAAAGAAAACTACCATGGGCCAAATATATGGGGGAGAAAAATGAAACTTTTTCACTTTTGAAGAAGTAGAAAAAAATACCTTTGTGGAAAATCATAATCAACTGTTGCTTGGTGGAGTATTGATGTTCCAGTGAAGCTTATACTGGAAGGTCTAACTGTTTCACAAGAATAAATAATTTGCTTACAAAAGTAGAAAAATACAGTAGCCTTTGAAAAGGTTTGATTGGTAGCAGCCTGATTGGATAGTACTTGAGAACAGGAAGTCATCCGGGTACTGGCAAATCTCTGTGTATGCATGGATCTTAAATGTGTCTACATACCAGTAGTGGTTGTGCTGTACGATTTCTTTGTCACTCTGCCGAATTCTTTATTCAAAATTTGCCAGTTCCAAACTTGACAGATACATTTTTTGTTCATGGTCTAAAACTGCTAGTGTCTGCTGATCAGACTTAGAAGTAGATATTTTAAATGACTGAACTTGGTTATATTGTTCATTTTAGAGTAATTAATATACTTTGTTAATATAGCTGTTGTAGATTTGTAATATTGTCAAGTTGTTTTATTGTTTTAAAACAAGTTTAAATTTGCTAGTGATTTTGTTTTACTTGCTAGTTATTGTAGATTACTGTAGAGTTCTCCCCAGCCGAGAAGCATGCAAATGATTACGCCACACACGGAGTTCTGTAGTAGATGTCTTTATTCCTCAGCATACAATGACACACTGCACTCTCCTTACGTCATAACTGTTAATAACTACACCTTAACATCTCATTCTTGTTGAGTCTGTCCAGAATCACAAGGGTCCTAGCGCACATAGTCTCATGACACTACATCTCCCCCTTTGTTAAAAAGTAAAAACAACAGTTACATCACATTTCTTCAATAAGGCGTTGAGGCGCTTGCATTAGGCAGCCAGGTCGAGTGGTATGAGAGGGTTGAGATTCACTCTGATAGTGCACTGATGTCACAGGTTCTAATGCTTGATCTGGACTGTCAGTCGGGGTCGCCTAACTCATGATTGCTGGAGCTGACGAACGTTGAGGTAGGTGCTTACAGTATGATGGGTTCTGTGTGATGGACTTTTAGGGACGATACCCCATCACCATATGTTATTTGCACGTCACAACCCTCAGAGGATCGACAGCAAACGGAGTGTCTGTTTTCCTCTTTCGTTTCTGCTTGACCAGGACCCAGTCACCTTCATCGAAGCTGTTTCCTGAGCTTGTCGACGACAATCAGCAAGTTTTCATCTGGCTCTTTTGAGTAGTGTCTGTGACACGAATCCTGTCAGCATTTAAGGATCAGTCTACTGTCCACTGTGGCAGTTTGGTTCCAGTGGCTCTCCCAAATAGCAAGGTGGCAGGACTCTGACCAGTTGTGTAGTGAGGAGTTGAATGATAAGCATGGAGGGCTTGACACAGGGCCGGGCTTAATTCAATTCCCTCCATCAATGCTTTCTTAATTACCCATTTGAGGGTAGCCATGAATCGTTCCACAACACCATTAGCTTAGGGCCACAGGAGTGTGCTCTTTTGATGCTTGACATTTAGTCTTACCTGAAATTCCTTGAATTCTTTGCTATTCAGTGATGGACCACTGTCAGATTTGAGAATGGTGGGGATACCCCACGCTGCAAAGATGTCATCCAGCCGCTCGATGAACTTGTCATTGGTGGTTGATGATAACTCCTCTACTAAAAGAAAGCGTGAATACTCATCAATGACTACCATGAACTGGTATTTCCTTCCTAAAGGCCTAAGGAAATCAACTGTAACTCTTTCCTATTTTCCATGTCAATGGATGCTGCGTCCCTTTGGGGGAAAGGCAGTTGCCAAGATGGCACCCCTTTAGTTCCCTCTCAACTCGCTCCTCTAGACGCTGGAACCACACTTGGTCTCTTAGGGCTTGTTTGGTGGTTTCAATGTCACAATGTCCTTCATGGGCTGGTTCAATGACTTGCTATCTTAAGCTCTCAGGGATGATGATTCCCAAAATTTCAATATAACACCTTCCCTGGTAAAGGACAGTTCACCCTGTACATTTTAAAATTTTGAAATTCAACTTCGTCAGCAAAAGGTTAAGCATTCTTGTAAGAAAAGTATCCAATACAGATAATAAACAGCCCGGAAATGAAGGAGTTCTTCAGACGCGGTTTATTCAAGAAAGACACGTTTGATCAATCAGTAGGTTACAAGTAGAATGACCTAACAGCATTCTCTCCCACCTCCCAACCATCTCACCTTTTGAAACACGACACCCCGCTAAACACGAGGCAACCAAGAGCTGTGAGATAGATGCCACGCTCGTGTCAGCCACGCTCCCATGCACACGACACACCTTCACCCCTTAAAGAAAACAAAAAAAACAATTTAAAAAACCAAGCTATTTCATGACAAAATCCTTGAACCTCGCGGGAAGACGATGGTTTTGCGCAATCCCAGAAGGAAAATTCTTGTGGTTAATAAGGGAGGAAGCATGATTCCCTAGATCATTATGTTGCCCAACATCTAAAAACACATTGCTGTTAGGATCTTCTTGTGGGGTTACTATACCTTTAAACAAGGAGACTCTGTTAAGATTCCAGACACTGCCGCCCTCGACTCTGACAGCATTTTTGAAAACGTCAATAACTCTTTTGGGAACTGACCAAACAAGGAAACCCTTGGCAACACCCTCTTTTTTTTAATTGCAAACCAACCACAATCCCTTGTTTGCTTACAGAACCTAATTTCTTTTCCATGACTTGTTTCCTTTTCCTTTTGTACGCTTCAACTCTATGTCGAACTATTTCATAGTCTACATTAGTAAAATCTTTGCTTTCACCCAGGTTCCTCTTCAACTACCAAGGAGCTAGTTTTGTACTAGGTTTACATCCTCTCAAAAGTTCAAATGGACTAACCAAGGTAATGGAATTGGGCGAGGTCCTGTCGGCCAATAACATGGATTGCACAGCATTACGCCAATTCAAACCACTCTTTACTGAGAGTTGAATAGCTTCCTTCACTTCACGGTTGGCCTCGGGGTGAAAAACAGCGAATTTCTATGGGTAATTCCACATTTCTCCAAAAAACATTCCATTTCCTTACTAACAAATTGGGGTCCGTTGTCTGAGACGATTTCTTGGGAATCCCTTCTCTACAAAAAATATAATCTAGAAACTCTATAACACTTTGTCAAGTGACCTACTTAACCATCTTTACTTCTGGCCATTTTGAATAGTAATGCATGAGAACAATACCAAAAGCTTCATGCTTGGGTAAAACACAAAATGGACCAATAATGTCCAAACCCAGTTTGCGCCACGGACCAGAGAGAAAATCTACAGGATGAGGCTCAGGGCGCAAAACAACAGCCGACTTGTCACTATTCGAACATTTGGCACAAGTACGCACAAAATGCTCAACACACACATCAATACCAGGCCACCAAAAAATTTCTCTAATGCGTCTCCTAGTGAAGGAGATGCCTAAATGTCCTTCGTGGGCAATTAAAACAATAGTGTTTCTCAGTGAATAAGGAGGAATAATTTTGTCACCTCTTAGAACTAATCCGTTCTCAACCGCAAACTCGTCATGTACCTTTAAATAACTCATCATCTCTCCTGACAACTTCCTTTGTTCGGGTTATCCTTGTACTACGTGCTTTTTGACCTTATTTAATTCAACATCTTTCTCCATTTCTAGTAACCAAACATCCTTACTAAGATTAGTTTGTTCACCATACAATAAATTAACATCATGTGTAGTGAACGCTACTTCACAATCCTCCTCTTGACACTCTTCTGAACTTGCTACAGGTAATCTAGACATACAATCTGTGTGTATGTTTGCCTTTCCTTGTACATATTCTATCTGGTACTGGAAAGATTGCAACCTGGAAGCTAATCTAGCAAGGCGTGCAGGCATCGTACGTCCTCCACCTGGAGCCATCAGAAAAACAAGAGGTTTATGATCCGTTTTGATGGTGATTTTGGTTCCCCATAAAAATGTCCTGAAATGTTCAGCCCTCCAAACACAAGCTAACAGATCTCTTTCTATAAATGAATAGTGCTTTTCCGCATCTTTTAAAGCTCTAGATGCATATGCTACTATCCACTCTTTCCCATTGTCTCTCTGTAACTTTACACCACCCAAACAAGTGTTGCTAGCATCCACCATAATGATGCAGTTTTTACCACACACAAATGGTTTTAAACATGGAGCATTCACTATACATTTCTTCATATTCTCAAAAGCATGAGACATGTCATCAGTCCAAGAGACTATTACATTTTTCTTGAGGAGACATCTGAAAGGATCTACTTTAGGCCCAAAATTGGGTATGAATTTGGCGTAGAATTCAATCCGGCCAAGAAAAGCCACCAACTGTTCCTTGGAAATGGGAATGGGGACGTTAATGATGCTTTTGATATGGTTACGTTTAGGTCTGATGCCCATTCTACTAATAATATGCCCAAGATATTCTACCTTCATCGCCTTGAGTTTGCATTTATCTAGACGAAGAGTGAGACCCTTCTCAAACAAAGCAGCTATGACTTTCTTTAGGTTGAGATCATGTTCCTCATTGTTCTTGCCATATACAAGTATGTCGTCCTGGAAAGCAATGACCCCAATTAAACCCTCCAAAGTGTCTCTCATTAGTCTTTGGAAGACTGAAGCAGCACTGGCAAGGCCAAAAGGCATACGGCGGTACCTAAAAAGACCTTCTGGAGTAATGAAAGCAGTTAGATTCTTTGATCCCTCGGCAAGGACAACCTGGTGATATGCACTGGCTAAATCAATGCAAGAAAATACTTGAGCACCAGCCAAAGTTGATACCATCTCATGCAGATGTGGTAGGGGATGAGCATCTACCCAAATGGCAATATTCAAACTGCGTAAGTCCACACATAGCCTAAGCTCGCATGAAGATTTAATTGAAATAACAATGGGAGAAACCCATGGTGACGACTCAATGGGCTCTATAATGTCTTTTTCACACAAGTCTTTCAGCATGTCCTTTAACTTGTTCCTGTAAGAAAGAGGTACATTCCTTACTTTGTGATGGACAGGTACAACATTGTCGTGTAACTTAATGACATGTTCAAAACCTTGGTATTTTCCTAATTTCCCACTAAAAACACTAGGAAATTGTTCAATTAAATTATCAATGCAGCTTGTGTCTTCCTTATGAATGGTTTTATGGAATTCAACAGCATAAACGGGAGGGTTGACTCTGGGATCAAGCCTAATTCCCAATTGCTCCTGGGGTGGCCATCCCAAAAGGGACTGCCCTGACCTTGCAACATATATCTTGCCAAATGTGTGACGACCCGAAAACATTGAATTGGCCAAGAATAAACCCACCAAATCAATTTTGTGTCCTGTGTAACCCCCGGGTTAGACATCAGGAGGAGAAAGAACTTTCTTAGGCCACTTGTCATGGAAAATATCTAAAGCAATGATGGAGTACCATGCACATGACTGTACCAGAAATCTTAATTTAACATCATCAACAGAAATGAAACATAAAGGAAATTTAGTGAATCCTTCATCTCCGCAAACGTTAATAACAGTGTTAAATTCTTTACATTGCTGTCATAGGAGCTGTCATGATCATCCATATTTCGTATGTAATTCACCCTTTTTGGAACTGATTTACAAAATTTCCCAAAATGACCCTTCTTGTTACATTTGGAACAGATTATTTCGATAGCAGGACATATCTTAGAGTTGGCTAAATGTCCACTGCTCCCACATCTCTAGCAAAGTAACTGGGTATTTCTTCTTTCACTGTTTGTACTCCTAAATTTACCTTCAGATTTTGCAGCATTTTCATTTCTATGTGGGAATGGTTTCTTTTGTTTATCTGCTTCCTTAGCGATATTGAATACATCACCTTTATCGTTACCTCTAATCTCTTTAACACATTTTTCAGAATGTTCTATAGACCTAGCAATGTCGATGGCAGCACTCAAAGACATATTGGTCGTAGTCCATAATCTTTCTTGAACCTTTTTGTTATTTGTCCTCATTAGAATTTGGTCTCTGAGAACTTGCTCATATGATATATGCCCAAAATCACATGTAACGGCAAGTGATCTAAGTGCTGATACAACATCCTCAATAGACTCATCAGCTTGTTGTTTTCGTGAATAAAATATAAATCTTTGCATTACAACATTTTTCTTTTTGCCATACTGTAAATTGAGTTGTGAAGATCCATACTCATAAACTTTGACCTTACTAGGATTAGATAATGCAAGTAAGGTTTTAAATTCTTTTAACCCGATTCCTCCTAAACAATGTTTCAATAAAGCAAGTTTCCTTTCAGGTTCGCATTCCTTTCCCTCCAATACCTCCACATAAGCTAAAAAAACGGATCCCACACTTTCCAGGCCATGGATGGTTCACCTGCAGAGGCCAGAAAAGAGGGGGGAGGAAGAATTCCTGACATGACTCAATAAGAAAAAAAATAACAAAAATTATAAGAGGATAATAATATAATGTAAATAATGCCTTTCTGTGGAATGAAATAAATGTGGCACAGAAGAAAAGTCACAATACACAATGAAAAGTTATTTGAAGTTAGCAATAGATAGTAACTAGGTAATATATCTCGAATTGGAAAGCAATGGATGGTGTGCGTGTCTCTGAGGAATATAAATGTAACTTTAGAGACATGCGGTGTGCGTATCACCAAAGAGATCCCTTGGGACACACAATATGTGTATCACTATTAGCTGTTTAAAGTTGTAGTTCCTTCTGGATAGGACTCTGTGTGCTGATAAATACAACATGGCGTCACATAAGGTCCAAGGAGTGGCCTCACGTAGACGTGACCTTACGTAACGTGTGTCGTACGAAGGCACGTGATGAGAAACTGCGTGAGCGTTGCCAGGAATAGACCGTAGATATCCGGTTGTCAGGATACCTCAAGGATTCCAGTTGCAAAGGTGCTCTGTAGACTCCAGTTGCCAAGGAGCTGACTCAACTGCAGGTAAGTGGAACGGATCAGCAGGTTGAAAGATGCACACTTTAACAAATGTTCTTTAGTAAAAAAAATACGCCAAAATTCTTCTTTTCTGCTTGGGTGGTACACATGGTACACACAGCAAAGGTGTGGAGCAGAATCACAATTTTCTTCGGCAGGAATAACGTGAAGGAAGAAAAAAGAAATCGGATAACCGCATTTAGGTAGAATTGATATTAATCCAAGATAAGCACGTACAGCTTCTTGAGTCTTGAGAGTAAAGTCCTTCCGAGGTTAAAAAATAGAGAAGTCCACTGGAAACAACTTCTGGAGTAACAATGAAGTTCCCCCCCAAAAATAAGAAAAATATAATATAATGGGCAGTGGGCGGCAGAGGTCTGGTCAATCAGTAGGTTACAAGTAGCATGACCTAACAGCATTCTCTCCCACCTCCAAACCTTCTCCTCTTTTTGAAACACAACACCCCGCTAAACAAGAGGCAGCCACGAGCTGTGACATCGATGCCACGCTGTTGTCAGCCACGCTCCCATGCACACGCCAATTCTTCTTTCACGATTGAATTGAAATGTTGTTGTAACAAAGTGTTCCTTTAAGTATCAGTCACAGGAGTAAGGTAACAATTAGAAATGTAAGTTTATTCTCCAGAAAGATCCCATCCATCTGTGTCCTTCAGCTGCCAGCCAGAACTGCCAGGAGCTCAGCACTTCAACGTTCTCAATGCCAATGCTCCATTCCATAACCAAGGTAACTTGTACATGGCTGGTTTAAACATACACAACTACCTTAGAAGTCGCCACAGATGTCTTTGAGGATAAGCATGTTCTTATCAGCATTAGTAGCAGCAATAATCTGTTCAATGAATAAGACTGTTGGTGTGCTTGACCTCAAAATAAAGTTAATGTACTCCTCAGACGTTTTGGGTGTCGAAATATGCATATGTAACCAGTAATCAGCAGGGTTCTGATCTTTACCCGGCTTGTGTACAATGGCATAGTCAAATTCTTGCAGTCACAACCGTCTTAATGCGAGAGGGCATCTTGGCTTTTGAGTTTCCAAAAATAGTGAGCAGTGCTTCTGTGTCTGTAATGATAGTGAAACGTTTTCCGTACAGAAGCACATGAAGATGTTCACAGGCCCACAATACAGCCAGACTCTCCTTCTCCAGCTGAGAATAGGCATGTTGTGTGTCAGACAGGCTTTGACTGGCATAGACCATAAGGTGTCTCTGAGCATTCGGATGACCATTATGTTGAGCAAAGATTACCCCCAGCCCCACCGGGCTTGCATCGATTGTGATCTCAGTATGTAACTTGGGGTCGAAATAGGCCATCTCAGTTGCATTCTCAATCACATATTTTATTCTTTTAAAGCTTTTATCAAATTTAGCAGACCACTGGAAATGGGCATCTCATTTTGTCAAGTTTCTCCATGGGGCACTCACAGTAGTAAAATCATGAATGTACCTTGAGCAATAACTGGCCATGCCTAGGAAGGACTGCAGCATGGTGACATTGTGTGGGGGGCAAGTAGCCGATAGTGCTTGCACTTTGTCTCAGTCAGGAGTTATTCCCCCATCAGAGAAAATGTGCCCAAAGAATTATGTTTGGGTCTTGTGAAACTCACATTTTGCTGCATTCAGAGTGAGACCTGCATCAGCAAGTAACTGGAACACTGGAACACTTGTGTAAAAGATTGTCATGCTCCTTTTATATTGCTCCAAATACCAGTATGTCATCACTGTAATTAAAAGCATGTGTGACAGGTTAAATTATTTGACGTTTAATGTCCTGAGATATTTCTGCAGCTGATGACACTCCAAAACCCAACCTTTTGTATCTGAACAAACCAACATGAGTCAAAAAAGTAGTGATGCACCTGCAGTTCTCTTCCGACTCGAGCTGATTGTATCCCTTTTTCAGGTCAAGATCGGAGAAGACTTTGGCACTGTTCAGTTGGATGATCATGTCCACTATGGGTGGACCAGGATGTCTTTCTCTCTTGATTGCACTGTTGGCCTGGTACATATCAACATAAATGCGCACTGCACCTCCACTGTACTTTTTTGGCACCACCACTGTGAGCGAGGTCCATAGTGTAGGACTGATGGACCGATCAATGATGCCATGCTTCAACAGTGTATCTATTTCTTTCGTTAAGGTTCCTTGCAAGTGAAAAGTGATTCTGCGGTGCCGCTGGGCAATGGGGCGAATGTCCTCATTAATATGAAGTCACACTTTTATTGTCTTGAGCCTTCCTAGGCCATGTAACAACGATGGGAATGTACAACTTCCGATTGACTGTGAAGGTTGTAATTGAGAGATATCAGTCCCATGTCAGTAGCTGTCTCAAAACAAAGCAGGTTTGCACTGGATGAAGTTCCTTGAAAAATGTGAATTGGCACTTGTACGGATACTGCTTTATGTCGCATTATTGCTGTGAATGACCCTTGACTCTGCAATGGTTTACAACCAGCCTACATGTACACCTTCATGTTTGACAGGTTGAGGCGTCACACAGGAGACAGCCTACTGAACTTTTTGACTGGTACGATGTTAATCGACGCACCACTGTCTATAAAGGTCATGGGGCAACCGTTGACATTTATTGTAATCTTGGGGCAGTGTCCATGAATTCAGTTGTCTCATTTGGTGGTTTGCCTTTGTCTTTTGTTCTTTGTTGCAGGTAGCCACACCTACATGTGCCTGTCAGTCCTTGGTCGATATCATCAACGTACATTCATCTTCTTCACTGGCGCTTGATAATGACATTGAAGGGTCTCTGTAGCATGAATGTGACAGCGATCAACTTTGTCTAGTTTCTACTTGTCGTAACTGATGTCTCTAGTTGGCCTTATTGGCGTGTAGTGAATGCTTCTGGAACCTTCTGGCATTTCTCCTTTCGCAGTGATGTATTTGGTTTCTCTTTCACTTTGCAAACTGTTATGAAGTAGTTTTCTTTCCCACAAACTTTACATCGGAAACACAACTTTTTCTTTTTTGGAGGCATCGACTTGCGTGCATCTACCTTGTGCTCACTTTTCATGACCAATGCTGATTTATTTTTCCTTGTTACAGCTTCCATATCCGCAGCTTGTCAATCTGCTCCTTTTATCTGCCCTTGCAGCCGTTTGTACTTTCTCTAAACTGAGCGTCTCTCTAAACATGCGTCTTCTGAAAGAGTCTGGAAGACAACCATCGATGACTCTAAGGCATATGGTTTTTTTAAATCAATAAATTCACAAAACTTGCACAGTTTGAAAAGCTCATCAAGTCTCAACAAATTCATCTATCGTTTCACCAGCTTGCTGTCTTGCTTGCTGTCTTGCTTGCTTGATTGAAAATGTACCTTTCACAGTCAACATTCAGCATCGGATTGAACTTGGTTCCCAATGCTTCTTTGATCTGACGATATGATATTGAATCAGTGTGCAAGATTTTCTTCACGAATTCTTTTACTCCATCACCAGCAAAGGTCTTCGAATATTTAATTATTTTCTTATCATCTACTTTTTTTAGGGCATCCATGAAGTCATTGAAAGTCTCGATCCATGCAGTCCACCTGGTGCCAATTTCCTGCTTTTTGGTAGTGTTGAATGGTGGTGGTGGTTTTAGGAACGTGGGTGCATCGTACATTACGCTCCCTTCTAAAGCCACTGAAAAATGTAAATATTCGTATGGCTTTCATTGTGCTGAATTCCACCCTCTGCTGTGCAGGCATTGGCCTCTCACTCGGGACTGGGTCGTCACATCCGATTCGAGGTCGGGTGGCACTTCTGTCGTTCGTGCTGTTAAGTACATTTGTACTTTTGTACCTGGTTATCACTGCCTTTAGTGCTTCACTTCTATCAATGATGGCTCTGTGTTCTGACATGGTTCAGTATCTCTTCATTTGACCTTACCAGTGAGTTTCGAGTGGGTTTTTCGAATACACTCATCTGTAGGGCCTTCAACTTCTTTGAGCGCCTTATATGGACTGGAGCGGGACTTCAACTACACACACATCAACATTATACTGCTACTCATTGACTTGGGTACATGTGATGAGCACAAGCAGTTAGCTGTATTATTGCAAACTTTCAAAGAGAGCAGTCTTTTTTCTTGAGGGCACGTATCCACTACTCGCCACCATTTTTAGCATACTCCCCAGTCAAGGCGCATGCAAATTAATACGCCACACGCTGAGCTCTGTAGTAGACGTCTTTATTTGTCAGCATACAATCGCACACTGCACTCTACTTACGTTATAACCAATAATAATCACACCTTAACACCTCCCAGAAAGTTACGTAATTCCTTGTTTAGTCCGCCCAGAACCCCAATGGTTCTAGCGCACATAATCTCACAACATTACAATTATTACAGTACTGACTGAAACTGTCAGTTCCATATTCTGGGACTGCACAAGTGCTTCTGCATGTGTGTGTATGTATAGGGTACTATGCACACATTTTATGCTAGAGAGAATTGTTAATGGAGAAGTCAACCATTTGTATACCGTAGCATGCTGACTTATTTTGCACGACTAAGGTATCAGCAGAGATATCAGTCCTTGTCCACATGGTAGTATTGAGAGCTCTTATACAAAACAGATGTCATGGCAGAGAGGCAGTCTGAATCTACTATGTACACCCGTCAACTAAGAGAAGTTGTAGCTTTCTGGGACGTTAATTTCTGCAAACTCCCTAGTATGTATGGACATCACTCTGGTGAGAGGTCTAAGCTGAGAGGCCAGTTTCTTATCTATACCCTACTACAGACATCGGTACTCTAGGGAGAGGTCTAAGTAGAGAATAAAGGGGCATATCATCAAGGGCAATATCGCCGCTTTAGCGGCACTTTTTGCCGATAAAGCAGCGATATTTTTATCGCCCTATCAGCAAGCAGTCGCTAACAGCAGTTAGCGACGGTTTACTCGCTAATGACATGCAAAGTAGGCATTCCCTAGGCGTTCCCTCTGAAAACAACCCTGCAAAAGTTGCTAACCGCACATCGCGGTATCATCAAGCCGGACCATGATACCCATAGCGACATAAAAATCGGCGCTAACCGCGGTTATCGCCATCAGCTAACGTCTGCAAAATGTCAGACTTATCTATATTTATAATGGGAGGTGGATTCTAAGCCTAAGTCCACATCTCCCTATTAACAAGGATTCCCTTAGCACTGTAGTTGCATCGCTGGATTTCCAGCGATGTTCCCTCATTACCCCGCTATCACCGGAATTTTTATCGCAGTGGAGATAAACTTTGATAATAACACGTTATCTCGGCGATTAATTCCGGCGATAGCGGCGTTATACAAATTCGTGCTATGTACGCTCTGCGATGTTTATCGCAGTTTGTTGGTGATATGCCCCATAGTCTTTTCTCACACTATACTGGGTATGGTTATCTCCCTGGTGAGAATACTCAGAGGAGATATCACTCCCTGTGCACACCCTACTATGTACACCCATTATGCTGCGGACAGGTGTTAGAGAACAGAGCTGTGTCTTTTCACACTTTACTACTTATAGATATGAGCTTGGGGAGAGATGTCAGCACAGATGCAGTTGCTTATCACAATGTACTATATATGCAGATCATCTGTGAAAGAGTGTGAGCATAGAGGACAACTTCTCCTTATAATCTATTACAGACACCTCTTACTCTGGAGAGAGAGGGCAGTTCCTGTCTATACTTTATTGTGCATAACTGTCACTCTGGGGAGAACTATGTTTTATGGATATCAGTTACCATGGGAGGAGGTATTATCAGAGCGGACACTGTCTTTTTACATCCTACAATGACACCTGGTGTCCTTGGGAAAGGTCTGAGTAGAGAAGTCTGCCATTACGTATGAGCTAATATAAATACTCTCCTATGCACTCTTGTCACTTTAAGGAGACATCTTAGCAGAGAAACGAGTCCCTCTCCACATACTACTGTGCTCACCATTCTCCACGGGGCAAGGTCTCAGTTAGAGGTCAGTCTTTCCTCACATTCAACTATACAAATCCATCATTCAAGACAGGCTTCTCAGCATAAAGGTAATCTCTTCCCGACACCCTGCTTGTACATCTGTCACCCTGGTGAGAGCTCTGAGCAGACAGGTAAGCACCTTCTCACACACTAATTTGCACATACGTCATCCAAGAGACAGTTCACAGGAGAGGGGCCAGTTTCTCTTCACATTTTACTATGCACACTCATCATCCGAAACAGACATGTCCGCAGAAAGGGTCGTTCCTCCCCACAGCCTACTACGGACACATGTTATGGTGGGGAGATGTGTGAGCGGATAGGCCACTACCATCCCACACACTACAGTGCATCCCTCTTGCTTTAGGGAAAGGTCTCAGTTAAGAGGCTCACTCATTGCCCACACCCTTCTGAACATCTATGTCATCCAAGAGATGGGTTTTAATGGAGGGGACAAGATTTCCCTACACCGTATTGCCTATGTCTGTTTATCTGGGGAGAGGCATCAGTGCTCAAAAAAATCCCTTCCCATACCCTAATATACATGGTTATTACCGTGGGGAGAGGTATCAGTGGAGAGGCCAGTACCTCTTCATACTTGCTATGTAATAGAGATGTCTCAGCTGTGAGGTTAGTCCCTCCCATACCCTACTATGCCAGTGGAAATGCAGTCTCGAGTTACACACTACTATGCACACTGGTCACCTTGTGGCAAGGTCTCATTGGAGAGCCCAGTCCCTCTTGAAACCCCACTATACACAGTTTATGCCCTGAGGGGATGTGTCAGTGAGAACCCAGTCTCTCCTCACTCCCTACTATGCACTCCAATCATACAGTGGAAAGGTCTCAATGGAGAAGCCACTTTCTCCCCATACCCTACTAAGGGGACTATAATGCATAGGTACTGTAAGGAAAGAGAGTGTAAATTCTATCTAATAATATTTGTATCCACCGCGATAGCCTTGGGGATCTTGAAAAAGTAGGAAGGGTTTGAGAAAATCTCTCTCAAGAGAGAGGTCTCAGCAGAGAGGCGTGCGTCTTTGCACTCCCTACTATGTAAATCTGTCATCCATGAGATATAGGTAACATGTTTGAGGATGCAAAATTATAGCAAGAGTCAAACTATGCAAGTGGAAGCAGGTGTTTGGGTACTCCATCTCTTGCAGGTCAGTACCTAAAAAAAAAGGGAGTTATAACGTGAAATACTCCCATAATGTAGGAATGCTCTGAGAAAAGCCTTTGTGTTTATAGTGTTTAGTGTTCAGCTACACATAAAACTGTATGCATTCTTTTATGTTATTTAGGAAGATCCTGTTTCCTTCTGCAGTGAAGTGCACTCCATCTCACCTGTAGACTCCTGACATATCAAAAAGGATATTGTTCTGATAAATAGAGCCCATGTCATGGCCACGAAGAAATGCATAAATTGTTTTATTAACATGCTTCAGGGACTTCTCAATCTTAGGACAAAACTCTTTTGACCATTGTCATTTTTGCCTTTGAAATATATTAGAATTTAGAAAGGCTGTGTGAGGAAAGAGAGACATCAATTGTGAAATGGGCTCTTCATTTGGATTTCAAGAGAAAAAGCCTGTGTTTGTGCCTAAGTCATTGCCACCACAGTGCATTATCATCAGGTCTGGGTGCTCACAATGCACAATTCTCTCAACCATTGGTAACAATTGATGCAACTTCATACATCTATGGCCAATCTTAGTAATGTCCAAGATTGGAATTCCAAGATGTTTGTCAACATCACAATCAATGGCATATTCTCTAGCCCAGTAGATGAAGATGTGATGCAAAGTCCAGAGGCCAACCATGATGCAGTATGGAGATGTGATAACAAAAAGAGGGCAGTTGTTCCCTCTGAAGAAGTATGGACGGGATGTATGAAACATGAGGGGATCTTCCTTATTGGAAAAAGTTGCCTTCACACAGCGATGTGGGTGTGATGCTTAGCTCCTCTTGGGGCCGGTGCTGCAACGCCCCATGGGCCCCACAAGAGGGCTCCTTAGCAAAAATCTTTTCTTGTTGGCCGTAATGATGAGTGTGGGTGTGTGGGGATTCAATGGTGTGTGTGGTGAAGAGTGTATTAAAACTACCTATGGGGTCCAGATACATATTTTCATCAACGGTCTCCTTGGTAGGGTTAAAAACAGGGGAATGTAGATTGTCAAGGAAGTGCTATGAAACGTGACAATCTCTCTGTAAGTGATTTAAAGGTCAACATCTTTCACACCTGCGTGGTCCAGGAGGGATCTATGGCGTTTCTTTAGGACCAACTGACTAAAGTGTCCCTAACCTATCTCAGGGCAGAGAATATGAATTGGTACTGACAAAGTTATGTCCCATGATGTCGAGGGATAGCAAAAGGTCATATGTACCTTTAGATAAATTCCCTACTTGGATCGAATATTCCAACCTTAGGAAGAAAAAGAGAAAGTAGACAGAATATATCACATTTATATAGTCTGTAAATGGTGAGTACCTCCTTAAGACCCATAAACAGGTACTCATTATCAAATTTAGTATTGCAAACAATTGGCAACGTGCTTGGAGCGCAGACGTAACTCCTTAGTGACATGTGCCAAAAATATCAAAGCAGGCAGGTAACACAGTAGTGATGGAAGTTAAAAGTTGCAAGATAGATAACAACAATATGTAAGATCAGACACTGATTAACCAGACATTCGCGTCGGATACTGTATGTACCTTAAACCATGACTGTGCACGCTGGATCTTCCAGGTGCGTTTGCCTTGTTCTTAACCGGTCTACTTTTGATTTATGCGTTTCACTTAAAACCACAGTTACTACACGGTCCTCTGCCTTGAGTTAAGGTGCCTCAATTTTAACACAAGCTGGGTAAGAAGTGCCCCTATCCTTAACTGGGTGACAATTTTATAAGGTTGCAGAGTGTCTGTTCTTACTTGTTGTTGTTGTCTATCTTGCAATTTTTACCTGCCATCACCACTGTGTCACTTGCCTGCTTTGGTATTTGTGGCACATGTCACTAAGGAGCTTTACCTGTCTACTTTCTCTTTTTCTTCCTTAGGTTAGAATGTTAGATCCTAGTAGGGAATTTATCTACAGGTACATATGACCTTTTAGAATCCCTAGCGATCATCAGGCATAACTTTGTCATAACTAATTCACATTACCCGCCCTGAGATAGGGTAGGGACACTTTAGTCAGCTGATCCCTAAGAAATGCCAAGGATCTCTCCTGGACCATGCAGGCGTGAAACATGTCGACCTTTCAATCACTTACTGAGAGATTGTCACGTTTCTTACTTCCTTGACAAATAAGATGCATCAAAGTTTTGTCAAGATACTGCTGAGTCAGTGTTATTATTCATTGAACAATATGTAACTTGTGACATTCCAGAGAGTCTCAGAACAGAACTCTAAGGCAACAAATTTTGCGATCACAGTCCCATAAATGTGACAAATATTGTCAACAAAAATATAGAGCAAAAGGGAAATACTACATAAGGCCCTAATTATGAGTCTGGCGAAACGGGGTGCGGCAGTGGTGGTCCAGCCACCGCCGCACCGGCGGTCTGACTGTCCCATTATGAGTTGGGTGGTCTGGCCGCCCTGGGACCGCCACTGATGCCAGGGAACTGCTGTTCCCTGAAGGTGGAGAGGTGGACAGGAGCCCGCAATATGCTTGGTGGGACCGCTGCTGTCCCCCTGAGCATATTACAAGTTTCCTCTCTGCCAGGGTTTACATGGAGGTTCTTACTCCATGTAAACCTTAAAGGAGAGGAAACAAAGGGAACCCTACAGGGCCCTCTGAGCCTCCTACGCTTGTGGATGCACACAGGGGGGCATAACACAACATATCCTGCATGGCACGGACTTTCGAGTCCATGCTGTGCAGGAACCTTGTGAGGTGTTCCCATTGCAGTGCCTTTTTCAAAGGCACCTCTGCCTTTGATTGAGGCACTGCCGCACCGCCCGCCCACCAGACCACTTTAAAGTTGTAATCTGGCAGGCAGGTGGCGCTGAGTCTCACCGGTACAGGTTTGCAGCTGTGGCGTACCGCCCGCCTCCGCACTGCCGAAACTCTTAATCAGGCCCTATGTGTTGTTTTGGATTACCTAGGCCTGTAATCTCCAAAGGAAGAGTGAACAGTATTAAGTCTGCAGTTAGACACACAACTTAAAGTCATATAACCTAAAAAAGAAGTGAGGCTTCAAAACGTTGTAATGATTACAATCCAGTAATCCTATCCATAATGAATGCCAACATGAATATTTTGTTTGTAGTAGACAATTCTATTGCTTGATACATCACTTCATATATAACGAAGTCAGAAAATACAGAAATGAAGGATTTATGGGACGAGATAGCAGCAGAGAAGTATTTAAATAAAAAGCTTAACACTTTCAGTTTAAAGATGCTCTGGCATGGAGAAATTGGATCTTATAAAGCTTATGACAAGCTTAGTTCCTCTATCTTATACGGGAAGTCCAAATCAATAATTTGGGCCAGTTTCGACCTGGCATCAACACGAAAACGTGTGGGGAAATAATTTCCTGAAAAGTATCTTCCTCAGTTTGATTCAGAAAGTACTGAGCTACTTAAACAAATATGATGGATACTATTTACCCTCATTGGAGTATCCATCTAGAAAACCTTTGTTTGTATTAAGTACTGCAGTACAATACATATAGAAATAGCATAGATGAAAATATTGAACAAGGAAAGTTTTAGGGTCACTGGGTGTAATGGATGTTTAGTTAGATATTCAAAACCAAGTCTCATTAATCAGTGTCAACTGAGCTGTCAAACAGGTGAGAAAAGAGAATTCTTTAACCTGGCTATTGTGCAACTTTTTAAACTTTGGCGTTCAGAGACTGAACAGCTAGGTGACTATGACTGTTATGAAGATGCTTTTAATGCAGTCAAAGCTAGTATTCAATGCTTCCCACAAATCAGAAAATGTTAAATGATTAAATACAACAAGATGAAACAATTCCTATAGAGGTTGCAAAGGACAGTTCACAAGACAGCCATAGCTCAGGGCCTAATAACAAAGATCCACTTGGCCAGCCTATCATTGAAAATGAGGCATCCATAGCTATGATTGAAGTGGAAAATGCTATGAGCCAAGTGAGAAGTGAGACCATTGATGTAGAAAATTTGATCTCTCAACTGAATCAAGAACAACTAGATGTTTTTGAGCAAATAAAATCTTTAGAGCATGGGCTTCTACATTATAAGCCTGAATGTTCTTGTAGAACATTCAAACTTTCACTTATTTATTTATTTTTAAAGTTTTGTATAGCGCGAACATGACCCAAGCGGGTATCAGAGCGCTTTACATACGGGTTGTGGAAGACATAGGTTGATAGCTGTGAGAGAAAAGTAGAGAAAAATACATCAGGTATAAAATGACATAATAGCTGGCAACACTGAGGCCGTATCAAAAGTCAGGTAGCAAATTAGTTGTCTACTCTAAACAAGGAAGGGGACAAAAGGAGAAAAACATCTAGTTCAGTGCAGTGTTCATCAGTAGCCCTTTCACTTCTTTCTTGAAGGCAAATGTTAAGGGGATCAGCCTTGTTTCCACAGGTAGGGAGTTCCAGATTCTCTGGGCAATAACAGAGAATGTACGATTGTAGGTTTTCATCTTCTTAAATTTCTTCGGCTTGAGCAGCAATGTGTTGGTGCTCCAAGAGGACCGGGAGCCACCCAAAAGTTTGAGCTTATTTGTCAGGTAAAGAGGAGTGTTGAAGTGCAGTGCTTTATGGGTCATACATGCAATTTTTAGCTGGATCCTTGATTCAAATGGAAGCCAGTTGAGCAAATTGAGGTCCGGAGAGATGTGGTTGGTTTTCTTGGAGCCTGTGATGAGCATACTAGCGGCATTCAGAGATGCTCTGAGGGGGGCTAAGCTGAGTTTCGGAAGTCCGCATAGCATAGCACTGATGTATTCGAGTCTTGAGATGACTAGTGCTTGCACCGCAGTTTTAAAGTCATCATGGGGAAGGTAGGGTTTGAGTTTTCTTAGTATGCTAAGTTGGAAATTCGCTCCTTTGGTGGAGGCTCTGATGTGATCTTGCATGTTTAGGTTCTTATCCAGCACAATTCTCAATGATTTCGTGGAATCAATAATGTGTGGTGTGCAATTGAGAGCAGTGAGGTTTCTCAGATATTTCTCAACAGTGGGGGTTTGCTTAGTGGGAGGGATGAGAAGGAATTCAGTTTTAAGGGTGTTTAATTTGAGGTGGTTGGAGGTTAGCCAATTAAGGGTTTTGTGTAAGGTTTCGTTGAGTGACTTGATATCTTCAGGGTAAGCAATTTTCATGTCCAGTTGGGTGTCATCCGCATGCATGTGGTATTGGATGTTGGATGCTTTGAGGATCACCGTAAGTGGTTCAATGAAAAGGTTGAAGAGCGTGGGGGAGAGATTGAAGAACCGTGAGGGACACCCAGAGTGCAGGGATTGGAGTTGGATAGACTTTGATTGGATTTGACTCTCTGTGTTCTGTTGTTGAGGAAAGAGGCAAACCATTTTAGTACAGTGCCAGATAGCCACATCCTACATTCCAAAAGATTAAGTAGATTGTCATGTTTAACGGTGTCAAATGTAGATGAGCGGTCAAGTGGTATTTATAGGCAGGATTCATTCTGGTCAAGCAAAGTGAGAGCATCGTTCACTATATGAGTGATGGCTGTTTCAGTGCTGTGGCCAGGGCGGAAGCCCGATTGGAATTGGTCGAGAAGTTGGAATTGCTCAATGTGTTTGCGCAGTTGTTCATGTACACATTTCTCAAGGAGTTTTGCCAGTGTGGGGATGTTTGTGAATGGTCGATAGTTATTCAGGTCTTGAGTGTCCACCGTGGGGTTTTTGAGAATAGGAAGAACTAGGTCCGCCTTCAGGCAGTCAGGAATCTCACCTTGATGAAGAGAGGCATTGATGATCTTGGACCAGGGCGGGACTAATAATCCTATCATTTCTTTAAAGAATTTGCGCGGGAGGGGATCATTGAAGTGATTTGAAGGTTTCAGGGTCGAGAGTATGCTGAGGATG